>NC_065408.1:1494297-3994297 GCF_024362695.1 Pectinophora gossypiella | reverse complement strand
TACTTCGTGTGTGTGAACCCCGACAGTGCTAGTGTTGTGCTCCTTTTGTTTTTTCCCGCTTTATCTGTAATACGTTTTTTCTGCAAATATATTTTAATATAATCGTAAATGCACCGCCGCCGCTAATTAATTGTGAATAGACTGCTGTGATTGTATTCTTGTGCTGTCATCAAAAACCAGGCCTGGTGAGAAGAACAGAGAAGCTGATTACGTGAGTGCTTCCCTTTTTCTTTGAGCTGGGCTATTTTCAGGACTATGAGGACAGCGCAAGTGTTTAGGATTCTTCCTTTCCATCTTTTTCTTTTCCGCATTAATGTGTATCAAACAGCTTCGATGTGGCCATTTTAACCCCCCAGAAGGACGGCCCGGTAGTAAAACGGCTAACATGGGTAGATGCGGGTTCAAATCGAACGCGTTCTGGAGTTAGTCAGGGATCTAATCTTGGCCCTCTATTATTTGTCTTGTTTATTAACGATCTTCCGGAAGTTGTGCAGAATTCACTTCTGTTGCTCTTCGCAGATGATATTAAGTTAGTTAAGTCAATTCGATCTGTTGAGGATTCTGTGTTGCTGCAAAGTGACCTTAATCTTGTTTGTGAATGGAGTATGAAAAATAAACTTTTCTTCAATCCGGCTAAATGCGAAATGATCAGTTTTACTCGCTCGCGGATAATAAAGGAGTTCTCATACTCACTTGACTGTGTGCCTGTAGCGCGTGTGTCTCGTGTCCGTGATCTTGGCGTGGAGTTTGTGCAGGATTTTTCATTTAATTCCCACATTGCGTCGGTTACAGTGTCAGCTTTCCGTCGTCTTGGGTTTGTTCTTCGAAATGCTTCACCCTTATCTGACCAGGCCACATGTATCCTGTACAAGTCCCTTGTGCGAAGCATTTTGGAAACAAGCTCTGTTGTGTGGCACCCATACCAAAGGAAGTATGACCTCATGTTGGAGCAAGTCCAAAAACGGTTCCTGCGTTACTTATATAGGAAGCGGCATGGATATTACCCGTTTATGTACCCGACTCTTTTCTTGCAGGGATGTCTGGGTTTTGACTCTTTGCAGCTGCGTAGATATTTAACCCTTGTCAAATTCGTAGTAAACATTGTACGCTACAAAGTGAATAGCACTTACTTAGTGCAGCAGCTGGTGCAACTGTTTGTACCGGATACTTACATGCGCGCTCGGCGTCATGAGTTGCTGGTGCGGCCTCATGCGCGGACGCAGGCTCACCGCCATTCGCCGGTACTTCGCGCTCTTGACTTGCTGAACTTCGTCCTCGATGCGGCGCCACATTGCGACTTGTTTGCAAGTACGATTGAGTGTGTGTTGCGTGACAGTAGGACAGTATTTGAACCACTTATGCCTGTTAGTTCTGTTATATAATATGTTTTATTTTATGTGTTTTATATATTATGTGGAAACTTGTTTGTAACGGTATGGATTTCTGTTATGTTGCAAATGTAATAAATGAATGAATAAATAAAGTCCTGTCCGAGAAAATTTTTTTCGACTTAAATTTTTTCTTTGCAACCAAAAATCATATCTGAATGTTTTCTCTATAAGGCAATGATTTAAACCTTCACCAAAACCTTACTAAGGTGAACAAAGCGAGGACTCGAAAACGATCGCTATGGTCTATCGGCTATGCTGTGCAATGTGACCGGAAGGCCGCCAGTAGGCGGATGTGGCACAAGACACCAATTTATTATGAAAATCACACATACAGTAGGTTAGTAGGTAAGTTTGAGGTAAACACCTCGAAACTATATTGAACTCCTTTCTGTGTGTTTCTATTAGAAGTTCAAATGAAAGTGAAAATCACAGACACGCAGAAAGCTCGGTAAGGTGTGGATAATTAGTTCATCTTACAATGGATATACCTCTGAATACCCCAATGGGATTATGTTGTTATGTTATGTACTTAAATGAACTTCACAGAATACGTCCTCCGTGGTCCAGTGGTTGAGCTTTGGGCTTACGATCCGGAGGCCCCGGGTTCGAATCCCGGTGGCGACATATCACAAAAATCACTTTGTGATCCCTAGTTCGGTTACGACATCAGACGTCCGAAAGTAAGATAATCCATGCTTCGGAAAGCACGTTAAGCCGTTGGTCCCGGTTACTACTTACTGATGTAAGTAAGTACCTAGTCGTTACATGAGCCATGTCAGGGGCCTTTGGCGGCTCAATAATAACCCTGACACTAGAGTTGATGAGGTTGGTAATTCACCTCACAACCCACACGATAGAAGGAAAAGTTGATACAGAACTAACTTTCCACCCGTGACTTTGTATGTGTAGACTTCGGTTTTCAAACGCGACATGTGTTTTCCTTTTCAGATGGACGAATGGTATACTAACTATCTCCTATACTCAAAGGTCAAAGGTTAAGGTTAGGCAAGAGAGAAACCATTGCCCTATTTTTTCCCAGAAAGTATCTTGGAGAATGCACCGACAAGAGCGTAGCTCTTAAATTAGTGATAACTCAAAGGTCAGATGCAGGACGGAAGGGGCAAGTCGCCCTGACAGAGGGCAGCATATTCAGAGGCGGACAGGAGTCCTAGTACGGCTTCGAAATAGACTACTCCGGGCGCTATCCCACTCGCGTCAGAGTACTGCGGGGCGGATGGCAAGAAGGAAACCACTGCCCAATTTTTCCCTATAAAAGTAACATGGAGAATACTACACCGACAAGAGCGTGGCTTTTAAATTAGTGATGCTACTTAGCAATAAGGCTGCCTTTTGTACTTTCCTATTTTACTTTTTTTTTATTTTGTATTTCCTGTGTGTGCAATAATTAACAACCCTAAAATAGCCTCTTATCATATCAACAGTGGCTGAAAATTGTCCTTGATTACTTGTGGCTTTGTCTATCCCACGGAGACTATGCAGTTGAGTTTATATTTATGTATGTATGGACTTTAAAAATGAAAACTATACCTCTCTAATTGCATGTAAATGCTATTGAAAGAATGAACCTTCTGCACGACCTCAGACACGGATAAAAATAGTACTTACCTGAAAAGAAAAAAATCAACGTTAGAATATGTTATGTAAAATAATGAATAACACAGTGAACAACAGTTGTATATAATTATATTATATTCGTGGATTTACCTATCAACTAGCATTTTGGAGTTTTTTGTAGAAACTAATCGAAAAAAATAAAATAAAATTGATAACATCCCTTTTTAAGTCGGTAAAAATAATTTAATAAGTAATAAGTACTTATAATAAGAAAATTTTCTGGTTAACGCTCTTGTTAATAATAATGGATAACTTTTATTGGCGTCAGCATAAGAGTTAGGTACATACATACGTTTTTCACAGGGTTTCTCTTACCTAACCTAAAGATTTGACAAGTCCGGGTTTATACAGCAGTGACTGCCTGTCTGACCCTCCAACCCGCGAAAGGAAAGCCCAATATAAGTTAGGTCACAAACGTACGAAATGTACTTCTTCACAAAAATGTATTGTATGTGGGTTTCATCACGATGTTTTCCTTCACCGCTGAGCACGTGATAATCATTAATGATCCAAACGTGAAATCAAAAATCAATTCGAAAATCATTGGTTTAGGCCTATACTGGGATTCGAACCCGCGACCTCTAAATGAGAGCAAGCGTTCTACCAACTGGGCTCTTCAACTTAGCTATCACGGCTCTATGGTTACGTACATAAGTTTTGTATTTATATAGTTTGTTTTGTGTACGTACATACTTGGCAAGCATATTAGGTATACTTCATCATCACCAGCCCATTAACGTCCCAACTGCTGGGGCACGGGCCTTCCCTATGGATGGGTAGGGAGATCGGGCCTTAAACCACCACGCGGGCCCAGTGCGGATTGGTGGTTATTAACGACAGCTAATGCAGCCGGGACCAACGGCTTAACGTGCATTCCGAAGCACGGAGGAGCTCGAGATGAAAACTTTTTTTTTGTGGTCACCTATCCTATGACCGGTCTTTGCGAAAGTTGCTTAACTTCAACAATCGCAGACCGAGCGCGTTTACCACTGCGCCACCGAGCTCCTCTAGGTATAGGTATACTTACCAAAGTATTATTTTTAAATGTTGTGTGTAGTTTTTAATATGTATTGCAGTATCTGTACCTAAATGAATTAATAAATAGCCTAACGCCGTTATAAATATATTTTATTTTTTGAATAATATAGGCTCTCGCGTTTGACGACAATCTCACCTGATGGTTTGTGACGATGTGGTCTAAGGTGGATCACATTAACATAGCATTATGCCTATTCACTCTAACCTTGAAGACTCGCAGATTATAACAAGTAGGAAAAACAGACGAAGGCAGAGAGTTCGAATCCTTCGCTATTCGCATCAAAAAGGGAGAGGCGAAATGTTTAGTGCGAATTGGCGGTAGGTATATCCGCCAATTCGCACTAAGCATTTCATTCTTATTTAACATAAGGCTGAAATGCCTACCGACGGCTAGTTGTCCGTAGACGGAATAGAGCATAAATTGTCGCTAGAGATTTAATACATACGACGAAAGAGAATGGGGTTTTACGTTACACATGTACCTAAAAAGAAAGTATGTAATGATCAAGATCACGGATACAACACAAGGCAAGGCAAAAAGCAAGGTAACTATTTAGATATTATCTATTAAACTATACATAATAACGTGGTAGGATTATCTTTATAGCTGATTATGTAACATACAAAGTAAAGTAGTGGAGTAGGTTAGGTACACGACGCAATACAAAACCACTTTATTTGCCCATAAACTTGACATAATGTGACTCTTTTGTTTTTGGCGTAATTTATTGTAGTTTTTAACCGACTTCGAAAAAGAAAATACGTTTCGATCCGGAGGTCCCGGGTTCGAATCCCGGTGGGGACATACCACAATAATCACCTTGTGATCCCTTGCTTGGTTAGGACATTACAGGCTGATCACCTGATTGTCCAAAAAGTAAGATGATCCGCGCTTCGGAAGGCAGCCGATGGTCCCGGTTACTTCTTATGGATCTAAGTAAGTCGTTACATGAGCCATGTCAGGGACCTTTGGTGGCTCAATAAATACCCTGACACCAGGGTTGATGAGGTTGGTAATTTACCTCACAAGTTCACAACCCACGCGATAGAAGAAGAAGAAGAAATAAGGTAATTATTAAAACAGTTGGCTCAACCATTATATACAGAAATACGGCTCTACACCTATCACGTAAGTCTGCTAAGTCACGGAAAGCTCGGTAAGGCGTGGGAACTTAGTTCAACTTGCGATGGATGTAGATCTGGCTACTCCACATACATACATAAACTCACGCCTATTTCCCACCGGTGTAAGCAAAAACTATGGCATTCCATTTGCTTCGACCCTGACACACTTCTCTTGCTTCCTCCAGCCAAAACCGACTGCTTAACGTACCCTCCGTCGCACGGAATCATCTTATTTTCCAGACAATGTTCTAACCACATTTGGTTAGGACTAGGGCCCTGTGCTAGGAGGTTTTCTGGCCACGTCTTTCCCTCAGCGTTACAGATTCCGATGTGGTAGTAGTTTTACAGCTAGTTACATAATATGTAATTTAATTTTTTGACGTTCAACAAGCGCTCACTTTGTAAGCCAATTTTGAAAAATAAATATTTTTGAATTTTGTTCTAAAAAACGTGTCCCCACCAAGAATCGAACACAGGACCTGCAGATCCTGAGCTTAAGGTTCAACCACTTAACAGCGGAGGCTGTTAAGCATATTGGCAGATCATGTTACATTACCATTTCCAATTATTATTTGTGGTTTTCAAAATAGGTACACTGAGTTGTGTCGCGCTGTGGTTACTGTGACATGCATTTCTGTGGTCTAACCTTTAGCTCTTCACGTTTAGTGGTTCAAATAATTTTCAATACGAGTGTTTCATGGTATTGACCTAAAATTTTCAAACAGTATGTACCTCGTGTGTTTACCTTGTAGAATATGAAAAAATACGTATTGTACTTAACAAATTTTGTTGTTAACTAAGACAAGCTGACATAGTGTATGGTCGTCTTCAAAATGGCTATGAAGACTCATAAAATGTAGTGTGAGAAAAGTTGTTTGTAACCCTCGAAAATAAAACAACTAAGCTACCTTCATTTAAATTACTTAAACAATACCTTTAAAAAAAACATTTATTTTCAGACTACAGTCCATAGATATGTTAGTATGACTAACTTACATGCTATGTTAGTAACAAGTAATGCAGATAATAAGCAGATGGGCAACCTCACCGTGCGCTCGGGCGCAACAGGTGCAGCTCGGTGAACCGGCCCAGCAGCGCGGAGTCCAGCCGGTCTCCCACCATCCTAAGGACGCTCCCTCGCACTCTGCGTACTAATAAGCCAACTTTTTTGCGAATTACCGCGTAAAAATCGTCGACAAACATGCCTGAGGCGCTGCAGTAACGAGGGAGCCTAAACAGAGCCCTAAATACATTATTGTCTTTTTGACTCGTGTCCTAGCTAATTTATGTTATTAATTGTTATTTTTTTTATAATGTGACACATTCATTGTGCTCCTACTTACAAATTACTATCAGATATAATGTCATAATTATTATTAGTAGAGACTCTTTCCTGCAGACAAACTGTTTAAACAGTTTTGCAGGGCATTGACAAATTGTGTATTTAGTATTGATTTAATCAATAAATAAATAAAAAAATATATATTTTAAATTCCTACTTGTAGTGTCCAGGGATACGGGTGAAGACCTCAACGGCTGCAGAAGCGGAGATGGGCACCATCGCTAGGGCATTGTAGGAAGGGCCACGTCACAGGGACTATAGGAACCTGACAGCAGCGGTAACTGTCAGTACTATTCAGAGGCAGAGGACAGGAGTCTTTGTACGGCGTCTATCTCAACGCCGTACTCTGGACGCCATCCGACTTGCGTCAGACAGAGTACCGCGGGGCCGAAGGCAAGAGGGAAACTGTGATGTACATGTCTAAGAGGGTAGATTCGTAATCATCATTATGTTGATACCTGCGTTCCTACTTACGCTTGTACAGTCATGAGCAATATAATGTACCTAGAGCTGAGCAATATACTTTAGGACTCTGTTGCACTAATATATGTATTTGACATTTAGTGAGACTTACAGTTCAATTTGTCAAAAAAGTTAATGTGACGTGGTACCAAAGTGTATACATATTAATGCTCGTGACCGTACACTGACTGATATTAAAAATTGTATTAAAAACTGAATCATACCCCGACAAGAGCGTGGTTCTAAAATTAGTGATGATGACTTGTAAAATAATATTTATTTTGGTATTTTATAAGGTCGTAACAATAATTTCAAACATCCGAACACGCAAAACCAATCAGCTGTTTTTGACGTAACGAAAACAAACTGTTCTTTTTGTTTTTCTTTGGTATCTAAACTAGTTCCATCAAGTGTAGAATGAGACAGCGGATTCTAGTGAAAGTATGATTGTGGAATAAGGCGCAAGATAATATATATAGAAGAGACGTAAGACGGAAATGCATCACCAATACGTAGGGGGATTCCATTTGTTCTCCTAATATTTTTTGTCATATTTTAATTGGTCATATTGAGTTTGGCCTATTATTTTTTTCCATAATGATAATTTAACATAATAGTGTTTTGGCATACTTATGTTATTAACTATAAATATAGTTTATCCTATTGTTATAAGGCATATTGTTTATTCGTCTAATTGATATTATGCTTAAAGATCAGAAGGCATAATGTCACAGTATGTTAGGGTGCGGCGGGGGTCGCCCTTGGGCCACCTCTTGGCCGCCAGCATATTTATCTTATTAAATGATGACCAACAGCATGAAACAGTGTTAAAAAATATAAAAAGTTACAATCATGAACCAAATACAGCCAGGGAAAAAGTAAGTTTCTTATCCAGAGTTATGCTTATAATCATTATGATCATTAGTTATTATGCTTATAGTAGTTATGGTTTTCAAAATTATGCTTAAAAAGTTATGACGAATTACCTAATACTATGCGTAACTACTAATAGGACAAGTAACAGTATGCAAAGTTAAATTATTACATATTTTTTTATAAGTAAAAACGGAGAACCATGCATAGGAGACTCGGCGCCCTTGTACCTATATAAATTTGCCGCAAATGGCATTCACTACTTGGCCGTACAAATAGTGAGCTCTCACCCAGTATTTTTTACAGTCTAATTGTTCAGGTTTATATGCATTATTAGATGTTAAGTATACAAACCAAGATTTCTAATTTTGAAAGCGGATATTTGTAATATCGCCAATTGAAATCGCCATGTCCGTTGTTAGTTTATGTCGAAATTATTCGTTAACGTTAAAGTTAAACGGAACAGGGATGACTATTATTGGTATGGAGTAGTGTTGTCGAAAAATAGATTATCGATATAATATCGATATTCTATGGATAGTCTAGTGAGTTCCAAATTTTGTTATTATTGTCAGGTGTTGTAATTTTTGTAAATTTTATTATTATATTTTAGGTGTGTTGTATTTTGTATGTATGGATTTTCCTCGATCCCTCAATCAACGCTTATCACTATCGACCCGCTAGGGTCGATTAATTCTTTCAAATATTTTTCCTCTCAGACGACGCCCTGAGCGAGAGCCTTCAGCGCTTCCCATTTGTCCGGCCAAGTAGTTAATGCCTTCCGCGGCAAATGTACAATAAGGTAGGTCAAAAAAAAAACAATGAATTATCATCGACAGTGCCTGATATTCTTGGTCAGCTATCAATGTTTATACAACACTAGTTTGAAGTAACATCGCGTAATAGTAATAAAGTTTTACTTTACCTATGGAGGTAATGGCCGACGGTGATAAACTATAACTTCCCATCGGACGTAACAATATAGTTTATTGCGCATTATGTTTATAAACATGCAGCATGATAGTCACTGCAGTGTAGTCAAGTATAACGCACGTATTTTGCAAGAAGAAAAGAAAATATTACATTTTCATGACATGTTTTGTTGCCGTGGAAAACCTGTTGCCGACAGCAAAAGCAAAAATAGGGTAGTTTCCAACTAGTCAAATCAGATACTTTTTACTATACGTCAAAACACGAAATTACTGTGGAATTTGTATGAAAAAGCACACTGTGACGTCATTGAAAACATGATAAAAACGCTTTTCTTGATTAAAATTCATAAGTAAGTAAGTTAAATAGAAAAAAGAAAACGTTTTTGTCAGTTTCAGATCTGTCTTTATTTAGTAACCACAATTTAATAATTTATCTTGAATCTAGTACACGACCCAATTCTTATAAAAAAAATTAATATTGGTAGGTACTTACCCAGTAACTGTTCAACAAGAGCAAGAACGCATCTAAATCTCCGAGACTATTTGACAACACACACGTCATAACTGAGTTTACCGACCCCGCCGGCGTGGTCGACGATTTCCCTCATTCAGCGCTTATCGCTATCGACCCACTAGGGTCGATTAATTCTTTCAAATATTTTTCCTCTCAGACGACGCCCTGAGCCGAGGTTCGCGCCCAACTGGGCACCCTCAGGCCTGTTGTCTTAAACGTTGTACCGGGGAGAGCCTTCAAAGCTCCCCATTTGTCCGGCCAAGTAGTTAATGCCATCTGCGGCAAATCTACAATAAGTCACGTCAAAAAAAAAGTCATAACTGAGCGGTTGCCGTCGGCATTTCGACGACAACATCGTTTTTCGTCTATAAGCGCCCTTAGTAATGTTTACAGAAACTCGGCCTTAGATTTTGTCGCCATTTATGGAGTCGCGGTCTTTGGACATAGCCTGCGGTGTCATTTGTTTATGTGAGCCATAGTTATTTGAGACAAAACCAGAGACACTTAACACATAATAATAAGAATAGCATACTCTCAGTTTCGACAGACAAAACATGTTTTCGCAAACGACTAATAAATCATGACAGTCTAGGAATGTTGATTTTGCAGTTAAATGTGTACCCGTTATTCCAAGTCGGTAAGGCTTAGAATAGCTTAGGTATTGCGAAGTAAGCAAATATAGACTTGTGATGGGTATAGACATTTCTCTAAGCAACCTAATGCCCTACTTTAGCTCGAGTGTCGTGTCTATTTAAGGATGCTTGTTATTGCTTAGCTGTGGCATAGAATAATCAATAATACTCTGAGTGGAAGGGACACCATTCTGCCTGCATACGAGCTAGGAGCGAGCTTGATTTACCAAGGAGGTTAGGTTAGGAGTTACTTTAGTCTATTTTATGCCATTAGCTGTTATGGTGTAAGGTTCGCGCGTGGACTGTTCGTCGCGCTCAAACGCGTGGGTTACTAGGTAACAGTGATGTGTTCTCGGTAATGTTCCAAATTCAAATTCAAAAATATCTTTTTCTACTCCTCTACTTTAATCTGGCATTTAAATAACCAAAAAGTCTAATATAAGTACATACATAATTAAACTCTTTGAAAAAGTGTACGCTCTATGGCCTATAAAAGCATTGTTTACAAAGTGTAACTGTACTATAATGTCGCCAAAAAAGCATTGTTGTTGTTTTTTTTTTTTGACCTGGAAACTGGCACCTTTACTTTGTTTGGTGCCATAGATATACTATAAAAAAAAGTATACATTTGCCGCCATTTTCCCGCGCGTTGGAAAATAATTTTTATAAATAAAATTTTTCTTTGTATAATTTTTGTTTCATTTAAAATTACGTCGTCGTAGAAAAAGTATTGTATGCAACGTTGTATAACTAGGTCAAAAAATGCTCGTGGCGTCTCTTATTGCGATGTTCGCCAAGGCTCACATCGCAACTCACGCCACTCGCATTTTTTGACCCTTCTTATACAACTGTTGCATAAAATACTATTATTCAGTAGGTAACATAGTTACACTTTGAATCGTCAATTTTTACATAACGAACGTCTCATCCGCCTAAATTTACTGCAGCTTCTCACAACCTGTATAGCATTCAAGAAAAACCTCGGCACAGGGTCCAAGACGTTCTTAAAAAAAAAACATAAAATATTATTATACAATTGAGTAATTTAGCTGCCTAATATCAGAACTGATATTATTATAATGCATGGGATTAACTGTCTGAGAACCAGAAAAAAATATATTTCAATCGATAATCGATTCACATATATAGGTAGGTATTCTGTCGTCTCGGGCAATGAACTACGCGGTGGCCACAATTAAAAAGTAAACTGTAGGGGTATGTACGGGGGTGGAGTGAAGATGTAGTGTGTGGCAACGAGCCGATATTATTAGTGTATGCGAATACACTAAAAAACATAAAGGATTGTTTGCAAAAAATATATATATTTTTTATAATAAGTATATTACATATTTATTTATACCTACATTTATGAACTTATTTAAACACTACAGTTCCCGTTGTAAAACTCTTTAATAGTAAAATAGACACTGGCTGCTTTTCTTTTTAAAATTGTTCTTTCTTGTATACTTGTTTTATCTGCCTAAAGATTAGGTCATCATCATCAGCCGTATGACGCCCACTGCTGGGCATAGGCCTCCCCCAAGGATCTCCACGACGATCGGTCCTGCGCTGCCCGCATCCAGCGGCTTCCCGCGACCTTCACCAGATCGTCGGTCCACCTTGTAGCGGGCCTACCCACTGAGCGTCGTCCGACGCGTGGTCGCCATTCCAGAACCTTTCCGCCCCATCGGCCATCGGTTAAAGATTAGGTAATAAACTCTTTCTACAAAAGTTTTGAGCTTTTTTACTGCCAGGAATGTTCCTTTTTTTTGACATGACTTATTGTAGATTTGCCGCAGATGGCATTAACTACTTGGCCGGATAAATGGGGAGCGCTGAAGACTCTCACCCGGTACAACGTTTAAGACAACAGGCCTAAAGGGTGCCCAGTTGGGCGCGAACCTCGACTGAGAGCGTCGTCTGAGAGGAAAAATATTTGAAAGAATTAATCGACCCTAGCGGGTCGATAGCGATAAGCGCTGAATGAGGGAAATCTTCGACCACGCCGGCGGGGTCATAGGAACGTCCCCAAAGTGGGACCATTCCCGGGAACGGCACATCGGTAAGATAAGAATTAGATTTCTGTATAGAGTGTCCGGTCTGTACCAGAAGGCAACATGATCTTGATTTTTGACAGATTTCACTTGGCCACTAAAGCTAAGAAAATCATAAGTGTTTAAATTGGCTATATTGAACATTTCATCTAAAAAATATTCTGTTATTTAACGGTTTGTTTGACATGACGCATTTACTCTTATGCTTGTAAATGTCAAATAGCAATATTGGTTTTTAAGAGGAAATACGCAATACGGCCTCTTTAGACCACAAGGTCAAATTATGTTGAAGCTCGTTTAGTAAATACAAGACAAGTGTTAAATGCTTCCGTTATAATACGAATGGCTCTTTTATACTGTTTTGTTACACGCAAAAGAGAAAGTGAAACTCAAAATCTAAAGCAAGCCTTTTTGTGACGCAACTTCAAAAACTAAGAGAAAATAAATCAGCTTTAAACAATTCTACTTTTAGAAGACAGACATTTTAAAAATTAAGTTTAAGTATAACTGAACTTCACGGGGGCCACATCGCGGGCGTAAAGCTAATAGTACTACGGTTAGTTTATAACGAACTAAAACCAGTACCTAATTGACAAAAGTTTTTATACTCTGCAGGAGTTTTTTAATGATTAGTTGTTTTTTTTTACTTCAATGTCTAAATTATGTATACTTGTTCTCATTTATTATGTTTAAGCCTAAAAAATATGCTATAACTCTCCTTTAAATTGTTGTGCCCAATCCGGGTCCATATGTGTTACTCACCTTATATTACCAACCTCCTACTATGTGAAACGCAATAAATGATAATAATGATTATGATTATTATAATTTCCATGGTAGTAGGGGGTTGGTTTAGCGATAGTTTGAGACGTAACACGAAGGCTATGTTAGGTATAAGTTATTTCGAGTTTATTTGTAGAGATTTTTCCTATTCTTAGTTTATGCTCGATATACAAAGCCGTGAATTCTCTATACAACATTTATAAAGAAAAATCTACATCATAAAGAAATCCATCAAAATTAAAAAACTAATATTTGTAAGAGTATCTATGTAAAGGGCAAATCTTCTTGACTCCCAAAAGGAAAGTAAACTAATTAACCTTCTAAGTTCATATCAATCATCATAAAAAAAACGCACGACCAAAACAAGTCGGAAGTAGGCCTAAGTAAATACTGTTACCGGTTCAACCTCGACCGAACCAATGGAAAAACTGTTACATAACTCCGTTTCGTAACCAAACTTTTAGTGCAAATTATACTAAGGCATTAGGTTGAGGTTGCTTGTACAATAATCTGGGACACAAATATAAGTATACATACTGACAATAAAGCAGCACTGCTTAGGTTAAAAAAAGATGCAAAAATAAATATTAGCAAAAATCTTGTATTCATAAAAATACCATAGACCTCGTAGAAACAAATAGACAACCAATCTCTATAAAAAGTGTCCGCGGCTTTGTTTTTATTTTAATTTTTTATTATTTTTACATGACTGTCTGATTTTACATGATTTTTGCCGCAGATGGCATTAACTACTTCGCCGGACAAATGGGGAGCACTGAAGGCTCTCACCCGGTAGAGTCCGCGGCGCATCTTGTCACAAGCGACGCTTGGAGTGTAACGATACTGTACAACTGATATCGCACTTTATTTGAACAGCCATAATATCTTAATTTGATGGAACGAACTTATATTATCCATTATAAATTAATTTATACGTATTTACATCACAGTTCGGACGTTTTTTGGAAAAACTCCTTAGCGAATGTGAATCTAATGAAGACTGCAGCTTATCGATCCACAAATGAAAAACATTTTACTACTCATGTCTTCTTCTTCTCTCGTGTGGGTTGATGAGGTTGGTAGTCCACCTCACAACCCTGGTGTCAGGATTACTATTAAACCGCCAAAAGCCCCTGACACGGGTCATGTAACGACTACTTACTTACATCAGTAAGTAGTAACCGGGATCAACGGCTTAACGTGCCTTCCGGAGCACGGATTATCTTACTTTCCGAGCCTGTAGTGTCCTAACCAAACTAGGGATCACAAAGTGATTTTTATGATATTTCCCCTCCGGGATTCGAACCCGGGACCTCCGGATCCTAACGCTCAACCACTGGACCACGGAAACCGTTACTACTCACGTAATAAAATGTAAGTATATGAGATTAACAGTCTTCATAATTAGGTATTGTCAAAGTCAAAGACTTCATTATGAAGGTTGAGTGATCTACGTTGCACTTGAAAAACCTAGCGAAACACATTTAAAACATCATCTATCCACAATCCTAATCCAACACCCTAAGTTTCAAATTCCACTGAAACGACTTACACGTAACATTGCAACCGTTGCATGTCACAACGTCATTGAAATGTAATTACTAGGTCTTAGGACTTAACGTTGCTATTACATAAACGATTATATCGCAGTAGAATAACTGAACTCTTTATGTTAGAAAAAAGACAAATACTATACTATTAGAATATTGGGAAATACATAATAGATGTTAATAGTAACATCTTGTTTTTCATTGTTACAGGAAGAAACAATAGCGAGATATATATCTATCTACTTCATTATGATAACATCAATAGAACTGGCTTGTACAAAGGATAATAAAAACGTCAGGTTTATCAACACAAAAAAATATGTGAACACAGGGTCAGCCTAGTTCAGACCCCAGTAACCTACGGTACCTAATTTCTTATGCTAAAGGTATTCAATTATGTAGTTTTTACACAATAAATGCATGTTTGGAAGTGATTTAAAACAGTGTGTCTTTAAGTTTGAGGCTCTACTCACTTACATAGGTATGATAAAAGCAGGTTGTGATATTGTAAATGCTTTTCGGTTAACGAATCAATAAGAAAAATGTTGAAGCCACAGCCGAACCGATCTAGGGAAATATTGGGCAACTGGGCACATACATACATTTATAAGCACACGAATAGTCTTGAAAAATAGTCAGAGGTACTAAGGAGAATCCACTATTTAAACATCTCTTATTTAATACATATAGGTTTCCGTTTTTTGGTTAAAATAGAAAAACCAATTTAGAAGATATTTGCAAAACTAAATACCTCTAGTATATAGCTACAAAACGAGAATACACAAATGAAGAGTAAAGCCTATATAGTACCATAATGTTAGCAGATACTTTATAGATGACGTTTGTAATATTAACCATCGACAAGAAGAAGCCTAATAGATATGAAGAATACATAAAAATAAACAAAAGATAAAAAGAAAAGACCTGTTATGAGAATTAGATACCATGCCGTTGATGACTTAGAGGAAAAACTGACCATTTTGTAAAAACTATATACACAACTTATTGTTTTAAATGCGCAAGTCACAAAAACAAAGAAAGAAGGTAAAACATAATTTAAGAAATGTATACGAAGGGATAAACAAAAAAGTGAAGGCAAAGGTTGGTGATATTATTGTAAAAGGTAACATTGTGATGACTCTATCGAACAACTTTAAATCCGATCAGTCAATAATGTTTCACCTTCAAGCAATAACAGGAAACATATAGAAAAGATAATAGAATCAAGTAAAGGAGTTCTATCATTTTCCAGTAAAACAGGAAAAACTACTTGCTTAATACATAATACCTTGAAGCTACCATATCATTAACATTCAATAGTAGCAAACGCTTGCGTTTCCACGTGGACATTATGAATAAGTACTAGAAAACTATCAAGTTTTCACTGTCATTTGAACAATTGAAAAACGAAATAACCATTCAAAATACCTGTATGAAGAAATATCAGGGTAAATAAACTAGAGTATATAAAAAATAATAAGTTGCAAACGATTATGACACTTAATAGCGATAGAGATAAATATATATTATACAAGGGGTTAGTGACATCGTAACGAATACTGAGGGGGGATGACCATGATTCTGAGTTAATATCAAGTGGCGGTTCGTTACGATGTCACTAACACTCTCAGTGTTACTACAAAACAAAGACTAAAAGATAAACAATGTTTAAAATATAATCCGTACACGAAAGAAGTCCCGAAGGCCGCGGCGCTACTGTCGCAGATTCTGCATAGAAGTATTATGACTTGTCAAGTTAGTTTCATTAAAATCCGCCGACTTCTTTCGTGGCGCGAAGTACTATTTCAAACCTAGTTTATTTTTAGTTTGTGTTTTGTAGTAACACTGGCCCCGATTCCTGCAAACACCGCCTAATTTTATTTTAAGTTATATCCGTCATTTTCATATCCGTCGAAAAGGAAAGGGACGGATGATTCACAGCTCTTAATTTTAGGAAGAATGAGTAAATGAATGTGTCGGGTTATTGACTGATGTAAAATTTTTAGACGGTTGGTTTAGATTTGTGCTTAAAATTGACGTGTGTTCCATAAATTTTATGCTTGTCAATTACCCGTCCCTTTCCTTTTCGGCGGATAAGAAAATGACAGATATAACTTAAAATAAAATTAAATGGTATTTACAGGAATTAGCACCACTGTATATCTTTAGAGTTTTATATGTCACCTTACGTCATGCCAAATTATTATAACATTTTTTTGACGTGACTTAGTCTTATTGCTGATATGCCGCAAATGGCATTAACTACTTGGCGGGACAAATGGAGAGCGCTGAGGGCTCTTATCTGGTATCTTTAAGACAACGGGCTTGAGGGTTTCCAGTTGAGCGCGAACCTCGGCTCAGGGCGTCGTCTGAGAGGAAAATATTTGAAAGAATTAATCGACTCTAGTGGGTCGATAGTGATAAACGCTGAATGAGGGAAATCCTCGACCACGCCGTATCGGGATTCTGAAGTGTTTGTTGTCGCGAGCTGATTGGCCGCCTCTATGGCTAAAGTAATCGGGTCGTCTAGATCGTATGTTATATCAATGCCATACATTTTTATCACTGTCGATTATCATATTCTCCCTCATTCAGCGCTTATCGCTATCGACCCACTAGGGTCGATTAATTCTTTCAAATATTTTTCCTCTCAGACGACGCCCTGAGCCGAGGTTCGCGCCCAACTGGGCACCCTCAGGCCTGTTGTCTTAAACGTTGTACCGGGTGAGAGCCTTCAGCGCTCCCCATTTGTCCGGCCAAGTAGTTAATGCCATCTGCGGCAAATGTACAATAAGTCACGTAGAAAAAAAAAAAAAAAGATTATCATAATCGTTTGCGACTTGCTTAAAGCTATTGGACTAATAATAAAACCAATGGGCAAAGACAAAATATGCACAAAATGTGAATTAATTTGCCAAAAATAGTAATGATGATGAAATCAATGTTACATAAATTTTATTTACAACTTTTATAGATATATAATTACATATTCATCATCCATTATATAAATAGAGATTTGTATAAAAGTATCAATGCTATTAGCATTGAGGTCAGATGGAAAATATTACATGAGGACATCTACATATTAAACGAGTTAGCTGGTGACCGTTCGTATGCATGGTATAATAATAGTATAATTAATGATACTACGTATATAACGGTAACTCCCCGCACCAATTCGTATCCAGCGCCGATCTTACCCCCTCTGAGTCTTACTATAGTTTTAAATGGTCGTAGCCGCTAAGGAGTAAAGGAGAGGGTATCTCGGGACTTTGTCTCGCTCGCTCTTTTGCGTTAGGCGACACACGGTAAGATTTTTTTTGTATAGAGCATCCGGAGTATGGAATAAAACATTTCTTTTTATAATAATAATAGAAGCAACAGAATAAGTACCAGAAAATTCAAATTTTGACAATTATAAAGCGTCATTATAGTTACCGTTTGAGAAAAAAATAAATTAGGTGGTCGATAACCTGTTACTAGAAAGTGCATACAATTAATTTTAATACCATAAGAAAGTATCAATCTTAATACCTTAAGATTAATTGTATGGACTTCCGTGGTCCAGTAATAGAGCGTTGGGCTCACAATCCGGAGGTCCCGGGTTCGATTCCCGGTGGGAACATATCACAAAAATTACTTTGTGAGCCCTAGTATAGTTAAGACATTACTGGCTGATCACCAGATTGACCGAAAGTAAGATGATCCGTGCTTCAGAAGGCACGTTAAGCCGTTGGTCCCGGTTACTACTTACTGATGTAAGTGTCAGAGGCCTTGGGCGGCTCAATCGTTACCCTTACACCAGTGTTGATGAGGTTGGTACTTCACCTCACAACCCACACGATAGAAGACGTAGAATACCTTAAAATATGTACCTACCTAACATTGAACTGCAACTAATTGTATTAATTCTATTTGTAGCTTAGCTAAACCCGGTAGCACTTTTATGTGTTAATTTATGTATGTGCATATCATAACCCAAGTAGCAATCAAGAATTGTGATTAAGTCATATATGTCTAAACTTTAGCTAAAGTGAGATTTATCCAAATCAAATAGGACTTATTAGGACTTCATAAATTCATTTCCTTCTTTAATTCTATATAGTTTTCAACAAATCCTACTTTAGATAATTTAGAATACACAAAACCAAGTTAAGTATTCACAAAACTATTTAGTCTTATCTCAGCCTACTGTTAAGTCTACAAGTATTCTTTTACTTTACTCAGATTATTTGAAGGCTCACTTAACACTAAATTGATTTAGTGAAGTATCAGTTTAGTCTTGTAAAGTAAAAATTGATTGCCTAGATATACTTAAGGCAATTTTTATTATTTGTTGCTCCTATACAAGACTGTTTTATTCGTTTTTGACTACAATAAGTAAAACATAAGAAAAGTCTATTCAATGGACGATAAAATCGAAATAGAAGCAAGCAGAAAGATGGATGAAGTCCAAATAATAAAATGATCTGGTGATTTTCGAAGGCAGAATATTAAATACTTACAGAAAATTAACCTGTGATAATGCACATCCCACTGTTTTTGTTAGCGATGCGATATCTTCTTTATTGCCATCATTTTTTTATATCGATTGGTATAACACAATCATTTAATTTTGGCAAAAAAATCGTAAGTTCCTGTTTTTCAAATCCGATCCAGCGTGTGGCGGCCCAGGTACCTACGTCTCGCACAAATCTTCTCAAAAATGACTAAGCTAGTCTAACCTAATCTAAGCGCACGGCAACACTACACCATGAAAAATCGAGTTTTATATTAAAACCTGCTAAGTTCAAATATAAAATTAGGTACCTATTAGTCTAATAATAAATAAATCCAATCAAAAACATAAATGTGAAATGAGAGCCAATTTCAATATTATGCAATGCTTTGGTTGTTAACTTCAACGACAAAAGAAGTGAGATCTAAATGGGTGCCAAGTTCAATGGTCAGTCCTGAAATTTATTTATAAGTAACAGTATAACATATCATATCTTCTTATAACATAAATATATTGTAGCCTAAGGTCTGTCTTATTGTAGGTAAGTACATATCCTCGTAACGCGTGGGTCCTTTTAAAAGGACAAATTCAAAACTAAAAGTCGACTTTATAGATATAATACATTTGAATACCTATTAAACTCGTTTAAGATTCACGTTAAGTTAAAAAAAATAATATGCCAGTAAAATGGATGTGAGTTGTGTTGTATCGTGGGCGAAAAGCTGACAACCTATCACCGCTAAACACATGTTCCAACTTGCTTACCTACCCTTAAAGTACTTGTCGAATATGGCATCAAGTGGTTTTATGATCACTTAGTGCTCTGCCTACCCCGATATAGGCGTGATTGTATGTTATGTTAAGTTAATCCACATACCTACCACAAAAAGACCGGCTGTCATGAGTTTTGATTACTTACTGATTCTTGCATCTATAGTTAGGTACAGGCACTAATTAGGTATTTATGTTAAGCGTTCATAATAGAATCTAATTATTTATGCCAGTTTATTATTTTTTCCTTTATATTCATCTAATTACCTATCTTACCAAATACCAAATTTTAACTCTCTAGGATCATCTGGAACTGGGTTAGAGTTTTGATTTATAGGTCAGTCAGTCAGTCAATGATAAAAATGAGGGTTTTTGTACATTAATATCTAAATAACCGTTTGAGATAAGCTTATGAAATTTAGAACACTTATATGTATCTCACAAGTCTCAATATATGAGCCAAATTTACGATACGATACGATACGATTTGATACGTTTATGTAAAATAGTTTTTGATTTATGAGGGGGTCAAAAGTGGCTGCAAATGGTTCGTGTAAATATTACACACGGTGCGGCTCGCCAGTTCTATTTCTTGAACTTGGCTTGATACGCTACCGCGTGTCTAGATACTTTTCTTTCTTCTTTCATTCTTTCTTTTAATAATTTTAAAAATGTACCTATTTTTAACTAAGCTTTATTCACAATCATAAACAAAACATATATATTTTAAGTTTTGTGTATGGTTAAATGCATTTAAAGTGGGCATTAGATTCGATTCCTTTATTTTTTTAGCTTGATAAAGTCATCGGGAATTGGGCCGCCTTTTTTAACAATAATGTTTTTGGTGGGCTTAGAAACTACCGCGCACACACACGACGTTAATCAAATTGCAAGGGTTCTTCGTATATACAATATTCAACGGATACTCGTAAATTTTTACAATAATCACATTGTTTCCGTTGGCAATTAGAAGCGCGGTGATCGTACCTACTTTGCGTCAGCGAACCATGTAGGTACCTATGAGAATGTATGCGCGGAGACTCATTAGCAAATTGAGTTTATGTTTGTTAGTTCCAATTGCGATAAGTATTAAATAATTAAGTAAATCACATTCCTATCCAAGTAAGAACTCAGCATAACAATATTTTTTATCTTCCACGAGTCGAAAAACTTACCTCTCAAACAAACATACTTTCCATAGGTTTTAAAAGCTTGTTCGATTTTAATTGTTACTTGTTACATAGATGATTCTGGCACAAAATAAACAAACATGATTTTACGACATTACTTTACTAAATCAAAATAGAGGATCACTTTAGACATAAGAGTTTTAAGTAGGAATTCACTAAATACTTTTTGTCTTAAGTTGGTATACTCCTAGACAATTGAAGTAAAATTTATCTTAACTAGTACTTGATGAAGTGCAACTTGACTTTACTTTTCTAAACTGATTCTTACGAAATCAATTGTTTCTAAAGTCTTACTTCATTTAGAAAAATATTACTTAACGCCATTTTGCACTTACAGGAAGAAAACATGTAATATTTTTTTGACAATATTATCGTCAAAAACTGAAGTAAATTAATATATATCTCTGTTGTAGTAACAATTACTGCGTTCAGCTGTCACATATTAATACAAAATGAATTTCTATATACTATATGTCACCATTTTTTTATTTGCTGAATAATCAATCCAAATTTTATTATTATTTTTCTGGTATATTAAAGGCCCTTCTGTTTTTTAACACTTTCTATCGATTTTACACGAGAAACAATCATGCGTTTATAATTTCCTGTATGTGAAACGGCAGAATAACCTTTTGTTAAAACAACTTAACAAATATTTTAGACGCCATTTTCTTACAGACTTCATTTCTTGTGTTAATGTAAATGTTCGCCATTCTATTCTAAAATAAAGACGCGTGAAGTAAAAATCGTTTTAGTATGACCTGAAGTTTTACTTCGTTAAGTTACAATTGACTCAGTGCAATTCAATCCTATAGTCTTAACTAAGTATTGTAGATATCTTCAAGTATACATTTTTGGTATTAAGTGATACTACAAGAATTCTAAGTTTAGAATACGCAAGAACATTGTCTAAAGTAGGGTTTAAGTCTGACTTAACGTTGTCTTAAGTCTGTCTTGTATAAGAGTTAAAGTATGTGCCCACTTTTACTAAACTGTATCTTCAAGACATCTTGAGGGATATCTTGGAGACATATAAGACTTATCCAAGACAAGGGCTTGATTTAGTCTACTTGCCTTCAAGATATCTACAATTCTCTTTTAAGACAATCGGTTGCTACTTGGGAATAGTGTACTTACATACCTATAGATATGTAAATAAATACAGACGGTACATATTATTATGTAACTAGGTAATCGAGTACATCATAATATTATATTATAATGTTTAACAAAAGACCCGAATGACGCAAAAAAAGTAAGTCAGGTCAGGATAAAACCAGATTCCGTATTGGTTATTGTGTCAAGTTTTTAGATATCCAATATGATTTATTTATGTGCTCAAAGCACAGATAATGGTATAAATATGAACACTTAATGTTCTTTTACAAAAATGTGTGTTTGTACAAAATGACATGTTATAAAAATACAGTAAGTAGTAGTTATAGTATCAACATGGACCTGGAAGGGAAGTGTAACTGGTAGAAAGGACAACATACTTAATTAGACTAAATTACTCAGCAATAGAAAAATGAATTCACCCCCCTAGCATTATTTCGTTTTCCCCTGAAGATTTGACAGGTCCGGTTTTTTACAGAAGCGACTGCCTGCCTGATCTTCCAACCCGCGAATGGAAAACCAGCCCAATACAGATTAAGTCACATACCTCCGAAATTGCATTTCTCAGGAATGTGAGTTTCATTACGGTGTTTTCGCTGCGTTTTAAAAAATACATTCTATATTTAAAAATATAATGCACGATTTTTTAAGTATTGTTTTATAAGTTTATTTTATTTATTTTTTAAATAATAAATAAAAGATATAAAAATAATTATTTAAATTAAAGAGTTACATTCATGAACTATGTAATTCAATTCAAATTCAATTCTGTGTAAGTCATGAGAGCCGGTAAGAAATAATAGTTATACATACACTTAATTATACGTATATTCAGATTTTACTTTTACATCCTGATAAGTTTTCTAACTCCATTAAAGATGCTAAGCTATTATAATTCATGACTTAGTTTGACGTCATTGATGGGCAGTTACTGGATATAATTAATTACATGTTTAGTGAAAATGTGTGATGGTAAAGTGACTTATTTGCTTGTGATATAAATGTAATTTGCACCATTAGCACTATCCAGACATTTCATACAAAACACCTCATTTTACACAGACATTACACGTTGACGTTATCGTACACGCGCACCTGTGTGTGTGACGTCTAACGCCCTTACGTTGTTTGGAGACTAAAATAAGACCGAGGGGGGTGAGGTAGACTTAACTCAGTCGGTAGTGGGGAGCGGAGAATTTCCCTTCTACACGTATTCTATGTCACTAGCTTGTGATTTATGAATGATTTGCTTACTGCAGACCCCACTAGGAATAATGAGCGTGGACATACACATACATGCATATACATTCGTACATATGGCGTGTAGGTATATATATATATATATCTATATATATATATACCTATATACTACAGCTTTTTATTTATTTCTTATCAAGTAGAATAGTCTATGGCATAAAGAACGAAAGAATGTCTTTGGATCTAGATTCTACTAAGTTTTATTTAAGTTTAAGCAAATTTATAACTTATTTCAAATAAAAGTAAAATAATAAACTATGAACCGACTCTTCTCGAAAAGTAATCAAATCTTATTTATTTTCAACAATGTAATAATCAAATATTTAAAATTCAGTTTAAGTATTAATTCACAAATAATTAAAAAATAATGAAAAATGACAAGGTGTTTATATTTATTTTTAAAATAAATTTATAATTTTATTATTTATTTATTACTTCTTATTTGTAATACACTTACCAAGGGAAAGTCGTGAGATAAAAGTTCACTTTTTAATTAATATAATAATAGAAATGTTGGTCTTGAAACACGACTACCTTATACCAGCTTTAAATATTAACTGCCGTTTAAAAAAGAAGCAATATTTCAAATTCAGAATTTTATTAATTTTATTGGGTCAATACGCGAACTAGTGCCCTCGAATCTCAAGGTTATAGGTTCGAATTCTGATTCGAGCCCTACATAATGTAGGTGGGTGTTCCAATTTTTAGGGCCAGGCGAATCATTTACCCCGTTTCTGGAAGCTTAATGTAGTCTGACCTGTCATTAATCCGATTTACAAAAAAAAGTTGTCAAATGTCTGATTAAACAAAGGAGAATGCTTGAAATGTATGGACGAAAAACCTAAAACGTACTATGCTAATAGATAAGTTGTTAAAGTAATACTTATTGAATCCATAAGGTTAAAAATTATGAAAAATATACCTACACTCGAAATGTAAGGAGGCCATACCCCACGGAATAGAAGAAAGAGGTAGGAAGAGGCAAGTGAGCGCGAAACGCGCGCCATACAAGTATGAGCAAATAATTCATACTTCAACTTTGCACTCCACTCGTCTGCAAGCTTTACAACGCACGGAGCTCCGTGATAGTATATAAAAGGTGGTCTTGTGCAATATAATAGGGAAAAAAATCTAATAAGTACCTATTATCATTGAAGGAGACCCGTTCTTATCACGGGAACGCTAAAAACTTTAGTATGATCGATAAAAGGTGGTACTTACCCGGTATGTTTCGGAGGCAGAGTATTTTTAATATAATCAGTTGTACGGCGGGGTTTAATACAACCCCCGCCCGCTTTTGTCCGAAATTGCTGCCGGAAACATGTCAATTACGAATATTCTACGCTAACACGCGTTAGTGACGTAACTGCTTGTTTTGGCCAATTTTCGAGCATAGGCCAATTTTCGACGTAACTTTCACTCTACTGCATGTGAACATCAAGATTTTAAGTAACTGTGCATGTTCGTAACTTTTTAAACTTCATAAAAATGAGTATAATTCGAAGATATACCACGATGAAAATACGTATTAAAGTTAACAGTTCGTTAAACGGTAATGTCTTCAAAATATAATTAGGTAACGGCCATTTTAATATTACCTCGAAAGCAGCGTCTTAAGATTTTATAAGTACATCTTATCTATCTAAATATATAAAAGGAGAAACTGACTGACTGACATATCAACGCACAGCCTAAACGGCTAAACGTAGGTACCTGAAATTCGGAAGGGACGTAGCTTAAGTACCGTAGAGGTGCACTAAGAAAGGAATTCCCGAAAATCCTTTTGTATGAAAAATCTAAACCGCTTTAGTTAGGCACTTGAAATTTGGCATGCAGGTACCTTAGTAAACTTAAAGCTTAGTTGCAACAGGATATTGCAAAATTCCCACGGGAACGAGAGTTAGCGGGAAAAAGCATTTGTATGAAAAAATGTAAACCGCGTAATAAGATACACGTCACGCGGACGAAGTCGCGTGCAAAAGCTAGTATATTATTATAAAGATGAACTATAGTGTAATCCGAAAAGTAAAACAGTAACTAAGGTACCTAATCAGGGTAACGTTCCGGTAATTTATTCTTCCTCTATCCTGTGAAAATAAAAACTCAATGTTCTGACAGTACGAGTCCTAGAAATTATCAACAGCTTACATACGAATATGAATATTGATACTTTCTCAACAGGCTCTTCGATAGGAAAATTACAGTCGATAGCAAATACGAACACGCACGTCAACAATTAACGTTTTAAAATGCAGCGCAAAATGTCGGAGTGATGCAAAAAAATCGCGTGAAAAAAACTATGTCCGGCGCAGTCCGGTTCTAGCGATATGTTGCCATATCCTGAAATATCGTAATGAACCAAGGTCCTTTCAGTACATGAGTAATATTTGTACTTTCTTATAAATAGATTTCTTTTATTTTAATTTATTTAGTACAAAAAAAAAATACCAACGCACATTGACAAACTTGTAGTTTCAGTACGATCTACTCTGAACCGGGGCGTGCGGGTACTTACGAAACATGGAATTATTATTCTATAGTATCTGCTTACCCCGGTGGGAAATAGGCGTGATTTTATGTATACATGTCTGAATAAAAAAATAAATTAATAAAATAAGCAGTAAGTATGTTCACTTAATGTTTATTCACTTATATCAAGTGCTGGAGAGTAAAGAAAAATAGACAATTATTGAAAATTATCGAAGACAGATGAGGTCAAGATATGATCACTTAATAATAAAACAGAGAATTTATTAAAATACAAAGAGTAATGGGTAATACCAAGAAGTTCTTAAATAGAACAAGTTAAAGAAGAGGCGATCATGGTATCTTATAAAAAAGTCAAAGAGATGGCGAAAGAGAAAGATGGAGAATGCTAAGAGAGAGTTCCTCTTAAGTTAAAGAAGTCCTTTTTGGTGAGAAGTATCGAATTTGTTCAAACTTAAGAAAGATACTCTCATCACGTAGGTCAGCTGGAAGAAATCTCTTTTTTAGAGATAAGCTTACCTGTACTGTCTGATTTCTTTGTGTGTTTCTTTCTGTGTTCTATTGTGTACAAATAAATAAATAAAGATGCAGGTGTTATTCATTTTTTTTTTCATTATATATCTGCTACCTATAATTATACAAGAAACATAACACAGCCTGAGAGGCTTTCAAAACTGGTTAGACAAGAATGACATATAATATACAAAATAATCTAGTCTCACGCTCTTAAAACAACTATGTTCATCCAAATTTTATAGACACAAAAATGCAGACTTCTCAAAACACTTGACTGCGTTCAAAGGTCAAGAGACGAGGTATAAGTACTTGACAGAAAGCAAATAATTTTATTTTTAACTTGAGACTTCACAAAAACATAAAGTTTAAGTTAAAAATAAAATATTTCGAACACCAATACCTACTTTAATTTTAATTTAAATAGAATTTTTATTTTAAATAGACAAATTGCTTTTTACTGACGTACCCTGTAGTTTTGCTAAAGTCTTCTTTTTCTTGTTGTATTGAGAAGTGTATTACCAACCCCAACAACCCTGGTGTCAGGGTTATTATTAAGCCGCCAAAGGCCCCTGACATGACTCATGTAACGACTACTTACTTACATCAGTAAGTACGGATCCTTCCGAAGCACGGATCAGCTTACTTTTTGGACAATCAGGTGACCAGCCTGTAATGTCCTAACAAAACTAGGGATCACAAAGCGATTTTTGTAATATCACGGAGGCCAACTGCTACAGTGACTGGGACCCATTGCAACTCCGTGAGAAGTAAATGAAAATCCTCTACACATTACGTAATCAAGTATTATTACCTAGTACAAATAGACAGACACGAAAATCACGTGTGATGACAGCTGAGACGATGAAAGTAGGAGCCGAGACTCGCTATTACGAACGAAGTTATGAGAACCACATAACCTCAAAACCGCAACCTTAGAAACCGAGACTTTAAAGACTAAAAACCTGCATAAAGCCTAGTGTGTACTGGGAGGTACGAACGAAAAGGAAAATGCACGAAATGTACATTAATATTGCCAAAAACAGTAATAATTGTTGAAATTATTGATACTTATTTTCCTCCCACTTTTTTTTTTTTGACGTGACTTATTGTAGATTTGCTGCAAACGGCATTAACTACATGGCCGGACAAACTCGACATTTGTCCGGCAGTGTTGGTTATAGCTTGTATGAAAAAAAAAACAAATATATTAACGTTCATAGTAAAATATTCATAAACCTATTTATGTTTTTTCAGTGACATAACAAAGTGATTTTAAACTTTGTACGGATGCCTGTTGTCTTAAACGTTGTACCGGGTGACAGCCTTCAGCGCTCCTCATTTGTCCGGCCAAGTAGTTAGTGCCATCTGCGGCAAATCTACAATAAGTCAGATGAAAAAAAAAACAAACAACACAAACGTACGGATGCAAAACATGATCTAAAGTGTATGCAGAGCCTAAGCATTCACTTTCATTTTAAATATTATAACTCTTTTCTATTTTCCTTTTACTTACATTACTGGGTGAATGATCGTCATACGCGTAACTTATTACTAGATCGATAATAATAAATAAATACCAATACATGACAATCGGTATCGATATTGCAACTGCTGCAATAGCTAATAGAGACAGAATATTGACGTTTATGTATGGATATTGGCAAGTAATTGATTGTATATTGTGTTGTTTCACTCACACACACGCACACACACTCACATTATGTTTCATTACATTGAGGGTTTTTTTTAGTCACAGGGATTGTAACCTGCGTGACAGAGGACAGCAGGAACTGTCAGTACTATTCAGAGACGAAGAACAGAAGTCCTAGTACGGCTTTGAGATAGACTACTCCGGCCGCCATTCCACTCGCGTCAGACATAGTACTGCGGGGCGAAAGGCTGGAGGGAAACCACTGCCCTATTTTTCCCTAAAAAGTATCATGGAGAATGCTAGACCGACGTGAGCATGTCTCTTAAATTAGCGATGATGATGTAGGTACTACGACATACGGACTACCTATGTGATAGCTTTTTGTATTAGATAGAAAAAAAATGTAAATACACAGTAATAGTATACAAAATTTTAAGGTATTTTTATAGGAGGAAATTGGTTGCGTTCGTGAAAAAGCCTTAATAAGTGATTTTAATAAAAAAGTAATGCTTATTTCTAAATATATTGCTGCATTGTTGTATAAAACATTACATAAATTCTAAGAATGTTATTAAGACAATATAATAGTTTAGCAGCATTGTACTCGACAGAATCCGGATATAGGTAATTTGCCGCGATTTAATCTTCTAGATATTATACTTTTAGCGGCTCTATGAGGTCGTTGTTTGGTATTTCATATAAAAGTTTTTGGAAAAAATAGATTACTTATAAGAGAAAACCCTGTTTCAACTGGGAAAAATAATACGTGAAAATTAATTCTTCATACTAAATACAATGTAATACATGTCAAAATTTCAAAATACACATCGACCTTAACAGATAGGTCTAGTCAAAAAGACCGCTCCGGATCGCACCCGGTGGGAAAGTACCATTACGCTGAAATCACTGAATCAATACTAAAGCTAAGTTAGATAAGTTAGATATTTTGCCTTTTCTTAACTATATTACCCCTTTATTGGATTACAGCGTTTTTTATGGAACAGGAAGAGCCTATACTGATTGTATCTCTACCATCAGTAAAATAATGTTTAGTCACCCAGGTCAGATGTTGGGGGATTAAAAAGGCTACATTGAATTCATCTTAAAAAACTATATTGCTTTTGTGGCCTTTATAAAACTGCTGAACACATTTTATGTTATCTTTTCACCCAGTCCAAAAAAAGTTAAACAATAAGTTATATTATACTTTACAAATTACAGAATATAAAATAATTTATGAGCAAGGGTTATATGAGGCGTATTAAATCCTTCGTGATAAAACACGTGATTTTTGCAACGCCCTGCACAAGTTGCGAATAGATGATTTGCATTTAACGTATACTGTTTTGCATCATAACCTATGCGTTGAGGGTTAAATTATTGCATGACTAGCTGCATTGGTATGTAACATAAACTGCCTATATACGTCCCACTGCTGGGCACAGGCCTCCCCTCAATCAACCGGAGGGGGTATGGAGCATACTCCACCACGCTGCTCCAATGCGGGTCGGTGGAGGTGTTTTTACGGCTAATAGCCGGGACCAACGGCTTAACGTGCCCTCCGAAGCACGGAATCATTTTACTTTTTCGGACAATCAGGTGATTCAAGCCTGAAAAGTCCTTACCAAACAAAGGACAGTCTCACAAAGTGACTTCGACAATTTCCCCATCGGGAATCGAACCCGGACCTCCAGATCGTGAGCCTAACGCTCTAACCACTAGATCACGGAGGCTGTTAGGTTAGGTTCAATATAAATTATGAAATTCTGATTACGTAATAAAGACAGATCTATAACTACCAAAATCATTTTCTTTTTTTCTATTTAACTTATTTATGAATTTCAATCGAGAAAAACGTAATAAAAAGTCAGACATTTTATCACGTTTTTCTAAGACGTCACAGTGTGCTTTTTCATATAAATTCCATATTAATTTCGTATTTTGACGTTTAGTAAAAAGTAACTGATTTGACTAGTAGGGAACTAGCCTATTCACTTTTGAAAATACATGCATGCAATGTCACTTGAAACCATTGACAGATCACCGTTGTTTTCAAGTAAATCGTCTCTGTGACTGATTGTAAAAGTGTTGTTCATTGAAAAAAAGACACATTTTAAAAGTCAAAAGTTAATAGTATATGCGAGTCATTTGTTAATGAATGGAGATTTTAATAAATAGTCATCATCATCAGCCCATTAACGTCCCTACTGCTGGGGCACAGGCCTTCCCTATGGATGGATCGGGCCTTAAACCATCACGCGGGCCCAGTGCGGATTGATGGTTGTTAACGACTGCTAATGCAGCCGGGACCAACGGCTTAACGTGCCTTCCGAAGCACGGAGGAGCTCGAGATGAAAACTTTTTTTTGTGGTCACCCATCCTATGACCGGCCCTTGCGAATGTTGCTTAACTTCAACAATCGCAGACCGAGCGCGTTTACCGCTGCGCCACCGAGCTCCTCAAATAAATAGTAAAGGTACTTAATGGATATTTAACATAACATACATAAACAGCCTATTTACGTCCCACTGCTGGGCACAGGCCTCCCCTCAATCAACCGGAGGGGGTATGGAGCCTACTCCACCACGCTGCTCCACTGCGGGTTGGTGGAGGTGTTTTTACGGCTAATAGCCGGGACCAACGGCTTAACGTGCCTGTTGGAGGCGATGGTCGCTCCGGTAAATAAAACTCTTCGAGATGTTAAAGTGGACTGTATTAGAATTAAGAACTAGGAAATATTTACATAAAGTTAAAAGATACAAGAAAACGTGCCTCGTCGGCAAAGTCCGTGGCGTAAAGTCCTGTAATATTGCCATAGGACAAAATATTGCAGTAAAAATAATATAGACCTTGATGTTGCCAACATGCTGCGGCCTCACAGAATATGACTTATTTTTAAATTGAAGTAATTAACCTTTTAAAGCACAACTTATAGAGTAGAATATCAAACTATTAAAGACATACTACTGAAGTGAAGCTAATCAATTCAATGTAAAACATTCATTTTAATGTATTCTATGAAGCACATGAATAACATTTCTTTTAAGTTAAGTGAAAAACAATCTAGTGAAAACTTTAGACACATAAGTACAAATAGTAACCTTTTACATCTGATACAATGCCTTTATATAAGTTAAAGAAAAACTATCGACCAGAGTATAGATGTACAACAGTTTTAAGAAATTGTTATTATTAAAAGAGAAAACATTACATCTCATAACAATATTTGTAAGAAAACTGTTTGCAAAATGAAAACATTAAAATAATAATTTTATGTAACTTATTCTATATAAAAATATCCTATAATAGGTATGTAAGTAAAACATAACAATGTATCTTAAGGTGAGTAAAAAACATAAGCATCAATCTTATAAAACAAAATAACTTTGTAATCTTATTCTAAAATTTACCTACCAATGCATGTAATGCTCATTCCGAATAATGAGTTGTGTAACGTGAATTTTTAAATAATATCAAGGGGTATTCCTTAACATAGGTAACATTAGCATGGTTAAGCCTGCCCCCTACTCTTAAAAGGCCCTGTTCATCTACAAATGGAAACAAAGGCTTTAAGATACCTACCTTTCAAAACAATAACCATTTCCTATAGAGTGGAATTCCTCTTTAAGTGAAGCAAAGTAATCATGTTTCAAAACCAGTCTCAATGCATTATTTAAACTCAGCACTAGACAAATAGTTATTACGTTTTTTATCGTTTTTAGATTTAATATTGCGACAGAATCTCAGTACATAAGTAAACTCGTGTTATTTTTGTATGGACGAATACTTGTAAATATAATAGATTACCTCTGCTTGCGATTGCGCGACCATGGAGATCACGGCGCTGGAGGACGGGCTTCAGGTAGGTTTGCAGGTGACCCGGGTGTAGCAGACTTCAGCTCAGGTAAATTAACAGGTAAGTCCATATGTTCATTGAATGAATACTCACTGTTTCGCAGAAAGTCTGGGCCGTGCCACCATAACTTGGAGTGTGGAAGATCACTGGGGTTAATACCTCTGCTTACTAGATCGGCAGGGTTATCAATAGTATTAACATAAAGCCAGTGAAAGTTGGATGTTAAGTCGCAAACAACTTTTATTCTATTTGCCACATATGCTCCCAGCTTTGCCACCTCTGTCTTCATCCAAGCAAGTACTATCTTGCTATCAGAGAACAAGTATACGTTATGGATGGGAATTTTTAACTGAATAGTTTCATACACTTTTTTAACTAACTTTGCAAGTAACAGACATGCATTCAACTCAAGCCTGGGAACAGTTAGGCTTTTACTAAGGGGATTAATCCTGGATTTAGAGCAAAGTAAACTTAGCAGGACCTCACCTGTCGACGATGTGACCCGCAGGTATGTACAGCAACCATAAGCCACCTTGCTGGAGGCATCGGCAAACCCAATGAGCTCCACCTTGACTGCTTGTTTCACAGGAATATTCCTACTTAAATAAATTGGCTCTAACTTATTCAAGCTTTCTATAAATTGTAACCATTCATTTTTTATGTTTTCAGGGAGAGGAGAGTCCCAACCTACGTTTGCAGACCATATCTTCTGTAGTATGACCTTTGCCCTAACTATAATGGGGCTTGCGTAACCCATGGGATCGAAAAATTTGCAAACGTAACTTAAAATATTACGCTTAGTTACTCGTTTAAAATCGTATGGTCCAGGGGATGAAATTATGAAAGAATCGTCACTTAAATCGACATTCAAACCTAGTGCTTTAAAACTCTGATTCTCTGGGCTAGGCAGCTCATTTAAGTGCCGCTGTTCCGGCAGTATGTCAGACAAGACGTCAGGGTTGTTGGATGTCCATTTATGTGTCTGAAATCCACCTCTAGCAAGCATTTCCCGCAACTCATTCTTTGCTGTAACTAACGTAGATAAGTCGTCATTAGAATATAAAATGTCATCAACGTAACAACAATTATCTAGAATAAATGAAGCTAATGGGAGCTCATTATTAAATCGCGTTGATAACTCTTTTAAACAGCGTGTGGCCAGGTAACTAGAACTTTTTAGCCCGTACGTAACGGTATCCAATTGAATACATTTAATGTCCTCATTTGGACTGTCCCGCCACAACACATTTTGTAAGGAAGTGTACTGAGGATTGATTCGTATGTTTCTAAACATATGGCGAATGTCAGCCGTAATCGTGTACGCGCCGAAACGGTACAATAAAATGATATCAAAGAGGTCTCGTTGAACAACAGGTCCATTCAATAGCAAGTCATTCAAAGACACTCCCTTGCTACCCTTCAATGATCCATCAAAAACAGTTCTTAAGCGAGTTGACCTACTGTGTTCATTCATGACAGCAAAATGAGCAAAAAAGTATAGGGGATCCCTAGCAAAATCGTATTGCTCAATGTCAACATAATGCGCATGGTTCAATTTTATAAAATCTTTAATAAAGCTCTGATATTCAGAGAAAGACTTCTCATCTTTATGTAATCGTTTTTCTAAACTCAAAAATCGCTGAAGTGCACTATGGAATGAATCACCTAATGTATTGCTTACCTCATCTAAAGGCAATTTCAAAGGCAAATCTAATGAAAATTGATTGTCCTGCAACTTCACAGAGTTTTGAAATATATTTTCGCAGAGCTCTTGCTCTGTAGTTTTTTCATTATATACATGTGGTACACTTTCAGCTTCCCAAAATGAACTTACAGCATTATTAAGACCGTTATCACAGCTTTGACAAAACAAAGATACAACCTTATCAGCCGCATGCTGGTCTGCAACACTACCTCCCACTACATAGCCGAACTCGGTGTTTATGAAGCGCGGTGTGGGCAGCTCATTCTGCAATGAGAGGCGCTCTGGCTCCGTGGATGGCAGTATCACCTGAAAAAATATGTCCGCACCCATAAGCATATTAATTTCCCCAGGCACATTAAAGTTATCATCTGCAAGTGGTAAGGCAGGTGGGATGAACATACACGACAAGTCAATCTTGTTTTGTGGGAGTTTGCATGTGATTGTGTCAATGACATGGCAGTTGACCGTAGTTGAATAGTCAGACTTCAATGAATAGACATGCAACGGAAGGGAATAGGATATTTTGGTCTTTGCATTGGAAATACCAACTATATCAGCCGCATTCCGCTTAGGAGTCATGCCTAGCATATTGACAAGCTTGCTGGTAACAAACGAAGCCTGTGAGCCACTGTCTAATAAGGCCTTTATGGTGTGCTCCGTGCCATCCTTAGCAACAACCTTGACACGGCAAGTGGGAAGGATCACATGTGCATTGTCACAAGAAAAATTGCATGACTGTATTTTATTGACCACTTCCTCAGCGTGCAGTAATGTATTATGTGCTTGCCTGCATGTAGCGCATCGGAAATGGTATCTGCATTTTTTAGTGTGTGAATTTAAGCATATCTCACACAACTTGTTAGCCCTAACAAACTTTATTCTGTCAGCGACAGCCATACATTTAAAATGCGGGCAGTTAAATAATTTGTGGGTTGTGGACTTACATTTCAGACATCCGGAGGCTCCTGAGTCGGTTGCGATGTTGACAGCCAGTTTCTTCCTTACCATACCCTGGTCTGCAGTTTCCAGAGCCATGGCTCGTCGTTCTAGGTACTCAAGGAACTCCTTGAGGGACGGGTCAGCCTTCAGGTCTCGTTCCATCTGATATGCTCGTGCCGTGTAGGTATCTAGTTTGCGAAACAAAAGACACAATAATATGGCATCCCACGATTTAACTGAGTCGTCTAAGTTCTTTAAAGCCGCAATTTCCTGCCTAACTGTCGATATAAACTCGCGCAGTTGCACTGAGGTTGATTTTGATACAGAGGGCATATCCAAGATTGTGTTAATATGATCACAAATAATCAAGTGACGATTGTCATATCTACTGTTAATTAATTGCAATGCCTCTTCATAGCTCTCATCTAACAAAGGTAAGTTCTTAATTAAGTCATAAGGCTCATCTTTTAACAAAGTCCTTAAATAGTACATGCGTTGGATATTGTCTAACGAACTGTTGTTATGAATCATACTGTTATACAGTTGAATAAACGGTTTAAAGTCACCGTACTTACCAGTGAAAGGTTTAATTTGAATTTGAGGCAGATTGAGTTTGGCAGCCGTGGCAGACGACGTTGACGGCGTGTTAGGCTTCTCGGTACGCATAGCCGTACCAGAGAGCAAAGACAGTTGGCTGCTCAGGGAACTAAGGGCCGAGTAATACTTGTCCTCCATGGACTCTACATCCTCCTTGTCGTCATCACTAAGCTGTATTATTTCCACATTAAACTGCTCGTACTCCTTGAACGAAGTCTCGAGCCGCGACTTGCGAATGTTTAAGGTGTCCATAGTCGCCTTGTTGAATTGTTCACTAGCCACAAAATTAAAAATCCGTGTCAACGTGCCCTTTACGTATCCTCTTGCTGCAATTAAATGATGAAAACGCTCGTCGTCTGCCATTGCCGTTAATAACAATTACAATAGTATATAACAAACGAATAAAACTTGTATAAATATAAAATGTAAAAAATGAAATTATGATTTAACGAAAAAATTAAAATGGCTGAATGAGTAAAAAATTCAAAAAATTGTTCGGAGATTCGTTCCTCGTCGCGCCGGTAGAGCTTCACTGCGTCACCTTGCTGTGATTGGTTGCCGCTCTGCGTCAAATTTCCCGCTCGTCCGTGATTGGCTGAAATGCTGTGCCGCCGTTGTATTATAGGCCGCACGCACACGGCACACGGAGTGAGTGAGTGGAATAGATGTTGCCCTCTTGCGGTAAATATGTGCGACGAAGACACCGATCAATGATACCCAGTCAATATTGAAGTAGATTGAAGTGAAAAAATTGAAGTCACTTTTATAAAAAAAAATAAAAAATTGCCGCTCACGATAAATTTTGCGTGTAGCTTGAAAATATGAAACAGAATTGATGCTCACGATTATGTAGCGTGAAAACATGTAGGTTTGTTCCTTCTTCTATAATCTTCTTATCGCTGTTTCTGCAGCCTATTATGTAGCGATGGAATGACTAGGAAAAATTTTGCCGCCAAACCTCGTAGGCGCGAAGCGTTTGAAGTTGAAGTTGAAGTGAAGAATGTATAGAATCGCCGCAAATTCCTATTTTGTTGCGATAGATGGCTCGTCCATTAATAATTCGACGTAAATCGCTGCCACCCGTCGTAGGAAAAATGCTATCGTTGACTTTATGTTGACGACACTTTCCCGCCGCCGCGCTGCTTTCTTTGTCTTCAAAGTCACTGATTTTTCCCGGTCTCGTATGGACCAATGTTGGAGGCGATGGTCGCTCCGGTAAATAAAACTCTTCGAGATGTTAAAGTGGACTGTATTAGAATTAAGAACTAGGAAATATTTACATAAAGTTAAAAGATACAAGAAAACGTGCCTCGTCGGCAAAGTCCGTGGCGTAAAGTCCTGTAATATTGCCATAGGACAAAATATTGCAGTAAAAATAATATAGACCTTGATGTTGCCAACAGTGCCCTCCGAAGCACGGAATCATCTTACTTTTTCGGAAAATCAGGTGATTCAAGCCTGAAAAGTCCTTACCAAACAAAGGACAGTCTCACAAAGTGATTTTGACAATGTCCCCATCGGGAATCGAACCCGGACCTCCAGATCGTGAGCCTAACGCTCTTACCACTAGTTACCACTAGACCACGGAGGCTGTTGGATATTAATGGATATTTAATAATGTTTATTTTTATTTCTTTCTTTTTTATAAATATATTTTCCGACTATTCTTAAAACAAAAAGTCATTGACGGTATTTAGTAAATAAATAAAAATGAACCATAATTTAAAATTAATATATTTTCCATCGACGATGTTATTTATTTTTCGTATTTATTCAATAATTCCAAGTTTAAAGAAAACTATTTTTAGCAACAGGTAATATTTTGTTACTTCAAAATAATTTAATTGAAATTATTTGTAAAATTTGGAATTACTTAACTTGAATCGAGGTGTCAAAAAAATAGGTTACACCTACAACGATTGTCATCATAACAAAAATGATTTTTAACATGGTTACTTACAAGTTATTTTTAATGTTACGTAAGAAAAGGAGGGTAAAATTACAATAATCAGAATACAATAAAAAAAAGTAAATTTTCAACCTTTAGGTCACAGTGACTGCAAAGTAATGATACGGCAATGTTTTATGTTTAAACATAAGTGCAGTTTTCACTAACACAATTGGCTCGACAAATATCGCCGATACGGCTCACCTATCACGTTGGTCTAACATAAAGCTCGGTGAGGTGTAGGTACTTAGTTTATCTTCCGATGGATGTACCTCTAACTATCCCATTGGGATATGGTCGTGAGGAGGTATTCATTATGCAAAGCATCATGCCTGTATCCCCGAAGTGGTAAGAATAGGTTTGTAGCATACACTCATCTCACTACCCGTATGTTTAAGTCTAATGTAAATCAATTGTATAAAAATATTTTATGTTTATTTTTTTAAAGAACGTCTAGGGCCCTGCGCCGAGGTTTTTCTTGCAGCTTATTTTCCCCGGCTATACAGGTTGTGAGAAGCTGCAGTAGTTTTAGGCGGATGAGACGTTCGTTATGTGAAAATTGCCGATTCAAAGTGTAAACTATGTTACCAACTGAATAAAGATAGTTTTGAATTTGAATTTGAATGTGGTTCGGACGTAAGTAATGTAGTAGCGACACTTTGGCCATATTTTATTTTTTATTATAAGTTTTTTAATATATGATTTCTTTGAGATTACCTACCTGGTTAACAGCCTCCGTGGTCTAGTGGTTAGAGCGTTAGGCTCACGATCTGGAGGTCCGGGTTCGATTCCCGATGGGGACATTGTCGAAATCATTTTGTGAGACTGTCCTTTGTTTGGTAAGGACTTTTCAGGCTTGAATCACCTGATTGTCCGAAAAAGTAAGATGATTCCGTGCTTCGGAGGGCACGTTAAGCCGTTGGTCCCGGCTATTAGCCGTAAAAACACCTCCACCAACCCGCAGTGGAGCAGCGTGGTGGAGTATGCTACATAGTACATACCCCCTCCGGTTGAATGAGGGCAGGGAGGGAAGGCCTGTGCCCAGCAGTGGGACGTATATAGGCTATTTATATATGTACATATATATATATATATATATATATATATATATATATATATATATATCTGGCATCCGGTCCGCTTACCTAAACTGTAGATTTGACAGGCCCAGTTTTTACAGAAGCGACTGCCTGTCTGACCTTCCAACCCGCGAAGGGAAAACCAGCCCAATACAGATTAGGTCACAAACCTCCGAAACGAATTTCTCGGGAATGTGGGTTTCCTCACGATGTTTTCCTTCACCGCTGAGCACGTGATAATCATTTATAATCCAAACATAAATTCTAAAACAAATTCTAAAATCATTGGTTTACGCCCGTGCTTGAATTCCAATCTGCGACCTCATAATAATGCAATATGTATTATAGCATAAAACGTTTAGCAATTAAGTTGAGGTAGGTTTAACAAGGATAACAGTTACAGTAGTTTTATTTTAATAAGACTGCTTACTTCCTTCAAGTTTTAAGGATATGAGGAAATGAGTGCAAATATTTGAATGTTAACTCCTTAAAGGCTTTTTTTACAAGAACACGTGTTTAATGGCATTTAAAGCAGTATACATAAAATTTTGTTGTTGAAAAAAACAGTAAACAAGTTTGTGTTCATATAAATGAATAATTTTCTATCTTTTCTAAATTCTACCCAAGGCAAAAACTACTTTTTGTCTTAATAAGTATTTACTTAGTCTCGTCAAAAAATAGTTATAAGTATATGCCACTGGTTCAAGAAAAAATCTATACCTACATTTTTGTATACGTAGGTACTTAATAATCATCACTAATTTAAGAGCCACACTCCTGTCGGTAAAGCATTCTTCATGCTACTTTTTTAGGAAAAAATAGAGCAGTGGTGTCCCTCTCGCCTTCCGCCCGCAGTACTCTGTCTAGAAGACGATAGGAGTAGTCTATTTCAAAGCCTTACTAGGACTCCTGTCCTCCGCCTCTGAATAGTACTGACAGCTACTGCTGCCTTCACCGGTACTTAATATACTTAGATCAATCAATCAATCAATCAATAATACTTTATTGCACAACGACATATTTACAAAGGACATAAACATACGAATAAAAACATAAGCACAATAGGCGGCCTTATTGCTAAACAGCAATTTCTGCCAGGCAACCTTAGGGTGAAAGAAGTTTATGCATTGGAGCACGGGGTGGTGCAATAAATACCTATATATGATACCAAAATAACTAAAAATAATAATAATAAAAAATACCGATATTAGATATTTATTAGATATTAGTCTATCTTCACCTCTGTCGCTATCCATTAGCAAATTATTTCCCTCACTTGCTCTTTTAAATTCGTATCATTGTAAATGATAATCACATTAGCGTACGCATCTAATAAGTGTAAGGCGGTCATTACACGACGCGGTCGACCGCGCGGTTTGGCGGTGCTCGTGTGTTAAGAGTCAACAGAGGCCCCGATTCCTGCAGACACCTCCTAATTTTACTTTAAGTTATACCTGTCATTTTCTTATTCGCCGAAAAGGAAACGGACGGATGATTGACAGCTCTTAATTTTAGGAAGAATGAGTAAATGAATGAATAACCCGGGCGAATCAAAAAGGTATCTCGCTGGTATGCAAACCGTTTGACGTGTGCTGTCCACTTAATTCTGTCGGGTTATTGGCAATGTAAAATTTTTAGACGGTTGTTTTAGATTTGTGCTTAAAATTGAAGTGTGTTTCAATTTTTTGCTTGTCGATTACCCGTCCCTTTCCTTTTCGGCGGATAAGAAAATGACAAAATATAACTTAAAATAAAATTTGATGGTATTTATAGGAATTAGCACCAGTTTAATACTACCCAGTACTACCTTGCTGACCGCTTCACCTCCAAACACCATCACGACCGCGTCGTGTGATACCCGCCTTATATCATACAAAGACTGCATGTATGTACTTTAATTGAGTGAAACTATAACATTAGGGTATGACGTAACCGAAGCGAAAGTGAACGGCGCCAGGGCATAAGTTTTCGAGATGAAATTGCGCACAGTAATTTGACATTTGAAATAGAAAATTTTGCGAGTTTCCAAATTTAATAACTTAAATGTTTTTGTTCAAGTTAGGTAATTGCAATTGTTTTAGTACTATAGCGACGTGACCTGTTTGGATATCATCAGAAAAGAAAGTTAGTAAGATAATCTGAACTCTTAACCTCAAACCGTGTTAGTTAGAACGAGCGCATTATCTTCCTGACTAGACAACCTAGACGTATAGGCCTCTCATCTGATAATCTGAGGGTCAAGGCAATGTCTGAGAAGATTATGTCTGAGAGAAACGAATCGAACTGTGAATAAGAAAAGAAAGAAACATTTATTACACTAAAGCACTAAAGAATAAGCACTGAAGAAGGGAAAGCGGCGAAGTCGTTACAGGGTCCCTGAAGTGTTTGCTATCGTGAGCTGATTACCCGCTTCTATGCCTGACATTATGATAGCACGCATCTTTATCTGAATAAAGAGCCGACAATCTGGTCAATAACTTTATCTAGAAAAACTTTAAGGCAGATTATTTGATCAAAATCATTGAAACTAAGTTATAAAATTCAGAAGTCATAATATATATTTTACCATATGCGCAATAAATAGTTACTTTGAGGTCGCAGGTTGGAATCCAGCCTAAACCAATGATTGTCGAATTTGTTTTCGAATTCATGTTTGGATCATAAATGATTATCACGTACTCAGCGGTGAAGGAAAACATCATGAGGAAACCCACAATCTCGAGAAATGCATTTTCGGAGATATGTGACCTAACCTGTATTGGGCTGGTTTTCCCTTTGCGGCTTGAAGGTCAGACAGGCAGTCGCTTCTGTCAAATCTTCAGGTTAGGTAAGTCGACCCCGTGAAAACGGGATAATGCTAGGGAGATGGCCATATGCGCCATAAAAACCAAAGTGTTGCAAAAAGTGATTTAACTAAGTACCGTGACAAATGACAGCCTTTTTTTTCTAGGCCATAATTATAAGAATAAACTTGTTTCCACACACGTCAAAATAACTTTATAATAAACCAATAACCACGTACTTAAATATTGGTGAAAACAAAAGTCTATAATTAGCCACACTGACATAAATTGAGAATTAAGTAAGGTCGCTTGACTCATTAGTCCATTTTTAATTTCTTGTTAAAGAAAGAAGAAAAATATGAGTTTAAAAACTAAAACCCGGGGTTACAAATTATGAAACAAGAAAATTTTTCTCTGTAATTCTTCCGAATAGTGACGTGGGAGATAGTCGCAGTCGTATGTCGTAGTAAGCAAAGTCTTAGGAAAGATTGGCATTTGCAGCGGTCAAATTAGTCTATATGTTTCAACAAAGTATGGTATACGCCACTTGGCCCAAAAGCCATGCTTTTGATGGACACTACTGGTCTTCTACCCCACAACCTACTCGATAGAAGCAGAACTGCTTGGTAAGTAGAATAATGACTTTAAAGTCGTTAGACCGAATCCCCCTAGCATTGTCCCGTTCACAGGGTCCGCTTACCTAACCTGAAGATTTGACAGGTCCCGCTTTTTACAGAAGCGACTGCCTGTCTGACCTTCCAATCGCAAAACCAGCCTAATACAGGTTAGGTCATATATCTCCTTCACAGCTGAGCTCGTGATAATCATTTATGAGCCAAACATGAATTCGAAAACAAATTCGGCAATCATTGGTTTAAGTCTGTCCTGGATTCGAACCTGCGACCTCAAAGTTCAAGAGGCAAGCGTTCTACCAACTGGACTACCACGGCTCATGGTTTTAAGGTAGTAAGACCAAATGTTCTTTTAAAACCTTGTCTAAAAATCTCGGCCTTAGGAGGTTAAAGAAAATTGCTAATGTTTTATTTCAATCGACATATCAACAATATAATTATCATAAAATAATGCCTTTTTAACGTTAAGGTAATAATTAACTATCATTCTAGGTATGTAAAGTTTACGGATGTTTAATGTTTTTTCAATTAATTTACATAGTTTTCCTGGTTGGCATTGGTTGTTGGTTGGTTTATACCTTTGTTTTACGTCTTATATTTACATATCGTATCGTAGAAACTACGAAAGCGCCTTTTAATAAAATAAGAAAATTTATTTCAATACAAATAGTGGAGTCAATGAAGGGTTTTACTTCCAATTTGCCAAGGATAGGTTTAATTTAGATTTTTTCTTTTGTAGGCGTAGTTTTTTATATCATTTAAAATCAGAAACATCTTGAGTGGAGCAAATAAATATAGAAAAAGTTTGATTATAAAAAGATATAAATCATGCTTAAGAGTAGTTTCTGGTGCAAACTAGGATATTCGGATATGATTTTTGTTAATAAAAACTCGAAAAGTCGCAATAGACACGTTAATAATTACAACCCAGGTAAAAAATGTGGTCAAAATTTTTACCGGGATGGAAATTAATTGAAATAAACCGAGGTTTTGTTGAAGAAAGTCACATCAGATTGTGATTTTTCAAAAAAGCGCTTACGTGGTTTCCACTGTAAGGACACGCGATATATACGACGAATTGACGTGATTTTTTAAGTGAAGATAGTTGAAGGAATGGAGAGTAACATAGCCTGCTTTTTCTTTCTAACTCCCCACTTCCCTAAAATGGTGGGTGGACGTTTGCATGGAGCACTCCCCAATTTTCAAGGTAGAAAGCTAAAAATTGATTTACGGACTATTTGGGACTAACAAAATCTTGCATATTTATTTTTGGAATTCTGCCCCCAAGCCCTTCAAAGAGGAGGTGAAATTTTATATGGGACTTTTCGCAGTTTTCAAGGTAGGAATTAAAAAAAATAGTAAATTTGGAATGGGGAACCTTATTACCCCGAATTTACTTTTTTAGAAAAAGCTAGTATTATGTAATTTGACTAACTTCTCGCCCGCGAGTTTGTCGGAATCTTTTAGGCAAGTAACTAACTCTGGTCTGGAATCGATGTATGACTTCGTTCCTTTTGCCATCGAAACCGCTAGATCGTAAGGCTCTGAAACAATTGGTTTCGAACGTGATAGTGGACGGAGAATAAGAGAGAAAGGTGGAGATCCCCTGTCCGGGTCCTTCTTAATTCAAAGAATCTCACTGGCCGTCCAGCGAGCCAAAGCAGCCAGCATTATGGACACTTTTGTACAGGGGTCACTGGGGTTCCTTTATGATAATATTTTTATATCGTGCTGTTTTTTTTCTGTTGTTGTATTATTTAAATTGTTATTTTAGCTGTAAGATTTGTTTTTGTTATGTACTGAATTAATAAAATAAACATTAATATTTAATAGAATATAAATAACTCTAACTCTAATAGGGCTTTTCGAAGGCTTCTTTAGAACAGAAATGTCATCGAGAAAATATTACGACACATATATCGTATTTTGCATAGATACATACACCCAGCTCAGCAAATTATCAATTTTCAGTAGTCAGCATTACCCATAAAAAGTAGGTTACACAACTAAATCAAATGAAGAGAAAAAAAAACGCAAAAACATTTTAAATCAAGAACCAACCTTTGCTTTTCTCCGCTGTGAAGAAAATATTCAAAAAACAAAATGCACTCGCGGTACTTTTTTAGATTCGAAATTTGAAAAGTGAAAGGGACACGTTTAGCCGGCGCGGCGTGTAAATAGCGACTGAGGAGGTTCGCTAAGGCGTGATACAGGCGTTGCGCTGGCGCATACGCTGCGAAAACCTCCGGATGAATGACGGTGACGTTCCATTGAAAGTGGAGGAAGGCAATTTTCGCGTCTGTTTATGCGCGTTAGCAAAGTATACGATGGCTATGATACAAAGACATCGTGTGTTTGACGAAGTTTTATGATATTTCATATACAAACATAACATAAAAACATATGCTCATGACTATATCCCGATTGGGGTAGTCAGAGGTACATCTAAGACGAACTAGTACATACCTACCCACACCTCACCGAGCTTTCTGTTAAACCAATGCTGTTTTAGTAAAAAATACAGTACAAGAGGGCCCAATTTCAATTTCAATAAGGGCCCAGTCCACGAATGCAGTATTAAGAATTTGAATATTTACACCCCTCTCCGAGAGCACCCCTTCTGCCATCCTATATCTGAAGTTGCTCTACTATTTCAAACATACGACAATGAAAAAAGACTAAGTAAACTTAATGCTCGAAATAGGGTCTGGAATTGAATGTAGGTAGATAGGTGCATTTAGTTTTTGTCTTTATGGAATAAATTTTGAACAGTACAACTACTTACTATGATAACAATGTAAGTAAGCATTTATACTTTGGATGTTTGGATATCTATGTATTTACTTATACTCGTAGTTTAAGAATGTATGCGCGTCTATGATTTTATCTTCATTATTTTATTTAATGTAACCAAAGAAATATCTCGACATTGCCTAAAAGAGGAAAATTAATGTCAGCAAAAACTCGCAACGAGTCAATTATGCGGAGACTGCAGCCTTAAGTGTAGTTTATTTACTGAGTTATGATGGTCACATGATAGTTGTGTACTTACTTATCTTACCTATTATAAAATATTGTGCATAACAGGGTGTTAGAGACATCGTAACGAAAACTTTGAGGGTGATATCTACTTAGTGTATTTTCCGCCGCAAAAGTATGGAACTGAAAAAATCCCTTAAATTATTCATGAATTTTCCGACAGGAAATTCCATTTGATATCAACTCAGAATTATGGTCTGAATCATCTCCCTCAGTATTCGTTACGGTGCCACTAAACCCATAGGTACTACTTGTATGGCTACTTGTACGTACTTGTATGTGGCGTAAGTGACATCGTAACGAATACTCAGGGAGATGATTCAGCTCATTATTCTGAGCGAGTATCGAGTGGAATTTTCCATCGCAAAAGTAAAGAATTTAAAATAATTTAAAAAGAATACAAAAAAAAATATGAATTTTGCGACGGAAAATTCCACTTGAAACTCAGATTAACTCAGAGTCATGGTCTGAAGCATCTCCCCTCAGTATTCGTTACGATGTCACTAACCCTGTATTTCACTTGTACGGAGATGAATATTTCCATTTAGAAATGGCATAAAACACTCTACAGTGTAATTGTTAGACACGTTGACCAGTTAATCAAGGTTCCAGGTTCGGGGTCGGGGTAATAAATAAAAAACAAAATATTCCATAGAATCCTACAGTATAACTAAAACAACACATAACAAGCCGCGTCCCTATTACATGGGACTTATAAATAGCTGGAGAAGTGTTGGTGTTTTATACTATTCACCTCTGCCTACCCTTTCGGGTATATGGGCGTGATGTTATGTTATGTGTTGATAAAATCAGAATAGAAGAAAGAACAATTTGAAAAATAAATATTGTTAACAATCAGACAGTTTCAATGCAATTACGATAAAAAAAAACACTCAGAATTATTCTTCACAATTATTTTATTGTTAAAATTTATAATGAGTACCATAATTATTATTCTTTATCAAAAATTAAAACAATTTTTGAAAAACACAGTTTCTATCGAGCTTTGACACTGCATTCTAAATTTAAAGTCTCTTTTCCTTTAACTTCTAACTCTTTCTTGCTTCTTCTCGTTCTGTAACTACGGAAATAGAAGTTAAGAAAAAGAAAGAAGAAGGAACCAATACTAAACATGCAGAAGTAATGGAAGAATGTTGGTATCTTGCACGGAGTCAACTTCTGCTGGTAATGAAGGTCGGAGACGACTAGAATAAATTGTATCTGAAAAAGAAAAACACTTTTTTAACACAACATAAACTCATGACTATAATATACTATAGTCAGAGGTACATCTATCGCAAGATGAACTAAGTACCCACAAGTCACCGAATTTTCTGTTAGTACCACATTTCTTTTAATTACCTAATAAAAATAATTAAATTTAAACAAAGCATAGAATGCGCTCAAATGCGGATTCTCTCGTGTAGTCTCATTGTAAGATCAATGAGCGACTTCATCAAATCACCAGGTTTGATTCAATTCAACTAAAAAAGCAATAGGATTGCAATCTTCTTCTTCTATCGTGTGGGTTGTGAGATGGAGTACCAACCCCATCAACCCTGGTGTCTGGGTTACTAGTGAGCCGCCAAAGTCCCTGACATGGCTCATGTAACGACTACTTACTTACATCAGTAAGTAGTTACCGGGACCAAAGAATTGACGTGCCTTCCGAAGCACGGATCATCTTACTTTCGGAGAATCAGGTGATCAGACTGTAATGTCCTAACCAAACTAAGGATCACAAAGTGATTCCAATTATTGCAATTTGACATTTGTGCATATAAAAGTATTGTTTTTGAAAATATTGCTTTTTAGATGAATTGCTTTGATCTGGCCATTTTAACCCCCCTTATCACAAAATTATAATCAAAGCCGTTGGAGCTTCTACATTTCTACATTCATCATCATCACCTCCCTAGCGTCATATCGTTTTTCACGGAGCCCGTTTATCTAACCTGAAGATTTGACCGATCCGGTTTTTTTTACTAAACCCGGAGCAGAAGCTTCTCTTCATTAAAATAAAAGAAGAACATTTTCTGAATGCAACTTACCAATTGTACTTTAGTCAAGTGCTTTTTCCACCAGACATACTTTGCGTACTCGGGGCCCATAGACGAGATACCATAATAAGCATACATCAAAACGTGGACAAAGCTATTCAACAGGCCTACGACTACAAAATGGTCTGTAGGATGGTAGAAATAATGCAGCCACGTCCATGAAGCCATAGCCGTGTGGTGGTAGAGGTGAAGGAAAGATATTTGATTATCCTTCTTACGAAGAACGAAGAATATTGTGTCCAGAAAGTCCAGATGTTTTGCAACGAAGTATGGTAAGATTTCTGATATTACCTGGAACAATAATTTACGTTTTATTGGTTTGCTTCGAATAGAAGAAAGATGTTGGAAGCGCCAATTGAGCGCTAAACGCCCGCCATACAACTATGAGCAAATACTTCTTACTTCAACTTTGCACTCCAACCGTGCGCAAACTTTACAACGATTTTGTTTCGACGACTTTGTTTAATCTTCTAATTTCATGGATAACAGAAATATTCATCTTTATCTTTCTTTTTGGGTATAAATGCACAAGTTGCAATGATATTTTCCACGCATTATTATTCTGATCAAAAGAAAGAGGAGCAATATATTTAGGTAGGAACATAGTTCTATACATAATGGCCCCGATTCCTGCAGACACCGTCTAATTTTATTTAAAGTTATATCCGTCATTTTCATATCCGTCGAAAAGGAAAGGGACGGATGATTCACAGCTCTTAATTTTAGGAAGAATGAGTGAATGAATGAATAACCCGGGCGAATCAAAAGGTACGTCGCTGGTATGCAATCCGTTTGACGTGCTGTCTACTTAACTGTGTCGGGTTATTGATGGATGTAAAATTTTTAGACGGTTGGTTTAGATTTGTGCTTAAAATTGACGTGTGTTCCATAAATTTTATGCTTGTCGATTACCCGTCCCTTTCCTTTTCGGCGGATAAGAAAATGACAGATATAACTTAAAATAAAATTAGATGGTATTTACAGGAATTAGCACCAATGTGATCCTAATATCAAGCAACAATTATTTTTATACATGCTTCCGTCATTACATTGTATTTTGGAATCATTATGTATCCGAGTAATGAGATAATGGGTAATTATCACGTTAAACCTGTACAACTCCATCTGTATTGACTTTGGTGGATGTAGAAAGTTTCTTATAGGTTTCAACAAATACTCAGATAATACTTAAATCAAATAGATTCTGTAAATCCTTCCTTACTCAATATTAATATTAGTTTTTCTCAGATAGCAAAGCAATGGGTTCTTTTTGCTGAAGACAAAATAATAGAAACTGTTAAGAACCTTGGTGTTTTGTTTGACAGATGTCTATCTTGGAAACCTCAGGTGGCCGAGGTAAGTAGGAGGATGTTTGCCGCTTACGGTTCGCTCAGGCGTCTCCGTAATTTTCTACCGATTAGTACCAAGGTTTCTCTGGCTCAGTCCCTACTTCTGCCAATCCTGGATTATGCAGACGTTTGTTATGCTGATGTTTCAGTTGAATTGCTGAATAAGCTCGAACGTCTGCAAAATCTCGCCATAAGATTTATCTTTGGATTGCGCAAATACGATCATATTTCCAATTACCGTGTCAAGCTTAAGTGGCTACCTGTCCGTCGCCGTAGGGATCTCCACATCTTGTGTCTCCTGTACTCCATCCTTAATCTTCCTACTACTCCATCTTACCTTAAAGATCGTTTCTCTTTTAAATCCTCTGTCCTTGATCGTACTTTGCGATCGTCCCACACCTTATCCCTTAATATCCCTGTCCATTCCACTGACTTTTATTCTTGCTCTTTCACTTTGCGGGCTGTCCGGTTGTGGAACTCTCTACCTGAGACTGTCAGGAGGGCTCCTTCTCTGGACTCTTTCAGGGCAAGAGTGAAGGCGCTCTTCCTGCAGGCATAACTTGGAAGTGTTTTTTTCTTATTCTCCTTATATGTATTATTATATTGTATAGGCTATTTGTATGTATGTATATGTGTGTATGTATATATATATATATATTATTTATTATTACTATTTTCTTATTTTATTTTTCTTTTTATTATTGTTCATGTCATTATATGTTTATTGCACCAGCCCGTGCTCCAATGCATTAACTTCTTTCACCCTAAGGTTGCCTGGCAGAAATTGCTATTTAGCAATAAGGCCGCCTATTGTACTTATGTTTATATTCGTATGTTTATGTCCTTTGTTATGTCGTTGTGCAATAAAGTATTATTGATTGATTGATTGATTGAGAACCGGTTGACATTTAAAAAAGTTGCATTTTATGTTACTTGAATAATTTTCTTACCCCTTGCAAATCCTGTCCTGTAGGACATCTCGTTGTTATTACTCCATGTCTCAACATGTATCTTGTATACTGAAACCATTACAAAAACAATTTTAAAGGAATTACTTATGTAAAAAACTACATGACAAGAGAGAGAAACAAAAAATACGTATACAAGAGAACATAACGCCTACTAAAATTACAATAGCAATTCCGCATACTCACAATAAAGACAAGGTAAGTCGAGTAGGCGACTTGAAATGCATTGTATATTGAAAGAATCTTATTGAGTTTGTATGGAGCTCTATTCTTCATATAATCTGGTAATATCTTCAGGACTAGAGTTAGGTATACAGATAGCACGACGGCCAAGCCTGTAAGCGTTTGTGGTAGGGACCATGTCGATTGTGACTCTGTAAACAAATAAGTCTGATATATCTCAAGAGTAGAGATTCATTGTACCTACATGCATTTACGTACGTAAGTTGTTTCGTTCATGAACGAAGACAAAAGGTTACAAAGTTCCAGTTTGCGTTATTTTTGCTAGAAAGATTTCCTTTATCGCCACCGGCAAAACCTCGTAAGTGTGTTTTTGCTAAAAATAAATTGTGTGAATTTTGTAGTCGCATTTTGTTGCCTTGTACCTTGGTACACGCTAGTTTCATTTCAACGACAACAACAAATATAATATTTTATTACACCAAAATAAAAGGAAAAATGTACAAGACTTAACTAGGTACATCATCATCAGCCGTACGAGTCCCACTGCTGGACATTGGCCTCCCCTCAATCAACCGGAGGGGATAAGGAGCGTACTTCACCACGCTGCTTCAGTGCGGGTGGTGAAGGTGTTCTAGCTAGTAGCCCGGAACCAATGAATAAAGCATAAACATCTTGAATGATCACGTGACTTATTGTAGATTTGCCGCAGATGGCATTAACTACTTGGCCGGACAAATGGGGAGCGCTGAAGGCTCTCATCCGGTACAACGTTTAAGACAACAGGCCTGAGGGTGCCCATTATAAAGATGAAACATATTTTTATTGTAGTGAGAGATGTTTTTTTAACTTACGTACCTATTTGAGTCCCTCCTAAATCTTCCAAAATTGGTTTATATACCGTATCCATTTTTATTTTATTTATATTTATACACAAACAACACTCGTCTAAATATTCATTGTAATTCACCACAGTAGAATATAACACTTTTGAAGTTTAGAGATACCTAATTGACAAAAATAAATTCTAAATAAAATTAAATAAAAAAAAATTCTCTAAACATCGGTTCGATACCAAAGTAGACACGAAAATGTTGGCTAACATTAAAATACTGTGATTATATTAAATCACAATGTATTTCAGTAAAGATTTAATTACTTGGTTTGGTAATCGTACTGAATTTCTTTTGTATTCAAATAATGTTCCAATTGCAATAAAACGCATACGTATAAACATACTGTGAACGTTGGGACAAACAGACACGAAACTCAAAACGTTTTGGGATGTACAAAGAAGTCTACTTAATATCCTGACTTAGCATTCCCGTTTTTCACAGGGTTCGTTTACCTAACCTGAAGATTTGAAAGGTCCGGTTTTTTACAGAAGCGACTGCCTGTCTGACCTACCAACTCGCTAAGGAAAAACCAGCCCAAAACAGGTTAGTTTCACATACCTCCGAAAATGCATTTCTCGGGAATGTGGGGTCGATGTTTTCCTTCATCGCTGAGCACGTGATAATCCGTTATGATCCAAACATGAATTCGAAAACAAATTCGACAATAATTTTGGTTTAGGCCTAGGCTGGATTCAAACCTGCGACCTCAAAGAGGCAAGCGTTCTATCAACTTGGCTACCACGGCTCAGGCGTGATGTTACGTATGTACTAATATTTTTTCTCATTAATAGTCTACCAATCAATTTGTTCTACCTATCTACTCAGCCTGTTTTCATCCATAGCTGGGTATAGGCATGAACCTGCGACCTCAAAGTGAGAGGCAAACGTTCTACCAACTAGACTACCACAGCATTAATAACCTGACTAACCTGACGAAAAAGATCTGAGCTCATGCAATGTTTCCGCAGACGACATGTCAGACACAGCGAAGTGGGGGAATAATGCAATGGAGAGATAGAGTTTTCTTCTGAAAAAGGGGACCGATAGCGAAATTTGTTCAATTTTCTTTTAATTATTAAAGCTCACTTTTGACCACAATCTCGCCTGATGGTAAGTGACGATATGGTCTAGGGTATTTACTCTAGCTTTAAAGACTCCCAGATTATAACGAGTTGGAAACACAGACGACAGCAGACAGTTCCAGCCCTTCGCTGGTCTCATTAAAAAGAAAGAGAATGACGTTTAGTGCGGATTGGAGAAATATTCACAACATAAGGATGATATGACTGCCGACGTCTAGTTGTCCGTAGATGGAATGGAGTGGGTGGAATTAACTCGTGAAGTTCCTGCGCACACTCACCGAGCTTCCCTTCGTCTGTGGTCTAGACTTTGGAGTCAAGTCTCCACTAACGAGTCATTGTCTATGAGCTTTATTGCTCGTCGCTCCACCGAATCGAGAGCGGCCAACCGAGTGCTGGCAGAGCCTTGCCAAAGGTGACAGCAGTACTCCATACGAGAACGAACCTATGCTGTCTATAGATCGAGCTAAACCTAGCTCAACAGCTGTAAGAGAGCGGAGAGTTGCCGTTCTATACGTAGTATTACATAAACAGCCTATATACGCCCCACTGCTGGGCACAGGCCTCCCCTCAATCAACCGGAGGGGGTATGGATCCTACTCCACCACGCTGCTCCACTGCGAGTTGGTAGAGGTGTTTTTACGACTAATAGCCGGGACCAATGGCTTAACATCTGAAGCACGGAATCATCTTACTTTTTCCTTTTTCCAAAGTCCTTACCAAACAAAGGTCAGCCTCTCAAAGTGATTTCGCTCCCCATTTGTCCCCGGGTGAGAGCCTTCAGCGCTCCCCATTTGTCCGGCCAAGTAGTTAATGCCATCTGCGGCAAATCTACAATAAGTCACGTCAAAAAAATAAATAAATCTCAAAGTGATTTCGACGATGTCCCCATCGGGAATCGAACCCGGACCGTGATCGTGAGCCTAACGCTCTAACCACTAGACCACGAAGGCTGTTATACGTAGTATTATTCCTTACTATATGTATTTAGTCTATGTCTGTGTTTACACGGTAAGGCGGTATATGGTAAGAAAGAGATTTTTATAATGGAGTGTCCAGGTTGAGCTATTACGAAAGACGTTTATCAGGAAAATTAAAAAAAAATGGTATATTACTTGATTAACGCTATTCTTAAAAAAAGTATAGACACTGCCGGAGGATTTCGTAGTTTAAAACTACTGAAATTGACCTGTATAGCGGTAGTAGTTGAATATGTAACGGTGACACATATCTCCTATTACTCAATACGGTTTATTTACATACGTAATAGATATTATATTACGTACGCCTTTTCATTCTTTTACGGAAGAAACGCAGTTAGTAAAGTTTGCCCAATATTGATTGTAGGCGCTTTAATACTTTTGCACTCAATTCAATACTCAATTATTTACACACAAATATAACACAACACATTTTAACACATTTTATTTTTATTCTCATTTTTTTTTCACTTCATTATTTGCATTTGTAAACTTACAATCTCGTAATTTTTCATTTGAATTTTTAAAATCTTTAATTCAAACGTAAGCTAACATTTTAAGAAAATTGTGCAGTTAATACGGGCCACATGGAGGAGGCTTCTTTTTGAAGTCAGTTAAAATAGATTGTTGGATAAGCCATTTCAGCCAGTGTAAGTCATTCCGCGCTAAGCTACGCTGCGTCTGCGCAACTATTATGTTTTTGTTCTTATCACAATGTAGCTATAAACCTATCGACCTACTAAGGAGTTGCACATCTGGCGCAAAAACTGCGCCTAATGTGTTTCTATCAACACTTTCTTCGGATAAAACGTTTTTGGTATTACGAGAGCATTGTGTTTTTTCTGCACATTTTCTATTGGGAATTTGCTTTTCTGCATGTAAACAGTACAGTGCTACTATTTTTTAATGTTGTACCTCAGCAAGTGTGTAATGTCAAAATTGAGTGCATACGTCGTCCACAAACTGCACTCTGCAGTTGTCAGTGATAGCGCGTGGAAAAGTAAACTCTGATGATTTTTAAGTATTCACATTATCAAAACAGAAAGATATATTTAGTGCAGTTTGTCTGTACGTCATCACCACTAATGTAAGAGCCACGCTCTTGTCGGTGTAGAATCTCCATGCTACATTTTAGGGCAGTCGTTTCCCTCTTGCCTTCCGCAATATTGTACGTACCTAATAATATAATTATCATCTATCGAAGGTTGTCTGGAAGAAATTACTTGTGGTGATAAGGCCGTCTTTACTCTCTTTTAGTTTTTAGTTTTTCTTTCTTCATGTTTTTTTTCGTCATCACTAATTTAAGAACCACGCTCTTGTCGGTGTAGCATTCCCCATGCTACTTATTTAGGAAAACTTTGGGCAGTGGTTTCCCTTTGCCTTCCGCAGGGGCAAGTCACAGGGACTGTAACCTGGAATCTGACAGAGGGCAGCAGTAACTGTCAGTACTATTCAGAGGCGGAGGACAGGAATCCTAGTACGGCTTTGAAATAGACTACTTTGGGCGCCATTCCACTCGCGCTAGAGTGCAATATAGTATTTAATTATTCTTTAATCCATAGATATTCACTTATTGATAGGTACTAAAAGCAGTGTAAAGCCATACTTCAAGACACTTCACTTTCAGACACTTAATCGCTAGCGAATATAGGTAACACTACTTCAAAAAAAAAAAATACGATCAATTTATATTTAATACAATACGTTCAAGAAAATTTTACGTATACATGAGCATTTGTCCAGTTAACGTCTAAATTATCGTGTCACAATGATGAAGCCAGATTTGACTCGACGAGCAACGGGTCAAGGGCAGAGGCTTGTCGGCGAGTACGGTAAGACGTCGTCTTATGGACACGACACCATGTTCACAATATATATGTACGGTATAGTAGCTTCTATCCAACAACCTCCACGATTTAGTGGTTAGAACGTTAGTGTCACGATCTGAGGGTCAGAGATTGATTCCCGATGGGGGACATTGTCGAAATCACTCTGTGAGACTATCCTTTAGCAAGGACGTTGCAGGCTAAATCACCTGATTGACCGAAAAAGTAAGATGATTCCGTGCTTCGGAAGGCACGATAAGCCGTAAAAACACCTCCACCAACCCGCAGTGGAGTAGCGTGGTTGAGTATGCTCCATACCCCCTCCGGTTGTTTGGGGGAGGCCTGTGCCGAGCAGTGGGATACCCAGGCTATTTATGTTTTATATTAGCTTCACACCACGTCACCCTTTTGTGCAGAATAAGCTGGGTTGATTCTCAAGATTTGCAAGGTCGTTTAGAGAAGAGTTTCCCTGGGGTTGATACACTTTATTTTATAATGACCATGATGATTACACTTGAAACTATGTAAGCGTACGAAATGGTAAACAGCAAGGTTGGATATGAGCAAATGAGATAATAATTTAGTAACTTGATCTGACAAGAAATTCTCAAACATTTTTAGTTTTATTTTACTATTATTATTTGCATGTTATATAAATAACTAAAAATTTTCTGCAAACTGTGCCATTTTAATTTTTACGTAAATACTAAATGAATGAATAAGCGGCTGAGCTAGGTTGACCTCACCTACCCTCGGTCTTAATTTAGTCTTCAATCGTATGGTCGTGAAACGTCACACACACAGATGCGCGTGTACGATAACGTCAATGTGTTGTGTCTGTGTATGAAGTGTCCGTGCTAAAGTGAATGTGGGCGGGCACACATAGACATAAACATAAACATAACACAGCCTATATACGTCCCACTGCTGGGCACATGCCTCCCCTCAATCAACCGGAGGGGGTATGGAGCATACTCCACCACGCTGCTCCAATGCGGGTTGGTGGAGAATCATAGAATTATGTGGGTAAAGTACGGTCTTGCCGATTTGTAAATAAACTTAGACCTACCATACTGCTTCCATTCATTTATTTATTTGAATAACTTAAGTCCGCCACCTGTTTCATGTTAGAAAAAGTGTGGGCAGTAGCGCTATTGAAACAGAGTTTTTGTTCTTTATTTAAAGAACCTTAGTATATTCAATATATAACATAAATAGCGTATATACCTCTACGTCCCTCAATCAACCGGAGGGGATATTGAGCATACTCCACCACGCTGCTCCAGTGAGAGTTGGTGGAGGCATTTAGGCCAGTAGCCCGGGACCAACGGCTTAACATGCCTTCCGAAGCATGGAAGTACTATCTCAGAAATGTTAACGGTTTTTTTTCTCTTTCAGAAATTTTACAATTGCATTACTCATACCAGTCAATAAGTTTTTGCTGATATATAGTACGATTTGTATACAAAAAAGATATTGATATTATACGTATAAAGAGAGTGGGCGGTGGTTTCATTGATAAGTACCAACGTAGTTTTTGTTATATATTTAGTAATTTAGTTTTTGTGTAGTATAGTTAGCCTAGGTCATTGAATGGTAGTTCCGGGCGTACGAATAGGTCTACGGTACCCTCCACCTGTCGTAAAAGGCGACTGAAAGGGGACACTGGGGATCGTGAGTGGTAAGGGCGGGGGCCCGATCCGCTCAACACACGATCTCCGGGAAGGACGGCAATGCGACATGGCCTCGCATTGCTGTAAAACTGGGATGGCGTAAGGGTGGGGATCTACCCCGGGCTTTAATAAAAGCAAGTGCGAGGGGAGCACCGGTGCGCTCGGCAGAGATCCCGGAGCTCCCTGACATGCACAGCAGAGGGCCATCGGAGGGGTTTTAGTCGGTAAGAGTCCCACATAACCTCGCTGCTCCCCTAGGCGACGAAGTATGCATGAGGATTTCCAAAAAAAATGTCATTGAATGGTAAGTTAAAGTATGTATTGTAGAGTGATGTGTCACGCTTACGATAAAAATGTTATAGAAACGTCATCTAGTTATTTAATTCATTCCGTTATCCTCCTAAAGAAAATAAAAACAGTGTTACGCAGTACGAATTAATAATTAATTATAATTTTATGGTATAATTATTTAAAAAAATACAAAATGTCACAGTGACAATGCAGAAGTGTTAATGTTAGGTGGTGACCAATTTAGCTATCAATATGTATAAATAATATTCCACTTGATATCAACTCAGAATCTTGGTCTGAATCATCCCTCAAAATTTTCATTACGATGCCACTAACACGCTGTAGGTATATAAAAACGCTTAACTTGTTAGGGTTCTTACGGGCAAACTGCAAGTTGTGAATGGCAGAAGCTACTTCAGCCGTCACCACCTGTCGACGGCTGCCGCCGACAGGTGGCGACGTTTGCAGTTGCGGCGTGTTTCGTCCGTAAGATTTGTCGCCTGTCAACGGCAGCCGTTGTCGCCATTTCGACGCGTCGGCGACAGCTGAAGTAGCCTCTGCCGTTCACAACTTGCAGTTCGTCTGTAAGAACCCTTACTGACTGACTCACTCATGTCAGAAATCTCAGAAACTACAAGTGCTAGGACTCTCAAATTTGCATGGTGTTTTTCTTTTTATAACGTAGGTGATCACTACGACTAAAGAGGTAATCAGAGGTGGCAAAGTTAGTATGAAACTTCTATAGTTTTAATAGGAGGGTTCACGCGAACGAAGTTGTGGGTAACAGCTAGTATGATATATCATTTGGCTATATAAATTTCTTCACTTAACTCTAAAAATAAGCAGTCGTTCCGCTCAATAAATCTCTGATTCGCGCCAATGACACAGGACTGTCGAAATGACTTCAGTTTCTTCACCTGCTGACCTTGAGATTGCTTATTGCTCACTTTCCTAGACTGCATCGGAATCTGCATTGTAGAAAGATTACTTTCAATAAGATTGCTACATGATTTGATTGATAAGAAGTCACTTGCTTCAGACGGGAACTACCGGATCTGCACCAATGAGTTATTAGTTCATCTTAAGTACAGTTTTCACTAATACTGTTGGCTCGACCATATAGACGATGATACGGCTCACTACCTATTACATTAGTCTAACAGAAAGCTCGGTGAGGTGTGGTTACTTAGTTCATTTTGGGTTCAGCTAGGAAGATACCTACACCCGGGGAGACAGAAAACCCGTTCTGCGTCTTCCCGGGGGTTAGTCTAAAACTACCAAAGGGATTAAAAACGCCACAACGAAGCAATTCGTCTGAAATAGTAATATTGCAATTTGCCATTTGCTTATATAAAAGCTACTGTAAAAGTAAGTGCGCAATGCAAACAAATGTCAAATATTATTTCACCAAGATCGGTATGTTGGAAAAATCGACTGGGGGATTTTGTCGTCTGGTTTCTTCAGGGACACATGTCGCTGGATAAAATGTCCCTCGGGGACAAGACATTACCCTTACGATCAAGAATATATTATTATTTCAGCTACTTATCGTCAAGCACATTGAAGAGTTAACTTAAACTACCTAATTATGTCCTTTCTGACATCAAGGATTGTTTATAGGATCGATAGATAATCTATCTATCCAACTGACTCATCTATTTTTGGGAATTCAAGAAAAGTTTGCACCTAGGAATTGTTTTTTATCAAAAGAACTATAATATATACTTTATAAAACCGGAGAGGAAATATGCTTGGCCATCTGATACGATAGGATTCATTTATAAAGTACATCATAGAAGGAAAAGTTGATGGAAAGAGAGGAAGGGGTAGACCTAGGAGAACATTTATGAAACAAACTAAAGAGAGGGTGCGGGTCGAGTCGTATCAGGAGGTGAAGGATTTGGCGGAGAGAAGAGAGGAATGGCGATTACTGCACCGACAAGAACGCAGCTCTTAAATAATGATATACTTATATTCCAAATAAACGTAAAACAGTTGATGGTAGGGCTGGCAGAGGAAGACCGAGACGGACTTACGATAACCAAATTGGAGATGTCCTTAGAAAAGGTTTAATACGATCTACTCTGAACCGGCGTGCGTGTATGAAGCGATTGATGAATGTGGAGGAAGCAAGAGAAGTGTGTCAGGATCGAAGCAAATGGAATTCTATAGTATCTGCTTACCCCGGTGGGAAATAGGCGTGAGTTTATGTATGTATGTAAACGTAAAAAAATACGAATACTTAGTTGGTACTTTAAGTGATGAGCATAACTTGCGTATGGAAATATGTTTGACTATTTTTTTTTAATGTGTATGAACCTGACTATTTTATGTAATATACAAAAATTACGCTTACTTCACCGCAAATACCGCAATTATGAAATGAGGATGACCAAAATACGTCCATAAGTAGACCATCCACGACGGTTTTTTTTCTTTTCTAATTATCATTAGTTTGACAGGTCCGGTAGTTGCAGTGGAGTTTAGCTGTCTTAGCCGCACACCCCGAACACTTCATACAAAAAACCTCGTTTTACACAGACACTACACATTGACGTTATCGTACACGTGCGTCTGTGTGTGTCTGACGCCATATGATTGACGACTAAAGTAAGACCGAGAGGGGGTGAGGTAAACCAAACTCAGCCGCTGGTGCGGAGCAGAGTTGCCGTTTTTACGTAGTAAGTATTATTCCTTATGTTATGCCGTAAGCCCCAGGTCATGTAGTACCTGACGCCCCTTTCTTAGTACCAGTATGGGTTGTGGTCAATGACCGACTTCATTAACCCTGGTGTCAGGGTTACTTTTGAGTCGCCAAAGATCCCTGACATGGTTCATGTAACAACTCACATACTTACGTAAATAGTAGCCGGAACCCACTGCTTAATGTGCCTCCCAAAGCAAGGATCATCTTACTTTCAGAGTATCGTGTGATCTACTTAGTGAATTTCGTGATGTCTTCACCAAGGGGGTTAAAATGGCCACATCGAAGCAATACATCTAATAAAGCAATATTGCAATTTGACATTTTCGCATATAAAAGTAAGTGCGCAATGCAAACAACTGTCAAATAGTAATATTGCTTTTTTAGATGAATTGCTTCGATGTGGCCGTTTTAAACCCCCACGAATCGAACCCGAGACCTTCAGTTCAACAAACGGATGTTGTTTATACATAACATACCTACATAAACATTTATGTCCCAACGGGTAAACAGAGACTATGGAATTCTTTTTCATCAATCATTTTATTCCCGCGCGCTGAAGCAAAGAATTTATAAGGAAGTATTTTATATAACTTTACCTGTATAACTTTGTCCTTCACCTAAGTACACACGACACGACATATCTAGACTTTAGCAACGCCTAGATGACTGAATTGCGACCGGACAATTGCACAAGGGTGATATGCTATGCAATATTGTGTTTTATGTGCTAATGTTACAAAACTACGATATGTCACTCTGTGGGTGTTATGGAAAATGTAATGTATTGTTATAGTGGTTTGTTATATTGTTATGGGTTCAGGCTGGGTATAGACTATTCTTAGCATTGTGATGCTAGAGAAATTCATAAGTTATCGGGTATGCCCGCAGTGTGCCTCAGGTTAGGGTGTTGTCTGAGAGAGGCCCGGAGTGGGCCGACCACGTTACCGACGAGGTATGTATCGGGAACCTGAATTGTTTACAGTCACCCTATGGCCCTGACTCCCGCAGACACCTCACCCGCCGCCTCCTCCTCATAACCTTATCCGCCGGGACGGATGATCGACAGCTGTTAATTTTAAAAGGAACGAGTGAATGAACTTATAACCCGGGCGAATAAAATAACCATCTCGTTGATATGCAACCGGTTTGAAGTGTGATGTCAACTTAATTCTGTAGGATTACCTATTGGCCAATGTAAAATTTTAAAAGGGTTATTTTTTCTGCTTATATAAGACGTGTGTTCCATAAATTTTATGCTTGTCGATTACCCGCCTCTTTTCTTTTCGGCATAAGAAACTGACAGGTACTGACTTAAAATAAAATCAGATAAAATTAGATGGAGTGTACAGGAATCAGCACCAATATTAATTTAAATTCAATTTATAATTTTATTATGATATGGTTTAGTAAGAAACATTACATCCTCCGTGGTTCAGTGGTTTGAGCGTTGGGCTTATGATCCGGAGGTCCCGGGTAAATCCCGGTGGGGACACATCACAAAAATCACTTCGTGATCCCTAGTTTGGTTATAGGACATTACAGGCCGATCACCTGATTGTCCGAAAGAAAGATGATCCGTGCTTCGGAAGGCACGTTAAGCCGTTGGTCCCGGTTACTACTTACTGATGTAAGTAAATAGTCGTTACATGAGCCATGTCAGGGGCCTATAGCGGCTCAATAGTAACCCTGACAGGGTTGATGGGGTTGGTAATCCACCTCACAACCCTCACAATAGGAGAATGAAGTAAGAAACGTTGTAAGTATAACATTTAGTATAAGCTGGGATAACAACCGGAATGAACATATAAATAAATAAAAATATCTACGCCATTTCGAAACTGCATTTACTTATTACAAGTTCGCGCCCTTGCTCGTATTTTCTTATCGACTTCGATCAGAGTAGTTATTTTTACTGCACTTACTTAACTGTACTTACATGATTAACATGATTTGGTGTTTTCAAAACACGAACGTATGATCTGTACAGATAATCAAAGAGGCAAGAGGCAAAGTGCGCTATAGCTTGTAACTAGAACAGGAGGCAGCATAACTATAAAGAAGCTAAAAATGACTTAATTCATTTGACATCATCTCTGAGAATAATCATTTTTTTGGTATTTTTATTTGATGCTAAGCTACTATTTCATATTATTTTTCTTCGTCCAGTATGTCGAGTCTACTGGAGCGAACCACAAATTACTATAAGAAAAGTTTTTAAGTATTTATTTGATCAATTATTAATGTGGTTTGTTTTTACTGGCAAGCCAAAACTATGCTTGGCAATATTATAAATAATTTAGGGTAGTATTGATAAACTAAAGGTCAGACAGACAGTCGCTTCTGTAAAAACCTCAACCTGATTAATAAACTAATCTCAGCCGAGACTGCCCTAAAAACCATGCTCAAGTCCCCGTTTTTATAGAGTTGATAAACGTTCGTCAAGGACTTTTATCTCCGAATGTGAAAACAACTATCTACCTGCATAATGAATAGTAGTTTATAAAATATCTCTTCTATGTCTTAATTTTGCATTTCTTTCTAAGTGGGTACTTACTAAGTTTTAGCCCGTTTTTTTTTTCAAATGAAATACTTTAGTCTCGGCGTATACGGACCACCAACTATAGCTATTTCTATAATTATTATTCTTGTTGAGTAAGTATGCTAAATAAATAAAAGGTAACCTAGGTGTGCTACTGTCCGCCTGATAAGTCTTAGTTAGGCTATCGAAACTTTTCGGCTTATGATAAAAGGGTATCTAAATATTTTGAACGCGTGGATGGTATTGACGTAAAAGTTTATGAATTTCTTGATTTTCGACAAGCGTGTGGGATTATAAATAAGCAAATAAAAAATCTGACATTAAAATCAAAACCGGCAGCGATAAGCAAGAGGACCAAGAAAGCTAAGACGACAATGATTAACTCCTTCTTCAGTATTTTTTTCCGTAAAGAGATTGTTTCATTTGATACCTAAATCATTTCATCACTTATAATCGTACGTCACTAGATAGCCATAGAACGTACTAGAATAATCGAGAACCCGTGTCCACCAGACTATTCTTTATTGCGAAATATAATCATAATTATAGAGTTACGCAGCTAGACAGACGTAATTATTTTACAACAAACCCCACTCACCACCTAAATTCTAATCTCCAAAGACCGAAAACCGTTCGTCCTTTGCCGATTTACAATCACTACAAAATGTTAAGACACCACCACAGGGTTGTGAAACCGCCGGCTCGGGCCCGTCGGCTCTCAGTAGTAAGCGAGCTATCGAGTAATTTGTGCCACTACACCACTCCTGCGCAACGACCTTCGAACGGCCTTGGGTGAGTTGCATCACTTTAACTTGACCTTGTCATGTCGAAAGTTTGCTTTTAATATCGTGTCTTAAGTATGTTTTACCAAATAGACGTTTGGATATTTTACATGTTTTTATTCAAAATGTGTGTTGGAAAATCTTAATAGTGAGCTGTGAAAAGTTGGTATGCGTGCGCACGCGTTTCAAAGCTGTAAAGTTTAGGGTGAGCGCGCGAACAACGCTAAGTAGGTACGTACCTACCGGCCACTTCAGTCGAGGACAATTTTTGTAGTAGGAAAAACGCGTGTTCTGTTTTTGGATTCGGTTAATGGTAGTGGATTCCTTTATATTTTTAACTGACTTCAAACAGAGGGGGTTCACAGTACCTTTTTTATGTTAGTTATTTCACAATTACAACATTTAAAAGCGCTTTCGAAAATTCGTTTTTCTTTGTAATTAGTAAAAAAAATAAAAAGCGTATTAAAATATATTTAGTACCTAATGAACCTAACATAACATAAACTTACAACTATCAGAGAAAGGTACATCCATCGCAAGATGAACTAAGTATCCACACCTCACCGAACTTTCTGTTAAACCAACCCTCTACTGAATCTCTTAAGTAAATATAATAATTATGAACTGTCAGTCAGGCTTACAACCCTTTTTATAAACATTTATAATGTATGTTAATCAGTTTATCCTTTAACGCATCTTCGACTTCAGTGGTGGGGATACCCTCCCCTCTACTTTCATTGCAAAAACATAACACAATCGTGGAACATTCTAAAACCAAATTAGTCCATACAAATGTCTAGATTCTCATCGTTCTAACACTTATGCCTTCAATCTAGGTCGATTTTGTTCTATTTTTTATACATAAGTCTGTTTTAGTAACCGTTCTATTTAATTATATGACTTTGTATGTAGAAATTGTTTTTTTTTTAAAGAACGTCTAGGGCCCTGTGCCGAGGTTTTGCTTGCAGCTTCTTTTCCCCGACTATACGGGTTGTGAGAAGCTGCAGTAGTTTTAGGCGGATGAGACGTTCGTTACGTAAAAATTGACGATTCAAAGTGGAATTTGAAGAATATTAGTCTTTTGAATGAGAGACTTTCCACGCTACCAAAAATAATATAAATACTGCTGTCCAGATTCAACGTGACAATTACCAATTTCCTCACACTCGGGTACATCTAATTTAATCTAATCTAGCCTACAAGATCCCACTGCTGGGCAAAGGCCTCCCCTTCCTCTTTCCATTTTTCGCGGTCCTGTGCGTATTCCGGCCAGTCCCTCCGGCAAACAAATAAATAAACAAACAAGCGTCCAAGTCGTCACGCCATCTCTTTTGAGGTCTACCACGACGCCTGTACCCGCCATGAGGCACCCAATGCGTGACTATCTGTGCCCACCGCTCAGGTACATAATTATTAAAAAATATTATGTAATGACAGAAGCATATACCTATAAAAATAATTGTTGCTTGATATTTGGATCAGATTATGCATACAATTATGTTGCTAACTATATTTCTTCTCTTTATCAGGATACTAACGGATGGAAGATGTATTGTATCTTGGTGTTATAAAAAGGGTCATCATTTTATATCCAAAAACAACGATAAAAGTAGCATAATTTAAGTAATTATGTCTGTTATCCATGAAATTAGAAGTTTAAACGAAGGAAAATCTTTACAGCGCCATCTACATTATTTTTGGAGAACGTAGCCAGGATAGTCTCTCATTAGATTTAATTTGAATAGAAATTTACTTATTCATAGTTGTGTAGCATCTACATTATAAAAAATCCATAGTAGATCTTAGAAATAAATCAGACTAATTATTTCAATATCTGCCCGAATGATAATTATAATCAATATTTGAATTCGACTTCAAAATTATTATCTAACTTCAAAATCTAGTTATTTGACTTCAAAACTGTAATTCAATGATATTAGGTTATTAATGTTTAGTTGATAATTTGATCTAGGTAAAATGAAAGGGTATATAGAATTTCGTAAAGGACAAGTTTGGCTGTAAAAGGACATGCCTAACTAGTTTTGACATGAATACCTAAAAAAGAATATAGATAGCGCTGTATAGATTTTTGTTCGTTTCATCATCATCGTCAATTTAACATTTAGCATTTTCCATTCCAGTCTATCAAAGGTCAATTCCTTGACTTCCCTATAAGACACGACGTTAACCTTTTCTTTAATATGTTCCATGTAAGCTCTTCTTGGTCTTCCCCTTCCTCTCTTTCCTTCTAGTTTTCCTTCTATGATGTTTTTAATAAATTCGTTGTTTCTTATTAGGTTTCTTCGTTTAACCTCTCATATGCCGAGATACCAGACTAGATTAGAATAGATTTTACATTGTGTCTGGTCGAGATCCGCGTTCCGGCGTTTAAGGGGTTAACCATCTAATTTCATGGACAACAGACATAATTCATCTGTTATCTTTGTTTTTGGGTATAAATGATGACCCTTTTTATTTCACCTAGGTACAATAACATCTTCCATCCATTATTATTCTGATCAAAATAAAGAGAAGCAACATAGGTAGCAACATCTAAATATATAAAAAAAATATTTATGCTTCTGCCATTACATTGTATTTTGGAATAAATATGTATCTACCCGAGTAATGAGAAAATATTTATTACGTTAAAGCTGTACAACGCCATCTATATTATTTTTGGTGAACGAAGCCTGGAGTCCCTCATTGATATTCAATGAATGCAATAGCTATTTTATATCCGATCGGTATTGCTTGAAGGTGCATTGACCTTTAGGTAAGTGACGACAAAACGGCCTTCAATAGTATGCAAGTAGAAAATGCAACGGCATTTTACTCTGTCATGTACAGTCATGAGCAATATAATGTACCCACTTTAGGACTCTGTCGCACTAACATATTTGACATTTAGTGAGACTTACAGTTCAATTTGTCAAAACACATATTAACGCTTGTGACCGTACATTGTGACTAAGTACATGTTCTTTTTTTAATACCTAGTTAACTGGCTGAAAAAGTTTTTTTTTTTGTTTTAGGAAGATTTAAAATTTACTTAAAGGTATATTATCTGTAGGCACGGCGTTACGCCAAAGTACATGTGAATATAAAAGTGCGGTTTTCATTAAAAAAAAACCCCAGACAGAATTTTCAAAAATCGCCTTCTACATTATTAAAAAACTGCGCCCACTTTTAAGACTATATGACTATATTGTGCATCAGCCCTGCCAATGTTATTTTTTCTAAGAGCCATATCGCACTAGCGGGTTAGGCTCACAATCTGAAGGTCCGCGTTCGATTCCCGATGGGGACATTGTCGGAATCACTTTGTGACACTAAAACGTTGGTTGTCCCCTTTTATAAAATGGTATCTAAATATTTTCTGAAAAGATAGCAATAAGCACATAATTATAAAATTCTATGTTTTTCTTCGCGTCCCTGACAGAACTTGGAAATAACCTTATGAGGTTCTAGAAAACGCAATGTTATATATTACCATACAACAATATAAACTCAAGCATAACAACCACATATTTTCTTAATTTTCGTCACGTAGCAGTATGTAATTAAATACGTTTATAATTAGTCTACAGTCGTTAGGAGCCTTTTTATTGCAAACCATGTCAAGGTCCATTCCCAGTCCGTGACACTCAAGAAGTACATACTCATTTCTAGGGTTCATTAACCAAAGGGTAAAAACGGGACCTATTACTAAGACTTCGCTGTCTATCTGTCCATTGAAATGTCCGATAGTCAGTTGAAATTTTCACAAATTATTATATTTTTGTTGCCGTTTATGGGGAGCTCCTATACAACAATAGCGATTATTTGTCCTTTTTTCACGTCACGACAAGTGACTTATTGTAGATTTGCCGCAGATGGCATTAACTACTTGGCCGGACAAATGGAGAGCGCTGAGGGCTCTCACCCGGTACAAAATTTTAGACAACAGGCCTGATGGAGCCCAGTTGGGCGCAAACCTCTGCTCAGGGCGTCGTCTGAGAGGAAGAATATTTGAAAGAATTAATTCTTCTTTGCGAGTCGATGGCGATCGAAACTAAATTTTTGCTGACTAATAATTGGCCACGCTTACGGCATTGTCAGTGGCTTCGTAAAGGTCTTTAATAGTGCAGGTATTAGGGCACTTAGGACAGAAGAAATAATAATAAGCTGTTGTTTACCTAGTTATGGTACGGAACCCTACGTGCGCGAGTCTCTTCGTGGTCGGTTTTAAGATATCACTCACATGATCTATTTCGTAATTTGTAAGATTTAAAAATAAAAAAGTGAGATTGAATCTAATGTACCTACGGGTTTTTTGGAGCGTGATTGTAGGTACAGATTGATGAACGTACTTTATTTACACGTATCTTTTTGTTTCGAAATGGAAAATGCGTCGAGCTAGATTTAATTCTGATGTGAGGAGGACTTATTTTGTGACTTATTGTAGATTTTCCGCAAATGGCATTAAACCAAAAAAAAATCAATGACCAATGATAATGGCATTTTTTTCATATTTTTTTTTGTATTACTTGGTAAATAAGGAAGCGCTGAGGGCTATCATCCGATACAAAAATTAAGACAGGAAGCCTACGTGTTCAGTTGAGTGCGATCCTCGGGTCAGAACGTCGCTTGATAGGATTATGTGAAAGAATTAATCGACTTTACTGGGCCAAAGAATTCGCCTTTGATAGACAAGAATGCAGGATGCTACACCGACAAGAGCGTGGCTCCGATAACAATAGACGCTGAATGAGGGAGCTGTTAAAACTGTATACGATGATCCCTAAAACAAATTATTTTATTAATCTGTTATTTATATGAAGATAAAGATTTTTATCGTGTATAGTACAGGTAAAGGTACAGTTATAAATAAATTAGCACTTATAGTTAATTACGTCTCAGTAAATTTTTCCTTTGCAGGCATATGTGTCACATTTTACACAGGCTATAAAATAACATAAGAAAAAAAGAGAAAAAGATCCCTGAAACACTTCTTCTCCGTACGATTATTCTCAGAGTAGATGGAAGCTGTGTAGATAATGATGATGAGAAGTCGAGGGTTGTTTTCTTCCAACCAACTGCATTATACATTGGTTAGGACTCTACAAGCTGATCACCTGATTGTCCGAAAGTAAGTTGATCCGTCCTTGGGAAGGCATGTCAAGCCGTTGGTCCCGGTTACTATTTACTGATGTAAGTGAGTAATCGTTACATATCATATCAGGGGCTTTTGGCGGCTCAATCATAACCCTGACACCAGGATTGATGAGGCTGGCACAATCCACACGATAAGAAGAAGAAGACCAGAGTCCGTGTCACTGTTTATTTATTTAATTTATAAAATTGCCATATAAAAATACTAACCTGTGTTGCTAGCAACAGAAACAATTGCTTTAAAAGACAATGCACTTGCCAAACTTATCGAGAGCAAAATTACTCCGTGCTCTACTTAGCTCTTCTCGATTAGATCTAAGTTAGGTACACTAAAATTGCAATAGAAATACCCAGTGATTGTTTTAATCCATTCTTCATGCTTTGACTAGCACCAAACGCAACTGTATTACGGCTGAAACGGCTGTCATTATTTGGCAAAATCAGTCGCTTGCAATTAGCAAACAGTTTACAATGCTAAAGTCTTAAGTAACTCAGTTGAGTACAGTTACACAAATGTCTAAAATAATTGCCAATCTATTCGTCTTTTTATTATAAATAAGTTCGCGTTTAATCACAATCTCACTCGATGGCAAGATTTTCCGCAAATGACATTAACGACTTGGCCGGATAAATGGGAAGCGCTGAAGGCTCTTACCAGTTACAAAATCTAAGATCACAGGCCTGAGGGTACCCAGTTGAGCTCGAACCTCGGCTCAGGGCGTCGTCAGACCGATGACTATAAGCGCTGAATGGTGAAATCGTCGACCACTCCGGCGGAGTCGGTATCGGGATTTAGAAGTGTTTATTGTCTCGAGCTGATTAGCCGCCTCTATGGCTAGATTAATCGGGTCGGCAGGATTATATATTATATCCTTCGGACACCGATACTTTTCAATACCGACCCTAAGAGTGATATATTCGGAAGCCGCAACTACCAGGGTATTTGGTCCGGAGCAGAGTCGAATCAGTTGATACCTGGTGTTACAACTTACCTAATAAATGCCTGTGCAGTCTAGTTTTGATGATTTCAAAATTGTATTTTATTAAAATGCATGGATTTCTTTCGTGGCGTGGATTTTATTTTAAGCCTGGTATTATCTTCGGATATTTCATTTCGGAGGTATGTGAACTAACTTATATTGGGTTGGTTTTCCCTTCGCAAGTTGGAAGGTCAGACAGGCAGTCGCTTCTGTGAAAAAGCAGGACCTGTGAAATCTTCAGATTAGGGAATCGAATCCTGTAGAAAACCGGGATAGCGCTAGGGAGCAGATGATTATCCTTAATCTTTGTTTTGTAATAACGCGGGAAGTGCTTCTGATGCCATGCTTACCCGTATTGAGTAGCACCTGTCAATCTTAATAACAGCTAGAACGATGTCAAGTTACGTATGTCGGTAAATGCATTGCCACGTGCTAACACTGACACTCCGTTACCCATCTCATTCATTAGGACATAGAACTGTCACTGATGTAACTCACGCTTGGTTGTATGGCTCGATCTTTCTGGGTCAAACGTTTTCAGCTCTATATTGTTAAGCGAAAATATCTGATTTACGTTTTGTTCACAACAACGTACATCTTTGAACTTTTGTATACCGTCCCCACCAGCGATAAGATAGTCATTAGCAATGTTTCTAGTTTAGTCTCTTTTATAACTGTTTTCTTTTATTTTGATGTAATAAAGTGTATAATAATTTAACGTATTAACAATATCGTCATTAAACTCTTAACGCCGAGATTTCCAGACACAATAGTTAAACAATGGGTTTTGGATTTTAAAAGAACATTCGGATTTACGACTTTAAGACCCACACTCTTGTCGGTGTAGCATTCTCCATGCTACGTTTTAGGGAATTATAGGGCAGTGGTTTTTCTTTTGCCTTCCGCAATTAACAATATACCTAATACGAATTACAAAAAAAGAAACTTAATCAATTTGAACAAAATGTGGCCTTATTGCTTAGATATCAATTTCATCCAGGAAATCTATGGTGTCTACACTACACCACTGCAAATGTCAAGAGAAGACAGGCCTGCACGTTTTTGTAAATGGCAGAACACAATCTTGCGAAGCCTGATCACAATTCTGCCAAATATGCCTAAGTTAGTACCTAAAATATCTACTCAAAATATTTTCACGAATCAATCGATCAGTCAGTGAACCGCTATGACATAATTATTAAGTAACTGCAAAAAACGACAACAATGCAACGGAAGACAACTTTTAAACAATTTATTAAATTGACTTTACTGTTTTGCACAGATCAAGAGGTAGCCTAACAATCGTTAAGCCTGAATGTCTGTGGTAATTCTAAATGTGGTTGGACAATTTCATTACAGTGAACAGTCCAACTTCGTACGATATTGTTGAAAATAACGTTTTTCTCAAAGTTGCATCAAAAACTTGCATTCGAGATCCCGGTGCGGGTGATGAAACTACATTGTATTAACTCACTGGCCCTATCTCGCTAGGACACCACTAGGTCACCATTTGGACACCACTAGGACACCATGGTAACACAACCACCATCCCACGACCAACCAAATGAATGCTGTTGTATATGTCAGTTCTATTCAGAGGCGGAGAACAGATATCCCAGCATACCACTCGCGTCATATAGGATACTGCGCGACGGAAGACAAAAAGGGAAACCACTGCCCTATTTTTCCCTAAAAAAAGTAGCATAGAGAATGCTACACCGACAAGAACATGGCTCTTAAATTGGTGATGACTTAAATTAAGAATAAACTTAAAAATTACACATTCAACTACGGTTTCAATTGAGGATACACATACATACATAAACTCACGCCTAGTTCCCACCGGAGTAAGCAGAGACTATAGAATTTCATTTGCTTCGATCCTGACACACTTCTCTTGCTTTCTCCACATTCATCAATCCCTTCATACACGCACAGTCAGAGTAGATCGTATTAAACCTTTTCTAAGGACATCTCCAATTTGGTCATCGTAAGTCCTTCTGGGCCATCTTCTGCCAGCCCTACCATCAACTTTCAATTGAGAAGATAATACATACATACATACATAAACTCACGCCCGTAATCCCTAATGGGGTGGGCAGAGCCACAAGTAATCAAAGACAACTTGCAGCCACTGTTGATACGAAGTCCAAAGATGGATATGATGAACCTTATGGTGATAAGGGATCAGCCTACCGCCCATTACATTAGTCCATCATGTTAGAGGACACAATCCCTCTGTCGGTTTAACCCTTTGTCGGGTGTCGGTGTCGGAGAAGATAATAATGTTATAAAATATTCACGAGTGTTTGAATTTCGAACGAAGAACCCTTCTACATTTAGTAGTAAACTAAAGTTGGTCAAATCTCAATTATACGGTCACTATTTGTATATATTTACATTGTGGCCGTCTTGGCGATATCACTGACCGTTTACAAAATATAAAATACAAATATTGTACACATATAACCTTCAATGGAACTAAGTAGTCACTCCATAATATTGCAACACGGTATTGCAACACTTTTGTCTATTTGAAGCTAGAGATCGTCTGGTATTATCGATTAAATGGCAAGGTTAGTAAGGAGAATATTGAAGAAGTCTAGCTTTCTAATAAGCATGTTCTAAATTCTAAGTATACTAAATTATCTAACCAATGTCTGAGAATAGATTGCATATTTAGCTTGTTGAAAATAAATAGGGTAGCATTTATAACATAATATATTTAAGTAAGTATTTACCTAAGTACTTATATCAGTTTTGAGCTAAAAATTTATAAAAAAAGAAAAAAAAGGAATCTGAAACGAAATATGATAAACTTGTTGAACTTATAAATGGCAACAAAATTAAAACTTTTGTAAATGCAATTTACGAAATTATTTTTTCTTAAATTCCGGTTTTATCATAATCGGAATTAGTTGTTGCGGAATATTGGCAAAATTTGAATTATAGTTACCTCTACGTACATTCCATGCCGTTAATTAGTAATTAAGTTGAACTACAAAAGTTTTACTTCTGAATTCTATTCTAAACGGCTTATTGGAGTTAGACATAAAGGTGAACGATTGAACATATACGTGTTCATGCATGATAATTATACTTAGAAGCAAAGACGAAGAAACAATTTATAGGCATTCAAAATAGTACCTACCTATATTGTTAAATATCAAACCACCGCCAAAATTTTTGTAAATTAATGGTACTTTGTAGTAGGCGAGTATATTTACAATTAGAAATACCATTCAATGAAACAAAATATACGATTCTAAATTCCCTGCAGATCACATTCAAAACTTACAAATATCTCCAGGAAAATAGACCTAATGCAACCAAGACAAGTAAGTTTTGAAATAAATAAAATCTAAAATGGACCAAGCAGTTTGGACAAGGCAAATTTTGAAACACATAAAAAACAAAATCGACGTAATGTAGCCTAGACAAGCAAATTTTGAAACACATAAAAACCAAAATCGACCTAATGTAGACTAGAGAAGAAAATATTGAAACACATAAAAACCAAAATCGATCTAAGCAGCCAAGACAAGGAAATTTTGAAAGAGATAAATACTAAAATCGATCGTCTGGCAATTGGTCCACGACTAAAAAGTAAACAACTGCAGCCTTGCTCAAAGGTGAATGGCTGAGATGGGGCAATGAAACATTACGATAAATTGTTATTGATATTGCCTAGGTGTTTAATTTCAAGAACTATGTATCGGCAATATTGCAAATTTTCTATTTGATTAAACAGTAGTTTTGGTCTGCAATCATTTGTGATATTGGGTTCTGATTTTATTTGACCATTAGTCCTGATACCTCCATCAAATTTCCTTGATTACCATCAAATTTTATTTTAAATACTTACCTGTCATTTTCTTATCCGCCGAAAAGTGTTATCAACCGGCTTAAAACTTATGGAATACACGTAAATTTTATACAGTTTAAACAAAACTCTCAAAATTTTACGTCGCCCAATAACCCGATAGAATTAAGTTGACAGCACACATCAGACCGTATGCATAATAGCGAGATGCCTATTATATTCGCCCGGGTTATTCAGTCATTTTAAATTACCATCTGTCAATCATCCGTCCCTTTGCTTTTCGACTGATAAGAAAATGACGGAACTTAAAATTAAGAGGTGCCTGCAGAAATCGGGGCTATTGTGTATATTATCAAATAAATAAGATATGAGAGGTGTATACCTCTGTCTACGCTACATACAGGTGGGATGCTAATAATATAGAAGCACTTTTTTATAGATTATCCGCGTTGATCTTAAAGCAGCCTAACCAGTGAGGCCTACATTCTTCAAGTTACGTCATGGTTCCGTGTATTCATAACCTTCGCTTCGAAGGTCAGTTAAATACTAAAAATTGTGATATCTAGCCCACGGCCAAGGATATTATGTGTCTAATGCCTTATACGTAATGCCACTTTAAGTCTAGCTGTTTATTGTGCAACTATCGATCACTCGACGCGAATTATTCTAGTCTACTAACCCTTACTCGTAGAACTCTCGCCCAGGGATACGCGTAAAGACCTCAACGGTTGCAGAGGTGGAGATGGGAGCCATCGGTACGGCAATACAGGACGGAAAGGGCAAGTCACAGGGACTATAACCTGGAACCTGACAGAGGGCAGCAGTAACTGTCAGAGTTCTGTTCAGTGGCGGAGGTCAGGAGTTCTAGTAGGGCTTTGAAATAGACTACTCTGGGCGCTATCCCACTCGCATCAGACAGAGTACTGCGGGGCGAAAAGCAAGCGGGAAACCACTGCCCTATTTTTCCCTAAAAAGTAGCATGGAAAGGAATACTACACCAACAAGAGCATGGCTCTTAAATTAGTTTTTTTTGACGTGACTTATTGTAGATTTGCAGATGGCATTAACTACTTGGCCGGACAAATGAGGAGCGCTGAAGGCTCACACCCGGTACAACGTTTAAGACAACAGGCCTGAGGGTGCCCAGTTGGGCGCGAACCTCGGCTCAGGGCGTCGTCTGAGAGGAAAAATATCTTAAATTAGTGATGAGCCAAGTTAATAATGATAATGATGGCAAACGAGAGTTACAATCGAATACATGTCATTTATGTCAATCCCGTACATGTTTATTACTGTCACTCTCAATTGTCATAATCGTTTGCAACTTGGCTATACTCCAAGTACACTACACGCTTTGCTGTCTTTTGTCCATCATATCCATTCCGCTCAACTGCAATAAGTCACGTCAAATAATTTAACTTTACTGACACAATATCAATGTACTTACTGTTTATTTTGCCATATGATATATGCCGTATTGTGTCATTCTATCAAGGAATAAACTAATCACTCGCATGATTTAACATTTAAATCAACGCAATATTTAATTGTTTGGCTTTATACGAAGAGCGAGCTGTGCAAAAAATTACGCCAGATTTTTTTGGCAGTTGAATTTTTAAAAGTGTTGCTAGACATAATTTCGATGACGTAAATGTTTTAATAACGGAGCGATACCTAGTAATTTTGTTTATATTTTTTTATCGACCTAAGCGAGTAGCATCAACATACCATCTAACACCGTCATAGGCCTTTGCATCTTGATCAAATGATTTATACAGCGTTTCTGTGGCAACGTCTTGTATGGCTGAAAAGTCCTATACGTGAGCGGCAATATCATCCGCATGACTGGCATCTCAACTGAGGGTCGTTAGACTCAGCTGATGTGTGGACAGTGAACTGACCCTCTCATTATTTTCTCTATATTCTCTATTAAAATCTGGAACCAAGCATCGTCATGTACTTTGCAGCCATCGGCCAAAGACTTCCCCGTTACGGTCACTAACCTAACACCAACACTCGAGACAGCTATAACGAAGATAATTCAGACTAATTCTGTCCACTTCACTTTAACACTAGTTCTGATCACAAGGTTGCTGTTACAAGTGCAAACAGGCCACGAAACGGGATTTGGTTTCGCGTTTAGATTTCGCAACACATTTTCTTAAGCCTAAGGCAGCAGTTTGATAATTTGCGATATCGGCCTTCTGTAGAAAAAGGGCGCGGTCAACGAGGTTGTGTTGCGTATTCATTTGTATTTTGACAGGTTTAGGTGACATTTAAATTTTAGGCAGCAGATCAGGACTTTATCAATGAAATTGCCAATGAATAAAATGACTCTAATATTGATTTCGGTGACTTTTACTTTAATTAGTATACCGAACGCTGTAAGGGTGTTTCAACATGTAATAGTTTATAGAGCTGTGAATGCCAATACTGCTTTGGAAAAAATTAAATTATAGATCAGGAAACATCACAATCAAGTCCCATTTGGGAGTGTATTCCCAAAACCCGCGTTTTCGATGGTCTGGCTTACATATATGTCTCATTGTCATTGTCATTGTCAGTTGTGTAAGGTGGTCATGCGGGGATGATAGTAGTCAATCTATTTGTTATGGTAAAACTTGGTTATATTTAGTTGAACAAACTACTATAATACAGAACAAAGTTGTTACGGCGTGTTAAAAAAAATCAAACCTCGGTGTCACTCTTTAAGTGATTCTCAAAACCCAAAATTATTCTTAGATTCAGATATTGTAAATGCTGGTTTACTCTTTTAAAATCTAAGAACAGTAGTACAAAAAAATCGATAATATACGATATATTTTTTAAATATTATATTTCAGCCCTTGGCCTTGTCATCTAATACAATTTTAAGATTGCGTCATCGAATTTGATCACGGAATGCGATACATTATTACTTCCCAAAACCTTCGATTTTAAATTGAAGGTACTCAGTCTCTAGGTCAAGGGCCTCATTAGAGGTTTTGACTCGGTATTAGTATTATTTACCTACTATCTCTTACCCGCGACCGGGCAAGACCGGGTAACACGAAGTAACATGGATCCCCTTTCCTACAGCACCATAATTTAGCTCCCTGCCTTGAAATAATGAAAAGTCCCATATAAAATTTCACCCCCTCTTTGAAAGGGTTGGGGGCAGATTTCTCCAAAAAATGACGCACGATTGTTTTGTGAGTCACAAATAATCTGCATACTAATTTTTAGCTTTCTACCTTGAAAATTGAAAGAAGGAAAGAAAGAAACATTTATTATTTAGGACACCACAGACACGCATTACATATAAAAAAATTAAAAAAAAATAATTGCGGAATGATCCATACTAACTTCTACCCCTCATTTTAGGAAAGTGATTAGAAAGAGGAAAATATAGCCTGTGACATTCTCGATCCCTTCAACTATCTTCACTTAAAAATCACGTCAATTCGTCGTTCCGTTTAGACACGAAAGACGGACAAACAAACACAGACACACACACTTTCCCATTTATAATATTAAAATATGGATTCGGAAGAAGTTTTCAACATTGTTGGTTTCTCTTTTGATTTATCTTCAATAGGATAATATATAAATAAATATTTATCTACAAACGAATGTAAGCGAATGTGATTGAATTGATAATAATGGCCCCGATTCCTGCAGACACCGCCTAATTTTATTTTAAGTTATATCCGTCATTTTCATATCCGTCAAAAAGGAAAGGGACGGATGATTCACAGCTCTTAATTTTAGGAAGAATGAGTAAATGAATGAATAACCCGGGCGAATCAAAAGGTACGTCGCTGGTATGCAATCCGTTTGACGTGCTGTCTACTTAACTGTGTCGGGTTATTGACGAATGTAAAATTTTTAGACGGTTGGTTTAGATTAATTGTGCTTAAAATTGACGTGTGTTCCATAAATTTTATGCTTGTCGATTACCCGTCCCTTTCCTTTTCGGCGGATAAGAAAATGACAGATATAACTTAAAATAAAATTAGATGGTATTTACAGGAATTAGCACCAATGTTTAAACTGTTATGCCTTATCAATTCCTATTAAGGTTATAAATAAGTGTATGAAATATACCTACTTAATTTCCCGGGTTTGCTCTTAGGGGACTTTCCCTACATTAATTTCAAGTCGATTCTCAGACACGCATCTCCTATCAACACTATTTGTGTGTGTTGTTAATTACCAAAACATTTCCACACAATACGCCATGTACGCTCAAGAATATGCGTGTAAACATTGACGTTTCAAAAGCAGAGCGATTATTGCGTGTCGTAATGTCAACACGCGTGAGCATTTTGCACGCGAAAATTATGAATGCGTGTAAGTATGACATTGACCTACTGCGGATCAAGTGGATCTTCGGAATTCGGTTGCACCTAAACTTGGACTACTGACATATGAGAGGTGGGTTAGAAAGTAATTTGTCAGGTCAATTTTGCAACGGCCTTGAATTTCGAAGGTTGTTTGCCAAAATTGATATGCTCTGGCAGGTTTCGTTGGTGCTCTTAATAAGACTGTGTGCGTTTAGGAATTCGTTTATGATTTTTAAAATCTTATTAGTAAAATAAGTATTGACTGCACTATTTTTGAAAGAAAGAAAGAAACATTTATTACTTCCGGACACCACAGACACAGACAGACAGGTACATTACATTTAACACAGGATAGAAACCACACGGAAATCAATAAGTACTTACACAGAAAAAAATAATAAAAAAAAATATATTTTTTTTTAATTTTGAGCATTATTCAAGGTTATCTATTCTGTTTTCTAAATACAAATGACAAGTTTTAAATTCTAATATAATAGTTTAACATTGCAGTCGTATTAGTCAAAATCATCTTTTTGTATTTTTCTTACATCAGATCCTATGCCTTCATTACTTTTTAATGATAGAGGGACTCATTACAAGGCTGTATGTACTTGCATTTTTTGTTCCTACATAAGGTCGCCAACGTGATTTCGAACACCATACTCCAGGAAACGTGTCTTAAGGTAGCGACAAGGTTATAGTAATACTACATATACGGAGTTATGTTATAGAATTATTAAAACTCATTAAACATAGTATCACGCCTGTAACCCCAAAGAGGTAGGCAGAGGTATATAGTATACAGGGTGTTAGTGACATCGTAACGAATACTAAGGAATGATTCATAGCATGATTCTGAGTTAATATCAAGTGGAAATGGATTTTTATGAATCACCGTAAATTAGACGTTATACGAGTATTAATGTATCCTTATTAATTTGACAGCAGTATAGAAAGATAAGTGCGAAACGTCATGTTAGGGGGTTAGCTAAGTTGGAAACAATTATGACAATCGAAAGTGACAGTGATAAAAACATATGAGTGTGGTATTAATAAACTAATCTCAGCTGAAATTGCCCTCAAAATCATGCTCAAGTCCCTGTTTTTATATAAGAACTGTCACATTGACATGATCTTGAGGGCAGTCTCGAAGCTGAGATTAGTTTATTAATACCACCCTGAGATTGATATGTCACCTTCTGTGAATCCCTTGAAAACCTGTGAAAACATTTATAATTTCCGGCCAAATAGTCAATACCCAATACGGCAAATTAACAATAAAAATATATTTTCATAATCGTATGCTACTTGACCAAGCTCCAAAGAAAATGTATTTTTCTGTCAGCCGTCAAATTAAGGAAGCTACTTAACGAACTATAAATGTCACAATCGATTTCTTAACAATTTTGTCGTTTTCTAGAATCTTCTATTGTAGTCGTTTATAAGGGAATGTCTACTTTATCAGTTACAAAGTATGCCAACATTGTTTGCAGTTTCAACATTTTATACACTTGTTTTTTATTATTTGTAAACTTACAAAAACACTTGATAATTGGTAGATTTCCTTTGTGACTTTTAGGGCTATTAAATTACTTCATCAGAAGTTTTTAAGCCATTATATGTGTGTACAATTGGTTACTTGACAGTTTTCAGTAAAAATGAAATATGTCAGATATGGTAGTCTATCATTTAACAATAATTATCCAATAGTTTTTTTATTAAGATTATTTTGAAATAATTTATTTTTACAATAAAAATGCGATTTTCATCTATGTACTTATACTTGAAACACGGACGGCCATGATTGAAATTCCTATGACGTCACATTTCACAAAATAAACAAAAACTATCTGTCAGGTTTCAAGTTATACTGTTTGACAGTTTCTTTGTTTATTGAAATGTGACGTCACTAATTGAAATGTGGAAAAATATAATGAGACTAACCGTTTTCGCGCGAAATTTAAAATAAATGAAGAGAAATGTTTTTTAAGCTTTTTTTTCTTGACGTTACATGAGCCATGTCAGGGGCCTTTGGCGGCTCAATAATAACCCTGACGCCAGGGTTGATGAGGTTGGTAATCCACCTCACAACTCACACGATAGAAGAAGAGGACTCACTGTGGTCCTGTGGTATACCGACTGGCTTCTCAATCGGGGAGCGCTGGTCCCAACCCCGGAACGGAATTTGTTAAATAATTTAATTTAAAACATTATAGACGGCGATACGGCTCACCTATCATGTTGGTCTAACAGAAAGCTCGGTTAGATGTAGGTACTTAGTACATCTTGCGATAGATGAACCTCTGACTATCACAATTTAGATATAACGTGAGCTATGTATGTATCACTAATAACGTTAAAAGAGTCACAAGTTATCAAAGAACAGCTTGCAGCCACTTTTGATACGAAGTATCCGGTAGCGCGGTCGACGACTTCGCTCATTCAGTGCCCTCTAGGGTCGATTAATTGTTCCAAATATAAATCTTCTCAGACGACGCTCTGAGCTAAAGTTCGCGCTCAACTGGGCACGCTCAGGCTTGTTGTCTTAAAATTTCTGCCCTCAATGATATGCATGGGATTAACTGTCTGAGAACTGTCAGGCAGCTAAATCACTCAATTGTATACCAATATTTTATGTTTTTTTTAAAAGAACATCTAGGGCCCTGTGCCGAGGTCTTTCTTGCAGCTTCTTTTCCCCAGCTATACAGGTTGTGAGATGCTGCAGTAGTTTTAGGCGGATGAGACGTTCGTTATATAAAAATTGACGATTCAAAGTGTATCTATATTACCTACTGAATAACGATATTTTTGAATTTTGAATTTGAATTTTGAATGCCAAGTAATCAACGGCATCTGAGCCAAAGTTACAATAAGTTTCGTCAAAATAATATAAACTATATGTTGACGGGTTATTAAGCATTTCAGAAAGAACACAATCCTCTGTCGGTTTTTACGACACGCCCGGGAAGATGAACAGCTAAACGCGTTAGTAAATTAGTAGGTAAATTAACGTCGTAACTAACTTTGCCTTTGGCCTTGTAAGTACCGGCGATAATCGGAAAACCTGCGTTTGGTTTTCCGACAACGCAAGGATGCACAAAAGGCTTCCTGGATTACATTAGTAACGACGAATCATAACGTTATTGAGTAACGTTATCGATTATTAGCGGTTATAACGTAAGGATATCCGAGAAGCGGTTTTGTAGGTACTCACTTGTCGGTTAATTTATGTGTATTTCTAGAAAGGCTCGCGTCTTGCAACATTAACCGGACGGAATTGCACCACCACATTCTCAGTCCAATGTGACAGGCCATGTGTAGTTAGAATCCGGTTCTAACGAAAAACCTCTACCTACTGAGTTGCCAACTTTAAGTGCGGCAATACACGATATTTTTAATTTTATTTTTCCATTAAGATACCCGGTAATTTTCGAGTTTCGGCGTTCGGATGTTCAAAAAAAAAAAGGAAGCCACCCGTCGAACTTGTTCTTAATGTCTTATCCATACTAATATTTAAACGGGAAAGTGTGTGTGTGTGTGTGTGTGTGTGTGTGTTTGTTTGTCCGTCTTTCACGGCAAAACGGAGCGACGTATTGACATGTTTTTTTTAAGTGGATATAGTTTAAGGAATGGAGACTGACATAGGCAATATTTTGTCTCTTTCTAACCCCTCACTTCCCTAAAATGGGGGGTGGAAGTTTGTATCGAGCGTTCCGCAATTTTCAAGGTATAAATTGGGTCGTGGATAGCCACTGCAATTCTATCTATGCGACCTGTTGAAACGCCCAAAAGCATAAAAGTTGGATCCGCCTGCCGGTCCGTAAACAGTTATTAGCACAGAACTTGAGTAGATTTTTTTACTTCTGATGTATGTTATTTCTAGGTAAGAAATACGTGCAAAATATTAAATTTAAATGACCCTGGATGGGAGGACACAGATCGCTTCATTAGATACGGAAACCACGAAGAGATTCGCACGTGAGATTATTATTTCGGCTTAAGTCTTTACTTGTTCTGTTAGGTTCGTTCTAACTGGCTGTTGACCCTTTACAGGAGGTATATTATTAATTGTTTTGTATGACTAGTTTGTGATTATTATAACGTGTTTATTCTGGAAGTAAATAGAATTCCATCATTCGAAGCTGTCTTCTGGCTACAAATTGTTTTAGGGGCTCTTCGCACCTAATTAGGGAGATGGCGTTATGTTGAAAACACATAATTATTATAAGTATATTTACGTTCTTTAAATATGGAAATATTTAATAATTACATTCATTCGCAGAACTTTCGTTTTTCTCTCTATACAACACAAGAACAAGACGCTACTGTTTTATTTTGAAAATATAATTCACCGCACCGCCACCCAAGGATTTCTTCATGGTCTATCAATATATTCGGCTATCATTGCTGCTCTCCTAGCATCGTCTCGCTTCACGAGGTCCGCTTTACTATCCTGAAGACTAAACAGGTCCGGTTTTTATAAAACCGACTGCCTGTCTGACCTTCCAACTCGCGTAAGGAAAACCATCCCAGGACAGATTAGGTTACTTACCTTCGACACGCATTTCTCGGGAATGTGGGTTTTCTCACGATGACTTCCTTCACCGCTGAGCACGTGTTAATTATGATCCAAACGTAAACTTGGAAAATAAACTAAAATTTTTGGTTTAATCCTGTGCTGAGAATCGAACCTGCGACTTTTTAGTGAGAGGCCAACTTTTTTCCAATTAACAAACATAACATAAGCTCGCGGAGATATATCGATCGGAATATGAACTAAGTACCCACACCTCCCCGCGCTTTCTGTTAGACCAACATGATAGATGGTGAGCCGTATCGCCGTCTATACATATAATGGTCGAGCCAACCGTGTTAGTATCATTTTATACATACCGTATGTATATATTTATGTATATGTATTATGTATGTATGTATATGTTTCATGTATATGTTTCACTGCTGGGTACTGGCCTCCCCTCAATCAACCGGAGAGGGTATGGAGCATACTCCACCACGCTGCTCCACTGCGGGTTGGTGGAGGTGTTTTTACGGCTAATAGCCGGGACCAACGGCTTAACGTGCCCTCCGAAGCACGGAATCAACTTATTTTTTCAGACAATCAGGTGATTATAGCCTGTAAAGTCCTTACCAAACAAAGGACAGTCTCACAAAGTGATTTCTTCAATGTCCCCATCGGAAATCGAACCCAGACCTCCAGATTGTGAGCCTAACGCTCTATCCACTAGAACACAGATACTGTTAGTATCATTACTAGAATCTTAATACTAGATCGTGTTTGATTAAGACCTGTCTCCCCCTTGATTCTTGTCGATGATTCTAAGATCGTGAGCAGTTAACGGAGGACAAGCAAACAGTTGCGAAACCCTGCATTAATTTGCCTGGAAGGATATGTCAGCAATATGATCTCTGCCCTTCTAAGACCTTATCGTGCTTTGCAACGTCAAGTCTTCGGTGTGATCTTTGAAATTTAATAGTAAAGACACGTATGGTCACGAGCATTAACATGTATACACTCTGGCACCATGTCACATTAACTTTTTTGACAAATTGAACTGTAATTCTCACTAAATGTCAAATATGTTAGTGCGACAGAGTCCTAAAGTGGGTACATTATATTGCTCGTGACTGTACTTATGATCGTGATGGTTCGTGGCTTCATATATGCAGATTGACTTCGATATCAAAATCAGCTTCATAGTCAAGCTACAGCTAGGCTGTGACATTTGCTGAGCTCAAGCCGTTTCGGCATTAAGTATTATAATTATTAGGTCATTTAATTACTTCTAAGTAAGTAGTGTTATTTTATGGCTTGCCGACTTAATATACTTTTTTATTTACTTAGCTTCCAGACGTGTCTGTCGCTTTGATCAGTCTGATGATCTTCTTAACGATCTTTGTAAGTACAATAAATAAATCTCGGAAAAAATTGCTCATTAGAAATACTGAGCTGAGCTGATAATGAGCATTTTTTTAATATTATGAAATACTATTTGAAAATTTTTATATTTTCTAGTTTACTACCTTATAAAGTGCGTGAGTCTTTAAAACTGACTACACTTCTTGGTGTTTAAAACCTCTGTTATTTTTTTTTTACTTATGGCAATTAAGTCGTACCATCTTACATTTGCGTAAAACCAAATAAAAGGCACGTAACATCATAACCAACCTACTAAAACCGGTGGTTTTTCTTAATAACTCACGAATTTTTGACCACACACACGTCTTATCCGCTGTTTATGTAAATAGTTATGTATATAAACTACCTAATGCCTGCCATAAATACTTCCGTATCATAAGTATCAGCACGAACGGACCATAGCCATTGATAGTCATCGACAGTCATTGACAGTCATCGCCAGCCATCGCCAGTCATCGACAGTCATCGTCAGCCGTCGCCAGTCATTCTATGACAGTCATCGACAGCAATCGCCAGCATTCGACAGCCATCGACAGTCATCGACAGCCATCGACAGTCATCGACAGCCATCGACAGTCACCGACGTCGGTTACTATCGTCTGAGGAGATTATATTTGAAAGATAAGAAAACCTTAGTGGGCCGATAGCGATAAGCGCTGAATGAGGGAAATCTTCAGCGCGGTCGGCGTCGGGATTCTGAAGTATGTTACTGACGGTTTCTATAATTTGTAAGTTGTTAATTAAGGGACTGTACTATGAATAAATCTTAGCGAGGTAGAGCCCTAATGTTACGGATATTCGTTTTACGATATATATATGTATAATATGATGATACATAGACAAAGTTTAAAGTCTATTAGAATATATTAAACATAAATATTAATTAGAAATATTTGATCGTCAAATGTTACAATATAAAGTTCGTTCCATTTTGAAATTGCCAATCGGTCGGAAAGATACGATTCAAATATTATAATGAATTATTTGTAAATTATGAGCTGTACTCCTTATAACGGATTTCGTAGAGAGAAAAACATAAGCTCACGTCTACTGAGGTGCCTATACGTCTCACTGAGCTACCGACCTGACCTGGTCGGTAGTTAGACCGACCTGATTGGTGGTAGCCATATCGCCGTCGATAATGGTCCCTAACCAAACAAAACATAGTCTCACAAAGTGGATTCGGCAATTTCCTCAGCGGGAAATCGAACCCGGATCTTCCAGATCGTGACACCAACGCTTTATTACTAGACAACGACGGCTGTTAAAAAAATACAAACAAAACATCAAGAAATCCCCTATCCACTTACCAATTTGTTGAAATAAATTATAATTACCGAATCTTTTAGATGCTGATTACTGTAAATGTACGTATTTTATTTTTTTTAATTAATCTTTGTTATTTTTATTCTTGGTTTTCTATTTTCATTGTGTATAATTTTAAGTTATTGGAGTGTTTGTACTTTTCTCTACTTTTAGGACCTCAGTAAAAACATCAGGAATGTAATAAATATCTTATCTTATTTTACCTCATAATCATATTTTTAATTTATTTGTACATAGGTACTAAGCAAAAACAGAGATTACAAACAATTTGCAGTTGTACTAACTAGATCTTGAAATACGAGTATGTCAAATTATGTACTTAGCAGAATAAAGCTTACCTTTGTTAACCGTTTATAATAGACAAATGTGACTAAAGGTTCTTTACCTCTGAAACCGTATATTCTATGGTAATTCCTAGGGTCAAAAACCCGGTGAAATGTCTACTTTGAAAATTCTCGGAACGACTTTACCGTCAACTTGAAACAGAATAGACCTTGCTCACGTTTAAAACACGTTATGTCGCGGTATTTCGGTAATATTTAATAATTACTTACTTACTTCATATTATTTAATAAATTCATTATCATCATCTACCAGCCCGCATAATTGGGTAGTTTCCTAGGTCAAAGATAAATTATGAAATTATAATTACTAAATAAAACAGATCTAAAGGTCTAAACAAAAAAACGGTCTAAAGAAAAATTCAACAGTACCTAAGTGCGACATTATGTCACGCTCTTTTATATAAAAAAAAACCGAAATTTATTTCAGTTTGAATTTGAATTGATGCCAGGCGCGTAACGGGGTTCTAATCGGCGTCTCCTGTGACTTCTGTAACACACAGGACCACAGTGACTTCTGTGACGTCTATATCATCGTCAAAACAAAACATTTTTTTTTGTGAGAAAAAATTGCAAAATATTTATCTAATAACAACATCGTCATCATTGGCTCAAAATATCCAACTGCCCGAAAAATGGTTATGGCAGTCGTAAATAATCTAAAGGTATATGTTTACCATAAACTGCTTACGTCATGTAAATAAATCCCAGAATTAATTATAAAACCCGTTTATTTATCGAGACTTGAAGCGTGACCTTTATGAAATATGGCTTCTTAAATATCGGTCTTGCTAAAAAATAATACGCAAAACAAGAAACTAGCTCTAACCACCTTTTTTTTTTGACGTGACTTAAATGGGGAGCGCTGAAGTTTCCCGGCACAACGTTTAAGACAACAGGCCTGAGGGTGCCCAGTTGGGCGCGAATCTCGGCTCAGGGCGTCGTCTGAGAGCAAAAATATTTGAAAGAATTAATCGACCCTAGCGGGTCGATAGCGATAACTCTATCCACCGTATTAGACGTGAGTGTACCTAAAACAGTCATATATGAAAGACAATGCTTCTAAGCGCATACTTATTTCCATATTGCTACAGAATACGACATAATTTTACTATACTTACTCAAATAACAGTGCTTTGTCAAACGCCGAAATTTTTGCTTATATCCCTAAAGAAAAAAAATAAATAATATTATAACCCTCGGAAGCAGCGTGGTCACTCCCGACACGAGCATATTAAATTGCTTACTGGGAGGTCAAATTCAAATTCAAATTCAAAGTTCTTTATTTGTAAGAATACAGGTACAAAATGATCTTATAGGTCCACAAATTTGATATTGTAAAATACTTTTTTTTTCACATAACATAACATAAGCTCGAGACTATATCCCAATGGGGTAGGAGTACATCCATCGGAAGATGAACTATGTACCCACACCTCGCCGAGCTTTCTGTTAGACCAACGTGTAATGTGGTGAACCGTATCGCCGCCTATAATGGTAAAGCTAACCAAGTTTCGAACCCGCTACCCATTTGAAAGTCGATGTACCACAGGACCACAGTGATTTTTTTTTAATATTTAAATTTAGAGGAAGTACAACGACATTTCATATAATTTAAAGGTACATTGCCCTGTCGAAAGAGGAAAAAAGTTAAGGATACGTTGAACTCTGTCAAGTTAGATATTACTCGGTGATATAATATTTAATTGGATACATTTAAGCTCGATTATTTCACGGATGTGACGGTAATTTATTGTGATATTTTAATTAAATAATTGTTGATTTTTTATCTGTGGCACAAATTATATCTTAAATATAATTACATAACCTGCTGTGGTGGAGTATGCTCTGGGGAGGCCTGTGCCCAGCAGTGGGATGTATATAGGCAGTTTATGATACGATTAGATAACCTATAGAAACACGTGTTATTTTTTTGGAATTAAAACATGGAATTTTTTTTAAAACAGACATAGTTACTTTCGCGTTTATTAGTATAAGGTTGGTTATCAAAACTAATATTGTATTGTATTGCAGTGAAAAATCATTTTTGTATAAGTATTATACGTACAACATCCCACTTGCGTCAGACAGAGTACTGCGGGGCGGAAGGCAAGAGGGAAACCACTGCCCTATTTTTCCCTAAAAAGTGGCATGGAAAATGCTGCACCGACTAGAGCGTGGCTCTTAAATTGATGATGATGACTATACATACATAAATAAAAAAAATAATTCAGTTTGTAATGTGATACACACTAAAGACTTATTTGAATGCGGTGTTTTTTTAACGTGACTTATTTTAGATTTGCCGCAGATAGCATTTTAACTACTTGGCCAGATAAAATACGCTGATGTGTCGGTTGGCTTACAATTAAAAAATAATTAAAAAAATCTTTCAAAAAAATCAATTAATCATACGACAATAGCCTGCACAACAATTATAAATACACGTGTAATGTCAAATTAAGAAGCCTAACAATCGAATACTGCTGCGGTCAGGGCCGCATTTAGATATTATATAGTTCTTCTTTTTTTGCCTTGTGGGTTGTGAGGTGGATTACCAACCTCATCAACCGTGGTATCAGGGCTATTATTGAGCCGCTAAAGGCCTCTGACATGGCTCATGTAACGACTACTTACTTACATCAGTAAGTAGTAACCGTGACCAACGGCTTAACATGCCATCCGAAGCACGGATCGTCTTACTTTTTGATTAATCAGCCTGTAATGTCCTAACCAAACTGGGGATCAAAAAGTGATTTTTGTGATATGTCCCCACCGGGATTCGAACCCGGGACCTCCGGATCGTGAGCCCAACACTTAACCACTGGGTCACAGATGCCGTGATTATTATACAGTATAGGCCTTAGCCGCATCACCCAAGCCATAGAGACGGCCAATCATCGACAAGATGATAAATAGATCAGATAGATAGATAAAAACATTGTTTTAGTCAACAGACACACATACATACAAAAACGTAGAAGATTAGATACAGCTCATCAGCAAAGACGTAGCTCTGTATTGAACACGCCAGGTATGCATGGGTGCTACAGTAGCGCAAAACGGTCATAGCTCAGCGCAAGTTTTTGCTCTTTAAGATGGTTGTTGTATTCTCTGCCCGCATTATGTATACCCGCATTGATTTAAAAGATCTGTTGCTGTTGCAGTTTCTTCTCATTTCTTCTCCTCAGCCGTAACACCTTGTGAAATGACGTAAATTCAAAAATGTTACATTGACCTTCAACGAGTTTATCCATGATAATTACGTTGAATAAATGATTCTGATTCTGATTTCTGATTTCCCTATCTCAGCTGATACCACTATCGGGCCGATAGCACTTCTCTTATCTCACCTTCCAACCCGCGAAGGGAAAACCAGCCCAATACAGGTTAAGTCACATTTGAAAATGCATTTCTCGGGAATGTGGGTTTCCTCACGATGTTTTTCTTCACCGCTGAGCACGTGATCAGTCATTGGTCATTGGAAACATGAATTCGAAAACAAATTCGGCAATCTTTGGTTTAGGCCTGTGCTGGATTCGAACCTGCGACCTCAAAGTGAGAGGCAAGCGTTCTACCAACTGGACTACCACGAAAGAAAAACTACTTACTTATACATAGTAAAAGGCTGTCACATTCCATAGCTAATCCAGCCCTGTCACGCGCAGTTCTACATATAGTACAAAGTCAAAGTTTTTCGTTCCCTACCTTAAAAACAATTAAGCGTGTTATTAAATACAGGATATATGAAAAAGACGCGTAGTTTTGGCGATATAGTCATTAAAATTCATAAGATTATATTGTATTGATCTTAGTTACAATGTTGACCTTTGCTTCTATGGTTTTGTTTCCGTGACGATTAACGAAATAAATCTTTACTATGTTTTTGTATTTCTGCTTCGTATCTAACAAACATACGAATACATGAATAAACTTAAGCCCGCAAAACCTAGTGCGGAGCAGAGCCACAAGTAATCAGAAGACAATTCGCTGAACCCTCATCAACATCTCCCTAGCATTATCCCGTTGTTTTTTCAGATCGCCTGTGCTGGATTCAAGACAACATACTTAAATCAGTAATAAGTAACCGGAACCAACGGCTTAACGTGTCTTCTGAAACACGGATCATCTTACTTTCTGACAATCAGGTGATCAGCCTGTAATGTCCTAACCAAACTAGGGATCACAAAGTGATTTTTGTGATATGTCCCTACTGGGATTCGGAACCGGGGCCTCCGTAAAATGAGCCCAATGCTCTACCACTGGACCACGGAGGCCGTTAAATAAGATATCACCATTAACAGTAAATATCCGGTTGAGATGGGGATTACGCTCATCTTTATAACTACTATCACGTGTTTTGAATAATTATATTATTTTTCCTGTTCAGTATTTATCAGTATCAGCTGTGTAAGTGTTAAGTTTCGTCATAGACTTAGAAACATTACGCGCTAAATCTATAAGTTTCGTCAAAGAATATTATATATAATTATATACGTACACTACCTTAGGTCAAGACTTACATGAGACTTAAATATAGCCGTAGGACTGATGTAAACAGGATGTTAGTGACATCGTAACAAAATCTTTATGTGATGATTAAAGTATAGAATTAGAAATAATAAAAAATATGATCTGAATCATCCTCTTCAGTATTCGTTTATACATAAGTACACAACCTTAGGTCAAGATTTACATAATATCCCCTCAATCAACCGGAGGTGGTATGGAGCATACTCTACCACGCTGCATCATTGCGGGTTGGTGGAGGTGTTTTTACGGCTAATAGCCGGGACCCAACGGCTTGACGTGCTCTCCGAAGTACGGAATCATCTTTCTTTTTCAGACAATCAAGTGATTCAAGCCTGTAAAGTCCTTATAAAACAAAGGACAGTCTCGCACGGTGATTACGACAATGTCCCTATCGGGATTGGAACCCGGACCCACTAGACCACGAAGGCTGTATTGGAGTAAGATTTCATGTATGTATGTAAATCTTACTCTAAATTAGCTAGTTAACTAATTTTCACATCGAATTTACATACTGTTATTAGGATAGAATAGCTCACTCAAAGAATAAAAAACCGTCTCTCTTAGCTACAGCTTTAGTTGGCTGAAGTACGGTAGTGAATGTTGGGTATGGCAGAAGAAGCATGAAAGTAGGATCAATGCCGTAGAAATGAGGTCTTTGCGTAGCATCTGCGGTGTCAAGTTGAATGATAGAGTGAGAAACAGTGTGATAAGACAGAGATGTGTAAAAGACGATATAGTGACTAAGATTGAGAAGGGAATGTTAGGTTGGGTTGGACACGTAGAGCGGATGAAGGATAATAGAATTGCAAAAGCGGTGTATAAAACGAAAGTTGATGGTAGGGCTGGCAGAGGAAAACCTAGAAGGACTTACATTGACCAAATTGGAGATGTCCTTAGAAAAAGTTTAATATGATCTACTCTGAACCGGCGTGCGTGTATGAAGCGATTGATTAATGTGGAGCAAATGGAATTCTACAGTCTCTGCTTACCCCGGTGGGAAATAGGCGTGAGTTTATGTATGTATGAGTTAGTTGGACTTGGAAATGTTTTAGAGAATGTTCTCTTAAATGGAAGGCATAGTACGTGCTCACACATAGAGTCCTACGACTGCGTATCAAAAGTGGCTCTTAGTTACCTTCCGTTAATTGTGGCTCTGCCCATCCTATTAGGGATTACGATCTATAAGTCTATTAAGTATGTGTATTTTGTTTGTCACATTACGATAGAGACGTATTAATTATTCATTATTTATATCTATCGAGATTATGGGAATCCCACTAGCTATGAAAATTCTTACATTTTTTTATTTCTTTAACCGCAATATATGTCATTTATACGACAATTTTCCGAATCGTATAGTTGTAACCATAAACAAAAAACCCACAAACTAAGAAAAACATTAGTTTGTTTTTCTTAGGACAGTTTTTTTTTTACTTTTAAAACTATTAGTCAGAATTAAAATAAAAAACATTACGTAGATTTATTTGCCCCTATCCTGGCAACCGCAAGGATTAAAAAAATATCTCACATTTTTTTCTAAAACATACCTACATGTTGTGACTCAACAAAAAATATCTAAATCATAGTGCCAGTTTCTATTCGATATTGAATATTCACTTCTTCTATGACGGTTTAGTACGATCTACTCTACGATGCTACTACGATGAATGTGGAGGAAGCAAGAGAACTGTGTCAGGATCGAAGCATGTGGAATTTTACATAGTCTGTGCTTACTTCGATAGTAAATAGGCGTGAGTTTATATATGTATATTATATGAATACACTTCAATCATACGTAAAAAAATGTTTCTTATTTATGTTTACTTTTGTAATTGTCAATTAAATACTTCGCCAACTCGGAAAGCGTCTTCTTCCTTTTTCTCAAAAGAGATCACATATAAATACACACACATACATACACACACACACACATCACGTACACATATTACGTACATACATACATAGCCCCTCCCTCCCCATGACTCTCCTTTTTTCTTCGCCGCAGTCGGGTCAAAAATGCATTGCAAGAAGAGACACACTAACACTCACTCATCATCTTCTTATCGTGTAGGTTGTGAGGTGGAATACCAGCCTCATCAACCCTGGTGTCATCATAATAGGCCTTTACATCTTGATCAGATGATTTATTTAACGACCTCCGTGGTCCAGTGGTTGAGCGGTTTACGATCCGGAGATCCTGGGTTTGATTCCCAGTGGGGACATATCACAAAAATTACTTTGTGGTCCCTAGTTTGGTTAGGAAATTACAGGCTGATCACCTGATTGTCCGAAAGTAAGATGACTCATGCTTCGGAGGGCACATTAAGCCGTCGGTCCCGGTTACTATACTTACTGATGTAAGTAAATAGTCGTTACATGGGCCTTTGGCGGCTCAATAGTAAACCTGACACCAGGGTTGATGAGGTTGGTACTCCACCTCACAACCCACACGATAGAAGAAGAAGCGATGATTTATTAAGCGTTTCTGTGGCAACATCTTGCATGGCACTGAATACGTCATCCGTTCTACACGTGTTAATTTTTTTTTGATTATGTTGTGATCAATGGAAGAACTGGTATGAAACCCTGTAATTTGTACTATCCGTTTTAAAGTTATTTCCATAATTATGACGTGTAATGATTCGTCACTAATTCAAGGCGGAATGAAAAATCCCAAACAAATTATATGGCTTCAGTGGAGTTTTTTCAATATGTTTTCTTCTAATGTTAGTACGTGGTTCGAGCGCTGAGTATGAGTACATACTCGAACCACGTAATATAATATCTCACAATCCTGCCGACCTGGGTCCTTAGGCAAATTGCAAAGAATTATGACAATCGACAGTAACGCTGATAAAAATGTATAGGATTTACATAAGTTGACCAAATATTGAGACAAATATTGAGAGTTATTGAGGACAGAAGAAACAAGATGATTGAACACTTAATAAGACACGACGAATTTATTAAAAACTTCATAGAAGGGAAGCTACAAGGAAAGAGAGGAAGAGGAAGACCAAAAAGAGCTTACATGGAACAGATTAAAAAGCAAGCGAACGTCGTGTCTTATAAGGAAGTGAAGGAATTATCTTTTGATAGACAAAAATGGAGAATGCTACACCGATAAGAGCGTGGCTCTTAAATAAGTGATGTGATGATCAGTTGACGTTACAAACGATCCTGATGACCCGATTACTCTAGCCATAGAGGCGGCCAACCACTTCAGGGCCACGATACCAACCGCCGGCGTGGTCGACGACTTTCTTTATTCGGCGCTTATCGCTATCGACCTACATTCAAATTCAAATTCAAATTCAAATTCATTTATTCGTCAACATAGGTAAAAGAGTTGTTACAATATAATATATGTCGCACTATGTCGCACCTTTCGGTATACGAATTTAAAACATAACAGATTATTAAATTACAAATAAAATTATTAAATAAATTACAATAGCATTCAATATAATCAAAATAGAAAATTAACAAATATATTGTAATGAAATGTATTTTCAATATAAACATTAGAAAATTGTATGTCAAATAAAAATACAAATGCTAATAACTTAAAAAAACTTGCACAATGGTGCACCTAAATCTAATTCCACTTTCCATCAAAAAATTCCCTAATATTATAAAATATATTATTAATCAGAAATGCTTGTAATTTAAATTTAAATGAATTCAGGTCACTTATGGCACGTAAACGTTTTGGCAGATGATTGTATATACGTGGCGCCATAACAAAAACACTTTTGCTAAATAATGCTGTTCGGGTCCTCACAGATTTTAACATGTCACATCGACGAGCACGCTCATAAAAAGTAAAAAAATGAGGATTTTTACGTGTGAAAATAGTCGTTTCGTATATATACATTGCAGTTACTGTCATTATCCTTAGTTCCTTAAAGTAAGGTCTACAACTGTCAGTTCTACGCAGTCGACATATTGCACGAATGCATCTTTTTTGGGCTTTTAAAACATTCTGAATACCACTGGAATTTCCCCAAAACATAATTCCGTACCGTAGATTAGACGCCACATGTGCGTGATATGACACTAAAACAGCATCACGGTTCACCACCTTACGCAGCTGGTAAAGAGCATAAGAGAATTTACTTAATTTGTTGCATAAGAAATCTGTTTGAGAACGCCAATTCATCTTACTATCTAAATGAACTCCCAAAAATTTGTTGTAGTTGTTTCGCCGATAGTAGAATCTTCGTATTTGATAGGCGGCGTGGTCAGGCTTTTAGTTTGTCACATTATCATCAGATCTCATCACTATCATTAGATCTTTCAAATATTGTCACTTTTAACTATTTTATTCTGGTCAAATTAAATACAAACAATATAGGTACGAGTAGCAACATAATTCTATACATAATGTGATCCAAATATCAAGCAACAACTATTTTACAAAACAATACAAATATACTTTATTGCACACAAAGAAAACAAGTTGTACACAAAACATACACGAAAGACACAGTACAATCTGGCGGCGTTATTTGCTAAGCAGCAATTTCTTTACAGTGGTAAAAAAAAATTATATAATGTTTCTGCTATTACATTGTATTTTATAATTTGTACCCAAGTAATGAGAAAATAGTACACGTTAAATCTCAACAGCGCCATTTGTATATTTTTTGGGGAACGTAGCTGGGAAAGACTGATTTGTCTGATTGTTGAAATTTAGTTCTGTGCAATGTAGTATATTTGATTTGATTTGTTGTAACTAATTTGTAACAATTCCAGGTCTGGAATTCAGACCCTGATTCTTGCTGTAGGACACCTAGGTGGTAGCAGCATGTCATAGACAAGCGCCATCTTTAAATTTAAAAAAATATAGAGACAAAATGGAGTAACGACGAACGACGCTAAGTATTATATTATTTATTATTCTTTTTTTTGTTATGTTGGTATCATTATATGTTTATTGCACCAGCCCGTGCTCCAATGAATAATCTTCTTTCATCCTAAGGTTGCCTGGCAGAAATTGCTGTTTAGCAATAAGGCCGCCTATTGTGCTTATGTTTTATTCGTATGTTTATGTCTTTTGTTTTGTTGTTGTGCAATAAAGTATTATTGATTGATTGATTGATTGGCGCTGTTTTATTTTCCCGCTCCTTATATTAATTATATTCAACAAAGTTATACCAATTCTATATTCTAATTTATTTTTTTATTATTATTTGATTTCAAAGACTTTGAAGGCGTAGAGCACGTATTGATCTGTCTCAACAGTGAAATGGAATTTGAGGTCTAAACAAATTGTTTTGTTTCCGCGATGCTCTTTTGTTAGTCGACTTATATTGCAACGCGGTCTAGCAATTATAAAATTGCTGCTGTTACAATGTTAGCAATGTTTATAGCTGCAATTGCAAATCTTCGTTTCTACACACTACAGACATTACATTATACCAGGATAATCAAATCAAATAATAGGTCGTAACATTATTTTTATTGTACTTTAATCACAGACTTGTGTGGGTATGTAAACATAAATTAAATCATACATTAAGTACATACATTATTCTTGCATAGAATTATGCGATATCCATCAAAATTTATAATAAACTGCCTAAAAAAGTGACAAACTCTTTATTAAACAAAAATATTTTTTAATAAATGTTACTACAGCACTAGTTAATATCTGTTACAATTTGAAAAGCTTCTTTCTCTCTTTAAAACTTCTGTTTTATTGTGCCCGAAAGGTTCTGTGATGTGAAATTAATTATGTAACTTACCAACTTGTACACCATCCTAGTATGCAAATAAAGAATATTGAATAGATTCTTAAATTTTAGTATTATCTAGTATAAAGGTATATCGTTTGCTTCATCATCACAAATTTAACCACACTCTTGTCGGTGTAGCGTAGTATGTTACTTTTTTAGGGAAAAATACGGCAGTGGTTTCCCTCTTGCCTTCCGCCCCGCAGTACTCTGTCTGACGCGAGTGGGATGGCGCCCAGAGAAGTCAATTTCAAAGCCGTACTAGGACTCCTGTCCTCCACCTCTGAATAGTACTGACAGTTACTGCTGCCCTCTATCAAGTTCCAGGTTCAATCATTTGTTTACTTGTAAAAAAGAAAACACATAACATAACATCATACCTGTATTACCGAAGAGGTAGGCGGAGGTGTCCAGTCATGAGCAATATCATGTACCCACTTTAGAACCTTGTCGCACTTATCATATTTCACATTCAATGGGACTTACGGTTTCATTTGCAAAAAAGTTAATGTGACATGGTTTCAAAGTGTATACATATTAGTACCCACTCCTCGCCAGAGTGTTGCCATTAACCGGGCATAAATCCTGGAAATCACATGACGCCAAATTAACCATGATCCAAATATGAATTCAAAGTCATAAATAGAATTCAGTAGTTTATAGCCCGAGCTGACTTTCAAACCCGTGACACTATAACGTAAAAGTCCGAAAAGTTGTAAAAAATAGGAAATGTCTTCCATATATAAAGATCTTCATAAACTGAATAACTCTTTGGTAACGAGATTATAATTTTCTATATAACTTTTAAAGTCGATATAGAAAAACAAAAGAAAATCTGTATACAGATGAATATTACTTTTTTTGAGAAATGAAGGCACTTACAAAAGAACATGTTGATCTCTCGATTTATTACAAGCGTTTATCTTTAAAAAAATGTTTTTTGTCCACAGCACACGGTCTACTCGAAAGACTGAAAAGACCGGAAAGACTGGAAAGACCGTACAATGTGGCTCAGCATTCTGGCCTACTTGGTCTACTATACCCTCTACACTGTTTTATTGGCGATTGCTGGTCTCTGGTGCTTTGAAGAGTGTGCCCTGACTGAAGAGGAAGAGTACCAATTTTACTACCAGCACAGAGCTCTGCCGTATTGAATGGTCTTCTGTGAGTATTTGCTTTTTATTTATTTAAAGTTAGTTACCTATTATTACCTATTCAAATAAAGTCATTGTGGTCGAGTGATCCACCGGCTTGCTTCTCAATCTCCAATGCACCAATGAGGTATAAATTAAAAAAAATGTTAGAAAATAAATTTAAAGCTCATGTGAAGCTTACTTTATTTAAAAAATCTTACTATAAGATTAATGATTACCTAAATGATAAAAGTGCCTGGTATTAATAACTTTGTAATGTAAACCTTCATTGGTTTAAAGGATGTGTTGCTGTTGCAGTTCCTTGTCATTTCTTCTCCTCAACCGTAACACCTTGCGAAATGACGTAATTTCAAAAATGTTAGAACAGCAACAAGTTTATAAATGATTCTGATTTCTGAGTTTTGTCGTTACGTATGTTACGTCACTACCCTCATTTTTCATGTCATGAATAATGCGTTATACCTCCTCGACTCCACTTCCGAATAATAACATACATGCACAAACTCACGCCTATTTCCCACGCAGCAGTAGCAGAGACTATAGAATTCCATTTGCTTCGATCCTGACACACTTCTTTTGCTTCCTTCACATTCATCAATCGCTTCATACACGCACGCCGGTTCAGAGTAGATCGTATTAAACCTTTATTTCTAAGGACATCTCCAATTCAAAATTAAATTATAAAATTCTACGATAATAGAGTGTTTAGATAGAGATTACTACTTAGCTCAGCTGTAATTGTGGGCTGAAACAAGTAAAAATGTTAGCAAATAAAAACATTATATATATTTTTTTCCAATATGTTAATGTGATGTTATCGTCAAAGGCGTCAAAACAAACCTTAGGTCAGGTAAAGTTTACGTTCTCTGTAAAAGTGTTACGGTGTCAACTGTCGTCTGTCACATTTCCTTTCAACCTTGTGCGTTCATTGACACTTTTGTAAGTCACAGTTTCTTATTTGCTTATAATAATAATTAACGACCTCTGTGGTCCAGTGGTTGAGCGCTTGGCTCACGATCCGGAGATCCCGGGTTCAAATCTCGCTGGGGACATATCATGAAATCACTTTGTGATCCCTAGTTTGGTTAGGACATTACAGGCTGATCACCTGATTGTCCGTAAGTTGCGTGTAGTAAGTATGTGTGTTTCAGAAGGCACGTTAAGCCGTTGGTCCCGGTTACTATTTATTGATGTAAGTAGTCGTTACATGAGCCATATCAGGGGCAAGGGTTGCTGAGGTTGTTCATCCACCTTACAACCCACAACATAAAAGGAGAAGATAACAGTAATAAACAACATGCATACATAAACTCACGTTTATTTCCCATCGGGGTAAGCAGAGACCATATTCCATTTACTTCGATCCTGCACACTTCTCTTGCTTCCTCCATATTCATCAATCGTTTCTTACGCAGGCCGATTCAAAGTACTTCGTGCTAAACCTTTTCTAAGGAAATCTCAGTAACAATAAACACCTGTCGAAATTCATGTATTAAATTATTCTTCAAATCACTGAAATACTCACGCGAAGCCAAATGCGAACTTATCGCTAAATAAAAAAGAAGTCATTTAATTTTACGTTAAATATTTAACTACCCATATAACTAAACATTTTTTGTGACAATAATTTTAAGAAACAGGTGTAAATACAATTACATAATTATAAATAGACATTTGACAGACATATTTTGAGCTTTGACGTAAGTAAGTAACGTATCTAAGTAGTTGAAAATACAACACACAATAATCTAGAGAAGTGTATAGTTCTTGGAGAAATGACTGTTATTAATTTATAATTATAATTGGGAACCATTTAAAATAATTGTTAAAAAAAAAACATTTTATTTTGTTATTATGTATTAATATTATTTATTTCGTTCATAATAATAGTTTACTGTAAGATAATTGTACTTAAAATAAGATGAAGCGTTTTTGGATTATAATTTGTTAAATAAATAAATATTGTATTAAGTAAATAATATAACATAAATGGTCTACATACGTCACACTAATTGAGCACAGGCCCCCCTTAATGAAGGGCGTATAGAACTTACTACATCATGCTGTTCCAATGCGGGTTGGTGGAGGTATTTGGTCTGGTTACCCCGGGACATGCCTTGCGAAGCAAGGGAACACCATACTTTATTGTATTAATTAAATATGTAAAAAGTTATGAATGAAATCGGAATCGAATTGACACAATCGTAAGTCACAAAATGTCGAAGTAGCCACAAAACAGTGCGTGCCCATACTACATACAAAGTACATAGTCATTGCTTGAAGTATTGTGCAATACGGATGCGGCATCCTGTCCATATTACGAACGAGTACGAACATAATACGCACATCCGCTCAAAACTAGGACTGAAGGTTAATTAATTAATAATTAGTAGGCTGTAAAGAAACGTGTTCGAACATTCTATTTATTGTTGTTGAGGATTTCTAGGTACGCAATTGTTTTTAATGCTTTCTCCTTGTCTATTTAATACTTTGCTTCTAGTTTTAGCAACACAGATATTTTGGGATTAAGAATTAGCAATTTTATATCTGTTAAATATAAAATATTATTTTCTATTTTTTAAATATATTTATATATTAATAGAGGACGAGGATAAGAGATTTAAATTGGTATTTTTTTATAAAATTATTAAGTAAAAATAATTTAGTAAAGTCATTTTAAAGACGAATCTAAAGGTATGTATGACAACTATTTATTTATGCAATGAATGCAACTAACTGAATGAGGCCAATAGGCTTTATTAGGTAAACCAATAACACATTAAAAAGCGACTAAAAATACCTATTCTAAACGCATCGTAAAATATCAAAATAGAAGATAAGAACAGGTCCATGTATACTTAACATAATTCGTTAATAGTAATAGAAGCAAAAAATGTTCGAAACTAAGGTCAAAATAATTACCTAATATTACAAAACCTGACTAGACATCTGATAAACACTATGTAAATCACAACCTAGACGAAACAAAAAATACTTATCACTCTGGGGGCATAGACCTGCAGTAAACATATTATCTTATCTATTACATATTACATTATCACTTCATCCTGCTCTTTTTTATTATATTAGAAAGAAAGGACGGAATATAGCATTATCCCGTTTGTCACAGGGTCCGCATGAAGATTTGACAGGTCCGGTTTTTTACAAAAGCGACTGCCTATCTAACCTTTCAACCCGCGAAAGGAAAACCAGCCCAATACAGGTTAGTTCACATACCTCCGAAAATGCATTTCTCGCGATGTTTTTCTTCACCGCTAAGCACGTGATAATCAAATTCGGCTATCATTGGTTTAGGCCTGTGCCGGATTCATACATGCAACCTCAAAGGGCTCAAAGTGAGAGGCAAGCGTTCTACCAACTGGGCTACGGCTCCTCCCAATACTACTAACACCCGTAACAACAAATTAAAATAACAGTTACATTCTGAAACTTACTAAACAATCAAGGCTACACTCACTGAAACCGTTTGCAAAACGTATGTTAAATAAAAAAAAAATGTTTAATTTCTAACCTAATTCCATGAGCCTAATTAGTACAAGCCGACCTGAAAAGCCAAGCACTAGAACGAGACTAATTAAGGAAAGGTCTCAGTGTTACTTTGATTGTTATCTATTACTTGTCTGATAAAGAATCTGTCTGACTAGCTAACGTATACGTGCAACTTATTGCAACACTCCGACCGACGGATGATTCTAGAAAAAAAAAATCATTTTATTTCGAACAGAAAAGGATCCGTAATACCCCTGTCCGGGGAACGTGTGACTAACGTGGTGACACAGGCAAATCCCTTTATTTTTTTTTGTAATTATTTATTTATAAAACATACACCAACAGCTTATTATTATTATAATAAAACATGAAATAAAATAAAAGTTACATCAGGAATTAGACTGATATATAAGCCAATATGTGCACACAACATTTGCAGGGCAAGACAACGTAGACATTTAGGCAAAATAACTAAATTATACAAACATAATTATACAGAGTTTGAATCATAAATTATTGATATCACATGGTTTCCAGGATTAAAATAAAAGTTACATAAGGAATTAGACTGGTATATAAGCCAATATGTGCACACAAAATTTGCAGGGCAAGACAACGTAGTCATTTAGGTAAAATAACTAAATTATACAAATATAATTATACAGAGTTTGAATCATAAATTATAAATACCACTTGGTTTCCAGGATTAAAATAAAAGTTACATTAGGAATTAGACTGGTATATAAGCCAATATGTGCACACAACATTTGCAGTGTAAGACAACGTAGTCGTTTAGGTAAAATAACTAAATTAAACAAATATAATTATACAGAGTTTGAATCATAAATTATTGATATCACATGGTTTCCAGGATTAAAATAAAAGTTACATAAGGAATTAGACTGGTATATAAGCCAATATGTGCACACAAAATTTGCAGGGTGAGACAAGGTGGTCATCATCATCATCATCATCAGCCCATTAACGTCCCCACTGCTGGGGCATGGGCCTTCCCTATGGATGGGTAGAGACAAGGTGGTCATTTAGGTAAAATAACTAAATTATACAAATATAATTATACAGAGTTTGAATCATAAATTATTGATATCACATGGTTTCCAGGATTAAAATAAAAGTTACATAAGGAATTAGACTGGTATATAAGCCAATATGTGCACACAAAATTTGCAGGGCAAGACAACGTAGTCATTTAGGTAAAATAACTAAATTATACAAATATAATTATACAGAGTTTGAATCATAAATTATAAATACCACTTGGTTTCCAGGATTAAAATAAAAGTTACATTAGGAATTAGACTGGTATATAAGCCAATATGTGCACACAACATTTGCAGTGTAAGACAACGTAGTCGTTTAGGTAAAATAACTAAATTAAACAAATATAATTATACAGAGTTTGAATCATAAATTATTGATATCACATGGTTTCCAGGATTAAAATAAAAGTTACATAAGGAATTAGACTGGTATATAAGCCAATATGTGCACACAAAATTTGCAGGGTGAGACAAGGTGGTCATCATCATCATCATCATCAGCCCATTAACGTCCCCACTGCTGGGGCATGGGCCTTCCCTATGGATGGGTAGAGACAAGGTGGTCATTTAGGTAAAATAACTAAATTATACAAATATAATTATACAGAGTTTGAATCATAAATTATTGATATCACATGGTTTCCAGGATTAAAATAAAAGTTACATCAGGAATTATACTAGTACATTAGCCACTTATAGGTGCACACAACATTTGCAGTGTAAGACAACGTAGTCATTTAGGTAAAATAACTAAATTATACAAATATAATTATACAGAGTTTGAATCATAAATTATTGATATGATATTTTCCAGGATTTATACCTGTGTAATGGCAATAGTCTCGCCTCTATTACAAAGGACTTATACATAGCTGGCGAGGAATTAGTGTATACTATATAACCTCTCTCTAGAGAAGTAGAAGACCTCTGCCTAGCCCTTCGGAGATACAAACATGATGCTTTGTTTTCTTATGTTATTATGACCACGTAACAAAAACTGTAAGAAACATCTTTTGGAGTTGATTCACAAATTTTGTTAGCGACAAAAAACTTCTTCGACTATCTTCTTCTCGAGAACGACAATTTTAAATTCCAAATAGCGTTATCTTAAAATAATTTTGCAAAATTAATTGACGTAAAATAGCAAAAACAATGCGACATGAAAGCATAAGGCATGAATATAAGTTACCATAAATATATAAATTGTACGTCAATTTAACAAAAACGCTGAAAGTTCACAAGCTTTAACCTCAAACTACAGAGTAATGATTGTGAAACAGAAATCGCAATTGTAAAATTTACTTTTTTCAAAAAAAAATTTTGTTACAATAATAATATAAAAGTTTACAAAAATATAAAAAATAGTAGATAAACAGAAGTAAAGTTGTAAAATTATCGATTGAACCCACAATTTCCGTGAAAGAAACATCTAAGATTGAAAATGGTTATGCTTTATTTTAAACTTTTAGTACAATATTTCACGATATTTAAATATTACTTATTTAAATTAAATTAAACATGTTGTAAGTATTCAATAATTCTACCCACTTAAATTGTTCTGATAATAAGCAACAATATACTTAACTACCTGCATCAAGTCACACACTATAATGTTCCGCCTAGCAATTTTCCAATTCATAATTGATACTTACTATTTACCCAATCATTGAATTATGCGCACGAAAATCACTTAGGAATTCCGATATACGACCGGGACGACCGAAGGCCGCGAAAGACGTACCTAGCCCCCTCTAATTTACGTTAAGACCGCCTTAGACCGTCTCTGATTCAGTAGACTACTCTATGCCGACCAGTACGTTACCGTCAAAGGTAAACAACTTGACAGTTTGTATATATGAAAATTACTACTTTAACGTCGCTTCAGTTGGTATGGGCCTTTCGTAAGAAGGCCATAGAGCAAGTTCTAAAAAAATTAGTCAGTAAGATTTTCAACTTCAAGCCCAGTAGAAAGTCGTTAAAACTTTACTTGTGTTACATAAGTGAATAAAATAATGTTTATAAAACTCTGCTAGTTTGTGTATATTAAATTAGTAAGAGAAAAGTGCTTTAGGATTGGTCCTCGAAGGAACTAAGGTATGTATTTATTTGTTTTTTGGCTTTTTGTTAGCAATGTACGTTTATAAGAACTACACTTACTAACTTCATAAATACTTGAAAATTATTCCAATTCATTTAAAAACTTTTTGTTTTCAATGTTTAATTAATTACAACAAATTAGTGAATTATTGCTACTATACATAAAAATACATCATTCGCAACCTTCTAATAATAGTTATTAAACATAATGTTTGCTGCAATTTATGCAGAAAAAAATAATTTGAAAGATCTTGAACTTTTAATATTGTGATATTAAAAGATTTTGTAACACACTAAAATATGGTAACAACGGACTCAAGGCTCCATAAAGTCTACGCCGTAGCTGCGCCTACGCAGGTAAACGAATCCACGTGTAAATGTTGCTCCCGCGGCTAACAGAACTCCCGGGTACTTACATAAAATGCTGCTCAAATAAACCGTATGAAAAATCGTTAATTGTAAATATTGAATTGATGCAAAACCTTAATTGAAAGTCAAGATGTTATAATATTAGTTGTGTGCTTTATTTCTATCAAATACTTCAGAGAAATAAACATACTTATTCGTAGTTTGAAAACAAAGGACTGATAAACGGAAGAAGAATTATTAAATTATTACTATTATTTTAGTTACTAAATTATATCATTATAATGGACCAAATTATATTTTATAGAGTAGGGTAGTGTGTTTATTCCCCTATTTATTGCGTACTATTGCGTGGCACTGCCCCCGATTATTTTATAATTATCTATCTCTCGTATTAAATATAAAATATATTAAGTAAAAACACCTCCACCAACCCGCATTGGAGCAGCGCACTATGGAATATGGTAGAACAAACGCGTATCAAAATTCATTTTTTCACCAATTGAAATAGGTCCTTCTATCAATGTAATATAATAGTTCGAAAGTCGAAGATTCATATTCTGTAGCGCAATTCATATTATATTTGGTGAAAGTAGTTGTTTTCATGTGGTAAAGTTAAGGTTCATGAAATTGGGAAATATCAAGTTCCTCATTGACGATTTTCAAAGTCAGATAGTTTTAAAACTTAAAATGAAAGGTATATGGTATTATATATTTTTGAAAAGCTTATCTATCGGAAAATTTAAACAAATTAAATTGATTGTTTTTAATACGAATATATACGTAAAAAAAATTAAAGAAGAAATGGAGGAAAAAAAAGGTTTTCTTCAACTTCGTCGAAGCTTTTAACATTTACCGGCGTTTACCGGTGCTTTGAATTTAATGTTAATTGATAGTTTAGTTACTTATCAACAACATATATAAAAATTAGCTGCGATTTTTTGCGAACTTTGGAGATATGAGATAAAATCGAATCCTAGTCAGGGAACGGAAATTGCTATCAATTGCGGTTTCGTGGTTGACTTGATTTAACAATACTTTGTGGTATAGTTTATCAATTGATTATTTTATATTGTTAAGTTTTTATCATTTTGGTGTCATTTTCCGTGAGAAAATAGATATCTGAATTAATTCACACATTCTGAAACAATATATAAAGGGAGGTAACAAAATATGTTTCCATTACAATTTCAGTGGTATTTTCGTATAGTACGGCTATTTTACTCTTCAAAATGTCTACTTTTAACTGTAGTAAACGTGAATTAATAGAATCTTATATAGAAGGCGGTAAAACGACTGCGGCACTTTCGACATATTTGGAGGAAAAACAAGTATCAGAAGACAATATATGTTTTATAATTGGTAAAATCCAACAGACTATCATCCCTGCGTTTAATAGACGCTGAAAAGAAGCAGCACGCAATAAGAATATATTTTTAAAAAATAACACAAAGTGGCTGGATTCTGAATATTCCGTGACTATACCTACATCAGAAAACGTGTCAACAGACTCAACACCGTCTACTTCTTCTGGTAAACGAGGAAGACCGTGTGTGACATATGGAGATTCTTCAGAATCAAGCAAAAAAAGAAGAAACACTATTTTGATGAACGAATATGGTTTGGAGCACATTCTGGGCGGATATCTTCAAGGATTGCGTTCTATGGGAGAAGGAACGGAAGCAAAACTAGTTGAAGAATTCCTTCTTAAGGTTAATGAACTGATTTTAGATCCTGAAGCTCACCAGGTGTAAATGGGAATGAACCTAACAAGAAACCCTATTACATAGCTAGTTAAATTAATAATATTAAGAAAATTTTGATTCATTTCTATGTTTAACATAATGTATAGCTATAGGTACTGTACCATTTTTTATTTTATTTTATCATTAATATGATAAGTTTTGTTAATTGAGTAATTAGTGTTAAGAAATACAGGTAAGATAATATAACTAAAAATATAAATTTCAATAAATATATAGCATTTTAAACGATTGTGAGTTTTCTTTATTTGATAAAAAAAATTACGCGTAATTTCAATTCACCAAACATTACTTATATGAATTTTTATATATTCCTTTATATTAGTGCAAAATTACATCGCTCTATCTTTAAAATTGACGGAGTTACAGATTTTTGATCCGAAACACACCCAAATATTCCACAGTGCAGCGTGGTGGAGTATGCTCCATACCCCCTCCGGTTGATTGAGGGGAGGCCTGTGCCCAGCAGTGGGACGTATATAGGCTGTTTATGTATGTATTAAGTATTAAATATATTAAAATTGACTGTATATTTATCTTAGTAGCTTTAGTGATCGAATATTTTGAATTAGTTTAGTATTTAACCCCGGCTCCTTTGTTACCCCGTTTATTAAAAACAAATTTTACCTCTATGTAATAAGGTGTAGAAGAGTGTAGATGTCCACTAAAGTCTGACGGTAAGTATATTCATTACCATGCAGTTGTGTTGTAGTCATTCGTAATTATATACCGCGACAATAATCATTTTATTATTCTACGGCTACGTAAGGTCAAGCCATAATGAACCATTAGCAGGTTAGTTAGTCTGCGGGATTAAAAAAATATTATTCACAAATTATTTCCTGGATAAGATAGTGATCTTTTGACTCGTTTATTCTGGACTAGTGGTTTGGTGGTCAAGGTTTATATTCGAAGTATACTAAATACAATAAGAAAACTGACACACTCAGAAATCCAAAGTTCTAAAATGGTTCCTGAGTGGGCACGCACATAAACTTTTTATTTCAAATTATAAATTTATAATGCGTGTATTTTCAGTATATGCCAGGTTTTTACATTTTATAATTATTAAGAATAATTCATTTAAAAACAAAGCAATGAAATGAAGAAGTCAAGTGGAGAAAGAAAGCCGCAGGAGACAAAATCAAAAGGGGCGACTCTAGGTCTAGATTTTACCTGGCTCAATGCCCATTAGTGGCTATACAACGCGGCAATGCGGCTAGCGTGGGTTAGTTTGGACCAGAGGGGTTAAAAAGGCCACATCGAAGTAATTTGTCAACAAAAGAACTTCTTTCCTAAATTACGTATGTTTCTGTTTTTTTTATTATTTTTATTTATTTAATATTCAACGCCCTCAAATATGTTTCAAATCCATGCATATATTATAAGAAAATTCTTGAATTTATATTTCATAAAATACATTTATAATTTAATGCATTTCAAAATTTAATTTGGTAATAAGGAAACGGTTTTTTAAATCATGAATTCTTTGTCGCATACTTCGATCTATGAGCGCAGCAACTACTCACGTAATATATCATGCGGTCGCTTCCTCATTTTCTTATGCGTCCTCCACTAAGGCTCATAATTTGCATCTAATTAACAAAACTGGTTTAATAACTATTAACATAATATATGCTACGGCCCTTTCAATAAAGCCCACACATTTTTTATCATTACATTAAGTCTAAGAACGAAAACGTAATATATAGCTTAGAGAATACCCAACTTATAAAATATGTCAAAAAAACTAGAAACTTAGTCAGGTAAAATGCAAAAGTCATCTTGTTTTTTTGGGTCATTTTATCCGCTACGAGTTAATATAAAAACTGGAATTTTAATTTGGACTCGCGTATTTACGATACCATTGGCACTTTTATATAATATAGAACAATAATAATTTTAGAAAAAGTTTTCATTTTTTTTTTAAACTATTACATTTGTCTACTTCGGCCAAAATAAGCCAATCTGCGTTATATTCGCCAGATATATTCTTTTGTTTCTAGGGCCATTGGTTTATTTTTATTCAAATTCATATTAAAATGTGACTGCCTATACTATTACAATATGTAAAGAGTATTAAATTTATCACATTTAAACCGTAGATTTAAACTGATGAATAAATAAATACTTCGTGATAAAAAGGCGCGCCTCAAATCGACCAACGCTGACTCACATCAAAACAACGTTTTCTTATTTTTCATTTGTTTTCAAATATAAAAAAAATAATGAGTGGATTCTCAGAATGACATAGTACTTAATGAGAGGAAAACTGGAAAATTACTGTATCATAGCAAACATGAGTTTACGTCAGAGTAAAATAATGATGGTAATTTTACTGTTAGTGTTGGTGACGTCTCGTCTTTATTTACTACTCTGTACAGGAATGATAATTTGGAAATTTCTAAACAGTGTATTATGAAACAAATAAACTTATTTAATTATATTTATAAATATTTATTTAAAAAGCTTAGTCACATATATAAAACCGATGTGGCCAATCACGTCGATGTAAGAGAATGTTCGGTGAGGTGTGGGTACCTACCTCTCACTACCTCTGTCGGGTTCTAGTCCGGAGCTTATGTATGTGATCGGCCAAAAAAAGCTACTTATTACATTATGAATATTTCCTTATTTTCCCTAGTTTTTAAGCTATAAAACACACATTGTTTTAACAACAAATAGTATAGTGTTAGTGATACCGTACCTAAAACTGAGTTTATATCAAATGGAATTTCCTTTTGTAAAATTTGTTTTTCTTTTTTTTTTGCTTTTGTTTGCTTTTTTTTCATGGAAAATGCTGCACCGACAAGAGCGTGGCTCTTAAATTGATAATGATGATGCTTTTCCGACAGAAAATTCCATTTTGATATCAACTCAGAATTATGGTCTCAATCATCTCTCAAAGTTGTCGTTACGATGTCAGTAACACTCTGTATTTTGTGCTCTTTTGTACTAAAACAAAAGTCACTTAATAATCAAAACCACATTCTGATAGTGTTCATGAATGCACTAGATCTAGACTCCACGTGAAGCCTAACCAGTCCTAGTTACGCTAGGAGTAAAGTTCGACCATTAAGATAATGTTGAACACGTGAAAATAATAGTTTTATTCTGTATATTCTTTGTAATACAATAGCTTATGGTAATATGCATTGTACTACTTACGTCTAGGGTGTAGGTTATCAGTCTTGTTGTAATTGGAACTACTATGTAGACTGTGTTAATAAGACACTATGGCCTGCAAAACTAAGCACTACACTTTTAAAATTATAGTATGTTTGAAGTACAGAAGATAAACTTTCGAAGTAAAACGGACTCGCAAAAGAGTATAATTTTGCATATAAGCTACAAAGTAAGCCGATATAACTATCTATAAAACATTTTTTGATCTATAAAACACACATTGTAAACATCAAACAGACAAACAAACATATATAAAGGCATATATAAAGGCAAAGAAAGAGGGTAGACACATATGTCTGCCCGTAGAAAATTATGGATCTACCTACTCCACTCCAATCTCATCAGTCATCCCGTGATCATGGCACTTGCAACAGTGTCGAAATATCGGGAGTCTCATATCCCCATTTAAACGCGGTAAGAACCCGTTATTATGTGTTTTAATTATAAACATACATATATTATATGTCGGTGACATCGTAATAAATACTGAGAGAGATGATTCTGTTATTCTAACTCTTTTTATTTTTTGTATATCAAACTAAGAAAAAAAACACTTTATTATTTAGGTTTGTAGGCCAGTGTATATTTTATGATACAACATTATTTTATTGCACCTACGTAACCACAATGTCTTTAATGATAGACGCCTTGACAACCAAAGGTCTTGGTCCTGAAATCATCTCAGTACCTAGACAGTTTATTTAGTTAAGAACTGCAGTCGTGTGAAGGTGTTTTTTAACAACCCAAAACACGCTACTCGTAGCGTGGTAGAAGATGCTTCGTACTATTTAGTAGATATAGGGAATTCTGTGCGTAGTAGTATTTATGTGTGTATACATATATATCTACCTACCTACAAAAGGGCGTATCATTCTTTTACTAGTCTGTGTCTGTCTAGATTTGACAGAATTTTAAATATTACGTATAATTATAATCACTGTTACAGAACAGATAAGGTGGATTACTGTTTTGTATAATTTCATGCAATCCAGTGACATTACGCGCACAATTAGTTTCATGGCGTCATCTGAATTGTTTTACATTTAAAAATAAAAATCGACCTCCTCTGTTCTGAACTAGTGATTATAATTCCATGTGAAACTGATTCTGACGGCGCATACGATGCGGATACATTTTGGTCTCATCTTTCAGCTATTGTCTCAAATACGTCATTTAAAATAAAGTAGGACATGCATTGATGTACTATATATATATATGTTACTTTATAATATAATATGTAAAGGGAATGTAACAAAATAGTGGAATTAGTGGAGTACGTCAGAACATCCGGTTAGTAAGGTCAGTCTTATCAGATCATCTGATAACGTCTAGTTAGCGCAGTCGTAACGACAACTAAGTAAGGTTATTTCCTTCAAATTGGGGTTTTTTCGTCTTCTCCAAACGTGTGGGTTGTGAGGTAGATTACCAATCCCAACAACCCTGGCGTCAGGGGTACTATTGAGCCGCCAAAGGCTCACATGGCTCTTGTAACGACTAGTAACTTACATCAGTAAGCAGTAACCGGGACCAACGGCTTAACGTGCCTTCCGAAGCACGGATCATCTTATTTTCGGACAATCAGGTGATCAGCCTGTAATAATATTGTACGCTATGCTTTCCGCCTGCGCATTCGTTTGCGTAGATTTCTAGCTTTACAATATATAAAAAAACTAAGTTTAATGGACTCTACGTATAAAATATGCTTATAAAAAGTATCGTCGATGGGCCAAACCATGTCCGATCAGTTTTCGTTTTAATTTTCACACAGAATAAAAAATGGCCGATTATTCCGGAGCCTGATCTGATTATAAATGACGTCATCGGAAACATGCTAATTTATAATTTTGGTAGGATCCTTGTTAGAATGTAATATATAAACGAACATAGTCACAAAAAATGAATATACATTGAGGTCGAAGATCAATAACAAAATTATAGTATAATAGTTGCATCAGAATAGATTAATTTACCATGTGAATCGATTTTGTAGTGCGTGTTTTGTTTTTTTCTATAATATTTTTTTACTTCACGGGGGGAAAACAAAATAAATATAAGCAGCCTATATACTAACAGGCAGCGTGGCGGAGAGAATGAAAAAAAAAAAACACTTTGTGAGCCCTGTATTGCATAAAACATTGCAGGATGATCACCAAAATGTTCAAAAGGAAGACGACCCGTGCTTCCGAAGGAACGTTTAACCGTTGGTCCCGGTTACTACCTACTCCTGTAACTACGTAGTCGTTATATGAGTCATGTCAGGGGAGTTTGGCGGCTCAACAATAACCCAGAGTTGCTGTGGTTGGTAATCCATCATGTAACCCACACGATACTAAGAAGAAGAAGAAGCCCATTAACGTCCCCACTGCTGGGGCACGGGCCTTCCCTATGGATGAATATGGCCTTAAACCACCACGCGGGCCCAGTGCGGATTGGTGGTTATTAACGACTGCTAATGCAGCCGGGACCAACGGCTTAACGTGCCTTCCGAAGCACGGAGGAGCTCGACATGAAAACTTTTTTTTTTGTGGTCACCCATCCTATGACCAGCCTTTGCGAAAGTTGCTTAACTTCAACAATCGCAGACCGAGCGCGTTTACCGCTGCGCCACCGAGCTCCTCATCAAGAGAAGATTTGGAATTTGTTTTTTACGTTCAAATAACCTGTCTTTATTCAATACTAAACGGCTATCCTACATTATTGATTTCCAGTGTGTCGTTTGCCTTGATGTGTTTGCTAGCCTAGACTTTTAGCCTGAAGTTATAAATCTTGCATCGTTTTATTACATAGCAGCTATTACATACTTTGTCCACTTCCTTACATCATCTTTGAACCAATAAATTCAAGGGAATCCAGTAATAAAAAAAAAAATAAAAAAAATAAAAATGTAAATGTAAATGTAATGTATATAAAATGTATTTTAGTAAACAATATTTGTATAAATAACAAAAATAAAAAAATAGGAAAATAAAAACTAAAAAGTTTCTGTTTAAACAACTGGACAAAAATTTAAAAATAGGAAATTAAAAACTTAAAACTTATTTAAAAAAAAAAACTACTTGTTTTTCTCAACGTCATCGAGATTACCACCTTAGTAGTCTTACTCATATTAGTGCTGGTTCATGAAAATCTTTCTAATTTTATTTAAGTTGTACCTGTCATTTTATTATCCACCTAAACGGAAAGGAACGGGTAGGTAAACTTTAGGCGAAAAATTTATGGAATTCATGTAAATTATAGGAAAAACTCAAATAACCCTTTCAAAATGTACGTTCAGGAACGGCGGCGAATAACCCAACAGAATAAAGTTGACAGCACACCTCAAACTGATTCGACATCAGCGCGATCCATACTACGTGAGTTCGGGTTATTCATTTAAAAATTTACAGCCTCAATTATCCATCGCTTAAGTAATACAGATTTAACTTAAAATAAATTTAGAAGGTGTCTGCAGGAAGCACCAATATGTAAGACGATTGGTGATAATGATAAACCCCATAATGTTAAAAATTTAAACTTGTTTAAAGTTTAAGTTTTAACTTTTTTTTAGTTTTTCCTTTTGTTATTTAACGAATAATCTTTTTTATTAAGATACATTTTCAAGTAAAGGATCAAATCAAATCAAATCAAAATCTTTATTTGTGAATACAGGTATACAGAAGGTGTTACACAAAGTTATCGGAACGTCTTGTTTTTCCAACTTATTATAATCTATTACTTATATTAACTTATTATAATCTATTGCTTATTATATTATATTTACAACTTATTATATTATAGCCTTGAGGGCTAGAGTGAATAGGCATTTGCTAGGTAAGCGTGATCCACCTTAATCCACATCGTCACTTATCATCAGGTGAGGTTGTGGTCAAACCCATCTATAGCCCAGCTATATTATTTAAAAAAGAAACATTGGTGTCTAAAAATACTGCGGAAACATCATTTCATGCCTATTGTTTAGAACTCTTGAACTTGACACTGCCAATGACAAGGAAACAAACCATCTGTCTTATTAATTATACGCAAACATCGCGAAAATATGACGTAAAAACAAAAGGTCGCTATTGAATTGCTTTTTGCACAATTAAGACGAAAAAATTGTTTTACATTTCTGCTACGTAGTTTTTAGCTCTCGGGGAGTTACCCATTTATTTATATATGTCTTAATGTGTATGTGTGGTATTATACCTATAGTTGGTCATCTAATTACCTTAATTTTCATTTGAAACAATGTTGTCTTCGATTATTTCTACTATCTATAGAAAAAACATAATAGTAAGTATTATTATTGTTGTGCGATGGGTTAAAGGCTTAAGTCACAAGATGATACATCTATACAGGATGTTAGCGACATCGTAACGAATACTATGGGGGAATTTTCCATTGCAAATGTATAGAATTGAAAATAATTTTCAAAAAACTAGAAATAAATCTAGAATTTTGCGACGGAAAATTCTCCTTGATATTAACTCAGAATAATGAGCTGAATCATTCCTCTCAGTATTCGTTACAATGTCACTTACACTCCGTACAAGTACAAACAGGTGGCCCTAAAGGTAAGAAAATGGAATTTCCTGTCAAAAAATTCCTGAACATTATAGTGTTTTTGTTAATTAATTTCAGTTCCATACTTTTGCGATGGAAAATTCCACTTGATATCAACTCGAAATCATGATCTGAATAATACCTCAAAGTTTTCGTTAGGTTGTCACTAACAGCCTGTATATAATATAAAATAAGTTTAGAACAATATTCAAAATTATGCTAGTCAGAATTCTCACACAACTGCATTTTTATTTATTTATTTTAATGATTTACACACTCTTTAAATTTATAAAGAAAAGATATATTGTTTTTATGTTATTTTACACAGTGTGGTACAAGTTTACTGTAGATGTAAGTATATTGGTTACATACGTCGCAATAAGCATGTACCTGTAAGGACTATGTGTATTGAATACTTTAGATAAAAAATAAATAAATACACTACAGACAACACACAGCCATACACCACGCCGCGCTACGCCACGCCACGCTAACCAGCTTCAGTCGACAGCTATACTTGACATCAAAGTACTTAGATGGATAAAAATATATTTTTTTTAATAATTTATTGTACCTACACAGGATAACACAGAAACACAATATAAAAAAAATCGTTTATTACCTCCACAACATAATAGTAATAAGTTACATTTTGACTTATTTAACATAATGTTTGTGGAGGCTGGAGCGTAAACTAGGTTACCCTGTACTATAGGCTCCAAGCCTCCACCTCCAGAATAAATATGGACACTAGGGAGTATGTTTCTGCATAGAATAATTATGTTTAGTAAACTGAGTAATAAACGCGAAAAGAAAGAAAAAATAATATTAATAAAAATATATAACAACATGAGGAGAGACAAAAGGCACAACTTATTTCATATTATTCATAAATATTAAACCATATGGTGACAAACCACATTGATCATAATATAATATGTTGCAGTCGAATTGTGTAATCCAACGTATTACATTACGGCTACTTACTTCTATTTATCAAGTTTTCAAACCAGGAGGTTTAACGGGCAATCATATGTGTTAAACAAACATACATACATACATACATACAAAACTCACGCCTATTTCCCACCGAGGCAATCAGAGACTATGGAATTCCATTTGCTTCGCTCCTGACATACTTCTCTTGCTCCCTCTACATACATCAATCGTTCGATCATCTTACTGTCGGACAATCAGGTGATCTGTAATGTTCTAATGAAACTAGGGATCACAAAGTGATTTTTGCGATATGCTCCCACCGGGATTCGAACCCGGGGCCTTCGGATCGTGAGACCAACGCTCAACCACTGGACAACAGAGGTTGATAACAGTTCAGTAACGAGTTGTCTTTCACCAAATGGGCTGATTTTCGCTCGCCTTGAGCAGGCCTGCAACATCCTGCGCCTAGCGTGCGGGTAACTGGCGATTGCGTTGCGCAACCCCTGCGCGCTGCGCACTGCGCTGCGCACTCTAAGGCGATTCTCACACTGCCCCGCATAATGCAGCGTAGCGCGTGGATGCGTGTTCTTCCGTTGCTTGTAAGTATCTCCGTTTGTACAGAAAACAAGCACGGTCTAACACACAGAAAATGCATCCACGCGCGTTCATGCGATAATTTATTAATTGTATCATTAATATTGTTTTTATGATTTTGGTTTGTTTTTCATTTTGTTTTGTATTTTTTTTTCTGTGTACTTATTGATTTCCGTGTGGTTTCTGTCCTGTGTTGAATGTAATGTACCTGTCTGTCTGTGTCTGTAGTGTCCGGTAGTAATAAATGTTTCTTTCTTTCTTTCTATTTCCCGTTGGGGTAGGCAGAGCCCACGGAATTGCACTTACTACGATCCTGACACACAATGGTGGCTAGGGCCGGTGCAAGGTGCCCCACAGCATCGGGCGCCGAAATAGGTGGGGAGGGGGGAGGGGGTGCCAAAATCCAACAAGACTGGTTCCTGGCCGCAAACTAACTTCATCTAGTTAGATTGCTCATACCGGATGGCAGTAAACATTTATTTTTTATTTTAAGGGGCTCAGGGGTGCCACTTTGAGGTCTCGCACCACCTAAATATTTTGCTAGGGCCACCACTGCTGAGACACGCTATCGCTTCTTCCTCTCTCATCAAAGACTCCATGCATGCTCGCCGGTTTAGAATACTCTTGACCTGACCTTACTTTAAGATATACTTACTGAATCTGATCGCGGAATGTACGTCTAAGTCATCCTCTTCGAAGAAAACTATATACTTACAACATTTTTTTTTTAATAAGATAAGCTAAATGCGACGCGAGGAACGTCCACCTAAACGAACAAAACTCAAGGATGTTCCCACATAGATACTTCCATAATTAGTCGACACACGCCAAGGGCGATCACTGTACCTACAAAATGATTTAAAATTCGTAATTATTTTATTTTTACGGCCTCTGTGGTCCAGTGGTTGAGCGTTGTGCTCACGATTCGGAGGTCCCAGGTTCGAATGCCGGTTGGGACAAATCTCAAAAATCACTTTGTGATCCCTAGTTTGGTTAGGACATTACAGGCTGATCACCTGATTGTCCGAAAGTAATATGATACGTGCTTCGGAAGGCACGTTACGCCGTTAGTACCGGTTACTACTCACTCATGTAAGTATGTGGTCGTTACATGAGCTATGGCAGGAGCCTTTGGCGGCCCAGTAATAACACTGACACCAGGGTTGATGAGGTTGGTATTCCACCTCATAACCTACACAATTATAGACCATAAAAAGTTACTAAATTGGTCGTACAGGTAATCTAAATCGTTAGTTATCATTGAGCGTGTATGGGGTGTTTCTTCTAGGCCCTCATCACAGTTATTCCCACGATTGACCCTCAATATTCACGTTTGTTCAGCCTGTACAATTACAGGACACCCTGTAGAGTCACGAGATCAAATGTCTCTGCATATTATTTTGTTACATGTAAACAAAAATAACTAAAAGTTAAAAAGAAAACAAGAGGTTAAAATGTTTTTAACCTATGAAATGTGACCGCACTGTGAAAATAAATTTAAAAAATATTTCTTATTCATGGTTGTCGAAATGTAAAATGCATTGTTGGAAACAGTTATTTGTTTACAAAAGCTGTCATCGTTTCATACCCTTGTCGTAAAAACAAAGTTAAAATCATGCAAATTTGAAAACATAAAGTACCTAAAATAAAAAAAATATAAAAAAAAATATTTAAAACTCCTGCAAACTACGGTAGATCTACTGTTTTTAAAATTCCATAGCCACCTACCGGCCATATGTGATAGGCTTTTTTTATTTTTTGACGTGACTTATATAGATAATAGATAGGTGTGATTTGCCGCAGATGACGTTAACTACTTGGCCGGAACTTAACACCTGTAAAATACTATTTAATGCGAATAAACATTTCAGAATTTCGAATATTTTCATGTCGGTGTCTTTGGTGGTTATTGCGTATTATGGTGACCTGTGGGTCTGCCCACTGGGCACCCTTAAACCTGTTGTATTATATTTTGTACCGGATGAGGGCGCTTAGAGCTCTAAAAATTTATAAGAAAGCTTTCGAAATCCTTTTTAATACAAATAAACATTTTTGAATTTCGAATATTTTCATGTCGGTGTCTCTGGTGTTTATTGCGCATTATGGTGACCTATGGGTCTGCACACTGGGCATCCTGTGGTCTTTAATTTTGTACCAGATGTGGGCGCTTAGAGCTCTAAAAATTTATAAAATCCTATTTAGTGCGAATAAATATTTTTGAACTTCGAATATTTAATGTGCTTTTGGTGTTTATTGTGCATCATGGTGACCTGTGGGTCTGCCCACTGGGCATCCTGTGGTCTTAAATTTTGTACCAGATTACAGCGCTGAGAACGCGGTAAGAACCCGTTATTATGTGTTTTAATTACAGCGCTGAGAACTTAAGAAAATAATTAGAAAGTATTTGCTGCGTTTATTGGTCAAAACCCTCGATATAATTTGGTTGTCATGCAGACCCTATTGAGGCAAAACTACAATAAGTTAAGTAAAAAAAAATATCGTCTGCGTACGGCGCTTGTTTTACGAAGCCAATGCTTTCAAAATAGGTCTTCCAAAAAGAAAAAAAACTTATTAATCTTTCCCACGTTTTAATATTTATACTATTATTATTAAACTTAAGTAGGGTAACACGATGCCTTTGCGCGGCTCATTGTAGGCGTATGGTTAAAATTAAAACATTTAAATTCCAAACATAAGAGGTAACTTAAATCTGGGCGGAGATAACATATAAGTTAGTACTTTGAAGTTGCAACATATATGCAGAATAAGCTTTGTTGTTTGTTATTATTTTGTATTCTATTTGTCGTTTTGTTTGCGTATTGTCATACTTTTATTTAATTATATTAACATGTATAGGTAGGGAAGCCACAAGGAAAGAGAGAAAGGGGAAGACCAAGAAGAGCTTACATGGTACAGATTAAAGAGAAGGCGAACGTCGTGTCTTATTAGGAAGTGAAAAAATTGGCCTTTGAAGACAAGAATAGAGAATGCTGCACCGAAAAGAGCGTGGTTCTTAAATTAATGATGTGAGCATCACGATATGTGTTGATATACCTTTTCATCAATCACTTCAGAACTCTGAATGCGTGCGTGTATTAAACGATTGATGAAGGTGGAGGAAGCAAGAGAAATATGTCAGGGTCGAAGCAAAGGGGATTCCATAGTCTCTACTTACCCTGGTGGGAAATAGGCGTAAGTTTATGTGTGTATGTATCTACAAAACTTAAACAGAAAATTAAAATTCTAAAAATAATCATTAATCTACTAAATAAAGACAGATCTAAAGGTGACAATAAAAAACATGTTATATTTTTTATTTAACTTATTTATGATTTTTAAATATTTATGATTTTTAATAATGAAAAATGTAATAATAAGTGCGTCATTTTATTACGTTTTTCTACGACGCCATGTTGATTTTTCATACAAATAAAAGAACTGATTTGGCTAGTTGGAAACTACCCTATTCTCTCAGACGACGCCCTGAGCCAAGATTCGTGCTCAACTGGGCAGTGTCCTCAGAGCTTTTGTCTTAAATTTTGTACCAAGTGAGACTAGTTGTCAGCGCTCCCCATTTGTCCAGCCAAGTAGTCACAATAAGTCACGACAAAAAGCTATGACCGCATCTACAGCTATATAAACAAACTTATTTGTTATACGTTTTTGTTCGAATAAATTGAACTTGTAAATTGATTAATCAAATGTTAATCATTACATAAAAACGATAATATAATTTGTGAATAATTCAACTGGTACAATTTTAACTAGTTGATGTACCAGTATTTTAATATGAAGGCCAATAATTGAATATACAACTTCCTACATCCGAAGCCCGAATATACTAGTCACTCGTTTTCCTGTTATTTTAATTAAATAACAGTTTTTCTTCACACAATGAATAAAACACTAATAAAAAAAAATAATGAAAAAAAAAATATACGATATACCTAGCAATAAAACTACTGTTACAAAAAGAATATGCTTCCTATTCGTTCTAGTAATCGCTTCATACAAAAGACATCAACGAACTCTATTGATCCAGCTCAAATTCTTACTTTTTATATATGATAAAAAAATAGTTTAATTAGTTATATTATATTCATGCTAAAGCCTGATTGTCCGAAAGTAAGATGATCCGTGCTTCGGAAGGTACGTTAAGCCGTTGGTCCCGGTTATTTACTGATGTAAGTGAGTAGTCGTTACATGAGCCATGTCGAGGGCCTTTGGCGGCTCAATCATAACCCCGACACCAGGGTTGATGAGACTGGTATTCCACCTCACAACCCACACGATAAGAAGTTGCTTAAGCCCCAAGTACGGCAAATCTTAAGATTTACAAAGCGATGGTAGTAAAAATCCATTTTATTTTTTAAATAAAGGCCCATTCCAGACATTTACCGGCAGGCACTTGGCTAAAAAAGAGATGTTATAACGTGCATAGCGTACGATGACCTCTGTGGTCCAGTAGTTGTGCGTTGATACAGGTACAGTCATGAGCAATATAATGTACCCACTTTAGGACTCTGTCGCACTAACATATTTGCCATTTAGTGGGACTTACAGTTCAATTTGTCAAAAAAGTTAATGTGACTTGGTACCAAAGTGTACTTATACATATTAATGCTCGTGACCGTACACATCCTGATATACGAACATAAGAATTATTTTTATACAATATATTTATAAAAAAATATATACAATACAATATATTAGAAAAACTTCTTATTGCACTTAAAATAAATATTAAAAATAAACAATTATAAATAGTTATATAGTACAACAGGCGGTCTTATTGCCAAGGTAGCAATCTCTTCCAGGCAACCTTGAGGTATATATTATATATCTTTATCTTTTTTATCTTTTCTTTCTTTATTATTTCAATTTTTCAAGAATATAATATAATAATGTAAAGAAAAAAAACATTCACCCGACCTTCCAAGAGAAGACAGATTATCTATCGCCCTAAAAGCCAGACTATGTCAAGTTTAAAAGTTTATATTACTACGTAGACTTGTCTTATGTAAAAACTTGTAGTGCGCATATCCGAAATATGCAACCTTAACCTAGATAGAGTTTAATAGTCATATTAACATTGGAATAGCCAACATAATATTGACACTCCGTTTCACAACGCGTTAGGAAAGTCAACCTTGGGTGTTTCGGCAAATCATGGATTCGTCGCCGCTTTATGAGTCGTGTGAAGGTCATAACATAATATAAACAGCATATACACACCCCACTGCTGGGCACAGGCCTCCCCTCAATCAACCGGATGGGCACGATGCATACTTTACCAAGCTGCTTCTCTGCGGTTAGTGGAGGTGTACAAAATGTAAGACAAAAGGCCTGAGGGTGCCCAGTTGGGCTTGAACCTCGGCTCAGGGTGTCACCTGAGAGAAAGAATTAATCGACCCTAGTGGGTCGATAGCGATTAGCGCTGAATGAGGGAGATAAACAGCTGAACGCATTCCGTGCCTACGTATTTTTTACTTTCATTTTGGCCGGCAGAAACCACGGAATTCCGCTTGTTAGAATCCTGATGCACCATTTTAGATGCTTCCATTCACATCATTTTGGTCTTTCTTTAAAACAACGTGGATTTGAACATGCTATGTATACGTAGGCCTTCCTCTTCTAACTCAACCACACACTGCATCATAAATCTTTTTTCTAAGGCTATTTTCAGTAGTATCATAGTGTCGATTTCATAGCTGGCGAGGAGTGAGTGCGTATACTATACATTTCTACCTATCCCTTCGGGGATATAAGCATGATATATTCCGATATTAAGAAGAGAATAATCCCACCGTCATCAGTTTTTATTTACAAAAAAACAAAACACAAACCATAAGTATATAAAACAAAGCGCGCATATAAAGATGAAATCATCAGACTCCGCATAATTTCATATATCATGATCGTGGTAAGGACACCACAATCGCTTCGAGAACGAACGACTGGTGTCGAAACTAAAAATAACCTTGTTATATGATTCAAACGTTTCAAATTAAAATATACACCCAAAGAAACTAGTAAAGGAATGCAACCATTTATTATTGCAAACGGTCAGTTGTACGAGTATTATTAATATAAGTACTTATTAATTTTGTAATAACTTTTCTATATCGGACTGGAAGCTTTTTGGTCTATAGTGTGGGTTGATGAGGTTGGTAGTCCACCTCACAACCCACACGATTGGAGGGTCAGGATTGTGAGGTGGATTACCAAACTTATCAACGCTGGTTTCAAGGTTACATTGAGCCGCCAAAGGCCCCTAATATGGCTCATCCTTAAGTAGTAGCCGGGAACATAGATTACACATGTCTTCTGAAGCGCTGATCAGACAATCGGAAGATCAGGTTGTAATGTCTTAACCAATTAATTAGGGATTAGAAAGTGCTTGTTGTGACATTTCCGCACTGGGGTTCGAGCCCTGGACCTCTAGACCGCGAGCCCATCTCGGGCATGTCGTGGTTTGAATACTTATAGCACTGTCCACCCCAATAGGATTACGAGCCTCAGTTGTAATTGTCCATTTAACTTGCCATGCAAAATAAAATAGAATACAGAAAGTCACTACAAATTGTCTGTAGACTATACACTATTTTTCTGGCTCTCTGCCTACCCCAGAAGTGATTATAAGTGCGAATGGTAAATATATTTGAAAATGTAGTAATAAGATGAAATATTTATTATTAAAATGGGGTTAAAATGAAGCTGGGGCGAATCGCTAATGTTTTATAACCTTTAAATACAATTTTGACATTGACTTTGCATTATGTAGCTCAAGTTCCAATAAATTGCCAGCAGTTACAGTGAAAGTAGCGAGTGCCGCCCTCTGCATTCGTGTTGAGGAACTAACGAGAATACAGGAGATAAACGTAGAGAAAGTTCCTCAAATATTTCTCAAAATATCCAGTTCAATAAATAGGAAATGATTGATGAATGGTTCAGGAATGCAATAAATATCTAATCTTATCTTATATAAATACTTATTTCTTACTTTGCATGGATGAATAAATAAAAGACAATATTACCACTACATTACGCTAACAAATGATCGTTGATTTGACAAAACTGTCATATTTGAAAACAATATTATTTTTCTGAGCGTACTGTATTAATAATAAAAAATAATAAATCCTATTAAAATTAAGAACATAAAATAATAATTTATTCCATAAAGCCATATTCAATCTTCGCCTATAAGATATATATTATCATGACAAGCCAAAGTTCGCCCACGTTTCACAGGTTCTACGTTCAGACGTTGATGGACTTTGCACTTTAAATTAACGATTAGACATTCACTAGTTGGAGGACACAATATTGTGTAACCTATCATTTTGGTTCAATTTCGTTGATTATTCATTAAAATCTAAAGTCCGCGCGAATATCAAAATACACGCAAAGGACTTATATACATTGGGTTTATCCCATTTTCCCGCACTAACCTAACCTGATAGTATCAACTAGAAAAGCGACTGCAAAATTCAGCTTCCACTCTAAAGTGAGAACCATCTGTGAGTAAAATGTCCTAAATGCTTCATAAAAACAAAACCTTACAAAAATTAAGTAAAATAAAAAGCTTATAAATCATTACTATTAAATTCAAAGTAATTTTTTTCATAAAAAAATGTCTTTCTTAAAATTCCAAATCCCTAACGGTTTCTTTCAAGCGTCTCTGACGTCAGTCGTATTTCCAAAGACTAATTAGTTGCGATGAACTCTCTGGTTGCGATCGTCAACCCGGTCACCTGTGTTAGCACGAGACTAGAAAAAGTAATAAAATAGAATATATTATAAAAGATAAAAAGAATATTAATGACCCGAAACGACGACATTCTTAAAGGATGTACCAATCTAAAGATCGTCACTAGCCGGATTAGCCGATATCTACTAATATTATAAAGAGGTGAAGTTTGTATTTATTAGGCATTGTTCAAAACTAGGTATCTGATTTAAAAAAAAAAATTCTTAATATTTCGAATTATTATTAATAATAGTGAAAATAGGTTCGTATTGATCTGTGTGTAGATAATATTTTTTATTATGCTCTATGCAACCGAACCCGTGGACGGTCGCTAGTTAAATATGTGACTTTTAAAACTTGCAGAAAACTTGTTTTCGGGTATTTTTATGAATTAAAATATCGTCTCATAGAGTAACACCTGTTAGTTCACGGTCGTTCAAAAAAAACATCTATTAGGTTAAACCCTCATATCGCTTATGCGTATACAGACATCATGTGATTTCCATTCAGCCAATGGAAATCTATTAAGAAAATTTACATAATATCTTAAACGGATTATTTTGTATACTGAGCAACTTGTTTTTAACGTGCGTAAAAATTAACACTGATTATTTTAAATGTGAAATTGAGAGACTTAATTGTCTTTTTTTTCTTTTAATATGAGTATTTTTTGTGTAGACTCCTGGTGCTAATAGGCTCGCATACTTACATCATATTATTATATATTAAGTATATATATGAAACCATACTTGTAAAAAATGCGTCTCTATATAAATATGACTAAATGTCAGAAATCTAAAAAAAAATTAACCAAGATAATTTTATACCTACGTAGTCTTTATAAAAATAAATTTAGATTGCTAAATAATAGTACCGTGTTTACTTTACGCAACGTTGTTTTAGGGACAAAATTATTGATAATAGTACCTTAAAATTACAATTATAATAATATCACAAGATTAAAGTAAATTATCGTGCGTTTCCATAAAACTTACGATATGGAATTGTGGGTAAATATTTCACATATCCGAAGGTTGTTTGTGTTTGAAGGTCCGGAGATGCGTTGCTAAATCTCAATCTCGTGTATATCACTAAATTGATGCTTGACACAGATACACGGAGTGTTCTTATGTACGCTGAGTCATTCGTACTTTTAGCATTTTTACGTATTTATTTTAATTTATCTTAAAATTATTTTCCTTTAAACATGTTTATTTTTTTATGTTTAATGATAATTATTATTTAAAAAATCATAAAATGTATACTTTATTTTAACAAAAGAAACGTTCGGCTATTAATAGGTGTAATTTAAAAAAATATTTTTTTCCTTAAAATAAAAAAATATTTGATTTTTATTGTATTATTATATAATTTTTTTTAAGTTGACATCATACGTAATTAAACTCAATTAAAACTTCCTTCGCAGTATAGTCCATATAATCAAGTTATTGTTTGCATAATCTTTATAAACGATAATTACTGGCTTAAATAATAACTTGTTAACCAAAGATCAGTCACGAATTTTATAGTCTTTTTTGTGGAAACCGAGTCATCGACACAAAAATTACAACGTTAACCTCTGGAAGGTACTAATTTGAATCATCCTGTGAATTCATACTACTCTTGAGGTATTATTAAAAAAATTGATTTTATAACAAAAGTCCTACACACAAATCCAACAAAATGTGATCTTAAAAAAAATAATGTGTAAATACCTAAAATATTCAAAATGTAACAAATTCATCTCAAACAAGATCTGTGCGTAGCTGGAAAACACATTGGACTTTGAACCAGTCAAGCCTGTTTGCTATCGTTGCAAAATCAACTTTTTGCATTGGTACTAAAGCGTAATTTGATTTGACGCAATAGCCACTTACGTCCTTGTGGTGGCGGGGGTATCATAGCGGTCGTGATTGGTGAAGTTTGCGCGGGCAATTCAATTGTATTTCGAACATCGACTCACGCGCACTTTCGCGTAAGCTTACGGTCAGGTTTTTACTTTCGTTCGTAGAAATGAGATGTGCACAATGCCATTGAGTTTAGCACGTTTAATTTAAAAAGAAAATGTCAACTTGTCTTAACAAAATTCGGTAGGTGCCAGTTTATTTAAAGAGTTTGTGAAAAATAGTCGTTGTTTTCGGAGGACAAAATATTTTAATCAATTTATTTTAAATTTATTGTTTTTGATATCTCAAAATGATATTGAGAGTGAATAAAGTGAAGTTTCATTCATAAAGTGATTTAAAGGTACTTAATAAATATTTTAAGTAGTTTGGTGCAAACAAAAGAATATATGAAAATATTTCCTAATTAAATATCACAAAATATAATTCCAAATAATAAAAAATAAATAATCAATATTAAATATTTCTATTTAAAAATTAAAACAGTTATTAAATAAATATCTAAATAAAATTAAAATATATATATATTTTAATTTAAAATTATTTATGCCATCATTTAGTTTTATTATTTCTTATTTCAATGTGTTCTTTATTTTTGTTTCAGGTGACAGCTTGCTACGGGCAAATTGTTACCGGCCTCCGTGCATAGACTGACCGTTAACTAAAGTGTTAGTGTAGTGCAGTGTAGTACATTTTGTATTTTAGTGCCTAAGTTATAAATAAAAACTGTCAAAATGTCGGGTTTCGTGAAAATAGCGATTGATGACTACTACTCTGATAGTAACTGGACCACGATCATCAACAAATATTGGATGCTGGCTGAAAGAGTGTCAGGTAAGATTATATTTATTTATTTTTTTCTTAATATACCGGGCACTTTTCTGCAATATCTAGGTATTTACGTATCATATTCCTTATCTAAAATATTGTACTCCCATTTCTAAACTAATTATAAAACACAATACGCTGTTATCTTACTAAAATAACAATATGAAAAAATAACTGAAAAAAAAATGCTGCGCGTAACTTTTATGTTAATAAAAGTTTTCTTTTTTATCTCCTTTTTTATACCTACATGTAGATTCGTAAATTTAGAGAAATTTAATAAAATCATAGCATACGCTACTTAAATAAATTAGAAAAATAAGTTTTTATAGCAAACAGATCAGAGAAAAGGGCGATTTGCATGAAATTTTTGAAAGCGTATCGAAATGCGTTCATGCTTTTTACGATAAAGTCAACGGAAAATCAGAATTTATTTAAAATTGAACTGAATGATTCTGATTATCCCAAATGGAGTTAAAATGGAGACACGCCTTTAAAATGCTACCTACAACAGCTCTATTTAGAGCTTTAACCAAGAAGGTTCGGTAATAAATGGTAAACCAAGTATTTCTAAATTTGCAAACTTGAATCCCAACGTAGAGAGCCATAAATAATCATAAGACAACTTGCAACCACTTTTGATATAAAATCCTAAGGTGGATATGATGAACTGGATGAACAGGCAATCAAGCCTTGCAATGTTAAAAAGAACTCAGTCTCCATGTTAATTTTTTCGACACATATCGGAAGATAAGCAGCTGAACAAGTATATATAATAATATGTATTAACTTAAACACATCCGCAACCTGTTCCGTAAAATGTGAAAGTTTCTTAAAACCTTTTAATGAATATAAAATCCTGTAAAAAGTGGAGATCTGATATCGCTTCACTGTTAAAATCATTATGATTCATAACATTTCCAACTTTTACTTTTGAAAAGTGAGCATTAAAAAGTCATTATACCAAATAATTCTTTACATTTACACATAATATCAACACAAAATATAACAGCCAATAAAAAAACATTATATTAATATTGTTGCTACAAAATATTCAGTATCAAATGTCGACTGTAGTTGCTGAGTAAATTAGCTATAAATAGAAAGAAACTAAAATGTCAGTTTTAAGTCATCTATTACTTTTTTATTTTTGTTAGTACTACTGATTTTTAAATAAATGAACAAATTATTTGTCAATGGAATAGCAATTTTTAAACGAAAAAAAATAATTTTTTTGTTGTGTGAAAGAGATGAGGCCTATACCCAGCAGTGGGTGGATACAAGCTGAGTAGATAAATAGATAGATTAAATTTGTATGAATCCGAATGGACGCTTTCTGACTATTGAAAAAAGGCGTTAAACATCATGCAACTAGGTTTACTACCTACTGGCCCTAGACAGACGTCCCATTTGAGCACTCCCAAATATCCGGGAACTGTCAATGTTCTGCGTTTATCTACGTAAAAGACAAAGATAAAAGGCAAAAACTACCATCGAAGATAAAAACAATAAAAAATCTTTGACATTAATTAGCATTACATAACAACAGATTACGTCATGTCAAGTTCACAACCCAAAAATCTTGTTTTGTGAATTATTTCGATTTAATGTTATTGTTTTTTAATACATAAGAAATACCCAGCTAATTTAAATAGCTTTGCATAATTCGCAAAAAATGCGGCAATAAAATGATAGCTGATGCTAAATGCATTATTATAAAATGTTTGTTCATCATTTATTTATCATTGGCCAATTCCAAATTCGGCTGCAAGTTGCATTTTGACCACTCCTGGCTCAGTCTACAATCTAAAGGTATTATAATATAACATACATATCTTATAAACAAATATAATTAAAAATTGTTTCGCATCTCTGGCGGGCACATCCCCAAATATTTCATTCAATTATTTATACAAAATTCAAATTATTAATTTAATTATAATAAATAGAAATAAACGCTAACCTTCACCTTCAGTTCCTTGACCTTCAGTTTCAATTATATACTATGTTATAAAATAACATACCCCTATATATATACCCTATATATATGGCTCTGCCCACCCCATTTGGGATTACGGGCGTGAGTTTATGTATGTATGTATGTATGTATGTATGTATGTATGTTATAAAATAAATAAAGATATTATTAAATTTCGAATTTTGAAATGTTTAGAAACAGATTTAGTTAATAAGTGGATACCTTCTCTTATTAAAGGTTACTTGCTTGCCTTAAGATACGATTATCTTGCCTTTATGTTTATTTAAAATACTAGACATAGAAATATTTACCCAATATAAAAACAATCTAATATATCAGGTATAAACCTCCTCCACTTCCTTTTTCTTTATTCGAGGATATGAGCGTCATGGTATTATATTATGTTTAGTTCTAGTGTACTTGTTCCCGAAAGTCAAAATATCTGTATGAATGACTTTTGGAACCATTCTGTTATTTTTTATTTACTGCTGCAAGTCCAGCAAAGAAAATTTAGTTCTCATCAAAAAATCGAAACACTTTCGATTTTTTCTTAACAAAACACATTTTTAATGTTTGAATTTGGAATAACATTAAGAAACAACCATTATACTACTTGCTTTAAAATGATATATAGTTTTATTTCTAATATTCATGTTTACTATTTTCGATTTTTTTATTGGGAAGTGTTAACCTTTTAATAAGTACTTGTCGTAAACTGACACCTACGTATATTTTGTATTCCTCATAATCGAAACTAAAGTACTTATTTATACGAGGTGTTTCGATATTTTTGATGAGAACAAAATTTTCACGACGCTTTTAGTATATTTAAGTATATTTATGAAAAAGCTATTCATTGCCTCAAAGACCAATGACATTTAAAGAATCTCACATAGTTCGCATACATTTATATACACTAGACAGTAGAAAGCACCATACTGGCTGACCATCATTCTAAACAATGATAGTGATACTTTCTCGGACCGGTTTCTCGTCGTTATAATATTATAGTAACCCACACTATATTATATATATCAATCTACACTTTATTCTAGAGTCCGTTATATAAATGAAATGAACACTTAATTTGCATTGTTTTTGAGGAAATTCATATTTTTCTGCTAAATAGACTGAAATGACAAGTACTGATGTTTTTAATATTGACGTAACGTAATTTAAGATCATATTTCCCACTTAGGAGTCAGAGGTACATTCACCGCAAGATGAACTAAGTACCCACGCCTCACCGAGCTTTCAGACCAACGTGATAGGTGGTGTAGTGAGCCGTAGAGTGGTCTATAATGGTCAAACCAACTGTTCTAATGAATTTTTTATTAAATATTATTTTTATTAAGGAATTTAGGTCCCCTATTGTTTTATTTTATCTCATTAATTGTACTGGCAACATAGTTACGGGTCAAAAGATAAAATATAATCCGTTATACAGATTAGGCTTCGGTTTCGGCTTACAAATAAATTGTTAAATCTTACCGAAGTTAAGAAACATGCACCAGAATTACTAAAATTGAATCACTTGTCAAAATTGTACTCTACATTTACCTATACCTGCCGAATAAGGAATAATATTTCACCGATATCAAGTAGCAGTGATTTTTTTTTAATATGCCATGAAGCTTGTAACGGTATTCTTCTCACTTCGAGAACACGTCGAACTATGAAGGTACTCGTATAAATTAAATACGAAAGTGATCTAAAGTGTTCCATAAAACTTATTTACAACGAGAGCAGTTTCCCGATAAATTGCCCAAAAAACAAAACATTAAAATATAATGTCTTTTACTTGTAACTTAACAATAGGCTTGATATTGGGTTTGTCAGATTCTATGCAGATTTAGTAAAATATTATACGTCAATGGATTCTAGTCTATTGAGAATCATCAATGATTATCACGTGCTCAATGGTGAAGGAAATAAAAGGAATCGTGAACAAACCCACATTTCCGAGAAATGCGTGTCGGAGGTATGTGACCTCACCTGTATTGAGCAGGTTGGAAGGTTCGACAGGCAGTCGCTTCTGTAAAAAATCGGCCCTGTCAAATGTTCAGGACAGGTAACCGGACCCTGTGGGATAATGCTATAGAGAGATGTCATATTCGGATCTACTTTAGAAATCACTTACTTTAAGGTTTTAATTTATTTTTTGGTAATATTTTTTACCTCAATGACTTTTACATTATTTTACTTTTATAAATCAGTTCAAATTCAAATAAAAAAATATATTTATTCAATAGGTAACATAGTTTACATTTCGTATTTTTTTACATAGGAAACGTCTCATCCACTTCAAACTACTGCAGCTTCTCACAACCTGTATAGCCGAGGAAAAACAGCTGCAAGAAAAATGTTGTTGCCCTAAAAGTTCTTTAAGCGCAAAAAAGCATAAAATATGATTACACGATTTAGTAATTTGGCTGCCTATTATCTCTCTCTCTATTTAAGAGCTGCGCTCTTGTCGGTGGAGTAACCGCCATTCCTCTCTTCTTCCCGCCAAAACCTTCACCTCCCGATACGACACGACCTGCACCTTCTAAGCCTCTCCTCTTTTAAGCTTCTGCCTATTATAAGTTAAATTATTAAATGATGTACTCATTACATGGCTTTTTATTATGCTAATATATTTATAAGAATGTATAAATTGTGTGTGAATGAAGTGAAAATTGTTGCTTAAAGTATATACTTACCGCAACGGGGCATTTTGCTCGCTAGTTTTAATGAGGTAGAAACTAGATGCACAAATGCAGGCAGCAGCACTGTTGAGAGAATTTAAACTGCCTTTTTTCAATTGCCTGATTCTTTTTCATCTTTCAGTCAGGATACTTTTAAAATAACATCTAGGGCATGTGCCGAGGTTTTTCTTGCAGCTTCTTTTCCCCGGCTGTACAGGTTGTGAGAAGCTGCAGTAGTTTTAGGCGGATGAGACGTGCGGTATGAAAAATTGACGTTTCAAAGTGTAGCAATGCTACCTACTGAATAAAGATATTTTTGAACACACACCACGTTAGTCCACATTTTATAGCAATTTATCACGAATTTTAGCTGGACTGCATGATGAACTGTCTAAATTTACGAACGTTTAACGACACCTGATGGGAGAAATAGCCAATTTTTATCCTTGTTCATGTTTATTTTTATATAAAAAAACATACGAACTTACTACAGCAACCCGCTGTAGAGCAGCGTGGTGGATTATGTTCCATACCCCCTCCTCTGTGATTTGAGCCTGTGCCTAGCAGTGGGAAGTAAAATAGGCTATTTATGTTACGTTACCTTTATTCACCTTAAGGGTATTGGGACCCTCGCCATATACGTTTCGGCTACAATAGATGGCGTAAGTGTAGCCACACCATTCGATGATCGATTTTTTTTGTCATAGATAAACTAAGCTGAATGAGCTCTACACCTTTTTGCTACTACTTGAAAGTCTAGAGAACCTACAAACAATAAAAAAATATTATAAACCGTTCCCGTTTTCTTCAAGTTTACTCTGCGTCTGAAGTTGTTGACAACTTTTATTTAAATGTTCTTTTTATGACTTTATTATTAGAAGCTACATATAAAAACATTTTGCGCCTCATGTCATCAATAGTTGATACTATCTATTGATCTTAACTATTGTATTACCTACTTTTCACAATCGATATTATCGATGCTATCAATAGTATAATCGAGAGTCGATAGTATCAATAGCATTAGTCATTACCGAAAGTTACTATCGCTACCGCACTGCTTTGTTTTTTTAATTAGCGTGTGCTTATTAAAAATAACGATAAGTAGTAAAACAAAACTTGAAATCGAAATTCGAATGTTTCTTTTAAAAAGACAAAACCATGCGAACTTATTTTTTTTATTTCTTTTTAATAATATAGGCTCGCGTTTGACCACAATCTCACCCGATGGTAAGTGATGATGTGGTTAAATAGCAAATGCCTCTTCACTTTAGCTTTGAAAACCAACAATTTATCTTATTTTTAGAAAACCTAATTTTGTTTTCCTCAAGACAAAGGTCTATAAAGTAAACTTAGTTGCAAACAGCAACATTTGAAGCGAGCTACATACTTGAGACAAAGACTTTTCTGTAAGTACATGCCAAACGATTCAACCGCTGTATTAGTTACTTTCTAAAGCAGAATACAGTGTAACAATAACACAAATAGAAATAAAAAAAATATTCTAAAAAATAAAACATAAAATAAACAGCCTATATACGTGTACGTCCCACTGCCGGGCACAGGCCTCCCCTCAATCAATCGGAGGGGATTATTGAGCATATTTCTCCACGCTTCTCCACTCCGGGTTGGTAGAGGTGTTTTTACCCACGATAATAGCCGTAATATTAAACCGTATAATATTTAAACATAAATCTTAAATACAAATAAAAACCTTAAGGGAGATGTTTTGATGTGGCAACATTGTTAGATAAACTAAAAGTTTTGTTATTTAAAAAAATAGACATACTAGTATATGTATCACTTCCCATCAAAAAAATCTCAGAATTTGCTAATTTATGTTTCGTTAGGATTATCAGAAAAATTTAATATAAATATTATTAAAATAAATTTAAATATATTATAATTTTACATTATTTATAAGGTTTTTAATTCTTAATGTAAATGTTCGAAATTCAAATTTTAAATACAATCTTACGTTTTGTTGAACAATAATTCGGAAGTTTATTTTTATAAAAATGACAAATATATTTCTATATAAACTAGGATATGCAGAAACCACACAATTCCACTTAGTATGGTCTTGGTAAGATACACCACTCTCTGGCATGTAGTTCATAACATATTTTTATTCAATTATTTCTTTAATTTCAGATCCTCGAGTACAAGGATGGTTCCTGTTCGACACACCGCTGGCGACGCTGGCGATGGTGGTCGTCTACCTCAGCTTCGTCATGGTCATAGGCCCTCTATGGATGGCTAACAGAAAGCCCTTCCAAATCCACCAAGTTTTAGTCTGGTACAACGCCTTCCAAGTGTTTCTATCATCTTATATGTTCTATGAGGTGAGTTCTTAGTTTTTATATAATTATAACATAAGGGCTTGTTACACCCACCTGTCCGGCAGGCTAGATGCGTCCAGGTCACGGGTGATTACCATGGCTACTCTCCACCAACTCGCTCGAGATCGTGGTTTCCATGGTTACCACCCGCCGATTTGCTATTAGACTACACGATCTGATCGGGAAACGGGAGTTGGTGGGGAGTAACCATGGCAACCACCGTGACCTTGGCGCATCTAGCCTATCGGACAGGTAGGTGTAATAAGCCCTATAAGGTTACGACTACATCCCAATTGGTAGTGTCAGAGGTACATCCATCACAAGATGACCTTAGTACCCACACCTCACCACAACGTGATGGATGGTGCGCCGTATAGCCGTCTATAATGGTTGCGCCAAATGTGTTAGTGTGTACGAAAAATTAATAACTAATTGGTGCAAATCCAATAACATAACATAACATAAACAGCCTATATACGTCCCACTGCTGGGCACAGGCCTCCCCTCGATCAACCGGAGGGGGTATGGAGCATACTCCACCACGCTGCTCCACTGCGGGTTGGTGGAGGTGTTTTTACGGCTAATAGCCGGGACCAACGGCTTAACGTGCCCTCCGAAGCACGGAATCATCTTACTATTTGGGACAATCACCTGATTCAAGCCTGAAAAGTCATTACCAAACAAAGGACAGTCTCACAAAGTGATTTCGACAATGTCCCCATCGGGAATCGAACCCGGACCTCCAGATCGTGAGCCTAACGCTCTAACCACTAGACCACGGTTAAAACCGGCGCTTTCCGTAATTATTTATTAAGTACTTCTAACAATAAGTAATAAGGCTAGTTTCCAACTAGTCAAATCAGTTACGTTTTACTAAACGTCAAAACACGAAATTACTATGGAATTTGTATGAAGCACACTGTGACGTCATAGAAAAACGGGACAAAATGTCGCACTTATTATTACGTATTTCTTGATGAAAATTCATAAATAAATTAAATACAAAAACAGAAAATGTTTTTCGTATTTAGAATTTCATAATTTATTTTGAACCTAGAACACGATCCAATTGTAAGTTCTTGTTCTTTGTCTTTGATAAGAGTGGAAAAAGCAAAAATGGTGTGTCAAGGTCATAGAAAGGGGAATGGGCGTCATCTTATGTATGTATGTGTAATCAAAAGATTTCCGCTCTCCAACAAAACCAAAATTTAGTTTTTGGAACATAGAACATACACACTTACATGTCGATGACGCGACTTTCCAACGTCGCGTCTAATGAGATAAAGCTTCTACGCTCACCAAAATTCAAATTCAAATTCAAAAATATCTTTATTCAGTAGGTAACATAGTTACACTTTGAATCGTCAATTTTTACATGACGAACGTCTCATCCGCCTAAAACTACTGCAGCTTCTCACAACCTGTATAGCCGGGGAAAAGAAGCTGCAAGAAAAACCTCGGCACAGGGCCCTAGACGTTCTTTAAGATGTATAGAAACGATATTTAATTACAAAACACTTCTACTAATAACTCATTATCCAATATCTTGTAACCCAGCTTACAAAGTAAGTAAACTAATTACAACAAAGGGTTTCTATAACCTCAATACATCAAACTTGTTCCTAAAGTCAGTAAATGCAATAGTCTAAGATCTTCGTGTCAAGGCGCTGTATTACTGACAATCATCAGAGTCATATACCCGGAACGACCGATAAAAACTTCCCAACCCCGATTTTATTACAAGGACAATAAAGCCTAATTTGTATTGTATTGTACTGTAACTAGTATGTAATTATTATAATGATTTTAACCAATATTTTCTTATATTTGAGGCCGATACTCAATGTCGGATCGATAAAAAGTAATGCAATTAGATATTATTAGCCTAATAGTATTAGGACTGCAATTATTATTTGAACTGCAATACAGCTAAATTGCAGATAAGATGTATTGTTTTTTTACTATTGGCATAATTAATTCGAAACTGTAAACCGACTACTTAAATAAAAAAAAAACAAATTCCTATCTGCGTAAAATCCTGACAGAGGAAATATGTTCTTTCTAACATGATGGGACATTATATGATCGTCATCGTCATCAATTTTAGAGCCACGCTCTTATCGTAGCGTTCTCCATTCTTGTCTATCAAGGACCAATTCTACCTGCAACCAAACGGTCCATAATTTTAAATTTAAACTACGAATCGAAAGTTGTCGCAAGTCATTTATCTCTCTGGTGGCCCTGGCCATTAGGGATTAAGGGGTGAAATTATCTGTCTTTAAAAAAAATACTGTATACCATAAGGTCAAGGCTGTAACCAACAAGTAAACAATTAAATAAAAGATTTTAATACTGGCAATTATGATTGCATAAGTTGTAACCGGTCATCATTTAGTGTTCCGTCAGCAAAGCGTAGAAACCCTATTTTTAATAATATAATTAAATTACATACCCTTGAGCTCACAGCGGTGTATAAAGCTGTTTATGTTACCAACCGCATAGCGATGAGCCTCATTCCTGTGTAAATTTTTAGTTCATCATATTAAAAAGACACAATCCTTTGTCGGTTCTTACGACATGACTGAGAATATAAACATACGCGTTCTATGTTTTTATTCGCTTTCAATCCATTAAAGGGTCAATATTGTAATAATAAGTATCTATCTTATCATTATTGTATTAACAAAAGAAAACTTGATGTAGTTTTATCAAACCATTGCTCTCCATTTCAAACCAAACAGCTGTGGCAAATTCTAGAATTTCACACGAATCGCGATTACGAATGTCATATACAACATGTATCATTTTCCTATTACTGTACGGAACCACTACGCGTAACGAAACGCTTGACTGATTCTTGTCGTAACCTGACGTACAAGTAGAGATGTGTAGTGTTGTGGGTAAATAAATAAATCCATTGGTAAATATGAGTAAAAAGGCCAATATACATATATAGGTATCGAAATGCACGAAAAAGCATAACCGTTACTTTTTTCTTTTTTAGAGAAAAAAGCCTTCAGCGACACGCACCCTCGTCCTCTATTCCTCTTCTGTCCCTTTCTTTTTTTCTTACCTCTCGCTCTTCCACTCTGGTTAACCGAAAACGTCTTCACTCGTATCTTCTCTTTCACACACGTATCTTGCATCTCTGTCTCAAGTACCTGTCTCTCTCTCTCTTACTTTTTTAAATCATGACGGTTTTTTTAGTCACTTAAGAACATTTCTATCTAAATAGAGTAGAGTTTTATTTGAAAATCAGCGTTGTGGCACTCCCTCAATTTCGGAGTGTCACAACATATTGCTGAGCTGACGTCCCTTTTTACCGACTTCAAAAAAGGAGGAGGTTCTCAATTCGACCGTATATTTTTTTTTTTTTTTTATGTTTGTTCGGGCATATCTTCGTCGTATATGAACCGATTTTGATAATTCTTTTTTTGTTTGAAAGGAGATATACCCAAGGGGGTCCCATGTCAAGGAAGTCAGGATCTGATGATGGAAGACCAGAGAAATCGAGGGGAATTTTCAAAAATCGTAGGAGCGACTAGTGCGTTTGTAAAGTCATATTGATCGGATCGATCTTTAGGCTTCGGGAAAACTTCCCGACCTTCGAAAACTGGTCAGCATCAGGGAGATACCCTATGGCCCGGCAAAACTATACAACCTGGAGCAATTTTTCTTTCACGAAACGTATTTAAATCTTGATCAAATTCAATCGCCGGTGCAAAAAAACAAAATGGCGGAAAAAAAAATGGCCGCCATACAAAATTTTGTCGATTTTGGAAGAAGCCCGTTTGGGTAAAAATAATGTATGGGGCGCTTACTCAAAACGTCATGTAGAGTACGGAAATACTTTCTGGTCACCAAAAAATGCTCCGCATCAGAGAGATACTCTAGGGCCTGGCAAAACTATCGCACGTGAACCAATATTTCTTTCAGAGCACTTATTTAAATCTTGGTCAAATTCCATAGCGCGTAAAAAAAAAACAAAATGGCGGAAAAACAAGATGGCCGCCATACACAATTTTGTTTTTTCAGAAAATTTCTCGGGATATAAAATATATATCGGGGTTGTGATCGGATCGTCATGTTAAGTATGGAAATACTTCCCGATTTTCGAAAACTGCTCCGCATCAGGGTGACACCCTACGGCCTGGCGAAACTATCACACCTGAACCAATTTTTCTTTCACGAAACCTATTTAAATCTTGGTCGAATTTAATGGCCGGTGAAAAAAATACAAAATGGCGAAAAAACAAGATGGCCGCCATACAAAATTTTGTTTTTCCAGAAAATGTCTTGGGGGTAAAAATGATGTATAGGGGTGTGATCGGAACGTCATCTTTGAAAACTGCTCCCAATCAGGGAGACATCCTACGGTCTGGCAAACCTATTGCACCTGGATTTTGTTTGTTTCCACGACACCCATTTAAATCTTGGTCAAATTCTGTCGCCGGTGAAAAAAAACAAAATGGCGGAAAAACAAGATGGCCGCCATACGAAGAGGGACAGTTTCGAATAAACAGGACACGCGAGCTGCTTTAGCAGCGAGCGAACCACGCGAAATCTACTGTATCTATATGTATGCGTGAGTGTGTATGATAGCAGCTTCCACTGACAACCACATGTGTGTATGTACACATACACATGTGTGTGTGTGTGTGCGTGTGTCTGTGTGTGTGCGTGTATCTGTGTGTGTGCGTGTGTACGTGCGCGTGTGCTCGTGTGCGTTAGCGCGTGTGTGAGTGTGTGTGTGTAAACATGTTCATCAATAATAATTGTGATCACTACTAATAATATATTATATTATTATAATATATGAATATAAATCAGAAAATCTGTCTGTCTGCATCCTTGCTCGGTCTAACCATCACTTAAAATCGTAAAATAAAATAAAATTTTTAACAAAAAAAAAACCGACTTCAAACGCAAAACTAAAAAGCAATAAATAAATTTACTTCGCACAAAGTAATTAGTACGTATTTTCAATTAGTTAATTAATTTATAATTCTGAAGTCGGTGCCAAGTAAATGCTACAACAACCCTACTACAATATCAAATTACTATGTACACACAATATTGTTTAATACCTATATCAAAGCAATAACAAAACAATGTCAAACAAAAAATTACAAAACAATCAGTATTGAAAAATATATGAATCGGTACTTCGTTGTAGCATTTCCTTGGCACCGGCTTCAGAATTATAAATTAATTAACTAATTGAAAATACGTACTAATTACTTTGTGCGAAGTAAAGGAGACTGAAAAGATTACGTACAATCCTGGGCCAGGATGTAATAAGATGAAAATGGTGAGAATTGTTAGGTTTAAACATAACAATCCTTCACTGTGAATTCTGTAGGATTTGACAATCGGAGAGCTGAGATCGTGATGATTTAGTCAAAGTGAGGTTATGTTGCAATCAGATTGATTACTACCAATTACCACAGTGCAAAAGATGTTTTTTACGGTCTTAGACGTTTTTCCAATAGGAATCTCTTTATCCGGAGAAAAAAATTGTATAATTATGTTACACTCCAGACCTTAAACTCTCTCCAAAAAAAAAATGTCAATCCAATCATTACTTACTTATCAACGTGAAAGAAGAAAGAACAAACAAACACACTTTCACATTTATAATATTAGTATAGTATCCGTTACCATACAGTACAGTTCACTTTGGGTCATGGTAAGCGACAGGTATGGATTTGAGGAATGGAATATGGAGATGAAATGTGTAAGAATAAAAGAAGAACATATTTTATTAATATTTTATTCGTCTTCTATTATAATCAAAATGTCGTCAAATTATGCAGGAGGAACAATATTTTGGTATCTGTTTAGATTAGGGTTGTTTACTTACAGATTGAGGTGCAAGCCATCTCCGAATAACTGACAGAATAGTTTCATTGTCTAAAGCTCGTTGACCTAGTGTATTGCAGCGACCAGTTGCAATCCCACAATTAACACAGCGATCCATAGTTTCAACAATATCCAATCCAAAAGCCGGCGAAAAAGTCCAAAATAACAATTCCAAGTCAAAGGTACGCGCGATCTTCAGTGTCCAGGGTGAAAGCAAGAGTCGTTGGAGATAGTTCGAGTCGGAATCCGTAAAAACAAAGCAGAGGTCGTCGAAAATAGCAAACAATTGGGAAAGCACTCAAAACGGCAATGGCATTGGCCGGCAATTGTCAATGTCATAGACAATGTTATGTCAGTGGCATAGACTAAATACAGATTTTAATCGATATGAAATCGATAATCATTATTACGTACAATATTTTGTTTTTCAGTAGGTAATTGTTTTTTATTATGTATACATAATGCGACACTATTAAGTACTATTAAAATAGTCTAAAGGTGTGTATTGTTACCTACCTATTGTGGATTTTTTCGTAAATATACTTTAATCGATTATATTTTGTTATTCGATAACATCACGGAAAGTATTTTTTTCATATTTCTCCTCTTGTAGATTGAGAAATATGTTGATAATTTATATTTTTAGACATAAAAATATGACAATTTTTTTAGTTCATATTCCAACTTATTACATTTTGGCCCACAATTTTCAATCTCCTTTATTTATTGCTTTTTAGTTTTGCGTTTGAAGTCGGTTTTTTTTTTTGTTAAATTTTTTTTAGAAATAAGGTTTAATTACTGTGTTCACTCCTACTGTACCAATACCTACTTATATCTAAAATAAATGATTTTTATTTTATTCTATTTTTTGTAATAATATAATATTTATTTAAACGTAAAACATGTTCGAGTTTAATATAATTATGTTTAAAAAAACATGCTTATTATTATTATTGCGTATGGCAGACAAATATCTTGGATCAAATATCCAGCTTAAGCTCCCTTAACCAAGTCTCTGCTGCATCCGTCACACAACGCAGCTCGGCTATACCACCTGGGAACCGGTGCAGAGGACACTCGTTCACTATGTGAGATATGGTTTGGTCCGGGTGACCACATTCACAGTAGTAAAAAACATGCTGTATCTACTTTATTACTTCATTAATTATTTGTTATTAATAATAACAGGATCTATATAGATTTTATTGGTATTTATTATTACAATTATTATTTGGTAATTACCTATATACCCATCTCTACATTCAAGTCGACGTTTACGTGCGCGTTTACGTTGCGTTCACGTGAAGCGACGGAAATACGGCCAAGGTCCTGTATGTGGGAATAATTGGCAATTATATAGACTGTCACCTTGTAAGTTTAAATTTAATTGCCTTTGTCTCGTTTAGACGTGTGATTTAGACCAAAGTTTAGTAGTCTTTGTTTATGTGTTAGAACATAAGTTACAATACACTTCTTACCAAAACATTGAAACACCTAACAAAGTTTATGTTTCATAAGAATTACTGGACTCATCTGATTGTCTGATCAAGTAAGATGATTCCGTACTTCAGTTGACACGATAGGCCATTGCTCCCGGGCGTAAAAACACTTCCACATACCCGCAGTGGAACAGCGTGGTGGAATACGCTCTATACCCCCTCTGGTTGACTGAGGGGAGCGTATTCCACCACGCAGGCAGGCCTCCGCCTGTGCGCAGCAGTGGGACGTATATAGGCTGTTTATGTTATGTTAATAAATAAATAATTAAGAATAAAAACAGATGTCAATTTAAAGATTTATCATAGACGGCGATACGGCTCACCTATCACGTTGATCTAACAGAAAGATCTCGGTGAGGCGTGGGTACTTAGTTCATCTTGCGATTAATGTACCTCTGACTACCCAATTGGTATGTAGTCGAGAGCTTATGTTGTTATTTGTACAATTAGATATTCTTCCGGCCAAGTAGTTGATGCCATCTGCGGCATATCTACATTAAGTCACGTCAAAAAAAGTGTCGGTTGTGATGTCAATGACCGATCTAATCAAGCCCCTCACATTGCTCATAATTACATACTTACTTAAGTAAATAGTACCCAGAACCGACTGCGTAACATGCCCTCCGATGACGATAAGATTTTAATATTATAATTTGTTTTCAGCACTTAATGTCGGGGTGGTGGGGAGACTACAGCCTATCATGCCAACCAGTAGATTACAGTGAGAGTGAACAAGCCAGAAGAGTAAGTACATTTACCATCCCTTTCTTATTTGAACACATTTAATTATACCTATACTACGAATACTAATAAATAAACATTCAGACATTGATAATGAATCGATGCAAATTTTGATAAAATGTTAACACGTTCGCTGTGTATGAACCACATATGAGGCAATAAATTTGAAACTCATACGTTCATGTCCCATATACAGGGTGTTAGTGACATCGTAACGAAAACTTTGAGGGATGATTCAGACCATGATTCTGAGTTGATATCAAGTGGAATTTTCCGTCGCAAAAGTATGGATAGGAAAACAATTAAAAAAAAACACAAAAAAAATTCGTGAATTTTTTGACAGGAAATTCCACTTGATATCAACTCAGAATCATGGTCTGAATCATCCCCCTCAATATTCGTTACGGTGGCACTAACACCCATACCTACTTGTATGGCTACCGTATTGTACTTGTACGGGGTGTAAGTAACATCGTAACGAATACTGAGAGGGATGATTCAGCTGATTATTCTGAGTTAATATCAAGTGGAATTTTCCATCGCAAAAGTATAGAATTGAAAATAATTTAAAAAACTAAAAAAATACATGATTTTTGCGACGGAAAAATCCACCTGATATCGACTCAGAATCATGGTCTGAATCATCCCTCAAAGTTTTCGTTACGATGTCACTAACACCCTGTATGAGGCACATATGAGAAGGAGAAAATGGGAAAATGCGAAGGTTTTTCAGATTACTTTCTTTTTGCCATAGTGTGTCTATTTACATGAATTCCAATGTGTTCATCGATTCTCATTTTTAGTTCCACAGTGAACGTGTTAAGTTTTTATAAAGCAAGCGAGAATACGATATACACTAGTACTATAAATTAATATAATAAATAAATTAGTATGTATTTTTTATAGCCACCTAATAAGTATACTTAAGGTCGTTCAAAATCCCACCTGCCGAGAACCAAAACAAAACTCAAAATTATACAAAACGCCCAAAAGAACAAACCTGACATCACCTCTAAAATAAATCTAAGAGAAACTCAATTCTATAATAGTACAAGTATAAAAACTGTTAAAAGTGCTTTTATTATGTGCAAAGTCATAGAAAGTGAGACCAACTCGACGCCACAGATAACGACCATAGAATAACACCGCAGATGTTACATCACAACCCCCATCAACGCTATTATGCAATAATCTACCTATTTTCACTCTCACATTTTTGGTTGATTTTGAATCGTTAAAACTTCATGTAATAGGAAAATTGTGGTCTAGCTCTAATTAATGGATTCACGGTGTAAAATTATGTAATAAATATTTTAACTAATAAAATTTAAAAGTGCAAGAGAAATTTTACCAGCCCCTTTAATTAGGAGTGAAAGTGTCTTTCAGCAAACACGATATGCGTTCTGTCGGCAACACAGATTTTGGGCTCAATTTATGTGTCGCCGGTTTTATTTACTTTTTATGTTCAACATTCTCCTGATTATGAATCGATGAAACAGTTTTCTGCTTTCTTTAAAAAAAACATGCAGTTAAACAACTTTATTTTTTAAGTTTTTTTTTTAAATCCTTCAACACACAAAATAATAAGTACCTACTGTATCTCGGTTTGTGAATTTGTGTAAATATTACAACCTACTAGCACTTTACTGAAATTTTAAATCAAAACTGACCATTTTTCCTAATCTTCGATTACAGTATATTAATAATGTCACGGGTTCGATTCCTAGTTAGGGCTCTAAACCACTGAATTCGATTTAATGAATTGACATCATGTGGTCTCTGGGTGCACGTTTAGTAGCAATAGGTTGGCTCCCATTTATATAAGACGTAAACATAGCTGGCGATGAGTGAGTCAATATACTATACACATCTGCCTACCCCTTGAGGATTACAGGCGTGATGCTCTGTTATGTTCTATTATGCAATATTATAAGAATCAACATAACCACCATACTTCACGACGATCGAAAGTTACAACTATCGATTACGCATCTTATTTCCGAAGGTACTTTCGTTCGGTGTCTGCGTTACGTCGGTTAGTCTATGGCCGGTCAAGTTCACTCAACGGCACAGCATCACGACATACTTCGTAACTTTCCAACGTTTTGTTTGTTCACCTTCGGTATTCGAGTGAAATGACAAGTACCATTGTTGCTTTAGCTAATAGGATGAGGAGTGCCTTTTTGAAGAAAAAATGGCTAAGCAATGTACCTAGTTTGTGGGGTTCCGTAGTGAAAGTGGTAATAATAACGTAGTCATCATCACCAGCCCATTAACGTCTCCACTGCTGGGGCACGGGCCTTCCCTATGGATGGATAGGGAGATCGGGCCTTAAACCATCACACGGGCCCAGTGCGGATTGGTGGTTATTAACGACTGATAATGCAGCCGGGACCAACGGCTTAACGTGCCTTCCGAAGCACGGAGGAGCTCGAGATGAAAACTTTTTTTTTTGTGGTCACCCATCCTATGACCGGCCTTTGCGAAAGTTGCTTAACTTCAACAATCGCAGAACGAGCGCGTTTACCGCTGCGCCACCGAGCTCCTCATAACGTAGTATTAACACTTAATTTAATATATGATTTAAATGTGTGCCTCATTATCTTATTTTCTAGCACTTAAAAAGGTAGTTATGGATGGGAAGTTCACATTACCTGAGTATGTATAACGTTGATAAAAGATCAGAAAATATGTATAGAACACGACAGATATTTTTAAACACGACAAAGTTTTATATGATATCTGGGGGGTTAAAATGGCCACATGAAAGCAATTTATCTAAGAAAGCAATGTTGCAATTTGACATTTGCGCATATAAAACTAAGTGCGCAATGCAAACAAATTTCAAATTGCAATATTGCTTCCTTAGATGAATTGCTTAGATGTGGCCGTTTTAACCCCCCTGATCTTTTTTAATGTTTTAAATACTCATGCTGAAAGCAAATCAAAATTCTACCGCATCATACACTGTATCAGAATTTTCAGTTTTAAGTAAAATTATAATCACTATAACAAAATAAAAAGGTCGATTTTTGTTTTATTAATTTTAAAAATTGGCATGTCATTCAGTGACATTGCGCGCCGAATTCTTCTAACGACCTCATTAGCTTTTGCCTTAATTTTGTAAAAATACGCCAGACTTGATTTAGGCCTTCTATGAATTTTATAACTAAAAATATATAAACACATGACTTGGCTGTATGGGCTATGATCCCTTTGCCTGTCCTACGGACAAAATAACAAAAACAAAAAAAACGACCTCATTAGTTGAAAGCATACTATGATTTTTCTATAATCTTATTGCAGCAGAAAAGTAAAGCACTTTTAATAAAATATTTTCTGTTATTGAAAAAAAAAGTAAAACACAAATCATTTATCATTACAAAATCTCTATCTGTACAATTCTGTCCTATTGCAATTGGCCTATAATGTTTTCTCACGCCATTTTCTTGCTGTTTGACGCTTATTAGTGATAAATTCCATTTAGCACATTGTTTAACTTCATTACCATGCTTTGTTCCTTATTAGTGTAGTATAACAAAGACATGAATGAAGGGAGAAGGGAAAAGGAAATAACAAAGCAACAATTTAGAGGTCTTTTTTGTCCCTAATAGTGTTCACGGAAATGTTTCGTTATACCATAATACATTATTATATCACATTATTAATAAATAAATAAAATATTTTCAACAATTTAGAGGTCTTTTTTGTCCCTAATAGTGTTCACGGAAATGTTTCGTTATACCATAATACATTATTATATCACATTATTAATAAATAAATAAAATATTTAAAATATTTTATTTTTATATAAATATAAATAGATAGGTAGGTGGATACTTTTTTAAATAATCGTCTTCTATACCAATTTTGAGGGTCGCTAAAATCCGCAGCGAACCCTAAAATGTACTTTTGGTGATATTTTTTGTAATTGATTGAATGCGGATGTCAAACTTCTAGTAATAAATTTCTTTTAGTTTCTTTTTGCCGCAGGGTATAATAGTGATGCCTTTTAAAGTTACCAATATCTAACATTATTGACATTGTGATTATTACATAGGTACTATATAGACTCGCGACGTAATCCCATAAACGTATAATATTGGTGACTAAAAATAGAACAGGGGAGTTAAAATGGCCACATCGAAGCGATTCATCTAAGAAAGCAATATTGCTATTTGACATTTGTTTGCACTGCGCACTTACTTTTATATGCGCAAATGTCAAATTGCAATATTGCTTCCTTAAATGAATGGCTTCGATGTGGCCTTTTTAACACCCCCAGTAATAAGTCCGTAAAGTAGACAAATCTTATCTTTATTTCCTACAGCTTTTTTTAAAACATGGAAAATTCAAAAGGTTTTGTTTAAGTGCAATTTATGCGTGGTAAATAACTTTTTTAGGAAGTTTCTTAATATTTTTAAAGAGCATAAGATTTTCTATATTAAAGGGATAGTTAGATAAAACTAATAAGAAACTTATAAGAGTACTTATGTCTATTAGAAGTGAAGCTAAAAGCGTCATACGCGCTGTCAAAATTTTCAGTTTTATATGGAACTTTAATCACTATTTCAGAACAGTTAAGTTAGATTTTTGTTTTGTTCATTTGAAAAATTCTGATGACACCATGAGAAGAATTCGGCGCGTAATGTCACTGGACGATCCGGTTTTTTCCAGAATTTAGGTTTATGGCATCCTAACACACTACATTGAAACACAACCGAAAAATATCTTGCATAATTTATTGACGGAGCCATTGAGAACAATTAGACATAAGGTGTGATAATATCTCTTGATGATATCCGCTGAAAGTGTTGCCAATTTTGGACATTATTAAAATGAAAGTAAAAACAAGACACACTATACACAGACACACACGTTTTAGCTAGTGGATAAATTACTCCGTGTGAGTGCCGTCAGCGCTCCCCATTTGTTTGGCCAAGTAGTTAAAGCCATGCGGCAAATCTACAATAACCCACGTTAAACGTAATCACCACCTATCACGTTGGTCTAACATAAAGCTCGGTATGATGTGAATAGTTCATCTTGCAATACAAGTACCTGATTGGGATTATGTTACATTTCACGTGTAAAATACTTATTTTACACGTGAAATGTAACATAATCCCAATCATTTATACATTATAAAGCATCCTTGAAAATGCATTTGATCATAAGACAAGGTTTCTCCAACGGATATGACACAAGTGTTCCGCGTTCGACCCTATATGTCTATTTGTTCCGGCACTTTGGCACAAATATACTTACCATTTTAGTGGCCTAGAGAAAACTTGAATGTGTGCATTTTGACATACTTATAAAAAAAATATTGCACACAAAATAATACATTTATAGGAAGAATAATTATATTCTAATTTGGAACAGACAATCTACGCGCACTCCCTTACGCTTTAACTTAAGTTCTGTCAGGATCGAGGCAAATGAAATTCAAAAGTACCCCGTGCGAAATAGGTGTGAGTTTATGACGTATGTATTTTTTGTTAGTACTTATCCTTCAAAACCGAATAAGTATTAACACCCATAGGCATGTACATATAGACGTAAATGTACTTAAATCATTATAGTCATTAGCAATATTCTTCAACTTCAATAGAAATCATTCACAGTAATAAGCACTTTCACCAATTACCGATGATTACTTCTTAAACCGCCGCTTTTGCATAAAACCAGTATTGCAAAACGACTGTTGCATTTATAAGGAAAACGTAAATCTCCTTTGTTTTAAGAAAGTTCATTTCTCGGAGTAAAGAGAAGAGCGCGTTCAACTGTCATCTCCGGCCTGTCGTAAGAGTCTCGGGGATAATGATCTCTCTAATAAATGTGGAATTGTCTATACCGACGATCCTTAAATAATTTAAGTCAATAATTAGATAAACATCGTACAAAACCCTACAAAGCCTAGCTAAGGTAGCTACCCTGGCATCGAAACAAATCTACTCTGGTTTAATTTTAATGTGGCTGATTCCTATACAGTCACGAGTACTAATATGTATACACTTTGCAACCATGTCACATTAACTTTTCTGATAAATTAAACCATAAGCCTCATTAAATGTCAAATATGATAGTGCGACAGGGTTCTAAAGTGGGTACATGATATTGCTCATGACTGTACACTCCATCTAATTTTAAGCAATACTTGGCATTTCCTTATCCGCCGAAAACGAAAGGGACGGGTAATCGACAGGCACAATATTTATGGAACACATGTCTGTCGTTATTTCGCTACACTTTTAATAAGTTACTTTCGTATACCTAAATGTTGCCTGGATGAGATTGTCTTAGCAATAAGGCCACCTTTTTACCACTTGTCTTATTGAATTTGTTTGTGCTGATGCTTATTTGAGTTAAAGAGTTTTTGTACTGTAACGAAAAACATTTTGTAATCTCGCAAATGACGTGTTGTAAGACGTTTATTTTTTGTAATTATAACATATTCAGCAATATTGTCTCCGTAATTTAGATGATAAAAAAAACTGACGTCTTACTTAAAGCTGATGAGTGGGAAGTACGTAGATAATGAATCTACTACATAACGTCATGGTGATATTTTATTTTTGTCATCCTTATTCTGTTTTTGCAAAGAAAAAGGTGTAAGTAATTAAGCTTTGTATGGAATTCCAACTAAGAAACATGCACAAATAAATACGCTTACGACTTTATCCCAATGGGATAATTAAACTCACATCCATCGTATGATGAACTAATTATCCTCACCGGGTTTTCTGTTAGACAACGAAATAAGTAGTGAGCCATATCGCTGTCTTTCCTTCTTTATCCGAATTTGAATTTAACAAATTCATGCTGAATTTCAATTAAATATAAAATAGTATATAATTGAATAAAATGAAATACTGAAATATTTCGCCAGGTACACAAGTTTTGCTTTACTTTCTCCGTTGTATAAAAAGAAATAAGTACCCTTAAGTCTTAAAATCCTTATCAAGTTATGCGTATAATCTTATTCATACCGCATAAATTAAAAAGTATTGATAATTAGTCGATTGAAACCGGACTAAGAAGGATGTATATTGCTTTTTAAAAAGGTTTTAGTACGATCTACTCTGAATCGGCAGCTTGCGTGTAAGTCATCAGGTATTGTCGGAAAACGAAACAGTCAGAAATTGCAAAAAATCCAACTCTAGTATAAGGAAATTTCAAGTTCTTTGCCAAAAAACAGGTTTGAAAGCCGAACTCTACTATTGTAGCAGGTCCGACTCGCACTTGACCGATTTTTTATCAGCATTGAACTTGTACTCACGCCGCAATCAAGTTCGCATACGTAACAGTGAAAGCGAGAGGCTTATTCTTAAACCTGTCGATAAGTTGTTAATAATATATTATGTATTTTGAGACTTGAGAAGCATGTATTTGACTTAATTGCGGAATTTTTGCATTAATAATAAATTCATGTCTTCGTGCAAATAATTGTGGAGCTTAGACAAGGGAAAAGTGACATTATTTAATATATAAAAAAAATACATTTTTTTAAAGTAACATCAGAGAACTTACTGGTAGGTTCTCAATGTTTTAGTTTTAGAGGATATAATTCAAACAGTGCCTGCCATAATTTCAAGTAAAATTAAGGTTACCTTGAATGTTGATTGATTGAACTCTATTAATTTGCTTATATACATGAATATAGGCCCCGATTCCTGCAGAAATCATCTACTTAATTTAATTTAAAGTTATATCTTTAATTTTTTTATCCGCCGAAAAGGAAAGGGACATATGATTGATAACTGTTAATTTTAAAATAAATGCATAAGCCGGACGAATCAAACAGCTATCTCGTTGGTATGCAAACCGTTGGACGTGTGCTGTCAACTTAATTCTGACGGGTTATTGGCCATGTAAAATTTTTAGACGGTTGTTTTATATTTGTGCCTTAAATTGACGTGTGCCATAAATTTTATGCCAGTCGATTTTTTGGAGGTTAAAAAAGAATATGACAGGTATAACTTAAAATAAAGTTAGATGATGTCTACAGGAATTAGCGCCATTGTATACGTTAATACATTCTCTGATTTTACTAATTAGTAGACTACGAATTTAAAATCGAAAGTTACAAATCCATATAATACATTTATTTATATTGAATAAGTACGTAGCTAAGAATATTGAGAATAGCCTCCTTTCATTGCATGACTGTGCACCGTCATCTTGCTTGAGGCAAATGAAAGCAAAATTAAACACATGTTTCTTTGTAAGGACAACACATTTATATTGATTGACCCCCAGATACTGGAAAATTACATGAAATAATTTCTCAAGTGCTTATCGATAACTAATAGGTGCTGTGACCCACGATAATTTATTTGTTGTAATTATCAATGATAAACTTGACGACTGTCAAATTAACGGACGGAATATTATCACGGCCTAAACTGAAGTTCACAGATTTGACGAAGCTTCTGGAAAAAATAACAAAAAAACTTCAAAATTTTCGAGAGTAATCTTAAGGACAAGAAGTTTCTATCTTCTGACTTTGCTACAGATGGCATTAATCACTTAGCCAAACAAAGCTTTCTTCAGCAAATGTACGAGTGTTTGTTATGGATTGGCGATAAAGTTAAAAAAAAAGTATCGAGTTCAAAAAAGAAGAAAATGACGCGTTTTATTCCGGTCGCATTGTAAAAGTTTTTAAAGGCCAATCTTTCCAACTGATCTGAATAAAAAGTACTTTTATTCCTTTTAGGGTCTGAAGATTTAAATTCTAAAAATGTTAATTAATTTTCTAAGGTCATTGATCTCTAAACGACTGCTTCGAGGTACTTTTAAAAACCTTATCAAATGGTCCGCAACTCTCACCCGGCAAGTTGTCAACAAAATAAACGAGTTCAAGAGAATCAATTTAGTTGTATTTCCAACTGAAATACCTACTTAAGAACTGGGTACCAGGTACCAAATCTTGTGAAACTATATTATTTAGGGTTAGAAATCGAAAATCAATATGCAGTCTAGAAAATCACATTTTGAAATAACAGATGGAACAAATAAAAATACTTCATAATAATTCCGAAACGATGCATCTGATCTTAATAAAGGATGTTTTTTTTGTGAATTTTTTTAAGTACAACGTAATAGGCTAGTCAAATCGGTCACTTTTTACTTAACGTTAAAACACGAAATGACCATGACTTAAATATGAAAAAGCACAATGTGACGTCGTAAACGTGATAATATGTCGGACTTGTTGAATTTTAATTTATAAATACGAAAAACACATTAACATATATTATCAATTCTAAATAAGTTAAATCGAAACAAATAAAATGATTTCATCAGTCAGATCTTTATTTGGTAATCAGAATTTCGTAATTTATCTTTGACATAGGCCGCTACCCAATTGACACTCGAATTTTGTTTACAGATGCTGCATCTATGCTGGGTGTACTACTTCTCAAAACTATCAGAGTTCGCAGACACGATATTCTTCGTGCTGCGGAAGAAGAAGAGTCAGATCACTTGGCTCCACTTGTACCACCACTCGCTGACACCTTTTGAGGCGTGGCTCCTTGTCAAATTCATCGCTGGTATGTTTTGAACTTTCTTTTTTTTGTCATTGCTCTCATTACAATAGTACCTTAAAATATGAGTAGGCTGCGTGTAGTGATAAACGAAAACTGATTTAGTCATATCAAAGACAAAATTTTCACTAACATAGTTGGCTGGACTATTATAGACGGCGATACGGTTCACCACCTATCACGTTAGTCTAATAGAAAGCTCGCTGTGGGAAATTAGATCTTTTTACGATGGATATTGCTCAGACTGCCCCATTGAGATATAGTCTTGAGGCTTATGTTATGTTATATCATATCAAAGACCAGACATAGATTGGAAAAGATTAAGTAAGTAAAATTCATCTAAAACTATACCCATGAAAGGATAATAATAATGAAGAATAAGACGACACCTCACAAAAGGATTTTAAGACTATAAAATATTATATTGCCAATAACAATAATGATAAAAGCGAAATGTTTAGTAATGGACTGAACTTTGCAACTAAGGATAGTCGGTCCGAAAATGTTTTCTGATTTATTACCCATTAGGTTGTTATTTACAAGACACATTTTGCGCTTTATAACAAAAAATAACAGTGTTTAATATGTGTTTGAGTATTTGACAGGCATGTAATTACAATTTTGTTGTTTCTATTAACATTAAGAAGACCATTCGATTCAGTTTCAGCAGCCGACTAATTATTTGAACCATTTCATTTTTCTAATGGTTAATGGTTTTTAATGCTATCCAAATTAACACCTGTTTTTGTATTGCAAGAATCGACTTCAAAACTTAACTTCGTTAACCACCCACATAATATTATAATCAATATCTTTAATCGCTTCAAGTTTATCAATATTAAAGACAACCTCTTCATTACCAGTTTAAAGGTAGGTTATGGCATTTTTTTTTAATACGTCTACCGTTTTTAATTACCACTGGTCAACAAATTGATCACTGGATAATTATGTCATTAAGAAAACTTTCGTGTAACCTCTACCAATTTTTTTTTACAAAATTATGTAATATACTGGTATGGATGGGTAATATATTTGTATTATATGTTTTCTTGTATAACTGTTAACTTATTCATTTTTCGTATAGGCTGTGCTTTGAGCATAATAATTATTATTTTTATTATTTTATTAATCTGTTTTTGTAATATTATTTCTCTGACCGTCTCCGTTTATATTATAACTATCCAATGTCAGAATTTTGATTCATAAGAAAAAATTGAGTAAGAATATTCTATTTTATCATAATTTTTAATAAAGTAAATCTAAAGTTTACATAGATCACAAAAAAAAATCTTTAGTTTTATATTTGGAATCATAAAATAATCATCAGAAAACACGTCTTATTCAAGGTGATTATTCCATTTTAGCTCTATCGTCTTCTACGTGTGTAACAGCCTTTATAATACGTTCCACTACTTCTAAGCACAGGCTTCCCCTCACTCATCCAAAGGGAAACTACAGCATACTCCAGCACACTTTTTAATACAGCACGGTTTTGTAAAATCCAACTTCGCATTACAGGTGGCCATGGAACGTTCTCGAACATCGTGAACAACTTGGTGCACATCATTATGTACAGCTACTACATGATGGCTGCTATGGGACCGCAGTACCAGAAGTACTTGTGGTGGAAGAAGCATCTCACTACTCTGCAACTGGTAAGTACCATGATTGTTTAGAAATTCTTCTAGAGTCAGCCTGTAATAGCGCTACTATTTGACGCTGAAAGACTAACTGTTTTGGACTAAGTATTCTTATAGTGGAAAAATGAGAATGATGATGATGATGTTCTCCCAGACGTATCCGTCGCCGGCGACACCCTTAGCTAGTGTTAGCCTGGGCTCTTGCATGGGCGCGGGCGTGACTAGCAAAACCAAATTTAGTTTTGAAAGTCCTGTTGCAAGAAGCACAATAGAGAGTCCCATTTGAGTTATAAGTGTAGTGGTAGGAGGGCTTGGGTCGAGTTTCCGACCAAGTAGTTAATGCCATCTGCGGCAAATCTACAATAAGTCACGTCAAAAAAAAAAAAAGAGCTTGGGTCGAGTTTTTCGAATCTGGCGTTTGGCGTCAAGATCTTCAAGACGGGTTCGTTTAAAGTTTAAAAATGAGAATACTTAGTCCAAAACAGTTAGTCTTTCTTTTTTTTAAGGAATAGTGGAAAAGTTCTTCTAGGGTCAGCTTGTAATTGTTAAGAAATAGCGCTAAGTATTCTCATTTTTCTACTATTCCCTGTTGTGCCACCCCCTTTTGTCTTTACGCCAATCTTACACACGCTTTATAAGCGTTACTCTTGTGCTGACAAAACATCAGTGTCGCTAATGGCCTCCGTAGTCTGGTGATGAGATCATTCGCCAAACCAACTAATCTCTTAATTTAAGTATGTAGTAGCAATCGCTGTAGCCGAAGATAGCATGGGGGATCATTAGACCGGTCGAGTTCGATTAAGCGTGGGGCTTTACAAAAACCACTTTATGATCCTTAATTTGGTTAGAATATTGCTGACAGATCACTCGATTTCCTGAAATTCCGAAAGTAAGTCGTGCTTCGGAAGGAAAATAAGTTTTTGTCCCGGATTTTCAACCATCAAAGTTATATTTTTAGAAATATCTTGCACATAGTTTGCTTGTTTACGCTATATGATACAAGAAGGAAAAATTACATCATTTAATGTTCATAGTGAGTATCAGCAGATCTTGTCGATAACCCTGTGGTGTAGCAACTTGTGTCTAAGCTGGGCAATAAATACTTGTATCACAGGTCATAAGGCCCTCACCCTACTCTAACTAATAAAAAAGTTAATAAACAAATAACATACATAATATAAACAGCCTATATACTTCCCACTGCTGGGCGCAGGCCTCCACTCAGTTTTTAACCCGTCATGTATTTATTTGTTTTGTTTCGAAGTGAAGAAGCGTGGTGGACTATGCTCCAAAACATATATGCATAGACTTTATTATAAAGAAGTGTCGGATTTTCATATTGCCGAAGTAAAGTCTTGTCGGATAACAGTTGTTCGACTTCAGTTTTTAACCCTACATGACTCAATACATCCGTAGGTATTTGGGTAAGGAGAAATTGGATGATGTCGCGGTTCCTTTATCCAGAATGTATTACTGGGTGTATCAGGGAGTCTGCTGCGCTGTCAAGTTCATCCGACAGATGCATGACAGACAACCTCTTCTGCACAAATCCCAGTGCTACGTTTAGGAACCGCTTTTGTTTAAACAATAGGTGGTTACTGAACTAAAACCTCTTTCGACAGTCAATATCCAGCCCGTTCGTTATAATTTATAAGATTTTTTTAAATTGTATTTCTATTTCTTTCCACTCCACTCTTACCGTCCTCCGCTACTCTATAGATAGATAGATAGGTACACAGATAGATCTATACTATAGTCGTAACGCCGATAGTCCTTTTAAAATCCGAACTCCATTGTTTTACTATTGTGTCTGGAAACCTCGGCTTTACGAGGTTATGTTACAGATGTAAGTAAAGAAAAATAACTCAGTTTTCAATGGTTATGATGCAACCTCTACCGGGTGAGAGCCTTCAGCGCTCCCCATTTGTCCGGCCAAGTAGTTAATGCCATCTGAGGCAAATCTACAATAAGTCACGACAAAAAAAAGATGCAGCCTCCACCTAAAATCACTTTGACATTTTTGTAACTAAAATCTTATACAAAAATATCAATACGACGATAAAATCTAACTGGAGGTCAGAACAAAATTTTAAAAGACCACATGACTTACCATGGCAGTTATCTCAACTATAACTTTTACCACAAACCAAGGTAAAGAGTACTAAAGTTTACGAGCCTACTTGCTACTTACCAAGGTTTTAGTTTCAATGTCTTACGCGATATTATGCTATTAGATACTAAGTAAGCAAAGAAAGACTTGTTAATAGTTTCTAAGTACGTAATATACGATCCCGACGACCCGATTACTCTAGCCATAGAGGCAGCCAATCAGCTTGCGACACCAAAAACTTCAGGACCCCGATACCGACCCCGCCGGCGTGGTCGACGATTTCCCTCAATCAGCTCTTATCGCTATCGACCCACTAGAGTCGATTAATTCTTTCAAATATTTTTCCTCTCAGACGACGCCCTGAGCCGAGGTTCGCGCCCAACTGGGCACCCTCAGGCCTGTTGTCTTAAAAGTTGTACCGGACAAGAGCCTTCAGCGCTCCCCATTTATCTGACCAAGTAGTTAATGCCATCTGCGGCAAATCTACAATAAAGTCACGTCAAAAAAAAATAGTTGCAAGTTGGTACATACATGTAAACTTAGGGTCATATCTCACTAGGACACCAGTTCAACTACATTATATCGGTAACGCGATTATAGTTGTGCCACCATGGTGTCCTAGTGTTCGAAGTCGCGTCCAAAAAAAGTTTATTTTTCTATTTTTATGCCGACATATTTGAGATTTACTACGGGTACCTATCGGGTACAAGTAGCAAGGCCTTACTGGCATTTAAAGTCATAAGTTGAGATGTTGCAACGATGTGTCATATTCTGTCGCAATTGAGGAAAAATAGCTTTTATAAAATTACTATCGCGTTATGACCGGGCAGTATTCGGAAGTAAGTACTGTTATAGAACAGAATCGATCGCCCAAATCTCGACTGATACATCACTATGCTAATAAACGTCACAGCACTGGCTTTGCACTTTGACGGATCTAACTCGTACAGCGTATTGAAGCTAATGTGAATTTTTTTCTATATTGAAATATAATCACTACTTGTTCTGAACTGGACGGTCTGTTTAAGAGTACGAAATCGTCTTCTTCTTCTTTTTCTAATTCTTTTATCCCCTGTTAGGATGTGGGTGCATGTATAAAGCGATTGATGAATGTGGAGGAAGCAAGAGAAGTGTGTCAGGATCGAAGCAAATGGAATTCTATAGTCTCTGCTTACCCCGGTGGGAAATAGGCGTGAGTTTATGTATGTATGTAGGGCTCGAAAGAGTACAAAACAATATAATGAAATAATAAGCCTTCTTAAACTCTGTGTTTTCATCTCAAACAAAATTACTTAGCGCGCGTAGTCGTTACCTAGTCAGCGCTTAGTTCTCACTTAAATTTAGCAACATTTCTTAATGAAACGGCGTAAAACCTATGGATATCAAATAACTTGAAGGTTCTCAGCTAAGCACGCTCTACTTACTCTGTTAGCTAATCAATTAAGATCACGAACGGATCCTTTCCCAAGACGTTGCTTAACTAAAGTTGCACTTGTATCGTCTCAATGTCATTGCTAAAGTTTGCAACAAAATTATTGAGCGGAAAGATGAAGACATTTAATTGTAAATTATCAAATTAATTCCCCCAGACCCCTCTGCCCTCCGGTTGATTGAAGGAAGGCCTGTGCCCAGTAGTGGGACGTGTATAGACTGTTTATGTATGTGTATCAAATTAATACCTAGTTAAGCATTTATACTTGTTTATTTATATAACAGTTTATTGTACACCTTTTCGACTAACACAAGACAGACAAACATTAATGATTAAGTATATTAAATTATTGATAATACCTACTAGAAGATTTATTTCAATATAATTATTTCTTTATGATTTAATTATTGAAATAAGGTAACATGGTGGAGTATATTATCATAGTTGCGGGTAATTGTATTTATATATATTTCGTGTGTACCTTCGCAAATAAAAGTTAGTCTCGTATTACGTGAGTTTCATTGTGCGCCGCCTCCTACTACCTATTCTAATATATACCATTTGGCGACGAGTTTGTGTTTAAATCGCGTATAGTTACCGTGATTAAGTGTGTGACAATGAGTGAAACACAAGGTTTACCAAATATTAGCGCGTTAAAGGAATTTAATGTACATGTGGATCGGTGGTCGACTTACGTCAGCAGGTTACGAACATGGATGTCTATTCACGACATCAAACCGGCTAATTACTCAAAATATCTAGTTGCAGTCGTCGGTACGGAAGCGTTGGATTTGATTATCGATTTGTGTTATCCGGATAAACCGGAGTCGGTTCAGTTCGAGCAAATCGTAAAGATAGTGGAAGAACATTTGTCACCAAAACGATCGGTCATCGCCGAACGAATGATATTCAGATCTTATAAACAAAGTGCCAGTCAATCGGTGGGTGAATATCAAATAGAATTAAAACGACTTAGTAGGGCGTGTAAATTCTCTAGCAACGAGATATTGAAAGAAAATTTACGGGACCAGTTCGTGTTCGGTTTGGCGTGCGAACGTATACAACAGCGCCTGCTGATGGAAGACGAGATGACGCTCACGTTTAGCCGCGCCTGCGAGCTGGCGCTGTCACTGGAGGCGGCCGTTCGAGACTCAAAGCCCGGCGACGGAGCCGGCATGCTCCGCAGCGCCGCGGAGCCCGTGCATGCGGTGGATAGAACGCGCGGCGGACGCGCCCCGCGCCGCGGGCGGCCGGCGCCGCCGGGCCGCGCGCAGCACGGCGGGCGCGCCGCCCAGCACCAGCAACAGCAGCGATGCTACCGGTGTGGACGCACGCATCACCCGGACGAGTGTTCTTTTCGTGACAGCGATTGTTACGTTTGCGGTGACAGGGGTCACATCGCGAAAATGTGTCGTTACCGTAAAAATAAGGCGCGAGTTCACCATATAAGTGATAATAACGCGGAGGACTCAGCGTCGGAATCTAGCGGCTCGGACGATCGTGCTATTGACATTTATCAATTAAGTGATAGTGAAACGGAGAGTGACGATCGTTGGGTTATAAATGCTAAAATAAATAATATACCGATTACGATGGAAGGTGATACCGGTTCGGCCATTAGTGTGATTTCTATAGCAACCTATAATAAGTACTTTAGAAATTGTGAGTTAAAACCTTTAAGTACGAAGTTAAAAATGTATAGCGGCCAACTAGTGAAGCCATCGGGTAAGTTACTCTGTTCAGTCGAAATAAACGGAAAAATTATAAGAGACTTATCGTTAACGGTGATCGGAAATGATCACAGTTCATCTCTTTTCGGTCGGGACTGGATGAGGGCTTTTAACTTTCGGTTTCCAAGAATTAACGAATTAAAAGAAATTCCGATGAACGTACAGTCCACTGCCAACATTAAGAGAGAACTGATGAAGCGCTTTCCGAATGTGTTCGCGGCAGGTATAGGTACTTTCAATAAAGCTCGCATATCCTTGGAAACGGTCACGTCAGCTCGGCCGGTTTGGCGGCGCGCGCGCCCTGTGCCGCACGCACTGCGCCCGCGCGTGGATACCGAGCTGGCGCGGCTGCAGCGCGAGGGCATCATCACACCCGTCGACTGGAGCGAGTGGGGTACGCCGGTGGTGCCCGTACTCAAAAAGAACGGGGAGGTCCGCCTATGTGGTGATTTTAAAACCACTGTTAACCCGGTACTCGTTGAGGACAAATACCCGATACCGAGAATCGAGGATATATTTGCATCTCTTCAAGGGGGAAAGTTGTTTAGTAAAATAGACCTAAGTAGCGCATACTTACAGTTTTTACTTGACGAGCCATCGAGGAAATTGTGCACGATTGTCACTACTCAAGGTATGTTCTGCTACAATAGGCTACCATTTGGAATTAAATGCGCGCCTAATAAATTCCAGCGTATGATGGATAAACTGTTTCGAATGCCTTTTGTTACTTGTTATCTAGATGATCTGACAGTTAGCGGCGTCGATAGTGAAGACCACTGGAAGAGGCTACAAGCCGTGTTTAAAATCTTATCAGACAGTGGATTGCGTGTTGCACCGGAAAAATGTAGTTTTTTTTCAAAAAACTATATCGTACCTGGGATACGTCATCGATGCCGACGGATTACATACAGAAATATCAAAAGTAGATGCGGTGATAAATACGCCAACACCGACGACACAAAAACAACTAAGAGCATTCCTGGGACTCATAAATTATTACGGGAAATTTTTATTTAATTTAAGTGATACTTTAGCGCCACTGTATGACCTATTAAAAAGAGAAAAAGATTTTCAGTGGAATGAACACTGTGATAAGGCGTTCAGTAATGTAAAGAAAGCATTACAGAGCGCCCCTGTCCTGGCGCATTACAACCCGACGCTAGCGACCACTGTGAGTAGCGACGCGTCCCCACGTGCGCTGGGCGCCGTGCTGTCGCAGCGCGGCGCCGACGGCTGCGAGCGCCCGGTGGTGCACGCCTCACGCACGCTTGCCGCCGCTGAGAGAAACTACGCGCAAATATGTCGTGAAGGATTAGCAGTTATTTTTGCAGTTACTAAGTTTCACGACTATCTATACGGTCGAGAGTTTACTTTAGTGACAGATTGCAAGCCGCTGGCGGCGATATTTAACGAAAATAAAGGTATTCCGCTGATGGCGGCGAGCCGCCTTCAGAGATGGGCAGTAATTTTAGGAGCATATAATTATAAAATCAGGTGTATTGCGTCGAATCATAATTGTGTAGCGGACAGCTTGTCCCGTATGCCCACAGTCGAACAGAGTGACCACAGTCGGGTTGAGTATTACATTAATTTTGTTCAAAATGCGTCACCGATTAATTACAGAGAAATAGCAAAAGTTACTACTACAGATAATGAGTTACAAGAGGTAATCAAATCAATAAAAACAAATTGGCTATACTGTAATAGTGGGAAACTGCAAGCTTATTTTAAAATACGACAATACCTTAGTATAGAACAAGGGTGTTTAATGTACGGCCACCGTGTGGTTGTACCGCGACATTTAAGGAACGATGTACTAAAACAGATACACAACACGCATCAAGGAATAGTAAAGTGCAAGAACCTAGCGCGGAACTACGTATATTGGCCGGGCATCGATACGGATATCGAGCGTGTATGCCGGGCCTGCGAAACGTGCGCGCGCGAGCGGCCCGCGCCGCCGGCGGCCGCGCTGCACCCCTGGCAGTGGCCGCAGGAGCCCTGGTATCGGCTGCACGCTGATTTCTTTTCGTTAGCCGGTAATACATTGTACTATTTTGTGATCATTGATGCTCATTCCAAATGGATTGAAGCTTATCGTGTGCCAAGCACAGCGGCTAAAACTACAATCCAGAAACTAAAAATTGTATTCGGACAATTTGGTTTGCCATATGAGTTGGTATCCGACAATGGTCCTCCTTTCAATGGAAATGAGTTCCAATGTTTTTTGAATAACTCCGGTATACGACATATCACAGTAACTCCATATAAACCAAGTAGTAATGGTGCGGCAGAAAACGCCGTAAAAATAGTCAAAACCTGTTTGAAAAAAGCGATACGTGACCACGTTGAATTAGAAACCGCATTAAGTGATTTCTTATTAATGTATCGTTCAACTCCTCATAGCATTACGGGCAAAAGTCCAGCTAGTTTGTTATTGGGAAGAAATGTGCGGACACCACTCGACCTGTTGCGTCCTTCAGCTAGTCACATGATAATGCGTAAACAACTCGCTCAAATTGAATATAAAGCAGGGTACAATCGATATTTTTATATTGGAGAGCGGGTTTTCTTTAAAAACTTTAAAAATAATACCGCTACTTGGGAAAGAGGTACAATCACTGATAGAATTGGCCCACTGACTTATATTGTTGCCTATGATGGCAAACACTTGAAAAAACACGTAGATCAATTACGTCGGGATGATTGTGACTTGGAAGATTTATCTTCCATTAATACACCCTTGCAACTGGTTAGTACTGACGTACAAATACCACAAGCTGATAACAGGCAGATGCCAAGTAACAGCGAATCCACGTGTGTGCCGTCTGCAGATACCTCGCCCTCTCCGTTATCAGAACCACGTAGTCCCGTGTTAATGGCTTCATCCAGTCTAGGCAGAAACCCAAACCATCCAGTTAATGCTGAGAGTAATATGCCGCACATTACTAAAAGAATCCGGAAACCTGTTCAAAGATACGGGTTTGACATCGACTGAGTGTCTTAGGCTATGGTTTCACTATTACCTATGTTATTGTATAGATAAGCTAATATTAATTATAGGTATATAAAATAATATATAAAAATGTGTTTACCTATTTCACATTTATTGATATTAATTTTAATTTCAGTTTTTTTTTTATTTGTAACAACTATGGGTCAGATAGGTGTATCGTTAAGTAATTACACTACGTACTTTTTTTTTATCATTCTAGTTATTTTACTTATAAGTACCTAATTACTTTCTAACATAATTGTCTTTGGTCAAAAGCAATTAAATAAAAAAAAATAATACTTGTAACTAAGTACCTATATAATATAAGAATACCTGTAGTTTTATTTAGTTTGGGTTTATTAGTTTCGAGTCAGGGAGGGAAGAATGGAGTATATTATCATAGTTGCGGGTAATTGTATTTATATATATTTCGTGTGTACCTTCGCAAATAAAAGTTAGTCTCGTATTACGTGAGTTTCATTGTGCGCCGCCTCCTACTACCTATTCTAATATATACCACATGGCAACCCCATAATATATTTTTACGACAGGCAATTGTCACATCGTTTGCAACTTGGCTCCAGCACTTTAGTTATGAGCATATTAATGGAAAAAAGTACCATTATGTGAATGACTATTTTGCCGCACTTAAGCGAGTATTTACTAACTCTTTAACTACCTGACGACGATACTAGTTAATGCATTAGGTATTCTAGAACATTTTATAGGACGTGTACCATGTACCAGCAGTTGCATAGAGAAAGGATACCGCGTTCCGACGGCCAGTGTTGAAATCGTCAAGTCTAAATGTTGCCCCCGCACGGCTGAGTAGTACTGCGGTAGAGGAATTTAATTATATCTATTTATTTAGCTGCATCTGAATCAGTCCGTGTTATATACACGCGCCACGAAGGAGAATGTGAAAGATGCAAGAGAAGTATGCCAAAATAAAAGCAAATGGTAATCTATAGAGTATACCTACCCCGGTAAGAAATAGTAAGCTTCAGCATGTATTTAGCTGACCTGACAAACGTCCAAAACAAAAAAGAACTATTTTTGATTTATCGTCAAGTTTTTCTACCCATTGTTCCGACTTATTCAGTACAATTCTCTCGTACAGAGCGAAAAGTAAAAAAAAATAATCAAAATCGATCCAGTCGTTCTCAAATGACATTTGTTTTGTTCTTGAGTTCAATTTGACATTTGTTTACATTGCGCACTTACATTTATATGCGCAAATGTCAAATTACAATATTTCTTTTTTAGATGAAATGCTTCGATGTAGCCTTTTTGACTTTTCCGTTTATTTTCTTCAACTCCCTTCTTCAGTGTCTTCGGTCTGAATATATCGAGTTACACAGCGGCTGACATACGACACGCAAATCGAATCGACAGTGGCTCGTCAAGCGTGATTGCACAGCTCACGTTTTGCGCAGTATTAGCCCACCGTCCGGTATATCCTACTTGCGCAACGAAATCCCGACAAGGCGGAATTCTAGGCGCGGCGAACGATCCTTATTCGACCATTTTTGTGAGGAATTCGCATTACCGTATCCATACGGTGTCCTGTCGATTTCCATAGTTTCCCCGATTATTTAGAGAAAGATGTTGTATTACCAGACATAGTGTTTTAAGTGTCATTGCGTACATAAAATACTTTTAATCATTGCTACGGTAACTAATAGGACGTGCGGTAAACCAAGTAAAAATCCAATGATGGTAAAAATAACACTTACACATTTCATGATATCTAAGTTGATAGAGGAAAATCAGAGATATTTTTTTATTTTTAATATCTCAATAACGGTTACATTTAGGACAGGGTGTTTCATAATCACATTAGAACTACACGCTCTTATCGGAAATAGGTTGACTTAACCTGTAACCCTGACGACTTCTGTGGTCCAGTGGTTGAGCGATGTGCTCACGATGCGGAGGTCCCGGATTCGAATCCCGATGGGGACAAATCACAAAAATCACTTTGTGATCCTTAGTTTGGTTAGGACATTACAGGCTGATCACCTGATTGTCCAAAAGTAAGATGATCCGTTGGTTGGTCCCGGTTACTACTTACTGATTTAAGTTAGTAGTCGTTACATGAGCCATGTCAGGGGCCTATGGCGACTCAATAGTAACTCTGACACCAGGGTTGATGGGGTTGGTAATCCACCTCACAACCCACACGATAGAAGAAGACCTATAACTCTGTATACTACAATATACACTAAACTGATTAACACTCAAATTCCGGTTTTCGGACACAGTTCGGTGAACGGATGACTTGCATCGTACAGTCCCTGGTCGGAATCTCTGCTCGGGCCCTAAGCCTGTGAATTCGTATGTATTTGAATTCAGGTTTTGGTGTTAGGTAATGGATATCACTGGTTTGTATCCGATTATTCGCAATTGGCAACTCTGTTACATGGGACTTAAATATAGCTGGCGAAGTGTGGGTGTGCTATATAAACCTCTGCCTACTCTTTTGAGGATACAGGCGAGATGAAATGTTGTTATTGTTATTAGCTTAGTAGAAAAACTAACTCCGAAGTTTATGCCTACCCCAATGGGAAAAGTATATTATGTAATATTATTTATATTCAAAGACACAAAGGTTAAAAGAGTTGTCATTTTTTTAACACGAAGGTGACTTTAGCCATTTAAAAGTTAAAACAATATAATATTTCAGAGCCCATCTTCATCTAATTTGAATTTTAACGGATTTCCGATCGAGGTACCTATATTTTCTGGTAAAATATTTTAGTAATATAATCAGGGTTTCCCTATTAGACAAAATGCTTTGTCCTTTTGACCTCGGTAACCTATTATAATAAACAACTGGCCGTCAAATGTATCTAACCGGTTCAAAATGGTGTAATTTTATTGGTTTCTTTTGTTAGAAAAAATGCTACACATAACCACACCTGACATAGCTACACATAGCCATAGCTGATATAGCTATACATAGCTACACCTGACATAGCTACACATAGCCACAGCTGACATAGCTATACATAGCCACACCTGACATAGCTACACATAGCCACAGCTGACATAGCTATACATAGCCATAGCTGACATAGCTACACATAGCCATAGCTAACATAGCTATACATAGCCACACCTGACTTACCTACACATAGCTACAGCTGAATTAGCTCACATAGCGGACATAGACATAGCTGGCGAGGGGTGTTTCTAATATAAACAGTAGGCACCCCTTTGGGGGCACAGGCGTTATGCTGCGTTATGTGGGTTCTTTTTTTATGTTTAGTGTTATTTTTTTATAAAAGATGATGTGCTGGTTATCCACTACCGAGTAAGAGCCTTCAGCGCTTCTCATTTTTCCGGCCATTTATGGCAAATCTACAATAAGTGACATCATCATCTCCCTAGCAGTATCCCGTTTTTCACAGGGTCCGCTTACCTAACCTGAAGATTTGACAGGTCTGATTTTTACAGAACCGACCGCCTATCTGACCTTCCAAACCGCGAAGCATAGAATAAGGAATAATACTACGTGTAGAACGGCAACTCTCCGCTCCCCACCAGCGTTTGAGCTAGGTTTAGTTTATACATTGTTTTAAGTTTAAGCGGTTATTATCATAATTAAAACACATAACAACGGGTGCTTACCGCGTTTAAATGGGGATAAAGGTGTTGTAAAAAGCTTGAAACGGCCTAATGTGGTGAAAAAACGTGAGGACACAGTGAGTGCGGTTTGTCGTAGTGAGTTTGGTGCGAGTTCAGATGGTTCCGAACATTCCGATATCAAAAACATAAACAAGCGGCAAAGAAAGAGGGTAGACAGATATGTCTGCCCGTAGAAAATTATGGATCTACCTACTCCACTCCAATCTCATCAGTCATCCCGTGATCATGGCACTTGCAACAGTGTCGAAATATCGGGAGTCTCATATCCCCATTTAAACGCGCTAAGAACCCGTTATTATGTGTTTTAATTAGGTTTAGTTTAGACTTGAATTGTATGTATGGCAGCCAAACGTCACACAACATAATGCGCGTGTACGATAACGTCAATGTGTGGTGTTTGTGTAAAACGAGGTTGTTTGTATGTAAAGTCCGGGGTTTGCGCGAAGAGAAAACCAGCCCAATACAGGTTAGGTCACATACCTCCAAAATGCATTCGAGAATGTCATTAAAAAAATAAAAATAAAAAAGGAGTGAGCGATCAGCATGAGGTTCGTTAATTTATTTTAGGACTTCAATACCTGCTGCTTGTTATCTTATGGCTATACCTACCCCTATAGAAATAAGTGGGTGGGTTGTGACTGCGTTGTCAAAGAAAATACGCTCTCGCATACGTCTGTTATGAACATCTACAAAAGTCTAACTAGCAAACCAATTATTGAAGTATTATAACAAGAACCCTGAACCCTGCGCTTCCTTAAGTGTGTCCTAGGTGACTCATTGTCTGTGGAGAGGACACTTCACCCACGTAAGTCTGACTGCGTGGATACCAACACGGAGAGCGGCAGTTACCGGTATTAGCGAGCAGGAGAATGAAACGCCATCAAACCAACAACAATCCACCAGTTGGAGACTTCTCCTGCAGAGTGTGCGGTAGAGTTTGCCGCTCTAGGATTGGCTTGCACAGCCATGAAAGAAAGTGCATTTCTTTGAGGCAATGACGTCATAAATCGTCTGAAACAGACGTATAAGGCCAATGATAACAAAAAACTCTTCTCTTTCCAGATCCAATTCTTCATGGTGCTCTTCCACTCGATAAGCGCTCTGGTCTACGACTGCGGATACCCCAAGTAAGTAACACTTACATTGACATAATGGTAGTAATGGTTAAGAGACAAATGCTGAGAATTATTGAGGACAGAAGAGGCAAGATGATTTGACACCTAATAAGACACGACGAATTTATTAAAAACATCATAGAAGGAAAGCTAAGGAAAGAGAGGAAGGGGAAGACCTAGAAGAGCTTACATGGAACAGATTAAAGAAAAGGTTAACGACGTGTCATATAGGGAAGTCAAGGAATTGGCCTTTGATAGACTGGAATGGAAAATGCTACACCGACAAGAGCGTGACTCTTTTTTGATTTTTGATTGATGATGATGAATGGTAGTTATTTATACAGTAATTAAAAACAATCATCATCATCATCATCAACCCATTAACGTCCCCAATGCTGGGGCACGGGTCTTCCCTATGGATGGATAGGGAGATCGGGCCTTAAACCATCACTCGGGCCCAGTGCGGATTGATGGTTATTAACGACTGCTAATGCAGCCGGGACCAACGGCTTAATTTGCCTTCCGAAGCCCGGAGGAGCTCGAGATGAAAACTTTTTTTTTGTGGTCACCCATCCTATGACCGGCCTTTGCGAAAGTTGCTTAACTTCAACAATCGCAGACCAAGCGGGTTAACCGCTGCGCCACCGAGCTCCTCTTATTAAAAACAATATAAACAAATAACTTATAAATAAAATAGCTCCTCCAATGCGTCGCCTCGAGGCAAGGTACCCAACAAACTGGCGGCAATACCTCTCTGAATTGCCAGACTTACTCTTTGACAAAAACCTTTGGTACTTTTATATAGTTGTCTTGGAATCTTCAAATGTTTACCAGGCAATCAGTTTTTTAGGTCACGTCTTCACTTACCGAAATTGGGATAGAACCTATTCATCAAAAAAACAATAAATTGTAATTTTAAATAATTATTTCGAATCGTAATATTCCTTTGCTTAAATGTGTTGTTTTTAGTATCCGGATGGAAAAGCAAATTAGTATTAATCTTACCATCTAACAGTTATTACGCTGCAAGTCAACTAACATGTTGCACCCAATCTCACTTTCTCTTGTCAGGCTCTGATGCTCAGCCTCTTAACGTAGATACAATTAAGAAATTGCAGCCGTGAAAAGGAAAAAGGCGAGAATTTATACAAAATAAAGTTTATTTGGTCTTTAAAAATTATAGACACTCTAAAAGAAATAATTTTGAAGAAAATAAATAAAAGTAAATACAAGTTTTTGAACATAATTGAAATAAAACAAGATAAGTAGCGAAAAGAAAATTCGCAAAATATTTCTGTACTGACTTTTTCTCACAGACAAAAATAGGTAACGCTAACCGCTGATACCTTCCATATTATAATTCTTCTCCAATGTGTGGTTAACCTGCCAAACTCAACCTCATCAACCCTGATGTCAGGATTACTATTGAGCCTAATTAATTAATTATATACCTAATTCATTATTTCAAATTTATTATTTTTCTATTGGGTTATAATTAATAAACTGATTTAAATCCATGACAATCAACGTACTTAAAGAGATAGCCTTCTCAACAAGACAGTCGACAACGATGCGACAAATGCCGCATATTTCAACTATATAGTAGCAGCGTATTTATATACGCATACTCGTGAAACTTATTGCCGCAACAATGTCGCATGGACGTAGATAGTGACCGCCATACCGCCAGTGCAGTTTAGAAAATCAAAAAAGCCAAACAAAAAATCAAACCAAATGTATTAACGCACCTTGACATCTAGCGAGTAGCAAAATATCTAAGCGAGTAGCAATCAAATCGTTGCACTCAAAATGCATTTTCTATGAATTGCTAATCAGTAACTGCAATCGCAGTGAGTACCTAATCGGAGCATTCAAAAGGAACCGTGAATATGTTTCATCATTCAAAGTCTGACTAAAGTCTTGATAGAATGCTGAACTCAATTCACCTTTCTACGCCATGAAATAAGTCCCTTGGCCATAGCGCTGGTGTCGCGAATTCTGCATAATATTATCATGACTTGTCAATTAGTTCCATTAAAATCCATAGACTTATTTTTCGGCGCGGTTCACATTTTTAACCTGCAGGCTACGAACCTGCAGGACATTTTATGGATTTGTTTTATCTTTAGACCAACCTTACCAAGTCAATCGAAAGTCAAAAATACTCCAATACTTTGGTTTAACGTAAAACCAGACAGAAGGGTATAACTGAGGTCCTTAATCTCTGCCAGCATGGCCAGAGTCGCAAGGCAAGAACATACGACAACAACAACACAACAGAGAGTTGACAACAACATACGGTTAAAATTTAAGGGTGACACAGCCCTGCACCATTGTTGTGTATAATATATAGTTACCTCCTAATGTAAACTTTTATCCTTGTTCCAGAATCATTGCTTCAGGCCTGATCCTTCACTCGACTATCTTCATAGTCCTGTTCATGAACTTCTACATGCAAGCTTACAAAAAGTCACCGAGGAAGCCTGTCGTCTCCAAAGAGTCCAACAATAACGACGGCCATATGCCAAATGGCCACGTCAAAGCCAACGGCCATGCTAACGGCCATGCTAACGGTCATGCCAACGGCCATGCCACCGCCAACGGTCATGCTACCACCAATGGACATGCTAGCACCAACGGTCATCTTTCAAACGGTCATCTTAGCAATGGTGACGTCTCGACCAAATGTAATGGCGACACCAGAAACGGATTCACGAACGGTCATATCGCGAATGGTACAAAAGAGAAGGCGCATTAGCGTTCGGTTCTACGTAGGTTTATTATTATTTTTAAGGCTTGTGTTGTAGAGAGAGTTGGTTTTTATAAAGTGCCTATTTAATGAATTGTGAGAGTGAAGCGGCAGCTCTTAAAGAGTGAGGTGGACATCTTTGTCTTGGTTATAAAAACTGGAGATATTTAAGACAGAATGTACATTTATGCTGTTGAAAGAGCAGTTTGTCTGAACAAAGTTAGTCAGAATTTCAAATAATAGGTTCATGTTGGAAAAAATGAATTTTCTCTACATTTAACAACCCGGATCTTATTGGCATAATTGTGTATATAAATATAAGCCAACCTTCCACTGTGAGCTAGCGGCTATAGATTTAAGGTACTTAACATTATCATGATGTACCTGGGTATGTGACAATATCATACATTCCTTGGATTTATTCTTTTCTTATCTTCCAGTTTTATATTTTTAAACGCAAAGTAGACAATGGTATCTGACTGAAGAAAATAAAAGCTTTTATAAAAGGCACAGAATTAACGTGAAGTATTTGAAAAAATGCGGTTGGATATTACTTTTTGCCAAGTGCTAAAAGAATCAAATATTTTATAATTCGAAAATCCATTGTCAGTACTCATTGTAAGTTCCGACAACCTACAGATAATAATTAGCATAAAGTTTTGAAAAAAATAATAATGAAAATAATTATTTCTATAAAACCTTGAATAAATAATTGAAAATATTATTTTTTGTTATGAACTACCTCATTATTTTCTCATTCTTCGTCTACGTACTATAAGACTACTACTGTCCGTATAAGCTTTATTTAGTGGTAGGAATAGCAATGTTAAACAATCATGTAAATATACACCATTTAAATTATTTTTATTTTATAATCGCGACGTCTGAAGGTACTTTATTCAAACGAATTCGTATCTGTATATTCAGGAAATATTTTAAATGTCGAAGATTTTTACCATTTACAAAATTAATATGTAAGTGATATTATTGTCCGTCCCCAAAAGTAGTATACTTAATCCGTCCAAATAATGTAAAATTATTTCAACAATATTATCATAAATGATTTTTGTTTTTATAGCACTTTTCTGTGCTAAGGGAAACTCACAGAGAGAATATTATAATATAAAAAATACAATATGCCAAGGCACAAATGAATAGACAGTCATAAAATACAAAGATAAAACATTTTCTTCCCTTAAAAATCATTGTATTTATCGAGTTATATTGCGGCGATACATACTTATCTGGTTTTTTTCATCCGGTAACCTGGTGAGAGAGGATGGTTCTACTATTAAAAAGTGTTCGTTTGTTCAAAGAAACGCGTTTATATTAGACGAATCACCATGGATCAGGGATCAGGGTATCGGAAGAGAAAACCAGTCATATATTCTTTCTTGATTACATTCATTTAAATATTTCAAATTATTATTTTTTCGCGAAATTTCATTAAATTCTTCGGTTTACTTGAGGTTTTTTGGATATCATTATATTACGGTTACATTGCTCAAATAATGCGATGAGGGTTTGATCGGTTAGGGTATAAATATTCATTTTCATGGTATTAAATACCTTGTTTTGATAGTGATATATTAAATATACCCTTGAGATTAATTTAAATTTGTAATATATTGCTTGACCGCATTCGAAAGATACGTCTGAAGGTTTTCGAATAGTGCTCTTTCATTCGGGCTTACGTCAAAACGTTTGAATGTGAAAGAGACAACAATATATTCGAAATTTTTGGATAGTTCATAATTATTCGACACGGTCAAGCGCATACCTATATTAAAACGACTAGATGTTTCCTAAAATTAATTCTATGTACACATTATACTATATTGTATATTATAGCTCTCGGTGGAAAAAAAATGCCAATGTTTTGTAAACATACCAGTCAGTTTTAGCAAAAAAATTGTATTTTTTATTTGTATAAATAGGTTTCGTATACAGTGTTTAATAGACTGTAAGTAGGTATAAGTGTAACTAATTATAAAATTGTATATCTACCTTTTTATACATAATATTTGGAAATAAAATATAAATCTAATTGAATTTTTATGAACAAATAAAAGGGAAAAAACTAAAAAGATTGTTCAATTAATTTCTACCATCCCCATTTTTACAACTGCTGCAACCCACAAAATTATTAAAATAAACCCCGAAAATGTGAAAAGAAATCGCAAATGTAATTCCACACCACCACTCTATACTCCTCTTACTATCATGTGGGTTGTGAAGTAGATTACCAACCTCATCAACCCTGGTGTCAGGGTTATTATTAAGCCGCCATAGGCCCTTGACATGACTCATGTAACGACTATGTGTTTTAACTTGCCTTCTGAAGCGCGGCTCATCTTACAATTACTTAGATGACCAGTCTGTAACGTCCTAACCAAATTGCGAATCACAAAGTCACTTCGATTTTTTTTTATGAGTAAACATAATTGTGTATTGTATCAAAAAAATGCAGAAAATTCTATTTCTACTCTAGATCTTATTTTGGTGTTATTTTATGTATAGTACATACAGGGTGTTAGTGACATCGTAACGAAAACTTTGAGGGATGATTGAGACCATGATTCTGAGATGATAATAATATCAAGTGGAATTTTCCGTCGCAAAAGTATGGAACAGAAAATAACTTAAAACAAAAACAAAAATTTTCATGAATTTTCCGACTGAAAATTCCACTTGATTTCAACTCAGAATCATGGTCTGAATCATCCCCCTCAGTATTCGTTACGGTGTCACTAACACCCATACCTACTTGTATGGCTACAGTATGTACTTGTGCGGGGTGTAAGTGACATCGTAACGAATACTGAGGGGGATGATTCAGCTAATTATTCTGAGTTAATATCAAGTGGAATTTTTCATCGCAAAACTATAGAATTGAAAATAATTTAAAAAAACTAAAAAAGAATCATGAATTTTGCGACGGAAAATTCCATTTGATATGAACTCAGAATCATGGTCTGAATCATCCCCCTCAGTATTCGTTACGATGCCACTAACACCCCGTATATAACAAAAAACTTGAAAAAAAAAGTTAACCCAACAATACCCCGTATAAGAAGTAGCGCCACCTCTGCAATTTTAATAGAAACTTCAACGCTTACATTCATAGCCGCGCAATAGAGAGAGGCCTCTTCGACTCCCATTAAAAAGACGAGGTGGTAGCTGGTACGCAAAGCAATACCATTGCGAGCCTTTCACTTAGAAGCTTACAGTATTTGAGCTTTTACACTAGATGGCGTTAGTTTTTTAGTAATGTCATGAGTACTGTCGTATTTATTACACAATTTACACACTTTAGAACCCTGTCACATTAACTTATTAATTATTATGCGAATGATAGAGGTATTATGCCAAAAATTGGCGAACCTTGATTAAAATTAAATAACTGAAGAGTAATTTGACTTTGAATATTATGCGAAATAATTGTAAGTGATTCGCAAGGAGGTAGGTATGTCAAATTAGTTTATTCATAAAACTATTTAAGACAGACCTAACGAAATGTTATTATGCCAAAAAAGGGTGAACCCGAGCCGGTTCACTTACATAAACAAATAAACAGCCTATATACGTCCCACTGCTGGGCACAGGCCTCCCCTCAATCAACCGGAGGGGGTACACCCGGGGAGTCATGGTTTCACTTATGACCGAAATAAGTTTAGCATAAACTCATTTGGCATAATTATTATTATCAAACGGCAGTACCTATATACCGAATAAATAGAGGCCAGAGGACTTCAGTAGTCAATGTTGGCACCAGGGTTGATAAGGTCGTGTTCTGCTCACCCCGGTAGTGCTTAGCTTACTGACGTAAATTGTGTCTGTCCGTGCAAATATGCGGTAAAGGGTTAAAATATGATTTTATTCAAATACAATTCTCTCTTTTACTCGACCCTTTTTATGAAAGTACCTACAAAATTGCAAATAAAAGCTAATAATTAAAATTATTAATCAGCAAACTCCACCCATTTAATTGACATAATGTTTAAACATCTGTATAACGGAGAAGTCCTAAAAATTACTACCTCGTTACTACGTCATTAGGGCGCCAATCGCTACTAACTAATTGAAACAAAAGTCCCGGCTTTAAAATTTTACGGCTCACCGATAACTTTCGAGACCCTAAGCCTTAATTATAGCCGGCGAAATGTCAATAAACCTGACGTTAGTTTTTTCTCCCCTTTCTAATTTGTTAGCCCTAAAATCGTAGCCCTATACATCAAACGACCATTTTAAAAGAACCTGCAAGACCCTAGGATGTTGGTTTACGTACATACATTAACGAAACGTCCGCAGAGGTCTTCACTAAATGGCGGTTTTAACCCTGCGATGTGATGGGTAGTGCAGGGTTGGACACGCACTTTGTCATGTGTTACCCCTGGTACAACAAAGATGGCGCTAGTAAGTATTTCTCAACTTCAAAAACGTTACTTTTTACGCAATTTACAATTTATTATTAAAAAATTGCAATTCTTTGGCTTTATTACAGTGATTTAGTAATAAACAGGAATAACTTTATTTTATATCCGGTATACAGGACCCGTTTACTAAAATATTAAATAGATAATGTTCAACACTAGATAATTTCTATATTATAACAACCGATATAATGAGAGATAACTAACAAATATAATTTAAAAGCAGAATTGTATTATGAACGGACTTTTTAATTTATAATTATAAATAGACTGAGAATCGATAAAGCGAGTGAAACGGAACGGAATGTATCAACTGTACACCGGCCGGGACGAAAAAAAAGCTCGCCCGGGTACGTAGTGCCATCCTCTTCAGTCGACTCCGCGCAATCGTCGCGGCACCGCGTCGCGTCCCCGCTCGCATGCACACAAAATACAACAAATAACCCACAAAACCATATCAATAATTATTTAAATATAAAACAAACTCGTGTTTCCGTGCCCATCAGTGAAACTTCAACGAATATGTGACAAAACACAAGTGGCAATGACAGCGAAGCTTTGTAAGCGTCCTAGTATCGTGAATAATGATATGGAACAACATTTTGTACCGATAAATCGGGTGTAACAGTGTGTTTTAATCGGTAATGTGTTGTCGACGGATTGTCGAGATAGTGTAATGTTTTCTTGTGGATATTCGTCGTGGTTTGCCGCATGGGGTGGGAAACCTATGGAATATGCTAATCAGCAGGTTTCTTTCAACCCGCACACAAAAAGCTCTGCACTGGTGACTGCAGTGCGATTTGTGTTGCAAATTTTTCGGTTTATTATCTTCCGAGTCGTGATATTGGATAGAATAATAATGTAGCCTCGTAAGGAACCGACTCTTATTAGCAGGCGATGAGTGAGTAGAGAAATAATCGTAGGGAATTTACGTGAAGACTATTTTGATGGTATTGCTAACAGAAACGATTATGTATTTTCTTCAATTCAGTTCTTATAAAGAAACTAAAATAAAATAAATAATATTCTGGATTGTTGTGCAGAATTTTTACGTAAATTCCTTCCATCCTAACCTCACTCAACATTCGACTCAAACATAATAATGCATAATATTTACCACGAAAGACTTAAACCCCAAGCTCAAAACTTACAAGAAAGATGTAATGGCAATATAGTATTTCATCTCTCCGAAATTCGACTGTAATTTGAAATAGGTACTCAGTTGAAAATGGATCTAAAATGCCATTTCCTTTGTGCAGATGAGTGTTTGCGCTTATTTCCTGCTCCATCCAGGTGCAAATTCAGTCTGATTTTAGTCTAGATTTAGTACCAACCGAACACCCATATTATCTGAAGTTATAAATGATTTAGTAGATTTTGAGTTACAAGAATTTATATAGGTACGATCCTGTTGCAAATGCAGTTTTCTATATTTACCGCTGGATGTCCTTTGTTGAATACATGATCCAGTCATAAGAACTGGTTCTAAATGTTTACAAAAAATGGTAGGACACAAACAGACAGCTGCTTAAGCCTAGCAGGTGTAAATTGATCTCTATCGATGGCAACAATGTGCTGAAAGATAAAACAAACAGTTAAGAGAAAAAATACTACTTAGTAGAAATGAAGTCGTAACAAATCCCAAAGAAAAGATAACACTCTTTTAAACACTTAAATAAAATGTAGCATCGTTGAAACAACATCAATAACTAACTTTGTCAGCACAAAAAGAACAACTATGAGTAAAAAATGCTTGTAAAGAAAAACCAATACGCTAGCAGACGGAGCCAAAAGGAATAAGATCTCTATGTGAACCGAATGAGAATAAAAAAAAACATCTACATCTACGACTTATTTTACTTGTTCTCCGGAAGTTATCAACAATTCGACCGGTTTACTAGCTATAACACAGGCTCTTAGAATCCGGTTCTCTCCACTTGTTCATTTGGATCTTGAAATGCAGATTATGCCTGTCTGACATGATTTTCTTTTACGTTTTGATACAATCTACATTGAGGAAGAGAGATCGTGTTTTAATGAAGCTCATATTTTAAGAGATAAGGCACCGGAGTCATTATGTGAATCTACTGGATTAAATAAATGTAAATAAAAGTCTATTAAAGCACATTGGATGATTTCGTAAAGGTGAAATTTAAGTAGAGTAAAATGCAACTCGTAAAGGCGTTCGTATACAGTCCAGTTCAATTTCTATGTCCTGACCAAAAGACTTTGTTCCGATGTTCGACGACAGTAGTCTAAATGCAAGCTTTTTGCCGACCGCTTGCGATCTCCAACAAAGGAGTCTTGACAATAGAAAAACTCGGCTTTTACTATTTTTCGAGTAATGAATATGCCCGATTGAATCGTATAAGTATTTTTTCAAAGCTTTGTACGTAAAGCAAAATTAGGTGTATTTTATATGAATGGTGTATTATTAACTGAATTAGGATACGAGTAAGTCAAGAATTATGATAGTTTTGGAGCAGCACTTTTTTTGTTATAGAAAACACTACATAGAAAAGGAGGAAAAATAAAATCGTATTCCAAGTGTCGATGGATTAAAAGTAGCAATACTTAACCATCGATCAAACAATGATATCTGAGTGTCAGTTGAAGGATCATAAGGTCACAAGGCCCGTTACATATCTATACGAACTCACCAAATTTAATTTCCCAAAAGCGAACCCATTTATTCGTATTATCTATTTTCCCAACTGAATACCCTAAGCAGGTGTGCGATCAAGCGAGAAAGTGGCCCTTTGCTTACTTGACACTTCATTCCTGACTGACAACTGACAACCGATGGCTTGACACTTTGTAAAAGGTACTGCTAATCCCCAGAATGAACCCAATCCCCTCCAAATACTGACTATACGAAGTGCATATACATGGGTGACATGACAATTTTGTACCAGGCACTGTGAATCCAGATATGTACCTACTCTATGTGTACAATAGAGTTACATTCGAATAAGGAACAGTTGAAGTGAAAACAGTGAATGATTTGACGCTTTTGGAGAAGATATTAGAAATCCAAAAATGTATCGTATTTGATTCTAACAAGGGTTGCATGAAATGAAAACAGACAAATGATTCAACAATGTCAGAAAATACATTGGAAATTCCTTAATAGACCTAGTTACGTTTAAATACAAGGTTCATGAAGTGGAAATAAAAATAGGGTTCATTAAAGCCGGCACGTGTAAGTTAAACCCTAAGCAAAGATCACAGACCAACAGTAGTGGCAACCAAATCATGCATGTCATTTTGGTTGTGGGCAAATTGTTTGAACAATCAATTCGAATAGTGCTGACACTGTAGAATGGAAAATATACATAGTTTAGTTTTTTTAATGCTGAAATTTTGAATTGCTGTTTCAAAATTAGCAATTAAAAATGTCTTTTAACTAGTTTTCCCGCTTCGGATTTCTAAAATATAATATCTTTTTTTTTTAATATTAATTTACATAATATCGAGTAAGTTATAGTTGGTTAATGAATCAACCACTTACAATTTCCATAACATTTTATTAAATGTATGTAAATGCATTAAAACGGTATAAAAACAATAAAAATAAAGTATTTACGACAAGAAATGAAGATTCCAAATCTTAAGCTAAAGAAGGAAATACAAACAAGACGCTCACCATATAAATATAAAAACAAAACTGTAAAAGTTAATACCATTCATATTTAAAGCCAAATAGAAAGCAGAGTTATAAAAACATATCTTTATCACCTTAACGAATCTAAAACACATTAATTAGGTAAATTAATCTTGTTATTGTAATTTATAACAAATTATTTAATACAGTTTATATGTTTGATAGCATCTAGTTTGGTGGATCCCACAATAAATTATGAGATAACATCTTTATCACTAGACATCGCGAAGTAACGTAGACTGATTGTGTAATAAATATAACTCGTTAAGCAATGGAGGGTAATAAAAGCGTACTAACACGGCCTAAAGGAATACCAACAACAACAGGTGATATACGATCGATGTAAAACGAATACAATAAAGTAAACCTCAAAGCGATAACGTAATTAGACCATTGTTCAAATTGAAACCGGCAAGATCTGAAATCAATTCAAAATCGTGGACCGCATTCAATGTTATATGCCAAAGAAATCGATTGTAATGGTTTTCAAATATGTATCATCCTGCATTAGTCTACTAATTGATATAAACATCTCATTTTACAAAGCACTGAACTCAAATTTCGGCTGTTTATATTTAGTTGCAACCTACCAGGTACGATATTCTAATTGAATGATAATATATTATAAAGCAAGAAAAGAATCACATTCAAATAGAAAATGTTTATTTACCAAAAAAATCTGTACTTTTGCGCCTTGAAGATCATCTCATCTCATTTAAGTAGCGTTATTGTGACAGCAATAGCGGCCGCAGGACTGGCATTTTAGTTGATGCTCGTTAGAATGCCGTAGATGGTAAAGCGACATTTGCATTGTGCATTGAAGACAGAAAAGTCGGTAAAAACTACAAATGCACAATAATTTTCAAAGAACAACAAATAAAATGAGTATTATCTGGTAGCACAGACGGAAAACGCAATCAATAAACAAGAGCACCATTCTACAAGTTACGATTGTAGAGTACAACCCCCTATAAAACTTTATTGTTGTACTGTTTGCAATAGATCACATTGTTCTGTACCTTGGTCCGCCAGCAGCGTCCGTTTAGACCGACCCACTAGACAAATAGTAAATGCAAACAAACTATCCTAATATATTGCGGTTGTAGATAAAACGAATATATATGTATAACAATGCCGGTGTAGAGTTACAAGATCCTTAGGGTGGCCAACTTTTGGGGATTGATTTTGATACGGGATGATACGAAAAAAATACGCAACACAAATATTTGGTGGAAAAGTTAGGAGGAAAGAGCACCCATATTATTTTTGCTGGCTTTAAAATCAGTGTAAAATGAGAGAGCAAAATGAATGAGAGAATTGAGATACGAGTCATGGTACCCCAGTGGGACGATGCGTGGCTTGCATTTTAAAGTAGTTACAATCGAATCCCGCAGTGAGCTCTATAATTCTAAATTAGTTTTAGAATTCATATATAGACCTTAATTTTATACCACTCGATTAAATGTGAAAGAAAGGAAGATGAAGAGTTCTATACTATAATCATCATAAGGCCGCCCAAATTGTACTGTATTCATGTGTTATGTCTGATTGTTAAAATTTTAGTTCAGTGCAATAAAGTATATTTGATTTGATTTGATCATTTTAGATCATCCTATACATTATGCTAGGAAAGACACAGTCCTCCATTCGGTTTTAACAATATAACATGTCATAATAATAGCATCTCGCCTGTCTCCAAAGAGTCTGTACAGTAACTATTTATTTGTATTTTTAAGATATTAGTCGAGCCGAGAAGCCTATTGCTATCAATCGGGGCAAATTCTGGAAATTACTTAAAATCTTTGATCCAAATATGAATTCATAAAGACAAATTCAGTGTTTTAAAGCCTGACCTAAGATTCGAACCTGTGACACTTAGATGTAAATCACGCGTTCTCCGAAGAAGGCTATTACTGATTTGTAATATATCCCCGAAAGGAAAGTAAGAAAAAAACATTTATTACTCCCGGACACCACAGTCACAGACAGACAGGTACATTACATTCAACACAGGACAGAAACCACACGGAAATCAACCACACAAAAAAAAAGAAAAAAGACCAAAACAAAAAAAAACCAAGATCAAAAATCATTAACAAAAAAAAAAACAGAAAAGAAGAAAAACAAACCAAAATCATAAAAATAATAATAATAAAACTAAGTAAGTAAGGATCAGCAGTTGAACTCGTTTCGTGATTTATTTCGAACCCAGTCCAGTGTAAAAGTAGAATAGTAGTAATTTTAGTAGTCTTAGAATACCTCATCATCTCCCTAGCGTTATGCCTGAAGATTTGACAGGTCCAGTTTCTTACAGAAGCGACTGTCTGTCTGGCCTTCTAACCCGCGAAGACTAAACCAGCCCAATACACGTTAAGTCACATGCATCCGAAACGCATTTCTCGGGAATGATTTCCTCACACTGTTTTCCTTCATCGCAGTGCACGTGATAATATTTCTTTGATCCAAACATGAAGTCGAAAAATACCCAAAATCATTTGTTTTAAGTAAAGTCTTATTCATTGTTTTAAGTTTACGCGGTTATTATCATAATTAAAGCACATAGTAACGGGTTCTTACCGCGTTTAAATGGAGATATGAGACTCCCGATATTCACCGATATTTTTTTTTTTTTTTCTCATAAGTATCTCCATTTAAACGCGGTAAGAACCCGTTACTATGTGCTTTAAAGTCTTATTAGTACTTACACGTGAAAATCTCTCATTATAAACTATATTGTTTACGTCAGTCAGTTGAAACGGTTGAGTAGGGTCCGTAGGGTGGAAACTTGAAACATCGCCAAATATTGATCAGAAGATAATAATGTATTAGCATTATGAAAGGCTGAGGGAATATTTTCCTTGAGGAAAGAGAACAAAGTAAATATAAGCGAAATAATCGTGATATAAACATGTTAATAATCGTTGTATTACGTAACCTAATGTCGTTTTGTATTGAAATCCACGTAAGCGCCTGTATGAAATATTACATTATCAAAATCAAATCAAATATACTTTATTGCACAGAACTACATTCATTCTGTTGTGAATTTCTTTAACAAAACCTTTATTTCTTTCGATTACTTTCAATGAGGAACTTTCCAATCGGCGTTTCTCAATAATACGATAGATGGCGTTGTTGGCGTTGATAGATGAAGTTTTTTCATCGTTTAAACTTCTTATTTCATAGACAACAGACATTATGTATCTTTTATCTTTGTTTTTGGGTATAAATGATGACCCTTTTCATTACACGAAGGTGCAATTACAACTTCCACCCATTATTATTCTGATCAAAATAAAGAGAAGCGATATAGGTAGCAACATCATTCTATACATAATGTGATCCAAATATCAAGCAACAATTAGTTTTATATATGCTTCTACCATTACATTACATTTTTGAATAATTATGTACTTACCTAGCAATGAGAAATACGTAATTATCACGTTAAAAGTGAACAATGCCATCTATCGTGTGTTTGGGGAACGTCGATTGGAAAATCCCTCATTGAAATTATGTTTTAAAGGTTGGAAATTGAGACCACAATTATTCACCTGGGTTGAAACTGCTTGTCTATTGCGTGGTTTTGTTAACAAAACCGCTCATGTGATTCAAAAAGGCATTTATGTGGTTTCCACTTTAAAGCAATGATTTTTGTTTTTATATCACTTACCCGTGCTTAAAGTAATATTAGTACTGAAAATTCTAGATAGATGGCGCTAGAGTCGGCTTAATGAAGATACATATATCGAAAGAATTGCGCATGGACAGGAGGAGGACGGCGGCGTAATGGTTAACACACTCGTCCCGGCTTGACAAGAGCTGCGGTTTCAAGTCCCGTCCGAGTCCGAATGTTTTATCGATTTAAATTTTCTCTTAGTGATAAATAATCAACTAAGCAATACCTAATTACAGTGCCATCTACGGTCACGAGCATTAATATGTATACACTTTGGTACCATGTCACATTAACTTTTTTGACAAATTGAACTGTAAGTCTCACTAAATGTCAAATATGTTAGTGCGACAGAGTCCTAAAGTGGGTACATTATATTGCTCATGACTGTACATTGTTTTCGAGGAATTTAGCCTGAAATGTCACTCATTCAACGATGGTATCATTAGATTTGCAAGCTAGAGTTTACAGTCGTGATTCGATTCTTGATTCATAACAGTTCCGTATAAAAAATATCTTAAAGAGATTTTCATGCTTGGGGTAAACAGTTACTTATTACAAAGAAGTTAAAGGTTTATGTTCACGCTTTTTTCAAGATGTTAATTCATTGACCTTCAAAATAACTGTCGAAAAACTGTTACCTACAGAAATTTTGGAGTAAGTAGGTATTATTATATTTATTTGCTGATACTCATCATGAATTTAAGAGCCACGCTCTTGTCGGTGCAGCAATTTCCATGCTACTTTTTTAGGGAAAAATCGGGCAGTGGTTTCCCTCTTGCCTTCCGCCCCCAGATACCGAAGTGATATTCCTGGGTTCTAAATACCTAACACTTAGCTGTCTATACCTACCTGGGGGCACGGGAGTGAGAAAGCCAAGACGAGCAAAGCGAAGCGCAAGCGTAACGCTACCATCGCAAAGGTGAAAAAAATTTATTGACTGTTCATTGCAATTCTGTTGTATAGTTCTTATAGTAACGAAACGGAGAAGCCCCATATTTTTCCTAACGTGTAGTATTTGTAAACTTAGGGTTTGTATAGTTAGGGCGTGTAGAGTTAGAAGCTTGGCTCTACATAAGATCTGATAACTTTTTGACATTGGGATCGATATGATCTCGTCTTGGCAACATGTTACATGAAAATGTTTTGTTGGGATCTTTAAGTCCCTTTATTAAAAAGATTCATGCGTTCATTCCCAACCAATGTTTGTTGAAACGTCCCGCGGCTAGAGAAATATCTATGGTATACATTTTGTTCACAATAAATCCCATACCGTCGCCTTGTATTAAAAACGACGTAAGCGCTTTTTTGAAAAATCATGTTCTGTTGTGGTTTTATGCAACGAAACTTCGATATTTTTAAAAACAATTTCATTCCTGGTAAAAATTAAGACCACATTTTGTACGTCGATTGAATCTAGGTTGTCTATTGCGAAGTTTTGTTTACATAAAATTAATTTGTAGGTGGTAACAGATAAAGATGAAATATATGATGAACCTTGTTTTAAGTTTACGCGGTTCTTATCATATATAAAACACGTAATAACGGTTTCTTACCGCGTTTAAAGCAGAGATATGAGACTCCCAATATTTCAACACTGTTGCAAGTGCCATGATCACGGGATGACAAATACATAAACAAACGGCAAAGAAAGAGGGTAGACAGATATGTCTGCCCGTAGAAAATTATGGATCTACCTACTCAACTCCAATCTCATCAGTCATCCCGTGATCATGGCACTTGCAACAGTGTCAAAATATATTATCGGGAGTCTCATATCCCTGCTTTAAACGCGGTAAGAACCCGTTATTATGTGTTTTAATTATAGTGAACCTACTGATAAAAAAGATAAAATAACCGTACACTATGCTGTTACCAACCCCCTTGTACGTCCCAGAACCCCTGCAATATAAGGAATACATATAGCATGACATTTGGGTCCAATTCTCGTTAATTCCGCTCCGTACACTGCCCAACTGATTGACAGAAGGTCGGACCGTGTGTCTGTCGCACCCACAACGCCACTGGAAAACAAATGCACTCTATATTTTGTCCTCAGTGCCATGTTCAGTCATGTACCCACTTTAGAACCCTGTCGCACTATAATTTTTGACATTTAATGAAGCTTACGGTTTAAATTGTCAAAAAAGTTAATGTGGCATGGTTGCAAAGTGTATACATATTAGTACTCGTGACCGTCCACAGAAAATGATTCTTATTTTTATAACTTTTATGACTGTTGGCCCAATAACTCGAATTTCACTTGGAATTTAGTCGTGGTGTCCCCGCTTTTATTAACACATCCACAGTGCTTAGTAGATCTTTAGAAAACGACTTACAGGTATACTCTATGACAGCGATTCGTAAAATGGGGCAGAAATTTAATGGTAGTAAGGTTCCGCGGATGTTTAGTTTTGGCTGTTAAATAATAACTCTTTTGTATTTAAGTCTATAAATTATGTAATACAAACTGGATTTAAAAAAAAAAGAAAACCAAGGAAAACATGAAACAGTAGGACTAGGGCCCTGTGCTGGGAGGTTTTCTGGCCACGTCTTTCCCTCAGCGTTACAGATTCCGATGTGGTAGTAGTATTACAGCTAGTTACATAATATGTAATTTAAATTTTTTGACGTTCAAAAAGCGCTAACTTTGTAAGCCAATTTTGAAAATAAATATTTTTTGAATTTTTAACACAGTCATAGAATAAAACTACGTATAGAACGTCACCTCTCCGCTCCCCACCAGCATCTGAACTAGAATTACCTCACCCCCTCGAACATAGTTTAGACTTCAATCGTATGGTGTCTGACATCACACAGATGCGCGAGTACGATATTGTCATTCTATAGTGTCTGTGTAAAACGAGGTTGTTCGTATAGTGTCCACAGTGAGACAATTTCTATCTTCACATTAAAGTATCTAAATTATTTATATTTATTTCTAAAAACGTTTTGTTCTTATTTAATACAGTTGTTTTGTTTTGAAATAATTTGATATGGGGGTCCAAAAAAATATTTAGTGGAACCCTAAATAGTTTGGGAAACCCTGCTCTGTGATATAAAGAACCTATTGCTCATAGATGCCAAAGTTTTCTTTAAGGACAATAATAATAATTATTAAGCATGCTGGCTTGACAATAATGTATATAATCGTACGGGAACAGGCGATGAAGCAGTCTTATGCCCATAATATAATGGCCCATCATTTAAAAAGAACTCAATAACTCTGCTTCCTACGACGTACCTAAAACAGCAAGCGGCTAATGCATTTTTTTAACCCCTAATTAATCATATATAATAATAATAATTTAAGTAATCTCTTCCAGGCAACCTTTGGACCATAGCAAAACTTTTTTTTAAACTTAAAGTAAAAAAGCTAGGTATAAAAAGAAAGGTGACTTTTATCAACTAAATAGATCAGGTAGGGACAAGAAAATGGCGTTGAAACACTTTAATGTCTAGACACTATTGTAGATAAAATCAAACTCTTTAATACGAAATCTTACGAAACTCTACCCTTGACTGCGTAGTAGAAGATATAAATAAATAAAATACTTCAAAGCTTTATTTACTATAATATTTTGCAATACCTAAATTAAATGAATAGGTTCTTAATATTGTCAACGAATAAATAACGCCCACAGCTAGAATTGTCTGCTGAAATTAAATCTTCAATATTAATATCTAAATGGAATGTTAATTCTTTGTTATGTTTATGAGATGAAATGCCAAAATTTATACTTAACAGGATAATTATTATTAACGTTTGTAGACGACGCACTATTGACATACGAACATTTTGATATGGATTTTATACTTTTTATAAATTATATACAATCTCCTTGGGTCTATATTTTCTTCTTCCAAATAGTTCGATTGTCTTTTGTCTTTTTTCTTTTCTTCAAAATGTTTCACAACTAGGAACGGTCGTTGTTTTAAGTTATTTTTATTTTCACTTTTATTTACGTATTTTCGTTTTCTTTTGTGTAATTATTTAGTAAAAGTGTCTTACGTTTAGTTTTCTTTTTTATGTCCGCCCACTCGCTGCCGACCATTTTTAACGTTAATAAAATGTATTAGAAATACGCAAAAAGTAGTGTAGGTATTTTTAATTTAATATGATAATTGTATTAGGTACCTATTTATCTGTTGAACAACAAAAAATATATTATTATACTTAAATAACAAGATGATAAGTAAAATGATGATAAGTAAAACTTGGAATTATTCCATGCTTACTTAGAAGATAACCATGGCCAGTTCGTTTTTTACACTTATTAAAGCTGATGATAACCAGTCATTGTAATGTTCATAATATTTATCTTAATACGCCGAAACGACAGGGATATGATGTATGACGAATCCATATATGTACATATATATACAGGGTGTTAGTGACATCGTAACGAAAACTTTGAGAGATGATTTAGACCATGGTACTCAGTTGATATCAAGTGGAATTTTCCGTCGCAAAAGTAAGGAACGGAAAATAATTAAAAAAAAAACACAATAAATTTCATGAATTTTCCGACAGGAAATTCCACTTGATATCAACTCAGAATCATGGTCTGAACCATTCCGCTCAGCATTCGTTACGGTGTCACTAACACACATACCTACTTCTACGAGGTGTAAGTGACATCGTGTGACATCGTAACGATTACTGAGGGATGATTCAGCTCATTATTCTGAGTTGATAACAAGTGGAATTTTCCATCGCAAAAGTATATAATGGAAAATAATTTAAAAAAACTAAAAAAATAATGACTTTTGCGACGGAATAATCCACTTGATATTAACTCAGAATCATGGTCTGAATCATCCCCCTCATTATTCGTTCCGATGGCACTAACACCCTGTATTATATTTATACCACGGAAACTGACCACAACTATGCTTTGTATAGCTGGTTATATATACGTATATATAACAGCCTCTGTGGTCTAGTAGTTAGAGCGATAGGCTCACGATCTGGAGCCCCGGGTTCGATTCGCGATGGGGACATTGTCAAAGACAAAGTTATAACAACATAATCTCTCAAAAAGAGCAAAAACAACTGAAAAGCGAATACATCTGCCTCTAAAAAAACCACAAACTATTTACCCGAGGTAAAGTCACACAAAAAAGTCCACTATCGTTAAAATGAGAGCATTAGTGAATAACGGGCACTTCGTACGTTTTGACAAGCGTTCAATGGGTAGTGAGAAGCATGAGAGCCTCCAAAGGCCCCAAATGTCCAAAGGCTTTGTGTAAAATCCCGTGCCCGCTTACCTGACCATTTGTGAATGGACTTTTTTCCCCAAGTGTACCTTTTATTGAGCTGTGATTTAAAAACCAATTAAGTTGTAAAGGTGTTTGGTGCATCTGATGTGTGGGAGCTTTGAAGATTTTTATGGGCGATCGTTTTTTGTTTGTTTAAGAAAAGGTCATGGAATGTTTGCCTTTGGAATTGGTTTGGCATGTACTTAAAGTAATATAATATAGGCTGTAGACCTACTTACATAAATAAATAAACCAGAACCAGAAGTAATCATGAACAACACCAACAAACAACAGAGAAAAGAGTAGAATTCATTTGCCTGGAAGAGATTACTATCATATTAATAAAGCCGCCTGTTGTATTTTTATTTTATTGTTTGTTTTGAGTACAATGAAGAGATTTCTAATTGGGATTTTAAGAAACAGAGAAAGGGAGGGTCAGACAACTTGCAGACACATTTGAAAGAAAGAAAGAAAGAAAGAAACGTTTATTATAAAGGGACACCACAGTAACAAATATAAAATAAATAACAAATATATAATATAAAACACGGAGTAACACATAACACATTTGGTGCGATTTCCTATTATTGAATGGACTTGGCACCTGTATTGATCAGCCTATATAGCAGCTCATATAATGTTTTATCATGTTAGAGACAATACAAACCCTCAGTTGGTTTTTACATCTTCTTTTTTAAATCCTTTTATCTCCTGCTGGAAAGAAGGACTCGATTAACAGATTTCCACTCCCTCTTATGCAGACTATAATTATAATTATTAGCTTGCTGTCCTAGGAACTGTGGTATCCCAGTAAAACAAAATTTTCGAATTCATGTTAAGATCATAAATGATTATGCACGTGTGCACTGCGGTGAAGGAAAACATCATGAGGAACCCCACATGCTCGAGAAATGCGTTTTGGAGGTATGTGATCTAACATGTATTGTGCTGGGCTTTGCGGGTTGGAAGGTCAAACACGCAGTTGCTTCTGTAAAAAAAGGGATCTGTCAAATCTTCAGGTTGGGTGACACTAGATGATGATGATCTGGTCACAATAATCACCTGTCAACATATGGTTGATCGCATCCATCTTAGTAAGTAGTTCCAATGAAAAATAAAGCTGCAAGTTCTATTGTAACCGGTTTGTGGCTTAGGCCTCCTGTGGGCGACACACCTGTGGTTGATACCCCCGATTATCTTCTCTTTTATCCAGTTTGCTTGTGCAAACAGGATAACGCTAGAGAGATGGTGTATAGCTTGTTCCCATGACATTCTGAAAGTTTTTCTTTCTCGGCAACCGACTGTTGCCAGGTCTCTTTGGACCTGCGTTTTCCACGCGCACTCTACGTCAGAGCTCGCAGGGACGGGTGTACTAAAGGTAGTGTCGGTAGAGTTGGATGAAATCAGTCCTTCTCCTCCGGCCTCCGTGGTCCAGTGGTTGAGCGTTGAGTTCAAGATCCGGAGGCCCCGGGTTCGAATCCCGATGGGGACATATCACAAAAATCACTTTGTGATCCCTAGTTTGGTTATGACATTACAGGCTGATCACCTGATTGTCCGAAAGTAAAATGATCCGTGCTTCGGAAGGCACGTTAAGCCGTTGGTCCCGGTTACTACTTACTGATGTAAGTAAGTTAGTCGTTACATGAGCCATGTTAGGGGCCTTTGGCGGCTCAATAGTAACCCGGACACCAGGGTTGATGAGGTTGGTATTTCACCTCACAACCCTTACGATAAGAAGAAGAAGTCCTTCTCTAATCTCCATACTTCCCTCTAGCGAGCGTTTTATCCCGTTTTGACCCGTATCTTTTAGTGTCATCCACCCATATATTGGTCGGAGAAAACCAGTAATATCTGAAAGTATCTGAACGTATCTGAAAGAGATGTGGAGGTCTATAAAATCTAGATAGGAGGATATAAAACTAATCTAGATACATTGAGATACTCTGTGAGGGAACTATATATAGAAAACTCTTTATCTGTTAAAAGTTAAAATACCTTTTGAAGATTTTTTGAAGTACTTACTTTGGAATTTTCGTTAGATTAATGTTTTAACATGATATAGTTTTCAGTTTGTGCCGCTTTTCACACAATTCACCTGTTTACTACGGGAAAAGTTTTTTTTTATTTTCTATAAGTAGTTAGTTCACATAGCTAAATAAACAACGAGTTCCTACCCGAGTAAGGGACACATCTCACTAGGACACCATAGTAGCGTTACCACAGTCACGTCACCAACAAAATTAAGCAGTTACCTAATATTATTCAACTGTGAGTTATAATGACATAGGGCCTTAAGAGTAGGTACGTTTGTGAAGACGCGGAATTAGTGCCGAGATGAAAGAAATTACGACTGCGTAAACGTTCCTATATAGCCATATGCTTGATTTCACCTCACAACGCACAACTGGTAACGCTCCGCGCCTCCATAAATGACATCTGAACCATTATTTTGACACATTTAGGGCATTACTCATTATTAAAAGCTTCTAAAAAATTAAAACATGTTCATATGCAAAAATGGATACGCAAAGCGCACCTTGGGCGACACAATAACATTAAACCTTACGGTACCTAAGTGCTTTCAATTACCTATTACAATGTAAAACGAACCCTATGAAATTGCCATAAGAGCTTCGCAGAATGTAGGTAATGTGGAGTTCGATTTGTAGGCTTCGTCACGCGATCGTTGTATTATGGCAAAAATAACATTATTAAGTCAATGATATGTTATACTGGAGTACTGTTGAATTAACTTAAAACCTTCTTGTATACAGCAAAAAGTTTAAAAGTAATATGCCTATCTATATTTGGACGTCGAAAAGAATTAGTAGTGTTTTAAAAATGGAAGTTCGTTTTTTATTTTTCTAGAACACTGAAACGCTATTCGCTGAAACACTTCACGCGCGCGGATTATAGCTAAAATAGAAAAATTACTGGTAATCTCCATGACGACTAAAAGCTGCCTTATCGAGCGATCTGTTTTAGCGTTTTGATTTATTAGGGTCAAGTCACCTCAGACCGATAGGGCACGGTCCCGAACCCACCTCTGATGTCGATTTAAACCTCGTTTACCAGGCCATTTTAACAATGATATTGAAATCTCGAGTCTTTGTTCCATCATCTATTCGGTGCTTTCACCTTTGTACGATGATAACGACAAGGGTGCTCGGTTTCGACAATTTACGAGATATTTCGGCGAATTATTTCGAGTCCAAAAGTGCTTATAATGCGAGATGATAAAAATATTCAAAAGGCCGACAAAGGTGTCATGTATGCGTAATTTACATTCATATTTTTTCACGATAGTACACACGCGCGGAAGATGATAAAACGTAAAATATTTATCGTACCACTTTGCCTACGTAAACGAACGATTAATCACATTAATTTCTTCCTCGACCCGATGATACCCCATTAAGAACTAAGTTACTAAACCTACAACAACACTTAACCGATTTACATTTTTTTTTTCATTTTTACAGTGCATTTAAAAGTAAACACACAAAATAAAATGAGCAACTAAATAAAAAACGCTTTAAGTGAACCAATGTAACAAAATTACGAACCAATGCGACTGACTTAAGAACCAATGCGCTCGAATTACAAACCAATGCTACTGACTTACAAACCAGTGATCCAATGCGAGTGACGTGCCGGGTTTCTCAACGATGCCGCCTCCGTGGTCGCGCTGTCGCCCGACGGTCAGGCACTTCCACAACCAACCGGAGCTGCAGAACGGAGGGTTTGGTCTGATGATGAGGTGGATTCTGTTCGTCTGGTTGGCCAGCTGCGGACCTCTCGGGAACACCGTGAAACAAGATGGTGAGTGTTTTGAAACTTATATTATTTTGATATCATGTACTAATTGTGAAATGTGTTTGTTATGTTCTAAACTGTAATCTGGTTTTCCTTGCGGGTTGGAAGGTCAAATAGGCACTTCTGTAAAAAACTAGACCATGTTAACAATAAATAATGCTATGTAGGTTAGATGACTAAAGAGAAACTACGGAGTAAAAACGGAACGTAATCATTAATGACACTCCAGTTTACACACGGGCAATGCCGTTCCAAGTACCACGACGTCGCAACGCATCGTGTGGAGTGTCACCGCTCTCGCGTTGTAACTGACCTACAGCGCGTCGTGTGGTCTCACTCTTACTGGAATAAACAATAAGGGGCAATCCAGGCCATGTTTCCCCAAAAAATATATAGACGGCGTTGTACAGCTCCAAATAATTAAATTATCTACCTTCTCAATACACAGGTACATACTTATTCAAAAATATAATGTTGCCTGATATTTGGAACAGATTTCTATGAAATTATGTTGCTACCTATTTTGCTTTTCTTTATTTTAATCAGAATAATAATAATAATGGGCAGGACACATAGCGAGGAGAACCGATGGCCGCTGGGGCGGAAGGGTTCTGGAATGGCGACCACGTGTCGGACGACGCTCAGTGGGTAGGCCCGCTACAAGATGGACCGACGATCTGGTGAAGGTCGCGGGAAGCCGTTGGATGCGGGCAGCGCGGGACCGATCGTCGTGGAGATCCTTGGGGGAGGCCTATGCCCAGCAGTGGGCGTCGTACGGCTGATGATGACGAATAATGGTTCAAAGTTGTGTTGTACATGGGTGTTACAACAAGGGTCATTTAATAACCAAAACAAAGACAATAGATGCACAGATATGTCTATAATCTATGAAATTAGAAGGTTAAACGATGGCAATGTTACACAGCGCCATCTATATTTTTATATAAGGGAACGTGGCCTGGAATGTCATTAATTTAGGTAGGTACCAAAAATCCACGGAATACACACGGACATACTTACTACATCATCCTGCTGTACAGTAGTATATAAGAGCGTTCGACGCTTTGTAGTTACACAGTTTTTATTTTTTATTTACTTCACTCGTCAATTTGCTAAAATAAAATTCAAATAAAAACTGCAATGTTCTTACACAGTTTTTATTTTTTATTTACTTCACTGGTCAATTTGCTAAAATAAAATTCAAATAAAAACTGCAATGTTCTTACACAGTTTTTATTTTTTATTTACTTCACTGGTCAATTTGCTAAAATAAAATTCAAATAAAAACTGCAATGTTCTTACACAGTTTTTATTTTTTATTTACTTCACTAGTCAATTTGCTAAAATAAAATTCAAATAAACACTGCAATGTTCTACTTTCGATTTTTTTTGTTGTTTTGTTCTGTTTATATACTTAATATAATTAATACGTTTGTGTTCAAAAGCTCGGATGAATACGGTTATGATTTGTTTTCTCTTGATGTTTGCTCAATGTTCGAAGGTCTTAACTGAGAACGGGGAATCAATATTACTACAAATAACCCTGTAACACACTGACAGTGTTGCAAGCATTAACAATTACCAATTCAATAGTGCAATTTACCTGCATTTATAGCAAAGCTTGTTGCGTTTATTAAGGCTGTTTTTATGTCGTAGTATAGTAGCATAGGTATACTTATAATATTGTAGATTTTTTAAAATTTACTTTCAACTTTTACTTCTTTTTTATTTATATTACAAAGTAAGCGTGGTAAAAATAGACAAATATATATGTATATTTGCTGGACTAATAAACACTCAAAACACTAATAATGAAATAAAATAAAAATTTAAAACTCTTAGGGCAACTTATTTAACACATTTTCATGACTAATGAAATATGGGCTGTAAAAGGGAGCGATTTATCTTTAAAGTCCCACTACATTAAATTTAGAAATAAAATAATAGAAAAAATAAGAATAAAAAGAATACTTTTATGTATTTTTAAATCTACAGTAAGTATTTAAAATCTCCCTTAGGTATTAACCTACTGATCAAATATAAATATCTACAAGGGAGATTTTGACGTCAAATGGCAACACTCGACGACAATTAAACGACATGGAAACTCAATTCGAACGTCCTCCGTATATAAATAAAGTCTGTTTGTCTTCGCCTGTGTCACTGAGTTATCTGCACTGCGTCAATCTGAAGACAAAGTCAATTCCATATATCCAAGTCTCCATTCCGGAGTGGAGAGGAAGGATAGAGCACTCTACCCAATGCAATATAAACATCTTTATAACACCACAATAATACCAACATTAACATAATATAAAAAAGCATAATTGTATAGTGAATAGAATAGAATAGAAATAGTTTATTATAGAAGGGCACCACACACAAAAAAAGACAACAACATCATCTCAAATTTCCACTTAAACAATTGCAAAAAAGCAAGACGGGTGTTTGTCGAAATGATCATAAGGTACAGTCATGTGAGCAATATAATGTACCCACTTTAAGACTATGTCGCACTAACATATTTGACATTTAGTGAGACTTACAGTTCAATTTGTCAAAAAAGTTAATGTGATATGGTACTAAAGTGTATACATATTAATGCTCGTGACCGTATACACCCACCCCTCGCAAGCTATGTTTAAGTCCCATCTAATAGGGTTCGAGCCTATTGCCATTAACCGGGTACAAATTATAGAAACCGCGTGATATCAATTGTCCAAAATCCAAACATGTATTCAAATAAAGTCCAATTCAGTCGTTTACCGCTCGAGGCAGGATCGAATATGTAGCACTGAGATGTAAGTTTCGCGTGCTAAAGATAGATGTAAAATTGAACATAAATACATCCATACATACATTGTATATAACCAGCTTACATACGTTCCACTACTGGGCACAGGGCTCCCCTCATTCCACCGAAGCGGAGGGGGTCTAGTTAGGCCACCTTAAGCCAACGATTTAACGTTCTCTCCAAAGCACAGAAATGCATTGTTTACTAAACGGAAAACCATGACGACCAACCGTCACCCTTCCTTTTCGACAGATAAGAAAATGGTGCTAAGTAATTTTAAGTTAAAGCTGACATTGTCTTATGCGTCGAAAAGGAAAGGAACGAGTAATCGACAGGCATTTAATTTATGGAACACACGTCATTTTTAAGCAGAAATAAAAAAACCCACCAAAAAAATATATTGGCCAATAAATTGACAGAATTAAGTTGACAGCACACGTCAAACAGGCAGTTGTCATCCGTCCCTTTCCTTTTCGACGGATAAGAAAATGGAGGGTATAACTTAAATATCCAGCTTAGCACTCCGTAACAAAAACTGGGTCCAAATTATCCTCTTATTAGGTAGGTACTTTTAGACTTGATTGCTTGTTATGTCTGCTACCACATTATAGAGCTGAGGTGCTACTTTATGTTTATGTATGAATAGACGGATATGTTCAACCAGGTTGATAATAAAACCGGCGATGACAAAAACCTGGTTCCAGAATTACGCAACTCTTCTGCTGGATATTAAAAAAAATATAAAACCATGTAACGGGATCCGGCGTTTCGTAAGCTATTTAATGGTATCGTAAAACACCATTTAGCTTTAAAACGGTTGCACAGTAAAAGCTTGCAACGCTTGACTTTTATTTGACAAGCCCATGCTTATTTATTTATGTTTTTTTATTATGGTGCTTCGACAGCAGTACAGTTAGGTTTTGGTTTCATACAAGACCATTAACCCGCTCCCAGGGGGGACAGAGTCATCCTCTCTGCCCTCCACTGAGGCAATTCCTGTTCGGCGCGTCTTTGCAGCGGGGGTAGGCGCCTCTTACTTCAATAGGCCGGAGAGGATGATGGCTGAGTTCAGATAGGTACCCATATCTACGGGGTATAACGTGGAACCCTTGCCCAGGGTTACGGGTGAAGACCTCAACGGTTGCAAACGCGAATGGGGCAAGTAACAGGAACTGTAACCTGGAAACTGACAAAGGGCAGCAGTAACTGTCAGTACTATTCAGAGTCAGAGGACAAGAGTCCTAGTACGGCTTTGAAATAGACTACTCTGGACGCCATCCTACTCGCGTCGGACAGTACTGCGGGGCAGAAGGCAAGAGGGAAACCACTGCCCTATTTTTCCCTAAAAAGTAGCATGGACAATGCTACACCGACAAGAGCGTGGCTCTTAAATAATGATAACAGCACTACTTACAAACACACAAAATAAATTAGACTCCTCGTTTGTTGTAAATCATAGTTGGGGATACAGGCGTGATGTTGTGTTGTTGCTTGTGGTTGTCAAAGTGGATTCGCTTATGTGAATTATTAGATGCCTACGTGTACATTTCCTCTGTGCGGGAAGATACATTTTGGCAAATGAAGTTTACTGTCATACATACATAATGTGTTATAAATTATACATAACGCGAGTTACATGTTCAATCAGTTAACAAACATAAATGTCAGACTTATTAGGGCCCTAGCTCACTCCACAAACACACCCTCACTCTACAAAATGTACATATAGTCGCCTATAGTGAAAACTTTATAGTGGTTGTAGCGCTCATACTGTATACTGTATACGTTTGTTGGTGGCGCGACGGTGGTTGCGCCACTATGGTGTCCTAGTCAGATAGGTTCCACGTAAATAAGTTAGACCTACAAGTTACCTTAGAAAGACTTAAGTATGAGTCTGTTTTTGGGTTACAAATTTATTCCAATATTTTATGTCAAAAATGTACCAGGAAAATCCGCCCGCAAACAAGCAAACAATGCTCCCCCATAACACATCATACAAACATTCAAAATTATAATTTTAAAACAACAATAAGTACGTCAAAATTAATTAAAGATACACATTAAAAAAATGGGGTTCCTTTCACCTGCGTTACATCTCTATTAATGCCGTATAGAGATGGGATACATTAATTGCTGTCAGAGGGGGTGAAACAAAAGAAGCGTTTTTTTTCGGAACTATTGTACTGAACCCTCCGTCACGGCCGACGGGCCGACGCGACGGAAAAAAGATGTAAAATGTTGCGGGCCAAACGACAATATAATGTGGTTGAGCCGAATTTGATTTGATGGTTTTATTTTGTATCGTTACAACTACGTCTAGCGAAAGTTGAAAAATATATTTTACAATAAAATAACAGAACATATTTTGAATATGTATAAAAAAGCCAAAAGACGTAACATACGATCCTGACGACCCGATTAGTCTAGCCATAGATAAACGCGGCCAATCAGCTCGCGACAACAAACACTTCAAAACCCCGCGATACCGACCCCGCCAGCGTGTTAATTCTTTCAAATAATATATAATCCTCTCAAACAACGCCCTGACCCGAGGTTTGCGCCCAACTGACTGCCCTCAGGCCTGTTATCTTAAATTTTGCGGCAAATTTACTATAAGTCACGACAATAAAAAATATTAAAAAAGCTTATTTTACTTCTTATAAGATTATAAAAATATTAACAACAGAAATCTATAATAACATACAGGGTGTTAGTGACATCGTAACGAAAACTTTGAGGGATGATTCAGACCATGATTCTGAGTTAATATCAAGTGGAATTTTCCGTTGCAAAAATCATGATTTATTTTTTAGTTTTTTTAAATTATTCTAAAATTTTTAGATCGAAAATTCAACTTGATATTAATTCAGATTAATCAGGTGAATAATCCCTCTCAGTATTCGTTACGATGTCACTTACACCCCATACAAGTACATATAGGTAGCCAAACAAATAGGTATGGGTGTTAGTGACAACGTAAGGAATACTGAACGGGATGGTTCAGAGCATGATTCTGAGTTAATATCGAGTGGAATTTCCTGTCGGAAAATTCGTGAAATTTTTTGTGTTTTTTTAAATTATTTTGTGTTCCATACGGAAAATTCCACTTGATATCATCTCACAATCATGGCCCGAACCATCTCTTAAAGTTCTTGTTACGATGTCACTAACACTCTGTATATACTACAATAACATACAGTTTTCACAGAGCATAAATTAGTAGGTACCTAACTTGCGAACCCTTATTGATTGACGTATGTCTATGGAACCGTTTTCGAAGCGTTATATTTCGGTACGATACCGCTATTTGATACCGCATACCGGTATTCGCTGCTGAATGCTACGCGAATGCCTTTGTCGATCTCTTGTAAATAGACGACGGCTCCGTGACCGATATTGGCTGAGACCGAAATGAAGCGGCTATATGAAGTGGAATTGATTGATACTGCCCATGATTGGAATGGTTTTTAAGAAGAGATTTGTATCCTTGGTATTTTAATATCTGGATGTGGCAGTAAGGACTTTTTGGTTTTTAACAAGAGATTTGTATCCTTGATATTTTAATATCTGGACTACTTGAACTAATTCTTCTTTAATTTGTCATGATTATCAATATCGTACATAGGATGGGTGACCACAAAAAAAAAAGTTTTCATCTCGAGCTCCTCCGTGCTTCGGAAGGCACGTTAAGCCGTTGGTCCCGGCTGCATTAGCAGTAGTTAATAACCATCAATCCGCACTGGGCCCGCGTGATGGTTTAAGGCCCGATCACCCTATCCATCCATAGGGTAGGCCCGTGCCCCAGCAGTGGGGACGTTAATGGGCTGATGGTGGTGATCAATATCGGAAAAAATCGTGAGGAAAGCCATATTCCCGAGAAATGCGTTTCGAATATGTATAGTATGTCATCTAACCTGTATTGGGCTGGCGAGGAATTGGTGTACTTACATTATTATTATTATAATGTAAACCTCTGCCTACCTCTTCGGCGATTCAGTCGTGATGTTATGTTACGAGTACGTTACGCTGTATTGGGCTGGTTTTCCCTTCGTGGGTTAGAACGGCAGTATTAGCTTTTGTAAAAAACGGAACCTGTCAAATCTTTATATTAGGTAAGCGGACCCTGTGAAAACGGGATATTGAAAGATGATGAACATCAGTATCGGAGAAAGGTAGTCCAGTGGTTTGAGCGTTTGGCTCACGATCCGTCGGTTCCGGGTTCTAATCCCGGTGAGGACATATTACGAAAATCACTTTGTGATCCCTAGTTTGGTTAGAACATTACAGGCTGATCACCTAATTGTCCGAAAGTAAGATGATCCGTGCTTTCGAAGGCACGTTAAGCCGTTGGTCCCGGTTACTGCTTACTGATGCAAGTTAGTAGTCGTTACATGAGCCATATCAGGGCCTTTGGTAGTTCAATAGTAACCCTGACACCGGGGTTGATGGGGTTATTAATCCACCTCACAACCGACACGATAGAAGAAGAAGAAAATTAAATCTGTGTAGATATACATTATGAGTTATTTAATAACTAGAGGAATACGTTTGAAGGATTTTCAACCACTTGAAGGATTTTAGGTATTCGTGTTGAGATCAACTAGTCTATCTAGTTTTTATAGTTGAAGTAGGTAGGTACCAAGGGAGTTGGTGACAGTTTGCCTGAGTTACGGCTTTTCTTCGGCCTTCGCTGGAAGGCTGTCTACCAGAATTAACCTTTCCTCTAACCTTATCTACTAGATAAGTAAGGCACTGCAAATTGTGTTTGTTATGTGGTCATAGTTATTACCTAACCGTACCTGCCTAACCTCTAACCTGATTGGGCTGGTTTTCCCTTCGGGTTGGAAGGTCAGACCGGCAGCCGCATCTGTAAAAAACCGGACCTGTCAAATCTTTAGGTTAGGTAAGTGGATACTGTGATAACATGATAATGCTAGAAGATGATGATGTTGTCAGAATGATCACCTGTCAACATACGGTTAATCACATCCATCTTAGTAAGTAGTTAGAATGGAAAAAAAACTGCAAGTTATCTTGTGACAGGTTTGTGGCTTAGGCCCCCAGTGGGCGACACACCTGTGGTTGATACCCCCGATTCTAGTAAAATAAAAAATATTTTTTAGCACTTAGTAAGCTTTTAAGTTTACCCTTTAGGTAAAACAAAAGTAGTTATGTTTGTTTAGCATGTATTGTGTCGCTGTTGGGCAAAGGCTTCTCCTTCATCCTTCCACCCTTCACGGTTATCAGCGAACTGACACCAATTTTCCGGTAGGTATCAAGATCGTCGTTCCATCTTTTTCGGGGTCTACCACGTTTCCGATATTTAATAATATTATGTACAAATATGAAAAAAAATGTATAAAAGCTTTTTTCGTTGATGTTTTTCTTTTCTTTGTTATTCAATGAATCAATAATTGGGCCGTGTACTAGGTTCAAGATAAATTATGAAATTTTGATTACTAGATAAAGACAGATCTAAAAGTAACGAAAAACATTTTCTTTTTTCTATTTAACTTATTTATGAATTTTTATAAAAAATCCGTAATAATTAGTGCGACATTTTGTTACGTTTTTCTATGACGTCACAGTGTGCTTTTTCAATATTTATTTATTTATTTATCAATGTTCTAGAACTATCTTTACAAGACTATCCCAATACATAATATAAATTCCATAGTAATTTCGCATTTTGACGTTTAGTAAAAAGTAACTGATTTGACTAGTTGGAAACTAGCCTATTCTTTATTACACAAAACAGAAACACAGGACATATACATACGAATAAAAATAAACACAATAGGCGGCCTAGCAAGGCAAACAGCAATAAATTATTTAATTAATTATTTATCGTTTAAAAGTAAAAAAAATAAAAATAACCCGATTTTTATGACTACTTTCACTATAAATATTAATCGTGTCGGCTACAGGAGCGTGTGCGTGCGTGTACTGGGGGCCTAACCCACAAACCTTCTGATTGTGGTTCTACCCACTCTGCAATGCTCGGGCGTGTTCTTATGAGTTTTAAGTTAAAAAAAAATTACATGAAAAGTTGATTAAATATTTATAAAGCTTCGTATTCTAATCAACAGAAATAGAAAAAGTCCAGACCTTAGTGGAGTTATTTTTATCCTTTAGACAAAGGAAACACGCAAGACCTTACTAAAACCTCGACGTCTGAGAAGTTGCGGAGCAGAGTTTATTCTCGAAGTGCTAAAAAAGGTCCGTCGAATAGCTTCTATACCTTTGTTTTGTTGCATATTGATTCCGAAGTTAAAAAAGGGAAAAGCAGAAACTTTTATAGAGTGGAAATCGAGGGCTATTTGCGACTGAATTGTTTCTCTGGGTAGTTTTCCGTTCGCAATTTTAAAAAGTACTTAGTGAACTGGAAATTCTTATCTCAACCTAAACAACAATTATGTATTTATCGCATTAAATATCTCTATCTTTATCCCCTTTTTCACAAGGCCTGCTTACCTAACCTGAAGATTCAAATCCGATGTTTTACAGAAGTGACTGCCTGTCTGACCTCCCAACACGCGAAGAAAAAGCCATCCAATACGTTACTTATCTCCAAAACGTATTTCTCGGGAATGTGAGTTTCCTCACGATGTTTTCCTTTAGCGCTGTGCACGTGATAATCATTTATGATCTAAACGTGAATTTGAAACAATAAATTCTGAAATCATTGGTTTAGGTGCGACTTCACAGCTTACGGTGATTGACTCTTATAAAAGTTACGTCCTTGGAATGTCGGAGATACCAATTTAATAGTAACACAGTAGTAAAACTTAATGTCATCAAAGGGCTAGCAATGGCGGCTTGTCATAGGATTGAGCAATGAGCATACCTGGTTTTCTTATACCATGACCAACACTTTCTAATCATGAAATGTGCTTGTTATTTTGAGTATGTGCATTTTTCAGTCTAGTTGCAAAATGAAGGAACTTTTTACGGCTAGACGTGGGTTGGTTGTAGTTAGTTTGACGGTCGGAGGATGACGTGTTTACGGCCAACTTTGCGATTTACTGCCCCTTTGTTACTCTCAGATTGAGATGTAGCGGCTTTTTAAAGTTTTACGGTATGCTATACGCCTCTAGACTGTTGCCTCTCAAACTCACTACTGTTTTGAGAGAAAGTTGGACTATTAGTAGCTTCGGGAAGAGTTTGGGTTATTACATTGCTTCTATGCTGGTTTTGATGCGAATAAAACACAGAAAACGCGTTCAGCTCCTTATCTTGTCCGAAAACCGACACAGGGATAGTGACACAGGTAGTGTGAACAATAATATTGGATTAATCCTGAACATGTCAGAAAAGTCAAGTAAACAGATTGTGTCTTCTCCGCCGTAAGTGACAGCGAGCCACAGTTTGTGCGCCGCCAAAGGCCCCTAATATGACTCATGTAACGACTACGCACTTACATCAGTAAGTACTTAGTAACCGGGACCTACGGCTTAACGTGCCTTCCGAAGAACGGATCGTCCTACTTTCGGACAATCAGGTGATCAGCCTGTAATGTCCTAAGCAAACTAGGGATCACAAAGTGATTTTTGTGACATGTCGTCACCGGGATTCGAACCCTCCGGATCGTGAGCCTAACACAACAATAGCCCACTGAGGCCTTTAAAATATCCATGAAATCGATATTATTATTGACAGAAACATAAAAATAATATCGACATGAATTTGAATTGATATCACGCGGAATATCAACATGAGTTTAAATTTGAATTGATATCACGCGGAATATCGACATGAGTTTGAATTTGAATTGATATGACGCGGAATATCGACATGAGTTTGAATTTGAATTGATATCACGCGGTTACCAGGATTTGTGCCCAGTTAATGACAATAGGTTTGCCCGTACGTGGCATTTAAACAAAGCTGACAAGGAGTGGGTGTATATTCTACCTACCGCTTCAGGGTATAGACGTAATGCTATTGTTAGCTATGGTTTTATAAATAAGTGGTACGTCTGTCTATCTGTCTTGTCATGTGTGTCTTATTTTTATTACAAGAATTTTACTAAAAGCGAACTTCGTTTTATCTTCCAACCTGACCAGCGCTCCTTAATAGCTATGTTATGTTTTTCATTAGTTTTAGAAGGATCCAGTGGCTGGATTAACGTAAGTAAATAAGTAAAATCTTTATGTCCTCTACAAAAATACATGATAACATTTGTTGAGGCTGGAGCCTAAATTAGGATACCCTGTGTTTTAGGACTCCAGCGGGGCTAACATTCGCAACGTGATAAAATTACAGATCGATTTAATACATTTTGTCAAAATCGATAAGTTTGATTTTTCTCTAAATTCCAATTCAAAATTCAAAAATATCTTTATTCAGTAGGTAACATAGTTACACTTTGAATCGTCAAGTTTTACATAACGAACGTCACATCCGCGTAAAACTACTACAGCCTCTCACAACCTGTATAGCCAGGGAAAAGAAGCTGCAACAAAAACCTCGGCACAGGGCCCTAGACGTTCAAAATAAAAATAAACATAAAATATTGGTATACAATTGAGTAATTTACCTAACATACGTGCCACATGATTTAATTGGTATTTTGACAAAACGACATGACTTATTTGGGTTCACATTTTAGCACCAATCGACACAAAACAACATAATTATATCGTCAGAATCGATAAAATGACCGTGACAAAATGTTATCACGTCGCGCATGCCCTACAGGCCTCCACCTCCAGAAAGTCATGGTCAAGAGAAAAGAACAAAATAGAAAAAAAGTTGAAAAGTACTTAATAGTTTAATTAAATTAAACATAGTCTGAATTATAAAACATTTCTTAAAAAGAAAATATAAAATCTATAAATGCGTGTATGTGTGTGAGTGTGTGTGTCTGTGTGTGAAAAACAATGGTATCATGGAAGACCCTTATGCCCTCCGGTTAAAGCTGATGACAATAGGTGATTTAACGATCCTTCCTATTAAACTCTACGATAGTCTGTAGAGATACCTTTTATGGCTGAGCCAAAACCTGTTATTTTTAATCTATAATCGTATATCAGTTATATTTACAACTGATGGATACTTTTTGAGATATTTTTTTACAGTGACACCGTAACGAAAACTTTGAGGGATGGTTTAGGCCATTATCCTGAGTTGATTATTTCATGTCAATTTTGGTGTCTTTTTAATTATTATTAGATCCATATTGTGTTTTTAGTTATATAGAGCCCAAATAGAACAATTTAAAATAAAAATTAATATAAGTAATCAAAATAATCAATTGCATGTAGGTAGATAGGTGCCTACCTATGGCGTCTAGCGACTGTTCGCGTTGTTTGATTTACATTGCGGCGGTGCAAAAACTCAAAATCTTTTTTTTCCGACAACTATGACTTCCACCAACCCGCAGTGGAGTGGAGTACCCACACCTCACCGAGCTTTCGGTTAGACCTACGTGTTAGATGGTGAGCTGTGTTAGTGAAAACTGCACTTAAGATAAATCAATAACTCATTGGTGCAATTTTTTTGCAAATTGGTGCAATCGGGGATCGAACCGGCGCTTCCCGGATGAGAAGCAAGCCCAGAAAAAATAGTACAAATAAATATAATACGTTAATTCAGGACTTTACAGGCTTAAGCCTGCCCGTTTGTCTGAAAAAAATAATAAGATGATTCCATGCTTCGGAGCACACGTCCGTTGGTCCCGGCTATTAGCCGTCGAAAACAGCTCCACCAACCCGCAGTGGAGCAGCATGGTGGAGTATGCTCCATACCCCCTCCGGTTGATTGAGGGGAGTATATAGGCTGTTTATTTATGTATAACACCTACCATCATTTTAGTACAATCAGGTAAATTTTCTAACTTTTTTCCTTGCGGTGTCACTAGCACCCTGTATATCCGATGATTTGTGTAGTTTTTTATTGCTCCATAAACTGAACACTTATTACAAATACTTAAATGAAATTAAATGATTTATTATATATTATAGATGTGATCTTAGTACTAGAAAGTAGTCGTTACATGAGCCATGTCAGGGGCCTTTGGCGGCTCAATAATAACCCTGACACCAGGGTTGATGAGAATGGTATTCCACCTCACAACCCACACAACAGAAGTACTAGAAAAGCAGATAGACGGCCCTACTAACCTAACATTACAGTTGCATACAGTTTTGGTATTTTGAACCATAATTACATCACACACAAAAACATGAAGAAATTCAGTTGTCTACGCCTTGCAGTCACAATTAATTGTGCCCGTAACTCAACCCTTTCTACGCAAATCTAAATCTATGATCAAACGATAATATAGTAGATAGTGGCTATGTTGGGTGAATATTACAAATCCCAACGTTATAATTGTGAGCGATACGGGTGGTTTCGACGTTAATATCAATGGATGGTGCCCTTGGGATGGTACTCCTTACTGTTTCTTGACTATAGCTAGTTGGAGCATAGGGGTTACTATTGGAACTCTCGGGTTTAGGTACTCGACAGACGATCGTGGGTCTTAAGTCGCTTCGGAACGGAAGTTCGGACCGCGGTGCGAATCGAATAAAGCTCTTTTTGAATGGATTTTTGCGCACCGTTGTGGTTGAAATGGTGTGAGTTTCTATAGATATCTTTTGAAGAGGGTTGATTCGGACCACAGTGTAAAATGTTTAGGTAAGTAAATTATAAGCAAATACTATCATTTAACTCATCGAACTTACTGCGGTCCGATTCAACCGATTATAAATAAGTTGTTTAGGAATTCACGCCGTGGTCCGAACCGCTTGTGGTCCGAAACAACAAAAGGCCAACTATGATATGACTTTGACAAAAGACTATCTTGTTAAAAAATAACAATAAGAAGCAAAAATTCTTGGTTACATACATACATATAAAAACTCACGCTTATTTTCCACCGGGGTAAGCAGAGACTATGGAATTCCATTTGATGCGATCCTGACACACTTCTCTTGCTTCCGCCACATTCATCAATCGTTTCATACACGCACGCCGGCACTATTTAATTGGTAATTAAAACATCGCATGATGTTTTAGGGGGCCTCCATCGATCACGCAGCACTAGGCGCTTGCTCAGGGTGCCCAGTAAGAGAGAGGCGCATGAGCATGACGAAAGAGCAACATAAGTGTTCTAAATTTCATTTATTCGCTAACAATATAATACTCTTTATAATAACATAACATAAGCTCACCACTATATCCCAATTAGGGTAGCCAGAGGTACATCCATTCCAAAATGAAGATGAATGAAGTTTATCCATGCTAATTACGTTGAATAAATGATAATTAAAACACATAATAACGGGTTCTTACCGCGTGTAAAGTAGGGATGATAGGAGACTCCCTACTTTAGTCTCATATTCCTACTTTAAACGCGGTAAGAACCCGTTATTGTGTGTTTTAATTATGATAATAACCGCATAAACTTAAAACAATGAATAAATGATTCCGATTACTGATTTCTAATGACATAAAACCAATGAAAAAAATGCTGTCCCATATCGACAGCTGTTGCGTCTGTCAACAGCAAGTGCTGCGTTTGTAAGAGGCATAATATATTACATATCATAACATAACGTAAGCTCATAACTGTTCCCAATTGGGGAAGTCAAAGGAACATTCATGCCAAGGTGAACTAAGTACCCACGCCTCACCGAGCTTTCTGTTAGACCAACATGATAGGTGGTGAGCCGTATCGCCGTCTATATGGTCGAGTCAACTGTGTTAGTGAAAACTTAATAACTCATTGGTGCAAGTCCGGTATTGGGTTTGAACCGGCGCAACAATATATTTCTTCAATAATCATAATACGTCTCGAAGTACGCAAACATTTCGATAACCAATTTTGTCGACATCCTATTTATATAAATGACCAAATCCCCCTTTATTGAAACCCCAGTGGTTCTAACCAAGATATCATAAGATTTCAACATATTTTCACTTTCAGAAACCTTGCAAATTGAAATCGTATTACCACCCACGGACAAATACTGAACCAGGGAAAATTACACAATAATACGTTAGATACAGCGGTGCACCGACTGAGCCCTCATAAGCATCGTTAGGACTGGAATTCGTATATTATATGTTTCGGATATTTAGTAAACAACATAATAAATTTGGGTGAATCTCAAAATTTCAAGTTTGGTAGTGAAATTTCATATTATTTTTTCGTGCATAATTGGGTTCTGACATGAAAAAGATCCAAAAGGATCCTCGGTTCCGACATGAAAAAGGAATTTTTCAATTCCCAGTTTTCCCAATTTCCCCAATTTTTCACGAAAAAATTATATAACAGTTTGCCACCAAACTTGGCACATTTTGATATTCACCCATTTTGAGATTGAACTTAATATACAAATAAAGATTCCGCGTCAGAACGCAACGAAACGAAATACTTTATTGCACAAACACGAAAAAACAAAAGAGAAATAGAATAAGTACAATAGGCGGTCTTATTGCTAAGTAGCAATCTCTTCCAGGCAACCTTTAAGTATAGGAGATGTTTAATATTATGTAATATAGCGGGATAGTGCAGCATGGGAATACTTTTACGTATAAAAATAAATACAAAGATTATAATTGTTATAATAAATAAATATCAATACTTAAACATGTCTTTTAATCTTTTATAGTTCTTATATATATAGTTTTTATAGTTGAGCATTCTCTGTGGGGACATATCACAAAAATCACTTTGTGATCCCTAGTTTGGTTAGGACATTACAGGCTGATCACCTGATTGTCCGAAAGTAAGATGATCCGTGCTTCAGAAGGCACCTTAAAATTAAAAATTAAAAATATTTTTAATTTTTTAACCTCTCATATGCCGAGATACCAGACACAATAGATTTTACATTGTGTCTGGTCGAGATCCGCGTTCCGGCGTTCGAAAGATTAAGATGATCCGTGCTTCAGAAGGCACGTTAAATCTTTCCCGGTTAATACTTAATATACTTAAGTGAGTAATCGTTACATGAGCCATGTCAGGGGCGTTCGGCTCAATAATAACCCTGACACCAGGGTTGATGAGACTGGTATTCCACCACAACCCATACGAGGAGAAGAAGTGGCCACGCTCTAGCGCCGTGTCTGCTAGACTTCTTTCGTAGTGCAGACTACATTTCAAACCTGGTATTTATCTTTATCCTTTGTTTTATAAGTTTTTTTATTTGATTGATGATTTCATTGCCTGCAAACCCAGCAAATACTCCACCGCGATTGCTAATAACAGCGATCGGAACATGCAGTTCGAACGTCTTTCTATTTGCGCCGATTTCAAAATTTAGATTTAGAACACGGTCCAATCATTAACAAAACCCCAGACAATTGCAAACCAACATCGGATATATATCCGAACCACCCACGCCTCGTCCCTCACATAATAGAATCCCCATTTCCCCTGTCTCAAGGAGGCACCATTAGGCCCCCTGAAAACTTCTACGGCAAAAACCAAGTTGCACCTGACATCAGTAATTGATATACAACGTCATTAATCACTTGGAATATTTTGTCCAACTATAAGTAATGTTTTACGAGCTTGGCTCCGTAGAAAATTGGCCGAAATTTTCTTGTAAGTATAAAGGAAGATAGTATTGAGTTATGAGCTACCTTTTATGTTTGGCGAGATGGTAAGAATGTAAGTATGTATACAAAGATTGTCTGGAAAAGATTGCTACTTAAAACAATAAAATCATTTATTACGCTTTTTGTTTTTTTTTATCATACGATGTTAACTGTCCTATAGGTATGGTATTACATAATTATTATAATTCTTAGAATTGGGTCGTGTACTAGATTCAAGATAAATTATGAAATTTTGATTACTTATTAAATAAAGACAGATCTAAAAGTAACGAAAATCTTTTTTGTTATTATTTATTCATTTTAATCAAGAAAAACGTAATAATAAGTCCGACATATTATGACGTCATAGTGTGCTTTTTCATACAAAGTCCATAGTAATTTCGTATTTTGACGTTTAGTAAAAAGTAACTGATTTGTTGGTAGCCCAGTTGACAGAATACTTGATTCTCTCTGTCTCAGGTTCAAGTCCAGCACAGGCATATGCCAATGATTTTCGAAATTGTTTTCGAATTCACGTTTGGATCATAAATGCGGCAAAGGAAAACATAACGAGGAAATCCACATTCCCGAGAAATGGGTTTAGGAGGTATGTGAGCTAACCTATATTCGGCTGGTTTTGTCTCCACTGGATAGAAAATCCGACAGCAACTTCGTAAAAAGTTGGACCTGTCAAATCTTAAAGTTAACACGAAATAACGTTAGGAGATGACAATAAGTAAGTTTAATTCGCATCAATTAGACGATTCGGTATTTAATCTAACTTTGTAATGACAATAAAAAGTCGAAAAGCAAAAAAAAATACTTTTTAAATGCGCGCATATTTTAAACTCAAAAGACAATTCCATCATAATGCAATATGCATTACAATTAAGCGTACCTTTAAACGCCACCCCTAGAACAATAATAGACCTATTTACCGCAAAGTGCTTTGCTGTGTCACAATTCATCTTCTATCCAACAACTACATTAATAATAAGACGGATCGTTAAACAGGGACAGACTTGACGACGGAGAGAGGGGTCCCTAAGGAAACCTTATGATTCAAGGTTGCACTAGGGTTTGGGCTCTTTGAAGACGCTTCCTCAGTCCTGCTATCTATATATGAAAATTCTAATATATTTAGGGCCCTAACGCACTTAGGACACTAAGTGTGGTAGCGCGACTGTAGTTGCGCTATCGTGGTATCCTAGTAAAATACGGCCTATCGCCACCAAAACTACGCGTGGAATAGCTTCGCCAACAAAACAAAACACTACCTACCTTACGTGGGGGGGGGTTAAAAAGGCCACATCGAAGCAATTCATCTAAAAAGTAATATTGCATTGTGACATTCGCGCATATGAATAACAATATATCAAATAGCAATATTGCTTTTCTAGATGGATTGATTCGATGTGGCTTTTTTAACCCCCCTGGTGTCTTGTCGGTGGTGCAACCGTGTCCACCAAGCTGTCCTAGTAAGAGATGGCCCTTAGTAATAATATACCTACTAATTTAATAACAGCTCGAATAAACCTAGTTGTACACGACTAATGAATGTAGAATTTTAAACAATTATATATATATAAAAAAGTGGGTCAGGTATCATATTTATATTCGTTTTTGATATGACTTTAATTACAAGCTTACTTTAAAATTAAAATATAAATAAATGCAGGTTCCTAGGTACCTACTCTATATTTATTATATTTTAAGTTTACATTTCGCATATTTTAAAGTTTATTTTTAAAATAATTTTAAAAATATTTTTCTAATAATTAAATCATTATATTATTTGTAAAGGTCTTGCCTTCAGCCGTCTCTGTGACATTGTTCTCACTCATACTGTCCCTTTCTATTGCGTTTCTGTTATCAGTTTGACAGGTTTCCGGGGGTGAGATATCGCCTGTTTAATGGACCACTTTTTTGTTAGAAACACGCATTTGTTTTGTCCCAACATGCATACATGCAAGTTATCCACATGCAGGCAATTTGAACGCGTTTTCGTATATCTTATGATTGGTTCAGCATTCATTTGTAACTGCTGCCTAATCTGTGTTATTAGTATGTTTCGATTATATTCTATAAGTACTCCTCTTTTATTAGTCAATAGGCTATTTTCCAACTAGTCAAATCAGTTACTTTTTACTAAACGTTAAAACACGAAATTACTATGGAATTTGCATGAAAAAGCACACTGTGACGTCATAGAAAAACGTAATAAAATGACGGAGTTATTACGTTTTTCTTGATTAAAATTCATAAATAAGTTAAATAGAAGAACGAAAATGATTTTCTTTAGTTTTAGATCTGTCTTTATCTAATAATCAATTTTATAAGTTATTTTGAACCTAGTACACAACACTAGCCCAGTTGGTAGAACGCTTGCCTCTTACTTTGACTTCATCTTTGGATCATAAATAATTATCACGTTCTCAAGAGTGAAAGAAAACGCCAAAAAACCGGGCCTGTAAATATTTAAATTAGGTAAGTGGACCCAGTCAAAAGCGGGATTTAACAGGTCCGGTTTTTCAAAGAAGCGACTGCCTGTCTGACCTTCCAACCCGTGAAGGGAAAACCCCACAATGCAGGTTAGGTCAGATACCTCCAAAACGCATTTCTCGGGAATGTGGGTTTCCTCGCAATGTTTTCTCTTTAAAACTGAATACGAAGTGAAAAAAGTATGACAAAAAATACTGGAAAACCCGAAAGAATTTCGGAGTTATTTTCTTTCATAGCTCCGGAGTGAAGTGTAAAGCCTAGCGAAATACGTTTCCCGCCATACCCTACATTTTCGGGACCAGCCTACATTCGTTTTAGTGTAAGGCGTAAAGAAAAATAAAAAGAAAGTTTTCGGGAAACTTCATGTTGGTTCATATTTAGACGAACGGAAATACGAATAGTGGACAGAAAGACATAAGCTCACGACTATATACTAATAGGGGTAATCAGAGGTACTAAAACCCACACCTCATCAAGCTTTTCTGTTTCTGTTAGACCAACGTGTTAGGTGGTGAGCCATATCGCTGTCTACAATAGTCAAGACACTGTGTTAGTGAAAAGTAGTCTTAGAAAGACGAAAAATTATTAAAGGTTTATTGAATGACTATTTTTTCCGGCCAAGTTCTTCTATAGTGCGGGTTGTGTGGCCAATAACCAACCTCATCAACCCTGTCAGAATTACTACTGAGCCGCCAAAGACCCTACATACTTACGTAAGTAAACAGTAGCCGGTATTGACTGCCTAACGTGCCCTCCAAACCATGGACCATCTTACTTTTGGCCAATCAGATAATCAAACTGCAATATGTTAACCAAACTAGAGATCACAAAATGATTTTTGTGATTATGTCCTCAACGGAAACCGTGAGCCTAAAGCTGAACTGCTGGACACACAAACCACGACACGTCATAAGAAAAAAGATAGGGTCGCAACATGATATGAGCACATCTTCCACCAGCAAACATAACGAGTTGTCGTCCGTATCGAGAGCCTGGCATTAGTATATGTTCTCAGAATGTGCCCTCAGATTGTTATCGACGAGTGTTATTCCACTTACAAATTTCACGTTAAACTCTACTTGGAAAAAGTTACCCAAGTTCCAGCGAGATTAGATCTGCCACAAGCAATCCCTTTTCTAGATTAATACAAGTTCAGTAATGTGTACAAATTGGAATCCAGAAAATTGCTACAAGTTGATCGGTTCTGTGAAGAAAACAGTTCACTATATCATAAGTAAATGGCCGTCACAAATGAACTAAATTGCCCAAAGGGTTCAAAAGGCAAAACAGCTGTGAAATTTCCCATTTTGTAATAAACATCGTTTCATTGTGAAGGGAAATCACAGGACATACAATAATGAGGATTCTCGTAAGTGAAACGTTACAAGTCGGGCAAGTTTACGCGATCAATATTGATTATGGGCGAATGGGGAGCATTCACTGGTTGTAAGCGGAACACACATTCGCCCCTCTCTCGTTAGCAAACTCGACGGCACTTTTTTGACGTCTGCTCTAGGGGTCTCAAGCGATTCGAGTGCCCTCACACAAACAAATTTGCACTCCCAAAACACTACACTTCTCTCCTAACTTCAAGACAATAAGATCCAAAATTGAACAAGGACCGCGCTCCAAAACTTGCGATTTTTTCCAAGGATACAAAAATGTATTTTCTGTTTTAAAGAACAATGTTTGCGTTAAATTTGGAGTGTTAAGGTTTAGAATTCTTCGAGTTTGGGTTAGGAAGTTTGAATTTTTTGTGTTGTTGGAAAATATTTTTGTACGTACACTTCGTCCTGACTAACTCTTCAGATGAGTATCAAGGAGTTTCTCGTGTTTGGGGCAAAGTTTCATTTTATTGCAAATAAGATATGATTTTTATTTTTATCTTTGTACGAGATAGCGTAATGGAATTATAAGATTTTATTTATTGGACTTCTAACTGTGTTTTGCGGTCCAGTTTGTCGTGTCGATTAGAATTTTGGGGCTACAATGCTTTAACTACATTTGCGTGAGTTATTTTTTGTTCTTGTAAGTATTTTTGAGGTGTATTTTTATACTACATGTGTTATTTGTTGTTGCGTATCTTCTAACCACGTATTTATTCGTATTGAAAAATATCTACCTACTTTTTCTGAAACTAAAAATTAATTCATATGACAATATTGACAATCTATATTAAACAATTTCATTAAAAATTTCCTTGAAATCTCGGATTTTCATTGATTTTATAATTATCGTCATGAAAATATCAGGTATTTTTTGTGTTGAATTCAAACTGTGAAGCGAAAATTATGGCTTCCAGTAATCAGTTGTCAATTACGCAGCGAATTACACTCTGAAAATCATTGAATTATTAAACTCGTATCCAAAATTAACGATTTAATAAGAGCCACGTGTGACCTTTCATGGGATAATAAATACCAAAATGGCATGTGTATCTATTATTCTGAGAATCACACAATGAGCCCCTTAGGGTCTCGAAAAGGTTTGCAACACCTGCTTGCGCCAATCCGATAGTCCTTGGGGTCGGGCCCTTAGTTTTGTAATAAATTACAAACCCTCCCGCCATACCTGTCTTTCTTTTCCAATTATTCGAAAACCTTACCTTCATGATTATGATTCCAAAGCTATATCGATAATATGATGACCAGCAGATTTTGGGGTAAGCCGCAAATAATAGGCAGCTTATTGCAAGAACCTTCGTTGCCTTTTCGATTTTTTGATGATGTAATTTTCGATGCATCTATCTTGATAGTTGATATGTTCAAGATCATCATTTTCTGCTTCATCCACTCCTAGATCCGCTTGCGTTTAAGTGACACGTAAAAATGTATGTACTAATCGATAGTCTACCATATTATTATCAGATTAAAGTTTTTCATCGCATCAAATAATAAACAAAATATCATACTTACTTACTTACTCAATAAAACGTAATAGCTGTATAATCATAATGGACAGAACAAGTTACCGTTTACGATCACTACTTACTTGGGGATTAAAAGGGGACAGCAAATTATGCAAAAGAGTTTATTAGAAAGGGACAAGCTATCAGCTTTGGATGTCCCGGAATCGGGCTGCGGGACTGTTTTAAGATAAAAAGGCTGGGATTAAGGACCATTTCCACTAGGGAAAGGACAGAACAGACTTATGAAAATGGATTTTTTGCTAACACATTTTCATTTATCCAACCAGTCACTAACCTTTAAACGGAGGCTTAATCACATAACTCAGTTTCTATATTGACATTAGATTCATGGTAGAAATGGAACTGATAACTCCTGTAAATTCATTCAGAAATGGCCGGCCTCCGTGGTCCAGTGGTTGAGCGTTGTGCTCACAATCCGGAGGTCCTGGGTTCGAATCCCGGTGGGGACAAATCACAAAAATCACTATGTGATCCCTAGTTTGGTTAGGACATCACAGGCTGTTCACCTGATTGTCCGAAAGTAAGACGATCCGTTCTTCGGAAGGCACGTGAAGCCGTTGGTCCCGGTTACTTTTTACTGATGTAAGTGTGTAATCGTTACATGAGTTATGTCAGAGGCCTTTGGCGGCTCAAACATAACCCTGGTGGTTGATGGATGAGGCTGGTATTCCACCTCATAACCCACACGATAAGACGAAGAAGACCCTATCCTATCTGGTGAAAAAGCACCGTTAAGTTATCGGGCCTGAGCAGTACGGATTGTTCTCAATATTTGACGAAGGTTTTGGGCTGTCCAGGGTACGTAGGGGTTAGTTAGGGCTACGATTGTGGTCGATTTAACTTCTAACTTCTGATGCAATTGAATTTATGTCGTTAAAGTGAATTGGCATTTTGGTGAGTATAATTTTCGATTATTTTGTTGACTGTTGAATGTTTTTTACTTTTATTTTTCTATAGTGAAAACCTCGTTAAAGATTTTTTGAAAAATCACACTCTGATGCAGTTTTCTTCAACACAGACTGATTAAGGAAATGTGTTCCTATGGACCACTGAAATTCCAACAGCATTCAAAGACTTTCCAATATTTACCTAACTACTTATAAAATCATCATATTACCTTACCTAACCTGAAGATTTAACAGGACCGATTTTGAAGTATCTATTCTGATTCGATATATTCGATTTTGATTTTTTTTTTAACTACTTACCAAAATGAATTTAATTTTAGTTTAGACTTCATCATAATCTCTAATTTAAGAGCCGCGCTCTTGTCAGTGTAACATTCTTCATGCTACTTTGTAGAGAAAATAGTTAGTTTAGACTTATGAATATAAAAGTCAAATAAATCATAAAATATATATGGTTTAGCACGAAATCGTCTTTAGAAGTTGGAGTTTTTTTTTTCCTTTTTTTTACGTGACTTACTGTAGATTTGCCGCAGATGGCATTAACTACTTGGCCGGACAAATGGGGAGCGCTGAAGGCTCTCACCCGGTACAACGTTTAAAGTTGGAGTGAATCTGTAAATTACAATGGAAAATCGTTCTCAAGTTGGAGTACTCGTAAGAGTTTTTATATTACATAGTACTTTATTTTATAACTCGACACAATAACAATATCAATCTAAAGCAACTGCTGAGCGTAGGAAAATATTTGAGAAGAACTTTACACGAAGTTTGTTTCCATTGATAAATACGATACGTACGTACATACATAAATATAAACAACCTATATACGTCCCAGTTGGGCACAAGCGTCCCCTCAATCAACCGGAGGGGGTATGGAGCTTAATCCACCACGCTGCTCCACTGCGGGTTGGTGGTGGTGGTGTTTTCGACGGCTAATGGCCGGGACCGGGCCGGATGTGCGCTCCGAAGCACGGAATCATCTTAATTTTCCAGACAAACGGGCAGGCTTAAGCCTGTAAAGTCCTGAAGAAACGTATTATATTTATTTATACTATTTTTTTCTGGGCTTGTTTCTCATCTGGGGAGGGCCGGTTCAATCCCCGGTAGCGAACTTGCACCAATGAGTTATTAATTGCAGTTTCACTAACAGAGTTGGCTCGACCATTTAGACTGCGATACGGCTCACCACCTAACAACTTGGTCTAACGGAAAGCTCGGTGAGGTGTGGGTACTTAGTTCACCTTGCGATGGATGTACCTCTGACTACCCCAATTGGGATATAGTCGTGAGCTTATTTTATGTAAAGTTATGTAATATTTTGTTATATGCCTCTTGCAGTTTGACAGTCGCAACTGCTGTCGACATGGGACTGCATTTTTTTCATTAGTTTTATATCATATTTTTAAATCCCAGGGAAGGTAAACAGCTGAACCCGCCCTATGTTGTTATTTGGGTCGTTCTTCTTTTTTATCGACAATGATCTGTCCTTCGTTCTGCTTCTGATAAGTTATGTTTTAGAATTTTGTTTCATGTTTCCATTGTCCAAAAATATAGTTATCTTATTATACTCAAAATACAAGCAAAATACTAATCGGTTCCTCAATTAGTCCTTAAAGAAGCTTGATTGTTTTTCACAAAATTCTGTGACAGAGTGGTAAATTAAAATGCTGTCTCCGATGAAAAGGACCACTCTGTCACAATATTTTTTGGAATGTGTCTACAAAGAAAAGTATGTTACCAAGATAAAGAGAACCTCTAAATGGTCCTCTACAGACACATCTTTATATGATGTTTTAAAATATTTAATGCCGTTATAATTTTAAAGATGTTAAATCCGATAAATTGAGAAAATGTCTTTTTATTGTCGATAAAAAAGAAGAACGACCCATTTACTACCGGTCCAGTATAAAAGTAATTCTGTCCAGTATAATGGGCACAATACGTTTATCAATGTAGGCGTACGTCCGTAGTGGGTACGGGATCGATTCCCAACCGGTTCCATATCTTTTCATCTCGGGGATTATATGACTTTGACCGACAAATCTATCCGACGGCATTTTAAGACCACCTGAACACTATCATCAGTTAAATGGTCGAAAATAATCTTGAGTTTTTTTGTATGTACTGTAGATACAGAGCCTCCATGGTAGACCATGTAGCTAGAGTGTTAGGCTCACGATCTGGAAGGCAGGGTTCGATTCCCGATGGGTCATTGTCGAAATCATTTTGTGAGATTGTCCTTTGTTTGGCTAGGACATTGCAGGCTAGATAACCTGGTTGTTGGAAAAAGTAAGATGATTCCGTGCTTCGGAGGGCACGTTAAGCCGGGACCAGGCTATTAGCCATAAAACACCTCCACCAATCCGTAGTGGAGCAAAGCAGTGGTTAATTGGTGGAGGCCTGTGCTCAGCTGTGAGACGTGTATAGGCTCATGTGTGTTTGTTATTTATTTATTTTATTTTTTTTCGATGGGTTTGCTCTTGGCCCCAGACTTGCCCGAAGGCATTGACGAGGCCTAAGAGGCCAGAAGGTGCCTGTTCACTCTGGCCTTGAAAGCACCCGGGTTATATGCATTCTGAAATACAGAAGACGGCAAAGAATTCCACTCCCTAGCAGTGCGCATAGTGAAGAATGATGCGAAGCGCTTTGTGCGAGTAATCTTTAGGTTATACAGGGTGTTAGTGACATCGTAACGAAAACTTTGAGGGATGATTCAGGCCATGATTCTGAGTTGATATCAAGTGGAATTTTCTGTCGCAAAAGTATGGAACGGAAAATAATTTAAATTAGCTCTAAAATTTTCATGACTTTTCTCAATTTTTGCAAATGGAATTCTATAGTCTCTGCTTACCCCGGTGGGAAATAGGCGTGAGTTTATGTATGTATGTATGTGTTCTCAATTTTTATGATTTTCGACGGAAAATTCCACTTGATATTAACTCAGAATCATGGTCTGAATCATCCCTCATCCCTCGTTACGATGTCACTAACACCCTGTATAGATTAAGATGCAGTTTTTGTAGTGTCCTTTTTTTATTAGATATAATTTGGACTATTGATTATAACTGTCACTGTGGGCCTGTATGTGGCATTCCACATTCAAACCTTTCATAGAGAAAGAGCAACAACATCGATTAGGTAAACCAAAACAATTCCGTTCAAATACCAAACACTTAAAATAATTACTTATAGTAAATTCAGTGAATTAATTTGCTCGGTCGCTCCAAATACCAGAGATCTTCAAACTATTAATCCAATTAAATACCTTGTAATAGTCATGTTGAACAAAATTGGCATCGTCAGCCAAATCTATAATTGCTGTCAATTAGATACGGTCCTACCATCAAATGATAGAGCTTGGATTGGAACTCTGTCTTACTTAGATTTATTAGTGAATGTCATTAATGGAATGGTACCTATATTTGGAGTTTAGTTAAATTATTCTATTTGTAATTGCGGTTCTTGGAATATTGCCCTTATCTAAATTTGTCATTTATTTATATGCATAGTAACGAGAAAATACTTAAATACATACATACACTATGAAATTCCAAATGCTTCGATCCTGGCATTCTTCTCTTGCTTCCTCCCCATTCATCAATCGTTTCATAATCGGGCGTCCAGAATAGATCGTACTAAACCCATTTTTAGGAAATCTCTAATTTCTCATCTCTTATCTTACAACCCACACGATAGAAGAAGAAATTTCATTAAAATTAAGTTATTCATTAGTCAAAAGTATAAAAATATGTTCTTCATAATATTTAAAAAAAAATAAGCTACTACACGAGGGAAATCTACAATAAATCACTATTACGAAATAAAACTAGCAAGTCCCAAGGTTTTCAAAACCATAAACCGTAAAGTCAAATCTTTTTAAAAGACATAAAATGAAATTTCAAATTTTTATAGGGAATGTATTATATTAATATTATATCTGACTCTACTAAACCCGTCTCATATGCTTATCCATATTATCCGTCTATAAAATCATATCATTCATGTTCCTCTGTGAAATGTATAAACTTTATTGGATAAATATTCCGTGTATCGGATACCTCCTACTGTGCTGCGCGGTCAGGATGCAGATTCGGTTATGCAGATCTAAATCCGAGCTGATATCGACACTGACGACGCCGATTGTACACTGCTTTAACGCAGCAAGCGGCCATTTTGAAAAAAAATCCTGTCGATTCTCTTTTTAAATGATTTTAGGGTTATTATGATTGTTGACTGTTTAGCGGTTTTTCAAATATGGAATGTGATTGCGAAATTTCAAATTATTATCTAATTATTTTTTTTTTTTTTGGCATGACGCGGTTTGCGTATTTGCCACCGACAAAACGAGGAAACATTTCATAAAAATAAAAGGAATTTAGTGAAACAGGAATTTAGGAAGAAGGATCAGAGGATAGTATCTAATTATTTATGGTTACCCAAGACTACGGGTCACAGATTATATTTGACATGTCATTTGCCAAGGTCCTAAATTAAGGTTAGCAATTTAACAAATAATAGTGTAAAATCTCTCTCGCTGATGCAGCAATATTAACAGAATTTTGTCATGTAATACTAAAAGTCTCTCCAATACAGTTAAAAGATTCAAATATAACTCTAATTTATGAATATCTCCTCTTCTTTGATGGGCCACCTATCTAGCCGTCGCAACAGGACGGCAAGGCAGCAACATGGATGTGAGAAGCTCAGTGTGTCGAGAGGTGTACACCACTCTCTGAGAAGCGGTTCACCCGCCTCGCATCTTATGCAAATTTGACTGCCACCCCGCAAACGTGTAACGCAACGCCCCACTCTGGCTGGCCAATGAAGGCAAGCCAGAGGTGAGAGTCCTGCGGCCTGGGGTCCACTCTGGCCGGCCTGTGAAGGCAAGCCGGAGGCGGAGGGCCGGGCCGTCTCTTGACGGATCTCAGCTACTTGATGACACCCATCACTCACCAACATCTCGCCACAAGCTGACCTGCGGAGACTGATTGCACTGTTGAATTCACCAGATTCGCAGAGGTCGTCACAACTCTAATAGTAGACTAATTACTGTTAAGTACACGTTTAATAGTCCATACTCATTGTCTCTTTCTGACCTGTGATTTTGCTATCTTCTTCTTTTATCGTGTGGGTTGTGTGGTGGATTACTAACCTCATCAACCCTGGTGCCAGGGTTACTATTGAGCCGCCAAAAGCCCCAGACATGGCTCATGTAACTACTACTTACTTACATCAGTAAGTAGTAACCGGGTCCAACGGCTTAACGTGCCTTCCGAAGCACGGATCATCTTACTTTTTGGACAATCAGGTGATCAGCCTGTAATGTCCTAACCAAACTAGCGATCACAAGGTGATTTTTGTGATATGTCCCCACCGGGATTCGAACCCGGGACCTCCGGATCGTGACCCCAACGCTCAACCACTAGACCACGGAGGCCACAGGTGGAAGCTATCAATCAGCCCTAACAATTTAAATGCCAAATTAAGTATCACAATCCGGACTATTTATTGTCTCCCGATGCAGATACATTGTTCTACAAACGGGCAGTGTCTGAAACTCAATGCGTTTCAGATTCCAAGCGATAAATGCTGCCAGCCGACGTCAGATGTCGAAGGATTATGCTGTTACAGGGTTGCACGTCAATGGCAGGACGAGTGGCCGTATTGAGAATATTGTGTAAAGTTGTTAGTCTTCACTTGGATGGTCTTGTACTAAGTTTGAGATGAAGGTTGTTTGAACATTGTTTTAAGTTTACGCGGTTATTATTATTAACACTCCAATCTCATCAGTCATCCCGTGATCATGGCACTTGCAATAGTGTCGAAATATCGGGAGTCTCATATCCCTACTTTAAACGCGGTAAGAACCCGTTATTATGTGTTTTAATTATTGAGATGAAGGTTACCGAAAATAGATACCTTTTTGGGAATGAAAATACACCAACAAGAGAAGAAGATAGTGGTCATATATACCTAACATTATTATAATTAATTTCGATATTAGTTAAGTTCTACGCAATAAAGTATATTTCATTTGTTTATTGCTTTGGGTGTAAGTAATATTAAGGGCACAGAATCTTAGGACAAAAGATTTTATGTATTCTTCTATCGTGTGGGTTGTGATGTGGATTACCAACCTCATCAAATCTGGTGTCAGGGTTACTATTGAGCCGCCAAAAGCCCCTGACATGACTCATGTAACGACTACGTACTTACATCATTAAGTAGCAACCGTGACCAACGGCTTAACGTGCCTTCCGAAACACGGATCATCTTACTTTCGGACAATCAGGTGATCAGCCTGTAATGTTCTAAGCAAACTAGGGATCACAAAGTGTTTTTGTGATATGTCGAATCCCATCGGGATTCGAACCCGGGACCTCCGGATCGTGAGCCCAACGCTCAACCAGTGGACCATGGAGGCCGTTTATGTATTGATAAGACAGTTCTTTAAGTTTTGAAATGATAATTTCTTAATCTCGGTTGTGACGGTTCAGATGGTAGAAACGGTCGGTGAAACAAAAGATTGGACTGCCTGCCCGCATTCGTCTAAAATCCCACGTAGAAAAGCCATCTTCAGCCAGCAGTTGAGTTTTCCACCGAAAAATCTAGTAGAGTTTGTTTCCAATACCTCACAATATAACGTTATAAAAAAAAGTTTTCATCTCGAGGTCGTCCGTGCTTCGGAAAGCACGTTAAGCCGTTGGTCCCGGCTGCATTAGCAGTCGTTAATGACCACCAATCCGCACTGGGCCCGCGTGGTGGTTTAAGGCCAGACCTCCCTATCCATCCATAGGGAAGGCCCGTGCTCCAGCAGCGGAGACGTTAATGGGCTGGTGATGATGATAACGTTATATTCTGCGTAGATAGGGACTGAACTGCCTGAAGGTCACACCGTAGACAGAAAGAGATAAATATAAATTTAAAAGCGGTATAAACAAAAGGAAACTAATAAGAAAACTGCTGAAGTCCAAGAGAACGGACCGCAAAACTTGGTTAATCCTCACGAGATGAAAAAGTACAAAGGATCCGAATAAAAGCTGGCCGGATGGAATCGACCCCGGATAGAGTTCGAATGCCACACTGTGACAATGCTGCCTCAAGGCACAGGTGGAGGCGATTTCAGAATTAGAAACTCGTATGTGACGTGATCAGCCTGTACAAACTGAAAGACCTTCGCAGGGTAAAAAAAAACCCTCATATCAAGCTGCTTTACTGAGGGTTGGTAAACCTATTTGGCTGAAGGACATTCCGAAGGTAAAAAAAACCCACATATCAAGCTGCTTTACTGCGGGTTGGTGGACCTTTTTGAATCATTTAAGTTCAAAAGTGTGTGTGTAATCCCTAAAGGAATAGGCAGAGCCACAAGTAATCAGGGACTTGCACCCACTATTAATACAAAGTCCAAAAGATGGATATAACGAACATTTATGGTGACAAGGAACCAGCATATCGGCCATAACAATTGTCCATCATATAGATAGATAGATAGATAAAAACATTTATTTGGTCTACAGACACACATGCATACAAAAAGAAAAAGATATCACCTACTTACTAACTTATACTTGCTACGGTTTTACCGTATATAACGGCCTCCGTGGTGCAGTGGTTGAGCGTTGGGCTCACGATTCGGAGATCCCAGGTTCGAATCCCAGTGGGGACAAATCACAAAAATCATTTTGTGATCCCCAGTTTGGTTAGGACATTACAGGCTAATCACCTGATTGTCCAAAATGTAAGATGATCCGTGCTTCGGAAGGCACGTTAAGCCGTTGGTCCCGGTTACAACATACTGATGTCAGTACTTAGGTAGTCGTTACATGAGCCATGTCAGGGTCTTTGGCGGCTCAATAATAACCCTGACACCAGGGTTGACGAGGTTAGTGATTTACCTCGCAACCCACACTATAGAAGAAGACCGTAAAAGCAAAGCAACTTTTACCAACGAAAATATTGATACTGGTCATTAAAAATAGATTAGTGTCTTACTATATTTGCTCGTCCTTCATTATATAATTATACCTTTAATATTTTAGATATGAAACACAAACAAAGGACATGGAAGTTTGTTGTAAAATAAACATAACATATAACATAAGGTCACGACTAAATTGGTTCAGCGGTTTAAGAATGGAAAGGTAACAGACATACACACAGACAGAGTTACTTCTGCATTTATAATATTATTAGTGTGGATACTTAATACGGAGTTTCCTATCACAAGCAAATCGTTGCTTAAACGGAGCCTCCGTGCACCTGATAATGGAAAAATAACAAGGATAAAGAAATAAACATTTTTATTTTTATTTTTTTTTATTTATTTTTATTTTTTTTATTTATTTTTATTTTATTTTTATTTATTTTATTTATTTACTTAAACTATAAATGCATAAGGACCTGTGCCTGCATGTTACCTTTTAACACCTAAACCGTTGAGCCGTCTTGGTAGAGAATTGGCACACAGATCAAAATTCAAAGACAACCATAGGTTAAGCACCCTAAAGAACGTTATTATTGCAGGTTTCCTAACACAATTACCGAAGTGCACATGTTAATAACCTACCCTCCATAATAGCCCTAACCAGGGCTGATGAGGTATATAGGCGAAGGGGTTCTTCTATCGTGTTGGTTGTGACGTGATCACCGATCTCATAAACCCTACATCACTCACTCACAGCTCTACGCAACTCTACTTACATCAGTAAGCCGTACGAGAAGACTGAAGTCCTCGAGGACTAAGACAAATGCACAAAGTTACAAACATGAACTCACGCCTATTTCGCAGGTAAGCAGAGAAAAAGCTAACCTAACCTAATCTAACATGCACGATTACCGAAGTCCACGTCTTAATAACCTACTCTCCATTATAACCCTAACCAGGGCTGATGAGGTAGATCATTGACCACACAACCCATACGAGAAGACCGAAGTCCTCGAGGACTAAGACATTATGCACAAAGTTACAAACATACATGAACTCACGCCTATTTCCCACCGCGGTAAGCAGAGAAAAAGCGGAAAGTTAGTCTCTTATAAATTACTCCAAACAAATATTGAGTTGACTTAGAAGTCCGAAGTTAGTTCTTGAATGCTCAAGGGCTTTAAGTAACGGATGGATTTAACAAATGATAGAATTAATATGTTCATTTATTAATTACGTCTGCGCTTTTGGGAGTCCCTGTTATGTGATCCATCTTGGTGCAAACATTGTTGCTGGAGTTTTAGTTTTTAGTTTGTATGGTTTTTATTTTTGATTATTTTTATCAAAAAACGTTTGTTGTCAAATGATTAATAGACAATGGTGCTAATTCCTGCAGACGCCATTTATTTATTTTTTTAAGTTATACCTGTCATTTTTCCATCCGTTGAAAAAGAAAGGGACGGGTAATCGACAGGCATAAAATTTATGGAATACACGTCAATTTTAAGCAGATATCTAAAATAACCGTCTATAAATTTTACATCGGCCAATTACCCGACAGAATTAAGTAGACAGCACGTCAAACGGGTTGCATACAAGCGAGATGTCTATTTTATTCGCACGGGTTATTCATTCATTTTAAAATTAACTTGTTGAGAATCATCAGTCTCTTTCCTTTTCGGCGGATAAGAAAATGACGGGTATAACTTAAAATAAAATTAGTATGTAATAAACAATATCATAGAACAAAGAATAATACTCCGTATAGAACGATAACTCTCCGCTCCGCACCAATTCGTATCGGCCGACCTCACTCCCTCTGGGTCTCATATTGTGTGAGTGCGCGGGCTGTGTCTCACTCGTACTTACGCGTTAGGGGGCCCACGGCAAAAACATTTAAAAAAAAATGTATAAAGTATCAGGTGATCAGCTCATCGCCACGATTAGACACGTTAACCCGTTGGTGTCGGTTACTGCTTACTGATGTAAGTAGAGTTGCGTAGAGTTGTGAGTAAGTGATGTGGGGTTGATGAGATCGGTAATCACCTCACAACCTACACGATAGAAGACAAAGCACCTTCGCCTATATACCTTACAGTTCATCATGTTAGAAAGTTTCATCACGTTATCATCTTATTAAATATAACTTAATACACGCCTTTCTCCCATTAAGGTAGGTACAGACCACAGAATTCCACTTACGAGGATTCTGAGTCACCACCTTCGATTCCTCCACTCTCATCAAATACTGCATGCATGCTCGCCGGTTTAGAAACTTATTCTAGACCTGGCCTTTCAAGTCCTGGATTTAATAGCGGTATGTACGCCGAGGCCTTCCTCTTCCAACTCTGCCACTTACAGCCATATGAAATGAAGTTAAATATATTTATTGTGAATCATAGGTAAAGTATAGGCGTTCATGTCAAATTATAAGTTACTTCATCCAGCTATATCCCGCCATATAGGCATACAATGTTAAGTCTTATAAATCTAAAGTCATGCTCGTAAACACATTATACAACACATACTCATTAAAAGCATTACAATCTTCATCAAATTGTCACCACATATATACATTTAATTTAATTCATATATTATAATATCATTTAAGAATTCTTTTAGAGTATAGTACATTAAAATTTGGTCTTTAATATATCATGCAGTTTATTTTTAAAAATATTCATGTCATCACATTCACGCATTGATTTAGGCAGTTTATTAATCTCTTTCGTAACTCGCCTCAAAAATCCTCATCAAACCTTTACTTAAATAGCCTTACTACTAAAAACTCCACTCCCATTTAGCTTGATAATTTAAGAAACTGGGCTGCAGCTACATTTTAGCGTCGTCGGCAACTTGGCAACTCATTTTAATTGCTCAAAGAGGGCCGTGTTAATTGATAGATGCGCTCCCTACTTACTCAAATTATCGAGTCAACTTAAAGTGGGATAGTTCAGGAGGGATCATAGTAAACTCGGGAAAAGTTTATGTATGTATATTATGAGAATGACCGTGTATACATGAACCCTTTAGCGTAATGGTAACACCTTAATTGCCTAAGGAGAGGACCCTGTGTCGAATTCCGGTTAATATTCACAAATAAGTTAAATAGAAAAACGAAAATTATTGTCACCTTTAGATCTGTATATATTTAGTAATCAGAATTTCATAATTTATCTTTGACCTAGGCAACCACCCAATTGTCATAAGTGAAGGACAGCACTATTTAAAAATAGTGCTTTTAATACAGCTTCAAGAAGAAAATAAAATTAATTCGACACCTATTTAAGAATAAAAGTAGCCAATTAGTTACCTTCACCTGTTTCATTAATATATTCAACGAACAATCTTTCAACCGAGGCACGATTTGACTAAGAAAGGATTACTTTAACCTCATAAATCTTCAGGTTAAATATACGGAAATTCACCTTGAATCGATTTAAAAAGTTAACGTGCGGATCTCACCATCTGCGGATCCGAAGTTATTTAATAAAAATATATTTCCCACGACGAACCGGGGATTTTGCTCATTCCCGGGAAACCGGGATTTGGGAATACGCCTTCTAGGCTACGTACAACCAATTTCACAGCTCGTGACTTTTGTTTTAATATTTTTATTGTTCTACTAGTCTTTGCGCGTGTCTTTATATGTAGGCGTCTTATAACAAAGAAGACTTAACTAGTTTTGACATAATAACGTATACAGTCTTAAGTATATTTAGGAGGAGAATGGATTAATTATGTAATAGTTTTCACTAACACAGTTGGCTCAACCATTATAGACGGCGATACGGTTTAACATCTATCACGTTGGTCTAACAGAAAGCTCGGTGAGAATCATTTATTCAACGTAATTATCATGAATAAACTTTGAAGACCAATTTAACATTTTTGAATCTACGTCATTACGCAAAGTAGTGGCTGAAGAGAAGAAGTGACAAGAAACTGAAACAGCAACACATCTTTTAAATGACAGTATACATTACAAGTTATTCCATAACTAGAGGAACACATTTTTATCGTTTAGGTTATCTTATAATAAGCTTTTTTACATAAAGTAAGCTTCACACTGGGTACCTAGTTCATATTGCGATGGACGTGCCTCTGATAACCCCATTAGAATATATTCGTGAGCTTACGTGTATAGTTTATACACTACCCTCCCAATATTTGGCTACGGAAATGGCATTGTCAGTAACACTACACTATATACAGAGTGTTAGTGACATCGTAACGAATACTCAGGGGAATGATTCGGCTGATTATTCTGAGTTAATATCAAGTGCAATTTTCCATCGCAAAAGTATAAAATGAAAAATAATAAAAAAAAAACTAAAAAAACATGAATTTTGCGACGGAAAATTCCACTTGATATTAACTCAGAATAATCAGCTGAATCATCCCCCTCAGTATTCGTTACGATGGCACTTACACCCCGCACAAGTACATACGATAGCCATACAAGTAGGTATAAGTGTTACTGATACCGTAACGAATACTGAATGAATGGTTCAGACCATGATTCTGAGTTGATTTCAAGTGAAATTTTCTATCGCAAAATTCATAAAAATGTTTGTGTTTTTTTTTTTAATTATTTTCAGTTCCATACTTTTGCGATGGAAAATTCCACTTGATATCAACTCAGAATCGTGATCTCAATCATCCCTCAAAGTGTTCGTTACGGTGGTACTAACATCCTGTATATAACATTTCCACATAAACACAACTAAAAACTTTTAATTACAATTTTGGAAAACAAGGTACATTTATATAATCAGCTGCAAACGAAACTAGAAACAGCCAAATGGAATTGCATTTATAATATTGTTATTACCGCTACCATACTATTGTTAGAATTACCGTGAAAATTTGAATTCGCATAATACCTACGTACGTATCTTGTTTGATATATGAGCTAACTAGTTTCGATATCAGGTAACAAGGGATTGCTAAACTCTTAAATTATAAACTAGAGAAAGGTTTACAACCCGTTCACTTACTTGAACGTTTCGCGCTATTGGTTGAACTAATTCTGTCCCCTTTTTTCATTTTAATTGCTTACGTAGGTAGGACTTACGATCTGGAAGTCCGGGTTCGATTCCCGATGGGGATATAGTATTATTCTGGTAATAAGGACATTTGTGTTTTTTTTCTTTGTTTTATTCTTTGGTTAAGTATTTAATGTTGTTATATTGTGTAAGTAAATGTATGCGAGTCATGATTGTCCGAAAAAGTAGATGACTCCGTGCTTTGGAAGGGACGTTAATCCGTTGAACGCCTCCATCACCCGCAGTCGATCATTGTGGTGGAGTATACTCCAAACCCCCTCGGGTTGGTTGAGGGGAGGCCTGTGCCTAGCAGTATTACAAGATTCGAAACACGGGCGGCCATGTTTGAGCTTCGTGTGACGTCACATTTCACGAAATAAACAAAAGCTATCTGTCAGGTTTCAAGTTATACTGTTTGACAGTTTCTATGCTTATTGAAATGCGACGTCACTGGGCAGAATGTCACGTGACCAAGCGTTTTCGCGCGAAATTTGAATGAAAAAAAAATGACCCTTTCAGTAGCCAATTGTAGTGCATAACTTTTATCCATATTCACATCCTGGACACTTCGTACAAAAAACCTCGTTTTACACAGACACTACACATTGAAGTTATTGTACACGCGCATCTGTGTGTGTGACGTCTGACGCCCGTACGATTGAAGACTAAAGTAAGCCCGCGGGGCGGGGGGGTGAGGGAAAGCTAGCTCAGCCGCGCGGGAACGTGAGTTGCCGTTCTATAGGCCGTAGGGTTGTATTAATAAACTAACCTCAGCTAAGACTGCCCTAAAGACCATGCTCAAGTTCCTGTTTTTATATGAGAACAGTCACATTGACACGATCTTGAGAGCAGTCTAGAAAGAAAGAAAGAAAATATATAAATCAAAATCGTTTGAGTTCGCTTGAAAATCACGATTTTAACCAACTGATAACAAATTAATTTTATCAAACATGGCCGAATTTTAGAAAATCACGATTTTCTGCTCCAACCCCCTTTTAGATCCTAAACTAACAACTGGTTAGATCAAAACAATTTTAATTTGTTATCAGTTGGTTAAAATCGTGATTTTCAAGCGAACTCAAACGATTTTGATTTATATATTTTCTTTCTTTCTTTCTAGACTGCTCTCAAGATCTTGTCAATGTGACTGTTCTCATATAAAAACAGGGACTTGAGCATGGTCTTTAAGGCAGTCTTAGCTGAGATTAGTTTATTAATACCACCCGTAGTCTTATTCCCTATTCTAGCCACAGGCTTATACTGTCTCCCAAGATACAGGTTTATTCCTAGTTGGAAAGCCTAGAAAGATAAGTTACTGTTATTCTCTGGCTTCTCTACTTATTTTTTTCATTCGATATAAAAAAGTGTTTGGCCACTTGATACGACACGATTCATTTATAACAAACATCATAGACGGAAAAATTGAAGGGAAGAGAGGAAGGGGTAGACCTAGGAGAACATTTATGAAACAAATAAAAGAGAAGGTGCAGGTCGTGTCGTATCAGGAGGTGAAGGTTTTGGCGGGAAGAAGAGAGGAATGGCGATTACTCTACCGACAAGAGCGCAGCTCTTAAATAAAGAGAGATAAAAAGTGCCATCTGAAGTTATACTTACAGCCGAAATGAATTTAGCCGCAAAATTGATTACACAATTACGAAATTCATCCATCATAAGATCTCTTTGATGGATGTTTATCACACCAGACCGTTCCATCTGAGTGGTAAAACAGATGGTATATGTATACTTTCCTGGCTGGAGAGGGAGTAAAAAAAAATGTTCAGCTGCTCTCCATTCTGGATTTGTCGTAAAGTTTTATCTGACTAGGACACTATCTTTACTTGGCCGGAGTAATGGGAAGCGCTAAGGGTACAGAAATTATGTACATTGTAAGAAGAATACAGAAAGCTGATATTTCCCTTTTTTCTTAAGCTATAGACTATTTTCAGGTATATAGGGATAGAGCAAGTGGTTAGTATTCTTCGTTTCCTTCATCTTTTTCATATTTATTTTCTTATTTTAAATTTTGCAATAGAGTTTTGCGCTATAAAGACCCAACAGAAAGGTCAATGAGCGACCATGTTAGCAACCCAAAAATAAGATAAACCTTTGAGTGTGTATACAAAAAACACTTTTTTAATTAAAACTTAAAACGAGGCTTTAGAAAACAAACATGGCCGAATTTTAGAAAATCACGATTTTCTGCTCCAACCCCCTTTTAGATCCTAAACTAACAACTGGTTAGATCAGAACAATTTTAATTTGTTATCAGTTGGTTAAAATCGTGATTTTCAAGCGAACTCAAACGATTTTGATTTATATAGACTTAGGAGTGATCTCAAATGTTTTTATTTTTAATTTCATTCTCAAACATCAACAACACCATTTTTTCCTTCTCATTTAAAATGTAAACTTTGAAAATAGAACTTGGATTGAGAAACACAAAAATATAGTAGAAGAGGTCTTGGAATAAATAATTTTTATTTAGTTATTCCTTTTAATTGCCTTCTGTATAATTGAAAAATAATATCAAAGGCTAACCAGAATGGTTCTTAAATGTCTTTCAAAAACACGAGTCTGGCAGCTAATTATTTTTTTAAGAGCCCTATTAATGTATTTACAGAATACTCCCCCATAATGTTGTACCGAAGGGCCATTCTATCACGCCCGGACCATTACGGGCTGCGCACTGACAATAATAGTGTTTAAATTATACCCACAAATTTATTGTTATTACTTTACTAAATACGCCTTTTGCGTGTTCTAAATACGCCTCTGTCCTGCCTATTTTTGACGGGTTAAGTCTTTACGATTTGCTTTTGGGAACAATTGTAACGGCATTTCTGGTGTAGGTAAATAAAAGAACGTTAATTGTTATAATATACCTACGAATATGGGTTTTATTTTTTTATGTTTACGAATATATTTAAATGTGTGACCAACATCACAGGTCACTGTTTACTTATGACACAAACCATGTTCTTAGAGTCTAAATACGGAAACTAAGCCCACTAATAACTGGTTTATCATAGCCAGCTTACGACATCGTATCAACAGTGGCTGCAAGTTGTTTTGATTAGTTGTAGCTCTGCCCACCCTGTTAGGGATTAGGGGAATGAGTTTATGTATGTATGTAAGCCCACCGACACATAACATAAAAGCATACAGGCATTAAGCTGTTGGTCCCGGTTACTACTTACTGATGTAAGTAAGTAGTCGTTACATGAGCCATGTCGGACGCCTTTGGCGGCTCAGTAGTAACCCTGACACCAGGATTGATGGGGTTGGTAATCCACCTCACAACCCACACGATAGAAGAAGAGAAGAAGCATAAAGTGTTCAAATTCGCAAGTTTTCATTTGTTTTTAATTCACTATATATTTAGTCATCATCATCATCAGCCCATTAGATAACGTCCCTACTGCTGGTGCACCGGCCTTCCCTATGGATGGCCCAGTGCGGATTGATGGCTATTAACGACTGCTAATGCAGCCGGGACCAACAGCTTAACGTGCCTTCCGAAGCACGGAGGAGCTCGAGATCAAAACTTTTTTTTTGGTCACCCATCCTATGACCGGCCTTTGCGAAAGTTGCTTAACTTCAACAATCGCAGACCGAGCGCGTTTACCGCTGCGCCACCGAGCTCCTCACTATATATTCACTATTATCTTAACCACTCTAATTAAGTGACCAACAAACCAGTATCATAACTGAAATGATTATGACAAAGTTTTTAAAAGGTCTAGAACGGAACAGCCCGCATACTCGACTCCTATAAACATGAACTTCCTTTAAAGAGCTCAGACTAATTAATGCTAAATCTTTGCAGTCCATACTAACAAGTACTTGAACCTCTCGTCTTCTTTCCTCCCACTCCATTCCTCTCAACTCCTCTAAAATCCTCTCATTCCCTTTTTCAGTTTTAAGGTAAATTTTTCGACCGAAAAAATAAGCTAAACAAACCCTTTACTCCCATTTTCCTTGAAATAAATCACGGTTTTTATTTTTTAAGAAGTTTTAAGTAAAGAAACTTAGGGCAAGTAACGCTTTTAAGAGAAATGTTGGCTGGTTGAATGCTTAGAACATTAATTTATGTTGTGAAGGTTGAATGGCAGCTTTAAAGTTCCCGATGTATTTTTTTTTTCTTATTTGATTCATGTGTATAATCGTGTTAGAGGCCTTGGAGTGGCTTGACAACTCTGGCAAATGCGTTGTATGGCCCAAACACCACCAACCCGCAGTGGAGCATCGTAGTGGAGTAAGCTCTATGGAGCATACTTAATTAATCGGAAAGGGCAGAGCCTAGCAGTTGGGCATATATTGGCTACTTCTTCTTCTATCTTATGGGTTGTAAGGTGGATAACCAACCCCCTGCAAAGCCAAAGGCCCTACTTAGATCACTAAGTAGTAACCGAAACCAACGGCTTAACGTGCCTTCCGAAGCACGGATCATCTTACTTTCGGACAATCAGGTGATCAGCCTGTAATGTCCTAACCAAACTAGGGATCACAAAGTAATTTTGTGGTATGTCCCCACCGGGATTCGAACCCGGGACCTCCGGATAGTGAGCCCAACGCTCAACCACTGGACCACGGAGGCTGTTTTAATAGTTCATATATTACTCATAATACGTAATTTGGCAAAAAATCAAAAAGGGAGCACAGTTGTATTTGAATATGACTCATTCTTTCCTAGACTGTAACTTTCTTATGACTCATATTCATGCATAGATATATATAAACTCACGCCTATTTGCCACCTATTTACACACTTCTCTTGCTTCCACATTCGTCACTCCTTTCATACCCGCACACCGGTTCAGAGTAGATCGTCCTATACCTTTTCTAAGGACATCTCGAATTAAACAAACAAATATCCATAAATGTACGTATATACTCGTATATGACATACACACATCGCGGTGGGAGATACTGGCTCAGGATTTGGTCCCGGTTACTACTTACTGACGTAAGTATGTAGTCGTCACATGAGTCATATCAGGTGCATTTGGCGGCTCAATAGTAATAATATACTTTATTGCACTTAACAACTAGTTAGATCACAAACAAGAAATGGACGTTTACAAGGGTGGACTTATCTCTAAGAGAGATCTCTTCCAGCCAACCCAGAGGTAGTATTAGAGTAACTGCGGAAGAATAAAAAGAGGTGCAATATATTAAATACATTATAATAATTATATCTACATATAAAACCGTTTAAAAAAATATATATACATATACAGTAAAGTATATATATACAGTAACCCTGACTCCAGGGTTGATGAGGTTGGTAATCTACCTCACCCACACGATAGAAGAAGAAGATTAAAACAGCTATTATATGTATGTAGATATTTGTTTGTACGAAATTTCCGAAACATTTCGTAAATAAATAACGGGTCGTTTGCTGCCATCAACCGACAATGCGTACATAAGTAGACGTCGTGTCGCGGAACCCTTCTGACTCGTTACCTACAGTGACACGCAGAATGCGCAATGATAGGCGAAATCGGCCACTATGTCAATCGACCCCGGTTTTAATGTATAAATGCATGGGACACTGATACTCACGCCCGTTGTCCTAACGGCATGAGCAGACGCACAAACAGGACGATAAACATTCTGACTTAGACTAAATTAAAACCTGCAGCACGAGATGACAGTTCTCAAGTTCGCAAATAGGTCACGTCAAAAAAAATCTGTAAAAAAAAGTTAAACGGTTTTATTTTATCTGCACTGAAAACTAGAAAATAAATAGTTACTTACCTATCAATCTATGTAGGTGGTCCCGGTCATTACCATCTCTGATGGTAGTGGTCGTCATAACATGAGCCATGTTAGCGGCCGAAAGGCGGTTCATGAAAGAACACTAACACCAGGGTTTGCTTGGTAGGTAAACTAAGCAGCCCACACCATAACAAGTTCGTATTTTGAACTTCTAGTTCAGAAATATTTTGGTACTAGGCAGAATAGCATTTAAGCATATTAAACTAAAAAAACAACGTGGGGCCCCTCTGAAATCAGCAGTGCAGTCTATGGCAGTTTCAATTTCTAATTTTGACCCGAATGAACAAATACCGTACGGGTTGAGCTAAATAAAACCGTTTAATAAAAAGGTGTCATTTTTAAAATACTTAGTTACAGTTATATTTTTTTACCTGAGTAACTAAGTATTATATATATAAGGTACGAAATATCTTTGAAAACAACGCGAAAGGTTTCATCGGGACGGTAAAATAAGTTGTGAGTAACAGCATCGAAGTGAAGGGAGTCGTCAAGTAAATGACCACTTAGGGGCACTCGGTTGTAATGAGAATAGTGGGTCGTTTCGGCTATTGCTAGAGAAACTACAACCCGTGCGAATTAACTAGACAAGTAGACACCTCGCTCGGATGACGTAGGGTTAAAGTCCTCGTGTGGAAGTCTCGGGTGAGATTCCCAGTGGGGACATATCACAAAAATCACTTTGTCATCACTAGTTTGGTTAAGGGTGTAGGTTAGTCTAGTTCCTATCTGTTACCTAGATGGCGTACGTGTACCGGATTCAGTGGAAACCTAAATGAATTAGTCTTTTTCTCATTTATCATTATTTCTGAGGCTTCATTTTATTTGTGCCACAAAAGGTGTAATAATAATGTACATACATACATAAACAGCCTATATACGTCCCACTGCTGGACACAGGCCTCCCTTCAATCAACCGGAGGGAGTATGGAGCATACTCCACCATGCTGCTCCACTGCGGGTTGGTGGAGGTGTTTTTACGGCTAATAGCCGGGACCAACGGCTTAACGTGCCCTCCGAACCACGGAATCATCTTACTTTTTCGGACAATCAGGTCATTCAAGCCTGAAAAGTCCTTACCAAACAAAGGACAGTCTCACAAAGTGATTTCGACAATGTCCCCATCGCGAATCGACCCCGGACCTCCAGATCGTGAGCCTAACGCTCTAACCACTAGACCACGGAGGCTGTAATAATAATGTATTTTCTTTAAATTATTGTATAATATACATTCCCATAAAAAAATATTTGTTAAGTTTCTGTATTTTATGTTACAAATAAACGTAAATAATCCTTTACAAAACTTGTTTTATATATCTAATAATAAGTTATAAAAAGAACATTTAAATAGGAAGTTGTCAATAGCTTCAGACCCAGAGTGAACCTGAAGAAAGAAGGAAGGATTTATAATATATTTTTATTGTTTGTAGGTTCTCTAGACATTCAAGTAGTGGCAAAAAGGTGTAGAGTTTATTTAACCTTCGTTAATATCAAATGGAATTTTCCGTCGCAAAATCCTTGATGTCTTTTTGTGTTTTTTTTAAATTACTTCAAAATATTTATGTTTTTGTTTTCTGTCTGAAAATTCATGATTTTTTATTATTATTATTATTATTTATTTAATTTTAAGATAACATAGATCCAATTGGTTAGTAACATGGAATAAAACTTAAAAGATAATGTTAGTATCGTAGGTTGTAGAAGAAACATCATAAAATTTCGTTTCTTTCTACGAGTATTTTGGCCCAGTGCCTCATAATTGGGGAGTCATACCTGGCCGCGATAGTTTTCAGGATGGAGTTGGAGCTGGCCCGCACCCTGCAGAGCAACGAGGCAGACTTTATTATTTTCAGTTCCATACTTTTACGACAGAAAATAATTCCAGTTAATATCAACTCAGATTCATGGGCTGAATCATCCCTCAAAGTTTTCGTTACGATGTCACTAACATACTGTATAATATTACATATTTGAAAAACTATTGTGTCCAATTGTCCATACATCCACATAGTATATAGATCGCGACTTTGACGAAAACGTTTATATAACGTGTATTTTTTATGCAATTTTATAAGGTCCTTCTACTTATTTGCAGTCGTTTAAACAAATGGACACAATAGTTTTTCATCGGAAAATCGAAGACACCGCATTCGTTTCTTCTACACTCATCAGACTTGTTCCATTATTCCTGCGGAACCATATCCAGGCGTTTGAAACACCCATTTGACAGATTTTTCGTGCTTCAAGTCACGACAATACCAATTATATTCTGTTGTTAATTACACTTATTTTTGTTTTCGTGTCTAATCTGAAATGATTTTGTTAATCAGTATTATAAATGGGCAAAGTTCGAACAGGATACGGATATTAAGATACAGATAATATTTAAAACTTTTCTAATCGAGTGGAAGTTTTTTTTATTTACAATAAAAAAAATATTGTTCGAATCTCGCTACCGGACTTTCAATGAATTATTTAATTTATCTTATGTGCCGTTTTCGCTAACACTGTTGGGTCGATTATAGACGGCGATACGGCTCACCACCTATCACGTTGGTCTAAGAGATACCTCGGTGAGGTGTGGGTACTTAGTTCATCTTGCGATGGATGTACCTCTGACTACCCCATTGGGATATAGTCATGAGCCTATGTTATGTTACAAAGATTTTTTTTAATGTTTTTTCAGTGACTTTTTATTAACATATTATTGTTTATTGTTTCAGGTATGTTGCAGCATCTAACTCATGACCATACACATCATAGAATATGGTTATTAACGACGGTATTGTATCGGTGGTCCGAGTTCGACTCACGATGGGGACATTGTCGAAAATCATTTTGTGACCACTTTTCACTTTGTGTCACTTCAGTCCTTTATTTGACTTGGGACCAACTACTTAACGTGTCTTGAACCATGTTACTTTCAGACATTCGGGTCATCAGCCCGCAATGTCCTAACCAAAATAGGGAACACAAAGTGGTTTTTGTTGATATGTGCCCACCGGGAATCGAACCCGAAACTATACTAACTTATCTTGGGCAATGTTATCCAGTTAGCATATTGAGAATATTTAGACATTTCGCCTTAAAATATATTTACGAAATGAGGTTACATTATGTAAATTGATATTACTTTGTTATCAAGGTATACTTAAACGAAAAACCGTGTGGCTGTCGTTAAGGCGAATCTGTTTCCAAATTAAAATTAAAACCGTTCGCATTAAAGCTCGGCAAATCGTTAGTCTTAATTTCAGTTGCCCGATGAACTAAGCATGACAACACTAAAAGCGAAGCTATTTTTATTTAAAGCAAACCTAAGTTGAACGATTTTTTTAGTTCATTAATTTTAAACTCGTTGCCCTTAGCGCTTTCCATTTCTCCGACCAAGTAGTTACGTCAATAAACAGCCCAAAAATAGTTGAGTCATAAAGTGTCAAAAGTAGTTACATCTCTCTTTCACTAAGCGTAAGAGGGATTCTATTTTCAGAACTCTTAAACTAAAATAGATATTCTGGCCGAATATGAATTGTAATGTAAAATTCATTTCCATCAATTAAGCATTCTACCTACAACGAATACAGTCTCATTTGTATAACTCAGAACTACCGCTGCAGCCAGGACACTCCGTACAACTCTTACTCTTACCGCGTGCCGCCTAACGCATAGGAGCGAACGAGACAGACAGTTCATACGCGCTCCCTTACTCTTTAACGGCTTACGGCCATTTAGATTAAAATGCGACCGAGCGGAGGTAAAACGCCAATAAACATTTTTGCGAGGCGAACTGTTCTAATAAGCCTATTGATGAACATCATTATCAGCTCATTAACGTCCCCACTGCTGGGGCACGGGCCTTCCCTATGGATGGATAGGGAGATCGGGCCTTAAACCATCACGCGGGCCCAGTGCGGATTGATGATTATTAACGACTGCTAATGCAGCCGGGACCAACGGCTTAACGTGCCTTCCGAGGCAAGGAGGAGCTCGAGATGAAAACTTTTTTTTTGTGGTCACCCATCCTATGACCGGCCTTTGTGAAAGTTGCTTAACTTCAACAATCGCAGACCGAGCGCGTTTATCGCTGCGACACCGAGCTCCTCCAAATCAGTTACTTTTTATTAATCGTCAAAACGCGAAATTACTATGGAATTTATGGAATTAATAACTTTCTTTATTAAATTCATAAGTAACTTAAATTAGAAAAAGACAACATGTTTTGTCAAGTTTAGAACTGTTTTTATTTAGTAATCATAATTTCATAATTTATTTTTGAGATAAGAAACTAATAGCAGTTATTAAGTATTCTTTGTTCAACACTACCGCTTCGACAGACGAATACCTAGTTGATTTTTACAACTTGCTCAGGATGATTAAACAACTGAACGCATTCTAAGTTAATTTTTTACTCACAGCAATCTATCGCTTCGCTTACAGTGTAACATAGACATTAAATTGAAATGCACAGTCAGCTTCGGGCGTGATTGACGAGCGAACGCGGTAAGCAAATACGATCCTAAAATACATACTTTTACAGTGTGCGGAGCTTTAACAAGAATGGAAATGTAAAAGGAAATGTTGTATTGCGTTTTTAAATAGGCTAGTTTCCAACTAGTCAAATCAGTTACTTTTTACTAATTGTCAAAACACGTAATTACTACGGACTTTGTATGAAATAGCAACCTGTGACGTCATAGAAAAACGTGACAAAATGTCGCACTTATTATTACATTCCTAAGGAGGTCCTGGGTTCGATTCCCAGTGGGGACATATCACAAAAATTACTTTGTGGTCCCTAGTTTGGTTAGGACATTACAGGCTGATCACCTGATTGTCCGAAAGTAAGACGATCCGTGCTTCGGAAGAGCCGTTGGTCCCAGTTACTACTTACTGTGTAAGTACGTAGTCGTTATAAATGAGTCATGTCAGGGGCCTTTGGCGGCTCAATAGTAACCCCGACACCAGGGTTGATGAGGTTGGTAATTCGCCTCACAACCCACACGATAGAAGAAGATTACATTTATCTTTATTAAAATTCATAAATAAGCTAAATAGAAAGAAGAAAACGTTTTTGTCACCTTTAGATCTGTCTTTATTTAGTAATCAGAATTTCATATTTTATCTTTGACCTAGAAAACTATCCAATTTCCTTGTCGTTTACATGGTATTAGTGACATCGTAGCGAAAACTTTGAGAGATGATTCAGACCATGATTCGTGTGCGTCAAGCTAGCGGCCTCAAAAAAAAAAATGGACACGAAAAAATAATTTGACCATACCAAAAAATAGTACTCTTATTGAAAAAAATAGTACCTGTTGTAAAAAAATTAGTACCATCACGGTTCTGGATTTATAGCCATGTTTTATTGCACTTGCTAGCTTGACGGTGAGCGAAATTTGGCGAGAGTTAACGACAAGGTCTTTCGCTTTGATTTAAACGCCAAAAAATAGTACCGAAATAGTACTCACCCCCTGCAAAATACCGAAAGTAATACTTCAACGGTTCCAAAGTTATAAAGGCAGTTCTTTGATCCCGCTAGCTTGACGTTTTGAAAATACCTATTATCTGGGGAACGCTTGCATACTTCAGTATGTAACTAATGTCAATAAACTCGTATGAAATAGTACTCCCTACCATCATAATTTTGATCCGATTCTCTTTGTAGAAATGTTAAAAAATCATCATAACCTATGCCATACATTTGTTGTTGATATAGTCACGTAGACAATTACATAACCTCACAATTTATTCGTAAGTATTGCCATTTTAGAGGTCTACCCTACCATTTCTGTGCACTTCAGAGTGCTGCTATTACAAAAAATTCCTATTGCATACACCCGTAAGTACTAATTTTAATAGAAAAGGCTGCATGGGTCTAGTTCTTATCGAAAACAATCTGTGATTTTAATACATCATAATACATTTTTAATCTGCTGTTTTATTTTATAATTCATACCTTCATGTTGAATTTGTTACGGATCGAAGTGTTTGTTAATAAACAATTTGCAGTATTTGTAGAATAACTCAAAGAGTTTCAACAATGATATTACTTTCATCTGACAGCCCTGGCACTTCACCAATTTTTACCCAAAAATGGGGAAAAATACTAAAATCTGACAACATTCTTGAGCATGTGTAATAATTTTGTTCGCGACTGTACTTGTCTTGATAAATGTATGACATAGGTTATAATGACTTTTTGACATATTTCTACAAAGAGAATCAGGTCCAAATTATGATGGTAGGGAGTACTATTTCATACGAGTTTATTGACATTAGTTACAAACTGAAGTATGCAAGCGTTCCCCAGATAATAGGTATTTTCAAAACGTCAAGCTAGCGGGATCAAAGAACTGCCTTTATAACTTTGGAACCGTTGAAGTACTACTTTCGGTATTTTGCAGGGGGTGAGTACTATTTCGGTACTATTTTTTGGCGTTTAAATCAAAGCGAAAGACCTTGTCGTTAACTCTCGCCAAATTTCGCTCACCGTCAAGCTAGCAAGTGCAATAAAACATGGCTATAAATCCAGAACCGTGATGGTACTAATTTTTTTACAACAGGTACTATTTTTTTCAATAAGAGTACTATTTTTTGGTATGGTCAAATTATTTTTTCGTGACCATTTTTTTTTTTGAGGCCGCTAGCTTGACGCACACCATGATTCTGAGTTGCTATCAAGTGTAATTTTCCGTAGTAAAAGAATGGAACTGAAAATAAATAAAATTAACACAAAAAAAATCATTAATTTTATAACACTGAGGCGTTTATGACAATGAAGTAATAATTTTAAATAAGTAATAAAACAATAAATTGTTTTCAATTACAAATAATTTTCGTCGTGTTGAATCGTGAACAATGCTACTATATCATGCCATGGCGAAGGTAACATGTCCAGTCATTGGTCAGTCGTGTTCGTGTCACAATAGATAACAATGTAAAATAAACGTGTCTATTAATCGTGTCGTAAGCGTGTCGGCACGTGCTAAAGCGCGCCACCCGCCACACGAGAGTTATTAAATTTGCACACGCATCACTAATTATCGGGCGAGTTCAGACGTTTGGGCATCTATTTATCAGAAAACGGATGCGTATTGTGTAGAACAAAGCCAGTTGTGGCTCACAGTAAATCATTTTCTGTAATAAAAGCGCCCCGTGACTGGTGGATCGGTAGCTTTATTGTTTTTCGTGTAATTACTTACGTGTTTTCGTTTGCTTTAGTTCTTCGTACTGGCGCCCAACACGGGGCCATCGATCATTTAATTTTTTCGACTATGAACTCTCTCTACGGGTTGTAAAGTCGAATGTTTTCGTGTAAAGGTAATTAGTTAGTGCTCCGACACTTTTCTGTGGAGTTTTGTTAGTTGGAAAATTTGGCGCCAAAGGGGCCATTTGTTAGAAGCGCAGTGACAGAACTACAGTTTGTAGGATATGTAGGTTAAAATTTAAAACAATAAAGACCCATTTATTCCACTCATACTGAGTAAGTTGCTTCTAAGTAATCACTTTACCTTTTATCATAGGCTTCATCATAAATAATTCAAGAAACATAAAAGTTAATCTAGACTTAGCTTTAACTTTTTGAGGGCGCTTTATGGCCGAAATAAAAATCAAATTTATCTTTTTCGACAGGCTTGCCTAACCTGAACCTTTTTATCTACATATAGAAATATTGAATTTACGAATCCACGTTAATTGAGTGCTCAAAATTCCGTCCACGTACTTTAAACGGAGTACGCAATAAAACTATCGCAACTTTGTGCCGTATCCCCTCGCAGTGGATAGAGTGGGTACATTTCTAGTTCTTAGTTACTCCACTAGTGAAGGGTAACAAAATATAACTAAATAAATAATAGCAACTAAGTAAATGGTAACGTAATGAAGTACAATTCGTAATTTCTCACTATATTAGTTTGATTTTTTAAAAGCCGGAAAGATATGAATGTTCGAAAAAAGCTTAAGTAAGTTGTGAGTGAGTAGGATGTAGAGTCCAATATTTTTGTTACCAGATCCGGAACACTTCCGAAAATAAGTCCCGGGTTCGAGTCACGGTTGGGCATACAAGTACTGGGACCATGCTTGTAATGTTGCCAGCGGCTGACTTTACCTATTGTTTTTTTTTTTGGTGAAAACCTGTAATTGGCTATTTGTTTGTATTTTTAAATCCAAATTGTTTTGTCTTAAGCTGTTGGTTTTCCAAGAAATAAATAAATAAATGTTTTAGTGTTAGTTCACACAAACTGTCGCGTTTCGCCCCGAAACTCTCCCAATGTCGCCTGTGTGTTAAGGTCTCCACTTAAATGTCAAAACATAAGCTCACGGATATATCCCAATTGGGATGGTCAGAGTCAAGTCAACGACCATCGCAAGATGAACTACGTACCCACATCTCACCGAGCTTAAGTACTGTGATAATGCTATCTCTTTGAAGCACATTATGCTACCAACCGGCTCTGCACGGAAACCGCGCCGCGTGCGACGCGAATTACATCGTACGCTCTGACCAATAGCTAAACGACGACTATCTAACGTAGATAGCGCTCCCTGCGTTGATTGGTAGAGACCCTCAATATAATTCGCGTCGCGCGCGGCGCGGTTGTCATGCAGACCCTACTGGGGTTAATCGAAAAGTTATTTTTTTTAAATAGATGTCGGATGACAGGTAGCGACGATGGCGCCGTGCGCCTAGCACGTTGTTTTTCTATAACCTTTGTAAATTCCAATCCCTGTTTTTTATCAATACACTGTAAGTTAGAATTCGAAAAGTAAACGTAATGAATCGTCTCCATCAGTCTGTATCCAACACCACCACCACCATCAGCCCATTAACGTCCCCACTGCTGGGGCACGGGCCTTCCCTATGGATGGATAGGGAGATCGGGCCTTAAACCATCACGCGGGCCCAGTGCGGATTGGTGGTTATTAACAACTGCTAATGCAGCCGGGACCAACGGCTTAACGTGCCTTCCGAATCACGGAGGAGCTCTAGATGAAAACATTTTTTTTGGTCACCCATCCTATAACCGGCCTTTGTGAAAGTTGCTTAACTTCAACAATCGCAGATTGAGCGCGTTTACCGCTGCGTCACCGAGCTCCTCAATCCAACATTCCGGTTCAAATAGAAATATGTTCATGTAACATTCTCGTAGAAAACTTACCCGAAACTTAGTCAATAAAACTATCGAAGTAGACATTTAGGTATTTATTCTATGACCTAAGCCTAACTCACAATTTCCATATGCATGAGTGACTGACGACCAACCCTGTATATTATACGAGTGTTGGGAATTAAAACATTTTGCACCCTATCACTGGGAGGTAGAGTTGGTTGTCCAATATGTGAATCCTCAAGAGTCCATTTGACTAGCGTACATTAGTAAAAGTTCCCGAGCGCCCGTTTTGGGGCGACCATGATTGAAGTGCCCGTGAGACTTTTATGATTTTTGTGAGTGAGTAGACTGTATTACTCACTAAACTACTTACATATTAAAGCTGTAATGGCTATAGGAACATAGCATTTTAATTTTTTATCATTATAAATAAAATAAAAATACATTTTCAAGCTACAAATATAGCCGGTAGTAAAATACTTGGAGTCTTTTAACGAATCTGTCATCTGAAAGCCTCATCGAAAAAGGTATACGGTTGCGTTTATTTGCTGTACTTGGCTTTTGGGTATTGATGGATATAATATGGTTAATTAGGTACCGATATTTATATCTTAATACTTATAGGTTCCACAGACTTATTCTTATACCTTTTTAGTACAGCCCATTCTCAATATACCATGTGACATGCAATAAATAAATAATAATATAAAAGGTCAAATGTAAACAAAAAAATGGTAATTGTATTACCACTACTATAAACTTTTTAATATTTTAAATAAATCAGCCCGCTCACTTCGCAATGTGCGTTGAATTATAAATAAATAAATAAAAATAAAATAAAATAAAAAGCATTTATTTCAGGCGATGCCCATAAAAAAGTTAAATTATTAAAGTTAAATTATACCAAGGTATTTTACATTTGTGACGTTTATTAAACCGGACCCTGGAAATATCTCTCAATGTGGTCTAGGATGGTCACCCCACCTCTCACTATCCGAAATAAAATATTTATAGAACGGCGAGCACTTTTTCTCTTTGATTCAGTGGTTTTATTGGGTGGGATGTTGCCATAATAAATGTTCTTGGGGTTGCCGCCTATAAATAAAATTAGTCGCAATGGATGATTCTTTTAACTTGATTCCGCTATCAAAATGCTTTATGGGGGTGTGAAAATTTTTGTTTATCAACCACTTATCAACCAGTCAATGGTTGGTTGAGGAATGCGCAAGGTTTTGAAAGAAGTCTAATGTGGTGTGGGGTGAATGAAATTGCGGGTGATAGGGAAGCCAGCAGGGCTAACATGCGCAAGGTGATAAAATTATCGATCGATTCAATATTTTTTTCCGAAATCGATTAGTTTGTTATAAGTTTAGTAAAAAGTAACTGATTTGACTAGATGGAAACTAGCCTATTACCTATTAATGGCATTCTTTATATCAATAATGTTAATTCACTTTGAAAATATGGCATTCGATGTTCCGACTTATCCGTGTTTAACTGAGGTACCTACACTACAGTAATATTAATTTATTACCAACTCGACTTTGCTTTACTCACAATGTCAACATGTTGACTCATTTGGCTGTCAATACAAATAAATAATTGCAGTCATATATTAAATTTTCTGTTTATTTGTATATATCAGCGCCATGTTCAATTAGGATGATTAATAATTATATTAACAAATCAAATGGCCCTTCATTCCAGTGGTTGATTTTTGAATAAATTGTATTTTCTTTTAAAATACATTAAAAATAATTTTGTTATAGTATTCTTTTTAAATATAACACTGGACAAGTTTAAATAACCGTCACTTCTCATCAAAAATAATCACATCCGAAGTTTATATTACGTAAGGATTATGAAAATAATATTAAATACGAGTATAAGGAATAATAAATAAATGGCATCTTAAAGGTTTTTAATTCTTAATGGTGATGTTCCAAATTCAAATTTAAAATTTAATTTAACTCGTGTGTGTTGACCACAAATTCGGAAGTGTTTCAGTTTTTTAAAGAGAAGTATAAAAATAATTAAATAGAAATATTTATTGCTACCATGTGTTCGTAAAAATTTGGTGTTATAAAAATACGGAAATAAATATTATAGTATCAACATGGACCCGGTAAAAGCACTGCAACTGGTAGAGAGGACAACATACTAAATTATTAGTCAGTAATAAAAAAATATATTTATCATAGTATATTTTAACAATAATATTGCACTTATTTTTAAGTATTGTTTTATACAATACAATACAATACAAATATACTTTATTGCACACAACATACAAAAAAAGTTTTACACACATGGATGAAAGATACTGTACGATCTGGCGGCTAAGTAGCAAATTCTTCCAGGCAAGAAAACATTTATCACAATTTGGTGCGGGAATTTGGTTTGGGGTTTTATATGTACTTATATAATGATTTAATTTATAAAATATTTAAAAAATATTTTTAATAAATCCTATTAATCTATCATTTATATAGGTATTCATTAATGGCAATAGGCATGTCCCCTATTACATGAAAATATGTTTATGGGTTGTTGTTAGCTGGCGAGGATCTAGTGTAAATATAATTATATATCTAAGAACTCTAATTCTGTTTGTAGAATAAAATATCGCCAGGCTCCGTCTCACCTCAAACAAAACAGAAAATATCCCAAAGATACTTGCTTTCTTTTTTTTGGCGACACAACGCCACTCGTAGACCGGACGCTGAAACGGCTTGATGGGCAGACGACATGATATATCCACGATCACCGGATGAGATTTGGAATAGTAAAGCTTAGGACTACAAGAAATAGCGAACGTTAGCAAGGCCTTCAAATATATATAAAAAAAAAACAAAAAGTAATTTGAAAAAATCAAACAGACTTTAAAATACACTGGCGATCCAAGAGCTGGCAGCTTTTTTCGCAAAGAATAGGCCTGGCAGTTCAGAGGGGAAATGCTGCCACCATTTTGGGCGTTCTGCCTCAGTGTGCCGCTGGAAGAAGTATTCTATTAATAATAAGCTGGTGTTGTCTTTAGTTGTTATTTTTACATATCTAAATCCAAATAAAATTAATTTAACTTCAAAGACAATTTTTTTAAATAAATTTATAATAATTATTTTGTTAAATTCAATGTTAGAATATAATAGAATTTTGTTATATATATCTTTTTTGACAATAACTATAAAACTGCCTACTAAGCCGATTTCAACAAAACTTATATATACTAGGTATTCCCTAGGTTTCTTAATTTAATAAAAAATATATTAATGCAATACGTTTTCTAGTTTCTCGGAAATGCGTGGACAGACATACATACAAACATTATATACACCTGCGAATTTTGGCACACGCATTATAAGCCCACACAGACTAACAGAATAATATATAATGTGAGTTGTGCAATTCTACCATTATTACATAATGGCCAAATTGATAACGTCCTTTTTTGAAGTCGAATAAAAAACTTAAGACATCAATTGACTGCTAGGCCGGATGAATTGAATAAAACAGCATGTATTTACATTAAAGTCACGCCTGTTATCCTTAATAGGTTTTTTTAATATATTTTTTTAAACAGAATAAATTCAAGATCAAAAATGGTTATAAATACTTTTTTCTGGCGTAAGTCATTCCTGCACTGCGGAGTAACTGGGCGCTAATCAGACCACTAGACAATTGAATTTCCTACCGCATTCAATCTTTTTTTTTACAGTTCCACTCCACGTTCTGTGTTTCTTGTCTTTGATCAATCGACGTTATGTTTTATTTAGAAAGTATTTATTTAGTGCTGATACACTACTTAGTCGAGCAAATAGAGAGCGCTGAGGGCTCTCGCTTTACATTTTAACCGTAGCACACAAATAAATACTTTACCAAATGAAACATAACGTCGATTGATCAAAGACAAGAAACGGAAAGTGGATTGGAACTGAAAACAAAAAAAGATGGAAAGCGGTAGGAAATTCAATTTTCTCGTGGTCTGATTAGCGCCTAGTTAGTCCGCAGTATTATGCAATTGGATGAAGAAAAAAAATGCTGACATAAATTGTCTAATTCTTTTTAAAATCGAAGCGGCAATCAGGGAGATGCCACACGAGCGTTGCCGTTGCGATGACGCAATTCATGCAATCGAATCGACACTGTATACTTTTCCAATTCATGCATATGACGATGTCGCGGTGCATACATAATTATAGTACAACGACGGAATTCCGACGACGCAACGAATTCGTGTGGCTGTAGCATAGAACTAAATTCGAACCATGACTTGAAAATAAATTTCTTTTGAAATCGACTTCCGATGCGTAAGCTATTTATTAAAATGACGTAATTTATGTTTTTAATTACTTTCCTTAATTAAAATACGACTCATTATTATTGATTATAATTGGCAGATTAAAGACTTTGTTCTATTCTAAGTACATTCGTTTATTTTATATTTTTGCTATTCGTCACTCTGGCCAAGTGGTTTATGTGATATGCGGCAAAGCTACAATAAATCACGACTTTAAAGAAATGTATTCATTAACATCATCGCAAAAAGTTTTCGCATGAATAACACATACTCTGAGAACCTTTTCTAAGGACATCTCTAATTTGATCAACGTACGTCCTTCTAAGTTTTCCTCTGCCAGCCCTACGAAAGCAGTATATAAAGCAAAGGTGGATTACCACTTACCTTTTCTTTATATAATGCTTAAATCGAAAACCTATTATCCTTAATCCGCTCTACGTGTCTAAACAAACTTAACATTCCCTTTTCAATCTCAAATATATTACGTATATACATTATAAATCAAAAGAATAATAAATATTTGCCTACAAGAAATATATTTTATAGTAAAATCACTCATATATTGAATGCTCTTATTATTATTTCAGACTACTATTTTAATAAAAATAATATAGGTACCTAATATATTTTATAATCAGTCAACCTCTAACCATCTGACCAGACCGCCTCAATTAATTGTATGTTAACCCCAACAGAAACTTAATCCAAAACTTGAGTAAGCCAAGATTATAGGAACTAATTTAGAAACACTCACGCGACGTCGCAACGTCACTCAAACGCGCACCGTAACATGGGACACGTTGCGACAACACGCGACAACATGCGACGACACGCGACAACTTGCGAGTCACGATAACTTAACGAACTTCCTTACAGCGCGATTCGATATCGCATTAATCTTCGGTATTAGGGAATAGTTGCTACTATCGTCTGGATTGAACCATATTAACAAAGAGTTCGATTTGACCATTTTTTGATCACGGTCGTCTTAGTTATTATTTTAATTAGCGATACTCCGCGATGTAATGCGGGTCGTGGCATATCGAAACAATTGACGATTTGAATATGGAGTATGTCCAGTCCAAGCATGGACGATGAGGGGCCTGAGGAGAGGCGCGCGGGCAATACGCAAGTTGATCGACGTCGCCCCCACCAAGGGTAGATCCCTTTTGTCTTAGAGACCCCACGTCATACATATTCTTTTGTAAATTTAAAATAATAAAGTAATAAGTACATTGAAGCTTAAAAACTGTTTTCTTTCCAACACGAAGCCTGTACAGAGTAGAAGATCTAGACTTACTGTAGTAACATTATAACATCAATGACTTAGGCTATAACTACATTTTACAAAACTTGTATTACATAACATAACCTGCCAATATACGCCCCACTGCTGGGCACAGACCTCACCTATGTAAACCTAAGGGGGTATGGAGCATATTTCACCACTCTGCTCTACTGCGAATTGGTGAAGGCATTTGGGCTAGTAACCCGGGATCAACGGCTTAACGTGCCTTCCGAAGCACGGGAATATCTTTCTTTTTCAGAAAACCAGATGACCCAGGTTGGAATGTCCTAGCCAAACTCACAAAATGATTTTCGACTGTGTCCTTTTTGACAATTGATTCCGGACCTCCAGATCGTGAGCCTTATACTCTAACCACTAGACCACGACGGCAGTTAATAACTTGTATTCTATGTATGAAATAATGAGTTATGGCTTCATAAAAAAGTTAAACATCGACCGCATTCGGATGTTTTGGACGCTGACAATCTTACCCTGATATCGTAAATCAATGCGATATCAAATCTCGTCGTGAGGTCAGTCCCTTACAACGACACGCTAGGGTGACAGCGCACGCTAACATTTGCGGATAGGGCTACTATTGTCTAACAGCTGAATTGGTCATGGTGGTTAGGTTAGACAGACATACTAAGTGGCAATGGATAGTATGGAAGGATTTAATATGTACTTATTCTAAACCATCTGAAAGAAAAAAATCTGAAAATTCTTGTTAAAATTAGAAAAATATGCAAAATTACAATTCATATAAAACAAGTAAAAGATTTTTGCTCTAAAGTGATACAAAAGATCTTATAAAATATATTGTGCAACCATATATTGTATTAAACTTTTTCTACTATTATTATTATTATTATTAGCCTATATGATCCCACTGCTGAGAAACTGGTATAATCTTTAAACTTCGAACCATTATATATTATAAATATACCTAGTGTCAAAATAAGAAAAAAAAAATAACGAGAACATAGATTTTCAACTATATAATACCTTCGAATATTAAATGATTTAATAACTAAGAAACATAAATACATTACTACATTTATTTAAAACCAAGAATGCGTACTAAAAATCTGTTAAAAATCAACATCAAATATAATTTATTGCACACAAACAGAGCATACAAACATTTATAAATCAAAATTACACCAGTAGAAATAGGCGCCCTTATAGCTTTGAAGCATGCTTCCAGGCCACTACCTAACCCACTGAGATAGGACTCACAGGACCCTAAGACGTTCCAGAAATATATTTCCCCCAATTTCTCCACAAACATCTAAAATATAAATCAGAATCATTTATTCAACTTAATTTTCATGGATAAACCTGTTGACGTCAATTTAACATTTTTGAATCTACGTCATTTCATAACACCTTATCACTACATAGTATAAAACAAAGTCGCTTTTTCTGTCCCTATATCCCTATGTAAATCTTTAAAACTACGCAACGGATTTTGATACGGTTTTTTTATTGATAGAGTGATTCGAGATAAAGGTTTATTATAATATGTCTAGGCCTAGGCCTAGGCCTCCCTCAAGGATCTCCACGACGATCGACGATATGCCTAATAACATCCATTAAATAGTAGAGAAATTCTGTTACTTTTGCGGTTTTAATGTCATATTGTATATAAATATAAATATATATATATATATATATATATATATATATGTAGGCGTGTGGCTGAGTGAGTGACAGGTGAGTTGAGATGATTGTGTGAGAAGTAGACGAGTAACATGAGTAGTACAGAAGGTATAGAGTATAGAAGGGATGCATAGAGAAATGATAGATTGAGTGAAGGAGTGTGAATGAGTGAGTGATAGAAGGAGTGAGAAGGGAAGGAGAGGGGGATAGCGGATGGCGGACGAAAACGATGGTGGTGTAATTACGCGGAGGTTAAAAATAAAAACAAGTGTTTGAACCGTACTTGACTGTTTAATTGAGCAAACCCAAAATCCCACATTTTGGGGGCTCGTCCGGGATGGGTGCTCATTAATTGGACAGGATACGGTGGGACAACGACGTTCGCAGACGGCGAAAATTTTCACGACGGACACGAGGCGCAGACGGCACCGAGTGGCTAGTTAGACGACGACGAAGACGCGAAATTATCGATCAGACGGCTCGATTAATTTCGATTATCATGACGACGGAAAATATGAAGGGCGGACGACGTGGACAACCAGATCCAGAATCGGTACCGGTTGTACCAAATTACTCGATGGTGTACGACGGCATCATACCTAAATTCTCGGGAAATGACAAGATGTATACTGTGTCACGATGGGTGGAAGAAATTGAAGATAATGGCGAGATCTTCAACTGGACGCCTATACAAAAGCTTATTATAGCGAGGCGATCATTGTGTTCGACGGCGGAGCTATGGCTGAAGTCGGAGCGTGTTTTCAAGACGTTTGAGGATTTGAAAACCGCGATTATGAAGGAATTTTCTGATACAATTAACCAAAAAGAATTACACGAAATCCTAAGTACGAAGAAGAAGACGAATAACGAAACATGCTACGAGTATATGTTAGCTATGAAGGAGCTCGGCAGAAGAGGAAAATTACCTGATTACATTACTATACAGTATATTGTAGACGGTATACAAGACTATGAAAACAACAAGATTATGTTGTATGGCGTATCGACGTTTGGAGACCTGAAAGAGAAGCTTAAAATCTATGAACATGTGTGTAAAAGTGTGAAGCAACGACATAATGCGACGAGAGAACAGGATAATAATACAGCAAGACGAAGACAGGAAGATAGACGTGTGAAGTGTTATAATTGCGGCGAAGAAAATCATGTTTCATCACAGTGCCCACATCGTGGAAAAGGATTAAGATGTTTCCAGTGCGGATTGTTCGGCCATATTGCATTGCATTGCCCGAAAAATCCAATGGTGATAGCAGCGACAGCGACATCTGGCGGTTCGGCGAAACCCCTGTCGCAATGCGACATGTCGGCAAAGCAAGTGAGTGAACGAAGACCGGTCCAGTCGGCGAAACAATGGTGCATTAAAGTGTCAGAAAATGGTAGGAATTTAGATACGAATACTGGCAACACCGAGATGAACGAGAATGACGTGAAGAATGGAGTTGAGTTTGACAGATCACATACCGGTGCATATTCGCAAGTTATGATGATAAACGAAGAAGTTAATGGAAGAAATCGGCCGTTAAAATCTGTACAAGTTAATGGAAAAACGGTCTGCGCGCTTATTGATACGGGAAGTGAAGCGAACTTAATGTCTGCGACGTGTTATGAGAAGTTAAACATCGATAAACCAGAGAAGTGTGACGTGATATTATCGGGATTCGGCGCAAGCGACGTGCGATCGTGTGATTGTTTTGTTACTGTTGTGACAATAGACGGTAAATATTTTACGGACGTAAAGTTTAATATTGTGCCAATTCATGTAATGCCGTACGATATGATTATTGGTCAACAATTATTGCAGAAAACTGTCATGTTACTGGATCACAACAAAGTCACCTTTTTGCCTTCTTTTGACGATTCGTGGTCAACAAAAATCAAACATTTTCCTGCTGAGGTTGACTTTTTAGGTTGTGAAGTGAAGAGCAATTCCATACAATACAAAGTTGAGTCCTTGGACACTTCCTATACCCCGACGAAGACGAGAGTATCTCCTACAGAGTTGAAGAATGTTTTGAAGGATGAAATACCTGTTCCCCGGCGACTTAGACGTTTGACAGTCATGGAGCAAGAAGAGGTTGAGTTAGAAAGACTGGAGTGGCTTGAAGAAGAAGGTGTTAAAGTCAGTACCTCCAATGATGCTAACCTGTTAGTGCTACTCAGGAGGAAAAGCAGCAGCAATTTATGGTTATTAAGAGAAGAAAACCAAAATTACACGTACAATAGAGAAGAATTGAAACGAACAGTCAAGAAGTTCAAAAGAAAAGAAGAAAATAAGAAGAATTATGATAGGATTAGAAAGGAAAGTACACAGGAAAGAGAGAGAGCAGCTAAAAGGACTCAGTTTAGGAGCAGTATGAAATTAATGCCAAAATTATTAGAACCCTGTAAGTCTATTAAAGTCAGATGGAGAGATTGTTGTGACGTTGAGAAGATGAAGAAGTCCGATGCTAGTGCAGACTTCATGCAGATGTATCCTTATGGCATTGGCTAGAGAGGCTTGAAGAGGTTTATTTTTACTATTTCATTATTTCACATCACTTTTAATTAGTATTTTCTTTAAAATTATACTGAGGTTCAGACCCAGTAACCATGCTTTGTTTTTGCTTGAGTTGTTATGTAAAAGTTAGGGTGTAAATTTTTACATGTCATAAGTAAGATAATGAATATTAAGACTGTTTATTGAAATAATTAAGACTGTTGGTTAAGAAATTCATTTATTGTGTTTACAGTTTCCCTGATAAGACTTACTTGTACTGAATTTTATAGTTAGTTTGTTATTACAACATATGAGAACTTTATCTAGTTTTGTTTGATATTTAGATGTTTAGATTGTTGTCGAAGTACACAAGCTGTATTGTTTAAATAAAATTGAAGGAAATAGTTTTGTTTTAGATGTTCTTTTATAAAAAATATATTTGAAGGTGTTTCAGTTTAAACATAAGTTGTGTAGGTATGTCTTGTTTCTTAGACGAGTTTTAGTGTGGAATGTAACTTTTTTTTGCATTAAAATATTTTGAGAATATCTAGGGTGGATAAGACTTAGTATTGTGTAACAGTGTTTAATACCTATTGACTTGCTTATAGAGTTTTTGTATTTTTTTAAGATTTATAATTGTAACAAGAATTTTAGGAGGTGTGATAGTGTATGAATGAGTTGTTATATGAGAATGTTTTGTTTATGTAATAGAGTCATTGTCATAGAGTCATTGTCATAGAGTCATTGTAATAGAGTCATTGTAATAGAGTCATTGATGTTTTGGTGTAGAGCTATTTGTAAAGCTTGAGGGCAAGCTTTATGTCAGGACAGCCGAGTGTAGGCGTGTGGCTGAGTGAGTGACAGGTGAGTTGAGATGATTGTGTGAGAAGTAGACGAGTAACATGAGTAGTACAGAAGGTATAGAGTATAGAAGGGATGCATAGAGAAATGATAGATTGAGTGAAGGAGTGTGAATGAGTGAGTGATAGAAGGAGTGAGAAGGGAAGGAGAGGGGGATAGCGGATGGCGGACGAAAACGATGGTGGTGTAATTACGCGGAGGTTAAAAATAAAAACAAGTGTTTGAACCGTACTTGACTGTTTAATTGAGCAAACCCAAAATCCCACATATATATATTATTTTATTTTCATTTTTCCTCAGCATTGAACCCGAGCGAAGCCGGGGCGGGTCGCTAGTAGTTAATAAAATTGAAAACGACTCTCCCGATGTAAACGACCTCGATGTAATAATGTTATCGGCTCAAATTAATCCATTCGTTCCCGACTAGCGACTTTACCAAATAGTATACCAAACTGTGGCCAGACGGCGTCTGCGTGTTTTTCACACTATAAATTAATCCTTGACTTTTGTTTTAAGTCTCGCTTCTGTAAAGGAGAGTGTATACTTATTCCTTGTGTATTGATTTCTCATGGGACCAAAACTGCTTAGAATAAATTACTTAAATGACTACCTAACGTTCTTTTTATTATTGAATGTACGATAAGATGCAAAAGTCCAATCAGTTTCTTGCAAAGTAATAAATTAACTGGTTGCGCTTGAGACTTCCTGGTTACATGTCGTTTCTGTAATAGACCAAAAGCAAAAATAATTATAATTATGGCAACTAATGGTTCGAAGTTTAAAAATTATACCAGACTCTGATTATTCCCCCTTATGACATAAAAAAACGAAGACTAAACAAAATCCCACGAAAAAAGTCCCGCGACCGCGGCGCTATTGTTGCAGATTCTGTATATAATTATTATGAGTTGTCAATTAGTTCCAATAAAATCCGCGGACATATTTCGTGGCGCGGACTGTATTTTGTTTAGCTTTCTTTTTTTATTTCATAAGGGGGAATATTTAGAGTCATCCTTGATATTTAGAATCCGAATTATATTATACATTTTGTGTATTTTTTTTAATCTGATTGAGATTAAGGATTATCGTTTTATAAATAACACGGTTTGTGTTTCTAGCCATGTCTATATTATATTACGGATGTGAGGTTATGTAAAAATAATAATAATAATAACAGCCCACACACGCCTTCCAAAAGTCCGGGACTCCATAGGCCCGAGAAGTGGAAACAACATACAATAACAATAAAGTTTATTTGGGTATAACCTTCGACTCACATATATACATTTACAACATTGAAATATACACATATATTTAGTTTGTCTGTCTTAACGTGTTATATCTGCCTGTACGTAATATAAATATTGAATCAACTCCTTAAAACCTACACGATCATACGTTCTTAGTTCCTTTTCGGATTACCACTTGATTAATAACGTTTTTAATACAGCAGTGAACCCTGAAATCTTTATAAACGACATAGTAATTTAAAACCCCACTCTACTCAGCGAAATTAAACTCTGTCCTTATGACAATAGAGCTGGCTTGAACTGAATTGCACAGACTAAAAGGGATTATTGTTAAATGTGTATGGTTCTGAAATAGCATTGCACATTTGTAAAGGGATGTAAAGATTTTGAAACTTGTGTTTGCGGGTAGTTCCTGTAATTAGAAAGATTAGCGGTGACTCTGTGATATCTTCTATTTAGTAGGTTATGAGGTAGATTAAAAACCTCATCAACCCTGGTGTCAGGGTCAAAAGCTCCTGAAATGGCTCATGTAACGACTACGTACTTACATCAGTAAGTAGTAACCGGGACCAACGGGTTAGAGCGTGCCTTCCGAAGCAGGTATTTTCATACCTTCGGGCAATCGGGTGATACATACATACATAAACTATCGCCTATTTCCCACCGGGGTAAGCAGAGACTATGGAATTATATTTGCTTCGATTCTGACATACACAATAGAGTGATCAGCCGGCAATATCCTAACCAAACCACCACAGGGATTCGAACCAAGGATCTCCGGATCGTAATCCCAACGCTCAACTACTGGACCACGAAAGCCGTTACTACGACTGTGTGTTATGCTGACAGATATAAAGATATCATAATAATTTTTTTTTTTGCCCGATCTCCCTATCCATCCATAGGGAAGGCCCGTGCCCCAGCAGTGGGGACGTTAATGGGCTGGTGATGAAGATGATGTTTTTTTTTTGTTATTTCACTTTACGAACGCGATGCATGCGTTATGCGTTTGGGAGATATGTGACTCTTTGGGCTGGTTTTTCCTTCAGGTTCGAAAATGAGACTGCCAGTCGCTTCTGTAAAAAAATGACACCTGTCAAATCTTCAAGTTAGGTTAGCGAACACTGTGAAAAACGAGATAACGCGGGGAAGATGATGATTACACGTCATTAACGCCAACAAGAGAGAAAGAATCAAAAATTGACAAACGTTTGCCTAAGTATATGCTTTTTTAACTAACAATATAAAAAATTCAAACGAAGAACTTTATTTAAGTACCTATGCGTATCCAAAAGCCGAATAATCCCAAAACCCGCTCAACTGAACACGAAACTTCAATATACATTGTCTCTTAAACTACTGGCAGTCTAAATATAGGTAGTGTTTTAAAAAAAAAACTAACGGGAACAGGCAAATAAACATCACGCCGTGGTTAATTCCGGCCACAGGTCGATTTGTATCGGGATTTGAGAACATTTCTCCCTGTCAAATTAATGCCGGCTGCTGGCTTCTCGGTTAAAGAATTTCAAGGAATATATCTCCTTATACTTTACTTCTTGTGGATAGAAAAAAGTAATAAAATATTTATTATAAAAGGGCACCACATACAGTCATAACATTAAAACAGATAGCGTAGGATGAATAGTAAGGCACCAGAAATTAACACTATCCACATCCACAATATCCACATGGACACTATCCACATCCACACTATCCATATACACACTACCCACGTCCACACAACCCACATCCACACTACCCACATCCACAGTACCCTCATCCACAATACCCACATCCATAATACCCACATCCACACTATCCATATACACTCTACCCACGTCCACACAACCCACATCCACAATACCCTCATCCACAATACCCACATCCACACTATCCATATACACTCTACCCACATCCATACAATCCACATCCACACTAACCACATCCACACTAACCACATTCACACTATCCACATCCACATCCATCCACCGATCCATCGACACTAAATATTTTAAATACAAAAGTACCTATCTCTATCTGTCACCTTTTCACGATTAAACCGCTGAACTGATTTAAATATAATTAGGCAAAAAGATAATTTAAGACCCAATGAAGAACATAGAATAGTTTTTATCCCGGAAATCACCCCCTAAACGGCTGGAAAAACCGAAGTGCGACAACCAAACTCCACGCAGACAAAATCGCAGTCAAAAACCTAGAAATCCACCACGCTGCTCCATTGCGGACAATCAGGTTACTCAGCCTGTAATGTCCTAGCCAAACATAGAACAGTCTCACAAAATGATTTGTGACACAATGTTCCCATCGGGAATCGAACCCGGAACTCCAGATCGTGAGCCCCACGCTATGAACACTAAACCACGGCAACTGTTATTTACAGTAACATGTATTGAACCTAAAACCTTTATGCACTACTCAAAAACAATTACTTAAGTAATTTTCTAGACGACACAGATTAGGATTTCCACTTCTTTCCATCAAACTTTGTCAACTTCCCGTTTTAGACAATTCTTATTTGTTTGTTTGTCATTTTTGTGGGATTCTCGAATGTTCTCTACGACTTTGAAAGGAATTCTTGTCTTTCATAGATTTCCTGTAAGCGCCCATTAACACGCGGGATGAAGAACTAAACTAATTCGTGTTTTGTGTAAACATTAAGCTTTGAGGTATTTTAGAAGTGGCGATTGAGAATTTTTATTATTTTGTGTGTTTTAGCTGTGATATATATATTTTTATTTTTTATGTTGTACGTATCTTTTTTGTATATTCTGTTTATATAAATATATAAAAGCATATTTGTTATTCTTAGGACACAAAGACCAAAAGCGGTAGGTAGGTACTTACCTACATAAAATTTATCAACATAATTAATTAGTGAAGAGTTGATAAGTTCATTATCGCTTTATTCAGACAGTTTCTATACCATAATTTACACTTACTTCTACGTAAAATACCTACATAAAATCTACTACTGAGTTTATGTACGAGATACCTATTACATTTACACCTACCAAAAAACCTCACGTAACCAAACTAATTTTCTTCCGACATTTCGCACAAAATTAATTCAATTCGAACCTTCCAACTAAAATACAACTCAACCACAACGGTTGAAACCGCAAGGAAAATCTTAAAATCCTTTGGAAATCTATCACCACCTGAAAAGCTCGATCGCGCACATTTCTGATACGCAATTTATAGTGGCGATCCGCAGCCGACCGCAGTTCGAGGGTTAAAATGTTTCCCATGTTGGCCCATCGCCGATGTCACCTGCCCACTCGGGTTTGACGGGCCAGTGTTGGGATTACTTACTCAAACGAGCTCACTCATGAAGTAGTGACGCAATTAGACCACTGAGTGAGGATTAAAACGGTTCCTCTTCTATCGTGTGTGTTATGAGGTGGAATACCAACCTCATCAACCTTGGTGTCAGTAAACGGGACCAACAGCTTCGTGCCTTTCGAATCACGCATCATCGTTCTTATTATCAGCTTAATAATCAGACTAGGAATCCCGAAGTATTTTTAATGGTTGCCACTAAGGTTGGGATGATTTAGATGTTTCTCACACGACGCGGATTTTTTAGCGGTGCACCGCGCGAGGAGGCGGTGTTCGTGTGTCAGACGTCAGTGGATTGCATACAAGTCAATGCGACCCTGTCGACCACTTCACCGTCAACCGCTACAGTGCGCGGTGTCACGAAAGAGATTCGCCCTACACAAACGATTTCACTCACAATTAGCTAGTAAAGTGAAATATTTCGTAAAGCACTCACCGCACTGACTGCTTGTTGATACTGAGAATATTTGACGAATTTTCTCAGTATCATTTCATTCATTTGTAAGGAAATACTGAATAATAATTTAAACATTTTCCATTTTGATTGAAAACAACGAATAAACATTAAATATGCAGATAATTTAAACGAAGTTAGCTTCCCAATGGCATCCACCAATCGAGTGAGGAGATCCGTTTGCTCGTTTACCTCCTATATTATATAAAAAAGTTCTTTTTTGAGTTATTCGACCAAAAATGTAACGACACTAAAAAAACTAAAACTGCAATGAAAGTGTTAAAATGTAACTGACGTTTACATTATTATAGGCGCATGTAGTCTGTGCGAATCCGATTTAAGGTGAACTAACTCGATCCGTGAGGTGACCCTTGTTCACTCAGTGAGCCGCATGATCTGTAGGTATATATATCATGAACGGTAGGCTTACCTGAATCCACGAGTTAGATACTCTGAAAGTCAATCATAGGCTCGACAGGATTATCGCTGATCGCTGACCTGTTTCTCGTAATGCTATATACTGGACGATAGGTCAACGCTCGCATTACCAAGAGACTGATTCACGATTTCGAAATGGTTGCGTACATCACTAACAATAATTATTGTAGGTTCTCTCAAATTAACCTTAGGTAGTCGTATTCTAAAAGAAGGATAGGCAAGTTGAAAGCGTCGCTAAGTACTTAGGCAAAGGTATATTTATATTGCAAAAGATTTCAGACTCAACATCTTGAAAAGGCTCAAATAAAGTCTTCCTTTTCTTGTGAAATATAAATAAAATTCATATATCATGTATAAGCATTATATTTTTATCACATCTGTAAGGTTATGATGTTTATTTGGTAACATTAATAAAAACGCGCTACATATGTATTATTACTCCGTATTTATGAATGTAGAGAAATATTTTAGTATTTGTTACAGAAAATAATATTAATAAATTGTCAGTTTTTATTTGAAATATAAAAAGAAATATCGAATTAAGAATAACGACGCACTTAAAGAAAGCTATAAAGAAAGAAAGGAGGGCAATTCTGTCAACAAAATCTCTAAAAGTCGATCGTACTTGCAAACACCGCGTTTATAAAAAAAAAATCGTGTTGAGGATTCCCGTTTGACAAACAAAAGTTAGGTTAGGTTAGGTTAATATGTGTCTTTTCTCTTTGTCAATGTTGATGGCATATCTTCTGGAATTTGATGCCACGATGTTAAAGTCAAACAATTATCATATATCATACGAACGAAAGCATAGTATAGAGACACATGAGAATTTTATGTGGAGCTTGCGAGGTGTGGCCTAGCTAAGATACGAACAAACTGTCTAACAGAGTGTCTCTCTGTGACAGACAGAGGGGCGGACATTGGTGCTAATTCCTACAGACGCTATCTAATTTTATTCTAAGTTATACCTGTCCTTTTCTCATCCACTGAAAAAGAAAAGGACGGGTAATCGGCAGGCATAAAATTTATGGAACACACGTCAATTTTAAGCAGAAATCTAAAGCAACCGTCTAAAAAAATTACTTCGGCCAATAACCCGACAAAGTTAAGTAGACAGCACGTCAAACGGATTGCATACCGGCGAGATGCCTATTTTATTCGCGCGGGTTATTGATTCCTTTTAAAATTAACTTGTTGACAATCATCCGTCCCTTTCCTTTTTGGAGGATAAGAAAATGACGGGTATAACTTAAATTAAATTCGGAGGTGTGTACAGAAATCTTTTTTTTTGACGTGACTTATTGTAGATTTACCGCAGATGGCACTAACTACTTGGCCGGACAAATGGGGAGCGCTGAAAGCTCTCACCCGGTACAACGTTTAAGACAACAGGCCTGAGAGTGCCCAGTTGCGCGCCAGGCTCGACTCAGGGCGTCTTCTGAGCTGCAGGAGTCGGGGCCATTGCAAAACTATAGGTCTCTTGTTGACTACGGAACCGTTAACACAAACATGCCCTAGCAAACTTCCTGAACGCGGAGGTGTTATTAAAAAATCAATGTACCCGCATAAGTATTCAGCGGGTGTATTGCAAAAAGCTACCATCGGTCAAGCTCTTTACCTCCAAAGAACGGTTTCTCAGCCGCACTCACGTAGCGGTTTAGCCGAAAATATTAATATTCGATGCCAACGCTTGCTAGGGCTGGCCGTAAGTGAATAGGTTTGAGTTGCTGAGGGGTAGAAAGTATTCGATGTGTGTATGTCAAATATAATTATAGTATAATAATAGTTTGCTTAATAGTTTGCTTTGCCAGCCTCCGTGGTCTAGTGGTTAGAGCGTTAGGCTCACGATCTGGAGGTCCGGGTTCGATTCCCGATGGGGACATTGTCGAAATCACTTTGTGAGACTGTCCTTTGTTTGGTAAGGACTTTTCAGGCTTGAATCACCTGATTGTCCGAAAAAGTAAGATAATTCCGTGCTTCGGAGGGCACGTTAAGCCGTTGGTCCCGGCTATTAGCCGTAAAAATACCTCCACCAACCTGCAGTGGAGCAGCGTGGTGGAGTATGCTCCATACCCCCTCCGGTTGATAGAGGGGAGGCCTGTGCCCAGCAGTGGGACTTATATAGGCTGTTTATGCATGTATGTAATAGTTTGCTTTATCGCAAACTACAAAACACATAAATATGCCTTGCTTCTTCTATCGCATGGGTTTTGAGGTAGGTTACCGTCCTGACCAATCCTCGTGTGGAGGTTATTAGTGTGCCGCCAAATGCCCTTGACACGGTTCATAAAAAGATTTACTCACTTACATCAGTAAGCAGTAACCGTGACACAACGGCTTAACGTGCCTTCCGAAGCACGGATCGTCTTATTACAAAACGAAGACTGAAGATATACCGGGTTTAAAATACAGTACGCGCCACGAAAGAAGTCCACGGATACTAACTGACAAGTCCTAATAATTTCTATATTTTATTCTTCTATATGGTTCTTCTCTCGTGTGGGTTGTGAGGTGGATTACCAACCTCATCAACCCTGGTGTCAGGGTTACTATCGGTATCTCCCTAGCAGTATCCTGTTTTTCTCAGGGTCCGCTTACCTACCCTGCAGATTTGACAGGTCCGGTTTTTTACAGAAGCGACTGCGAAGGGTAAACCAGCCCAATACAGGTTAGGTCACATACCTCCGAAAATGCATTTCTAGGGAATATGGATTTCCTCACGAAGTTTTCCTTCACCACAGAGTACGTGATAATAATATATGATCCAAACATGAATTCGAAAACAAATTCGACAATCATTGGTTTAGGCCTGTGCTGGATTCGAACCTGCGACCTCAAAGTGAGAGGCCAGCGTTTTACCAACTGGGGTGCCACGGCTGGGTGGCAAAATTGCCTAAATAGGATCTCATTAATTTCTGTGGACCGTCCACTCATAATAACGACGGCAACAAATCATGTTGATGATTAGTTTGCATGTCTATTTAATACAATTAAACGCGAACTGTCAGTGAGTCCATCACGCGACTCTGTTAAATACTTCCTAAAGTGTACTATACCATACATAAACATACACAAACAGCCTATATACATCCCACAACTAGGCACAGGCCTCCCCTCAGTCAACCGGTATGGAGCATACTACATCACGCTGCTCCAATGCGGGTTGGTAAAGGTCTTTTTACGGCTAATAGCCGGGACCAACGGCTTAACGTGCCCTCCGAAGCACGGAATCATCTTACTTTTTCGGAAAATCAGGTGATTCAAGCCTGAAAAGTCCTTACCAAACAAAGGACAGTCTCACAAAGTGATTTCGACAATGTCCCCATCGGGAATCGAACCCGTACCTCCAGATCGTGACCCTAACGCTACCAACACGAAATTGCGTTTTGTTGTGTTTGTTATTTAACAACGTCTTGTGGAGACGCCATAAATTCAAATATAGCAATCTTCTTCCAACGCGTGGATTTTAAAGTGGATGACCAACTTCAGGAACCTTGGAGTCAAGGTTATTATTGACTCACCAAAGACCCCTGACGTGGCCGTGGCTCATGTAACGACTATGTACTTCAAACAGTAAGTAGTAACCGAAAACAACGGCTTGACGCACCTTTGGAGGTACGGATCATTTTCGGAAAATCAGATAATATAATCAGCCTACAAAGTCAAGAGTTTGGTTATCCCTTCGTGGGTTGGAAGGTTAGACAGGCAGTCGGTTCTGTAAAAACTGGACCTGTCAGATCTTTAGGTTAGGTAAGCGGACCCTTTGAAAAACAGGATAATGCTAGGCTGATGATGATGAATGATCAGCCTATAAAATCCAATCCCAGGAGGATTCGAACCCGGGACCACTCTGAACCACTGAACCACGAAGGTTCAAGAAGCGTTCATAGAAGTGTTTTACACGCGTTTGCGTAAAATCCTAAAGATGGATTTTATGAAAATAGATTAGTAACATATCGGAACATATCGCGCTGAAAATAAACTTGTAAGTATGTAGTTATTACATAAGCCATATCAGTAACCCTAACACCAAGGTAGATCAGGTCGGTCATTGCTCTTACAACCTACACGAGAGAAGAATAATAAATTCGTTACACAGTTGTGTGGTTCATCAACAAACTACGTAGCCTTAGTCGGTTTTAACGACATATCCAGGTTGATAAGCAACCAAACGTATATATTTTTTAAATTTAGTGCTTGCCCAGAAGAAAAGCTAACCAGCCCTGCTTTCTCGATAGCTGTTGGCTATTTATTTACATCACCATTATACTTAAGTATAGGTTACGTGAAATTTATACCGCGACGCCACCGCGGGGCAAATGTAGTGTTTCTCACAAAATTGTATAATAATATTCCTATTTTTATTGATTGCCCATAATAGCGCCTTAGTGATTTCGGGTATCATGTTGTCAGGTATGATAAATAGTTTGATTTTGTTATTGATTTTGTGGTAGGTAATGGAAGTTGGGTGGTCGGAATTATCTTGTAATAGATGCTATTAAATAATAAATAAAAAATGAGGTGGAAAGAATCTTACTTAAAGTAGAAGCGGCGCGGGGCCTCGATCCGAGGGTCGCGCGGTAAATTCAAACACATCACGTTCTATACAAGCGTTCACGCAAAAACTAGGCCGGACAAATTCATCCGATGCAAAATTTAAGACAACTGTGCGCTCAGTCACGTTGATATGCAGTGGAATGAAGCAGACTCCACGTTCTATCTTAAAACAAATAAAATAAAGAGCTATGAAACTTACTCTACTAGACCGACTATGTTTTACTCTTTCTAAAACAAACGCAATATTTTTTAGTTTCTACAGAGCTTGTATCCCCATTTTCTTGAAAATATTTAACTCTGTCTTAAGAAATGTATGATTCCGTTGCACGTCCTTGATGCAATCTTTTGCAGCGTGCTTTCTCGTGAATTTCTCAAGATTTGGTTTTAAAAATTAAAAAGAGTTGTTTGTTTGAAAGAGTAGAATACCTTTGTATTTTTCAACCAGCAATTTTGGTAAAACTTAATAAGTATACGCGGCAAAGAATATAGCTGGCGAGGAATGAGGTATATAGTTATATATATAGTTAGTGACATCGTAACATATACTGAAATCGTGGCGAATAAAATAGGCATTTCGCTGGTGTACAATCCGTTTGACGTGCTGTCTACTTAATTCTCTCGGGTTATTAGTCGATGTAAAATTTTTAGACGGTTGTTTTAAATTGCTGCTTCAAATTGATGTGTATTTCATAAATTTTATGCCTGTCGATTACCCGTCCCTTTCTTTTTTAACGGATAAGAAAATGAAAGGTATAACTATCTGCATAGATAGTATAGATAGTATTTTTTATCTGCAGGAATTAGCACCATAGTGTTACTATCCTAAGCGTACAATTTCCTTAAAGTGGGAATATTCAAATAGTCATATTTATTATTATTTATTTATATTTTTTTTAAATAATAAGTAGAGACTTTTCACGAATGGGTCTTCATTTAGGTAAAGACCTATTTTAAGATACAGGCTACTTCATTTAAGGTAACAGCCTATCTCGGGCTTGAGATCTGTATCTAAATCGGCCATGCCATCACCTATATTGAGATGAGACGCAGGCAGCACAAAGCCAATGTATAAGTAGTTAGTCTTTATAGTGGCTTTGTAGAAAGAACTCAATCAAAGCAAGTTTTAAAACTGAAACCTGACTACAGAATAATCGAGCTCTAAAAAGTATGAAATAAGAAAATATTTCTGTGAAATTCTTCCGAATAGTGATGTTTATGAGGTAGCCGTGGTGGTATGCCGTATGTGATGCGGACTATATTTTAAACCTGGTATTATCATGAGTCTTCCTTCTGTAACAAGGCGACTTGATTTCTAACGACTTGGGAGCTTTATTTGCTGCATTAACTAAATTATTTTGAGTGTAATGTACGAATATTAAGTAAGTACTTACCTACTAATATCAGTATATCTTACTGATATCCAGATACATAAAAAATTGAGCGAATACAAAACCTCATAACCATAAAACATCATCATTCCATTATCCCGGGGTCCGCTTTCACTCCACTTTCATAGGGTCCGCTTACCTAACCTGAAGATTTGACGGGGCCGGTTTTTTACAGAAGCGACTGCCTGTCTGACTTTCCAACCCGCGAAGGGAAAACCAGCCCAATACAGGTTAGGTCACATACCCCCGAAAATGCATTTCTCGGGAATGTAGATTTCCCCACGATGTTTTCCTTCACCGCTGAGCACGTGATAAATGAGTATGAATATGTGTGTGTGTACATGAATTGGAAAACAAATTCGAAAGTCATTGGTTTAGCCCTGTGCTGGATTCGAACCTGCGACCTCAAAGTGAGAGGCAAGCGTTCTACCAACTGGGCTACCACGGCTCGCCAACAATAAAACTAAAATAATTTTCATAAAAATAAATCCGAAAAAGACTACTTTGTGGATTGAACATAAATTGAGGGTGAACACTGAACATTTACGAACACTGAACACTTATGAACACTGAACACTTATGAACACTGAACACTGTTATGAGTATCACTTACAGTTTAATGCAAACGATTTTTTACGAGGAGTAGGTGAATACATCAGAGTCTCAAGGGAGGGAGCTCGCTAAGATGTGGTTCTCCGTTCATATTTATTGAGGGAAAATTGCGATAAAAAATATTTGAATAACGATCTTTAGTTTTTAGATTAAGAGTAGGTTATAAAGTAGATACAGGGTGTTAGTAACACTGTAATGAAAACTTTGGGGGATGATTCAGGCCATGATTCTGAGTGGATATCAAATGGAATTGTCTGTCGGAAAATTCATGAAAACATAAGTGGTTTTTTTAAATTATTTTCAGTTACCTATATCTGTAGCTTCGACCTGAACTGTACTAGGAGCGAATAAAAAAAATTAAACACTTTCAGGTGCTTGTCTTCCCAGGCATGTCGTACAATCCGACAGAGGGATTGTGTCCTTTTTAACATGATGGACAATTGTTATGGGCGATAGGCTGATCCTGTGTTACCATAAAGCTGTCCATCTTAGGACTTCGTATCAATAGCGGCTGCAAGTTTTCTTTCATTACGCGTAAGTAGGAACTTATGTAAAAAAAAAATATTTTTGTCGAATGAGAATATTCAGCACTCCCCAATTGTCCGATCAAGTGGTGAATGCCATCCGAGGCGAGTCTCCAATACGCTATACCATTGGCTGGTTTGTTTAGTTTGAACTGCTTTAAGACTATGTTTATTGACATGGACTTATTTCTTTTTTCCACTTTTTTAAGATAAAAAAGTCACAGAGCTCTTTCGAAAAAGATTTCTCTAAGAACTAGCACATATTGCGTCCGTTCCACTATCAGCGATATATCGACGAGTGTTTTGAAAAATTTTGAAGGTCTACTTGGTTGTTGTTTGCTTGGTTGGCCTGGCAGCAGTAACTGTCAGTACTATTTAGAGGCAGAGGACAGGAGTCCTAGTACGGCTTTGAAACAGGCTAATCTGGGCGCTATCCCACTCGCGTCAGACAGTACCGCGGGGCGGAAGGCAAGAGGGAAACCGCGGCCCTATTTTTCCCTAAAAAAGTAGCATGGGGAATGCTACACCGACAAGAGTGTGGCTCTTAAATTAGTGAAGATGACTTGGTTGTACTAAAAATGATGGTTGTTATTTTTCTTGTCGGAAATATTGTCGTAATTAGTCGGAATTTTTGCTACGCGATACTCAGGTAAAGATATTTTTTATTGTTTTATTTTAAACGGTTCTTTGTACCTTAAATCACAATATGGAACTAAAAATCACGCTAAATTTGACATTAATTTTTCGAAAAGAAATTCCACTTGATATCAACTCAGAATAGTCTGAATCATCACCCTCAGTATTCGTTATGACGTCACTAACAGCCTGTATATATACAGGGAAGTGGATTTTCCCATTGGAAAATTCATTAAAATTTTAGTGCTTTTTTCCGTTCCATACGTTTGCGACGGAAAATTCCACTTGATATCAACTCAGAATCATGGTCTGAATCTTCCCCTAAAATTTTCGTTACGATGTCACTATCGCCCTGTATAATATACCCTTTGACTTGTCGCGTTATCGCCAGCAGTGGGACAGCGGCCAGAAGTCGCGGAGCGGACTATGTCGTTAATATGTTACAACATGGCACAATGCATGCACATGCAGCTTACTCAGTCCACTCCCTGTGCCAACACTAGCATTTGTTTTGTTACTTGTTCTACCAGTGTGCTAGTTTTGTCTGCGAACCTTGCAGGACCTTTGTAACTTCTGGTAATGTGGTACTGACCTATTTTATTTGTTAGGATTAGATTTAGAAATGAATAAAATAGAATAGTATAAAATAGAAATATCGAAGGACGTAATATACGATCCCGACGACCCGATTACTCTAGCTATAGAGACAGCCAATCAGCTCGCGACACCAAACACTTCAGAACCCCGATACCGACCACGCCGGCGGGGTCGATTGAGAGACGATTTCATTCAGCGCTTAGAGATGAGAGACGATTTTATTCAGCGCTTATAGGGTCGATTAATTCTTTCAAATATTTTCCAACAACGCCCTGAGCCGAGGTTCGCGCACAACTGGGCACCCTCAGGCCTGTTTTAAACGTTGTACCGGGTGAGAGCCTTCAGCGCTTCCCATTTGTCCGGCCAAGTAGTTAATTCCATCTGAGGCAAATCTACAATAAGTCACGTCAAAAAAAAAGAAAAGAAATAGTTTATTATAAAAGGACGCCACACGCAAAAAAAAAAGAGAAGAATATTATCTTTCCACTAAAACAATTACAAAAAAGTGTTGCATATCGGTTTCTGCGTGATATGGAACGCTCTCTTCTTGATAATATTAAGTGAGTGTCTGGGTCTTGCTGCCCAATAAATGGATAGTAAAATACTATTACTTGTTTCAATATACAACAGTGGCGACGAGAAATCATTACGAACCACGCTGCAACGGAATTCAATGAAGGATTTTGGCAAGAAGAGCAGAAATCACCAAAAGTAAGAAATTAATTACTACAATTTACCAAAAAGCAAACATTGGAAGGTATTTGTAAAACATTCCGCAAGGATAACAAAAATAAATACCCGTTCATTTTGCGTGCCCGTTCAACTTAAAACGGAATGTAAAAAAAAAAAAAAAAAAGACATTTGTCCATGGTACAAACAAACCAGAAATGTCAGATTATGATTCGGCAAGCGAAGAAATAGAATTATTACATGAAAAATCGGGGAAAATCGCTATACTAATAGAAGCAGTGCGCGCGGGGAAACGAAAATACATATACAAATGCAAAAAGTCCGTGTTAAAGCAAATTTGTGAAGCAGAAGATATAAAATTTTCGGAATCAGATACCGTTGAAAACTTGAGGAAAATACTTAGCACATACTATCAAGCTCAAGAACAATCGTTAGCAGTACATCAAAACAAAACAATGGCGTCAAATTACGACATTAAGGTGTTTGACGGGGACAACTGGGAGACGTTTCAACAACAACTCGAGTGTGTTATTGTTTTCAATGATGTGCCGGCGGCAAAGATGGTTCCATTGCTAATTACAAAGTTATCACCAAAAGTTTTTGAGTCATTAACTTACTCGTGCGCGCCGGAAAAACCAATTACATTAACCTATTCTGCACTATGTGAAAAACTAAAACAAAAATACGAAAAAACACATTCACCATTGATGGACAGAGCCGAATTTAGAGGAAGGAATCAATTACCTACAGAGACAATTGATGACTACTTATTAACATTACGAAAATTAGTGAAAGGTTGTCAATTCAAAGATGAGGAAGACCAAATTAAGGAGAAATTTATAGAAGGAGTATACTCAAAGATGATAAAATTTGAATTATTAAAGCAAGGGGAACAATTAAAATTAGACTCATTAATACAATTGGCAAGAACAGTGGAGTCAGCATACAAGCATGCAAATGGAGAAAAGGACATAAGTACAGTTTCATATATGAAGCCTAGGAGGAACACTCCGAAATTGAAGACCGGACACCAAAAAGACCGGAACTCACAGCCAACTAATAAGAACAAATGTTATTGTTGCGGAAAAGACAATCACATCAAGAAAGATTGTACGTTAAGGAACAAATACTGCTCTGAATGTGGTCAAAGGGGACATATTTATAAAATGTGTCAGCAAAAAAATAATACAAATATTCTGGACGTAAAGTGTGAGGAGGAAGATGGTGAGCAGGCCCTAGATGCCGTAAAGGACCTATACACAGAGTATGAAACATTCTCCATGCACAGTGTGAGTAAAATTCCACCGTTTATTTTAGAAATTGACTTAAATCTGGTTCATAAAGTGCCTTTTGAGGTGGATACTGGGGCAGAAGTGTCTGTAATGCCCCTCTCATTTAAAAATAAATATTTAAAGGAGTTTAAAATAGAAACATGTAAAGCGGCATTTAGAAATTTTGATCAAACAATTTCATATCCCCTAGGAATCATTCACAATATACCAGTACGGTATAATAATGTTGAAAAGAAATTAAGTATATTCATAACGAAGGAAAGTACCCCATGTTTAATTGGACGCAACTGGCTGCATCAGTTAAATATGTGGCCACCCAAAAATATTTGTATCATAAATACTAAGACAAGTGTTCAAAATGTTTCAGAAGCACAACGATTAATAAAAGAGAGGTTCGCAGCAGTATTCACCCCGGGATGGGGGAAGTTTAATGGAGAAGCCATATCTTTGAAGCTGAAACCAGAGGCTAAACCAAAATGTCTACCGGTCCGTCGTGTCCCATATGCTTTACGCGATAAGGTAAAACAAGAAATTATACGTTTACAAGAAAATGGAAGAATAACACCGACGGAACAAACCCAGTGGGGTACACCTGTGGTCCCAATCTTAAAGCCCGATGGCTCAGTGCGATTGTGTGGGGACTATAAAGTAACCTTAAACCCTCATTTAGAAATTGATCACTATCCATTGCCACATATTGAGGATATATTTGAAACATTAAAAGATGGTGAATACTACTGCGAGCTAGATCTAAAAGAGGCCTATTTACAGGCATTATTGACTGAAGAAAGTCAAGATTATACTACTATAGTGACCGAATTCGGAACATATAAATATAAGTACTTGCCTTACGGGGTAAATACGGGACCAGGCTCCTTCCAGCGGTTAATGAGTAACCAATTAAAAGATATTCAAAACACAGTGGTGTTTATTGACAATATTTACATGGCAGGGAGAAATTTGCAGGACTTGTATGATACAGTGGTGCAAGTATTAACAAAACTAGAACTATGTGATTTTAAACTAAAAATAGAAAAGTGTAAGTTGTTCACAAAATACATTGATGTGTTTGGTTTCCGCATTAATAAGTATGGTATGAGTGTAATTAAATCTAATTTGAAACCATTGCTGAATGCCCCAGCACCAACAAATTTGACTATGTTAAAGTCCTTTTTGGGGAAAGTGAATTACTATTCACGTTTCTTAAACAATATGGCCACAGCTTTGACACCCCTATATGAATGTACAAAAAGAGGAAAATTTAAGTGGACAAAAGAATGTCAATTTGCATTTGAACTGATAAAAAACAAATTAGCAAATACTGAAAACTTAAAACATTTTAATCCTGAGCAACCAATAATTATAACTTGTGATGCATCACAAAGTGGATTAGCAGCAATATTATCAAACCGAGATGAAAAAGGGGTAATAAAACCAGTAGCTTATGCAAGTAAAAAACTAAATAGTACGGAAATCAAATATGCTGCAATTGATAAGGAAGCTATGGCTATAGTGTTTGGAATAACAAAGTTTTACAACTACATTTATGGGCGATCATTTGAGTTGGAGACTGATAGCTCAGCTTTGGTTAGAATATTTGGTCCAACTAAAGGTATTCCAAAAATGGCAGCTAAAAGATTGCAACATTATGCTATATTTTTGTCAGCATTCAAATACAAAATTAGGCATATTAAAACAAGCATAAATCCAGCAGATTTCCTTTCCCGAACGCCAGAGTTACTACAAGAGGATGGCTTAATGTTGCACTCTTTATGCTTAAACGGTAATGTGACAAATGTAATTCAAATACATAATTCTAAAATAGATCATTTAAACTGGAAAATAATCCAAAATAAAACTAAAGTTGACGAAACTTTATCAAAAGTACTTCGTTATTGTATGGATGGTTGGCCAGAAAAGAGCTTAATAACACCTGATTTACTGCCATACTATAACAGGAAAATTGAAATTAACATAGACAGAGGTTGTTTATTTTGGGGGCACAGAATTATAATTCCTGGACCAATCAGGCAGGCTGTGATGCAGAGTTTACATGAGTCACACTTTGGAATTGTTCGTATGAAAGAATTGGCTCGATCATATTTTTGGTGGCCAAATTTAGATTCACAGATAGAAAATGTAACTAAATCATGCCTAATATGTTTGACAAATTTTAAAAATCCGCCTAAGGTAGAAAAACCATGGCCAGTACCGCCATCTCCTTGGTATAGACTGCATGCAGATTTCTTAGGTCCATTTTACAAAAAGATGTATTTAGTTGTTGTAGATAGTTACACTAAATGGCCCGAAGTATTTGAAATGGGAAACATGACCGCAACAAAAACTATTGACATACTTGAAACTTTATTTTCTAGATATGGATATCCAGTACATTTAGTAACGGATAATCAAACAACATTTGCAGGTTTAGAGTTTGCGACGTATTGTGAAAAAAATAACATAAAACATACATTTACCCCACCATATCACCCAGCAACAAATGGTGCCGCGGAAAGATTTGTAGAAACTTTTAAAACAACAGTTACAAAAATAAAGGAAACTGGAACTGCAGTAGGTACAGCAATACAGTTATTTTTGTTCGATTACCGTAGCACACCACAAAGAACAACAGGAATTTCACCAGCTCGTTTGATGCTGGGGAGGGAGTTGAGAAACAGATTTAGTATCCTTAGACCGCCGCCTCTAGTAGATAGTTTGATAGATAAACAAACACAAAAAGGGGAAGGGAGGAGAGACGGATATTTTATAGTTGGACAAAAGGTCATGGTTCGGGATTATAGAAAAGGATGTAAACCTTGGATTTTGGGAATTATTATAGCCGAATCTGTTCCTGGTTTAACTTATAAAGTAGACGTTCTAGGAATGACTTGGAAACGACATGTAAATCAAATGTTATCTTGTAATGAATCCATTGAAGAATCGACAACTTAGTATAGATATCGCAGGACTTAAATGTGTTTGAATAAACGACGCCAAGATATCTGTACCAGGTCACAGTCAAGGATTCGACTGGTAGTTTAATTCTTGTTTAACTTTATTTTATTAGTTGTACCTAATATAGTTGTTACTATTATTGTTGTGTAACACTTAATATCTAATATAGTTAAGGTAGTCAGTAAGTGACAGTCTAGGCTGTGTTTATACGAGGTTAGGTTAGAATAAGTTGGGGAGAATGTTGCATATCGGTTTCTGCGTGATATGGAACGCTCTCTTCTTGATAATATTAAGTGAGTGTCTGGGTCTTGCTGCCCAATAAATGGATAGTAAAATACTATTACTTGTTTCAATATACAACAAAAAGCAAGACGGATATTTGTCGAAATGATCATAAGGTGGTGGTGGACGTCCTGAGATAAAAGGGCCTCACTCAGCACAAGTCGCGGCGTGAACCACGACGCTGATATTAAAATGTATGTGGCTAACGGTTTCGCTAAACTGAAATCCTCCGGTGGTCTCTGGTTCGAATCCCGGTGGGAAAATATCACAAAAATCACTTTGTGTTTGTGATCCCTTGTTTGGTTTGGACATTGCAGGCATTACACCTTATTGTCCAATAGTAAGATGATCCGTACGCTTCGGAAGGCACGTTACACCGTTGGTCGCGGTTATTACTTACTGATGTAAGTACGTAGTCGTTACATGAGTCATGTCATTGGCCTATGGCGGCTCAGTAATAACCCTGACACCAGGGTTGATGGGGTTGGTAATGCACCTCACAATCCACACGATAGAAGAAGAATAAAGTTTCTTTTACTTTAAGTCTTATTTCTCTGATAGTTGATTTCGTTATTGTATTGTATAAGGTATTCAGGTGCACATTTCGTCTCGAGTGTAACTTTTATTACTGAATAATATTATTTAAATACTTGAGACAATATTCGTGATAAAGTTTGTAAACTAGGCACTTAACTATGTTAAGTTCCATTTGAAGTCGGAAATATTTGCTTCCGTACGTAGTAATGAGGATATGAGAACTTTATTTCGCCGTCTAGGGTATTTAATATTTAAACTATTATATTATATGATAAAGAACAATTAATAAGTTTGTCTTCCTGTCAGTTTGGTTACCGGTGGGGCTCCCCAAACTTCTTCCATTTAGCCCCTGGCAAGCTTGCATATAGAACTTCGTGGTTTGCTTGCGAATATCGATTGAAAAGGCCGTCCATCATCTCCCTAGCTTATCCCGATTTCACAGGGTCCACGTACCTAACCTGAAGATTTTACAGGTCCACTCCACTCCACTCCACTCCACTCCACTCCACTCCACTCCACTCCACTCCACTCCACTCCACTCCACTCCACTCCACTCCACTCCACTCCACTCCACTCCACTCCACTCCACTCCACTCCACTCCACTCCACTCCACTCCACTCCACCACCACCACTTCCACTCCACCACCACCACTTCCACTCCACTCCACTCCACTTCCACTCCACTCCACTCCACTCCAATCCACTCCACTCCACTCCACTCCACTCCACTCCACCACCACTCCACTTCACACCTCTCCACCACCACAATACCACCATCATCCACCACTCCACTACCACCACCACTCCACGTCCACTTTTTTACAGACGCGACTGCCCGTCTCACCTCCCAACCTGCGAAGGGAAAACCAGCCCAATACAGGTTATGTCACATGTCCTTAGAAAAGGTTCAGTACGATCTACTCTGAACCGGCGTGCGTGTATGAAACGATTGATGAATGTGGAGGAAGCAAGAGAAGTGTGTCAGGATCGAAGCAAATGGGATTTCATAGTCTAATGCTTACTCCGGTGGATAAAAATAAACTTTGAACAAATAAATAAAAAATATAATGAATACAAATTAATGTCTCCTAGAATGCTGCATACTAATGGATTACAAACAAACAGCTTTTAAGTAAAAAATGTTCACTTGCTGCCATGACATGATAATTAAACTTCGAATAACAAAAAGTTTTCCACTCAAGAATACTATAATAGGCATTATAGCTCAGGCCATAAACCACTCAAGTAGCGTCCATGAAAAAAGAAAACTGGTCAAGTGTGAGTCGAATGTGCACAATTGGGGTTCCGTAACACGGCATATCGAAGTAATGGTACCGTATGTGTCAGTAATACAGAGACGTAGGAAGCAAATATATAGTACCTAATTAGTTAAAGTAGTAGTACATTGTTTTAAGTTTACGCGGTTATTATCATAATTAAAACACATAATAACGGGATCTTACCGCGTTTAAAGTAGGGATATGAGACTCCCGATATTTCGACACTGTTGCAAGTGCCATGATCACGGGATTACCGGGAGTCTCATCTATTTTGAACGCGGTAAGAACCCGTTATTATGTGTTTTAATGTAGTAGTAGTAAATAGTTTGTATTGTGGCGTCCATCATAGACTTTTTTCTTTCTTTCATAAAGTTGAACACATTATTTTCATAACTAATTTAAAACGAGTGATAAATGTTCCATATGTCAGTTATTATTACACTGTCAAAAAATAACAAGTATTAAAAAAATACAAAAAGTAAAAGTGAAGAAAATTTACTTAAAAAACCTAGGAGAATTTTCTAACTGCGAGAACACGTAAATTATTGAAGTCACTTTTTTACAAATTATTTATTAATCAAATTAACATCAAAACTTAAATTAAAACCAAATAAAATATTTAAAAAAGTAAACCCGGGTGAAATGTAATAAAACCGGACTGGAATCCGATACTTAAAATTACGAAAATTCTTAAAGAAAAAATGCAATTACTTACAACATCTACGGATTGTAAACTTTTATTATCATTATTATAAAATAGGGTATCTATGCGACAGACCGACACGTGATCTTATAAGCTTTTTCCTTTTAAGACACGGAACCCTAAAAAAGAATGGCGGCGGCCCACTTTCGCGAAGTCAGGTGTCCGGGAACAGGCGCCATCATTAATTTCCATTCAGTGTCGAATGGCTGGAATATATCGCCGAAATGCAAAAAAATAAATAAAATATATTTCTGTTCCTTATAGCTCTGCATAAAGTAGGATTTATTGTTAAGACTTCAGATACATATACAACATAACAGCTTATATACGTCCCACTGCTGGGCATAGGTTTGCCTTTAATCAACCGGAGGGGGTATGGAGCATACTACACCACGCTACTATACTGCGGGTTGGTGGAGGTGTTTTACGGCTACTAGCCGGGACTAACGGCTTAACCAATGATGTGCCCAGGGAATGACCATTGTTAAAACTCTTTAATAGTAATAACACTGGCTGCTTTTCTTTTTCAAATTGTTCTTTCTCGTAGTCTGGTCTTATCTGGCTTAGGGTTAGGTATTAAAGCTCTTTATACATAAGTTTTGCGCCTTTTAACTGTCTGGAACGTTCCTATAGTGAGAACATTTAAGAACATCACTGGGCTTAACGGCCTCCGTGGTCCAGTAGTTAGCGTTCACGAGCGTTGGCCTCGCGATCCGGAGGTCCTGGGTTCGAATCCCGGTGGGGATATATCACAAAAATGACTTTGTGATCCCTAGTTTGGTTAGGACATTACAGTCTGTCCGAATGTCCGAAAGTAAGACGATCCGTGCTTCGAAAGGCAGGTTAACCCATTAGTCCCGGTTACTCCTTACTGATAAGTACGTAGTCGTTAAATGAGTCATGTCAGGGGTCTTTGGCGGCACAATAGTAACCCTGATACCAGGGTTGATGAAGTTGGTAATCCATCTCACAACCCACACGATAGAAGAAGACTGAGCTTAACGTGCTCACGCACGGAGCCATCTCACTTAAGCCGGGTTTCCACTGACGCGGAGATGGGCGGAGAAGAGCGGAGATGTGCGGATTTGACCAATCACAGCGTTCGAGAGAGCGAAAAACGAAGACGCTCTGTCACTCTCTCCCGGTGATTGGTCGATTCCTGCACATCTCCGCACAGCTCCGCGTCAATGGAAATGCAGCCTTTCTTATTTAACTCAACTTTCATCCATTCTCTTCAGGTGTTCGGACCATTTAAGCATTCCCTTCACAATTCTCGTCGCTACATTTTCTGGTTTACACCACAGCAATCCCTTATCACAGGTTATGTGTATGTTGACCTAATATCCACCTAATGTAAGCGGACTAACAGAGTTAACACGTTCTGATCACCCTAATTCGATATTCACGTGCACAAACACCCCACGTAATTGTAGCTTAGTATACATACATAGTTTGAGTATCAAGAAGTACCTAATTATTCTTATAATAATAATTTTAAATAAAATAGAATAAAATAGAAATAGTTTATTATAAAAGGACGCCACACACAAAAACAAGACAATAAACATAATTTAAAATTTTCTCAAAACAATTACAGAAATGCAAAACGAATAGAAATGATCATAAGATGGAACCAAATATACTTTATTGCAAAGAACCTAATTTATAGTATAAATGGGCGGCCTTATTGCAATATCATGTACCCACTTTTGAACCCTGTCGCACTATCATATTTGACATATAATGAGACGTACGGTTTAATTTGTCAAAAAAGTTAATGTGACATGGTTTCAAAGTGTATACGTATTAGTACTCGTGACCGTACGTATTTGTACAGTGTGTAAGTGACATCGTAACGAAAACTTTGGAATCATGGTCTGGATTATCCCCCTCAGTATTCTTTACGATGTCGTACTCCATCGTATAACCAAACACGGTACTCCTTTCGTACTCCATCAGTATAACCAATAACCGTAAGTCCATGAGTGGAGCATTAATGTTACACCGGTCTTTACGGGGGTAACAAAATGTTCAGTCTTACGGCTTGATTTAAACAAATTAAGCCCAAGGCGTTGGGTTTGGTGGCGTTTCGACGTGGCGACGTGGGGACGTGACGATACTTTAAATAAATAAATAAATAAAAAGAAGTTTATTCAACCACAAATATTTTACAAAATTGCTTCAACCTAATTACATGTAACACATTATCAGTTGTGGCCGAAAAGGAGGAGCCTCAGCATTGCTGCTGCTTTTCAGTCACCCCCTGTATAACCTTTCACCATAGATTAATTCTAAAGAATAATTATAAAAATAATTCTCAAACCTCATCCTGTCTATGCGATTTGTCGATCTATATATATCGTTATTACGTTGCCACCGGCGCCTTCTATCCGAGGCATTGAGTACTAATATTTTTGAAAAAGGAATATTTGGCGATATACGTTGGAAGTAAAATGTCAATGTGACAGGCACTAAGTGGCCAGCAGTTTCTAAACGTCCAAACACGAAACTATGGAATTCGTACGAAAAAGCAACGTCTGCTGACGTCATAAAAACGTGACAAAATGTCGCACTTTTTATTACATTTTTCTGTATTAAAATTCATAAATAGGTTAATAGAATAGAGTTTTTTATAAGAGAATAAATAAATAAATAAATAAAAATCAATCTCATTTCATTTTTCGACTTATTTTCGATTTTTATTTATGAATTAAGTAACAATGGGTACGACGTTTGACCGCTTTTTTTGATGACGTCACAGGACAGTATTTCCATACAAACTCCAAAGAACACTTTCGTTGTGACGTGTCGTAAAAAGTATCTCATTCGACTAGGTCAAGTAGCCTATTATTAACCACCATTTAAATTTGAAATACGCCAACAAAATACGAGTGACCGGCGATTTTGACGGATAATGTGAAGACTACGGTTGTGGCTGAATAGCCGACTGGCCGAATCGGTCTAAGAAAGCCTAAGTCTAAGGTTGCCTAGCAGAAATAGTGCGGCGCCCGCCACCGTGCTACGACACAGCGCCACCACAGGTACAGTCATGAGCAATATCATGTACCCACTTTAGAATCCTGTCGCACTATCATATTTGACATTTAATAAGACTTACGGTTTAATTTGTCAATAAAGTTAATATGACACGGTTTCAAAGTGTATACATATTAGTACTCGTGACCGTACGCGGCGAGGCAGCTGTTTTGCTAATAGAACTAAGAACAGGGATTTTTGGCCCATTTTATTGGTGCTGTGGTATAAATGAGAATCATGTTAAATAAAGCCGTGCGATGTAAACAAACCCTAAGAGAAATTAGCCAAGTTACAGTGCAGGGGCAATTTTGCCGGTCGCCCTCGCGTGTATCGACGTCGCTTTATTATCTACCGGCGACAATGTAATTCCATACAATTATAATCAACCGACGTACGAGACGTATAATGTGGAAATAATGGTCGCCTCAATGTGTTTACATCGGCGAATAGATTCATAATAATCGGGAATGTGAAGGCGAGCAACGTAATAGAGAAAATATCTAAAAATTCTAACTTGGGCAGCATTCGAACCCTTAACTCTTGTTAAACCTAGAAGAGTGATGTGTTCCATGATCCGCTGAATATATCATCATCAGCCGTACGACACCCACTGTTGGGCATAGGCCTCCCCCAAGGATCTCCACGACGATCGGTCGTGCGCTGAATATATAGGTATATGAGAAAAATTCTAGACTATTTAAAGCTCAATAGATTTTAATTACTTATATTTACTTATACTTTTCTAATTTTTAAGTTTAATGTGTAATTGTAATTTTACTTTATTTTTATATACTAAAGTACCCTTAATTGTATAAGTTATGTACGCCGTAATTATCATATATATTAGTCATAATACCGTAACCTTATAAATGTAAAATGTTTTAATGTATGTGATGTGGTTGTACTTTATAAATAAATAAACGAGTGTATTATAACACCCCGCACCAACTCGTACGGGGTGTCAACGTCACCCCCTCTGTGTCTTACTTTAGTCTTAGAATTAAAATAATACTCATTATCTCTTTAACTTTATCCCGTTTTCCACAAGGGCCGCTTACCTAACCTGAAGATTTAACAGGTCCGGTTTTTTACAGACGCGACTGCCTGTCTGACCTTCTAACCGGCGAAGGGAAAACCAGCCAACTACAGGTTAGGTGACATACCCTCAAAACGCATTTCTCGGGAATGTGGGTTTCCGGTTTCACACGTAAACACGTGATAATCATTGTATAAATAATACAGAATATAAAAACCCAGCATTCTGATGTCTTCTTTCAATCCCTATCAGCGAAATGACCCTTTCATTGAGATCAGCTCACCCCATTACGGTATTTCAGACTTGTACTACATAAACCAAAAGAAGAAGCCTTATTAAATCTACTATTCAATATTTTTACCTTAGCCTACCGCAATTCCGTCGAGAAATATTACCTAGTAGCGGGGAATTTTATTTTTTGGAGTTCTTTTTCGCCTGAAGCAAAATTAATGGATCTTTAGAAAGGTCGGTAGGTGTCATAAGTAATCTTAAAAGCATCATCTTTTGTCTTGATGGCAGGTGGAACATGAAAAGGGAGTTAACGATATCTACGAGGTATATGACGTGGAGTATTATTACTCCTACAGCTGAAATTATTTTTACAGTAACCGCCTTAACCCTTTCACGGACGGAGACCATGGGCCATTGATGGTTCATAATAGGTAAAATGACAGCTTGGGATCGGAACGTCATTAGACGTTCTGACCTTGAAAGTGTTAACAGTAAAAAATAAACAAGCGGTGAGCGTACGTTATTAAGAATTTGACAGCCGAGCAAAGTTCAATCGAATCGTTTGATAATTAGATTCAACTTTACTTGGTTGACAAATAATTATCGCGCTCACTAATTTTGAATTTGAATTTGGAATTTGACATAGAACGCGTTCAGCTGCTGTCCCTTCCTATATGATGAATAATTCACTGACAGTTGGCTCGACCATCATAGACGGCGATACGGCTCACCACCTATCAAACACCTAACAGAAGTAAGGTGAAGCGTGGGTACTTAGTTCATCGCTTCATCTTGCGGTGGATCTACCTCTCACTACCCCAATTGAGATATAGTCGTGAGCTTATATATGTGTGTGTATGTGAATAATTGAGCAGTTTTCTAGGTAATACTCTAGCCATAGAGGCAGCCAATCAGCTCGCGACACCAAACACTTCAGGACCCCGATACCGACCCCGCCGGCGTGGTCGACGATTTCCCTCATTCAGCGCTTATAGCTATCGACCCACTAGGGTCGATTAATTCGTTCAAATATTTTTCCTCTCAGACGACGTCCTGAGCCGAGGTTCGCGCCCAACTGGGCACCCTCAGGCCTGTTGTCTTAAACATTGTACCGGGTGAGAGCCTTCAGCGCTCCCGTTTTGTCCGGCCAAGTAGTTAATGCCATCTGCGGCAAATCTACAATAAGTCACGTCAAAAAAAAAACTAGGTAAAAATAAATTATGTAATTTTGATTACTAAATAAAGAAGACGTAAAACTGACATAAAACGTTCCTCTTTCTATTTTTTTAACTTATTGATGAATTTGAATAAAGAAACATGTAATAATAAGTGCGACGTTTTATCACGTTTTTCTATGACGTCATAGGTTGCTTTTCCATCGTAATTTCGTGTTTTGACGTTTAGTAAAAAGTAATTGATTTGACTAGTTGGAAACTACCCTTTTGACGGGAGTATATAAATATACAGGGTGTAAGTGACATCGTAACGAATACTGAGGGGGATGATTCAGACCATGATTCTGAGTTGATATCAAGTGGAATTTTCCGTCGCAAAATTCATGATTTTTTTTTTAGTTTTTTAAAATTATTTTCAATTCTATACTTTTGCGATGAAAAATTCCACTTGATATCAACTCAGAATCATGGTCTGAATCATCCCCCTCAGTATTCGTTACGATGTCACTTACACCCCGCACAAGTACATACTGTATCCATACAAGTAGGTATGGGTGTTAGTGACACCGTAACGAATACTGAGGGGGATGATTCAGACCATGATTCTGAGTTGATATCAAGTGGAATTTTCAGTCGGAAAATTCATGAAAATTTTTGTTTTTCTTTTTATTATTTTCTGTTCCATACTTTTGCGACGGAAAATTCCACTTCATATCATCTCAGAATCATGGTCTCAATCATCCCTCAAAGTTTTCGTTACGACGTCACTAACACTCTGTATTATGTACCATGGCTATAAAGCGCTTCTAAATCAACAGGCTAAGTTTTAAATCAACTAACTGAAGCCATTCCCTCACCTCTCATTGAACCAGAAGCCAGCTAATGCCCACTGTAGTAACGAGACCATTGTGTGGTTATTACCACAATAATGATTGTAATAATATATATTACAATACAATGGACGGCAATGCGCCCGGCGACTACAACGAGACTTGAATAAAATGGGTCGGATCACTTCTCTGTATTGTGTTTAGATATTTGACTGTGTCACACGAGGGCAGCTCTTATCATAAAGTATTTAGAACAACGATTGTGTATACCTATAATTTATTTTATTTTTTTAACTCAATTTCTTTCAATTTATTTATAAATATAAACCTATTTATTTTATAACTCATTTTCTTTCAATTAATTTATAAATATAAACCTTTTTATTTTATTTTTTAACTCAGTTTCTTTCAATTTTGGTTTAGATTTACACAAATGAGGTTTTGTTAAGAAAATCCTATCCGAATGTAAAGGGCGCTTACTGTAAGGCGTCGATTTATAGCTTCTCTCTTGTTGTCCTTACTGTTGAGGATAGTAATTGTACGTTAACTTCCTCCAAGCAGCAGAACCATCTGCTTCTGTTGTTGCGGCGAATACATCCCGCTTAGGGCCGGTACTGAAAAGTATCAGCACCCGAAGGACTTAATATACGATCCCGATGACCCGATTACTCTAGCCGTAGAAGCTACCAATCAACTCGCGACAAGAAACAGTTACGAACCCCGTTACCGACCCCGCCGGCGTTGTCGACGATTTCCCTCACTCAGCGCTTATCGCTATGGACCCACTACAGTCCATTAAATCTGAGCTGAGGTTCGCGACCACCTGGGCACCCTCACGCCTGTTGTCTTCAATTTTGTACCGGTTGAGAGCCCTCAGCGCTCCCCATTTGTCCGGCCACATAGTTAATGCCATTTGCGGCAAATCTGCAATAAGTCACGACAAAAAATAGGTCTGCATCTGTGCCATCATTATGTACAGCTCCTCGTATAGGGCCCCCTAGTACCTGACCTGGTCCACCCATCTAATCGGTGCTCTTTCCTCCAGCACGCTTACCCTCAATCTGGCCCAGAATAATGTTTCTCCAGACAGCGCCAAGTGCCCAAAAAACATTGATAAGGTAGGGCTTAGAGGTAAACTGTAGCATAAGGCGGAGGTCATGAAATAAGATCCCCAAAAAAAACTCAGGATTCTTTCCTGCCTGGTATGTAAGTAAATATAATCGTGGTAACAGTAACAGCTTTTTATTACGTCACGCGATGCACATAATAATAATAAATATTTTCAACTCACGACCAGTTATAATTAGCCGGTAATTAAAACGGGTCTTTGCATTTTTGAAACACAGAACAGTCCCATAATTCTCTTTAATACGTCAACGGTATAGTGAATGTGTGTCCACTTCCTTACATTAATTAACATAGGCATGCACAATACAGAATTATCTATAGAACTATGGGGTGTTACAAAGTATAATATATTTAATGAAACATATCATTATTATTTGAAATATTTTATGTGTGGAATGATGAATGATAAAGCTATGGAATTCTGAAATAAACAATTTTTATTTTATTTTTATTTATAAAAAAATCAAAATAAAATTTCTTACTTAAATCGAAATACTTAAAAAAAGTCTTCTATAATAAATATCCTTTAAAAGACAGTAAACAATAATTGTTTAGTTTTTAAACTACGCCTTTAAGAGTAAATATTATAATAAATAAATATTAATTTCGCTAACTTATTTTAATTTTGCTCTTACGTGGTTATGCTCAAAAAATATATCCTCCTTATTTATAAATTACAGGTTTTCACACATCATCATCTACCTAGCATTATCCCGTTTTTCACAGGGTCCGCTTGCCTAACCGTCAGAGTCCCTTAACAAGTTTTCATAAATAGAAAATAAAAAGAGTGATTATTCTTAATACTTTTATCGTTACTTTTTAGTTAAAATCAGATAAACGACACTAAGTACTCGATTATAGCAACACCTTTAAGGGATATTTCATATTTTTGTGTCACCCTATGTAAGGGTAATGTCACGCCGACATAATCGTTGAATTATGCTAATAAATCACAGCTGAATGCCTCTTAACCGAAATTAAGTAATTAACATTATCCAGCTAAGTTTAATACACTACCGGTTGTTTAAACTCGCTATCAATTGGACGCTTTTCTAGTTGGTAGGGTTAGAGTTAAGCGTTTTCCACGCCGACTGTATACTGACGAAACGTCGTGAAACAAACTTCAGTACTATTTTATTGAACGTACCTACATCTACGATACACGACTGTTTTCATTTCATTGAATTACTTATGCGTTATTTATAATTTTCTGAATGTGCTTAATTAAGTACAGACGTTTTGATTTTGCTTTTAGTTACAAGACACAACCCAATAAATTATTTACAATTTCCTCTATCTACCTGCCGAGAGTTTATGATCTTAAAAATATACGCCTACTCAATAATGGCGAATGAAATTCTTATACATATTTAGTAAGTTCTTTGTTTGATTCCAAGAGGAATAAACATTGACATAAATGTATTCAAGACAAGTTAAACATTTATTCGCTAATTAGTAAGTGACGTTGAGTCTTGTTGACAATTGTAAAAGGTACAAATTCATTTCGCCAAAATTGCAGTTTGAGTACGTCCGTTAGCAAAATCAGCGACCGCACCGTTCGCTCTCTCTCGTCATTTAAGAGCTGCGCTCTTTTCGGTGGAGTAATCGCCATTCCTCTCTTCTCTCCGCCAAATCTTTCACCTCTTAATACAACACTATCCGCACCTTCTCCTTTATTTGTTTCATAAATGTTCTCATCGGTCTATTCCTTCCTCTCTTTCCTTTAATTTATCCTTCTGTGTTCTTTATAAATGAATCATATTGTATCAGATGGCTAATCATACCGTTCGTTTATGTGTAAATAATACATACTCTCTTAATCTTTATTTAATCTCTTTTGATTTTTTGATTTTGATTTTTTTGATTTTGAATCGGTTACGTTCGGTCTGTCTGAAACAAGCATTTGGTGAAATTCGTTTGCGTTTCTAAGTTCCATTAAATTAGTGTTATCCGGTGCAACGATCTAATGAGGTATTTGATGTGATGTTATTTCTGAGGCGGGGTAGTTATTTAATTTTTTAAGTAGCCTTAAATCAGGTTGAAAAGTGAAGTAGGTTTCTATGGTTCTTTCTACGATAGCATAATATAAAGAATAATACTGCGTATAGAATGGTAACTCTCCTTTTTTTTTGACGTGACTTATTGTAGATTTGCCGCAGATGTCATTAAGCTGCGCTGAAGGCTCTCATCCGGTAGTAACTTTCCGCCCCGCACTAATTCATATCGGGCGCCGAGCTTTTACATTCCTAATACATTTGGTATTAGCCTTAAAACACCTCCACCAACCCGTAGTACAGCATCGTGGTGAAGTATGCTTCATACCGGTTGATTGAAGGGAGGCATGTGCCCAACAGTGGGACGTATATAGGCTGTTTATGTTATATTATGGTCCTCGTTTTGTAAAGAAGCAGTAAAAGCACCTGCCTTCAAATCCTCTCTTATCCCATTGATAATAAGAAAAAACGAAGACCTCTAATACATAAACAGAGTGTAAATACAATAAATATTCTAAGGACGAATATATAAAAATGTAAATGAGTACGATGTCATCGAAGGAAACAATGCAAAGGCGAATAAATTATCCTTGGGATTCGTTATAAAATTAACCACCGGATGTCATGGTTGTTTTGATATTCATTTTGCCAACTTGAATATTAAGAAAGCAATTATTATAAACTCAAACATAAACAGCCTAAGTATATACGTAGCACTAGGGATAAGCCTAGCTTCAGTCCACCGAAGGAAGTATTTATAAAAATAATAAAAACTCAAATCAATAAATACAATATTATTTATTGATTTGAGTTTGAGTATATTTATAATAAGCTAGTGTTGTTTTTATTGTTTTCTTTTTACTTATTGATTAAATTTATGGGTAAATTATGTTATGTATATTTTGTAATATATTTTGTTAACAAGTTAATGACATAAATTGAAAAAATTAAAGAGAAAAAATAAATCAAATAGTACAAGATCTCGACTTTATTCCTAACGACCTTGTTCCCCAAAAATAAAATACGCTGAATAACAGACGCTGCCCAGATTTAACGTGATAATTACTTATTTTCTTATAATTCAAAAATATAATGTAATGTCAGAAGCATAATTATTAAATAAAAATAATTGTGGCTTGATTTTTGGATCAGATTATGTATAGAATTATATTGCTACCTACATTGCTTCTCTTTATTTTGACCAGAATAATAATGGATGGAAGATGTATCGTGCCTGGATGTAATAAAGAGTCATCATTTATACCCAAAATTAAAGATAAAAGATGCATATCTCTCATCATCATCAATTTAAGAGCCACGCTGTTGTCGGTGTAGCATTTTCCATTCCAGGCTATCAAAGGCCAATTCCTTGACTTCCCTATAAGACACGACGTTAATCTTTTCTTTAATATGTTCCATGTAAGCTCTTCTTGGTCTTCCCCTTCCTCTCTTACCTTCTAGCTTTTCTTCTATGATGTTTTTAATAAATTCGTCGTGTCTTATTATCTCTGTTATCCATGAAATTAGAAAGTTAAAAAAACGCAAATTTTAACAACGCCATCTTATTTTTTTTTTTTTTTTTGGGCACGTAGCCTGGTAAATCCCATATTGGCTTAATGACTGGGTCTACATCTGTACACACCTACAAACTATGTAGGTAAGTAAGTACCCACGTTTCACCAAACGTTTATTAGACCAATTTTATCAAGAAAATTATTTTAGTTCAGTAACTGATATTATCAGATGTTGGTGAAAAATCCGCTAAATTGAAGTGGGTCAAAATTACATCTGATTGGACCCCACAAGGTCGTTCTTCTATCGTGGTGGGTTCTGAGGTGGAGTACCAACCCTATCAACCCTGGTGACAGGGTTACTATTGAGCGCCAGGCCCCTGACATGGCTGTAACTACTTACTTACATCAGTAAGTAGTAACCGGAACTAACGACTTAACGTGCCTTTCGAAGCATGATCATCAAGAAGATCAAAAAGGTCGTTGACTTCGAGGCAGACCGCGACCACGATGGAGGGACGAGCTGGACTTCCTGAACACCTGGCAGAACGATACCCAAGACGAGTGTTGAACAGGGTTGGAAGAGGGTTGGCAAGAGAAGGGGGAGGCCTTTGCCCAGCAATGGTCCCGACATCAGTTATTTTTTCTGTGGTTATTAATATAAGGCTACAGAAAAAAAAAATATTCACATACCTTGGTGAGGCACCGACATAACGCTCTGTACGTCCAATTACCTACAATAAAGAAATAAAAAGCCAATTCACATTAAAAGCTTTTATTTTTAATGTTTAAATGACAGAATCCACTTACGTAAGTCAATTGAAAAAATCCATTCTGTGTAACGATGTAACGTCATGAATATTTTATTCCCATTACTTTGTATGAGTGAAAACACCGTAATGACTACTTTGAAACAAATGGAACTACAGATCGAATGAAGCATTGATTGTCCTCAATTTGAAATCAATATATCGTCTCCTTACTACTTAATAAAAAACATAGCATTTACGCGCCTTTTTGAAAAATAGGCTATAATAGTTTCCAACTAGTCAAATCAATTACTTTTTACTAAACGTCAAAACACAAAATTACTATGGAATTTGTTTGAAAAAGCACACTGTGACGTCGTAGAAAACGTGATAAAATGTCGGACTTAGTATTACGTTTTTCGTGTTTAAAATTCATAAGTTAAAAGAAAAAAGAAAATTTTTTTCGTTACTTTCAGATGTCTTTATTTAGAAATTAGAATTAGGTTAATTAGTCGGGATTTGGCCGATAATATAGTTGTATAGTTTAGTTGTATCTAACAAAGTTATAACAACGGAATCACTTGTTTCATTTTTACGATGACGATTACATCCTTTACATGGTATCAATGGGTTACTTCGGATCAGACAGTTTTCGGATAAGTATTTAAAAAAATACAAACGCTTAATTTCTACCTCCCAAAATATTTTATTATTTCGAGAAAGCTTTATATAACAGAAAAAGAAACGTATTTTTCTTAATTAATTTCAAATTTCGAGCGAAAACGGTTGGTCACGTGACATTTTGCCCAGTGACGTCATATTTCAATAAACAAAAACTTTCAAACAGTGTAACTTAAAACCTGACAGATAGTTCCTGTTTAATTTGTGAAACGTGACGTCTCACGAAGCTTAATCATGGCCGCCCGTATGTCGAGTCTTGTAACACACAGATAAAAATATCGCATTATTATTCTAAATAAAATTATTTACAAAACAATATATATACACCAACAATACATATATTTATTTAACAATATATATTTTTTTTATTTTTTTTTTTTTTTTATTTATTCGATATTCATCAGATTATCCTCAAATGATAAACTACCATATCCGACGTATTACATATTTTATTTTTACAACTGTCAAGTAACCAATTAAGTTGGTACTTAAATATTCTAATTGTAACTTTTCTTGTCCACAGGTTGTGCATTCCCGAGCCGGTGGCACGGAAGGTGGTTCCAATCGGGGGTCATACAACCAATCCTGATAGAAGGAGATCGCCTGTCCAATAAGGGCAAGTGCATCTCTTCTGAAGGCGATAAGTTTCTTATTGTTGACGAGTAAGTATCCATACTAATATAAATGGGAAAGTGCATGTCTGTCTGATTGTCTGTCCGTCTTTCACGGCAAAACGAAGCGACGACTTGATGTGTTTTTTTTTTAAGTGGAGATAGTTGAAGAAATGGAGAGTGACATAGGCTATTTGTTGGCTCTTTCTAACCATGATGATGATTATTCAATTCAAACGAGTTATACTTTATCGACTCGTCCGTTCAAAAAACTTTTAGCACAAAACCTAATACTTTCTATTGTCAAACAAGTTTGAATAACACAAAGAACTAGACCATATTCCCAATTGGGCAAGTTAGACATACATCCATTGCAAGTAGTGGAGTCAATAAAGCCAGAGCTTCCTAACTAACTTCGAAGCCAGGGACAGGTCTGATTTTAATTGTTTTTCTTTTTTATGGGTAGTTTTTTCTATCTATCTACTATCTACTCAGCCTGTGTCCACCCACTGCCGGGTATAGGCCTCTTCTCTTTCACGCCATCCTTTCCGATCCTGTGCAAGTCTCATCCATTGCTTTCCGTAGCAATGGATGTGATGCGTGGTAGATTTTTTATATCATTTAAAATCAGAAACATCTTTAATTATTTATTATGCGCTTTTAAATGATATAGAAAACTATCTCTACAAAAGAAAAACGTCAAAATCAGATCTATCCGTGGCAAATACTTGTAAGAAGTGAAACCCTTCATTGACTCCACTAAACATAAACTGAGTACCCATGCTTGTAAGATCGATGTGACGATAGGTGGTGTGCCGTATCGCCGTATATAATGGTCGAGCCAACTGTGTATGTGTTAAGTTTGAATAAACGAGTTTTTATACTTATGAGTCTAGACTAGTCTAATATCGATCCTAAATCTATTTCTGTCCGACACTGTTATGACTGTGTATGTGTTTTTGTTTCAGAAAAGGATGCTATAGATGCGTCGTAATGCATGAGAAACATAAAAACGTGCTACAGTATAAAGAGAGTAAGTATGAATAATAAACATCCCGACGACCCGATTACTGTCATAGAGGCGGCCAATCAGCTCGCGACACTAAACACTTCAGAACCCCGATACGGACCCCCCAGCGTGGTGACGATTTCCCTCAATCAGCGCTTATCGCTACCAACCCACTAGGGTCGATTAATTCTTTCAAATATTCTTCCTCTCAGACGACGCCCTGAGCCGAGGTGCGCGCCCAACTGGGCACCCTCAGGCCTGTTGTCTTAAATTTTGTACCGGGTGAGAACCCTCAGCGCTCCCCATTTATCCGGCCAAGCAGTTAATGCCATCTGCGGTAAAACTACCATAAGTGACGTCAAAGAAATACTTTTAATATTACATGGTGTTAATGACACCGAAACGAAAAGAAAATAGAAAGTCTACATGATTGTACTAAAACAATGGTAGGCGTTTTTCTTGTCGGAAATGATTAATTATGATTGTGGAAATCGATCGAACCAACGCGTGTTGTTCGATTTACATTGATGGTTTTTAATAATTTATCATTTTATTTTAAATTTAGTTTCTATAGAGCTTAAAGTACAATATGGCACTGAAAATCATTAAGAAAAACTTCCCCCAAAACTTTCGTTACTAACACTCTGTATATAGTTTCGTAATTGGTTTTAGATTTGAAGCTAATATAAATTAAGGGACTTGGAACTTGGGAGTTCATAATTTAACTTGTTTTTCATTAATTTGGCACACGGTACCTAGTCTTTTAATTTCACGAAGACCGAACTTTAAAAACTATAAATTACGATTTATTAAAACTTTAAAATACGATTCGACCATACGAGTATTTAAAGATCTTCTCTCGTGTGTGTGGGTCATCAAACCTGGTGTCAGGGTTACCATTGGGCGGCCAAAGGCCCCTGAAATGGCTGATGTAACGAGTAGGTGACACCGATTGCTTATAACTTATTATGTCTTATAACAGAGCCGTGGTAGCCCAGATGCAAAGTTGCTTGACCCTCACTGTGAAGTCGCGGGTTCGAATTCAGCACGAGCCTAAACCAATGATTTCCGAAATTATTTTCGAATTCATATTTGGTTTATAAATGACTATCACGTACTCAGCCAGCAGTGATGGAAACGTAGTATGTAGTCGTTACATGAGTCATGTCAAGGGCCTATGGCGACTCAGTAATAACCCTGACACCAGGGTTGATGGGGTTGATAATTCACCTCACAATCCACACGATAGAAGAAGAGTGATGGAAACATCGTGAGGAAACCCACATTACCGAGAAATGTTTTTCGAAGATTATAATATGACCTAGCCTATATTATGCCGGTTGTCCCTTCGCGGGTTGGGAGTTCAGATAGCCAGTTGCTTCTATAAAAACCGGACCTGTCAAATCTTCAGGTTATGTAAGCGGACCCCGTGGAAACGTAATAACGCTTGGGACACGATGATGATTAAGTGTCATAAAAGGGCCAGCATTCATATTTTATTACATTCAGATTTTGGACTCGATTGCTCAAACCTACCAATCACATATTATGTATATTATATAACTGATAGATATATCTTCAAAGTTGTTACAACTCATCAAAATTAAAATAATTGCCTAAAGTAAGTACCTGAATACAATTACCGACTTTGATAGGATTTTCTGAACTGTGAAATGAAATTGAAGAAACAGTAGACAGTTCTAAAATTGTATTCAATTTGATTGCTAATTGGTATAGTTTGGAAGTGCCTTTCGAAGAAAAGTCGTGACCGAAAATAGTACTTATGACACGATCAAGTATGATAAGGTGCAAAAGTCCATTTAGTCTTGCAAAGTAATGAACTAACTGGTTGCACGTCAGATCTCCTGGTTACATATATTTTCTGTAATAGACCAAAAACACCTACAAAAACATAAATTTTATAATTATGACAACTTATGAATATAGGCAAGAGAGAAACCACTGCCCTATTTTTTCCTAAAAAAGTAGCAATCATGCTACACCGACAAGAGCGTGGCTCTTAAATTAATGATGATGACAACTAATGGTTCATAATTTCAACACTGTTTACAAATAATTCATTGGGCTCAGTGACTGCACTTTTGCTCTTTGATTGTGCATTTTTTGGTAAAAATTAATCGTAACCAATAAAACAAATTCTTACGCCCATATTCTAAAGTCTTCCTCCACCCGACTCGGCATCAACTGAGGATTTCGGTATTTTAAGTTGTCATTTATATCCTCGACTTGAGGACTTTACTCACTGGAGTCGAACATACGAACATATCATACTGCCAACATAATGATATGAAAATAATGACGTCATGCCATACGAGTAAACTCGAGTTTAGGTTGAGGCAGTTCGAAGAGTTCGAAGAAGGCTTTGAAGTCGCATTAGCTAAGGATGGAATCGCGGAAGAGTCGAGTGAACATCCTAATCAGAATCCATTATATGTGAGACAGAATTGCGTCCCATCATGCTCATCATCCCTGGTGTCAAGGTTATTATTGACCCGCCAAAGGCTCCTGACATGACTCATGTAACGACTACATACTTACATCAGGAAGCAGTAACCGGGACCAACGGCTGAACGTGCCTTCCGAAGGATCGTCTTACTTTTCGGACAATCAGGTGATCAGCCTCTAGTGTCCTAACCAAACTTTGCCACCGGGATTCAAACCCGGGGCCTCCGGATCGTGAGCCCAATGCTCAACCACAGCTCCACGGAGGCCGTTCTCTTTCCTGACGCTGTAAGAGTTATGTTTAATACCAGGTCATACTTCCAGCATTCTGCCACCGTCGGGACGCCTTGCCACACCTCTGCTCGCTCATCACCGGTGATGCTCTTCTCTACTCCATGTTCAGAGAAAATGCAGATCCAGTCAACTGCCCGCTCACAGGACCCTTCTCTTTTACTTATAACAGGTAATATTTCAACACTTTCAGGAAGACAAATCACGTGTCTTTTTACATTCATTGACACTTAGAATTGGGACATCACCTGGGGGGTTAAAATGGCCACATCGAAGCAATTCAAAGTAATATTGCAATTTGACATTTGCGCATGTAAAAGTAAGTGCGCAATGCAAACATAATGTCAAGTAGCAATATTGCTTTTTTCGATGAATTGCTTCGATGTGGCCATTTTAGCCCCCCTGTAGACATTAATCTAATGTTTTAAATATTAATGTTTGATCCAATTACAGATGTGCACAACTTTTGTTATTAAAAATGCATTATTAAAGTTCTGTCCTTAAAAGTGTACACATTATTATGATGGTAAATCAGGTTAGCTTCTTTACAAATTTTGTGTACCGAATAAAAGTTTCAAAATCAGTTTGAAGGGCTCTCTTTATATCTGATTCACTATTCTATGGGACCGTGTGTGTTGTAATAATTTATATTTTTTACAGTTTTGTGCAAGTAGCGTCTGGGTATTTCGCGAAATCAGTTCACTATTCAAAATCAAGCACGACGTATTTTTGCCTTACGACATGCTATAAAAATATCAAACTACTTATACTTAATTATTTATTTATTTTCTTCAGTTTTTAAGGCTTTGAAATTAACAAACTTTTTAGTTTTTACTTACTTTACTTTTTCAGTATTTTAGCAATTAAAATCTACTAGAACAAAACCCAGTTCAAGAACTGTCCTTCAAACGTTTTTCTGCTTCCTTTGACTCAGACTCAGAACTAATATTTAATTACAAAGTGATTAAGCCTATGATTAAGAGCTCCAGATGTCTCGACCGGTCACAATCACCCATCCGTGAAAACATCTGCGCTCAACTCTACAATCTACATCCATTTAATACCAACTGTTAATGCCAGCAAAAAACTAATTAGAAGACCACTGGCTTTTATTTTTTTTATTCTAGGCCGTCGGGCGTCTTAATGGTCGTGTAATATTATTTGTAATTCTATCATTGTCTGCGTCTTTCGCATTTCTTTGCTTAATTCCGTGCGTTGATTCTTTGTCTATTGTTACTATTTATTACAAGAGAATTTCTAAACAGTATTATGCTCTGCAAAGATGTTTTCTTTTAAATTAAGAATTTCTAATCCGTATGCTCTTTAAAGTTTTTTTTAAATTCAAGCTTCAAAGCATTTTTTATCTCTTTCTAAATTAGATCAACACATAAAACCCTTTACGTGATAAATAACCTTATTATTAAAATACCTAGTATAATTAAAAAGAAGATTTCTTTTCCTGACGTTTTTAAGATCGGACTGTTTAAGCCCTTTATTTTAATTGGAACTAACTTTAGAATCCTAATTTAATATTTGGTCGTAGGATCTCATAAAATATTTTGTATTTCCGTTGTAGCCCACTTTTGAAAGTTTTGTTTTATCATCGTTGAACCCTAAAACCTATTCCTATTGGATCTCAAATGCTATAACAATAAAATTGTTTATAATTAAATGAAGGGGTAAGGTTATGTTGGCAAACCACTTATTGTTGGCCTCTTCGTCATGAGTATTAAAAAGAGATAGAAATATATTTCTCGCTATAGCGTATTCGTAGTGACGCTCTTTATTCTCTCAAGTCTTCATAACTTTTGGCTATTTTTATTATATCAATTAGTAACCTTTTCTTCTATCGTGTGGGTTGTGAGGTGGATTATCAACCCCATCAACCGTTGGTTACTATTGAGCCGTCAGTGACATGGCTCATGTAACGACTACATACTTATATCAGTAAGTAGCAACCGGGACCAACAGCTTAACGTGCCTTCCGAAGCAAGAGAAAGTGTAGCAGAAGTAACCTTTTGTTATTTTTTCAGAGGCCACGGCGACTGCAAGAGTCCAGTGTCGTCGATAGAAACCTGCACGGAAGACTCGAGGCTGCTTCTCAACTACCAAGCATGCCCTGATGTCCACGGCTCTGAGAGTGCAGGTATGTTTATATAGAAATTTGAAAGAAAGAAATATTTAACGGCTTATGCGCAACCCTTCTGCGTGAAAGCGCTCACGCACTTTGCGTCGTCATAACTTGGATTTGGACGTCGGTTGCTCGTCTAGTTTGGTGCAGGAAACAATACAAACAAATTGTAAGCTGCCAATAAAATTATTAAAAAAACGAAATAAGGTAAAATTTACATGATTTCAATTACTGCAGGGGTCACCAAAGTTTTTGTCCGGACCCGGATAAATCTAAAAATAAGTACTTACATAAAAAACATCTACAGACTTCAGATAGATTGTTCACAATAAAAAATGACATTTTTAGTATTAGTAAGGCAATAAATTTGAAAGTCGTGGGCACATTTTTTCTTGCCATCGTGTCTATGTACATAAATTCCAATCTGTTTATCGAAGACATTGCACGTGAGAAGTCCTAGTATTAGCTTAGAAATAAACTATCTGGGCGCCATCCCACTCGCGTCAGACAGAGTACTGCGGGGCGGAAGGCAAGGGGGAAACCATTGCCTTATTTTTCCCTAAAAAGTAGCATGGAGAATTCTACACCGACAAGAGCGTGGCTCTTTAATTAGTGATGATACTTATACTTAATGTAAGTACATTATACAACCACCAACAAGATCGTGGCTCTTAAATTAGTGATGTGACAATACAAAAACCCTTTATATAAAAACAATTACAAAAGTGACAAGAGAACCACAATTGACGGCCTTATTGCTAAATACCAATTTCACATTCATTACCGTCATCATTTCTTTGTCATACATTTTGGTTATTAACTTATTAGTCATCATCGAACTATCAATCGGAACAGCTATATATTTTTTAAACAGACCCGCAAATTTGTGATCCGTGATTCAAAGAATATGTTAGAGACCTATGGACATCTTTGCCTGATCAGGGACCTAGCCAAAACAGTGACGTCGCTGTTAAAAATATATGTGATTTACATTTCACTTAGATATGTACACTTTTGCACTGTGATTGTTGCTTTCGAAATCGTTTGCAACTTGGCTAACCCTATCCTTTAATCTCACCTGAACGGCCTCGGTGGTCCAGTGTTTTCAGCGTTGAGCTCACGATCCCGAGGTCTCGGGTTCAAATCCCGACGTAAGTTATTAGTCGTTACATGAGTCACGTAAAACGACTTCCGTGGTCCAGTGGTTGAGCGTTAGGCTCACGATCCGGAGGCCCCGGGTTCGAATCCCGGTGGGGAAATATCACAAAAATTACTTTGTGATCCGTAGTATGGTTAGGACATTACAGGCTGATCACTTGATTGTCCGAAAGTAAGATACTACTTACTGATGTAAGTAAGTAGTCGTTACAAGAGTCATGGTAGGGGCCTTTGGCGTCTGAATAGTAATACTGACATCAGGGTTGATGGGGTTGGTAATCAACCTCACAACCCACACGATAGAAGAGAAGGCCACCTGGAACACAAAGTACTTAAGAGATTTGTGTATCGACCCGCCTCAGGATTAAGGGCGTGAGTTTGTCTGGATAAACCAATGTTTATTTATTCTCTGAAGCCAAAATACTTGCTATTTGTTTTGCTCCAGTCGGACTTAATGCATGTTCTCCCATCCGTTGAGGTAGAAATGATTCGGGCAATGTTCCAGCGGTAGATGTCACTCACGGTTTAGATTCAGTCTGACCAAAATAACTGGTGTATTGTAAGACGGAAACTGGGTGAAATATGGCAAGTGTAGACGAACCCTGTTCTTAGATAAATTAGCTTCAGAGTATCGTAGCGTAGTGCACACAGAGATAATCACCGGTTGGTGTTAGATTAAAATGTTTTAAGGGGCTACGTGGTGGCTTCAGTGTAGGTCCAGGACTGCACAGTACCGAGATATGGAAAGAACATTACAAACAATAATAAAAACAAACATTAAACATAATGAAATGCAAACAGACAGGTTATTAACCTCAAACTATCCATTAATCAGATACTCAAGAACACACACAAATATATTTCACGCATACTCCCAGAACGTGCCAAGAGAAGGCTTTACAGCCATTCTTTTTAAGATTCCTCCAATAAAGTTTTCCCTCTTGAAATAACCGCTACAAAGCGAATAGTTAACTCCTCTGTATTTCTATTTCCTTTCCCACTTTCATCGTTTCTTATTACAAGAACAGTCGGCGCGAAAATATCTTTTCATACGTAGCGCATTCAGCATTTCATTTTCTCCAAGTAATTTGCATAGAGCGGGACCTTAGGATACTTGTGCGGCTGTTAGCGAGAAGCGAATTTGTTTGCATATAATTCTTTGTCATCGTGAGAGTTGTGAGGGTTAATTCATCGACCCTGGCGTCAGGGTTATTATTGAGCCGCCAAGGGCCCCTGACACGACTCAAATATAACAACTACAGTCGAGGTAGTGCATCGAGTGGCAAAAAAAAGTTGACAAAAATTTACATGATCGGTAAAATACTATAATACAACTATCAATTCAAGAGCCACGCTCTTGACGGTGTAGCATTCTCCAGTCTTGTCTATCAAGGGAAAATTCTTTGACTTGCTCATAAGACACGACGTTCGCCTTCTCTATAATTTGTTCCATATAAGCTGTTCTCTGTTTACATTATAAGTAATCATCACTTTTTTTTGTGGTCACGCATCCTATGACCGGCCTTTGCGAAAGTTGCTTAACTTCAACAATCGCAGACCGAGTGCGTTTACCGCTGCGCCACCAAGCTCCTCAAGTAAACTGAAAGTTATAAATAATACTTATAAGTAAACTATAAACTGTGTTATAATACACGTTGAGATTTTTACAATGTTCTTCATTGATGAAACATCTAGTAGTTGGTATTGGCAGAGTTCAATATGATTATAACACATTACGTCACACTGATGCTCTGAGCAAATGCCTTCCGTAAATCAACTGGGAAAGGTATGGAGCGTGCTCCACGATGTTGCTCCTTAGACGGGTTGGTGGAGGAATTAAAAGATACTTAGTCATAAGACCAACCAAACAGTACTTATCTAAAATAAAAAAACTGTACAGTAAAAATATTTTAAGGTTAATGTTAAACGCGCCGAAGTCATCACATTTTGCGGCAAAGTGCGGATAGGTTAGGTATAGGATAGGCGCGTGCGGCTCCAGCGGCGCGTCTAGATGCGCGATCACGTTAAGTCGCCAATTCGCCATCGCTCTTGACTCAAGTTACCCGCTTATCGCTACTCGCTACTAAACGCACCACACCCAACGCTGGCGGCTCTATATAAACTTTTATTTGTGCGGTCGTCTGTCCCGATTGTCTCCTGTACACTCAAAGACGAAAGTCTTCCATGTTTCTTTGTAATGGACGAAAATAGAAATTGTAAAAGTCTTGGGTTAGAAAATGGGGTACCCTTATTAATCTTCAAATAAAATGTAAAGAAATATTTTACATAAAGAATTACCAAAAATATTTTCTGTTGTTAATTTATTTATGTTTTACAAACAAATATTTATTTGACTTCCTGTAATCCTCGAGAGGATCTCTAGAATGTCAAAGCAATATTATTATTTTAATATGGACATTCTTTCCAAAGTTATAACAGGCAAATATTGGAATTAATAAATGCCTTTGTATACCCAATAAAAGCAGAATAAAACTAATCAATATTAGAAATGGTTTTTATGTGGAATACTCCACATATAGACGAATTATCGGCAAATAAATGTTAACATTTGCATATCCTTCTGGGGTGGGCAGTAACATTTGCAACCAGTAGACAACTTGCAACCGCTTTTGATGCCTACGATATTCTAAGAGCGATACATCTTCCAAACACACATCGATAAAAATGGTGCAGACGAAATTCAGAAAAATCAACTTTATTGACTCTGGATCACGAGTCGTAAGGTTTTACAATATGCCCAGGAAGATATATCAGTCCTCCTTATCGTGTCCGATAACGGCGACCTTAGTCTCATGAGACGAGAGGGAGAGGATGAAGACTTACATAAGTCACTGTTGTGATTGTGGTATGTAGTCGTTACATGAGTCTCTCTAACACCAGGGCAAAATCACAAATTACATATTATTATTTTTTACAAAATGTATGAAAAATCGAGATTTTTAAAATCCAATTGAAGCCAAACTAATGGTTATACACGTTTAAAAAATGTTCAGAGCAATTTACTGTTAAGGTTCGACACATTTTTTTTCTCTAGCCGGCACATTCAGGGCTGGCCAAAGTATGGAAAGCCGATGATCTGCTTTGAAGCAATGGATGAGATTTGCATATGACCGGAAAGGATGGCGTGAAAGAGAGGAGACCTATACCCAGCAGTGGATGGACACAGGCTGAGTAATATTGATTGTAAGGGTATAGTGCCGTACTATGCCGGCAGATAAGCTATTCTGGGAGTCAAATCTCGGAATTCACAGCTGGAAGTTAGGGTTACAATTGTGACAGCTTCCGCGTCCTATATTTGTGGCTCGATTGTCAAAGTGCTATTTGTGGCCGCTTTCGGGAAACTTGTCTTCTAAACTTGTCTTCAACTAATTGAAAGATGAACGTATTAAATTCACTTAAGGGTATTTTTGGATGACGTATGACACCTGGAGCTTGAGATTTGGGTAGTTTTAACGCTAACGGTGTCACCAAAAAAAAACGGTGAACGTGTGTTTAATTTGAAAGCCAAGAAAACTCATACTGAATTAATTATTTGATAATTGGATTCAATTTTGCTTTGCTGTCAAACAGTTAAACATATTCAGCGCTTGTTTTTTTTTTTTTAAGTTGGTAATATAGTTACTCTTTCAATCGTATTACATAACGAATGTCTCATCCGTCTAAAACTACTGCAGCTTCTCACAACCTGTATAGCCCCGGCTAGGGCGGAAAAGAAGCTGCAAGAAAAACCTCGGCACAGGGCCCTAGACGAAAAAAAGTGAGCTTATGTTATAATATGTTATCTATTTCCGAGGGTATTATTATTATATTATTTATAACAACATAAGCTCTCGACTGTGTGCCAATTGGAGTAGTCAGAGGTACATCCATCGCAAGATAAACTAAGTACTCAAATCTCATAGAGCTATAGTTTTTTTTTTTTTAGCAGACCGAAAATATTACATCGAATTTCATTTCTCTAAAAATAAACATAACAGCTTGACAAAACATCACACCCACATTTCTGTGTAAAAAAATCAAAGAAATACGTCGTCTAAAAATATTGTCTTTCATTTCCAGTGGAAGAACTAGAATGTCTGGCCACGTGGAAGGAAGGCAGCCTACGGTTCCTGGTGGGGAAGCTTCACCACAACCACGCCACCAGCAACGAAGATCGTTATCGATGCTTTGTCTACGAAAAGACAAACGGTATTGGTAAGATAGGCCTTAATTTTTTGGTTTGCCTGCTTCTGCTTGCTTGTTATTTTGCATTTGAATTGGCTTTGTATTTAGTCCAGTAGAAGTTTTTGATGAGGTCGGTCATCGACCTCTCAAGCACTAACGCGATGTAAATAGAAAAGAAGTAGTTATACTAGTTGGTTAAGATCTAGAAACTGCCGCTGATGAACCTTTAAATGTAGAAGAAACATTCCAGAGCTAAGTTTAATGATCATGAAGATACATTCCTCAGTCACTAGTTCACTACAGAAGAGAATTTTACTTTATCCAAAAATATATATTAATTAGAACAGTATTATGTACCTACTTAAACAACAGCAAACTCAACAAAACCCCTAAGGAAACATTACAGCACATACACTTTAAGTATCTGTTATCCTCACAATTTATTCAATCACCAAAGAAATCCCGAACGTTAAACAAGAAACTATTGCTGTTGCCAGATCAAGCGAGTAGAATTAAATCCAATAGTAACTTAAAGCCGGAGACACTTTGACGCGTTCTCGTAAGAATTTGTCTCATACGATACAAGTATAATCCCGACCTTCCAACTGTTGTCTACCAATGTTCGTGCATACGTACGAGAGTCAAATTTATACGAAAAGAAACCCAAAGTGCAATCGGCCTATAGTTGCTTCACGTTCCTCATCATGTGTACTATCCTTTGCAGCATCAAGCGCCGGGAAGGAAGGCCCGGCTTCCCCAGCAGGTGTGGAGTACAGAGTGGCACAATCTGGTGACGCTACTTGTAATGGACTCTTCAGTGCTACAGAAGGCTCCAGGACTATGGCGCTTAAACGAGGTAGGTTCTGGAATAATTATAGTTATTAACCTGCATCATTTTGACATCCCAAGGCAAATAAGCAGCTGAACGTGTCCTGTGTGTTTGTTTGCTCGTAATCCACTAGAGAAGCAATATGTTTATATTCTTATCTGTTGGGTATTACGCAAATGTTTAACATTCTATGAACCGCCCTTTGTCACTTATTACGCCAATACTCAAACACAATTTATCCTCAAACTATCTACGTTTCGGCGATACGGCTCACCACCTACCACGTTGGTCTAACAGAACGCCCCTGACTATCCAAATTGTGTTTGAAAATGTTTATGTTATGCAATCTACGTTTCAGTAACAGTCCGCTTCAGCTGCCAGTTCCCCTCGTGGATGACGTTCTCCCACACGTGGCATACCCTGGACTTCAGCAGCAACTACACCTTCTACCAGAGGAACGCGACGTTACGGATCACCAACCAAACCGGGGCTGATATCAAGGTCTACTGCGTCAATGTCAAAGCGAGCTCGCCGAGCGGAAATTCTGTGGCGCTTGTGGCACATTGGCAGCATCACTGGTAAGTAATTCCAATTTGAAGATATTTTTAGTTGTAGCATGTAGTAGGTAGAATCACTCAACTGAAAATGCTTGATGTGAATATATAGTACTAAGTTTTGGTATTTAAAACGTACGGCCAGAGGTTAGGGGTACAAAGCCTTAGCTAAGGTACAAATGATTATGACAATCGACAGTGACAGTGGTGAAATGTATGGGATTCAATGTCACCTTATGCCAATCCCATACATGTTTATCAGTCACTGACGGTTGTCAAATCGTTTGCAATTTGGCTAAGTCCCCAGGCTTACAAAGTCAAAATGTAGGATCATCAGAGCACACTTATAGCCATGATTCTATTTGAAGTTGATATTATCATAATAATCTACCAAAACTTCACAATGTGGTATCGCGGACAAGAGGAAGCATAGTCTATCTGTTACGGGCTCTTCATCACACAGAGAGCACAGATTTTACATGATATTCCGTATTAATTCCAGTGCATCCCGGTACGTGTGCGTGGTGCTGTACAGGCGAGACACGTACATCGCAGAGTTGCAGCGAGGGTCGCCTACGACTAGGCCTGATGAAGCGTGTTCCCCTCACCATTTCAACGCAGTCACCGCGCCTTATGTTACTTTAGTTGGTGAGTTGCTCGCTCAGGCGAGATCCTCTAATCCACCATTTACAGGTGATACAATATCGTTTCATGCGAAAAGCCAGGGCTCTGTGGTTCCTTCAGATTGGCCCAAGGGCTCAAACTAACTTCTTAACCTTACTTCGACTGTGCTCCGCAAAGTTCTTGGTAGTTGCTGTTTTCGTACATCCCGCTTAGAGACTACACCGAAAAATATCGGCGTCAGAAACACCTAATATGATTCTAACGACCTGATTACTCTAGCCACAGATGCAACCGTGACAACAAAACACTTCAGGACCCTGGTGGCGATTTAACTGGCGTAGTGAACGTTTTCCCTTCATTCCGCACTTATCTATATCGGCCCACTTCGGGCCGCTACTCTCAAACAGAATCCTTTCACTCTCACCAATCCTGTTTTCTAGATAATAATATCCCTCTTTTATTTCCAGCAAGCAATCCAGAATCGAAAGAATGTCCATATTCTGGGAAGTACACCATCCAAAATCGTCATAAAAGAAGTGTAAGATCGTCTCACGAAGAAGAAATTAACGATAGAGATTCTAGAAGTAAACGAGAAAAAGCAATGTTGGAACATAATCGTAGAGTTAACGGCACTAGGTTGTTCAATTTTAGCGTAAGGAATATGTCCGATGCTCCTATGTTGAGGAGTAGAAGACAACTGGATGCGAATGAAGTTGGTTGCGCAGTCAGCAACTACAACCGACTTGAAGTTGGCTGCAATTCCGTCAAGAATATGGAGTTCTATTCGACGTGTGAGAACAAGGAGTTAGTTACTGGTGAGTTAGAATTATGATTAATGTTGCACTTAAGTACTCATAATTATGCTTGCACACGTTTCTCCAAATTTTCTTCATGGCCGTAGTTCAGTGATTTATTAAGTCAAGTATATAAATTCTAATTATTTATATTGTGAACCTTTAATGTCCAAAACTTTTGGACTTACGAAAACTTACTTACGAAAGCATCTTCCGTAAGTAGTACTACCTACCTACCTAAGTAACGACAGGTAAATTAAGTAGGTATTGTAATTGGCAGCCCTCAGAGGTCACACACGCAGTTGCACGTGTACGATAATGTCAATGTGTAGTGTCTGTGTAAAGCGAGGTTGTTTGTATGAAGTCCCCTGACAAAGCATAAGGGCGTATCTCAGTTTTCCTAACTTTTCAGGAGAGCGAAAAAACTGTTTTTTTCTCCGAGTTCCTCGGGTTTTCAGTTCATAAAATCTAAAGTAATATAGATACAGCCATGATATTTATAAGGTGGATAAAGGTTGAAATAAGGCATAGATTTATAGTTCTTAGACTTCCGAAAAATGCATGGTTTCCTGAAAAAAAGGCCTGAAAGTCACTAACGCCCCTTTGTGGCGCCTCTCTTAATAGGTATGGAGAGTTGAATATGGGTGCAAGTAGAAAGTGTTACTAATTATCCTATATTTTAAATAAAACAAATTCATTACGAACGGCAAATTATTTATGTTTGATGCCGAAAAAACAATTTGTCATCATTTAAAAACACTTAAAAAATACAGAACGTAGGAACATAAGATATTAAAATGTGCGTGTGTGTGTGTACGCGTTTGTATGTATGTATGTGTTTGTATATAAAAGCGATTGCGTGTGTGTGTGTGTTTAAATGTAGGTACTTTCATGTGTAATATTTTATATCGTGTACAAAAAAAAACAAAAACAATAAAGATCTAAGATCTGTGCAATTAAGAAACAAAATATTCTTAAAACTAAAGAGATCAAAATTGTAGACAGACCTTAGGCTACAATACATTATCTTATGTTATAAGAAGATATGATATGTTATACTGTTACTTATACATAAATTCCAGGACTGACCATTGAACTTGGCACCCAATTAGATCTCACTTCTTTTGTCGTTGAAGTCAACAACCAAGGCATTTATCATTATATTGAACGTGGCTCTCATATCACATTTATGTTTTTGAAAAAAAAAAAATTGCCAGTTTTTTATATATTCTTTTGTATTCATCTAATTACCTATCTGCATACCAAATTTTAACTCTCTTGGTCATCTGGAACTGGGTTAGAGTTTTAATATATAGGCCAGTCAGTCAGTCAATAACCGTAAATAGTAAATAACCGTTTGAGATAAGCTTATAAAATTTAGAACACATATGTACCTCGCAAGTCTCAATATATGAGCCAAATTTGATACGTGCTTGTGTGTCTGTAGACCAAATAAATATTTTTATCTATCTATCTATCTATACGTTTATGTGAAAAAGTTTTTGATTTATGAGGATGTCAAAAGTGGCTCCAAATGGTTCGTGTAATATTATACACGATGTGGCTCGCCAGTTCTGTTTCTTGAACTTGGCTTGACACGCTACCGCGTGTCTAGATAGAGCATCGATGACACGAGCTGAATACTTTATTCATTCAATCTGTGACTTCACATGATTGCGGTACATATACGTATACATCGTTTCGGTAGCCTATGTTGTGCAATTTTTTGGATCCATGCGTTGTACATTGTAGATTGTCTTCTTTGAAATGCACTTTGCAGAGAAGAACGGAGCATCGAAAACATTAGCTCCTGTTCTGAACAACTTCTTTACAATGTCCTACTTCACATGATTGGTGGTTGTTACAATCTGGAGCAGATTATGTATGTTTTGGTGATTTATGACACGTCATATACTCAGGCATGTAGTCAGGATCATTTAGGTCACTGAGGTCTCCAAACAATTCAGGCGTAAAACTATTAGAGGGGCAGAAAGTTTCAGCATCTTCGTAATCACGATCTATAATCTTGGCTGAGCTGAATTCATATTTTCACGAATTTTTAACAGGTTTTGAATATTATCAGGAAAACTCTCGTTTTAATTTTTGTTTGTTCCAAGACTTGATTCGAATAAAATGTTTTTTTTTCTGTTGTGACATCTAAGACTGGTTGTATGGTATTGGAAAAACTTGGGTTGTCTGTACGAAGCATTGCTGTGTCTTTTTCTATAAATTCAAGCCTGCTTAAAATCACGTAAATCTTCATCGTCGAAATTAGTTAAGCTGGAAGTAATAAAACTGGCAATTGCCATCATACTGTCTGAGGTTTCTACTTCAGCTGTCGACAGTGCAATGGATGAAACAGAAAGATGGTTTAAATTGTCATAATCATTTTCATTATTGTCTTTATTAGAAGTCAAAGGATTACCTGAATTTTTACAACTTACCTGTGAGTTGAATATTCGATGGCACACAAAATTTTACTTGGAGGCACTTAAAAAATATATATTTTGTTAATAACACCGGAAGATATTTACTTCATGCGGGCGCAAGTAAACAAATAAACGATAATGAAGTCACTGAGTAAGGGCGTATCTCAAGTTGAAGAAGTACGACATAATGGCGTATTTCAATTACGTCCTTTTGCATTGCTCTTTTTTTTCGTGATTTGAGATACGCCCTTCCCTTAAATTCTTAAATACTGTGATTAAAGCTACACCCTTTTGCGACGTTGTAGATCTCGTTTAGACGATCAAAATGGTATAAATAACTCATTTTTGCAAAAAACTGAGATACGCCCTTATGCGGTGTCAGGGACGATTAGTGTCCGGGCGGTGAGTCGTTGGTCTAACAGAAAGTTCGGTGAGGTGTAGGTACTTAGTGTATCTTGAGTTTTATGTACTTCTGATTGCCCTAGTATGGATAAAGTTGTGAGTTGTTCTTATGTTGTGTAAAATTTCCTATTACTCCATTCCAGCATACACCTGCCACGGCGGCTGGTACGAGAGCGGCGCCTCGTTCGTGGTAACCACACCAGTCACCAGGGACAGTACTGCAGCACGGCGGTACTGCTTTGTGTCGCGTGAGGCCCGCAGCGGAGCGCTAGAGCTCACGCGGTCTGCCAGCAACTGCGAGCGGGCTGCTACTGAACCTGAACCGCTTGTGTTTGATGCCACTACTACTGGTGAGTTTGAACTGTTTCACGAGGTACGCTTCACCAGCTCTTTAGGGACCGGCATTGGTTACATCGGTTATTGACCTCACAACCTACAGAGGGAGGTATATCTTCCGGTTAGGTGCCCGAAAGCCACTCTTCTTCTATCGTGTGGGTTGTGAGGTGTATTACCAACCCCATCAACTCTGGTGTCAGGGTTATTATTGAGCCGCCAAAGGCCCCTGACATGGTAAATAGTAGCCGGGACCAACGGCATAAAGTGCCTTCCGAAGGATCACCTTACTTTCGGACAATCAGGTGATCAGCCTGTAATGTCCTAATCAAACTAGGATTCACAATGTGATTTTAGTGATATGTTCCCACCGGAATTTGAACCCGGGACCTCCGGAGCACTGCCAATTAGACTTTCCAACGCGAAGGGGAAACCAACCCATGGGACTTGTACATAGCGAAGAGTGGGCGTATATACTATGTACCTCTGCCTACTCCTTCAGGGAGACAGGCGTGATGCTATTTTATGTTATTATTTTAATTAGACAATAAACTCCATTCTTTTCTTCAGGTGAATGCCAAGATCAAGCGAGCAGCCAACCCTTGTTAAGGATACCGTCATCACCAATCGTCTACCTTGCTATCATCATCCACTACATCATACCGAGATGATTCTCAGTTCCCTAACTTAGTCATTTTAAACACCGAACCGTTGTAATTATAGAGTAAACAAAACAATTTTAGTTCTTAAGCAATTTAATAGCAGCTAATTTGAACTTATGAGCGTATTTATAAACGTTGATGCTAAAGGAATTATGGCAGCTCATTCATGTTGGAGGCCAAATGGTAATCATTTCTATTTCTATGATCACCAACGTATACATATATAAACTCTCGCCCGTAATCCCTAATGGGGTGGGCAGAGCCACAAGTAATTAAAGACTACTTACAGCCACTGTTGGTACGATGTCCTAAGGTTATCAATGAACCTTATGATGACAAAATCGCCCATAACTATTGACTACTTGACAGTTTTTGGATAAATATTTTAATAATTACAAACTCTTATTTTATACCTCTTAAAATATTTTATTTTCTTAAAAAAAGCTTTATAGTATAGAAAAGACGTGAGTATTCTTCTTCACTAATTTCAAATTTCGCGCGAAGACGGTTGGTCACGTGACATTTTGCCCAGTGACGTCACATTTCAATAAACAAAGAAACTGTCAAACTGTATAACTTAATGTTAATCTAAAATAGAAGCCAGTCTATCTCATTTTACTATTTAAATAATTTTCGAATTTTATTTATGAATCAGCTAACAATGAGTACGACGTTTGACCGCTTTTATTGATGACGTCACAGGACAGTATTTCCATACAAACTCAAATTAAAATCGTTTTGACGTTTCGTACAAAGCATCTCATTTGACTTAGTTTTTAAGTAGCCTATTGTAGTAATAGAAAACGTTTACTATTGAGAGAAGCCTATAAAGCCTGTATTTCTCTCCAACAAAATATAAAGTAGGCAACAAAACAAAAGTAGAATCCTATAATTGGTATTATGTAAATTAAATAACTTACTTACCTACTGCTAACTAAAAGTAATACTTTTGTATTACTTTTAGCGAATCCGGCGAAATGATATTAATCACTTTCTGAATAATCTTAAACAACATTTCATCACATGACTAAGAATCTGTTGTCGGTGTAGCATTCTCCATTCTTGTCTATCAAAGGCCAATTCTCAAAACAACAAACAACATTTGGCAAATGTAAAAACATTTTACAAAATCACAAACATGTAAAACACAAGTAAGACGTTTTACGATCGCGCAAGGTTCAAATTAGCTGCTAGACACAAGACATCGAACAGTCGAAATATGAATTAGCAGCACTGTTAGTACCCTTTGATTCATTTAAGTTTACTTTATATGTAAATTGTCAAATAGATAACGAATAAAATTATATCACATAAATAATAATAACTGTATTATAGATAGTCCCAATCGCCTAAATCCTTGTAAACGTACTCGATGATTTTTATATTTATACAACTTTGTATGTATACCTATTTATCTATCTCGTTTTTTGAATATTGGATGCACATAATATTATAAATCTTGATACAATTAATTACCTTAACTTAATATTTTGTCACAATAAATTATATAACCAACGCCTCTTTTACATTGTGGTAATTAATTGAGGTTGAAAATCTTAGTAAAAATTTTACGTAGATTTCTTCATATTGTTTTTTTAGAATGACTCATTTGTTAATAGGTACCTACTCTTTACTTACACAGGCCAATAATGTAAAGAGGGTCTTTCTAGGCTACTTTCCTCAAAAACAATATAGATGGACAGTATAGACGTTGTACAGATTTGCCTTCGTTTTCACAGACATAATGGTGCTAATTCCTGTAAATACCATCTAATTTTATTTTAAGTTATATCTGTCATTTTCTTATCCGCCGAAAAGGAAAGGGACGGGTAATCGACAAGCATAAAATTTATGGAACACACGTCAATTTTAAGCACAAATCTAAACCAACCGTCTAAAAATTTTACATCCGTCAATAACCCGACACAGTTAAGTAGACAGCACGTCAAACGGACTGCATACCAGCGACGTACCTTTTGATTCGCCCGGGTTATTCATTAATTTACTCATTCTTCCTAAAATTAAGAGCTGTGAATCATCCGTCCCTTTCCTTTTCGACGGATATGAAATGACGGATATAACTTAAAATTAAATTAGGCGGTGTCTGCAGGAATCGGGGCCACTATCTTTTATCTTTTATTTTGGGTACCCATAAATGAATATTACACCCAGGCACAATTGCATCTTCCACCCATTATGATTCTGTTCAAAATAAAGAAAAGCAATATGGGATGCAACATACTTCTATACATAATGTGAACCAAATATCAAGCAACAATTATTATTATAATAATACAATCATGCTTTTGTTTGCCATTACATTGTATTTTGGAATAATTATGTACTTACCAGAGTAATGAGAAAATACAACGCCATCTATATTGTTTTTGGTAAACGAAGCCTGGAAAGTCACTCATTGAAAATAATAGCACATTAAAGTGAAATATAAAATAAAAGTGTGAAAATAAACGCCCGATTGTGCTATAATTTTCAACTCGATTTTTCATCTACAAAAAACCGTTAGCAAAAGAAATATTAAGAAAAACCTTTTGTGTATCTTTCCATTATGTTTGTAATTATATTCGACAAATATGCAGTGACTGTTAGAGTTTGGAGCTCAACCCCCTTTCCTAAACAAGAGTGGCGTCATACGAAATATGAAATGTAGATTTGCCGCAATTGGCTTTACCTAATTGGCCGGACAAATGAGCGTTGAGGGCTCTCACTGGGTACAAAATTTAAGACAACAAGCCTGAGGGTGCCCAGTTGGGCGCAAACCTCAGCTTAGGGCGTCGTCTGAAAGAATTTTGAGGGGTATGATGAGGGAAATCGTCGACTACGGCGGCGGCAAGATAATTGCCGCCTCTGTAACGTATAAAGCTTCGTATGAAGCCACTCTTCAATCCTAAATAATTATCTATACGTAACTGTAATGGTGACTTTGGCCTATGTCTCGGTCAACATAAGCGCGTAGAAAGATTGACAGAGTTGATGCGAATGGTTGTGAAATTGTTTCTTGTTGCAACACTTTATAGAGGTTCTAAACTATCTACATGTAGTCATAGTATCTATGTATAAAGTCAAGTACATTACAGCAAGAAAATATTGTTTGCGTGTTAAATCTACAGAGTTGTTTAAAGTTTTTAGCACAGCACGTTTCTTTCGACGTTTCCTTTAAGATTTCAAATAGCAATTTTACGCACAGACGCAACACAGACTTGGAAATTAGACATAAATACTTATAACTCGGCTTTGAAGACTGTACTCTTAAATTCTAACTCAAGTTGGTACATATTCTATACATTTGTTATTAGCGATTTAGCGTTTTCTATCGAACAATATCATTACTACAAATTAGTTTATTGCACTTTACAGTGCCATCATTAATGTGCAAAGTTTTAATGTAAACTTACTACTTACATTAAATTTTGACAACTATATGACTGCACTGTAAACTATCACTCGAGAAGCTTAGAAATGTACAAAACTATTTTTAACATGGTTATGCTGTAGTTAGAATAATTTAGCGTTAACTTAAGTTTTCTTATACCTACTAAAATAATTTGTTCAAATCTAACATTTATAATTATAATTTTATTTGTAAGTAGTTTACATTATTTAGTTACATGTGTATATTTTGGGTTTCTTTACGTGTTAAAAGCTTAATTAATTGGGACATTTTGAAGATCATTTGTACAGTTTTCTTCCAAACGACGATAGATGTTTGTTACTGCACCATTTGATGGTCGCTTATAGTAATAACTTATTGTATTTGTTACAACTTTTCCAAGGAAAGCAATGTTTTCCTCAATCAAGCAATACTAATATAGGTAAGACATAGTTAAGATTAAATTTAGATAAGTGAAAGAACGAATACTCATTTTGAGATCAATGTATAAGTAGTTAAGGTTAATTTTAGATAATAAAAATCGCGACAGCAATAATATATTTGTATTTATAGCTATTGAGCGTTAAATTTTTAATAGTTAGTAGACATTTGTGAATAATGATGCTAGCGTTGTTATTTTATAATTGTGACAGAGAGATTATAGTTTTGGTCTGTTCATTGTTGCCGTCAACTAAACAACGAGAAAATACTTAAGTACTAAAAAAATCTTATCTTACTAGCCAATAGTGGTCCGCAGTAGTCCCTTGTGTCAAAGGCCTCCCCTTTAACTGGCTACATTTTACGATCTCCAGCGAATTGCTACCAATCAAAAATAAATTAACTTTGTGAGTAAAAAAACTAGAATCAAGAGCCTCAAGATAAATGAGGTAAACCCCGTAAGATATAGAAAAATAATTTGATCTGAACCTTTCTTCGAGATTAATCATACAACAAAAATGCTTACTGCTAGGAGCAGAAGTACTCCACAGAAAAAAATAGGTACTGTAGAAATGTACCAACATTTTAATTATAATTTCCGGCCAGGTAGCTCCTCCTATATTTTTCATCAAAAATAAACAAAAGACACACTTCCGAGTTTCTGTTCAACAAAACACAACTCTATTTATAATATTTAAATTTGGAACATTAATATTAAGAACTATCAACCGTAGAATTTACTTAATATTTTTCTGATAATCCTTTTTTCTCACTTTCATAGGGATTACTTGCGCTGGAGAGCTTGCGAGATGTTTTGATTTTTTGATGAGAAATCTAAATTACTTGCGGTTAATATATTTTTTAAAGTTTGCAATAATGTTATACCGTCACTAACATGGTTATCTATCTGTAATCTATCACCTTAGTATCAGATCATCATAATCCATCTGAGGAAGTTTCCTTTGGCCATAATTTGTGCCCCTGCCTAGTCTGGTTTGAATGACGAACGTGAAGTATATCATGCAGGTATATGTCCGTCTGTAAAAATATTAAGTAGGTACTACTTGGCCATACTAAATCTACATACTACTTATTTGTCTCAATTAGTTTACTACCGAGTTCGCAACAAAAAAACTAATTGCGTGGAATGTTTCAGATAAATGGTACAATATTGCAACAATGTCGATCGACTATAATTTATTGGAACAAGGAGATAGAAACCTCATGAAAAAATATCTTATCAACAACATACGGTAATTTTTCAAGAGGTGTAAGAAATCGTTATGTTTCAATTGTGTGATATAGTACATTTAAAATTAGTTGTAAGTACATAGTCGTCAGCATGGATTATAAAATAAACAGCAAAAATAAATATCCCTTGGTTTTTATTCAGATCACTTACACACAGACATAGTTACAAGACGCAACCTAAACAAATTCAAATTCCGCGCAATACTTAGCATTATATATGCCGCGTTCACACATTCGTAGCTTAGATAGTAACGGTTAAATATTTTTTAAATAACGTTATCAGAAAACCGATGTTAACCGAATATTTTCACCGAACGCGACCATAACGCAATGCTACCAACATCAGCATAAATCTCGTGACAGTGCTGCCATCATCGCGCTGTCAGTGTCATGTCAGTTGTTGTAGGTGTGTGTTTCTCGCTTGCTTTTGCTTCCTTTACTTTGCTTGCTTGAATGCGCGTCGTCGGTCAATTGGAATGTTTATCTGAAAGAATAATTACCGCATAACTTATAAATCGGGTATACAAACTCCAGTGTTCAGTACAAATAGAAATAAACTGCAAATATTCACGATAAACACGGGGATGTGTACAAATATGTGAAAGTGACAGTCGCAAAAATCGACTTCGTTTTTGTGATTATAATGTTATTTCGCATACTTTCAAGTACCGCCAGTTAGATAGTGCCGCGGATGTGAAATGCTACTTTGTATTTGTAGTAGCTTCGAGGACACTTGAAGCACTATGTTGGAAGCGGGATAGGTTGACCATCAGCTATAATGCAAGACGAGTATTTGGAGACGGGGAAGAGCAGGTTCGAGCGGCGGAAGCCTACGAAGGTGCTGAAGATAGCGGAGAGTTTTACGAACTTGGATGAGAACGCTAAGGCCGGGAGGTTCGTAAGGGGGCCTCACTCGAAGGTGGGGCGTCGCTTCCAGGAGAACGGTGGAGGACGGGACAGGACGAAGCGTGCGGTGTGTTGTGATGATGAGTGTGATAAGGAGTCGAGTGTCAGTGAGGGGGAGGGGCATGGGGATCGCCGGGTCACGGGCTCCTCGTGCAAGGCTCTTCGGACAGCCGTTGCAGCCCTCTACCCCTTCGATGACTTTGTGCTGGAGAAGATTGGCTCTGGATTCTTCTCTGAAGTTTTCAAAGTAAGTGGACATTTTCATTACACTTGTTTGTTTACAAATAAACACATGCTGGAATTTCATAGCTAATAAGAATACGGTGTCAATAATGGTAGAAGTATTAATTTACAATGGATAAAAATACGGCCATAGTTTCCTTAAAATTATTTACCACTTAATTAATTACTACCTACTTCTAAGAATTATAAAAAATTATAAAGATCATAATCATTTTATATACTGATTATACAGTATTGATAATCCATTTTACATGCTTGATGACGTTTCTTACTTGATATCAAAGCTGTAAATACCTTTTGATAAATTGATTACGATAAATAAATTGCAAAGTTTAATTTCTAATTAAAAGATTGTACTGTAGATTTGCAAAGGTTTTTTTTTACCTACTTCCTTTATTGTATTAGTAAAAGATCTTTATCATATATTTTTTTCCACAACTGTTAAATATGGAAGTTCTATTTTTAAATCATAGATAAATATCAGGATTAAATAATGAAAGTACTTGCCTAATATTTTGTAATATGAAAGCAAATCCAATTAAATGTACTACCTACTCAACAAATATGCCTCCATCGCAAATGTGTTCACGTAACACCACTATCATCAGTGTTTATAAATATGTTTACACATAAATTGTGATAAAAAGTTTATACCAAAGTCATGCCAAGAAGTCTTAGTTGAGAAATATACTGCACTCTACTGTTTAAATAGATTTAATTAATCAATCTCTTAAGTCTCTTGTCGCAATGTTGTTCAGGTGTAAACACAAAATATTGCATCATTACAATTCCTTAAATAATTCGCATTAAGATTGTCATCGTATTTGGCTCGTCAACACATTCTTTTATTTGGCTGCAAATCAACGTACTTGCCATTTCTTTGATTATCATAGTAATAGGCACCGTGCCATAGATTTACATGTTTATTTGAAAAATGGTTTGTTTTTAGAGTAATTTTTATGTGGTTTGATAGTGTTAGAAAATTAAAAATCAAATTTGACCACTACTATATCAGATACTTAATAAACAGAACCACATAAATGGAATAAGATCCATACAGTTTTGATGATCCCATAATATTTCAAATATGCACGACTCAGGCATTATAAGAATTATAACGAATGGTTTGATTTGAGAAATTACACTAAAATGGAATGTAAGTAAACAGGTATACATTTTCAAATTGAGTAATTCGGTCTACATTTCACATTTCCTGTTTGGTGTTAAATAACATAAATCATTGATGAGATGCATTTTACACCTTGTTTGTTTAGTAGTAAAGCTTAATATAAACTTGTTTTTGATTAACATAGTAAAACAAGCCCAATTTCTTATTTATTTTCATTAATTTATTGAGATGATGATGTTGAATAGCATGCTTTTTTTATAAAAGTTTTTTTTTGTTTTTGCCAAAACAGGTTCTATAAGTTATTTCAATATAAAAGCCAACGGTAAATCAATGCTTTTTATAAAAAGACCTCTATTGCCAATCAGTTTACGAACAGTCACCGGCTGAGTGTACTATCCCAAATGACAACAAAACCACAAATTACCCTGCCATTCATTACCGCATGAGTAACCATTTGGTTTTCCTGACCTTGGTAATGACCTCAGTCCTGTTTGTCCTATTTAAGCTCACAATGCGTTGTGATAATAGATTTGGGTTGACTATTAATGTTGGAATTAATCAGCTAGCTAAATAGGTATGTTTGTCGTATTGTAAAATGTTTATTTGGCACATACAATTATAATAGGAAATAATTTTATTTAATATTCTGCACATAGTTCGAACAGGATATTTAATTAATTCTTAACAGGTACCTACTTAAAATGAATTACTGTACACACTTATACAATCAGGTAGGCAGAAAAATAAATTTGAACCACAAGAAAATTGAGTTAATATTTTTGTTTAATTTTTCCGTAAAAAAGAATATTCATAATCCAGACCACTAAGAACAGCCTTGTGTTTGCGATTACGCCAAAATATGAATACAATAAATAAAAATAAATTAAAAGCAAATAAAACAGGTGATAAACTATCACGCTAAATGCGTAATAGCACAACACTAAGTAGGTACACTTCTACTCAAAATCGCCAATTGTGACTAAAACAATTTGTCACAGTCCATACAATTGTACTATTAACACAAGTGATTTTAACATTTTTTTCCATTGACATCACTATAATCATACATGATGGAATGGTGCTGAAGAATTTTGTTGTCAGACTGTTAATAAAGAAATGTTTGTTCCTTTTGTTTCGTATTTATGTTTTATAAGCTGTGAGTAATCTCGGAGTGGTATGAAATGTGAATGAACGGCAGAGTAATGAAATTTCATACTTGTTCGTAACTTACTATTCCTTTGATAGACTGTGTCTTATCGTTACGTAACGTGGCCATAAAAAATACATATGGAAGAATGTGGAAAGTGAATTTTAGCTGCATTCCTAGCTGATTATGTCATCCACAACAGTCTTAATGTTTCAGGGACTTTATCACACATATATATTACTCGCACTTCGTATATAAAATATAGTTAAGTTTATAAAGTTCTGCTCGAACTTTCGGTTCATTAACAACATATTCCATATACGATCTCATGCCCGTTATTACTAATGGACTGAGCAGAGCCACAAAGTTATCAGAACACAGCTCCGATTCTTTGCGATACTTTCTTTCAACGTACACCGTAAATGCGCGTCCTTTTGACCTTACAAACTGTTTACCAGACTCTCATATCCATTACAATAAAGCTATATGTTATACAGCTATTAATAAACCCTAAGAAATCCACCCGGTTCACGTACACAAAAGCTTCTTAAAAGGTTACACCATTTCCTTAAGTTAATAGCAGTTGATATGCAAAAGGAAATCAGCCAGTAATCTCCAGCCGTGTTCTATTGTGTTGCGAAGGTCGCCTGATGGCCTGTTTTGATGCACTCTCCTCATATCTTGACTCACACTCACATCATACATACATAATATGCATACACTATGTTGTCAAACACGCATTAGGTATAGCTAACTGTCACGCATTATGGTTTGTTACATAAACATAAAAAGCCTATACACGTCCCACTGCTGGGCACAGGGCTTAATCAACTGGAGGAGGTATGGAGCATACTCCACCACGCTGCTCCACTGCGGGTTGGTGGAGGTGTTTGGGCTAGTAACCCAGGACCAACGGCTTAGCGTGCCTTCCGAAGCATGGAATCATCTTACATTTTCGGAAAATCAAATGATTCAAGCCTGCAATGTCCTTACCAAACAAAGGACAGTCTCACGAAGTGATTTCGACAATGTCCCCATCGGGAATCGAACCCGGACCTCCAAGTCGTGAACCCTACGCTCTAACCACTAGACCATGGAGGCTGTAACAGCGTGTGTTTAATGCTATAGTGGGTTCAAGGTGACTGCTGTCTTCTCTCGTGTTGTGAGTTTAATCCGACCTGATCAACCCTGTTGTCAGAGTTACTATTGGGCTGTCAAAGGCCCCTGACATGGCTCATTTAACGCCTGCAATACTTACTTAAGTAAATAGTGGCCGGGACCGAATACTTAACGTGGCTTCTGCAGCACGGATCATCATGCTTTCGGACAATCGAATGATGAGCCCGCAATGCCCTAACCAAACTAGGGGTCACAAAGTATTTTTTTGTTATTATTTAAATTCTTGCTTAACATACTTTAATTTAGCATCTGATACAGAAAAAGTATGTAAATATCTGTAAGTTAAACTGAAACTGGCAATGGGACAAGCCCGGGAGAGATATTTTTTGCGTTTAACAAGGAATTTTAGAAAAACGTACTTTTTCAGCATTGATATTATTATGTTGTTATAAAGTACATTAAGATGATATGGTTCAATGCAAAAAAAAATACAACATATAGAATAACATACACAAAAATCTATTTTAAATTGATTGCCGCACAAGTTACTTCTTATCGTAGATGAGGGATTCGAACCCGGGAACTCCGGATCGTGAGTTCAAAACTACTGTTCACGGAATCCGTGTAACTGCGATTAATTGGAATTAAAGCGAATCCTGTCGCCTAAATTGGATTTAAATAACTTTTTTCCTTTGCATATTAGGTATGACAATATCTTCTGCAATAACAATTTAAAAATAAAACACGTGCTTAGTCGTAGAAAAAAATAACTATAAATACTTTTTCATTTTCTGATTACTCAATTATTTGCGAATCTTTTGTCAACAAAGTACTCGCTAGTTTTATAGATTGTAATCGAACGCACGAAACGTTTTTTCACTAACGATACCATCAGAGCCTTGGTCAGAAACAAAAAACAATCGGCAGAAAAATCATCAAAAGTCACGCGTTTCGCCCTTCATATTTTGAGGGGTCAATGAACTTTGCAGTCTATCTTTGGACTTTGGAGGTGTCCCAGAGGTATCTGTGTCATCAATCATGGTAACCGTGCGTAGCCACGGCCGAAACATGCGCTTTTTGCCATAAAATCACAAAATTACATCGTCAATTTAGATGACGAAAAAGTGACACAAAAAGTATCGTTAGCGCTACTTTTTTTTTTCTTTTGCCCATTTGAGGGTCAAGCTAAGATCGCAAGACCATGCTGGTAAGTCTTTAGTACATTTTCGTTGCTGTTCAATTTCAATATGTAAAGTCTTCCGTAATAATTTATTTTGTCAAAGTTAGCGCTACTTCTCTCATGCGGGTTGCAAGGACAATGACCGACCTCATCAGTCAAGTTCATCAGTAGTATTGATATGCCATAGCTCCCTGATGAATACATCTTCCTGAGGACCTAAATAGTGCCCTCCGAAGCACGAAATAGCCCACTTTCGTAAGGCTGATCTCTCTCTCTATTTAAGAGCTGCGCTCTTGTCGGTGGAGTAACCGCCATTCCTCTCTTCTTCCCGCCAAAACCTTCACCTCCCGATACGACACGACCTGCACCTTCTCTTTTATTTGTTTCATAAATGTTATCCTAGGTCTACCCCTTCCTCTCTTCCCTTAAATTTTTCCTTCTATAATGTTTGTTATAAATTAATCATGTCGTATCAGGTGGCCAATCATATTTCCTCTCCGGTTCTCTATAGTCTTCAATATGGTTCTCTTTTCTTCAACTCTTTCCAGCACTTTTTCATTTGAAGGCTGATCATCAGCTTTTAATTTCCTAATCAAACTAGGGATCACAAAGTGATGTTTGTGATATGTCCCCACCAGGATTCGAAGCCAGAACCTCGGATCGTGTACTAGGTTCAAGATAAATTACGAAATTTCGATTACTAAATAAAAATAGATCTAAAACTCTTTTTTTCTATTTAATTTAATTGTGAATTTTAATCAAGAAAAACGTAATCCGACAGTTTATCACGTTTTTCTATGACGTCACAGTGTGCTTTTTTCATACAAATTCCAGAGTAATGTCATGCTTTGACGTTTAGTAAAAAGTAACTGATTTGACTAGTTGGAAACTAGCCTATTACTAGACCACAGAGGTCGTTATTAAGTTAGATGACCGAAAATTGTGACAAAAAGTATCGTCATTAATGCGTTCTTATATCTAGTTTTATTGGAATATTTAATTTTATTTTATTTTAGTGAAGTAAATGACATTTTTAATGTCTTATCTAACAAGATAACTAGTCGAAGTAGCTACCGGTTTACATGCGTTTTGGCAATAGTAATAGGTAAACAAAATTATTTAATGATAGCGAATATTAATGCGCATTTTGAATAAAATGTTCCGGTAGGGACAAACAAATGTCTTAAAACAAGTTACTTCATTATTTTAGTTTTAAAGTAGTTATAAAGCTTTCTTTTCTGCAACATTTATTTTCATAGCATCACGCCTGTATCCCTGAGGGGGTAGGCAGAGATGTATAATACACCCACTTCTCGCCAGCTATGTTTAATGTTTAAATCAAGTGTAATAGGGGGCGAGCCCATTGCCATTAACATGGCACAAATCCTTCTTTTTTTTTGACGTGACTTATTGTAGATTTGCCGCAGATGGCATTAACTACTTGGCCGGACAACAGGCCTGAGGGTGCCCAGTTTGGCGCGAACCTCGGCTCAGGGCGTCGTCTGAGAGGAAAAATATTTGAAAGAATTAATCGACCCTAGTGGGTCGATAGCGATAAGCGCTAAATGAGGGAAATCGTCGACCACGCCGGCGGGGTCGGTATCGGGGCCCTCACAAATCCTTCACTACCTCTTCCTTCGTCCTCTTTTTTTCTTTTTGTTGTTATTTTTTCTTCTGTCTGTTCCATTAAATAAAAGTCATGTTAAATAACAACATCAAGCGCATAGCATTTTCTTGCTACCTCGGAAGGGATCCAACAATAATTTGAATAAGTAATTTCCGTAGTGAAAGCGAAATTATATTATTATAATTAATAAGAATCCGTACGTTAGTGAAAGTGAAATATTATTAAATATAAAGTAAATAATAAGTATAATAACGAAACAAATAATAGGAAATTAGGAAAGGCCAGGAAGTCGATAAGAGGCAACAATTAAGTTATTAATTAACACGTAATTTCCCTAATATGCGTGACCAGAACACTAAATGAAACACTGCACGAGCCATTCGTGACCGTGTTATCAAAATTATTTCGGAATTTCAAAATAAAAACAAATTGAAACTACATACATACATAAACTCACGCCTATTTCCCACCGGGGTAAGCAGAGACTATAGAATTCCATTTGCTTCGATCCTGACACACTTCTCTTGCTTCCTACACATTCATCAATCGTTTCATACACGCACGCCGGGTCAGAGTATATCGTACTAAACCTTTTCTAAGGACATCTCCAATGAAACTACTCTTTTGTAAAATACTTAAGTAAAATCATTTATAGACATATAACATACCATAAACAGTTTTTCAGAATTTTACGATGGAAAATTCCACTTGATATTAACTCAGAATAATGAGCTGAATCATCCCGCTTAGTTTTCGTTGCGATGACACTTACATACACCCCGTATTATGTAATAATACAATTTTGAAAAATATATTGTTAACAACCTCCGTGGTCTAGTGGTTAGAGAGTTAGGCTCACGATCTGGAGGTCCGGGTTCGATTCCCGATGGGTACATTGTCGAAATCACTTTGTGAGACTGTCCTTTGTTTGGTAAGGACTTTTCAGGCTTGAATCACCTGATTGCCTGAAAAAGTAAGATGATTCCGTGCTTCGGAGGGCACGTTAAGCCGTTGGTCCCGGCTATTAGCCGTAATAACACCTCCACCAAACCGCAGTGGAGTAGCGTGGTGGAGTACGCTCCATACCCCCTCCGGTTGATTGAGGGGAGGCCTGTGCCTATCAGTGGGGCGTATATAGGCTGTTTATGATTTTATAATGACAATACATTGAATAGAATTAATTTATTGGACGCGTGACGACAAATTACTACAAGTAAAAATACAACAACTTTAACCTTCTACAAGACACTTAAAACCAGAAACATCAACAGTCATAAAAAAACAAAATCCGATCTCTGTACATAAACATGTACATTATCACACGTTATCAATCCCCTTATCAGATAGAGGTTTCATATAATCTGTCAAGAGACACTCAGTATTTATGACTCATACATCTCATAGAGACTCTGTTTTCGTAAAAACTTGATCTTATATCTATTCACGTGCGTAGACGAATGACGCACCTTTTAATCTATGCTCTCATCTTTATCAACATCAGCCCATTAACGTTCCCACTGCTGGGGCTCGGGCCTTCCCTATGGATGGATAGGGAGATCGGGCCTTGAACCATCACGCGGGCCCAGTGCAGATTGATGGTTATTAACGACTGCTAATGCAGCCGGGACCAACGGCTTAACGTGCCTTCCGAAGCACGGAGGAGCTCGAGATGAAAACTTTTTTTTTGTGGTCACCCATCCTATGACCGGCCTTTGCGAAAGTTGCTTTACTTCAACAATCGCAGACCGAGCGCGTTTACCGCTTCGCCACCGGGCTCAGTCTATCTATGCTTTATTTATGTCTAAGGGTGGTATTAATAAACTAATCTCAGCTGAGACTGCTCTCAAGACCATGCTCAAGTCTCTGTATTTATATGAGAACTGTCACAATGACATGATCTTGAGGGCAGTCTCGAAGTTGAGATTAGTTTATTAATACCACCCTTAATGTGTCCAGGACCACCGGTTCGAACCCCGGTACCGCACTTGCACGAATGAGGTATTAATTTATTTTAAGTGCAGTTTTCACAAACACAGTTGTCACGACCATTGTAGACGGCGATACGGCTCACCACCTATCACGTTGGTCTAACTGAAAGCTCGGTAAGGTGTACCCACACCTCTAGCTTCATCTTGCGATTAATATACCTCTAACTACCCCAATTGGGATATAGTCATGTGCTTTGTGTTATTTATGTCTCGACATTCATTGCTCTCAATCAGTAGTTTCTTATTAGTACTAAAGTTACCCCCAGAGGTAAGTAAAGTAATTTGACGGGTAACAGAATTTAGGTTTGAAATTCCCTTTAGCAACCAGCAACCTTTACAACCTGCGCACCCTGCACCCTGCTCCGCCCCCTGGTTGCTTTTCTTATGAGAACGGATGGAAAATGCAGTTCGATCTTCTTTCTATTTGCGCCGATTTCAGAATTTAGATTTTAACATTGTATTGAACAAAATATTGTTTCAATTGTAGTTTTAATATTTTTATTATTTGATTTGTGAATTGTCGGAAATAAATTATTTGAATTTGAAAATGAATAAATTCAGAATATTTATTCATTAACAAAGTTGGTACATTGTTGCAATATCTAGTTGTTGTGACCCTCTATTAAGTGAGAAAACACCTGTATCAGAAGGCCATGAATTTGAATTTTACTTGCCATTAACCGGGCACCGACGTAGCTCGGAGAATTGCAAAGCTGAAGTGGCAGTGGGCAGGACACATAGCGAGGAGAACCGATGGCCGCTGGGGCGGAAGGGTTCTGGAATGGCGACCACGTGTCGGACGACGCTCAGTGGGTAGGCCAGCTACAAGGTGGACCGACGATCTGGTGAAGGTCGCGGGAAGCCGTTGGATGCGGGCAGCGCGGGACCGATCGTCGTAGAGATCCTTGGGGGAGGCCTATGCCCAGCAGTGGGTGTCGTACGGCTGATGATGATGATGATGAAACGGGCACAAATCTTGGACGCCACGTGTTATCAATTACGTGTGATCTGTGACCCAAACATGAATTCAAACACAAGCTTCTTCTTCTAAAACTGCCATGTCCTATCGGGCGTCGGTGACCACCACCGTAAAGTCTTCCCTATTCTGAGCCAGTCTGAAGAGCGCGGCTGCGTCCCTATTTTCAGTCCATTTCTTAATATTATCCGGCCAATTTATCCTCCTTCTACCCCTTCCCCGTTTCCCATCTATTTTCCCTTCCAAAATTTCCTTCAATATGCGGTATCTGGTGTGTCTATGTATGTGCCCAAAATATGCAATTTTACGTTTTTCCAATGTGGCTAAAACTTCCCCCTTCTCAAGCTAAACTCAAGCTGATCTAACGTAAACATGTGACTCCAATTTCGTTCTGACATTTGGCTTCTGCCATTCATAATTATTATGTAATTTAAAAAAAAAACGCCCATTAGAAAACAACACATCAATAACACCCGCATTGTCATAAGGAAGTGTGTTCATGATTCACTGAGGGCAACTTGCAACCTTGCGGTGCAAGGTTCGTACCTCGGCTGTGTAATGTGTACAAATCACATAATTATTGCTAACCACGTGGTCACATGTCTTACTGTGTGTCAGCATGGCGCTAAGTATTATCGGTAGGCAGGGAGATGGAGCGAGTTTTTACGTTTTCTTATTTATTTATTGAAAACTATTTAGTTATTGAAGTATCGTTACCATTTCTTTTAACGATCTCCATGGTAAAGTTTTGCGTTGGACCCACGATTCGAAGGTCCCGATTTCGAATCCCGGTGGCGATATATCACAAAAATCACTTTGCGAACCCTGTGTTGGTTAGGATATGGCAGGCTGATCACCTGATTGTCCGAAAGTAAGATATTTTGTGCTTCGGAAGGCACGTTAAGCCGTTGCGTCGGTCCCGGTTACTACTTACTGGTGTAAGTACGTAGTCGTTACATGAGTCATGTCAGGGGCCTTTGGCGGGTCAATAATAACCCTTACACTAGGGTTGATGGGGTTGGTAATCCACCTCACAACCCACACGATAGAAGAAGACCATTTATTAGACCCTTTAAGCAACTTTTTTTTGTTTCATAAGAGACTAAAATTGTTTCCGCAACACCTCTTACGCAATATTAATATCTTAATCAAACCACAATCGTATGATCTTAACTTTCATTGTTATGCCATTTTAATTGTTATTGTCACGCGCTCTCTCCAATGTAAATATCATGCTAACAATTGTAGGATGTCGATTTTATTAAAAGAAATTGACTATGATGTTTGCTTATGCCGTGGCTTAAGCGATTACTAATCTATCCTGCACGATACGTTAAGGTCACGGGCACGGCGATCAGTGTCGTGTCAAATTAAAAAATATCTTTATTCAGTAGGTAACATAGTTGCACTTTGAATCGTGATTTTTTACATAAGGAACGTCTCATCCGCCTAAAACTACTGCAGCTTCTCACAACCTGTACAGCCGGGGAAACTAAGCTGCAAGAAAAACCTCGGCACAGAGCCCTAGACGTTCTTTAAAAAAAAACGTAAAATATTGTTATACAGGTGCTGATTCCTATAGACACCATCTAATTTTATTTTAATTTATACCTGTCATTTTCTTTCCCGCCGAAAAGGAAAGGGACATGTTAATAACAGACAATATTTATGAAACACACGTCAATTTTAGGTAGGAATTTCAAAAACCCTCCCATTTTTTTATATTGGCCAATAACCCTACAGAATTAAGTTGCCAGCACACGTCAAAGAGGTTGCATACCAGCGGGTAGCCTATTTTATTCATTCATTTTAAAATTAACAGTTGTCAATCACCCGTCTTTTTCCTTTTCGGCGGATAAGAGCATGACGGGTTTAACTTAAAATGAGATTAGGAGGTGTCTGCAGGAGTCGGAGCCAATTTAGTAATTTGGCTGCCTAATATCAGTTCTCAGACAGTCTAATAGTAAATTGATGCTCGATCATGGTTACCATGGAACGGTAGTCTAGCGTTGATTTTCCCGATCTCGATGTGACCTTCACGCATCAGACTGGGTGGATTGTGTAGTATAGTAACCGCTTTAGGTACATCAAACATTTTGGCCACGGAGTTTTGTTGTAGAACCGTAGTCTTTACTTGAGCAGAGACATCATCATCAGTAAAATACCATCCACTGATGGACATACGCCTCCCCCAAGGCTTGCCACAATCTTCTGCAGCTCACATCCAACGGTCCCAGACCCAAAGGGGGTGAGGTAAATCTAACACCCGATACGATTTGGTGCGGGGAAGGGAGATACCGTTATAACGTAGTACATTAGACATAAACAGCCTGTACACGTCCCACTACAAGGCACAGAGCTCCCCTCAATCAACCGGAGGGGATCTAACCAACGTAATCTGTAGTATTACTTTTTATTCTTTGCTTCAGTTACACGTGTCCTAAGCGGGCGTCGAACCCACGTACAGTAACTTAGATATTTAAACAGCTGCCTCAGGCAGGTTTAATCGACGGAATCGCTATTAAAAATAGAAAGAGATACACTTCTCATCAAAAAAATCGAAACACCTTGCAAGTTTACGTTTTGTCAGGATTATCAGAAAAATGTGTACATTTAGGAATAAATGTTAAATGTTGTTTAATAGTGAGTAATATGAGCTTATCAAATCTTAATGTTAATGTTCTAAATTTAAATGAATTTTTCATAGGTTTCGTATTTTGTTAAATGAGTCATTTTTATTCCGTATGGAGTATAAAGGAAATGGATAAAACAACACACGTAAATGAAAAAAAAAGCTAAAAAACGTTTATTTAATAACTTGTATTCCCTCCCCGAGCTCTAATTACTGCTTCCATACGGTTCTTCATCGATCGGATGAGAGTCACGATCACATGCTGTGGTATATTGTCCCATTCCTCTTGGATTGCATCTTGCAGCTGGCTAAGTGTTTCTGGGGCAGGATCTCTTGCTCGAATTCGTCTCTTTAATTCATCCCACAGATGTTCAATGGGATTCATGTCCGGGCTTCTTGCTGGCCATTCCATAATAGAGATATCGACTTCGTTAAGATAATCTCGTACGACGCCCGCGGTGTGAGCCCTAGCATTGTCGTGCATGAATATGAAGCCGTTGCCAATAAAATGTGCATAGGGCATCACATGAGGCTCGAGACACTCTTCGACGTACCGATGACAGTTTAGTGCAGGCAGACGTGGCCCAGACACGAATGCAAGCTCTGTCTTACCGTCGGCGCTGATTCCTCCCCAAACCGTCCACGAACCGCCACATACATAGCTGACCTTTTCTTCAATGCAGCATTGTGCATAGCGTTCTCCGTCTCTTCTGTAGACCTTGTTCCTTCCGTCGTTACCATACAGCATAATTTTACACTCATCAGAAAAGAGAACTTTGCTCCACAGTAGGTATGACCAATTTAGGTGCTCACGTGCAAAGTTAAGGCGCGCTCTTCGATGGTCTGCAGTTAATTTCGGCCCATTTGCTGGCTTATGCGGTACCAGTCCACGATCCTTCAACCTTCTTCTAATTGTAGAGTCACTTACAGCCACCCTTCGTACAACACGAAGCCGCTGCTGCAGTTGAAAAGCGTTAAGGCGTCGATTTCTTAAAGAAGTTGTTACAATAAATCGATCATCTCGCTCAGAAGTGACCCGATTCCTGCCAGATCTTGAACGGCGCGTGAACAAACCAGTCTCCCGATAACGTTTATAGACTCTATGAACAGATGACAGGCTTAGATGCAGTCTTGCAGCCACAACACGCTGACTAAGGCCAGAATCCAGCAATGCCACAACTTGGGCGGCTTCTGTGGGCGAAGTATCCATACGTTTTAGAAAAAAAACCTTTTTTCAGACGTCCCAAAGTCACAGTATTGAAATAAAAAACAAAAAGTTTAAGGATAGGCGCCAATTTTTAGTTTTTAAACGCTAAATGTACTCCAACCCTAAACACACATTTGTCTCAAAACAGTGATTCATTTCGTTTATAAGATAAACAAATGAAATTCTAATTTTGAGTTTAGAATTTTCGCTTATTACTGTAATGGCCAAACTGCCAGCTATACATTTATGTATTTTTTTTCATCGTATGAATTCTTTTTTGTGTTAAATTCGGACAGAAACAATGAAAACGGAAGTGTTTCGATTTTTTTGATGAGAAGTGTATTTAAAAAGAACAGAGAAAACAAAATGGTCACCTTGTCGAAAGAGGATGCCTAATGTGTTTTTTTTTACCGGCCGAAAGTGATCAACAGTGGGTCGAGCTATTATGTCATAAGGTTAACATACATACTAAAATTAACTTCGTATATGTACACGCAACTCGCCAATTTGGTGTCTCGAGAATGTGAAACTGAAAGTGATAAATTGGGTTTTTTTTGGTACTAAATTATTCACTTGTTTTTATAACACTTTTTTATGGAGAGGTCTTTGCCCTTGATAAGAATTTATCACAAAAACAATGAAGCTACTAATTACGTTCCAATTTTAAATTAAAATGTATAACTTCGGTTACGTAAGCGCACTTCGTAAAAACGAAAAAAAAAGAGCCGCTTGTTCTTTACCAACCCGCAATAGAGCAGCGTGGTAGAGTATGCTCCATATCTCTTTCGGTTGATCGAGGGTATTCGTATATTGTTCTGTGGACTGTAGGGTGTAGTAGATGGTGAAATGTCGAGGGTTCTTACATACATACATACATACATAAACTCACGCCTATTTCCCACCGGGGTAAGCAGAGACTATAGAATTCCATTTGCTCATCATTCATTCATTAATTTCCATTTTTAATTTTCGAGGGTTCTTCCAAGTGTAAAAAAACAGTTTGTTCCTTATCACTATTTATTTATTATTTAAATTGTTATAAACACAACATTAGACTGTCGCGAGAGGCGTCGGCCATTCGATTTAGTATAATATTGCCATATATAAATATTCTATATTTTTTAAACTTGTGTTGCTTGCAACAGAGGGGAGGCTTGTGCCCAACAGTGAGACGTATATTAATTAATGCTTGCATACTTGATACAGAAATATCCAGATTTGTTTTTTGTTTTTGTTGATAATGTTCCCTGGTATGAGTGGCAAGACAGCAAAAAAAGGTAAGACGGATATGTCAAATATATTATAGGATACTTCTTACGCGAATTTTTGTTTATTAACTATTAAATTGAGGTTGTTTATTAACATCAAGCATAACATTAGCTAGAGAGTTGATGACAATGAGAGTTTCAAAATCAATGAGCCCATACAAACTATGTCGCTCTTTGACATATTTCATAACTGTTTTACACCTCTGCTATATTTCCACAATCTGTAAAGTTCACCTAGATTCAATCAGACGACTTTCCATCTATCTACTCCCGACCTATTATGAGATTATGAGTCTCATAATTGAAATGCCGCTAAGAAGATCACCTTCACCAAGGCAAGCGGGTTTTAAATGAATCGCAACAGTCATAACTGTATGAGCTTCTAGTTACATACATACATGAACTCACGCGTATTTCCCACCGGGTTTAGCACAGTCTAATGAATTCCACTTGCTTCGTTCCTGACACACTTCTCTTGCTTCCTCTACATTCAGCAATCGTTTCAAACACGCACGCCGGTTTAGTGTACTGAACATTTTCTAAGGACGTCTCCAATTTGGTCAATGTAGCTTTTAGATACTGTTTATATAGATTTCGTGGTACAATAGTGGAATGTTGGGCTCCCGACCCAGATGTCCTGGGTTCCATGACACGGCTATCGTCAAACAAAACACTATGTGAGAATGCCACTGATTTGGTCAGAATATTGACTTTCCGAAAATTAAGATGACTCCGTGCTTCCGAAGCCCGTCAAGTCGTTAAGTACAATTGTTTTAGTTCGCGAAAATATTATACCAAAATACAGCTACTAGGTACGTGTAAAGTTTTTAAGTAATAGCATCAATAAGTATTGATGCTATTTATTGTTTGTATTGTATTGTAAGTTTTCCTAAAAAAGCACATAAACCTTTTGTACCGAAAACAGTTCCGCCTTAACAAGCCTGGGTAAGAACCCTATGTATCTAGTACAAAAGCCGATCCCACTAATGAATATAAACCAACTAACTTGCAGCTATTAATTTCAAGTGACATTTTCATGTAACATGCAACGTACACCCCTCCTAAAAGGTTCGCCGGTTAGCCCTACTTTTTGGGTTAATGGTGCGCCGACCTTGGCACCAAGGTTGTACGATATCGTTTGTTTTGATGACTAACGTCGGTGATAGTGACTATTTACTTGTACGGTCGTCTAAAATATGTTTGTGAGGGACTCACAACTCTACTACAGTCCCTCACAAACATATCTTAAACAATAGCGTTCCCATTTTGAAATAAAATACATAACTTCGAGGTAAGCGCACCCCGTGAAAGAGTCCCCCAAGTTTACGGTCCCCCGATGTCATCATCTCCCTAGTATTATCCCGTTTTGCACAGGGTTCGTTTACCTAACCTGAAGATTTGACAGGTCCGGTCTTTTACAGAAGCGTCTCTCTGACCTTCCAAACTTCCATCTCGCGAAGGGATAACTAACCTGGCACTCTTCGGCGAGTATGTTCTTGCAGTAACTACAAAAATAACCTTTGAAAAATTAACCTTTTTTGTGTTAATGTAGGTTACTACTTGGCCGAACCTCCCTCAATCAGCGCTTATCGCTATCGACCCACTAGGGTCGATTAATTCTTTCAAATATTTTTCCTCCCAGACGACGCCCTGAGCCTAGGTTCGCGCCCAACTGGGCACCCTCAGGCCTGTTGTATTAAACGTTATACTGGGTGCGAGCCTTCAGCGCTCCCCATGTGTCCGGCCAAGTAGTTAATGCTATCTGCGGCAAATCTACAATAAATCACGTGAAAAAAAAACTTTTCCGAACAAATGGGGAGCGCTGAGGACTGTAACTGCAGATTGTTTTCGGACGCTTATCTCGATAGAGATTAGGGACTATGGAAGTGCGTTGTCTATATTTATATTTCTCTATCTACGTGTTTTTGAAATAAAGCAAAAGATCAATACTACTTTTCTTGCTAACTGTACCATGTGTAGATTATGTATGCCTAAATGGATTTACGTTGCGATGTACGTTGTTGTTTTGCGTTGTAGCCTTCATTACTGTTGTAAACAGCCTATAGGTATACATCCTATTACTTTACACGGACTGTTCCTACATAAGGTCACGAGTACTAATATGTATACACTTTAACTTTGTTACACCATGTCACATCAACTTTTTTGACAAATTAAATCGTAAGTCTCATTAAATGTCAAATATGACAGTGCGACAGGGTTCTAAACATACTGATGTCAAATTGATTTTCCTATCGGAAAGTTCATGAAAATTTTAGTCCTTTTTTTAATTATTTTCATTTTCATACTTTTGCGACGGAAAATTCTACTTGATATCAACTCAGAATTATGGTCTGAAGGACCCCTCAATGTTTTGTTTTCGTTACGATGTCACTGACACCCTATAATGCTCTTTGCATAATACCAATTCCCTTTCTCAAAGAAATTCCTAACACCTAACAGCTTTGTAATCTGCAACTTTATCTCAACACGGCCATACTACAATCTCTCATGAATATTAGAACCCTAATCTCATCCAGACAGATGCTTCTAGTCGCTTCTAGTTCTAAGACAGGTCTGACTTAGGTAACACAATTATACATATTTGATTGGCTTGGCAGGTATCCACTTGGCATAACGTTAACGATCTACCCATCTCAATGTATGTAATTTACCTGTTTATAACATAACACGTTACGTTCTATGCGTGGCCAGAGAAAAAAAAATTGTGTCTGTCAATGGGGAGCGCCGGTTTCGACCCCAGTACCGGAGTTGGACAAATGAGTTAATATTTTTTTCCACTACACAGAAGACTCGGCCATTATAGACGGCGATACTGCTCCCCACTTATCACGTTGGTCTAACTGAAAGCTCGGTGAAGCGTTGCTTAGTTCATCTTACGATGGATGTACCCATGTCTAGCCCCATTGGGTATATACATAGACGTGAACTTATGTTGTATGTGTTATGGTGTCTAATGTCTACTAAAGGATCATGTATTGTCTAACAAAAGAAAGGGCATTGTATGTTTATGTATACTTAGTGTATTGTCGTTAGAAAGCCACTAACGGGGTGGACTGACTTCCTCGTTGAAGAAGGTAGGTCTAGCATAGAATGACTGAAGCTTGAGAGAGAGACAGACAGAAAGAGAGCCGCATGCGGCACATAACAAAGGCACGTAACACAAGTGCCATTATACCATTAGCACCAACATTCGTATAGTTTCTGCTTCATTGCCCACTATCGGTGCTTTCTCTAATTTATGACGGATAGCTTGGCGGTAATGTGGCCGCTGTGGTTATGGCGTGATTTATTTTCGCGACAGGCTGGCTCTCTCTTGACGTAGCCCAGGGACACTCCGGACATTTCATACAAAACACCTCGTTTTACACAGACACTACATTGTCGTTACCGTACACGCGTGTGTGCGATGTCTGACGCCAATACGATAGAAGACTAAAGTAAGACTGAGGGGGTGAGGTGAACCTAGCTCAGCCGCTGGTGGAGAGCGGAGCGTTGCCCTTATATACGTAATAATATTCCTTATTCTATGCTACAGGCCCACTAGTGCGGGGTTTCTGTTAAATGGGGGTGAAGGATAATTTTGTAAATGTTTCTGAGTTTGTTGTTCTTGATTTTCAAGCTTGCATACTGGCCAAAATATAACTTATGTTATACTTCAGATTACGTTTTCTTTAAAATCTTTCACTCTTTATTCTCGTAAAGCCCGGATTTCCAGACACAATAGTTATACAACGGGATTTGGATTTTAAAAGGCGTTATTTTAATATGATATTATTAATAGTTACACAAGAATATAAGACATTAGAGCTCAAATTGGTCGTTATTTTCCATTCCACCGATCATAATCTTAATATCCGAATACTAGGTACTTTTCAGGTTTGGCTTGGCAACTTGCTTATTGATAAAAAAGAATTAGGTAATTCACAAATGGAAAAATACAATTATTTCTTGTTCTTCTAAAAATAAAATTCTTACAGCCTCTGGTTTCAACGTCTTATTATATTATTTATTACTCATTTACATTTAAATACATGTTGCTTAGCTAAGTAGTTACTTAAATCATTTAAGAATAAACTCACGAGCACTGAGAACCAATACTCATTACTTTAAAATCATTTTTCATTGTCATTTCCTCGTAATTATATTTTACGTTTACCATTTTCTAATTCTATTTTCAACTTTTATGGTGCGTTATAAAAATAAAGACGTATTATTAAAATAATTATGTTCAGCCATTAAAATAAAGAAACATAATACAGACATAATTTCGAAATTCAAAATTCGGTTTGTGGAACGTTTTAGTAATTTTTAGTCGTGACTAATTAGTGCGTGACCATCATAATATTACCCATGTTTCTTCAAATGTGTTTTATTATTCTACAGACGTGTCTGCCTAAGAAGTACATAGATTTCTACAAACATATGTTTTCACAGAGTTTATGTTCGTGTTGTTGCTCATGTTTACGTAATTATTAACTGCTGATGGAATAAGAATATGTAATTTAAATGTAATGATTCGGATACATCTTTGTCGCTAGTTTGTATTAGACCGACATAAATTTCTGAATCTTGATAGAAAATAACATCGTCATCATCATACATACGCAACATAAACAACTACTGTTGTTGTTGTTCCTGTTGTTTGTACTGTTGCTAAATGTTTTATTAATGTTTGAATCAAATGATATATTATACTTTATTAATTATAATTTATTTGATTTGATAAACAGCCTATATACGTCCCTTTGCTGGGCACAGGCCTCCCTACAATCAACCTGAGGGGATATGGAGCATACTCCACCACGCTGCTACTGCGAGTCGTTACCAAACAAAAATAAAAAATAAGATACAAGTACCATCATAATAAATACTTTAGAGAACCGGAGAAGAAATATGATCGGCCACCTGATACGTCACGATTCATTTATAAAGAACATTATAGAAGGAACAATTTAAGGATATGGAGGAAGGGGTAGACCTAGGAAAACATTTATGAAAGAAATAAAAGAGAGCGTCGTATCAGAGGGCGAAGGATTTGGCAGAGAGAAGAGAGGAATGGCGATTACTGCACCGACAAGAGCACAGTTCTTAAATAAAGAGACAGAAATCAAGCATGATTTTATAGCTAACATTATTATAGGTTTAATTGATAGATCACAAGTCCCAACACGTAACACTGGAAATAACCTTCTTGATAATAAAGTAAGCCTTAAAATATCCATAAAATAATATACACAAACAATGCATACATATATAAACTCCCACCGGGAAAAAATAAAAATAAAATAAATAATAATATAAACCTGGCGTAAATAAACAGAGATCAAAGTGACCTTCAGCAAGCGGTGTGATGGCAAGAACACACCTGCATTTCCTATTAGATCGCAATAAAGTCTCAGAAAAAAAAAACCTCTCTCGTCTAGATAATATTTTATCTGTACCACGATCCAAGGATTAAAAATATATATATTACGATTTAAGGTCTATAAACAAACCGACCATCTAATTTTCCTCTTCTGTATTTTGTAAGAGATAATTATTTAATAATCCGGATAAATGAGATTTTTTAAGATTTACCGTACTTCAGGCTTTTACAGCCTGTCAGTTCTATTATGGGTTGTGAGGTGGACAACCAACTTCATCAACCCTGGTGCCAAGGTTTATTATTGAACCGCCAAAGGCCCCTGTCATGTAACGAGTAGTCGTTATGACTCATGTAACGACCATCCTTCAGTAATTACTTCCATCAGTAATTAGCAACCGGGGCCAACGGCTTAACGTGTCTTTCGAAGCACGGATCATCTTACTTTACAGAGTATACCATGTATTATATTCCAATCAACTTAATAAAACATTATAGATTTATGCAAGATCTTCCATGTCCGCTCAGGTTGACGTACAAATAATATACCTATTATTTTAAAGTTGGGATGTGTAACTGGTAAGCAGATCCTCTTAACTTATACTTAGTATAATAATTCTCGAATGTTATTTAAGTACCTACCTACTTCTGACATAAACAGCCTATATACGTCCCACTGCTGGGCACAGGCCTCCCCTCAATCAACCGGAGGGGGTATGGAGCATACTCCAGCACGCTGCTCCAACGCGGGTTGGTGGAGGTGTTTTTACGGCTAATAGCCGGGACCAACGGCTTAACGTGTCCTCCGAAGCACGGAATCATCTTACTTTTTCGTACAATAAGGTGATTCAAGTCTGAAAAGTCCTTACCAAACAAGGACAGTATCACAAAGTGATTTCGACAATGTCCCCGTCGGGAATTGGACCCGGACCACCAGATCGTGGGCCTAACGCTCTAACCACTAGACCACGGAGGCTGTTAGACCACGGACCTACTTCTTATTGTAGTTTAAATAGTCCAAGTCCAATGTTGTTTAAAACTATTCATATGTGAGTGAATGTTTCTTATTAAACGAATCAATGTATTCTTTTAAAAAACTTATAATCGCACTATATTTACAGCAAATTTAAATGTAAGATCCAATATAATTATTATGCCAAACAAGTCGTTGACATCGTATATCGATCAAGTCCTGTCCACATGATGGACAGTACATTATAATACAAAAACCATGAGACACTTCAAGATACTTTCTTCTTTTCTATTATGGTTGAATCAGAAAGAGATCTTGGTTATAGCTTGATTGAATTAACAACGTGATAGAAAGATTGCAAATTTGATTGATAGATTGATTGAGATTGATTGCATGCAGCTTAGTGCGAATACCTATTATCCTGGCAGCTTTCAAATTAGTCAAACGGTACTGAACGGAGTGTATGCATAGAATAAAGAATAATACTAAGTATAGAACGGTCATTCTCCGCCCCGCACCAAGTCGTAGCAGGCGCCGAGCTTGAATTACCTCACCCCCTCGATGTCTTTCGATGTCGTAAGCCGCTAAGGAGTAAGGGGGAACGCGCGCAGGATGTCTGTCTCGCTCGCTTCAGCTAAGAATGAGATTTTTGTATGCACTGTTCGAAGTGAGGTTTCGGCAAACGTGCGATCATTAAATCTACGGCGATTTAAAGAAAAAATGTGTCACAAATACTCAAAACCGGCAAACAAGTTTGGATACCTTAATAAGAGTGGAGTAAGGTATGTAGATAACGCCATATTTGTGATAAGTTTTGGGCCGATACTATTTAGTTTGCCATCGTCACGATAAGAAGAAGCAAATGAGAAACCGTAGATTTCGCCTACCCCTACGAAGAATGACTTTATATAAATTAATGTGTGTGAACGATTGGCCTCCGCCAATTATAACTAGTGCCAAAATGACAAGAAATTGGCAGCTCAATTCTCTTTTTGCCTAAGCCAAATGGGGTATAACAAATTATGCAAATCCGATAACACATTTATTTCCTCATTGCATTCGCGGAAACTAGATACGTATACGAACATATAGATGATTTTAATCTTGTTATAATTAGTATTCAAGCAGTGTAGTGTTATTTAACAGCACTTACGCAGTTTAGTTACATTATTGTTACATTTGCGATGTAAAACGGTCACGATTGGCGAAATTCCACTGTGAAATGTCCAAAGTATGTTACTCAGGTCTTTCATAAGTTTTTCTTTTTATATCGGTTGTGAGGTGGATTATTATTGAGCCGCCTAAGGCCCCTGACACGACTTATGTAACGACTATGTAATTACTTCAGTAAGTAGTAACCGCGACTGACGAGATTACTGCCTTATATGTTTTTATATTGGTTACACCTAAGTTTCATGTGTTTAATTATATTATTGTTTATATTGAAAGTTTCAGGGCGCATTGGCGCATTGGCTTCTGCACTGTAAAGTCGTGAAATGTAAATAATAAATCCCAACAAAAACATTTTCATGTAAAAATGTTGCCAAGACGAGATCATATCGATCACAATGTCAAAAAGTCATCAGATCTCATGTAGCGCTTAGCGAAGTTTCTAATTCTACACATCCTAATTATACAAACTACAAGTTAACAAATTCTACACGTTAGGCAAAATATGGGGCTTGGCCGTTTCCCCCAGATAAATAATATACTCGTAATATTCAATATTCATCATCATCATCAGCCCCTTAACTTCCTCACTGCTGGGGCACGGGCCTTCCCTATGGATGGATAGGGAGAACGGGCCTTAAATCACCACGCGGGCCCAGTGCGGATTGATGGTTATTAACTACTGCTAATGCAGCCGGGACCAACGGCTTAACGTGCCTTCCGACGCACGGAGGAGCTCGAGATGAATACTTTTTTTTTGTGGTCACCCATCCTATGACCGGCCTTTGCGAAAGTTGCTTAACTTCAACAATCGCAGACCGAGCGCGTTTACCGCTGCGCCACCGAGCTCCTCAATATTAGATATAATAATATTCAATATTATTATATCTAATATACTAAGGAAATGCACTAAAATAAATATTTTGGAATTGATGTTAGGTAAATAGTTCTCAACGTCGATATTTATTCTGTGCTTGAACTAAGTCCTTTTCCGTCTTCCATCTCGAAATCCGCTGCGGGTACAGTCAATTACCTAAATTGATGTGTGCACTACACATAGATTCAGTCAAACGACGCAAAGGGGCCCTTGCATTAATTCAATCAACTTCTCGCGTCCGAAGCGTTCCCTTGGCTTCCTTTCGCTACGTTTTGATTTAATTTGTTCCATTATACCATCACAAGTTCGTTCGTAGTACTTAATATAATATAACACATAACATAAGCTCAGAACTATATCCCAATTGGGGTATTCAGAGGTACATCCATCGCAAGATGAACTAAGTACCCACACCTCACCGAGCTTTCTGTTAGACCAACGTGATAGGTGGTGAGCCGTATCGCTGTCTATAATGGTCGAGCCAGCTGTGTTAGTGAAAACTGCATTTAAGATAAATTAATAACTTATTGGTGCAAGTCCGATGACTTCCACCAATGGACAAGCGCCGGTTGGAACCCGAGTATCGACTCGGGAACCGCCGAGAAGCATGTTTGTATAACTTTTCTGCAAGACTACATGTCTTTCGATATAGATAACAGGCGTGAACTTTGGTGTACATACATAAACGGCCTATACAGGGTGTTAGTGACATCGTAACGAATACTGAGGGGGATGATTCAGTCCATGATTCTGAGTTGATATTAAGTGAAATTTTCCGTCGCAAAATTCATGATTTTTTTTTTAGTTTTTTTAAATTATTTTCAATACTACTTTTGCGATGAAAAATTCCACTTGATATTAACTCAGAATAATCAGCTGTTTCATCCCCCTCAGTATTCGTTATGATGTCACTTACACCCCGCACAAGTACATACTGTACCCATACAAGTAGGTATGGGTGTTAGTGACACCGTAACGAATACTGAGGGGGATGATTCAGACCATGATTCTGAGTTGATATCAAGTGGAATTTTCAGTCGGAAAATTCATGAAAATTTTTGTTTTTCTTTTTATTATTTTCTGTTCCATACTTTTGCGACGGAAAATTCCACTTCATATCATCTCAGAATCATGGTCTCAATCATCCCTCAAAGTTTTCGTTACGACGTCACTAACACCCTGTATATGTCCAGTGGGGCACAGGCCTCCCCTCAAAGTTGTATCAAACAAACAGAACTTTGATGTAATTTTTCGTAATTCCATTTTGAATTAGCTTAAACAGATAATAAAATTGGGTCGTGTACATACTATGTTCAAGATAAATTATAAAATTCTGATTACTAAATAAAGACAGATCTAAAACTAGCGAAACACATTTTATTTTTTCTATTAAATTTATTTATGAATTTTGATCAAGAAAAACGTAATAATAAGTCCGACATTTTATCACGATTTTCTATGACGTCATTGTGTGCTTTTTTGTTTAGTAAAAAAGAACTGATTTGACTAGTTAGAAACCAGCCTATTTTCACCACTTTTCATGTTTATTTTTTAATAAGAGTATCTTATTACTTAACACAACTGATACCTTATTTCATTAGTTTATAGATCTCGACCGACGCCGGTAATTGTAATAATTATACTTATAAGGTTACGGAACTAACAAGATGGTCATATTAAAGTTTTACTACGGATTCCTCGCCTTTACTGACTTTAATTATTAGTTTGCGTTATGTGCATTAAGAAAACATACGTTCATTTACGACTAATACCGCTTTTTTACAGCCTTACGTTCCGAAACGGTAGCGAAGTGGTGGGAAGAATGTAGTTGGCTCGCTACTATGCTCATTTCCAAAGTTCTATTTCCTCTTCATCTTCATAATCTATCTACTCCTTTTCTTCCATAGTATATGTAGCAGTTTTGAGTCTTGATATTTATTTATAACAATTATAGTGTATTATTATTATGTTGATTTTGTACTCGTATCTGTATCTTTGTAATTTTATTTTTATATTGTATAGGCCTTCATATGTATAAGAATTAATGCGGGGGAAGGGGGGAGTAAACGTTTTATTTATTATTCCCATAACCCCATCTGCTCCGTCTGGTGTGGTCTGTTTCTTTGTATTTTTACCGTTCCCGTTTCATACCGATCTATACGAAGTGTTGAACGAACAAGTCTTTTTTCTACGTCTCTACACCCATAGGGGATTGCGGGCGCGAATTTATGTATGTAGTAGAGAATTACTCTGTGTAGACTCTAATTAAACTATCTTGATTCAAGTCAATTTAACTAGTTTATTCGAAACTGTTCTCCCTGTGGTATCTTGAATAACGTGTCTCAGTTGTGGGAACTAAGAACAATGGCTAGTAATTACTAATTAGCATGTCCAATTAAGACTGTTGCAAACGACATCAAAATTAACTCTTTTTACGGTATTATTATTACAATGAATAAGATTTTCTGTTGGATTCTCCGATTTTATGTAAGGTTTGGATGTCTTCTTTTGCATTGTTTTGTAATCCGTTGTCTGGCAAAGTATTGTGTTATATAAATATATAGATTGAGTCGGTTGCATAGGTTCCTTATCGATGCACAAACTTACAAGATATAATAAAAAAACGAAAAAGTATAGAACTGGAAATAATTTAAAAAAAAATACGAAAATTCTCGACAGGAAATTCCACTTGATATCCACTCAGAATCGTGGTCTGAATGATCCCCCTCAGTATTGGTTACGATGTCATTAACACCCATACGCATTTGTATGGCGACTGTACGTACTTGTACGGGGTGTAAGTGACATCGTAACAAATACTGAAAGGGGGGTGATTCAGCTAATTATTCTGAATTAATATCAAGTGGCATTTTCCATCGCAAAAGTAAAAAATATTTTAAAAAATCGTGAATTTTGCGACGGAAAATTGTTAATCAGTAGTAATAAGTATCCGTAATCTATAATCAATATACTGTCATTCATCATCATCTTAGCGATATCCCGCATTTCACGAAGTCCGCTTACCTGACCCGAAGATTTGACATGTCCGATTTTCTATAGAAGCGACTGCCTGTTTGTCGTTAGGTTAAAAATACATTTCTCGGTTTGTGGAATACTTCAACATGTTTATTTGAAATCCAAACATGAATTTTCAACCAAAAAATGAACCTAAAGGAACTGTACATGCAACCTGACAATAAGACTCAACCGTTCTTCCAACTAAACTAACACAGCTGTAAAATATACACATACATAAACTCACGCCTATTTCCCACCGGGGTAAGCAGAGACTATAGAATTCCATTTGCTTCGATCCTGACACACTTCTCTTGCTTAAAATATACTGACATTAAAATACTTAACGAGGCCAACTTGTTTGTAGCAAATTATTTTATTAATATGTTACATGTCGACTAATTAGCTTGGATTATATAAAAGGCGATATATATCTAGATCACAGTTTAGTTAAATATACGACGGTAATTTGATACTCGTAATGTTGGCTCTTAATTGCAAATTCAACAATTTTGTATTTCATTTAATCACTTTTAATATTTCTTGCTCTTATTTTATGATGAAATCGACGTAAACTCTTATGTAATTACAAATTCTAGGTTACACTTGACATTTAATATTTATTTATAATCAAATCAATCATTAATTTTCAGAGCAAATAATATCTCTATCATATTATAATTAAATTATCATATTATTTGATTTATTCATATTATTGTAATCTATGTTATGAAGAAGTGGATATCTTCTCCACCTCTCTCCTATCTTATACGAACCAAATCATTAAATTGTTAGAATCATAATACTGTCTAAAAACAAATCTAAAAATATGATATTTGGAATTGTTATATTTACGTTACGCGATAGTTTTTTTTATATTACATATATTGTATAATTCCATGATGCATGAATTATCTGTGGAAATTGTTTTGTTTTAAGCTTATATGTACTTATTTCGAACTGTTATAAAATACAACTGTTGGTTTCCCAAATAAACAACAATAAAATAAATAAATAACTTCGCGTAAATCTACAAATAAAATTCGCACCTATATGATTATTTATGTATTCATTTATGATTCATACATGTACAGATTCATATATAAAGCTTCTGAAAGCACAGTCATTTATTATTCATTTGCGCATACGCAACACCAACAGATTGTTAAGCCGCGATCAATCGTTTACTTACATTTTGTAATATAATAAACAAACACTGTATTGCATAAGTTACTAAGTTATTCAATAACTTTATCCAGTATTGCATCAGAATTAGTAACTTAGAAAATGAGATTATAGCCAAGTTTCTACATTATACCACAGTGTAGATAATAACAGTAAGGTAACTCCAGGCAGCAATATGAAAACTTAAAAAGAAAAAGTGTTGTTTGAAATAAACTCCTCTCCTGGAAAGCGTAATTATGTGTAAAAAAGTCCAAATAACTTATTCAATGTAATTATTATTATTATTAAACTTGTTAAAGGCCAGTTTTTTCTTGAATATAAGTCATTTTGTAAGGTGTTCTGTGTTGACTAAGGAAAAGATTAAGACAGGGAACTCAACAGCAACACATCAGATATTTAATACATGTCGCAGCTGGATTGCAAAATTGGGTAGTTTCCTAGGTCAAAGATAAATTATGAAATTCTGATTACTAAATAAAAACAGATCTAAAGGTGTCAAAAAACGTTTTGGTTTTTTTTATTTAAGGAAAATGTAATAAATGGGACATTTTGTCACGTTTTTCTATGACGTCACAGGTTGTTTTTTCATACGAATTCCATAGTAATTTCATGTTCTGACGTTTAGTAAAAAGTAACTGATTTGACTAGTTAGAAACTACCCCTATTCGCCGTATTACATTACGGTTAGCCGTTTTCAAAACGGCTTTATTATATGTGCATCAATCATAGATAAATACTCGAATTACCATCAATTTATTTCAAGGATAAGAGGGCTAACAATTTCACTGTTGGCAACTAAAGAGCTTTTTTTTTTTTTATTCAATATCAAAAACACAATTAAATCCTTATAAATAAAATAAGACGCTCCTCTAAACAGAAAACCCGTACAGGTTTATGCGAGGAGTGAATGAATGCGCTTAACTCGCTATAGATACTTAATTGGTGGTAGGTACTACATAGTTTAACATGCGCCCAGATAATACTTCTTTAAGTCTATTTTACATTGTTTAGTTCCTACACACATGTCTGTGTGTAGCCCACTAGGCAATTTGTTTAAAATATCTGGTAGTAAGTATTCCCACTTCCTCATGCCATACACATTGTTATATTTCGGTAGTTGGTACATCGGTAAATAAGACAGTTGACGCAAGCGACTTAATCTACTGGTCTTGGTTAGCATTTCAATGTTTTTAAACTTGTCAAGTATTATAGCCATATTAACTTTAGCTGCGAAACTGTTTGTATAAAACAATATTTTTCTGTGGTGATACTTAAGTATGCAAGCTTACAAACCACAAACCCGTAATGAATACTCGGATTTTAATATAACTTTGCACCGTCCCTTTATTATGAGATTTACTATAATTTATGAAACCACAGTTTGTGTAAATATTAATATTTTAAGGAAACCGATTTTGCGGTTATTTCGATAATGTTTATTTGTGTTTTTTAGATTAGATAACAGTATAATTAATTATACTTATAACTTACTATACCTACTCTTATTTGAATAACACCTGCTAGATCATTTTCACGTAAACACCGACTACTTACTTTTATTTATTTATTTATCAATATACAATTTACAACTGTTTAAACAGTTTGTCTGCAGGAAAGAGTCTCTAATAGTAACGCCATCTATCATCATAATCATAATTTATTGCATTTTTTTTTTCATATTATATTGTTTTTACCGACTTCAAAAAAGGAGGAGGTTCTCAATTCGACCGTATATTTTTTTTTATGTTTGTTCGGGGATAACTTCGTCGTTTATGAACCGATTTAGATCATTCTTTTTTTGTTCGAAAGGAGATATTCCCAAGGTGGTCCCATGATAGTTAGGGTCTGATGATGGCAGACCAGAGAAATCGACTTCAGAATTATAAAATAAATTAATTGAAAATACGTACTTTTTACTTTGTGCGAAGTAAATTTATTTATTGCTTTTTAGTTTTGCATTTGAAGTCGGGTTTTTTTTTTTGTTAAAAAAAATATTTTTAGTGAACGTAACCTGGAAAGTTCCTCATTGGTGATTCCTGATTTAGGGCAATGGGCTGACTTACTGCTCTATAAGTTGACATTGCGCACTTACTTTTTATATGCGCAAATGTGAAATTGTTTCCTTTTTCATGTAAGTTATCTATTTGTTTTATCTTAGGAAAACCAATTACATCTTTCCACTGATAGCCCTATACTATGTAGTAATATTAACGGCCTGTGGTCCAGTGGTTGAGCGTTGGACTCACGATCCGGAGACCCCGGGTTCGAATCCCTTTGCGATCCCTAGTTTGGTTAGGACATTACAGGCTGATCACCTGATTGTCCGAAAGTAAGATGATCCGTGCTTCGAAAGGCACGTTAAGCCGTTGATCCCGGTTACTATTTACTGATGTAAGTGAGTAATCGTTACATGTCGGCTCAATCATAACCCTGCCACCAGGGTTGATGAGGCTGGTATTCCACCTCACAACCCCACACAATAAGAAGATTAATATTAAAAAGCCATAATTCGATATTTGAAAATGCACTACAGTTAGTAATAGTTAGCTAGTAGTTATAATGAACGTAAACGATACACCGCTCAATTAATTCGTTAGTGGGTTACTAATAGCAGACAACTCATTCTTGAAACTAGGTTAATATCTGAGTTAATGTAACCAATCGTAATTATTGTCTAATATTTATGAAATATGTGTGACACTAGACTATGAAAATAGTTCAAATCGTTTATCTACACTTCAGTCAGACCCTAGCTGACTTCATTAACGCAATAATAATTAAGTTCACCAGATCAGCGTATTAAATAGAATATGGTCAAATATATGGTGTGGTGGTATGGTGGTGGTGGTATATATATAATTATATATGTATGCCGTATGGTCGTATGTTTATGTCCTTTGTATATGCCGTTGTGCAATAAAGTATTATTGATAGATTGAAATTATGCAATAGATAATATTCGCTTTTATTTAAATCCGTAATAGTTCTGTTCGGAGAACGCGCGACTTACATCGTTATGTCACGGGTTCGAATCCTGTCTCGGGCTTTGAACCACTTTATTCGACTTTGAGAGGAGGCCTGTGCCCAGCAGTGGGACGTATATAGGCTGTTTATGTTATGTTTTATGTATTCGACTTTATTTTCATAGATAATTGGCATAACGTGGTTTCAAGGATTTGTGCTGGATTATTGGCAATGGGTCGCCCCCTTCTCGGGACTGGTGAGGTATGGGTGGTGTGTATAGACTATACACCTCTGCCTACCCTTTTGGGGATATAGGCGTAATGCTATGCTTATATTGTTACTTTTTCACAACAATTTTCATCGATTTTACTATGCAGACAATTGGAAACATTGGAGCCTGTTCGGGTGGTTACAAAGTTAACCTGATTTTAGTTTGACAGCTCTAAGCGCCGTCCTTCGCTAACAATACATGTCAGAAAGAGATGGAGCTAGTTTTTGGTCCTGTCAAATTAAGTTAAAATTAAGTAGCCGGAATCGTCATCATTTTCAATCTAATTCAAAACACTTTATTTCACTTACAAAAAGACACCAGAAGTACAATCGGCGGCATTATTGCTAAGCAGAAATTCCTTCCAGACAAAATTTTCTTCAAAAAGCCTGAATGTACACCAATTTTTTATCAAAATCCGCATATTACAAAATATTGCGACCGTTCGTCATTCATTGCCTGATAAACAACTTAGCACCGCCAATTTACAATTTCACACTTGCAAACATCACGAGGTATCTTCATTACATTAAAAAAAACCAAAGCGTTACCACATGCACTCGATAGACGTGTGTTATTATTGTAAGCGGCCTCTGTGGTCCAGTGGTTGGGCGTTGGGATCACGATCCGGTCGCGGGCTCGAATCCCGTTGGGAATATATCACAAAAAACACTTCGTTGATTTGGTTAAGGCATTACAGGCTGACAGAAGTATCCGATCTTAGAACGAACATCAGTATGCGCAACGTGATAAAATTATCGATCGTTTCAATAAATTTTGTCGAAATCGATAAGTTTGTTTTTTCCCTAACATGCATGGCACGCATTTTGACAGAACGACATGACTTATTTGGGTTCACATATTAGCACCAATCGACAAAACGACATAGTTATATTGTCAGAATCAATAAAATGACCGTGACAAAATTTACAGTACAGGACTAGCTACGGCTCCGTAGCAGTATCTGAGAAGATCCGTGTCTTCTGCCCTCCTTTGAGGATTCATCATCATCTCTTTAGCACTATCCCGTTATTCTTGCGTTCCGTTTACCCTGAAAAGAAAAGACCTGAGGATTTTATATGACCTTTGAGGATTATCGGCGGGCATTAATATGTACGTTACAAAAAAAACCGGAGCGTTACCACACGTACTCGACAGCTACGTGTATTGTAAAACTATCGCGTCTCTCGCGCACTCTCGTTAGACTTTCGCCAGTAATTAAAGCTAGAACAATGGCGCAAGAAGCCGATCTCAACGAGCTAGACGTTGCCATTAATTGCTGATCGGATCGCCCACGCTTTCTATGTGGCTACTATGAGAACTCGATTGGTATTCACCGATACCATAACGGTTCCTCTCACGCCTGTTGTCTGTGATTTGTCCCGGTGTGAGCCTTCAGCGTTCCCCATTTGTCCGGCGAAGTAGTAAATGCCGCCTAAGGCAAATCTAAAATAAGTCACGTAAAAACCACTGTCATTTTTGAAATCGTTTGCAACTTGGCTAACCGTGTTCTGTTGTTTTCATAGAATATTCCAAGGTACAGGTACAGTGCTTAATAATAACCCTGACACCAGGGTAGATGAGGTTGATAATCCACCTCAACCCACACGGCAGAAGAAGAACATAATAAACATTATTGTCGTCGTTCACCTGACTGTCACGTGACAGTTTTCGTCATATTTGTTATTTATTCGAAAAGTCCGACCGCCATAGCTTTAGCAATTGACCTCGTGGATCAAAAATGCAATAACATTCCAGATAAAGCACGTATTGCTTTTAAATACAGTATTGTTTACTTTGACTTATTGCCCCGTTTTATTATTAGCGTTATTTTTGCCTTATCGAACATTCCAGTATTTCACAATAATAGACCTGAGTTCTTACCTTCTTGATCCAGTTATATCCAGTTGGATGCAAAGAAGGGACGGTCAAATCACTTAAGTTAATGCTGGTTAGTCTACCACCTACCTGAAGTTTAGTCTCGTCTTTCGTTGTCGTTTCACGAGCCGTGTCAGAGGCATTTGGCGGCTCAATAATAACTCACCACCACCAGACACCAGGGTTGCCAACCTCAGGTAATCCAGGCAAATACACGATAGAAGAAGGATAGTCATTCTTCTGCCTTTATCCCCTCTAAGTAAGGGCAGGCTTAAAGAACATGAGAAGAAGACTCAAAATCTACTATGTTGACTATGTTGTCTACTATCAGTCAATCCTGAGTTCTAACCTAACCTTCAAGTGAGACCTAGAAGGCCGTATATTGACCAAATTGAGAAGGAAAGAAATGTCTACTCTAATCTACTCTGTACCTGCGTGCGTGTATGAAACGATTGATGAATGTGGAAGAAGCAAGAGAAGTGTGTCAGGATCGAAGCAAGTGGAATTCCATAGTCTGCTTAACCTGGTGAAATAGGTGCGAGTTTATGTATGTTGTATGTGCGTTCTAACATTTTTCAAGCTGATGCAATTCTCCAGATGTAATCGGTTTCTTACGAGTATTGTATAATAGTTTAATTAATTGATCACGCCACTTATTAATGGAGTGATAGCGTGACATGATCGTCTATAGTAACACAGCAGGTGTCGCTAAAAAGCAAGTGAACAACCTATGACAATGTGCCACAACAATAGATGGTTCTATATTTTTTCCAAAGGTTACCATTACCAGGTAGAAAGTGATCGAACGATAGTTCTATGAAAGTAGATAAATAAAATGACACAATAGACAATCAGTTTTTTATCATCAGAATTATCGAAAAGACAGGTGTTGTGAATACGCTCGCATTTGCATGTGAAATGAAAGTATGAGAAGTAACGTTTGGACGATACGAAAGTGAAGGTTAGAATATAACATATACATACAGAACATTAAACATAAGCATATACGTCCCACTGCTGGCCACAGGCCTCCCGTCAATCAACAGGAGGAGGTATGGAGCATATTCTGCCACGCTGCTCCACTGTTTGTTGGTGGAGACTATTATGCCCGGGATCAACTGAAACTCTTGCTTTTTTGGACAACATTCATATACAGGGTGTTAGTGACATCTTAACGAAAACTTTAAGGGATGATTCAGGCCATGATTCTGAGTTGATATCAAGTGGAATTTTCCGTCGCAAAAGTATGGAACGGAAAATAATTAAAAAAAACATAAATTTTCCGACAGGAAATTCCACTTAATATCAACTCAAAATCATGGTCGGAATCATCCCCCTCAGTATTCGTTACGATGTCACTAACACCCTATATAAACTGATTATACGAGTATTCCCTATTAAACTGGGCAAAGCCACAACTAATCAGAAAAAACCTGCTGCCAGGCTCTAGCCATGAAGGCGACCAATCAGCTCGCTACAACAAACACTTCTGGACCCCGATACCGACCAACCGGCATGAGCGTTTGGTTTCTTAAATTAAAATTTTAAGTGTAAAAACACTTAAATTTCCTAGCCTAAGTTACCTAGCACTACACAACACATACTACAACTGACAAGCTAAGTTTATACTGATTTTATATATTAAGGACATGCCTTTTTATTGTGCAACAATTTTATAAAAACATTAAAAGATTTTTATAAAAAATATGTCAAGTTGGCAATAAAAGTATACAACTTAATTTTATTTAAACAATTTATCGTCTGCGATATTGGGAAACACGTTTTAAATATTATCATATCTTGATATGTGTGTATTTGCATTGTTTTGAAATTATTGAACTCTTTTCAAGGTGAACATTATTTATTTAAACAGTAAAGTAGAAAATGTAGGTACAGAAAGTAGGTACATATGACTTTGAATTGAATTGTATTCGGCCTATTCGGCACCAAAACAGAATAATTGGTATTCGGCTTCAGTGTCGCCTAAGCATATCATTATTAATTTTAAAAGAAGTTTTCTTTTATAAAATTGATATCACGTTGTTTCCATTTGGATTTGTGCGCGGTTATTGGCAATGGGCTCACCCCTTGTTCTAGGTATACTATATGATGCTTTTATGTAAAAATCACTATTCGGCGCATCCATGGAGGTATTACATGATGATAAGACTTTAAGGAGTTTAGCAGTAACTCGATGTACGTCGTTTGTCGATAACATTCATTACTTGAACAAAGTGTAAAAGTTCAAGATAGTCTTTCCCACAATTTGTAAACAAACAAACAGATCGTCGTATCGCGCTTCGGCCTCGCTATCAGATCCTAACAATTGCGTATTACAATAACGCATAGAAAGTCAAGCGATACATACATTTAGATAAGTGTACTTTTACAATGTATTGTTCTTTAACTAGGAAATTTTGAGATAATTAAATTGCGTCTTAAATCTTAGCATAAGAAACGAATCTAGATAAAAATGGCTTGTTAGAAAATTTTATGTTACAATACTTACAATCTCTCACGATTCAGTTCGACTTACAAGACACTTCGGAGCATTCCTAAATCCTAAAATCAAGAGGCGGCGAAGTCCTATGTAGCTGTCAGTCGTTTTCTGATGACCTACTTGTGGCTTTGCCCGCCTGAGAGACATTCGTTCAGGCTTGAGCTGGAGTTAGAACCTGCGACCTCACAGTAAAAATCAAGCGAGTCCAACTGTGCTTCACGGCTCCCGTACGGAAGACTCGACACAAACCCTCCTACAACTATACGTTTAATTCTGCTGGCCAGTTATTCTGTGCGCCATGTGGCCGAACCTTCAAATCGAAGTTCGGTTTTGCTAGCCACATTAGAGCCTATCATAACATCGACCTGGGATAGACATTTAGGAGTCGCCGTCGCCGAAAACGGCTTGGATGATGATGATGATGATGTATTAGACTTGAGCAAACATCTACAGAAACGGAGAGCAATAGAGAGCTCTAACGATGATTAACTACCCCAATCCCAATAGAGAAGGTTCATTATAGTCAATGAAAATTGGCAGTAATATTATCATCATCGTCCACATTACGCGAAATCTTATCAGCGAAAAAACGTGCCAGTAATACCAACACGCATTTCCAAAACTTTCTCACGCATTTGAAGAAATGATACCGCTCTCTTCGAAAGTCGTTTTTCTATTACAATTTCGCCCAATCCGTTTTCTTATAAACTTCTGCTGTTATGAATGAGTGACTATTAAAATGAAAATTGGAATAGTCATCGTTTGCTCTATGCTTACCATGTGCGGCTCGTAAATCTTACTTGTACGTCTGAGGGGATATTACCATAAAGGTTTAATTGGTTTTAGGAACGTTCTTATAAGATTGATAGGCTGTTTCTGTTTCACCACTTGGTAATCCGTGATAGTCTTGCTAACGCGTGGCTTCCTTTGCAGTGTCATAAGTATGCATCCTGGCGCGGGCTCTAAACCATCGAATTCAACTTTATAAGTTTGACTTCATGTTTTGGTCATAGATAATTGACATCACATGGTTTCCAGGATTTAGGCGGTTCTGAGGGGACCTAGTTCGATTCCCAGACACGTCTAACAAAAGAAACACTTTGTGAGACTGTCCCTGGTTTGGTGAGGACATTCTGATTGTCCGAAAAATAAGATGATTCAGTGCTTTTTACAGCACTTTAAGTAGACGGTCCCGACTACTATTTACTTAAGTATGTAGTCGTAACTTGGCCAATGTCAGGGGCCTTTAGCGTTTTGATAGTTTCATTCTTTGTGCAACAAATAATGTTTGTATCTAAAAAGTAGGTTTTATTTCTAATAAGGTGAGAACTGCTCTCCGCTACCGTTGCTCCACTTACTATAAACAACTTATATGTCCCACTGCTAAGCATAGGTTTCCCCTCACTGATAGGATGGTTAAATAAATAAATAAATGGTTATATAACTGTAAAGTGTTCTCCACCACTCTGCTCCACTGCGGACCGGATCCAACCAGCACTCAAATTCTCGCATTACTAATTTAAGAGCAACGCTCCTGTCGACGTAGCATTCTCCATGCTACTTTTCAGGGCAAAATAGGGCAGTGGTTTCCCTCTTGCCTTCCTCCCCGCGGTACTTTATCTGACGCGAGTGTAATTGCGCCTAGAGTAGTCTATTTCAAAGCCGTACTAGGACTCCTGTCGTCCGCCTCTGAATAGTACTGACAGTTACTGCTGCCCTCTGTCAGGTTACCTAGTCCCTGTGACTCGCCTCTTCTGTCCTGCATTGCCGTACCGATGGCTCTCATCTCCGCCTCTGCAACCGTTGAGGTCTCAAATTCTCGAACGATCTCATAAAATATTCAGTGTAGAGTTTAATACTGTTATTATTAAGATAAAAACAAAACGAACAACATTTTTATAATACCAGAATTCCAGTTATGCAAATCATTTCATTTCGTAACATGAGCCCCTGTTGCGTTACAAATTGTTTTACTACAAACCTACTACCCTAGAATTAATTTGTACTGGCAAGGAAAAATTCTTCTTAATTAATGATTAAACGAACTTACCTAAGTGAAGTTCTATCACAATTATACGAATGCTTCGTCCGAAGAGATTGGTACCTAGGATAAAGTAAGAATATTCACACATGTAGTAACGCCTAGTTTCTACCACTCTGATGCACTTAGTTGAGAGGGTGGAATGTTGTTTACATTTCCACATTTTTATAATTTGTTTGAGGGTATTTCTCTCTCCGTGCCGCTGGCTCGATCGTCGCGTCGGGCGGTCGTCATTCGTTTGGAGTGATTTCCCTGAGATTTGATGTTTCCAAACCTTCCAGCTGGGTATCCAGGGAGGGTGGGTGGTACCAATCTCTTCGGACGAAGCATTCGTATAATTGTGATAGAACTTCACTTAGGTAAGTTCGTTTAATCATTAATTATACTTCATGCTTCGTCCTCGAGATTGGTACCTAGGATAAAGTAAGAATATTCACACATGTAGACCTTGAGAGTGTTTTGGAAACATCACATTTTGCTGTTAAGAAAATAAGTTTAATAAAATAAACCTTTTTTGTATCTGAATCAACTTATTGTTTATTTCGGCAATTACTTAGCAACTTATACGTTTACAAGTACAAGAATTTTCCTATATAATTATGCAATTCGTTATTAAATGATGACATTATGAAAAAAAAGTTTCATAGATTAACAATAGCCCTCGCCAGCGCCCCATCGTCCGTGCTCACAATGTGCCGGTTGTAAAACCTTGCGAACGTGGCGGAGTTGTTACTCCAGCCAGCAGTCTGTCGTATCTGGTCAACGCTTACCCCTTGTTGTAGAGCGCGGGACGTTGAGGCGTGGCGGGTGCTATGAGCTGTGAAGATAGAGACGTCAATTCCTGCATCTTTGAGTGTGGTCTTAATCCACCGACTCAATGTTTGAGTTGTTACTGCTTTATGGGGCTTTTTGAAGCTTACAAAAAGTCTACTAGATTTACGTATGGGTGATGTTTTATTCAAGTAAGAAATTATAGTGTTTGCGGGGCAAATCTCAATTTTTTCCTGAAAGAAGGGTAAATGCAAAACTGGTTGCTTGGTTCCAATCCGGGAAGTTTTTATTAATTCTGGAATTTTAATTCTAATTTGCGTGGGTAAGATTTCGATATTCTTTATGTCAATCATGGATAAAGTTTGCACTCTATGTGCTGTAACAAGGGCAAGTAAGGTACAACACTTCCTAGAAAGTTTTTCTAGCGGAAGTTCTTCGTTAGCGTACCAGGAGGCTAGCATTGTAAGGACTTGATTACAGTCCCAAGTAACGTCATATTTTGGCGCCGGTGGCCGGAGCCTAAATGCTCCTTTAAAAAATCTTTTAACGCGGTCATCTTCCGCGATTGCACAACCTAATATTAATGCTAAAGCTGATCTACAGCTATTTAACGAACCGTACTGTGCGCCGCTGTGAAAAATTGTTGTCAAAAACTCAATAATTTTAGGAAGTGGCGCCTCGTACACATTAATACAATTCTGAGTACAATAATCGTACCATTTCCTAAAATAAGTATCGTACTGTTTAAATGACGTACGCGAAATAGAGGCCAACATTATTTCTATTGAAGATTGCGGAACCTTTCGTTGCAGCAGCGCTGCCCTGATAATATCCCTGCCACCAGGGTAAGGTTGCGATGGATGTTCTCGTGGCTGGAATGAGAAATTAACGCATGGTCATTGGGGGCGAAGGTTACGCAGTCTGATATTAATAGTTTCCTAAAGACAGGATACCATGGTTGTGTCGGCCAAGCGGGCACAACCACGATACCTGTAGCTTTGTCCAGTATTATTTTTCTAAGAGTTTTCAAAATAATAGCGAAGGGAGGAAAGGCATAGAAAAAATAACTTGTCCACGTTATGGTGAATGCATTGACTGTGTATGCATCGGGATCCCTATGCCACGACACGTATGTATTACATTTCTTATTTAACCTGCTGGCAAATAGGTCAATATTGGGTTCACCGAACCTTTCAACAATGGTGTTGTATGCGGAGTCCGAGAGCTCCCATTCGATGTCAGGGTGATTCCGTCTAGACTCGGCATCTGCAATTTGATTGTCGCTTGATTTTATATAGCAAGCGAATATGAATATTTTTCTAAACTCGCACCATTGCCAAATACTTCTACTGATATTGGTGAGGTGTGGAAACTGAATCCCACCCATTCGATTGATGTATGCGATGGCGGTCGAATTGTCAATCCGTAGTAATATTTGGCAATTGGAGTAAGTTTTGGCAAAAACTTTTATCGCGAAGAAAGCAGCCAAGAGTTCTAAGACATTGATGTGCTGCTGTCGTTCGGCCTGCGACCACTGGCCACTAGCTGTCTGTCCGTTACAGGCTGCGCCCCATCCCGTCGTTGAGGCGTCAGAATAGATTTCTAGAGCATAAGAGTCGTCTCTAATTCTGTGTGACGGTCTCGCCAATGCTCGCAGCCACCATTGAAGGTCTGGCAGCAGCGAACTAGGAATATTCATCAACCTCTCATAGTCGTCATCGGCTTTGAGATTGAGGAACTTGCACCGTTCCAGTTCTTTTGTGTATAGCAGCCCGTACTCTACTGCTGGACACGCTGAAATCAGTAGTCCGAGCAGGCGAGCAAAGCGCCTAATCTTGCAACGTCTGATACGTGTAAACTCCTCAACCTCCTTTGTTATGTTCATCTGCTTGTCCGCTGGTAAGCTGATAGTCATGGAATGAGAATTAATTATGTAGCCTAGAAACTTACATGTCGTGGCAGGGGTTAAAATGCTTTTCTCAAGATTTATTTTAAAACCCAGTGCTAATAATAACTTCTCTGAAGTGGTTATGTTGTCAAGACATTCATCATAGGACTGGCCTAGTAAAAATAAGTCATCAAGATAAATTGTGGACAAATAGCCGCAAAGTCGCAATAATTTGGACACTGGCTTCATAATTTTAGTGAAGACATACGGCGCGGTGTTTAAACCGAATGGCAAGACATTAAATTCAAAAATCTTCCCAGCCCAACGGAACCTTAAGTATTTTTTCGAATCTTCATGTATTTTAACTAAGAAGTAGGCGTCTTTTAAATCCATTGTACACATGAAACAATCTCTAGTTAATAGTTTGATCGCTGTGCGGAGATCTTCAAGCTTGAAGTGATCTGTTTCAATAAATTTGTTCAGATTTTTTAAGTTCAATATGAACCGAAACTTGCCATTGGGTTTAGGCCGCAAAAATATACCAGATAAAAACTGGTCTTCGTGCGCTTCACATTCAGAAATAGCGCCAATATTAAGTAAATCGCGTATGGCGATCTCGAAATGTTGTATTTCAGATTTATTATACGTAGGTGGATCAGGTACATGGTTTTGGACAACTGGTTTTGAAAACCTTATTTTGTATCCATTTATCCAATCAATGATTGTTCGGTCGTTTGTAATACGAGCCCATTGTTTAGAAAATAGAGCTAGTTGACCGGCGTATCTTACCGTGTCTACCGGCGGCGGGTCGTCTTCGACGGAGGCGGCGATCTCTTCGACGAGGCGGTGTGCTGCCCGCGCTGAGAGGTCGTCTCTCGGCTCCTCTGCTGCGTTTGCTGCCGGCGACTTTGCGCCGGCTGTTTCCAGTTTTTTGACGTCTGCGGCTTTGACGCTTGAGGTTGGTTTTTCTTGGGAGTTTTAGTTGGAATTTTAAGGTCTGAACCGGATTTATTGACTGCTTTTGCAGCTTTTAATGCTTCTGAAAGATTTTCGCCGAACAAATATTTGTCTATGCTGGTATGTGCCAAGTGGTCCTTCATTTCCTTTTTAACGGAATATATGGCGAAGTTTCGTCTAGCTATTGACTCTGCGTGTTGCACATCGCATAGAAGACGTCCCATATCCATCAATTTCTGAAGAAGGTCGTGATTTTTTTCTTTTTGATTTATTTGTTCAGTGATGGTGCTAGATAAACACGATATTATCGTTGCAAGTTGTTGTTGCTTAGCTTGGAGTATTTTGTCTCTTTTGATGACACTCTCCGGCAAGGCAGCTCGAATTTCGTCGTTAAGCATGGGTGCTCCCGTCCGGACACAATTGTCCGGGGTCAGGTACTTCTTATTCAATTCTTTACGAAGCTCTCTGTCTATACCTGAGACGGCGAAATGTTCTAATCGATTTGCGATTTCTTTGTGGATTGAAGGACCATATTCAATTTTGGCTGTGGGATCTTCGCCTAGGATTTCCATTGTGGCGCTATCCAGACAGTCCATAAGATCAAGAGGCTCAGCTTGAGTAGCCGAGGTGGTTTCCTCGTGTGGCGCGGCGGGCGGCTGCTCGCAGATCAAGGCGGCGCCGGCGGTACCGGTGGCGGTGTCCGGCAACGCTGCAGCAGTAGGAACCTCCCTGTCCGGGGGGTTGCAGCCGACCCAGGCGGCGTCGAGGATATTCCGAAGGTCATTATTAATCATCTCGGTCTGATCGTCTGACGACGAGAGCTCTCCTGAAAGGAGTAGGGAGTAGTTAGGTATTTGTGGTGACTTGGAGCGTAGGCGGCAAGATAATATTCCCAGAGAATAAGACGCAAGCCGACTTTATAGCTCTGTTCGGTGAAGTAGAATTCGCAAAGAATTAACCACAACCCGGTTGATGTAATAAGTGGGTATTGCAAAATTACAAGTAAATTCCTTGTATTTTATCGGTAAGGTAGAACTCACACAGAATAAAACTCGAACCGATATTAAAAAACGTGGCGAGATAGCCTCGCAGGCTTCCCTGTCCGTTTAATGCAATTTTACTTATTACGTCGTTACCTTGTATTTCTTGAACTCGTTCAGGTGAAGATTCCCTCGACGATGATGATGATGAAGACTCGATGACCCGATGTCGCCGTTTACTGGTACTACGATGTTCACGAACTTGTTTTTCTAGTAGTTTAATTTTTTTGTAAATACAATCCAAATCGGGGGATTTGGCACGTTTTCTTTTCGGCATTTTTTATGCGGAATCACAAAATACACTATTAATGTCACGTGGTATACACTAGAATACTAAACGCGTAAAACTTTAACGTTTTTATTACTTTTGTTAAGTAAGTATTACGTAGTATCACGAGTGGTCGAGCACTAGAAAGCGAATGACGACCGCCCGACGCGACGATCGAGCCAGCGGCACGGAGAGAGAAATACCCTCAAACAAATTATAAAAATGTGGAAATGTAAACAACATTCCACCCTCTCAACTAAGTGCATCAGAGTGGTAGAAACTAGGCGTTACTACATGTGTGAATATTCTTACTTTATCCTAGGTACCAATCTCGAGGACGAAGCATGAAGTATAATAGCATTTATTTATTACACCATATGATACTATATGGTACGATACATGTAGTAATTATACATTAAAGAAGTTTTGTAGTGAATCCTTATGAAAATGAAGAAGCTGATTTAACAGCGATATTTCACAGGGTCCGCTAACCTAACCTGAAGATTAGCCAGTTCCGTTTTTTTTACAGAACCGACTGACTGTCTGACCTTCCAATCTGAAGGGAAAACCAACCATATACAGGTTAGGTCACGATGTTTCCTCGCGATATTTTCCTTTACCGCTGTGCACGTGATTATCATTTATGATTTAAACATGAATTCGAAAACGAGTTCGAAAATCATTTGTTTAGGCCCGTTTTCTGTGATTCGAATTTGCCTCACAGTGAGAGGTAAGCGTTCTTCCAACTGCCACACCAACGGACACTTCATACAAAACACCTCGTTTTACACAGACACTAAACATTGACGTTATGGTACACGTGCAACTGTGTGGGGAGCGGAGAATTGCATATTATTCTTTACTACCGACCCGCCCGAGCTTCGTTCGGGTGCAATGCTTAAGAAAAAATGAAATTACGACATCACATTACAAACCTCTAAAATAACATTATTTCTTTACTATTTAATGAATGTTATTGTACATAAAAACCTTCCTCTTGAATCACTCTATCTATTAAAAAAATCTGCATTAAAATCCGTTGCGTAGTTTTAATGATTTAAGCGTACATAGGGATATAGGGACAGAAAAAGCGACTTTTTTATACTATGTAGTGATTCTAGGCAATTGGGCTACGTCGGTATCGTAATACCTACCTCTTATTTGCTAACTACAGATTTCACTCAATTTATCAATTAAATCGTACTCTATTGCTTCAGCTCTTTCTAATCCTCTCACAACAGCAATATTCAGTTTCATACTACAGGCCTGTGATTTCTCGCAATTTCTGTTACTTGACTATTAGTTTTCTAACAATTTTCTCGGGCTATGAAACTAATATTAACTCTAGTGTAATAGTTACGAACTCTATGCAGCGAATCCATACTTAATATTATAAATGGGAAAGTGTATGTATGTTTGTTTCTCCGTCTTTCACGACAAAACTGAGCGACAAATTGACGTGATTTTTAAGTGGAGATAGTTGAAGGGATAGAGAGTGACATGCTACTTTTTGTCTCCCTCTAACCCCCCACTTCAGTAAAATGGTGGGTGGAAGCTTGTATGAAGCATTCTGCAATTTTCAAGGTAGAAAGCTAAAAATTGGTATGCGGACTATTTGTGACTAACTAAAAAATCGTGCATATTTTTTTTAGAAATCTGGTCCCAACCCTTTCAAAGATGGGGTGACATTTTATATGGGACGTTTCGCAGTTTTCAAGGTAGGATGCTAAAAAAATGTACATAAGGAAAGGAGAACCGTGTTAACCTGAATTTAAAGCGAGCGAAGCGACCCGGGCAATAGTATGAAATTTAAGGGTGTCTCTCCTTCAAACCTTCGCAAAAATGAAGCAATGGTGCTAATTCCTGTAAATACCATCTAATTTTATTTTAAGTTATATCTGTCATTTTCTTATCCGCCGAAAAGGAAAGGGACGGGTAATCGACAAGCATAAAATTTATGGAACACACGTCAATTTTAAGCACAAATCTAAAACAACCGTCTAAAAATTCGCCCGGGTTATTCATTTATTTACTCATTCTTCCTAAAATTAAGAGCTGTCAATCATCCGTCCCTTTCCTTTTCGGTGGATAAGAAAATGACAGGTATAACTTAAAGTAAAATTAAGAGATGTCTGCAGGAATCGGGGCCAATATAAAGTTAATCTCAAATCGAAAGATGATGGTTTACCAGTTCTCTCGTATGGTTTGTGAGATCAATGACGGACCTCATCAACACTCGTTTACCAGTATATTGCGTTATAAACAATCACACGGTGAACTTGAGGACATCATCTCATCATCGTCTTACCTTAGTCGGTTTATAGGTACGACATACGCGAGATCAGGAGCTTTGTAGACTGTTTTTTTTTTATTATTCCTAATACAGCAGATAACTATTATAATTCAGAAACCAAACCCACAACGCTCTAATTCGGCTACCAAGGTGCCTAACCGCCACACCATAGAGCTCGTCGAATTCTATAGACAACAATAATCTTGCGCCCGCGCCGGCGCTAGCGAGGTCGTCGACCCCGGCCGGGTTAAGGCACGGGATTTCTTAAAGCGATCCGCTTATTAGGTAGTCTATATCGTGCTGTGTGGACCTTATACACGTTCCTAGTGCCTTATAGAGTAGTGGCTTAGTAAGGACTGCGCTCGGCTCTTATTTCAGTAGTCGTGGGTTCAACTCTTAGCATATTCATTTTTGGACTTTATATGAAATCTTACGCAAGTAAGAGACACCTAACTACTATTTACTAACTTTTTGTCCCTGATAGTAAAAAGCACGTAAGCGCTATTATGAAAAAACACATTTAGATGTGAATTTTGTCAACGAAATCGGCTGTAGCTAAAAATCAGCGCCATAACTACTTATAGCTATATATATTATATGTACTTAAAATCTGTTATAAAATACAACTGTTTGTTTCCCAAATAAATTAAAATAAAATATATAAATAAATAATCTAGCTACAGCTAGTCTATGGCTTTTTCTGCAACCGTTTCGGCATTAATAACTCTTTGATATAATGTAATGACTATTCACAAGTACCTACATGACATACAAGTATACCTAAATTGTAACAATATTTGCATGCTAATGTTGATAGCTGATAAGGTGTACATCCATCTTTTAATTAACCCTTTTCAAAGGCAAATAAAGAGTATTTGAATTGAAAGAATGTGATTTTACAAAAATGCGCTTACGTAGTTTAGACAAAAAGATAAAAGACGATTCGTAGCCTCACTATAAGGCAACCATCTTTTATCTTCGTCGTTCTTAAGAACCCAAAAATACTGGGGAGAAAAATACTAGGTACATTTCCTCAAATTACATAATTATAATTAGCCATAATTTTGCGCTGCGCAATTATTTCACCGAACGAACTATCAAATATTAATTCTAGTTATCGCTTTAATTCTAACCTGTTATCTTTTATATCAATTTGTAGTTACGATAAGTTTTATAAACCGATGTAATAATATATAAGTTAAACGGAAGTATGTATTCTGTTATCTTACATAGGTGTTATGCGGGTATTATACCATTTTGCTTGTGAACACGTACCCTTATGATGATTTATTATATATTTATTTATATTATTTTATACATAAGACTGGGAAGGGAATGATAAGTTGGTTTGGACACATAGAGCGGATAAAGGATAATAGGATTACGAAAGCAATATATAAAGCGAAGGTTGGTGGTAGGGCTGGCAGAGTAAGGATAGATGTACATTGAACAAATGAAAGATGTCCTTAGAAAAGATTCAGTAAAATCTACTCTGATCCGGCGTGCGTGTATGAAACGATTGATGAATGTGGAGGAAGCAAGAGAAGTATGTCAGGTTCGAAGCAATGGAATTCCATAGTCTGCTTACCCCGGTGGGAAATAGGCGTTAGTTTATGTATGTATGCATGTTTTTGCAACATTACAGACAGATACCAATTGCCATAGGAACAGCAATATGGCGTTATTTCTCCGTAGATACTATCTATCTATACCATAATACGTACATAAATAAATCACAGGAGCCACCTTGGTCTAGTGGTTAGAATGTTGGGCTCACGATCAGGAGGCTCGAAATCGAAGTCACTTAGTGAGACTGTCCTTTGTTCGGTAAGGACATAGCAGGCTGATTTGTCTGATTGTCCGAAAAATAAGATGATTCTGTGCTTCGGAAGGCTTCGTGAAAGCCGTTGGCCCCGGCCGTAAAACACCTCCATAAACCGCAGTGGAGCAGAGTGGTGGAGTATGTTCCATACCCCCTCCGGTTGGGACGCCTGTACCCAGCAGTGCGCCGTAAGTAGGCTCTTTCAAGTTATGTTATAACTACAGTGTACGACTTACCACTTATCACGTTGAACAAACAGAAAGCTCGATGAAGCGTGGGTACTGGTTACTCAATTCATCTTGCGATGTATGTAACTCTGCCTATCCCAATTGGGAATCTATATTTCCAACGACTATTCATGAGCGTAAATATGACACACAAAACATGAAAAATGGAAGCTTCCATCATCTTCGGACGTAAGCCGACAAGTCCGACAGCCTTTGAAAGCTGCTCAATTCATCATAATCCCTGCTTTGTCCTTTGCCCAAATGGTCGGAGTCAACGCCCTAGGCTTAAACTGGATCACATTCCAACCATATTAGCTTCTTTGTAGGTTATAATAAAAAATAAATAACAATATTTCATTAACCCATAAAAACTTCCATGGTCTAGTGGTGAGAGCGTTGGGCTCTTAATCTGGAGGTCCAGGTTCGATTCCCGATGGGGACATTGTCGAAATTACTTTGTGAAATTACTCAAAAATCTGTCAGCCCCATACAAAACATACGTGATCATATGCCATGCCCTTCGCATTGTCTCCTAAACCCAGATGGTGAGGTTATTGACCCTAGAGATTCCTAACCCTTTGTTGATATTACTTCACTGTTACGTGAATGTTTGCATACGAGATAATAAGAATTACGGTGGGTTAAGTAACGCAAACTTTATAAATCGGGATGAAGCAACTCACGGGGTCTTTAGTCGTTTCGGACCGCAAGCTATTCGGACCGCGGTGTCGCCGAAGAACTTATTTGTAATGGGTCGATTCGGACCGCCGCGGGTTCGGATAATGAAAATAGTATTTACTTAAATTTCATTTTAATTCATTTCAAAAGATACCTGGGACAATCCGCACCGCTCCAACTACAGCGGTGCGAAACGACCTATTTAAAAAAGCATCAGCCTTCGCACCGCGGTCCGAACCGCTCGTGGTCCGAAACGACTAACCCATGCTACTATTTTTCTCTATTTTGTCATGTTTACTTATATAATAAAATAAAATAAATAAATAGCTACAATATACTTCAGTACAAATTCAAAACGGACATAACCCGTTCAATCGTAGAAAGTACCAAAAAAAAAACAACTTAACCATTCAGACACGATTCGAAGAACAATACAGGTGTAACGTTTAAGGAAAAGAAAGCACCCGAGCAAGCCCTATCTTAATGTGAACCTGCCCTTAGGTACTGCAGATCTGCGTTTAAGCTATGTAAGAATATTTATGATAGATATAACAACTGTTAACCCTTTAATAGACATCCAGGATAAAGTCTAAAGTAATAACAACTTTATATTCAGTCCTTTTTGGCTTTATTTGAGTTCGTGAACATCGCAAAGCAGAAATATTGTGGTAGAAAACAGATAAAATACAAATCATATTGTTTATTTATCACGTGATTTCTAGGATTTGTTATTTGTTTTCAAGTTAATGGCAATAGGCTCGCTATGGGACTTATACACAGCTGCCGATGAGCGGCTCTATAAGTGTATACTAACGTAACGGCCTCCGTGGTCCAGTGGTTGAGCGTTAGGCTCACGATCCGGAGGTCCCGGGTTCGAATCCCAGTGGGGAAATATCACAAAAAAAAATACTTTGTCCCTAGTTTGGTTAGGACATTACAGGCTGATCATCTGATTGTCCGAAAGTAAGATGATACATGCTTCGGAAGGCACGTTAAGCCGTTGGTCCCGGTTACTACTTACCGATGTAAGTAAGTGGTAGTTACATGAGTCATTTCAGAGGCCTTTGGCGGCTCAATAGTAACCCTGACACCAGGGTTGATGAGGTTGGTAATCCACCTCTCAACCCACACGAGAGAAGAAGAAGTAACTAAATACTGTATGTATAAAATATAATGGAGGGGGGTTGCGACAGTGGAAGAATTAGGAAAAAAATACAGTTTGTGTCGCCAATGTTAGATCCAATATTGTTTTCACTTCAGAAACACTGACAGACGCCAATCGGCAGAAGTGATTTCTTTTTAAAATGGCGGTCGTTCCGGAGGACGGATCCTTGTCAAATAGCAAAGGGAAAGGGCGGGAATTTCAAAATGCGTGGGAAATGTGGCAAATAACGAACACTGTATAATATAATCCTTCTATACACCTCTGCCTACCCCTTCGGGGATACAGGCGTAATGCTGTCATGTTAGATAAAAGTTGCAAAATATTTTATGACGTCATTAGTGTTAGCTATATGTAAGATCTGGGTTACCTATGCAGGAAAGGAATTTAGTATTCAGTAGATTTACGAGCAATCAACGATCAACTTAGGTGGACTAGATTGGTTGTTAATGAAAAAAAATGTTTTCGGATCATTGGATCTACTAATTAGCGGCATAATTACTAAACTCGTCTGTCGCTTTCTAGCTAAGATCAAACGAATGTTTACTTTACGTACAGACAGACAGATGTAATTTTGTAATGTGCATGACTGACATACTATAAACAAAGACTCAGTGGCTAAGGATTTTTTTTCTAAAATAGCTTCCGAAACGTGTTGTTAATACGTACCTATACATGAAGTTAGCCCTCAGCGCTCCCCATTTGTCCGGCTAAGTAGTTAATGCCATGGTATAAGAAGAGCAGGTCCCCACCGGGGTTTGAACCCGGGACCTCCGGATCGTGAGCCCAACGCTCAAACCACTGGACGCCGGAGGCCGTTAAATTAAATTGAATTGATTATTATTTTTAAACTTTGCACATTTGTAACAAACTGTTTCTTATCTGTTTCAGGTAAGTGCTTACAACTTGAGTTTTGAAAGTGTAAGTTATATAACAATTATTGTCAAAATCTTTGCTGAAATTTTGTTTGTACTGGAGATGTGGCGACTTACCACCTTACAAATAAATAAAAAAAAACCAGAATGAACGTGGGTTTAAATATTTCACAGCCAAGCAAAGTTAAGTCGAATTGTCACGTATAATCATAGTATAATTGGATAAATAAAATTTTGCTTGGCTGTCAAATATTTAAACTCATTACTTTCATACCTGGTTTATTTTTTATTTGTAAGGCGGTAAGGGTTTGGCCAACTGGCCAATTAATCGGCTCCAGAAAGCCGAATAGAAATGTGTAGGAAAAGACAGTTTCTAATGTCGGAAATAATATATCGTAGCCTGATACAAGTTGTAATGATGTCAATCTCTCTGGCCGGGTTCGCTTCTGGCCACTAACTTCACGTTCTGCCTGGTCGCCTCACCGACAACAAACGTTCAAAGTTCCCATACCCTTTGAATTTTGTGGTGTCAGAATCGAAACAAATGGAATTCCATCGTCTCTGCTTACCCCTCTAGGAAATAGGCGTGAGTTTATATATGCACGTATTTAAGAACGAAATTTTTGTACGAAGTGTCCGGGCTGTGTCAAAGGAATATTCAGCATAACATTTGCACGGTCTATTAATATTTTTGCATTCGCCTCTTATCAGCAAAGTCGGTTTATTCGATAATAAGTGTATGCAATGCACCGTTATGCAAGTATATTACGCAGTGCATATACGGATTTTTTCTTTTATTTTGGTCCGGCGACAAGGTTATCTCATTATGGACAAAGTCATTTTATCGCGGCGAGATGGAAGATATGGGAGATAATTTAATATAGGTACAGTGCAGACACTCCATACAAGAATCCCGTTCTTACCGTGTGCACCGTGCGTGCGAGGGAGACACACAATCCCCGTGCCCTTTCTTACTCCTTGACGGCTTAAATAGACTGAGAAAATAAATAAATAATAAAAAAGTGGCCGTTCCATCGGGGAGGTGACAAAAATCAAGTTTCCATGCCTGCATAGAGTAAACAATAATACGAATAGAAGGGACATTCTCCACTCCGCACCATTACGAGCTTGGAGCGAGCTTGATTTACCTCACCCCTCCCTCAGTTTAGTCTAAGCCGTAAGCCGTTCAGGAGTAAACGAGTGCGCACGAACTCACTGTCTCGCTCCGACGCATTTTTTTTTGTAGTGTCCCGTTTGTGCCTATACACAGAATTAGAAATCTGTTTGGACCTAGATTTATGTAATTAATAAACGCAGTACACATTGTTATCCCTTTGACTACACCTAATCTCAGTCTACTCAAAATCCAGCGACATACAAACAAAAAAACATTGTCAAAATAATTTTGTTCGAATAACCCATACTGCAGAACGGCATATTTCTAATAATGTGCGTCTATATGCGCGTGCGACTCTCGCTTTCGTCGCGCGTGGAATGTCGCCGGCGCAGGCGTCGCGACCCGCTGTTACGAGTGTTACGTCCGAGGCGAGAGGTCGCTCACAACGCACAGCGCATGCACGAGAGTATGGAAACTTGTTCCGATACTGTTCTAAATACTGTCGTTTACATGCGTAAAGCTTTACTTTCAAACAAGCATAGCCGGTGTCATTTTGGATTTGAATTTTATGTAAAAGTACGAATACTGAGCTAGTACCATATAATAAGGAATAATACTACGACCAAATCGCACCCAGTATGCGCGCTCCCATAGTATTTGGAAGATTGGGTTAGGATCGTTCGCGCGAGACGAATTCGTACGAAAACACATCTACCTATATCAACAGTATAATATTATACCATGCTCGAACTGCGACGTGAGCGAATTCAAAAGGTACAAAGAAAACCTTTCTTAATAAAGTATTAGGTACTAAAGTTTGCCAATCTAGTAACAATAGCCATAGCAGATTATCTTTCTCGCTACTTATTTTTTATCGTCACGTTTGAATGGCCAGAAAGAATGGTGTATCATCTTAACACCCCACGCTCCACTTGTTATGTGCGTAACCAAGAATATATACACCAATGGATCAAAACCTCAATGTGTTATAATGTTTACCTCCTCAAATAAACACTGACGACACAGCCTTGGACCCATCTCATTAACAACTGTGACACAAAATGACAAAATAAATGCAGGTTGTCTCATGCCAAAACATTAGTAAAAGTTTGCTTCCCATTCTTTGCAGAAGACATTTGATTGACGCAGAATTTGGCGATTTCACATGAATGTCGTGTTTACATAACCCAGCTCACTTGTCCAAATCTAAGTTCCTACTTCTATCAAGCGATCGAGGTAACCGGGACACTGCAATGTGCCCTCCTTTTTATATCGATGACCGCTTTGACTTTATCCTTATGATGTATTGTCTTGTCTCTGTCGATGTGTTTCTACATGTCAGAGATTGATAGATGAATCTATAATACGATGAATCAGTAATTCAATTTGTTGTGGCTGTGTTTGTACTAACAAACTATGCAGTTGATGCTTGTATTTTTTTATAGAACGTCGCGCAAAAAACTTTACAACTCGACATACATGACACTTGCAATGTTCTCGAGACTTCGATTGTCGAAAGACAACATTTAAATTTTTTTTCGATTGTATAATTAATCCAGAACAATAAAACTTTCAACATTCCTCAGTTATTCAATTAACACAATGGCTCATAATTTGAATGCGGCTTACGTAAAGGTTTACAACAAACGTTATATGAATGAACTGTTTAATTTTGTAACCCACAACAAAACCGGCGAATTGAGGTTTGACTTTTCACACGTGACCTGTGATGGGGATCGGTTTCCGTATCACAAAAAGTGATACAAGATTTCTTTCTCGTATCATGTAACTCGCAAATGAATGGCCGGCTCTTTAGAATCTTCCCAGTGTCGAAATGTGGGGCTCGAGTGTTCGAGGCTTTCGAAGATAAGCGGAAAATTGTTTTTGTCAGTATGAATTATGCATGTTGCGTGGGTTGTTCACTCGTGTCTGCTTGACACATTCCGCACTGTTTCCTCATCTAGCTTGATATATACTTAGTTTCCGATGATGTTACATTGATTTGCAGTAAGAACTTTGCGGAATTATAAAAGAAATGTTCTTGAACTGTTCTCGTTCAACTGTAACTATGAATATGGATTTACAATGTACATTTCTGCTTATGTTTAATGGTACTCTGGTGTCACATTTTCCCTCATCTTTCACATATAAGTGTCTCAGACTGGGCCCCTTCGGCCTGTTATCTTAAATTTTATACGAATAAGGACCATGAGCGCTGTCCATTTGTACGACCAAGTATATATAATTAATGCCATGTCCGGCTAAACTTTAATAAGTCACGTCAAAAAATTATATCACATGTGCCCTAATAGAAGTTTACCACTTTTACTTAGCCATGCAATTTGGCAGTGTGGTGTGTGGTAACAAGAACAATCGTCTAACTTTCGTTGTTTCGTCTAGCGAGCGAGTTCCGGCCAAGCACGTATGCTGATGTTATAATTCCGTGATAAAATCTCTCCAAACTGACTACCATTGCAATTACCCGAGTTTTATGGGTGTTACTCTTATGCGAGCGTTTATGTAATTCCATAATATGGGAAGTGTGAAGTTTTCGTTTTAATTGAAGTCTTTTGGTATTTTCGCCCGTAAAGCAATAATGCGTAAGTGGAGGAAAGAGAAACGGCTACACGTTGTACGAATGAAAATTGCCCACAATTATATATTAACTCGGTGTACGCAAGTATTAAGGAAACATATAATTATGCTACTGTAAAAAGTGGTAACATTGGACAGAAAAGTAATTACAAACGAATTATTAGATCGATGTTATTATAAGTAATGAAAAATAAAGTACATCTTAAGGCTTACGTATAATACGCAAATAACAATCACGGCGTGCGATTTCATATGCAATTTCTACAGATATTATGACTTTATTTCAACTTTTTTTTAATCTCTAAAGTGTATGACTAATTTATTTATGTTAGAAACTGTTGTATAATACTGGCAACAAAACAACGCAACTCCAAAGAAATCTCAATGCGATATGATTATCTGTTTACGTATCGTTACGGCTTGTGGACAGGCATTTACATTTGATGCCAAAAGTACGTTAATTTGGAAAGTAAAGTGTAACTATTTAGCGGCCGAACGCATCTTGCTGAGTAGGTCTATTTTGAAACAATTAATAACATTTCATTGAACGAAACAGGGGCCATATAACCACAGGATGCCCACATTATGTACATTCTAAAACACCTGCTTATAGTCGCACGTCCGAACGCAATTGGTTTGAAATAGGAAAAAGAAACATTTCATTAAATACTTCTCTTATGCACACAAACACATTGGTAGGTTAGAGATGAGTTTGTACAAACACTCACTCCTCGCCAGCTATGTTTAAGTCCCATATAATAGGTGGCAAGTATATTGGCATTAACCGGAGGCGAATACTGGAAACCACGTGATATCAATTATCTATGAATCAAACATGAATTCAAACTCACAAAGTCGAATTCAGTGGTTTAGAACCTGAACCGGAATTTTAACCTCTGACACTGCGATGTAAGTTAAGCGTTCTCCATACAGGGATACTTCTCTTATGATCTAGGAAAAAATGAAACACAGAATTGTTTAGCTACTTATCATCCACAGATGGTCGTAAAATACGACTATACCACGGACTAGGTCTCAACCTTCTAAAATGTAATATACATATATTGGAATATAGTATTAGAAGCCATAATTCAATTATCACACCTTCGCCAAGCGTGAAGTAACGAAAAGTTGGCACGACCAAAAACAAATTGATATATTTAAGAACGTCAAAAAGTACTAAAACAAAATCTACCGTCTAATCTAATTTTACGTCGCCAATTATTATTTGTTGGCTAGCGCCCATTATATCTTGTTAAATGCACGTGTTCTAAGGTAACACGTGAGTGGTCGAAAATCACGTTGTTTTTGTTGACTTCCAACTCGGTAAGGTATTTACTAGTAACTTGATACGTAACCGTAATACCTATTCTAGTCACTATTACTAATTCACATAAAAACCGTCATTACCTTGAGTAACGTACCGCACGATTCATTTGTCATTTGAGGAAAATTGCCTTGAAGGAGCTTATAAATATTGATCGATAATCTCACTAGCTAATTGGCTTATTAGCTGTACTGCTATAACGCATTTATTCAACTCGAATATTGTTTGACAAGTAACTGACACTGGCGTCTCAATTTTGATAATGAGTCACCAATTGAAATGGTCCTGAATGAATGAATCACGCAATTGCTATTCACTACACGCTGAGGACCGACCGCGTCAGTGAATACATCACATTAGATCGGATGACGTACCAACAAGGTCACCTAGCTCATGAATTTTAAACCGCGAAGGAAAGTCTCAGTCTCAAGTGGCGTGTCCGAAAACGTAGAAAGTGCAAGTTGGTATAAAATTTACTACCCGTAGCAATAACAAGAGTATGTTAATTGAAATCACCAATTACTCGGGCACTTTCTACTGAAGAATAGTCACCATAAAGCCTTACAACCGAACGGCATGCTATGCGAAGTTCTCGAACGTTCGATTACCGTGGCGAGTGCTCTGGAAATGGGCCCCGGATTAGTTTTGCTAATGTCCGCTCAGATGGATCGCATTGGCTGCGAAACAACTCAAGCCCCAGTGCTATTAGTATCTAATGCACTTCTCTGGCTGAAGCTAATGATTCTTGCCGGTTTCTAATGGTAGTTCTAACTTTATTTTATTCTCTATCGGAAGAAAATTACTGGTAACTGCATGTTTGATTACGGCTTTGACTTTTCCAAATAGCCCGCTATCTAGAGGTACTTTTTGTCGTCTTTAATGATTGAGATTGATCAGCAATCAGGAACCTACGGTTCCGCTGCGGAGGTCTAATCGCAAAAACTGAATAGTTTGTTGTGCTCCGATGAACAAGACGAGCTTGTAAGGAACTATAGTAAAATGCAAAATCACTGAGCGTCGCTTATAATTATCTAACGTTTCCTGTACGATATTAATTATATACGAGAAATATATAACTTCGTATGGAACCTTTCAACGCACGTTCGTGCAATCTTATACGACGCATTTCTGGCACGCAAGAGCTTGTCCAAAAAGTTGAGAAAAAGTATTGGACGCTCTACTGTATATTAACAAGTTTTGAGTGCTCGATTCAAGTGAATAGAAATAAGAATAGATTACATTATATCAGGTGTCGCAAACAAGTAAGTAAGAGTACCAAGTGTGGGGTGCACGTGTAAAAACGTAACGCGTTCCACTCCGCTGCTTCCGACGTCCCAGATAGCGTAATACCGGCAAAGGACTGCAAATGAGAGGATTGACTGTAGGCAGTCAATATCAATTAAATGCAGGCAATATATCAAAACTACTTTCTATTAAAAAGTAAAAAGAAGTCTTGGAACCTAACCTGCTGAACATTTTGTAACAGTGACCAATCGAATTGAACAAAACGCTCGTCACATAATAATAACGGTCATAATCAAACTTTCAAGCGAAAACTTGCTTTCTATTTAAAACTGAGAACTGATGAAAAAAAACGTAAGCAAATATCACGCAGTCGAACTTGCATCAATCAATTTGACAAAAAGCCCTGGGAGAATACAGTCACGATTACCGATTGTCGTAACGTCTTCGTAAATGTTACAGTACTCGCGATGCTGATAAAAACTCCGTTTCCGGAACATCTCTTAATAATCTCGCGTGCGCATACGACGCGTGCTCCAACGCAATCTCGTCGCCAACAGTTATATCATTTGTCGAAATTGTTGCTATCGACTCCGGTAATGGCAGACGATCGTTAGCTAATTCCGCATGGTCTAGATTGATGGACAGATATATATATATTGACTAAAAACATAACCTAATTCGTGGAAATGTCGACGTAACTGAAATTTAAAAACATTTCAACATAAAAAAAACTGTGATGTAAGTATGCTGCTGAACATGCTAGGTCAATCAATTTAGTGTGAGATCTCACAGCAGGTGTGGATTACCGAAATAATTGCCTGTATGTAATTTGCTCTGATTCTTAGAGTTAACAAATGTGAAACGAAAAATGTTGAAGAAAGTGAGACGAGGATCTAGTTGCTAAAAGAACAGAATACATGTACTAAGGTAGTAAAAGTTCGTCAAGTTCTAATTTCACAAGCCGAAAAGGACACGTTCGAATTTACAAAAGGAATAAAAATGTCCGTAACACAGGAACGGGATGTAGTGCAACTGTCTTTATAATCGATGAACGATCAATTGCAACGCAACTTATCGCCAAAAACGTCTACGTTGCAAGAGCCCGTGCCACACGCTATCTAGATCCGGTAGGCTACTGTTCCTTTCAATTCGACCTTGATGATGGTCTAGTTTTTTGTTCCAAAGGGAGTTATGAAAGGGCACTGCATGAAAGCAATCATGAAATGCGGCAATTGATTCAATGTCTGACGCAAGATATTACTGCTTTAAAGTTTTGTCGGTTTTGCGTTCCTATTTTTAAGGTCGTAGTTTGAATGCTTGGCTGTACAGAAATGTTTACAACTGAAGATATTGGAATATTGCTTTCGTAAGCCACGATAGGAAGCGAGATATGTGGAGAGTAATATTTTCAGTAATATCTTATACAACGCGGCGCAATCCCTATTTCTTGTCGCGTCATGAAGGAAACTTTCATTTCCGAATTACATGATCGCGCACAAAATTACTTGGATGCAGTAATTCAATATTTAGCTCGGTAATTACGTTTTTACGTAATTTTACTTGTACGAAAATAATTTATTTGTCATTAATGACAGTATGAATTTTTGCTAATTGCGGTAAAGCAACACATGAGAAGCTACTTTCGAAACACTATTTGTCGCAGAGTAGAGAAAAGAAACATTACACGTAAAACATAATTCGACAAGTTCTTAAACCACTTTCGTTAATTTTAGTCGTAACAGAAATCGCCACTGTACCGTATTCAGAAACAGTCACATAGAGCAAACAAATAGTGGCGCATGGAATTTTGCTGCAAAACACTTGTCGTATTACGTGGAAATCTCAATGCTAACGAATGTCAATAGAGCTGAATGCCGAAAAATTCTTTATTAATTATTTTACGCTGCCCTTGAAACAATTAGGTCTAAACGGGTCTCAAACACGATCAATTGCCTTAATAGTTTCAGACAATCCATTCAGTTATCCGTTTTGCTGCGTTGACTTGGTGCCGCGTGTAATTTGGGTGGATTCTTTTGAAGTTTGACCAACTAAACTGTGGGGTAAAGTCAACTAATTTGTAGTACTGGGTGTGTGCAAATGTAGGTCAACATCCGCCTAAAATAGATCGTCGTTGGTCATCCGGCCGAGGAGAAGCTACAAAAAATGGATGCGGCTGTTACTAACGCAAACATACTCGCGGAAAATACGCTAATTTCCAATTGTTGTTGCCAAAAAAAATTCTATTAACACAAATAGCGAAAAACAGGTGAAGTACTTTCCCAAAGCGAACTCATCAATCGACTGTCACTGTCTCCGGTCTTTTAAAAGAGAGAGAAAATAAGTTATTATAAAGATCTTAATAGGCGAAGTGTCAAAAGCCTCATAAAATGTTATTATAGAATAGAGGGCGTAAAAGTATCAGCAGCCTGATAGCTAAATTGCTGTGCTAACAAGGGCTATTAAATAGTTACTGCAGTCACTTATAGGCCAGCTTGATAGTACAGTTAACCATGGATCAAAGGCAAGACCCCCTCATTTCAACACGTCAACTTGACATTTGCAGAAAGTTACAATTTCAAGGTGTTAAATGCTTGATAATAATTGCTACCGGCCCTGACTGTTCTGAACATTATTGTATTCTTTGCAAATTCTACCTAACAATTTCAATACCACTATAGTTAACCGAAAGAGTTCCATTTTGTTGTTAAAATCGTGATCCTGCTGAAAGAATTGAAACAAGACACTTTCTTTCAAATTCAATGCTCGGTGACTTAGCTTGTAAAACTTTGTATGTTTTAGACTGAGGATAAAATCGCGGCTCTAAAAGTTTGACGATCGGTACGAAGGCCAATTCGTTGTTAATGTATGCATCTGCTCCTATAGTGACTCGTTTTCACAACTCGTCGTCAAAACGTCCGCAGTGTGATGAACTCGCTTCCGCTGCCATTGCAGTGACTAATTCTAAAAACTATGCAATATCACTATTATGTCATGTGATACCGGCGAAGTTACTACTGTTACTAGTAACTGTATGCGTTGCCCTACTCGCCTAGTTATCATTGACGCAATCCACTCCACTATTTCCATCAAGTAATAAAACTCATTCAGTTTATATATTTATTTATGCATACTTAAGTAAAAGTAATTGTACTTCTCAACTAGGGTTAATTTAATAGTCAAGTTACTTAACTCTCGTTTTAATTAGAAATATGATAATGACAGACCTATTCAAATTATGTGCAAGTGAAATTATGAAATTCACGCAATAAAAACACATTTATATTGTTTATTTAAACTAATGTGAAATGTCATATTATTTATCAATCACCTGGTTTGTCGTAAACAAGCTTATTTTAGGAGAACAGGTTTATGTATTTATTCAAGAATAAAGAGACGAAGAAGATCTTGATCTTCCATGAGCTTTTTTGTAAGTCGTCATAAATTAGGAATATCCGAAACAATTTTGGGGGTCGTTCGGTTTCGGTTAAAAGTAGTCCGAGTTTGAAATTCCGGTGGTCGTGCACTGGAGCGTGCCACGCCATGTGTCCGGCCAGGTGGTAGACGGAAAGGAACGAGTCCCGAGCCACCCATCGAGTATACATTGGTCACATGTGTCGTTAGAAGGCTACCTAATGTTAACAAGAGGACAAGTTTTAAATATGTCTTGAACATAATTATTCCCCAAGTTCAATTTTCCACGCAATAAAAAGAGCTAATGTATCTGCAACGCCAAAAGTTTTCAACCAGCTCGATGTTATAGTATTCAATACTAAAATGATTGAAAGACGATAATAATACACGCTCGAGTTAATCTATATTGCAGGAAGTAGAGTTTTAAGCCCAGCGTAAGATTAATATCGGAAACACATATCATCCGCCAAAAAATAATCGGCTGACCTAGGAAATACCACCTATTATTATAAATGTATGAGAATATCATACTGACCAACTTAGTAATAATATTTCTCTCACTCTCTCTCTCTCTCTCTCTCTCTCTTAATGTCGTTCAGTTATGTAAAGGAATTTTCACCTCGTTTTACTCCGAGTTTGCAGCACTGACTTTCCAACCTACCAATGCTAATGACTAGAGTTATGAGGGCCGTTTAATGAAACATCCACTTGAACGTATCCATTACAGCACAGCTACAGGCAGTAAATAGTCACTGACCGCGTTTCTTCAATGTCACATCTGGTGGCTCGCCCTTGGAAGACTAAACCAGCCATGCGAGCATGCATACAATAAGGACGACCTTGAACTTCCATAGGATGTAGGTAAACGGGATCTCTATAATTGAAGACTATTAACCCATCTACCAATGTTCCCTTCCTCTTGTGGCAAATGCGGTTCGAGTGGTATGAATTTTCCAAACGACTTTCAAACTTCAGTATCATGTTACTGCTGATTATGTCGCGCCGAGTTGCTCAATCAAAATGTTAAATAAACTCACAGTTAGTACAAGTTTAATTAATGGTTTGAAATATCTCCACTTCGTTGAATGTAGGCCATCTGTGTAGTCTTCAGTGAGCAGACGTACTGAATCTTCACATTAATATAACAAGCTATGACTCCTAGCTTCATCCAATTACGGCATTCCAATCAATCTTGCCGTTTCTACAGTTCAGACATAAGTTTGTAATGCAATACCTAGCTCGTAACTCGTGGCTCTTTTGTTCGGTGCATCGTTTTACCTAGTTTCGTCAACAGGTAACCGGTGTTTCTCAACACCACGACAGATGGTACGGTCGCCCACACGGCGCCACTCGAGTTCGTATTGTACCGTGACCGTGTGGTCTTAGTGCCGGCGATTTGAGAAATATTTCGTATAATACGTTTCTGAGAGCAAAGAAGTTGGAATTCTCTTTATTGGGTATATCAATAGTAATCTGGATGATGAATTATTCGTCTTTAATAACAAAATAGGAGCCGTAATCATGATCAGTTTAAAAACGTCTTGCGTTTCATATACGTAACAGTGATTATACCTTCGCTGTAAAAAAATCTGCAGTTTTATATTCACTTGCTTCATATTTTTAACCGAGTTCATTAAATTAGAATTTGACTTTTAAAATAAATTGCTGTCTTCCTGTTTCATTTTTAAAGACTTGTTATTTTTAATGATGGCATTAGTCAAATTCGACGCATCTTTTGATCAATTTGCTCTGTTTACGTCGTTAAAATCCAATTTCCATTTCAAGTTCCTTATCTTGTCATGGTTATTGGTTGTTATAACAAAAATGTCTTCTACATTTTACTAGACGTTATATTAGAAAGAAAAGTTGATACGTGTGTAAAAAATTGTGTCTAATAAAGAGAAACAAGTGTTGAAAACATATTTAGTCGCTAGTAGTGGCTCTGTACGAGGATCGAGGTCGCCTTTTTACAAACGGTGTCGATTACATGCGCGTAGGTTGTCCTACACTCGTTCTCGTGTGACATACGTCGTATCGAATGTTGTTGTTTTGTTTCCATAATGATGTTTATCCTTTAAGAACAATCCCCAATTTATAAGAACCTAAATATGAATCACATCTGTCTATAACACCTACAATCACTTCGATGCGATCTGTATGCAAAAGTAATACAAGCTTATTTATCGTGTGTGGTCTTTATTTAGAAATGATAAAGATATTCTCGCGTTATCTCGCCTCAATACGCATTCAAGGAGAGTGTAACAATATGCTTAATGCAAACAGAGTGCTATATCAATGTCAGATAACCGCGAAACATGCAGTTGTGATGCGGATCGTTACTTTACCGTTTGCCTCCTCTGAGCCTCTTTATGTCTCTTCCTTCTTCCTTGTTATAAAAATGAGATAAATACCATCTTATAAATCTTTTTTATCCTTGGCATTATTTCCCATCTGTACAATGTTTTCGTAATGTTCAAACTTTGAACCCTTAAGCAAAGTTTCTCGTTTCATCTGGCGCTTTGTTCCCTGCATCCTGTCCGTAATGTGGTTGTAACAATTCAGTCTACGTCTGGTCTGGACGTGTCCCTAATATCGCAGTTCCGTTTCATCATTTCATTGACGATATCTGTGAGTCACACGATTTAGCCGCAGCAACACATGTTTCAACAACTAAACCGCATTGAATGACATATAGTCCATTGATCACTCCATTGCAAAACCTCGCAACATTATTCTCAAGATACAATCGTAACAAGTAGGTCGAGTTTGTGCTTGAAAGATTTAAGTTACAGTAATAATGGCAGATTCATCTCAGTGATAACTGTCACCCGTACACTACAATTCAGTTTGCTGATTGCAATGCTGACTTAGAAAATCATTGGCTTCTGTTCACACCGCCGGAACGTATAAAGCCTGTGAGCGGTCATTTGGCAACGATACGAATTCGAATACCTCTATCTTCAAACGTAATATCAAGAGCAACAAAATTGTTTTCTTTAACTAACAGCCCATTAAATCCAGAAAAGAACGCCCCGCGTCCCGCATCGCTGATTTTATTACTGGAATTACTAAAGTTGACTATCATAAACTGAACCAAGACATTAGCCTTGAAATACTAATTTTGAAACACGAAAATACCAAATGAAAACGACAAACAACACTATAGACAGCGGTTCTTCATATAATGGTCTCGCGACATTTATCACAGATGGATCATTCCCCCATCAGATCGGAAGTCGTCTAACTCTCAACAGCTGACAACTTTAGACCGCGCCTACGAAATTAATTGACTTTGACGAATTCAATTGTATTGTTTTGTTGGTAATATTTATCTTCAGGCTAAGCACAAATGTTCTAAAATAGCTTCTCGTCGCGCCAACGCAAATGTCGTCACAAAAGAAATGTTATCATGAAATTATTACACTCCGTCCCAATTTATAAGACACATGATCACAGTGATGCCTGCGATGTGATGAATAACGGAATACTAGATGCTGTAGAAACCATTTCAGAGCTCTGTCCATTATTATGTTTTACTAGTAATAAAACCGTTCGTAAATTTTACTGTATGACGCGAAGACAATAAAACGTGTTGGTGCTTCAAAACGTCCCCCAAAATGACAAGTGAACGATTTACAAATTGTTTACGAGTGTTGCCAGCAAAACATTAATCGTGGAAATGTCTCAGACAATGGTTTTCGATGTTCCAACCCAGATGAATGACCTTCCATGTCAATGAATATTATGTTATGGTTTGCCGTGAGAAAGAGTCTAAATAGAGATTTCGAGTGAATGATTCGCATGTTGTGTCTCATGAGGAAGTCACGGTTCAGTTATCTTCCGTAAACATCTACGATCTGTACATCAGCAAGGGGTAATATCTCGTTAATGCGTTGCGTATCTCAAGCCACTCGGTACGTAGCTCCTGCGGTTGTACATTTTTTTGCTGGACATACGTTACGCTGCGTCGGTTCATGTTCGAAACTTATCAACTTATCTATGTATCAACCTCTACTTTTTGTACAAGTAAGTCATTAAACAAATAATTAACATCACTTAAGTCTATTGGATTATAATTATAACATTTATCATAACCGTTGCTAAGGCGATGCCACAAAATTTTATAGTTTACACAAACCAATCCGCCGACTTTGACCTATAAAGCATTTGCGAGGTTTCCCTCTATTGACGGCTGTGTAATCCGATTGTAAAAGATTTAGTATCGTTTTTACATGAATTACTTTTCGATGCAAAACTGCTACGACTTTATATATTATGTAAAAAGTCCTGTAGTTTTTACTCGTGTGTAAAAGCCTTTTAACAGTTTCTACATAAAAGACTAAATCAGTCCGGAACTAATAGGGGGTATCCATGAAATTCTGTACGCAAAAAAATGTTCTGTTTGAATTCGAGCTAACGTGTCCAAAATGAGCATTGTCAATGTCACGGTTCTTCCTGGCATTTCTGACACGTTTGGACCATGCTAAAAACCGACGGGCCGTGTTGTGTATAACCAATAATCAATTCGAGGTCTACGACGTTCAAGGTCGCCATTTGTATGCAAACTCATTTCAATTACGGAAAACAATCATTTAATGCTAATTTAATACCCAATGATGTTTTTACATTTAACTAGGAAAAGATACAAAACAAATTACAACGACCTTTTATTCAAATGACGACGCAGAGTATTCGAGTTGATCCCTCGATGCAACGAACGAAGATGTTCTTATCGCCGCCTTTCTATACAGATAGTACTTTCATAGTTTACATCAAGATAAGACTCGAATGGTATGACGGATGGGCGAGCCAAGAAGCGCGTGATTACATAAAACGTGAAAGTACAATCTCGTCCAATTGGAAAGATCGGGTTTTGAATACTGAGAGTATGGCAAGACAGACAATTTTAATTTCGCAGCGTAACAGAGATAGCGATAAAGAAATGTATTGTGGGCGCATGACACTGCAAAATTAAACGACGGATTTGCAATTCGTAACACTTCGCAGGTTGTTTAAGTGTTAAACGAATTCAGATAGCACTTGTAGTTTCTTTCTTGCTGAATTGTCTAATTTATTAGTTTCACACACGACACATTGTTCTTTCAAGCATTGTATTTTAATATATATTATATTTCTTAAAATTTTAGTCAAGCGATAAATAATATCATGACAAACAATTACATATTTACGTATGTTCATTCTAACTTCTTACATAAAGCTTCTCGCTCAAAGCGCAACGCCGCAGACAATACGCCATTTATTGCTCCACTATAAGTCATTTCATATGTAAAACTCCAATATGTGTTAAAAATACATATAGAGTAATAACGTCATATATGTCACAGTGCCCTCGAACGCATGTTCTGGAACTAATCGCTAACTCAGTGGAATCTGTAACGAACACTTCAACCTTGTCGGTACTACAGGCAATATTTAAATAACTTATGTACTAATTGACACATGTGTAGGAAATCATAAAGTTCGTTTCAATAGGGAGACGGGAAATTAAAATATGTACATAAAAATGGAATGGTATAAGTGCCGAAGAAGACTTGGAATTGCACAAAAATCTATAAAAAAATTAAATATAGTCAAGCATTTTAAAAATATTAATGATTAAAATCTTCAAAGATATAATCATGAATATGGAAAAGAATCAACATCCAGTACGGAAAACAAAACGTTTAATTGATAAAACAGTTCACATCTTTAATGTATAAAGGAAATAATCCTTATATGAAGGAAACATTAAAATAAACATGTATTTTTTAAATTAATCATTTTCGAACACCGGTTAGCACTATAACCGATTAAACACGACGATGAAGAAATTATAGAACAGACTGCATATGTGCAATCATCCGGTGGTCATTAGTCGATAGATTGGAAAAAAAATCTTCCAATGTAACGAGGGAAACCAAGGTGAAACAGTGAAACTCATTTAAATACGCGCAACTCGAAAGTAAACTTATTGCATCCTAACCCGCAATTAAGCAGAATTAACAGTAAATAACAATAAAGTTTCGAAAGTCTTCAAAACGCAATAAACATAAATAAAAATTACATCGAAGTAATCGTTACGTGTGGTACTCGTTTAAATATTGGTCTCATCGCGCGAGACGTTAATAAAGTAGATTTTATAAACGGCAAGTTTCTTTCGTAATGCACCTGTTTGCATTCCTGGCGAGGTTGGTATAAAAAGTATAAACAAACAATCTATTACTTCATAATAGCTTTATGCCTATTATCAAACGGTGACCTTGCCACGGTTTGGCCGATCACCAAGTGCCGATGACTCCTCCGGCGCTTTCTACCAGTTTTTATGAGCATTTATAAACGCGCGCGCTTTACATCGACGACTTTCTTATTCGTCGTTTTTGAAACACCGTCTACGTGCAAGCATAGTATTGTGTTCATTACAATATTAACGGGAAAGGAAAGCGTATAGTTTCAATGGCGATCTGTTTCGTCATCTCCGTTTTATGATTGTTAGTGTTTTCATCGTTTTTACTTTCACAAGTAATATATTAGAGAGAAATGGCTCTTTCTAATGTATTACTTGTTTCTACTAGAAATGCTGTAAATGTTTAATTAGTGCCCTAGCCTAACGAAGTTACCGGACATCAGCTGCAAAATAAGAATACCACTACAGCTTTTTTTACATAACTACCGACTACTAAATGTAGCAACAAAGTGGTGAATTCTCCAGCCAGCAGCAACAATGTTTCCATAATATTTTTATTTTATCGTCGTTTCCTAGGATACAGACAATTTGTTACGTGTGATAGTGCCGAGTCTTTCTTCTTTTACGACTTACTGTTTGTAGAGCGAAATTGCAGTAGCCGCAATTTATGGCAAAGCAGGTAATTATTAGGACCTTTACGTTGAATTTTATAGGTAACAACGCCTGAATTTTATTATTTTATAGTATCTACTATCTACATTCCAAACTCTAATAAGAGCTTAATCTCATAGCCAGTTAAAACATTGTTAGTATCAGGCAGGAGCCTAAGCCAGGTGTCAACGAAAATAAATGTTCAAACACACCTGCTAACGTTCGTTTGGATTCGGCCCGGAATGTAATTTGAACAGTATGCAGCGCATAAATGCATCCAAATTTGTATTCGTCCAAACTAAATTGGGATGGTACATTCGTTGACCACCGTACATGCATGCGTCTTTGTCACATAACATTCTAAATATGTTGGCATAAAATATCTTGTTTCATAATTACTCAGTGTTATGTCTGCTACGTGAAATTTCACTCGCCACTTCTATCTTCAGTTTCTGAGTACAACCACGATCACATTGCGTACTTTACTGAAATTCATGTTCAAATGTACACGATTATTAGATTAGATTATTAGTTATTAGATCTTCATTTGTATCAATTCTATTGAAATTAGCATGAGCACAAGTACTAAGCTTCATTTTATATGGCTGTAGTAAGTTCCAAAATAAGACGTTCTTTATTTATTCTGTCTAATTCATCTCGAGTACCTGTAGGGTTCCGTAGGTGTTATAAGGCGCCATTCACGCCTTCGCACTCCGAAAATGTTGCATCAGATAGGTATTGGAACCTGTATCAAAATCTTACACCCAACAAAGATGCAGATGCAACATATTATGAATAAAATATTGTGGCTCCTCCTACGAACAAGCAAAATTTACTCAGATATATAGTAATAAAGTGCCAGTTACAATTTCAATTTGATATTTCAGAGAAAAGCTGTTAAGAGCCTACACAATGTCAAGAGTGCTATAATGAAAAATATCTTACACTGCAGTATCATAGAAGAAGTATGCTTTTACGACATTTAATATTATTTTATAGCAGAAAATTAATTTAAATGTATGCACAAATGGCAGCTGTGATATTGAACAAATGTATTTTGAGACATTGTAAGAATTACAATGCGTACTTTCATTTGGCTATTTATTTACTTCGTACAAGTAGTGGTTACCTAGGTACTAAGTATATTACATAAAAATAACTACAAGTTTTTAGTTACAAGTAAATATGAAAATACTTTCAAGCACAAAAAATAAAACGTCGCGAAAAATGGCCAGCCTTTCTGTACGTACCTCCATAAGTTTAGTTCCTATAGTATTTTCCGACAAAAGCAATTTGTAAACGATTTAGTAAGGCCCTTGCGTTTTCCATTAATCTTCCTCCCACCCAAACATTCCGACCAATCCCTTAGTATCAGGTAATAAATTTCAAAATGGCCAAAAAGCGTCTAGTTTCTTTGATAAATAGTTTCGACAGTCAGTGGGCGCCGAAGTTGCAACAACGTCAGAAGCACCTTACTACGGGACCTACGCTCGTCCTACTTGTACTAAAGGGCTGTGGAGTGGAAAGACAAGCGGGACAAAAGATTTTGTAAATAAAATCAAATAGCCTTCGTAGTCTAATGGTTAGAGCTTTAGGCTCAAAATCTGGAAGTTCGGGTTCGATTCCCGACGGGGACAGTGTCCAAATCACTTTGTGACACTGCTTTGTTTGGTAAGGACATTGCAGGCTTGAATCACCTGATTGTCACCTGAGGGCACGTTAAGACGTTGGTCCCGGCTATTAGCCGCAAAAAACACCTCCACCAACCGGCAGTGGAACAGCGTGGTGGAATATGTTTCATACCCCCATGTTGTTTGACGGGTAGCCTGTGCCCAGGAGTGGGACATATATAGGCTGTTTATGTTACGCATTTATATAAAAACCAATAAATTTATACATTAACGAGTAGGAGTCATAGCGAAATTTGAAGCTGCAAAATGCAACTTTTTTTGTGATATAAAGAGTGTAATGTCGAGAAATTAGAATCAATATAGGACATTATTGACCGCCCTAAAACCACTCACACCCTAATACCCAGTGTAAAAATAGTTTCGACACATACACTTCCATACATAAACTCACGCCTATTTCCCACCGAGGTAAAAAATGACTATGGAATTCCATTCACTTCGATCAGCGATCCTGACATCATCTCTTGCTTCCTCCAAATTCATCAAAAGTTATTCATACATCAATAGTTTCGACCTACATAAATTTAGGGCTATAATACTTCAAAATTTCTCAAATCTTTTGATGAATCGACTCGACAGAAAGTGGGCGAAGGAAATTGCATCAGAATCAAAAGAACCTTCTGTAGGCCCACGTTCAAGTAGGGCCATGTTCCAATTCCAATTGTATTTAAGGTTGGACTAATGACATCGACAGTTTTTGAAAGGGAGAATAAGCTTCCAAACACAATTGTTTTATTTTTTCTGGCACATTTAAAAATTTGGGCGAACATAACGAACGGGACAAATCTAGGCAGCCCTATCTCGAGAGCTTTGATTGGCCCTTTGTTAACTCCATGCTTGGCTTGCGAGAATGGTATCAAGTGTTTTATGATACTCTTTTGTTCGGATTAGACCAGCTATTGTTCTGGTTCGTTAGGTATTTCGCTCCTATTATTTTCCAATACGTTGCAAATTTCAACAACTTGTTTGGAAATTTGCGGTTGTTATAAGTTTTTGTTATGGCCTGGCTATAGAATAATAAGCCTTGAAATGTGTTAAACCTTTTTTTGTGTAAATTTGTAAAGATCTATTTCATTTCTGTTTCAGGTAAGTGTTGGTATGATGGTGATACAACAGAATCTTTAAAAGAGGTGTGAGTTTTATAACGATATTTGCTGAAGTCATGTTTCTTACTTCAATCTGTGTGTTTTGAACGAAACTTAGTTTTCTTATATTATTTACAAATAATTTAGTCGCCGCAGTTTTGAATATAAACGCTTATTTGACTATCTGAATGACTACAATATATTAATGTATGTAAGACTGTTACTAAAACAAGCGATGAAGCGATGCGGGATCTAATTATAGATCATTAATGAATGACGGAGAATATGGAGGATGCGTCGGCGCTGACGCACAGATCTCGGTCCACTTCACACGGTGCGGCTAGCTTACAGGATTAATGTACACTCTACTGCACGTCAAACGTAACACACTTTTTAAACGACTTCACAATCCCTGAGCCATATAATTGAGTAAAGTGCTTGTGGCTCTGTTCTGGGTCAAGAGAATTGATTCAGTCCAGATAAAATTCAAACTACAAATATCAATAAAAGGATGACACCATCTGAAGTGTTTGAGTATTTTTCGCTGAGTTTCTAGTTTTATAACACTGAATTTCAAGCAAAATTTAAGAAGATATAACGAGAAGTCAAACCTTTTTATTTTCTTATGATAATCATATTATACTATTCTCTGTTACTTCGCACATTATTAGCATCACTATGCGCAATGCGCCATATTGTTACCCTCGATAAACCTTAATTACCTATCATTACCTTCAATCAGCGATGTTGTAAAATCTTTGAAATAAAATATTCGTTCACAATAACTGAACTGAGAACTGTACTGTTTTATTTATAGCAATAATCCCTTTGGTATTCAGAATATTCAAGCGCTAAATATTTAAATGAACCGGTTTCTTTTTGTATTGATAGGAATATTTCACTAACCAACCATCTCATTTGTATCCATGAAACCCCGTACAGAATTCGTGTAATAGCCGTTAAGTCGGATTTATGTAACTACTCTAGGCTTTAAGTGAATTTATCCCCGGCACAAAATGAGTTAAAGCTAGGACGAAATAGAATTTCACTAGAGTCTAGTAATTCGGTCCAGCAAGTTAGATTAATCCGTCGGCAGAATGACACAAACAAAATCCCATGTCTGGCACTTCGGATACGAATAATCCACTTTCAGCGCTCAAATTAATTTTCGCGATGATCCTGATTTCATTCATTTTAATAGCTTTAACAACTTTTTCTCATACATCCAACGAGTCAGAAATTACGCCTTTTTACCACAATAAACCATTCAGACACGATGAATGATTGAAAACGAAATCGAGTGCATTCTCGAACTGATCAATGCCGACATTGTTTGTATCGATTGTTTACAAATCTCACCGGCGTCTCAATAAACAAGAGCAGATAGTACATCTTCAATAGAAAGGTATTTGGCTTAGAAACAACCAGTGCTTTGTTTAACAGCAAAATACAGATTATCCGTGCAAAAATGACGTCATCCGATTCACGTAACGTAACTCATAACAAATCTAGTCCATTAACAAATGAAAAGACTACGACTAAATAATTTCTACAAACAAAAGCGCATTGTCTCGCTCGTCTCCATTTTCATTTGTTCACGACAAAATTAGAGATTTTACTTTTCATCAAACTTCTACAATATATTTTTTTGCATTTTGAAATCTTATTTACTCAGTAATTAATCACAGCTTCATAAAGTAAAAGTTATAGAAGAGTAAATTATTAGATAATTTGTCCATTGAAAAACGTGGGAAACGGCTAGTCCAAAGAACCTGGTTTTAAATACCGGCGACAGATCGTTTAAATCTTTTGAACCGCGTATTTTTAAACTCATCGAAAGCATCTCCTGTCATCTATTTGTCATTGTTAACCCACTTTCAAATATTTACTTTTGGTCGACGAACATGCTTAATGATTTGAATTTTTTACCATGACACTTCTCGTGACTTTATTGTTATCAAATATTTTGTTTCGATCATTTGGAGAAGACAAACATTCACTTTCTATTTGACCGGTTGCAAATTTCTCACGATCGAGTTTCTGAAATTAAACAAAGGCTTCAGTTGTTGGCCTTTCGTCATTTATAATATTCCTTTCATCTAATTCAAGTATTATTATTTTTTTCAAACTGCAGTCTAACAGTGACCGTGCCGTGCAGTGCCTATTACGCCAGTAACAAGTTGTTTCTGTAAATATGTTATTATTCTATTACTTATGTGTACAGTTTAGTCATGCGTGCGTGTTAGCGTTTCAATTGCTGTGATTTAAAATAAACGTTAAGTTTGATCTCATTTTATGCATGATTGCGTTCCCGGCTGACATCGTTAAACAACATTCGCGCCCACTGCTATCGTGTGGTAAAGTCATTTACAATTCTGCAGGCATCCCTTACGTTTTTAATATCCTTGATTTACGCTCCGTTAAATATAGTTTGATTAATTTGACATCTGTCATATTCATGTTTTCTCTTTTGCACTAGGCTATGTACTTGCTGTTAAATTAATCAAGCTATTTGTAACGGAGCATAAACATTTCTTGATCATTTCTTTCTATACGTACTTTCATTTATTTATTTATTATTTATTTATTTATTTATTTTGTACACAATAGAACACAGAAAGAAACACACAAAGAAATCAGACAGTACAGGTAAGCTTATCATTCAGGTAAGCTTTTCATTTCGCCATGTTTTAGAATAAAAAATCGTTACTTGTAAATTAGGATCTTTTGAACATCTACCTCTATAGAAAAGTCATTAATAATGCCCGTATCTACAAAATAATCTGTAGAATTGCGCGACCCGAAAGTCTGTATAATATAATTTGTAAAGGAGTTAATACATTTTTGATTTTCAGCGTTGTTACATTTTAGAAGATACTTTAGTTCGGGAAATTTATTGAAACCTCGATCACAAGTGCTTTGTTATTTCAAGAGCTTGCAATTCGTTTCGTTCCGGTGCGAATACAAACGTCTATTTCGAACAAGGTAGAATACGGAATCACTTACGCTGTACCATCCATTACGAGTAAACAGAAGTTCCGTATCTATCGAAAACTGTTCTGTTGCTTGTCGATTTCCCTCGCCAACAGTATATACCACGGTACCACTAATGCATTCTCTTTTGACGCCTAACACTTCATTGTGTAGTGTAGACATAATTAGAATTCTTGCGCTAGTATTATTGTTTCTCATATTGCTAATTAGCATTTGCTTCTTGTCTTCTAAATCTAAACTGCCATTTAACGTTTTGTAGCGTCTTTTTCGAGATCTTTCCTGTTATTGTGCTAGCAATAGCTGCCTTATTGCTTTCCGTATACTATGCTTCCTTATTTGAGTAATATACAATATTTTGCTACTAGGATAGAGATTTTTTACTAAAACCATTCACATATTATGAATGTGTATGTATGTAACAGAGTGGTAATACGGTAACACAAAATAAAGTACGGATAATTCTAGTAACACGGTAAAGTCGGCAACATGAAGTAGCTGAGTGTTCTGGATTCCCAAGGCCGACCGTTCAAACGATGTCTATCGATGTCATTAGACGTCGATATTAGAACGTAGATGTCCAGTTAAACGAACCAGATGCTCCGATTTATTGCGCTTAGTGAGCTTAAGTAGTCAACAAGCTATATTTTAAAGTAATTTGTTACGGAATTGTAATTAAAAGTCATGAAGACATGGCATTTCTTAAATTAATTAAATATCGAATACCGGTGGGGACAAATCACAAAAATCACTTTGTGATCCCTAGTTTGGTTAGGACATTACATGCTGATCACCTGATTGTCCAAAAGTAAGATGGTCTGTGCTTCGGAAGGCAGGTTAAGCCGTTGATCCCGGTTACTACTTACTGATGTAAGTACCTAGTCGTTACATGAGTCATATCAATCTCAATGATAACCCTAAAACCAGGGTTGATGGGTTTGGTAATCCACCTCACAACCCACACGATATAAGAAGAATACTTACGTTTCCAAAGCAAAGCCTGCGTTTACAAATTTCAATATTCACTGTTTTATAAACAATAACCATTTTTTTGTTCAAAATCTTTTTTTTTCAGTGTTAGAACGATTACATATAAGTTTCTACTTTTAAATCACGGGTAAAAAATCATGTAGCATATTCCATGATCAGCTTGATAATGTTTTAATAGAAATATAAATTCATTCATAATAAAAACACCTGTAAATACACTAATAGATTAAGTACTTATCGATCAAAATGCCATAAATTATATAACGCTTGTAAATTAAATACTCTTAGAACTGATATCAAATTATCAATCATCTGTAAGGCAGTAATAGTTGTAAATATTGATAGTCGACTGTAAATGTTTATGATATTAATCTCAAATTGTTTATTCCATGTTGATTTTAGCTTTGATACTAAACGTGACGGTTTTAAGCTAAATATTAGTTCGGGCTAGCCAGAGTCAATTCAGGGGACCCAAAAAGGCCGCAAGTGATTTTAAAAAAGCAATATTGCACATGTCAACAAACAGAGAAGAAAATTTTATACTGGCGACACACTAACAAGATTGTCTCTTCTTAACGTGTGGGTTATGAGGTGAATTAACCAATCTCAGCGACTCTGGTATCAGGGTTATTATTGAACCGCCAAAGGCCCCTCCCTGGTCCATGTAACGACTACATTACATGAGCCAGGGGACTTGGGGGACAAGGAACATGGCTCATGTAACGATTACATTACATTAGTAAGAAGTAACCGGGACCAACAGCTTAACGCCTTCCTTTGTTAGCTTATGTTATGTTAATATACGTCATCATCATCATCATCATCAGCCCATTAACGTCCCCACTGCTGGGGCACGGGCCTTCCCTATGGATGGGTAGGGAGATCGGGCCTTAAACCATCACGCGGGCCCAGTGCGGATTGGTGGTTATTAACGACTGCTAATGTAGCCGGGACCAACGGCTTAACGTGCCTTCCGAAGCACGGAGGAGCTCGAGATGAAAACATTTTTTTTTGTGGTCACCCATCCAATGACCTTTGCGAAAGTTGCTTTACTTCAACAATCGCAGACCGAGCGCGTTAACCGCTGCGCCACCGAGCCCCGAATATACGTATAGACAACTAACTTGCTTCAACCAGTGTTACTAACACTTTAAATGTAGCAAGTTAGCTGTCAGTGTTACCTTCCTGGGAAGTTTCCCTCATTCAACGAAGTTCAGTATATACTATTAGTCTGTTTATGTTTTTATGATAATATTATATAAACGTAAAAAGCCTAGCAGTGGCTACTAATCTATCAATTATTCAATTCGTATCGCATTTATTAGTTATCAAACGATTCGCATTAGAAATTGAACACCACAAATCATATTTAGTTACATTAATGAAACAACCATGGCAATTGAAAGATTGACAAAGAAACTAGAGGCGGCGTTTGGTCGCAATCCATAAATCATTAATGTGATAACCCAAATGAAAATGGCAATCGAGGCAGACGCTGTTTTTAAATATTAGAAATGGAATAATGACAATTGTCTCGCCTCCTATTACATAGGACTTAGACATGTTAGCTGGCGAGGAGTGGGTGTGTACAATATACACCTCTGCATACCCCTTACAGTTACAGGCGTGATGCTGTGGTAGAAATGAAATAAAGGGCTCTTTTGATTAGATAATCATACAATTTACTACCATTACCCGCTGTCCATCACACAGCGCATGCGCTGCGCAAGCTTAGCGAATGCATTGCGTACGCGCGCAATTCTCAGCAAACTGGAATGCGTGTCTACGAGGTCGCGTGCCGCCGGAATGGGGAATGAACAACGGAATTCCGATACATATTAGAAAAAAAAACAACATACCTACTGATAGATAAAAAAGTTACTGATTGTTACTTAAAAAGTATGTAAAGATTCAACAGATTCCCTATATCCCCGTGCCTTTGTACTTATATAAATATAAGTACATTCACAGGTACACAGTAGTGCACAAAAATAAATATGATTATGTAATGTTATCTTTATCGAAAACATTACAAAAAATATTTCATTGCTACATCACGTTAGAAATTGGACACCACAGACTTCAAGAAGGGTTGTTTCCCGTTCAACCGATCAATTCCTCCAATGAGACATTTTTCTGGCTTGTCATACTAATCTGACACTCGTCGGTTAAAAGGGAAAAATAAATCCCATCGAATCGATTGACTGGTCGACCAGACAAACGGGAAACACCCGAGAGGAGGAATTAAGCGCTCTCGAAACTGAGAATGCGTCCAATAAGTAGACCAAAACCCCGAAAACTGTACATTTCGCAATCAAAGATGCGAATATAGAATGTAAACAGCGCAGAAGCACGCTGTTAGAATAGCAAACGAGGCACGAAAACCATTGGACAACTACTAAATTGCTGCCTGCGAATTTGTACTCGATGTCCTAATCAGGGTGTTAAAAAATGTGCCTATTGCACCGGAGTCACATGCCTGCGGAATAAAGAAAAAAATCACAATATTCTCAACGGTTTGAGATACAACAATACAATATACAAACAGTAAACATGCGTAAAGGGACTGTTTTTAAAATTTCATTCTGAACAGCAACAAATAGATTTCATGTTGTCTTTATTAAAGTTCCAAAATATGTGCCACCCAGAATGTGGTCAATAAACTGGCTTTTGTATTTTAATTTGTACCGAAATTGACTCATTTTCAACAAGTAAACAGAAGAATTAGTCGTGCTCACATTTCCACAAAACTAGGAAAACCGCTACAAGAACCCCTAGAAAAAACTGATAAAAAATATCTTAATTGAATCAGGAAGCTAATTGAAAAGAAAAGTATCGCCGAAATTAAAAAGCTTTTAATGAAAATAGCAGTAAGTAATTAATGAATACAGTACTTATACAGCTTTTACCTAAAAAGAAAGCGATAATAAAATAATAACACACGGTAAAAAGAAACCGCCAAAATGTTAAAAACAATTTATTTTGAAAATAATCTATATTGAATTAATTAAGTAATATTACATATAAAGAGACTTGCATAACTGTTTAAAGTCGTAGCCTTCACAGTAGAGGTATAAAAAGCAACGAATGGACTTATCAGGTGTAGGATCTAATCGCATTGCAAATGGATAAATTCCTACTTTTCGAAATACTCCACTCTTGGTATGTGTGTCAGAACTGTTAGGTGCAGTTGGTTTACGGGTCGGCCTTCGATGCAGCGCTTAAATCAATTTGACATAAGCGAATCTATTTCCAATCTGAACCTATTCTCCTAAATAATTTACTCGCGATAGTTTATACCTAATTAAATTCAGTGTATTCCAACAACTACAATAGAATGTCAAAGAACAGACTCATTAAACGACATCTCTAAAAGGAAAATGAAAAATGTTCTCCGAAAGGAATTTTAAGTAAAAAGTCAACATCAAAAGTTCCCTCGTAAATGCCATATTTCATCGACAATAATGCGCGTTTCCAGACGAGCGTTCCTTAAGTTTCTACTTACGACGAGATTTCTAAACGGATTCCGCGACGGACCTAGAATGGTGGTCGTAAATATTCAGCATGGTGCATAAAAAGTGCATTGGCGACGGCGCCACGTCCAAAGACCGATATTTTTAGTCTGCCAGAAATAGCTGATCTGTGTCGGCCACTGCATTTGTGCCGCCACCTTTATATCTCAAAGGGTAAAAACCAGGAAAGTTGAGTTGGCATCTCCAAAGAGATTTAGAACTTTCCTTCTGGTTTTGGACGCGGAACTGCTTATAGAGATGAATGGAAAGTTTATATTGGTTTAGTTTATTTGTGCTGCGGGTATTTGAGTATGTCTGGGAGAAAAATCGTTAAGTATTGGGAGGTATTCGAAGAGATTTAAAGTTGTCGTCTAGTTTTAGGCGAGAAACTGGTTTGTACAGAAATAGATGGGAACTTGTTACTTGCAAAAACAATGTTGGAAACTGTAGAGAACTTTTCTTGTGTTGTTTATAACTTTTACGCTTGGTGGTATTACAAAAACAATGGTTATAAAATCAAATTAAAGCAAGGAGTATCAACTGGCCGCCAATAAAATTTGGAATGCCAAAATAACGATCGTCCCTGTGTTTACGTTTGAGCTTCCGCAAAGTTAAGGAGGTGTCAATGGCTTCAAGTACCTACTCCTTGAAATCCGACACAGTTGCTGAAGTCTTTTCACCACTTGAAACGTTACCCCAGAATACTTCGCAATCCAGAGACCACTTGTTGACAGCGCAAAAATTCGCGGCCATTTTGGAAATTGTGTGCGTGCTCTGGAAGTTTTCTCACCGCGGGATAAGTCGTTTATCGTGTTCGATATAAATCAACGCGTTGGTGTGTAAATTGAGGGGGCGTGTAAGAGGGTTTCGAAATCATTCATTGATTTTAACGTTGTTGTTCTTTTGTTCTATAATTCAACAGGAAATTTTATTTGGCTAAAGTTCAAATGAGCTTCTGTTTCGTCAAACAGGTACGCTAGACACTTTCTTAATCAGATTAACGAACACTTTGAAACGTGTCTTCGCTCTTCTCGTTTACATTAAAGTACTTAATCTATTAAGAAGGCGATGCTCTGGTACCCTGTTACCCATAACCATATTAGAACTTAATACCAATAGGCTACATGACTGGGATAAAGATAAATTATAAAATGCTAGTTCAGAAATAGAAGCCAGTGTAGAATGATTAAAAATCACTCTCATTTTTCTTTTCGACTGTTTTACAAATTTGAATTAAGAAATACATTAAAAACGGGTACGGCGTTTGACCACGTGACCAAATTAAAGGAAGGAGTTCATTGATGACGTCATTATACGTGTATATCTATACAAATTCCATAGATGTGTATCTCTAGCCTGTTGTGGTTACAAGTTGTCTTCTGAAAACTTGTAGATCTACCCATACCAACAGATGTACGGTCACGAGCATTAATATGTATACACTTTGGTACCATGTCACTTTAACTTTTTTGACAACTTGAACTGTAAGTCTCACTAAATGTCAAATATGTTAGTGCGACAGAGTCCTAAAGTGGGTACATTATATTGCTCACGACTGTAACGGGCGTGAGTTGAGTTGTATGTATGTCAAACTAAGGAAAATGTATTTTAGTATAAGTAGCCCAAGTGTCTAGAATGTGGAGCGTCTAAACACTAAAAGTGATAGGTATTATCTGAAGAACCTCGTAATTCTAACGATAACTAACTTCTTGGTATTCGTGTTTTATGAACTCCTTGGAACATCATACTATATTTACATAGCAGTGATATGACCTAGTTAATGCAGTGTTCGGATTATATTACTAAAAGAAAAAGCCAATTAAAAAGCGAACTGTTTAAAGCGTATCCAAAATCAAGGCAATGCATGAAAATGTTGTGTACCTTGTAATTGGCTTTCTTATGCATCTTATATTAGTGATGAGTGAGTTTATTGTTTACAATAAACATCAACCAAAAAGAAAAGAAAAAAGAAAGAAAAAAAGGTACACTTACTTTATCTTTAGATCTTACGTACCCTATAGCGTAAGGCAGCGATCACAATAGATTTTACAGGTCGCAGTGATACAGTGTACCTTAACAAGAACAGTATGTTAGGATCGAAGCAACTGGTTTTCGATAGTCTCCACTTACCATCATTCTCCTGCCATTATCCCACTCTAAATGGGGTCGGCGCAACAGAAACCAGTCAATCAATCAGTCAGTCAATCTGTCAGTCGTCGTACTCACACTTTTCACACACATACACTTTACACAATTATACAATCCATCCACACTTTCTTGAGTCGTCCCCTATATCCATCCACGTTCATACTCATAACAGTAGTCCTTACCCCCATTGGCAAATAGGCGTAAAAATCTGTCTTACATTATCTAAACGTTGAGGAGCTCGGTGGCGCAGCGGTAAACGCGCTCGGTCTGCGATTGTTGAAGTTAAGCAACTTTCGCAAAGGCCGGTCATAGGATGGGTGACCACAAAAAAAAGTTTTCATCTCGAGCTCCTCCGTGCTTCGGAAGGCACGTTAAGCCGTTAGTCCCGGCTGCATTAGCAGTCGTTAATAACCATCAATCCGCACTGGGCCCGCGTGATGGTTTAAGGCCCGATCTCCCTATCCATCCATATGGAAGGCCCGTGCCCCAGCAGTGGGGACGTTAATGGACTGATGATGATGATATCTAAACGTAAATAAGGACAAATTAATAGTGTTTTTTTTTTTTGAATAGCAACTTATCGCATCAATGGGATGCTTGAAACTACTGTATGCAATTACATGTTTGGTTGATAACAGTTCGTGCAACTCAGATAACACAATAGCTAAAAAAAGAAGTAGCGATTACAATGAACAGCGTGTTATTAGTAGCATGGTGATATACTGGTCATTCAGGCTTTAATTAAAAACGGGGGCTGCCCTTTGACAAAATCGAAATAAACTGAGAAAAATAAAATTTTGAGCGCGCGTAGTTATCGCATGTTGGTCGTAGCAGTATATTTACTAGCATACCCTGGACACTAATTCTTACCATGTACCGTCTAACGTGTATGTGCGAGCGAGACATAGTCCGCACGCTCTTCCCTTTACCCCATAAGTAAGCGGCTTTTGGCCACCCCGATAACAACTCCGCCGGCGTGGTCGACGATTTCCCTCAATCAGCACTCATCGCTATCGACCCTCTAGGATCGATTCATTCTTTCAAATATTTTTCCTCTCAGACGACGCCCTGAGCCGAGGTTCGCGCCCAACTGGGCACCCTCAGGCCTGTTGTCTTAAACGTTGTACCGAGGTCTTATGGCCATTTAAGACACGTAAGACCCAGGGTGGATGAGGTCGGCCCCCGATACGATGTGGTGCAGGGCGGAGAGTTACCGTTCTCATCATCATCATCATTGGCCTTATACGTCTGTTTCAGACGATTTATGACGTCATTGCCTCGAAGAAATGCACTACCGTTCTATACGTAGTATTATTCTACTAGGTAGGTTCAGAATTCTAAGGTAAATAAACACAAAAACCCAAACGCAAATCAAATCAATCAATTTTGCTAGAAAAAAAATGCTTTTCCCGACGCGACATTTGGGCTAGCAACTCGGGACCAACGGCTTAAAGTGCCTTCCGAAGCACGGAGTCATCTTTCTTTATCGGTTACTTAAGATAAATTAAAAGTAAATCCTTTAAGTCATAGTCAATGTAAATCCGCTGCTTATACGTAGCAAATCCTGTATGTGACCGGCGTATTATTCAAAATAGCTGTTCAATACCACCAGCTAGACCGTGCGAAAGTACAGATAGGATCTACTCCATCCATATTTGGAGTCCACATTTAGATGCCCTGTGGTTTAGGGTCAATGCGAACCCTTATTATGTAGGACGAGTCTTGCCAGACTCAATTATGGAAATTTTCACCAATGCCGTGGCTGGTTCAAGCACGCTTACAACTGGGGTCCTTGGGAATGGGAATCAAAACTGTTGAATTATGTAACAATGATACAAGTACTCTAGTTTGAAGCTGTCTCCATTCCGTCACTTCCTTGTTCAGGTAATCATTGCACAGTCTGTTCTATCGTGTGGGTTTTGAGGTGGTTTGCCAACCTCATGAACCCTGGTGTCAGGGTTATTATTGAGCTGCCAAAGTCCCCTCAGTGTCTCATGTACATCAGTAAGTAGTAACCGGAACCAACGGCTTAACGTGCCTTCCGAAGCACCAAACTGGTGAACAACCTGCAATGTCCTAACCAAATTAGGGCTCATAAAGTGAACAAAAATTCTAACCCGGGATCTCCGGATCATGAGCCCAACGCTCAACGAGTGGACCATGGAGTCGTTCTGGACCACAGGCTACTGAAAACGTCGAGAAATATTCCATTGATTTGTTCATAGTATTGACTTCAGAGAACTGACTACGCTCTTAATATTCCCGATATCTTAATATGTCAAAAAGGAAGTAACATAACAAAACATCACGCCTAGATTCCAGAAGGGGTAGGCAGAAATGTATAGTATACACACCAACTCTTCGCCATCTACGTCGTAAGTCTCATGAAATAGAGCGCGAGCCTATATGCTATTAACCGGGCACAAATTCTGGAAACGCCTCATGATATCAGTTATCTTTGATTCACACATGAATTCAAAAGAGTTGAATTCAATGGTTTAGAGTCATTTAATAATGTGAACATTCAGAACACAACACACAAACATACAGGGTGTTATATAAAGTACTATTATTTTATTTAGTACTATTATAGTGTTATATTGAGTACTATCTTTATGTTCAAGCATTGTTATCAATTAGATCTATGTAATAATTATGTATGCTTGATTGTAAAAATAGTACTTATTATAGTAGCTTTCTCTAATATTTTATTTTTATGTGAACTTCAGGCATGTGAATATGTATACTATGCAAAATTACCTCTTAAAAAATATATTTACATTGTAATATAGCGTGACACAAACAAAACATGTTTAAGCAAATTATAATAATTTCTGCGTATTCAAATAAGAGTGCGTACACGCTAAACCAATGAAAGCAGTTCATTGAATAATCAGATTAATAAATCACAAAAGCGATTAAATGTCTAGTGATACAATTGTACTTCAGATTATGGAAAGCGCAATGTGCATAATTTAATTTTATTTCAATGTAACTGCACTGTCTTCTTATCGTGTGGGTTGTGAGGTGGAATACCAGCCTCATCAACCCTAGTGTCAGGGTTATGATTGAGCCGCCAAAGGCCCATGACATGACTCATGTAACGAGTACTTACTTATATCAGTAAGTACTAACCATCTTGAAATTCGGACAATCAGGTGATCAGCCTGTAATGTCCTAACCAAACTGGGGTTACAAAGTGGTTTTTGCGATATCTCCCCACCGGGATTCGAACCACAGAGGACCACTGGACCACACAGGCCATCACTGCACTGTACTGTAATTATGTTATTTGCCAACATTAAAAATAAATACGCGCTGAACTTGTGTACCTAATTATCAAATAATTCGATTGAACTTTGCTTGCCTGTCAAACACTTACGTGTTCACCGCTTGTTTGTTTTTTAGTGGTAAGATAGTTTTAATATATGATGTACCCTTGAGACACACTGTACATCGAGGAATTTGTGAATGTAGTTTTAGGGATTTTTTTTTTATCTAATCTATCTGTGCATTTAAAACATATTTTGCTCTGCAAATAATGACGTCACAAAAACTTGAACCGTTCAAAGCACAAGGAAAAAAAGTGTCATTATAAAATACATTTCCCGAGACCTTATTTCCGATAAAATCCATTATATACGATAAAATCGAAATCGAACATTAATGTTTCAGCGACAAAAATAAAAATACAACTCAAAGCTTTTCGAATCGATACATTGCGAACGGGCTTATGCATCTATTAGGACGCTATCGGATACAGATACAAGAGATACAACACAAACCAGCTCAATCCAGTATCATAGCTAAGTTGGAGCACATCCAATCTTGATACTTGTAGTGGGTACAATGCAGAACTGAATTTAGCAAGAATTTGGCAAAGGTCGTTATCTGTATCTCTATCTCCAGCAGTCAGTATTAATTACTTTATATTTCTCTCGGAAATTAAAATACTACGAGAGAAATTTCATGTGTACTGATAATTTGTAGATACGGAAATGCTTTTGGCAACAATTTTCTTTATATTCTGGTTGAGATGGAATAACACAATACTTTTCTATTTTGGTAAAATTGTTATTCTGTTCGATGTATATTAAACGTTTTTTCGATTCTGCTCCTCACCACCCAAATCCCTTGGTAGTTGCGGCTTCCGAATATGTATTCGGGATATCCTGATATCCTGAGCGGGATGTCCCGCTCAGGGACGGTACTGAAAAGTACCGGCGTTAATGCCATCTGCGGCAAATCTTTATCATGTGGAGATTTATATCTGTTGACGTATGCACTGCGCAGTTTAATCTTATCAATTTATGTACATACTATTTTCATACCATAATACTTATATTATAGCTCGCTTGCACTGTAATATATGGTTAATTTCAGGCTTTATTTTTAGCATAAGCTCACGACTATATCCCAATTGCGGTAGTCAGAGATAGTCCCACACCTCACCGAGCTTTCTGTTAGACCAACGTGATAGGGGGTGAGCCGTATCGCCGTCTATGTATAAAGGTCGAGCCAACTGTGTTAGTGAAAACTGCAGTTCTTCATGTCGTTTCGATGGCATTCAGATTTTTGCAGCCCAGTATTTTGCCACCCGGACAGCATTTAAACAAAAAAAAACAAAAACATGAAAACTGCACTTAAGATAAATTAGCACCGGAGTTTGAACCAGCGCATGAGAAGAAGAAATGAGAACCGTATGTCTGAACCGTGTCTTTCAAGCCGGTGAAACTCAGGACCAATGTGATTGCCACACATACATCGTCACAATATATTACACGCCACATAATATGTTTTCCACCGCGCATATGGATTAACATAACTCTGGTCTGTACATTACTCCAACGCTTTGCCAGACTCACTGACCCCTAAGATACAGGTTTTTACCTAGTTTAGGGGACAGCGAATCACATCCTTGTATTTTAAGTACAACCATTGTAATTTTCATTGTAACAATTATTTTTTGGAAATAAACTTATTGTATTATTATATTAATAGCGTTTTGCTTTTTTCTGGGATGAGTGTGAAAAACAAAACCGTCTAATTCGTCACCAGTTGAATATACTTATGTTTAAAAAACGTAAAGAACTTACAGTAATTTAGCGTTAAATCTTTTCACGGTGCGCGTCAAAGTCAGCGTTTTGGGATATGACGTGTAATTGTTATACCGTTGCTAACAGCTGATTAAGTGAAAGGTCATTGACTTCTACAAAAGGCGAATAGAAGCGTATGTATAGTATACCATATGTTAAGTGGATTTGATACGCCCGTGTTACTGCTAAAGCGAAAATAGGTTTTTTGTGCTCACAATATACTTAAAATATATGTATACACACATGTATGTTATGTATGTATGTACTTACACATATTGGAAAATTGCTTGTTTACTGTTCACGGTACAGTTTCCTTTGATCTCGGGAAAAAGTTAAACTAAACTCAAGACTCCTCTATGACGTCAGTATTGACAAAGGAAAGAACATTTCAAAACATACCTCTTCTCTCGTGTAGGTTGTGAGGTCATTTACCGATCCCATCGACCCTAGTCTCAGTACTACTGAGCCGCAAAAGGCCCCTGATATGGGTCGTGTAACAACTGCATATTTACTTAGGTAAATAGTAGCCGGAACCAATTGCTTAACGTGCCCTCCGAAGGATCGTCTTACTTTCGAACAATGGCCCCGATTCCTGCAGACACCTCCTAATTTTATTTTAAGTTATACTCGTCATTTTCTTATTCGCCGAAAAGAAAAGGGTATATGTATGTAGTAATCACTGAAATATTCCATCTGCGAAATGCCTTACTTACAGACATGTATGTATCGGGTTTTGATTTTTTAGCACTCATCCGTACTATAGGAAACGCACAAAGAGAAAATTAAATCGAAAAATTCTGACACGGACGGAGCTTGAACCCTTGACTTAGGCTCTTGTCAGGTCGGGAAAGCGTGGTAACGGTAACGGCCTCCATGGTCCAGTAGTTGAGCGTTAGGCTCACGATCCGGAGGTCCCGGGTTCGAATCCCGGTGGGGAAATATCACAAAAATCACTTTGTGACCCCAGTTTGTTTAGGGCATTACAGGCTGATCACTTGATTGTCCGAAAGTAAGATGATCCGTGCTTCGGAAGGTAACGAGCCGGTGGTCCCGATTACTAATTACTGATGTAAGTAAGTAGTCGTTAAATGAGTCATGTCAGAGGCCTTTGGCGGCTCAATACTAACACCAGGCCCTCATACTGTTCATGCGAATTTTTCTATCTATAAGTATCGTATGGATGTATGTATTGAAGAAAATATAAAAGAACAGATTGAAAGCAAGTCGGTCGGTCCGTCGTGTGATACCACAAGAGGCATGAAGCACCATCATCGGTTCATTAGCCGGGTCGTGTCAAGTGGTCGTCAGATCGTACACCCAGTAACGCAAGTCGTTTCTCCAATAATTTGCAATTGTAGGCATCCAGCCAAACGATTGCGGGCGCCGTATGTATTTGTTTACGCAACTTTATTGGTGCATCTTCCTTTAACATATGCATTACGCAACATTTTCGTTTATCAGTTGAATACAAATGTTACTCAGAAACTCAGAGGCAAGCCTGTTAGCATGTTAATTTCTGCATAAATATTTATTCGCATAGACGTGCTAATCTGTAAAGACAGCTGACATTTTCTACGCGACATTCGCAACGTATTTTCTGCGCGTTTCAAAAAGTAAGCATTCAAATTACGGTTACCGCAGATTCGCCCTAGATTCCAGTGCGCTTAAGAAAACTTTGTCGAAAACTGTACGCAAGTGGGCGTGGAATACTGTTACAATGCCACTATGAAAGATATGTTTGACGATGGAATTAGGCAGGTTTTGTGTTTACCAACCGCGACTGTTCGTGGGAGTCATAAGTGTCGACACCATGCATTATCTTCAGCCCATTTCACTATCTTAACGTCAAAGGTAATAATGTAGCTGTTAAAATGCAAACTAGATAATAACAATGTTTTCAATTTACATAAATTTTGAGGCGATAACTTTATTACAGGCGGCCCGTCTCAAAAGATGATTGACAAATTAATGTTTACGATAATTACATTGATTGTAAATCTGTCTTTACAAGTGGAATGTGACTGCAACATACCTATTACTATTAGCAGTTATTAGAATACTCGAGTACAATCAGTTACTTTAATAATGATAGTTCATTATGATACTGGGTAAATGGTAGAATACTAGAAGAGGAGGGATGTGCAATTAAGTACTTAATAGGTATATTTAATTGTTAATGAATTATCACTTTGACACAGACTGAGTCGTAGATTTGGAATTCCATGTTAAGTTTTCGATTTGTCACGAAGAAGCGCAGTTGCGTAGTTCAGTGGTTGAGCGTTGAGCTTACGGTCCCGAGTTCGAATCCCGGTGGGCATTACCACAAGAACACTTCATGATCCCAAGTTTGGTCAGGGCATTGTCCGAATTTTAGATGATGCAGATTTCAGAAGGCACGTTGAGCAGTCGGTTTCGGCTAATATTTTTTCTTTTTTTTACCTGAGATGGGTTTGCTTTTGGCCCCAGACTTGCCCGAAGGCATTGACGACGCCTACGATGGAGCGAGCTCGCTCAGAAGGTGCCTGTTCACTCTGGCCTTGAAAGCACCCGGGTTATATGCATTCGGAGATACAGAAGACGGCAGAGAATTCCACTCCTTACTAAAGTATGTAGTCGTTACATGAGCCACCTCAAGAGCTTTCAGCGGTTTAAATAGTAACCCTGACACCATTGTCGATGACGTCGGTCATTGATCTCATAACCCTAAAGAGAAAAGATCTTGTTAAACGTTTGCAATTGAGAAACGCGTGCAATATTCAACTCTACTGAATTGAAAATACACAATTCAAATCCAAAACTATAATGTTTCCTTATCAGTTTTCCACCAACATTCGTAATGTTTTTGACGTGTGATTCATCGATGTTTCCCCTCTGATGGCGAAGGGGAACATTCGTGGGGTCCCGGGATGAATGGTAACGCATTATAACGCCATTTATTAGGTCGGGTATTACCTCCATACTGGCTTATTTAGGTTTATGGAAATGTAGTTGTGTAGTGTGAGGCAGCCCTTATTATAAAGTATTTAGATCAACGATTGTGTAAACCAAAGAAATGGCCAGTAGAAAGATTACATGTCAAGTAATAACCTAAGTTGTACCATTCGTACGGCGGGTTACCATCTTTACTTGGTTGACATACCACCAATCCGCACCAAGCGCTTCGCTTCATCTTTCATAATGAGCACAGCCAAGGAATGGAATGGACTGCTGGCGTCGATGTTTCCTGTATCTATAACCTGGGGTCCTTTAAATCACGGGTGAATAGGCATTTTCTGGGTAAGCTCGTTCCACGGTCGATCTCTTCTTCTCCTCGTGGAAGAACGAAGTCAAAAAAAATATATATGGACATTAGAAGGAAGTATTTTACTATATAATAGGAATGAAAGGCATAAGACGAGGAAAATTATGAGTAATGGGGATGAATGTGGAGTAGGGGACGACCCAAGAACGTATATGGCTCGTGTAAAGAAGGATATGTGTGTGAATGGTGTTAGTGCTAAGATGACGACTAATAGACATGAATGGAAGAGAAATACCATGTTGTGCCGACCCCACCTTCTCTTCTTCGTCTTCTGGACTTTTTCCCGAGTGCGATAAGGCCAGGAGGATGACTTGAATATATCTTAAGTATATTGATAAGCGCAATATAATGTTTTAACGGCCTCCTTGGTCCAGTGGGCTCACGATCCGGAGGCCCCGGCTTCGAATCCCGTTGGGGAAATATCACAAAAATCACTTTGTGATCCCTACTTTGGTTAGGACATTACAGGCTGATCACCTGATTGTCCGAAAGTAAGATGTGTCCCGGTTATTACTTACTGATGTAAGTATATAGTCTTTACATGAGCCATGTCAGGGGCCTTTGGCGGCTCAGTAATAACCCTAACAGCAGGGTTGATGAGGTATTCCACCTCACAACCCACACGATAATAAGAAGAATGTAATGTTCTGCTTCTCTATGCAATATAAATTACATAGCAAGCGATCTAGCGTACAAAGTCGAGGGCTATCCCGTACCTAATTATAAACGTTATCTCCGCCTTATCTTAATATTGTTCCAATGATATCAGATGGCTATTATCTACTGTATCTATTGACTTACAGCCGTTACCTATCTAGATTATTGGCACAAGGAAATAGATTAAATGCCGACTTATATACCTATAAACTGCCTATATACGTCCCACTGCTGAGCACAGGCCTCCCCTCAATCAACCGGAGGGGATATGGAGCATACTCCACCACGCTGCTCCAATGCGGGTTGGTGGTGAGCTTATAATATGTTAAATTATTAATTTCCTTATTCGTATACTCTATTACGGACTGACTTGCATCAATTTTATTTTTTGACTGAATAAAATTAAAACCTACAGATACTGTAGAGAATACGTGTGTATTCGGGCATAGAATAAAAAAATATCATAATTAAAACGTATAATAACGGGTTCTTACCGCGTTGAAAATAGGGATATGAGATTCCCGATATTTCGACACTGTTGCAAGTGCCATGATCACGGGATGACAAAACAATGTATAAAAAAATACCTACTACGTATGGAACTTTTATAGAACGTTAACTCTACGCCCGGCATCAATTCGTTTCGGACGCGGACCTCACCCTCTCTGGGTCTTACTTTAGTCATAAATGGCCGTAAGAGGGAGCACGCGCGGAGTGTCTATCTCGCTCGCTAGGTTAGAATGAGATTTTTGTATGGAGAGTCCGAGTTTCAATGCGAAGCTCCATGTTTTTAGACTTATAGCGCTGCCTACTCCATTAGGGACTACATGCGTACGAACTTTTTTTGATTGTGTTTAAATGTGTGTGGATTGATTATTTCACCACTCGTAGACTGTATTAGAGAAACGCTGATTGTTTTGCCACTTCGCATATAATTCAGTGTTAGTAAATAATTACAAAGGTTACAAACACGTCCGACAATAAGAGAAGATAATGAATACAAAATTAATTTAAAAATAGTAAAGAATTAATATTTTTTATAACCTTTTTTTTAAAAGGTATTTTTATGTTGCAATTGTCAACAGATTGTACCCACACACATACGCCCACAAGCGTGAACTCCTACCCAATACTGGAGAACAACTCGAGCGCATTTAAAACGAAGGATATCGAATATAAATCTTAATCCAACATCATAAATAAATGCAGACAGGGAATAGCGCAATAAAATAAAGGTGGAACCGTTAATTGTATTAGAAATCTAGAAACCAATCTAGACCGATCTGAAAGCAGTAGTGGCTCAATTGACGGCCTGCTAGTTCATTTACCTACTGTTAGATAGAACAGAGTCGATCGGCTGAATCTCGACTGATACAGTCATGAGCAATATAATGTAATTTTAGGACTCTGTCGCTCTAACATATTTGACATTTAGTGAGACTTACAGTTCAACTTTTCAAAAAAGTTAATGTGACATGGTACCAACATACATATTAATGCTCGTGACCGTACATCACTATACTAATGAATGTCACAGGCCAGCACCGCGCACCGGTTTTTGAACCTTGACAGATCTAACTGGAACCCCACATTGAAGCTTTTGTAAAACTGTATTTCTATTTTCAAATACTTCTTTCAACTAAAATCTATCTGACCATTGCACGCCAATATAGAACAGTTTTTGTTTTTTTTTTTCTGCATGTATCTATATTTATATTAGTGCTTGAAATAGAAAACCTTCAGCCTAGTTGTTTGTTTCAGTCATTCAGTCTATTCTTAGCTGGATTTTTCTAGACTTTCACGTGTGTGGAGCTAACAGGTACAAACAATAACTTCCTTCTCTCAAATATTAATAAGCATTGCTAGAATGGGTAGATTAGATAGTTCTTCTTCTTTTCTCGTGTGGGTTGTGAGTTCAATGACCTGCCTCATCTGCAGGCCCATTGAGCCACCAAAGGCCCTTGACTCATTAACGACTACTTAACCTGCCCTCTGAAGCAGGGATCAACTTACTTTCGGACCTTTAAGTGATTTGGTTGCCTGTCGTAAAGTCCTTCTACTTCTGCCTAGACTTTAAAATGTGCCCATCCATTCAAATTGAAAGTAATAAATGTATAGTCCCAAACTTGATCTTGACAAATGGGTTGTCCTTAGAGAAATGGGCTTGTGCGTCCCCTTCAGATCAACAACATTTTCTCTGCCAAGTGCAAGCGACAATAAAGGATTATTTTTCTAAATGTATTTACATAATCAGCGAAACCCAACAGCTCTATTTTTTGTTTGTTACACGAATTTTACCATTCATTTTCTTCAACGGACTAATTATGCGCTTGTGACTCAAACTTAGCATTCTGATGTGATTTTCCGCAACAAATCATCGATTTCTTTCAATCTGTGTAAAAACTACGACCACAATTTTTTACACATATTTTTCAAAAAGGCGCTAACGAGGTTTTGTCTATAAGGTGACGACATAGCGGTTAATCTGTGTTTTCACTGTATACAAATAGTAAACCAACAATTGTAAATACCTGCATATTACTAGTGTATGTTCTTTAGTCCCAGATATCTAGGCCGAGACGTGTTAGCGTAGATCGTTTTCTAGATTTCTAGTCAGTTACTCGAATTAACTGTTCTGCCTTTATTTTATTACGCTCTCTTTTCAAATAGCCTACCTGCGTTTATCCCAAGATTCGCATCTTCATGCCACGCTCCTTTTGGAATAAGACAAAAGGTTAGAGAGCACTGAGGAATGTACTCTTTAGCTCTTGTACTCTTCAAATTGGCCATTAATTAAATTAAGGATAAACAAGGCTTTAACTGGCACAGCGGAAAAACTAAAATGGCGTGTCAGAATCGTAATATGTGTGTGTGTGGACTAGATCTATAGACTCCACTCCACCAATCGTTAAGGGGTGAATATCAAAATGTGTCAAGTTTGGTGGCGACTGTCATATAATTTTTTCGTGAAAAATTGGGGAAATTGGGGAAATTGGGAATTGAAAAATTCCTTTTTCATGTCGGAACTGAGGATCCTTTTGGATCTTTCTCATGTCGGAACTAAATTTTTCACGAAAAAATAATATGAAATTTCGTTACCAAACTTGATATTTTGAGATTCACCCTAAGCCGTTGGTCCCGGTTATTACTTACTGATGTAAGTACGTAGTCGTTACATGAGTCATGTCAGGGGCCTATGGCGGTTCAGTAATAACCCTGACACCAGAGTTGATGGGGTTGGTAATTCACCTCACAATCCACACGGTAGAAGAAGAAGACTCCACCAATAAAATCCTGCGGGACCCGTGGTGCAACCACTTGGTAAAACTAAATCCACTGAACCAATATGTGGTTCAATTGCATTTTTTTTATTACATCTATTTTGAAATTTTAGATAAAAATTGGGTATATTAGGATATATTCATGCAAGTTTTTCCCGTTCTTATAAATATTTTTTGACCTGATCCACCAGAATCTCACCTGATGGTAAGTGACGATGTGGTCTAGAGTGAATCACGCTTACCTAGCAAAAGCCTATTCACTCTAGCCTTGAAGCCTCCCAGACTATCATCATCATCAATTTAAGAGCCACGCTCTTGTCGGTGCAGCATTTTCCATGCTACTTTTTTAGGGAAAAATAGGGCAGCGGTTAACGAGACTACAACGACAAACTATAACGAGTTGGAAAAACAGACGACTTCTGGCAGTTCCAATCCTTCGCTGTTCGCACCAAAAAGGAAGAGGCGAAACATTTAGTGCGGATTGGTTGTATATCCATAACATAGGGATGAAATGCCCGCCGACGCCTAGTTGTCCGTAGATGGAATGGAGTGGGTGGAATTAACTCGTGTAGTTCCTGCGCACACTCACCGTGCTTCCCTTCGTCTGTGATCTAGACTGTGGAGTCAAGTCTCCACTAACAGTCAACGAGCTTTATTGCTCGTCGCTCCACCGAGTCCAGGGCGGCCAACTGAGAGCTGGCAGAGCCTTGCTAAAGATGACAGCAGTACTCCATACAAGAAGAACCTGTGCTGTGTATAGATCGAGCAACTGCTCTGAGGTGAAGTATCGTCTGACCTTCGAAAGGATGCCAAATTTTTTGGCTGCAGGTTTTGCTATGGATAGCCGAAGTTCAGTTTGGCAGTTAGGTCCAGACCCAAGAACTCGAGATGGTCGGTAATTAGTACGGATACACTTCGGAAAGTCGGAGTCAGGAGGAATGGAGTCTGCGTAGGCCTTGTACATATTTTCCAGATGATTCATGCAATGTCTAGGAGGCACTTTTTTCTATTGTTATATCGTCGTTGCCAATTTAAAATCTATTAGGTGCAATCAGGTCATTTTACAAAAATTAAAAAATAAACTTCCGCCTGAAATGTTTTTGTATGACTGTGTGTTAAAAATATTAAAAGATAATTGATATTTACGTACATAAGAGTGTGTACTAAATGGTATAGGAACTAAATACTATTCGATCCTGACAAAAAAGATATTTGGTGAGGGCGACACATAAGAGCTTTTAAATTGGGAACGACGATATAAACCAATACGAGAGGGGCAAGGTCTACCACACGCTGTGCAGATGCAGAATTATACCCAATAGGAAATAAGCGTTACCTAACCAAGACGCATTCGAAATATGAACTTTGACTAAATATAAAACATTTCCACCATTTTCAACTGAATTATAACTGAGTTACAAAGCTTTATTTATAACGTACTAATATTTCTTTCCAACAGAAATTCCGAGAAAAGTAGATGTAGGCGGGGGTCGGATTATATCGATAATTCTATTTATTTTCCCTTTTGAAAGAAAATCTAATATTAAATGTTATATTTATAGAACTTGCCATTGTTAATCAAAACCCACGGTCATTCTACAAACATTTGTTATGAAACGTATTAATTTTAGTAGAATTTTAAGCAGAATGTCACGAAATTTCAAAACGGGATTAAAATACGCCCACTGTTGAATAATTATTACCACATCGTATTTAATTAGGTATACATAAGAAATGAGTATAAAATGTTATTATAGGATCTCGTTTGAAAGGGTAGTTGGACACATTAATGTGCACCCTCGGATGTGTTGTCTTAAACTTTGTACCGGGTGAGAGCCCACAGCGCTCCCCATTTGTCCGGCCAAGTAGTTAATGAAATTTGCGGCAAATCTATATACAATCTATGGTGGAGATGTTAGGCCAAGAAACCCGGGACCACCAACGGCTCCTCTTTCTTCCAAAAAAAAATAAATTAAAAGAAATAAAAGAAGTCATGTTTAAAGTTATTTTACTTGACATGTTGACACCTTAATAGCCAAACTATATCTACAGACTGTTTATTGAAAAACTTCTATGTACTTTTCAAGTGATTCTTATACAAAATCTCAATTTTGGAAGACGAAGAAAATTTATTTCGAAAATAGTATAGGTATTTTTAGATCTTTGACAGTGACTCGGGAATTAGATCGTTTGAAGGAGCCTGTCTGTGTCCTTGCCTTAGTCCTTGGTTGACTCAAAGGTAAAGACTAAGCTTTATTGTCTCTCAACCTCGGTCCCGTCTGGCTTTTGGGAATATATTTGTGGCACATTTTATGACATTTTAGTTGCTACTTTTGTGATATTACAAAGATAGTTTACGTTATAAACGCCGGAGCATTGATAACAATATAAAACACCTCTCTCTTCTTATCGTGTGGGTTGTGTAGTGAATTACCCACCTCATCAACCCTGGTGTCAGGGTTATTATTGAGCCGCCAAAGGCCCCTGACATAGCTTATGTAACGACTACTTACTTACATCAGTAACCGGGACCAACAGCTTAACGTGCCACACTTGTAACACTTAACATTAACACAACACACAACACTCACACACACACACACACACACTTCGTGTAACACTTTATTGTACATAAAACAAATACTACAAAAAGAAAGCCACTAAAAAGTACAATTGACAGCGCTCAGGGATTTTTAATGATTTATCATACTAAATTGATGTTTCTTTATTTCCAGGTGACCCACAAGACTTCAGGCAACGTGATGGTGCTGAAGATGAACCAGCAGCGAGCCAACCGACCCAACATGCTCCGCGAGGTCCAACTTATGAACAAGCTCAAACACCCCAATATACTTGGGTAAGTGTTCACTTCAGCAGAGTCTGCATGATAAACGCGTCGCGTGGCGCGAAGTATATATATGGCTCCGACCAATAACCGCAATGAATACTATCTACGTAGGTAGACGTCGAACGGCTATTGGTCAAAGCCCTCGATGTAAATCTCGCCGCGGTTGCCGAGCCGCGCTGGAAACCATCGTGAAGATACCGACATTCCCGAAAAATGCTTTTCTTTTTTGTCACCTAACCTGTACTGGGTTGGTTTTCCCTACGCGAATTGCAAGGTCAGCCAGCCAAGCCAAGGGCAGTCGCTGGTGTAAATTAGGTAGTGTACCTTTGGACTTTAAATCCAGGGTACGAGAAGACGGTTTCAGTAATTCAAATTCTTTCGAATGTAATTATTGAACTGAACCACTTACAAAATAAAAACCGTTAATATTCTGTAATATTATTGTTTTTATTTTGTAAAATTGTGTGTTGTTTGTATTATTTTTTTGTAGTCTTAATACAGATTAAGACTGAAGATTTTACAGTTTAATAAATTAATTCCATAGTTTTAAATCTAGTAATATGTAAAACTTGATTAATTTGAAATTGAAATTCGAATTTAATTGTACAGGGTGTTAGTGACATCGTATGGAATACTGAGGGGGATGATTCAGACCATGATTCTGAGTTGTAATCAAGTGGAATTTTCCGTCGCAAAATTCATGTCCCTTTTTGTTTTTGTTTTTTTTTTTTTAATTTATTTTCAATCCTATACTTTTCAATCATCCCTCTTAGTATTCGTTACGTTGTCAATAACACCCTGTATATACCCAGATATCGTTTTGGATAGATAGGGTTGGGGACTGCGTATTGTTAATTATACAAAGGTATGACTCACATACATAACGGTCCTTTTGCTTCGTCGCAGTCGGGTAAATAAGTTTTATATTTTAAATTCCGAGGTGATTCAAGTCCACTAACAGAATTATTCAGCGTTCAGTTGTATCAGTAAACACACTGTGCAAATGTTTACCGTGTGAAAACCCGCTACTGGTTCAATACATAAGGTCAACCGTATCCCTTTGTTCTGCTTTATTTGATTATCAAACGCCTGTACGGCTTTTGAACTGGGTTTGGTTACGTTACGGGCGTACTGATTTTATTTTACTGTTAAAATTAAATCAAATCAAATATACTTTATTGCACAGAACAAAATTTCAACAATCAGACATAACACATGAATACAGTACAATTTGGGCGGCGTTATTGCTCTAGAGCAATTTCTTCCAGGCAACCACCAAAAGGAAACAAACATTTACAAATAACTTGGATGCGGGATGGTGGAACAAAAAAAATACCTAAAAGTAAAACTAAAGCTAATATAATAAATACTCTAACGCAATTTTATATTTAAAACGCAGTTAAATGCGATTCTCCGAAAGTTGAAGGCAAGTGCACTCCTCGCAGTTTGCAGAATATCAAAAATATGGATTCGGAAAGGAGACGTGCTGTTTATACAATTTGGAATTTGGAGTTATTGGCCGAGACAACTTAAGGCGGAACAGTCGAGTGCGTGTGCAGTCGTGGACTCGCGCACCAAGAGTTCCGAAGCATGGACTTTGCCGATGAAAAACTATTGTCTCCATGTTAATTTCAACTTGATACCTCCATGCGTTCCCGAGAAAAAGGGTCTTAACAGACACACAGACGGACAAACAAAGTGATCCTATAAGGCTTACTTTTTCTTTTTGAAGCTTGGAACCCTTAGAAATGGTTTTGAAAATTTGACGAGAGTGAAAAAGCAAAGCAGTGTGTCAGGATGAGGATAGTAGTGAGTGAAATTTGGTGGTCTCTGCCCACCCCAATGGGAAATTGGCGTAATCTTAATGTATGTAATGGGTAAAGAGTTACAGTCATGAGCAATATAATGTACCCACTTTAGGACTCTGTCGCACTAACATATTTGACACTTAGTGCGACTTACAGTTCAATTTGTCAAAAAAGTTAATGTGACATGGTACCAAAGTGTATACAACATATTAATGCTCGTAACCGTACATGCGTTGCTTCTTTAGCCACGTCAGAGTGACAATTTCGGAATCAATTGAAGAATAGCTAAGAGAAATAAAATAAATAAAATCGGTTCTAGCTTTTTTTGTGAATTGCGTCATTGAAAGACAAAGATTAAGAAACTTTTAGCTTTTGAGCAGCTGACAGAAACAGTTGCGGAAAGTTTTAAAACGAGAGACTTTAAAGAAAAAAATACAAGCGAAACTTCTCAGTTAGGGTCGAGCAGCGCAGGGGGTTTAGCGTTTAGGTTGCAGAGAAATAATAAATCACCACATCACAAATACAATAGTCTTCTATCGTGTGGGTTGTGAGGTGAATTACCAACCTCATCAACCCTGGTGTCAGGGTTATTATTGAGCCACCAAAGGCCCCCGACGCGGCTCATCTAACGACTACTTACTTACATCAGTAAGTAGTAACCGGGACCAACGGCTTAACGTGCCTTCCGATGCACGGATCATCTTACTTTCGGACAATCAGGTGATCAGCCTATTATTTCCTAATTTAACTAGGTATCACAAAGTGATTTTTGTGATACAATAGTTATAATATAGAAGAGAAAATTAGTATACACGTTAGTCAATTGAAAAAATAGTAAGTGAATATAGATCATGCCACTGTCATACATAGCAATTGAAATAAATAAAACAGCCAGCAAGAAACCTAGCTTTTGATATAAACCTCAATATCGGTCTCTGAGAACGACGAAATAAGCCAGGAGTACAATGGATCGCTTTCATTGATTCCTGGCTAGTAATACCCGGATTAGTATTCAACCTATATGCTTAATCAGGGACACCATGTTCTAAAGATTTTTCTCCAATACCTTCGGATAAGATGCATTTTGAAGCTTCGTGGTGTAAATGGTTACTCTATCCATAGAGGCGGCCAATCAGCTCACGACTACAAACACTTCAGGACACCGATACCGACCACGCCGCCGTTGTCGACGTTTTCCCTCATTCAGCGCTTATCGCTATCGTCCCACTAGGGTCGATTAATTCTTTAAAATGTACTCTTGTCAGACGCCCTGAGCCGAGGTTCGCGCCCAACTGGGCAACCTCCCTGTTATCTTAAATTTTGTACCGGGTGAGAGCCATCAGCGCTCCCCATTTGTCCGGCCAAGTAGTTAATGCCATCTGCGGCAAATCTACACTAAGTCCCGTCAAAAAAAGGTGTAATGGTTAGACACCTTGACCACCAAGCTCGTCAACCCCGGGTTCTATTCCCAACCCTGTTAATTAAGAAACTATTGTTTATTGATTTTTGGACTTCATACAATAGAACATCTTTTTAACTTTTTTACCCTCATTTCCATCATCCCTACTCCCCTATCTACCTTACCCTATCTTCCACTGCCCTATTTTTCCCTAAAAAAAGTAGTAGTGGAGAGTGCTACACCGACAAGAGCGTGGCTCTTAAATTAATGATCATATCTTAGAGAGAGACATAAATATCCTCTATTTGCTCACTTTATATCCTGATTTCATTTTGCAACGAATTGTGTAATACGGGGCAGAACCTAACAATGCTACTTGACTGAACTGTCCCATATTGGTTTGTTTCCGACATGCTTATCGGAAACGAAAACAATGCTCCTAAAGCGACTCCACTCATCATTTTTCTCATTATAAGTAGGACATTGAAGCGATTCAAGACGCCCACCTCCACCTTATGATCATTCTAATGAACATCCTTCTATGCTTTTTGTAATTGTTTTGTGAAAAATTTAAGTGATGTTATTTTTTTACTTTGTGTGTGGCGTCCTTTTATAATAAACAATTTATATTCTATTCAATATGATCATAATAAATATAATTATAAGTTCCAACCCGCAGCGTGGTGGAGTATGCTCCATACCCCCTCCGGTTGATTGAGGGGACGCTTGTGCCCAGCAGTGGGACGCATATAGGGTGTTTATGTATGATGTATAGTTATAAGATAACATAAGGTCACGACTATATCCCAATTCTAAAACCTAAAACACTAAACACAAATCTAAAACAGCCTCCGTGGTCTAGTGGTTAGAGCGTTAGGCTCACGATCTGGAGGTCCGGGTTCGATTCCCGATGGGGACATTGTCGAAATCACTTTGTGAGACTGTCCTTTGTTTGGTAAGGACTTTTCAGGCTTGAATCACCTGATTGTCCGAAAAAGTAAGATGATTCCGTGCTTCGGAGGGCACGTTAAGCCGTTGGTCCCGGCTATTAGCCGTAAAAACACCTCCACCAACCCGCAGTGGAGCAGCGTGGTGGAGTATGCTCCATACCCCCTCCGGTTGATTGATGGGAGGCCTGTGCCCAGCAGTGGGACGTATATAGGCAGTTTATGTATGTTATGTATATCCCAATTGGGGTAGTCAGCGATACGTCCATCGCAAAATGAATTGAGTACTTGTGAACAATCAAGTGATCAGCCTGTAATGTTCTGACGAAACTAGGCATCGCAAAGTGATTTTTGTGATTTGTGCCCACCGGGATTCGAACCGGATCGTAACATGAATCACTGGACCACGGAGGCCATTACTTAGTCAATAATAACATTATACAACTTACGTCAAGTCGTTTTGTCAAGAAAAAGCGAATACTAACAAGTCTCTATGTCAGAAAATAAAACATTTTATTTAAAATTAATTATAGATATTGTAAGCGGCACGAATAATTACCCATGTTATGACGTCTGGCACTTGGGGTCGACGGTACAAAAAATTACAAAGACCTTTTCGTAACTGAAGATTTTACACAAACAATTGAAATTCCGTTTAATTTCTGTGGTTCCGTGGTATTCACCTGCAGATGATCAAGGTTTTAATTCTTCATTTTCCATGAAATCTCACTATAAAACACTTAATTGTCATTATTCTTGACATTTTGTACCTGCTGGTGTTTATGACGTTTAAAAATAACCTTTTGATCTTCAGAACAAATTATAGTCATATATATTTTTCTTGCATGACTAATTACGTGCTAGAGACGTATTGTTTAAGTTTCATTTTTGTATGAAAATTCAAACTTTTATAATATTCAATTATTTTGTTCACCTGCCTGCGGCGACGCAGAATGGAGGGTTTTGTGTTTGCCCGCTATATATAAGTATTTATGTGTACGTACATGTACGATAAAGTGCAAAAATCCAATCAGTTTCTTGCAAAGTATAATTTAACTGGTTGCAGTTAAGACCTCCTGGTTACATGTCGTTTTTGTAACAGAACAAAAACACCTAGAAAAACATAAAATTTTATAATTATTACAACTAATGGTTCATAATTTCACCACTGTTTACAAATAAATCGCTGGGCTCAGTGACTGTACTTTTGCTGTTTGATTGTACAACTTTTCCAACCTAAATTCTAAACAACTTGTCAGAATTTAACAAATACGGTGTCACTAGAAACGTTGATTGTCCAGTTATTACGCCTAGGCTATGCGACGTCATTCAACGTGGCGCCCTCTTGCGGACATAAACTGAGGAAGAAAAATATATTTTTTTAAAGTAATATAGACGGGGATACGGCTCACCAACGTTGGTCTAACAGAAAGTTCCAAGTGAAGCGTAGGTAAGTACTCAGTTCTTGCGATAGATGTACTAGGAATAGGTATAGTTATGAGCATATGTTAATAATACGTCCAACTGTTTGGGCACAGGCCTCCACTCACCCATTCATTCAATCTACTGAGAACTATGTACTTTTATTAGTATATGCCATAATACTAATACTTCAGTTGTGTGTTGTTCACGCGGAATCATAATCAAAGAGAATATTCGTATAAATAACGTTTATAAAAACAAGAATAACAAAATTTGAATTCAGAACGAAGTACTTACAGTTCTGAATTCAAATTATGTTACGCGATAAATCGAATAATTTTTGAACATGGAAAAATAGCATTCGTTTGTATTAAAACGATTAAGAAAATAGGTGCACGCTTTGCATTGTTTAGATTAAAGATTTTATATTATTTGTGAGATAGTTTTATTTTTCTTCTTTTATAAACAGCTAAACGCATTCTATATTATTATTTTAAATTCTCAGTCGAGCAGTGAAAGTTGAAACAAAATTAAACTTTACTACTTTAGATTACACCATGAGGACATTACAACGAACTTTAATAAAACGTAATCGACCGACAAAGTATTAAGTAACATTATTACACTATCTCAGCAAGTTAACCTTTGCACTAAGATCTAAGTGGTTTTTCATGCGACATCTCTTCCTAGGAAGAGAGACATTACTTTCACTGCCTCGTGTCTTCGCGTGAGCTTGATGTTGCTTGCTATAGTTATTAGCATAGTATAATGATACCAGTGAACTGTTTTTGTTGAACAATAACAGTATTTCTTTTATCCAACTCGCATTTTTTTGTCTACTGTACTTCAATAGGGTATTTGACTAGGTCCAAGATAAATCATAAAATGCTAATCTAGAAATAGACGCCAGACTAACACGATCAAAAATCAATCTCATTTTACTTTTCGACTTATTTACGAATTTTATTTATGAATTAGGTACGACATTTGACCTCTTTCATTAACGACGGCACAGGACAGTATTTCCATGCAAACTCCAAAGAGAACTTTCGTTTTGACGTTTCGTAAAAAGTATCTCATTTGAGTAGGTCGTCAAGTAGTCTATTGTTCTTGATGTGCATAAATCTTTTGAATGTTGTATATATCGACACATTTAACTCGACTACAACTTACATTTTAACTGTGATAAATGTACAAGTAAAATTCTTCTTCTCTCGTCTGGGTTGTGTGGTTAACAACCGACCACATGTAATGATACCTACTACATACTTAAGTAAATAGTATCCGGGACCAATGGTTAACGTGCCCTCTGCGGCACGAATCGTCTTGCTTATGGACAATCGAGTGCTCAGCCTGCAATATCCTAACCAAACTAGTGATCTCAAAGTGGAGATTTGAATTCGAGACCTCCAGACCCCAACGCTCAAACACTGAACCACAGAGGCCGTTGACAGGTGAAAAAAGACGTAAATGTAAAAATATACGTATTATGATATAATAAAGTGCAAAAAAGACATTAAAAAAAAACTACATCTGAGAAGCAGAAGGTACTTAACTTAATTGGTCCCGACAGTCATTCGAATTAATAACAGCATTATAAACACGACTTGTCAACCCGTAATTAAACTCAGGGGCATTTGTATATTTACTATTCAACAGATTAAACGGACACGCGGTCGAGAAAAACGGGACAAACGGATTCACTATTCCGCAATTGTTTATCTTGAGGGTTATTAGGTCGATTACCAACCCCATCAACCCTGGTATCAGGGTTATTGAGCCGCCAAACGCCAGAATATGGCTCATGTAATGACTACGTTAGATACAAAAGAATCGATCGACCTTATATCGGCTAATACATCACTATGCTGAACGTCACAGCACTAGCTAACGTACTTTGACAGGTCTAATTCTTTCCGCGCATTGAGACTATTGTAAAATGTTATCTTATACAATATTAAATTGTGATAAACGTTTTGTGACGTCTTGTTTTGTCTGGTTGCAGGTTAACTCGAGGTTTAGCTCTCTACCTACAGTTTAAAATTAATCAACCTGTCAATTTTTTTCAGTTTGTTTTCTGATCACTTCGACACTGGCAGAATGGTCGTACTCCTAAGCGACCCATTGCCATAAAAAAAATATCTTATTGAAATATAATCACTTATAGTACTGAACTGGTCGATCCTTACTATCATGCAATATTGTATAACGATACATAAACACACGTCCTTCATATCTAACGGAAAACAGACAGACACACAAGCTAGCTCGACAGAGTTACAAGTAACCAAACAAAGAACTAGCAACTTTCGATACAATCTACGCACACATTATAGGTAGTTTGAAACGTATGCACATGTCGTCCCGTAATGGTTCATTATGACAGTCTGTCGGTTTTTACGACACGCCCTGGACGAGAAACAGCTGAACGCGTTGTGTTTTATTCACACCGATTCCAGGAGTAGAAGTCTAAAAAAGGAACAGTTTGAAAAAGCTTCACGTTACGGTATCGCAAGAGAACCTTATTTCATAAACAACGTTAACATTCAAAGGGCGTGATCCTGAATTTTTATCAGTTGTTTTTGGTTAGATAAATGTGCTTGCTTCTTTCGTCTGGTTTATATGAAGTAGGTAAATAACCCCTCTCGCGCACAGAGATTTAGTGCCGAAAAGATTTGCAAATATGAGGTCTGAAAGGATTAGCTTCGCTGGGAGTGTATTGCGGCTTTCCACTAACATTACGGGTCTATTTTCTTTCCCATACGAAAGAAAACCATACCTGCCTTTTTCTATCTTTCTACAACAAGGGACTACCCAGGGACCCAGGCTACGTTCCTAGATGGCGTTGTACAGTTTTAATAATAAAAATGGTACATAATTATTCAAATAACAATGTACATGGCAGAAGCATTATATAAAAATAAAATAATTATTGCTTGACATTTGAATCAGATTATGTATAGAATTATGTTGCTACCTATATTGGTTCTCTTTATTTTGATTAGAATAATAATGGGTTGAAGATGTAATTGTGCCTGGGTGTATTAACAAGGGTCATAGTTGATACCCAAAACCAAAGATAAAAGATGCATAATGTGTGTTATTAATGAAATTAGAAAGTTAAACAAAGGAAAAACTGTACATTGCCATCTATATTGTTTTTGTCCTCAAAATGAGGGACTTTCCGAAGAATCTGTACGACAATACCTTCTAAACTTTTAAAAACGAAACTCAATTTGAGCTTAGAAATCTGTGAACGATTTCACATCATCTACGACTTTACATTAATCCTTCTTATTCTTATTAATAACTTAATCTTGATGGACACTTCACATCAATACAATCTTAAGAATGTTTATCGACTATACATCAGTGATTCTCATACTTTTTGCTATCGTAATTGGCTTAGTGAGTTTCTATATAATTTATTACTTAACCTTGAAGTTTTGCAATAGAAATGATCAACAATACGCCAATGTGTTTGCTTTGGCTAAATGAGTTTTTTATATCAAGGTCGGCGCATTGATTTCTTAATGATGGTACCTTCTTTATATTTGAATAAGTTTATTATGTTTGTTTTGATTTTTTTTTGCTCAACATTCTTAAATGACTGTCAGATCTTTCGTACGCAAACTTTAATGGTCATGCCATGACGCTGAATAACTAATTTTCTTTTAACGCTCGGCCAGTAATTCTTGATTAATTAATTAGCATTTTTGTTTCATAATAAATTTTGTATAATAAGGTATTTTAAGAAAATAATACTGTATTTTTCTGTAACGTCGATACACGATACTTTCCTCTAGCCAAAGACGTTGAAACGTACCTACTTCTCATAAAATAATTCGAAACATATCCGAATTTTACTTCAACAAAACACAAGTTTGATAAAATTTTGGATTTCGAATATTCTCACATACATACATACATAAACTCACGCCCGTAATCCCTAATGGGGTGGGCAGAGCCACAAGTAATCAAAGACAACTTGCAGCCACTGTTGATACGAAGTCCAAAGATGGATATGATGAACCTTATGGTGATAAGGGATCAGCCTATCGCCCATAACATTAGTCCATCATGTTAGATGACACAATCCCTCTGTCGGTTTTTACGACATGCCCGGGAAGAGAAGCAGCTGAACGTGTTCTATGTTTTTTATATGCTCCCAGAACAGCATAGAAGCAATCTAGCAATATTTTTTCTTAATATTGGTGTTCGAATATTCTCGAACACCAATATTAAGAAAAAATATTATAATACCTTAAATATAAGAAAATATCATTTATTTTTTATTCCTAATATTCATATTTAATATTTTTCTGATAATCCTTACGAAACATGAGAGGTTTTTCGGGATTTTTTTTATGAAAAATGTATTTATTTATTTAATTATGATAAACAGTGATACTATTATACATACATACATAAACTCACGCCTATTTCCCACCGGGGTAAGCAGAGACTATGGACATACTCTTGACATTTATATCAACATCTTATCGTCTGACGTCACGTAAGTAATCTTCTGATGGTTTGCGGCTCTGTCCACCCTATTAGGAATTGCGGGTGTGAGTTTTATGTATCGATGTATATCTGACCCTAACTCCGGGCCAGCAAACAGAAGTAGCGAACCCCGCTTTCCACAGTTTTTCCGCGATGCATTGTCGATGAGTTATCGCACTTTCGCCGATGCGTAGACAATGCACGTGTCGTTATAACTATTGACTTCGCGTTGAAAAACAATTGTAATGAGAAGTCAATTGAGTGTACGAGATAGATAAAATCTATCTACTATCTATCTACTCAGCCTGTATCCACCCACTGCTGGGTATATGCCTCCTCATTCACGTCATAAAAAACATAAAATAGAACATTTTAATTTAGTTACAGCTGGTTGAGAAAGTCTACATTCAGCACGCAAGCCCGTAATCCCCAAAGGGGTGGGCAGAACACCACAAGTAACTCCAAAGATGGATGTGATGAAGATAATGGTGACAAGGGATCGGCCTACCGCCCAATACAATTTTCATTCATGTTAGAAAGGACACAATCCCCCTGTCGGATTTTACGACATGCCCGGGAAGACAAGCAGCTGAAGTTGTTCTTTGTTTTTTATTCACTTTCAGAACAGCATAGAAGCAAGATGTTATGATGATGTTTCGATGTTATTCCTATACATAACATAAACAGACTATACACGTCCCACTGCTGGGCACAGGTCTCCAATCAACCGGAGGGGGTATGGAGCATACTCCATCACGCTGCTTCACTGCGGGTTGGTGGAGGTGTTTGGACTAGTAGCCCGGGACCTACGGCTTAGCGTGCCTTCCGTAGCACGGAATCATCTTACTTTTTCGGACAATCAGGTGATTCAAGTCTACAATGTCCTTACTAAACAAAGGACAGTCTCACAAAGTGATTTCGACAATGTCCCTATCGGGAATCGAACCCGGACCTTCAGATCATGAGCCCAACGCCCAACGTATTCCTATGTCATATCTTATAAATAATAATATCGTTGTGATCAATTTCAACACGTTTTAAAGGAAGAACTGATCAAGAGTATTCTAAACCGACAAGCACTTATGATGAGAGTGGAAAAAATTTAATAAGTCTCTGCCTACCCTTAAAGGAAATAGGTGTTATCTTACGTATGCATTATTGTTAGATTACACGTAGTCGTTTAGCGTCAAGGCTCACTATTCTCGCTCGCAATAATGTTCGCTCGATAATGCACATCGTTTCGAACGCAGTTGGCATATTGCCTGTCTCTCGACTGATCTGTTCCGGATTCTGTCCCGGGGAAGATAACGGCTTTGTTTACGTGAGGGTCTTGTTCCCAAGGTGGCGATGCTCAGGTAGATGACTCGATTCTATCATACATACATAGTGTCTAGTAGCTATCACCTCGTTTTTTTTTTTCTAAAGAACGTCTAGGGCTCTGTGCCGAGGTTTTTCTTGCAGCTTCTTTTCCCCGGCTATACAGGTTGTGAGAAGCTGCAGTAGTTTTAGGTGGATGAGACGTTCGTTATGTAAAAAATTACGATTCAAAGTGTAACTATGTTACCTACTGAATAGAGATATATGTATTTGAATTTGAATTTCATTTTCGTTCATTTTAACCTGACTGCGGTGAAGCGAAAAGTAGGGTCAAGTGTTTGGCCGCTAGGTGACAATGTCACCTAAAGACCTAAAATCACTATTAGGAAGAATTTCAGAGAAATATGGCTATTTTCTTGTTTCGTACTTTTTATAGCGTCACATTTCGGTAGTCAGTTTTAGTTTTTTGTGTAATTCCTGACCACAGATCATATAATACTAACGTACCTGACGTAACTTTTATTTTATTTAATGTTTTATTATATTATAAGCTGTTGGTGTACCTTTTCATAAATAAATAAATAACGTATATTTTTTAAGTTTGTTTATCTCGTTCCTTTTTGGAGGGAAATTTTTATATTTCCGTAAGATTGAAAGTCTACTTTATTAAGCTAATATACCTACTGGAAAAAGGGACTTTTACACAAATTGGCTCAAATGATGAAAAATATGATAGGCTCATTGGCTACCAGCAACAACCCTGAATACTCGATAGTTGCGATAAACTATTCCATAAACAAAACAGTTACTTGCAAAACAAAAATATCAAACAAAAGTAAAATTAAATAACACAAAATTAAATTATTATGGTGTAAATTAAGTTTTTTTGCTACTCCATATAGTACAATGGTTTTCATTTCAAAAAAAGTTTTCATCTCGAGCTCCTCCGTGCTTCGGAAGGCATGTTAAGCCGTTGGTCCCGGCTGCATTAGCAGACGTTAATAACCATCAATCCGCACTGGGCCCGCATGGTGGTTTAAGGCCCGATCTCCCTATCTATCCATAGGGAAGGCCCGTGCCCCAGCAGTGGGGACGTTAATGGGCTGATGATGATGATGATAGTACAATGGGGTGTAACATAGGCATAAGAACTAAAACATGGACCCTCTTGTGTGTTAAGCGATTATTTATGGTTTAAAAGTCACCACGAGAAAATTTACGCATCATGTAAATTTTCTCGTGTTTTCTTAACGTACTTCAGAAATTGTTTTGTTGCCATCCCTTTCTTTCATTTTACTTCTTCCATCCCACACGTACAACAACAAAAAAGACAGCTATACTAATCTAACGCTCGTCTCTCCGCAGCTTCATGGGCGTATGCGTGCACGAAGGCCAACTGCACGCGTTGACGGAGTACATGGAGGGGGGGTCGTTGGAACAGCTGATCCTGGGCCGCATGGAGGAGCCCCTGCCGCAGCCGCTGCGGGTGACGCTGGCGGCGGACATGGCCGCCGGGATGCAGTACCTGCACTCGCTCGGCGTCTTCCATAGGGATCTTACTGCTAAGGTCAGTATTACGAGGTTGGTAAAGATGTCTGGGCTTGTAATGGGGGGAGGGGGGGTTACGTTAGATTATCTGACCCTATGCCGCATGGAAGATCCATAGCCTCTGCAGGTGACCTTAGTGGTGGACATAACCGCCGGAATACAATACTTACACTCGTAAGGTTGGAGGTGTCTGGACTAGTAACATTACATATAGACACGGCCACCGTGGTCCAGTGGTTGAGCGTTGGGCTCACGATCCGGAGGGCCCGGGTTCGAATCCCGGTGGGGACATATCAGTTTTTGGTTTGGTTAGGACATTACAGGCTGATCACCTGATTGTCCGAAAGTAAGATGATCCGTGCTTCGGAAGGCACGTTAAGCCGTTTACTATACTGATGTAAGTGAGTAATCGTTACATAAGCCATGTCAGGGGCCTTTGGCGGCTCAATAATAACCCTGACACCAGGGTTGATCAGGTTGGCATTCCACCTCACAACCCACACGATAAGAAGAATTACATAAATATATTCGAATGTATCAACATAGTAGATACATTCGGAATACTCGTGTTACCATATTATTTACCAATATATTACATCACTGTAATATAAAACTGTATTGTTGTAATTCGAAAGATTCACAACAGTTAGTGTTTATAATAATATTTACTCCTTTCATTTCCAGAATGTATTGTTAAGGAAAAATGGAGAAGGAGACTACACGGCGGTGGTGGCGGATTTCGGCCTGGCCGCTAAAATACCTCATCCTGTGTAAGTATACACCTTCAATTCCTAAATTAAAGAAAGAAAGAAAGATGATTTTTGTTTTTATACCACTTACCCGTGCTTAGGGAAACTCGCAAAAAGAAAATTTAAATCGAAAAAATATCTGACACGAATGAGACGGGTTTTGATGCGGATTGAATTCGACCAATATTTAAATAGGGTTTGTGTAAAAAGAATCGTTCCAGGTGCGATAGTTTTGCCAGGCCGTAGGGTGTCTCCCTGATGCGGAGCAGTTTTCCAAGATCTGGAAGTTTTTCCATACTCACCGGGAGGTACCGATCACACTCCCCATACATTATATTTACCCCCCGACTCTCCTTCTGGGATTGTGTTGTGATGTGTATGAACTAGTGATGTGCCGGATCGTTAAAAATGTATATCCGCGGATACGGATCTGGATACGGATATTTAGTGTAAAGATCCGCGGATACGGATCTTTATTTTCTTAAACAAAAAGATTAAAGTTTTAGTTATTTCTTTGTTATAAAAGTGATATTTTATCTTGCTTTCATTATAAAGATCTATCTATCTAAATGTTTTGCAATATAAAGGTGCCAAATATTTGATTTTAAGAAGTAAAAACAATCTGAATGGAATTTTATAGCCTTTTTATTTAATAATTCTACTTAATCACCTGAAAAAGATCCGTAAAAGATCCGCGTGAAAAGTAACGGACACGGATACGGATTCGGATTTTTATTTTATCTCGGATATCCGCGGATACGGATACGGTTATTCGGAACATCACTAGTATGAACGCCACAGAAACAATATACCTAAGACAACAATTGAAACATATCAACTTAAATGAAAAACATACACAGACGAATCATCAAATATTATAAACTGCTCTTTCTTTGACTATTTATAATTAAGAACATTTAATTATTATCTTTTTAATAAAAAAGCAAACTCATTTAATTGGGTACTTGACTGGGTCAAAGATGATAATAAATCAATCTCATTTTATTTATCCACTTATTTTCGATTTTTATTCATGAATTAAGTAACAATGAGTACGACCTTTGACCGCTTTTAGTGATGACGTCACAGGACAGTATTTCCATACAAACTCCAAAGAAAATTTTCGTTTTGACATTTCGTAAAAAGTATCACATTTGACTAGATTGACAAGTAGCCTATTGTATAAACTACTTATTACACTAACAATATCAGTCGTTCTGTGATACCACTAGTTTTCATACCTAGTTATTTTTTTTATTTTGTCTATCATTGCGGCCATATTGCTTTTCTTTAACTTATTGCCTCATTCTTCTTCTTTAGTGTCAATTATAGTGAAACAAGAACTTGTTTATAAACATCACTTAAATATTCCAACCTTCATATCTAACAATTCATCAAATTCCATATTAAATAGCTTACAGCGTCAAAGAACTCATCTAAATATCAAACTTGTATAAAAACTATCAATTACCAAGAGATAACTTGGAACGCAATATGCGCAAACGCATTCAGCCTGCAATTAAGTCGTCAGCGTTCTATCTGTACACGCTCGAGTTGGATTTGCACGCTTTGCACGCGATTTTGCGTGCACCGCAGGGCCATTTGTCAGTGTAAACCATTTATCAACATTTCGCGAACCAAGGGTTGGTTCATTTAAATATGAGGTCGGTCATCGCTGACCTGATTCCCTTGTGAACTGCTTTATTATCTTATCTAGTCTATTCGATCCCACTGCTGGGCAAAGGACTCCCCTTGATTTTTCCACTCTCGACTTTACGCGGTCATCCTCGACTTCTATGCCCGCCTTAAGGTGTCCAGTGGGTAGGTAACGACTCTAATATAATTTAATTAATTTTTATAAAATTTTTAGTCCTGGTTACTACTTACTGATTAGATTTACCTCACCCCCTCTGGGTCTTACTTTAGTCTAAATGGCCGTAAGCTGTTAAGGAGTAAGAGGGGAGGGGAGCATGAGCGAACAATACGCCGTATGGCGGCAGGCAGGCGGTAATGTTATTTTCGTATGGAGTATTCAGGGCAGAGTTCATTATTGGGCCTCAAGACATTTGGGAGACAGATTATCCTTGCAGCAGCCTACCTGTGTCCGGAGCCTATTTGAATTATGGTTGTTATTTATTTCAATTATGGTTATTTGGGGCGGACATGTTCGTCGCATGCACCCTGAGCGGTGGGCACGATCGTCACGCATTGGGTGCCTCATGACGGGTACGGTCACGAGCTTTAATATGTATACACTTTGGTACCATGTCATATTAACTTTTTTGACAAATTGAACTGTAAGTCTCACTAAATGTCAAGTAAGTTAGTGCGACAGAGTCCTAAAGTGGGTACATTATATTGCTCATGACTGTACAGGCGTCGTGGTAGACCTCGATAGAGATGGTGTGACAATGTACGAGGTTCTGTATAAAGAGAAATGATGTCATTTTCCTTTATACAGAACCTCGCATATAACGCTTATCGACAAAAGACACTCTTTAATAAAATCGTATTTATTTAGGCTCGCCCGTCCCGTACCCTTCTGTTTGTCTAGAGGAAACTATTGACAGCAATAATATTGTGTTTCCTTAATACATTTGAGGGACGCTACTGTTTCTCGTAACTATATTTTCCAGAGGTGGAGAACATTTTTATTTTGGTTGGAAAGTAGTCAGACTGGGTATTTGAAGTGCATTTTTTTGTGTACAAAGTTAATTGTGCAGGGGTCTTAGTAAAGTTGCAAACGGTTAAAAATGAACATATTGACAGTGACAGTGGTAGAAATATATGGGTTTGACATTTCATCTCATACGTCAATCCCATACATATTTTTATTCGTAAACAGTATCTCATATTGACGTTGTTAAAATGTTGTTCCAGCAACGGCTACCGCCTCCCGAGCGTGGGGTCGCCGTGGTGGATGTCACCCGAGTGCCTGCGCGGGCGCTGGTACGACCACCGCTCCGACATCTTCTCCTACGGCATCATACTCTGTCAGTTGATCGCCAGGGTATGTAAAATATACAATTGTTTGTTCTACAAAGATAAAAAAAGAAGAAAAAAGAATGACAGTATACAAACTGAGAAAGAGACGGAATCAACCTACATTTTTTTTATGGAAGATAGGCAAACATTTGACCACAATCTCACTTGATGACGATATGGCTGAGGATGAGACATGCTTACCTAGCAATTGCCTATGCATTATAGCTATGAAGAGATCCAGATTGTACTTATCGGGATACAGATTCGCGGGCAGAGAATTCCAGACCTTGCCGTTCGTATTAGAAACGAGGAAGCGAAACACTTCGTAGAGGAGCTGGTGGGCTATGTAAGGGTTGAACCACTGGGTGAGAGCCCTCAGCGCTCCCTATTTGTTCGGCCAAGTAGTTGCTGCTATCATAACTACAATAAGTCACGTCAAAAAATAAAGCATTCAATGCGCGAAAGTATCGAAGTCCTGACTCGTTGCCAAATTATGCAAACCTGTCATAGTTCTCAGGTGTTGGTTCTAATTTTGAATAATACTTCAATAAATCGCTGATGACAGTGGGATTGCGAATAGAAATTCCTATTAAATCATCCATATTGAATTTATAAACGCGAAACTAACTCTGTCTGTCTGTTATCTTACACTCTTTACCTTCACGCTTTAACCGCTGAACGGATTTAGTTGAAATTGCCTCTCTGGAGATAGTTTAGGTCCCAGGGAAAAACATAGAATAGTTTTTACCCTAGAACTCACCCCTTGAGGGAATGAAAAGAGGGTGGGAAAAAAATAACGTGCGATAATCGAAGTCAAGGCGAACGGATTCGCGGACCGTAAGCTAGTTCGTAATAAAAGTGAATTATGTGACATGTAATAGAGCTGGGTCATTGCAATTCTTCGTCCAAATAGATGGCACATGGGTTGCAACTGTGTTGGGTGACGTGATCGATAAAGTACATAAATATATTTTTCTACTCCTCTACTTTAATCTGGCATTTAAATAACCAAAAAGTACATAAGTACATACATAATTAAACTCTTTGAAAAAGTGTACGCTCTATGGCCTATAAAAGCATTGTTTACAAAGTGTAATTGTACTATAATGTCGCCAAAAAAGCATTGTTGTTGTTTTTTTTTTTTTGACCTGGAAACTGGCACCTTTACTTTGTTTGGTGCCATAGATATACTATAAAAAAGTATACATTTGCCGCCATTTTCCCGTGCGTTGGAAAATAAATTGGAAAATTTTTGTGTTTCGTTTAAAATTACGTCGTCGTAGAAAAAGTATTGTACGCAACGTTGTATAACTAGGTCAAAAAATGCTCGTGGCGTCTCTTATTGCGATGTTCGTCAAGGCTCACATCGCAACTCACGCCACTCGCATTTTTTGACCCTTCTTATACAACTGTTGCATAAAATACTATAATTAGATTATGAAAAGGGAGACTAGAAGGCTGCTTGCCAAAACAGTCTAAAACTGTTTTTGATTGTCATCATCGAGATCTATTTATCGTATCCATTTTAAGATAAATCTATGCTAAGTGCTGCTGCCAGTTATCTTGTGATACCTTCAAGCTCAGCTCACCCTAATTGATCTCTATGGTCCAACAAACGTAACGTGATTAGGGTTGAACCACATTTGGCACCACGGAACCGCTTCTCGTGTTCTCTAATGTCATCTCCCGTTATCCCGTTTTCAGGGTTCTCTGATCCTACATTCAAACTAAACGATGTTTTAATTCTCTCCATTCTTCCATCATGATGGGAAGAGCTCGGTGGCGCAGCGGTAAACGCGCTCGGTCTGCGATTGGTGAAGTTAAGCAACTTTCGCAAAGGCCGGTCATAGGATGGGTGACCACAAAAAAAGTTTTCATCTTGAGCTCCTCCGTGCTTCGGAAGGCACGTTAAGCCGTTGGTCCCGGCTGCATCAGTCGTTAATAACCACCAATCCGCACTGGGCCCGCGTGGTGGTTTAAGGCCCGATCTCCCTATCCATCCATAGGGAAGGCCCGTGCCCCAGCAGTGGGGACGCTAATGGGCTAGTGATGATGATGATTCTTCCATGATAACATACACTCTTGTAGATTTGAGATTTGATTTAAACCTGTTAAAAATTTTGCTGCACTAGTGTTGTCTATATGTGTACGGTCACGAGCATTAATATGTATACACTTTGGTACCATGTCACATTAACGTTTTTGACAAATTGAACTGTAAATCTCACTAAATGTCAAATATGTTAGTGCGACAGAGTCCTAAAGTGGGTACATTATATTGCTCGTGACTGTACATCAATAATAAAATAAATAAATTATGTTTGATTATCAGGTGGACGCCGACCCGGACGTGCTGCCTCGCACGGACAACTTCGGCCTCAACTACATGGCGTTTGTGGAGCTGTGCGATGAGCACACGGTGCCAGACTTGCTGCGGCTCGCGTTCAACTGCTGCATTGTGAGTGCTTCGTACAATTCGTTTGCTTTTCTGCTTGATTGGAAGTAAAGAAAGCAACTAAAATGCGTTCAGCTTTAAGCTCTCGTCACACGGCCGGTGTGACAGGGCGCTAGTACGTCACACTTCGGGCGCTTGCCATCCCGCCGCCGACGGCTATGTGCTGAACTAGTGTCTAATCAATTTGTCTTTTTTAGTACACACGTACAACAATCCGTGAAATAAACAAATTATTCATATATTATGTAATGTTGTATTCCAGTACGAGCCGAAGGCGCGGCCGCTATTCCCCGAGATAGTGGAGAAGCTCGCCGAGGTGAAAGAGACGCTGGACGACGCTGCCTGGCGTTGCCACACGCCCAACACCGCTGAGAGGTATATCACAACTTGTCTACCTAGAACCTAGACATACCACGCCGTGTGTACCGTAAGAAGTTATAATCCGCGTCAGCGTGAAGAGATCCGCTTGGAAGATTCATACTAACCATATGATCTAAATCCAACCTTAAACTTTCGTCACACTGCTGGCGTGACAGGCCGCCAGCTCGTTACTTGTGGTTTTAATATACTGATACGTAAATTAAAGAGATGTCACACCGTGGGCGCTTGATGTTGGCGATGTGGCAAGAGCTTTCATTTTCACATATGTCCTAAAGATATAATGTCGTCATTGCAGTGAGGAAGCGGACTCGTCAGGTCCGCGATCGTGCCCCGGGCTATACGCGTGGCGGCGCCCGCAGCGGTACAAGTCTGAGGGCAGCCCCCGACTACAGCATTACCATGATCATTGTGAGTCCATATCTCATCATTTTATAGCTCTTCTTTTCATAAAGCTCTGTTCCGTGGTGGTACAATGTGTTTGTGTCCGCTTGCAGTGCAGCACCGGCGCTCGCTGTCGGAGCTGGAGTGGTGCGAGGCGGGCGCGGGCGCAGGCGCGGGCCCACGGCGCGAGGCGGGCCCGCGCGCGCCGCACCGCTCGGCGTCGGCGCTGGCGGGCGTGCGCGCGCGGCCCGCGCCGCCGCGGCTGGCGCGCCTGCACCGGCTGGCGCACATCATGCTGCTGCGGGACGCGCACGCCGCGCCCACGGCGCCGCGCCCGCTGCACACGTTCCGCGGCGTCAAGAAGATCCTCGAGCCCGCCACCGAGCGCGCCGGCGGGTTCTCGTCGTGCGTGGAGCTGCCCTCGCCGCTGGTGCGCGTGGACGCCGAGCCGCCGCTGTCGGACGACGAGCCGCGCTGCGCCTCGCTGCCCTCGTCCCCCGGCCTCAGCCGCCGCGGCTCGCTCGAGCGCGTCGAGCCCCCGCCCCCGCCCCCGCCGAAGGCTGGCCCCGTCACCATCCAGAAGAGCAACTCGAGCGTCGAGCTCCGCCGCCGCGGCTCCTGCGAGAGTGGCATCTTCTCTGTCGCGAACGAGGACTTCTGCCCGCAGCACCCGGGCGCCGAGTGCTTCTACGGCGCGATGTGCCCCTGCTCACTGATGGGCTGCCACCGCTGCTGGTGGTGGCGACGCGACCAGTCGGACGAGTCCCGCGACGAGGCCCACGACGAGTTCGAGGAGGCCCGCGACGCCGGGCTGGAGGAAGAGTGCCGGCCGCGGGTACGCATGTGCTCGGACTGCCTGCTCATCTACGACCGCATCTTCAACGCGCGCTCCTACCGCCAGCTGCCGCGGCCGGCGCCCGGCTCCGCCAACTCCAGCCTCTTCGTGCTCGACGACTCCGCGCTGTCCACCACCACCGTCAGCTCGCTGAGGAGCCTCGACGACCTCGAGGAGACACCCCCGCGGACCGAGGATACCAACACTGCGAGGAAGACCTTCGAGCACGAGATAACGTCGCCCTTCCTCTGCGGGAAGCTAGACGCGAGCCGCCCGGACTCGGACGCCTCCGAGACTCCGGAGCCTACTGAGAAAGTGAAGGAGTACCACATTCTGAACCGGTGTTGTTGTGTCAGTCGCGCCAAGTGTCTCGGCGGGTGTGTCTCGCATAAGACTTTGGACGAGGACGACTTGTACATGCTCCATCGAGGTCCGCTGATCAACCACTTGCTGAATTCCACATACAAGCGCACGTCGAGCGTGTACACGGACAGCTCGGAGGACGTGGCGTCGCTGGCGGGCTCCGACAGCCTGTACTGCGACGACCGCATCCCGCGCCACGTGCGCTCCGCGCAGATATCCAAAATCGTCGAATACTTTGAGCGCAAAGGCGCGGACTTCAAGTGCGAACGGACTTTCAAAGGCCACTCTAGGTTTAAGATGAGCAATTTCGGGGGGAAAGTCGAGATGTTACAGTTTGGGAAGAAAGAGGGGGATAGGAGTGAGAAGGAGTATTTTGTGGATGTGAAGCATAGAGGGGGGACGGGGGCGAGTCGGCTTTCAGAGCTAGTGGGGGATGACGGGTGTGGGAGGAAGTGTCTCGCGCAGCAAAGACTGATGATTTGCGAAGGAGCGGTCAAGTCGAAACTGCCGCTCTTCGACAAGAAGTCATAACGGTAGGCGGTCCCGGTCGACGGCAAAATCTCTTTAACAGTCCCTTAAATTTTAAGAGACTATAGAGTTGGGCCAAGGCAGCATGTGATTATACAAGGTGTCAGATGAAGTGGTGCAGTTAGAGATACGCTGCGCTGAAGTCAATTGAAATACTTAGCAATAGATTAATAATTATTATCCAACTTCAAACTTAACCACCTTTTAACATACATCACTCCATTTAACATCCTGTAAAAACGCGATTTAAAATAAACTAAAACGTGTCTTCTCCTTAACTAGACCGAATCGCATTTACGAACGCCTTTCGCCCAAAAACTACGTCTATTATACAGATAATCTGTAACTTAATTAAAATTTAATAACTAATAAAAACCCACTAAATTAAGTTCTACAAAAATATACACCGAATAGAGAGACTTTGCAGTCGACTGATTTTTGTTGGGTAGTTGTGTCAAATTTACAGTGACTAGTGACTTCCATAGTTTAAAAGATATTTTTATTCGTAATATAAATACAGGCAAGAGAGCAATATCTTTTATTGGAGACTTCTAGTTTATTCATGTTATACAGTAGTTGCAAGGCTAGTGCCAACGTGTCAAACTAATTCGTACGCGGGACTTGGAAAAGGTATCGCTTGAACACGATAAAATCCCTCCATTAATAAATAATACTTTATTATTAAACCCCTTTTTATTAAAAGACTTTTATTTACAAATAAATAAATATATTATTTTTATTTCATAAATCAGTAAATATTGTAGGTGTGCAATAATGTAGGTAAAATATTATACCAGTGATAAATTAAAATATTTTCCAAAGACATTGTTTTGAACGTTCAAACGGCAGTTTTAAATAATTGTGTGTTATAAACCGGTAAAAATGAAAAGTACCGGTCTCTAACGAAAAAATACCGGTTTCTCAAGTCCTGCTCAGTCCAAAATGTGTAACAATATAACGTGGACTGTCGAAAATACTGACAATATATACTATGAACATGAAAGTTATAGATTGAAGTTTATTTTACGACTGAATTAAATTATAAGCATTTCTTTGGGTTGAGATTGTAAGGAATGATCGTAGAAATTGTTTAGGAGATTAGTCAAATACGGACGGTTAGTCACGGCGGTCGAGTAGTCCTTGTTGGTTAAATGCTGGCCTATTCAAGTTTAAAATAGGGCCTTTTTAGTCGACTTTAGTCTAAATATATAGCATATTGTCGTCGAGATATTCGTTGGGATTTTAATAACAAAAAGGGAGTATGTTTTCCTTATTAATATAACGAGATAAAACGTCATGTAAATATATATATTTAGGTTAATTTCATTTCATTAATATACTTTTAATTTATATACAGTATTATAATAGTACTTGCCAGTTCAGATTATTTTATCGTAAGTATGTAAATAATTATGTTTTAAGTTTTATTACTGTCATAATAACATTTTGTACTTTTCGAAAATGGCAACGGTTTTTAGTACTGATCTTAATATAAGTAGTTTAGAAAGTATTTCTTTTTATAGTAATTTAATTGATAGTTTTCATTTCTACACGTTTAACTTGACACTTACTCCGTCGGATATCACGACAACGTCAAGTGCCAAGTGATTAAATCGAGCTACATAAAACTTTATAATATTTATTTTACAAGGACAAAGTCGCAGATTGAGTTATTTAGAAAATAGATTTATTTCGTATTTTATTTGGAATTGCATATTTCTTATACATTTGAAAGATTTCTTATTCAGTTTTTTGTATAGCTAACATGGACTTGATTCGTCCTTGGAGTAAATTGTATATGTATAAAATGTTATATTTACACGGAGTGGCGCGAAACTAGTCTTTTTAGGCGCGTTGCTTACACGTCCGTCGTTCGAGTAGGTATCCGTGATTTTTTTTAAACAAGTTTGAATAACTTTAATTATGTATAATAAGGCACCCGAACCGTCTAAGATGCGTAACGCCTTTAGACTTCCTTTCCTATATATAAAATCGATGTACAAATACGTGTCAAATCACACATTACTTGAAAACGTTAGTTATTATCATGAAATAGTGTCTCTATAACACTAGACATTGGCAGCAAATCAAGATGAAACAAATATAAGTGTATATTTTTAAACATAAAATTGTTAATATTAAACAACTGATAATATTTCTTTTACGTATACCTACAACTGATGATAATAACTGATGTATATTCAACAAAATATTTATTAGTAACGATATTTTTGTAAATACAGTATTACACATGTATTTAATATTCATCGTCATATAATATTTTATCTTGATCGCGGTATATTGTTAAAGTCAGGGTATTTGGTGAACGTGTATAATAGTGAACGAATCAAAATTATTCCATTTTTAAATATTATGGTGTGACGGAAAAGGTAAGGACGTTTATAAAGAAACATGTTATTTTACGGTGAACGGAAGGAAACATGGAAGTATTATTGTTGCTCAAAATTGACGCAACGAAAATCGTACCTAGCCTTTATTGCTGTCGTATAAAAGTATAAATAGGCGCGAGCCTGTCACGTACTGGTATGTCAACTTATTTCCGAAACGGCGTAAGTACCTAAACACAGACAAATAGTGTCATAATATCTATAACTTTGACGTGTTTTTTTTTTAGTGTACTGTTATTTTTCCACCGTGAGTGTGTTTTGGCGTCATTATCAACTGCAGCAAATGTAAAGAGACTGCTTGCATGTTTAATTCCGTTCACTGTTATTTTAATACCACAAGACACTGGGCGAGTGAATAGATTTTGACGTTTAGCAGAAGCTTAAAATAATTATTTAAAATGTGGAATATTGATGGTGCAAGAGTAGTTTACAAATATCAAAAGCTAAGTATTTATTTTAGTTAACCAATAGACATATATTAATAGCCTTATGTGAAAACAGAATAGGAATTCGTTGAAATATTAGTTAGAACCATCCCAAATCAAGGAGTTAGAAAGAAACAACAAACAAATGTCGTTTTGCTAGAACGGGACGGAGCATTCCCCTACTACGGATTTTAACTATTACTATATCTGGCGTTAGTTGAGATATTGATAAACGCCTCAGATCAATCTTAGCATGTTCCTACCTACAACAAGGATCTTGTAGTACTTCGATGACATTGAAGAGGGCGCTAGTGTGCAATCTCTTCACATCTGTCATAAAATGACGTTTTCTAGGAAGACGGCGTTAGTTCCCATTTTGGCCGCAAGTTCCCATTGTCGCTCATACGTCTTGCGCCTTTCACTCGCCCAGCTCGAAACAACAGTGCCAAACGAGATATTAATATTTTTTTTACTTCACAAAAGTGTTGGAACATTTTTTCAACAAATGTTATATCTCCCTGAGCAATTACTTGTCCGTCCAATAGGCCGATGGATTCGCTAACAGCTAATTAGAGGCTTAACCGACTGAAATAAAGCAGCTTTTTGCATACTTCATTGTTCAAGGGTGTGTTTTATAGCTTTTGACGTTTTTTCTTTGTGTCATATGGGTAACGTTACATCAATAACATAGGGAAATTCGCTAGTCTATCGTTCTGTAAAATGAAGGCGAAAACTCAAGCGAGTGAGACAAACTTATACTGGATTTTTCTAGAAACTTGTTAATCGCCCAGTGGAACTAGACCCGCGACTCGCGCGAGTTTATCGTAGCGCCATCTATCGACATATTTAACTTGTATTGGTGTAGTCGTAAGTGCATCATATCTATTTCAATAGCTCAAACCGTAACACAAAGGCTGAGGGTTCAAGGTTCCTATTGAATTCTCGTTACAATTTTACTATAAGCGGCCTATTCGAATCATAGAAATATACTGAGAAAGATTCCAACATGGCGTCTTTCACCGATAACGTCAAGTGCTTAAAACACCCTCGCATGTATTTGCAGCAACTTGTTAGCCTTCAAACATACAATTGTGTTTAGTATAATGATACGCTTAATCTGCACATGTTAACTAACAATGTTAATTTTGTAGGCTAATGATCCTGATTCCTGCAAACACCTCCTAATTTTATTTTAACTTAATTCCGTCGGGTAATATAAAATTTTAGTAGGATTTTTTTAATGTCTGCCTAAAATTGACGTGTGTTCCAGCCTGACGATTACGCGTCCCTTTCCTTTTCGCCGGATAAGAAAATGACAGGTATAACTTAAAATAAACTTAGATGGTGTCTACTGGAATCAGCAATGTTAATATAAGCCTTAGAACTAGAGTCATTTAGTTCGTTATCGAGTAACGAAAGTATCATTAACGGCGCGGGAATAATACTTATTGCTAATTATAAAAACGGTTAAATAAAATTGTATAATGCTAAATGCGTGCTTTCCTCTGCGTAAAGTTTTCAAATCATTTGTAAAATTAAGTGTCTACAGTGCGTTTTACTACAAATTGAATTTTGAATTTGAAATTGTTACCATAGAATAAAGAATAATATCTACTACATATAGAAAGGGAACTCCGCCCCGCCCGATTCGCATCGGCCGCCGACCTCACCCTCTCTTAGTCTAAAGTAAACCCTTCAGGGGGATGAGTCTCAGTACCGATACGGGAGTCCAGTTACGAGTACTAATATGTATTCACTTTGGTACCATGTCACATTAACTTTTTTGACAAATTAAACCCTAAGTCCCATTAAATGTCAAATATGGTATTGCGACAGGGTTCTAAAGTGGATACATGATATTACTTATGACTGTCCATTCTATACGTAGAAACTTTAATCTATGGTATGCATACAACTTTTAATAACCGAATTCATAAAAAGTCATATTAAACGCACTGTAAACAAAGTTACACATATTTTTTTGCAATTTTTGTTGACTAGTTTGTGCATGTAACTCAATAATTAGCTAAATCACTATTGCACGCGGATGTTTCGGTGATATTTATAACTTGTTCTCTACGAATAATACGTCCCACTGCTGGGCATAGGCCTCCCATTCAACAAGAGGAAGCATGGAGCATACTCCTCCACGTTGCTCCATTACGGGTTCATAGTACCAAAGGGTATATAGCATTCTCACTCCACCATTTCTTTTTCGAATTCGAATGGCATTAATTGGCTGTTTGACACAGCTAGTGAATGCCATTCGAGGCAAAAATAAATAATATGTCAGCGGTTTAAGTGTGAAAACAGTGCCTTTTATTGATAACTTATTTACAAGTGGCATCTAAATATTTAAAATGAGTAAAAGCAACTAATGACTAGGCGTGTAGGTATACCCTGTCGACTGGCCAGGGACGATGTAGGAAGGTCCCATTAAGCCCCCGCCACTTAATGTACCATAATTAGAGAGATATATATTCACATCTCTCGTCTCTTTCGCGCTAGGCGATGAACTATATATCTGTCCCTATATTAAATAGGGTTTAGTGGTTGTTTCGTAGAGAGCGAGATATAAACATCTAATCGACTGGAATAAAGCTGTTCATTTTATGTTATTTCGTATGTACAATGGTACAAATCTCATTATGGAGAGCTCCAAGTGTACCGAGACGTAGGATTATTATACTTATATTGTCAAACGTACCTGTTGAACACCAGTTATGTATAATGTGCAATAGAATACTTGAATCACACAAGGCTGCTTCGGATTCAATTTTAGTTCAATGTATTGAAGAAATTTTACATACAAATCGAACAATACAATAGAGAGTTATTGTATTATTTACATATAATATTATATGGTATTGCAATAGAGAGCTATCCACACTAAAGAAATTATCAATTAAAAAAAATAAAGTTTGAACTCTGCATTGTTCTGTGGCGAATTCGGATAACACAACTTCATCATCAGCCGTACGACGCCCACTGCTGGGCATAGGCCTTCCCCAAGGATCTCCACGACGATCGGTCCTGCGCAAGGCGCATATCACAACTTACCATGTTAATATCACTGAAATAATAACTCATTTTTTTCGCAATTTAAAATTGGACTTTATGTAATTAGGTTGATGCCGCTTTAGTCACGAATAGTTTTTATTATCTGCAATACAGAGACACTAATCTTGAACCCGCAGTACGGTGTAACTTTTCTCAAAATAAATGGTAACACCAAAAAATGTTTCAACACTAAAAGCGTCTTGCCGGTAAAAAAAAAACAGTTTTTTTTTATTCAAGGGTAAAGTTACACCACAATAAGCATATCAGTTTCAGGATACTTAGATAACTAGTTATTTGGATAATAATGTTAGAATTAAACAATTTCACTTGCGAGAGGACTCGCTAACACGACAAGATGCAATAATTTGTCTACTAGCAATTTGGTTTAAACTTGTCATTGTAAACAGTTATATTATTAACATTTTTCAACGGAATGCCTGTCCATAATCCGACTGATATATTGAAAGACAATATCTACTAATTCTACGTGTTTCGGACGAATTCTCAAGAAAGAAGCCCTTTTCTTCTATCTGGTAGATTGTGAGGTCGGTGACCGCAGTATACTATAAAAAAATTAACCGTCTGTTGTCCATCGAAGTCTCTCGCAAGCGAGTCCTGTTATCAATATAAGTTCTTGTAAATATTCCTAACGTTCCTTGTTTAAGGCACTAACGAATAGAATTTTTTGTTAACGGTTGTGTCTTTACATACCCAGACTTGTGTTAGATAAGTGAGCCGGTCGAGGCAGCGATTATTTGTAACGAAGGTGGTATTAAATATATTTTGTTTCAATTCTGGATTTTCATTTCGTTACAAATATAATATACCCAGTTTTTGGAAGAAAAATCTTTACTTGTATAATTATTATGTAATATTTATTCACGTTTCATAACAAAATCCATATTTTAGGCAATGTTCACAAATAACAAGGTTAGGCACTGAATATTTTTCGTCAATTTCTCATGAAGTACCAAAATTTACCTCTTTTTGCACTAATGTGATTGTAAAATGTATGCTATGCTTTGAATGTTCCTTCGGGGTCGAAGTCGTCGTCTTCACACACATTTATTCCAGGAATCATTATCTTAATCGGTTCGTCCGGTAGCGGATGTTTCTGAAATAAAATATGACTTGTTTATCTAAGTAGGTACTAATGTTAGGCCTTTTTTTGACGTGACTTATTGTAGATTTGCCGCAGATGGCATTAACTACTTGGCCGAACAAATGGGGAGCGCTGAAGGCTCTCACCCAGTACAACGTTTAAGACAACAGGCCTGAGGGTACCCAGTTGGGCGCGAACCTCGGCTCAGGGCATCGTCTGAGAGGAAGAATATTTGAAAGGATTAATCGACCCTAGTGGGTCGCCAACAATAAGCGCTGAATGATCGTCTACCACGCCGGCGGTGTCGGTATCGGGGTTCTGATGTGTTTGGTGTCGCGAGCTGATTGGCCACCTCTATGGCTAGAATAATCGTCGGGGAATATTAGGCCAAATCTTCTTTATTTATGACTTAAACTATGTTCGACGGGGGGTGAGGTAAATTTAGCACAGACGCCGGTAGGAAGCGGAGAGTTGGCGTTCTCTATGTAGTATTATTCCTTATTCTATGACTGTTTGCCACCTTATAGCATAAATGCGAGCGAGATAGACAGTCCGCGCGCAGTCTTTAGGCTGAATTTCCATTGACGGGGACCTATGCGGAGATGAGCGGAGATGTGCAGGAATCAACCAATCACCGTGAGGGAGAGAGTGACAGAGCGTCTTCGTTTTTCTCTCTCTCGAACGCTGTGATTGGTCAAATCCGCACATCTCCGCTCTTCTCCGCCCATCTCCGCGTCAATGGAAACGCAGCCTTATGCTATGACCATACGGCTCTACATAGTTATCCGTTTTTGGACTTTGTACTAAATGTGTCTCTAAATTGTCTTTTGATAACTCATGGTTCATCCCATTAGAGACTTCGGGCGAGAGTATAGATATGTATGTACGTAGTGTGTTCATGTGTTGTGTTCGTCTGTAATTATGAGTAGATAAGATAAATCAAACAACACAATGACGCATTGTATTATATATATGGAACTTGTGATTCGGTCATTGGCATCAATATAAATTACATTTTTAAGTATTTCGTGTAAGTACTCACTTGTTATCATTTATTATCTACCTACTTACTGATAAAGTTAAAGCGACGCATCGTTAAAGGCATTTTATCGTAACGTAAGTTTCAGTCATCTGGTGATTCCCCATCGTCTGTGGAATTGTTTTCATACACACATAGACTCAGAGACTTCAACCGCTATGTATTAATTATTTTGGTAAATAAAGCATTTTTCATTTTTTTTTATTATTTTTTTTCACACATAAGATCACACCCATTTCTCGTTGGGGTAGGGTGGCCCTAGCAAAATATTTAGGTGGTGCGAGACCTCAGTGGCACCCCTGAGCCCTTTAAAATAAAAAATGTTGTTAACGGCCACCAGGTATAAGCAATCTAACTAGATGAAGTTAGTTTGCGGCCAGGGTGAACCAGTCTTGGTTGATTTTGGCACAAACCCCCCCCCCCCCCCACCCCCCACCCCACATATTTCGGTGCCCGGTGCAGTGGCACACCTCGCACCGCCCTAGGGCCGCCACTGGGTTCAAATTCAAATTCAAAAATATCTTTATTCAGTAGGTAACATAGTTACACTTTGAATCGTCAATTTTTACTGAACGTCTCATCCGCCTAAAACTACTGCAGCTTCTCACAACCTGTAGGCAGAGATTACAGAATTCCACTTACTACGATCCTAACACACCACTTTCGCTTCCTCCATTCTCACCAAAGTCTTCATGCATGCTCGCCGGTATTGTTTTACTACCAAATATCTCACATGCAAAGTACATAACAGATAAAGAAAGATGTAAGTACTTTTAAAGTAGGAAAATAGGTACCAACTCGACCATTCTTCCATTATTCGCATGGCAGTGAGGGACTTTCCAGTTCACCAAAAAATATAGATTGCGTTGTACATGCCTTCGGTTAATTTTCTAATTTCATGGATAACAGACATATGCATCTCTTATCTCTGTTTTTGGGTATAAATGATGACTCTTGTTATTACACTCAGGCACAACACATCTTCCACCCATTATTATTCTGTTAAAAATAAAGCAATATAGGCAGCAACATAATTCTATATCAACATGCAAGAATAACCTCGGCACAGGGCCCTAGACGTTCTTAAAACTTGTGGGACAAAAAGTAAGCAGTCATACCCGTCTCGATCCCTGTATGCGCTCCGTACCACACGGGCTCTGGTTGCGGCTCATGGCTTCCGCGTTACACGCTACGTTCACTACCGTCTTCCATAGGAAGTCCACCTTCTGCTGCCACAGGTTCCCGAGGTCGTAGAACCTGCACCGACGAGTCGTTGTCTTTCGGCGGATTACACCTACACCTACATACATCGCAACGGGTCAGAATGCAACGTCCCAGCCGGGAAAACCAGGGGTTTAAACCAACCAAGGGTTTAAACCTACCAAGAGATTAAACCAAGGGGGGTGGGGGTGGTATTTGTATATCGTTACACCAGCCTCGGTGGTTAGAGCTTCAGGCTCACGATCTGAAGGTGCGGATTCGATTCCCGATGGGGACATTGTCGAAATCACTTTGTGAGACTGTCCTTTGTTTGATAAAGACATTCAGACTTTAATCGCCAGACTGTCTGAAAAAGTAAGATGTTTCCGTGTTTAGGAAGGCACGTTAGGCTGTTGGTCCCGGCTATTAGCCGTAAAAACACCCCCACCAAACAGCAGTGGAGCAGCGTGGTGGAGTATGATCCATACCACTTCAGGTTGATTGAGAGGAGGCCTGTGCCCAGCAGTGGGACGTATGGATACACCACACGAAGCATCTAAATACGCGCGTATTACTACGTTTCCAAGTGTAGAATGGGCCACAACTTGACCAGGCCCTCAGGCAGTCTGCCAGTACCTGTATAGGAAGCCGAGGAGTCCGAAAAAGACAAACGACCCTCCGAGGATGGGGATCCAGAAGCTGGAGCCTCCAGAGGCAGCCGCCGGGAGCCCGCCCGCCGCCGCGATGCGTCGCTGCCTCTCTAGCTCTTCAGCGCTGGTGGGGAACACATAGCAGTCATAAGCTCAAGGCTATATATCCCAATGGGGTAGTCAGAGGTACATTCATCGCAATATGAACTAAGTATACATCGTCGCCGTCGATATATGAAGTTCCCCGAAGAAACAGAAGGCGCTGTACAGAGCCGTCATTTAACCTTCTAACGACCTCCGCGGTCCATTGGTTGAGTGTTAGGCTCACGATCCGGAGGTCCCAGGTTCGAATCCCGGTGGGGACATACCACAAAAATTACTTTGTGATCCCTAGTTTGGTTAGGACATTACAGGCTGATCACCTGATTGTCCGAAAGTAAGATGATCCGTGCTTCGGAAGGCACGTTAAGCCGTTGGTCCCGGTTACTACTTACTGATGTAAGTATGTAGTCGTTACGTGAGTCATGTCAGGGGTATTTGGCGGCGCAATAATAACCCTGACACCAGGGTTGATGAGGTTGCTAATCCACCTCACAACCCACACGATAGAAGATAATTTTAAAAACGTATACGTTGCCACTTAACTTCCATACGGTTTATGACACATACATAGAGGACTATTTTAAAAGTTAACTATGTTGGTATTTTCAATCTAGAATGGAATATTTTTAATAATATCCACATAGCCAACTTATATCACGCAGCGACAGTTTATATGAGTGTAGGTATAGTAAATATGACAGTACAGTACGTTCTCATCAAAAATACCTTTATTCAGTAGGTAACATAGTTACACTTTGAATCGTCAATTTTTACATAACGAACGTCTCATCCGCCTAAAACTACTGCAGCTTCTCACAACCTGTATAGCCGGGGAAAAGAAGCTGCAATAAAAACCTCGGCACAGGGCCCTAGTGGTTCTTTAAAAAAATAAAATGACAAGTTGAAAAAAAGTGACAAGTTAGAAACTAGCCTATTTACTATTTTAACCTCGTAAGGCCGAGATTTCCAGACACAATAGTTAAACAATGGGGTTTGGATTTTAAAAGGACATTCGGTCTTACGACTATAAGTATATCCCATTTTATTATTACCTAAACCACCACACATGTAATCTACATTTATTAAAAGAATGCAATGAGAGGCGACCATTACAATGTTGCAAATGAAGTGAGGTCATAATGTAAAATTAGTACCTACCCTATGCGTAAGTAAGCCGCAAGATTTAAACAACTGTTTCCGGTTACAACAATAAGATCTGATTACATACTGCCTAAATATTTACACTATGTTTGCTACTTGGTACACAGAAATTATATATACAGAGTGGCCTATAGGTTCACGTTCAAGATTAAATAATAGAGGGGCTCATTGGCTACCAGAAACACCCGTATGTTCAGCGATTATTTAGGGTTTCCGAGATATTATGACCCATTTTGTACCCTGTATAAAAATAGATATAACAACGATACTGGTCATTCCGTTATTCTCAGTCTTATTTTCCCATTCATCATCCATCTTAGGACTTTCTACAGTGGCTGTACGCTCTGCCCACCGCATTACGGATTATGGGCGAGATTTTATGTAGGTATGTATATACATATGTTCTGGCTAGAAGCTCACCGAAAACGAAATCCTATTGTTTATTTAAACCTAGCATGAAAGCAGGATCAATGCCGTAGAAATGAGGTCTTTTCGTAGCATCTGCGGTGTGAAATTGAGTGATAGAGTGAGAAACAGTGTGATAAGACAGAGATGTGGTGTAAAAGACGATATAGTGATTAAGATTGAGAAGGGAATGTTAGGTTGGTTTGGACACGTAGAGCGGATGAAGGATAATATAATTGCAAAAGCGGTATATAAAGCGAAAGTTGATGGTAGGGCTGGCAGAGGAAGACCGAGAAGGACTTACGATGACCAAATTGGAGATGTCCTGAGAAAAGATTCAATACGATCTACTCCGAACCGGCGTGCGTGTATGAAGCGATTGATGAATGTGGAGGAAGCAAGAGAAGTGTGTCAGGATCGAAGCAAATTTTAATGGAATTCTATAGTCTCTACTTACCCCGGTGGGAAATAGGCGTGAGTTTATGTATGTGTATGTATGTTATTTAAACCTAACTCTCATGTCCGACTAATCAAAATAAAACACATAACACGTCATAAGCTCAAGGCTATATCCCAATGGGGTAGTCAGAGGTACATTCATCGCAGGATGAACTAAGTATCCACACCTCACCGAGCTAAAAAACCTAAATAAACAAAACAACACTGTAATAGGTTCTGTAAACTTACCAATCACACATCACTGTCAATTTTCTAAATCCATATTCGGAACGGCAAAAAGATTAGATTTGAATGCAAAGATTAAGATATAGATTGTTGTCTAATATTTATTTTATCACATTTCTAGTTATTTTGCTCATTTTTCCAATTTTGACACGTATTTGACACGAGTGACAATTCTTCTTTTTCAGACGTGCGTCAACACTTGTCGTAAGAAGAATTCTTTGTGGTGCAATTGTGATTGGAGTCCCCCTCCGAAGGAGGGAACTTAAGTCTCGTGTGAAGGATATGAATCTGAAAAAAAGAAAGCAAAATGGAAATTATTTATTATTAAATCTTCTTCTTCTGTCAAAAAAGTTAATGTGACATGGGTTCAAAGTATAATACATATTAATATTCGTGACCGTACGGTTACGAGCATTAATATGTATACACTTTGGTACCATGTCACATTAACTTTTTTGACAAATTGAATTGTAAGTCTCACTAAATGTCAAATATATGTTAGTGCGACAGAGTCCTAAAGTGGGTACATTATATTGCTCATGACTGTACGTTCATGAAATTAGTAGGTTAAACGTAGAAAAAACTGTACAGCGCCATCTATATTGATTTTGAAGAACGTGCTCTGGAAAGTCCCCCATTAATTGAAATTAATCGAGGTTTTGTGGAAGGAAATCGCATTCGAATGTGATTTTTCAAAAAGGCGCTTATGTGGTTTTCGCTGCAAGCCAATAAGACAATAAGCAGCAGACTGAATGTGTTCTATTTATATTTTATTCGCTACCAGCCCAGGATAGAATAGACGAGACTCATTATTACAGCGCATTTCACTGGGTCAAAGATAAATTATGAAATTCTAATTACTAAATAATGTAACGACTACTTACTTACATCAGTAAGTAGTAACTGAATGGACGACAAACATAATAACAGCCCCCGTGGTCCAGTGGTTGAGCGTTGGGCTCACGATCCGGAGGCCCCGGGTTCGAATCCCGGTGGGGGAAACAAAAATCCCTTTGTGATACCCAGTTTGGCTAGGACATTGCTGGCTGATCACTTTGGAACTGCGGCGGTTGGCACTATTTACTTAAATGAGTATGCAGTCGTTACATGAGCCATGCCTGGGCGTATGCCGGTTCAATAGTACCTGACCCTGACATCAGGGTTGATGAGGTCGATAAAACGCATGAGAGAAGTAGAAGAACAAATCACAAATAAGAATCCCATACCTCCGGCCCACGGCGATGCTTCTCCGATTTATAGCAAGGCTCGTCTTTTCCTTTCTTGGTTCTTGTTGTCCTCGCCATTGCAGGAGTCGAAGTCTTCGCAGTCGATGGCGGAGTATCACGAAATCTATCGCACAGAATTGACAGAACTCCCGCTCCAATGACAGTAGCTGCAATGATGGCCACCAGACGGAACTTGGCACGGTCATCGGGTCCACTTGACATTATGTACTAAAACTCAGGCCGAGTCTGGAACACATAATCATAACATGATGATGAGGTCCAGCCGGTTTCGGCTATAGCGACTACTTCAATTTCGACGTCCTTGTGCCCGCACGTAAACTTTTATTTAGACGTGACTTATTTAATTTGCCGCAGATGGCATTAACTACTTGGCCGGACAAATGGGGAGCGCTGAACGCTCTCATCCGGCACAACGTTTAAGGCAACAGGCCTGAGGGTGCCTGGCGCGAACCTCGGCTCAGGGCGTCTGAGAGGAAAAATATTTGAATCGCATGAAAACAAACATTATGTTTGAAAAAAAATAGTGATCAACACTTTGTTAATATCAGGAATAAAAATAAACTTGCTTTACATGGCAGTCGATTGCATTTAAGATCAATAAAACGTTTTAACAATAAGGTCCCCATTGTCATTCAGAATTTACTTTTGAACCGTTTTAAGACAGGAATTAAACAAAAATTTTGTAAAAATGGTTATTATAAGGTTAGTGATTATTTAGAAGATATGATTGCATATATGGGATTAACCGTCTGGGAACTGATATTAGGCAGCAAAAATATATTATGTTTTTTTAAAGAACGTCTAGGGCCCTTTGCCGAGGGTTTTCTTGCAGCTTCTTGCAGGTTGTGAGAAACTGCAATAGTTTTTTTTTTAAATAGCTGCGACCAACGGCTTGACGTGCGCACGTGATCTGCGAAGCACGGAATCATCTTACTTTTTCGTTCAGTCATTTATCAAGTGACTCATGCCTGCAATGTGCTTGCCAAAAATAATGTAGGTACTTATATCAATCCCAAAAAAGTAAAAAACATTTTAGGGGTCATTTTTATCCGGCTCCCCACAAGGGTGATTGTTAACTTTAAAAATAAGACGAGTTTTATAAAGAACTCGAAAAAAGAAAGAAAAAACTTAAGCAAACAAATGCCTACTTTTGAGCTGGACTGGTATCGAATAAAAAAAACGCGTTTACCTTGCTAAACAGTATACCTACTTATTCTTTTTTTACGTGACTTATTGCGTATGTCATATTTAACTACTTGGCCGGACAAATGGGGAGCACAGAGGGTTCTCAACTTGTAAATTATATTCCCAGTCATATTATTGCACAAAGAAAGAAACGATTACAGAGTTAAAAGGTTATCTAATACAGAATACAAGGCAAATATAATAATATAATCGCTTAAAGCGGTGCCTTCCACGCAACCAAACTTTTTACACCCGAAGGAACAAAATCTTTGCTAGGTTTGTAGGTGACTTGTTATAATTTACATTTTAATATATACAATAATACACAGTCACACATAACATAACCGACCAAAGTTAAAATGTTAGTGGTACCTTTTCCTTCAGAAAAATACTGATAAAAATCCTAGCTTAGCTGGTCTTCAGCAATCAGACCCTCACGATCGTGTTATCTCGGATGTAAAGGGTTATGGTGAAAGAAGTTTATTTACACTGGAATAATTATAGTACTTACTTAAATAAATATTAAAATATAGAAAAATATTAAAAATTCTACTAATAATTTTAATAATTCTACCACAGGTACATGTCTATCTACGTTACGCAAGCAATATAGAAATAAATTACACAAACCAGTAAACAGATTTGAACTTGTCTCAAAAAATTCGGTCATCATGTGTAGTGAGTGTATTCGGTTGTACAATAACTCCCGGAGTCATTTACGACTACGAATATGAACAAATTCAGAACTGCTCTTAAGACATGGCTTGCACAAAATGTTTTAATGACGTCAAAGAATTTTGGAATGAAAACTAATAAATAATTATTTCATAGACCTACTTATCCATTGAATATATTATTTAATAGATTTTTGTTTCTTTTATTGTTTTCACTCCCTCTTATGTTATTTCATTGCCTGTGTGAAATGTGTATATGCCTGCAAAGGCAAGATTTAGTGAGACGTAATTTGCAACTATAACTGCATCTATTATTTATAACTGTACCTAAATTTATACACAATAAAAATATTTATCTTTATATTTATCTACCCACCTAAGACTATATACTTACCTCTTACACATCCCGACTGTTCGCCTATAAAATAGTAATCTTGGTCTCCATAATATTTCTCCAAGTTATATAGGCTTAATAATTCATGCAGGTATGTGTACAGATACATTTTCAGTTCGTTTAATACTTGATCATGTTAGTTTAATTGATTAAGACATTTATCTGACGATTTATTTACTATGAGCACTCTTTGCGGCGTTTTTTACTATTAGATTCATTTGGATACTTTAACTTGTTTTCGGCAACATGAAGCTGGAAAAGAAAACGAAATTAGTACCTAAGTAATTGGAAACAGAATGTGTTCATCCGCTTATCATTCCGTGAGTGTAATAAAAATAGATAATACGTTAAATCGCTTAACATTCTGGGTGTGTACTAAAGGGAGAGATGACGTTCAGTCGCTTATTATTCTGGTGATGTGCTAAAAGTAGAGAATACGTTCAGTCGCTTATCATTCCGAGAGTGTGCTAAAAGTGGAGTATAAGGTTCAGTCGCTTATCATTCCGAGAGTGTGCTAAAAGTAGAGAATACGTTCAGTCGCTCATTATTCTGGAGGTGTGCTTAAAGTACAGAATACGTTCAGTCGCTTATCATTCCGAGAGTGTGCTAAAAGTAGAGATTATGTTCAGTACAGAATACGATTTGGTTGTATCATCGACAACAAATAACGTATCACGCCCTATCGAAAGTGATAAACAGACTTTCACAATGCAGACTAGATCACTACTGACACACCTTCAGGCTCGTCTTCCCTTACTCCCCACTCACTCCTCGCTCACGCACGCTCTGATATCAAGCGCATCGCGAATCATAAAACCCGATCACATCCAGTGGCGCGCTCTGTTAATAATGAGACTTCTTTAGTAGACTATCATTTTCTCATCGTCTCTATTAGTCAACCTAAACCTAGTTGATTGTCCTGTGGTAAGGCACTGGTTCTCTATTCCTATGGAGTCCAGGGGGGTTCAAAAAAAGCCACATCGAAGTAATTCATGTCAAATAGCAATATTGCTTTTTTTCATAATAAATATAATTATGCAATTAATAATCTGTAGAACTGTACACGCGACCAATGTAAATGCGTGTTTAAGCTGTGAATTCGGATCCTGACTGAGTCAGAATCTATCGATTTAATTTTCTCTTTATGTGTAAAAGATTTATGATTATGTGGATGAGTTGAAAGAGACCAAGAGGAAGGCCTAGACTTAACTACTCACCGCATTCGGAGACGTTTTAAAAGACAAGAAAAGAATATGACCTTGATATATTACTTTGCTACTATTAATAATGTAGGCGTAGTAATGTCAAGTTTTCACGAACCAACAAATCACAAATTAACAAATTTTCGTGTTTTGGCAAGTGCCGTGGTGGCCAAACTCATGGTCTCTCATACATCGTAATTTCGTTCATCGCTGTAGTACACTGTAGTGTACTTTCAAACTAACGTACATTGTACTGCTATACTTCCGATCCCACATACACCGGAATTTCGTACTTCGCTATAGTGTACTAACATAGATCGGAATTTCAAACTTCGAAATTCAGTATTAGAGTCGTTTTAAAGATCTAGGTTAAGAGTACTCTAAAGCGGTGAGTAGGTATATAATTATGAAGTATTTGATGAGAGTGGAAGAAGAGAAAGTGGTGTATTAGGATCGTAGATACAATTCCGTGGTCCCTACATTAATAGGCGTGATCTTATTTATGTATGTAAAGTGACAAAGTGTAAAAAAGCACTTTCAAAGGTCACCCAAATACAGACAGAGTTGGGAACCTTACCTCTTGCTGATTTCTGACGCTCAAAGGTGGAACACAATCTTTCTTAGTATTGCAAAGTTTACTGTATATGAAGGCGAGAAGGCCGACGCCGACCGCGGCAGCCGCTGCTATTGCTAAGTACGAGGTTATGTTACTACCTTCATCTCGAGACCTAGGAGGCATAATGTACACAGGCAAAACTCACTCCACTCCGATTGAGTCTGGAACAACGGGAATTGATAGGTTAATAAAGTTTGATAGGCAAAAAAGCAAATCTGACTCGAGATAAATCTAGCTCGACTAAAAAAACAACTTAATATAGTCCTAGACTCCTGTTAGAACAAATTTTTAATAGCGATTATCTCGAAAATTAAAAGCTTCCTGAATCGTGAAAAGATTTTCCGTCGATTATTTTGTTTTCTTTATTTATTGATTTGAGGAGCTCGGTGGCGCAGTGGTTAACGCGCTGCGATTGTTGAAGTAAAGCAACTTTCGCAAAGGCCGGTCATAGGATGGGTGACCACAAAAAAAAAGTTTTCATCTCGACCTCCTCCGTGCTTCGGAAGGCACGTTAAGCCGTTGGTCCCGGCTGCATTAGCAGTCGTTAATAACTATCAATCCGCACTGGGCCCGCGTGATGGTTTAAGGCCCGATCTCCCTATCTATCCATAGGGAAGGCCCGTGCCCCAGCAGTGGGGACGTTAATGGGCTGGTGATGATGATTTATTGATTATTATATTTTTGTTTTCAGAAAATCTGGAGGCAGATAAACCCTGTGGTTCGGTGCGGTGGGTACCCTTATACCCATGGTAAATCTAGCTGGTCATACCATGCCGCGGGAGCATAGCCGATGGGACCGAAATATGCACAAAACGAAATGTTTCATTGAGGTGACCACATCATTCATTGCTTCTATGATATTGCGCAACTACAACTAGCCCTTTTGTTACTACGCAATGAACGGCGGGTAAGTTGATATAGTGGTGCAGTCAGAAATGTCTTGGTGCGGCCGCTTCACACGGATACGTGTCTTGACAGACGACATGCGGAGACGTGTAATAGTCCCAAGGGCATATCTACCTTCCTTCTATAATCTGTGTTGTCAAGCCCCAGTTTTTACAAAAACGACTGTCATCTGACCAATATCACAGAGCCAATTACGAACAACAAAAACAACTTACCTCTTGCGCATTTTGCCAATAGGATAATCAAGCTTGAACTTCATATTTGTCCATTTTATCGTTTTAATATAAAAAATGTATAAGGATATAAAATATTTTTTAATATATTTCGATGACCATGTTAGGTTTTGCGAAAAAATAAATTGACATTAGTATGATAGCTAAGAAGATTAATGAGAGGCATCGAGCACGCGAAAAGATTGCATTCTATCCTAGAACTTTATGTTTTCCTCGAAAAAGATTGCCGCATCGATATTTTTGTTGCTTAAAGGGATCTGCGGAGGTCAGTTTTGCTCTATGCTTATAGGAGGTACCTATAGACTTATCAGCGCATCAGTAAATACCTAGTTATTTTTGGTAAACCAAAGATTTTATAAAATATTGCTTAAGATTTAGCTGTGCGGATGAAAACTGCCAGACGGCTTGAGTTTTGCCGATAATTAATACCAATGTATACAAAACATTAATGAATTATACATATACCGTTGTCTTGAATAACTCTGTCTGTTATTGAAAATCGCATTCAATTCCGTTATGTACTTACTTTAAAAGATGGAAGAGTATAAGAGTACAGACAGATTTGTATTTTATTTTTTTGCCGTGACTCATTGAATGACATTAACTACATGGCTGATGCTTCGGAGGGCACGTTAAGCAGTTGTTCCCAGCTACTATTTACTTAAGCATTAGTCGATAGATACATGAGCCATGTCAGGGATATTGGGCGGTGCAATAACCCTGACACCAGGCTTGATGATGTCATTGAACTTAACACGAAAGAAAAAGGTACATTTCTACACCCTGTTCCGAATTACTGGCGTGAAACTATGTGACAGTGAAATAAAACAATGTTATTTCTAGTTCTAAATATATTTTATAAGTAAACCTTATAAGAGGTGATGAAATAGGATCCCATTGAATATTGTACGTAAACAAATCTCATGTTTATGTTATTATTGGCACGTGTCGTCTGGTATTGGCAAGGTGAGACATGGCTCCTGTGAACAAAGAAAACTAAACTTAAGTATAAAATGTAGATATATTATGTTATAGAGGATTCGATCCCGGGATCCCGGTCTTATTTTAGTCCCGAAATTCGGGATTAACATATTGTTTATATAAGTCACAAAATGTGCGTGAAACGAATGCGTAAAAGTGTGTCAAAATATCCGCTAGTCTTTGTCCGCTTATCAATGGATTGACTATAGATAATCCCGAAATCCCGGGATTAGTAAAATCGACCGGGATCGAATTCTCTAATTACGTTATATCAACTACTGTATTGCCAAAGGGTTCACAATCCGGACGTCCGGTGTTTAATCCCGGTGGGGACATATCACAAAATCACTTTGTGATCATTAGTTTGGTTTGTACATTACAGGCTGATCACCCGGTTTTAAGAAAATTATGATGATCCGTGTGTCGGAAGGCACATTAAACCGCTGGTCCCAAGTACGTAGTTGTTACGTGAGCTATGTCAAATTTACACCTCATAACTCGGTTGGTAATCCACCTCATAACCCACACGATATAGCATTCCTAGTTTCACTGGAAATCAAAGAATACTAAGCAGTCGCCTATGACTCAGCCCCGGCGGCACAGCAACTTTCGGCCTGCCTAAATCTGATGGTGACAACAGTGGCATGTTACCCGCAACAAATTTCTGGTGCAGTAGTATTCCTGGGGCGGTACGTAGAAGAATATCCGGTAGATGAGATATGCGATACTGACAACCGCCACCACCCGAGCTATTCGCACCCAAAGAGGCGGTCGCCTAGGCAACCGTGGCGGCCCTCCGGCGCGCCCGCTCATTGATAAGCTTCCGACACAAACATAAATTAAAACAATTTAAAACACACTACAAACTGTAATAAGATTCGAACGAATATGCTATTTGAGTCATTGTTTTGACAGCGTTGGTGATTCAAAGAGAATAATTAAGGAGATATCACTTTGTCAATGTGAAAGTAAGGAGGAGTTACTACAGGTTTGACCTCTATAGGTAGACCGTCTAAATCAGACTTCGCCTGCGCGGTGCAGGGGCGCGGGGGTATGGCGATAGCGGGGACCGAGAGAGGTGCGGGGACGGGCGCGCGAAGCGTAACACACTTTAGGTAAAATGCGCCTGATTTAGACTCTTTACCTATAGATTCTATTTGGAATAAAATATTAAGACTCCCAACTAGGCACCCTCAAGCTATTGTCTTTATTGTAGATTGTACGGAGTGAGAGCCCTCAGAGCTCCTCATTTGTCTGCAATAAATTTTATCCAGTTAGAAGCAACATTTCTATAGTCGAGCGTTTACTTAATCTTATAATGCTTTTGTCAGCCTACTCTTTCGATCCTTTCACGAGAGTCTTGTGAAAGGATCGAAGAAGTCTTATGACAAGATTGCTTTGGGGTGGTATTAATAAACTAATCTCAGTTGAGTCTGCCTTCAAGATCATGCTCAAGTCTCTGGTTTTATATAAGAACTGTCACTTTGACATGATCTTGAGGGCAGTCTCGAAGCTGAGATTAGCAAAGACCAAGTACTTGGTCCTTGGAGATTAGTTTATTAATATACCCTAAGAAAGACCTATCTATAGAGCTCCACGGAGGTCCTAGCGGAGGTCCGATTTGCTCTATGATTTATACCTTGTCTATACCCATGACCAATGGATCCTATGGTGTAAAGCTGTAAAATCATCTTTGCTTTTTTTACAAGTCGACTAACGAAGCATTAAACATTACATTGACGGTAGATGATCAACCCAATGAGAGACTTCTCAGATGAAGTTCTTTGAAAATTACATAAGTACTCGTAGATGGCGTTGTTGAGTTTAGAATGCTGTAAGTACTGCTAGCGGACCAAAGTAAAAAAAATACTATGAAGTGTTGATCTGTTTACTGCTCTAAGATCTAAAGCCGTTGCTCTCGGTTACTACTTACTGATGTGAGTAATCGTTACATGAGCCATGTCAGGGGCCTTTGGCAGTTCAATAGTAACCCTGACACCAGGGTTGTTAGGGTTGGTAATCCACCTCATGACCCACACGATAGAAGAAGAAGCCTGTAAAGTCCTAACCAAACTAGAGATCACAAAGTGATTTTCATGCATATTGTTCGTTTGTAACTGTCTCATATACATGGTGTTAGCTACCTACTTATATGGGTACCTATACGTATTTGTACGGGCTGTAAGTGACATCGTAACGAATCATGAGAGGGATGATTCAGCTCATTATTCTGAGCTAATATCAAATGGAATTTTCCATCGCAAAAGTAAAGAAATGAAAATAATTAAAAAAAACTCATTAATTTTGCGACGGAAAATTCCACTTGATAATAACTCAGAACCATGGTCTGAATCATCCCCCTCAGGATTCGTTACGATGTTACTAACACGCTGTATTGTCGCCTTATAAAAACACATTACAATTCACGGCGCGGTTGCCATATGGCGAGAGCTGGATTGATAACGTGGGTTATTGGTCTCACAGCCCATACGAGAGAAAGAGACCTACTATGATAGAAGAAGAACACCTAACTTACCGTATAGCTGGTGGTCAGTCCTCATCGTCGCCTCCGTCGTCGTCGTACACTTTAGGTTTTTCACGCGGCGGAAGCTGATAGCAACGTATCTAAACAAAAGCGTATTTTACATTACCACGTATTTTAGACTGCATTCCGACCTAATACTTGATTGGAACCACACCCCTGACTCCAGACAGTATACAAAAATCTCATTCGTAGTGTGCCGCCTTACCGCGTAAGTGCGAGCGAAACAGACAGTCCGCGCGAAACAGCGAAACAGACAGTCCGCGCGAAATAGCGAAACAGACAGTCCGTGCGCAATATCGAAACAGACAGTCCGCGCGCAATATCGAAACAGACAGTCCGCGCACAATATCTAAACAGACAGTCCGCGTGAAACAGCGAAACTATCCCCGCGAAACAGCGAAACAGACAGTCTGCGCGAAACAATCCACGCGCGGTCCCTTAGATACTCCTTAATGTACGACCATTTCGATCAAAATGAAACCCTGCGGGTTTGAGGTAAATCTAAACAAAAATCTGTTACAATATGATCTGGTATAATATGATCGTTTTGTGCATATTTCGGTCCCACCGGCAATGCTACCGCGGTGTCTCTCTATAATAAGCACTCTGTGGATTTAACGTAGGTAATAGAAGACAACGAACGTAGACCGCGAACACAGAACACTGAAACTCGTGACCTATGTCTGTCTGGTGGTGCCCTGTTCCTTACGTTCAGTGAGTTGACCCTGAGTTACTAACGATGTTCTCCCGAGTGTCGATGACGTCACACACGTAGTGAGGCACGGACTTCTTGCACCTGATGATGTAATTGTAGATGAGGGCAAGCACCCCGGCGCCTATAAAGACTCGGAGTACTTTCTTCCAGAGAGGGAGTGGTCGCGCCCGCCTAGGCGGACCCCCCGATCTTCCGCTCATTTGAAGCCAGTACCCTCATAGAGGAATACCTTCACTTTTCATTTTGAAATCGCTGGATCTTCTGGCTTTTTAATTTTATTTTGTTGATTGTGATTTGTGTTGAAGTTGCTTGATGGATTGTTGATGGATGTTTCCAAAGATTGTTTAAGTTTTTTTTTATCTAATAGCGAACAGGCAAAGGACGTACGTACAGAGAACGTACAGTCTATTTAGGACTCAAACGAACTTTGATTCCAATTTTATTATGCGAGGGAGTCAACCGAAAACGATTACATAGTTAGTTGCAAAAGTACATGAGCATGTACCATCTTCATCACACATTTAGAGTATAAGCCTAGAAAGAAAACTATGATCTTCTGTCTCACTCCCGCCTCGCCTAGCGGCTCATGCGTCCCGATCATTACATGGTTTTAATTGTGTCATCAAGTTCACACATAATTCGCCAAAAACACCTGAAGTATAATGCTATTTAATGGAGGACCTCTAAAGGACGGAGGTATAGTCCGTTAGAATATTTGGGATGATCAGTGTGACAGATATCAGAACAATAAAGTTTCCTGATGTCCTGGTGTCTGTACTGGGCAGCCGCGAATGATTTGTTCGAATGTACTTTCCAATACGTACTGACTCTTTGTGCATTGAGCTATAGAAAGAAGACAGGTAGAGAAGAGCTCTCCGCCCAACACCAAATCGGATCGGACGCCTAGCTAGCTTTACCTCACTACTCCCTCTGAGGCTTACTGTAGTCATAGAATAAGGAATAATATGTTGTAGTCTAAAATATGTATGCCCAGAAGTGTGCGTCGTACGGCTGATGATGATGATGGTGTAGTCTAAATGGCTATAGGTACAGCCGTCAGTTCCGGAGGTCCCGGGTTCCAATCCCGGTGGGGACATATCACAAAAATCACTTTGTGATCCCTAGTTTGGTAAGGACATTACAGGTTGATCAGCTGATTGTCCAAAAGTAAGAGGAGTGTATTTATTGAACATAAGAAAACACGCAATTTAATCACAGTACAAATTATATTTTAATATGCTATATCCATTTTTGAACAAAATCTCTTCATTTCTATACTAATAAAAATTAACACTTGAATTCGCTATTAGTGAAACCACATGTATATTGCTATCTTGTTTGTCCGGTTGATGATAAGCGGTTGATAATGGTAGATCAACCAGCCACTTGTACTACTGTAAGTGCTTAGCTTGGATCATCAGTTGATAGTGGACGCATGTTTTAGTTCTATCTTGCTCGGTTGATGATAAGCGGTTGATAGATCAACCATACAGGTTTTATTAGATGAGAGAAATGTTTTAGGACTCAGTCACAGCTGTCTTCGCATTCGTCATCTTCGGATGGTGCACATATTGGGAAGCATTTTACCTGTAGATAAAAAAAAACTGTATTACGTATAAAATAGTGTACCTACTAAGTTTTTTATAGAGATAAACTATGTTTTATGGCCTTTACCTCAGACGGAATAGAACCGGAGGTCCCGAGGTCCAATCTAGGTGTGACGATAAGTATGTCACAAAATTCACTTTGTGATCCCTGGTTTGATTAGAACATTACAGGGTGATCACCTGATCGTCAAGTAAAATTATTCGTGCTCCAGAAGCCGTTGGTCCCGGTTACTACTTACTGTCGTAACTCGTAAGTACGTAGTCGTTACATGAGCCATGTCAGGCCTTTGACGGCCCAATAATATTGGTCGGTCATCCACTTATTAACCCAAACGATAGAAGAAGAAGACTGTTAGGCCTTTTTTTTAATTAAATTGGGTTTGCTCTTGACTTCGTTCTTCCACGAGAAGAAGAGATCAACATTGGAACGAGCTTACCCAGAAAATGCCTATTCACCCGTGATTCTGAATCTTATAACCCCAGGTTATAAGATTCAGGAAACACCGACGCCGGCAGCCCATTCCATTCCTTGTCTGTTGTGGCTGCATTTTTTGTGTTTGTGTAATAAAGAGTTTTGCATTGTAGGTATATTACCGCTTCAACGATCTTCTTAGTGCAGATATACTGCTGCTTGCTTTTCCTTTGCTTGCTGCTACCGAAGAAGACCGTGTAGAATATAGTGAGGAGGCCCAGGCCCAGAGCGACCCCGCCGGCGATCGGGGCCCACGGCGGGAGCTCGGGGGGTGTAGAGCCCCGCCTGTCTGGCGGCGCCGCCGGTCGGTTGGCATCGGCCATACTGACTATATCAGATAACCTTCCATGATGAAGTTCTGAAAAAAATCGTGTTGTTAAGGGATTTCTTGTGCCGCTTAATACTTATGTAAGTAGGTATGCACACGCAGGGCGGCCATAGCAAAATATTTAGGTGGTGCGAAACCTCAACAAAAACAAAAGAGACGGGTAATTGAGATTAGCGCGCGCATTTAATACGGCATCTTTCACGTGTAAACTCTTCGAACACATTCGCATTTCGCATACGCTTTCAACAAAATCTCGGCAGCTTTTCAACTAATCTCATACGATTTCATTCGTATTGTTCACAGGCCTCTCCAACTTAGAAATTTACACCTCTTTACTAATTAAGATAATACAGAACAAGTAACAAAGATCCAGTTGAAACATTTTAAGTGGCGCCTCTCAAATACAGTTTTTTTCGATTAGTTTACAGCCACCGAAATAAATCTTTTAAAAATGTCGTTTACGGGCACCCATTAAATGTATCAGTTTTATGTGACTGCTAAGAGGGCTAATTCACAGGGCGGGTGTGCCCAATCCAGTTATTCCCCAGTAGATCCGGGGCTGCCAGCCAGGTTGGTGTTGGTTGATATTGGCGCCACCCCTATTTCAGCGCCCGGTTCCATGGCACCGCTCGCACCACCCTAGGGCCGCCTTTTTTTTTGACGTGACTTGTAGATTTGCCGCAGATGGCATTAACTACTTGGCCGGACAAATGGAGAGCGCAGAAGGCTCTCACCCGGTACAACGTTTAAGACAACAGGCCTGAGGGTGCCCAGTTGGGCGCCTAGGGCCGCCACCGTGCACACGACCACACTGTGGTCCAGACTAGTATGATATCAATTACCTGTGATCCAAACATAAATTCAAACTCATAAAGAAACATACATTAATTGCCGCATGAACAACAACGTCGCCAGTTGTTCCTTCTGTATCTCATGTCCATCGTGCTCAATAAAGTATTTTACCTATGTAAAATTACATTTTTAAAAAGCACAAGAACTAACCTTGAGTTTACAGATTTATTAAAATAATCATTGTCGCTGTTTGAATGGATTGGTTCTGTGAAAAATGTCACTTCAATAAAAGCATTGTTACCAAATTGTTACACGAAAAATTTTGTCATTTTGGTCGATTATGATAGCATATGGCGGCTTGTCAAGCTTTTGAGGCTGTCATTACTCACTTTGGTTTCTTTCTGAGATTCTATAGCGTACAAAAGAGTCTAGATAGAAACCAAAAGTGCGCGTTGCGGCGACGCGACGTAGCGTGGAGTTGTAGACATGTGATTAATCATATTTTATAAGAAGCTCTGGCATGCCTAGACAAACCCAAGATGGTTTTTATGGTATGCACTTAATATACTGGGTGTTAGTGACATCGTAACGAATACTGAGGGGGTTGATTCAGACCATGATTCTGAGTTAAAATCAAGTGGAATTTTCCGTCGCAAAATTCATGTTTTTTTTTAGTTTTTTTTAAATTATTTTCAATTCTATACTTTTGCGATGGAAAATTCCACTTGATATTAACTCAGAATAATCAGATGAATCATCCCTCTCAGTATTCGTTACGATGACACTTACACCCCGTACAAGTACATACGGTAGCCATATAAGTAGGTATGGGTGTTAGTGACACCGTAACGAATACTGAGGGGGATGGTTCAGACCATGATTCTGAGTTGATATCAAGTGGAATTTCGTGTCAAAAAATTCATGAATTTTTTTCTTTTCTTTTTAATTATTTTCCAATCCATACTTTTGCGACGGAAATTTCCACTTGATATCAACTCAGAATCATGGCCTGAACCACCCCTCAAAGTTTTCGTTACGATGTCACTAACACCCTGTATATTTTTTTAAATATTTTCTTAACAATTAAAAAAAAGTAGGCAAACCTCCATCGACAGGAGCGCAGCTCTTAAATAGAGAGAGAGAGGCAAACCTCCGGTCCAGAGGCCCTTGATATTATAGGTAGGTACATCACGCCCTTGATGCTGTATGAGATATACCGACAGAGAGATAATATCATTGATGTATAATATGTAACTGTGGCGGACCCAACTAGTTGGCTAGCTAGTTCCGCCCACATGCAACAGATGGCACCACCATTCAATAACGCATTCCTGAAACGCGATATTGAAGTTTACACAGCGAAACGCATATATACGGCTTCCAACATAACACTGCAGTTAAGTTTTCACTAACACAGTTCCCTCGACCATTAGACGGCAATACGCCTCACCATCTATCACGTTAGTCTAACAGATTCTTACGATGCATGTACCTCTCACTACCTGCTTGGGATATATTTGTGAGCTAAGGTATGTCTTTTAAGGGGCAATGTATACGTTTTTACAATAAGATTCCCATTCCCATTGACATTCACAATTTGCCTTTCAACTACAACAGTAGTTAAATAGAAACTTTGCAAAAAAGATTATTATAAGGTTAGTGAGTATTTAGAAGATATGAATGCATGGGATTAACTCTCTGAGAACTGTCATTACATTAGGCAGCTAAATTACTCAATTGTATAATAATATTTTGTTTATTTTTTTTTTTAAAAGAACGTCCCTGTGCCGAGGTTTTTCTTGCAGCTTCTTTTCCCCGGCTAAACAGGTTGTGAGAAGCTGCAGTAGTTTTAGATGGATGAGACGTTCGTTATGTAAAAAAATGACGATTCAAAGTGTAACTACGTTACCTACTGAATAAAGATATTTTTCGAATTTTAATTAACATGCGGAACCATTAGGGTTGAACTACGCACGCGAACGCACCGCATCGTACCTATGTTTCTATCCTTTTCTGTCACTCAGAACCGTCATTTGATAGAGGGAGATAAACAGCGGGAGCGCAGCCACACTCCGACCGCTTTCTTGATTCCGCCGCGTGCGGTCGCTTCATCTCGCTCTAGCAAATGACGATTCTGAATGACAGAAGAATGTAACGCGATGTGGCCTGATATGTTCATCGATACGCTGATCTGCATCGTATCCGATGATGGGTATCTTAGAACTCTGTACCAAAAATGGCTGAAAATTGCCTTCGGCTTACTTGGGGCTCGGCCCACTCCATTACAGATTAAAGACGTGACTTTATCTATCAACTAAGTTCCACACTTGGTCTTGGGGTATGTGGGATGGCTATAAATCCAGAACCGTAATGGTACTAATTTTTTTACAACAGGTACTATTTTTTTCAATAAGAGTACTATTTTTTGGTATGGTCAAATTATTTTTTCGTGCCCATTTTTTTATTTGAGGGCGCTAGCTTGACGCACACGATTCCTCACGATGATGTTTTCTTTCACCGCTGAGCACAGGGATGCAAACATGTATTCAAAAATCATCGGTTTACGCCTGTGTTGGATTTGAACCTGCGACCGCGCAACGTGTCAGCGTTCTTATTAGACCACCACGGTTCTGTAAATGTGTAGCAAAGTTCAGTGCATCTGTAGGTACGGTCACGAGCATTAATATGTAACTTATACACTTTGGTACCATGTCACATTAACTTTTTTGACAAATTGAACTGTAAGTCTCACTAAATGTCAAATATGTTAGTGCGACAGAGTCCTAATGTGGGTACATTATTATTGCTCATGACTGTACTTGTATCGCTAGAATTTAAGGCAGGGATAATAAAATGAAGCTCGTAACTAAAACTAAAATAGTATATTTATATAATCACCATATAACAAATGTCAAAGTAAATATAATATAAAAATAAATGCTAAATCTAGTAGGTATAGACTGTAGGAATACATTTCGTAGTTTAAAAAAATAATCAATTCGTAATCCAAAGTTAAAATTGTAAGTATAAAAACGGTAACGGTACGGTTAGGTTGGTAATCCACCTCACAACCCACACGATAAGAAGAGTATAAAAATGTGAATAAACTCATAAGCTTAAAAATAGTGAAACCTATGGAGTAACATACTTAATGTAGATTTTTGGTAAAGAACAATGACGTGAAAGGAGAATCCAATTTTATAAGAAAAAAATATGCGATAATACTTATCTATTAATAAAAGCTTACACATACCCTACTTATAAAATAAGCCACATTTGTATAAACTGTTAAAGAAATCACAGTGTTAAAAAACTTGAACCAACTCTAAAGGAACAAACACAAACATGAAATATATCGTTCAAAACTAGTTCCAAATTCAATAATTAGGTATATATAACTTAAACAATCTAAGTATATACGTCCCACAGTCTGCCTTCAAGGTGGGAGCCATAGTGGGTAAGGGCACTATTTACCAGCTTTAAATATGCAGAAACCTTTCATTATACTCCTTAAACTCGGCCGAAGTCAAAAGGAACCGAGCCACTTCTTTATATTCAGAAGGATTCTCCAAAACTTTCAAAAATTTCGCCGTTTTAGCTGCGTACCCTATCAGTATTTCAGGCTTGACACAACCAATAAGATTATTATTCTTATTCCACAAATACGGAATCCTCTTTTCTTGTAAACATTTGTGGAATTTCTTAACCATAATCGTGAAGATGTAAGCTGGGGCTTTGTTCCAAAAGCCAGGGTCATTCTTACGGTCAAGAACCTCCCAGAAGAACAAAGTCTTTATGTAGTAACTGGCGATTTTGTCCATCCCCTGGGAGTCGCGGAATTTTTTCAACTGTAAAAATGAATACTGTAATTAATATTAAATACTCAGGATATATCAAAATTATCGCGTGTGTAACTCCAGACAAAACTTTATATTAATAAAAATAGTGCTGCCCTTCACTTATATGACTGGAAGAGATAGAGAACTAGTTTTAGAAATGTCAAACTGTGGCCTGACGTGACACGTACACGGTCACCACTTGTCAGCAAGGCGGTAAGACTTCAATTAATGTTCTTTGACGATTCTACATTGAAATGATTTAACTATTTGATTTGACTTACCAAGCGAATTGCTTGCCGGAGATGATTGGTATTATGCATCAACATTCGTTCTTGTTCATGCATAGCAATGCGCCACGAGCGATTAGTGTCGTGTGTAGTGTGCCCATTCTTGTTAGGCTTCGGGACCACCATCCAGTAGTCCTTATTGGCACATTCCGGTGGCACGTTCATGTAGCCATTGCATATAGGCCAGCGCTCGATCGGGAACCGCAATGCTGGGACCAAATCCACATCCAACTTGAAGTCTTTAGATTTGTTCTCTATGAACACAGTCATGGCGGGGCCACTCTCCGACTTGCGAACGGTGTATGGGACTCCCTCCACGTAGAATATTGGAGGCGAACTACTGTTCACTTCGAAATGGTTCAGCGCTTTGTTCACGACGCTCTTGAACCAGTTACTAAAGTTCGATCGCAAGAGATAGTTCTTGTCATCTTTCCACTCGTAGCATGTTCTGTTGATGTGCCAGTTGCAACCATCCCTCACTGGCAGCCGTTGGTATTGGACACCCATCTGTATAAAAACAAAAATATAATATATTTTTATTCATATTAAACATGTAAATGTAAACATCGCTGGGAAGCCGCCTTCAAACGGTTAGAATTATTCATGATTATTGCAATAAAGGCGATGATTTTTTTACAATGTGTGAAAGAATATTGGGAGCAAAACAGCCTTATATAAAAGTTAGTGATTTTATGTTAAATACTAGGTAATATTTCTGTCATGATTTAATGTAGTTTTACCGGGATAGCATTCACATTCACCCTATTAATTGGCCCCTACAAATGACTGAGTGCGAATCTCGGCTTAGTGCATTTTCCAAGAGGATTATGACAGGCGAGTCTCTATGATTGAGAAGTGATCCGAAATACGCCGATAGTGATAAGCGTTGAAGGAGAAAGGGATTAAAAGTCAGCCTGGTAGGCGGTTTTGCGGTCAGTTTTGGAAAAATTGTGTGCGTCTAAACCTTTACGCTGTAGTATGTCAGGTACCTCTTTTTGTAAAGCGTGACAAACGGTACAACGTTTGTAGCAGATACGGCAGCAGCGCTGCTTCTGGCCCGGTACCACAATGAACCCATATCTGTCAACGTCCTTGGTACATTTCTCTAATTCATTGGGTAACGCAGGACGCCGCGGGTGCTGCGGGGGTTCTTTAGGCAAAGCAGGGTTCCAAGGACGCTCCTGAGACCCATTGGGTACAGCAGGACGCTGGGGACGCCGACGACGTCGCGAGCGCTGGTGGGGTTCATTAGGTATTGCAGGATGCCAAGTAAGGTCCTGAGATCCATTGGGTACAGAAGGACGCTGCGGACGCCGACGACGTCGCGAGCGCTGGTGGGGTTCATTGGGTACCACAGAACGCCGAGGACGTCGCGGGCGCTGCTGAGTTTGATTGGGTTTTGTATGTAGGCGCTGTTGATGGCGTGATAGGCGCCAGCGACGGGATACCTGCGCGTAGGAATCCTATATGTAACGTAGGCTTTTTTAGCCTGCCTCTTTTGTACATTTGCCTCGGATAGCATTCTGAGAGAAAGAAAGAAACATTTATTAACTATCAGTGGAATAGTTCTATATCGCCTCCGTGGGCTAGTGGTCGTTGGGCTCACGATCCGGAGTTCCCGGGTTCAATTCCGGTGAGGACATACATATCACAAAAAAAATCTCTTTGTGACCCCTACTTTAGTTGATCTCGTGATTGTTCGATTGTAAGATCACCCGTGCTTTGGAAGGTACGTTAAACCGTATTTTAATACTTACAAACTAAGCACACGCAAACGCATAAAAAACGACATTCAGCCTATTATAGGAGATGTCTTCTAAAAAATAAAAATAAATACTGCATCTAAACATGAAAAATAATCAAATTATTTTTTGTAATCGTTCACTATATTTTTTTCCCACGAACACATGAATTTATGTGGAAGTTTCAGTTTCGTTTTCGGCCGAAACTAAGACCGTGGCCGAAATTCGGTTTCGGCCCTTAAACCTAGTTTCGGTCGGGTACTACTTACTGATATAAGTTCGTAGTCGTTACATGAGGGTTGGTAGGGGCCTTCGGCGGCTCAATAGTAACCCTGACTCCAGGGTTGATGAGTTCTTTCGTGTCGTTTCCTTACTGCTGAGGATCGTGATTTATGTAATCCTCTCCACTGGGTCCAGCCCAGCCTGTGCCATATCTAAGTGCAGCTCTTTGTATAGAGGGGCCCCTGCTACCTGCTCGACCCCATTGGAAATTACGGGCGCGGGTTTTATAAATATATTAATGCTTGTATCTTACCTTAAGTTGAATGAAGCCAGGGTCCTTCGGTTCAAGTATAAAATCATTGTCCGCTGGATTACTTGAATTGTAGTTATAGTTCAACGGAAGACCTATTACTATGTCAATGTCAAATTCATCCGGTTCGTTTATACGCAGTCTGTCCGGGTGGCTTCCAGCAAACTGAACCTAAATGTTGCAAAAATAAAAACTATATGTATAGCTGTACTTGTATATACTATACAGAGTGTTAGTGACATCGTAACGAAAACTTTGAGAGGTGATAAAGGCCATTACTCTGAGTTGATATCAAGTGAAAAGTATGGAACTAAACTAACACCCTGTTTAGGGATTTGGCCACAATAGAACTAACAAGGTCACATTTGGGCTGCATTAGTTCGAGCCCTCTCAATTTCACAAATAATAATAATAGGTAAATAATTATAATAAGTAAGGTTTAAATTGCTTTTTTTTTTCATTAATATAAGTTACCTAAATACATATTAAAAACATCATGGATATTGATAATTTACGAATAACTTGATAATCAAAATATTTTAACTTTAAAGATATGTTCATTTTTCGCTTACCATGCTAGAATATTGTTTGTAATACGGATCAACTTCTTTCATCTTATCGTGAATCTGATGGAAGATAGTATGAACCACGTTATAATAGTCTTCAAAGTCCTCATCATTCAGTGCAATATACCGCAAGTAAATGTCTGATACAAGATCATTCAGATTGCTTAACGCTGGATTTGAAGGGATTGAACTCCTAGGCACGCCCCTGAAATTAAATATATTTCTTAATATTATTAATTTTATAAATCTCCTATTGATTCTTTTTTTTATTTTTATTTTTGCAATTAGTATTCATTGAGGGAATCTCCAGGCTACGTTCCCCAAAAAAAGATAGATTGCTCTGTCGAGATTAAACGTGATAATCAACTGTTTTCTCATTACTCGGGAACATAATTATTCAAAAATCTAATGGCATAAGCATATTTAAAAATAATTGTTGCTTGATATTTGGATCACATTATGTATACATTATGTTGCTACCTATATTACTTCTCTTTATTTTGATCAATTTATGGATGGAAGGTGTAATTGAACGTGGGTGTAATAAAAAGGGTCATCATTTACACGAAAAGATGCAAAAAATTAGAAGGTTAAATGAGGGAAAATCTTAACAGCTCCATCTATATTGTTTTTAAGGAATATAGCCTGGAAAGTCCTTCATTAAACTATTTATTTTTTATTAATTATTTACAGTAAAACTTTCAGCCTAAACTGACTTTATAATTATTAGCAATAAAATTAATAGGTATTTAATAACTAAGTATTGTATTTTCTACCACATACCTTCTACTTCTAGCACTTTCTGGTTGGACACCATTTGAAGAACTGGTGTGCATTCCTTGCAGCAAGTTTGAAAGATAGTCAGACATGTTGAATTCTTGGCGAGTTTCCTGCGTGTTGCGTGGTGGCGACCGGCGCAAAGACTGAGCCTGACCCTGCGCCTGCGCCTGTTGGTCCTCCTCCCTGTTCCTATCACGACCACGAGTGAGGTAGTATACTCCCCCCGCCACAGCCGCCAACCCGCCTAACACCCCACCTACGACCGCCGCCGTTCCCCAACCGCTCCCCCCTTCGTTATTATTACGACGTTCGTTGTTATTACGACCCTGATTCATCTTTTAATCTACAAAGAAATAAAAACAATTATGTAAACACAGTAGGTATTCACTTAAGGTGTTTTATCAGATATTCACAACAGACCTATTGACATATTGTGAATGACTTACCGAATTATTTAAAATAATTAATTAATTAAGACATTCAACACGAATACTCGCGAATAAATAGATTGACTAAAGAAATCACTCCCTCCGGTAGATATTTATATGCCATGGTGAGGGCAAGGATGATACAGCTGTGTGGTGAGTGTGGCAAGTTAAAAACCAAGCGCAACTACTGATAAACAAATATATTTGGAAATATTCTCGTAAATAAAGCACTGTTTTAGTAATATACATATACCGACATACAGAGATGTTTTTTTATGTACAGACCTAATTGAAATAGTATTTTGAAATAGTAAATTAATTAACGTAGGAGAGGAAAATAATAGCATTTTTAACACTAGCAACATTGACAATCTAGGTTGGGGTTTTCCCCAGAACAACATGAGAACAAAAATGTTATCCCACAGAATAAAGAATGAAACGTATCTAACAATGTTAAAGGCCTATTAATATTCAATGGATTAAGTATTCCGTACCATTTCAGATACTTAAGTTGTGCTGAAAAGTAAATTTCAAACCAAATGAATGAAAACTCATATATAATTTAGCTCAACAATGGCCTCGATTCCTGCAGACACCTCCTAATTGTACTTTAAGTTACAACTGTCATTTTCTTATCCGCCGAAAAGGAAAGGGACGGATAATTGTCAACAAGTTAATTTTAAAATGAATGAATAACCCGTGCGAATAAAATAGGCATCTCGCTGGTATGCAATCCGTTTGATGTGCTGTCTATTTTAAATCTGTCGGGTTATTGGCCGATGTAAAATTTTTAGACGGTTGTTTTAGATTTCTGCTTAAAATTGACGGGTATTCCATAATTTTTTTTGCCTGTGTATTACCCGTCCCTTTATTTTTCAACGGATAAGAAAATGACAGGTATAATTTAAAATTAGATGGCGTCTGCAGGAATTAGCACCAGTGATTTCTGTTTCATCATTTCCCTACTCCCTAGTTTTTTTACAGGGTCTGTTTAAGCGCCTATTACACTTGCCAATATCCGGGACGATGTTGCGTCATAGTCATTGGGATCGTGCAGTGTAATAAGTAAATGTTTATTATCCATAAGGACACAAACAATATTGTTACAATAAAAACCCCACCAAACCAATTTCGAAGCTACTTTCACCCATAATTATAGATGGCGTTGTACAGCTTAAACGTGATAATTACTTATTTTCTCATTACTCGGGTACATAATTATTCAAAAATACAATGTAATGCCAGAAGCATTATATAAAAATAATTCTTGCTTCATATTTGGCTCATATTATATTGTATTAGAATTTGCTACCTATATCGCTTCTCTTTATTTTGATCCGAATACACATAAACAGCCTATATACGTCCCACTGCTGGGCACAGGCCTCCTCTCAATCAACCGGAGGGGGTGATCCGAATAATTTTAAGTATTTTATTTATTTTTATTTTATTTAAGGATATCTAAATAAAACCATCACCGCTGAGCACGTAATAATAATTTATGATTATAATCTAAACATAAGTTCAAAAACAATTTCGGAAATCATTGGTTTTGGTTTGAACCTGCGACCTTCCTCACAGTGCGTTCGACCAACCGGGCTAAGGTTTAATTCAGCTGTCAATCTGAATTATCTCTTTAGTTTTCGGTGGATAAAAAAAATAATGACACATATAACATAAAATAAAGTTAGGTGTCTGCTGGAATTAGTACTGTTTTGTTTTATTCTACCTCTATATCACGTTAGAACTATTGCTAATGATTTTGGTATTCCCCCAGTTTTAAAATATTGCCATAGTTACTGAAATATATAATGAATGGTAGAAATTCAATATTTCCTCTCATTCCTACCACATAAAACTTATATGATAATAAACGTTTAGGTACGATCATAAAAATAGTTTAAGGTCTTAGTGGAGGTCACAAAAACGTTGGTTTAGATAAAAAGGGTTTGTTGCATGATGCTCGTAAGTGGTAGAAAAGAAAGAATAAAAAACTGAATTTTGCGACGAAAAATTCCACTTGTTATCAACTATGAATCACGGACTGAATCATCCCCCAAAGTTTTCGTAACGATGTGACTAAGACCCTGTATAATATTGATAAAAAATAGGCCCTCGAAAATACATAAAATTCGGCAAAGAATATGTGTGTACTTGTTCACGTTTAAGAAAATAGAATTAGGTAAGCGAAGCATTTTGGGGGTTTCACCAATCTGATGTCTTTGCAAACAAAACGCTCGATTGTTATTATTGTGACGCAGATTATTTTTACCCACGATTTTATAAGCCAGTCAACGTTATTCTTATCACCTAGTCTGTTCCAGTGTTGCCAACTTAGTGGATTTTCCACTAGATCTGGTGGTTTAGATATGTGGTTCGGCGAAAAAATATTAGTTTTAGTGGCTAGTGGATTTTTTAGTGGATTAGAGTCCTTCCAGTTAGCGGTAAGTGACGAATTTAACCACTAACACAACCGAATATGGTTTATGAGTTACTTGAGCGAAAGAACCAATATAGTTTATTTATTAGTACATAATACATACAATAAGTTTCAGATTGAGTAAGATCAAGATGCCTAAGCCACAGTACACCCAAAAGTTTCGTGATTGTTGGTTACGTGACCCAGTTTTAAGGGATTGGTTGCAAATAGTCGAAAGCACTGGTGATCCAGTTGCTAAGTGCAAATTATATGGTATATTATTAAGGAATCATTATTAATAATAATTGAATAATTTACCCTGTCTCTAGCACGTCTTTACCTACGACGCGGCGCTAAAGAGGGGGAAAAACATCCCACGATCTGATTGCACTGATTCGGCTTTGGGTTGTCTAGTGATTCTATAGTCTCTGCTTACCCCGGTGGGAAGTAGGCGTGAGTTTATGTATGTATGTATGTATTTTATCTAGTGAAATTCTGGTGGTTCGAGAGCCCGCTCAGTTTTAGTGGTTTCTGGTGGTTTGCACGGCCGCATTTGGTGGGCTGGTGAAAATAAAGTTGGCAACACTGGTCTGTTCGATAAATACATAAAGTGATAAAGGTTCTGAGTTCTGAAGCACAGAACGGACGCAAAATCAGTAGGTATTTTATTAGTTGTACATTTTTTTACCCCGACTGCCAATAAGGTTTTTTTAAGAAGGTGTTTACCCTCTTGAATTGAATTTTAATGAATGAGGTTCGATGGTTATAGGTTAGGTTTTGTTTTCATAAATTCGGGCAAAATGGCGGGTGTTAAATACAAAATGGCGGTAAAAACTAAAAAAAAAAATATACGTACCACTGAATCGCGTACCATTGGATAGGTCTTACAAAAAAGGAAGGTCATGTTTCCTAGACTATTTTTCAGTCAGAACTCATCAAAACAGTGTTTATAGATGGGAACGAACACGAACGGATTTCCATTACAGACTACGTATTTTCATCTTGTTTCCTTCTCTTTAGTTCGGGGTTTTTTGGGAACTATTTTTTATACTTCTTAGCTGAATTCCATAGAATGCATCCAGAATCCTCTTCTCTCGTAAGGGTTATGAGGTCAATAACCGACATCATCAACCCTGGTCAGGGGTTACTATTGAGCCACCAAATGCTTAACCTGCCCTCCGAAGTGGATCATCGTACTTTTCTGAATGTCCTATCTTAACCAAACTAGGAAAATAACGACACCATTCAGCCCTTAAATTATTTATTTCTTTGTTAAAAACAGAGTACAAACTAGTAAGAGAAATTCTTGGAAATATATAACGCATATACATACAAATTTGATCGTTATCCCATTCGGGTAGCTGCTTATATTGACAACATTTACGAATGCGGCACGAGCTCTTCGCCGCGCCCGAGGGTTTTCCCCTATAGATGTAGCGAAGCTCTGCAGGCGGTGACTACTTACAACTTGCACGCGGACTACAGTGCAACCACAAAACATTTATTCGAATTCATAATTTAAATAATTTATAGCTCTCCTGTAAAAATTGTCAATACAAGCAGTAATTCCAATACCAACACCCTTCAACTTCACATACATATTTACATACACGCCAATATAGCCGTAGTAGTCGCGTAAACAATACATGGGATTCTATAAACTAACAAGTTCAACTTTCTTCTCGTTGCTAACTCTGATAATGCGACAACAAATCATTAGCTTTGGTTCTTTGCGCCGTAGCGCACATATTAAGTCGGAAAGAAATCGTCATTCGAACCGTTTAGTACCCTTGAATGAATTTCAGCAACGCACACTAATCGAAATGAGAGACTTTCCAGGGTACGTTCTCCAAAAAAAATATAGATGGCGCTGTTACAGGTTTATCTTCGTTTAACCTTCTAATTTCATGGATAATAGACATAAGCAACATTTATCTTTGTTTTTAGGTATAAATCAAACATCTCCCACCCTTTATGATCAAAATAAAGTGAAGCAATATAGGTAGTAACATACTTAATCTATACGTATCTGATCCAAATATCAAGTAACAATTATTTTAATATATGCCGCTGCCTGGTTTGCATGACAACCGCGCCGCGCGCGGCGCGAATTGCATTGAGCGCTTCGACCAATAAACGATACGAATGCTATCTACGTAGATGGACGTCAAACGGCTATTGGTCGAAGGCCTCGATATAATTCGCGCCGTGCGCGGCGCTGTCACCGTGCAGAGCCTACTGATATTACATTATATTTTTGAATAATTATATACCCCTAAATCTGACCAGCGCCGTCTAATATTTTCCAGGAAACGTAGCCTGAAAAGTCCGTCATTGAAACGTAATGGCCTCGCCTCAGTATACGCGTAGTACCTATAATAACTACCCAACCCATAGTCAGATGTGTCAAGGTCACGGGCTCGCGCATCAAGATCGCGAAATCGACGCTATTAAACTCGCTCGAAATCGTGGTTACCATGGTTACGGCCACCAATTTGCTACTTGACGCATAGGAAACGTAGCCTGAAAAGTCCGTCATTGAAACGTAATGGCCTCGCCTCAGTATACGCGTAGTACCTATAATAACTACCCAACCCATAGTCAGATGTGTCAAGGTCACGGGCTCGCGCATCAAGATCGCGAAATCGACGCTATTAAACTCGCTCGAAATCGTGGTTACCATGGTTACGGCCACCAATTTGCTACTTGACGCATAGGAAACGTAGCCTGAAAAGTCCGTCATTGAAACGTAATGGCCTCGCCTCAGTATACGCGTAGTACCTATAATAACTACCCAACCCATAGTCAGATGTGTCAAGGTCACGGGCTCGCGCATCAAGATCGCGAAATCGACGCTATTAAACTCGCTCGAAATCGTGGTTACCATGGTTACGGCCACCAATTTGCTACTTGACGCATCGGGCAGGATGGATTTGGTAGTATAATAACCACTTTACGCATTATTATTACACGAGTGCTATGTTAAGGACTTATTACACCTACCTGTCCGACAGGCTAGATGCGTCAAGGTCACGCGTGGTTGCCATGGTTACTCCCCAACAACCCCTGTTTGCCGATCAGATCGTGTAGTCTAATAGCAAATCGGCAGGGCGTAACCATAGTAACTGTCATGTGATTAATAAAAGATGGTATCTTGTTACATGCTCTGTATTATTATTAACTTTTTCTACTCCTCTACTTTAATCTGGCATTTAAATAACCAAAAAGTCTAATATAAGTACATACATAATTAAACTCTTTGAAAAAGTGTACGCTCTATGGCCTATAAAAGCATTGTTTACAAAGTGTAACTGTACTATAATGTCGCCAAAAAAGCATTGTTGTTGTTTTTTTTTTTTTGACCTGGAAACTGGCACCTTTACTTTGTTTGGTGCCATAGATATACTATAAAAAAAAAGTATACATTTGCCGCCATTTTCCCGCGCGTTGGAAAATAAATTGGAAATTTGTGTTTCGTTTCAAAACACTAAAAAGTATAAAATAAAAAGGGAAATGGATGAAGAACTATTGAATTCTATACCAGAAGAAATTTCAACGTTAGCTCAAGAAATTACAGAAAATTTGCTACCAACAAAATCTAGCAGCCTGTACAATAAGGCCTATAATAATTTCATTTAAATTACGTCGTCGTAGAAAAAGTATTGTATGCAACGTTGTATAACTAGGTCAAAAAATGCTCGTGGCATCTCTTATTGCGATGTTCGCCAAGGCTCACATCGCAACTCACGCCACTCACATTTTTTGACCCTTCTTATACAACTGTTGCATAAAATACTATTAATAATCACACTATTCAATTACAATATAGAGATCGAGCGTCTACAATACAAGTACACATAACAAGAGAGAGCGGTAAGTCAGAATGACAGCTCGAAACCGCGGGCGACTATGGACGCGTTCACGGAGGCTGCGTTCACGATACGTCCGTGTCATCCCTCTTTTTCACAGGTATTTGTTTGGAGTCTTCACCACGCGTCCGCTGCGGGTTGTGCGTGATGGAGCTGTGGGCGCAGACTCTGGCGCTGTGGTTAACGCCGCAGGTTGCATGGACGTGGTCTGCGTTTGCTCTTCAGGAGGCGCCTGCTGTGTAAGAGTTGGCGCTGCTGGTACAGACGGATTATTCGTCACAGGTTCCTGGACAGCTGTGGGGGAATCTGCGAACAAGTTGGGATTAATGTCGAGAGACGTGGCAGTGTTTTTTAGGTGCCACGCATTTCTTCTATACATAGCTCCATCTTCTGTCTGTACTCTATATGAGCGATGTCCTTCTGGCATTACTATTTCTGCAGGAACCCATTGTTGATGTCCTTGTCTTAGCATTACTTTCTCCTTACTAATGAATTCCTTATTTTCCTTCTTTCCTTTATCTGCATTTCTTTTTTCATTTTCTTTTATCTTGTTTAGTTTCTTAGTGATATTTCTAACAACTTTAGGTGTAAACAGTTTTTCATTGGTTGGCAGCAATGTTTTAGTTCGTCTGTTAAATAATCTTTGTGCTGGAGACCCGAGGTCTAAACGTGGAGTGTTCCGGTGATGTAGCAGTGCCAATTGTACGTCTGTGTTGTCTTCAATGCATTTCTTCATTAAGGTCTTCGCCTCTTGTACATAGCGTTCAGCGAGCCCATTTGAACGAGGAAAATGCGGACTAGAAATTCTGTGCTCAAATTGCCATTGTTTTTGAAATAGTTTAAATTCCTGGCAGTTATATTGACTACCTCCGTCCGACAATAGTACATCAGGTATTCCAAATAGTGCAAACCATGATTTTAATTCTTTTATTATGTTAGTACTGGTTATACCATTCAATTCCTTGAAATCAAAGAAGCCTGAGAAGCTGTCTGTAATAACAATGTAATCTTTCCCTTTTAAATGGAATAAGTCGGTTGCTACTGTACTCCAGGGCCACTCTGGTGCTCTCTGTATTACGATAGGCTCCATTTGGTTGTCCTTTTGTATTTTAGCACAGGCTTTGCAAGTTTTGATGTATTCGGTTAGGTCCTTTGCCATGTCTGGCCAGAATACATTATCGCGTGCAAGTCTTAGGGTTCCTTGAACACCTTTGTGACTTAAGTGACAGTGCTTCATTACTAGAGGCACCATTGACTTAGGCACTAAAACTCTGTCATTCTTGAAAATGATGTTATTGTACACACTAAGTGTTTCTCGGTAGTACCAGTATTTTTTCAAATTCTCAGGTAGTTCCTCTATTGTTTTAGGCCATCCTTTTAGTATTACTTTTTTCAATTCAGCGAGTTCTTCACATTTCTCTGTTTCATTTTTCAGTTCTTCTCGGCGCGGCTTTGTGAATGGTACTATTGTACATATCTGTAAATTTTCTGGGTTTAAATCTTCACTGCTCAGGCTTTCACAGTCTCTGCTGAGTGTGTCAGCTACATACATCTCTGAGCCTTTTTTATATACGACTTTTGGATTGTATGGTAATATTTGGTACAGCATTCTTTGTAGCCTGGGTGGTGCATCAGTTAGAGGCCTTTTAAAAATTGTCTCTAGAGGTTTGTGATCAGATTCAATTGTCAGATCTTTGCAGCCCCAAATATATGTGTGAAACTTCTTACATGCCACTAGTATTGCATTGGCTTCCTTTTCTAGTTGGCTGTAGCCCTGTTCTGTCTTAGTAAAGGACTTTGCACAGTAAGCAATTGGTTTGTCGTTTTGAATTAGGACTCCTCCACAGGCGTAACTACTTGCATCCACCGACAGTAAGATTGGTGCTTTGGGATTATAATATCCAAGAACAGGTGGGTTCTTTAGAAGGTCTTTTAGCTTCAAGAAAGCCTCTTCCTGTGGTTGGTCCCAAAACCATTCTATATTTTTTTGTAATAATTGTCTTAATGGGTTGGTAATATCAGCCATATTTTTTATAAATTTGGACATATAGGTTATTAGTCCGAGGAATCTTTGTAATTCTTTTACATTTTCTGGTCTTTTAATCTTTGTGATGGTTTCTATTTTTTCAGGGTCAGGTTTTAAACCTTCACTTGTAACAATGTGCCCCAGAAATTTGACTTCCTGAGTGCTGAATACACACTTTTCTTTATTTAGTTTAAGGCCTGCTTTTCTGAACTTTTCTAATACTTTTTGTGTATTCTTTTCTAGCTCTTCTCTACTGGCAGCATGTACTAGCACGTCGTCCATTGATACTTCCGTATTTTTAATATCAGCAATCAGTGAGCTCATAACCTGTTGAAAGACCTCCGGAGCTGATGCCAAGCCAAAGGGCATCCGTAAGCATGAGTATCTTCCAAACGGCGTACTAAAGGTGAGATATTCTGACGTGCGTGGTGTTACTTGAAGCTGCCAGAAGCCTTTTTTGCAATCTAACAGTGTGAACCATCTTGAACCGTGAATGCGTGCTGTGATCTCTTCTACCGTATTCAATGGGTAAAATCTTCTTTTTAAATTTTTATTAATCTCTGATGGATCAATACATAATCTTATCTTATCATTTTTTCTGACTACTACCATAGGTGAGACTGCTGGAGTTGGCTCAGTTACCGGTTTGATTATCTTCTGTTTAACCATATTGTCCAGTTCTTCTTTCACTTGTTGTCTGATTGTATGTGGTATCTTCCGTGCCGGGCATATGGGTAGTTTGGGGTCATCAACCAAATCAATATCATATTTATATTTCTTTAGGCAGCCTATACCTTCAAACAAATCATCTTCTTTTTGCAGTGCATCTATGCGTTTCATGAGATTTAATTTGACACAGGTTAGCTTTCCCAGCACTGGAGTAACTTCTTTATTGACAACTATATATTTAATCAGTCTTTTTTGTCCTTTTATAATAGTTTCTATGATAGCTTCTCCTTCAACGGCCATTTTGTGATTAGAAAATGAGGTTAGATATCTTGTGGTGGATGGGCTGATGTGTGATCTGGTCCTGTCTGCTATTTGTTGGCTTATTACATTGCATTGGCTACCTGAATCCAGCTTGAATTTGACAGTGACATTGTTTGGCATGGATGCTTGCTCATACCAGTCATCTACATCAACATCTCTATCCACATCTAATGATGACACAACAAAACCTTCTTCATCTTTTTCTTCATCTTCTTTCCTTAATGTATTAACTGTCTTTGTTTTACAGCATTTAGTGAAATGGTTTCTTTTCTTGCAGCGATTACATACTTTTTTGAATGCAGGACAATTTCGCCGTCCATGTGTTGTGTCACATCTTCCACAATGAAAGGTTTCATCATTTTTTTCATCTCTCTTATTAATTTGTGTGTTTTTTCTGTTCCAGGTCACCGCGTCTACTGCAGCTGTTTGCTTCATTGTACTCACTTGTATTTTAACTTGCTCCGCAGAGTGGCAGATGTCTACAGTTCTTGTGAGATTGAGGTTATGTTCTGCAAGCAACTTTTCTCTTGTAGTGTCGCTATTTATTCCAACTACTATTCTGTCACGTAGAAGACTCTCTTCTAAGGTGCCATATCCACAATTTTTTACTTTGCTTCGTAATTCCGTAACAAATTCGTCAAAAGATTGGCCCTCCTTTTGATTTAATATGTTGAACATATATCTTTCATACGTTTCGTTTATCTTTGGTGTATAATAGTTGGTGAACTTTTCTTTAACAGTGCTAAGTACTTTTGCCTCCGAATCTGACAAATTGAAGGTGTTGTATATTACTGCAGCATCGGGTCCAATGCACGACATGAACACTGCAACTTGCACTTCTGGGTTTTTCTCAGCTAATAGAGTGGCTATTGCGTACCATTCAAACTGCTGGAGCCATAACTTCCAAGCCCGAGCCACATTTTCATTGTTATTTGGCATGAAATACTTGGGGGGCCTGACGTTGAAGTCAGCTTTCTCGGTTCTATTATCGTCTTGCGGCATTTTTTAATCCGGTTTCGGCACCATGTCATGTGATTAATAAAAGATGGTATCTTGTTACATGCTCTGTATTATTATTAACTTTAATAATCACACTATTCAATTACAATATAGAGATCGAGCGTCTACAATACAAGTACACATAACAAGAGAGAGCGGTAAGTCAGAATGACAGCTCGAAACCGCGGGCGACTATGGACGCGTTCACGGAGGCTGCGTTCACGATACGTCCGTGTCAGTAACCACCCGTGAGCTTGACGCATCTAGCCTGACGGACAGGTGGGTGTAATAAGCCCTTTAGCTGAAATGAAACTGTGTAACATTTTGTCTTGTTTTTACCAATTTTATCACAATTGCAACAACATCACAATAAAAATATATTAGGGTAGGTAATACAGTGTTTCACTTCCATACAAAACCATCGACAGCGGTCTGCGATGCATCAACAATATTTTTGTAAACACAGTAAACGTCGATAATGTTTTACTTAAGTAATTTAAAATATAATTGTTTGAAATCACAAGTTTACAATGAAAGTGAAATCTGTCACTAATTTAAATTCCACTGATCAAAGCAAGAGTATAATAATCCAGAAGTAATGTTTCGTAAATACCTCAACCGACCGTCCTTCGGCAATTCGCAGCTAATCTCAACAGTGCTAGGTCCCCTAAATACGACTGCAATTAAATGAGCAACCTCTATCGCTATGAAACAATAAGACACTGTCTAAATAGGAAAAAGAAATAAACTTCAAACTCATAATTAAATTATTTTTTCTACTTTGTTATTAGGTATGTAAATGGCTAGTCATTCATAGAAAACATAATAATCAGTATGTTACACCCACATTACGATGTAAACATTAAACGCACCATACAAAAACATTATACATAAAGTGGAATTGGTATCTCAGGCGTTTCGCATCTGTCAGAATTCATTTGAAAGTCCTGTCATAGAAGTGGGTGTGATGTGTGTCCTGTCCCGTGTGTTTGGGATGAAAAGTTCGAGACAGTTTCAGTTCGAGACAGTTTCAGTTCGAGACTTGAGAGAAGGTTGTCAAAAGTGAAAAAAAAAAATGTAACATAATGCTCAATACACACCAAAGCCGCCGACGCAACTCGGCAACTTTACAAGGTGTCAGTGACACCGTAACGAAAATTTTGAAGGATGATTCTGAGTTGATATCAAGTGGAATTTTCCGTCGCAAAAGTATGGAACTGAAAAATAATTTAAAAAACACTTTAATTTTTGGGAATTTTACAACATACTATATGTATGAACAGCATCATGGCGACAGCATGCACATTGCACCCGCCATTTTGTCGCCGACTTGCGTAGGTAATCTACGTGATCCGTTGCCCGGCGATAAATTCAGTATTCCGACATGCAAGACTCCAATAAGACCGCCAACGTAACCCGCCTGGTTTGCTGTAAATCTGAGTTTTGGTAAGTAAACCAAGTATAAAGATATTCAAGTTTGTGCGATCAGCAGGGCTAACATGCCCAACGTGATAAAATTATCGATCGATTCAATAGATTTTGTCGAAATCGATAAAGTGTTTCCCTAACATGCGTGTCACGCATGTTCGTATTTTGATAAGACTTATTTGGGTTCACATTTAAGCACCAATCGACAAAACGACATAATTACGTCGTCAGAGTCGATAAAATGATCGTGACACAATTTTATCACGTTGCGCATATTGTTAGCCGTACATAACAGGTGACTTATTCTTGAATCGCTCGCCCTCAACTCGCGTGCGCAAAATATACACCTGTCTCATCTTGCAATAATGGGTACACATTTTCGAACGTGACTTGAAAGCGAGCGATTCAAGAATAGGCCCCCTGCACCGCTGAACTATCCATCGATTACTTCCATATTGTAACCGACCAAAAGCTATTTTATTAAGTATATTTGATTTACATTGCCAAGCGCCTGAGACATCCATTGTATATCACAATAAACAATAACTAACTCGGTACGGTCACAAGCATTAATATGTATACACTTTGGTACCATGTCACATTAACTTTTTTGTCAATTTGATCTTCCGACCATAGAGCAGGCAGTTATTTTGCCCAAAGGGTCAGTTTGGCGGTGCAGAGAGGCGACGTGGCCAGTATTCTGGGGACTTTGCTTCGATGTGGTGAGCTGGAGGACATTTTTTATTTATAGCTTTTTATTCTTATTTCATATTTTGTTTTTAATAATATGTGTGTTGTTACAACTGTAGTTGAATGGAATGTACTTGTTTATGTCATCATCATCATCACCAGCCCATTAACGTCCCCACTGCTGGGGCACGGGCCTTCCCTATGGATGGATAGGGAGATCGGGCCTTAAACCATCACGCGGGCCCAGTGCGGATTGATGGTTATTAACGACTACTAATGCAGCCGGGACCAACGGCTTAACGTGCCTTCCGAAGCACGGAGGAGCTCGAGATGAAAACTTTTTTTTTTGTGGTCACCCATCCTCTGACCGGCCTTTGCGAAAGTTGCTTTACTTCAACAATCGCAGACCGAGCGCGTTAACCGCTGCGCCACCGAGCTCCTCCTTGTTTATGTATTTTTATTTAATAAATAATTACTACTTAATTGAACTGTAAGTCTTACTAAATGTCAAATATGTTAGTGCGACAGAGTCCTAAAGTGGGTACATTATATTGCTCATGACTGTACATTACCATAACTATGCAATATTTAATTTGATTTGAAAAGAAAGCAATGAACGAAATTAATGTGATCGAATATAAATATAATAATATAAAAATCGTACGTTATTTGCATCGTGTACGGTCACGAGCATTAATATGTATACACTTTGGTACCATATCACATTAACTTTTTTGACAAATTGAACTGTAAGTCTCACTAAATGTCAAATATGTTAGTGCGACAGAGTCCTAAAGTGGGTACATTATAAGCTCATGACTGTACATTACCATAACTATGCAATATTTAATTTGATTTGAAAAGAAAGCAATGAACGAAATTAATGTGATCGAATATAAATATAATAATATAAAAATCGTACGTTATTTGCATCGTGTACGGTCACGAGCATTAATATGTATACACTTTGGTACCATATCACATTAACTTTTTTGACAAATTGAACTGTAAGTCTCACTAAATGTCAAATATGTTAGTGCGACAGAGTCCTAAAGTGGGTACATTATATTGCTCATGACTGTACATTGCATACCACACTATCATCGGTATATGGTCGTTTATTCTGGAATCATTTAACTTGCTTATCGGTGCCGTAGAGTGAACAACAGGCAAGCGCCCTTTTGAAACATTCTAACGTGATTTACTTCAACAAGACCTCTATTTCTTTCAACGAGGTACTTTCCAGGCTACGTTTCTCAAAAATAATATAGATAGCGCTGTAAATGACAATGGGCACATTTGTATGAAACTTGGTCCAAGAACCTCCACTGATGAGACTTATATGTAATGAAAGCTTATACTTTCCCTATGATTCTGGCAAAGTTCTATCAGATTCTGTTCCGGGGTTCTTTTTCTACAGCCATATTTGTCCTGGCTAAAAATGTAATAAAATACAGTGGGGGACTAAAATCGACTCAAGATTTGTTGCTCAGTAACTAAATTTACATAGCCAGGACAAACACGGCCGTAGAAAAAGAATCCCGGGACAGAATCTGATAGAACTTTGCCAGAATCATAGGGAAAGTATAAGCTTTCATTACATATAAGTCTCATCAGTGGAGGTTCTTGGACCAGTTTCGCCCATTCTCCTTTACTTCTTTTAACTTTCTAATGTCATGCATAACAGACCTGTTTTTATCTTTGTTTTTAGGTATAAATGATGACTGTTTTTATTGCAAACAGACACAATTACAGCTCTCACCCATTATTATTTTGACCAAAATTAATAGAAACAATGGTGCTAATTCCTGTAAATACCATCTAATTTTATTTTAAGTTATATCTGTCATTTTCTTATCCGCCGAAAAGGAAAGGGACGGGTAATCGACAAGCATAAAATTTATGGAACACACGTCAATTTTAAGCACAAATCTAAACCAACCGTCTAAAAATTTTACATCCGTCAATAACCCGACACAGTTAAGTAGACAGCACGTCAAACGGATTGCATACCAGCGACGTACCTTTTGATTCGCCCGGGTTATTCATTCATTTACTCATTCTTCCTAAAATTAAGAGCTGTGAATCATCCGTCCCTTTCCTTTTCGAAGGATATGAAAATGACGGATATAACTTAAAATAAAATTAGGCGGTGTCTGCAGGAATCGGGGCCAATATAGGCAGTAACATAACGTATAATAAATAAAAAAATAAAAGTTTATTGCAGTAACATTTGGTACGGTCACGAGCATTAATATGTATGTATACACTTTGGTACCATGTCACATTAACTTTTTTGACAAATTGAACTGAAGTCTCACTAAATGTCAAATATGTTAGTGCGACAGAGTCCTAAAGTGGGTACATTATATTGCTATGACTGTACATTACCATAACTATGCAATATATAATTTGATTTGAAAAGAAAGCAATGAACGAATTTAATGTGATCGAATATAAATATAATAATATAAAAATCGTACGTTATTTGTATCGTAGGTACGGTCACGAGCATTAATATGTATACACTTTGGTACCATGTCACATTAACTTTTTTGACAAATTGAACTGTAAGTCTCACTAAATGTCAAATATGTTAGTGCGACAGAGTCCTAAAGTGGGTGCATTATATTGCTCATGGCTGTACCTCTTAAAGCTCGCTCTATTCAAGAAGGTATACCTAACATCCCTCTACTTGAATCCATCACAATAACCCACAACATAATTCCAACGAATCAATTTATATTACACGATTACTATATTTTATTTATATAAACATAATGTGCAGTCGAAGCGGGATTTTCATTAATTACAAATCTAGTGACTTTTAACTTCTATACTTTGAAGGTAGTCGTGTGAGCCTAATTTTGCTACCTGCTGAGTGCCTTAAACACATTATAAACTGAAAACAACTATAATGTAGGCTCCTTTACATTATTAAAATAAGCAATTCAAACGCTATTATAATAACTTCTATCTATATTTAGCCGTTATGTGTACGCAACAAAATTAGTCCCACAATTTATACTTTAACTTATTTATTTTAGCTAACAATATGAGACAATTATATTTATAATATTATATAACGCTAGTAATATTAGAGGATCTAAATAATCTAATATAATACGTACTGCATTCTCGTAGCGACTATTGGACAAAACAGTTATGTTGTAACATAATAGAACTGATAGTGGTAAATGAAAACAAACATATTCAATTTCATTGATATGTTCCGCGGTTGTATGTAGTGTCTTGTTTTGTTAGTCGCTACGAATTGAATGATTGTGTACAATTTGGATGTGGCAACATTTCTTCGAAGACGCAACGATATTGTAGCGAGATGAAAAAAGAGTGGCACCCGTATTTTAGCATGTTCGGTCACGAGTACTGATGAGTATACACTTTAAAACCATGTCACATTAACTTTTTTGACAAATTAAACCGTAAGTCTCATTAAATGTCAAATTTGATAGTGCGACAGGGTTCTAAAGTGGGTACATGATATTGCTTATGACTGTTCACTCAACTCTTCCTCCACTAGACTCTGCCTCAGCTGGGCATTTTGGTATTTAAGTTGACGTTTACGACCTCGACTTAAGAACTCACTCACTGGAGTCGAGCATGTCATACTGCCAACATAATAATACGAAAAGAATGACGTCATGCGTGCTCGACTAAACTCGAGTTATGGTTGAGGCGCCGTCTAAGAATATCTTGAGGAAGGTTGGAGTTAACATCTTATTATACAAGTGTAAGGCCTTCAGCACACGGCATCGTAAGGGCCCAGTTACATCTATCAATCTTTCATCAATCATGACTTATGATTGAAAGAAAAATTGATATTATTATTACTGACCAGTGATCGATATTCGTACTCGTCATATTATTATACTGATTATCAAAAGTTTGACATCAAACCATGTTTTTTACTTTTTTGACAATCAGAATATGGCCCGTAAAAATAATGATCACAGTAATGTAATAATAAGGTCTATTTTCTTTAAATTAAATAATCGGCGTGTGATTGATATCGGGTTGGCACCATTTTACAAAAGCAAACGGGTCTAGTAGAGCAGTAATACTCGTAATATCATGAAATAATAAGCTGAAAAGTTCCTTAAACATGACATGGTAACTCTGATTCTTTATTACGAGAAATGCAAACATTTTTTATTGTCTAGCAAATACGAGTAGGAGCTCGTTAAGTAAAAGGTAACTATTACTAAGTGACTTTTCCAAATCAAATCGCATACTTTTTTCATGACTTTAAATATCCACCCCCTTACTAGTATAAAATAGATTAGCGTTGAACATGCGTCTAATTATTTGACAGTCAAGCAAAATTGAATCCAGTCGTCGAAAAACTCGATTGAACGTTGCTTGGCTTTCAAAAACTAAGGGGGCCAATATTTATTGCGTCGAATAAAGAAAAGAATTATTTTAGAAATATTAAAGTATAGAAAAATGTTAACAATTTGAAGAATGTCATAGTGGTACCGATGCAGGCAAACAAACTTACAGTCCAACAATTGTAAATTATACCTACTTTAAAATTGTCTCTTTCTTACTAAGCTGTATACTGTTAGTGCGAAAGATACATATATCTCGTCTCGTTCACACTGGGCGATGTACTATATCTCTCTCCTGCGGTCACTCTAGTTATTACGTTACGTTTGTTGGACCATAAGTCAGACAGTTTTAAAACTATCTCTTTCTCGCAATATTATAGCTGTGAAACTCAAATAAAAGTTTCGCCCTTAGGAATCGACAGCATTATAACCGCTAAATGTAGCACCTTGGTACTATGAAGAAATATTACGACATCCAATTGAGAGAGTGCACTCAATTATTAACTTTAGAAACGCTACCACTCTAGGCAAGCTACCTCTCTTAAGACAATACCCGATAACATAATAACCATTACGCAAACATACCATTAACTTAATCAATTAATAGTATTATTGCATATCCGTACTATTAACACTTTCACGGACACAGACCAAGAGTCACTGACCTTTCATTCATAATAGTATGACACTTGGAACCGGGGTACGACTGTAGACGTTGTCTTTGAAAGTGTTAACACGCAATACTATTGATTCATCAATCAATCAATCGCGATGGATGGATTGATGACCTTCGACGTAGCGATTATTTATAGATTGCAAATTAATACTATCGACTGACTTACATTGCAATGTAATATTACTGATTTAACTGGTATCAAACAACTTGACAACCGATACAAAGCACAAGGGGGTTAAAATGGCCACATCGAAGCAATTCATTTTAAAAAAGCAACCCGTCCCTTTCCTTTTCGGCGGATAAGAAAGTGACGGATATAAATTAAAATCAGCCACAACACCCTGCGAAATGACGTAAATTCAAAAATGTTACGTTGAATAAAAAAAATGAAGGTGTCTGCAGGAATCGGGGCCACTATCGTTACATAGCAATCGATACGAAAGTCCTTACAATAGTCAGAAGCAATACTATCGATTGTATCGTATAATATAGTATACAGGGTGTTAGTGACATTGCATCGTAACGAAAACTTCGATGGGTGATTCAGACCATGATTCTGAGTTGATATCATGCGGAATTTTCCGTCGCTAAAGTAGGTACGGAACTGAAAATAATTTTAAAAAATCATGAATTTTCCGAAAGGAAATTCCACTTGTTATCAACTCAGAATCATGGTCTGAATCGTCACCCTCAGTATTCGTTGCGGTGTCAGTAACACACATAGGTATGTACTTGTATGGCTACCTGTAAGTACTTGTACGGGGTGTAAGTGACATCGTAACGAATACTGATGAGGATTTTATCAAGTGGAATTTTCCATCACAAAAGTACATTAAAAAAATAAAATAAAAAAAATGAATTTTGTGACGAATATTTCCACTTGAAATTAACTCAGAATCATGGTCTGAATTGTCCCCCTTAGTATTCGTTACGGTGTAACTAACACCCTGTATACATTTGTCTAACTGAGCCATCGATAGTATAGTTGATTGGAGGTCATTAATCGACAGTCTAAACTCTAAATATCGATAGTTCGGCAACGGTACTTCAACCCTTTAGTTTCCCAGCTATCGCCTATAGAGAGGTGTGCTTGCCCGTCGGATGTTTAGCGCGCACTCCCCGACTTACTGTGCGCGATCAGCCATTGCAGCGTAATGTCAATGTTATCCTTCTCCTTGCACGAGATGGAATAACAGCAGATCTCGCGGTCTTGGATCGCTGACAGGTTCCTGTAAATTAACGAGTTCGGTTTTATACATGGTCACACCCCGGACACTTCATACAAGTGTGACATCTGACGTCATACGATTTAAGTCTAAACCGTGTTCGAAGGGGGGGGGGGGGGGAAGGTAAGCGGAGAGTTGCCGTATGTAGTATTTTTCTTATTCTATGACATGGTGTTAGTGACGAAAACTTTGAGGTATTATATTGGTATATAGCAGGACTATGTATAAACCTGCTATAGCAGTAAAGATGTTAACAATGATGTTCTCCTAAAATTTGTAGCTTTTAGCCTCTAGAGTGCAGACTGCCGCACACCCCGGACAATTCATACAAACAACCTCGTTATAATATATACAGACTGCTGTGTGTGACGTCTGCGCAGCTGCGGGCTGCCAATTACAATACCTATTCAATTCCAATTCAAACAACGTCCGCGCTGCCTTCACGATTCAAGTTTAAACTATGTTCGAGGGGAGGTGCGGTAAACTTAACTCAGAAGCTGGTGGGGGGGTTGCCGTTTTATACGTAGTATTATTCCTTATTCTATGACTGTAGCGTGTAGTGTACTCACATCCTCTCGATGAGTCCGTGCTTGTCGAGCGCCAAAGGCGGAATGCCTGTTAACTGCTGCTTTCAAGCAGGCTATAGCCTGTAGCTTGTAGCCTCTAGAGTGTAGCGTGTAGTGTACTCACATCCTCTCGATGAGTCCGTGCTCGTCGAGCGCGTGCGGCAGGTCCCGCTTGTTCCCGAGGACCAACACCGGGATACCTGTTAGCTGCTGCTTCTCAAGGAGGCTGTGCAACTCGTTGCGCGACGCTTCGATCTTGTCCGGGTCTGCCGCATCTACCATGTATCTGCGGACACAACACGGCAACACAATAAATAAATGTCAAATAAATTGTACTTTTTACGAATTTGGATGCCTGGGTGAAAGATAATTAGCTAATACAAAGAAATATTTTTTTTTAACTTATTTACGAATTCCCATAAACAACCATTCGGCTATTTAACGTCACAAGAGTCACAACTAAGTATTTCATATAAATTCCGTAAAAAATAATCGTTTTGACGTTTTATACAAATATCTCATTTAGCTTAGGTATATTTAGCTTTGGCATCACAATATATCTTTGAAACCTTAATATATGTAAAAAAACATATAGGATTATTTGCAAAAAATAGCGATCGGCACATTGTTAATACCAGGAATAAAAATAAACTTGCTTTACAAGTCAGTCGATTACATAAGATTACTAAATCTTTTAAGGGGCAATGTATACGTTTTTACAATAAGATTCCCATTGACATTCAGAATTTGCCTTTCAACTGTTTTAAGACAGTAGTTAAACAAAAACTTTACAAAAAAGGTTATTATAAAGTTAGTGATTATTTAGAAGATATGAATGCATGGGATTAACTGTCTGAGAACTGATATTAGGCAGCTAAATTACTCAATTGTATACCAATATTTTATGTTTTATGTTTATTTTTTTAAAGAACGTCTAGGGCCCTGTGCCGAGGTTTCTCTTGCAGCTTCTTTTCCCCGGCTATACAGGTTGTGAGAAGCTGCAGTAGTTTTAGGCGGATGAGACGTTCGTTATGTAAAATTGACGATTCAAAGTGTAACTATGTTACCTACTGAATAAAGATATTTTTGAATTTTGAACGGAAAAACGTCAACGTAGATAAAACTCGTATGGCTATTGGTCGAAGCCCGCGATATTCTTCGCGTTGCGCGTGATAACTACTACATAACATAAGCTCAGGACTCTATCCCAATTGGGGTAAGTACATCCATCGCAAGATGAACGAAGTACCCACACCTCACCGAGCTTTCTGTTTGGCCAACGTTTTTTTGATAGGTGGTGAGCCATATGTGTATAATGGTCGAGCCAAGTGTGTCAGTGAAAACTGCACCGTGGATCAGTTGCTGTTCGTATTCATCATCATCATCATCAGCCGTACGACGCCCACTGCTGGGCATAGGCCTCCCCCAAGGATCTCCACGACGATCGGTCCCGCGCTGCCCGCATCCAACGGCTTCCCGCGACCTTCACCAGATCGTCGGTCCACCTTGTAGCGGGCCTACCCACTGAGCGTCGTCCGACACGTGGTCGCCATTCCAGAACCCTTCCGCCCCAGCGGCCATCGGTTCGTATTAGGATTTAATAATTTATCTAGGACCTAGGCAACTATACATCCTGTTACGCAACTACGTTTAGGTCTTAGAAGAACAATTGGATAGCATACAATAGCGTCGCCGACGTTTGGACTTTTCTTTTTATCGTAGTTTTCTTTTGTAGTGTACAATAAAAGTTTTTGCGTAATAGTGTACGTCTATTAAGCCAGCTATAAGTTTGAATATCGACTGAGACTAATTTAATTTTTTGTACGTAAGCATTGTAAATAAGTCGGGTCTAATGCGCGTTAGACGCGCGCACCGAGTGTTCCGTACAAATTGTTGTAAATCAGAAAATAAATTTAAATTTTTGTCTTCCAATCGAACGATTTCAACGTCATTATTTTAAGAACTTCGCCAAAAAACAATATAGAAGAAACTGTCGAGATTTAAGTCTTAATTACCTACTTTCTCATTACACGCGTACATAATTATTCAAAAATACAATGTAATGGCAGAAGCATTATAAAAATCTTATTTGTTCCTTGATAGGTATTTGGATTACATTATGTATAAAATTATATTGCTACCTATATTGCTTCTCTTTATTTTGATCATAATAATAATGGTTGGAGGATGTAATTGAGCCTGGGTGTATTAAAAATGGTCATCATTTATATATGCATATTTTTATGTCCGTTATCCATCAATTCAGGTTAAACGAAGGAAAATCTTTACAGCGCCATCTATATTTTGTCGTCAATAAAGTACCTCATTATCACACCACCCCGTCCGGGTGAAACAACTGTGTAAGTGAAAACGAATAACTCATTGATGCAAGTCCAGTACCGAGGTTCAAACTGGTGTTCCCCATTTGAGAAGTAAGCCAGTGTACCACAAAACCACAGGGTCGTAGTAAATTTAACTTACACAATAGCGTTGACTCCTCTGCAGTATCTCTCCCACATGGAGCGGAACCTGGGCTGGCCACCGATGTCCCACACCTGAACAATAAAACATTCTCAGTTTCACATTACATAAACCCCTCCTCCTTTCCACTTTCCCTTTTCTCTTTTTCTTTCTTTCTTTCATATTCATATCATTTATTGCGTTTCACATGGTAGGAGGTTGGTAATATAAAGTAAGTAACACATATGGACCCGATTTGGGCACAGCAATGTAAAGGAATGGAATGGGCTGCCGGCGTCGGTGTTTCCTGAATCTTATAACCTGGGGTCCTTTAAATCACGGGTGAATAGGCATTTTCTGGGTAAGCTCGTTCCTACGTCGATCTCTTCTTCTCCTCGTGGAAGAACGAAGTCAAGAGCAAACCCATCTTAACTAAAAAAAAAGGAGAGTTGCAGAATAAGCTTGCCTTTCTTATTCTTTTTTTGGCTCCTTCCGTATGGGTCATAAGGTTGATGACTCACCTCACCAACAATGGTGTCAGTTATTATTATTGAGCTGCAAAACCCTGGACATAGTCCACAGCCAGAAGCAATGACATGATCAAAAGATATGCCATTAACACAAAAAGATGTTAAATTATCATTAGGGGGGTTAAAGCAATATTGCTATTTGACATTTGTTTGCATTGCACACTTACTTTTATATGCGCAAATGTCCCCCTAGTACTGAATTAATTTATGTTTTGTTGTATGTTGTCGTCATATGTAAAAAAAATTACCACATAATTAACATACTAACTAAGCTACTATTTAAAAAATCTTTTCCTTAGTAAAACATACAGGCATGTTTAGCTGTTGGTCCCGATTACTACATACTGATGTAAGTAAGCAGTTGTTACATGAGCCTTGACTGGGGTCTTTGGCGGCTCAATAATAATACACCAGGATTGATGCTAACCTCATAATCCGGTTTGATTAAGCCATACGAAACTTTAGGACTTTTTGAAATACTTGAAGTTGTGTATATCAGAATTCATGCAGGGACAATACTTTGTTTGATTTTTGTATGGAACTATGCAACTGCCAACATAATGATAAAAGTCATGCAAAATAAGCCGGTACAAATGTGTTACCTTGATTGTAACGTTGCCTTTGGTAATCTTGCGCATGTTGAAGCCTACTGTCGGGATCATGTCTTCACTGAACTGGCCAGACTGAAAAGAAATACATTTTCTTTTTGACATCAACACTGGCTGAAAGTGTCACCGCACACACACATTGGAGAAGCTTGTAGGTGCATATTCCACACCCACTCCGGTTTATTGAAGAAATACCTTTACCCAGCAGTGAGATGTTTATAGACAGATTATATTTATTTTATTTATTATATTAATTAATTGTGCACCTGATTTGCTTCCGGTCAAGTAGTTAATGCCATTTGCAGTAAGTCCTACAATCCTACAATAAGTCACATCAAAAAAGAGGACAAATTGCAACCACTTCTGGTACATCACAAATAATTGTCGCAACATTAGGTTGACTTCAACAACCCTGACTCTTCGAGACCTCACACTCTTTTAGTTTATAGCTACAGCTGCTACATAAAATATATATATATAGCTACATTACCTATTAAGAAAAATCAAACAATACATAAGGCCCTTTTTTCAAAAATCTAATCATATCAAATATATTTTTTTGTGCACAGAACTTAATTTTAACATCAGATACAACACATGGATACATTACAATTGGGCAGCCATATTGCTCTTGAGCAGTTTCTTCTACGTAAACACTAATGGGAAACAACCCAATTTTTTGTAATTTCTTGGTTTTTTTTTACTTGACTTATTGTCCATTTGCCGCGAATGGCATTGACTATATAGTCAAATAAATAAATAGAATTATAGGCAGGAAAGTTACACAGTAATTACCCTTGAACTGTGATATAAAAAGATAAAATGTCAAATACTGCTTTATACTACAAAACACAAACTAATCACAGATGATATATTACTAGGTACCTACCAAACATTACTATAACATACAAGTATGATTGATTATGAGATCAACGTATTTGGTTTAAGGTACAATGTTAGTTGGCTACCTAGCAAGATAAGATAATGTTGCTACCAGTGAACTTTCTCTCAAGTACTTACATCCTGACATTGAAATGTTGATAGTGAGATAATTACAATCATCTCTATTACTAAGGACAAATAATGCTAAGCTATATTCTTGTATTTGATATAAATAAATTTACGTCATTTATTGTATTCAATTGCAAAGTTAGCAAAACCATTTTGTTATCTATTTTCACATATTTGTGATTTGAATATCATTCTTAAAATTGAACATTATTTTGGCTGAACTTTCAAATTCTAATAAGATGCACATTTCAATAAAAAATTTCTAATACCAAAAAGTAGTAATGTAAGGGAGATTAATAAATGCAAATACCGCCCGCATACGAAAAAGGCAACGGTATATGAGTAACATAATAAGAGCTACAAAACATCTGCGGGCAAGCAATGTGTCATGTTATGCACTGTGGGGCTCACCTCATAATAATTTGAATATGAATAATGCCTGTCGGCCAGGCTGTTACGAAACCTACCCGGTTTCAGCCCTAACACACCACATCGGTGCATTATACACTGCACAGCACAGTATAAGAACGCTTATTCGCCACATAATTGTTGTTTTGTGATAACTTACAGCAATGACGTTAACAAAAGTAGTCTTTCCCGAGTACTGTAGCCCGACCAGTGTGAGCTCCATTTCCTCCTTCCAGAACAGACTTTTGATCCAATCAAGGATACGATTGATCAAAGCTAGCATTTTGAACGATTATCCACTGTAATAATCAAGAAAAAATGTAAATTAAAACGCCTCTTCTGAAAACTGCTGTGCGATTTGACAGTCACAAGTGCGTTTTGGTATTGCATAGCTCTAAAGATATTATTTATGTAAATGTAATAAAATAATATTATAAATGTTGAAAGTAATTATTTTTAGAATAAAACAATTTCAAAAGATACTGATATATTAAAAAAATCAGTTTATATGAATAAATATTATTTTTATATATTTCTTGTAGACTAATGAGTAGTAACAAAACGCATATCAGCAGTATTGCCATATTGGACTGTTATTTTCCCTAACAGCAAAAAAAAACATTGAAATTAATTGAATATTAACTTATGACATACAAAAGCTGATACTGATTTAATTATCATAAACTATAGCAATGGTGCTAATTTCTGTAGACACCTCTTAATTTTATTTTAAGTTATACCTGTAATTTTCTTTTCCGAACCTGCAGCATACATTTAAACATGAGTTATGATGCCTCCAAGTAGTCCAAGTGCAACACAAAAAAGGATTTCCATTACACATTACTATTTTCATACATCATCTTGTTTCCCTCTTGTTGCTTTTGTTTTATTTATAATATGTCGTGAAATTATATCAACTACCATCTTATTTGTAAAACATAATAATTGGCAACATTCTACATGTCATGTTTGGTACTACAAATCGGAAACTCACCAATAATTCTCTCTGATTTCGAAAAAATAAAATCGATATTTAGGTAAAAATAAGCTGTTCAGAATATATGTTATAGAATTTATGTAGGTAGGTACGTAAATAAATTATTTGCAATATTTGGACTTGACAGTTATTCTTATTATTGAATCTTAGCTACTTAAACAAATATTGTCGAGTCCAACACCAACGGCAACGTACCTTCCGAAGCACGGAACAATCTTATTATTGCACCACAACCTGAGCGTAAAACTTGAACTAACATAAGCTCACGACTAAGTATATCCCAATTGGGGTAGTCAGAGATACATCCATCGCAGTACGAACTAAGTACCCACACCTCACCGAGCTATCTGTAACATTAACTAATGTAGGCAAAAACGGGATTGATGCTAATAGCGATCTCTTACAGACAACCTTTGATATATGATTATTATGATCTATATAAACGATAGAGATTGAGTATATAACGCAAATGAAATGATAAGCAGTAATTAATCATCACATCACAAATTTTCTTCTGATAAGTTATTTTCAAACAAACCTTTTTGCCAGAACTCTAACAGTTAACTGAACTGAAGTTATAATTAATGACCATAATAAACCAACAACCTACATTCGTTATACAGGATGTTAGTGACTTTGAGGGAAAAGTATACTTACCTCTTAACTTAAGACCAGAATAAAGTAATTAGACTTACCTCTAATATTCACGAATTTTCCGACAGGAAAATCCACTCGATATCAACTCAAAATTATGGTCTGAATCATCCCCCTTAGTGTTTCTTTCGCTGTCACTAACACCCATATGCGCTTGTGTGGGGTGTAAATGACATTGTAACGAATACTAAAGGGAGTGATTCAGCTCATTATTCTAAGTTAATATCAAGTGGAATATTACCGCATAAGTCTAGAATTGAAAATAATTAAAAAAAAACACAAAAAAACGTGAATTTTCCGACGAAAAATTCCACTTGATATTAATTCAGAATCACAATCTAAGTCATACCCCTCCGTAATCGCTACGATGTCACTAACACACTATTTATCATCAAATTACATTATTTACAAAACCCTACCATAATTCAAACTTTGGAACAAAACAATCCTCTGAAAATAAATGAAACCTACCAACCAATATATATTTGCGGTTTTTGTAACTAAAAACGCAAAGGTCATCCGTTACGTATGCCTTAGCAACGGATGGTTCAGGGGAAAAATTTGTCGTATTTAGAAACGAATTCTTGAACTTAACGTGACCCATTCGTACTACCTACTCATGTAACTATAGTTGAAACTATTTATAGACCATGAGACAGCAGTTTAGACGTGTGACGTATTATCTGTTAATTTATCATCGATCCTTATCACTGATGCTATTTGTCTGCGACTTTACTCGTGTTAAACTTTTTTTTACCCAATTGTGGCGAAGCAAAAAGGAAGGTTATGTGTTTGAACGCTATGTATGTATGAACGCCTGTTACCACCTAACTTCTAAACCACCTGTCAGAATTTAAAAAAAATAGGTGTCACTGGAAGCATCTTGATCGTCCGGTGGTTATAGGACATGTGACGTTGCTTTTTTTCTTCCAAGGGTATCAAATGAAAGGTTTTAATGTCAATCTGTCCTAAGAGTTTGTTTACCACGACATAAGACTCTCGGCTATCTCCTAAACATCACTAAGTATTCGAAAGAATGTCAGAGATTTTTTTCTTGTTTCAAACTTTTCAGAGCGCGATTTTGCCCTAGTCAGGTTTTAGTTTTAAACTTTTATTTTTTTACGTGAATGATTTGGATTACCTTAGCACTAATTTACCTACCTGGTCGGAAAAATGGGGCAGATGCATCAACTGATTCGGGGGCAAAGGTGCCCATGACACTTCCCGCATTTCCACGCTGCCATAGAATAAGAAATAATACTGCACACAGAAATGTACCTATTTCTGCGCCAAGAACAATCCGGCAAGGGCGGGGGTCACCTTTCTTCTGTGTAAAGGCCCTGTTATATTACGCGATTCATCAGTCCGTATGGCGAAATCGTTGCTCCGTCTACCCGATGAAGGAGTTTCCAGGCTACGTTCCCCAAAAATAATATGCATAGACGGCGCTGTCGAGATTTAAACTTTTTAAGGTACCTAAGTCTATTGTTTGTTACGTTATTTGGTATTGGTATTAGGTACGATCTACATCCTACCTACACTTAAGTTAAAAGTCAGAATTTGCTCCCGTTTACATGAACCGTAAACAGATGGAAATAGAAATTATGTCAAACGCTGCGTGAAGGACCTGAATAGTGTTTCACAATCACAATTAATTCACAAATGCATCGCCATGAAACGTGTGTGTAACGCGTTCGGAGAACAGTCGAGTATAAGTATAGGGGGGAGTGAGGCGCGGGGTGGCGCGGCGCAGTCACGTGCGAGCGAGCGTGGCCGGCCGCGCGGTCGCCGCGGCGTTGAGCGGCTGTGCACATTCCGCCGCCCGTGCCCGCGGCACTGCCATATTTTGACGCGCTGTCACATGACTCGCCGGCCGGCTACGTCGCGCGCTCCGCTCCACTCCTGCCGCGATCTCCCCGCCGTGAACACGTCGTGCACCTATGCCGGTAACCAAAACCACGTCGTGGGCCCCTCAACCTCTCTCACCAACCATGGCTTGCGAGGATTTCACCTAAATCTCCTGTCGCCGACGACTGTGAAGTGTGGATCGTTATCATCCTGTTTTCCTCCGTGGTTCTGTGATAAATGCTGACATAGTGATCTCTTGTTATTGTTGTGAACTTGTGAGACAAAGTGAATATGGAAACACGTCATTATTGGGAGGAGAATGGACTTTCTGTCAAATATGACAAGTAAGTTAATATTATTTTTCATATTTATAAAATCATTAGAAAGTGAATTAATCTTACGATCTCTTATGAAAGATACCTAGATCTTAAACTTATTTTATTTCGTGTTTACTGCTGCGGACATCGCCAGGTACGTACCTAATAGGATTTTGGGTTAATGTCGGGGCCCCCGCTTTCTAGACATTTTTGATCAGCTGATGCGTAATACCTACCGGGGGCCCCGGCCGAAAGTCCGTAGGTATACATTTTGATCAACCAATCCACAGTTGACATTTGTCACTGCGTTTTACGTTTGTTTACGAATTGTAATACCTAGTTACAATAGCAATACGATTTTTATGAACTGGGCCCCGATTTTTTTGATAAGACAATCCTTAATACCGGGGGCCCCTAATGTCCGATCTTGTATTGGCGATAATTTCGATGAACCAATACGCTCTTAACATCCGTCATTGTGTTTTTATTTTTTTATGTTAGGCACGAATTTTAATAGCTTGTATGATTTTTATCAACAAAAAATAATAAGTGACCGAGATTGACATAACATGACAAATGAATGATTGTTAATTAAGCACTACCTTTAGGTTTTTAGTTCAAGGCCAACATGCAATTGCTCCGATTTCTGCAGACACATCCTAATTTTATTTTAAGTTGCACCTGTCATTTTCTTATCCGCCGTAAAGAAAAGTTTTGTATTTTTCTAAAAGCCTACTAAATAGAGCAGTATCAGGGTGGACCCTGATAGTTGTGGACAACTGCCTCATTTTTTAAAAATTATTCAACAAAGTTTTATTAAAAGTAGGTAGCTACCTAACCATTCTGCCCCTTTCACACTTTTTACCGACTTCAAAAAAGAAGGAGGTTCTTAATTCGACCGCATATTTTTTTTTACTTCCAATAACTTTTTTATTTGTATGTTTTTATTTTTTTAACAGGTGGTGTTGGCTCACTTGCTTACTTAAGAATAGTTGTAAAGTAAAATAAAATAAATTATTACGAAAGAGATAGCGACAAAAGGTAGAAAATCTTGGAAAAATACACAATGGATACTCATTACGATTTTTTTTTAATACTTGCTGAACATAGGTAATATAGGGGTATTTCTGGTAGCCAATGAACCCTTCTATCTAATTTATCGTTTTGAACGTCAACCTTTAATGACAACCTACAGTAGTTAAATAAATTACGATTGTCAATTTCGCAAAGGCGACATGACAAATACCTAGGTGTTTTTCTTCAATAAGTACCTCGTTTTATATATTTTTTAAATTCAATCACAAAATTGTCTGGAACACTATGTTTTTTAACTAGAAGATTCAGGAGTATAATTCTGAATTATTGCAATACTGCGGTAATACCTATGGCGAGACATTAAACTTGAGACGTTATCCACGCCAAAAATGTTTTTGTTGGATTTTTAGATGCTATTTATTTGCGAATCCAAATAGATTAGATAACATTTTAACACATAAGTCATTTATACTAACATATCTATGGATTTGGTATGAAATATGTTGTTTTTATATAAATACCTAATTGATATTTTTTATATAGAATTTTCCTAACCTGCATGTTTAAGGAAGACATCGCTAACTGGTGTTTTGATAGACTTTCAACTGGAAATTAGCGAATCAATAATGTTGACCGTTGCGTGTTATATAGGTGTACGTTTCAATAGAACAAATTTAGACCTTGACCTATTATGTTCGTTATCCTGTAGTACATAGTCAAGTCGATTACTAGCCAGAACCCATCTTAAAGGCGGAGTAATTTAGGGGAAAATCTGTTCAAGGATCACGTAAATAAAATCCATTCTGTAATTAAATCAAAATGTTTTTTGTTTCTTATTTGTTACGTATTTTATTCCCATGAATCAGATCCTCGTAAGGCCTAGATTTCCAGACACAATAGGATTTAAAATTCGTTCTTACGACTTTAAAAGTTACTGGAGCGTGTATGCTAATGATCACTTTCTGCCTAACACTTCCGAAATCATAAAATACTTAAGCTTCCTTCTCTATATATTTTAGAAATTTGTAAATTTGTTCGTAAATACCAAGATTTTTTTAAACGTCGCGAAGATCTCCCTGTAAAATACACATTGCGTCATGGAAAAATATTAAATTTACCTATATCTAGACTCGTCCTACATTCTTCTAGCCCATATGTATTGTGATGTCCATCAAAATTTATAATAAACTGCCTAACATATTAAAAGAAGAAAAAAGTGACAAAATCTTTATTAAAAAATAAAAGAACTTCTCATTAATAAATGTTACTACAGCACTTGTGAATACCTTAATGATACTGATGTTACTATTTGAAAAGCTTCCTCCTCTCTTTTAAACTTCTGTTTTGTTGTGCCCGAAAGGGTCTATGATGTGAAACTCATATTATGTAATTTACAAACTTGTACACCATCATAGTATGCAAATAAAGAATATTGAATATTGAACAAGATTTGACTTCCTGTCATCATACATTTCATCCATCTTTGTTAAGATCTCCATAATCTTAAAAAGTTGCTCTCTGTTCTTTAAAAACCGAAAAGTAGGTCTCGTTTGGTCTCTTGACACTAGTGACTACAAAAAGGGTTCCAAAGCTTGTTTAATAGAGAAGATTATTCAGTCAACTTTGCTTGATTAACAAAAATATTCTCATGTTACCCTAAGGGTATGTTATTAATCAAAAGACCTTGGGAGTTGATAGAATAATTTTCTGTTTAACAAGCTTTGGTTCTTTTTGAACCATGCTACATTGAAAGTCATTGGTGTCATGTCAAGAGATAATACGAGAGCTACTTTTATAGCTTTTGGTACTTTAGACACAAGAGGTTTTTGTGAACTGTTTTTATACAGCATTACCATCTGAAATATCCATTATAACATTGCAAAATTCAACGACATTATCTAACAATTACTGTTTAATCCGTCACGTTTCATAATACATTCAAATGTCGTTGAATCTATAGTTTTAAACAAATAATTCAATCTCTCATTTCCTTTTATTATAAGTAACGTGATAGTTTGTAGCTATTTTTGATATCCTGAAATACAAACTGTTTTCTAATATTGTAAAAACGTTATCTGCGTTGTCCGCGGTCCATAAATTACGTTGATAATTGTTTATTCGTGACAAGAACGCAGGTATTTAATTTAACGCATGCACGGAGTAAGATAACGCGTTATGTATATCTGATATCTATGTACAATCATCCCCCTATCCCCAGTAGTCTTACCGAGTAGTCTTACCAATTGAACTACTGGGAATTTCCTTCCCAATAAACTTACTGGTAAGACCACTGGAAATTTTGTTCCCATCTAGCCTTAAACAAAATAATATAGTACTTACTGAGTTAAACATTATATCAATGGAGTCAAAGATAAATTAGGTAATGCTAGTCAAGAAATAGAAGCCAGTATAAGATGATCAAAATCAATCTCATTTTATATTTAGAATTATTTTCAAATTTTAATTTTGAATAAAGTTACAATGAGTACGACGTTTGACCGCTTTTATTGATGACATCATATGACAGTATTTCCATTCCATGGTATAAAAAAACCAGATATGCTCAAAAGTGACAGCTAATATTTCAAGGTTAGCCCAGCTGACGTTATCCCAACCTACATTGCCATTTCGTAAAAAAAATATCTAACAATATTTTTAAATTACTTTGCAAGGAAATTTTGTACTTTTAGTTAAAAGATTTGCGCACAGTTTTGATGATTATTATGTGACAAGTATTAGTAATTAAATACATTAGTCAGTAATTCTCATAATTTTCAATAATACAATTTACGTCCTTGGAATGTCGAAGATACCAATTTAATGGTAACACTTACGTCATCAAGGGCTAGCAATGGCGGCTTGTCATAGGATTGAGCGTACCTGGTTTTCTTATACCATGTTCCATTCAAACCCCAAAGAAAATTTTCACGTAGTCTATTGGGTAAACGTGAGTGTATGCTATAGTAAAAATACTGTAAACACCAAACGTTATGGCAGCAGTAGCTGGCCATTTATTTGGCACAGAAAGCTTTTTTGTACGTCGTCAACAACAAACATGACATGACCTACCCTACCTAAACTTGTATATTGATTTGGCAACGGATGTGTTAAGGAGCAACGGATTGAAACTAAAATTATGTTGCCTCGTAACTGTTAGCTATTTTTTAAATTATTTTTAATATTTATAAATAGAACATCATAATAATAAAGCGGGTTTCTTTCTCAGAAGGCCACATTCAATTTATCAAAAATCGCAATATTGTAATTTGACATTTTATAAAAGTGCGCAACCCAAACAAATGACGAATAGCATTATTGTTTTTTTTTTAGATGAATTGCTTCGTTGTGGTCTTTCTAACTCTCCTGTAATACCTTAACGCACATCACCAATGCACTTGGAGCAGAGGACATGGAATTCCACATACTACAAACCTGACATGCCATCTTCGCTTTTTCCACTCTCATCAAAGTCTCCATGCATGCTCGCCGGTTTAGGGTACTCCTGTAGGGCTAACATGTCAACGTTATAAAATTTTGTGACGGACATTTTATCGATTCTGACGATATATTGGTGCTAATAAGTAAACCCAAATAAGTCATGTCGTTCTGTCAAAATACGAACAAAATCACGTGGCACGCATGTAAGGGAAAAAACAAACTAATCGATTTCGACAAAAATTTTTGAACTGATCGTTAAATGTATCACGATGCGCACCTGGGTTATTATACAAAACACATCCTAGATTTGATAGGGATATATTCGTCTAGGCCTTCCTCTTCCGACTTTACCACTTACACCCCATCCTAATACTGAGAGAATTTGTGTGTTATTTTCGCTGGTTTTTGGTGGTTTTGTGGTGGTGGTTTCGGTGGTTCATTTGAGTCGAGAATCTAGGTTGTCTCCCAAGAAGAATTGTACTAGCTACTTTATTCTATTCCATGTGTCCAAAGGATGCTATGCGATATCGAGGCAGACCACCAGTCCGATTTTCGGATGACATTGTGAGGTGCGCAGGTAAGCAATGGATGAGATTTGCACAGAACCGGAAAGGATGGCGGAGGAGAGGCCTAGACCTAGCAGTGGGTGGATCTCCTCGCAAAACAACTCTTTGATGTTTACAACCGATACTTTCTAAAATAGGTGTTTCTCGCCTTTCCCTGGGATGCGATAAGCAACACGTGACCCAAGTATCATACTAGTTGTTTACGATTACTGCAATTTGCGGCGTATTCTCTTTGAAAAAGGTAAACCTTAACAAGAACAATATTGAGAGTTTCGTCGCAATTAGGGTTGTCATCTCTAAAATCTTTCAACCAAGACTAGTTGTGTGAAATCCCGGAAACTGGACCTTGTTTGGACTTGGACCCGGACATTTTTTGTTTCTGTTATGTCATTTTATATAAGCTTCATTATTTTATGTTACTGTATTATTATTGTGGCGTCTTCTATCAATAAATACTTTCTTTCCTTCTCGCTAGATTTTTACTACTACTACTCAGTAAAATAAAATAGTTTTAATAGTTTTAAATCAAGATTTTAGTAATTATATGCGTGTCGGCACCGGTGATTTCAAAACTTTAAAACCCGGTCTACAATTAAAACCCCGCCCGGACTCCACAGACAACTTCTAAACTAAGACGAATCCGGGGAAACCCGGACGGATGGCAACCCTAGTCTTAATCTCAATCAAAACTTGAAGATTTTATTAAAACCGTCAAGGCATTTACTTTACACTTTACACATCTACTTTACACTTTACACATCTACTTTACACACCCCGTCAATTTCTCCGAGACACACAACACGTGATTTGTCACACGTCACACCCATTCGTATTTTATTACGGTTTATGGTATACTGTTATCTTAAACCACAAATTCATTTCAACATTGTTAACGAGAATAACAGATCAAAATGTTTAATTTAACAACGTTTATAGAAAACTTCTCTAAGTCAGTGCTTTCCGTAGGTATGCTTAACTGTTTCTACGCTATCTTGCTTTACTGTCTACTTCTGTGTTTGTGAATTCTACTCTTCCGTGCCTGTGTTATTTATGTAATTTTTTTTGTGAAAACGAAATAAACATGTATATTTGCTGTGTTCGAATTATTACGACGATCCCGGTAGGGGCACCCCATACCCCATTTCAAAAAAAAAACACTAGTAACGACACACATAGGTATTCCTGCACAGAAATTGAATTATGGTATTAATTTAAATTCAGCCTTGTGTACCGATTTATCCAGATAGAAAATCGAAATCTTTAAATATATACCCGACCCCTTTTTCCGTGATAAACAACACGTGACTAGTCACATTCATTCGTTGTTTTGTTTACTGTTATTTGGCCTGCCGATGGTGCGGAGTAAAAAAAAAATAAGTTTAAATTTTTCCGTGGTAGGGTTTTAATTTTTAAATTTATATTTTTATTTATATTGTTTTAAAGTCTAATCTATTAAAAAAACGTGTTTCCATTATGTGTGCAAGATTTTGGGATAAAACCTATCCCGAACATATCTGAGCAGAGTTATCAATTAAACGTAATTATCGAACGGGTAAACGCTATTAATATGTACATATTTGAAATGTACAAATTGAGCCCTTTCATTGTATACACAACACAATACGTTTTTTTTAACAGAGTACGTATTTATAGTATTAGTTTGGTTTAATCATTTTTACAATATCAACAGCAAAAAAGCCTACACGAGACCGGAAAAAAGGCGGCAAAATGGAACAGGCTAAATATCCAACAGCAGTGCAATGATGCAGGCTGATTGGACAGATTAATAATTATAATATCCAATATTACAAAAACAGCACAGCTCTAAAAGCAGATTTGAATTCAGAATTCTAATTTAAGCCTTTGATTCCTTAAATACTCCTCCCTATTGCCGAGATACACAACACGTGAGTGGGCACACGTATTCGTGTGTGTAGTCTCCGGTGTGCGAAGTCTCTGGTGTGTGTATCTGTCGGTCCACCTGCAAGATGACGTCATCGAGGACACTATTTATAGGCGCGAGTTCAATGTTAGGCTATTCTATAATAATATAGTTTTCCACGGCGCTTATGCTGCACGCACTTCTTGACCTTATTTCATTCTTAGAAGAATAGGGCAATGTTAAAAAGGTGACATTTAGATTTCTCGTGTACAATATTTACATGTGGACTGGTGTATGTCCCAGCACCTTGCGAGTGTGTCTTCTCCTCTCTTTAGCGGATGTACACTTCACCGCGATCAGTTGACTGCTTAAACCAACCATATAGTGCAACATTTAATTCTGCACTTAAATGTAAAAACTTATGTAAAAAAAGCTGTTTTACCTAACCTTTAACCTAAGCCAAAAATAATCATCGTCCAAGTTGATTATAAAGTGTACAGTGAGTTATACAGTGAAGTGTATAGTGTACGTAAAGATTATGTGTTTTTTTTTATAAGTTTTTTAAAGGTTACATAGCCTGAAAACGTTTTAATTTAAATTGATGTTTTGTTTTTTGCTGACTATGTTTTGTGAGTCAACATTTATAATTATTATTATCAATAAAGAACCTTGAAAAACAAACCTAACCTTTAGGCAGATAAGACCAAAGTACAAGAAAGAACAATTTGAAAAAAAAAAGCAGCCAGTGTCCTTCCTATAAGTTTTTACAACGGAAACACTCCCGGGAAAGGCATCACTGTCCACGGTATGATAAGGCTTGAACGAATTCTTCAAATATTTAGTTATAAGTAACCCAATTCATTTTTCTCTTTCGAAAACCCACGACGACCAAAGGTGTTAAAATGGCCACATCGAAGCAATTCATCTAAGAAAGCCATATTGCTATTTGACATTTGTTTGGTATTGCGCACTTACTTTTATGTGCGCAAATGTCAAATTGCAACATTGCTTTCTTAGTTGAATCGCTTTGATGTGGCCATTTTAACCCCCCAAGTCTATAAAATAAACAGCTTAATACGCCCCACTGCTGTACCTCCCCACAATCAACCGGGTATGGAGCATGCTCCATCACTTTACAACCGCTTAACGTACCCTCCGAAGTACAGAAAATAATAATAAAAAAAATATACGAACAAAAAAAACATTTGGCTTGTTTCACAGTTTTAATTAGGTGTTTACAATAAGGAAATCGTACAGACGAATATTAACACGACGCCTGAAGGTAAGCACATGCGCTGTGGCCTCGATTGCTATGCCCCTATGCCTTGGTGGTCCGGTGAAGACCCTTGGAGAACTAAACACACCCATGCATACCCCCATACACACACTCATTCACACTTTGATTTTAAACTAAAGTCATGACAAATTAGGGTACGGTTAGGATAAAAATATAGGGATAATGACAAAATAGGGACAATATTCTCATGTCTATTGTACGTTTCTTGCAGTATCTAACATTTATGATGATGTCCTGAGAAGTTACTCTGTAAGAAAATGTTAATGTTCCCGAAAAAAGACCGTTAAAAATGCGATAACATTATAATTACATAAGCGCATATTAATGCAGTGTACGACTGAGAAAACAAGCGTTCTTGAAACAATCCCCTGATTACGTATGCTGCCTGACTCAGAATTATTCCAATGTATATTTATATTGGAGCTATGATTGAAGAAACCAACAAACTGCCGCCCACGTATTCCTATTAAATAATTCGATATCGTATCAAATAAGCGGCGAAAGCAGGCGAGTTGAAAATAGCACCTTAACACGAGACATGCGCAGGGGTTAGGCGGGGGGCTTGTGCGCTAGACGTCCTCCACACACACGCCGTGGAAAACGTGACCGCACACACACATCCACACCCATCATTACACCGACACACACAAGCACAAATCGCTCACGTTTTTATCGCCTGACGTGTATATACTCGATTACTCTGATATCCAACGATTTGATTCATTCTTGTTTACTTACACGAATATACTAGGAACGTTATTTGCGAATATTATGTACCTGGGTTGTAATATTCAATAGAATAGAATTTTTGCATTAAATATGGTATGCAACATACCTATGTCGCGGCTAAACTAGCTTTTTACTAACGACGTCGTTCAACTTGCGAACTGAATAATATTCTTAGCCCGTATTTTAAATTTATCTATCCAAGTAATTTACCTGGCTGTTTCATTGAATAGCTGAAAATGAAAACGACGCTGTTTAGCAAATAGGCTAGGCTGGTAATTAACCGGCAATATAAACTAGTTTCCTGTGACATTACATTAATAATGGAAATGTAAATAAGTATGTTAGGTAGGTAGATACCTATTTATAGTTTAGATAAGATGATTATGCAGGTTTCTTAGACTAAATGATAAGCTAATAAAAGTGCAATGGTCGTTTTAAATAACCACTTGCTACTAATAATTATAATCGCCGTCGTTGGCTTGAAAATGAATTAAACATTTTCGCAGCACTAGGCATACTAGTATTATGGTGGGTGACGTTCAGATTGATTCACTTTGTCTAGCGCTCTAGAGTGAAAGAGAGAGTGAATACGGTGTTGTCGATCGTATGATAGTGACGACGACTGCGAGTTCGGGCGCGTGTAGGAAAACGTGTGTGTTGTTGATGGTTATTTCCACGGCATTGGATCGTGCTCTGAGCTGATCATAATATCACTATGTATTGTGCAATCAGCCAACATCGGCCGCGGATTGGTACGAGCCTAAAAGTGATGCACAAGTTATGAAATGGTTAAATAAGTTCAAACTTGAGTTTGAAATACAGTCATTTTGGAGTTTTTTCTTTCTTTTTTTTTTCATTTTTTAAACAACCAGCACTGGTTGTTGTATGTAGCATACTCCACGGCTAATAGCCGGGCTTAACAGCTTTACTTGCCCTCCGAAGCACGGAATTATCTTACTTTATTTCGGATAATTAGGTGATTTTTTTTGTGATTATTTTTTATTAAAATATTTTTCTAAATAAAAATAAGGAATGACAAATTTGTATACTTAAACATTTTTTTTAATGAAATACTTCGTTTTGTCAATTCATTCAATTTAATTAATCAGCGTTTGGGGCCCCCGACATTTTTACTGTTTGGGGGCCCCAATTTACTGATTACGTCCCTGTCCTTTTTTGTGAAAGATTTCGAATATTTACGTAAACACGAAATCTTTTTTCCGTAAGCTGTAATATTGTCCGTATAATAATGGTTAACAATTGCTGTTACTTAATCTTTTAAAAACATAAGTTTGACACAGTAAAATGTCTTACGCGTACTTACCTTTATTGTTTTAGTTAAATTAGATTGAGAAGGGAATGTTGAGGCAAGGAGTTTTTTAATAATAAGTGGTATTCTTTTACTTTTATGTCTAAATTATATACTTGTTCTCTTTTTTTATGTTTAAGATTAAAAAATATGGAACTGTAGGTAACTCTCCTTTAAATTGCTGTGCCCAATCCGGGTCCATATATGTTATTCACCTTATATTACCAACCTTCTACCATGTGGAATGCAATAAGATATGATTAGGATAAGACAAAGGTTTTTCCTACCATCAGGGAGGACTGGCAAAGGAAGGCCTAGAAGACGTAAATGTACCAAATTAGGGATGTCTTAAAATTTTTTAGTACAGTTTGCGATATACTCTGAAATAGCATGAAACGATCACGAAACGATTAATGAATCTGGAGGAAGCAAAAGGAATAGCATAGTTCTTGGGTGGCGGGAAATTCCACAGAAATGTATCGTTTTGACGTTTCATAACAAATAGTACTACCTCTATAGGCTGTATGGGCTAATTTCCCTTTGCCTGCCAAAATGGGCAAATCAAAAAAAGAGTAGGTACCTACTAGTTTTGATTATTTTTTTGTTTTGGTTTTCCCGAAGAGCAAGGCAAGGGAAACTATGGCCATACAGCCATGTATTTTTTTCTTGATGACGATTATTGAAATGATGAAAGGTGATGCCGATGAATGATGAAATCTATACCCCCACCCTCGGAGCAGACTCCTACTCCGAACCCCAAACGAATTAACTCAAAAGTCCTCATAAACTTTCGAGTTATGAAGCGGCTTCTTGACACGAAGCGAAAATAGATAAGTACTTTGTTTATTGAATATTCCGACTTACTATAATATCGCGAATGTTTTTCGACTAACTTAATCTCTTCGTATCATTTTTTTTTCACTTCCTATTTATTTAGATTATTCAATGAAAAAAGCAACCTTGGCGTGCACGTTCCCGCCAAAAAGTCGTGCGTAAGTATGTGTAGTAAAACATTACCAACAAACTGGGGAACGTTCGAATTGTACAAAATATACAAAACAAAAGTCCAACTTATCTGTTTTGTAATAGTGATTATAATTCCATACAAAACTGAAAATGCTGACAGCGTACGATTCAGCAGAAGCTGTACTTGTCTGCTATCAGCATTAGCTTCGTACAGCGATGTGCCGTCATCGCGAATATTCCCACTTAGGGAACATAAGTGAAAAGTTGTGTAAAAAGAGGTTTTTTACCTAACCTTTAGGCCAGTGGTTCCTAACCTTTTTAATGTCATTACCCCTGTGAACAAGTATGGAAATTGAGCTTACCCCTAATTTAAAATAATTAAAACCACACAAATTCGAACGAATATAATGTTTATTATGTAAGTAAGAAAATGCACGTTTAGGTAAACTCCGAGATTTGTAATATACTAGTTAGTAAAGTAATACATATATAAATCTCGGAGTTTACTAGTGTGAAGGTTGAACATGCTTTGCACGTTTGACAATATTAGGTTCGGTTTCACTCAACGCGCATCTCATGTCATGCTCAACATTCAGCCGGTTTAAAAAAAATATATTAAAATAGTTTATTTAGGTAAAATCTACAACACACATACATTTACAACATTAAAATATACACACATTAATATTTAATTGGAAAACATAAAGCTTCTGTTTTGTTTGGTTTCTGGTTTTTGTTTTTAATGTAACAAGAGTTATAATACTATTTCGTGCCATCCCGTGTTACCCCTCTAGAATCTCCGTTTTACCCCTGAGGGGGTAATTACCCCCAAGTTTAGGAACCACTGCTTTAGGCAAATAAGATTAGACAAGAAAGCCAGTCCTTACTATTAAAGATTTTTTACAAAGGGAACATTCCCACTTTAGGAAAATTCCCACTTTGGGAACATTCCCACTTTGGGAACATTCCTGGGAACGGCACATCACTGGCTACGTATACGTATTACCTTCATGCACATGCATACAAATGCAACGGTGCACACGTGTCTAATGCAACTTTGTAACCGATGTATTATCCTATAATAAGCCTGCTACTAATAACTTACATTGTATGATACGCGAGGTATTGACGTCAATAGTATTTTTTAATCATACACATACATACATACATAAACTCACGCCCGTAATCCCTAATGGGGTGGGCAGAGCCACAAGTAATCAAAGACAACTTGCAGCCACTGTTGATACGATGTCGTAAGCTGGATATGATGAACTTTATGGTGATAAGGGATCAGCCTATCGCCCATAACATTAGTCCATAATGTTAGAGGACACAATCCCTCTGTCGGTTTTTACGACATGCCCGGGAAGACAAGCAGCTGAACGTGTTCTATGTTTTTTATTTGCTCCTAGAACAGCATAGAAGCATAATTTAATCATACAAACATACATAAACTGATACCGTGGTAGCCCAGTTGGTAAAACGCTTGTCTCTCACTTTGAGACTGCAGGTTCGAATCCAGCACAGGCCATCCAGCATTGTCGAATTTGTCTTCGAATTCATGTTTGGATCATAAATGATTATCACGTGCTCAGCGGTGAAGGAAAACATCGTGAGGAAACCCACATTACCGAGAAATGCATTTTCCGAGGTACGTGACCTAACCTGTATTGGGCTGGGTTTCCCTTCGCGGGTTGGAATGTCAGACAGGCAGTCGCTTTTGTACAAAATCGGTCCTGTCAAATCTTCAGGTTAGGTAAGCGGGCGCTGTGAAAAACGGGATAATGCAAGGGACATGATGACATGCATACATAAACTCACGCCTATTTCCCACCGGGGCAAGCAGAGAGTATATAATTGCATTTGCTTTCTGATATACTTATACTTCCTCCACATTCATCAATCGTTTCGTACACGCACGCCAGTTCAGAGTACTTTTATATGGATTTTAAAAGTCTAGCTTATCATAAAATCAAATAGTCACAGTGCTCTTGCCCTAGCTGACAATTACAAAACGAAGACTGAAAGATAACTACTTCTACTCAGCCAGTATCCATTCACTGCTGGGTATAGGCCTCCTCTCTTTCACGCCATCCTTTCCGGTCCTGTGCAAATCGCACAAAGAAAGAAAGAACGATATAGGTTTTAAATATAGTTCATCATCACCAGCCCATTAACGTCCCCACTGCTGGGGCACGGGCCTTCCCTATGGATGGATAGGAAGATCGGGTCTTAAACCACCACGCGGGCCCAGTGCGGATTGGTGGTTATTAACGACTGCTAATGCAGCCGGGACCAACGGCTTAACGTGCCTTCCGAAGCACGGAGGAGCTCGAGATGAAAACTTTTTTTTGTGGTCACCCATCCTGTGACCGGCCTTTGCGAAAATTGCTTAACTTCGAAAATCGCAGACCGAGCGCGTTTACAGCTGCGCCACCAAGCTCCTCTTAAATATAGTTAGTGGCACGAAAGAAGTCCCGCGGCCGCGGCGCTCTGTATTCTGCATACGTATAGAATTGGGTAGTTTCCCAGGTCAAAAATAAATTATGTAATTCTGATTACTAAATAAAGACAGATATAAAGGTGACAAAAACGTTTTATTTTTTTATTTAACTTATTTATGAATAAAGAAAAATGTAATAAGTGCGACATTTTGTCACGTTTTTCTATGACGTCACAGGTTGCTTTTTCATACAAATTCCATACACATACGTAACATAAACAGCCTAATGCATCCCACTGTTGGGCACAGGCCTCCGCTCAATCAACCGGATGGGGTATGGAGCATACTCCACTACGCTGCTCCACTACGGTACATAGGTATTTTTACGGGTAACAGCCGGGACTAACGGCTTAACCTGCCCTCCAAAGCACGGAATCAACTATACTTATTTTATTTTATTTTAAACTTTCATATTTTGTGAATAATACTATACTACTAATACAGGGTGGCCTCTGTGGTCCAATGGTTGAGCGTTGGTCTTACGATCCGGAGGCCTCGGGTTCGATTCCCGGTGGGGACATATCACAAAAATAACTTTGTGATCCCTAGTTTGGTTAGGACATTACAGGCTGATCACCTGAATGTTCGAAAGTAAGACGATCCGTGCTTCGGAAGGCACGTTAAGCCGTTAGTCCCGGTCACTACTTACTGACGTAAGTATGTAGTCGTTACATGAGCCATGTCAGGGGCCTTTGGCGGCTCAATAATAACCCTGACACCAGGGTTGATGAGGTTGGTAATCAAAATCATAAAAATTATGATGGTAGGAAGTACTATTTCATACGAGTTTATTGACATTAGTTACATACTGAAGTATGCAAGCGTTCCCCAGATAATAGGTATTTTCAAAACGTCAAGCTAGCGAGATCAAAGACTGCCTTTATAACTTTGGAACCGTTGAAGTACTCATTTCGGTATTTTGCAGGGGGTGAGTACTATTTCGGTACTATTTTTTGGCGTTTAAATCAAAGCGAAAGACCTTGTCGTTAACTCTCGCCAAATTTCGCTCACCGTCAAGCTAGCAAGTGCAATAAAACATGGCTATAAATCCAGAACCGTGATGGTACTAATTTTTTTACAACAGGTACTATTTTTTTCAATAAGAGTACTATTTTTTGGTATGGTCAAATTATTTTTTCGTGCCCATTTTTTTTTTGAGGCCGCTAGCTTGATGCACACCTTTAATGGTGGTCATCAAGGGCTAGCAGTGGCTGCTTGTCATAGTATTGAGCGTACCTGGTCTTTTTATACCATGATTACATGTATAATTCCCTCCCCCCTGCCATATGACCCCCTATTAATCAGGGTCATCTTCGATGATATAGAATAACCAAGATCACTCTCAAGAAGAACCCAGAAAAAAAACTATACCCACAATAGTTACCCCTCATGCAGCCATGTTTGTTACTCTAAATTTGTTTGCCTAATAACGTTTATAGTTCCCTCCCCCAGTTATGTGATCCCTCCACTATTATCAGAATGTTACGTCACTCCGCATGTTGGGGCTCGTGACGGGCCTCACTACAAGCCACGTGCGTCCTAACTACGTGCTAATTTTATAACATTGTTGGATATAGAAATAACACGGGATATTTTAAATATCTTTACACCTTATACATAACATAAGCAGCCTATATACGTCCCACTGCTGGGCACAGGCCTCCCCTCAATCAACCGGAGGGCGTATGGAGCATACTCCACCACGCTGCTCCAATGCGGGTTGGTGGAGGTGTTTTTACGGCTAATAGCCGGGACCAACGGCTTAACGTGCCCTCCGAAGCACGGAATCATCTTATTTTTTCGGACAATCAGGTGATTCAAGCCAGAAAAGTCCTTACTAAACAAAGGACAGTCTCACAAAGTGATTTCGACAGTGTCCCCATCAGGAATCGAACCCGGACCTCCAGATCGTGAGCCTAACGCTCTAACCACTAGACCACGGAAGCCACCTTATATTTTAACAAAATCCTCTCACCCGACCGACATCGCACCAAAGACTCCCTTTCTTACTTTTTAAAACTGCCTTACGTCCCATTCATTAACCATCCTCCTTTCAAACCATAAACAATCAAATTCCCATTCACTACCCCCCAATTGTATTCTCAACTACGCCGTCTTAAAAGGTAGAACTTTGATCCTTTTCTTTACCTTTACATACATACATAAACAGCCTATATACGTCCCACTGCTGGGCACAGGCGTCCCCTCGATCAATCGGAGGGCGTATGGAGCATACTCCACCACGCTGCTCCACTGCGGGTCTTTACCTTTGTGTAGGTCAAATTGATTGTTATAAGTACCATAGGGGATGAACGCCACCATTCTATTTGACGCATTCTTGTGGTTTTGTAACGTTTTAGCTAGGTAAACAAATGCCTACTTGTATGTAAGTACTTGTACGGCGTCTAAGCGAAATCGTAACAAATACTGATGGGGATGCTTCAGCTCATTAATCTGAGTTAATATCAAGTGGAATTTTTCTTCGCAAAAGTATAGAAAGAAAAATAATTAAAACACATAATAACGGGTTCTTACCGCCCGTAGAAAATTATGGATCTACCTACTCCACTCTAATCTCATCAGTCATCCCGCGATCATGGCTCTTGCAACAGTGTCGAAATATCGGGAGTCTCATATCCCTATTTTAAACGCCGTAAGAACCCGTTATTATGTGTTTTAATTATGATAATAACCGCGTAAACTTAAAACAATGTAGGAAAATAATAAAAAAAAAGCACATGAATTTTGCGACGGAAAATTCCACTTAATCTATTAACTCAGAATCATGATTTGAACCATCTCCTTAGTACTCGGTATGATGTAACACCCTGTATCAGTTTTGAGATAAAGTATACTATTGTTGATTGTTTTGATGTGGTTTTCAGGATTCAATTAAATTATAATTCTTTATTGCAAAAAAACATAAACGCAGGATTCTTGCCCGTAAGGGCTATAGGCTCGCCCCCTATTACATGGGACTTAAACAAATTTCGCGAGGAGTAGATGTATATAATACAATATATACTATTAATATATACTATCAAAAGAAGTATACTATCAAATGATGAGCGACACACGGCATCCACTCCACGGCTATCATCCTATGCCGCAAAGGCTGAAAAGCCGCAAAAGCTTCGCCAAGTGTGTGTCGCCTCTACGTGACAGGGACCGCTCTAAAGAAAGATGCAGGATCTGGCAGGAACGGGTACACATCCCAAAACCTTTTGTTTCGCCGTCCGAGAGACCTCCGCCAGGTCTTGATTTGCCTTGGCTTACCTGGAAGTCTCTAAATAGACTTCGGACTCAGGTGGGCCGATGTAAGGACAATTTGTTCAGGTGGGGTTTCTCGGATGGCTCGGACTTAAAGTGCAAGTGCGGCACTGTTCCCCAAACGATGGAACATCTTACATCGTGTCCTGCGTGCCCGAACACTTGTACGCAGGAGGATCTGATGAGCACTGCAGATAGCGCCATACTTGTTGCCAAGTTTTGGGCCGATACAGTTTAGTTTGCCATCGACACGATAAGAAGAATAACACCTCTGCGTACCCACCCAGGGATACAGGCGTAAATGTATGTTTTAATTATAAAGTAGATTTATTATAGGAAACACGTGTTAGAGCTCTCATTTCTAAGTGAGTTGGAGAATTTAATTAAAAGCTATTAATTTAGTACCTATTTTACACGAGGATAAGACTGTTATAAAACGAGGGAGTAGTGAACTAACTTTAATAAGTACGGAAAATTATAATTTTCTTCTATTCTGTACTTGGGAGCTAAAAAAATCATAGAACGTGTATAGTCGCTTATCTTCCAGGGCATGTTGTAAAACCGACAGAGTACTAGTCGATTAAAAGGCTGACTAGGCACTGGCCCCGCGGATTCCTGCAGACACCTGCTAATTTTATTTCAAGGTATAACCGTCATTTTCTTATCCGCCGAAAAGGAAAGGGACGGATGATGGTCAACAAGTTAATTTGTAAACGAATGAATAACCCGTGCGAATAAAAGAGGCATCTCGCTGGTATGCATTCCGTTTGACGTGCTGTCTACTTAATTCTCTCGGGTGATTGGCCGATGTAAAATTTTTACACGGTTGTTTTAGATTTCTGCTTAAAATTGCATAAATTTTATGCCTGTCGATTACCCGTCCCTTTCTTTTTCAACGGATAAGAAAATGACAGGTATAACTTAAAATAAAATGAGATGGCGCCTGCAGGAATTAGCACCACTGTGTAATTGGTTTAACTTACTTCAGTGCAGTTTTCCCTAAGTCAATCATCAGTCTTTGATGAGGTTGGTAATCCACCTCACAATCCACACGATAGAAGAAGACTAACACCGTTGGCTCGACCATTGTAGACGGCGATACGGCTCGCCATCTACCACGTTGGTCAGAAAGCTCGGTGAGGTGTGGGTAGGGTGTGGGTGCTTAGTTCATCTTGCGATGGACGTACGAGGGGTACGTCTACCCCAATTGGGATATAGTCACGAGCTCATGTATTTTTAATTGGCATAAATCCCGTCAACATTTTTCTTTTCACAAATAGAATAGGAAAATTAAAATAATATGAAACTTCTTAAGTGAAAAGGTCAACCAACACACCATCACGTTGCGAAAGAATACGTAAAAAGAAAAACTTTTGCTACTCTGAATTTTGTTAGACAAACATTTAAAGGTCACCGTCCAGTTTAGGTTTGAAGCCTTACAGTCACGTTTCTGACCTTTACAACTGGAGAAAACTTTTCCGAAACTTTTGAAAACAAAAAAAATGTTTACCAGCACGTTTTGCACGGTACAATGTGTTCAAGTGACAGAAAGCACAAATATATTTTCTGTTTACTACGTTTTATTCTATCGTTATTTTAAAAAATATACTTATATTTATATTAAGTATACTTCATTTATTATAAGATTAGATAGAAGGTGAAATAAAGGTCATAAGGTTATTTATGATACACGTTTCCCTAATTCAATTGATAAAAGTATATAAATAAAAATGTACTTAAAATATTTTTCAATTCCTATACATATTTATCAAAAAATATTTCAACAAAATATTTTCTTGATTGTGTCTTGATTACAGATTTTGCAGTTGGTTTATATTTTTTATTACTTTTTTAATGTTGCCAACATCAAGTAGTAAACAAACAGAATATAGTGTACAGTGTTTCTATTCATCGTATTATCACAATACATATTAGATAATAGTTACTACGTAAGTATTAGGTATAATGCTGCACGGGAAAATCGTACACCTAGATGCGACATGTGAAATATTTTGAGTTTTACATGTAAATACTTTTATTTTTATTATTCGTGTTAGCCCTATTCGGAGAACTCGTGGCTTACATCGTAATGTCGCGGGTTCGAATCCCGGCTCGGATTCCAAACCACTGAGTTCGACATTATGAGTCTGATTTCATGTTTGAATCATAGATTCTAGTCGAGTGAGAAGCTGCAGTAGTTTTAGGCGGACGAGACGTTCATTATGTAAAAAAATGACGATTCAGTGTGTAACCTACCTACCGATATTTTTGAATTTGATAATTGTCGTCACGTGGTTTCCATGATTTGTGGCCGGTTAATGGCATTAGGCTCGCCCCCTATTGGCTATTACTTACTGTTAAGATACAAAACGCGGTTGGTTGACAAAAAGTAATTCTAATTTCAAATAAGTACATGACCATAAACTATCTGGCCAGATACAGGTTACTATACATAAAGGTTCAATATTTTCACACTTACAAGGGACTTAAATATAGCTAGAGAGGAGATTTCCTCATGATGTTTTTTCCGTGTCCATTAAGCATGTGACATCAATTATTTATGTCAACAACAATCATCATCTTGATAATAATATTTTTATCTGTATTCTTGTTCGAAATCGAACGTTTGAATTTAGAACGTCACGTGCGACGCCGGCACGCACACGTGACTCGGCATCGAGGTAACTGACCTCCGCGTTAATTTCTGAACCAAATCGCTGTTGCTAAATACTAAATACTTGGTTGGCCAACACTAGTTCCTCATAGTATCTGGCAGGTAAAAGAAAAGTAGATGGATTTTATTAAAGTAGATTTTATTTGATTCGAAATGTGTAACGTGCGCACGAAAAAAAATTTAATCTGTGATATCCTTGTTCGCCAAAGAGCAACACGGGAGGGAGTAGGTATACGCAGGCGTTCCCCTCTGCGAACCTACAGGTATGTCCCCAGGACAGGTAGTTTTATAAAGACTAGTTGCAGTCGGCCTGCGCTGGACTGATTCGCACCTAGATTCTGTAGCTGATACGACGTCCTTGAAAAATGCGTAATTGTTCTGTATTTTGTTGCTAAAAGGGATCTGGCTAATGAAAGTGATATAAAAGATGGCGTTGGCTCCATATTTTAGTAATGTTATATAATGAGAAGTAGCCCTAATCAGAAGTAGCCAAAATGAGAAGTTGCCATAATGAGAAGTAGTCCATTTGCGAGTCGGCCATAATGAGAATTAGCCCTAATGCGCCTAATTTCACATTATTACCATTTAATTCTCGTAAAACTAAAAATAAAAATTATAACCGTCCTGTTGTTTACGGATTTCTTGATCAACATGATTCATACTTTATGCGCATTAGTCAAGCGACGATGAGCGATTGTTTTGTAGTTGTCGTGGAGATCTATGATCTCTTTGTATTATCTATGATCTCCTTCTATTGTCACTTTCGTCGGACGATAGTGATTGACCGGTTTGTCGATAGTTATCGATAGAAATGTCAAAGAGAGAGTCTACATATCGTTGCCTTATAGTAAAACTACTTAAGCGCCCTTATTAAAATCATACTCGGATATGATTTTTTGAATAAAACCTTGCAATAGACAAGCCCGTTTCAAGCCAAGTCAAAATTTGTGGTCCCAATTTTTTGTTGGATTATGTATGCCAATTACAATTACTTCCTCAATTTCACTTGTAAGTAAGACGATCCGTGCTTCGGAAGGCACGTTAAGCCGTTGGTCCCGGCTACTACTTAATTATGTACCAGGTTGTACCAATTGTCGATAAAAGAACTATCGATAAATTCAACAATTCGTTTAGAGAAATCAGGTTTAAAATATGATAATAAAGATAGTTATAAAATTAGCAGAAATGTAGTGGAGGAAATATTATTAATGAAATAACAAGTGAAACTTCTATCGTGTGGGTTGTGAGATGGATTACCAACCTCATCAACCCTGGTGTCAGGGTTACTATTGGGCCCCTGACATGACTCATATAACGACTACTTCAGTAAGTAGTAACCGGGACCAACGGCTTCCGAAGCACGGATCGTTTTACTTTCGGACAATAGGTGATCAGCCTGTAATGTCCTAACTAAATTAGGGACCACAAAGTAATTTTAGTGATATGTCCCCACCGGGAATCGAACCCAGGACCTCCGGATCGTGAGCCCAACGCTCAACCACTGGACCACGGAGGCCGTAGAAGAACAAACTGACAAAACAAATTTGGCAATGGTGTGAGAGGCGAGACGATTGGCTCTACGCGTCTTACATTAACACGAAGGAAAAATATCGAGAAATGAAATGAAATGAAATTTATTGTTATTGTTATAAATGTGGTAAGTATATCGATGGAAGTAAAGCTTATAGCGCTCAGCACATTTAGTCATGTTGTGACATACAATAATACATACATACATACATACATAAACTCACGCCCGTAATCCCAAATGGGGTGGGCAGAGCCACAAGTAATCAAAGACAACTTGCAGCCACTGTTGATACGAAGTCCTAAGATGGATATGATGAACCTTATGGTGATAAGGGATCAGCCTATCGCCCATAACATTAGTCCATCATGTTAGAGGACGCAATCCCTCTGTCGGTTTTTACGACATGCCCGGGAAGACAAGCAGCTGAACGTGTTCTATGTTTTTTATTTGCTCCCAGAACAGCATAGAAGCAACAATAATAACTACTAAGAAATATTATAAAAACACTTCTCTATATAAAAAAAAAGAAAGAAAAGAAAAAAAATACCTATTTATAAACTGAAAAACTCACTTATGCTATAAAACTGCTTCCCTTTTAACCACTTTTTGAGTTGGGTTCTAAACTTTAGATGGGGTAGCTCCTTAATATAGGACGGAGTGGCGTTATATGTTCTCACACACATAGAATGACAATTTTTATAATAGGCTGACGAAAAATCGCGTAAGATTAACACAGATATAGAATGGGAACTAACTGAATGGGCTTTTTACAAAATTTGTGGCTGCCTTTGCAAACTGACGTATCTGCAATTTTTTGCTAAAATAATATGTGTCTTATTGACAACAGCAAAACTTGCAAATCAGATTCGCTAAACATTTCAGATACGTCAGTTCGCGACGTCAGTGACGAATTGTCTCTAGGAGAACCAGATATAGACTTATTCGCCTCTCGCACTAATGCCAAATGCGAAAGGTGGATGCTTTTGTAAGGCCCTGGCATTTATACAAATTCTACGCCTTTCCTCCTTTTGCTATGATTTTTTTTTTATTAAAATGGGTTTGCTCTTGTCTTCGTTCTTCCACGAAGAGAAGAAGAAATAGCTCAAGAAAACCCGGACACAGATTTATATACATGTTCGTTGGCGGAATTCACTAATATCAGTCTAAAGTTTTTTTAGTAAATAGTTTGCATACATTGTCGATTTGGTTTATCTGTAATGACTATGTATATGTGAAATAAAATAAAATAAATAAAATAAGAGATCGACGTTGGAACGAGCTTACCCAGAAAATGCCTATTCACCCGTGATTTAACCCTTTATAGGCTCTTGTGACATTCCTGTAACAAACCTCATCCGTCCCTCTAATATGTACGCTAAATAATATAAGTTCATTTAAATCAGTGTTACTGTATTGGAACAGACCACACCGAACATTTAGTATCAAACAAAAATCATAGATGGCGTAGTTTATTCACTTTATCGAGTTTGAATTTCGTACGTCGGTAAAAGTGACAAGTGTAACCGCGCTGAAAGTTTGAAATTCATAAAAAAATATTAAACGTGTGTAAAATTGTTTTGTTTTCGCCGAATTCTACGGGTAAGTGTATAATTTGTTTCATATACTGTTTTCAGAGCATATTTTTGTTTTTTGTGTGAAAAACGGAACTTTGTATGTTTGTGACATTTCTGTTACATTGAGTGGCGACGGAGGTTTTGGGGAACTGGAGTGTGCGGGTGTTCGTAAAGGATTGTCTCGTGTTGTTTCGGAATGGAGTCGCATTCACTGCGGGATGATGACATGTTTGACATATTGCACCAGTATGGTAGCGGGGACGGATTGGAGGACGATGATGGTGGCGTGATTGATCCAAATTTTCAGCCGTTGTTGGGGGATTTGGATGTATTTTCTGATTGTGGAGGGGGTATTGGAGTTGATGTGGATGCGATTGTTGAGGAATCGGAGCACGTCGGGCTGATTGCTGGCCCCTCGTCGGCTGATCCTGGGCGGCAGGGAGGCCAGTCAAGGGGAGCCTCGACTGATCAAGGGCGACAGGAGCGGCACTGCCGATGGAAGGGAGGGAGCCTGGTTCTGGGCGACCGGCGGGTGGGATTTGCGGGAAATACTACTTTACCAGCTACACCAATTAATTGGTGTATCAAGCTCGAGTAAATTAGCTGGTAAAGTGGTATTTCCCGTGAGGGGGACGGATTGGAGGACGATGATGGTGGCGTGATTGATCCAAATTTTCAGCCGTTGTTGGGGGATTTGGATATTTTTTCTGATTGTGGAGAGGGTATTGGAGTTGATGTGGATGCGATTGTTGAGGAATCGGAGCGCGGCGGGCTGATTGCTGGCCCCTCGTCGGCTGATCCTGGGCGGCAGGGAGGCCAGTCAAGGGGAGCCTCGACTGATTAAGGGCGACAGGGGCGGCACTGCCGATGGAAGGGAGGGAGCCTGGTTCTGGGCGACCGGCGGGTGGGATTTGCGGGAAATACTACTTTACCAGCTACACCAATTAATTGGTGTATCAAGCTCGAGTAAATTAGCTGGTAAAGTGGTATTTCCCGTGAGTCTCACCTGCTGGTCGTTCGGAACTGGGTTCTTTTTTGTCCATTGGCGGTGCCGCTTTTGTCGCTTTTGATTGGTCGAGGCTTTTTTTGATTGGCTTCTTTGCCGTTCGGGATCGGCGGACGGGGGCCGGCGGTCGGCTCGTTGTGTTCCGATTCTTCAGTGGTTTCGTCTGTATCGGCTCCAATATTTTCTTCACGGTCGGAGAAAGCATCTGAACCTTCTGGTAACGGCTGAGGGTCTGGATCGGTCATGCTGTCATCATCGTCCTCCAATCCGTCTTCGCTGTCGTGTTGGTGTGATATGTCAAGTGTGTCATTATCCCGCGGTGAATGTGACTCCATTCTGAAGTAGCATGAGATGGTCTTTTATGAATGCTCACATGCTTTGGTTCCTCAAGGCTTCACTCAATGTAACAGAAATGTCACATACCTTAAAATGTCAAATAAATACGTAAAAATAAATATTTTCAAATTTCTGTAAAATACGTGTTTTTTTATTTGTTGAAACCTATCACATTCCTAAGAATCTTTAAATTATATGATCATGGGCTATAAAGGGTTAAAGGACCCCAGGTTATAAGATATATAGATACTGTCTCAAACTGGCTTAAGGAAATTAGTTACTGAAAGAGCGGGAGGTATTTTAGCGTTTCCCCGGATAATGGCAATAGACGGGCCCCCATCACATTGGTGTATATTATATACTACACACTTCTGCCTACCCCTTTGTCTATACAGGCGTGATGTTATGTTATGCCCCCGTAACATGGAGCACACATATCAACGCGCACACGCTATTGGTTACGCGATAAACAAAACAATTCTATATGTTGATAAAAAAATGAATCATAAATTATTTTCTGTAAAAATGAATAAATAAATATATATATCGCAACGTGCGCGCTATATATACTCCACGCTATGCTGGTCTGGGAACTAATAAAAAACAAAACTAAAATATCAAACTGTGTACAGTAATTGCTTTAATTGACTTTTGTGTTAACTAACTTACAAACTCACACATATATCGTGTCTAGGTGGTGTTTACTTTTTGCTTACGTTGTATTTACGGCGCGGTCACGTGAAGTAGTCACGTGCACGATCTTGAACGTAACTGTATGGTATGTATGTATGTACTTGTGTGTATTAGATATGTACGAGTTTACTTGTAGTAGTCGCGTAGTGTGCTTGCTTCTAAAGCAACAATGAGGAACTTACGAGGGTAGGTACGTTCTCGTAATATAGATGACGCTATAGAGATTTTCCTGAGTTTAACCTTCCAATATCGTAGATCATAGATAATTTATTATTTAATAATATACGTCCCACTGCTGGGCACAGGCCTCCCCTCAATCAACCAGAGGGGGATGGAGCATACTCCACGACGCTGCTCCACTGCGGGTTGGTGGAGGTGTTTTTACGGCTAATAGCCGGGACCAACGGCTTAACGTGCCCTCCGAAGCACGGAATCATCTTACTTTTTCGGACAATCAGGTGATTCAAGCCTGAGAAGTCCTTACCAAACAAAGGACAGTCTCACAAAGTGATTTTCGACATTGTCCCCATCGGGAATCGAACCCGTACCTCCAGATCGTGAGCCCAATGCTCTAACCACTAGGCCACGGAGGATATTCACGGAGCCAGGTTATTAAAATATATAAATAAATAAATATAAATATATAGTGATCCATAAATAAATAAATAATAAATAATATAATATCAATTAAATATTAAAGCAAAGAGAGAATAAAAAACGAAAAAATCTGACTCGGACAGGACTTGAACCTGCCGGCTTGGACAGGGAGGAGGATCCAGTGGTGTGTGTCAGAATGGCGGGTATATTATTGCAAATGTGTATGTTCCATACGAAAGGATTAAACCTGAAATGACTAGCATTATTCCGTTTTTCACAGGGTCCGCTTACCTAACCTGAAGATTTGACAGGTCCGGTTTTTTTACAGAAGCGACTGCTTGTCTGACTTTCCAACCCGCGAAGAGAAAACCATCCCAATACAGGTTAGGTCACATACCTCCGAAAATGCATTTCTCGGGAATGTGGGTTTCCTCATGATGGTTTCGTTCACCGCTGAACACGTGATAATCATTCGTAATCCAAACATGAATTCAATATAATTCATAATTTATTTCTTTACAATAAAAATAGTACAGTTCGCAGTTAGTCAGCATTTAACATTACCTCCATGAAATGGGAGCCGTTGGTGCTGATACCAATGCACACACCTAATTTTATTTTAAGTTATACCTGTCATTTTCTAACCCACCAAAAAGGAAAGGGACGGGTAATCAACAGGCATAAAAAATATTGAACATACTTACTTACGTCAATTTTAGGCAGAAATCTAAGACAACCCTGGCCCTGTAACAATTTTACATTGGCAAATAACCCGACAAAATTAAGTCGGCAGCACGCATCAAACGGGTTGCATACCAGCGAGATACGTATTTGATTCGCCCAGGTTAATTATTCATTCTCTTATTCATTTTAAAATTAAGGGTTATTTCCCGTCGGGGTAGGCAGAGATCACGGAATTCCACTTACTGCGATCCTGACACATCACTTTCGCTTCTTCCTCTCTCATCAAAGTCTTTATGCATGCTCGCCGGTTTAAAAACATACTTTGTAAACAAAATCACGTTTACATGGTCAGCAGAATTTCCTAATCTCCAACCATCCAATACTGCGCGTGGGCAATAAAAACCTTGGAACTTGCAGCGAAGTTCGTTCGAGATCTACCGTTGAACCCGCGCTGACCGCTTTCTGCGCACGCGACTGCGCGCCGACGCAGCACGTGACTGCGTGGCGTCACCGCGCATTGCAGTAATTGAATACACACACAATGTATTTTATATGTACAGTTTAGAGTTACGTATACGTGTAAATATATTTTACGATTTTTTTTTCGTGATTTATTATTTTGTTTTAAATGGTGTAGCATGCATTACTTGGCCGGATAAATGGGAACGGATAAATGGCTTTCATCCAGTTATATGTATAAATTGAGACAACAGTCCTATGTTTGCCATGTTAGCACCAATCGACCAAACGACATATATCGTCAAAATCGATAAAATGACCGTGACAAAATCTATCACGTTGCGCACGTTAGCCAAGCAGGTGGGCACGACGTATAATGCGCGACAAATAATATATAATATGCGTAGTGTTTAGGTTAGGTTAGTACGCAGTCGTCACACGAGTGGTTTAGAAGTTACATGAGAACAGACGTACATATACATAAATAGCGGTTAAACACATAACTCTCCTTTTGCTTCGCCCTCGGCTCCTTCAGATATGATCCACGTGATCAGTAGACGATCAATTGAGTCATTTGCATTGTAATTATTGTAAACCAAGCGATTGACGTCTTTAGAATCGACCCGCGCTAGAGAAGCATTTACCTTGATAAACGTATATATATATACTATTGGTACAACAGCTTATATTTAATAATAGGTATATTGGCCCCGAATTACACACACACCACCCCAGTACTTTGGTGCAGACACCTCCTAATTTATTTAAGTTATACCCGTCATTTTCTTATCCACCGAAAAGGAAAGGGACGTATGATTAACATATTATTTTAAAATGAATGACTAATGCGGGCGAATAAAATAGGCAACCCGTTTGACGTGTGCTGTCAACTTAATTCTATCGGGTTATTGGTCAATGTAAAATTTTGGGAGAGATTTTTAAATTTCTGCCTAAAATTGACATAAATATGTTCCATAAATTGTATGCCTGTTGTTTATCTATCTTTTTTTTAAAGGGACTTCTTCTTTTCCGCAGATAAGAAAATGATAGGTATAACTTAAAATAAAATTAGATGGTACGTATAGGTATAGAGGTACATAAAAGAGAAATACCAGTGACTTGATTAATCATGAAATCTCTGAAACTATAACACCTACAAACTTGAAATTTGGCAGGGAGGTCCCTTGTAGGGTGCAGACATCCGTTAAGAATGGATTTTTCTAAAATCCACTCCTAAGGGAGTAAAACGGGGGTTGGAAGTTTGTATCAAAATCCGCGTCTGGAGTCGCAGGCGGCAGCTTTCCTATACCGAGCGGAAACCTATTAATAAAATAAATTGTATAAAAGACGACCTAATACAGGGTGGCCCAGAAGTTCACATTCAAAATGAAAAATTGCACAGAAGGGCTCATTAGCTACCAGAAACACCCCTATGAACGTTCAGCGATTATTTACGGTTTAGGAGATATGACCCATTTTGTACTTTTTTCTAGATTTTCTACCTTACTTCAAAAATAATCATTTTGTCGCTATCCATTTCTTAATAATTATTTTATTTTACTTTATAACTATGCCTAAGGATGTGTACCGCTAGGTGAAAAAAGAAAAACAGTCAAATCATAGATAAAAATAAATATTATTGGAAGCGAAAGTGAGAATTCGACCAAAATTGTTACACTTGTTAAAATTTCGCCGAAGAATAATAAACACATGAGATTGTCATGGACCCTGAAAGTATTTCTAAAAACTGCTCCATTTAATAGGCTTTTAGAAACGTCCAAAAAAAGTACCCTTAATAAGGGCATAAAACTAAGTAAAGATATAAAAATTATTATATGTTAGTATCATTATGTATGCTTCTGCAAACGTATTCCAATTTCACAGGAGTATGTATTTTTGTTTGTCCACGCGTTTCTCAAAAACTACAAATCGTATTGCAATACTACATAATCTCCTACAAAAACTACAAGTACAAAGAAAAAACAACTAAACTACAAAACTACTAAGGCTATTTTAATTTTAACCTAGAGTATAGTGTAAGTTTCATCAAAATCGTGCTGAGTAATGGTAAAGTTATGGTCAAAATAAATATTATGAAACAATAACAATGAACTCGTTCATGTCTTTTGTATGAAGGAAGCCCTTATCGGTGTTAGTAGTAGGCAACATGGATAATAGCCATAGAAGCGGCCAATCAGCTCGCGACACCAAACACTTCAGAACCTCGATACCGACCCCGCCGCTTATCGCTATCGACCCACTAGAGTCGATTAATCCTTTCAAATATTCTTCCTCTCAGACGACGCCCTGAGCCGAGGATAGCGCCCAACTGGGCACCCTCAGGCCTGTTGTCTTAAACGATGTACCGGGTGAGAGCTTTGAGCGCTCCCCATTTGTCCGGCCAAGTAGTTAATGCCATCTGCGGCAAATCTACAATAAGTCACGTCAAAAAAAGGCGACATGAAGCCGTTAGAGGTCATTTAATAGTTTGTATTGTTATAGTTTTTTTTTTTGTTGGATTAAGTGTAATTCAACTTAGGGAATATTGCAAATTTCATCAAAATCGGTTTGGTAGTTTTCATGTTATGGTCAAAAAAAGATAAGAGCTCATTCCACCATCCCCTTTTATCTTCGGACTTCCAGACGTACGGCCGGGTTCCATCCCCATTTGGTGGATATCCCAACTATTCGCATCGTCCTTCATTATGCGCACTGCCAGGAAGTGGAATTCTTTGCCGTCTTCTGTATTTCCGAATGCATATAACCCGGGTGCTTTCAAGGCCAGAGAAAAAAAAATGTTTATTTCGGATAAAATCCATAGAATGTTAGTATACAAACGACTTATAAACTAGAGGGATTGTGTCCTCTAACATGATGGACTAATGTTATGGGCGATAGGCTGATCCCTTATCACCATAAGGTTCATCATATCCATCTTTGGACTTCGTATCAACAGTGGCTGCAAGTTGTCTTTGATTACTTGTGGCTCTGCCCACCCCATTAGGGATTACGGGCGTGAGTTTATGTATGTATGTATGTATAAACTAGTGTTAGTATATAGTACATTGTTCGGGCGATCATAAATACAAACTATAGGGTGTGAAGCTCTATCCACCTTTTTAGGAGGGGGGAGTCCCACCTAACACATAACGTCTTCAGGATACTGTTGGGGCTGGCTCGAGTCCGCGTGAGAAGCGACGTACAACCAATCAAAGCGAGAGTGACAAGATCTTTGGATCACGCTTACCTAGCAAATGCCTATTCCCTGTAGCCACGATCTACCAGTTACTGTACTTACTGTTATTATCTGTCCTGCGCCGCGACTTCCGCATTCCGCTAAAATATTCTAAAAAACATTGTTGCATACAATCGTTCTATAGCTTCAAGTAGCCAGTCATTGCACTGTTGTTGTGAGACACGTGTGAATAAATGAATAATAAAAAAATAATAAAAAAAACGTTTATTTAGGTAAAACCTACGACACACACGAATGAATGTATAGGTAAATTGCACCTGTAATATTTATGTCTGTAATGTTTGTTAGTAGAGTGGGTATAAATACTCTTTATTTTGACGAAACTGTTTGAAAATCGTATCCCCACCAGTTGACACATGATTATACAGGATGTTAGTGACATCGTAAATAAAGAGTATTTCTATTTCTATTTCTATCGTAACGAATACTGAGGGGGTTGATTCAGACCATGATTCTAAGTTGATATCAAGTGGAATTTTCTATCGGAAAATTCATGATTTTTTTTGTCTTTTCTAACTATTTTCAGGTCCATACTTCTGCGACGGAAAATTTCACTTGATATCAACTCAGAATCATGGCCTGAATCATCCCTCAAAGTTTTTTGGTTTTGGCATTAACACCCATATGTACTTCTATGGCTACCTGTAAGTACTTGTACGGGGTGGAAGTGACATAGTAACGAATACTAACGGGGATGATTCCGCTCATTATTTTGAGTCAATATCAAGTGGATTTTTTCATCGCACAAGTATATAATTGAAAATAATTTAATAAAACGAAAAAATCTTGAATTTTGCGACGGAAAGTGAACTTGATATTAACTCTGAATCATGGTCTGAGTCATCCCCCTCAGTATTCGGTACAATGTCACTAACACCCTGTATAGACCGGCAACTCTCCGCTCCCTTGCGACGGAAAATTCCGCTTGATATCAACTCGGAATCATGGTCTGAATTACCCATCGGAGTTTTTGTTACGATGTCACTAACACAGTAGTATAGTATTATTCCATATTCTATGACATAAGTTAAACAGTCCAGTGAGCCCTACAGCGGCAATGTTATTGGAAGTAATATACATGTAGAGTGCACGTGCTCTGTGGCATTTGTCAGACCACGTGCAGTATATATATTCTCGAACAAATATAGCAGCACGGATTTAGATTTCCAGCTAATTCTGACAGGTAGTCAAGAGTGTGGCGTGGAATTACGTGTGCATTTTTATTTGACATTCTTTTTAACAGACTTAAAAGGAGGTTATTACGAATTCAAGTCGCGTCGTCACGAAAATACTTTTGATTATTCGTACGTACGATCTGGAGGTCCAGGTTCGATTCCCGATGGAGATATCATCGAAAGTTTTTATTGTGGCGGCTTCTTTTGTGCACTAGTGTTGTTGATGAGTAGTTTTGATAAGCTTATTAAAATAAAACGAATTAAATCAATCGTTTATTCGCAAAGGATTCATGGTTCTGCTTGGTAGGTATCTGAATCGTGATGTTTCAATTAGATATTCAATAGGAACGGTTTATCTGTAGCTAGAACACAACATAAACACTACTCGGTCCCACTGATGGGCCTGTACAGGCCCCTCAGTCTACCTGGAGATTGCAGGCTTGAATCACCTCATAGGAAGATGTCCATTATCCCGTTTTCACATGGTCTACTTAACCTGAAGATTTGACAGGTGAGGTTTTTTACAGAAGCGACTGCCTGTCTAACCTTACAATCCGCAAAGGGAAAACCAGCCCAATACAGGTTAGGTCACATACCTCCAAAAATACATTTCTCGGGAATGTGGGTTTCCTCACGTTAATCATTTATGATCCAAACATGGATTCGAAAACATACTTCGCACGGAGTGTATCAAGTAATTTACAATCCAAGATGAGATGATGAGATGATGACAATCCGTGCGAAGCAGGAGCGGGTCGCTAGTGTAATATTATTTTACCCCTTGTAGTTACGGTCAATGCAAAGATTGTGAGAGACGCATCCTGAAGTAACGCATCCTGTTCATAAGTAATTACCCTCTTCACAATGCTATGGAGTGTTACATACATACGTAGCACAGAATATATACGCTATCCTTACGTATTACAAACCAGAGACTAAAGATAAACTAGGTTTTAACTAGGATAATAAACCGTGCCATGAAATAATAATGAAACTTCTTTATATGGTAGTTTCCGTCTGGTCAAATCGTTTACCTTTTACTATAAACGTCAAACCCCCTACCCCCTCCGGTTGATTGAGGGGAGGCCTGTGCCCAGCAGTGGGACATAAATAGGCTGTTTATGTATAAACGTCAAAACACGAAATTGGGCATTTAACTGGGTCAAACATAAATTATAAAATGCTAATCTAGAAATAGACGCCAGTCTAAAATTACCAAAAACCAATCATATTTCACTTTTCGACTTATTTTCGATTTTTATATGAAATAGTATTTCCATACTCCAAAGAAAACTTTCGTTTTGACATTTCGTATAAAGTATCTCATTACACTAGCTTGTCAAGTAGCTTATTACTATGGAATTTGTATGAAAAAGCAATCTGTGACGGTGACAAAATGTCGTACTTATTATTAAATATATCTTTATTAAAATTCATAAATAAGTTTATAATAGAAAAAAGAAAAAGTTTTTGTCACATTTAGATCTGTCTTTATTTCATCATCATCAATTTAAGAGACACGCTCTTGTCGGTGTAGCGTTTTCCATTCCAGTCTATCAAAGGCCAATTCCTTGACTTCCCTATAAGACACAACGTTAACCTTTTCTTTAATCAGTCTTTATTTAGTAATCAGAATTACATAATTTATTTTTGACCTGGGAAACTACCCAATTCTATACGTATGCAGAATCTAGCGCCGCGGCCGCGGGACTTCTTTCGTGACACCAACTATATATAAAACCTAGTTTATCTTTCATTCTTCGTTTTGTAATTATCAGCTTCTTCTTCTTCTATCGTGTGGGTTGTGAAGTGAATTACCAACTTCATCAACCCTGGTGTCAGGGTTACTATTGAGCCGCTAAAGGCCCCTGACATGACTCATATAACGACTACGTACTTACATCAGTAAGTAGTAACCGGGACCAACGCGCGTTGCGCAAAGGCTTAACGTGCCTTCCGAAACACGGATTGTCTTACTTTCGGACAACCAGGTGATCAGCCTGTAATATCGTAACCAAACTAGGGACCACAAAGTAATTTTTGTGATATGTCCCCACCGGGAATTGAACTTAGGACCTCCGGATCGTGAGCCCAACGCTCAACCACTGCACCAAGGAGGCCGTTTGTCATTGTCAGCTGGGACCAGTGGACTGTGAGATCGCGTCGTAGGTATGAGCTGTTTGCACTGCATACAAAAAAACAACCTTTTCTTGAAAGATACACTTTCAACATACATACATACATAAACTCACGCCCGTAATCCCTAATGGGGTGGGCAGAGCCACAAGTAATCAAAGACAACTTGCAGCCACTGTTCATACGAAGTCCAAAGATGGATATGATGAACCTTATGGTGATAAGGGATCAGCCTATCGCCACCGGTCGTCACAGAGGAGAGACAACTATTACCAATGTCAAGTACAGGAACCATCAGCCATATGGCCGCCTGTTGTGCCTTTCTGTGTCTGTTGTTATTTATTTATTTTATTTCTTGTTTCTGTATCTTTTGTCCATTGTGCTCAATAAAGTATTTTATCTATCTATATCTATCTATATTTTGCGTTGAGACAAACCATGTCGGGTTTAAAAATGCTTCTTAGCGTTTAAGGTATTATGTTCATGTTATTCATCATTATCAGCCGTACGACGCCCACTGCTGGGTATAGGCCTCCCCCAATGATCTCCACGTCGATCGGTCCTGCGCTGCCCTTCACCAGATCGTCGGTCCACCTTGTAGCGGGCCTACCCACTGAGCGTCGTCTGACACGTGGTCGCCATTCGAGAACCTCTCCGCCCCAGCGGCCATCGGTTCTCCTCGCTATGTGTCCTGCCCACTGCCAATTCAGCTTGGCAATTCTCCGAGCTATGTCGGTGTTCATGTTATTATCAATCAAAAACAAAATCTATGGCTGAGTCGAGTGAACATCTCAGAATAAGGGTGTTAGTCTGGATACCATGACTTTTATTACAACCATATGTACATAAAATGACTAAGTCAGAGTATCGTCTTACATTACAGTGGATACCTGGAATAATTGGACAAGTGCAAATACATTGCACAATATGTATCAGATTACCCTTTGCGTCTAGTGTTATTTAATGTAACTTAAATAAAGGTTATTTTATAGTGTGTTGTCAGTCTTTATATCAATTTACTGTCGACCGATCTTGTGTAAATGAAATTTTAAGTATTTTTGAAACTTCATAGTTTATCGACATACCTTTTTTGTAAGTACAAGTATACCTATTTGGACGATTGGACCACGGAATATAAGAATCTATTCCGTGGCTTAAATGGTAACGAAGGTGGTGTGGTTTATTAAAGATAGGTCGACTACAGGTTTGGCCTACTAGCCGATTACTCGGCCCCTGAAAGCCGACTTACTAGTCGAGCAATTGTCCAGCTAGTACTGTGTGGGAAGTACTGGGGGGTTAAAATGGCCACATTAAAGCAATTCATCTAAGAAAGCAATGTTGCAATTTGACATTTGCGCATATAAAAATAAGTGCGCAATGCAAACAAATGTCAATTAGCAATATTACACTAATAAACAATACACACACACACACACACACACACACACACACAACAACAACTAACACTATTAATACCAATATTATATTGTGATTGATCATGTGATTGTTTATGAAAACATACTAATAATTTGCAATAAAATTGAACCTACTCTAAGTGCTTAATGTAAAAATAATGCGAATGGAATTAATTAGATCAGTGACATTTTAAGTCAAGTAATTCAAAAGTCATTGTTCAAAATTTCTTGTTTGTAATTTGTGTGGTAAATAAATAAATAAATATTAACAATGAAGTAGTAACATCTACCTAAGTATGTAATGCCGGTTAGATTAGCTACTCGTATTGTAATTGGCAGCCCTCAGACGCTACACACACAGTTGCGCGTGTTGATAATGTCGTGTCTGTGTAAAACGAGGTTGTTTGTATGAAGTATTCGAATTTCGAAGTGACCGGGGTGTAAAAACAATTTATTTCTATAGATAATAAAAATCCCGGGATCGAATAAAACGTTCGTCTAAAATGTTGTTTTTTTATCTCGAGCTCCTCCGTGCTTCGGAAGGCACGTTAAGCCGTTGGTCCCGGCTGCATTAGCAGTCGTTAATAACCATCAATCCGCACTGGGCCCGCGCGTGATGGTTTAAGGCCCGATCTCCCTGTCCATCCATAGGGAAGGCCCGTGCCCCAGCAGTGGGGACGTTAATGGGCTGATGATGATGATGATGATGGATAACTTATCACCGTACGGTTCATAACATTTATCTTCGGACGAATACCTGCAGGTTATACACGCTCAAAAACAATATAGATAGCGCTGTACAGATTTTCCTTCTTTTACCCGTCTAATTTCATGGATAACAGACATAATGCATCTTTAAACTTTGTTCTCGGGTATAAATGATGACCCTTTTTATTACACCCAGGCACAGTTACATCTTCCACCCATCATTATTCTGATCAAAATAAAGAGAAGCTATAAAGCTCGCCCAAATATCAAGCAAGAATTATTTTTATATAAGTAGGTAATGTTCTGCCAAGAAGCAAGAAGAAGAGAAGTTTTTTTTAAGTAGCAAATGATGAAAATACTGCACCGACAAGAGCGTGGCTCTTCAATTGATGAATTGATTCTGCCATTAGAATAGAATAGAAATGTTTTATTGCGACCATGTATTACCTATATTGTTATTGGAATAATTATGTATCCGAGTAATGAGAAAATAGGTAATTATCACGTTAAAGTTGTACAGCGCCATCTATATTGTTTTTGGTGAACGTAGCCTGGAAAGTCCCTCATTATATCGAGGGTTTCGATTTCGATCAATAGACACAGCGAATGCTATCTACGTTAGATAGACGTCGTACAGCTATTGGTCGAAGCCCTCGATATAATAGGGTAGGTTCCAATTAGTCAAATCAGTTACTTTTTAATAAACGTCAAAACATGAAATGACTATGGAATTTATATGAAAAAACACCTGTGCGTCATAGAAAAACGTGACAATATGGTGCTGATTCCAGTATCCACCACATAAGAAAAGGAACGGGTAATCGACAGGCATAAAATTTATGGAACTCACGTCAATTTTAGGCAGAAATCTAAAACAAACCTTTAAAAATTTCACAAAGGCCGATAACACGACAGAATTAAATTGACAGCACACGTCAAACGGGTTGCTTACTAAGCGAGATACCTATTTGATTCGCCCGGGTAATTCATTCGTTCATTTTAAAATTAACAGCTGTCAGACATCCGTCACTTTCCTTTTCGGCGGATAAGAAAATGACAGGTATAGGTAACTTAAAATTAGATGGCGCCTGCAGGAATTGGCACCAATGTCGCACTTATTATTACATTTCTTTATTAAAACTGATAAATAAGTTAAACAGAAAAATAAAACATTTTTTGTCACCTTTAGATCTGTCTTTATTTCATCATCATCAGCCCATTAACGTCCCCACTGCTGGGGCACGGCCTTCCCTATGAATGGATAGGGAGATCGGGCCTTAAACCATCACGTGGGCCCAGTGCGGATTGATGGTTATTAACGACTGCTAATGCAGCCGGGACCAACGGCTTAACGTGCCTTCCGAAGCACGGAGGAGCTTGAGATGAAAACTTTTTTTTTGTGGTCACCCATTCTATAACCGGCCTTTGCAAAAGTTGCTTAACTTCAACAATCGCAGACCGAGCGCGTTTACCGCTGCGCCACCGAGCTCCTCAATCCTCAACCGAGCTGTCTTTATTTAGTAATCATGAATGAAAAACTACCCAATTCACGCGCTTGCCGTATAGAGCCTGCAGGATTGGCTGCGGGTTGACGTATTCATGACTTGTGTCTGTCCACCCCGATAGAGATACGGCGTGATTAATTATTGTATTACTACTACTTACTGATGTAAGTAAGTAGTCGTTACGTGAGCCATGTCAGGGGCCTTTGGCGGCTCAATACTAACCCTGACACCAAGGTTGAAAATTATTAGGTATATTGTGTTGTTGTTGTTATGTATTTTTTAAGAAACAATGCGTTAAAGCGAAAGAAGTCTTAAGTTTATGGAAACAACGAGGAAAATCCGATAGGTTGTCAAAACATTTTCAGTTGTTATGTTTTGACAATGTTTCATATTTCATAAGCATATGAAACATTTATTGGCGACAGCTGATCAGCATGAGGTCAATAGTACGCCTTTACGTCACGTCAGTAGATCACGTGCTTATATTTTATCATCACCACATGTGATAAAGTTTAAATGCGGATTTATGTCCTACTTGTATCGGATGTTTATCGCCTTACGACTGTGTTTTGAATAGAAAGTCTCTTTTTACCCGACTGCGGCGAAGCAAAAGGAGGATTATGTGTTTCACAGCTACGCATATATGTGTGTACGTGTATATGCACGTCTGTTCCAACGTAACTTCTAAACCACCTGTCACTATAAGCGTCTTGATTTTCCGGTGGTTATAGGCTATGTGACGTCAAGCTAAATTCAATGTGGCGCCATCTAGAGGATATAAACTGAGGAGTAAGGACGAAACTGTCAAACGAATAAATAATAATAAATAAATAAATAATAAATAAATTGATTTATTTATAAAATTGATTTGTACAATTTTAGGTTTACAATTTGGAATGCTTGCCAAATCTTTTTTTTTTCTTTTTACTCATATCAGATTAACGGGACATTTACCTGCCTCGTAACTCTATCTATTTGTAGAGATCTCTCATTAGCATTGTCTACATCTATCGTCTAGATCTATAGTTAATATTTGACCGTTAATATTCCTAAGAAAATAAAATAAATAAAAATTTTGTTTCGAAAGGTATTGCGTTGGATACCTATCAAATGAAAGAGCTTAATTCGCACATTTCAAATATGTACATATTACTATATTTTACTTGCGGGTTTCCTTGTATTTACTCGATAATTACTTTGAATTGATAACATGACTGCTCAGACATGTTCCGGATAGGTTTTGATCTCCAAATCTTGCATAAATAATATATAAATAAATTGACACATAAAAGACGTATTGGAAGCACATTATCTTATTTAATAAGACCCCAAAATAATAATACATACAAATTAAAAACTTAAACCCGATTAAGGAAAATCACGCTCTAAAAAGTATGAAACAAAAAAATAGGTAAAATACTACTTATACCTATTTCTGAAATTCTTCCGAATAGAGATGTTTAGAAGATAGCCGTGGCCGTATGCTGTGGTAAGCAAAATCTTAGGACAAATTAGCATACGACCACGTCTATCTTCTTAACATCACTATTCGGAAGAAGTAGTTAGTTTTTAAGCTTATATTTTTATCTTGTTTCATACTTTTTAGAGTGATTTTCCGTAGTCGGATTTTAGTTTTTAAACTTTATTTTTTGTCGTAATACTTAGTAACAACAACATAAGAAATCAACTAAGAGCTGCAGGTTCAAGTCGTATCCTAGTCACATTTTTTCGATTTATTTTTCTCTTTGTGTTTCCCTAAGCAGGGGTGAGTGCTATGGCTATATGAAAGTAAACATAGCTTTAGGAATACACCTCGTGCGAAAGAGTCATAATATCGGAAAAATGTATTAGGCTACTACTAGCTTTCATTTTAATCAAGCTATTTTAAAAGAAGTTTATGACCAAAAACATTTTTTTTTGTTTTGGTTTTCCCCGAAGGGTAAGGCAAAGGGAACTATGCCCATACAGCCATGTCTGACGTATTTCTTTTCTTGATGATTAATGAAGTGATGAAAGGTGATGATGATGAAACCTAAGCCCCCACCCTCGGAGTAGACTCCTACTCCGAACCCCAAACGAATTAACTCAAAAGTCCGCATACACTTTCGAGTTATGAAGCGGCTTCTTGGCACGAAGCGAAAATAGGCAGATACACTTTGTTTATTGAATACTCCGATATAATAACACTCGCGAATGTCTTCCGAGTAACTTAATGCGATCATTTACCACAAAACACCACTTCGTATTAATTATTTAGATTATTCAATGAAGAAAGCAACTGTCCCGTTCCCGCCAAAAAGCCTGACCAAAAACAAAATGTCGCCGTGTAGATAAGCGCGCGGGAAATCAATTACCTAGGGTTGCCGCTCGTGCCATTGTAGCATACCTATTAATTACAGTAGGTAATATTCAAGTGGTTTATCCTATATTTTCTAGAAAACCAATGTAGTACGCAAAAGTACTTTATTTTATCTTTGATTCGATTCACTTAATGTTTTGAATGTGAATTAAGGCGTCTATAGAATTGGGTAGTTTCAAAGATTAATAATGAAATTCTAATTACTAAATTAAGACAGTCTAAAGGTGACGAAAAACATTTTAATAAAGAAAATGTCTATTGTTACGCTTAGCATACTTCACCACGCTGCTCCACTGGGTTGGTGGAGGTGTTTTTACGGGTAATAGCCAGGACCAACGGCTTAACGCGTCATCCGAAGTACGGAATCGTCTTACTTTTCGGACAATCTGGTGATCAAAGCCTGCAATGTCCCTGTCCTTACCAAACAAAGGCCAGTCTCACAAAATGCTTTCGCCAACGTCCCCATCGGGAATCGAACCCGGACCTCCAGATCGTGAACTTAACGTTCTAACCACTAGACCACGGAGACTGTTACTATCCATTTTTGGATATTTTCGAAGTGACTATGGTCCTGTGATGCACAGGCTTGCTTCTCAAATGGGGAGAGCCGGTTCAACTCCGGACTTGCACCAATGACTAATTAATTAATTTACTTATCTTAAGTGCAGTTTTCACTAAGTCAACTATCAGTCAGTCGGTTGATGAGGTTGGTAATCCACCTTACAATCCACACGATAGAAGAAGACTAACACATTTGGTCTAACAGAAAGCTAGGTGAGGAATGGGTACTTAGTTTATCTTGCGGGGGATGTAACTCTAACTACCCCAAGGGACATAGTCGTGAGCTTTTGTTATGTTTCGAAAGACACTGCACTACATAAATCAAATATTTCTAAAAAAAAATCCCGTAATAAAGGTGGCAGCCCTAGCCACACCGCCGCGTCCTTGCCTCTTGTTAGAACTATATGAACTTCTTAGTGGGACTGTGACACTCATGTAGGTCATCCCACCTACCTTGAACGTTCATTTCACTGTCGATAGATACAGGTCAGGTTGAGGAGCTCGGTGGCGCAGCGGTAAACGCGCTCGGTCTGCGATTTTTAAAGTTAAGCAACTTTCGCAAAGGCCGGTCATAGGATGGGTGACCACAAAAAAAAACTTTTCATCTCGAGCTCCTCCGTGCTTCAGAAGGCACATTAAGGCGGTGGTCCCGGCTGCATTAGCAGTCGTAAATAACCATCAATCCACAGGGCACGCGTGGTGGTTTAAGGCCCGATCTCCCTATCCATCCAAAGGGAAGGCCCGTGCCACAGCAGTGGGGACTTTAATGGGCTGGTGATGAGATACAGGTCATCGATAGGCAGAACCTTTATAAAGTTAAAGACAGGTACAATCATGGTATAAAAAGACCAGGTATGCTCAATCCTATTTTTTTTTTTGACGTGACTTATTGTAGATTTGCCGCAGATGGCATTAACTACTTGGCCAGACAAATGGGGAGCGCTGAAGGCTCTCACCCGGTACAACGTTTAAGACAACAGGCCTGAGGGTGCCCAGTTGGGCGCGAACCTCGGCTCAGGGCGTCGTCTGAGAGGAAAAATATTTGAAAGAATTAATCGACCCTAGTGGGTCGATAGCGATAAGCGCTGAATGAGGGAAATCGTCGACCACGCCGGCGGGGTCGGTATCGGGGACCTGAAGTGTTTGGTGTCGCGAGCTGATTGGCTGCCTCTATGGCTAGAGTAATCGGGTCGTCGGGAGCTCAATCCTATGCCAACACTTTGATATCCTCATAAGACACCTCCCTTTAATTTGTTATACCCATTTAATCCCTTTTATACAATTCGGTAATTTACGGGGTCAAAGACAAATTATGAAATGCCAATCTAGAAATAGAAGCCAATCTATGATGTTCAAAAATAAAACTCATTTTACTTTTTGACTTATTTTCGAATTTTAATTACGAATTAAGTAACAATGAGTACGACGTTTAACCGCTTTTATTGATGACGTCACAGGATGATATTTCCATACGAACTCCAAAGAAATCTTCCGTTTTGACGTTTCGTAAAAAGTATCTCATTTGACTAAGCCAAGTAGCCTATTTAGGAAGACCGCTCAATCAATTCTACGTAGGTACCTAAGAGGAAAAAAAGTTTCGCTAATTCGAAAACAATTCAAAGATTTCGTCTTAATTAGTTTTCTTTCTCTATTTTTAGCTCTCAAATCAGTCAGATGGTGTTTATTTTAGCAATAATTGTGTATCTATTTGACCTTCATGTGACCTCTAAAGGTGTCGTTGGTTGTCGTTGCCAAATGCCGTTTATAATAAATAAAATTTAATATAATCTATGGTCACTAAGGTAAGATGCCCTACGAGTGTGTGCTTAACAAACTTAATGAAATAACTTCTATAATAATGAGCATCACTAACCCCCAAAAAATATTAGAAGCATACACAAAACAAAGTTAATTAAAGAAATGAAAAATTTACAAAATGTTATTTGTATCTATCTATCTTATTGGGCCTGAGTACTCTTAGGGACCGCCCACAGTTTGGACACTTTACCCTAACAAAATATCAATATTAAAATTTTAATACAAACTAAGCAAAGGCAAAGAAAGGTATAAACGTCATTCAGCCTACTTTAGGAGATATTTTTTAAAAAGTTGTTAAAAATTAAGAACTGCATGGAAAGCAAAAATATTCAAATTCGTTTTTTTTATAATAGCATAACGTCCGTCAAAATCCCTTCAAAAATACCTTACACACCGAATTGTATAAATACAAGGCGGCCCTGAATTTGTTTTGACAAGTATAATATCTACATTAAAAATGAAGCAAAAAAATGTTTTCTGTTAACAAACTTATAAAAAATAGAAGAGATTAGTAGAGTAAGATAATACGAACGTTCGATTGTTGCCAAATACACGCTTGTTCTAGCTAGGGTTGCCACTCGTACTAAAATATTTAATACGCTATTATTTTACAAAAGTAATGTAATAAAAAGTTTATTTAAAAAATGGCGGTCCCATTCCGAGGAAGCTTTCACGTTGCCTTTGAAAAGCTATTATAGGTTGCGATTAGTTTAGCAATTGCAAATGAGTTTGTAAAAACATTTTTTTGTGATGAAACAAATTTTTTTGGGGTTTTCCTGTACTTACTTGTGCCTTCCTTCTTGCCCAATTTCATGATTTCTCAGACCTTTGGTTTTTCCTACGAAAAGTATGAAAGTAAGCCTAAAAACTGCTGTATCTTAGGATTGCGATGTTTTACAAACATGATTTTCTTACAGCTTCTAGAAACCGCAGACTGTGCTTTTTATATTTCTCCTAATAATGATACATACATACATACATACATAAACTCACGCCCGTAATCCCTAATGGGGTGGGCAGAGCCACAAGTAATCAAAGACAACTTGCAGTCCTAATAATGATGACTAATTTTAAACACTATTTATTTATCCGATTACGGTTAAAAAAGCAAAATCAAGGTTTATGTGTTTGACCGCCATGTATTTATGTATATTTGTACCTAAGAAACCATTTATTACAATTTAACAAATTAGGTCTCACTAGAAGCGTCTTGAATTCTTGACTTGACCGATAATGTGGCGCCCTGTAGATATACATATTAACTGATGAAGTAAAACATATTCGTAATGCCAATCTGTCTTCGGGGGGGGAGGGGGGGTTTAAAAAGGCCACATCAAATCTAAAAAAAGCAATATTGCAATTTGACATGTCTGCATATAAAAGTAAGTGCGCAATGCAAACAAATGTCAAATAGCAATATTGCTTTTTCAGATGAATTACTTTGATGTGGCATTTTTAACCCCCCTGATGTGAAGATCACTACGTAATCTGATACGTTCTTATTGAATTAGGTGTATTAAATGAACAAGTTGTCAACTTCGCTTCACAGAGCGCGATTTTGGCGGGTTTGATTTTTAAAGTTATTTTTATTTTCATTTGTGATAACCCTAATTCTAGCTCTCTATTTAGGTGACAGTAGACGCATGACCTTGAAGAACGAGCACGTGTTAGATTCACATGTCTCGGTGTAACATGTGAGTTACGACCTTGACCCTTCGTTCAACGATCGATTGTCTTATGAAGGCTCACTCTATAGTAAGGAAGAGCCCCCGCCAAGACGAGCAAAGCGAAGCGCAAGGGCAGGCCTGGCCTACCTTCACGAAACGTTTCCTCGTTTTTTTTAAGCCCTAATAACTCAGGTTTGGATTATACCAGATAAACCAAATTCTCAGGATATGTTGCCAGCAGTGTACTTATTAAACATTCGTCGCTGGAAATTTCAATTGACGTAAGGGACAAATGACAGGTTTTCAGGAGAAACAAAAAACATTTCTTGATACTTAAAGTCTCATAACTTTCGTCATTCTAAACGTATTGAAAGACGTTAAATACCATAATTCTTAGAATTTTCTTGTCTACCACTTAAAAATAGAATTACTTTAATAACTAGCAAAATAAGAAAGTTACTAACCCTTACGCCCTTGTGTTATTTAAAAAACTTCCCTTACAACTATTAGGTAAACATTTTTTTTTGCATTTTTGGGTTGTAAAAGTCAGATTTTTTAATATTTTGTGTATTTTTGGGTTGTAAAGGTCAGTTTTTTAAATATTTTGGTAAAATATTGAAGTAAAGGTCTGTAAAAATTCACAACAATTGGTTAAAATCACTTATATTTATTGAAATTATAGTTGAATTTTACTTTGAGACATCTAAACACCATGTGCTTGAATATGTTTGCCGATTTTTAATAATAGGCAAATTAAAAAACACATACTTATTAAACATTTGTGTCATTTTAAACTTATTGTATCTAGTTTTGTTGAAATGCAGGTAAATTACCTATAGTCTTAGGTTATCAGATTGAGAACAACATACAACAGAATTGACAAAATCGCACTTCACAGACACATTTTTCTTTTTAGCTTTCGACATCATTAAAAAGTATCGCCCCTTCGATTTGAATTCTAAACAAAACGTGTCCTACTCTGATGGCGCTTGAACACAACCACTGTGAACGCAACTGAGGAGCCGAGCCATTACCGTGGGTCGCGAACCCGCGAGACGGGTACGGGTAGGGAGGGCCACAAGGCTCCGTCCTCTCCTTAACTATTTTCATGGTATACTAGTGACATTCCCAAATCCCCTAAGACCGAACTAGCTTTATTTGCGGATGATACAGCCATCTATTCTTCGTGCCGTGGTCGAGTTATGATGACCGGAATTCTCCAACGCGCGGCCTTGGGCAAGTGGTTTCGCAAATGGAGAATCGAGGTAAAACCGGAAAAAAGTGCAGCGGTGTACTTTTCAAAGGGCTATTATAACACGCCACGGTCACGCCGTTAACTTAAAGTCATCAAGATGTTTGGCAAGCCGATCCCTTGGGAGGAGCAAGTCAAACATCTCGGCGTAGTCTTAGATAGACGTCTTCCTTTCAAGGCCCATATCAAACGTGTGCGCGATCGCGCCGCGTGTGTAATGGGCCGTCTAAATTGCATCCTTCCGATCATGACCTATGCAGGGATAGTTTTTGCTCACGCGAGACCCTCTCAAATCCACTGCCTACAGGTAATACAAAATCGTGTCATGCGGAAAGCCACGGGAGCTCCGTGGTTCCTTCGAAATGAAAATCTGCACATTGACCTAGGTCTGCCAACCATTGCCGAATGGCTCAAATTAGCTTCAAAATTTTTTTCGATTCTGCTCCGCACCACCCAAATCCTTTGGTAGTTGCGGCTTCTGAATACATCCAGCTTAGGGACGGTACTGAAAAGTATCGGCGTCCGAAAGACGTAATATACGATCCCGACGACACGATTACTCTAGTCATAGTTGCAGCCAATCAGCTCGCGACTCCAAACACTTCAGGACCCCGATACCGACCCCACCGGCGTGGTCGACGACTTCCCTCAAGCAACGCTTAATCGCTATCGACCCACTAGAGTCGATTAATTTCTTCAAATATTTTTCCTCTCAAACCTGACCTCAGCCCTGAGCCGAGGTTCGCGCCCAACTGGGCACCCTTAGACCTGTTCTCTTAAACGTTGTACCGGGTGAGAGCCTTCAGCGCTCGCCATTTTTCCGGCCAAGTAGTTAATGCCATCTGCGGCAAATCAACATAAGTCACGTCAAAAAAAGGGTGTGGAGGGGATTCGGTGCACGTACACGTGGGCGTAGGCATAAAATGTACGGCGAAAGAGTTGAGTAGTGTAATAAGGTCTTAAGCGAAGTTCTATCTTTGTTTATTTCTAAATGAAAGAATAATAATTAGTATACCAGTTTAGGCTGTATGGTAAATATAAAACTACAAGATTTTTAAGACAGCGGACTCATTGCTAGTTACGTCGTGTTAATACGTGTAGACATAAATGACAAAATAAATAACCACAGTTACTTACGTCCCTATATCAATATTGTTTGTTATAATTTCATGTTAGCTTTAGTGTCGTAAAAGACATTGTCATAATTTAAATAACTTTTTTTATAAATCAAGACCCTTACATCACTTAAGTAAAAAAAAATTGTGATATACGTCATACTTTCAAAATCTTGGGTCCTTTACGCCGTTTTATTCAAAAATATCAGAAAATTCAATCGTTAATAAAATAAAAAATATGAGAGCTATTGGTATTTCAAATGTATCAATCGATGGAGAAAAACAAGCTCTATCGAATAATGCAATAAAAAAAATTTGGCCAAATGTCCCTTACAGCAATTGAAATTTCCAGCGACGATATAAAGTTTCAAGTGCAAAGCTATTTTAATATAGATTTTATTGATATGTAATAAACCCCGATTTTGATATTGACTCACTAACGATCACCATAATAATAATTACCATAATTATAATGTACTCCCAGATGTCTTAGAAGGCTGATATTTGGGATTTAAGTTAGTATTAGTACACAAACAACAACAAAAAATTAAATGTTGCATTCTCTCGACAGGGTTCTCGGGAAACCCTCTATTTAGCCTATTTTAGCAGTACTTAGTGTAGTGTATTGGTCTCAATATAATTATATAAATAAATATCGGCTCGTTGCCACACACTACGTCTTCACTCCACCCCCGTACATACCCGTACAGTTTACTTTTTAATTGTGGCCACCGCGTAGTGCATTGCCCGAGACGACAGAATATATATGTGAATCGATTATATCGATTCAAGTATTTTATAATATATTACATATGCCTGCAGTGGGACACTGAGTGTTACTAATAATAATAATAATAATAATAATAACATATTTATTTATATATTTAATTATACCTACGTGTATTAAAATAAGATGTGTTTATGTACTTATGTAAACACTACACTTAGTAATTTTGTTACTGAGTGAATATGGATTGTTAAATGGTCCATAATAATTATGCCGGGAAGATAGTGCCTGTCCCTCAATTCTTTGATATTAAGTATTTCGCACGAGAATTATCTGCGTAGGTAGGATACGCTTCGTCTATTGTCCAAAATCATCGATATTTTCACGCTGCCGCACATAACAAAAATAAGTGAAATCCCAACAAAAAAGATTTTCATGTAAGACGAAATCATATTGGTCGATGTATAAAAGTTATCAGATCTCATGTAGAGCCAAGCTTCTAACTCTACACGCCCTAACTACTTATACAAACTAAGTTCCCAAACTCTACACGTTAGGCAAAATATGTGTGGTGAAACAATATTTCGCTAACTGTCACCATGGACGTAAGTAAGGTAACTTTATTAACTGTTCATTGCCATTATGTTACAGTGTTATTTCGCCTAACATGTAGAATTTGGGTTTGTGTAGTAAGGGCGTGTAGAGTTAGAAGCTTGACTCTACATGAGATCTGATAATTTTTTGACATTGCGATCGATATGATTACGTCTTGGCATCATTTTACATGAAAATCCACCCAGACGTATGTGTCAAGGTCACATCAATATTGGGAAAATCGACGCTATTAGACTAGCTCGAGATTGTGGTTACCATGGTGATTACACACCACCAATTTGCTGTTAGACTACACGACCTTGATTGCCGCGCTCCCGTGACCTTGACATATTGGGCAGGATGGATTGTTTGTTTTAAAAAATCCGTTAGTTATTATAAGTTTTACAACACTAAGTAACTGACACAGTCAAGTTCATAGTACTTACATTAAAATTGGGCAGGGTGAATTGGCAAGTGTAATAACCGGTTAGTTTTTAAATGTGCAAGGTTTGAAAGGGAAACGTAGGAACAGGGATATCGTCATTTCTGCTAAAAATACTATCCATTTTAAAACATGAGCAACACGAGCCTTCGAAATAATTTTCTTTGGCCTTTGACATCCTTAAATTGATAATTTTTACGTTATCGTCCAGATAGGTACGTATTTTTTTGTATAATTCTACTTTTCAGTAAAATAATAAAGAATTGTTGGAAAGTGGAATTGTTATGGCGGAAAATACGTAGTTTTACGCAGCATATCTTAGGTTAGGTGCACGGTAAGGTGTCAAGCCAAGTTCGTGTGTCCTATTTAATTAAGAAATATTTTATTAAAAAATGTATTTTTTTTTGTGTGAAGATTCTTAATTTTATTATTTTTTTGGTTTCAGTTATAATTCCAACGACGGATTTGGTCGTTCAGCTGCGGCAGGCGAGCTCAACTTTGCAGCGCCATCTGAAGACGAAGCGGAGTATCCTCCAGGCGCCTATCTGAAGAAGGGGAAGGTCTCGAGGGCAAGTCAAACTGAGCATGCCCGTTTTTGTCCTTTATTAGACTTTGTTGCCTAGTCAGGGCTTTAAGAAAAAGTGGGAAGTATCTGCACGTGGCTTTTGGAATCATTAGTCTATTTACTACATACACGTATGTTATTATCAAGTCTATAGGAAAGATACACCTCTAATCGTTAATTTAGTATGCCTTTTTAGAATTTCTTGAATAATCTCATAATGTGATTTTAAACAGTTTCAATAATAAGACTTTCCTGTACAGCAAGACCCAATGTCACACCGAATTATTGAGAAGCGGCGCAGGGACCGCATGAACAACTGTCTCGCGGACCTGTCCCGCCTCATCCCGCCAGAGTATCTGAAGAAAGGCCGAGGCCGTGTCGAGAAGACAGAAATCATCGAAATGGCCATTCGCCACCTCAAGTACCTCCAGGAGCGAGCCAACGGTTTGTACCATGATACGAACCGGCACTATGGTAATATTGTTTTTAGGGCTGAAAAGGAAAAAAACTTCTAGTGCGAGTCGGTCTATGCGCGGTCGCTGATCAGTTACTTTAACAGTTAGCTTATTATACATATTGGTTTTTTCTGTTTCTGGGAAACTAACTGGGGCAATGGCGAATTTGAAATTAAAAAATGAAGGGCGATTTTTACCAAACCGTTAAACATGTTCAAAATTCTATGTAAGTATAGTAAGTAGTGTGCAACTTTAGTCTGTTTAACTGTACAATTTATCTTACACCACGTGTTAAACGCGACTAACCATCTGTCAAATCATACGAATGGACGAATCAAAACATAATTTAAATAAATGCATTTAAACTTATTTTAAATAAGAATGAGTGAAAGTCACCCTTAAAGTTTTTTTTTCTTTCTTATTTCGTTCTTCAGTCTCACGAATAATTTAAAGAGCGAAATTCACTTTTTATTCGAAATTTAAAATGTAACGGAACGGAGCGCGCGAGGTCGACTTGCATTTTGCTGTTTTTAACTTTTGGTTTTAGTGTTGTTGTCAAACAAATTATTTTTAATAAAAGTAAATAGTTTTTATTTGTATCCATGAAGAGCAAAAATAAACATAAATGTGGAGAAAACTTTATCTTTGTGTTCTTTAGAACATAATTAACTGTAAAAAAAAGTAAAAATAGGTAACTAGATAGGTAGGTAGTTAACGGTTTTTAATTTAATAGTTCGCTATCGCATGAAATGATGATTCAATCGTACCATAGTTTGCCTTTATTTTACACTTTGCCTAATGTTGGCTTTTGAAGACTTCCGACCCAACATTCCCTTCAGATTACTTCAAATGTTTTAAGATTGATGTGAAATAACAATATATCTACTTAATAATAATTGTATAATAATTTATTCTGGATTCTTATAACATTGTTATAAAACATGATCTCAGAATAATTGAATGTCGGCACTCTGCGATATATTCACCTCTATATTGCGAACATAAATTTGTAAACTATATTCGAAGTCATTTAAATTGTATGACACTTTAGCACACTTTCAAAAACCTGCGGCTATAATAGTCGAGGATATATTTTCAAGTTATATAAAAAATATTTAACCTTCAAATTTGATATTTTCAAAAAATATAAAATCACAATTTTATTCTAAAGTTGATTCCACAATTTTTTTGTACTCAAATTAGTTATGTGTAGAAGGTAAATCAATACAGTAGAATTAAAACGGCAACTTGCCATTTACGAGGGTTGTTCCGGAAATTGTTAGCCACACCTTAAATACCGGGTGTTAGTGACATCGTAACGAATACTGAGAGGGATGATTCAGACCATGATTCTGAGTTAATATCTAGTGGAATTTTCCGTCGCAAAATTCATGAAATTTTGAGTTTTGTTTTTAATTATTTTCAATTCCATATTGTGTTTTTAGCTGCATAGAACCCAAATTTCAATAAAAAAAACAATAATGACAAATTATCGAAAATTTTCGATGTAATGGAGACAACAGCTGTTCGAACGGGTCAACGGCCACACGCACCGAGCCGCGCGCCCCGCTCCGCACGCCCCGCTCCGCGCGCCCCGCGCCGCACGCCGGCGGCGGCGCGGCGGCGGCGCGGCCTACAAAGTAGGCACTACGAACCGATCCTATTTCTTTCTCTGTCTATCGTAATTTATAAATTTATTTTATTCTTATTCTTAAATGGACGGATAATCAACAGGCATAAAATTTATGGAATACACGTCAATTTTAAGCAGAAATCTAAAACAACCGACAGAATTAAGTTGACAGCACACGTCAAACGGTTTGCATACCAGCGAGATACCTTTTTGATTCGACTGGGTTATTCATTCATTTACTCATAGGAATCGGGGCCATTATCTACCTAAAACAGTTGAAACAGTAAATAATTGTATTCTTTGTTGTCATTAGAATAACTAACAACCAACTAACACAACCACCACAGATTAGGTAATTAGTTACCTACTATGTCAACCATCCACCAACTTAGTATGTAAGTACCTACGCAAAACCTCGCTACACAAAAATCGAGCGAGATCGCGTCTAGAATTGGGCGGACACTCCGCCAGAGTGTTGCCTATCGATATTCTATCGATACCTAGTTAAAAAAAAACCAATAGTAGGTACCTATCGATAGATCTTTTAGATCAATACCCATTATTATTACAAAGCAAGACCTATCGGTACTATCGCTAGTATCGATCTAAATGTACTATCACTACTTTCGATAGTTTAGACAATTTTCAAGTTCAACAATTGATAATCTACCTATCGATAGTTCGGCAACTCCGCCGCGTAGGCAATGTCGGCATGTTCAAAGAAAAAACTTGTCCGAGAGGAGTGATCTTATTTTTCTTGTTACATGTTGGTACCGAGGTACTAAGTACTAAGTTATTCGTGGTTTTAAATCTCATTGTTAAATCATCAGTAAAGAACTAATTAAACCTATCCTGTTCTGTGTACAATATTCATGTAACGGCTACGTGCTTACATAAGTACCTAGTAGACGGGAGCAACGACTTAACGTACCTTCCGAAGCACGGATCATTTTACTTTCGGACAATCAGGTGATCAGCCTGTAACGTCCCAACCAAAGGCCTTATAAACAGATTTTTGTGATATGTCCCCACCGGAATACGAACCCGGACCCTCCGCATCCCATCGCTCAACCACTGGACCACATAGGCCAAGAAGGTTCTAAGACATAATTAAAGGATCCTGGGACGCAAGACCTCCGAGTTAGGGCTTGTTTGATCTGTCTTGATGGATACTCGGACGTGAATAGCCTCACGGATCAAGGGCAACGCGCGCCAATAAAGTAGGCATTACGAACAGATACTAGGTATTTCTTTGAGTTGATAGGTATCAAGTGAAGTTTCCTGTCGCCAAATTCATAAAAAAAATAGATTTTTTTCAGTCCCATATTGTGTTTTAAGCTGCATAGAACGCACATTTAAAATAAACAAATAAAAATTACTAATTATTAAATTTTATCAATGTCATCAATAATAATAATAACGTATCTACAACTTCAGCTATGCGCAGGTGAATAGCCGGCGCACGGGTCAAGGGCAACGCTCGCCAATAAAGTAGGCATACGAACAGATACTATTTCTTTCTCTGTCACTTGCACCATAAACATACTTCTCTCTCTCTCTCTAGTCGTCGGCTCGACTCAGCCGCGGCCGGTGCGTCGTCGGCGCCCTTAGTCGGCGCCTTTGATGCTTTGCGCTAACGCCGCCGCGCGCTTCCGCTCAGTCGAATACTAAGCTTGACCCGAATCGCGTGATGTTTTTCGAGGATATTTTTTTCGTGTTTGTGAGTGTTTGTTTCATTCTGTAAATGAGTAGTGTCGACTATGATGATAGATCATAGACCATTTACTGCGCAAAAGTATGGAAGATTGTTGATGTTTATTAAAGAGCAAGGTGTTGTGTTTGTGAGTGCGTGTGATACCTACCTACCGCGGAGGAAACGCGATGTTGCATACCTACGTGACGTGACATGTTCTAGGGTACCTACCTAGGTACTTCATCCGAAGGAATAACAATTAAGGTAAGGCAAGAGTAGGGTTTTTATTGTTAATAAGTTAGGAACGTTTTAATAACTGGTAGGTAGGTACCGTGCGTGAAAAATCGTGGCAGTAGGTGTTCTACTTCAACAAACAACATTTTTAAACGTTGAACCACTAAGCATCTAAATACAAGAGAATGAAAACTCCTACCTAGATATCAACATCGTATCACGCACGCGTAACGTAGCCGCGCGTAAGTTTAGCGTCTGTGTGGCGCGTTGTTCGACTTACATTGCGGCACAGTAAAAATTGAAAATCTTAATTAAACATTTGCGACAAGAAAAACACCCACCATCATTTTTAGTACAATAAAATAGGCGTTCCATTTTTTTTTTCGTTACGATGTCACTAACACCCTGTATAATCTCTTTTTTCCTGAAACTATTTTGAATTGACGGCTAATTTCAACACTAATCTCCTAGCTGAAAATCATTGGCCACTAAGAAGTCGTTCTTTTTTCAAACATTTTTTTAAATTGGCTGTCATGCTTCTTTGTCAAGCTTTTCGTGCTATGATTTTCTACGACTATAAACGAGGGTTAACATTTAAGGAATCACAGGAAAATTTACAAGCTGCTTTCGGGGGGTCTGCCCCTGCGTTAGCAACGATTACTTATTGGTATCGTGAATTTAAACGTGGTCGAGAGAGCTTAAATGATGACCCCAGATCCGGCCGACCATCAACTGCAGTAACTCATGAAAACGTTATTCGAGTAGAGTGGCTAATCCAGGAAAATAGAAATATTACACATAGAGAGATTCAGGCTGAACTGAAGATCGGATCCCGGGCAGTTTCCACCATCTTGCATGAACACCTGAAAGTCAGGAAGGTTGCTTCACGATGGATACCTCATTCTCTCACCGATGAGCAAAAGTCCCGACGTGTAGATTGGTGCAAATTTATGCTGGAAAAATTCGAAGAAGGAACTTCGCAAAACGTTTCCTATATTCTTACATCTGACGAATCTTGGATCTACTGCTACGATCCTCTCACAAAGCAGCAATCCACGCAATGGGTGTTTGAAGAGGACGAGTTGCCTACGAAAGTGGTTCGCGGTCGGAGCGTGAATAAAAAAATGATAGCGGCTTTTTTTCGACGCAGTGGACCAGTTGCTGTTATTCCGCTAGAAGATCGTAGAACAGTTACTAGTGAATGGTATTGCAACGTTTGTCTGCCACAGGCTTTCGAGGAGTTGAATTATGAATGCCCAAGTACCGGCGTCCGTGGTATTCTGTTTCACCAGGACAATGCACCCACTCACACAGCTGCAAGAACTGTTGACTATTTGTCAACTTCGGGGGTACAAATGTTACCACATCCTCCCTACAGTCCCGACCTAGCTCCGTGCGATTTTTTTTTATTTCCCACGGTGAAAAAAATGCTTCGTGGGCGAAGATTCGAAACAGCAGACGAAGCCGTGGAAGAATTTCGACAGCAATTTTTCGACCTTCCGCAAGATGCGTTTTTCAAATGTTTTGAAAGCTGGTTTAGCCGAATGCACAAGTGTATAGGGGTTGGAGGAGAATATTTTGAAAAAATATAAATATTTCTTTACCATATCTTGGCTAATTTTTATTTTACTAAAAACTTTCGGAACAGCCCTCGTATTTATTTTTTCAAATTTTATTATAAAAGAAATATATTTTTTATAATTATTAAAAGAATTATAACCTCGATAGAAATAAAGAAAATGGTACTTCCTGTATTGGTTCTACTTTCAAAAGTTTACAAATGTGTTCTATCGAGCGCTACTAACTGGAGGCTAATGTTAAGCGGGAGTCAGGAGGGGTCGAGGTTGCATCCCGTGGGTTCTGTTGTAGCGGCAGAGAGGCAGGGCGACGAGTTCCGCGCGGGCTACCAGGAGGCGGCGGCCGAAGCCGTGCGCTACCTCATCGAGGTGCAAGGCTACGGCCCCGGCGACGGACTTTGCGTGCAGCTTGCCGCGCAGCTACACCGCCACTGCGAAAATATCTCCAAGGGTTGGTTTTTCAGTATGTTCGATGGTATATTTTATTTGCCGTAGGTAAAAATACAAACACTTGTATTCTTATTCTTTTCATCGCAACGTCGTTTTCATCCATAATGTGCACATTAAACTATTGTAGGTGAAGCTGTAATGCATAGGGAAAAGCAGCGGTCTCACGCCGGGTCGTCGTCTGAGACCGCTAGTTCGTCGAGCGGCTCGCTGGCGTATAAACCCAGTGTGATCGCGACGGTGCCGCCCCAACCTACAGCCTACCCTGAGCAATATGAGCCAGAACGCGCGCCTGAGCAGTCCTACCCTATGGAATGCGATAGAGGTAAGATTACATAAGACAGAATAGATAATAACACTACGTATAGAAGAAAACCTCTCCAAGTCTCCACCCGGCACCGATACAAGCTTGATTACCTCACTTCCTCTTGCGGGTCACTCTACTCATTCAAGACCTAAAAGTAAGGCAGCGCGTGGCCTGTTTGTCTTGCTCGCATGTACGGGGTATACACTGCATCTGTGTTGTGTGTATAATAAGAAGGTTTTTGTATGCATTGTCCGGGATGTACTAAGATATCTGTTGTGTTATTACTAGTTACGATCCCACCAGTAACAGTTAACTTATCCAAAGAAGTAAATGTATAAAATATAATAAGATTACCTACCTTTGTCTCATAAGCAACGTAAGGACAAAAAGTTTGGAATGCAATAGTGGATTTATTTTGTAACGAATCCACTTTTGCGATAGCATTCTCATCGCATTCAGATTTTGTACCTAATCTGAATATTGACAAAATTGTTATTATTTTCCAGTGTCGTTGAACCAGATGTCGGGCACAACAGAGAGTGACCCGCTCCCTGATGCGGAGCCGTTGCCTTTGGACGGGCGTCGTAAGCGCGAGCCAACGTTGCGGACAGTACGCAAGCCCGAACATAACGAAGACTACCTCCATTCTTACAAGTTCAAAAACTCTATCGAGAGGCGATTTTCGAGGTCGCAAGATAGTGAGGTCAGTTAAATAAGAATAAGAGATCTAATAGTAACTAGTTACCTTGATACCATGGTTGACGAGGTCGGTTTTTAATCTCACAACCCATACAACAGAAGAAGAATAAGAAATATTTCTTATTAAATGGCACTACACAAAGTAAAACTTACACAAAACGATGTAATATATTAAAATATACAGGGTGTTAGTGACATTGTAACGAGTACTAAGGGGGATGATTCAGACCATGATTCTGAGTTAATATCAAGTAGAATTTTCTGTCGCAAAATTCATGTTTTTTAGTTAGTTTAAATTATTTTCAATTCTATACTTTTGCGATGGAAAATTCCATTTGATATTAACTCAAAATAATGAGCTCAATTACCCCCCTCGCACAGTTTTCGTTACGATGTCACTAATACCCTGTATAATATACATTGAGACAATTATAATTAATACGGTGTTGGTGAACGTCCAAAAATTAAATACTGTGTTTACCTAGTGTTACTTTAAAATGCTCTTCCATCCTTTTATCCTTGCCACTCTTGCCGACGGCGTCTGTTACTGGGTTACTGCATTTAAGTAGTTAAGGTTTTTTGATGGACGGATTCTAAGGACTAAAAGGGTCGCATGATTAAAATATATATTAGCTTAGTAGGAGATTTATTTTCGTTTCTCATTCCGGTCACGCATGTTCCATTTATAAATGTGTAGACTAATATATAGATATAATCGATGGCTGAACAAATAGATTTAGTTGAACACAAAATTAATATCGTCGCTAACACACGTTGTTCTAAATCTTAACTTACGTTTTTCAGGTGGCTAATACTTCTAAAGTGAATTGTTCTCATATCCAGGCGGCAGACGTGTTAGCTCGAACAGCGCACGCGCACGCCAAAGTGTACAATCACAAGCGACGCCGCGCTGCTAAGCCTGCACCCTCCACCTCCACATCCAACTCTGGCTCTACAGAGGACGCACGCGATACTTCGCCGCAGGTAAATTGATAAATTGCTCTTTTACAATAAATTCTAGAAAAAATTGGTCCTTAGTATTGAATTAGTATTAAATAGACCGCACTCTTTATTTCATCTTCCGTAGTATACTTAATTTTTAATGAAATGAAAATTAAAAATGTTTTTTTATTACCAGAAAACAATACAATGAGGCACATAAAATAGGATGGGTACTTATATTAAAATATATCTAAATGAACAGAGGTTCCCAAACTAGGCGGAGCCTGTATCTTTGGAAACCGTAAAAAAATAGTACATGTGATGATGGCGCATAGTTTGCCAAAGGAAACTTAAAATTAAACTTACATCTAAGTATTAGAGTGAAGGGTATTTTATTATGTCATTTGGTATGATCGGTAAAGTTAAACTTTGCGCCAACCTTACTTTTATCCCATATTTTTATGGTTGCCTAAGACATACGCTTAGTCTATTTTGGAACCTTCACTTCTTTAGTCAATATGATATAGATACCTAATACCTATTAATTCTGATAATAAATAAATAGATGCTACATTATTACACTACGCATTTGCCCGGCCAACTGTTGAATGGCTTTACCTACATTACACACACAGTACATTTTATACATGTTTTCAGGATACCTCCAGCGAATCCCCACATCATCACCACTATGAGAAGCCACCGCCGCCGACGCAGTATGTGCCGGTCTTTGCACTAAATGCTCTTGGTAAGGATACGATTGTTTTCTCATAATATATAATATTATTACAATGTGTATCTATATCTACTTATTGATCCACTTATAATAATATCGATCGATATTTGTATGAGTACAAATCTGTGAAATACAAAATGAATACTCACGAGTATATCATCGAAGTGAAAGTGCAGGAAGGTAAACAGTTTTGTGTTGCCTAATTTTATAAAAATATACGTTTAAAAACTAAAACCCGACTACAGAATATCACGCTCTAAAAAGTATAAAACAAGAAAATAAGTATATTTCTCTGATATTCTTCCAAATAGTGATATTTAGAGGATAGCTGTATAAGCACTATGCCCCTCCCTTTTGCTTCAGTCGAGTAAAAAAGAATAACAATATACATCCTTTATTTGGTTAGGATTTCTGGTTGAATCGCATGATTTTCTGTAAGCAAGACAGGCATTTTAGGCTACTAGTTACTTAAGTACGTAGTCGTTACATGAGCCATGACAGGGGCCTCTAGCAGTTCTATACTAACCCATCAGGGTTGGCGTGGTCGGTTATCGACCCAGAAATTGAAGCAGAAAAAGAAGGATACCAAGCGGGACCTAATCAGGATGTTTAATAATACATTTAGTAAAACAAAACGTCGGCTTGTGGCTTACAAGTATTTGGTTTCAGGGAAGTACTACGTGCCGCTGAGCGTGGAGTACGCGTGCCTGGCGCGGCACCTGGGTGCCTACGACGTGCTGGACGCACGCGCCGTGCAGCTCGCGGCGCCTCTGCACCCCGTCACCATACATGTCAACTTCCAGCCCTGCCTCAACTACCACGTCAAGCGGGAACCGAGCGACCGCGACTGGCGACCCGTATAAACACGACAAGTGAAAAGGTCGATATACACACTCTGAAATGAAAGTGATTTTTTTTGTGTGATTGTGATATTACATACTTAAAACTTACAAAGACATTATTAGTTAAGTAGTTAAGTAAAGAACTCTACAAAATGTGTTATAATTATATAACTACAAATTGTAATTTTACGGTGCGTAATGTTAGAAGCTGTACCGAGAACTTGGTTACGCGCACTACGGTGCACCCTATTTTTGAGAAATTCAAAACTTCTTTAAAATCAAAGACATTAAATAAAAACTATGTTTTTAAAATATTAAGAGAAAAAATATAGACGACGAGATAGTAAGGTTTAATTTGAAGACGTAGCGTAATTAAATTACCGTTTAATTTTAAGTTACTGTAATATACTTACAGTTTTACAGATTATTCAGCGTTGTACAATATTAGACCCCAATGGCCTGTTGCTAAAGGTTTAGAATTTTTTTTGTTGAAATAATACATTTATTATCCAACTACCTACTATTTTTCAAATAATAATTTTAAGACTGTTCCAAAATTGTATTGATTCGTAAATTATGAAGATGCCTACCCGTATCATATAAATAATAATATGATATCAAATCATATCAGGCAATTTTAAGAAAATAGCCTTTATTTTATTTTACTGGTAATGAGAGGCTAAAAAAAATATAGATGGCGCTATAAAGATTTGACGTGATAGTTACCTATTTTCTCATTGCCCGGGTAGATAATTATTCAAAAATATAATATATTACATTACAGGCAGAGGCATATAAAAACATTTGTTGCCTAATATTTGGATTAGATATCATGTATAGAACTATGTTGATACCTATATTGCTTTTCTTTGTATTGATCAGAATAATAATGAGTGGAAGATGTGTTGTAGCTGGGTGTAATAATTGGCTATTTGACAGTTGTAACAATAGAATATGAAACTTTTCGGATAGCGATAAACTACATCGTTTAACGATAATTATGAAATAGTTTTGTTATTAAGATCATTTTTTAATTTTTATTTTTACAAGATAAAAATGCGATTTTTTTATCTGTCTAATACAAAACCCGAAACACGGGGGGAGGGGGTGCTATAATTAAGCATCGTGTGACGTCACATTTCACAAAATAAAAGCTATCTGTCAGGTTTCATTTGAAGTGACGCGTAGTTTGACAGATTCTTTGTTTATTGAAATGTGACGTCACTGGGCAAAATGTCATGTGACCAACCGTTTGCGCGCGAAATTTGAAATTAATAAAGAAAAAAAAACGCTTATTTTAAACCTTTTAAAAAAATATATTTTTTTCCTTTATAACCTTTTAAAAAAATATATTTTTTTCCTTTTAAAAAAGGTTAAAATAAGCGTTTGTAATTTTTTAAATATTTATCCGAAAACTGTCAAGTAGCCAATTAACATAGGTCATCATTTATGCCCAAAAATAAAAATGAATGATGCATATTTTTGTTATCCATGAAATTACAAGATAAAACGAAGGCAAATTATTACAGCGCCATGTATTTTTTTTTTGGAGAACGTAGCCGGGAAAGTCCTTCATTTGTATATTATACAATGTTATATAAACGGCAAATAATGTTAGGTATTTATTTTTGTAAATATAATAAATACAAGTTACCAAAACGACATGATCCTAGTTAGTGAAAAAAAATAAAATGTTTCTATGGTTTATTATGGTAGCTAAATAAATTACCTACATGTTGTTATTCTTAGAAATGACTTAGGTACAGTAAGATCTTATATTGAAATGGTACTTGATTAATCATTCCTAAGGCGGATCCCTACTAACCCTACTTGTTGTACCTACCTACAAATTATCAATGCATGGTGTTGTGTATTAATATTGCTGTCCTTGCCTCGGGCGCATATGTCATCTAAATACAGGGCAAGACAAAGAGTCAGTCAATGCAGGACGGTCTGCCTGTACAGAGTGATGGTGTGTTGGCGAGCCAAATCATGGCAGTATACAAAAGGTGTACACTACACATGGTATAAGAAAACCAGGTATGCTCAAAAGTGACAGCTAACATTTCAAGGTTAGCCCAGCTGACCTTATCCCACCCTGTGTTGCCATTTTGTAAAAAATAAATTACCCACATGTTTTTAATTTACTTAAAAATCGGTCTTTAATTAAATTTATGATTCTAAAATAAATAAATAATAATATAAAAAAAAATGTTAAATATACAACTAGCAAGATAACTGGGAATAATTTGTAGAATTTATTGTAAACCAAATTTATATTGACTTCTATTTGTGTATTCGTATTTACTTTGTAATGCAATTTTGAACTTTAACTAAAAGATTTACTTACAGTTTGAATGGTTTTATATATGTGACAAGTGATAGTAATTAAATACATTAGTCAGTAATTCTATTAATTTTCTCAATAATCAAATTTGCGTCCTTGGAATGTTGGAGATACCAATGTAATGGTAACACAGTGGTAACAATTACGTCTTTTTATAGGATTAGCAATGACGGCTTTTTCTAGGATTGAGCATACTTGTTTTTATTATACCCTGATCAATTGTATCTCTAGTCTATAAAGAATATTAAAAAAAAAAAAAAAAACAATTAAGTAGATAACGTACCTAATTGTTTTTTGTAGAAAAATGTGTAAGTATAAGAAGTAGGTAGACATCTAAGAATGTAATCGTCATAATGTATTATCTGGCCCGCCTTGAAAGTAATTTTGTAAATACTGAAATGCTGAATACCTAAAGTAAATTATCAATGGCTGGTCTAGATCTAGTCAAAGAATATTCCAAGAAAATATTTACTGCGATATTTGAAGACTTACCAGTATAAACTTCGATGGAATCAAAAACAGAATTCGTTTTTGTGCCATAAAGTTTCACATCTTGAGATCTAGTGTTGTACCTAAAAGATTTTGCATCAATAATTAATATAAAACATAAATAGCCTATATACGTCCCACTGCTAGGCACAGGCCTCCCCCCAATCAACCGGAGGTGGTATGGAGCATACTCCACCACGCCGCTCCGCTGTGGGTTGGCATTTGGGCTAGTAGCCCGGGACCAATGGCTTAAGGTGCCTTCCAAAGCACGAAATCATGTTTATTTATCGGACAACCAGGTGATTCAACTTGCTATGTCATAGCCAAACAAAGGACAGTCTCACAAAGTGATATTCGACTGGGTCCCCATCGGGAATCGTACTCGGACCTCCACAACGTGAGCCCAATGCTCTAACCACTAGACCACAGAGGCTGTTTAATAATATATTGGTGCTAATTCCTGTAAATACCATCTAATTTTATTTTAAGTTATATCTGTCATTTTCTTATCCGCCGAAAAGGAAAGGGACGGGTAATCGACAAGCATAAAATTTATGGAACACACGTCAATTTTAAGCACAAATCTAAACCAACCGTCTAAAAATTTTAGTTCAGTCAATAACCCGACACGTTCATTTACTCATTCTTCCTAAAATTAAGAGCTGTGAATCATCCGTCCCTTTCCTTTTCGACGGATATGAAAATGACAGATATAACTTAAAATAAAATTAGACGGTGTCTCCAGGAATCGGGGCCATTATGTAGATAATTTAAAATATTGTTCTTTATAAGTTCCGTATTTTTTTGAGCGGAATCTATCCATGATGTCGCTCTCCGTCCTTTTACAATGGGACCATATTTCAGACCTACTTTGTGGGACACAAAATTATTATAATTTTTTTCACGATTAAAAATATACAGTGTTGCCTAAGGTACGGAACTTTTATTGATATATTTTTATTAAAAATGTCTTTGTAAAAAAGAAGACTGGGACTTCTTGGCAGGATAATGTTTCAGTGTTCTTGCTACGGCTGTGATAATAATCGTTAAATGTCGTCGGATCGTTGAGAATTGGCTCCTGGACTAACGATTACATCCACCAGTGCCAACGTTTCAGGATATTCATATCACGTTACAATTATGTAGCGCCAATACAAAACGACCTGCGTATAATTTAAGAAAATTATTGTTCTTAAAAAGAAATTAGATTATAAGTTGTAAAAATATTTTAACATTAGTGTATACGTGTAACATGCAAATGACTTCACTATGACGTTGGTTGGTGATGGACTTGTTATAAAGACTGAGGTTTATTTACATAATACAGTTATTATATGTCTAGTCTATAATTAAGCAAATTAGCAAAGAATAGAAAACGAAACAAATTAATATTTAAATTATATTTACCAAATCGTATTTTTGGACTCAAAAATTCCTATTATGCTAGGACATATAAACGCATTTTTTTGTAACAGTCTTTGCTAAATTGTAAAGTTATAGCTAATTAGAAACTTGTCAAATTCTAAGGATGTCAGCTATATTTTCGATGTTAATTTTAAGCCCTGTTAAATGTATAGGTTTATATTTTGTAAATACAAATGTTTAAGAAATAAATGTTATAATAATTATTTTGGAAGATCATTGTTTTTATCACTTTCCTGTAGGTTTCCTGTGACATAATGTCGCGTTCCGTCGTGTTGTCTGGAGAAGTCGTTGGGAGAGGGATCCAGGCAGTTGTTCCGTTCATGTACACTGATATCTTTTTTTTTGACGTGACTTATTGTAGATTTGCCGCAGATGGCATTAACTACTTACACACACATACCACCAATTCGCACTAAACGTTTGGCCTCGTCCTCTTTGATGCGAACAGCGAAGGATTGGAAATGCCTGCCGTCGTCTGTTTTCCCAACTCGTTATAATCTGAGAGTCTTTAAAGCTATAATGAATAGGCATTTGCTAGGTAAGCGTGATCCATACTAGACCACATCGTCACTTACAAACGCGAGTCTATATTATTTAAAAAAAAACTTAAAACCAGAAAAAAGATTGCCCCATAACAAAACCCTTATAGTATTATTCCTCATTCTATGTCCTTAGCTCAATGTAGCATAAATTACATTATTTATTACAACAAGAAAACCATTAAAAAGATATAATCATATACAAGTCAAAATGCACTTTGTTTTTTGAGCTTGTTATTTAAGTATTTATTAGCCGTTTTATTTTGAATTATAGGTAAGTTTTTAAATAACGCCTGATAAATAATATAAAAACATGCCTTATTTCACTCTTGCAAAGTAGTTTTTCACAGGCGTTTCAATCATTCCCTATCACACATACATAAACTTACGCAATACGCATATTTCCCACTACGATATTTATGGCTTTATGGTAGCCTAAATTTTTGTTACGTGAACATGCTGAATGTATATTTAAAATCAGTTTTTCAATATTTCTTCTAACACCAGAAAATATTTTGGTTAGTCGAGGTTTCGGATGCCTGTTACTGTCGAGACCACAGAACACTATTACTCGTCGAGACAGGAAATTATGAAATATAACATAACAAATTCTAATAATATATTTTTAAAAGTTATAAATAAAAAATTACTCTTTTATATGTCAATTACACAGAAAGTTGGGATGTTACCAGCTGCGCGCTATAGCGTGCTTAGGCGCACGATCGCATGCTCATGGTCACAGTAAGTTAGTGCTTCTAACCAGTATAAGTTTGTATCTACGTTTTTGTACTGTTTTTTTGCGTGTAAATAAGAGAATACTAGTAATAATGTATGTAAACGAGGGTCAGCGGGATCACGGGACAAAGGAAAAGGCGTTGCATTCAAACGAAGATTTTATGTAATTAATTATCATAACATCTTTTATTCTATATTATTATTTTAAATTTTACATGCTTAGTTCAAACATTAAGAAAGAAATAATAATATTTAACATCTGGATAATATACAGCTCTATTTTATGATCCACTTAGCGATAAAAAATTATATAATATTGCAAAATATTCCATTGTTACATCGAAATACCTTACAAACCAAATTGGGAGGGGACAGACGAAGGTGGGTGCAATCACAAGAGGAAGTTACCAAACTAGGATCATATGGCAAACAGGTGGCCGCTTAAGTTCACCATAACAAAATATAGCCTTTACTTATTAATTAATTATAATATATACACACATCGCTTTTCTACCGAATGATATTATTAAGAAGATTTATCACAAAGATTTCTCTAATATGCTACAGAAACATGTAAAGTTAAACGCATTATGCCGCGACCAACTGCGCTACGCTATTGTAATTGCTCTATATATCTGTAATATATAACCTATTTTACTGAGGTCGCCCTGTAACACTTGAAACGCAACATTGTAGGCGGTGTACGAGTGAAACGTCAAGGCATAATATACTGCTGAGTATTGGATTCTCGCATTGTATCTACTCACGTCGCCGCTGCCAAAAAAACTCTGTACTACAGCCGGTTGCAGTTAAGTCTGAATTACACCCGGCGGCAGTGACCCCGACGATAGACACGTGACAATAAACCATAATCGTTACGATATATCCAATACAATACATCGACTGAATAAGAATTCTAATTTGAAAAGCGGTGGCCGAGTGTACGAACTGCTTACGGTCACAGCAAAACACACTTTAACACCCAGACGACAAGCAAGTATTCTATGAAACAACCAGATCAAAATATTTACATGTCAATTTCATCTTAGACAAATGACGTTATCACTCGAGACTGGCGTTCTTCGACTTCATCATTAATCTAATTGATTTATTATAAAAAACTCTTTTTACAATACAAAAATATAATAAAAAATTATGAATAAAATAGAAGCAGTTAAAACCATTCTGTGTGTAATTATCTATTTCCTATTCACTGCCTTTAGGCAAAAATTATTGCAACACGTTGACTAACATCTAAGTTTTTACTATGATTATGCATAAAACATTAAATTGCAATTCAATAAGTAGCTAGGTATTGATTTTATGGATAAAACATCCGTGGCGACTAACCAGGGGAACTGCACATACACAGGCCGTCTACATGTTGTGAGCAAATAATAAATATAAAAAAATCTTTAAGAAATCAACACTCCAAGTTGTGTACATGTTACTTAAAAATAGCACTACTGTGTTTCAAACTGTGAATGATCTATGTCTACTACATCTTGGTACATTCTAGCAATGCATTAACTACTATAGTTACAGAACTAGCAATCAGTTTCAGTGGTTAATCACCAGCAAGTACGGTGCGTATGGCTCTGCGAGACTGCGGGCGCTCCCTAGTCCGATATCATCATTTTAATGATTCCTTACAAAATACGTAATAATAAATGAGACTTCGCGGCTCAGCCGGACACCTCTCGATGTAAGTTACACAGGCGGCACAATATTTAGCTATACATAAAAGCCTGTACATAAGACTAAGGACATACATCCTCACTGAAAATTTCGCTACAATCCATCTACAAATTTACTCTGCAGACATCAAATACATCAACTTTGAGCAACATTTGGGATGGAGTTGACACTGGGTTTGTCTATTTTATCGATTAAGGCTTTTGTGAAAAACAATCTTTAACAAAGGACATTGATATTGCAACAATTGAACACAAAGAAGATCACTACACTATGGGTCTCTACCACAACATAACTGGGGGGTTAAAATGGCCACATCGAAGCAATTCATCTAAGAATATTGCTTAATATTGCTATTTGACAGTTGTTTGCAAATGTCAAATTGAAATATTGCTTTCTTAGATGAATTGCTTCCATGTGGCCATTTTAACCCCCCAGTTCCTGATTCTACTCTATCACCAAGGATTAGAGCTCCGCTTACTTGGTGATTATAAACTATATCATATAGACTATAACGAACAGAATATTTTGCAAGTACGTTACTTTACTAGTCAATCACTGGGTTTTGGGCGACTATGTACACGATTAGAGAAGACACTGATTCGATGCATCAGAATGCTGTTGAGCGCTTCAAACGACCGACTTAAAATACTGAAAAGGTTTTAAAAAAAATCACTGCGACCTCCACAAGATACGCAGAAATTAGTTTTTGGTGTTGCTCAAAATCCGATACTTCTAGCAACTTCGATCATTAAATGATCACACAGGTATATGATCGAAGACTTGCAACCAAAAACATCCGTACTATTGATTATTGTATGTTTGCAAACAATCACAAGGTTTTTAGTAACACTATTGATATTATTGGCTATTTTATTAGTGTAGTATATTACTAATAATGTTTTTTTCAATGTTACATTTTTTTAATAATTCAACAGTAAAGGAGATTTTGTCCCATCATTATACTTGATAGACTATCAATCAAATATCGTTTGCGAGCAACACTAGTAATTTATTTAAGTAGAATAACAATTCAAATAGAGGCGATTACTCCACCGACAAGAGCGCAGCTCTTAAATAGAGAGAGAAAAATTCAAATAATAATTATATTCGCTCGATGACAATATACAACGCGGGTGCGCCACTGCGTTACAGATTAGACCAAAATTTAGAAACATCGGTCGTTGAGATCAACTCTGTTGTTATGGACGAAATCGATATACAGACGAACATCCCAGACAGAGTAACTTTAAGGAAATTAATATTAACACTAATTCGGTGTTTGTAAGTATATGTCGGTGTCGGCTCGCGGCTCGGCACTGCGCGGCGGATCCAAATAATATGGTGATATTTGGATCGATGCCAACGCAGCGCCCGCTGCTATTGTTGCAGTTATGCAGCGAATATAAATAGTGTGTTTATGTATGTACTCTCGTGTGTGTGTGTGTGTGTGTGTGTGTATGTGTGTGTGCGTGTGTGTACCGAGCCGCGAGCCGCCCGTACTCAACCCAGCTGCCAACCGGCTCGTCATGTGGACCAAAGACAACACTGCATAAACAACATGCGCTCACTTAAATCATAACACAGATTTAACCTCTAAAATGGCTAATGCGAATCTGTATCGACACATCTCTAAATTCTTATAGTTCAAACGTCTAACACTAACAAGAGACCTAGATACCTAGGACGAGTCAGCAGACCCCCTATATACGCTACAAAATGTAAAACAAATAATAAAAACAACTATAATTTACTTAAACATTATGCGTACAAAACCCTAGCCATCGTTCCTAGACGCCACTATCAATACATCGATAATAAATAAAACATATCAATAAGATACATAAACATTGTACATATATAAAAAATCTTTTATACCATTATACATACATACGTACCGAGTAGGTTCCCTACCTTATCTTAAAACTCTCCTATATACATTATGTACAGAGGGAAATAAAAACAATTTGTACTTGCAGAAAACCGTGAAAAATTAAACGTAGAAGTGAAACGGAAATATACAATTTTGCGCGAGCGCGCTCCTACGCGAGTTGATATAAAAGTTATATTAATTATTATATTACAGGCGACGCCGGCGCGGCGCCGTGAGATTTACAAAAATACGTCTTTATTTAGACGGAGGCCCGCCTCTACCTGTCGCAACGCTTCGCCGCACCCCCGCCCTCTGTGGGACAAACAAACGTACACGTTAGTTAATCACAATAAACACAACAAAAAACAAAACAAAAATGCTCGGTGAAACGGCCTGAATGTTCCCACTACTGGGCTGCCTTTTCTTGAATTAGCGGCGCGCTATCATGGTAGTTTTGACGTTTGCCCTGGTAGATTAAAAAGGCCACATCGAAGCAATTCATCTTAGAAAGCAATATTGTAATTTGACATTTGCGCATATAAAAGTAAGTGCGTAAACAAATGTCAAATAGCAATATTGCTTTCTTAGATGAATTATTAACTATGGAGCCAATAACTGTACTTTATTTATTGTCAATGATGAGGAGTCACAAAATTTATCGAAACTTGCAAATTGCAATACTAGTTCTAAACCTAAAAACTTAAGATTGTTCGGATTTGATTTTCAATAAATAAATCGTCATTTTACTTTACTATTGTAACGTGTCAAAACGTCTGTCATAGCGTGCCGCTAGTTTGAGGGCAGATTTTTCTATAAACGGTTAATTAATTATGTCAATGGAACAGCAGGAAAACTCTATTCTAAACTATCTGACTATTGAGAAATCGGCAATTGAATACCACAATTATCCATAGCCTATCTCATGGTATAAGAAGACCAGGTATGCTCAATCCTATGACAAGCTGCCATTGATAGCCCTTTGATGACGTAAGTGTTACCACTGTGTTACCATTAAATTGATATCTGCAACATTCTAAGGACGTAAATTTTATTATTGAAAATTAAGTGACTAATGTATTTAATTATTATTACTTGTCACATAAATAAAAACCACCAGTTTTAAAACTGTAAGTAAATCTTTTATTAAAAGTTCAAAATTTTCTTGCAAAGTAAATATAAAAAACATTGGTCGTGGGTAATTTATTTTTTAACAACGCAAATATTAGTGTTACTAAAAACCTTGAAATGTTAGCTGTCACTTTTGAGCATACCAGTGTGATAGCCGCGCCGCGCGGGAATTATATCGAGCGCTTCGACCAATAAACGATACGAATGCTATCTACGTAGATGGAAGTCAAACGGTTATTGGTCAAAGGCTTCTATATAATTCGCGCAGCGCGCGGCGCGGTTGTCCAATGTCGCCTGGCGGGAGTCTAGTGCCGCCTGGCTGGAGTCGCTCACCGGGCCTCCCTCAACAGGGTCTCACCTGGTGGGCTGACTCGCCGGCGGCACCACCGGACTGACACTGGGCACACGGAGGGGCGAGTCTCGCCCGCCGAGGCCCACCCCCGTGCCCCGCCCGTCTTCGCGGGCGGCGAGAGCGCCAACATTAGAGGGGCCACGCCCCAGAAATGTCTCCCCGCCGCAGACTTCGCCGGCCGAAGAAACCCAACGGCCAAACAGCCGCAGTTGTTGTGCAGAGCCTACTGGTTTTCTTATACCAAGCCCAAGCTACCTCAAGTACAGTGGTGTATGTAAATCATAATACTATAATCAAGCGATATTGATTTCTCAGCGTTTTTACTTACGTTTGAACTGCACAACAATACCGACTTTCTTTAATTATACACAAAATGCCCCCGATTCCTGCAGACACCTCCTAATTTTATTTTAAGTTATACCTGTCATTTTTTTATCCGCCGAAAAGGAAAGGGACGGATATTTCGTCGTTCCTTTTGGGCGGATAGGAAAATGACAGGTATAACTTAAAATTAGGTGTGTACAGGAATTAGCACCAATGTTGAACAGTTTATAACTATGACTCAAATAAAATCATTATGGTTCAATTCTACGGAAGTAAGAACGTAGAGAAACAAGCGATTTGGCGCCCTTTACCAGTTAGTAGCGACTATTAGTTTATACAACCGTGTGAAAGAGTTTTTTTGTTTCACCTTACCCACACCAGCCTTCGCGGCACGCGCGAATTATATCAAGGGCTTCGACCAACAGCCGTTCGATGTCTATCTACGTAGATAGCATACGCTGCGTTTATTGATCGAAGCCCTCGATATAATTCGCGCCGCGCGTGCATCATGCAGACCCTGCAGATTGGGTGGGAGGTGAAATTGACCAGTTTTACCGAATATATTCGCGAATGCATTAGGCGTTATCATTACAAATAGCAAGAACCAATGTCAACGGCGATGACTTTCCCATCTCCCTTCTACCGCCAGTCTCCTAATTCCATGCATAATGGAGATTTACATTCTTATTACAAAACAATACGGCACGAAAGAAGTCCACTTATTTTAATGGAAATAATTGACAAATCACAATAAATTTGCATCGAATTAAATGACAGGGTATAGAAGAAACTGCGCTGTAGCTAAGGGTCATTGGCGTTTAGGGCGAAATCCTAAAATTGCGCCATTAAAAGATTAAACAAAAATATAACTAAAAAAGATTTTTTCTTGAGAAAAATGCTTAGTCGGTTGCGCCCCTCAAATTTTGATGCCTTGTTGCCAGCCCCTAGCCACGGCGTAGGGAGTAAATCCTGATCCTGGCTATAACTATGACCATTGTCTCAGCAAGAAGTCGTAGCAGCTCTCTACATACCGGCGGCGTCAGCGGGCGGGCGCGCTTCCTCGTCGTCAGGGAGCGCGAGCCCGAATTCTCTGCGCAGGCGCGAGCTTAGCTTCTCGCGCTGCCGCTCAGACGCCGTCGGCTGCGCGTCGAACACGCCTGCGCAACACCCCCAGTTATAAAGCCTGTTACTGTGTATCTTTGCGGCTTTAATTATACAGGCTGTTTGAGTTATAAGCCCATTTTTCGCCGCTTTACAGGCTATTTAAGTTATAAGTTGCGGCTTTAACTGTATAAATATTATATACAAGCAAGTTAGAAGGCTATTTATGTTTGCTCCTTATTGTGCCAGTTACTTTGTATACACTTAACAGCTTTAACTACATAATTATTGTGTATACAGGCTATTTTCCTTCTAAGCCAGTCACCTCTTGACAACAACTACTTTATACAGACTATTTAAATTCCACTGGTGACCTTAGTAATGCCCATTTGAGGGGGTGTTATAAACAATATTTTTGCGGCGAACCGACTGTTATTATTTAAAAAAAACCGTAGTTATTATCTTGATAACATGTTTTTTCTTTGCGACTATTACCGCCTTGTCAGAAAACGAAGACTAAAGATATTGGTGGTAATTCCTGTACACACCATCTAATTTTATTTTAAGTTATACCTGTCATTTTCTTATCCGCCGAAAAGGAAAGGGACGGGTCATTACCCGTCCCTTTGCCATTGGACAGGCATACAATTTATGGAACACACGTCAATTTTAGGCAAAAATCTAAAACCGTCCAAAAATTTTACATTAGCCGATAACCTAACCTAACCCAACAAAATTATCTCGCTGGTATGCAAACCGTTAGACGTGTGCTGTCAACTTAATTCTGTCGGGTTCATGCCCAATGTAAAATTTTTAAAAGGTTGTTTTAGATTTGTGCCTAAAATTGACGTGTGTTCCATAAATTTTATGCCTGTCGATTATCCGTCCCTTTCCTTTTCGGCGGATAAGAAAATGACAGGTATAACTTAATTAGATGGTGTATACAGGAATTAGCACCAATATCCTATGTATTCGTTTTGTAACAAGGCGACTTAGGTTTAACTCGTCACCACTATACTAAGCCTATTGAGGGTAGCAGGTGTTATAATAATATCAATATTGTTTTGCAATCTAGAGGATATTTTATTCACAATTCGGTTAAAAAAGCAATATTGCAATTTGAAATTTGCGCATGCATAAGTGCGCAATGCAAATGTCAAATAGCATTATTGCTTCTTTAGAATGAATTGGTTCGTTGTGGCCTTTTTAACTCCCTAGTTCTGTTGAGGCGTTCAGTTCGGTTATAGAGAGTTTTTAATTCTAAGTTACCCCATGTGGATTCAGCACCATTATATGCTATTTATTTATAATTGTATGTAATCAAGCTTGTATCGTATGAACAAATGTGTTAACAGCGTATGTTAGAACAAAAAACATTTCTATGAATAATTAATATTCCAATGTGTTACAAGTTACAACGCAGTACGGCCTGTTTCAAGGACGTGCCGCTCGTGAGCATTATTGATAATATAATTACGCTTGAAGCAGCGCTTTATTGCGCCACATTCTTGTAATTGCCTAAATACGGCGATTACTTTATTAATTGGTGTTTAAATATTTTACACATAACATAAATAGCCTATATACGTCCCACTGCTGGGCACAAGCCTCTGCTCAATCAACCGGAGGGGGTATGGAGCATACCCATGGTGGAGGTGTTTTTACGGCTAACCGCCAGGACCAACGGCTTAACCCGTGGGGTCACTGACGAAATCACTTTGTGAGACCGTCCTTTGTTTGGTAAGGACTTTACCAGCTTGAATCACCTGAATGTCTGAGAAAATAAGTCGATTCCATGCTCGGGCACGTTAAATATTTTAATACCTTTTATAGTTTTCGTTAATAAGAATGCACACAGACATACATAAACAGCCTATTTACATCACACTGCTGGGCACAGCAACCTCATCAACCGGAGGGGGTATGGAGCATACTCCACCACGCTGCTCCACTGCGGGTTGGTGGAGAATAAGAATGCAATATGTATTAATTACTTAAGTGTTAGTTTTCTAATATGGGTGGAGCATTTGTTTCAAAACAGATATTAGAGTTTTGATTTTAAGAATAGGAATCACCTTTATTTAGTTTTAGATAGGACCTTCAAGCCAACTAAAAAAATACGATTAAGATGATCCGTGCCTCGGAGGGAAGTTTTTCTATATGCCTCTGACATATTTTTTAACAATTATGTACCCGAGCAATGAGTAAAAATAGGTAATTATCACGCATGTAGATGGACAGCGCCATCCATTTTTTCGGATTGTGGTCCGGGGAATCCGGAGGTCTAATCGCTGCAGAACCGAAGTACACTTTATTATGCCAAATCAACGCTAAAGCGTGCCACTAGTTTAGTCGGGTAGCCGGGTTACAGTTATATAACATGAGTTATGCAGCAAGTCCCTCGTGGGCACAGCGCGTGCACTGTTTATTTGTCCGATAAACTATTATATAGTTCACTTTCTATTTTAAACATTGATTGCGAAACCTCTCATATAACACTGGTTATTCCAAACTGATATTAAAATGGTTATAATGTTCACATTTTTTAAACATAACAGCATCACGCCTAGTTCCCGAGAGGGGTAGATAGAGATGTCTTCTTCTCTCGTGTGGGTTGAGAGGTGGATTACCAACCTCATCAAACCTGGTGTCAGGGCTATTGAGCCGCCCTGACATGGCTCATGTAACGACTTACATCAGTAAGTAACCGGGACCAACGGCTTAACGTACCTTCCGAGTCACGGCTCATCTTACTTTCGGACAATCAGGTGATCAGCCTGGAATGTCCTAACCAAACTAGGGATCAAAAAGGATTTTTTGTGATATTTCCAAGGGGGCGAATAAAGTGACTGCAGTCTATTACGTTTTTTTTTGCTAACAGTCCGCTGACTCTAAGTTTTGGGCCGATACTATTTAGTTTGCCATTGACACGATAAGAAGATGGTATATTTGCTATAGATTAAGTAATAATAATAGGGTAGGTTCCATATAGTCAAATCAGTTACTTTTTAATAAACGTCAAAACGCGAAATTACTATGGAATTTGTATGAAAAATCAACCTGTGACGTCATAGAAAAACGTGAGAATTGAAATTCATAAAAGTTAAATAGAAAAAGAAAACTTTTTTGTCACCTTTAGATCTGTCTTTAGTTAGTAAAATCAGAATTTTATCTTTTGCCTAGGAAACTACCCAATTCTTATACAAATCCTATGATAATCTAATACGATCTCAATTGGATTTAGTCGCATTTGTTTTAATCTAATAGGATTCGTATTATAAACCTCTTGCGGTAGAGATTTCCAGAATAGTTGACATTCGGTCTTATAACTTTATATCATTATTATTATACTAAATTATTGAAAGTTTTCTACAAAGTGTCGTGAATAACTAACATTGGCTTTGTAGTCGGGCGGAAACGCGGCGCCGCTTAGTTTTATCAATTGATAACAATGTTGGCGTTTACAGCCGTGTATGTTGACATTTCCTCTCGAAGTGCAGTGATAGGAAACTTGGGCTTGTTTATATACTACTGTTGAAGTGAAAGGATATCTTTGCGACGTGCTTATGAAAGATTTATAATTTCGATGGCTATGGACTTTTGAGTATTTATTTATTTATTTATTTCTCTCTCTACAAAGGATCAGTTAATAACTAATGGGTACAAAATGTTTTGAAAGAATACCTTTGAGAGAGCTGGAGTCTGTACTGGGCTCGAAACCCGTATTACAGTTCACCAGGCTCCCCCCCTCTGAACTATGTAAAGTGCTATACTAATTAATTAAGGGCATTATAGCACGTAGTATGTTACACATGTTACATAACAACTCAAAAGAGAAATAATACATTAAAAAAAAAAAAAGGATAAGAACTAAAAACAGAATAGCAGAAAAAAAAATAAAAAAAAATAATAATTAAGATTAACTAACCAGTACGGTATGCTCGTGTGTGTGTGTGTGTGTGTGTGTGTGTGTGTGTGTGTGTGTGTGTGTGTGTGTGCGTGCGCGTGCGCGTGTGCGTGTGCGTGTGTGTGTGTGTGTGTGTTTGTCTGTATATACTTTATCTGTCTCAGTCTAGCCCTACGACTTGAGTCTTGGGATCAAGTTATAATTACTGATAATAATTATGAACTTACTAGAACAGAGATGTGTATGCATGAGTGGTGTGTGCGCGTGTGTGTGTGTGTGTGTGTGTGTGTGTGTGTGTGTGCCTGACATCTATATTCCAGTGTGATTATGATGAAGTGTAGTAGCTAGTCTACTTCAGGGTGACAATAATATTTTCAGTGTCCTCATAGTCAAGTCCAAGAAGCCATTTCCTAACAACTGCTTTGCATTCGTTCTTACAGAGTGGATATATATTCAGTAATTTATTGACATTATTGTATACATACCCTCCAAGAAAACAGTAAGACCTTTGAGCCAGACTAGTTCTAAAGTACACTGAGGGACAGACGGTATGCATACGGCGTTTATCGGTGATTTTAGCTGGGTCGTAGGGAGTCGAAGTGTGGGTATTTAAAATTAAGTTCAAAATAAATAACTGACGTACCGTAAGCACGTTACATTTTTTATATAATTCAGCGGTAGGGAACCAAAACGGTAGTTTCCATCCCACCTTTAGAATTGCTCTTTGTGTGCGTTCGAGTTTTAAGATGGTAGTTTTGCAAGAACCACCCCAGGCAATTATGCAGTATGAGACAAGAGACTCCCCAAGAGCCTGATAAACAAGTCTGAGTACCGCCTCATCCGCCACGTACCGAAGTGTTTTGAATATGTAAATAAGTTTACGGAGTCTAGATGAAAGACTCATGACGTGATCATCAAAACTCAGGAAACGGTCAACTTGAATCCCCAGGTATCTGATGGAGTTCGTACTACTAAGTGCTGGACAGCCGGAATGTGGGACGGACGGAGTAGATGGAGATCCACATCCATGGGCTACAATAGTATGAGCACTAGGTAGTGGCTGGCCCATCTTCGTGAGAGAAAAAGTGAGGTACTTGGTCTTATCAGTATTAAGGGTTAGGAGGTTAGCAGACAACCATTCTGTCACGATATTGAAACCTGTTTGAGCGTGATTAAAAGCCACTTCCCAAGTAGCACCATGGAATATTAAAGCAGTGTCGTCTGCGTAGGTGAAGATGTGACCGTTTTCAAGATGAAGTTGGCAGAGGTCATTAATATAGACCAGGAAGAGAGTCGGTCCAATGATGCTGCCCTGGGGCACCCCATAGGAGATTGGAAGTTCCGCGCTTATCATACTACCAATTTTGACACACTGGCGTCTACCCGAAAGATAGCTTTCGAAGAGGCAAAGTTGTTGACCTCTTATTCCATAACGTTCCAATTTCGCGATAAGGGTGGTGACAGAGATCGTGTCGAAGGCTTTGACTAGGTCAAGGAAAATGCCTACTACTTTTTGTTTCTCATCTAGTTTAGTAACTATTTCATTTGTTAAGTCCAGCACTGCATTACTTGTAGATATTCCAGAACGGAAGCCATATTGTGAGGTGGATAGAATTTTGTTTGATTCAAGGTATTTTATAAGTCTATTGTTGATTATTCTTTCTAGTAGCTTAGACAGTGTGGGCAAGATCGATATTGGCCTGTAATTGTTTACACAAACTCTGTCTCCGCCCTTATGTATTGGGTGTATAAGTGCGATCTTAAAAGCGTCTGGAAATGTACCGGAGCTGAGGGCTAAGTTGCATAAATATGTAATGGGAGGAGTCAATATATGAACATATTTTTTGAGAAACGAGCCAGATATATTGTCGGAACCCACTGCGCAGTCACCTTTAAGATTATATATTAAAGTTTCGATCTCAGCCTCGTCAGTTCCTAGCAAAACAAAATTGTTACAACGAGATGTAGGATTAGAAGGTCGAGACGGAACCTTACCGTTAGTTATTATTTTTTCAGCTAAGGTCTTACCTATGTTTACAAAGAACTCGTTAACGTTATTTATTGAACACTCGGGGTCTGCGCTTGATAAGAGGTCTTTTGAGGGTGCCTTTATTTTCTTGATGTGTGATATATCTTTAATAACGTCCCATGTCTTCTTACTATCTCTACGCGCATCTTTAAGTTTTTGTTTGTCGTGATTAATTTTGGCGTTTCTGAGTAACAAAGTGCAGTAGTTTCTATACCTTTTATAGGTTTTTTGTAAAATTTCATCATTAGGCGACCGTTTTAGTTTGAGGTGTAAATTATCTCGATTTTTAAGACATCTAAGAAGGCCTGGCGTCATCCATGTTTTCCTTATTCTTTTCCGGTTAGGGATGACTTTTAAAATGGTATTTTCAGAGATGATATGATTGAGAGTATTAATAAAGTAGTTTGTAGCTAGATTAGCATCTTGCATACTGTAAATTATGTTGAAGTCAGTTTCTAGGAGGCTAAGCTCAATTCGATCGTAATTAAGTTGTTTAATTGTTTTAACATTTTGTACGGCATCACTAACAGGTGCAGAATTGTACAGGAATAATAGGACTGTGTCATGGTCCGTAATTGACGTATGCGCAACAAAACAATGGGCTGGACTTTTAGTTTTTAAAATAAAATGGTCTAGGCAGGAGAAGTCTTTTCTTGTAGCTAGTGTATGAGCAGGCAACATACCATGGAAAGCGAGCATAGTTAAGTATTCGGAGGAGCGCTTCTCTTTATTTGTATCTGTGATATTAATGTTAATATCGCCTGTTATAATTATATTTTTATAGGAAGCTCCGAAAAAGTAGTCAATAGATTATCCAGGGATTCCAAGAATCTGTCGGTGTTACGATTAGCGGGTGGACGATAAATAGCTATAAAAACGGTTTCCCTATTAAATATTAGTACCAAGCAATTGGCATCATGGAGAGCCGGCTCAGCCACTGAGACATTGTGATCGCCACGATAGTAAACTACCACTCCCTCGTTTTGGGTTTCGTGTTGGGTAGTGGCAGCAGAGTTGTAGCTAGGGAGCAGTGGGATTGGGGGACCAGCAAGAAGCCTGCATTCTGTACATACTATCAGGTCCCATGTTGTATTACTTCTAGCGATAAGTGTGAGCAAGCTATCAAAGTTACCAACTATGCTTCTAATGTTTTGATTTAGCACCTTAAGAGAATTATTATGAACCCTAGAAAATTGTGAACAGTCCTCAATCATGCAGGTGGCAGATGTAGCCACCGAGATACTGTCTAGTTCGGTATTAACTATATTTATGGTATCGAATTCTATTTGTAAATAAAATAATAGGACCAGTAAATGTGCAAGGGCGTCGGATACTGAAGTGTAGTAGGCTGAATATTTTTACAGTGTAAGGTATAATGTTTGGGTGAGGTGAGTGGCTGTGTGGTTGTAAGTATGTGTATGTACGAGTATGAGTATTTTGTAAAGATGATTGTTTTCGCGGAAGGTGGATGTGTGATTGAAGTAGGTGTATGTAAGGGTATTTTTTTATGATAGTTAGGTATGTATGAGTGTTTAAATTAAGAGAGTTATGTATATACCGTATCAAGTAAAAAGTAATTAGTATACGGAATACAAAAAAATAGTTATAGGTGAAATAGCATAGTCATTTCGGGTTCTTCAATTCATGGAGATCTGTTTCCGAGGTGATACGAATAAGGGGGTGGCCGTCTGCTTTACGTAGGTAAATCAGGCCCCTGGATGTCCAGCAGTATGTGTATTGGTGTTCTCTTGCAAATTCACGGGCCAGGTAAAAAAGCCTTTGTGCATTTAGTGTAAGAAATTCTGATACAAACACGGGTTTCGGCGGGCCAGGGATCTTAAGATGGCTCGTATTCAGTTTTTCACCCTTTGGCCTTTCCTTATTGAAGTTTTTGATTGCTGTCGACAGCTTTTCTTTCATTAAGACAGAACTAAATTCCACTATTATAGGCTTAGTGGCTTCCTTGTTGGAGTTGATTCGATATATATCCTTGATGTCCGCTTGTTGAACATTAATATCAACTGTTTTGGCCATAGATTTAACCAATTCACACATCTCTAGCTTAGTTTCCGGTATCTTAGCATCAATAGTTAACCTAGGTACATTTCGAACTTCAAGTCCCGAAGCCCTAATTTTCCGTTCCAGTGTTTCAATTCTGTCCTCCAATGCTTTTATGCATCGTTTATCCTGCATTCTATCTTCTTCAAGGTTCTTCAGCTTTTAGGGCACGAACAACAGATTTCCACTCGTTGTGATGTTTTGTAGCCTCTGAGAGGCGTTGCTATGGCAAGCCGAGAGTTTTTTGCCTATATGCAGGAAATAATATGGTTAGAAGATAGATTTTTGTGTGACGCTACAGACCCTGAACACTCCATACACTTTTTTATCCTTACGCCCGCTTTATATAAATCCATAGGATTAACTATCTGAGAACTGATAGTAGGCAGCTAAATTACTCAATCGTATAACAATATTTTATGTTTACTTATTATTCTAAAGAACGTCTAGGGCCCTGTGCCGAGGTTTTTCTTGCAGCTTCTTTTCCCCGGCTATACAGGTTATGAGAATCTGCAGTAGTTTTAGGCGGATGAGACGTTCGTTATGTAAAAATTGAAGATTCAAAGTGTAACTATGTTACCTTCTGAAGATATTTTTGAATTTTCATTTACCGCGTAAGTGCGAGCGAGACAGATAACTCTCGCGCGCTCCCCCTTACTCCTTAGCGGCTTACGGCCATGTTAGACTAAAGTAAGACCCAGAGGGGAGGTCGACGCCCGCAATTGGTGGGGGGCGGAGAGTCACCGTTCCATACGCAGTATTTTCTTTATTCTATGGCTACACGAAGTGAAGACTAAGGGTGGTATTAATAAACTAATCTCCGCTGAGACTGCCCTCTAGATCATGCTCAAGTCCCTGTTTTTATATAAGAACTGTCACATTGACACGATCTTGAGGTCAGTCTCAGCTGAAAAAGAAATAATGAAATTAAGAAATTATGTATTACACCCTAAGGTTTCTTATTTTGGCTTTGTATTGTAATTATCTATGTTTTTTTTCGCTCCCATCCTAGAAACAGTCTAAACGTTATAAAGGGATTACTTTAAGTAGTTTACAGAATTAATCGAGTGTACCTCGCTCCTCGTGCAGTCCGCTGCGCAATGGAGCGTCGTACATTAATTGATACAATTGCCTCGCAACATTCTAATTCCCTAATCAAATATAGTGGCGACTGGGGAGTATTCACTTTTATGTTTTAATGAGACTGCGTATGGGGGAACTTATGTTTTTCGGAAGTCCTGGGTACGATTCCCGGTTTAACAAGAAATCACTATGTGAGACCGTCCGTGGTTTGGTCAGGACAGAACATTACAGGATGTAATGATCTGATTGTCCGAAAAGAAGATGATTCCGATTCGGCCGGCACGTTAAGCAGTAGGTTTCAGCTACTAAGTACATGAGCCATGTCAGGGACCTTTGCGGCTCAATAACCTGACACTAGGGTTGATGAGGTCACTGATCTCAGACTCCACACGAGGGAACATTTAGATAAACAAAAAACAGCCTACACATACATGACGCTCTGTTAGGCAAATACCAAATCAAATCAAAAACTTTCCAGATATGATCATCTTTATATTATGGGTTTATGCTTCTCTGAGTAATGAATCTACTAACTTGTTCCCTGATTGTAACACCATAATTTACGTAATTACAGAACGTAGCTGGAAAGTCCCTCATTAGGAGCGCTTTTGAATAACAGTGTAGAATTTAAGATCTATTTACTCGGTTTATCCACGCATCATACTTTACTTGTCTCATCATCCCTTTATAACGTATCCTATCCTAATAAATCATATAACTTACGAAATTATGTACCTGTAATTATACAAAAAGGCCGTAATTTCGCCGAGCTTTTAAACTTAATCTTATACACAGTTAAAATATCTTGATTAGAACGACTGCAATCAAAACTTTCTCACACTAGATTATATTCGATTTCTTTATTACAAATACAGTGTGAAAGATGTCACAAAAAGAGGACAGTACATTTATTTATTTACTGTTTCTGTTTTGTAATTCTAATCAAGCTATTATTAAGGGTAGCCTATTCAATTTACACCGAAACATGCATATTATTAAGTTAGTGAAACGTCGTAACCCACCTGGCTCACCTTTGGGCGTGTGCGAGGCGGATAGTTCCCTGTGTAGGCGTTGTTCGAGGTCGTCGACGGCGGCGGCGGCGGCGGCGTCGAGGCGCTGCGGGGACAGGGAGCCGGCGCCCGACGACTCCGAGGACCACTCGGGGCCCACCTCCGAGGCCTCGTGCGGTGGTTGCGACGCCTCGTCCGCTTGCGCTGGCCCCTTGTGGCGCTTCCGGTACTCCGTTATAGAGAGCTGTAAATAAGTTTCGAATGTAAGATCGAAGGTAAGTAGGAACTTCTAGAGTTCACGGTTAATGTCAAAAGTTACATAAAGAATAATATTTTCTAGAGTAGGTGGGATTGTCGCCAAACGCGAACCTAAAGTCAAGAGAAAATTAAGTTTGTGCATGCACGATTTGTTCAGGGATACAGACCACTATTCAGTCATAATATTTTGAAACTTGCTATTGTTACATCGCCGTAGACGTGGGGTCCCTGAAAGTGTTGAAATTCACTAAATAATAGATAATTTCACATGCATACACACGCCTAGGCAGAGATGCCTACAAAAACAACAACATAAACTCATGACTACATCCCAATTGGGGTAGTTAAGAGGCACAATCAAATAGCAAAAGTTCAGTCACTGAGCCCAGCGAATTATTTGTAAACAATGGTAAAATTATGAACCATTACTTGTCATAATTATAAAATTTATGTTTTGTAGGTGTTTTTGGTCTATTGTAGAAACGACATGTAACCAGGAGGGCTTAAGTGCCAGTGAATTTATTACTTTGCAAGAAACTGATTGGACTTTGGCAGCTTATCGTACATCCAACGCAAGATGAAATAAGTACCCACGCCTCACCGAGCTTTCTATTAGACAACGTGATAGATGCCTACCCCAACGGGATACAGGCTAACTACGATCCTGACACCACTTTCGCTTCTTCCACTATCATTGTCTTCATGCTTGCAGGATTTAAAGTACTCGTAACCTGGCCTTTCTTTAAAACATCCTGGATTTTATCGCGGTTAGTTATTTACACTAGTAATAAAGGGAAATTTAATTTATGTTTATATTGTAGGAAGACACTTTGAAGAATTTCAAATGCCTATTTTAAAAAATAGGCATATCTATTTTATCTATAGTAAAAATATTTAAAATTCTTCGAAAGCAGTCGAAGAATTCCTAAAATATATAAAAGTCATATTCAATAAAATTACAATACAGCATTATATTCGTAATTCAAATGGTTTGTGTGAACAATTAATTCAGGAATATGAGTAATTGGCAATTGATAAATGAAGTGATTGTTTTGAGTTGATATTTTACACTATGAAATAATCTGTTACTTTAGATTACTTTGGTAGATTAATCTTCCACTAGATTCTCTCTCGTGCTATTTAGTTCCCACATATTGTTGCCAAACTTCCTCAATTCAAGATCAGGTTTAAGAAAATTATCAATTCTAAGTATGAAACTAATGCATCAAATGCTTAAACAAATTTGGTGTCGGAGAATGTAATTAATTACAAAAACATTAAAACTTCTTGAACCATCTCTAGTTTCGTAAGAAGTGGGTAACTGTATTGGTTTGAATTCAATTATTACATGTAAACGAAAAGATATCTATTTTTGGGTTAATTTCATATCTAATCTAAGCCTTGACCCGAATAACGAAACGAAAACATGTTTACATAAAATGTGACAGGCAACCATAGTTTTATAAATTAGCAAAGAAAAAAGCATTATAGGAGTCACGTCGCAGACAGCTTACCTTCCTTCTGACGGGTTTGGGCTTCTCTGCGGGCGGCGGGTGCAGCCGCGGGTCGTTGGTCCGCGCGCCGTAGGGCTTGCTGCCCGCCGCCGCGACTGCAGGCGCCGTCGGCAGCAAGCTCTTGTTAGAACTCTTCAACACCCCCGACAGCAACACACTGTTATTAGAGTCCATATTGTTCACCCTAGTCAAAATCTCTTGAACACTTTTCAGTTCGTCCGCTGGCGTAATACTGTCCTTATCGAACAAACTATTCTCTAAACTTGTAGTCCTGTCTATCGCACTCTTTATTATCGACATGTTGGGCACGTTCTCGTTGATGGAGGTGTCGATGGTGAAGGATTGCGACATGTTGCTGAATATGCCGGAGAAGAGGCCGGTGGAGCTGAAGCGCGACGAGAAGGGCACGGTGGAGGTGTCCAGCACGGAGGGCCGCTCCAGCGTGAAGGGCTTGTCGTCGGCGCGCTCGGGCGGCGCCGGGGGCTCCTGCGGCAGCGGGATGGCCTCGGGCGGCGGCAGCAGCGGCATGGGGCTCGGCTCCTCCGGCAGCGGGATATTCTCGGGCGCCGGCAGCGGGATCGACTCCACAGGTGGCAGCGGAATATTCTCCGGCGCCACCAGCAACTTGCTATCTTCCACCCCGTCCTCGCCCCCCTCCCCGTTCACCTCCGAACACCCACTGTTCGTGTCGTCCGTCCGCAACTGAATACTGATTTGGTCATCCACCATATTGAGATCGAAATTCAAGTTCACTTTCTTCCGCTTTTCTTTTGGAGGCTTCTTATTTCTGCTCTTGAGTATTAGTATGTTTTCCGTGTGAAACGAGTGTATTTTCTTCTGTATGTCGTCCATCTCGTCGCGTTGCGGCGACGAGTTCCCGCTTGTGTCGGCGGACTGGCAGCTGTTCAGCTTCTCGTTCGGGCTCTCGATGCCTTTCATTTCGCTGTTGCTATTCTCGTTGGACTCGATCTTGGGCTGCGGTATCGTCGTGTTGTCTATCTCCATCGGGACCACTTTGTTGTAGCCCGTCTCGTCCTCGAGATTGTTGTTGTTGGTTTTAAAATCCTCCGGTTTGGGCAGTTCTGGCGGCATCTCATCTTCGGGCGTGGGCACTCCTATTATCCTTCTAATGTGCTCGCTGTCGTGAGGACCTTTGATGTTGACGTTGAGGACGTCGTGGTCGATGTTACACTGGTCGTCGGAGCCCTGCCCGCTGTCGGACCGCGTCCGGTCTCTGCCGTAAATACTGTCCATGATATTCCTCACTTTGTATTGCCGGTTGCCCGTTAGCCCGTCGTCTTTGACCGGAGAATCTTCAGACGTTAAAACGGGCGAAGTATCGTCATTACACTATACAAAATACAATCAGATTAGTAACATAAAAAAATAATAATTAAAATCAAAAAAATAAATAGATCGATGCTCAAATTTTAGTAACTTACAGGCACAATAGTATTCTGTTCACAGGATAAAGATTCCCGTGCTAATCTCCTCTTCTTCAAAGGCGTTACCATTTCGTTGGGCGGAGATTCTGAAACAAACGCGTCTACATTTCAACATAGCACATAATTCCTTAGGCTTTATAATGTTTTATGTTAAATATTATAATTGATACACACCAGCAGTGGGAGAGTCGCTTTCCTCGCTGATAGCTTGCCTGAGCCACCGTTTCTTGGCGCTGTGTTGTGGTATAACTGGGGTGACTACTTCAGCGACCTCTGCAGGGGGCGTGTTTCTGGTGATCCTTTTTGCCTTTTTCGGCGGTCTACTCCGGTCGCGGCCGGGCGTCCTAGGCGGCGAGGCCTGGGTCATGTCGTCTTCCATGTCGTGCCCGCTGAGGTCGCCGATCATCGTCGAAGCTACTCTTACAAGGCTCTCCAACGATGGAGCAGATACAAGAGACGGTCTGTATGGTGATCTGTAAGGCGATGGCGTGCGCTCTGGGGACCGGCCTATCCATTCCGTAGCGATCGTCTTTTTCGTTTTGGGCAGTTTGAACGCAGACTCGACAGAGCCGACAGCCGCTTCGACTAGTAAACACGCAGAGCTGAGGCCGAGGTCCTGTAAAGATAATGGCATGTTTATTTTTCTATATTGGTTAAGAAACAGTTGCACAGAATAGAAGTACATAATAATATCATCAGTAACGTAGACGCCAAGTTTCAGCGACTTTAAGCCTGTTTCTATTAAACTGTCCGATACTGTATTGCGAAACTTGTCAGCAAATGAAGAAACAGGTCTACTGAGACTAGATCTAAGAATACGTCCTACGTATCAAATTCATTAATAAATCAAAAGATACAAGAAACCTCTGTTGCACAGCAATATCCACAACACCCCAGAGACCCTACTATGTAAAAATATCTTTATTCAGTAGGTAACATAGTTACACTTTGAATCGTCAATTTTTACATAACAAACGTCTCATCCGCCTAAAACTACTGCAGCTTCTCACAACCTGTATAGCCGGGGAAAAGAAGCTGGAAGAAAAACTTCGGCACAGGGCCGTTCTTTAAAAAATAAATAAACATAAAATATTGTTATATAATTGGGTAATTTAGCTGCCAAATATCAGTTCTCAGACAGTTAATGCCATGCATTCATATCTTCTTAATAATCACTAACTTTATAATTTTATAATAACTGGGGGAGGGGTTCGGGATTATCCCCTGACGTCACCATATCGCTATTGGCAGAGTTCAGCTACCGCTGGTTGGATCAAACTAGTGTAATATACAAGCACGTACCTCAGAGACCCTGTTATCGGGTCGGTGGTCCTCCTCAGGCGGGGGTTGCAGCGAGCTGTTTCGCCTGGCAGGGGTGCGCGGGGGCGGGGCCTCGTCTCCTGACGTCACCATGTCGCTGTCGGCAGAGTTCAGCCGCCGCCGGTTGGATTGAGACGTCGTGCGCGCGCGGCCCTTGCGTCTGTAAGAGATCACAAAATAAACAATACCTAATAATACGCTGTCATCATATAAGAAGGCAGCTAAGTGACTTTGAGCTTCAAAGAAAAAAGGCTTGTATGATATTGGTAAATATTCTGTCACTCAAGCTCTTCATCCCAACAGAGGATAGAATTAGAAGAAGAGAAGACCATTTTGTAAAAGCGAGATAAAATGTTGCCTACAATTATTGTGTTAATAGTTCTAAGGACATGCCATTTTAGTTCTATAGTCCAATAAGAAACCGGTTTATATAATTAATAACTTAATTAATGCTTGCGGTAACGTCGTATGGGACTATTCTAGAATTTTTATATAGTTTACAAAAAATGAGCAATATTTTTTAATTTCTGTCCCGTATGTGGTATGGATACATTATAAAAAAGGAACTAACTTCTTATGTTACCTTTTCGCGCCTAAACCACTGGACCTATTTAGGGGCTAATTTAAATTGCACACCGCGGTATTAACGGAACTCAAAGAAATAGCTACTGTAATATTTGTCGACTTACTTTTTCCTCTTTTTCGACGTGCAGTGATCGTCATCATCATCTTTGTCTGCTGCGTGTGGGTGAGGGTCCGATTCTCTCCGCTTTTGCCTTTCCTTAACCTCTTGTTTCCGCTGTTCAGCCTTCTCCATTCGCTCGAACGCCTTCATAATCGCTTCCATTTTGCGCTCCTCTCGTGTCTGGAATGTTCGAGAAAATGTTAGAACAGTCCTAACTTCTAAATAAGCATTTGCATAGAATCTTATGAAATAAACTCTTACCATTTTCTTCTTCTCCTTTGTATTAGTTGGAAGTTTATCTTGGGAATCGTCAGTTTTGTCATCCAAGGAGTCCTGGTTGACTATCGCCTGTCGGCTGGTCCGCGCGGAGCGGTCGTGGCAGGCCGACTTGGCGACGTACTCTCTCGTCGCCGGCCTCTCATCCTCCACTTTCGGCTCTTCTACTTTTTCTTTCGGCTTCTTCTCCTCGATCGGCTCAACTTTCTCATGTTTTTCATCATCAGAGAAGACCGGCTCCTCAACTTTAACATCTTTCTCCTCGTTTTTAACTTTTTCTTCTGGAGGAGGTATTTCTTCCGGAGTTTCAACAGGCTCAATTTTGACAGGTTCCACTTTCGGCTCAATCTTTTCTTCGACAGGGGGCGCGGGCAGCGCCGGCGGCGGTGGCGGTGGGACTGGCTCAGCCTTCACAAAATCTGGCTCATCTATTTCCGGTTTCATCTCCTCTTTCGCTATCAAATTTATTTCTGACTTGATTTCGGTTATTATAGCTTTCATTGGCTCCTCGAAGGTGAGCGCCACGACGGCACTCTTTACGGGAGACATGGGTGTAATCTCATGTTTGATGGGAGATTTCTTTTCTGATTTTATTACAGGTACTGGTATGGGTTGCTCTTTTATAGGCGTGACAGGCGCAGGCGGTGGAGACGCCGGCGACGATGAACTCGAGCAACGATTCCTACTTCTCTTCTCTCGCGGAGGGTAATCTACGCTCTTTCTTGTTATAAGTGACGTAAGACCATTCACCTTGCAATGTTTAGGATTCCCGCAAGCACATGGCTGCTTAGCGCCATTGCTATCATGTCCAACTGTGATCTCAGTATTCGATTGTATTACACCGATAGTTACGAAATAAACGTGTAAAGCGCCTTTGACTATACAGTGTTGAAGCTCTGCGTTAGGTTTGCATGACCTTCGTACAAACCTCGCCTCATTACCATATGTCCTTGTGTCGATACAAATCTGTGTATTATCTTTTGGTAGTCGATAAAAGAACACAAACGGACCGGGCTTCTGGCTCCCCGCTCGCGCTGAATTCTGTAATTGTGGCCGGTGCTGGTTTGAAAGCATATATTTCCCTCTCAGTTCAATGACAGGAGTGTTTTCTTTTAAATCTTTCGTCGCAATAAGTATCTTGCCCCCGGCGTGCGGCACCGTGGTACATAAATGCGCGGTGATGGCGGACGCCATGTTGGGCGTGTTGCCCAGCTTGCTGCTGTACTTCATTATCTTGGCTCGCAGCTCTGGGCTGTAGTGGTTCGTCATCGCCTGTTCATAAGAGTCCTGCCAATGCGACTGATTGGTGAGACTCGAATTGTATTTGCTTCTGTTCATCATCATTTCCTTCTTTCGTTTCACCCTTTTCTCTGCAAGCTTTCTCTTAGTACCTTTTCGAACAACCTCCGCTTTCTTAGGTCGCTTCGGACCTCGTTTGGGTAGCGGCAGTGACGGTTGTGGCGCCGGTGGCAATACGGGCATGGCAGAATTGTATGTAGTTACTGAAGAACCACTAGTATCTGTGTACGTTGTCACAGTCAATAACCGCTTCCTTCTTTGTCCTGGTAATCTTCCACTTTCAGAGGAATCTGAATCTGATGCTCCTAAAGCACTCAGCTCTTCTCTCTTTCGTAACTGAATGGCACGAGCGTGACGTCGGTCGATGGACCGCGGTTGGCACAGTTCACACATGTACGCGTCTGGTATGTTCAGTCTGTCGATGCCCATGCAGTCTACGTGTTGCCACTCGCCGCACCGATCGCAGCATATCATATAACCGTCGTCATGAGTAAAGTCGCAAATGCATCGCGTTTTCCCTTCTTCCTCCCCTTCGGGCGCAGTCTCGGTGTCACTGCCGCCTCTAGCAGCTTGTCTCCTGTCGCCGTCCAGCGAAGATATCACTGAAGCTGCGTCATCATCTGGAATCGGCGGCGGCTGTGGCTTGTAAGTGAGAGCTCCCATCTGTAGAGACGTGACCGGCACGGGAGTCCCGGCCACGCTGGTCGGGACGGTCATAGGCAGCTCGTAGCTCGCTGTAGACGTTATTACTGGAGACGTTCTTTTGACTGGACTCATCGGTGAGGTTATTTGCGTCGGCGACATTATAGCCGGCGGCCCAGTGGCTACCGACGTGGGCGGCGTCACAGGAGCAGGCTGTTTCTGCCCAGGCAATGCGTAAGTATGATCCAGCATGACGAACGCTAAGGCCTGGAAAGTGTATCTCCTTAATTCCTCTGAAAGATTAGGCCTCTCCTCCATACCGATTATATCGTCTGCCGTTAACAGGGTCGTTTTATCGCCACTGAAATAAAATGAATATAATATTAGTACCAAAATAAGTAGTAATACATTACAAACAAAACCAATTCGATATATACTTACAAAACTATCCTTTTCTGATTGACGGGTTTGACTTCCAACTCCTCAATGATTGTGGGTTGCTGAGGTGGTAATGTGTGATTGATAGTATTTGGGCTCGCCTGGAACATCAACTTAGGTTGTGATAAAGACTGCAAGATCTGTGCAGTTAGTTGCTGATTAGCTGATACTTGTGATGTTGAACTAAGCTGCTCTGTGGTTCCATATGTTTGGACATATCTTAAGTTAGGAGTCGATCCCGACTGCACGTAATGCGGCCCTTTCGGCAAACTAGTGGATATAGGAGCGGTGGAAATTAATACAGGCCCACACGGCGACTGTAGCACCAGTCGCTCGCCTTTGGCGGGAAACTTTGAAATAGGCATAGTTTGCTGCGGCTTATGCGGAGGACTGCCCACTTTTTGTATGATTTTCGAAGTGTTCGAGTCCACAACACCGTAAATTGGCTGTTGACTTTTGTATGTAGCGACACCGGCGACAGGCCAAGATTTCCCTTCGGATTTGTGCGCCGACCCAGTCTGTTGAATTATTTTAATGGCTCTCGACTGATTCTTCTGACTGGACACTTGGTTCGAACTTTTCGAGCTTTTAAATGCATTGACAGATTTTCTCCCCGAGTGTACTGACATCTTGTTAGGTCCAGACACGACGCGGGACAGTATATGGCATTGCGTGTTACCTGACGACGCCGCGACCATTGCGTTCAGATTAGCACCGTTATTTACTTTACTTAGCGTCTTATTTAAATTTGTGGTTTTCGTAAATGTATTACTGTATGATACGTTCTTTATTGGACTGTTGTTAACCACTGTTGGCGAAATATTTGAGCATCCGATCAGCGACTGGCTTTTCGGTGGCTTCGTGCATAACACAGAGCTGTTCATGTGCTTCTGTGGAACTACATTTGTGCTTAATTTGTAAACATGATTCTGTGTGCCATACACTGGTGAGGGTAGCTCTTTAGCATTGGTCAGGTATGGCTGTGCATAATTAGCGTTCTTAGGGAGAGGTATGTTACTTAAAATCTGCACTTTAGAAGTCTTCGGTCGATTGACGTAATTTGTCTCTGTTACGAGGTTTGCTCTTCTACCCAGTGGATTTGCGTCACTCACGTAACTTTCGCTGGTAATTATGATCTGTGATACGCCTGCTGGTGTTCTGTCATCTTCAATTTTGTTATCTGTAGTTGTAGCACTGGTTGCGAGAATGGTAGGCAGCCAGAGAGTCTGGCCGCCTGACACATCTTGGGATAAGTTTTGTATTGTAGTGATGTTGCCAACAGCAGCATCAACATTAATTGTGAAATTTTGTGGCAGCTTAGTGACATTCTGAACAATTGTAGTGTTCAATGGTGCTTGGATAAGAGTTGTAGCATTTTCTACATAGTTGCCATCACTTGAATCATCAGCTTCTTGCACAATGGGATAGGCTATTCGAGCCACATTGTCCATAGTAGCCTCCTCAATATGCACCATTCCAGAAAGAGAGTCTATAGGGATCACGGTGTCACACTTCTTATCACTAATATGATATTCTACTGCTTTATCTGCTTTGTTATGAATAGATTGGATAATGCTTTCAGGATTTGTGGAATCAGGTTCAGGATCCCCCTCGGTAGGGGAGAGAGGCGTCGCCCTAAGCACAGGGGTTCGTACACTTGGTACACTCATAGTAGTCTCTGTTAATTTATGATCCAATACATGTTCATAAATATTTTCACTGGAGGTGGCCGGCCCGTAATCCTGAAACAACAAAATAAAATCCCTTAAGATGTTGTTCTTAATTGCAAGTTAACAGATAGTTAATATATTCCTGTATAACAGTAGTAGGTATTATTTATGTTAAGAACTTGAACATAATATTATTCATGTAATAAATTGATGTGCAAGGGTAAACAGTAGTGATTTAACTGAAAAAAAAGTCACTGACAATTATTATACATAAGAGGTACTGCTTACAGGCACAGTAAATTCTAGATTTTTTCGTAAATACATGTTTTATAAACCAACAGAGCAGCCAATGCCCTCATCCACTGAATTTATTATCATACAATCAACATATATTGCACTGTGAACAACCCAAGTAGCTGAGTGACAATCATATCAAATGTCCCCGTTTAACACAAAGTCATGATAATAATAACTCAATAATGTTACATAAAAAAATCACAATCAACTACTCACCAAATTATCTGCAAAACACTAAATAAATAATAATTTAAACAGGTATTCAATAAATACAAATCTGTTTGAAACTCTTTATTAATTACAATAGCAAAACTATAATATGCAGTCATCTACTTTGAGATCTGTGTAATTAATCTTTTAATAAGACTAATCTACAGCAACATGAAGATGAATATGATGAGACAAAAAGACAAAATTGTTGTGTTGTGTTGAAGATCACTTCAATTTTACTTAAGACTACATAGGTAGGTACAGTACAAGGTATTATAAATTCTATATTACAAATAGCAGTATATAGAAGTGGGTAAATGAGTTTTCTTAAGTAGCACAGCAGTGAAACATAATATAAGTACCAGAAAAACCTATTAGAACCACAAAATGGTATACAGTCCTGTAAATAATGACACAATGATGGCAATGTTAGGAATGAAAGGTTATGCTAGGATGATGGTCTGTCTATGTCTGGAGGTAGAGTAACATATTGTACTTACTTGCCGGGCCGCTGGTTCGTATTCTGATGTGGCTGACATGCTGTAAATATTATCATCTTGGGTCAAGCCCGAGATGACGCCTTGGAGTGCCCTGGGCCTCCAAACTTATTTCATGTGACTGCAATCGAAAATTGACTTTTTACCCATATATCTTCATAATTCTCACAAATACACGCGATGAGCATCATAATATTCTTGGTATAATATTTTTAGTCCATAAATAGGATATGACAGTCGAGGTCATTGTTCCACAAAATAGCCGTAAGTCACTTTTATTTCGATTCCTACGAGAAAATATAAAGAATAAAAGCAAAACAATGCATTACAAACGCTACAAAACCGATATAAATGGAAAAAATAAGTGGATAGGTTAATCTACTGCCGCCATTATTGTGGCACGGAAACTGAAATGTCTCTCGAATAAACATCAAAAAAGTAAACACTAACCTATAATGAGAAATATAACTGGGATAAATGATTTTTTCCATGAAATAATTAGGTATAAGTTAAGAATGAGGCAGCCTAACCCGCTTAGTAACAAAGGGATGAGAAATATAAGTACATACGAAAATGAGGTTTGTATATTTATAACACTATAAGAAAGTAATAATGACTTAACTTTGCTTATTTCACGGGCAAGTAACGCTAGGATATGAAAAAATACTATGTATAAACCGAAAATGACAACATCACAAAAGTTGGGCACTACGAAATCCAGATGTAAACACTTTTCCAGAAAATAGTTAAGGAAATCCGTACTAACCTGTTCACAATCAAATTAACAACACCTGGGACGTAGCGAAACGATTTCTATTAAATAATTGCATAGCACATATGAAATAGGCCTCAAAGTCCGAAACTACGACCAAAACATTCACAAGACTCGAAGATGGCGGCCATTGCATTTTCACGATACAAAACAACGGGGTTTCACGAAACATGTCGAAGTACTTAGAACTTCCGGTCAATGGAGAAATATTTAACGAAATACAATGTATTTCTACATTACAGATAAAACGGATTAACAAGGTTAAAATACATATTTGTGAATATTTTTTAATGTAATATTAATAATTTATTTCTTATTAAATAATAATTTAATAATAATTAGTACTAAATTGATACCAGTTTTGTCTATGAGTAGAGTTTGTAATCAACCATCGAGATCAACTTTGTTTTTTGGCTGCGTTTACGATGCGTTCACAATTAAAAATCATAGAGACAGATAACATCCAACACCCAGTTGTCTTTGTTCTGACTTTATGATTTGCTGACCAGTGGCCATGGAAGATTGTAAGTCCATGCGAACATGACATGAACATGATGAAAAAATACTCTTTACCGTGATGCCATGACGCTACATTTATGATGGACGTTTTTTACATGCATGAGCACGCACCACACCATAGGAAAGAAACAAAAGGAAACACTTATCACTGCCTGTGAATGTGGCTATCAAAATCTAAGAAAATGATATCATAGTGCTACTTAATGTTGGATTTATTGATGCACTTAATTCCCGTACTCCTGTGATCTTTGTTTATATTTCTTTTACGTGTTCGGATTAATATGCAAAAAATCCGAAGTGAACAACACCTACCTTGAAGATTTGGCTGAAAATTCACATGAACCCATGCTACAAAAGCACACGAAAATACACGAAAAAAAAAATCTTAAAAAAAAACTCAGCTGTCAAGTGCACGTTTCGGTTTTGAGGTTATATTTTTAATTTGTGTTTTTTACTGTTAAATATTTAATAATTCCAGCAGCTACAAAAATATGGGTGATTTTGTGTTGAAAGAGAGTGAGTCGGAATTAGATTCTGACGAAGAGGTATGTACATATTGCGGAATGAAGAAAATAATAACGTGAGGTTTCGGTTTCATGATTGTGGATATTATTGTGTAAAACCGCGTTGTTTCCTCTTACAGTTACAAGAAGCATTTGCTAAAGGCTTACTAAAACCTGGACTCAATGAAGAGATAGAGAGAATTGAAAAAAAATATGCAAATAACGTGGCAGATTTGAAGGCTAAGTTGAAGGAATTTAAATTGAAATTACCATGGGTTGAGACATTAGATTTGATCACTACTGTAGCACCTTTGGCACCTGACGTCGCTTTACAAATGCAAGAAACAGCGCAACGGAGAAAGTAAGTTTTTTGTTCTTAAAGCTTCAAATACTATGTTAATTGACACAGATACTTACTTTTCTGGTTTACATATTCAATCTCATATAATATATAAACTGGACACTTGCAGAATGCCTGTGACCAAATGTCTGTTTACAAAAATGTTTATTAGTTGTCTACTAGTAACAGTAAAATATGCATTTTTTTTTAAGAAACATAAAAGAGAACAGCAAAGGTAAACAGCAGTATGACCCAACTCAGGATCCAGTGTTGAATGAGTTCAAGCGAGAGAACCTCATCCATCGGCAGGCCCAGGCTGCTGTTGTTGAAGGTATTAAGAGGCTGAAGGAACTTGGTATTCCAACTAAAAGGTAATGACTAAAACTCACATTTTAAACATATGTTACATTAATGGCATTAAGCCTACTGCTGGGCACAGGCCTCCCCACAATCAACCGGAGGTGGTATGGAGCATACTCCACCACTATGCTCCTCTGCAAATTGTTGGGCTGGTAGCTAACTTAACTGCGACTACTTAAACAACTTAACATGCCTTCCAAAGCATAGAATCATCTTACTTATTTGGATAATGAGGTAATTTAGCCTGCAATGTCCTTGCCAACAATGTCCCCTTTGGGAATCAAACCTGGACCTCCACATTGTGAGCCTGTATGAATGCTTTAATCATTAGACCATGGAAACTTGCACATTGTAAACAGCATTTTCATGTTATGGTTAGTTTACTCTGGCAAATGGGTTGGGTTTCAAATGCCAGCAGCAACCCACTGGAGCAGCTATATATACACTGCTTCTAAATGATGGAGAGGTCTGTCCATAGCAGTGGGGTATATAAGCTAATTCAGTAACTTCATAAGATTTCTAGTTCCTATAATTTGCCAGTTAATGGAAATTGGCCTACCCCTACTTGAGCCTTAAACATAGCTAGCAAGAAGTGGGTGTATAAACTACACTCCTCGACCTACCCCTTTGGGGATATGGGCGCGATGCTATGTTATTTTATAATAAGTAAGTTATGGAAAAGTACTAAACAATAACCATTGTAGCGGCAGATGTAGATTGTGTTATGATAAGCATTTGCAAATATAAGTTTGCCGAGGGATAAGTTTGTTTAGTACAGACTAAACCACTTACATTTTTTGCTCAACTAGCCCACACACACAACACAACAACTAGTAAACTAACACTTTTACCTAAATAAACTTTTTTATTATTATTTTTTTTACACACTATCCCTGATAGGGAGGGCAGAGGGTATTCACAAACTAGCAAAAACATTTTTTTCATTTTTATTCCCAAACATGCGATTGGTCGACTGACCATAAGCAGTTATTGACTTGGTTTTTAGTGTCATGCAAGACAGGCCTCATTAAAAAAATATATAATATCACTAATATACATCTATTGTATTATTTGTTATGTTTGCAGGCCTGATGATTACTTTGCAGAAATGGCAAAGACAGATGAACACATGCAGAAGGTCCGCAAGAACCTGATGGCCAAGCAGGCGGCGCAGGCGCGCACCGAGAAGGTGCGCCAGCTCAGAGAACAAAAGAAAATCGCCAAGAGGGTCCAGGTAAACAAATAATTTTTTTTTTTTTTTTTTTTCATTTTTGTGCCCAAACATGCGATCGGTCGACTGACCATAAGCAGTTTTGATGGTTTGGTTTTATTAACATGCAGGACAGGCCCCCTCATTAGAAGGCTGCCTTCATTAAGGTGCTACTGTATGCTATCCCATATGTGCGTCCTTTTGAGGCGTCTCATATAGTGGTTGTCACTTAAACTCCGGGCCAGTTTGTTTTGGTGATGAGTAATTCGATCTCTGTATAGCCTTGTAGTTGTGGCAATTTCTTGCTTAACTGTCCTCATTCCAAGGTACTCGTGTAGTTCGTCCATGCGAGTGAACCAAGGTGCTTGCGCTATTGATTTGAGCACTACGTTTTGGAAGCGTTGTAGTATTTCCATATTTGATGTTTTTGCAGCACCCCACAACTGAATGCCGTAAGTCCATACTGGTTTCAGTACCGCTTTGTACACCAGTATTTTATTTTCGACGGAGAGCCGTGATCTTCTGCCCAGGAGCCACTTCAATGTCCTAAATCGGTGGTTACATTCATCACGTTTCTTTTGGATATGTGTTTTCCAAGTTTGCTTCCGGTCTAGATGAAAGCCGAGATATTTTACTGTTGTATTGTGTGGCATGGTCTCTTGGCCAAGTTTCACGGGTGGGCAGTCTTCTTTCCTCAAGGTAAAAGTTATGTGGTTGGACTTTGTTGCGCTAGCCTTGATACGCCAGGCTTTCATCCAGGTGTGGACCTTGTCTAGATGTATCTGCAGATTACTTGAAGCAGTCGCAGCGTTAATGTCCGATGACAGGATAGCAGTATCATCCGCGAATGTAGCCGTCATCACACTGTCTGACTCAGGTACGTCAGCCGTGAATACGAGGTATAACAATGGTCCGAGCACTGATCCCTGGGGGACTCCAGCCTTGATGTCATAGAAGTCTGAAACTGCGTCGTTGATTTTAACATAGAAAATGCGGCTCTCTAGGTAGGATTCTAAGAGAAGGTACATATTATGTGGTAGCGTTTTTTTGAGCTTGTACTTTAGGCCATCGTGCCAGACCTTGTCAAAGGCCTGTTGCACGTCGAGGAACACTCCTGAACAGTATTTCTTGTGTTCGAGGGATTTTCTAACGTGCTCACACACTCTATGCACCTGCTCAATAGTTGAGTGATGCCTCAAACAAATAATTAAATTACATCCATACCTTAAGTATTGTATTAATGTAGCTAAACAATGTAGTGCTATGTGTTTACTGTGTAATCAACTTTTATGCACAATAAATTTTATCTTATCTGATTAATAAAAATAACAATCAGAAAGAAGGGTCAGGTGAAGAGTATTCTAACCTGGTGAGCATGCGTGAAGTCTGTGATGAGAGTGGAAGAAGCGAGTGCGGTGCCAGGATTGTAGTGAGTGCAATTCCGTGGTCTCTGCCTACCCCAACGGGAAATAGGCGTGAACTTATTATGTATATAATAATTTAAAAAAGAATACAGAGGGTTAGTGACACCATAATGATAACTGGGGGATGATTCAGATCATGATTCCGAGTTAAAGAGTTATCAATAAAGAGGTTTTGTATTGTATTGTAATATTAAGGTGATTCGTTTTCCATACAAAAGTTGATGCAGTGCTACAGGAAAACGGATAGAGGAATATTGTTATAAAACCGATAAATAGTAATATTTTGGTGTATTATTTTCGCAAACTAACAAAAATTTAGGGTCCGAATACGAGAAGTACCATATTTCAGACCCTCAATTTTGATCAATTCTACATTTGTAGTGGTGCAGATTACAGTGTATTTGCTGAGCGTGTAGTGGTGTCAATGTTAGTGTGTGTGCGTGATAGTTTTTTTTTCTCTAAAGGCTTTGACTACTTGACAAGTGTAATAGAATGTCAGTGACAATTTATAAAGAGATTTTGTATGAATAAATAAAAAACTAAAAATATTACAATCTGAGAAAAGGAATATTGGAAAAATATTTTTGGTTTAACGCATATTTTTTAAACATTTTTAAATAATGGGTAAGTACCGTGTTTTAAAAGAGGACATATATTATAATAAAAAATCAATACATAAAATGACAATATGGCTGTATGGGCATAGTTCCCTTTGCCTTACCCTTCGGGGAAAACCAAATCAAAAAGAAAGTTGTTGCATTTGCCGGCCTAAATAGTAGTCATTTATAATTAATTGTTTTTCCATCCAACATACAGATTTATTTATATTCTCTTTGCCGCGGACTTTTTGGTGGGAACGGGAACGGGAAGGTTGCTTTCTTCATTGAATAATCTAAATAATAAATACGAAGTGGTGTTTTGTGGTTAATGATCACATTAAGTTAGTCGGAAAACATTCCCGATAGTATTATTAAATCGGAATATTCAATAAACAAAGTGTACCTATCTATTTTCGCTTTGCGCCAACAAGCCGCTTACTTCGTTTGGGGTTTGGAGTAAGAGTCTGTGTGGGGGCTTAGGTTTCATCATTTCATTAATCATCATCAAGAAAAAAAAACACAAGACATGGCTGTATGGGCATAGTTCCCTTTGCCTTGCCCTTTGGGAAAAAAAAAAATAAGATAAATTTTGAAATTCTTATGTATAATAAACAAACATCACAGACATCATGACAGATCTAAAACTAACGAAAATCTTTTTTCTTTTTTCTATTTGACTTATTTATGAATTTTAATCAAGAAAACGTGATAATAAGTTCGACAGCAACCAGTTCAGGTCCCCGAAACAGCCCATTTCAGGCCGCGTATATATGGAAATACTACTTCAACACGTCCCAGCCTCGTCATTTTTTAACGTCCTCGTTAAAAAAAACGTCCTAACCTGAACTAATTAACCTAACAATAAACACCACGCGTAAATATAAGTCCAGAAATGCGCTGCAAGTCGTCTGGACTGGGCGCGAAAACAACATAAAATTCGATTAGCTGCTATGTGTCCCGCATGCTATCACCAGCTGTCACTGACATACGTATGAAGTCCCGCGGATTTTATTGGAACTAAATGACAAGTCATAATAATTATATGCGGATACTGCGACATCAGCGCCGTGCTTGCGGGACGTCCTGAAGCGCTATTACATCTTTCAAACGCGATGCGTCAAAGTTTGAACCGACGCAATTTAGGAAAAATCTACCTTATTATTACTGTACTGCGATCGTTATTTGTAAAATCATACAATACATATACACAATTCTTTATACACAATATAATTATTATGACATATTGTGGACTTTCCGGTAGACCTACAAAAATGGAACAATTCAACCATACGTTGTTTTGTTATATCTCAATGGGCTCAGGCAGCGTTTTCGCCGAAAGCTTCAAGTCGGCTATATTTGTAACGATAATTATGTTTGATATTCATCATCATTTTTGAACCATTTTATACAAACAAAAAATACTTGTATAAATTATATACCCTAAAGCACGCCCATGAATCACTCTACTCATTGGTGAAAACCGTATGAAAATCCGTTCAGTAGTTTTTTAAAAAATACGGAAATTACGGAAGGTACTTTAGTGCAAAGTACATTATTGTATAATTATAATATTACTGGTAAAAGTGACACTTTTTGAAAATTCCGTAACAAATAAACGGGTTCGCCAAATTCAATTGTAAAAAAAAATACAAAAAGTAAAAACAATTAAAACATGCACTTGGGGTTTGAACCGTGAAACTTAAGAATGGCGGCGACTGCTTTACCAAATGCGCCATTTAGAAGTTAGAAGTAGACTTCAAATTATGCATCTCTTTTAATAGCTAACCTAGTTCGCATGTGTGTGTGACAGCTTCGTGTTTGTACACAAATTGAAATGACACCAACTTTTGATGCAATGTTTTAATATGATATCTGCAGTAAATACTTCAAAATTGTAGCTTAACTTAAAGATAATGTATGTAAGATTTCGCCACCTAACGTTTCACTGGGTCAGAACTCAACACTAAACGAATAAATGGAAAAAAATACGAAAACTGCAGAAGTAACGCCATCTGCTGACGCAGCGTTACCTAGCTGACTGACACGCATCACCTTAAGTGGAATTTTAATCAGCACGAATTATTTATTTTCCAGATTGATGCAAAACTAAAACAGCAGGCTGACAAGAAACAGATGTTAGAACAATTGAAGAGAGTCAGGAAGGGAAAATCTGCAGACTTAGATTTCTTAGAAGACAATAAGGGCAAAGGAAATAAAGGGAAGGGCCCACAGAATAAGATTAACAAAAAACGCGCGAATAAGGACAAAAAATTCGGCTTTGGCGGGAAGAAAAAAGGCTCCAAATTAAATACCAGGGAATCGTCAAATCAGATGGACGGCTTCAACAGCTCATCTAAGAAAAAGCCATTTAACTTCAAGACTAAAAACTTCAAACCTAACAAGAAACCTCAGAAAAATCAAAGGCCAGGGAAGTCTAAAAGAAAGAATCTTAAGAGATAATTCTAGGTTTAAGATATTTGAATAACAAGTAATAAATTGATAACAATGTAACTTGACTTTATTTTCATTCAGTTTCGGATGATTGGCCGTAATGTGACCTATATTTCTGAGAGAAAGAGATATGTCTCTTACAGTGTACAGCTTAAAACGAACGAGTGATACCTATGTCATTCTAATCAAGTTACCTTTAACAGGTTTAAAAGTGCGGTTTTACAGCTGAATGAAGCCATAAACGGGTCACAACAAAGAGTAACTAATTTTTATCGCCGTGCCAATAAAGGTGATATACCTCTTGATCACTGAATACAGACATACATGACTAAGTATGTATGTATGTTTAGGTAGGTATGTATATGAGAAGTAAAACAATCCAGACATGATATAAAATGCGTTTATTGATCCTCTCCACCGCTGAGCCTGTCCATTACCACTTGCGTCCCTTGCCCTTCTTCTTCTGCTGCTGCTTGCGTTGCCAGGCGCTCTCCGCGGGCTTGCTCTCCACGCGGGGGCTCTTAGCCGCGGCGGAGCCCGCGCTGCTCGGCTGCTGCTTGCTCATGTCGCTGTGGAATGGGTTTGTTATAATTTACTACTCGGCAGTTGTAACAATAAAATATGAAACATGTCAGATATGGTACTTTAACGATAATTATCCAATAGTTTTTCTTTATCAAGATAATTTTTAAATATTTTATTTTTACAAGTATGCGATTTTTATCGGTGTATTAGAAGACCCATAATACGGGCGGCCATGTTGAGCTTCGTGTGACGTCACATTTCATAAAATAAACAAAAACTGTCAAGTCACTTGACCAACCGTTTTCGCGCGAAATTTGCAATTAAAAAAGAAAAATATGTTTTTCGAGAAAATAAAATATTTTAAGAGGTATAAAATAAGCGATTGTAATTTTTTATAATTATACTTATCCGACAACAGTCAAGTAGCCTATTGTATTCAAATTCAAAAATATCTTTATTCAGTACTTAACATAGTAACAGTTTGTACAGGACTTTAGACATTTTTAACTGCTGTTTATGTGTTTCCTTGCAGCTTCTTTTCCCCGACTATACAGGTTGTTAGAAGCTGCAGTAGTTTAAGGCGGATGAGACGTTCGTTATTCAAAAAGTGACGATTCAAAGTGTACCTATGTACCTGTGTTACCTACAGAATAAAGATATTTTTGAGTTTGAATTGAATTTATACTGACTATTGATCGGTGGCAGTGGTGGTCATCCCCTGGCTGCCCTTGATGACGTCACGCCGCACGCCGCGTCGCTTGCGGTACGCCGTGCGCTCGTACTTCGGAAGCCATCTGTAATATACACAGCGTATCATAAAATCGTACTCATTATGGCGGTTCTAATTAAGAGAAAAAAATTATGATTTTTTTCAAAGCATTTCTTATCGTAACACGACAAGCATCACGGAAACATGTTGCTGAGTATTTGGGAAGAATATAACTCGGTCCGGGTTCGATTCCCGATGGGGACATTGTCGAAATCACTTTGTGAGACTGTCCTTTGTTTGGCAAGGACTTTTCAGGCTTGAATCACCTGATTGTCCGAAAAAGTAAGATGATTCCGTGCTTCGGAGGGCACGTTAAGCCGTTGATCCCGGGTATTAGCCGTAAAAACACCTCCACCAACCCGCATTGGAGCAGCGTGGTGGAGTATGCTCCATACCTTCTCCGGTTGATTGAGGAGAGGCCTGTGCCCAGCAGTGGGACGTAGTATAGGCTGTTTATGTATAACTCGGTATTGTTTGGTTTTTTTTTACTGTTTGGAAGGATACCTTTCAGAAAGAGGCCTTTCTATGGGGTGTTGTTATATACTAAATAATAAACAATAATAATAATATTGTAATATACAGGTTGTTAGTGACACTGTAACAAAAAAAAAGTCTGCTTCTCCTATCTATGTGTACTTGATTGTACTAAAAACGATGGTAGGTAAGTGTTAATTAAGATTACGCGTTTTTGCTGCGCCGCTATGTATAGCGAATTAAATGGTTTTTAATAGTTAGTCATTTTTATTTTAACTTGCGTTGAATGAACTTTAGCACAATATGAGACTGAAAATAATAAAAAAGAACTAAAATTTTCATGAATTGTCCTACTGGATGTCAACTCAGAATCATAGTCTGAATCACCTCCCAATGTTTCGTTATGGTGTCACTAACACTCTGTGTATCATAATTGACTTGTCTAAATGGTACAGTCATGAGCAATATAATGTACCCACTTTAGGACTCTGTCGCACTAACATATTTGGCATTTAGTGAGACTTACAGTTCAATTTGTCAAAAAAGCTAATGTGACATGGTACCAAAGTGTATACATATTAATGCTCGTGACCGTACATTACCTCTCTGGGTCCGGAGGCTTCGAAAGGTCTGCGTTGGGAGGCAGCTTTGTCTTGCGCTTGCGTTTTGCTTTCTTCTTCTGCCCCAATTCTGAACCGGGCGTGCTGAAAACAAACATTATCAGTGTGATAATTTTTGGGCATTCCTAGATGCCACGGACAGCGCCATCTAGCGCGTTTTTGTATGAACCTTCTCAATGTTGTCAAAGTATTTTAAAATGTAACGCAATAATCCACAATAGCGATAGATGTCGCTGTAAACCTACGCTGTATAAAATGTACCAACCCGGTTACCGTTTGGTTACGGCCGCGAACAGCAACTACGCCGCGAATTATATCGAGGGCTTCGGCCCTTAGCCGTTCGACGTCTATCTACGTAGATAGTATTCGCTGCGTTTTTTTGGATTGAAGACCTCGATATAATTCGAGCCGCGCGCGGCTGGATGCATCCTGCTGGATGGTATAATTTATAAAGGACGAGTGTAAAAACGGACGGATAATAATTGCGCCCTTTTTAATGTAATAACCAAGTAAATACTATCCAAGAAACAACATATATCGATCCCAAGATGAACTAAGTATCCACACCTCATCGAGCTTTCTGTTAGACCAACGTGATAGGTAAACGTATATTACGATAGGTAAATGAATATTACGTCATACTCTTACCCGGGCGATTGTTCTTGTTTGCTCTGCACAGTTTTCTTGACAACCTTGGCGCCCATCATCCATTTGGAAGACTCGAGGGCGTCGATGTCGATCTTACTCTGAAAATTGCAGATTAAAAATAATAAAAATAGAAAATCTATTTCAATATTGAAACGAATTTTGTTGCAACTAGTTTCGTTTCACATATTTTGTAATTGTTCACAAATTTTTGCAATTTCTGTGTTGCATACATTCTGTGTTGTCTTGTACAATTGTTTTTTTAAAATTGTTAGTGTTCTCCTCTCGTTTCACAATTATTGCATTACATTTAATATTTTTTTTCAACAGGTTTCACAGTGATTGCAGCTTGTTACACATTTTTTTTTAATAAAAATTCAATTTAATTTGTTACACTTTTTTGGCAGTTTGCTTCACACTTATTGCTGTTGATTAGATATAGATATTAGGCTACATAAATAATTAAGAAAGAAAATATTTATTATTAAGTTGTCATCGTTAATATGGATATGGAAAATCATGTTGCTACTGACCTCAAGCTGATCAACAGGCGGCAGGTTTTTGGCTAGCTGCTTAGCCCTAGCGGGGTCGGCGGCGGCCAGCGCCTTGACGAGCCTGGCCAGGCTGCGCTTGTCGTGCGGCGCGGCGCGCGCCAGCGCCTCGAGGGCGGCCGCCGCCGCGCGCGGCGCCCCGGCGCGCGTGTGCGCCGCCGCCGCTGCGCGCCACACCGCGCGCAGGGACCCCAGCCGCTGCGCACACCGATACCAAATTATTTATCTGATAGTAAAACATGATACAATAAAGATATTCATGGTACAATGGAGATATCCATGGTACAACAAAGATATTCATGGTACAATAAAGATATTCATGGTACAACAAAGATATTAGATATAAACAAATATAATAATAATATTCATGGTACAATAAAGATACTCATGGTACATTAAAGATACTCATGGTACAATAAAGATATCCATGGTACAACAAAGATATATTATATTCATGGCACAATAAAGATATAACTTTTAGGATACAAGAATTTCATATCATCCATCGTGTGTTTATTTGGTATGTAATATTGGTCCCGACTATCGCAGACAAACTTAACTCTATTCTAGTTTGACAACTCTTAAACAAGTGATGTCTTTCACCTATAAAATATATTTTATTTTAGTTGTTCACTTGATTGTTCATGCTGTGACGACTTGTAATTGAGCCTTTTGTTGTTGTATGTAACTTTGCATGTGCAGTGTGCCATGTAAGTTGTCCATAATAAATAAAAAATAAATAGATATAGGTTTAGAACATTTAAATTAAATTAATGTCTGCCAAGATCGGTCCCATTATGTTACAAATCAGAAAGCATTTATTCATATACAAGGGCAGATATAAATATGCCACAAGTTATGAAGATGATGCAGGTTGTCCCACTTGGTGCAATAAATGTGCTTAATTAGTAAAAGGTATATTCTGATTGCCAATAGGCAAGTACGATTAAAATAAGGAAGTCTAATCTAGAAAATCCTTACCTCTTCATCGTTTTTGTAGTGTTGGTAGACGTCGGTGAACAGCTGTGAAGCCCGTTGGTACTCGCCATCGGCACTTAGCAGGGTGACCAGCGCGCCCAGCACGCCTGCTCGGTATTTGAATTCGCTCTCTTCTAGTAGTTTCACCGCTGCCTTACGATCACCCTGGAAACACAAGAAATATTATAATAATATTCTCAACCTTTGTAAAAAATCAATTTTCAAACGTGAATCCTCAAAAATTACAAATAATTTAGATTTGTTTTGTTCGCGGACTCTTTAGGACCCTGCTGCTTGTCAATTCAATTCACGACACTCACTTACTTTCACTTCATTCATTCACTTTATTACATATAAAGGACAATTATCTCATGGTATAAGTAGACTGGGTATGCTCAAAACTGACAGTTCACATTTCAAGGTTAGCCCAGCTGACGTCATCCCACCCTGCGTTGCCATTTCGTAACAAAATAATTACCCACGACCAATGTTTTTATATTTACTTTGCAAGGAAATTTTGAACTATTAGTAAAAGATTTACTTACACTTTTAATTATTTTTTTTATATATGTGACAAGTATTAGTAAAATACATTAGTCAGCAATACATCTAATTTTCAATACTAATATGTACGTCCTTGGAATATTGGAGATATCAATTTAATGGTAACACAGTGGTAACACAAACTTACGTCATTAAAGGGCTAGCAATGGCGGCTTGTCATAGGATTGAGCATAGCTGGTCTTCGTATACCATGAATTATTTTCCTGTCGTGATAGAAGACAACACACGTATACACACCTGAGCCAGCAGTATATGCGCGGCAGCGAGAGTGAGCAAGCCAGCATGCTTCATGAGCAGCGCCACGGCGGCCTGCTTCTTGCCGTCCTTGGCCAGAGAGGACGCCTCGATCAAGGCCGCGCGCTGCTCCTGCCCGAACTCGCGGACCAGCTTAACGCAGCATTGCTTGCAGAAGTCCGGCTAGAATTACACATTGCAGGTTTTAAAAGGAAGCAAAGAAACATTTAAGGACGCCACAAACAGTCGAATAAGCACTGACATACTATAAATAAACAGACTCACAGTCGCCAAGGATTTTTTTTTCTATAAAAATCCGTCCGGATAGAGTTTTAAATAAGGCTTTTATATACCTGAAATGACCGTTTTCGAGTTATATGTTTTGATATTTTCCCCACAATCGAATCGTTTGAACAGAATATGATTGTGAAGGTCGTTCTATGGTGGGATCTTTTTATTAATTGATGATTAGTGGTAAGCTAACCTGGTTGGAGTATATGGCCAGTATGGCCTGGTTGTAGGTGATGGCGGCGCGCTGTCGCGAGTTGAGTTTATGCTCCAGCCCCTCCGCCGTCGCCGCCTTCATGCGCTTGCGCGAGTCGAACACGTTCGTGTCCCTGTCATTATTTCAAACGAATCGTTGTTATTTCTCGTATACTCAAAGGTTGCCTGGAAGATGTTGCTACTTAGCAATAAGACCGCCTATTGTACTCTTACCGTACTGTACCGCGTATTTCGTTTAGTGCAATAAAGTGTCTGTTGTATTATTTTATTGCAATAAAGAGTTTATTGCAATAAGGAGTGTGCTACATACCCCCTCCGATTGATTGAGGGGAGGCCTGTGCCCAGCAGTGGCACGTATATAGGCTGTTTATGTATGTGTATGTATTGCATTGGAATTGACTGTCGCCATAGAAAAAGGAATAATACTACGTGTAGAACGGCAACATTCCGCTCCCCACCGGCGGCTGAGCTAGGTTTACCTCACCCCTAGGTCTTACTTTAGTCTTATAGACGTTACACACACAGATATCGCCAATGTGTAGTGTATGTGTGAAACAAGTTTTTTTGTATGAAGTGTCCGGGGTGTGCTGGCGTACCTGTTGATGACGACGAGGTTATTGCTAGCGATGGCGACGAGCGCCTGGTCGCTGGGCTTGTCTTTCAGAACGTTCTGGTAGATGGAGGCTGCTTCCTTTTCCTTGCCCATCTGTTGCAGGCAGTATGCTTGTTGGACCCTGCAAGAAAAGTTACATTTTAGAAAGGTTTACATATTACAGTTTAGGTTCCGGCCAAGTAGATAATGCCATCTGCGGTAAATCTACAATAAGTCACGTCAAGAAAAAGTTTAATTAGGGCATCCAATAAAGAATAGGGTACTGTCCAACTATTCAAATCACGGACCATGTCAGCTGGGGCAAGTGGACTGTAGGGTTGCTTGTAGGTTTGGAGCTGTCTTCACTACATAGTAAACACCTAAGTTCTTGAAAGAACACTTTTAATTGCGGTAAGACGTAATACAGAGCGTATAGTACAGACACGAATGTTAAAACAAGCAGTGACGTCAACAAAATCTAAGTTTATATTTAAAAAAAGGTGCTGTGTTGGTGTTGCCAACAGTTACTTTTTATTCAAAACGCGAAATTACTATGAAAGTATAAAAAAGAATCTGGTGACGTCATTGAAAAACGTGACAAAATATCGCACTTATTATTAAATTTTTCTTGATTAAAGATTCATAAATCATCTGTTGCCGCTAAGCACTCGGCGGGAAATTGCAGACTTAGTTTTTCTCCTCAAAATTGCCTCATCGTCTATAGACTGCTCTGAACTTCTATTGGCTATTAATATTATGGTACCTGCTAGGTCACTGCGGTTTCCAACACCTATTTCTCTTCCATCTGCTTCTAGTAATTATCGTCAAAATTCTTTCTTGTGGCGAGCGGGTAGCAGATTCAATAAGTTATCAAAAGAGTTGGATGTTGATTTATTCAACACTACTCCACTGTCACTAAGACGTCAGCTGAGTGACAACTTTTTTATTTAAAATCTACATTTGTCTACCGTCATAATTATTTTATGTTCTTGTCATTTTGTGTCTACTATGTTTGGAAGCGAAATGCGTGACGATTTGAGCGAGCGTAATGATGACAAATCTTTTGTCAGCCACCAGCGGCTGGCTTTACCTATTATGTTTTTTTTGGTGAAAACCTGTAATTGGCTATTTGTTGTGTCTTGTAAGCTGTTGGTTTTCCAAATAATAAATAAATAAATAAATACCTAGTCTCTTTGACCTAGGAAACTACCTAATTCTTATACTAATCCTATGACAATCTAATATGATCTCAATCGGATTTAGTCGTAATGGTTGTAAATCTAATAGGATTCATATTATAAACCTTTGACCAAGGAAACTACCCAATTGGATAGTTGTGAGCTTTTGTATGTATGTATGAATGATATAACTGACCGTATGATAGCGGCTTCCTCCCGGGCCTCGTCTTCGGTGCCTCCGTCTTCGAGCACGCTCTCGGCGCAGGCCTGCTCGGCACGCCGCAGCACCGGTAGCGCTTCGTTGTACCGTCCTCGCATGGCTAGGGTGCTCCCGCTGTTGTAAGCTAGCTCGTAGGTATTCTCCTCGAATTGGGGTTGGTCGCATGACTTGAAAAGAATTATCAATATTAAATTGGCTACTAGATAGCTTTCGGATAAGTATTTTAAACATTACAATTGCTTCTTTTATACCTCTTTAAATATTTTATTTTTCTCGGAAAAGCATTCACAACCCACACAATAGAAAAAGTGTTTTTTTTTTTTAATTGAACATTTTGCAGAGAAGATCTACGTAAGATCTTGTCTTCTTTCAGCCTTGATACCCCCATTCCGTTACACCCTGTATACTATAATATGGTGTCATGTACGGTGTAACATCATATAGCCTGTGACAACACCTCATAAATCAAAATCAGAACAGTAGTTTAAACATCAGTTGAATACAAACAAATACTGTTTAAAACACAACCCTTCCCTTTAGCTTTGTATAGTTGTTTAAAAAAGGAACATATTATATAAAACTTACCGGATTAAGCGCAGCAAGGTTAGCAACCACTGCAGCCATGTTGGCTTTCCTCTCATCCTCATATTCATCTGTGGTGTTCTTAACAATGTCACGGTACAAGTTGTAGCAGTCTTGGTACTGTTCTAACCGGTATAAAATTTGAGCCCTGGAATATTAAGAAGTACACTGTGTCACTAGCAAGTGGCTATAGAGGTAATAATGGGAAAGAGGATTCTATGACTCTAAAAAAATTTTTTTGTAGTAAAGTCATAGCCCTGTATCTATGTAAATAAAATTACCTTAATTCCTTTAAAGCTGGGGTCATTTCAGGAGCATTATCAACAGTTTGTAACGCATCCTTCGGGCAGTTGAGGCGGTACTGGGCGTAGGCCTTCTCAAAATGTAGGTCCGATGCAAGGGCTGCATTTTTAGGGTTGCAGAGTACTGCCAATGCCTCCTTAAAGTTGTGTAGCTGGAGAAAGCATACTACTTTGCAGTGGAATGCTTTTTGTTCACTTGGAGCTATTTGGAGAACTAAAAAAGATAATAAGTTTGAATTAATTATTATCAAACGGGATTCATTTAATTAATTAACAATTATTTTAAGGAGTGAATGCTTCTTTACAAATAAAATGCCATATAATAAAAAAAGTAAATGCTTTATTTTTTATTCCATAAATGGCGATATCCCAAATTTTTGGTATATACTCTACCAGTGATATAAAGTTTAACGTGTATAAAAGGAGACTATAGCACTAATTTAAAATATTCGAAAATAGGCCGCCCCTACCCACCTATAAAGTGTCACATGATATTGAGTCAAATTATTATAAAACTGTAATAGGCTTTATAGAATAGGTTCTGAATTGATAAAATACGACTAAGACTATAAAATGTAACCACGAAATAGCAGTTTTCATTAGGAAATAGGCACAAATAAGGTGTGCTAAAGTGCCCACTTGTCAGCGTACAAAACTAAGATATTTTGTAAGAAAAAGTGTGATTTTTTTATTGGCGTTGATTTAACTTACTTTTCCCCGTAGCTTTTAACGCTCGATCATAATCACCGCTTTGGCAAAACTTATTTAATTCGATATAAGCCTGAACAAGGTTATTTTCCTTGCTGGCTGACATTTTTTTGACAACTCACAACTTGGCAAACGTCAACTCATCGACGCGTTTCGTTTTAACAGTTTAATTCCAGTTTTCAGATTTAATAACTAAAAATATTTTATGATTACTTTTTATAAAAATGTAATTATATTAAAAAGATATAATTTAATTCTATTGCTTTTCTTTATTATTATTTTTCTCACGAATAACTTTATTTTAATGATTTTTATTCGACTTCCAAAAAGGAGGTTCTTTGTTTGACGTAGATACACTGATACACATCACACCAGTAATAACATAAGGGGTGGGCAGAGCTACAAGTAATCAGTAGACAAATTACCTGATTCAACTTACTTTTAGCGTAGTCTTATAATGATGAACCATTATAATGGTCACATGTGATTCGCCCAACGCCCGAACTTACCTACTGATAATAAGATATACTTTATTGTGCAAAAAAGACACTCAGAAACCTAATAAAATACCTAATGTTCCATAATGTTAAGTGGAACTGGCTATATCTGCATAGCGTGTGGTGAAAAAAGTGCCTCCTAGGCACTGTATAAATCATCTGGAAAAGATGTATAAGGCGTAATGACCATGTTAAAAAGGCCACAATCCCCCTATAGCATACGACAGAGGCCCCGACGCATGTCGGATTTTACGACATGACCGGGTGTTCTAAATTTTTTATTCGCCCTTATTATTTATGATTCTGAGTTGATATACGTACTATTATACCGGTGTTAGTGACATCGTAAAGAATACTAAAGGGGATGATTCAGACCATGATTCTGAGTTAATATCAAGTGGAATTTTCCGTCGCAAATTTAATTATTTTTTTAGTTTTTTTAAATTATCTTCAATGCTATACTTTTGCGATGGAAATGAATCACTCTTCTCAGTATTCGTTACGATGTTACTTACATCCAGTACAAGAAGATAATGAGTAGATAACAAGTAGGTAATGGTGTTAGTGACACCGTAACGAATACTGAGGGTGATTCAGACCATGATTCTGAGTTGATATCAAGTGGAATTTCCTGTCAGAAAATTCATTAAAATTTTAGTGTTTTCTTTAATTATTTGCAGTTCCATACTTTTGCGATGGAAAATTCCATCTCAGAATCATAGTCTGAATCATCTCTCCAAGTTTACGTTACGATGACACTAACATCCTGTATATATATATTTCTACAAATCACAAAAGAAACATTCACGAATGCCTACATTTTCAATTTCGCCGTCCAAACAAGACAGAGTTAAATAAATGCGAATTTGGAGCGAATAGTCACCTAAAACAAAGGCAATAAATTTACATCGCCATGACACAGGCCCGAATAACTATCGGTATTATTCATGCTATAAATCCTTGTTTGTTTTTCTTTTCCGGCTCGATTCGTCCTGCGTTGACAGTGGTAAAGTTCTTCCACTTCTTCTCTCGCGTGGGTTGCGACCTCATCAACTCTGGTGTCAGGGTCGGATATTCCATCTATTTCTACCAAAGTATTTCCTCCAAGGGAAATTCATTTCTACTCTAATTCATTTCTAATACTTACTTTATAATCTCAATGTAGCAATAATGAAGAATGCAACAAGTATAAATATTGACTCGCGTTTAGAATACTTACTAAGTAAGTATCTATTTACTAAGGGGCGGAAAGGTTCTGGAGTGGCGACCACGTGTCGGACGACGCTCAGTGGGTAGGCCCGCTACAAGGTGGACCGACGATCTGGTGAAGGTCGCGGGAAGCCGCTGGATGCGGGCAGCGCAGGACCGATCGTCGTGGAGATCCTTGGGGGAGGCCTATGCCCAGCAGTGGGCGTCATACGGCTGATGATGATGAAGTATCTACTTAGTATTGCTGTACACGGTAGGTATCACTGTTGAATGTTGACGTGACGGTACATAACTAAATAGTATTTTCTGATCATCATCACCAGCCCATTAACGTCCCCACTGCTGGAGCACGGGCCTTCCCTATGGACGGATAGGGAGATCGGGCCTTATACCACCATGCGGGCCCAGTGCGGATTGGTGGTTATTAACGACTGCTAATGCAGCCGGGACCAACGGCTAACGTGCTTTCCAAAGCACGGAGGAGCTCGAGATAAACTTTCTTTTTTGTGGTCACCCATCCTATGACCGGCCTTTGTGAAAGTTGCTTAACTTCAACAATCGTAGACCGAGCGCGTTTACCGCTGCGCCACCGAGCTCCTCGAGAATTTTCTGATAATGTGGTAGAAATTAATGGACATCTACCCCTGGGAGAGATACATTGGTAGAAATAGGTGGAATAATCGGTCAGGGTTACCTACTGGAGAAGAGATTGGGTGCCTCTTGGTAGATCTAGAGGTATCTGTAGCGGCAAGGCTTGTATATAAATACTGTACTGTGTCTCTTAGGAATAACAATCCCTGAACATCATGGTGCAGTGCTGTAATGGTGTTCTTTTGTAAAGTTATGATTTGATCATCATCCCCGGAGTCATTTACAACAATTACAACTATGAATATGAACAAATTCAGACCTGCTCTTAAGACATGGCTTGCACAAAAATGTTTCTATGACGTTAAAGAATTTTTGAATGAAAACTAATAATTATTTCATAGACCTACTTATCCAATGTATTTATATTCTTTAATAGTTTTTAATGTTTTGTTTTTTTTTATTGTTTTCTCTCTCTTATGTTATTTCATTGCCTGTGTGAAATGTGTATTGTATACCTATGCCTGCAAAGGCAAAATTTAGTGAGACGTAATTTTCAACTATAACTGCAACTATTATCTATAACTGTACCTAAATTTATGCACAATAAAAATCTTTACCTTTATCTTTCATTAAACGCTGTGAACTATGAGGCTGGCATAACCACCAAGAGTGGATCAATCTTCGATAAAAATTAGATATAAAAAAACGGTTACCTACTGAGCTAAAGGCCCCTGACATGGTTCATATAACGACTACATACTTACTTTAAGTAAATTGAAGCCGGGACCGACCGCTTAACCAGGGGACAGGGGGGGGGGGGTACCTCTGAAGCACGGATTATTTTACTGTCTGACAATCGGGTGATCGGACTATAATGTCTTGTAGCAGAGTACAAACTCTGCACATACTGGCCTTTCGTTCTGACCGTCAATCATTTTAAATTACGAAATTCTCATTCCATTCCGCATTTTCTTTCATTTTACACTGACTCATTGCATCCCCGACCTTCATAAGAACAACATAAATATATTATACTGTTAAGCTCTAGCCGTGCTCTCTAATTCTGGATTTGTTTGTGAAGTGTTATTAATAAACTATATATATTCCTGCTTGCTGCTTGCCTGTAATTTATCATCGTCATCACCAATCATTCCTCTACTTTGCCGGCACGTCGGGATACCATCCTCACCACCCATCGTGCCGTAGTCTTAACCAAACTAGTCCGCAATGTGATTTTTCTGATATGTCCCCACTGAGATTCGAACTCAGAACTTCCGATTCGTGAGTTGAACCCTCAACCATTTAGCTCACAGAGGCCATTTTCTATGGTATGGAACTCTACAAGCTTTCATCATCAGCAGGCGGACATATGGGACAGATTTATTAGGTAATAGACTTAGTTACCAGAGAAAAATCTGAAATTCAGAAACTTAATACCTACCTATTTTTGAGTTTGAGTTTTTGACTGTCGGTTATTCTCTAGTCCAGCAATGAAACAAAAAAAATATAACACAACATCGGAAGATTCAAAAATCGAAGTTCAACTTTCGAAGTCTGAAGAAAGCATTGTACAAGTCGCGGACGCTTACGCTGTCGTGTGTCGAACTCATCAAACTTCGTCCGCAGTTCGGGCGGTGGAAATTTCACAAATATTGCGGAAACTATGTCGCTTCGACTTACACATCCGTCGCTGCCTTTACTTTGTTGAAGGAGAGTTTTATTTTTTAAAGTATGCAAAGTTTGCGAGCTGCAAAAATGTTAGGATTGAAGATCTTTAATATAAACACGAACGGCGTATGTATACGCATTGCTGAGCACAGGCATACTCAAAGGCAAACGGAGCTAATGAGCTATGTCCCCTCGGAGCCGAGATTTGGGTACCTATCTAACACGTTGGCACCTTAAAATTAACGTTCTATTAAGATTTATGTCCTGTGAACACCTAACCGTTGTTCGCTAGAACGTGGTACACTGAAACTGAACTGAACGTGGTAATCCTTTGACGCAAGGTTTCTTGGTAATGCAATGAAACTTAGTAAGGTACCTCGTAAGTACGACAGACGGAAAAAAGACTATAGTAATGAGAGTCGCTTGACTATCTACACCATCTAACGACCCTCTGCTGAAATGCTAGCAATAAATGTTTCTTTCTTTCTTTCTTTAAATGCCTGCCGTGCGGACGCTATTGCCGCTCTCGTATTTGACTTTTCAGTCATACAAGACGTTGCCACAGAAACGCTGTACAAATCATCTGATCAAGATGTAAAAGCTTCTGATGATGACCTCCTACCTAAGTTTGATTTCAAGGAATCAAGGGCCGCATACGCCCGCATCATTCGTAGGTACCTATATTATTACAAGATGATAATCAAGTATAAAATAAGTAAATATACCTAAGTATTCTTCGAATCTCCCAACCAATTTGCCCAATGGAGAGTGCAGAATTCCTATCTCCGACGAGAATTTAAAAACTATTTGCAAATTCCATCACATTGCACAAGGCGCGGCGGAAGTTCCGGCGACTTGTCCGAACTTAGCCCGTAATGCGATTAAAGTCAACTTCGCAGCGACAATGGCGCGATGAATTTATTTAACCAGTCGGACAAGTTCCTATGGGTTTGTGTGGGTATGTATTGAATATAGGTGGCTGGAAGGACGCTTAAAGGCCTATGATTCTGACCACGGAATAGAAGAAAGAGGTTGGAAGTGCCAAGTGAGCGCGCGCCATACAAGTATGAGCAAATAGGTCATACTTTAATTTTGCACTCCACTCATCCGTAAACTTTACGACGCACGGAGCTGATTAACCTGCAAGGCAAAAAATCAAATATCAACTATCATTCAAGGAGATCACTTCGACTATTTATCAAAAAAATACTTTTGTAACAATAATTTTGCAACACCTCTGGTGCAGCCCACCCGATTAAAAAGAAAAACTCTAGAAAACTTTTGTGTGGGCCTGACTATCCTAGTTGAGATTAAAAACACGATTTTGGTGATGTATTTTTCTCTCGTGCCAAACATCCTGTGAAGAACCACTAACTCAGTTCTCGCCGCGTATTCCCACCGCTCACATTCCCCCTGAAAGAACCTAATTTAATAAATAACAGTACCTACATCCAGAGGATTAAATCGTCGGAACCGTATTTTATCAGGGGCTGCTGATAAATGGCGCGAAATTCAATTTAAAAGGGTAATGTTTGTGTCGCATTACGACGTCACTTGCCCCGTCTATAAACTCTGCCGACCCGATGAACAATTGAAATATCGCGCCTTCACATACCTTCCCCATAAAAATATTGGACCGATCTGCTACCATTGGTTTTCGACATGTTCTCGATGAGGGCGTTCACCTTAATAGGTGAACGCCTTAATGAGTGATAATTCACTTTGACAGTTTTGACAAGTGAGTTTATTCATCGTTGAAACAAAGAAAGGATGACGATGAAAGATCCAGGATGTTTTAAAGAAAGGCCAGGGCGATTAAAAAGGCAACATCAAAGCAATTCATCTAAAAAAACAATAATGCTATTTGACATTTGTTTGCATTGCGCACTTACTTTTATATGCGCAAATGATAAATTGAAATATTGTTTATATTCATTCGATGTGGTCTTTTTAACCCCCCAGGTCAAGTGTACCGGTGAGCATGCATGGTCTTTGATGAGAGTGGAAGAAGCGACAGTGGTGTGACAGAATCGTCGTAAGTGGAATTCCGTGGTCTTAGCCTACCCTAACGGGAAATAGGCGAGGTCTTAATTATGTATGCATGAAAAAAGGAAAATGTAAAATTGTGTTCCAGTAAAACCAAAGTTAGTCTTTCTAATTATGAATTATAGTGTGGTGATGTAGGTAACTGTCCATCATATTAAGGACACATCCTCCTCGGTTTTTTTTTACGACACGCCCGAGACGTTATTATCAGCAGCGAAACACGTTCGCGGAATAGAAGAGGATGGAAAGGCCTAAATGCGCATTTTGAAAAGAGAACCGCTGTCGCCGGTTCAACCTACTCTCTTTTATTAGTTACTAATCTTTTAGTTACCTTTTTCTTCTATTCCGTGAACTACAAAAAAAATCCTCGACAGAAATTCCAATAGATAATGGAACCAATGGTAGCACACCACCTCGGAAACTAAGTGGTTCCTTATAAAATCGTAAAGTATTCGATTAGTGATAACAACGAGGCGATACTTTTATACGAGCGTAAGAGTGGCTGAGGGCTTATTCTGTGAAAACACGTGGAAAAACATCACTGATAGAGCCACCTCTCTTTCTCTCCTTTGCATTTATTACTCCTATTCAATGGTCTGAACTTCTTTGATGGCTCGTTTTCAAAGATACCACACAAGAGCTTTTTAAAGTTTACTAGGCGAAGCGTTAAGTCGCCTTTTTGTATGACGAAAAATTCCGCTTGATAACTACACAGAGACATGGTATCAACATAGAGCAATACGGATCTCCGCCGACAGGTCTGAATCATTCCTCAAAGTTTTCGTTACGATGTCACTAACATCCTGTAAATGTGCAAAACAACCAGGAATAAGTATAAAAAAGGTATAAAGGGCTTCATTTTACTTGAAAAGAAAACTTATCGTTAAAATTACAGAACAACAACATTTACAACAAAGTTATTTGTTTACCAAAAATATTCCGTTTCGACGTAGGTATCTACTTACCTATCTTTTTAAGCTCGAATAATTTCCAAAAGAAATCGTTCCAAAACTTGAACGCGGACGTAACGAAACTTTTTAAAGTAAATATATTATAAATATAGATACAAAATAGCTGTTGGAACATAAAACCAAAGTAATACACATAAATAACTGGTCTGGGCTTAAAATTACTTTCAAGCAATTTGTCAGGAAAAAAGTGTCCCTCCAAAATAAATGGACGTACCTTTTTTTAAGTAACGGAAATTTCTAATCTATTTATATAGGCAGGTATATAAACTATCAGTCGTTTACCCGCTAAAAGGTAGGCCTTTTAAATAATGGAAACATCTTGATTATCGGCATATAATGAACAACAATACACCTACGTATATTCTGAGGGGTCACTTTTACCACAGATTAGGTACTTAATCACAGGCACACCCCGGACACCTCGTTTTACACAGACACTACACATTGAGGTTATCGTATACGCCGACGTCTCACGCCCATACGGTTAAATTAAGACCGAGGGGGTGAGGTAAACCTGGCTCAGCTGCTGGTGGGAGCGGAGAGATGCCGTTCTATACGTAGTATTATTCCTTATTCTATGTCACAGGTAAAATAGTTACTAGGTGATTGGTTGAATCAGTGGTAGAACTGTGAATGTGGAGGAAGCAACAGACATTCTCCACGCTACATAATATAGAAGAGGCGGTAGGTAATGTGTTTCTGTATGTCTTTACCGTGATCGCAAAAAAAAACTTAGAATGTTTTGTCTTTTTGCAAATATCTAGGTAGAACTTGTCGCCAACTTACATAATATTAAGTTCTAACTGGATATTTGCACGCTCTCATACTGTCGCGCCCATACTGGCTCGAAAACTAGACAACACAGTATCACGCAGGGGTAGTTAATTTACCTATCTATACCGTCAAAGTCTCACCCAGCAAAAAATGTTTTCGACCCGGAATGCGCTCAGTGAGCCTTTGTGTGTAATCAAGCTTTACTTCATTAATATCCAGCCACAATAAGTCACGTGAAAAAGAGCTTCACAAGCTTTTAAATCATTATTACTTTGACTCTACCAAATGCTATGCGCCAGTAGAGTTTCACATAATAAAGAACAGCTATTTTCTCTTTTAACTTAGTTATTAATTAATAGAAAACTTTATGAAGGGTTTAAACGTCAAAACGGCCATCATAGCGTGCAGCTAGCGTAGGAGATTTGACGTTTAAGTTCGTGTTTAAAGGCTGACACACACCAGATACGTCTGCAGTACGACGTGTTGAGTCTGCAGCACACAGCACATGAAATTATATACGATCGTTCATACCAAAAGAGTCGCAGCAGCGATGCGTTGCGTTTACGTGCGTCAGTCGGACAGCAGTCCGCGAGATACATTACAAACCGAAATGGCGCTTACTTTTTTTAATCATAGCGAATATCCCGCCCATCTCATTACGGTAAGTTAAACAGCATTGACTGGAGACCGTCATTCTTGCATCGTACTCACGACGTTCTCGCCCAAATTGGACAGGTGTCGAGTCGAGACTCGAGACGAGACGAATCCGCGTCGTTAATGGTACTACTAGACTTAACGAGTTTGCTTCCCGCCTCCCGTAGGGCTGACTTACAAAATGTAAATATGCAAGCAGCCATATTTGTACTTACATACAATTTTGTATTTACGAAGAGGCTGTATGGTGTCAAAGACTTTGCCTGTTCATATTGGACAGTTAAAAATGTAATAACATGTTTCTTTCCTTTGGCGGGAAATAAAAAAATATCCAAATACTTAATTTATAGACTGAATTCTACTTTTACAAATTAAAACCTACCTAGTTTGATAAAAAGTCTAGTAAAAGCTACAAAACAAGGAAAAGTTAATTTAATTTCCCTAAAAACAGAATTCTATGATTACTCCGTTCCACTCCAGCCACTAGACCATGGAGGTTGTTTCATCTATCAAACATTTAGTCAACTAATCCTGTAGAGAAAGAAGGAAGAATATTAATTGAACTATTAAGACATTCACTAACACAGTCGGCTCAACTATTACGGACGGGGCTCCTATCATGTCGATCTAACAGAAAGTTCGGTGAAGCGCGGGTGCTCAATTCATCTGGCGATGGCTGTACTGTACCTCTGCCTAGCCCTATTGGGAATATAATCGTGAATATAATTGGGTGTATCATGTTAAATTTAAAACTTATTGCATCAGCCAGCCCTGCTAGAATGGGCTGTCACTGAACCGGGGAAGAGTCGACTGCGATCGCTCCATCGCCTATAGGAAGCATATGAGATTTCAATTTGGGAGCACGAAATCGCTTCTATATTAGGTCTTTTGCATTGGAACGATGTCGGAGACTTCCGCAATGTTTATGTTTATCGAGAGGAGATAACGTTGTTTTACATAATACAGAGTAAAGAAGTACTTCTAGGTATAATAATATCGGTATCGGAACATTGGCGGTGCTTGCTTAGTTATTCTAGCGATAGAGGCAGCCAATCAGCTCGCGAAACCAAACACTTCAGAACCCCGATTCCGACCCCGCCGGCGTGGTCGACGAATTCCCTCATTTTTCATTCGCTCTGAGCCGAGGTTCGCGAGGTACTAATAAATCGTCTTGTGTATTATAACCTGCAGGGAAAAAAACAAATATCGACTATCATGCGAAGAGATCGCTCCCTCAAGGAAAACTAAAACCATAGTATGGGCAGCTACTTATCAAAAAATACTATATGTACCCAGTCGAAAAGTCTGACGAAAAGTAATGATAAAATTGCAGCGTACTTATAATATAAAATATAATATTGTCGGTAAAGTGTCTATGGACATTGAGAAGCAATAGAGCTATCCTAGTTATCTGTTTGCAGGAGTTGTACTTAGTAACAGAGATGCGGTTGCACCGGCGACAGCGGTTCACTTATAAAATGTACGTTGGGCCTTTCCATTCGCTTTCTTCTATAGCGTGACTAAAATTAATACTTGGTAAATTCAAACTTATCCTAGATAATAATTTTATGTACTTAATTACGTAAATAGGTAAGTACCATAAGTAGCTATCCAATCTGCCGTATTTACTACGAAAAAAATGTAGTTGTCACTATAAAAAACTTAAAAATAGAGCTTTTTAAAAAATAATGGAATTTTAAAAAGGCAACATACTTCTGCCATTTTCAAATTTCCCGCGCAAACCAAGCGACTAAATTCAATCCCCGCTGGATAGGCCCCAACTCCAATTATAGATCGAATGGAGCTAGATTTGTCTGAAGCCTACATCTAGATTTGATTCCTTCTAACTAGACATCACGATCCGTTTACCGCATGCGACTATTGGAAGTTTATCTACAATGGGCTCACACTTTTATTTTAATTTTAAATTAATTTAAATGTCTGCTTTTCCTTACATTAATTTAAGAGCCCAGTCTCCGGTTGCAGAATTCAAAATTTGAATATCCCCCCCTCGCGGAGCACCCCCGCTGACGTCACTATATCTAAAGTTGCTCTACTAACATTGCTTAAAAAGGAAAATAATTGTCACCAAAAATTAGCAACGACTCAATTTTGTGGAGACTGCAGCCTTAACGTGACGTATCTATGAGCTACGCTTTACTACCTATTTACTTATATCAAGATTATTGAACTACTGTCAGTTATGTATTTAATTAAATAGTGAAGTGTTCACAGATTTATGTGTAATGACCGATGCTTGCGTGCGACTGATAATTGATTATGAATACCTACTACCTATATTTTAATCAGAATATAAACCCTCAAAAAAATGGAAGAAAAAAATGTTTTGTGTTTATTCAGAAATATTTTTCAGCTTCATAGGTATTAATTTCGCAACGAACACCAAATTGTTAGTTTAATGGTTGATTTGATTTGATTTTACCAATACTTCCGGTAAGAATGCGGAACTGAATCGAATTAGCCTGGACAACCGAAAATAGATCCTTTTGTGTATTATTACTTATTGATTATTTTTAAATTATAAAATTAAATTCTAACGCCATTGTAGAACAAGTTCAGTGGGTTAATTTGGCCGATATCGCGAGGAGGTGCGCGGTGGGCGCCCGCACGGAAAATTGGTCTTCTTCGCTATTCGATTACGATCCAAGATCCCTTGTGGATTGGAGAGCTGTTCAAAAATGAATTGGTTGAATTGGACAAAGCAAGGTGAAGGTATAATCGGTTTGCAATCGGCCCAGCTTCTTACTTAGTTGGACGAGAAACTTTGCCTTTAGCTGCCTTACAAATAAACCAAGTACCTGCGTGTGTGTATTTTGACGTATTGTAGTGTAGGTTTTTAATTTGACTATGTTATATATTTTATTAACATTGTATTTAGTAATAATAATTGATAAATAAGTACCTGCTTAATACAAGAGAAGTGTATCAGGATCGAAGCAAATGGAATTCCGTAGTTAACATTATACAGGTGTTAGTGACATCGTAACGAATACTTTGAATGAGGGATAATTCAGACCATGATTCTCAATTGATATAAAGTGGAATTTTCCGTCGCAAAAGTATGTAATTGAAAATAATATTAAAAAAACACTGATTTTTCCATGAATTTTCCGACAGGATATTCCACATAACATAACGTAACAAATACTTTATTGCACAAACAGAAAAAAACAAAATACAAAACAAAAGAGAAATAGAATTAGTACAATATGTGTATGTGTGTATGTATGTGTATTATTCCACTTGATATTAACTCAGAATAATGAGCTGTATCATCTCCCTCAGTATTCGTTACGATGTCACTAACACCTGTATAGTTTTGGGTTAATATTCCTACCATGTCTCTCATATTTTCTTAAAATGATGCATGCTCATAGGTTACATTTTAACACATTAACCCTTATTGGTAAGCTGCATTTTTTTATTCCCTGGTAGTTGCGGCTTCCGAATACATCCCACTTAGGGACGGTACTGAACGTATCGGCGTCCGAAGGATGTAATATACGATCCCGACGACCTGATTACACTAGCCATAGAGGCAGCCAATCAGCTCGCGACACCAAACACTTCAGGACTCCGATACCGACCCCGCCGGCGCGGCGTGGTCGACGACTTCCCTCAATCAGCGCTTATCGCTATCGACCCACTAGAGTCGATTAATTCTTTCAAATATTTTTCCTCTCAGACGACGCCCTGAGCCGAGGTACGCGCCCAACTGGGCACCCTCAGGCCTGTTGTCTTAAAACGTTGTACCGGGTGAGGGCCTTCAGCGCTCCCCATTTGTCCGGCCAAGTAGTTAATGCCACCTGCGGCAAATCTGCAATAAGTCACGTCAAAAAAAAGCTGTGGTTACGTGCGCGTTAAATTAGCGCCCGCCGACATGCTGTCGCTGCGGTGTGGCAGCGGTCGCGGTGTGGTTGTGGACTGTGGTACGTGTGAATACACACTTACGGCCTTACAAATAAACCTGTTGTAACTTTTTATACCGATCATAACCTAAGAATAAGCACAATAAGCACCTTGGTGTTACGTCTCATATTATCGCTAGACCAACCCTCACCCTAGCTTAAGTTCGGAGTACCTAATCTAAAACTGACTGACATTGACAGATGTGATTTTTAGGTGATTAGTTGGTTTCTTTTCGGATTTTTCAAATTATCTCCTTATTATACCAGGTATAATCTTGATTCTATTATTCTATTCTTAGTATAATCTTGATATAAGGATGGAATTTTTATTTGTAAGCCCGTTATTATAGTGGAAAAAGATTCTCAAAAAAACACAATGCCGCAATGGAAATAATGGGATATAATTTATAAAAAACGGCAGTGCCACGGTTTCCATTTTGTATTTCCATGGAAATAGTAGGCTACACCGCAGGTACCTACCAAAAAACTCAAACTACAGTTCAATATTCCCTAGCCACTAATTGTCTGATACACTTCACGTAGCGCTGAATATGTTATTACCTATTACGAGTATTTAGATGGCAGACACAATGTGAACAGTACTTAGGTATAGGTACTAGGAATAAATAAAACTCGGACATAGTTATCAACATTCAACTTTGACTACTGTTGCGAGTGATGAACAGATACTTGCTGTCTGAAGTAGGTACCTGAATTCCCCGCCGTATTATGACCGACTCTCTATTGTGTGTAGTTGGAGATATTTTTCATTATCAAACGTTAGTTGTCATAGAATAAAGAATGATACATAATGCATACATAAAATACATACATACACATACATATTAATAAAGAATAATAATTAAGTTAGTGACATCATAACCAAAATTTTGAGGGATGATTCAGACCATGATTCTGAGTTGATATCAAGTGGAATTTTCTGTCGCAAAAGTAGGGAACTGGAAATAATTAAAATAAAACACTAAAGTTTTCATGAATTTTTCGACAGGAAATTCCACTTGATATCAACTCAGAATCATGGTCTGAATCATCCCCCTCAGTATTCCTATATTTAACACCTTTACCTACTTGTTATCTACTCATTATTTTCTTGTACTGGATGTAAGTAACATCGTAACGAATACTGAGGAGGGTAATTCATTTCCATCGCAAAAGTATAGAATTGAAGATAATTTATTTATTTATTTATTTATTTATTCATGGAACTCCAACACAGTACATTTCTTACATTTTTTTTTTTTTGCGTGTACAATTTCGAAATGCACTGCAATTATAGGAGTTCACCCCATTTTCGAAATTATATCCACATTACAGAACGAAGTAAATTTAAAAAGAAGGTAAGTAAGTTATTAACTTAATAAAATACGCTTAAAAAATAATAAAAAAAACTTAAAAAAAACTAAAAAAAATAATAAATTTGCGACGGAAAATTCCACTTGATATTAACTCAGAATCATGGTCTGAATCATCCCCTTTAGTATTCGTTACGATGTCACTAACACCGGTATAATAGGTACGTAATAGTACTTATGTATTAATTATGACTTAGAGAGGGAGTCCCCGAGATTTCCGCTACGACGAGTCTCTTTATAGTTTGTCTGTCATTTGTTTGCCCTTTTTCGTTAAATGGCAGATTCTGGAAACGGCAGATTCTGTAAATGGCAGATTCTATAAATGGCAGATTCTTTGAACGACGGATTTTGTACAGTCGTTAGCTAAAAAGAAAATGTACAGCGATTTTAACAAAACAAAAATAGATGCATAATTATAAAATTGACATTTTCTAAATGCAACCTTTTTGTTTACTTACTTAATTTTTTGTCTATTATTAGATCATGTGTCATTTATTACTCATTATTTTCGTTGTCATTTTCCTTTAGTGTTCTGTGTTTTTCTTGGTCTAATTATGTGCACGAATTAATAATAAAGGCTTAAAAAATAAAGTGTTACGTTTATAAATATTCATAATATAAATATAATATGGATTCACAGCCGGCTGGACCGAGTAGTGGTGTTTCTGAAATAAAATTTATAACAAGTCAAAAACAGAAGGGTTAAAATGGCCACATCAAAGCAATTCATTTGCGCATATAAAAGTAAGTGCGCAATGCAAACAAATGTCAAATAGCAATATTGCTTTCTTAGATGAATTACTTCGATGTGGCCATTTTAACCTCCCAGCTTAAAACACAATGAGGGGTTTTCCCCGCTACGTTCCCAAAAAAAAAAATAGATGGTGCTGTGCAGTGTTGCCTTCGTTTAACCTTCTAATTTCATGGATACCAGACATACATGCATTTTAAATTAAGTTGACAGCACACGTCATACGCATTGCATATGAGGTATGCCTATTTTATTCGCCCGGGTAGTTCTTTCATGTTAAAATTAACAATTGTCAATCATCCGTCCCTTTCCTTTTCGGCGAATAAGAAAATGACGGGGGACTTATAACTTCAAATAAAATTAGGTGTCTGCAGAAATCGGGGCTTCACTGGTACTTACGGGTACGGGTACTTATTTCCTAGTCTAACCTCATAAGCACTGCATTACGTATACACGCAATAACTTGAATTTGAATTCCTAATAAGCAATTCAAGTGACTAAATAATGAAGCTGAAGGTATCTGCTCCACTGTGATACCTAAAGTTGCCTCGTTATGAACTTGGACAATACAGAACCTACTACAATGGAGCACCTCGGAGGGCCTGTATACTCCACAGTCGGTGTTACTGGTACTTTCGGTGACTGCTACTGAAATATACCTTAGTAATTACGAAGTAAGTATTTGCAAAAGCGCGGGAAAAGTTAAGTTTGCACGGTTGGGAAATGTTGGAATTCAAAGACGCTGATGTACTTTTTCTAGTGCTACTTTATAATTATATTCGTGTTAATTATTTGTGATAAAGTACATACTTACATAAGATCACGCCTATTTCCTGTTGGGGTAGGCAGAGACTACGGGATTCCACGTAATACTTACGATTTCGCTTCCTCCACTTCATGCATACTTACTCGCCAATTGGGTATTTGACTGGGTCGAAGATAAATTAAAAAATGCTAATCTAGAAACAGAAGCCAGTCAATGATGATCAAAAATCAATCTCATTTTACTTTTAGAAATATTTTCGATTTTTATTTATGAATTAAGTAATAATGAGTACGACGTTTGACCGCTTTTATTGATGACGTCACAGGACAGTATTTCCATACATGCAAAGAGAACTTTCGTTTTGACGTTTCGTAAAAAGTATCTCATTTGACTATAGGTTGTCAAGTAGCCTATTTATTGGTAACACAGTGGAAACGCTTGACGTCATCAAAGGGCTAGCAATGGCGGCTTGTCATAGGATTGAACATACCCGGTTTTCTTATACCATGGGTTAGATTACAAACCTCCGAAATGCATTGAGCATAATATACTTACTGAGTAAAAATCCCTTGTCCTCGTTAGTACCACTGTGGACCCTCGTCCCAAGTTGGCAGACCACATGACAATCGGGTACACACTGGTACGCCAACAATGCCAGGAATGCTTTACAAAACCCGGAGGTGTTACCTGCACGGATTCTGAAAGGGGAATTATTAGTACGAGCATTCTTAAACGGAAATTAATAGGGTTCAGTTGCAGATTATAGTTACTGTGGTTCAGTTCAGTTCTGTTTGAGGGTGGTTCTCGGACTGCCTATATACAGGTTACTATGTACTGTTATATATATATTATTTTACGTTACAGTAGCTGTCTGAGTAGTACATTTTCTTGGTAAGGATGTCTCTTTTGCACTAGGCTATACTCTATATTTCTGTCATTTTCATACCGCAAATATTAACCTAAGATTTTAGATGTGTATATGTATAGGTTAAAAATACACACTTTTCAAAAATATATACAGGTGTCAGTGACATCGTAACGAAAACTTTGAGGGATGATTGAGACTATGATTCTGAGATGATATCAAGTGGAATTTTTCATCGCAAAAGTATTGAATTGAAAATAATTTAAAAAAACTAAAAAAAAACATGAATTTTGCGACGGAAAATTCCACTTGATATCAACTCAGAATCATGGTCTGAATCATCCCCCTCAGTATTCGTTACGATGTCACTAACACCCTGAATATATATATAGTTTTCATAATTTGATCAGTAAAAATAAAAGTAACCCTAAGGAATAAACTAAGTATATTCGCTCTAGCTAACACCCACGTGATTACCTGGTACTTACTCGGAAATTGAGACTATAATCGGCCTGAGAACCGCCTTACACGTTTTAAATATAAAATACAAGGAAAAAAAAATCGTCGCCGTATCCCGTTTTCTCGAAGCCCAATAATCTTTTCTAGAACCGTCTGCCAATCTGAACTTTCAAGCCAAAGGGAATCAGTCCAATACAGGTTAAGTTAAGACAGATTTGGTCCTTGCTCTGAAAGCACAGTTCTCGGATGTACGGGGATCCCATTGTGTAGTACTTACATCATCATCATCAGCCCATTAACGTCCCCACTGCTGGGGCACGGGCCTTCCCTATGGATGGATAGGGAGGTCGGACCTTAAACCATCACGGGGGCCCAGTCCGGATTGATGGTTATTAACGACTGCTAATGCAGCCGGGACCAACGGCTTAACGTGCCTTCCGAAGCACGGAGGAGCTCGAGATGAAAACTTTTTTTTGTGGTCACCCATCCTATGACCGGCCTTTGCGAAAGTTGCTTAACTTCAACAATCGCAGACCGAGCGCGTTAACCGCTGCTCCACCGAGCTCCTCAAGTAGTACTTACACACTAAAATTTATTTTATATTATGGCAACACCGCATTTTTAATCTTGCTTCTACCCTTTGAACATCGTGGCGATGGGGTGTTGTTTTTTCCACTTTTTGTTAATTTTAATAATACAATCCATTTCTAAATGTCAAGTATGTGTTTTTATTTATATTTAACACCAGCGACGCACACTCATCACGAAAAACACTTAAAATCTTTTTAGGCCTTATGACATGGTACCAAAGTGTATACATATGACCGTACTCGTATTTGCCCCTCCGACTTTACAATGAGAGTTAAACGTTCTTTCAACCACGGCTGTGAGGAAAAAAATAAATATAAGCAATACGGAATCGCCTCCGTGGTGTAGTGGTTAGAGCGTTAGGCTGACGATCTGGAGGTCCGGGTTCGATTACCGAAGGGGACATTGTCGAAATCACTTTGTAAGACTGTCCTTTGTTTGGTAAGGACTTTTCAGGCTTGAATCACCTGATTGTCCGAAAAAGTAAGATGATTCCGTGCTTCGGAGGGCACGTTAAGCCGATGGTCCCGGCTATTAGCCGTAAAAACACCTCCACCAACCCGCATTGGAGCAGCGTGGTGGAGTATGCTCCATACCCTCTCCGGTTGATTGAGGGGAGACCTGTGCCCTGCAGTGGGACGTATATAAGCTGTTCATGCATGTTAAATACGGAACCCTGGAGGAAGAATTCAGAGTACCTTCGTCATCTGTCACCGGGTAAGGAACGAGCGTTCGAAATTAAACCTGCTGTTTCTTCCAAAATAAAGCGTAATTTAATAATAACTAGCGACCCGCCCCGGCTTCGCTCGGGTGCAATGCTGAGGAACAAATGAAATTATTTACGACATCACATTAAAAACCTCAAAAATAACAGTATTTCTCCACTATTTAATGGATGTTATTATACATATGAGCCTTCCTCTTGAATCTATCTATTAAAAAAACCGCATCAAAATCCGTTGCGAAATCCGTAGAAAACAAAAGAATATAACATAACATAAGCAGCCTATATACGTCCCTCTCAATCAACCGCAAATGGGGGATTTATGCGTACATAGGGATATAGGGACAGAAAAAGCGACTTTGTTTTATACTATGTAGTGATGATGGTCTGAAATATACAGCCATGTCCAATTCACTTAGTATACCAGTTCCTGTTAAATGGACTCACTTCGGCCGTGAGATTAGTTATATTTTTTATTATGTTATTATTTACACCTGTTTAGTGTAGTATTTTGAGTAGAATAAAAAAGAATAGAAATAGTTTATTACAAAAGGACACCACCCACACACAAAAAAAGACTTCTTCGATTTTGGGGTGTGGGAGGACAAACGTAGATAGGGAATTGATCTTCACTTTTAAATAATAATACATACATACATAAACCCACACCTATTTCCCACCGGGGTAAGCAGACTATGGAATTCCATTTGCTTCGATCCTGACACACTTCTCTTGCTTCCTCCACATTCATCAATCCTTTCATACCGCCCCGCCCCCGCCGCACGCCGCACGCCGGTTTGGAGTAGATCGTACTGAACCTTTTCTAAGGACATGTCCAAACGCGTCATAAAATGAGTTTATAATACGTATTACCGCATCATATTATGCGACAGGTCGAGTTGCCGGGGCTCTTACAGACACGCCCTAATCTGACTACCAGATCGCGTTCTTAACTCGTTAATGCCGCCAGTTTTGTCTAACCACAATCATGGAACCAACAAATCTTGAGTTCCACCAATTACCATGTAAATTTGGGAAGTTCGCGAAATAATTTAACGGGGTGTAGTCTGGATTCAAAACAATTTATATGTTAATTCTGTAGGTATGGACTGAGCTTGGCATAATGACGACATATCGTCATGCTAACACGGCGCCTCGCTTTAACGGCTCGGGCTGGATTGAATTAGGAAGCCAGTCGACTTGGTACTGGTTTAATAAGCCTGGGAATAATTTGTCTTCCGTCAAGTTCCGTGTAAAACGTTAGACGTAACATAACAAATAACGGAACTGCAGAATGGAATGGAATTTTTACTTCCAGTCGCAGCGACGATCAAAAGTCGACTTTGTACCTTATACCTATTAGGTATGACGTGAATCTTTCATCATTCCATTTTATATTAATTAGCCGTGCACTGGATTGAATTCGGAACTTCATTCAGTTGATATAATTGGATAGTCTACGGAAGTTAAACCACGTATCCAACGGATCAGTAGTCAGTACGTTTCAATCGGCAAATACGTACTTCATATAGGAACTATCAAATTCTATCGAACTCGCAACTGCATTACAAACGAGAGCTAACTCGCCGAGTCAGAATCGATTAACGAGTTCCGAGCTTAATCGATTCGCTTGAGAATCTTGGGAGCCAGATCCAAAGTTGGTGAGTTAGTTAAATAGTACTCACTTTGATTGTATCGCTTTTGAGAGCTCGGCCTGTACACATTAATTTGGACATAATTTTTGAATCCGTGATAATTGTTTTATTTGTAAACCATTGAATTTGACTTCGAAGTTGGTATTGGGTTGGTTTTTCCTTCGCGGATTGGTCAGACAGGCAGTCTCTTTCTCTCTCAAATCTGTCAAATCTTCTGATTAGGTAAGCGGGCCCTGTGAAATCAGTAGGATATGAATTAAAAAATAAACAAAGATACGTACTTAATTCTTGATCTTACAATTATATTTTACGTCAGCTACTTTGTCACAGGTTACTAAATATAAATATAATAGTGACTAACACCCGTATTATAAAATGTTAACTCAACTCTTCCCCCACTCGACTCAGCCTCTATTTTGGCATTTTAAGTTGACATTTACGTTCTCGACTTGAGGACCTTACTCACTGGAGTCGAGCATACCATACTTCCAACAGGGTAATATGAAATTAATGACGTCATGCTGGAGTAAAGTCGAAGTAGGTTGAGGCGCAGTATAAGAATACCGATTTTGAGCTGAATTCGAAGACCTTCGAGGAAGGTTTGAGTGAACATCCTAGAATACGGGTGTGGGTCTTACGTGTAAGTTTATAATTGAACCGCATTCTATAGTATCTAAGATAAGTACTTTAATTTCCTGTACACACCATCTAATTTTATTTTAAGTTATATTTGTCATTTTCTTATCCGCTGAAAAAGAAAGGAACTCGATTACCCAAGAATAGATAGGCATAAAATTTATGGAACAACAACAATTTTAGGCAGAAATTTTATATTGGTCAATAACCATTCGATAGAAGAATTTAAGTTGATAGCTCACGTCAAACGAGTTGCATATTAGGGAGATGAGAAAATAAAATTAAATCTTTTAAGTCCATAAAGTTGAAGTTGAATAAAATTAGGTGTCTGCAGGAATCGGCGCCACTGACTCGTTAAGGTAAACGCTCCTATTAACGCCACCCAAAAATCGACATCGTTTACCGCCACCTTTTTTAAATTGCGGATATTTTGAATTGTGTCTGAGATAGAAAATTGATTCAAATGTCAAAAGATACATGTATTAATTGACCATGAAACGAACATACCCCTGAGCGTGGGCAACAACAGTCTAATTTGTGATTGGTCTGTAAGTGTGCAGTGTCCGCGCAAGCAACGCGCTCCATACAAGCCACTACTGAAATGCATAAGCACACAACATTTTTTTCTTAAGGTTTTGTGTCCGATGAAACATATTTTTCTTCACTTTAGTAATTATAACTACATGTTAATACGTTTAAGAACTAAGAAAGCATGCTATATTTGACATTTGTGTTAGTTTTAACTGATTAATTTGAGTTTTAAAATGTGGCGGTGATAGAAGCATACATTTGCAGTTTGGTTACTATTACCGCCACCTATGGCGGCGATCGATATTTGTATGATATTTGTATTTTTTAGTTATTTATGGTAACATGCCCAATCATTCATAATTTTATCATCTTATTTTATAGTATGGTTCATGAACTATATTAAAATCTATTAACGCCACACATTTGGTGGAATTCAAGTATCCTGTGCTGCATATAAGTTAACGTATTTTTTTAAGAAATGTATGAACAAGTAGTTGAAGTAATTATGAATTTCTAATTTAAATACTTTATATATTTATTAAAATATGCTTTGAAAATGGTTATTACATATGTAGCTCTCATTTTGAATATTTATTTGTTTTCTTAAGGCTAATTTTTATGTGGCGGAAATTGAAACACAGAAATTACATACATGTTTCTATTACCGCCACCATAGATTCCCTCTTATGATTTATAGACAGGGTGATGCATTATTCTTCGGACTGACAGAGACGTACGGACAGATAGAGACAGACGGACGGACAGACCGAAACGGACGGACAGATAGAGACAGACGGACGGACAGGGACAGACGGACGGACAGAGACAGAAGAACATACAGAGACAGAAGGACAGGCAGAGACAGACGGACAAGCAGAGACAGACGGACGGACAGAGACAGACGGATAGACAGAGACAGAAGGACAGACAGAGACAGACGGATAGACAGAGACAGAAGGACAGACAGAGACAGACGGATGGACAGAGACAGATGGACGGACAGAGACAGACGGATGGACAGACGGACGGACAGAGATAGACGGATAGACAGAGACAGACGGACCGGCAGAGACAGACGGATAGACAGAGACAGACGGATGGACAGACGGACGGACAGAGATAGACGGATGGACAGAGACAGACGTCAATTATGTATATAAATTTATGAAACCAAAAGATTTTTCTGTAGTTTATGTCATAATTCATTTAATAAAAAAATAACAATAATAATAAAGTTTATTGAAAACTCCTCATACAGAATCATTTCGTCAACTCCCGAAATCCTGAGGGAGATTGAGAGTTTCTATAGACAGCTATATTCCACGAAAACATCAGGCGAAAGCATGGCTCGAGACCCTCGAGCCAAGCTTACCCGACACTACACTGAAGATATCCCGGACGTCAGCCTGTACGAGATTAGGATGGCCCTCAAACAGCTCAAAAACAGCAAAGCGGCAGGAGATGACGGAATCACAGCAGAACTTCTGAGAGCGGGCGGAACGCCAATGCTCAAAGCCCTCCAGAAGCTCTTCAATTCCGTCATATTTCAGGGCAAAACGCCGAGGGCATAGAGCGGAAGCGAGGTGATCCTGTTCTTCAAGAAAGGTGATAAAGCCCTACTGAAGAACTACAGACCTATCTCGCTTCTGAGCCATGTCTACAAGTTGTTTTCGAGGGTCATTACGAATCGTCTCGCTTGCAGGTTTGACGACTTCCAGCCTTCGGGAACAAGCCGGTTTCCAAAAAGGCTTTAGCACCATAGACCACATCCATACGCTGTGGCAGGTTATACATAAGACCGAAGAGTATAATCTGCCACTTTGCTTGGCGTTTGTGGACTATGAGAAAGCCTTTGATTCGACCGAGACCTGAGCGGTGTTGCAGTCTCTTTAGAGGTGCCAAGTGGACCATAGGTACATCGAAAAGCTAAGGGACCTCTACCAAAATGCCACTATGTCAGTTCGAGTACAGAACCAGAGCTCTAATCCGATCCAACTGCAGCGAGGAGTGAGACAGGGAGATGTCATCTCTCCGAAACTGTTCACTGCTGCATTGGAGGATATTTTTAAGCTTCTGGACTGGAAAGGATTTGGCACCAACATCAACGGTGAGTACCAGACGCACCTTCGATTTGCCGATGATATAGTCCTAATGGCTGAGACTCTGGAAGACCTGAACACCATGCTCGAGCATCTCAGTAACGCATCCCAACGAGTGGGTCTTAGCATGAACATGGCAAAGACAAAAATTATGTCCAACGACCATGTCGCACCCACTCCAGTTCAGGTTGGGAACGTTACACTCGAAGTTGTAGACCAGTACATTTACCTAGGACAAATAATCCAGTTAAGTAAGTCCAACTTCGAGAAAGAGATCTCTCGTCGGATCCAACTCAGATGGGCAGCGTTCGGGAAGCTGCGGAATATCTTCTCGTCCAAAATACCAGTGTCTCAAGACGAAAGTCTTTGACCAGCGCGTGTTGCCAGTGATGACCTACGGCAGTGAGACGTGGCCGCTTACTATGGGTCTCGTGAGGAGGCTCGGTGTCGCTCAACGGGCAATGGAGAGAGCTATCCTCGGTATTTCCCTGCTTGATCGAATCAGAAATGAGGAGATCCGCAGGAGAACTAAAGTCACCGACATAGCTCGGAGAATTGCAAAACTGAAGTGGCAGTGGGCAGGACACATAGCGAGGAGAACCGATGGCCGCTGGGGCGGAAAGGTTCTGGAGTGGCGACCACGTGTCGAACGACGCTCAGTGGGTAGGCCCGCTACAAGGTGGACCGACGATCTGGTGAAGGTGGCGGGAAGCCGCTGGATGCGGGCAGCGCAGGACCGATCATTGTGGAGATCCTTGGGGGAGGCTGAGGAGATGATGATGATTATTGAAAACAGTTCGTTTACAGTTTTTGTTGGAACGCTGTCTTTCAAACTAGGTGAACCTGCATTTTGAGAGACAGTGCCTTCCCAATTTATGTATCTATTAACTACATTAACAGTGGTAAAAATACGGTATTAAAACAACCTTTTTTTAAATAAAGTATTTTATTGTATCTGAATAGTTGGTTAGATATCTCGTTGGCGGTATTCGATGCAGCAAAGGCGGTAATAGAAAAAAACCGCAATTCATGTGGCGGTAATAGAGGCAAGTGAGTTTTCGGACATAAAATTATTTTTTATCCAAAATATTCACTCAAAATTAAAAATTCTTGATGTATTTAGCAGAAGACAGTCATAACAATACAAATAAAATAAATAAGCTGCACTAGCAAATACAGAAGTACTTAATTTCTGAGAGGTAATCAGAGCATAGCTTAACCTGGCGGTAATAGGAGCGTTTACCTTAGTTGGTTCCGTTCAATAAGGTGAAGAAGCTGTAACTGCCTCGGAGGATCTGAAACAGAATTATTGGTAGGTATTTATAATAATTTGTACTAGATATCTAATTACCGGGGTAAGAAGAGACTATGGAATATTCTTTCCTTCGATTTGACACGTCTATTGCTTCCTCTACATTCATCAATTGTTTCATGCAAGCAGGCCGATTAAGGCGAAGTTTATCAGCGAGAGCCATGACTTCAGGGTGTGAGGTGGGGGGGGGGGGGGGGTGATAACGTGTAACTGAATGCGACTTTGACTAGAGTAGATTCATAACTAATACATATCTTGTTTTCAGAACCTAAAACATTATATTCTGTCTGAGATAGTTTTGAAAAAAATAAATGCGCGATTGCTAGAACCTCGCCTTAAGCTTAGAATAAGGAATAATAATGCGAGCGAGCTTTAAATTAGCTTTTTTGGAGAAGAAATTGAGTGAAATGTAGGAAACTTACCCCCAGAAGGTAGATAGGGACATATCGTTGAAGGGTCCAGGGTCGCATTTTGCACCCATTCTGAAGAAGGAGTGTTTTTTGTTTTGATAGCACTTAGCGTGCTTAGGGAAACTCACAAAGAAAAAAAATCGAAAAAATATCATTTTTAGATTTAAGTAAATTTACCCTTTGGAAGTAGACGTGAATTTTAAATTAGCTTTTCCGGAGGAAAAATTGAGTAAAATGTATGATACTAACCCCCAGAAAGGTAGGGAGGGACATCTCGTTGAAGGGCCCCGCGTCGAAGGCCAGTCTCTTGGTGGTGGTGACGCCGATCAGCGCCACCTCCCGCTGCAGCTCCCTGTCCGCGCCGATCCAATTACACTCAAATGTTGCGTAGCTCACCTTTGTACTCTGAAGAATATTAGGTTCTTACTTACATAAAAACTTCTTTCATTTCTTTATGTTGTAATATTGCTATTGTTCGCATGTAGGGACGAAGTAGATGCCTTCCAGAACATTTGGCAGAACGATGTTCAAGCTAGGGAGGGTTAGAAAGGGAAGGGGGAGGCCTTTGCCCAGCATTAGGACATTAACTAGGCTACAGAAGAAACATATGGCCGTAAACGATATTTTTAAAAGATTTAATTAGGTAAACTAATATAAAAAAAACTGTATTTTGAGGGGCGCCCCTGTGAGGTCTTGCGCCACCGAAATATTTTGCTAGGGCTGCCACAGCTTAGAGACCCCTAGCTAGCCAGCGCGCACGCTCGACGTTCGGCAGCCGGCCAGCGCTGGCGTCGCGTCGCCGCGGTGTCGACGTCGCGTCGACGTTGCGCGGACGCTGGCACGACGACGACCTTCGTAAGACGCTAGAGTGGGGGGTTTCTAATAACCGGGAGCAAAGTCACGATTCCTCCATACATTTTCTACCTACACCCGATACAAGTCCGATGGATTGGGTAACGTAGAAAGACATATCCACGGACTATACGGGTGTGCGTTTCATATTGTAATCATAATCTACTTAATCTTACATACTGACCTCAACAGTAACATCGTTGCTGTGCCAATAAAATATAAGAAGTTGCACCAGACAAGCTCCCATGTAAACAATGCCTGATATTAGGGTCCTGAAATCATTGTTTATCTGAAATAAGAACAATTATTTATTACGGCACCCAAAAAGACTATATGGACTTTTCAAGCTATGTTCCTCAAAAGTAATATAGATGGCGCTGTATAGATTTTGCTCCCTTTAACCTTCTAATTTCATGGATAACAGACATATGCATACTTGAATGAAGCCTGTCTAAAATGTCTTCTCGAGAAGAATAAGAAGACAAGAAGAATCCTTCACGAAATACTACACAACATAATATGTATATATGTATACTTTCCAAAGCTGGGCACAGGACTCATATTCCACCACGCTGCTGCACTGGTTGAGGTATTTGGACGTTCTACATCATCTTCTTTTTTTGACAGTTAGGTGATTCAAGGCCGCAATATCCTACCTAAACATAGGACAGTTTCACAAATTTATTTCCACAATGTCCCCATCAGGAATTGGATTCCTGGAGACCTTCAAATCCGGGCGAAATATTATAAAGACTTAAGCGAAAGAAAGAATAGTCACCTGTACAATTTCGATAATACAAACTCCAAGATTCACCGATATAATAACCACATACGAGAACATTACTGGCGAAATTAGATTATTGAACAGTTTTTGGTACCTAAAACGAGAAAAACACTATGTTTAGTAAATACAGATGTCGGAAATAATATTACAATTAATCACAAGATATATTATTACTAATAGGTAATTTTATGGTTCATTTTCTTCGCCTCGAGAAGTGGCTCTCTGTCATATAGGTGTATGTACTTATCAATAAAAGGGAATTTCTTACTTTTTCTTACGAGACAAATTCTTACTTGAGCAAAGTAGCGTAGAACCGATGAAAGCTAGCGATGTTCTGATGACTCTTCTCCTTATTCCCACGTTCAATCAGTCTCACACAATAGACACGGGCAACCCTCAGTTGTCCCGCGTAAAATATCAACAAAGAGAAAGCCAACGTATCCCAACCAACGATGTATGCACTCAAAATATTCCCCAGTATAGTTTGGATCAACATTGACACGTAATAGCCTGGAGGTTCTTTCTCAAAGGGAGTGTAACCGTCAAACATGTACAGATAGGTACTGGTTCCATTCTCAACTATATTGTTCTTCTGATAAGGTTCCGTAAAGATGCTGATATTGGAAAAGAAAGCCATCGTCCAAAAGAAGTAAGTGATTCTCCTGTTACGACCAATATATTTGTTGATTATTTTGTCCAATGAATCGTCATTTTTAGCCAATTGTTCTCGTTCTGTTCTGGAGATGTAGTTGATAAGTTTCTCCCAACGACTGTGGTCTTTTTGAAAGAAACAGCTTTTGACTATGCCGATATGCCAAGGTGCGTATTGAAGAATCAATTTTAACGAAGTATAATCGAAATGGATGAAGCTTTTGATATATTGACTGAAGAAGAAAGAAACGATGAGGTAGAAGAGAAACCTCTTGAATATCGAGGGTTTCGATGTAGTTGGATGCCACAAGCCGAAAAAACCTATAAAGTGCAGATGAGGAGCGACAGACGGGTACTGGGGATTTTCTAGAAAGTGTAGAAAGTTTCGAAGAGGGTCAGCGTATTTACGAGACATTTTGTGTTATCAGTTCAAAAGCCAGGAATGAAATGACGAGAATGTAAGACTCAATAATTTATGCTAATATTTTATAATTCTAATTTTTGTGAGAAAGTAGGGGGCGAAGTTCACCTGCAGCTACGGTGATTTTTTTATTTGGGAATACTATTACCTTACGGCAAGTAATAAATATATTATTCTAAATGAAAGTGGGTAATTATAACCTGCCTAAGATTCGCCCACATACGTATTAAGTAATTAATTACACGCTTTGATTTAATTCTAACTTGCTAATTGGACGAGGTTGAATATTTTATTATAGCTAACTAGCGACCCGCCCCGGCTTCGCTCGGGTGCAATGCTGAGGAAAAAATGAAATTATGTACGACATCACATTAAAAACCTCAAAAATAACAGTTTTCTCCATTATTTATCGGATGTTATTCATATAAACCTTCCTCCTGAATCACTGTATCTATTTAGAAAAACTGCATCAAAATCCGTTGCGTAGTTTTAAAGATTTAAGCGTACATAGGGATATAGGGACAGGAAAAGCGACTTTGTTTTATACTATGTACTTAGTAATTGTAATGTTCTTCGCCTGACTAGTGAGTGATTATCCTGTGACTTTCGCTGTGTTACAATATTTCTTTTTATTTTAGTAGTCCTTACATGAGCGGTGTCAGGGGCCTTTGACGGCTCAATAATAATCAGAGTTGATAAGGTTGGTAGTCCATCTCACAATCCACACGATAGAAGAAGAATATTTTTTTTATGAAAGTGTGTTGTCTCTAATATGAGTGATACATGTGATCGCTAAATTGAGGTACTTGTCTACCTTCTAGAAAGTTACTTTTTCCGCATAGCGAAGCATTCATAGGCCAAAATTACCATCGGGTATTGTAACTACCTACTTACCTTTGAAGCTTATTACAATTTCGATGCAGTAAAACATTCACCCAATCATAAATATAGCTACTTAGATAAAAAAGTCTCTTTATTCGTTTCGGCACAGTTGGAAAGTCAAAAGTCAAACTCGGTAAAGTCAAAGCTATGTCCATAATGCGGGTATTTGACGATTTGCGAGCCCGCACACTTGTCGTCTGAAGAGTTTTGTACGAATTCAGTACATTTTATTTGTTTTTCCTTCTCTGTCTGCCTACCTACTTACTGGAGCTGTTATTATTTTTTGACGTGACTTATTGTAGATTTGTCGCAGATTTGGCAAGACAAATGAGGAGCGCTGACGGCTCTCACCCAGTACAAAAATTAAGACAACAGTCCTGAGGGTATACAGTTGTGCGCGAGTGAAAGAATTAATCGACCCTGGTGGGTCGATAGCGATAACCGCAGAATGAGGGAAAACGTCGACTACGCCGGCGTGGTCGGTGTCGGGGTTCTGGAGTGTTTGTTGTCGCGAGCTGCTTGGCCGCCTCTATGGCTAGAGTAATCGGGTCGTCACGACACTATTATTACACCGACACTTTTCAGTACTGTCCCTAAGCGGGATAAATTCGGAAGCCGCAACTACCAGGGGATTTAGGTGGTGCAGAGTAGAATCGAAAAATCATTTTGAAGGTAATTTGATTCATTGGGCAACTATTATTTGCTACTACCTAATAGCTACTTCTATTACTGAACAGTGTAGACCTCATGCCTGTCGTTTTTAATTTGAATCGGGTGAGTGGCCTCAGCGCTTCCCATCCCACTAAGAACAGATAGTTGTGTCATCCGCGAATAAAGATTTTTCGGTAAGTATATTTGGGGATTTGGAAATGTCACTAGACATACAAATATTAAACATTTAAAATAGTAAAGGTGTTCACAACTAGTGAAAAAGAATACTACCTAAATCCCTAAACTGGTTAACAGGAAAAGCAGAAGCCTGAGGGGCCATTGCAGGAATCGGATGACGCGCGAGAGGAAGGAATACCTAAATTGGTACCATATTGGGCGCGGGTTGGATGCGTGGGTAGAACGATTGCCGGGAGACGGATCCATGTGGAGGGACGCTGCGGCGCGAGTTTGGTCTGCGTGAGCGGTAAAACGGGGAAATCGCGAGTAGAGTGCAAAGAGGGAGCCAAAATAGGCACGAGTGGGACCACCTTGGGAATCTACAGCGCGGACTGCCCTTGGTTTCGCTACCATGTGGTGGGTGCGTGGAGCTTTGGAGCATCCGCACTGGTGCAAAAAAAAGCTGTGAGTAGAACCAATTATTGGTGGTTTTTTATGTGACTTGTTGTATATTTTCATAAGGCATTAACTACTTGGCCGCAATTAGCCGGACGATTTACTTTCTATATGTATCTAACAAAATAACATCTACGGCTTTTTGAGTAGTTAGTTGGTTTCGTTCAACAAGGTGAAGAAGCTGTAACTGCCTCGGAGGATCTGAAACAGAATTAATAATAATAAAATTTATTTATTCTCTCATGTGGGTTGAAATCAACGACCGATATGGTGTCAAGGTTAGATAACATTGAGCCGCACAATGGCAACTGATGTCGATCATGCATTTTTTTTACTTAACATTGATTTTGTGGAACACCCGTCCATAGATCTGTCAAAATTTTGCCACGGTCATTTTATCGATTCTGACGATATCATTATGTCGTTTGTCGATTGGTGCTAATAATGTGACCCCAAATAAGTCATGTCGTTCTGTCAAAATACGAACAAAATCACGTGCAACGCATGTTAGGGAAAAAACAAAGTTATCGATTTCGACAAAATGGATTGAATCGATCGATAATTTTATCACGTTACGTATGTTAGCCCTACTGGTGTGCACGTGGAAAACGCAAAAGGGGCGGCCCAAAGAGACCTGGCGACGCTTGGTTGACCGGGAATTAAAAACCCTCGGCATGTCATGAGATCAAGCTACAGACGGTGCAAAAGATCGCGAGGAATGGAAATCTGTTATTCGAGCCCTATATCCTAACCGGGGATAAAAGGATTAGAAGAAGAAGAGAATTTAGATTTGGTCTAACAGAAAGCTCGGTGAGGAGTGGGTACTTAGTTCATCAGGTAGGCAGAGACATAACAAAAAATAATAAAATGTAGGCAACTAACCCCCAGAAAGGTAGAGAGGGACATCTCGTTGAAGGGCCCCGCGTCGAAGGCCAGTCTCTTGGTGGTGGTGACGCCGATCAGCGCCACCTCCTGCTGCAACTCCCTGTCCGCGCCGATCCAATTACACTCAAATGTTGCGTAGCTCAGTTTTGTACTCTATACATACAAGATTGATTGATAAAATTAAGTATTGTTTAAAAAAATCATAAATAGCTTGTGAACGTCCCACTGCTGAGCACAAGCCTCTTCTCGGGGAGAGGATATGAAGTACACTCCACCAAGCTGCTCCACTGCGGGTTAGTGCAGTGTTTGTGCTCATAGCTGGAAGCCTGTGCCCCAAAGCACGTATTCATCTTACTTCTTACCGACTTCAAAAAAGGAGGAGGTTCTCAATTCGACCGTATATATATTTTTTTGTGATTCAAGCCTGCAACGTCCTAGCTAGCAGAACAGTCTTAGAAAGTGACGTCGACATTGTCCGCATCTCCCTGGTTGATCTCCGGATCATGAGCTCATAGCTTTAACCGGCTATTGGTTTATAAAACTATCAATTGCGATTGAACTAGGAGAGATGGCTTTCAGTTTTGATTTTTTTTATTTTACCAGGTGGGAGCCTTCAGCGCTCCCCATTTGTCCGGCCAAGTAGTTAATGCCATCTGCGGCAAATCTACAATAAGTCACGTCAAAAAAAAAGGATCGTGAGCTCATAGCTCTAACCGGCTATTGGTTTATAAAACTATCAATTCCGTAGATTGCGCTAGGAGAGATGGCATTCAGTTTTGTTTTTTTTCTGGGTGGTTCTTGTACTTCGTCACCTCTTTAGGATGATAAAAGAAATGTTGATAGCGGTGCCGATTCGGACAATCACCACCTCAATTTGACAGGACTAAAACTAGCTCTGTTTCTTGTACCTAAGTAAGACTTGTAAGTGATGGACGGCACTAATTTAACACGTTCCACGAACGAACGGTTTTACGTTTAATTTTTCATCCTTTGTATCTGAAAATTAGATATCGACCTCTCGCGTGCAATGTTATTTTTCGATAAACGCATTGGAATTTATGTACATTGACACACTATGGCAAGAAAAAACAATCGGAAAAACCTCCCGTCGGATTTTTCCATTTTCCCTAGTCCCCACATATGGGACATGCACGTATGAGTTTCATATTTATTGCCTCATATGTGGTTCATACACTGTGAACGTGTTAAAATTAATACCGAGACGTCAATGAAGGGAAGCAAATCTCAACAACGACGTTTATTAGTGCCTTTTTGAAGCGCTCATATCAAATTCCCAATGGTTAGCGTAATCCATGCATACGACCCCAGACGTTTCCTTTCACAAACTCATCTATAGTGAACCAATGTGGTCCAATATTTTTTTATAATCTTCTCCGATTCATCAAGAGACGAATAGGTAGGTACTTACTAAAATAATATAGGGTAAGGTTGCTTAAGTCGTACCACGGCCTAAGTCGTACCGCGGCTATATCTTGTCTGATACTTATAAATTGCGCCATCTAATGTTGCCCGCCTGAACTATTTAGTCGCCCGAGCAAACGTAAACAAATGGTTTGCTGGCCGGCTTCGTGCAGCAGAAATAATTCAAAGAAGTAAGTTTTTACGCAATTTTCATTAAAATTTTTGTCTCATTCGTAAGCTTTTTATGCCAAGAATATGATCCTTACATTATTTCTTTGTTTACACTTATTTGTAATACTTAATTGGCAATCGTTTAGACATACTCAAACGTTCGAACTTTTTTAGGTTATGCCAGTGATTTTAATTTTAAACTTAGAAACCCCGCTGCTTAAGTCGTACCTGTGCAAAATTCCTTACTCGTACCGGTACGACTTAGGTATTGAGAAAATTGTTTAATAAGTAGGAGCGTGAGCATAGGTCAGGTCTTTGATTAGAATATGCTTCTGACCACCCCCCTTAGGGAATAACGGTCGTGATGATATGGATGGATGAGTAGATGAGTAGATTTTTTACCAGATTATAAATATGGCGAAAAGAAAGTACAATATTTGGAAGCAAGAGGATTATGGACGAAGCTTTAGAGAAACATCGGAATGGAGAAATCGGTTTTAATGACGCCTGTAGAAGATTTAATATACCAAAGCCCACACTGCGACGACATTTAAAAGGTTTGAATTGAAAAACTAAATTTGGAAGACCTAATGACATGTCACCAGACATGGAAGAAATACTAGCACAGCATTTGATGAATCTAGAGTCTTGTTTCTTCGGTTTGACTACCACTGAATTCAGAAAACTTGCTTTCGAGCTTGCTGAAAAATTTGAACTACCTCATCGTTTTTCTATATAGTTTATAATATGATTTCTCAAATTTATTGTCTAAGTACGACTTAGGCTATAAGTAGTACGAATTAGGCAACCAGGCGCCTTAATCGTACCGAAGCTATATTTTGGAAAAAACGTTATAATACCTGTTTTGATAAAAGATTTTAAGTTTCTGTGATTATTAATTAAAAAGCAAATAAATAAAGATTCTTTAGATGCAGATGTTTTTGTATTATTTCTAGTGTACTGAATTTTACAGCATTACTTCCTTAGGGGGTACGACTTAAGCAACCTTACCCTACTTAGGATGGTAATAAAGTATCTTAAGGATATCAGGCTATCTATACTATTTTATCTATCTATCTATCTTGGCAAAATAATAACTAATTATTTTAAGATGAAATGATGATACTGGCCTCAACAGTAACTTCGTTGCTATGCCAATAAAATATAAGAAGTTGCACCAGACAAGCTCCCATGTAAATAATTCCGGATATTAGCGCCCCTACATTGTTTTTTAGCTGAAATAAAAACAAAATACATATTTATATTAAGTTTATATTAACTTTGAACTCTGTTCTGGGATATATGGGACTACCTATGCCTTACGAACATCCGAGAGGACTCGATTACCTACACATCAGCTCATGACAGCTAAAAGAGGTTGCAAAGTTTGACTTCTCTCATTTTTTTTAATAAATTAGGCTCGCGTTTGGCCACACTTTCACCTGATGGTAAGTGACAATGTGGTCTAGGGTGGATCACACTTACCTGGCACATGCCTTCACTCTAGTCTTGCAGACTTTCAGATTATAACGAGTTGGATAAACAGACGACGACAGACAGTTCCAGTCCTTTGCTGTTCGCATCAAAAAGGAATAGGCAAAACTTTTAGGTTGTTCAGTATTCGTGTAAAACAATGGAGGTTACCGAGATGGGGCGGTAGTTAGCAGGGTCGGACCTCATGTAGATACGGATCTCTGGTATTGCCAAATAAGGAGACAGATAAATTTGCCTTCTCGTGCGCGGTATGGGCCAGCGACCCATCAGGTTTCAGCAGTGGTGGCAACGACAGACGGCAGAAGTTCGCTTCCACCGATTTGGCTAGCGACCAAAAGGCTTGACTATCAGCTGGTTACTTAGCCGATCGGATCCGATCGAAAGGAGCCCTGCGCATTGTTCTCTAGCAAGACCTATTCAGGGCGGTAGTATTCAGGGCCTTCTTCAGAGCCCGCGTGTTGGGAGCTTTGCGGGTACGACCTTCAGCCCACACCGGTATACGGTATCACATCCACTTTTTACAAAACAAATGCAATATGCTCTTGCATTTCCTTGAGTCAAAGATATACACAACTTGTACATTGTTTTAAGTTTACGCGGTTAATATCGGGAGTCTCATATCCCCATTTAAACGCGGTAAGAACCCGTTATTATGTGTTTTAATTATACACAACTTCTCAGTCACCGGCCATTCTAACGCTCACCATTTCCGCAACAGTATCTTTACTCAGAACCATAAAAGGAAAGCGAGCACCCTTTCTTGTTAAACAGCAAGATTTTTTATTAAAAGTGTAAACAAATACATATAACGTACCTGTACAATTTGAATAATACACTCTCCGAGGTTGACCGAAATAATTACCAAATACGAAAACATCACTGGCGAAATTAATTGATTGAACAGTTTTTGATACCTAAAACGTGGAAAAAAATTAGGTTTACAAAAGATAGACTCGTGAAACAGTGTAGTAAGCCCAACAGTTATGGTCTTTAGATAGATCCATATCATTCTTACTTCACTAAAGTGACATAGTAGCAATGAAAATTCGCGATGTTCTGAAGGCTCTTTTCCCTATTCCCAGGTTCAATCAGTCTCACACAATAAACACGTGCAATTCTCAATTGCCCCGCGTAAAATATCATCAAAGAGAAAACCAATGTATCCCAGCCAACGACGTATGTACTCAAAACGTTCCCCAATACAGTTTGGATCAACATTGAGGCATAATACCCTGGAGGTTCTTTTTTAAATGGACTGTAACCATCAAACAAGTACAGGTAGGTATCGGTTCCATTCTCAACTACTACGTTCTTTTGATAAGGTTCAGTGAAAATGTTCATATTGGAAAAGATGGCCAGGATCCAAAAGAAGTAACTGACTCTTCTATTACGACCAATATATGTGTTGATTATTTTGTCATATGCATCATCGCATTCAGTCAGTTGTTCTCTTTCTATTCTTGATATGTAATTTATGAGTCTCTCCCATCGTATGTGGTCTTTTTTAAAGAAACAGGTTTTTACAATGCCAATATGGAAAGGCGCGTATTGGAGAATCAATTTTAAAGAAGTAAAATCGAAATGGATGAAGCTTTTGATATATTGACTGAAGAAAAAAGAAACGACGAGATAGAAGAGAAGTCTCTTGAATACGGAGGCTTTCGATGTAGTTGGATTGTACAAGCCGATGAAGCCTAAAAAGTAAAGATGAGGAGCGACAGACGGGAACTGGGGATTTTCTAGAAAGTGTAGAAAATTTCGAAGAGGGTCAGCGTATTTGCGAGACATTTCGTGTTATCAGTACAAAGTTTAGGAATGAAATAACGAGTACCTAAGACTCATAATTTAAGGTAATATTTTATAATTCAAATTTTCGTGAGAAAGTCTTCGGCGAAATACATCTGCAGTAAATTTAAGACGTGTATTGGGGATTTTCCTGAAAGTGTAGAAGATTTCGTAGAGGGTCTGTACATTTTCGAGAAATTTTGGTGATAACCATTTAAATCGAATAAAATAACTTAATTATGTAACGCGGCAATAATTAGGGGAGTAGGTATCACCCATATATGTATTTACAAATAAGTATAAAACATTAGAGACGGATGGGTATTCGGTCTGTCTGTCCCGCTACGTGATTTTAAAACAATTTAAGTAATTGACAAAAATGTTTTTTCGCTTCACTAACAGAAGCGAAAACATAAGATACGGTAAGGATTCGTTCTTAGGGTGATATTAATAAACTAATCTCAGCTGAGACTGCCCTCGAGATCATGCTCAAGTCCCTGTTTTTATATAAGAACTGTCACATAGACATGATCTTGAGGGCAGTCTCAAAGCTGAGATTAGTTTATTAATACCACCCATGGTTGTTTGACCCAATGTCACAATTCACTTTTATCGTAACATAACACATTATGACACCTGTATCCCAGAAGGGGTATGCAGAGGTGTATAGTTTAAACTCCTACGCCTCGCCGGCAATGATTAACACTTTTACTGTGTATAGAATAGGACTATAAAAACAGAGACTTGAGCATGATCTCGAGGGCAGTCTCAGCTGAGATTAGTTTATTAATACCACCCTTAGTCTTAGAAGGTTCAACCTTAAAAGAGTATATTATAAGTAGGTATTTACCTAAATTGTCAATGCAGATATACTCGTATCTAGTAATTTGATTTAGTGGATTTGGTTTGTTTATTATGTACCTTAGAGGTACGCGGAAGCGTCGTCGGTGCGGGAATCCGACTCACACTTAGCCGGTTATTAGCAATGCTAAGGCTCTATTCTATCTATAAGTATGTGATTCCTATTGGATAATTATACGCTTTGATTTCATACTAACTAGCTGAGGTTTAATATTTTACAATAGCTAATAAGCGCCTACATCTAAGTAACTAAGTAGATAGGTAGATAGGACATAGAATATGTTATCTTTGCAATTTAGTAGGTATATGTTTGTATGTACTTAGTTATGTTCGTCCACGTATGTCTAAGAAACTAGAAAAAGTACCTAAAGCAATATATATTTTTTTCTACTCCTCTACTTTAATCTGGCATTTAAATAACCAAAAAGTCTAATATAAGTACATACATAATTAAACTCTTTGAAAAAGTGTACGCTCTATGGCCTATAAAAGCATTGTTTACAAAGTGTAACTGTACTATAATGTCGCCAAAAAAGCATTGTTGTTGTTTTTTTTTTGACCTGGAAACTGGCACCTTTACTTTGTTTGGTGCCATAGATATACTATAAAAAAAAAGTATACATTTGCCGCCATTTTCCCGCGCGTTGGAAAATAAATTGGAAAATTTTTGTGTTTCGTTTCAAAACACTAAAAAGTATAAAATAAAAAGGAAAAATGGATGAAGAACTATTGATTACCATATCACACAATACCATTCAAAATTTACATCTTCATTTTTATAAATAAAATTTTTCTTTGTATAATTTTTGTTTCATTTAAAATTACGTCGTCGTAGAAAAAGTATTGTATGCAACGTTGTATAACTAGGTCAAAAAATGCTCGTGGCGTCTCTTATTGCGATGTTCGCCAAGGCTCACATCGCAACTCACGCCACTCGCATTTTTTGACCCTTCTTGTACAACTGTTGCATAATAGTATTTTATATAAGAAAAATTTTATTTATAAAAATGAAGATGTAAATTTTGAATGGTATTGTGTGATATGGTAATCAATAGTTCTTCATCCATTTTTCCTTTTTATTTTATACTTTTTAGTGTTTTGAAACGAAACACAAAAATTTTCCAATTTATTTTCCAACGCGCGGGAAAATGGCGGCAAATGTATACTTTTTTTTTATAGTATATCTATGGCACCAAACAAAGTAAAGGTGCCAGTTTCCAGGTCAAAAAAAAAAAAAAAAAACAACAACAATGCTTTTTTGGCGACATTATAGTACAGTTACACTTTGTAAACAATGCTTTTATAGGCCATAGAGCGTACACTTTTTCAAAGAGTTTAATTATGTATGTACTTATATTAGACTTTTTGGTTATTTAAATGCCAGATTAAAGTAGAGGAGTAGAAAATAGTATTTTATATTGTATTGTCTATACGAACAATAAGAATTATACACACATATAATAGCAATATAGCACCTTCTCTTTCACTAATGTTTTTCTATTTTCGTTCGTGACAGTTTTAAATATGGCGCCAAAAGATATCAATAGTTTTTTTACGGCTTTGGCCGTTGGCCCTAGATTCTGTACTTCCTTATAAATTCACAAAGTGTAACTTCCTGCCTAATGCTTATTCTAGAAAACAAGTAAGTCGAATGGAATTCCGGCTGTTGCGATGTTCTAGTGAGACTCCCAGTAGAATGCTAAGCCTCTCGTTATGTCCAGATAAGATCGCTCCGGAAATTAAGAGGAAATTGTATTTGTTTCTTATAATACAAAGTCTTGCCGTCATAATAAAATTTCATAAGCCGAATTTTGCTCGCGGACACACATAATTTTCGTCAAACGTGTAAAATGAAATGAACAAGCCTTTTAATGATGCTTTTTTCGAACACTATTGGTTTACTTTACTTCAAGGCAACTTCAAGGTCTTTGCTTTACTTCAATAAGTACCAAAGTATTATTTTCACAGTAAGCTTAAAAATGTAAAATGTCAATGGCACTAGTAAGCACTCCACACATTCACACAAAAACAAACAGATTAACTTTCTATTGATTAATACGATTTCATTCACAGAATTAGGTTCTATAATTTCTTTGTGAATTTATACTATTACTTGCTCCGATAAACTCCGATTATCTGCTGCCAAAATTGTGCTATAGAAACGCAACGTGACGCACGCGCCGAGATCGCGTCTGTCACATTTGAAAATCTGACGGTTATGAAATATTTTCAAACTTTGTGACTGCTAATAATTCGAAGCTCTAGAAAAATTGGTCAACAAATTCATTAAATAGCATTATTAATTGTGACTAATTGTGCCGAAGAGGAACTGTGGCTGTATATTAAGTGTATTTTGTGTTTTCAGTTGTTTGTAGCGCGTCTGGATATTTTTATTAATAGATGGTAAAAGCTTGGATGTTTATCGAAGAAAATGGTAAAAGTGGAGAAAGGGTCTGGTCTGGGCAGGCTGAAGGGCTCGGGTGACGGCGAGCTGGTGCCTTCCAAATGTGGTTCCACCCAGAAGATGGCTGCAAACGTGAAGGTCGTGGTGAGAGTGCGGCCGATGAACGAGAGGGAGCGGGAACGTAACAGCCGCACTGTGGTCGACGTTGTCGATGATAAAATGCTGGTGTTCGATCCAAAAGAGGAAGACCGACCGTTTTTCTACAAGGGCGTCCAACAACCGACTAAAGGTTACTTGAAGCGGGGAAACAAGGAGCTGAACTTTGTTTTTGACCATGTTTGCGGACAGGAAGCGTCGAATAACGATGTCTTTGAGACTGCCACTAAGGATATGCTGTCTGCCTTGATGGAGGGGTACAACTGTTCTGTGTTTGTGTATGGGGCAACCGGCGCAGGAAAGACATTCACTATGATTGGCAATAAAGAGCACCCCGGCATCACATACTTGACTATGGAGCATCTCTTCAGTATGATAAATGAATTTGAGAAGGATAGAGAGTTTGACATTTGTGTTTCGTATATTGAGGTAAGTGGTGATAATTTTAACTTTTATTTTTTTATTATTTTTAATTAATATTAAATAAAACATGTACCTATCATATTAGAAACTTGCTTACTTCAACGTTTTTAATATTTACTGTATGTTAGTAAATTAAAGCAATTGAATAGGTATATAATCATAATTTCAATGAAAGTATCAGTGAACATAATTGTTTATTTTTTATTGAGTATTTATTATCTTTCCACCAATCTAAATTGGAACAGCAGCATACACCTCTTTGTGGTCTTACCACAGAAATAGGACTTCCATAAATTCCATGAATAGGTATGTTCATGAAATGTTTATGTATACCTAATTTAAATATCAGTTTATTTTTACTTATTTTAATTTAAGTAATGAATTCTAATAAAATAAAATTAAGTATAATATCATTTGTAGTAACTAAAGAAAGTTTTATAGATTACTTAATTCAATGTGTTTGTTTTATATTTAACCTAATTCACCAACCCAGAATGTAGAATAGGTAAGTTAAAAAATAAAGATACCTGTATCACAACACAGAATAAGATTTTCAAAAAAACTTTAACAGGTATACAACGAAAATGTGTATGATCTGATCAAGCCATCGAAAACACCGCTACAACTCCGAGAAGACAACAAGTATGGAGTAATGGTTGCTGGTCTTACGTTGAATAACATCAAGACAGCCCGTGAGCTGCTCAATATGCTGGAGAATGGCAACAAGAATCGTACCCAGCATCCTACTGATGCTAATGCGGAGAGTTCTAGAAGCCATGCTGTATTTCAGGTACTTTTAAGATGTACAAAATTCTTTTAAAAAAATATTCTCTTTAAATACACTCATAATTAAATACTGTGCTCATTATACTATATTGTGACATTGAATAATACTGTGCAGCTTATCCAAAGTCCCTTAAAGTTTATTAAAAAAAACTTCTTTACACCAAAATGATGTCTTAGTAACAATGTAATTTTTTGACACACCACCACTGACTTCTCTGTTTTTGGGAGGTAAGTTTGATTTGTGAGGAGAGCTTCTCTGTTAAATTTTTAAGGACATGAGCAATGGACAGCGAATTTTTAAAACATAAACCAACATAATGTAAAAAAAACAATGCATCGAGTTTATTTAAAGTAGCAGAAGAGGAAAGAGAATAAAAAATAAAATATTATTATACTTATGCATAATTTATATGCATATTTTGAGACTCAAGCACTAGCTCACAGTTGCTTCTCTATTGGTATTTTATAGGATACATATCAACAAATCTTTACTATTCTAGTATTACCCTTGATTATTATCAGTAGGTATTGTTTTTATTTGTCTGTAATAAATGCTAAATTATTATTTTTAATTTATAGTTTGTTTTTCGTATTCTTAGTTTAAAGGCTGTTTATGTTATGTGTATTAACTAACATCTTATTCCCCCAGGTATACCTAAAAATGAGTTACAAGACGAGCAGCCAGGTCCGCATAGTGAAGTTGTCGATGATCGACCTGGCGGGCAGTGAACGGGCCTCAGCCACCGGCTGCGTAGGCGAGCGGTTCAAGGAGGGAGCCAACATCAATCGCAGCTTGCTCTCTCTTGCCAACTGCATCAACAGACTAGCTGATGGCAGCAGCTATATACCTTACAGGTACGACATTCTCCTTCCTCTACTATCCCCTGCAAAATTTACTTTTATATTGTAGACTGTGGTTCCTTAGAAGACCTATGGAACACCCGTCCACACGAGCTCTGGTGTGCGCGTGGAAAAACAAAAGGGGGCGGCCCAATGAGACCTGGCGACCCTCGGTTGACCGAGAGTTGATAACTCTCGGCATGTCATGGGAGCAAGCTACAGAGGCCGCAAAAGATCGCGAGGAGTGGAAATCTGTTATTCAAGCCCTATATCTCAATAGGGGATAAAATAATTAGAAGAAGAAGAAGAAGAGACAGTGGTTCACCCTTGACTTGCACCAATGAGTTATTAATTGATCTCAAGTGCAGTTTTCACTAACACATGTGGCTCGATCGTTATAGTGTAGACGGCGATACGGTTCACCACCTATCACGTTGGTCTAACAGAAAGCTCGGTGATGTGTAGGTACTTAGTTCATCTTGCGATGGATGTGCCTCTGGAACTGAATTGGAATATAGTCCTTAGCTTATATTATATGCTCGCGTTTGACCACAATCTCACGCTTACTTAGATATAGGGTTCCAACAATAGATTTACGTTGCAATTTGCAGCCGCAGTAGATATCTCCCGCAGGTACGATATGATAGAAATGATTTTATAAAAGTTTTTCGCGCGCGATTTCCGCTTGGCCTTTTTTTAAACATTCATCAACGTCGGGACTTGAACCTGGATCTCCAGATTGTGACCCCAATACTTCAATCACTAGACCACAGAGACTGTCTAGCTGCGTGGCTTAAGTTTAATTTGCGTGTTTGTGTGATTTTTTATTGACTTCGAAAATGTTTTAAATCATGCTGAAATTATAACTGTTTTATGATGTCTGTGTACTTGAAACATACATATTCTTGCAATAAAAGAATACAAAAGTAATTCATTTTATAATACGTATAAAATATCAATACGAATGTAAACAAATAAATAAATTCTTGTCTCGTCACCCTGAAGGTGATTTTAAAAAACTTAGATCGTAAATGAAAGGTTACTGCTCTGCCTGAAATCTTATTATAACGTTCTAATGTAGTTATATTTACGTCTCATTTTACGAGAATATAAAATTAAGTTTTTATAACTTATTTAAGTAGTATTTTTCGGTTTGTCCTCTTATTTTCGAGGAGAATTTAAGTAGCAATGTACTCGTAAATAAGTATCCATGTTGGTATGCAGTTACTTTTATTATAAGTGACTTAAGATGTGTGCGTAAAATTCATACTTGGCATTTATATTTCTAAATTTCCTTTAAGAATACACACATGTATGTTATGTGCACATATCTTAAGTCACTTATAATAAGTGACTTATACAAAGGACAATCTCACAATGTGATTTCGACAATGTCCCCATCGGGAAAATTCCCGATGGTGAGCCGTACGTTCTAACCAGTAGACCACAGTGGCTGTTATGATTATCTTCGCACTTCCTCTGTCTTTGCACACGCCCATTGCAGTCATCAGAACAGCAGGCTCTGCGTGGCAACTCGCGAGGGTTTCGACCAAGACGCAGCGAATGTTATCTATGTGGATTTAAATATCTTTATTCAGTAGGTTACATAGCCACACCTTGACTGGTCATTTTTTACATAACCGTCTCACTACCTGTATAGCTGGGGAAAAGAACGTCCAAGAAAAACTTTGGCACAGGGTCCATTAAAACAAAATATTGTTATACAATTTAGTAATTTGGCTGCCTAATATCAGATCCCAGACAGCTAATCCCATGTATTCATATCTTCTAGATAATCACTAATGTTACAATAACCTTTTTTACAAACTTTCTGTTTAATTACTGTCATACACGTTATATACAGGGTGTTAGTGACATCGTATCGAATACTGAAGAGGATGATTCCACTTGATATCGACTGAGAATCATGGCCTGAATCATCCCTTAAAGTTTTCGTTACGATGTCACTATGACTCTGTAGATAGACGTCGTACGGCTATTGGTCAAACTATCAACCCTCGATATAATTCTGCTGGCCATCACACTCAAAAAATTCAAATTCAAAAATATCTTTATTCAATAGGTAACATAGTTACGCTTTGAATCGTCAATTTTACATAACGAACGTCTCATCCGCCTAAAACTACTGCAGCTTTTCACAACCTGTATAGCCGGGGAAAAGAAGCTGCAAGAAAAACCTCGGCACAGGGCCCTAGACGTTCTTTAAAAAAATAAAAATAAACATAAAATATTGGTATACAATTGAGTAATTTAGCTGCCTAGTATCAGTTCTCAGACAGTTAATCCCATGCATTCATATCTTCTAAATAATCACTAACTTTATAATAACCTTTTTTGTAAAGTTTTTGTTTAACTACTGTCTTAAAACAGTTGAAAGGCAAATTCTGAATGTCAATGGGAATCTTATTGTAAAAACGTATACATTGCCCCTTAAAAGATTTAGTAACCTTGTGTAATCGACTGACTTGTAAAGCAAGTTTATTTTTATTCCGGGTATTAACTATGTGCCGATCGCTATTTTTTGCAAATAATCCTATATGTTTTTTTACATATATTAAGTTTTCAAAGATATATTGTGATGCCAAAGTTAAAATATTAATTTCTTTAAATTAATTTCGTAACTGCAAGCAGCAAACTAACGCCACACATACTCCCACAGAGATTCGAAGCTCACTCGCCTCCTCAAAGACTCTCTGGGCGGCAACTGCAAAACAGTCATGATTGCCAACGTGTCACCCTCGCACATCAGTTACGAAGACACGTACAACACTCTCAAATACGCGGCAAGAGCCAACAAGATCCAACTGAGTATTAAGAAGAACATAGTCGACGGCGACATGAGACTCAGTCAGTACGTGAAGATTAATGAAGAACTGAAGAAACGCGTCAAGGAGCTGGAAGCGAAGTTGCTGCAGCCCCAGAAAGGTACAGTATAGACATATAATAAGAAATAATACTACGTATAGCCTCCGTGGTCTAGTGGTTAGAGCGTTAGGCTCACGATCCGGAGGTCCGGGTTCGAGTCCCGATGGGGACATTGTCGAAATCACTTTGTGAGACTGTCCTTTGTTTGGTAAGGACTTTTCAGGCTTGAATCACCTGATTGTCCGAAAAAGTAAGATGATTCCGTGCTTCGGAGGGTACGTTAAGCCGTTGGTCCCGGCTATTAGCCGTAAAAACACCTCCACCAACCCGCATTGGAGCAGCGTGGTGGAGTATGCTCCATACCCTCTCCAGTTGTTTGAGGGGAGGCCTGTGCCCAGCAGTAGGACGTATGTATAGACTGTTTATGTTACTACGTATAGAACGGCAACTCCGCTCCCGACCAGCGGCTGAGCTAACTCTACCTCACCGCCGCTCGGACATAAGTCCCTTCCGGTTGTCTTTAATCGTATGGCGTCAGACGTCACACACACATAAACAGGTTCGCGCGTACGAAAAAGATGGTGCGACGACTTAGACTGCTTTTTGAAACGGCACGAACAAGCTGCAGACCAAATTGGAGATGTCCTTAGAAAAGGTTCAATACGATCTACTCTGAACCAGCGTGCGTGTATGAAGCGATTGATGAATGTGGAGGAAGCAAGAGAAGTGTGTCAGGATCGAAGCAAATGGAATTCTATAGTCTCTGCTTACCCCGGTGGGAAATAGGCGTGAGTTTATGTATGTATGTATGTATGTACGAACAAGCTGGGGATAGGGAGGAGTGGAAGAAAGGAAGAGAGGCATTTGCCCTGCAGTGGGACACCGAGGGCTATTAATAATAGTCCGGGACTCCATAGGCCCGAGATATGGAAACGACTACATAATAATACGCGCTACACTGCAGCTGTACAAGTGTGCTATATCCTCTGCCGAAGGTTGTCTGGGAGAGATGCTCTTAGTGATAAGGCCGCCTTTGCCCACCTTAGAATAAGTTTATCCTGTAAATGTGTAAAGTGTGCAATAAAGTAATAATAATTTGTTTTGTAGATGTAGACAGCAAGCCAGTGTCTACAAAACTGACTGAGGATCTGAAGAAGAAGGTGAAGGAATTGGAAACCAAATTGACACTGTCCTATATTAAAATTGAGAAAGGTGAGTTACATTTTACGCGCGCACGCACTTATTATCTATGATCGTATTATTTTCGCATTTGTAATACATACATTCCGCAAACACTGTGACTTGTAACAAATGCTGTGGAGGCTGATATCCGATTGGATTGGATGGATTGGTCATGGCCTTAGAAGACCTGTGGAACACCCCACCCGTCCCGACGAGCTCTGACCTGGCGTGCGCGTGGAAAACGCAAAAGGGGCGGCCCAAAGAGACCTGGCGACCCGCGGTTGTCTGGGAATTAAAAACTCATGTCATGGGAGCAAGCTATAGAAGCTGCAAAAGATCATGAGAAGTGGAAATCTGAAGGGCTGAAATGGCCACATCGAAGCATTCATCTAAGAAAGCAATATTGCTATTTGACATTTGTTTGCATTGCGCACTTACTTTTATATGCGCAAATTGCAATATTGCTTTCTTAGATGAATTGCTTCGATGTAGCCATTATAGCCCCCCTGGTGTGCGCGTGGAAAACGCAAAAACGCCAGAAGAAACCTGGCGACGCGCGGTTGACCCGGAACTAAAAACTCGGCATGTCATGGGAGCCAGCTACGGAGGCTGCAAAAGAACGCGAGTAGTGGAAATCTGTATTGCGAGCTCTACATCCCAACAGAAGACCACGGAATTCCACTTACTACGATCCTGAAACAAACTTTCGCTTCCTCCTCTCTCATCAAAGACTTCATGCATGCTCGCCGGTTTAGTATACTCTTGAACTGGCCTTTCTTTATTTGTAACTAGCGATGCTGAGGAAAAAATTAAATTATTTACGTTACGACATCACATTAAAAACCTCAAAAATAACAGTACTTATTTATCCACTATTTAATGGATGTTATTATTATTGCGTATGGCAGATAAATATCCTGCTTGGATCAAATATCCAGCTTAAGCTCCCTTAACCAAGTCTCTGCTGCATCCGTCACACAATGCAGCTCGGCTATACCACCTGGGAACCGGTGCAGAGGGCACTCGTTCACTATGTGAGATATGGTTTGGTCCGGGTGACCACATTCACAGTAATGGATGTTATTATACATATAAACCTTCCTCTTGAATCACTCTTATCTGTCAAAAAACCGCATCAAAATCCGTTGCGTAGTTTTAAAGATTTAAGCGTACATATGGATATAGGGACAGAAAAAGCGACTTTGTTTTATACTATGTAGTGATATTTGTATGTTTTCTTCAGAGAACAACAAGATGGAAGACATGAAGAAGAAGATACAGGAGCTGCAAGCTAAGCTGTCATTGTCTAGTCTCAGGGACACCACAAAGGAGAAAGGTACGTGTGAAATAACTGCTTGAGCTCATTTTCCTTCATCATATCCGCAGCTTTGAAAATTGATTGTGACTTCGACTTTTTTTTATTTATTAAATTCAAATACACTATTACACAACATTATTGAACAGCCTCCGTGGTCTAGTGGTAAGAGCGTTAGGCTCACGATCTGGAGGTCCGGGTTCGATTCCCGCGCAACGCGGCGTGACGCCTCGCGTCTCGCTGAACGCGGCCTAATAAAAGAAGCGGGTGAAAAGCTAATGTACGAGTAGTATATTGGAGTCTCTCTATGTGTGGAAAGCTTGGAGCTCTTAATCCGTGGCCAGACGATTTATCACCCCGGTGGAATTTCCCCAGATCTCCGCCTACTGGCTTTGGGGACATTGTCGAAATCACTTTGTGAGACTGTCCTTTGTTTGGTAAGGACTTTTCAGGCTTGAATCACCTGATTGTCCGAAAAAGTAAGTTGATTCCGTGCTTCGGAGGGCACGTTAAGCCGTTGGTCCCGGCTATTAGCCGTAAAAACACCTCCACCAACCCGCAGTGGAGAAGCGTGGTGGAGTATGCTCCATACCCTCTCCGGTTGATTGAGGGGAGGCCTGTGCCCGGCAGTGGGACGTATATAGGCTGTTTATGTACACTTACATGAAATTCACGTTACGACTCTGAAACCTCTCTGGTTGGACTTTGGACTTGTCCTGCAGCAACTTTTCCTCGGCTATACAGGTTGACATGCCTCAGTAATTTTGGGCGGATGAGATGTTCGATAAAACATTATTATCATATAAAAAGTGGTCTTGATTCCTGTAGATACCTCCTAATTTTGTTTTAAGTTATACCTGTTATTTATCTTAAGTACAGTTTTCACTAACACAGTTGTAACACCCTTAAGAATGCACTTCATCACCAGCCCATTAAAGTCCCCACTGCTGAGGCACGGGCCTGCCCTATGGATGGATAGGGACAAGAATGCACTTAATGGTCGACAATTATAGACGGCGATACGGCTCTCCACCTATTGGTCTAATAGGAAGCTTGGTGAGGTGTGGGTACTTAGTTCATCTTGCGATGGATGTACCTCGGGCTACACCATTGGGATATAGTCGTGAGCTTATGTTAACCTGTCATTTTCTTATCTGCCGAAAAGGAAAGGGACGGATGATTGACAGATCTTCGGATTTTTGTATCTATAGCTGTTAAAATGTGACACCCAATATTATTATTTTTTGTTCATTGAATTGAATAATAAAAATATATCCTATGGAAGTACGTACTTGTAAAAAAGCAGTTATGGAATGGCTACATATGTTGACTTATGAAGAAACTGAAGGAATCCTACTAAGAATTCATTGACTCTGTTTTTGTGTAGAATACACACGAGGTGATTGCAGGTGGGTGGGTGCCACACCCACCATCATCGCTCAAACGTGTATAGTTAGTGGAAGCTGCTTCTATAGCAGCTCACACGCACGCACGCACGTACGCACAACACGCGCACACACACACGCACACACACACACACACACACACACACACACACACACACACACACACACACACACACACTCTTGTTTCTAGTTTTAAGTTGGTTTATATTTTATTAGTTCTAGTTTTTATTTTATTATTCTCCGATTGTGCCATCCAAAGGGAGGTTGCGAGTCATTCCCAACACAAGTACTACTGTTACTTACTGGGAAGTCTCGTCAGCGAACTTTGTTATGTTTTTATGAATAAATATTTTTTTTTGTTCATGTTTTGTAAGATCCAAATTGTACGTAGAATTGTGTTTTTTTAAACTAAAACAAACATCCGAGAATCGCATTGAATATTGGCAGTAGTTCGGGGACAATAGAACAAAGCGCGTGTGAACTGATCATAAATATTGAATTTTTTTTTGCGTGTCACAAAATAAAATATGATTTTCTTTATTTGGTGTATGGCATTTACAAACTGTGACCACTACATATATTGTTATCGGTGGTTTCAATTGGTTTTTGTCATTTTATAGAAAGTGCAGTAATATTACATTAAAAATTAAAAAAGAAAAGTATAATACATAGCCCTGTGCTCAGCAGTGGGACGTATATAGGCTGTTTATGTATGTTTATGTAATAAATAATACATAAAAATAGCAGGTCACAAAATTTAAATTTCGAATGATTTAATATTCCGGACGACGTCAAACCGTCAGAGGTACATCCATCGCAAGATGAACTACATACCCACACATAACCGAGATTCTGTTAGACCAACGTGATAGGCGGTGAGCCGTATCGCCGTCTGTAATGGTCGAGCCAACTGTGTTAGTGAAAACTGCACTTATGATTAATTAATAACTCATTGGTGCAAGTCCGTTACCGGGGTACGAACCAGCGAGCTCCCTGCTTGCAAGCTAGTGAACCACAGGAATACAGTGATATATTTCTTTCTTATTATAACCTATTGTATTATCTCTATCAGGATGGCGCGAGCGCATTCTCGCGGAGGAAGAGAGCCACAGCTTGCTAGAACAGGAGCTGCTCACCCTGCAGAGCAGGCGGCGCGTGCTGGCGCTGCGGCACCGGCTGCGCTCGCGCGCCTTCACGCACGTCGCGGAGCTGGCGCACCGCTCCTCCACTGAGGCCATGGAGCAGGTAACGTATATACAATCCTGAAAATACATTTTATGCAGGGTGTTAGTGACATAGTACCGAATACTAAGGGGGATGATTCAGCTCATGATTGAGTTATTGAGTTAACATCAAGTGAAATTTTCTATTGCAAAAGTATGGAATAAAAAATAATTTTAAAATACACAAAAATTATGTAATTTGCGAAGAAAGAAAATGGTGCTAATTCCTGTAAATACCATCTAATTTTATTTTAAGTTATATCTGTCATTTTCTTATCCGCCGAAAAGGAAAGGGACGGGTAATAGACAAGCATAAAATTTATGGAACACACGTCAATTTTAAGCACAAATCTAAACCAACCGTCTAAAAATTTTACATCCGTCAATAACCCGACACAGTTAAGTAGACAGCACGACAAACGGATTGCATACCAGCGACGTACCTTTTGATTCGCCCGGGTTATTCATTCATTCACTCATTCTTCCTAAAATTAAGAGCTGTGAATCATCCGTCCCTTTCCTTTTCGACGGATATGAAAATGACGGATATAACTTTAAATAAAATTAGGCGGTGTCTGCAGGAATCGGGGCCAATATCCCACTTACATATCCTTAAAAATTATGTCTTAATGTAGATGACTATACATGTACATCTTCTCTCTTCTATCGTGTGGGTTGTGAGGTGGATTACCAACCTCATCAACCCCGGTGTCAGGGTTATTATTGAGCCGCCAAAAGCCCCCGACTGGTTCATTGAACAACTACTTAATTACTTTAGTAAGTTACTTCAGTTTTACAATTGCTTCAGTATTTATGTATGTATAAATACGTAAACATACGCATAAAGACAAGTTGCAATTACTGTTGATACGAAGTCCTCAGACGGATATGATAACCTTATGGTGACAAAGGATCAGCCTATCGTCCATAACAACTGTTCGTCATAGTAGAAAGGACACAATTGGGTAGTATCCTGGGTCAAAGATAAATTATGAAATTGTGATTACTAAATAAAGACAGATCTCAAACTGAAGAAAAACACTTTCTTTTCACGTAATAAGTCCCACATTTTATCACGTTTTTCTATTACGTCATAGTGTGCTTTTTCATACTAATTCCATAGTAATTTCACGTTTTGACGTTTGGTAGCAAGAGACTGATTTGACCAGTTGGAAAGTAGCTTATTCTGTTAGATTTTACTTAAGCCTAGGCTGTTTATGTATGTTTATATATTTTTTAAATCCCTCCTTTAGATGTGCAACGAAGACATACCGCGTCAGGAGCGCGCTGCTGACAGCTATAAGAAACAATCCCTGAAACTCGACGCCAAAATCCTGGGCGCGTGGACCAAATGGGAAGTCAGTCGCAAGAAGCTCTACAGCCTCTTCAACAGCGCCCTGGCGGACTGCCCCGACATGATCGACTTCATAGAGAAAATCAAGATGCAGAGCACAATACGGCAGCTGGAAGCCAGTGACGATTTAAGACATAAGCTGTTGACCATAGAAAACGAGGAAATAAACGCTTTCACAGAATATATGAGTGACATGCCCAATATGCTGAAGAAGTTGTACTTGACGCTCAAAGGATACGACAGAGCGACGCCTGCCATGACGGCAGAATATCTGGAAATCATGAAGAAAGCCAAATCTGCCAAAGGTATCTCGTGGTCGGACGACGATTGCTCCAATACTGACACTCAGTTCAAAGCCATATGCACTCTCAACTTAGAAAAGCCAGTTTCTCAAGAATATCTGTCAGGTAAAAGGGATGTAAACTCAACTTTAGATATGATGACGGACAGCGAGGATTTGACAGACTTAGAGAATATAGAACCAATAAGATTATCAGCAAAGAAGCGTAAAGGTACTCCGATAAAGTTGATGAACAACGAAACGATTATTATTAATGATTCGTTAGAGAGTCTCGATACTACGAGAACGATGAACTCTGCTAAGAAAGTGAAGAGGGAGTTTGATGCTTCGTTCGATGTGGAGAACTGCGGGTTGTTGCAACCTAAGGATCTGAACTCTACGTTTGACATGGCGGGTAAGATGGAGGCCTTGAAGAAACAGTTCAAGACGGATGCCAAGCCTCCTGCCAACCTCCCCGTGAAGAGAGAACTTGTGGACAGGACAAACACTATGCAGAGAAGCGTCAATTTTAATAGTGGTAAGAAATATTTTGACTTACGTAGATTTATAGGCGTTTTTACGCCCGAAATTTCTAATTTGGTGTGCAGTCACAAGTCATAATAGTTGCCAGGTTTCATGAGGTCTCTGTAACCCACAAGAGAGATGAAGATTACTAACGAGTCTTCTCTTGTACGTCACAATTTCTGTCGGTTTTTACGACCTGTCCGGGAAGATAAGCAGCTTAACGCGTTCAATGTTATATATCCGCTCGCAGTCCAGCGTGGAATAAGAATAAAAACTAGAAGCTCAAATGCAGGCGGCGGCACTGTTGCGTGTTTCTAAATTTTGATAGTTCTCCGTACTGTCCAGGTAAAATATGTGATCAATTGCTATAAAATGTGGACCAACGTAGAGTGTGTCCTGTCTGAAGGACAAATATAAAAAAGCCATCAGTTGGAAAGCCAGATTTGATTGAAAATAAGTTTTTCTAAGTTTTCTTCTTTGCGATCTTTGGGGAATAAATATAACGCTATAGGATACGAAAAGGATATAGTGTAAAAATATAACTAAAACAATATGTTTGTTTACTCAAATAGCATGGGGATCTGGCAAAATTTAAGAACACTCAATAGGAGCGACACCTGATAGGAGAAATAGGCAGTTTTTATTCTCATTATCATCTATCTACTCAGCCGGTATTATATGCACGTGGAGCCTATGCCCATTACACACAGTGAATACTATTTATGTGGATAAACGTCGTACGGCCATTTGCCGAATAATAATATTGTCTCAGCAGCCTCCGTGGTCAAGTGGTTAGAGCGTTGGGCTCACGATCAGGTCTGGGTTCGATTCCCGATGGGGACATTGTTGAAATAACTTTGTGAGAGTCTCCTTTGTTTGGTAAGGACTGATTGTCCAAAAACAGTAAGATGATTCGGTGCTTCAGCAAAGGCACGTTAAGTGATTGGTCCCTTCTGTTAGCCGTAAAAAACACCTCTACCATCTCGCACTGGAGCAGCGTGGTGGAGTATGCTCTATGCCGCCTCCGGTTGATTGAGGGGAGGCGTGTGCCCAGGAGTGGGACGTATAAATTCTGCTTATGTAATATTGTCTCCCCCCTCAGCCCGGGTAGTGAAGCCGGTAGTGGGCAAGGCGCTGCCGCAGCGGCGGCCGGCCACGGCGGCGCGCGCCGGTTTCGGATCCAGCCTGTCCAGAGACGGCACTCCCCTCACCAGGAATGTACAAGGTAAAATATGCACATAAACAATTATAAGTTAATTAGTTAGTTTTTGAATGACACTTCGGCGCGTCTCATTGAGGCAACTGGCGATCCAAGAGCTGGCAGCTTTTTTCCGCAGAGAATAGGCCTGGCAGTTCAGAGGAAATGTTGCCAGCGTTTTGGGCGCTCTGCCTCAGTGTGCCGCGCTGGAAGAAGTATTCTATTTATAATAAGCTGGTGTTGTGTTTATTGTTATTTTTTTTATCTCATTTATCTATTATGTACTTAATAAATTATTATAAGTTTATGCCGTCGTTGCCAATTTAAAAGCTCTTATGTGTCGCCTCCACCCAATTTCTTTTTTGTCAGGATCGAATTGTATTTTGCTCCTAAAACATTTAGTACAAACTCTTATCTACGTAAATATCAATTATCTTTTAATATTTTTTAACACAGTCATACAAAAAAGGTTTTTTAATTTTTGTAAAATTGACACAATTGCACATAATAGATTTTAAATTTTTATAATATTTACTATTTATTTATTGAAATATATAAATGGAAAGGTAACTTTATTGATAATAACAGTTATTAGGGTAATTTTAGAAAAACACACTGAAAAACTAATTGATCCATTCCATGTGAGTGTTGTAAAAAATAACAATATATATATATATATATATTTTTTAATAACATCTAACTGAAAAACTAATTGTTCTATTCCATGTCCGTGTTGTGCCGTCTATAACCAACTAACAGAGAGTGTAAACCGTGGGAGGACGAATGTAACTCAAAAATCAGTGGGTTTCAAAGCTGTACGTGCGCGAGAGAGGATGCAGACGCACCCATATTCAAGACCTACGCCGCTTGCGCAGAGGAAATGACGTAAATCTCGTAACTAGCGACACTACGTCATGACGTAAAGGTGCTGATGGCGTCACCAGACCGTGCTGTATATAATGAAGAAAGAAGATTAGTGTAGATATTATGTATTGGAAATCGGGGTTCTCAATAAAACATCCCGCGATGTTGAGGTTTCATTGGGTTTTATATAAGCTGGTACTATTATTGTTACATTCTCATCTTGCCTCTTAGCTTTAGCTAATTCTTCTAGGTAATAAATCTAGGAATGGTTAGAGCACGCGTTCTTTTGTTTTATGTCCTATGCCTTTTTGTTTTTTTTTCTTTTATGTTTTCTTAATTCAAATACCTTTGAATGTACTGCATCGGAATATTTATGTTCTAATTTTGAATTTCTTATTTAGATCTAAATAAAAAGTGCAAATATCAGAGGGGTTAAAAACGCCACATCGAAGTAATTCATCTAAAAAAGCAATATCGCATATAAAAGCATTTGCGCATATAAAAGTAAGTGCCGTAATGCACACAAATGCCAAATATTTCTTTAGTAATATTTCTTTTTTAGATGAATTGCTTTGATGTGGCCTTTTTAACCCCCATCTGGTTCAATGACAAAGTTGTGATTCTGAAAATTAGTCTCCAATCAATGCGGGGCTAATGGACCACTAGCTGTTACCCGCAACTTCGTTCGCGTGAAACCCTACTATTAAGACTATAGAAGTTTCATACAAACTTTACCACCCCTTTTTTGCCCTCAGAATCCCGTTTTAGTGACGTTTACGTCTTAAAAGGAAACCCTTTGCAAGAGACTCTTAGCACTTCTACGTAGTTTATGAGATTTCGATTCAGTTAGTGACTTTTCGCTTTTATATATATTATTATAGATTTTATTAAGCACTAGAGCGTTTGCTTTAACCTGCTTTGTTTTATAAGATTGTACATGGTATAAGGATATAAACGATACGAATGCTATCTACGTCGATGGACGTCTTCGATATAATTCGCACCGCGCTCGACGCGGTTGCCGTGCAGAGCCTACTGGTATGCTCAATCGTACGACAAGCCGCCATTGCTAGCCTTTTGATGACGTAAGTGTTACCACTGTGTTACCATTAAATTGGTATCTCCAACATTCCAAGGACGTAAATTTATTGAAAATCAATCGAATTACTGACTAATGAATGTAATTACTATTACTTGTCACTTATATAAAAATCATAAAAACTTTAAGTAAATCTTTTACTAAAAAAATCCTTGTAAAGTAAATATAAAAACATTGGTCGTAAGTAATTTATTTTTTACAAAATGGCAAACGCAGGGTAGGGTGACGTCAGCTGGGATAACCTTGAAATATTAGCTGTCACTTTTGAGCATACCTGATTTTCTTATACCATGCGATTATAAAAGAAATCAACCATAAATCGTCCAAATGTCCACCATTAACGAGACCTGTTTATTGAAATAGGCAAATAAATTTTTCACTGCGGTTTTGGTGTTTATTACTCGTTCGATATTCAGTGACCTATTTTGGTAAACCCTCCATACAACTTTTGCCAATCTCTTTTTCTAGATCAACACACAAAATGAACAAGTATGTACATCTGATCAGTGCCCTGTTTATCAAAACTTACAAGCCCTGTATTACAAGAAATTTCCTTGTAAAAAAAATGTCATTATTACAAGAATGTGTTTATCAAAACTACACATGTAACTTGCATGTTACAAGTGTCAATATTTATTTTACAGGTATAATTTACAATCGCTCTACTTTTTTGATAATTTACACGTACTCGTGAGTAACTTGTAGCTTGTGAACGTGTAGACTTGTAAGTTTTCATAAACACAGCACTGGTCCACATGATTTCTCTTTAAATCGAGCCCTGGAGTTTGAAAGTCGCTTATGAAACGATGCTCCATACATCGTTTATTTTACGTGTAGATTCCTCGATACCCAAGCTAGACGATATTTGGAAAATTCATTCATTTGAGAAGTGCCTTTGAGCGTGTATGGCGAAACGCTTTGATACGCGAAAGCGTATGAAATGTGGTATTTTGCGATACAGTTTGCTTTCTATGTGCTTAGTTATTTTGTATTATCCGTAAACCCATGGATTCATACAAAGTTCTTTGTTTAAACTCAAATGTAACTCAGTTAATGAATAAAAATGTATACAGGATGCTTGTGACACTGTAACGAAAGCTGGGGGATGATTCAGACTATTCTGAGTTGATATCAATTGGAATTTCCTGTCGAAATATTGTGAAAATATTTTCAGTCCCGTATTGTATTTCAAAAGAAACATGGTAGTATATCGCCTGTTCGCGTGGTTCTATTTACATAGAGGCGCAGCAAAGTCTCAAAATCTTAATTAAATATTTTCGACTATAAAAACACTACCACCGTTTTTAGTACAATCAAGTAGACTATCTATTTTTTTCTTCGTTACGGTGTCACTAACGCACTGTGTTATTACTACACAATTTTTTGTAAGAGGGATTTTAAATGATCACCTGTGCTTTAGGGAAACACGAAGAGAAAATGAAATCGAAAAAAAATCAAATTGTCAAGCCGGGACGAGCGTGTTAACCTTTACACCACCGGCTTAATGACAATATATATATAATTAAAGCACATAATAACGGGTTCTTACCGCGTTTAAATAGGGATATGAGACTCCCGATATTTCGTGTGCGTCAAGCTAGCGGCCTCAAAAAAAATGGGCACGAAAAAATAATTTGACCATACCAAAAATTAGTACTCTTACTGAAAAAAATAGTGCCTGTTGTAAAAAAAATAGCCGCCAAAATCGCCAAATTTCGCTCACCGTCAAGCTAGCAAGTGCAATAAAACATGGCTATAAATCCAGAACCGTGATGGTACTAATTTTTTTACAACAGGTACTATTTTTTTCAATAAGAGTACTAATTTTTGGTATGGTCAAATTATTTTTTCGTGCCCATTTTTTTTTTATTTCGATTTCATTTTCTCTTTTAGGGTGGTATTAATAAACCAATCTCAGCTTCGAGACTGCTCTCAAGATCATGTCATTGTGACAATTCTCATATAAAAACAGAGACTTGAGCCTTGAGGGCAGTCTCAGCGGAGATTCGTTTATTAATACCACCCTTAAAGTGATTTTAGAAGCAAAAGCAGACAAGGTTTTGTTTAAGAATTATGTAATTCTGATATTAGTAATACGTTTTTTTATGTAAATGTACGAATGATTTCCTAGCTTTAATATTTTGTAACCGTTTTCGTGTGATTAAGAAGAATGTATCTATTTATTAATATAAACGACGAAGATTTAAAGTTTACAGGTTTATTGTTTTGATAACGAAGTGTAATAATTGTTAAATGTACTTTAGGATATTTTTGATAAATAGTTGTATAACTTTTTTGACGATTAGTATTGATAACACATCTAGTGTATTATTATTACCAGTAATTTTAGAATATAACAGCTTTTTAACCGCAGTTCATATGCAGCTAACCATAAAATAGTTTCTGTCAAACTACCTAACTACAATTATGTGCTAATTCCTGTAAATACCATCTAATTTTATTTTAGGTTATATCTGTCATTTTCTTATCCGCCGAAAAGGAAAGGGACGGGTAATCGACAAGCATAAAATTTATGGAACACACGTCAATTTTAAGCACAAATCTAAAACAACCGTCTAAAAATTCGCCCGGGTTATTCATTTATTTACTCATTCTTCCTAAAATTAAGAGCTGTCAATCATCCGTCCCTTTCCTTTTCGGCGGATAAGAAAATGACAGGTATAACTTAAAGTAAAATTAAGAGATGTCTGCAGGAATCGGGGCCATTGTCCATCTTATTCTGATATTTATTTCTGATAATTTACATTGTTTTATCGCTAATAAGGTGTTTATGGTAATGAATGATAGACGAACATGTCATAAGCTCACGACTATATCCCAATTGGGGTAGTCAGAAGTACATCCATCGCAAGATGAACTAAGTACCCACACCTCACCAAGCTTTGTATTAGACCAACGAGATAGGTGGTGAGCCATATCGCCGTCATGTCATATGGTAGACGGGGAATATTGCTCCCCGCGCTTTATCACGCTCTAACACTTGGTGGTTCTGAGTGACAGAAAAGGATAGATGCATATGAAAGTGCGATGCGGCGCGGCCAGAATAATAAGGACCTTGGTACACGCTACTACTAGGCCATCCGCAATTTTTTCAAGATGTCGCACTACAATGGAAATATACAAGTTGTTGGCGACATCGTAACGTAAACTGAGGGGGATGATTCAGACCATGATTCTGAGTTAATATCAAGTGGAATTTCCCGTCGCAAAATTACTGTTGTTTTTTAGTTTTTTTAAATTATACTTTTGCGATGTAAAATTCCACTTGATATTAACTTAGAATCATGGTCTGAATCATCCCTTAAAGTTTTCGTTACGATGTCACTAACATCCCGTATTATTATTGTAGGTATATTGCTTATAGATGAGCCAAGAGAAAGAAAAAAACAGAAACCTATTTTCATTAGAAATGAGAACATTGATAGTTTTTAACATCATTTCTGTGAAATTGTGTGAGGTACTTTACATATTTAAGTCGCGAGAAACTCGATGCGCGAACGAGGAACCTTACGCCGTCTGTCAAATTTGACAACTCGCGCTTTGAATTTTTCTCGCCCTGTTCGCGCAGTTAGCGTGCTAGGGTGCTAGGCCTGCTGATGTAGTACAAAGGACTCACAGTTTATACTTATTCATAGTATTGTATTGTATTTTGTAGACGTAATTGTATTCTGAATTTAAGGTTAATAAAACGAATGACTGATGTATTTAATAGACTTTTATAAAGATTATTTGTAACTTTTTACTGACTTATGATTGTGTGGAAGTTTGATTAAAAATAGTACATATTATATGACATGTTTTATTGATGTTATTTTATTAGCCCAGCTATGGTATAATAAAATAATTTCATTTTAGATTAGCTTTCCTGCTGACGTCATCAGTTACCATTATTCGTATTTCCAATATTCTAAGGAAATTTATTATTGGAAATTAAATAAAAGAATAACGTAACTATTTGCTTTCACTTATCACATTATACATAACGTAACACCACGCCTGTATCCCGAAAGGGGTAGGCAGAAGAAGAAGAGTGTATAGTATTACATCCACTCTTCGACAGGTATGTTGAATACGTTCACTGTGTATGGACCACATGAGGCAATAAATTTGAAACTCATACGTGCATGTCCCATATGTGGGACACATTTTTTCTTGCCATATTGTGTCTATGTACATAAATTCCAATGCGTTTATCGAAGAATAACATTGAGGGGTAGATATCTAATTTTCAGTTGCACAGTGAACGTGAAGTCCCATGTAATACGGGGTGAACCTATTGCAATTGACCGGGCACGTATAGTAATATTCAGGTTACATTAACATTGTGAATCAAGTGCAAGGATGTTAATTCTTTAAGCTTCTCCAAACAGTTGTCAGTAGCGCAGTCGAGTTAGTGCCGTTTGCAAAGGAAACGCGAGACTTACCCGCACCTAGGGCTTGTACGGGCTTTGTGTACCGTGGGATATGGTTCGATCGAGATTAATATCTATTTATATAATAGGGTCATAAACGAATAGTAACCAAGATGAGACATAATGACAGAACAGGCAGGTATTACATTTATGAAATGAAATTTATTTCTCTGCATGGTACATTTTTTTTGAGTACTGCGGGGCAGAAGGCAAGAGGGAAACCTCTGCTCTATTTTTTATCTAAAACTAGCTTTTGCCCGCGACTTCGTCCGCGTGGCGTGTTATAAAATAGAGATCTTTATGTGTGTGACAGTGCATGTCAATTTTTAAGCATCTAACTTATGCAGTTTAGATTTTTTTTGATACAACTTATTTTCCCGCTAACTCCCATTTTTTAAAATACAGCCATAACTAAACTTTATATTTACTAAGGTATGCATGCATGCTAGATTGAAAACATCTACTCGTATCTTACGCGGTTTAGATGTACGACAAGAGCGTGGCTGTTAAATTAGTGAAGTGTGATGGTATTTAAGTTACAAACAGCTGTTACATTTCATTGAGAACCACCAAATACTACCTTTGCGGGCATGACACACAGATTTTGAAGAACAATGACGAATACTAACATTAATTTTACAAATATTCTAAGTACCTACGTATTCTACCTAAGTGATGAAAAAAATAGAAAAGCGGAGAGTTTGGGACACCCCTTCTACGTTTTAAGCGCTAAAAGGGATTTGGAATTGACCACAAAGTTTGGGAGGAGCTAGCCTAGGACCGAAGCAGTTGGCGCTGAGGAGTTCGAGATGGACGAAAGGTTCATGACAATACCTGGAGGGTTGAAAAGGTCACAATATCAAAGCGATTCATCTAAAAAGTGTCTCCTAAACACTGTATAAATCATCTGGAAAAATGTATTAGGTCTGATGAACGTAGCATCACAACTGCCCCGCAGGGGGTAGGCAGAGATGTATAGGTTTGGCATGTTAATCTATGTAGTACCTACCTACCTACTAATTAAGTATAGCGAGTTAAGCGCATTCATTCGCTCCTCGCATAAACCTGTACGGGTTTTCTGTTTAGAGGAGCGTCTTATTTTATTTATAAGGATTTAATTGTTTTTCTGATATTGAATAAATAAATAAAAAAATGTATATACCTATCCCCAGCTATGTTTAAGTACCATGTAATAGGGGGCGAGCTTAATGCAATGAACCAGACACAGATCCTGGAAACCACGAGATTAATGAGGTTTTTAACATACAGACATAAACTCACGCCAATTGGAGAAATATCCCACCGGGGTAAGCAGAGACTGGAATTCAATTTGCTTCGATCTTGATACATTTCTCTTTAACAAGTTTTGAGTTTTTTAACAAGTGATGAATTAAGCCCTTAATCAGTACCTGCCTAAGCAGTATTTTCTTATAAAGACATTCTCAAAAAGACAGATTGCCAAAAGTACAAATTCTCAAAAAGACGACCTAAGTACTTACAACATTTCCAGTTTTGGTATGCCATACCAAGTCCAACAGCCCACACAGACTCCCATCTTGTCATTCACTAGGAGAGGTACCCGGGCGCATTTCAAAGCGTTTGAAAGCTTCCAATTTGTGCTGTTGGTAATTAGAAGCGCAAGGTCCTCCCATGTCTAGCTGTGAAGTTCGTATTAAATTTAATTGCAGTTCCCTACAAGTGCTCGCTAACACACCCGGTACTAATTTATTACCTAAAGACAAGACGGAAGCACGCCCCGCCCGCAATGTTTTGTGATGCAAAATGTATCTACTTTATCATTTTACTTATTATTATTGTTAGTGACATCGTAACGAATACTGAGGGGGATGATTCAGATAAAATTTTGTCACGGCCATTTTATCGTTTTTGACGATATAATTATTTCGTTTTGTCGATTGATGCTAATATGTGAACCCAAATAAGTCATGTCGTTCTGCCAAAATACGAACATAATCATGTGACACGCATGTTAGGGAAAAAACAAACTTAACGATTTCGACAACATTTATCGAATCGATCGATAATTAATTTTATCATTTTGCGCATGTTACCCCTGCATGATTCTGAGTTGATATCAAGTGGATTTTCCTGTCGGTAAAATTCATGAAAATTTTAGTGCTTTTTTAAATTATTTTCCGTTCCATACTTTTGCGGTAAACTCCACTTGATATTAACTCAGAGTCTTGGCCTGAATCATCCCTCAAAGTTTTCGTTACGATGTCACTATAACACCTTGTAAATATATTGGTATAAACATTTGGAAATTTCCTCATCAACCTCATCAACCCTGGTGTCAGGGTTGCTATTGACCCAAAGGCCCCTGACATGGCTCATGTAACGATTACTCACATCTGTAAATAGTAACCGAGATCAACGGTTTTACGTGCCTTCCGAAGCGCGGATCATCTTACTTAATGACAATCAGGTGATCGGCCTGTAATGTCCTAACCAAACTAGGTATCACAAAGTGATTTTTGTGATATGTCCCCTCTTTGATGGGCCTTTGGCGGCTCAGTAATAACCCTAACACCAGGGTTGATGAGGTTGTTATTCCGCCTCACAACCCACACGATAAGAAGATTATGCCGCTGCTTTTTTCTGCCGCGCGGCGTAAAACTCGTAGTGCACGCCTGGCCTAAGGTCAAGGGCGGAGTCGGGGAAGGTTCCAGCAACATCAGAATACGGGTGTTAGAATCAAAAGCGACCACGTTATCTTGAATAAATACAATTACGTAGTACATATTCGTATATTGACAAATATATTTCGAAGATTATGTTGGATAAAAATCTAAAGGAGACCGGGACCCGTTATGTAACAGAGTCAATTCGAGATAAGGTTGAGGCGCCGCGCCGTTACGAAAATGTTCACTATTTTGATGTTATAAAAATGTTCAAATGCAGTGGGATGTTAAAATCAAAAAATCACTTTCATAAGCACTGGTTATTTTATTAATTTGTCACAAATTATTACAATACATACAAATCATTACATCAGCGATACTTCCAACCATTAGCTAAGCACATTGAAAGCGGGAATCTGAAGAAAAATATTCGTTCTAAAATACCAGTTAAGAACACAACAAAAGTCGTTTACTGAATCTTGTACCTAAGTACACTAACAATAAGCAGACAATTAAGACGCTTCAAGTGGCAGCTAGGAAAAAACTAAAAAAATAATTAATATAATAAATAAATAATGATAATATTATTTTTCTTATTTTGTTGAAATTTAATTCTGTGCAATAAAGTACATTTGATTTGATTTGATTCTAGTAGCACCTCATTTGTTAAATTCTAATAAGTGTTTTAGAATAAACATAATGGCCAAAAACATAACCCTCTTTTATGCTTCGCCGCTGTCTGGTAAAAAACCAAAGCAACACCAAATTATTCATGGTCATCCTATTGCACTCGGCTGTCAATCCAAACAAATTAAAGGAGGATAATTGAATTTGTAACCAATTCCCCATCGCTGGGCACCGCGGATATTCTGTGGCGGCTCTGATTTGCTCGCGGTCTTTATTTGCATAAAACTAATTACTTGTAGGCCGATTGTTTACAAAGATTCTGAGGGTCGTTATTGCGGTAACACTCGCTAATTACGTCTTCCCGGACATGTCCCAAAAACCGACAGTAGGATAGTATATATGCGACGTTTTAGGCGGACGAGACGTTAGATGAAAAATAAATCCTGTAAGTAAATCTTTTTATCTAACGTCTCTTACTAACACCCATACGTACTAGGTACCTACGGCTATGTCTACCTGTGCGCACTTGTACAGGGTGTTAAGTGACTTCGTAACGAATACTGAGGGGTATGATTCAACATTCGACGGGTCATTAAAGAGGAATTCAACAAAACAAATTTATTATAAGGACGATTTTTGTTGGCGATCTCTAATCATTTACCAATCGTTTATCAAAAGTTGCAAATAAAAAAAATCAGTAGCGCTAGGTATTACTTTGCCCATAATAATGTAATAATTATGATTATCGAAACACTAAAAACAGAACCCTTTTTTACTCCGACGGCGGTAGGTTGAATTCTAGAATGGATATTAATTTTATTTGTTATTAATGGATATTAATTTAAATTGGTTTATTATTATTATTATGTTTGTAATTTCCATATCTCGGGACTATGGAGTCCCGGACTTTTGGAAGGCGTGCGTGAGGCCGAAGCCAACACGTAGAGGCCCCTTAAGACAATTTAATCTAAATGTGATGTGACACCAACCGGCGATTATCCCTGTATACACTATGGGAGTGCACCCAAAGACAATCCCCGGTTCGTGTAGGACTATTGCATATTATGGGAACAAAGGGAACTGGGCTATTGAGTTGGGGGTTAGTGGACCGGATACTGGGGCTATGGGGGACTAAGGCGCCTGCTCGACCAATGTTAGTAACATGGATACAATGAGCAGGCGGTGACGACTCGCCACTCACTGGATGGGCCATCTATCTAGCCGACGCGACTGGACGGCAAGGCAGCAACATGGTTGTGAGCAGTGGTGGTGTCGAGAGGCGTACACCGCTTTCTGCGAGGCGGTTTACCCGCCTCACCAACTCGCGACTTATGCATCTTTCACTTCCACCCTGCGGCTGCCGGCCAATGAAGGCAAGCCAGAGGTGAGTCCTGCGGCCCCCGCTGGGGTCCACTCCGGCCGGCCAGTGAAGGCAAGCCGGAGACGGAGGGCCTGACCGACTCTCGGGGGATCTCAGCTCACCAACAGCTCGCCACAAGCTGGCCTGCGGAGACTGACTGCACTGTTGAATTCACCAGGTTCGTTGATGAATTCACCAGGGGGCGATGGGGTCGTAACATCCCAACGCTATTATTATTATTTTTATTGGTTTATTGATTGGTTCCATTCTAGAATTTAACGAACACTTAGTTTCTCTTTTCAAAATCCGAATACCTAATCCGTCCCTACGTTCAGTTTTTGCTTCAGCTTGTTTATTTGTAACTTCACCGTAAATGGATATACGGGCGGTACAACTTAGTTGCAAGTTGTGAGTTGTATGAGCGTAGTCGGTGACACGGGCGGGAGTTTCAGAGTCCGAAAATAGATAAAATGGCTCTACCGATGCGACGATTAAGTTTCCAAGTTAGCGTGTTACTGGATTCTGCGCTTACAAGTTATATCGTAGTTGATCTTACGAATAGAAAATGATACTACGTGTAGAGCGGAAACTTTCTGGACGTATATATACGATCCCGACGACCCGATTACTCTAGCCATAGAGGCAGCCAATCAGCCCGCTACACCAAACACTTCAGGACCCCGATACCGACCCCGCCGGCGTGGTTGATGACTTCCCTCAATCAGCGCTTATCGCTATCGACCCACTAGGATCGATCAATTCTTTCAAATATTTTTCCTCGCAGACGACGCCCTGAGCCGAGGTTCGCGCCCAACTGGGCACCCTTAGGCCTGTGTCTTAAACGTTGTACCGAGTGACAGCCTTCAGCGCTCCTCATTTGTCCGGCCAAGTAGATAATGCCATCTGCGGCAAATCTACAATAAGTCACGTCAAAAAAAAAATTCTTCTCACAGCTATTCGTATCGGACCTCACTTCATCTGGGTCTTCTCACCCCGGATACTTCATACAAAACACTTCTTTTTACACAGAGACTACACATTGACGTTATCGTATACGCGTATCTGTGTCTCTGATGTTTGATACCATATGATTGAAAACTAAAGTAAGACCGAGTGGGGGTGAGGTAAACCTAGCTCAGACGCTGGTGGGGAGCGGAGAGTCGCCGTTCTATACGTAGTATTATTCCTTATTCTATGCTTTAGTCCTAAAGGGTCGAATGTCGCTAAGGAGGAGTTTGGTGTAGCGTTGAATACGAAATAAAAGATACAAATTCAAATTCAAAAATATCTTTATTCAGTAGGTAACATAGTTACACTTTGAATCGTCAATTTTTACAAAACGAACGTCTCGTCCGCCTAAAACTACTGCAGCTTCTCACAGCCTGTATAGCCGGGGAAAAGAAGCTGCAAGAAAAACCTCGGCACAGGGCCCTAGACGTTCTTTAAAAAAAAAAAAACTTAAATTACATAGGTACATGCATAATCCTAAATCTATTCTTCTTCGTCGTTCCCTCACTGCTGAGGATCGCAACCACAGGTTATGGTTTTCCACTCGGTACGGCTATATGCTGCGTGGACCGCCCTCTGTATGCTGCCGCCCACCGTCTTCTTCACGATGTCAGACCACCTCGTAGGCGCCCTTCCTCGCGCACGTTTGCCATCCATTTGCCCAACGATGATCTGCTTCTCCAGACTGTGCTTCGGAGACCGCATAATATGTCCGAAGAAGCTTAGGGCACGATTCCGGCATATTGAGGAGAGCCGCGTCATGATCTTGAGCTCTCTTAATATGGACTCATTCGTACGCATCGCAGTCCAAGGTATGCGTAGCAACCTACGCCAACACCACATTTCGAAAGCATCGATCTTACTGCAATCGCGGCTCTTCAATCTATTACACACTAAATCTATTACATTAATATAAGTAGTTTTAACAAAGTCGTACATCAGTTAAAGACAAGACTAACATAAACCGCAGAAGGGGGTGAGGTAAGACTAGCTCGGCGTCCGATACGAATTGGTGCGGGGGGCGGAGAGTTACCGTTCTGTACGTAAGTCATCATCATCATCATCATCAGCCCATTAACGTCCCCACTGCTGGGGCACGGGCCTTCCCTACGGATGGGTAGATCGGGCCTTAAACCATCACGCGGGTCCAGTGCGGATTGATGGTTATTAACGACTGCTAACGCAGCCGGAACCAACGGCTTAACGTGCTTCCGAAGAACGGAGGAGCTCGATATGAAAACTTTTTTTTGTGGTTACCCATCCTATGACCGGCCTTTGCGAAAGTTGCTTAACTTCAACAATCGCAGACCGAGCGCGTTTACCGCTGCGCCACCGAGCTCCTCTGCACGTAAGCTGTACGTAAGTAGGATTCTTTATTCTATGGTTACACTTGAATCAACAATATTCCTCTGCAATTACCTTTGCACCCCTCCATCTCCTAACGCACGTTCCCGCCAATACACAAATACTAACCAAGCGACAGTGTACATTGGAGAAAAAAACGCCTCACTTTTCCGCGTGGCTCGTTAACTGCAGTTCTGAAGGCGACTGTGTCTAACGAACCAGCCTCGCAAACGGGATTCACTACGTTGTATAAAGCCGGTATATGTATAGGTAACACGCTAAGCCAACACGTATTGTCAATAAGTCAATGCGCTTGACTTATGCTCGTTGGTGCGCGAAGGCATGTCGGAGGGAAAAAGTTATGTAGCGTCCGGTTTAGCTAGAAGCGTGTAGCGGACAAGACAGAACAACGTCTTATTTCTGTTTTGGCGGCAAGGATGTGCTGCCGCCAAAGGATGTTTTCGGTATACCGAACTGAGCATAGTACCCCGCTAGCCACAAGTTGGTAGTGTGACTAGGGATCGACGATCCAACAGTGTTGTGTTGGAAGTTATATGTATGCGTCTTGCTGTGTAAACTTTGATATCGCGTTTCACGACTGCTTAAAGACTGCATTATTGAATGTGGCGCCATCTGTTGCATGTGGTGGCCAACTAAGTTGGGTCCGCTACATCTGTCTTACCCAAGTCAGGGGCCTTTGGCGGCTCAATCACAACCCTGACACGAGGGTTTATGAGGCTGGTATTCCACCTCACACACAACCCACACGATCGAAGAAGAAGCAGTATTATATGCTCGAATCCAGTGAGTAAAGTCCTCAACTCGAAGACGTATCAACTTCCATACGAAAATGCTCAGCTGAGGCTGAGTCGAGTGGACGATGTTTCAAGTTAACATCATACAGGTGTAAGGTCTAGGATGGTGACAGGTGATCAACACATCACCTATAAGTATAACGATCCATCATGTGAGAGGAAAGCGTGTCTTGCTAGGTTTTGTTAAGAAAAAATTCAACCGAAAGTGATTTTTTCCACGTGACCATAACCCTTTTAAAAGTACTTATCGCTAGATCTTTTAGCTTAGAGCAAGCATCGCTTGTTTGATTTCCCAGACGTGATGTCGCGCGTTGACAAAGCTCTAATTTTGTTTGCCAACTACCGGCTAATGTCTCGTGAAATCACTCACTTTATGTTTCAACACGCTTACCTTACTTTACATACGAGATGTGTGCAGATTAATGTAAGTACTTTTAGATAGGTGAGTTACATACCTATAAAAATAAAATAGGTACGTAAGTACCAAGAGAAAAGAGAGAGAAAAAGAGAGAGTAGTAAGAGATTGCTACTTAGCAACAAGGCCGCCTATTGTACTCATTCTATTTCTTTTTTGTTTTGTATTTTGTTTTTTCCTGTTTATGCAATAAAGTATTTGTTATGTTACGTTATGTTATGTACCTAAATTCCACCAGGTCATATGCTGATAAATGCGACCAGACATGGCAACGTGATACAATTTTGTCACGTTCATTTTATCGATTATGACGACATAAAATTATGTAATTGTGTCGATTGGCGCCAATATGTGAACCCAAATAAGTCGTGTTCTGTAAAACATAACATACATAAACTGCCTATATACGTCCCACTCCTGGGCACAGGCCTCCCCTCAATCAACCGGAGGGGGTATGGAGCATACTCCACCACGCTGCTCCACTTCGGTTTGGTGGAGGTGTTTTTATGGCTAATAGCCGGGACCAACGGCTTAACGTGCCCTCCGAAGCACGGAATCATCTTACTTTTTTGGACAATCAGGTGATTCAAGCCTGAAAAGTCCTTACCAAACAAAGGACAGTCTCACAAAGTGATTTCGATAATGTCCCCATCGGGAATCGAACCTGGACCTCCAGATCGTGAGCCTAACGCTCTAACCACTAGACCACGGACGCTGTTCTCACGTGACACGCGTGTTAGGAGAAAAGCAAACTTATCGATTTCGACAAAAATTATTGAATCGATCGATAATTTTATTACGTTAATTCGCGTTGCGTATTAACATAGCCCTACTGGAAGTCTTTAAATAGACACCGAAGAAGCTTGGTCGAAGTAAAGATAACCTCTCCAGGTGGGGTTTTCTGAACGGATCGGACCTGAGCTGCGTGTGTGGTGTTACGCCACAGACCATGTGTATGGGACATACCTAATAGTCTACCATTTATGGTCAGTCACATCTCTAGCGCGAGCAAGCCAACGCGTCTCAATGTTTGGATCTTGTAATTTAATTAATATCCTAAGTAATACAGTTCATTCAATTGTTTGTGTGGGGTTTTATTGAAATTACCAGCGCTCCCTACACCATGGCTCACTTGAGGTCCTACCCCGCGTGCCCTGACTCCTGTACGCGCGAGGATTATGAATGCTGCCGGAAATGCTGTCAGGGTGGCAAACTACTGTGCTGGAAGAACGCCATAGAAACCACGAAAAGACTAAGTACTTAAATGGATGTTTTTGGTTCTAATATACAAAATGACAAGCAATATTTTCTCTACCAACTAATAACACCGTAATGAGGAATTTTCTAGGTTCTCTCTCTCTTTATTTAAGAGCTGCGCTCTTGTCGGTGGAGTAATCGCCATTACTCCATAGATAGGGCGTGTATCACCGATTGAGAAATTGGTCGGTGTACTGCGGAGCCGAAGGCGATTGGGGCAACCACTGTTCTTTCCAGGTTACGTTCTCCAAATACAATATAGATAGCGTTGTACAGCTAAAACGTAATAATTACCTATTTACATAATTATTCAAAAATACAATGTAAATAATAGTTGCATGATATTTGGATCACATTATGTGTAAAATTATGTTGCTTTTATTTATTTAGATCAGAATAATAATGGCCTCCGTGGTCTAGTGGTTAGAGCGTTAGGCTCACGATCTGGAGGTCCGGGTTCGATTCCCGATGGGGACATTGTCGAAATCACTTTGTGAGACTGTCCTTTGTTTGGTAAGGACTTTTCAGGCTTGAATCACCTGATTGTCCGAAAAACTAAGATGATTCCGTGCTTCGGAGGGCACGTTAAGCCGTTGGTCCCGGCTATTAGCCGTAAAAACACCTCCACCAACCCGCAGCGGAGCAGCGTGGTGGAGTATGCTCCATACCCCCTCCGGTTGATTGAGGGGAGGCCTGTGCCCAGCATTGGGACGTATATAGGCTGTTGATGATGAATAATGGGTGGAAGATGTAAATGTGCCTGGGTGTAATAACAAAGGTCATCATTTGTACCTCAAAACATAATAATAATATTTTGAAAAATAAAATACAATTTGGATCCCTGATACGGTAGCCCAGTTACAAGTACGCTTGACTCTCACTTCGAGGTCGCAGCTTCGGGTCCCAGTACGGGCCTTAACCAATGGTTTTCGAATTAATCCACCCAACCCACATTCCCGGGAAATGCGTTTCCGCTTGTTTCTGCTTCGCGGGTTGGAATTGGGAGGTCAGATTGGCAGTAGCTTTTGTAAAAATCCGGACCTGTCAAATCTTATTCCGATTTTGGCCATTTAGCACTTAAGTAAGACCCAGGAGGGGTAATGTCGACGCTTGATACTAACTGGTGCGGGCGGAGAGTTACCTTTCTATACGCAGTATTATTTGTATTTTTTTTATGTTATGGCAATGGGTCGCTTATTAGTACGACCATTGTCATTATTATATGTGTTCCTGTAGCACAAGTGCCGTTGAAAGAACAATGACAGCTAAACTGAACTAAGCTGAACAATAAACACAACAACTCCATTCATTATATTTCCCACACATTTCCCACACGTAATTTATTCCCCGACCGCTAAGCCGCTCAAATCTAAATCTTAATTACCAATCTGGAATTCATCTCGGATTGTTATAAGCAACAAATCTATTAAGCCGCCGGTGGTAGTACATAAATCAATTACCCCGAACAAGACAGGCTGTGTTGAGGCCAGAGCCTATTTTAGGGACATCTACCCTATTTTGGCGACACCCTCGGGGCGTCGCAATCGTCTCCAGCTTAATTCAAATATTACTTGCGGAATTGAAGGCTCGGTTGGGCCATAATGGTGTCTTAAAGTTGGCGGTATTGGAGGCATATACCTACCAATATTAATTTATAGTGCAAGATCTGGGGCGTTAAAAAGGCCACATTGAAGTTATTCATCTAAAAAACCAATATTGCAATTTGACATTCGCGCATTTAAAAGTAAGTGCGCAATGCAAACAAATGTCAAATAGCAATATTGCTCTCTTAGATGAATTGCTCCGATGTGGCCTAATGGCCCGGGGGGTAATCCCCCCTGGTCATAGGTATTGTAATTTGAATCAACCGGTCAATTATGTAAAATCCGAACTCGAATATGCGATTTATTTCGATACATTCAAGTGCGAAATAAATTAAAAAGTTGTTGTTGTGCGTAGTTCCCATACTTACTTGAGAAATGCCTGAAAGTCATCCGTTCCTTGCCAATTCCACATTCGCCCGTGTATCGCTAGCTATATTGTTTATATGGGGTTTAAAAAGACCAATAAACAACTTTTATCTAGGTACTTCTTACTTCTAGAAATGAGGTGTAGGAAAATCTTTATAGCAATTCAAAAATGTTCTAAAAATATTAAAATATTTTCCTATTTTCTAATTTGACTTAATTTTACTATTTTATGCAAAGCAACTACTTTTCTTTTTTTTTGCAAATGGAATTCTATAGTCTCTGCTTACCCCGGTGGGAAATAGGCGTGAGTTTATGTATGTATGTGTTACTATTTTATTGATTTTAGAATTTTAATTTAAAAAATTACCCTGACCCTAGAAATGGCCCTAGGTCTGCGTCTTACCTGGTCCAACGCCTGTCAGTGGCTGTGCAACGGGGCAATGCCGCTAGTGTAATGGGTTCGTTTGAACCAGGTCAGATTTAAAGTACTTAAACGCCTAGTTGGACGTGACGAAGTTACGTATGTTTCTGATTATGCGACAAATTGTAGTAAGTATATTAATATTATTATTTAATTTAATAAATAAATAATAATATAAATTAATAATTTATTCAATTCAATTTTAAAATTATTTTATTTAAATGTATTAACATTTAAATAAAATAATTTTAAAATTGAATTTTGTAATTTTTCAATTGGTAATGTAAGTATGGGTTACATACTTACCTGAAATAAATTAATTTTATTTATTTATATTTTATTTTTTATAATTGCCGCTCTCCGCTTGTGTAGCGGCGGCGCGGATCACGGCTGGTCCTCTATTTACATAAAACCAATTACTGTCGCTGACCGACTCACGTCGAGCGGCGCCTGCGCTACTCTTATGTAATGTTTGTGGATACAACTGTATGTGAGTGGAAATTAACCGATATATGATAACATAACATAGCATGACGCCTGTATCTGAAAAGGGGTAGGCAGGGGTTTTTAGAAGTTTACTATTTAGTTTAAAGAAAGAAAGAAAATCAATTACTTATTTTAGAAATAAGTAGGTAGGTACACAGAATAGAGAAGTGAATAAAATAATTTTAGATCTTATCTCTAAAACGACATTGAGGGAGTGCCACAACGCTGATTTTCAGCTGTACCCCAAAAATACTAAAATATAATAAACTTAAATCTAGTTCTATTTGTGGAAACCTATAATTGGCTCTGCTGTATTCTATATATTTTTATATGTACTATAATGTTTAAAGTAGCTGTTGGTTTTCCGAAAAGTAAATAAATTAATAAAAATCAAATTATATTAACTTTGAATTTTAATAAAAAAAGAAGTAGGTAGTAGGTAGTTAATCGTAAATATATTTAAATCAAGTATTTCCCGGAATTCCCGTGAAACGGATCACCCTAAATGGGAACAATAATTCTTTAGTCAACTTACTACGAAAATTAAAGCATTTCGAAGAATTACAATAGATAGCATTAAGAGCACAACTACACTACTAACTAAGAGCAACGTTTCAGACAAATAGTTTTTGAAAATGCTTGTATTGTATAATGTAATTCCTTCAATTTGAATCCTCATTCGCACCTTCCATAAGTGCAAATACAATTAGTTCTAATTACCTTCGGGTTTCTTCTTACGTCGTTGTAAGCTCTATCCCCTGGCCAGTGCAGACATTTACTCAGAAACATACCGTAAAGGTGCAGCTGCATTGACAGCTGGCGATGAAGAGCGCCCGTAACAGCAATGGTCTAGTTTTGTGGATATTTCGGTCCCACCAGCTATACTTCCGTGGCAACTCTCTAGTGAGAACTCCGTGTGGATCGGAAGGTTTTTGGGGTGCTTTGATGCCTAAAATGGTGATAAAATAATAATTATGTTCCATTTCCTGTGCTAACAGCTTCTGTGGTCTAGTGGTCCGGCTTCACAATCTGGAGGTCCGAGTTCGATTCCCGATGGCGACTTTGTCGAATTAATTTTATGAGACTGTCTTTTGTAAAGACATTGCAAGCTTGATTTACCTGATTGTCCGAAAAAGTAAGATGATTCCGTGCTTCGAAAGGCACATTATTCCGTTGGTCCCAGCTGTTAGCCGTAAAAAACACATCCACTAACCCGCAGTAGAGCAGCGTGGTGGAGTATGCTCCCTACCCCCTCCGGTTGATTGAGGGGGGCGTGCCTGTACCTCATCATCTCTCGAAGAAATTTGACTCGTACCATCGCAGGATACTGTAATTAATATAAGTTGGAAGAACGCTTGACTCTTACTTTGAGGTCGCTGTTTCGAATCCCAGCAAGGGCCCCGATACCGACCCCGCCGGTGTGGTCGACGATTTCCCTCATTCAGCGCTTATCGCTATCGACCCACTAGGTTCGATTAATTCTTTCAAATATTTTTCCTCTCAGACGACGCCCTGAGCCGAGGTTCGCGCCCAACTGGGCGGGTAGGCCTGTTGTCTTAAACGTTGTACTGGGTGAGAGCCTTCAGCGCTCCCCATTTGTCCGGCCAAGTAGTTAATGCCATCTGCGGCAAATCTACAATAAGTCACGTCAAAAAAAAAGAATCCCAGCAAGGTAACCTAAGCCAAACCAATGATTTCGAGTTTGTTTCCGAACCCATGTTTGGTTCATAAATTATTATCAAAACATCGTGACGAAACCTACATTCCCGAGAAATGCGTTTCGGAGGTGTGACCTAACCTGTATTGGGCTGGATTTCCCTTCGCGGGTTGGAAGGTCAGTCGCTTCTGTGAAAAAACCGGATCTGTCAAATCTTCAGGTTAGGTAAGCGGATCCTGATCGTTCGTGTATGTTTTGTGTAAAACTTGTTTTGTATGTTGTGTGCTATAAAGTATATTTGTATCCTGTGATGATGATGTACCATCGCAATAGCATTGCAGACGGCAACATTGGCAACCCACCTTAAGATCAAGTTAAAGTACCCGCAGACCACTTAGGTACGTTGGAATCAGCAAGCGCGTCACGTCTCTGCTCTTTCATTAGTTAATTTACAAATGCAATTAAACTAAATCTTCGTTAGAAAGGCGATTTTTTTCACTAGGGCCCGTTCTTTCTGTTCTTTGTTTTTTGCCTTTTGAAATTGGAAATAGCGATAAGGTGAGGTCCCTTTTGTTTCAGCGTGGCTTTATTTAATCTATATATTGGCCCCGACTCCTGCAGACACCTCCTAATTTAATTTTAAGTTATACCTGTCATTTTCTTATCCGCCGAAAAGGAAAGGGACAGATAATTGACAGATGTTATGTTTAAAATGAATCAATGAGTGACCCGGGCGAATCAAATAGGCATCTCGTTGACATGCAACCCGTTTGACGCGTGTATCAACTTACTGTCGGCCTATTGGCCAATGTAAATTTTTGCATAAAATTAACGCGAGTTCCATAAATTGTATGCCTGTCCCCATCCCTTTCGTCCATACGTAATTTCGTAATTATTTTATCGAGAAAATAATAATCCTTCAAGACACCGGATTTGTTTATTAAATTCACCGTGTGTTCTCAGAATCAGAATCAGACATTTATTTGTCTTTTGTCTTTCGAAAAATGTGACATTCAATGAGCACCGAACCGTAACTTAATACCGATTAATTAAAACACATAATAACGGGTTCTTACCGCGTTTATGGGATGAGTCATCCCGTGATCATGGCACTTGCAACAGTGTCAAAATATCGGGAGTCTCATATCTCTACTTTAAACGCGGTAAGAACCCGTTATTATGTGTTTTAATTATGATAATAACCGCGTAAACTTAAAACAATTTAATGCCCATTGTAATGCGCTGGTTTCCTGATAAATTAGAGTTGGAAAAACCAAACTGACGACAGTTACAGTCCCTTCAATTCATTACTGTGGTCTTTTTGTGGCAATCAAAGGGAAAATCAAGGGACTGTTGGAACAGGCGCGGACCCAGTGTCAGGGAGATTTATTTCTTTGCTGGCCTGGGAGAAAAGAAACAACACTATAACCTCGTAAGGCCGAGATTTCCAGACACAATAGTTAAACAATGGGGTTTGGATCTTAAAATGACATTCGGTCTTACGACTTTAACGTAACGTAACGTTCAAAAAGCACCGACTATGTAAGCCAATTTTGAATTTTGAATTTTGGTGCAAGTCTGGTACCGGCAAGAAAAGAAACTACATGTAAACGCCCTCTATTGCTTCTCATTAGTTCGTTTCACTAAATCACTGCGTATGATCGTTGAACTTGCGAGTATTTTTTCCCAATATGATCCACCAATAACGGTTGAACTGCCTCGGGTCTGGGTATGAGGTTAAAGTTCGACAACTCAGCCGTGCTTAGTGCCATTATCTCCACCATCATCCAGTCCGTCGTCTCCGTCATCCAGTTTTCACAGGGTCCGCTTACTTAACCTGTGGATTTGACAGGTCCGGTTTTTTACGGAAGCGAGTGCCTGTCTGTTAGGGAAACTGTGAGCGTGTTAACCATCACACCACATTACACAAAAGCGTTCGCTATTCTATATTGGTTATTCGCGTCTACTGGATTCATCTCTGTGTTGGAATTATTGAACCTTGCACGCCTAACGAAGAAGCCTGATTGTCTGATTCATTAGAAACCTTCGCTTTTTGCCCGATTGATCTTCAGACTTCCGAAATGCTTGGAGTAAAAAATAGTTGGGATCCCCGAACATTTGGAGTGTGCTGAGTAATCAAGTTTTTGTATTGACTTAGTGAATGAATTTGCAAAAGATAAAAGCATGCATAGCACAAACCGTTTTTCCCGTGGTATTACTGGTGGTAGTAGTTAGTAAAAAGTATTCTGAGTTTTATAGCTGCTAATATTTTTTTAATGAAAACTTTTTAGTATTAGCACTAGGGGAAGAAAATTTTGCCGGTGGTACCACTGGTAGTACCACAGGCAAAAAACGGCACAAAAACGTATTGGTATGATTCACTTTTGGAGAACTAGGTATAGTTACCGCCATTTCTGTTTAACTTATACGCCGCAGATTACATTACTTACTCACCTATTTTTTTTTTGTGAAAAATCATAATATAATTGCCAAAGTAAAGATGAGAATAAGATAATTACAGTACTACTACTTACACTTTAGTGCATTTTTTGACATGAATAACAGATACGTCCAAATAAAGAGGAAATATTTTTTAATATACATTTTCTGTTGGTTATTTCATTGCTTATACAACAAGTAAGTATATTGACAATTTGTCAATAATTTCAATATCGGAATAGTTTGCGAAATTGACATTGTTTGAGGATACCCATCAGTTTCCGTATAGTGAAGGGAACAAAAATTATGACAAACTATTTGATGGAATCTGTGTTATGAATATTCTTGGTCTTCTAAAGCAATAAACGGAGTCCCTTTGAGTGTGTTAATCGAAAGAGTGCTATCTCGCTCCCACGTATGAGTCAGAGCGGCACACTATAGGAACGACATTTGTGTATGACTACAATCATAGGATTGATGCACTAGAGATGTGGTGCTGGAGGCGCATGCTAAGAATGCCTTGGACTGCGAAGCGCACTAATGCATCGATCATGACCCAGCTCCAAATAAAAACTCGTCTGTCCATTATATGCTAACAACACATCCTTTCTTATTTCGGCCACACGATGCGCAGAGGTGACGACAGTTTACAAAAAAACTGATTGTGGTTGGGAACACTGAAGGCAAAAGATCGCGTGGTCGTACACCAACTAGATGGACTGATCAAGTGAAAGACTCGTCGTCATTTAAGTTCTAGTTCCAGGTGCAAACCTGATGCTGACCACGATCCTCAGATATGAGCGACCGACCCAAGAGAGAGAGACAATCGTAAAGTTCGTACATAAGGTTCAAGTTTTGTATAAGTGTAACATAGTTACACTTTGAATTGTCAATGTTTACATAACGAAAGTCTCATCCGCCTAAAACTACTGCAGCTTCTCATTGTATAGCCGGGGAAAAGAAGCTGCAAGAAAAACCTCGGCACAGGGCCCTAGACTTTAAAAAAAAAACCATAAAATATTGTTATACAACTGAGTAATTTGGATGCCTAATATCAGTTCTCAGACAGTTAATCCCATGCATTCATATCTTCTAAATAATCACTAACCTTAACATTAACCGTAAAAAGTAACCGATTTGACTAGCCTATTGTAATTAATAACAAACTAATTATACAAACTAATAAATTGTGTACATTAATATATATAGTACTTGGATATTATTATTGATTAAACCAAAAGCAAGATTAACACCTAGTAAGAAAGAAAAAGACATTTATTATATTTGTGCGCCACTGACGCATACAGACAGGTACATTACATTTACACAAGACAGAATCCACACGAAAAATAAAAACTAAGTTAAAAAATGATTAAAACTTCAAGAATAGACACATACATACACATACATAAACTCACGCCCGTAATCCCTAATGGGGTGGGCAGAGCCACAAGTAATCAAAGACAACTTGCAGCCACTGTTGATACGAAGTCCAAAGATGGATATGATGAACCTTATGGTGATAAGGGATCAGCCTATCGCCCATAACATTAGTCCATCATGTTAGAGGACACAATCCCTCTGTCGGTTTTTACGACATGCCCGGGAAGAGAAGCAGCTGAACGTGTTCTATGTTTTTTATATGCTCCCAGAACAGCATAGAAGCATAGAAGAATAGAAAAAATCTTCATTCACAACTAGTTGCCAACAAAAGAGTAAAATCCTTCCTTTGCAAGTGGTTGCAAAACGTGGTTGCGATGCCGGCCGAAGGGAAAATGTAACATACTGACGGCGCGACCATTAGCGAATAAATAGACCTCGCTCAGCACAAGCCGCGGTCACGACACTGAGTCCTGAGCCACGACTTTTGTATTCTGCGGGCCCTGCCTAGTCTTCTTCTATTGTGTGGGTTGTGAGGTGGAATACCAACCCCATCAACCTTGGTGTCACGGTTACTATTGAACCGCCAAAGGCCCCTGACATGGCTCCTGTAACGACTACTAATATCAGTAACCGAGACCTACGGCTTAACGTGCCTTCCGAAACAATCAGGTGATCAGCCTGTAAAGTCCCAACCAAACTAGGGATCACTAAGTAATTTTTTAGATATGCTACCACTGGGATTCGAACCCGGGACCTCCGGATCATGAGCTCGACGCTCAACCACTGGACCACAGAGGCTGTTGGTAGTTCAACCCCGTTTATTTCAATCGTATGATGTCAGACGTCACACACACAGATGCGCGTGTACGATGACGTCAATGTGTAGTGTCTTTTTAAAACAAGGTATTTTGTAGTGTCTGGGATGTAACTCCAGTCCAGAATGGAAGAAAACTTCAAATATCAATATCATTTTTGACAATACTTGAATAGTTCTCCGGCGTTTATTACTAAAATGAGCCAATCATGGTTCCAGTTAATAATTAATGGAGTTAATTTAGTCGGCGTTTCAAAGTTGGACCATTAGCAGGAACATTAGTGAGATGACTTACCTACTCCGTGGATAATCTCTGCGTTATCTCCTCCGTATCTGAGATATTATAGACGTTTAGGTACGTTATATATTGTAGGATAATTATTATTGAATGTAAAAAGCATTTAAGAGTTAATAATTTAGTGCGTTTTTTTTCTAAATAATTATAACCTTTAGTAATGACTAACAATAGGAATCAATAATAAAGATACTTAGTTAAAACAAAAACAAAAAGATACAATTTTGGTTCCCAGTAGACGCGTAGCACCTACGTCTCGGGGCGTAGCAACGTCTGTAGAAGACGAGTGGCGTAGCGGATTGCGTAGCGGTGTAGTCGACATCGCATTTGTCTGCAAATGTGTTTAATTTACCTACTATCTGCCTATACAATTTCCGCTTAAGCTTGGTATGACAACTGGACCGAAATATAGAGTACAGCCTAGCGCGAAAGAGACAGCAAGATAATGTACTATTTTGACAGCTGTCACATAAACGACGCGCAAAAATAGTACAGAACAGTTATTAACAGAAGCTTTATTATTTAGTTCTTCAACATATAAAAACCTACGGACATCACGTCATTAATCTGCATTGAGATGCATAGTTTCGCAATATATATTTTTAAAAATATAGGAAATGTCGTATTGTTGTAACTGCATGTTAACATTTTTTAATTTAATATATGTATTTAACCCTTTCACGGACAGAGACCATGGGTCATTGATGGTTCATAATAGGTAGTATGACACCTTGGAATCGGAACGTCCATAGACGTTCTGTCCTTGAAAGTGTTAAGCTTGTTGAAAGTCAATTTAGTGTTTTTTAATCTACGCCATTTCGCAACGTGTTATAGGAGAAGAAATGACAAGAAACTGCAACAGCAACACATCTTTTAAATCAATGTAGGTGTACGGTCTCGAAACGCACAGAGTTTACCTACGTCACGCACAACCTACTTTCAGGCTGCGTGACTATTTCACTTAGTAATAATCTTTAGTGTAGTAACTAATCTCAACGTAAGCGATACTCTACCTCAATTCTATCTTGTAAACTAAATAACTGAATAATTATCGTCTTATATTGCACTCGCATCTTTCATTAACTTACCTTATCAACTATATTAAGTGGGTGTTCAGTCTTAAATTAAGAACGGACTCCTACAGGAGGTATACATTACAAGTTATTTAATAACTAGAGGAACTTTACAAAAACTATGCAAGATCCATGACAAAGTGACATGTAACCTAAAGGCAGTATTAGTAGTAGTTTATTATGTGCATTAACCGCCGTCGCCTTCCGATGATCCACCCAAATTAATTTAGTAAGAAATTAGGATCTACTGTGACCCGCACACTGCAGAGTAAGCTGGCCACTAATCATTGCCACAGTATAGAGTCTAACAGTAGGCACAGTACATTACAATAGTTTGAAATCATAAAAAAAGCTTTCCTGGAAGAACAAAACAAAAAAAAAGTTTTCTTCTATTGTGTGAATTGTCAGACAGATTCACGACCTCATCAACTCTGGTGTCAGGGTTATTATTGAGCCGTCAAAGGCTCCTGACATCGCTCATCGCTCATGTAGCGTGTGCTGCTGCCAAAGGCTGTTTTGAGGTACCTAACTGAGCATAGTACCCTGCTCGCCACAACTTGGTAGTGTGACTAGGGATCGACCATCCAAAAAATAATATATATTAATTGTTTTTTTACCTTATTTAATCACGTTTACTATGTAAGTACCTGGAAAAGATTGCTTCGTGGTTATAAGGCCGTCTATTGTGTTCTTTATTTCGCTCTGTTTTAGTGTTTAATAAAGAATTTATGTTATGTTATACAATTCTTACTGACATTATTTAGTTCTCCAAACCAAGTCAAGCGTAGTTATTTTTTTATTAATTATGATAAGCAACACATAATATAACATAGCATCACGTCTGTGTTCCCAAAGAAGTAGGCAGAGGTATAGGTATAGTATAAACACCGACTCCTCGTCTTATATAATAGATGGCGAACCTATCATTTACTTAACACAAGTCCTGCGGGCTTATCACCGTAAGTGCGCGACTCTTTCTCGCCTCAACATACGTCACCCGTCATTCTATTACAGTTGCACAGAAAGAGACAGACGATCTCTGTCGCGGCGAGAAAGAGTCTCGTGCTTACGGTGCTAAGCCCGCTGGAAACAACGCGATATCTATTATCTATGATCCAAACATGAATTCAAACTCATTAAAGTCAAATTCAATGTTTTACAGCCCGAGCCGGAATTGGGTCGTGTACTAGGTTTAAGATAAATTATCAAATTCTGATTACTAAATAAAGGCAGATCTAAAACTAACGAAAAACTTTTTATTTATTTTTTATTTTACTTATTTTATTCACTTATTTATGAATTTTAATCAAGAAAACGAAATAATAAGTACGACATTTTATCACGTTTTTCTATGACGTCACAGTGTGCTTTTTCATAGTAAGTATGTAAATTACACGCGAATAAATCCAATACAAGAACTACACGAAACGCATACAACATACATACATACATAAACTCACGCCCGTAATCCCTAATGGGGTGGGCAGAGCCACAAGTAATCAAAGACAACTTGCAGCCACTGTTGATACGAATTCCAAAGATGGATATGATGAACCTTATGGTGATAAGGGATCAGCCTATCGCCCATAACATTAGTCCATCATGTTAGAGGACACAATCCCTCTGTCGGTACAAACAAACGCATACAAATTCCATAGTAATTTCGTGTTTGGACGTTTAGTAAAAAGAAACTGATTTGACTAGTTGGAAGCTCATGTCAGGGGCCTTTGGCTCAATAACAACCCTGACACCAGGGTTGATGGTGATGAGGTTGGTATTCCACCTCACAACCCATACGATAAGAAGAAGTTGAAAACTAGCCTATTCGAACACGTAAGTCACGCGTTCTCCGAACAGGGCAATCACGGACTTTAGAATACCACAGGTATAAATGTCTGACCTAGGTCCATAACCATCCATCATCCATCCATCCATCATCTTTTCGGCCTATTAAGAAACGCATATTTTTTCAAAGTGTCGCCATCTTCGCTTCTGTAATCTTTATCCCTTCTAGTTAAAGTTGAAGTTTTCACAGCTAAGCGACCACCCCCATAGCGCATCGCAATTTGTGCGATATAGAAGCATTTCACGATTTTAATGTGGGGTTTAGATTACAGCCCAGAAAACATACTTTGCATATAACGTCAAACCATGACAGCGGTTTATAGATATAAGACCTTTCTACCATGACATTACTGACTTGACTTATTCTACATATTCATCTTTTTTGGGGTTATGTATACGTTTTTACAATAAAATACCAGATAATATTTTAAATTTGTCAGAGAATAAATTTAAAGCTCACGTGAAGCTTACTTTATGTAAAAAAGCTTATTATAAGATTAATGATTACCGAAATGATAAAAATGTCTGGTATTGAATGTCTTCCTCTAGTTATGAAATAACTTGTAATGTACCCTCGTTGATTTAAAAGATGTGTTGCTGTTGCAGTTTCTTGTCATTTCTTCTCCTCAGCCATAACACCTTGCGAAATGACGTAAATTCAAAAATGTTACATTGACCTTCAACAAGTTTATCCATGATAATTACGTTGAATAAATGATTCTGATTCTGAATCATAAAGTTCGTTTTTTGACAATATAATACCGGCTTGTTTCTCAAACGGAGAGTACTTATTCGAACTGTGTGCCAGACTTGCACCAATGAGTTATTAATTTATCTTAAGTGCAATTTTCACACAGCCTCCGTGGTCTAGTGGTTAGAGCGTTAGGCTCCCGATCTGGAGGTCCGGGTTCGATTCCCGATGGGGACATTGTCGAAATCACTTTGTGAGACTGTCCTTTGTTTGGTAAGGACTTTTCAGGCTTGAATCACCTGATTGTCCCAAAAAGTAAGATGATTCCGTGCTTCGGAGGGCACGTTAAGCCGTAGGTCCCGGCTATTAGCCGTAAAAACACTTCCACCAACCAGCATTGGAGCAGCCTGGTGGAGTATGCTCCGGTTGATTGAGGGGAAGCCTGTGCCCAGCAGTGGGACGTATAGCCTGTTTATGTTATGTATGTTATGTTAAGTACAATTTTCACTAAGAAAGTTGGCCAGACCATTATAGACGGCGATACGGTTACTAACGTTGGTCTAACAGCTCGGTGAGGTGTGGGTACTTAGTTCATCTTGCGATGGATGTACCTCTGACTGCTACAATTGGGATATAGTGATAAACTTACGTTATGTTACAATTTCTAACAATGAGTAGGGTGGTAGACCAGGTTTTATCTATGATGACACTCTGGGCGTGGACCCATGTCTACGGTGCGGCGCCGTTTGCCGTGCAACGGAACGGCACCGCCGCCGGCAGGTGGCGCGGCGCCGTGGCGCGCCACGGTATGGATTTACCCAATATCTTCTTTGATACAGCAACAGGAGCAGGATACGTCTTTCGCGGTCCATAACAAGCCAAAACTAATTTTGGTATACGTGCTAAGCGTGTACGTGCCAGTACACGACGCCGTGGTGCGGCACGGTGTCGCGCCATCCGCCGGCGGCGGTGCCGTACCGTCGCACGGCAAACGGCACCGCACCGTAGAAATGGATCCACGCCCTTAGACGGTATTTTCCATAGTAAACTTCCGGTGTGACGTTTTGAAAAAGTAATTCATTAATAAGTTGTAAAATGGCCTAGCGTGACAGCGTAGACGTTTTCAGGGATTTCGTGCTGTGAGGGGGTTCCCTAACTCCAATAATGGACTTACCCCGGGTCCGAAGTTCTCGTTATTCAATGGAGTCTATTTTGGATCTTTTCTTATCTCGTTAGTGTCCAAAATTGTTCCGAGATTCATTTGGACATCGAGTAAAGAAGCGTGTTTCGTGATTGGATTAAAAGGGGTCTGTTTAAAGTGATTCAAATTGTTCGTCAAGTTGTAGGTAAATCCTTTAAGCTGAGTTTGGTAACATTGTTTAGTCTAACGCGGGAAGAACTGGTGTTTTCTTCTATAAGTACACCTACATATTCGTATAGAGTATATACGCGTGCGTATCTCTGAATTCTTTCTGTTTAGAAATCATCAAATTTGTTAAAATCAATCATAAAGATCGATTTTATGTTTTTAGGGTTCAAAACACTTCACTAACACAGTTAGCTCGACCGTGATAGACGGTGTTAATGATCGTGACATATGTCATTTGTGGGACGTGGAACGTCACTACAAGGGGGCAGCGGGAGGCGAGGAAGACTCCAGCGCCGCCGTTCGGGATTGGACCGCAACAACGCACGCGCGTAACGGGCGCGTCGTCCTAACGTGAAAATGACGACTTTTATACTTAATTTGTAATTTCTTTCTTTATAATATGTGAAGTTGTTACTGGCGCTTTTACTTTATGAAGAACCCAAAAAACACCTGTCTCATAAGAAGCTGCGGCAGCGACTCTTCCCTGCGGGACTGGAGCGAGAGGAGAGCGTCGGCAGAGCGGTCGAGGCGGGCCTTAACAGACGGTGATACGACTCACCACCTATCACATTGGTCTAACAGAAAGCTCGGCGACGCGTGGGTACTTAGTTCTTCTTGTGATGGACGGACCTTGAGTAGTCAGTGCTCTCGGTTTTACAAGCTCACGCCCCACCCATATGCACTTGTATGGCTACATGTACGGACAGTCATGAGCAATATAATGTACCAACTTTAGGACTCTGTCGCACATAACATATTTGACATTTAGAGAGACTTACAGTTCAATTGGTCAAAAAAGTTAATGTGACATGGTACCAAAGTGTATACATATTAATGCTCGTGACCGTACTTATACGCAGTTTAAGTGACACCACAACGAATACTGAGGGGGATGATTCAGCTTATTGTTTTGATTTCATATCAAGTGGAATTTTCTGTCGTAAAAGTCTGAATATGAAAATAATAATAAAAAAACACTAAATCTCTAAAAAGAATCTCTATTCTCTCTCTTTGTATAAAAATAAACTTACCTGTACTATCTATTTTCTTTGTTTGTTCCTTGTGTCTGTTTTATTGTGTACCAATAAATAAATATTTTTTTTATGAATTTTCCGACAAGAAATTCCATTTGTTATTAACTCAGAATCATGGTCTGAATAATCCCCCTCAGTATTTGTTACGATGCCACTAACACCCTGTATATAGCGGTCAAATACATAACCCTACTTTTTGTTTGGCAGTCGTCGGGTAATTAAGCTAAATTAAGTAAAACTATTAGCTTAAAGCAAGTTCGTGACTTGGTGTCTCGATCTCTGTGTAATTTGCTACTGAAAGTTAATTGTTTAGTTTTGAACTGAGCTCCAGTATTTTACTTGTAACTTTATTTGGCTTGGCTTATACTTGGGTTGACGAGGTGTGCTTAATACAACTATTAAGCACCTCACCAAGCCAAGTCTAGTTTACTTTAATCATCACTATATTAATTTGTATATTAAGTATATTTATTAATTTCAGAGTCATGCTCTTGTCGGTGTAGCATTCTACATTCTTTGAGTTCTTTTAAGACACGATGTTCGCCTTCTCTAATGGCAGCCGTGGTAGCCCAGTTGGAAGCACGCTTGACTCTCACTGTGAGGTTGCAGGTTCGAATCCTAGCAAGGGCAACACCATTGATTTTCGAATTCATGTTTGGATCATAAATGATTATCACGTGCTCTGCGGTGAAATCCATATTCCCGAGAAATGCGTTTCGGAGGTATGTGACCTAATCTGTAATGGGATAGGGAGTCTCGTAGACTACATAGACTATTTTAGTTAGTTTTCTTACTTTATGATTACAATTATTGCAACGTGCGACGGCAACCGCAAACGTTTAAAGTCCCGCTGTCGAGAACCAATCTTGGTTGGTACTTGCCGGTTACTCGCGCGATGCGGATAATTAACGCCCTGGCCCAGGACAACCCGGACGTTCACCTGTACAGCTGTTCGGTGGCCAAATTCACAGATGTGGCATTTCGCTATTGTTCTAGTTAAATAATAATAATTGTTATGTCTTATATGTGTTTGTTTCAGTCGAATTGGTTTTTACTCTAATGGCTGAATGTAAAACTGTAAAAATAAAACAAACAAATAAATAAAATACATACATATTTCCCCTGACATATTTAGGGGTTGGTTGGGTTAGGCAGAGACTACAGAATTCCACTTATTAAGATCATGGCACGTCACATTCGCTTCTTCCGTTCTTCATGCAGACTTCATGAATACTCGCTGGGTTTAGGGTTTAGGGCAGTCAAAAGGCAACAGACAGAGATAATATTATTATGGATTACAAGTATTAAATATGCACCCTTATAATCGGTTTATTGTGGGCAACACCACTCGTTGTCATAGACCTTTTTATATTTACCTCATTTTTATTTTTACCTTTTTTTTCTGCAAAAAGGCTGCCAGATTGTACTGTATCTTTCGTGTATGTTTTGTGTAAAACTTGTTTTGTATGTTGTGTGCAATAAAGTATATTTGTATGTTTGTATTTATCTTTATAGAGTTTTGATTTCTCTGTCCGGTTTCTTAAAAAAAACAGCTGTCAAACGTAATGGCCGTATTTTGCGATATAAATTAATTATTTTGCATCTCACTGACTGTATGTAATTAATCAAAAATAGTGACAATAAATATTATTTGTGGCGGATATAAGTCAAATTCAAATTCCAAAATATCTTTATTCAGTTGGTAACATAGTTACACTCGTCAATTTTTACATAATGAACGTCTCATCCGCCTAAAACTACTGCAGCTTCTCACTGTAAAACTGTAAGTTGTTTATAATTCCGGTCAATCATCATTGGCTTTTGTCAAAAAGCCTTTTTAATAACAAAGTCTGAATGGAAATTTCCCTTTACAGCCCCTCAGTATTGGAAGGACTCGAAGTAATAGCAATAGTACGTAAGGTACGTAGTGACAGTGGCGCTAAATCCGAATAAAGTTGGGACTTGCGAACTATGTCCGAGGGAGATGGAGCCAAATACCGGAGCCAGGCACAGTCCGGGAGTTGGACGACTGTTTATTAAATTTAATTAGTAGGTATTTAATACTGTGAAGATTCTCTTTACATTATTGAAATACATAATTTGTTAATAAAATAATACAATTCTTTATTACCGCAATAGAGTAGATATTTATACTACTATTTTTTATTTGTTGATGATAGGACGGCTATTTATTAAATCTAATGTAGGTATTTGATAATGTAAATAATCTCTTTACATTATTGAAATACATAATTTGTTAATAAACAATACAAATTCATTATTAGTAGAGTATAGAGTAGATATTTATTCTACTATTTTTTATTTCATCCTAATGTTTGTTGTATCTTAAACTAACATAACATTGCATCACGCCTCTATCCCCAAAGGAGTAGGGGTATATTATACAGGGTGTTAGTGACATCGTAACGAATACTCAGGGGGATGATTCAGGCCATGATTCTGAGTTAATATCAAGTGGAATTTTTCGTCGCAAAATTAATGATTCTTTTTAGTTTTTTTATTAATTATTTTCAATTCTATACTTTTGCGATGAAAAATTCCACTTGATATTAACTCAGAATAATCAGCTGAATCATCCCCCTCAGTATTCGTTACGATGTCACTTACACCCCACACAAGTACATACGGTAGCCATACAAGTAGGTATGGGTGTTAGTGACACCGTAACGAATACTGAGGGGGATGGTTCAGACCATGATTCTGAGTCGATATCAAGTGGAATTTTCAGTCTGAATATTCCTGAATTTTTTTGTGTTTTTTTAAATTATTTTCAATTCCATACTTTTGCGACGGAAAATTCTACTTGATATCATCTCAGAATCATAGCCTCAATCATCCCTCAAAGTTTTCGTTACGATGTCACTAACATCCTGTATACACCCACTTCTCCATTAACCAGGCACAAATCCTAGAATCCACATGATATCAATGATTCAAGAAAAAAGTAGAATTTAGTGGTTTAGAACCCGATCTGGGAGTTGAACCTGTAACACTAAGATGTAAGTGACGCGTTCTCCGAATTGATCTCTAATCTAATCTAGCTTACAAGATCCCACTGCTGGCCAAAGGCTCCCTTCCTCTTTCCATTTTTTCGCGGTCGCCAGTCCCTCCGGCAAGCGTCCAAGTCGTCACGCCATCTCTTTCGAGGTCTACCACGACGCCTGTACCCATCCTGAGGCACCCAATGAGTGACGATCCGTGCCCACCGCTCAGGGTCCACGCGGCAAACATGAACTGATCTCACACGGGTTTAAAAATAAATCACTCGAAAATACCCTTCGTTGTCGGGCCTAGGGTATCAGGTGGGGTATCAGGTTAAAAGACGTGGCAGTTTTAATTACGCGGACGGCTACGGACGGGTGCGGACGAATACTGGCGGATGCCTGCGGAAACGGAAGGACGCGGACAGTCGCGGAATTCGTTCGATTAGCTCACGGAACTCGCTAAACTTGTACAATTCTTGCAATACCACGCGTGCCGTCGCGGCCCTGTTATTTGGCCGCTTTTCTTAGAGATTCACAATCTCCTAGTAATGATGATAATATTGCAAAACATATACAGGGTGTTAGTGACTTCGTAACGAAAACTTTCAGGGATGATTCTGAGTTGATTTCAAGAGGAATTTTCGAAAGAACTGAAAATAATTTAAAAAAAATCTAAAATTGTCACGACTTTTCCGACAGGCAATTTCACTTGATATCGACTCAGAATCATGGTCTGAAACATCCCTCTTAATATTCGTTACGATGTCACTAACATCCTGTATTTGAATTTGAAGTTTCAGTTGGTAGAACGCTTGCCTCTCACTTGAGGTCACAGCTTCGAATCCATCACAGGCCTAAACCTATGATTGTCGAATGTGTTTTCGAATTCATGTTTGGATCATAAATTATTATATTAGAATTATGTTCTTGCTGGCACGTTAAGTCATTATTACCATCTACTAGTCGTAAAACACCGCAAAAAAAAAAAAACATGAATTTTGCGACGGGAAATTCGACTTGATATTAACTCAGAATCATGATCTGGATCATTCCCCTGAGTATTCGTTACGATGTCACTAACACCTTGTATACACTAACTTTTCACCAGCTATATTTAAGTTCCATGTAATAGGGGGCGAACCTAAAACATTGTTAATACCCGGAATAAAAATAAACTTGCTTTACAAGTCAGTCGATTACACAAGGTTACTAACTTTTAAGGGGCAATGTATACGTTTTTACAATAAGATTCCCATTGACATTCAGAATTTGCCTTTCAACTGTTTTAAGACAGTAGTTAAACAAAAACTTTACAAAAAAGGTTATTATAAAGTTAGTGATTATTTAGAAGATATGAATGCATGGGATTAACTGTCTGAGAACTGATATTAGGTAGCTAAATTACTTAATTGTATACCAATATTTTATGTTTATTTTTATTTTTTTAAAGAACGTCTAGGGCCCTGTGCCGAGGTTTTTCTTGCAGTTTCTTTTCCCCGGCTATACAGGTTGTGAGAAGCTGCAGTAGTTTTAGGCGGATAAGACGTTCGTTATGTAAAATTGACGATTCAAAGTGTAACTATGTTACCTACTGAATAAAGATATTTTTGAATTTTGAATTTTGATATCAATTATTCATTACCTATAGCAGTGTTTTTCCAGATAATACTGTAACCGTGAGAATGGAATTCTCTGCCGTCTTCTGTATTTCCGAATGAATATAACCCGGGTGCTTTCAACGCCAGAGTGAACAGGCACCTTCTGGGCGAGCTCGCTCCATCTTAGGCCTCGTCAATGCCTTCGGGCAAGTTGGGGCAAACTCATCAAAGGTAAAAAAAAGAAACGTCTTAATCATTCTTACATACATAAACTCACGCCTATTTCCCACCGGGGTAAGCAGAGACTATAGAATTCCATTTGCTTCGATCCTGACACACTTCTCTTGCTTCCTCCACATTCATCAATCGCTTCATACACGCACGCCGGTTCAGAGTAGATCGTATTAAACCTTTTCTAAGAACATCTCCAAGTTGGTCATCGTAAGTCCTTCTCGGTCTTCCTCTGCCAGCTCTACCATCAACTTAGTCATTCTTAGTTATTCTTTTTACGTCTTAGTTTTCATTTTCTTCTTATTGTGTGAGAGCCACATTTCAATAAAGGCTGTAAGGTTTATCTTAGAGGTGGGACATCTGTGGCTGTCGTAAACTCGCTCGTATTCACTGACCGACATATCAAACTGTTTTATGAAACTTTTTTCGCATTGCGTATAGAATAGCAAGGTTACTTACTAACACAGTTGGTTTGAACATTATTGACTGCGATACGGCTAAGCTAAGCACCTTGCCTACCACACTCCGGACACTTCATACAAACAACCTCGTTTTACACACACACTACATATTCAGACGGCCTCCTTGGTCCAGTGGTTTGAGCGTTGGGCTCACGTTCCGGAGGTCCCGGGTTCAAATCCCGTTGGGGACACATCACAAAAATCACTTTGTGATCCCTAGTTTGGTTAGGACATTACAGGCTGATCACTTGATTGTTCGCAAATAATATGTTGGTCCCGGTTACTACTTACTGATGTAAGTAGTCGTTACATGAGCCATGTCAGGGGCCTTTGGCGGCTCAATAGTAACCCTGACGCTAGGGTTGATGGGGTTGGTAATTCACCTCACAACCCACACGACAGAAGAAGACTACACATTGACAGTATCGTACAGTCATGAGCTATATAATGTACCCACTTTAGGACTCTGTCGCACTAACATATTTGACATTTAGTGAGACTTACAGTTCAATTTGTCAATAAAGTTAATGTGATATGGTACCAAAGTGTATACATATTAATGCTCGTGACCGTACACGCGCATCTGTGTGTGTGACGTCTGACTATACGATTCAAGTCTAAAAAATATGTTTGGGGGTTAAGGTAAACCTAGCTCAGACGTTGGTGGGGAGCGGAGAGTTGCCGTTCTATTATGTAGTATTATTCCCTATTCTATGCTATCACGTTGGCCTAATAAAAGCTCGGTGTGACTTGGTGGTTCAGTTAATCTTGTGATGAGCTGTGTTACATACTTTGGAAATCGATACTTTATTCTCGCCTAAAATTTTTTCACTTGAACATGGAAAGGAAATATTTTTCTCACATCTTTTATTGAACTTTTTATTCCCTATGGCGTATCTGTGTGTGTAACGCAAAACGTCAGACCAAATCGGATTTCTATTCCTTCGAGGGAATTTTCGGAAACATCCATCTGTGTTTGACACTTACGTTGGCGTGTCATATTTATTTTGCCAATTCTTGACACTTGTTTTTGAAGTCTCAGATGAGTCCAGGTGGGCGTCGACACGAGGCGTCGACAGAGACAACAATTTATTTCGTGTGTAGCGGAGGTCCGTGTTGCTTTATGCGCATGTAAGCATTTTTTTATATTTTTAAATGAATCGTTATGCTATTATAAAAAAAAACTGTTTTTTTATTGTACTATTATATATTTACACTCGATTTCACTATTTATTGTAGATTATACTCATATTTTGATACTCTTATATCACTTTGTCTATACAAAGTGATATCTATTACTATTACTATATATCTATTATACAGGGTGGCCCAGAAGTTCAGGTTCAAAATGAAAAATTAGAAAGAGGGGCTCATTAGCTACCAGAAACACCCCCATGTATGTTCAGCAATTATTTACGGTTGAGCACCTTTAACAACGTTAGAAAGAAGCAGCTACATTGTATGAGAATGTCAAATTTTCCTTCAAATCTGTCTGTCTTGCAATCTTTGAAGGCTAATTACTTAGTTTTTTGCCCGTATTAAGGGTACTTTTTATTAATGTTTCTAATAGCCTATTAAATGGAGCAGTTTTTAGAAATATCTTCAGTGTCCATGACAATCTCATGTGTTTATTATTCTTCGGCGAAGTTTTAACAACTGTAACAATTTTGGTCGAATTCTCACTTTGACTTCCGATAACTTTTTTTTTATCTTTGATTTCACTTTGATTTATCTTTGATTGAGCGGTACACAGACTTAGGCATAGTTGTGAAGTAAAATAAAATAATTATTAAGAAAGGGATAGCGACAAAATGATTATTTCTGAAGTAAGGTAGAAAATCTAGAAAAAGGTACAAAATGGGTCATATCTCCTAAACCGTAAATAATTGTTGAACATACATGGGGGTGTTTCTGGTAGCTAATGAGCCCCTCTATCTAATTTTTCATTTTGAACCTGAACTTCTGGGCCACCCTGTATAGTCGTACATTCCGTGTGTCGGTTGGTCCCATTGTCGCTGCTGGGTAGGTAATTGTTTAAAAATGCGCGGCCGCCCGCCAGATGGCACTGGCAAAATATACAATAAGAACAGGCAAAATATGCTATGACCTTCGCTCTTAACATACATTATACCTAGAGATGTGCTGGTTAGCAAGTGCAATTCATAAAATCCGAACTCGAAATTCTTTTTATTTGAATGTTTTCGATTTGAACGGGGCGATAGTGACACACACCGAATACTGAGGGGGATGATTCAGCTCATAATTCTGAGTTAATATCAAATGAAATTTTCCGTCGGAAAATTCATGTTTTCTTTTTTTTGAATTATTTTCAATTCTATACTTTTTCAATGGAAATTCCACTTGATATTAACTAAGAATTATGAGCTGAATCATCCCCCTCAGTAAACGTTACGATGTCATTTACACCCCGTACAAGTATTTACAGGCAGCCATACGAGTACGTATGGGTATTAGTGACACCTTAACGAATACTAAAGAGGACGATTCAGACCACGATTCTGAGTTGATATCAAGCGGAATTCCTGTCGGAATATGCAATAAGTCTCGTCAAAAAACATAAGCAGAATCAGAATGATTTATTCAACGTAATTATCATAGACAAACTTGTTGAAAGTCAATTTAACATTTTTCAATCCACGTTTTTTCGCAAGATGTTATGGCTGAGGAAAAGAAATGACAAGAAACTGCAATAGCAACACATCTTTTAAATCAATGTAGGTATACAAGAGATTTAAAAAATAGGGAAAATCATTTTAATACCAGTTATTTTTATCATTCAGGTAATCTTAAATTAAGGTATTTTACACAAACTAAGCTTCATATGAGCTTTAAATTTGGTCTGGTATTTTATTGTAAAATGTATAAATAGCCCAAAAACATGAATTTAAATTATTTAGCGTAGAATTTTGGATAGCAATTTTATTTTTGTTCCTTGTATTGTAAGTATGTCTTTCACAGTTTCTCGGAAGGAGAAATAAAGGAGCTCACGAGTCAGAGGTGCATCCATCGCAAGATGAACTAAGTACCCACACCTCACCTAGCTTTCTGTTAGACCAACGCGGTATCGTCAAAAAACCTTAAAATAATGTATACGCATTTGGATATTTTCGGATATTCCCGACTTTCCCATCCCTAAAAATGGCGACAGCGTAAATATGTATTCTCTCCTCGAGGGTTGCTACAGGAATACGTACAAAATGGAATAAAAATAACGTTATGGCAACCAAATTAAATATCTCATGAGCTTCATAACAGCGCTCTGGAGGAAGATTAGCCACTTACAGTGATTCCTTTTGGTTCATTTTTGATATATTTTCAGGAATACTTAAGTAATATTATTCTTTATTTAATTTTTTGCGCGGTACACAATTAATAGTAGTATCCTCTGCCGAAGGTTGACTGGAAGAGATCGCTCTTAGCGATAAGGTCGCCTTTGCCCATCTTAGAATAAGTTTTTCCTGTAAATGGGTGTGAATTGCACCAATCCTTGATTTGGATAAAGGTAATAAATACTTCTTGTGGAATCGAATGTCCAAGGCAAAAGAAAACCTTGGCTCAGGGCGTCGTCTGAGAGGATAATATTTTTTAAGAATGAATCGACCTTAATGGTATGTGAGCGGTAAGCGCTGAATGAGGGAAATCGTCGAATACGCCGGCGGAGTCGGTATCGGGGTTCTGAAGTGTTTGTTGACGAGAGCTGATTAGCCTCTATGGCTAGAGTGATCGGGTTGTCGGGATCGTACAAGCCGACCTTCTAAGTTTATATTTATTCAGGCTAAGAAAATAAAGAACATTCATATGAAAATGAAATTAACCATCCATTTCTGAATCAAAAAGTCTGCTTTCATCATAATTGAAAACAAATAAGTGAAAATAATTTCACCGAAACGAGTCAAGTAACGAAATTTAAACAGTCGTGAATCTTTAATGGCGCGTTCAAATAAATTAGTATTTATTTGTTTTTGCCACATAAAAACCGAAGGCTGTTGTAGGCTGCTCAGAGAAATTAAATTATTTATGTTTATGGGAACGGCCGTCTTTTAAAGTCTCCATCTTCTGAGCCGAGATTTAACTTTAAGCAGTCAAAGTTTGTCGTCTGTTCTTTTAGGTATTCAGTTCTCTGTAAGACTGGCTACTTCTACACTAATATAAATTCGAAAGTAAATCTGTCTGTTATCTTTTCACACTTAAATAGCTGAACCGATTTAAATGATATTCTGCATTGTTCTGTCATCTCCTATCTAATCTGAAGATTTGACAGGTCTGCTTTTTTACAGAAGCGATTGCCTGTTTGACCTTCCAACCTGCGAAGGGAAAAAGAATAGCTCACGACTGTAGTCAGAGGAAACCATGGAAATGGTAGGTTCTGGTCCATTTGCCATGGCAGTTAAAATTTTCAATAGGATTCCAAAGGTACTACAGGAAGATTTAAACATAAAAAAAATTAAAATTAACTTCAAAAATTTCCTAATTGAGGAAAGTTTCTACACACTGCAAGAGTTTTTCTTACATGATAAATAAATAGACTGTAAGTGATGTAGATTTTGTTGTTATTAATAGTTTTTAAGATTTTCATAGTTATTTTTAGATTAAGTTTGTTTAATGTTAAGTACTTATTATTATTTTATTTTTTTGTATTTCTGGCCTAATGTAATTTCTTGATATTTTTGTTTGTTTTTGCTATACCCTCCCGGGTCCATATGTGATACTATAATATTTCTAACAACTGTTTACCATATTATGGTGTGCAATAAATACTTTGACTTTGACTTTGAGGTATATCTTGTTAGAGTTTTATAAAATTAGGATTTATTTTAAAGTAAGTATCGCTATATTATTCACAAATGAATACTGTGTTGTGATCTAAATAATTGCTCAAACAACAGCGCTTACGTGCTACTCAGTCATTGGTTCAACCACTATTTTGTCGATCGTGTCACCCCCACTCAGAGAGAATAAAACTGGTGAGTAGCACGTGCGCGCGAGCAGTTCATGTTTGAATGTCGAAGTACCAAGTTGTACAGTGCAAGTGCTGAATAAATATCTGACGTTGATACTACGTGTACCTCTTTTATTTTGCCTGGTCTTATAGATCAGAAAGCGGGATATTATCAAGAGAATATTGGTTATAGGCTTGGTGAGAAAAGGACTTTACGCCCATAAGAAGGTACGTACTAGTGTTTTATTTATTTTTTACGATCGTTTAAATTTTAAATGTTTTAAATTGTGTATCCATAGAAAATATTAGTCACGATAAGAAATATGTGTCGTGTGTAAAACCTCTTTGGAGATACAGGCATAATACAATGTTATGTTGTACCGTATACACCTACATAATCATATTTTCTCTTTTTTTATTTTATTTTTTTTCTTCTTAATCTTCAGAGGTCAAGTTAATGTTTTATTTATTTTTACTTTTTGAGGGGTTTTTTTTTACGTACATTGATGAAATACTTTCAATTCTTATGGTTATTTTAATCAGTTTTAAAAATAATAAGAAAGAAAATCATCTAGGTTTTGTAATGTTGTTGCGATTTTTCAAAACACGTGTTCATACAATTACGATAATTACGGGTTAAAGGGCATTTACTTTTTGTTAATTTCAATAATTCCAGAAAAATGGGCCGTGAAAGAAGTTCTCGTAAACGTACGAGAGATTCAGACGACTCTGATTCGGAGACTGACACGGAATCACCCGTCCGCGAGTCACGGCGCAGACATCGTGATGAATCGAAAAAGAGAAGGCATTCCAAACGCCACAAACGCTCCAGGCGTCGTGAGAAATCATTGTCTCGTCGTAGACAGTTGGATAAGGATTTAGAGAGACGCGAACGTGAATCGGCAGTGCGCGACGCAAACCCAGAGGCGTCTCGTGCTTGTATTACCCCACCAGTAGAACAAGATGCATCTCTGGACAACAATGCTGCCACTGCAACTACAATGACTGTGAGTTCACACCCTCAAATTAGTAATTTAGACTCGAATGCAGGGATTTTAGCCACTGTTTTTAAAGAAATATTACAGACCATGAAAGCAGAGACTAATACAACTAACGATCGATACCCATCTTTGAATGTCATTCCTGAATTTGATCCGTCTAAACGAAACCAAACCATTCACATGTGGATTAATAAAGTAAATGAGTGCGCAAGTTTTTATAATTGGACAGAGAAACAAACAATACATTACGCAACACCTAAATTGACGGGATTTGCGCAGCAGTGGTATCAAGGTTTACCTAGTCTGATGCTTTCATGGGCTGAATGGCAAGACAAATTACGTTTAGCGTTTCCATGTGAGGAAAATTACGGTCAATTGTTGACGGAAATGTTGGCTTGTAAGGCACGTTATGGTGATTCATTAGAGCAATATTTTTATGAAAAGACTGTGCTTTTGAACCGTTGCAATATAACTGGCAAGGAAGCCATTGATTGTATTTTGTTTGGCATAGAGGATAGGTCTGTAAGAACAAGTGCAGAAGCAGCACAGTTCACTGAATCTGACAAATTATTAGTATATCTCCGAACAGTAAACAGTACCAAAAGACCAGATAGGAGTAATCCCCATGCGCAACCCAACACTTCCGATAACAAACGCAAAAATGTTAATACAACGAATAATCATTCTGATACGAGACCAAAATCTAAATGTTACAACTGTGGTAAAGAAGGTCACCCATACTTCAAGTGTACACAGCCGATCAAAAGGTGCGATTCTTGTCACAGAGTAGGTCACGTTACTGGTGATTGTCCCTCGAAATCTGAACCTAGTACGAGTAGTAATAAAACAGTTTTGCGAATCTCTCAGGAATCTGATAACGATTCAAAATATTTTAAATCTGCAAAAGTTAACGGTTGTGTCCTAGATTGTTTTGTTGATTTTGGCAGTCAGTGTACTATGTTGCGTGAGTCCTTAGCCAGGAGTCTGGTTAAGACTTGGTCGGTGAATGACCTTCCGGTTTTGAGAGGTTTTGGCGATTCTGTAGTAAACTGTGTAGGTAAATGTGAAGTGGAAGTCGAAATAGATTCTGCTACAGCTTCTTTGGAGGCGTTGATTGTTCCAGATCATCTGCTACAAGTACCGTTGTTGTTAGGACAAACATTCACAGAACAAGAACATGTCGTGGTTTATAAAACCAATGACAAATTGAGTATTTTGTCAAAGACAGACTGTTCTACTAGTAGTATATTGCTACACGTTTCCGAACACAAACTGATTTGTGGACTAACAGAGATAGGTATTTATTCCATTCCTAAGTACGATGGTGATCTGTTCATAGAACCCAGTTTGTGCTTGCGATCTGAATGTCAGTACGAAATTATTCAGTGTGTAGTTCGTCTTGATGATGGAAAAGGGAAAATGGTGATAAAAGGGCTGGATTCTTCAGGTTTCAACCTACCACAAGACGCATTGTTGATTCGTGCATTGCCGTTAAATGAAGTTGAGATTTGTAAAGTCAATAAAGTAGATATCAGTATGGATAGTGATACCATCTCCTCGATCGAAACGGATAAAATCAATGTAGATAAAAACATTGAAGTGAAAGATTTACAGACTCTTACGGATTTGATTAATGAATATAGAGATTGCTTTGCTTTTTCGATCAAGGAGTTGGGATGCGTTTCCTCAGTTGAGATGGATATAAAACTGAGTGATAGTACCCCGGTCGTTTATAGGCCTTATCGCCTGTCTCATCCTGAACGAGAGGTAGTTCGTGGCATGGTACAGGAGTTGGAGGAATCTGGGATTATAGAACCTTCGTCGTCGGATTATGCTTCACCTATTATACTCGTGAAGAAAAAAACAGGCGACTATCGCCTCTGTGTCGATTTTAGAGCACTGAATAAAAAGACACTGAAGGAACATTATCCTCTCCCAAGGATAGATGACCAGTTAGATAATTTGTCTGGGTATAAATATTATACTTCGTTGGACCTCGCATCCGGTTACTACCAAATTCCTTTAAAGAGTACTTCGAAACACCTGACGGCTTTCATAACTCCAGACGGGCATTATGAATTTAATAGGATGCCCTTCGGACTAGTGAATGCTCCATCCACCTTTCAGAAAGCGATTAATAACATTCTTGGTAATGCGAGGTTTAAGGAAGCTTTTGCCTACATGGATGATGTAATCATACCATCGAGAACAGTCGAGGAGGGCTTAGAGAAAATTCGTAGAGTGTTAGACTTGTTTCGTGCTGCAGGCTTAACCCTCAATCTATCTAAGTGTCATTTTCTCATGACGTCTATTGGATATTTGGGATTTGAGGTGAGCGAGGAGGGAATTCGGCCGGGTAAAAGAAAAATCGATGCCGTGGAAAACTTTCCGAGACCAACAGATCAGCATAAAGTCAGGCAGTTTATTGGTTTGGCGAGTTTTTTTCGGCGGTTCATCCGGGGATTCTCTGCCATTGCGAAACCTCTGACACAACTCCTTAAAAAGGACTCTAAATGGCAATGGACTGATGCAGAGGAAAATGCATTTACGACACTCAAAGAAGAGTTGACTAAGCGCCCGATATTGTCGTTTTATAATCCAACCTATGAGACGCAGTTACACACTGACGCATCAAAATCTGGCATTGCTGGTATTCTTCTTCAAAGGCCTAACGAAGGGTCTTCTTTTACTGCTGTTGCTTATTATAGTCGGCAAACGTCACCGGAAGAATCTCGATTTACGTCATACGACCTAGAAACATTAGCGGTTGTCACTTCCCTGCAGCGTTTCAGAGTGTATTTGTTGGGTATTCCGTTTACAATAGTGACAGATTGTAATTCCCTTCGTGCAACTTTTGAAAAGAAAGACATGTTGCCTAGAGTCGCGCGATGGTGGAACGTCATACAAGAATATGACTGTAAAGTTATTTATAAGCCGGGAATAGCCATGTCACACGTAGATGCTCTTAGCAGGAACCCGTCTCCGACCTCTTTTGTTGCTGAAGGTGAGGATGTGCAAGTAAGGCTAATCAACACTAACTGGATATCTACGGTACAAAACAGCGATCCCGAGTTACAAAGAATAATTGGTATAATTAATGACAAAGATACTGAAATTATTATTGACATTAAGAAGAATTTTTTACTGAAGAAAGGATTATTGTACAGGAAAACAGATGCTGGAGATCGCTGGGTTGTACCGAAGGGAGTTAGGTGGCAGATACTCCAAGCCAATCACGATCAGATTGGCCACTTTGGATTTGAAAAGACCTACGAGAAGATCAAAAGCAGTTATTGGTTTGCCAAAATGAGGTCGTTTGTTAAAAAGTATGTAGAGTCTTGTTTGGAATGCGCCCATTCAAAGGTTCCTGCAGGGAAAAAGGCTGGTGAATTGCATCCAATCGAAAAGGTTGACTCTCCTTTTCATACTCTGCACATCGACCACTTAGGTCCGTTTGTGCGAAGTAAGAAGAAGAACACTTATTTATTATTGATAATTGATGCGTTTACCAAATATATCATGTTGGTTCCAGTTAAGAGTACGAAAGCTGTGCACTCTCTAAAAGCCATGAAACATTATTTTCACACGTTTGGGGTTCCTAAGAGGTTAATTTCTGATAGAGGCACTTCATTTACAGCAAAACGTTTTAAAGACTATTTAAGTTCTTTGGGGATAAAGCACATTCTAAATGCTGTGGCTACCCCTCGCGCTAATGGCCAGATAGAGCGCTATAACCGTACTGTTTTGGCCGCTCTTACTGCAACCAACCATGATAAGCCTGAGAATCGTTGGGATGAGTGTGTTTCAGAAATTCAATGGGGCCTCAACAATACCATAAATAAAGGAACTGGTAAAACACCTGCTCAGACTTTATTTGGTATAAATCTAGTAGGAACGACGGACTCTTCTCTCAGTTTGACAGTAGTGAGTGATACGGAACATGCAGTAGAAAATTTAGAACAGACTAGAAATGAAGTTATCGAACATATAAAAAATAATCAACATAAACAAAAGCAAAAATATGATAAAAATAGAAAGCAGTTACGATTTAAAGTTGGAGATCTAGTGCGAGTTGAAAGGGAGATTCCTTCTACTGGTAAAAGTAGAAAATTAATTCCAAAACTTCGTGGTCCATATCGCATTAAAGAAGTTTTAGATAATGATAGGTATGTTGTTGAGGATACACCGATATCTCGTAAGGGTAATAAAAGTTTTAATGGTATTTTTTCGGTGGACAAAATACACCGTTGGCTGGTGTACAATAGAGCTGATGAGGATTCGGAAACTAGTGATGACGATGACGAGTAGAGCTGTTTTGATTGAGTTGTGTCCTTGTGTGTGGTTGTAACATGTGAGGTGTAAAGATTTAATATACGATTAACTATACTGAATTATTACATAGTATAGTAAGTATACTTTATTCAATTGTTTGTTATTATAATAAGTAAGTTCAATCATTCATGTACGAGTTACATTTGAGATAATTTACTGTATATACATATATGATTAAAATGTGAATAATTGAATTGTTATTTACTAATTACATTATTTATTATATTGAAGACATGTAGGGGCTTCAATATTGTTTGTCGTGGATATGTAGAGGCCACGATGAAAAAAAAGTACAGGCTAGAGTTATTATTGTTGTGAATATGTAGAGGTCACAATGATAATTGTTCTAGATAATGACAGATTTTACAGTAATCGTTGGTGTGGATATGTAGAGGCCACAGTAATGATTGTTGTAGAGAAGAATGTTTATGTGTTACAGAAATCGTTGGTGTGGATATGTAGAGGCCACAGTAATGATGGTTGTAGACAAGAATGTGTTTAAACTACGGTAATCGTTGGTGTAGATATGTAGAGGCTACAGTAATGATTGTTGTAGATAATAATTTATATAAGTTACAGTAATCGTTGTTGTAAATATGTAAGAGGTTACAATAATGGTTGTTAAAAGTGCATAAACGCTATAAAAGTTGCTAATTTAAGATGTGTAAATTGTTTGTGATACTTATTGATTGTGATTACTTTTGGTTGAAATCACGAGTTTCCCGAGACGGGAAAGAATTCAGGAAAGGCCGACTGTTAGAGTTTTATAAAATTAGGATTTATTTTAAAGTAAGTATCGCTATATTATTCACAAATGAATACTGTGTTGTGATCTAAATAATTGCTCAAACAACAGCGCTTACGTGCTACTCAGTCATTGGTTCAACCACTATTTTGTCGATCGTGTCACCCCCACTCAGAGAGAATAAAACTGGTGAGTAGCACGTGCGCGCGAGCAGTTCATGTTTGAATGTCGAAGTACCAAGTTGTACAGTGCAAGTGCTGAATAAATATCTGACGTTGATACTACGTGTACCTCTTTTATTTTGCCTGGTCTTATAATCTATCGCAAGATGAACTAAGTACTCGAACCTCATCGAGCTTTCTGTAAGTGTTCTTAAATTTTGTCAGTTCTCTATACTGTCCAGCTGAAATTCGTGATAAATTGCTATCAAATATGGAGCAACGTGGTGTGTATCCCGTCTGAAGGATGAGTTACGAAAACGAAAAGCAGCTAGTTGGAAGAAGGCAGTTTTTGTCAGAGACCAACGTGATAGGCGGTGAGGCGTATCGCCGTCTTTAATGGTGGAGCCAACAGTGTAAGTGGAAACTGCACTTAAGATAAATTAATAATTCTTTGGTGCAGGTCCGGTACCGTTCAAAAACAACATAAGATAACATTTATCTCTGAAATCATTTCATAAGGGGAATGAAAAGGGGTGGAATAGAAAGTGCCGCGCGCCACAACCATAGTTGCCTGTTGGTGAAGCCGATTAAAGCCGAAAATTCCGTTTTTGAAATAGTCCTTTCAATGAAGAAATAAATACTATATCTCACTATCCCTTGTGATATTTCGTGTTTTTTTTCTGCTCTCTCCACTCCCTCGCCCTTCCCAGGCCCACGTGATTAATGGACGAACCTTAGGTATGTTTATATTCGCAGCTAGTCTAGAATAAATGCTAGGTCGTAAAACTCGATTACAATCATAATATTTGACGAGCTAGTCAACAATAATAAAGCAGAATAAAAAAAAATGCATCGACGATAATATTTCAGTGTAAAGCCGTTATGTGCGTCATAATAAAAAATAGTTGTAACTTTATCCGCATCGTTATGAAGGGTTGTTTATTTCTGAATGGAATTTTAAAAAGTTTAACGGTCGCGCTCGAAAATGTTTGCGTACATTATGACAGGACGCAGTAGTTCCAAAGTGATATAAGGAAGGATGTTGTATGGCTAGTTTACGTCCTCTGTCATACATAAGGAGCTCGGTGGCGCAGCGGTAAACGCGCTCGGTCTGCGATTGTCGAAGTTAAGCAACTCTCGCAAAGGCCGGTCATAGGATGGGTGACCACAAAAAAAAAGTTTTCATCTCGAGCTCCTCCGTGCTTCGGAAGGCACGTTAAGCCGTTGGTCCCGGCTGCATTAGCAGTCGTTAATAACCACCAATCCGCACTGGGCCCGCGTGATGGTTTAAGGCCCGATCTCCCTATCCATCCATAGGGAAGGCCCGTGCCCCAGTGGGGACGTTAATGGGCTGATGATGATGAGCAATATAATGTACCCCCTTTAGTGCTCTGTCGCACTAACATATTTCACATTTAGTGAGACTTACAGTGCAATTTGTCAAAAGACATCATGTGACATGGTACCAAAGTGTATGCATATTGATGCTCGTGACCGTACGCCTATGTAATTATAATAATATATGATTAATTAAATTAAAAAAATTATAATGTATACCTACACTGTTTTAAAAGAAGTGTTGCTGTTGCAGTTTCTTGTCACTTCTTCTCCTCAGCCATAATCTTGCGAAATGACGTAGATTCTAAAGTTAAATTGGCCTTCAACAAGTTATCTATGAATATTACGTTGAATAAATGATTTTGATTTTAATTATAAGGACTTCATGACAACAAATTCGTGCGACAAATTATTATATGCAATAAAAAAATTAAAAGAAGATTTTTCACATTATATTTTGCAACTTTCCTAATATACAGAAGTCGTGTATGATAGATACTCCAAATTAAATTCATTAGAAATATTTGCTTTACTTTACGTATCAAAGTTTGAACATAGAGAGGAGAGCTAGGTTAGTAATTAATTTTCGTACTCGATACCTCGGTATAGGAACTAATTGAAACAGCACTCCTAGCGGCGATGTATGGAACTAAAGTTGCCCCTATCTAAACCTCAATGGCGCCCAACCAAACGCAATAGTTTACTGTTGTCGCTTTTTGCCACCAAACTTACCGGCTACCAACACCGCGCTCAAACTTTCAGCTTAAAATTAAATTATTTATGTCCCCGCCCCGCGAATAAAATGTATTTTTTGTCTGTGGAATTTAATATTTTTCATTATGGCGTGTTTTATGAGTCGCTTTTATTGAATTTTGCCGCCGCGTTATTTTTGATTAAGCGCTGTAGCCTCTCGTATTTGGGAAATTTTAAAATTTTTCATCTGCGAATCGTTTTGCCGGAATTTCTTCCTTTGTTTCACTTTTGTATGTTTCAACGGTTCTTTTTAATGTTATGCCGAGTTCGTGTATATGAAAAAATATTAGTATTTTTGTGTTTTCATATAGCCTTGCTTTTAACGAATTTCGCGTCAGGCTTGCGTGCTGGGATCTGTATTATACTGTATGTACGTACTGTAATGATGCGACCTCTTCAAGGTACAATGTTTTGGCGGGTAGTCGCATTATTTTACAAGTAAGTAAGTGGCTTTTTGGAAAAACGTCAATGGTATGTCTTTAGACGGAGTGTCTACTAAAGGGATACGGGTGAAGACCTCAACGGTAGTAGAGGCGGAGATGGGAGCCATCAGTACAGTAATGCAGGACGGCAGAAGCTAGTCACAGGGACTGTAACCGTCAGAGGGCTGCAGTAACTTCTGTCTGCTGATAGGAATCTCCAAACAGCTCAAGCAACACTGCAGCGTGATTTTGATCTCATTTGCCGCTGGTCACATGACATGGGACTTGTATTGAATACCGGGAAAACTAAATTGATGCATGTCCACTCGAGTCAGTCAAGGACAGTATCTGACGTGAGAATAGTAGGCCATGACCATAACTGTTTACACATAGAACCATCTCCCCAACAGTGTAACTGTTCACCAATAAAGATAGTTAGTACTATGAAGTACTTAGGAGTAGAAATAGATAATCGTTTTAACTGGGACGAGCATATTAAAATAGTCTGCCAGAAACTGCGCGCTATTTTGGCCAAATTCTATATTATTGGAAATAGGATCCCGTATAAGATCAGAAGAACAATGTACATAGCACTAGCTGAATCGATTATATCTTACGGGTTAAGTAGTTATGGCAGGACTTTTAAATCACATCTTAATAATATATACAAATCGCAGTTAAGATTATTAAAAATGATTGTACCTTTTAATATAAAAAATAATTGTAAAAATGAATTTGATCTGTTTAGTTTCTGTAAAGTCCTACCGGTGCATTTTAAATTTAAACTCGAAATTTTAAAAGAACAATATTTTAGAACTGAATTATATAATTATACTACACACGATAAAATAACACGGCAAGTAACAAACCAAATTTTATTAAAACCAAAATATCAAAACTTTTACGGTAAAAGAACATCTAATTATATCATACCCGATTTAATTAACCAGATACCCATTCAAACACGCGGAAAAATAACACCAGAAAATGCAACGCAAATCATTAAAGACGTTGTATTCCAATGGGCCGAAAAACATTATGGCGCAAACCATCCTGTATGTGGTGTGAGCAGCTGGTGCGAAACAGGTTTGCAGCCAGCCCGATGATCGCACTCGGTACCTATTGTGGCGCGTAGTGGGTATCAATAGTTTAAGTAAATTGTAGTAATTTTAAAGCGGAATGTTCATCAGGACAAACCCTTTTGGGGTTTATTGATGTGATCTATTGTTTTTAGTTTATAAGTTTGTATAAGTTTAAATAAAAAAAAAAAAAAACTGTCAGTACTATTCAGAGGCGGAGGACAGGAGTCCTAGTACGGCTTTAAAATAGACTACTTCGGGCGCCATTCCACTCGCGTCAGATAGAGTACTGCGGGACGGAAGGCAAGAGGGAAACCACTGCCGTATTGTTCCTTAAAAATTAGCATGGAGTGTAAAAGCGTGAGCCACGTTTTTGTTGGTGTAGCAGTCTCCATGCTAATTATTAGCAAAAAATATGGCAGTGGTTTCCCTCTTGCCTTCCGCCCCCTTTATAGCCTTACTAAAACGTAGAGATTTATAATTATACTCTTTGGTGTCCACGGCGCGCGGCGGCGTCGTGCGATCAGTACGCAGTTCCCCATATATTTTACGAATGTTATTTTAAAATAGATAAATAAATACTCATTTTTATAAGTAAATACGTATACTAATTAGAGCATGGCTCTTAAATTAGTGATGATGATGAAATCGTACTTAGGTGTATGGATAGATAATGCTTTTTATTTAAATTTTATTAAACATATTTCAATCTGTACCAGAGAAACTAAGATTGGTTAATAAACTAATCTCAGCTTCGAGACTGCTCGCAAGATCATGTTAATGTGACAGTTCTTATATAAAAACAGGGACTTGAGCATCATCTCGAGGGCAGTCTCAGCTGAGATTAGTTTATTAATACCATCCTAACTGAGAACTCAGATCACGTTTTAGAGGCCAACATTGTCGGGACTTAGTCCACAGAGGTGTCACTGGAACAAGATTAGTGGACAAACTAGGCAAATGTCAAAGTTCGCACTTCGCACTACAAATCCGTCGATCGAGAAACAATCAATTATTGCCACTCCAAATCGGATAGTCTACCAAAAGCTAGATAAGGAACTACATCTGGGACATACCGGATTCTACTGGGTGATTGATGGATCACTCCCCTTCCCCCATTTAAACTCCCGTGGTGTCCCCCCGCCCCCGCGGAGCCCTGAAATAATCCCGGGCTTTCGACAGGAATTTGTCAAATAGAAACGACACCTTAGGGAGTAGAGCGAGTTTCTGTAATATTTGTTGACATTTTCGTTGCGGACTCGTGTTGCTCGACGGTGGAGAATTTTTGTTTTAATTAAATAAGAAAGTGCTACTGAAATCTGCTTGAACGGTTTACTTTGGCATCTACTTTTGTTTCGGCTTATTTTCACTTTTTTTCTTATTTTAGCACATTTAATAATGTTTAGTCCTGTAGGCGCGGATTGTTATTTTAAAACTAGTTTATAAATCTTTTGTCTTGGTTTTGTGATAATACGAGTAGGTACTGAATGTCATTTTTTTTGTAAGTAAATACTTTTTCTTCAAGGAAAGGTTAGCGACACGGGCTGTTTCTGTTCCCAACCTACCTACAGTCATGAGCAATATAATTTACCCACTTTAAGACTGTCACACTAACATATTAAAAATTTAGTGAGACTTACTTAGTTCAATTTGTCAAAAAAGTTAATGTGACATGGTACCAAAGTGTATACATATTAATGCTCGTGACCGTACATTTTTTCTCACGTTCACAGACAGGAAATGCCTTCTTTCTTACTTTCAGGGTTCTGTAATATTAGAAAAATCGTAATGAAATAGTTAACTTAATTTCAAGTATTACAAAAATATGATGAATTCCAAAACTTCATAAATCCATACATACATACATAAACAGCCTATACCTACCACGCTGCTCCAATGCGGGTTGGTGGAGGTGTTTTTTTTACGGCTAATGGCCGGGATCACGCCTTAACGTGCCCTCCGAAGCACGGAATCATCTTACTTTTTCGGGCAATCAGGTGATTCAAGCCTGAAAAGTCCTTACCAAACAAAGGACAGTCTCACAAAGTGATTTCGACAATGTCCCCATCGGGAATCGAAGCCGGACCTCCAGATCGTGAGCTCAACGCTCTAACCACTACACCACGGAGGCTGTTGTACAATAATAATTATTAACTATAATATTAGTTCAAGTACGCGCTCCAAACTAAATTAAATCGGCACGGAACCCGCCCCCGCCAATGTAATTCCTTGCTCCCTCTTTTTTGTTTATTCCCTGAACGCGTCATCTGTCAATTCTGTCGATTCGTTTCAGCAAGCTTTCCCCTTTTCTGTGTACTCGTAACAGAATAATGCGGCCTGTAACATTAACTGTGACAGAAAGAACAATTTTATTGATAAAATATGTACGTATTGCGTGATTACGCTTGTTCTGTTAGGAAACCGTGTTACGGGGATCTCAGAGGGGTTAGTATTCGAGTTTCTCTTTCGATTTAGGTAAATGTGCTCTATCGGTTCACAGAATTGAGTGCTGACGATGGTATCGACACATGTGTTTTCTCTGCCTGAAAGCATTAGGAGAGCTTCGTCATTGGAGTCCTTTAAAAGGCAAATTAAGGCGCATTTCTCTCAATCTTCATTTAATCTATCTAATAATTGTCTTCCATAGTATATAGAATAGAATAGAATAGAATAGAAAAAGTTTATTATAAAAGGACGCCACACACAAAAAAAAGTCAACAACATCATATCAAATTTCCACTAAAACAATTACAAAAAAGCAAGACGGATGTTTGTCGAAATGACCATAAGGTGGTGGTGGACGTCCTGAGATAAAAGGGCCTCACTCAGCACAAGTCGCGGCGTGAACCACGACGCTGGTATTATGTGGACCCTTTTGGTGACGCACGAACATCGTATTCCATAAACATGTGTTAATGGTGTGTATATTCAAATTCAATTCAAAAATATACATTATAATATATACCAAATTATTTTAATAGAATTAGAGTGTACATAGACAAATATTATCGCAAAGATGTATACGTAAATACTTAAGGTTAGAATAAAAAAGAAAGTTATTAATATAGGTAAAACTAGTAAACAAATGTAATAATATAAACAAATACGAATTCCATGAATGTGTATTGTGTAGTCTGTCTTAGTACCTATCTATCGCGCGCGCCGCACCCCGATTCTAGCTCGGTCGGTAAAGTAGTTTGGTTACTACTAGTACTTACTTATAAACAAAACTTTTTTTTCCATTCGACCGCCGCGCTGCCGAACGGGCACGACGTGTTCCCAAAGTAAAGCGAAATTATAAATTTGTAATAGAATTGCGTATATTAATTAAAAAGAAAAAATAAAGTGAATCAAATAAAGCAAATATACATTAACCAAATAAGAAACAATAAATTAAGTACGTCCAATACACTCAACAAAATCCAAAGTAAATAATGGAAACGTGCAGTCGTTTGAAAACCCCAATAAACAAATCCATGAGGTAAGCCAAAACAAAATATAGTGTTTTATGCTTAATGTACCCACCTATACCATCCACTAATATTGAATAAGTACGCACTTTTTATTTTTGATTGACGGACAGTATAATTAAGCCTGTGTATAATATTGCCATTACTTTTCAGACCATGCAAACATTACCCGACGGAAAATAATAATAATCATGACAAAGGTTGTGTCGCCGCATCCAGCCCGCAAGGAGGACTCCGCCACGTTGACGTGTCGAAACCAATTAGGTAAAATTTTAATTAGCTTAATAGCTGCATATCTAGGAGATAGCATTTGTACTTTGATTTAAAGCTGTAAATTGTTTTCAGACTACGAAACGGCGGCGGCAAATCGTTCCAGCACTTGGATGCGGCGAACCTGAAACTGCCACGGAAAGCGGTGGTGCGGTGACGAGGTACCGCGAGTGAGTAGTACGACGCACGGGTCCTGGCAGCAGTCACGTCGCGGGACCAAACTAGTTTGTCCGCAAGATATGGCGGTAATTTAAAATTAACTATTCCGAACATCAGCGTTGCAAAATGAAACTGTCTGCGATATTTCATTTTTAGGATTCTAGCCTTGTTTATGTAAGGTGTTACGTGTGTGCGGGGAGGAATTTTGAAGCAGAATCTAGCGCAAGCATTCTGTACTCTCTGAACCAGTTTTTGTGAGCGCGCCAGAAGCCGAGGCCCATACACAGCGTCCATATAATTAAACTTAGAGAGAATTAAAGAGTCGCATAGTTTGATTCGAATGGGAGTACTTAAATATTCTCGAATTTGGTACATTACTTTCAGTCTGTAAAAACAGTTGCTAGCAGTATTCGTAATGTGCTTTTCAAAAAGTAACTCTTCGTCCATTAGCAACCCTAGGTTTCGCGATTCAGACACTCGCTGTACCACTTCGCCCCGAATACTAACGTTCAACCCTTGACGCGTAATACCGTCTATCTGTTGTTTAGTTCCAAGAATCATATACTTCGTTTTACTTGCGTTAAGTACTAGGGTGTTCGCTTCCGCCCATGCTGCAACACGTTCTAAGTCTTCTTCTAGTCTAATTTCCGCCAGACGAGTATCACAAGGCTTACATGAAGTGTAAATCTGTATATCGTCGGCGTAAACGTGGAATTTACAGTTCTTTATTTGTTTCACCACATCGGCGCTATAAATAATGAACATAAGAGGACCCAGTATTGATCCTTGCGGAACTCCCCTTTTGACGGTTTTAGAGTCCGACCTGACAGATGAACCGTCCTCGTTGCACAATTCGACAATTTGGGCTCTGTTTTCAAAATAGCTACTAAACCACTTTATACTGTCTATGCTAAATCCGTAATAGTGTAGCTTCGACAATAGCATTGGGATATTTATACAGTCGAAAGCCCTGGAGAAGTCCAGCAGAGTCAGCAAAGTCCCCTCACCATTGTCACGCGCAGCCAGTATATCATCTACAACATGTAGCAAGGCAGTCGTGGTGCTATATCCCTTCCTGAACCCCGACTGTACGTACGGTAGTATGTTATTCTTTTCCAGAAATTTTGTAAGCTGCGAGGCAACTACTTTTTCTAATATTTTGGACATACATGGTAGGATACTGATTGGACGAAGATCTTTCAATTCTGTGGCATTTGAAGATTTTGGTATCGGTTTTACCAATGCCTTCTGCCATAATGTAGGATACGTATTTGTTACTATGGAGCAATTAATTATATTGGTAATCACAGTCAACGTATCAGGCAGGGTAAGCAGTAGCATATCCAGCGAAATACCATCCATTCCAACAGCATTCGTTTTAATATTACGGACGACTTTCATAATATCACTTTCTGTGACCTGGCTTAAAGTAAATGTGTCGGACACACATTGATGACATTCAAAATAAGTCAATTGGGATATTTTTACATTATCGCTACCGGGTACATTTAGAAAATAGTTATTTATTTCGTTTGGGTCCTGGAAAATATTTGCTGGCAATTCGGGCCTACTTTTAATTCTCACATTTTTTTTAATATGTTTCCAAAGCGTACGCGAGTCATTTTCAGTGGAGTTAATATAATGTTCGAAGTATGCCTGCTTTTCCCTATACAATGCCTCACTCACTAGCTTTTTTAAATCTTTATAGTATTTTTTATGGTTTTCCTGCTTAGTAAGTCGAGCCCTGGTATGTGCCTGGTCCCGCTTCTTCATCATAAGTTTTATGTTATACGTTATCCACGGGTACTGTTCGCACTTTACTGATACGGTTTTCACGGGAGCATGGATATCGAACAAGTATGAAATCATTTCACTGTAGATGGTGACCATGTCATTTACATTTGTTAAAGAACTAACGTTGGTCCAATATAACGATGACAGATCTTTATTGAACATATTCAGATCGATGTCTCGTAATGACCTTCGCGTGATTCGACATGGCGCGGGTTTACATTTGGGGATATTTATTAAACATGTAAGGAATGCATGTCTTCCTAGTTCAGGGACATAATAGACATCAACAGAGCTCCCCTTTACATCTGTACAGACCAAATCGATGAGAGTCTCGCTGTGGCCAGTGAAGTGTGTTGGCTCAATAACAAGTTGATTTAAATTGTAACAGCTTAGGAAAGTATTTAACTTCTTGACGGAGCCGTCTCGATCAGCGACGTCCAACATATCGACATTGAAGTCCCCAAGCAGTACTGTATGATCACTCCACGAAAATGTAGACACAGACTCGGACAGCGCCCCCAAAATCAAGTCTACTGTTACCCATTGTGGGCGGTATGCGGTGCCTATAACGACTTTTTTGCCGTTAACTGTAATAGCGAGCCACATCTGCTCGACACAACCAGACGGCGGGTGAGGCAGCACGCGGGCGGAGATGCCGCGGCGTATGTAGAAGCCGACCCCGCCACCGCGCTTGCGTTTGCCCGGCGGCCGCGGCTCGTGCCGCAGCCGGTAGCCCGGCACGGCGGGGGCGCACCCCTCCCGGCCTTCCTTCAGCCACGTCTCGTTAATAGCCATTATGTCTACGTCGTGTCGGTCCATAGCCACTAGAAATTCGTCATGTCCCGTTCCCAAAGAGCCAGCATTAAACAAACCAACTTTTAATTTGCGTGTTACAATCATTTTAAACACATTAAACCGGTGGTATACCCATATTCATTAATAATAATGAGGAGTGTGATTAGAGTTGATCGTGTTAATATATTTGTAGCGTAGTTTAAATGTAGTGTTGCTGTGTTGTTTCTTGTCTGGGTATGAACATAAATGTATAATAATATTATTTGTATATAGAATAAATTAAGTGATAGTAGGCATATACGATATAATAGCAAAAAACAAATATAAAGAATAATTTTCCATTCAATCCGCTCGGATATCCCCACCTGACCAAATGAGTCATAACGACTTTGTAAAGATACAATACACACACAAATAGTAACAAACAGTAAACAATGAACACCAGTAAACGACAGCAAAATACATTCAGTACAACCGGAAAATATCGTTACTTCATAATAACGGCTTCTTCCTTGCTGTAGCCGGGACCAAAAACCGATAGAATGTCGGCTTCCGATCGGATTCGGTGTCCAGCGGATCCAGATGCTCGACGACAATATATTTTCCCGTCTCTTGACCAAACAAACCGCCAGTCCAACCGGTTTGCTGCTTCGCGAGCCCGGTAGAAAAGGTGGCGATTAGTTTTGGTCAATCGTTCGTTGACGTAAAATCGTTGCGGGGCACCCTGCAGGCCGAGCCCCTCGGTGGTGGTAGTGCGGCGCACGCGCGCTGCTCGTAGCAGCGCATCGCGGGGCGCGCGGCGAGCTAGTCGCACGACGATGGCGCGGGGCCGCGGCGCTGCTCCCCGCTCCGCCGCGCGGGTGACTCCCACCCGGGCACAGCTCACCACTTCACGCTCGTCCAACGTCACACCAAGCTTGGCAGCGCAAAGAGTAAACAGGTGGACAGGGTTTTCTCCACCTACCTCTGGAATACCAGATAGCTCCACATCATTTAACAGGAGCTCCTGGTCCCTATCGTTAAGCTCCATTTTTAGTTGGGCGACTGTAGACTCCAGCGCCTTGACCACCCCACCAGCCTCCCCACCCTTCCTCTGCTCCAACTCCATCAGGCGAGTCTCCAGCTTGTCGAGACGCGCATCGCAGGCACCGACCGCCATCCTGAGCTCCTGCATATCCTGTCGGAATGCACGAATCTCGCCACGCGTTTGCCGCATCTCCTCCCGGAACTGCCGAAACTCCAGAGCTAGCTCGGACTCCCGGAACTCTGTGATGGTAGTGTCCAAGGTAGGTCCCGCCTGCGGGCTCTCCCCACACGACTGGTGAAGCGGTGGTGACACGACAGGGGCTCTTACAGGGGTGCTATCCTGGTTTGCCCTCGGGACTTTGGATGTGCACTCAGGACACTTCCAAGTCCGGCCCGCCACCGCGCCAGCAGGCAAGCCGACACACGCGCGGTGGTACAGCTTTGTGCAGCATGCACAATTAACGCCATCTACACTAGCCAGAAACTTCCCGCACGCACCGCACTTCGACTTTGACCCCACCATATCGATAGTCTAGTAATGACAATGTTTGCCAATAGATGCTTGTTTGTTTATGTTTGTATTTTGTTTTGACGGTACTTTTTGTATTAAGTTTATGATTACGACTGTGAATAAATAAATATTATTGATAGTGACTATTTATTGTGGTTTTTCTGGTGTATACACTGCACTGAACACTGTGTCCACAATTAAGGGTAATTATGAACTTGGTAAGTTTATGTTTATTATGATTTGATAGCACAATACACGGTTTTTATATTTCTTTTTGATACAGCAACGGGTACGTGAACACGGTAACACGACGTTCGTGACGTCACCTAACTATATGTAGTAGTTTGTAGTAGATATTTATTTATTATAACAATTATGTGTATGCATGTCGTTTCCATATCTCGGGCCTATGGAGACCCGGACTTTTGGAAGGCGTGCGTGGGGCCGAAGCCAATATTATTATTATGTAGTTTATGTACTTGTAAGTGTATCTGTCTAGTGTAGTTTATGTATTGAGGAGCTCGGTGGCGCAGCGGTAAACGCGCTCGGTCTGCGATTGTTGAAGTTAAGCAACTTTCGCAAAGGTCGGTCATAGGATTGGTGACCACGAAAAAAAAGTTTTCATCTCGAGCTCCTCCGTGCTTCGGAAGGCACGTTAAGCCGTTGGTCCCGGCTGCATTAGCAGTCGTTAATAACCATCAATCCGCACTGGGCCCGCGTGATGGTTTAAGGCCCGATCTCCCTATCCATCCATAGGGAAGGCCCGTGCCCCAGCAGTGGGGACGTTAATGGGCTGATGATGAGATGTACTTGTAAGTGTATCTATCTGTATGTATTCATTTTTATACGTACAAGTATTCCCATGCTTCACTATCCCGCTACATTATAATATTAAATATGTCCTATACTTAAAGGTTGCCTGGAAGAGATTGCTACTTAGCAATAAGGCCACTTATTGTATTCTTTACATTTCTCTTTTGTTTTGTATTTCCCGCTTGTGCAATGAAGTATTTATTATATATTATGTTTTTTACAACTTTTCTATGGAGTTATAAAGCTCACAACTATATCTCAATGGGTGGTCGCAGGTGCATCCATCGCCAGATGAACTAAGTGCCCACACCTCACCAAGGTTTCTGTTAGACCAACGTTAGTGAAGATGTTTTCGCTAGTAGTCCACTTGCCACAGTTTTCAAGCCACCCAAACCTAACACCGATAAATCTTATCCAGGTAAAAAGTGTAATTCGCATTAATAAGGAGTTTGGAATTAATTACCGGGTGACAGGGCAGGCAGGCAGGCATTACCAGGACAGATGTGGGTCGGAATTAATCAAGGTCGGGGGTCGGCTATTACAGGAGTTCGAATGGCGCGACCCTACGGGTTGGGCCGCGAAATACGCGTGCTAGGACTCGCAAGAGAGTCGCCTCAAGTAATGAAAAGACGATTCAGGCACTTTTGATTCGATGTGCTGAGATGAATATGATAACAGGTGATCAACCTGTCACCCAAATTATATGCTGTTTCAAGTTAGAGGGAGAGCACACAATTTCTCTTTTGGTTTTTACGATGTGACGAGTATCAAGTACGTAATGGCCAGCTACAACGAGTTGTACGTTATTTTATTACAGTCGCACCCCAGCACAGAAACAAATAATTTTACTTTGATAATATGAACTACTATGTCGTCGTATGTTGTCTACTAGGTGTCAAGATAAATTATGAAATTCTGATTACTAAATAAAGATTGATCTAAAAGCAATTAAAAACATTTTTTTTTCTATTTAACTTATTTATGAATTTTAATCAAGAAAAACGTACTTAAATAATAAGTCCGAAATTTTGTCACGTTTTTCTATGACGTCACAGTGTGCTTTTTCATACAAATTCCATAGAAATTTCGTGTTGTGACTTACTTTACATGTGCTTTTAATTTACTTTAAATGGCAATTTTGAACTTTTACTTACAGTTTTAATGATTTTTATACAGGTACGTGACAAGTGATTGTCATTACGTAAGTACGTTAGTGAGTAATTCGATTAATTTATAATAATAAAAAAATTAAGTCCTTGGAATGTTGGAGATACCAATTTAATGGTAACACTCATGTAACATGTACGTCATCCAACGGCTGGCAATGGCGACTTGTCAAAAGATTGAGCATAGCTTGTCTTGTACCACGCTTTATCCAATTCGCAATCCGCTGCTTTCATGGCCCTGCCTCTCGAGACGTTCGCAGACGTGTTACGGCCTCTAGTACGCCTCAACACATGTAGTAGTCGCGTTGAGTACATTGTGCTCAATGAGGGACTTTGCAGGCTACGTTCCTTAAAAACAATATAGATGGCGTTGTACAGATTTAACGTGATAGTTACCTATTTATACATTGTTTTAAGTTTACGCGGTCACGGGATGACTGAGGATGTCATCCCGTGATCATGGCACTTGCAACAGTGTCGAAATATCGGGAGTCTCATATCCCCATTTAAACGCGGTAAGAACCCGTTATTATGTGCTTTAGTTACCTATTTTCTCATTGCTCGGGTAGATAATTATTCAAAAATATTATATAATTCAAAATTCAAAATTCAAAAATATCTTTATTCAGTAGGTAACATAGTTACACTTTGAATCGTCAATTTTACATAACGAACGTCTTATCCGCCTAAAACTACTGCAGCTTCTCACAACCTGTATAGCCGGGGAAAAGAAGCTGCAAGAAAAACCTCGGCACAGGGCCCTAGACGTTCTTTAAAAAAATAAAAATAAACATAAAATATTGGTATACAATTGAGTAATTTAGCTGCCTAATATCAGTTCCCAGACAGTTAATCCCATGCATTCATATCTTCTAAATAATCACTAACTTTATAATAACCTTTTTTGTAAAGTTTTTTTTAATGCCCGCAGGACCGATTGTCGTGGAGATCCTTGGGGGAGGCCTATGCCCAGCAGTGGGCGTCGTACGGCTGATGATGATGATTATACAATGGCAGAAGCATATAAAAATAATTGTTGCTTGATATTTGGATCAACTCAGAATCATGGTTTAAATCACCCATCAAAGTTTTTGTTACGATGCCATATTCTGACTATAGTTTTTTCTCGGAAAATGGACTTCATTAGGCGAAAAAATTTAGTTTAATTAAAGCCAATCCAATTGTCATACTAATTATTGCTAGAAAGGCTATAAAATAGGTAACATTTTCGTTTGTATTTAAATCATTTTATTACAGTAATATTCTTAGGAGATAAGAGCACAGGCCTACCTAAAAGTTGGAAATTTCTTTATTATAATGATCAAAGGAATATTCTGCCTTTGTTCAAGTACTTATTTAAATATTTTTTCATCTAATAAAGTTAATAAAGAATAACATTTAAAGGAAACCTACTTAGGTTTTACTATTTGCTTTGTGAGGGCTCCGTAGTGAACTAGGAATTCATTGAATATATGTAATTTATATTCTATTCTTCAGAACAGCTAACGTCGATTTTTCTTCAATCTATACTATTGTTATATAGCTGTTGTCCGTGGCTTTTTCTGCATCGAATCTCTTTAACCCGCATAGATGGGTGCCAAATTCAAATTTAATAATTGTTTATTCAGAAAACTTAAGATCTGTAGGGTATCGTCCTCCGAGGGGGTCTTGGTACAGTCCACCTTATCTTGTAAATTAACTTAGTATGTAGGTTTTATTAATACCCTATGGATCTAGGCATACAAGTCAGGGTGTTAGTGATATCGTAACAATACTGCGGGGGATGATTCAGACCATGATTCTGAGTTTATATCAAGTGGATTTTCCTCTCGGGAAATTCATGTAAATTATTATAATATTATAGCTATTTTCCGTTCCATACTTTTGTGACGGAAAATTCCACTTGATATCAACTCGGAATCAGGGCCTGAATCATCTCTCAAAGTTTTCGTTACGATGTCACTAACACTCCGTATATAATTATGTATTTTCCCAACATTTCCGTGGAAATGTTTTTTGTTTTGATATCATTCACCCGTGGTTCAGGTATTTCAGTGGAAATGCCTGAAGTTATTCCCAAGTAACTTGTGTAATGCTAATATAAGACGAAATCGATGAAAGCTGAACCGAGAGAGGCAAAACAGGTAGTCCCACGGGCACTCGTGTGTATGAGGGATAGTTCGCAATGTGAGCTCCGGAAACTACAAGGAGCTACTAAACATTGGGATATTTTATTTACATTTAAAAAAAGAAATAAATCAAGCAATTGCAGTGCCCCGACGGGGGTTGTAAGTGCTTTATTTAGAACTCTTTGTAAATAGTTCTTATATTCAAATTCAAATTCAAAAATATCTTTATGCAGTAGGTAACATAGTTACACTTTGAATCGTCAATTTTTACATAACGAACGTCTCATCCGCCTAAAACTACTGCAGCTTCTCACAACCTGTATAGCCGGGGAAAAGAAGCTGCAAGACAAACCTCGGCACAGGGCCCTAGATGTTGTTTAGAAAAAAATAAAAATAAAATTAAATAACACATCATCACTAATTTAAGAGCGACGCTCTCGTCGGTGTAGCATTCTCCATGCTACTTTTTAGGGAAAATAGAGCAGTGGAAAATGTGTGTAATATTAAATAAGACTTGATAGTAGACGTAAATAAATTATGAATTATGAAGTACGATGGAATATGCTCCATACGTCATGGCTGGTCCTGATAACTCGATTATTCTGAGAATGGACAATCAGGGGGGTTAAAAAGGCCCCATCCAAGCAATTCATTTAAAAAGTAATATTGCCATTTAAAAGTAAATGTTAACAAAATGTCAGGCTTTTTGGCGGGAAACGGGAACGGGACGGTTGCTTTCTTCATTGAATAATGTAAATAATTAATACGAAGTGGTGTTTTGTGGTTAATGATCGCATTAAGTTAGTCGGAAGACATTCGCGAGTGTTATTATATGGGAGTATTCAATAAACAAAGTGTATCTGCCTATTTTGGCTTCGTGGCAGGAAGCCGCTTCATAACTCGAAAGTTTATGCGGACTTTTGAGTTAATTCGTTTGGGGTTCGGAGTAGGAGTCTACTCCGAGGGTGGGGGCTTAGGTTTCATCATCATCATTCATCACCTTTCACCATTTCATTAATCATCAAGAAAAAAAAATACGTCAGACATGGCTGTATGGGCATAGTTCCCTTTGCCTTACCCTTCGGGGAAAACAAAAAAAAAATAACAAAATGTCAAATAGCAATATGTCTTTTTAGGTGAATTGCTTCGATGTGGCCTTTTTAACCTCACAGTACTCTCTCGAACCCTTATACTGATCTTGTCGGCGGCGCGGGTGTCGAAGATTATACCTTCTTTAGAGGTCGCCACAGCCTAGTTCTTTTTACTTTATTCTAGTGTTGCTGTGATATCCTCTAGTAATATATATGTTTTTTCGTTCTTTTTCTCTCTTTTTCTTTATTTAGAAATACCAATTGTGACTGCTATAATTATATTTTCTTAGGAAGTACGGGCTTGAGTTATGCACGGAATCTCCATTTACTTACTCTACACTTTTAGCATTGGCCTTCTTAGTTCCTCGTGTAATATTGTATGTTTTAGTTTGATCCATCGCAGCTCCCGTAGGCTCAATCTGTTCGCTGGACAAGGGTACCCGAAGGCCTAAGCCCCACATAACAAATTGGGTAACTTATATTTTGCCCAAAAAACTCGGCGACTACCGGCCTATGTAAATTTTGGCTGGCGTGCGGGTTTAAGACGGGGATTAATAGGGATTTGATTCCGCCTCACGTATTTGGATACATGTGAAGTAGTTCCGTAATTTTATTTAAAAAAAAATATTGATAAACAACAATTTTGTGAGTGGTCCAATGCGATATTTGTATTAATCTAGGGTGATAGGCTGGTAATCGGTCAGATTAAAGTACCTTTTAGGAACCAATAATATTCATCGCCTTACGTCGACGACGTCGTTGCCCAGTGTTGACGACGTTGTTGCCCAGTGTTGACGACGTTGTTGCTCAGTGACGACGATGTTGTTGCCCAGTGCCGACGACGTCGGTGCCTAGTGCCGACGACGTCGGTGCCTAGTGTCGACGCCGTTGTTGTCCAGTGTCGACGCAACGTCGTTGCCCAGTGGCGTCGACGTCGTTGCGCAGTGTTGACGACACCGTTGCGCAGTGTTGACGACGTTGTTGTCCAGTGTCGACGCAACGTCGTTGCGCAGTGTTGACGACGTTGTTGCCCAGTGTCGACGATGCCGTTGCCCAGTGACGACGTCGCAGTCAACCGTGGTCGACGATGTCATCAGCAATCGTTGTTATGTAAGCGCCCTTAGCCGCTTATGGCCATTGAAGACTAAAGTAAGAACCAGAAACGTGAGGTTGGCGCCCGGGAATCGAAGAGTTATAATATTATATTATACTTTATTCTACGACAGCCCAAATTGACTAGCGTGGGCCGATCGGCGTGGGTTGAAAATCAGTGTTGCCCTCTGGGTAAATTTTCACTGAACCTTGGCCTTTTTTTGGTGAACTGCGGAACTTATATACCTTTATGTTTTCTAACTATTAATGTGTGTATATTTTAATGTTGTAAATGTATGTGTGTCGAACGTTTTACCTAAACAAACTTTTTATTATTATTATTTGTAGGTCGTTTCCATATCTCGGGCCTATGGAGTCCCGGACTTTTGGAAAGCGTGCGTGGGGCTGGATTGGATTTATTTTTACTAGAAATAGAGTCCTAGTTCCAAAAAGTCAGACACTTCCTGATAGAGGTCAGTTAGGAATGTTTAATCTCAGTAGTTGCCATGGTCACCTGTGACATCGCACTGAACTTCGGGAGGAATTTTTAATTTCAACCTTAAATAAACTTTATTGGAACTTATAAATTATTTAAGTATATTAAGCAGTTCTTTAAACTCGGGTGACTATTATGATATCTGTAGCATTAAACCTAAGTACCACATAGTTCTTATTAGGTATACGTAGAGAGATGCCGCGGGAGTATAGCCGATTGTATCGAAATATGCACAAAACGATTATATTATATGAGGCAATAATCACATTTATACTGTAATAACGGAAATAGAGTTATCGAGGACAGAAGAGGCAAGATGATTGGACACTTAATAAGAGACGACGAATTTATTAAAAACATCATAGAAGGAAAGAGAGGAAGGGGAAGACCAAGAAGAGCTTACATGGAACAGATTAAAGAGAAGGCGAACGTCGTGTCTTATAAGGAGGTGAAGGAATTGGTCTTCGATAGACAAGAAAGGAGAGTGCTACACCGAACACTGACAAGAGTGTGGTTCTTAAATTAGTGATCATGAACGGAATTGGGTTACTTGTGGCTCTGTCCGTCTCTCCAGACTGTGATTTTTCTAGTACGTCGTCGAATAAAAAGTCCATCGTTGCCGGTAAGACAATAACCCGTTTGCGAGTAGTTATTTCATTTAGCAGCATTCTTTCTTTACCTTTGTGAGAAACTATGAACAGGGACATTTTGCATTTCGCTGTGAACTGAGGCAATTTCAAAAACATTCGCTCCTCGTGACAAGCGGCGCATGCGGCGGCCGCGTTTCAATTAAAGCAACTTCAAGAAAAATAAAGTGAAAATTTTAACGCGCGCGAATTCACTAATGAAAGTTTTAAATGACCGACGAAAAACAAAAAATGTCGTGACCTCGTTATATAGAGAAACATCTTTAATTTTGCAGCTTTAAACGCACTTTCCTTTCATAAAGTGCTTAAGCTACCAGGAATAGAGTTTAAAGTTGTGGAGTTGAATTTTTGGCCGATGAGGATTTATCGTGGTGCTTGTGTAAGAACTTTTTTAAACTTTTTTTTTAAATCCGGCTCAAAACAATGGGCAGGGAAATTCATAAAGGGCTAAAAGCCGTCGACAACAAGCCCACAATAGGGACCGATTTCAACAATTAATCTTTGGAAGGAATCGAACTTACTGAAAGCTGCTTGTGATGTCCAAATTTTTAATGATCATAAAAATGTTGTTACAAAGGGGGCTTACATTTTCCGTTAGTTAATTTCCCCTTCTATACTTAACTTGTCGTTTGAATTGGGCCGCTTGGGAAACGATTTATTTTTATTTGTTTCAACCCGGGATTCAAACCTGCAATTTGTACTACTAAAGACGCGTTCCGACTATCGACCAAGACGGCATATTTTTTCCAGTTTAAACCGAATAATTCTGTCCAAAGCCCAAAGCCTACAGACGCGGTTGCGCGAGTTTTATACAAGCCGGGGCATGAAGATCTCAAACGAATTAAAAAATACTCAGTACTATTGTAGGTAAACTAAATAAAAACATACATTTGCGACGGAAAATTCCACTTGATATCAACTCAGAATCATAGCCTGAATCATCTTTCAAAGTTTTCGTTACGATGTCACTAACACCCTGTATAACAGGGACTCGAGCATAATCTTGAGCGCTTTCTCGGCTTAGATTAGTTTATTAATACCACCCATAGTTCTTAATTTATATAGGCAAACGTTGATGTTCAATAATTAGATTTATCGTGTATCAGAATTGGCTACTTGATAGTTTTCGGATAAGTATTTTAAAAATTACAAACGCTTACTTACACCTCTTAAAATATTTTTTCTACTCCTCTACTTTAATCTGGCATTTAAATAACCAAAAAGTCTAATATAAGTACATACATAATTAAACTCTTTGAAAAAGTGTACGCTCTATGGCCTATAAAAGCATTGTTTACAAAGTGTAACTGTACTATAATGTCGCCAAAAAAGCATTGTTATTGTTTTTTTTTTTTGACCTGGAAACTGGCACCTTTACTTTGTTTGGTGCCATAGATATACTATAAAAAAAAAGTATACATTTGCCGCCATTTTCCCGCGCGTTGGAAAATAAATTTATAAATAAAATTTTTCTTTGTATAATTTTTGTTTCATTTAAAATTACGTCGTCGTAGAAAAAGTATTGTATGCAACGTTGTATAACTAGGTCAAAAAATGCTCGTGGCGTCTCTTATTGCGATGTTCGCCAAGGCTCACATCGCAACTCACGCCACTCGCATTTTTTGACCCTTCTTATACAACTGTTGCATAAAATACTATTTTCTACTCCTCTACTTTAATCTGGCATTTAAATAACCAAAAAGTCTAATATAAGTACATACATAATTAAACTCTTTGAAAAAGTGTACGCTCTATGGCCTATAAAAGCATTGTTTACAAAGTGTAACTGTACTATAATGTCGCCAAAAAAGCATTGTTGTTGTTTTTTTTTTTTTTTGACCTGGAAACTGGCACCTTTACTTTGTTTGGTGCCATAGATATACTATAAAAAAAAGTATACATTTGCCGCCATTTTCCCGCGCGTTGGAAAATAAATTGGATATCAACACTGCAGTAAAACCTACCAATGTACCCAATATTACCATATCACACAATACCATTCAAAATTTACATCTTCATTTTTATAAATAAAATTTTTCTTTGTATAATTTTTGTTTCATTTAAAATTACGTCGTCGTAGAAAAAGTATTGTATGCAACGTTGTATAACTAGGTCAAAAAATGCTCGTGGCGTCTCTTATTGCGATGTTCGCCAAGGCTCACATCGCAACTCACGCCACTCGCATTTTTTGACCCTTCTTATACAACTGTTGCATAAAATACTATTATTTTCTCAAAAAGCTTTATCATCATCCTCCTAGCATTATCCTATATTTCACAGAGTCCACTTCGCTAAATAACGATCTGATTATACATTGTTTTAAGTTTACGCGGTTATTATCATAATTAAAGCACATAATAACGGGTTCGGGGTAAGAACCCGTTATTATGTGCTTTAATTATAACGATCTGATTGTTATTTATACATTGTTTTAAGTTAACAGTGTCGAAATATCTGGAGTCTCATATCCCCATTTTAAACGCGGTAAGAACCCGTTATTAAATTACGATTTGACTGGTCCGCCGGTTTTTCACAGAAGCGACTGCCTGTCTGACCTTAGAACCCGCGAAGGGAAAACCAGCCCAATACAGGTTAACTCTCATACCTCCGACAATGCATTTCTCGGGAATGTTGGTTTCGTCATGATGTTTTACTTTACCGCTGAGCACATTCATGATCCAAACACGAATTCGAAAACAAATTCGACAGTCATTGGTTTAGGCCTGTGCTGGATTTGAACCTGCGACCTCAAAGTGAGAGGCAAGCGTTCTACCAACTGAGCTACCACGGCTCCGGGTTGCTGCTTTGATATACTTATCGTAATTATGTCGTACCTGTCGTAATTATGTTGACCTCATTTAAGTGAATTATCAAATTTGAAACGAGAAATCTAGTTCTGAAATTAGTTGTAGTACATTAAATGTTGAAAATGAAGACATGTTCAAATATCATACATAATTTTCTCTCTGTAATAATTAATGTGAGATTTCAAAGATCTACCGTTTAATACCATATTCTTAAAAGCTCTTCTCATATACCGCAAGCGATGTATGGCGAGGATCGGGAGTTCTTATGAAAACCCGCCGCGTTGCTGCGGATTTTTGTGTGAACGTATGCTTACAATCTCGAATATGCCTAAAGGAAATCGCATCGCAAAAGTAGAGAATTGAAAAACTAAAAAAAAAATCAAAAATATACATGAATTTTGCGACCGAAAATTCCATTTGATATTAACTCAGAATCATGGTCTGAATCATCCCCCTCAGTATTTGTTACGATGTCACTTACACCCGGTATGTATATTGAAACGCTCCCTGCTGCCTCTGTGTGCAACAAACCTTAAAGAAAGAAATGGCGGTCAAGGAATTCAAAGAAGGCAATTTTCTATACTGCTTTTACAGTATGGCTACAGCCGAGTCACTCCATACAAAAATCTCGTTCTCACCTTGTACCGCATTACCCTGTGCGTGGGAGCGAGACAGACAATCCGCGTGTAACCAGTAATGGATTACTTAACGGATTACGGCTTAAATAGACTAAAGTGATCGCCGTCTATAATGGTCGAGCCGGTGTTAGTGCAAATTCAAAAGCACGTTAATGTTATGTACATTTATAATAGCCCCTATACCTGCAGACATATCCTAATTTCATATATTATTCCAAACAACTTAATAACTAATTGGTACAATTATATATAAAAGTAAATATAAAAAATTACTTAAACAACACCTTCTAGACTCGTGTCCTAGCTAACTTATGTTATTAATTGATTATTAGGTATAAGTTCATATTATTAGTAAGTAGAGACTCTTTCCTGCAGATAAACTGTTTAAATATTTTTGCTGGGCATTGACAAATTGTATTTTTAGTATTAAGATTTAATAAATAAATAAATAAAATAAATAATTATTATGATAATGCTAGAAGATTAACAATTTTAAAGCACTGCTGGCACTTACAATAGGTACAACCTGTGCTATAAGTACCAGCTATCCATTTGTACAGTAATGTAATATACATTACTAATGGAAGGTATTGAGTTAAGCGGAGTTCTAATACAATTATTATAATTATTTTTTTTATATATAATTTAACATTATAGAAGGAAAAATTGAAGGGAAGTGAGGAGGGGTAGACCTAGGAGCACATTTATGAAACAAATAAAAGAGAAGGTGCAGGTCGTGTCGCATCGGGAGGTGAAGGTTTTGGCGGGAAGAAGAGAGGAATGGCGATTAATCCGCCGACAAGAGCGCAGCTATTAAATAAAGAAAGAGAGAGAGAGATAATTTAATAATGAGGTGAAAAAAAAGAAAATGAATATTATGGAAATTATTGATAAAAAATTGTTCAAGCTACTTCGTGTGAGTGTGTGAAGGTTTGTGTGCAAGTATGTGTTAATAGTTCAAGTTAAATTACTTAGATAGCCGAAGCCGAGGCCGAGGCCGAGGCTTTTTGACGAAGTCTGTGGTGCATGCCTAGTCTTTTTGTATTTTTTTCCCGTACATTAATTTAAAGAAAATTAAATATTTTGTACTATTGCTTAGAAAGTATCTCTCTCTCTCTCTCTCTCTCTCTCTCTCTCTTTATTTAAGAGCTGCGCTCTTGTCGGTGGAGTAATCGCCTCCATTTTCATTACTCCATAGATAGGGCGTGTAGAACGGTGGTTGCCCCAATCGCCTTCCGTTCCGCAGTACACCGACCAATTTCTCAATCGGTGATGTTCTCGCTGCTAGAGCCCTACCAGAATCCAAAAAAAAAAAGAAAAAAAAGAAGTATACCATTTGCAAAATGCTTTAAATCCCCTGTTAGCTCTTAGGAATACTACTACCTAATTACCTCACTCCAAATAGTTGCCAACCTCACCAAAGATTTTGACTGTGCCCGCGAGGGTAGTACAAAGTTAACATTATTACTTGATTCATCAAGTGAGCGTAGTGTACTGAAATCTGAAGATATTAGTGTCAGACGTGTTGTTAATGTGTTGCTACAAACCGAATTCAAGCAGATCCGGTGGTAGGGGTGTTATGGGATAGTTTTGGGAGCTACGTCTCCATCGAGGGACTTTCCAGAGTACGCTCTCTGGATACAATATAGAGTTGTTCGGATTTATCTATTACCTATTTTCTCATTACTCGGGTACATAATTATTCAAAAATATAATGTAACAGCCTCCGTGGTCTCTCACGATCTGGAGGTCCGGGTTCGATTCCCGATGGGGACATTGTCGAAATCACTTTGTGAGACTGTCCTTTGTTTGGTAAGGACTTTTCAGGCTTGAATCACCTGATTGTCCGAAAAACTAAGATGATTCCGTGCTTCGGAGGGCACGTTAAGCCGTTGGTCCCGGCTATTAGCCGTAAAAAACACCTCCACCAACCCGCAGTGGAGCAGCGTGGTGGGGTATGCTCCATACCCCCTCCGGTTGATTGAGGGGAGGCCTGTGCCCAGCAGTGGGGCGTATATAGGCTGTTTATGTTTATGTTTTATAATGTAATGGCAGAAGCATGCATAAAAAGAATGCCTTATCGCTTAAAGCGATTTCTTCCAGACAACCATAAGGCGAGGAAAAAATTTAAAAATTGAAATTGAAAGATTGCGGGTACAAACTATAAGCACGACTACCTACCTTATCTAGCTACATAAATTGCTCAATTAATTGCTTGGGGCCTTTGGCGGTTCAATAGCAACCCTGACACCAGGGTTGATGGGGTTGGTATTCTACCTCACAACCCACCCGACAGAAGAAGAATTGCTTATCTTTATTTTGATTACAATAATAATGGGTGGGAAGTGTGTTGTGCGTGGATGTAATAATAAGGGTCAACATTTATACCAAGGACGTACGGGACGGACTAACTACACGAACCCTAAGTTTAGAAATTCTACACGTAAGGTAAAATTGGGGCTTGTCTGTTTCGCTACCATCACATAAGCGTAAGGGGAAAAGGTGCGCTTCGCTTAGCTCGTATTGGCACTCCCGTGGCCCCAGATACATTGGGTATGTACCAGGTAAATAATTAACCTCATAAACATCATAAAACCTAGCAACATCTCTGTTGGTGGTAATTAATTTATTTGAGTGAGCTACCTTCGTACTCCAGAAAATGATTAATTGTTAGGATTATAAACTTCGGACGACAAGATGAGCTTGGTAGCTCTAGACATTAGCATTGAGGTATTTATTACAACGAAATAAAGATGCCCACGACGACGACGACGTTAGGGAGCTCGGTGGCGCAGCGGTTAACGCGCTCAGTCTGCGATTGTTGAAGTTAAGCAACTTTCGCAAAAGCCGGTCATAGGATGGGTGACCACAAAAAAAAGTTTTCATCTCGAACTCCTCCGTGCTTCGGAAGGCACGTTAAGCCGTTGGTCCCGGCTGCATTAGCAGTCGTTAATAACCACCAATCAGCACGGCCCGCGTGGTGATTTAAGGCTCGATCTCCCTATCCATCCATAGGGAAGGCCCGTGCCCCAGCAGTGGGGATGTTAATGGGCTGGTGATGATGAATGATGTCGACGTAGACTTAATTTTATTTTAGTATGGCAGGATCAAAGTGGTGCTGTCCTTTACTTATGACAAGTGTATGAAAGAGACGGAGCTAGTTTTGGTCATGGTATAAGAACACCAGGTACTTATGCGCAATGCTAGCCCATTGATGACGTAAGGTCACCATTAAAGTGGTAGATACCAACATTCTAAGGACGCGAGTTTTATTATTGAAAATTAAGTTAATTACTGACTAATGTATTTAATTACTAATATTTGTCACGTATACAAAAATCATTAAAACTGTACGTAAATATTTTACCAAAAGTACAAAATTTCCTGGCAAAGTAAATTAAAAACATTGGATGATTTGGATGTGGGTAATTTATTTTTTACGAAATGGCAACGCAAGTTCGGATGACGTCAGCTGGGCTAACCTTGAAAATGCTAGCTGTCAGTTTTGAGCATATCTGGGGTATGTTTAATAAAACCTAAATAGTAAATTACAATGACAATTTGATGTACATTGCGGAGTGTGTGATCACGAATATTTTGCAGTTTCATATTAGCTACGTAATGAACACCAAATTGTCGTTGTAATTTACAATTGTAAGTTTTATAAACAGGCCCCTGGTCTTCTTATACTATGGTTTTGGGAATATTTAAAAGCAGAAGGGACCCACATACGTAAACTATTGTTGTGGGTTGTGAGGTGGATTACCAACCCCATCAACCTTGGTGTTAGGGTTACTATTGACCTATTGGGGGATACATTTTATGGCGGAAATTATCTCCTAAGGGGATGAAAAAGAGATGGAAAAAAACGTGAACGATAAACCAAGTCACAATTTCAATTGTATCAACTTATAAAGTTAAGTTGTATATACGGGACCCTTAGTACGCAACTTCGCCTCGCACTTAGCTGGTTATAGAATTTGAGGCTCAAAACAGTACTCTAATACTATAATCAAATTATTAATTATCGAATGCATTCTAAGTATTCGCTCAATATCATAACGAATAAGTAGTAAACTTAATATCAGAGATCTAAAAAAAATATATAAGAGAGATAATATATTTTATTAAAAAAGTCAAGGATTTGTGTCAATTTTCGCGTGCCATTACTCTCCATTCGAACTTTATTAAGTTACGTTATAAATTTATATTACATTTAGTTATGTAATGTTATAATGTTATATTACATTTTTAATGTAAAATTCACAAGAATAAAGTATTAAGGCTTCTTAAGGTGATTCGTTTTCCATACAAAAGTTGATGCAATGCTTCAGGAAAACGGATAGAGGAATATTGTTATAAAACCGATAAATAGTAATATTTTGGTGTATTATTTTCGCAAACTAACAAAAATTTAGGGTCCGAATACGAGAAGTACCATATTTTAGACCCTCAATTTTGGTCAATTCTACATTTGTAGTGGTGCAGATTACAGTGTATTTGCTGAGCGTGTAGAGATGTCAATGTTAGTTTGTGTGCGTGATAGTTTTTTTTTCTCTAAAGGCTTTGACTACTTGACAAGTGTAATAGAATGTCAGTGACAATTTATAAAGAGATTTTGTATGAAGAGAATAAATAAAAAACTAAAAATACTACAATCTGAGAAAAGGAATATTGGAAAAATATTTTTGTTTTAACGCATATTATTTAAACATTTTTAAATAATGGGTAAGTACCGTGTTTTAAAAGAGGACATATATTGTAATAAAAAATCAATACATAAAATGAAATGGCTGTATGGGCATAGTTCCCTTTGCCTTACCCTTCGGGGAAAACCAAATCAAAAAAAAAGTTGTTGCATTTGCCGGCCTAAATAGTAGTCATTTTTAATTAATTGTTTTTCCATCCAACATACAGATTTATTTATATTCTCTTTGCCGCGGACTTTTTGGTGGGAACGGGAAGGTTGCTTTCTTCATTGAATAATCTAAATAATCAATACGAAGTGGTGTTTTGTGGTTAATGATCACATTAAGTTAGTCGGAAAACATTCCCGATAGTAGATAGGTAGTTGAAATCGGAATATTCAATAAACAAAGTGTACCTATCTATTTTCGCTTTGCGCCAACAAGCCGCTTACTTCGTTTGGGGTTCGGAGTAGGAGTCTGCTCCGAGGGTGGGGGCTTAGGTTTCATCATTTCATTAATCATCATCAAGAAAAAAGAACACAAGACATGGCTGTATGGGCATAGTTCCCTTTGCCTTGCCCTTTGGGAAAAAAATAAGATAAATTTTGAAATTCTTATGTATAATAAACAAACATCACAGACATCATGACAGATCTAAAACTAACGAAAATCTTTTTTCTATTTGACTTATTTATGAATTTTAATCAAGAAAACGTGATAATAAGTTCGACAGCAACCAGTTCAGGTCCCCGAAACAGCCCATTTCAGGCCGCGTATATATGGAAATACTACTTCAATACGTCCCAGGCTCGTCTTTTTTTAACGTCCTCGTTAAAAAAAGACGTCCTAACCTGAACTAACTAACCTAACAATAAACACCACGCGTAAATATAAGTCCAGAAATGCGCTGCAAGTCGTCTGGACTGGGCGCGAAAACAACATAGAATTCGATTAGCTGCTAAGTGTCCCGCATGCTATCACCAGCTGTCACTGACATACTACGTATGAAGTCCCGCGGATTTTATTGGAACTAAATGACAAGTCATAATAATTATATGCGGATACTGCGACATCAGCGCCGTGCTTGCGGGACGTCCTGAAGCGCTATTACATCTTTCAAACGCGATGCGACAAAGTTTGAACCGACGCAATTTAGGTAAAATCTACCTTATTATTACTGTACTGTGATCGTTATTTGTAAAATCATACAATACATATACACAATTCTTTATACACAATATAATTATTATGACATATTGTGGACTTTTCGGTAGACCTACAAAAAAGGAACAATTCAACCATACGTTGTTTTGTTATATCTCAATGGGCTCAAGCAGTGTTTTCGCCGAAAGCTCCAAGTCGGCTATATTTGTAACGATAATTATGTTTGACATTCATCATCATTTTTGAACCATTTTATACAAAAAAAAAAAATACTTGTATAAATTATATACCCTAAAGCACGCCCATGAATCACTCTACTCATTGGTGAAAACCGTATGAAAATCAGTTCAGTAGTTTTTTAGTTAGCCGCTTGTTCACTGATGCGATTAATGCCTGTTAGAATTTTACAAAATAAAAAATACGGAAATTACGGAAGGTACTTTAGTGCAAAGTACATTATTGTATAATTATAATATTACTGGTAAAAGTGATACTTTTTGAAAATTCCGTAACAAATAGACGGGTTCGCCAAATTCAATTGTAAAAAAAATACAAAAAGTAAAAACAATTAAAACATGCACTTGGGTTTGAACCGTGAAACTTGAGAATGGCGGCGACTGCTTTACCAAATGCGCCATTTAGAAGTTAGAAGTAGACTTCAAATTATGCATCTCTTTTAATAGCTAACCTAGTTCGCATGTGTGTGTGACAGCTTCGTGTTTGTACACAAATTGAAATGACACCAACTTTTGATGCAATGTTTCAATATGATATCTGCAGTAAATACTTCAAAATTGTAGCTTAACTTAAAGATAATGTATGTAAGATTTCGCCACCTAACATTTCACTGGGTCAGAACTCAACACTAAACGAATAAATGGAAAAAAATACGAAAACTGCAGAAGTAACGCCATCTGCTGACGCAGCGTTACCTAGCTGACTGAAACGCATCACCTTAAGCTGAATTATTAAGACACTTTTCATTCTAATTTTAAGTTTAAAAAGTAGCTTTTGCCCGCGACTTCGTCCGCGTGGCGTGTTATAAAAGAGAGATCTTTGTGTGTGGGGAAGTGCATGTCAAATTTCAAGCATTTAACTTATGCAGTTTAGATTTCTTCATACAAATGTTTTTTTCCCGCTAATCCCGTTCCCGTGGGAATTTTGCAATATCCTGTTGCAACTAAGCTTTAAGTTTACTATGGTACCTGCATGCCAAATTTCAAGCGTCTAACTTAAGCGGTATAGATTTTTCATACAAAAGGATTTTCCCGCTAATTCCCGTTCCCGTGGGAATTCCGGGAATTCCTTTCTTAGTGCACCTCTACGGTACCTACGCTACGTCCCTTCCAAATTTCAAGTGCCTACGTTTAGTCGTTTAGGCTGTGCGTTGATATGTCAGTCAGTCAGTTTCTCCTTTTATATATTTAGATTTTTTAACATTGAAAAGTCACAGATTTTAAATAATTCACAGTACTAGTCAGTACTATTCATTGGCGGAGGACAGGAGTCTTAGTACGGCTTTGAAATAGACTACTCTGGCCGCCATCCCACTAGCGTCAGATAGAGTACTGCGGGGCGGAAGGTAAGAGGGAAACCACTGCCCTATTTTTGCCTAAAATTAGCGACATCGACAGAAGCGTGGCTTTTAAACTAGTGGTGATGAGAGAGTTACTACTTATTCTATAAGTACGTAGTATTATTCTGTATACTTACTATGAAACTGGTAAATAAAATAACGATTCAGCTTCCACGGGTTAGCCAGTGACCGCGCCGACGACGTGAAGCAAAGTATTAAATTCACCTAAAATCAGATTTCGTTCATTAGCGAACTATCCTTTGTACGATTTGAAATCTCCACAATGCGGGATGAGGTGCTCCAAGCCTTAATTAAAATGTTATTAATTTCAGATTAGATCCTTTTGTCTTCGAAACGTAACGCTGTAGATTAGTAATTGTGAAGAACACTCTTATAATATATTCGCACGGAAATTGCGCTCTAGAAAATTGTAAAGACATTTTATTAGGTAGCAATTGAGGTGCTGAGCGTGGGGGAATGACGTGGTCGAGTGGTTGAGTGGTAGGCTCACGATCCAGAGGTTCTAGGTTCGAATATCGGTGGGGACATAAAAAAAAACACCTTGTGATCCCTAGTTTGGTTAGAACATTACAGGCTGACCACCCGATTGTCCTAAAGTAAGATGATCCGTGCTTCGGAAGGCACGTTAAGCCGTTGGTCCCGGTTACTACTTACTGATGTAAGTACGTAGTCGTTACTTGAGCCATGTCAGGGGCCTTTGGCACCAATGTTGCTAAGGTTGGTAATCCACCTCACAACCTACACGATAGAATATGCGGTATCAAGGTTTCGGAGGTTTCTGCTTACCCCGGTGGGAAATAGGCATGATGTTGATTAGGTATGTATACTGTAAAAAAGAGTGGGCTGGACTATCTATAGACTTTTAGGTTTAAATGGAGATGTTATTTTAGCGAAACTTCAAAATTAAAATGTCACAGAATTACGCTAATCGGGGTTGACAGTTTAAAAGCAATTTTCTTTAGCTTTTGCTAATACTAATGTTAAAATATTGTCAATTGGAATAAACGGTTGTTTTCGATGTCCACTCCAAACAAACATTAAAATTTGCACCATTTGGCTTTAACGTATAGAAATCCATTGTTATTTGTGGCTTAAGTAACAGGCTTATGGATGCACAAACATTTTGATAGAAAGGTAAGTTCACTTAATTGTTTGTCTCGTCCCATTTTTAAATCGACGAATAATTACGGCGTGTGCATTATAGGATTAGACAGGGTGTTAGTGACATCGTAATGAATATTGAGGTGGGTGATTCAGACCATGATTCCGAGTTGATATCAAGCGGAATTTCTTGTCAGAAAATTCATGAAAATGCTTTTGTTTTTTTTTATTATTTTCAGTTCCATACTTTTGCGACGGAAAATTCCACTTGATATCAACTCAGAATCATAGTCTGAATCACCCCTCAATGTTTTTGTTACGATGTCACTAACACCCTGTATATATTCGAATAGTCACTGTGGTTCTATGGTAAACCGGCTTGCTTTTCAATCAAGGAGCCCTGGTTCGAACTCCGGTACCGGACTTGCACCAATGAGTTATTAAATGAATAAATATTTTTTTTCTTTCCGTTTTTACTAATTCAGTTGGCTCGACTGTTGTAAACGGCGATAAGGCCACCTATCACGATGGTCTAACAGAAAGCTCGGTGAGGTGTGGGTACTTAGTTCGCCTTGCGATGGATGTACCTCTGACTATCCCGTATAAAAAAAACTCACCTCAGTAAAATTGTATCTACCACGTATATATTCTCCTCAAAAATAATGTCCATCAAATCCCTTATATGTTTTAGATACAAGATTATACTAAACTGAAGTAAACAGCCTAGACAACTTAAATGTTTTTCTTCCTTTTTTTTAAATGAATCTCCCCCGAACACCCATTTTCTTTTTCCAACTTTTTTTAATTCCGGCCAGTGTTGGCAACATTTTCTAAAATATTTTACTCATTTAGAGTTGACCTTACATCCGATTGGGATATAGTCGTGAGATTATGTTGTTTTTATGTTATATTCGAATTTCAATTAGGAATGTAGTAACAACTACTACAACTTCTGACCGCCATTGCGTTCAGGCATAACGTAGATTTCTACTAATGAAAGAATTTACAAAAAAGATTAGTAGTTACATAGATTACTTCTTACAAACAAACTATTAAGGAGCGCTGGTCAGGTTGGAAGATAAAACAAAGTTCACGTTTAGTAATTTTTATAAAATAATAATAAGACACACATGACAAGACAAAAGATAGACAGACACTTTTATAAATCCATAGCTAACCCAAACTTTACCTCTTTATAGAAGACTTTTTTCTTTCTTTCTTTAATGGTTATGGTTTTTTTTCCGATGACGATACACGTGGCTTTTTGGCGGGAACGTGAACGACATGGTTGCTTTCTTCATTGAATAATTTATACGAATTGGTTTTGTGGTTAATGTTCGCTTTAAGGTAGTCGGTAAAAAATCGCGATAGTGTTGTTATATCGGAATATTCAATAAACAAAGTGTATCTATCTATTTTCGCTGCGTGGCAAGCAGCCGCTTCGTAACTCGAAAGTTTACGCGGACTTTTGAGTTAATTCGTTTGGGGTTCGGGGTAAGAGTCTGCTCCGAGAATGGGAGCTTAGGTTTCATCATTCATCGTCATCACCTTTCATCACTTCATTAATCATCATTGAGAAAAAAATATATAAGACTTGGCTGTATGGGCATAGTTTCCTTTGCATTGCCTTTCGGGGAAAACAAAAAAAAATAAGTTTCACGCGCCAATTTTAAGTTCCCTTTGCCTTGCCGTTCGGGGAAAACAAAAAAAATATTTCCATTCAAACTTCTTTTTGACGCTTTGTAAAAAGCATTTGACTAAGTTGTTAAGCCCATTATTCGCCGCTGAATTATAAATATTATGTTTGCCACTCGGCGCATTTTTATTCAGAACTTAGTAAATTATACTCTCTTTGAATTCACTGCTCACCGATATCGTCTGTTTGTATTGAGACATTTTAATGAGTGCTCGCTATATTGTAGAGTGCCCTCAGTCTGTGTCTTGTACCACACACATAACCCGTGCCCTAGTTGTGAACTAACTATAACGGGTTGCCAGCTGCATTTGCGTCAATATATTTGGATTTGCCTCGGCCTCAAAACAATATCACTATAATTCTAACTTTGTAATAGGTACAAGTCACATTATATAATATGATAGTTCACTGTCCTGCTTAAAAACAGTTATTACACAACCCAATACCGATGCCCGAAGCCCGATTTGTTATGGTCACAGGCTCGCGTATCGACATAGAATAAGGAACTATACTGTTTATAGCATTGTTCCTTATTTGAGGAGCTCGGTAGCGCAGCGGTAAACGCGCTCGGTCTGCGATTGTTGAAGTTAAGCAACTTTCGCAAAGGCCGGTCATAGGATGGGTGACCACAAAAAAAAAGTTTTCATCTCGAGCTCCTCCGTGCTTCGGAAGGCACGTTAAGCCGTTGGTCCCGGCTGCATTAGCAGTCGTTAATAACCATCTATCCGCACTGAGCCCGCGTGATGGATTAAGGCCCGATCTCCCTATACATCCGTAGGGAAGGCCCGTGCCCCAGCAGTGGGGACGTTAATGGGCTGATGATGATGATGATGATGATGACTATTTATAGAACGGCAACTCTCAGCCTAGGTTTATCTCGACCCCCTCGAACATAGTTTTACTTGAATCGTGAAGGCTGAAGGGTGTTGTTTTTATTTTTTATCAGTTTAATTTATATGTTCGAATTTTAAAATTGGACGCCAATGTTCTTTCGTCTGATTCAAATATTTGATCACACAGTAATTGCCCGCGTTGAGTACGCCTGCGCGGCGCCTATTAAGATTTATTTTTTATGGTGATTATTCATCAAAACATGCTAATAATTAGGCTTAATGTAAAAATAATCTGAATGCAATTATTAGTATAGTGATTTTTTAAGTCAAGTGTAAAGCTTATTAATTTATATTATTAATTAATTTATATATTATATTTAATTTATACTGATTATGTATTTTCATTGTTCAAAATTTATGTTTATTCTATTTTATTATTTTTATTTGACACTAGATGACCCGGTGAACGTCGTATCACCATATGTATTTTAGAGCCTTATAAAGGCATTATCAGAGCACCAAGCATAGGGCGAAAATGTATTGAAACGTCACTTAAAACGTGTGCATAAAACCTATCATGCTAGGTACTCAGATAGTCTAAGTATCGGCCCCATAGTGTGCGGAAAAAGTGGGTAAATCACGTACACATGTTCAGCATAATGTTCATAATTATTTTGTATGTCACATAAGTCACGTTATGAGATTATAGACACTTCCCTGATTAAAAAAAGTATTGAAAAGTATTGTATACAGTTTCACTAAATCATTGTTCTCATGAAGAAACGTTTGCAGTCGTTGGACAATGGTTCGCTTCAATATGACCAGATTAATGATAACCCTTGAATTTCTGAACGCAATTATAATATTTGACATTAGATTTGACAATCAACTATTTAATAAGATTAAACGTGAATTTAAACTTTATGCAGCGGTAATAAATTACGAATATAGAAAAGGGATGGTTATATATTTCTATCATGCTGTGTAATCAAGCTATATTTAAGGGTGGACCCTCGCTATATTCGTTGCAGCGACAATAGATGGTGTAAGTGTAGCCACACCATTCGGTGAACGAAATTATTATTTTCGTCATAGATAAAGTAAGCAAAAGCAAAAAAAAGCGCACCCCTGATGCCGGGCAGCAGCGGTATCAGTACTGGCCGAGGAAATGGATTCTGGTAGGGCTCTAGCTAGAACATCACCGATTGAGAAATTGGTCGGTGTACTGCGGAACGGAAGGCGATTGGGGCAATCACCGTTCTACACGCCCTATCTATGGAGTATTGAAGGCGATTACTCCACCGACAAGAGCGCAGCTCTTAAATAAAGAGAGAGAGAGATAGAAAAGGGCTGTTTTGACGGTTTTCCCGGCAATTATTCTGATTTTTTTCGCCTTTTAAACCTTCCCTAGACCTCCACAAACATTTCAATACCAAGATAAGGTAGATCCGTTCAGCCGTTCTCGAGTTTTAGCGAGACTAACGAACAGCAATTCATTTATATTTATTATAGATATGCATCTTTAATCTTTGTTTTTGGGTATAAATGATGACCCTTTTTATTACACCCGCATACATATCCCATAACACATAACATAACATAATCAGCCTATATACGTTCCTGTGCTGGGCACAGGCCTCCCCTCAATCAACCGGAGGGGGTATGGAGCATACTCCACCACGCTCCTCCAATTCGGGTTGGTGGAGGTGTTTTTACGGCTAATAGCCGGGACCAACGGCTTAACGTGCCCTCCGAAGCACGGAATCATCCATACATATCCCATCCCTTATTATTTTGATCAAAATAAAGCGAAACAATATAGGTAGCGACATAATTCTATATATATTGTGAAGCACGCAACAATTATTTTAACAATTATTATCAAGCAACAATTATTTTTATGTAACCTTCTGTCATTGAATTAAAAGTCCGGGACTCCATAGTCCCGAGATATGGAAATGACAAATATAAAAATAAAACACTTTATTGCACACAAATTCACAAAACATTTACAGGATAAACTTATTCTAAGGTGGGCAGGGAGCCGCAAAGGGCTTAGGGGACAACAACTGAATCATAGTGGGCCCAGTTACCCACTATCAAATTAGAAAAGGGCAAACTCGTCCCTGGGCCCATTTTAAGACTGGGACGAGATGTCCCCTAAGCCGGGCAAAGGCGGTCTTATTGCTAAGAGCGATCTCTTCCAGACAACCTTCGGTAGAGGATATAGTACACTTGTACAGCTGAATATAAAATTGAATTAATGTTGAATTATATTTTTGAATAATTATGTACCCAAGGGATGACAAAATAGATGACTATCACGTTAAATCTGGACAGCGCCACCTGTTATATCAAGTTTCAACGCATACCAGTCGATATGAAGATTTAAAAAAAGCGCCATGGTATTATTTACAAAAATATTACAAAAAACAGAGCTGTTAACACGTGTACAGTCATGAGAAATATCATGTACCCACTTTAGAACCCTGTCGCACTATCATATTTGACATTTAATGAGACTTGCGGTTTAATTTGTCAAAAAAGTTAATAAGACATGGTTTCAAAGTGAATACATATTAGTAGTACTCATGCCGTACAAAGTGGAAAAATCTAAAGAGTGAAATAACTAAAAAATAAAACTAAAAGTTGCTAACTTTGTTATGTTTTCCCACTTAAAAAAAAGTATTTTCCGCTTAAAATAAAACTTTTGCGGTCGCTTTGGTTTAGTCAAAGCTTCGTGACATTTCGTTTGTATCAATCAATTCTTTGTATTTTATAGTCTGTTTGTTTGTTAACGGATAGGTTTATCGATTTGATGTTTTGTTTTTTTTTGTTTATTGTCTATTGGGTTTAATCAATGGTTTTACAAATACTCCAGTGACTCGGCATAGCTACGACTGGGTGCACGGCACTCTTAATCTTATTTTTTTGCAATTATTCCACCGACAAGAGCGCAGCTCTTAAATAAAGAGAGAGAGATATATATCTATTTCCTTAGGCGCAAATAAGCTACAGTGCAAGAGCTACAAATATCGGCCGACTTTCCCTCTCTGTATCGGTAATGAATGTGTATAAATAAACATAATATATTACGGAGTGCGGTAGACGGATACCCGGGTATACCCGGGATACCCGTCGTCTTCGGATTAACTTCATTAGCTGCTCTCGCCGCTCAGCTAATTCAATAAGGACTGCCTCTTCGCGATGCGACACACTGCTGGAAAGATTACCGAACGTATTACCACACTGAAATAAACTATTTTTATCGAGCATCTGCGTCGCCTAAATCATTTTATAAGAAATGATATCAGTATGCTGAAGTCTATGTTTATACTATAGTGAGCGTAATTAGTGCTTTTAATTATTTTAGTCTCAAAACAAAAAGAAAAATATCCTCAATGTTATGTTGTGTGAACTTCTAATTAATAAATATTACTACAGAACTAGTGAATACCTTAATGATACTGATGTTACTATTTGAAAAGCTTCCTTCTCTCTTTTAAACTTCTATTTTGTTGTGTCCGAAAGGGTCTATGATGTGAAACTCATATGTAACTTACAAACTTGTACAAGTATGCAAATATAGAATACTGAATATATTGTTCTATTTAAATGGCGTCGCAGAAAAACCTCAAAATCTTAATTAAACATTTCCGACAAGAAAAACACCTATCATCGTTTTAAGTACAATCAAGTACATTATTATTTACTGATGTTGTTTTTACATGAGCTAAGTCAGGAGCCTTTGGCGGCTCAATAATAACCCTGAACACCAGTGTTGGTGAGGTTGGTAATTCACCTCCCAACCCACACGAGAGAAGACGAAGATACGGTGTCACTAAAAACCTGTATACGTCCCACTGCTGGTAAGGCCTCCCCTCAACCTACAGGATGGCTATGGAGCACACTCTACCACGCTGCACCATTGTTTTATATATTATTATTAATATTATTATTGTATGTCTTTTTCATATCTCGGGCCTATGGAGGCCCGGACTTTTGGAAGGCGTGCGTGGGGCCGAAGCCAACACGTAGAGGCCCCTTAAGACAGTTTAATCTAAATGTGGTGTGACACCAACCGGCGATTATCCCTGTATGCACTATGGGAGTGCACCCAAAGACAATCCCCGGTTCGTGTAGGACTATTGCAGATTATGGGAACAAAGGGAACTGGGCTATTGGGTTGGGGGTTAGTGGACCGGGATACTGGAGCTATGGGGGACTATGGCGCCTGCTCGACCAATGTTGGTAAACATGGATAAATGAGCAGGCGGCGACTCGCCACTCACTGGATGGGCCACCTATCTAGCCGACACGACTGGACGGCAAGGCAGTAACATGGTTGTGAGCAGCTCAGGGTGTCGAGAGGTGTACACCGCTTTCTGCGAGGCGGTTTACCCGCCTCACCAACTCGCGACTTATGCATCTTTCACTTCCACCCTGCGAGCGTATAGCGCGTATATTATTATTATTAATAGCCCTCAATGTCCCACTGCACTGCAAAGGCCTCTCTTCCCTTTTTCCACTCCTCCCTGTCCCCAGCTTGCTCGCGCCACGGTTTCGAGAAGCGGTCTAACTCGTCGCGCCATCTTTTCCGTGGCCTTCCCCGACGTCTGACAGCACTTGCAGGAACACACTCTGTAGCTTTATATAATGGTAAGAAAATCATAAACGTCGTTGGTGATCCTTTCCGTCCGTGTGTAGTGGCAACAGGGAGCCCTGTGTCTATTATAATAGGACATTTATTTAATTCCGGTCTCGAACGAATTGACCCACCAAATTGGGGTTTTTGTTTGTTTATTACCCAAATTAAGGTTTAATAAGACATTAGGCAAATCGGACGACTTGTTTTTCAGTTCGTTTCGGATATAAATGTCTTAAATCGAAATATCATCGGCTTGGACTTTTAGTAATCCAATAAACACAATGTAAAATAAATTTAATAATCGGATAAAGTTCGAAATTTGAAGACGATTTTAAATAAACAAGTGTGTTTTAAAATAAAATACGTTGATATTTTAGCGTGAATATAATTCGGTTTCTGTTTTTGTTAATTCAGAGTGTAGATAGATTAATAAACTAACACTTTAATTAATACAATGTTATTTTTTGTTACAATAATAGCTTATCTTGATTTTACAATTACAATTATATTAATAATATTATGATAACACATATAACAGCCTCCGTGGTCCAGTGGTTGAGCGTTAGGCTCACGATCCGGAGATCCCGGGTTCGAATCCCGGTAGGGACTAATCACAAAAATTACTTTGTGATCCCTAGTTTGGTTACATCACAGGCTGATCACCTGATTGTCCGAAAGTAAGATGATTCGTGCTTTCGAAAGGCACGTTAAGCCGTTGGTTCCGGTTACTACCTACTTACTACTGATGTAAGTAAGTGGTCTTTACATGAATCGTGTCACGGGCCTTTGGCGGCTCAATAGTAACCCTGACGTAGATGACACATATAATATAGCATCACGCCCATATCCCTGAAGGTGTAGGCAAAGGTGTATAATATACTAGACGCGAGCCTATTGCCATCTGACCGAGCACAAATGCTGGAAACCACATCATAATAATATCGATGATCTGCACATGAATTAAAACTCATAAAGTCGAATTCAGTGGTTTAGATCCTCGGCCGGGCTTTGAACCTGTGACACTACGATATAAGTCACGGGTTCTCAGAACATAGCTATCATATTTGTACACAATTTTCCTGTACCCAAAGGTAGCCTGGAAGAAATTGCTGCATGAGCAATAAGGTCGCCTGTTGTGCTTTTCTGTATATGTTGTCCTTATCTCTGTATTTTGCTCATTGTGCTCAATGAAGTATTTTATCTATCTATCTATCTATCACGGATATTAATCTTTTTGCTACAGTTAAATTTAAAATAATGTTATCATTGTTGGTATTTTTTTTGCATCTTGCCTTTTGTTTTCGTTTGTAACCAACTTCCAAAGGAAGGATGATATTGCTAATGATGATCTCCGACCGATTTCGGCCATTGCGACCACTTCGACTCCTAGTCAAACGGAAGCAGTCATGTACGCAGGATATATTGCTAATATGTGAACAATAAATAATTACCTAGTATTATCATAAACTGCCTATATACCTCCCACTGCTGGGCACAGGCCTCCCCTCAATCAACCAGAGGGGGTATGGAGCATACTCCACCACGCTGCTCCACTGCGGGTTGGTGGAGGTGTTTTTTACGGCTAATAGCCGGGACCAACGGCTTAACGTGCCCTCCGAAGCACGGAATCATCTTACTTTTTCGGACAATCAGGTGATTCAAGCCTGAAAAGTCCTTACCAAACAAAGGTCAGTCTCACAAAGTGATTTCGACAATGTCCCCATCGGGAATCGAACCCGGACCTCCAGATCGTGAGCCTAACGCTCTAACCACTAGACCACGGAGGCTGTTCCATAGAACAAGATTATCAAACTGGTCACTCGAAAGTAATGTAATGTAATGGGTTTACTATTGTTTAACTAAAAATATATGACAAAAAACCATTTTACAAACAACGATTGGTAAACTAATCATTACCTAGTATTATAGGTGCCTAAAACCAATATTATTAGGTATCTAATTCATTATGTTTAGACGTACAAGATTAAAACAAGTGACGGATTAGAGTGCTCAAAAAAGGTAAAAGGGAAAACCTTCCGTAAATTTAGTAGTTTTTGCGCTCATTATTGAGTGCTTAACTTTTTAGTAATCCATGCTTCGCGTACAAGATTACAAGTAACGACTGTAAGCTCCCCTAAAATAAAATGAACAAATATTCATCTAAATTCTTATAAAATGCTAAAACCTATTCCTACAGCCCTTCTCTGCCTACTAATCGTCCAGTGGGACCCTGCATATAATAATAAAATAAATCGAATAAAAAATCTGCGAACGGGATTTTGAATCCGCAGCTCTTGTGAACCGGGACGAGCATGTTAACCATTACATAACCGGAACCCAGGAGGAGGTTCCGGTTATGTAATGGAATCCATTCGAAATTCTTTCGATCTATGTATAGTTATTAAGCCAACGCCCAATGCCAATGGTGATTACACCACACAACACGCCCGTCCCGTCCTTGACAAGAGCTGCGAGTTCAAGTCAGAAATTTTTACGATTTGATTTTCGTGCAAGGTTGGTGCAAGTAAAAAAAAACGGTGCGTGCTCAGGGTTTTCACCTAGTACTTTTTTTTTGATGAAAACTTCGAGTGGATCTGTGGTAAAAAAAATGTCTGAATTCATAATCCTGGTCCTAAAGCCCTGTCAATATGTCTGCATATAGCTCGGTGGATTCTACGGATGCCTCGCCTGATCAGCTGTCCCGCTTTCGTGGCTATCTTCACTCTTGATGCTCTCCTGGTACTAGAAGGTTCTACTCTGGTCACTTGGTTCTTTTTGCGTCTGTGGATTTGGATTTCTACGCCGAGGGCTAATGCTACGAAAAAAAAAACAAGATTGGTACCTATCTATATATATACTGCAATAAAAAAAAAACAGTGAACGTGTGTAATTTTACATGTTGGATTGAATAAATAAAAAAATATATTTTTTTTGTGTTGAACGTGGGCTTATTCTGTAAGGCCAGGGAGAGCCACACGTCTCATGAGCTGATCGTCAACCTCTAGATACAGGTTATCGACAAGAAGAAAAAGAAGAAAGTGTATAAGAATTTGAAAGGCAAGTAAAGTTCAATCGAATTGCTTGATATAAGTGGAGTATATTTTGCTTGGCTGTTTTTCACCTTTTTTTCTTTCTTTTTGACGTGACTTATTGTAGATTTGCCGCAGATGCTATTAACTACTCGGCCGGAAACTGTCTTTCACCGCTTGTTTATTTTTGATTGGTAAATGGGTATTTAGGCAAAAATGAAATACACTTGACACGCTTGGCAAGACGGGAAGACAACATGTACTAACGCTGTTACTGAATTGTGGCCAAGGGATGGTATGCGATATCCAGTGCCGGCCCTAGCAAAATATTTAGGTGGTGCGAGACCTCATAGTGGCACCTCTCAGCCCCTTATAATACAAAATCTTTCGATTACGGCCACCGAAATGTACCTATTTAAATCTTTTAAAACTGTTGTTTACGGCCGCCCGGTATCTAACCCAATGCACTTTGTTTGCGGTCAGGGTGAACCAGTCTTGGTTGATTTTGGTGCCCCCCCCCCCCTATTTCGGCGCCCGGGGAGGTGGCCACTGGCGATATCGAGGCAGACCACCAGCCCGATGGTCGGGCGACATTGTGAGGTACGCAGAAAAGGATGAGGCTTGTACAGAACCGGAAAGGATAGCAAGAGTGGCAATAAAACACAAGATAATATTTAAAATTTGCCAGAAAATAAATTTAAAGCTCATGTGAAGCTTACTTTATGTAAAAAAGCTTATTATAAGATTAATGATTACCTAAATGATAAAAATGTCTGGTATTGAATGTGTTCCTCAAATAACTTGTAATGTACCCGATTTGATTTGATTTAAAATGTGTGTTGCTATTGCAGTTTCTTGTCATTTCTTCTCCTCAGCCATAACACCTTGCGAAATGACGTAAATTCAAAAATGTTACATTGACGTTCAACAAGTTTATCCATGATAATTACGTTGAATAAATGATTCTGATTTCAGAGAGGAGGCCTATACCCGGCAGTGGGTGGATATAGGCTGAGTATAGATAGAAATACACTTGATCCCAGAGTAACTTACCAGCCAAAAGATGACCAATACCAAGAAGACAAAACGCCCCTCGTAACATCCTCAAAGATACAGGTTCTAAACCCTTCGTTGATTCTGGCTGTGCCTGTTGGCGATAACATAACATAATATAACGTGATATCTGCAACATGTTGTATTAGAAATAAACAGCATAAAAGTAGGAATTGATTGCTATGACTCGAACATTTCGACGCCTAATAATAATATTCTTTATTAATATGCATAAAAAAACAAAATATATTGCACAGTACAAATAACATATATTATAAGCTCTCGACTATATTCCAATGAATACCCAATAAGAGGTATATTCATCGCAAGATGAACTAATTACCCACACCTCATCGAGCTTTCTGTTAGACCAACGAGATAGGTGAGCTGTGTCGCCGAAACGTAAATTAAAAAAAAAGTAAGTTAATAAGCTTATAATAATGTTTTTAATATGACTTCATTGATTTTTAATTTTAAATTGTTTATTTTGTAATTTGAATTTGTATTTGATTTTTACTATTTTAATTGTTTGTGGTATCTTTTTTAATGTATGGATTTTTAAATCTGAAATAAACGATATTATTATTATAATAAGTAGTATTATAAAAAATAAAATAAACAAAAGGATGTCAATTAAAAGTACAATCTGAACCACAAGGTACTTTACATCGAAAGTGTACTTGCGTTTACAATGTAATAAGAAAGTACGCTCCCAATAGTTCAGGTTAACTAAATATTATAATTGTAGCACCTGTGAAGTGGCGGCAGATTCGCTGGTGAAGTCACTGCTCTGCCTGTCACTCTCTGTGACAGGCTCGGACCTTCTAGATTGTTCTGGAAGGTTCTTGTACTCGTCTGTCGTCATCTTCGCTAAGATACCACCTTCGAATAACGTCATCACACTGCAGATGGAAAATGTTTGTTTGTATATTGTTAGTGATATCCTAACGGAAATTTTGATGGGTGATTCAGACCATGATTCTGAGTTGATATCAAGCGGAGTGGAATTTTCCGTAGCTAAATTCGTGATTTTTTTGTTTTTTCCTTTTTAATTAAATAAATTTAATTCTATACTTTTGCAATAGAAAATTCCAATGGATATTAACTCTGAATAACGAGCTGAATCACCTCTTTCAGCATTTGTTACGATGTCACTTACATAACATAATACAAGCGCGTATGGACGTTAGTGACACCGTAACAAATACTGAGGAGGATGATTCAGAAAATCGAACTTCTTTGTTGTGCAATAGTGATTATAATTCCATACAAAATTGAAAATTCTGAGGACTTGTAGTACAGGGGCGCTAAAGAGGCCATTTTGAAGCAATTCATCTATAAAAGCAATATTGCTATTTGACATTTGTTAACATTGCGCACTTATTTTTATATGCGCAATTGTCAAATAGTTATATTGCTTTTCATTCAGACTCTCTGTTTAGTATAATTTCTTCAAGCAGTATTTATTTTCTACGTTTTATTCTCATGTCACATAGATATTCCTAAACATATTATAGTCTAGACTCACGAATTTGGGCCAACGCTAACTAATATTTGCGTTTCATTATTATTTGAGCAGGTTAAATTAAGTTTGAAACCATATTCAAAGTAGGTACGTGTATGTATAATCAAGCGAGCTAAATCCGCTTTACAAATCTTGAATTATCTAGATATAGGTATGCACGCAATGAAGCAAATACTTACGCGTTATTGAAGGTCTCGAGATAAGGGCAGCCTATTTGGAAGGCGATCGCTGAATATCTAGTATAGAGCTTCTCGCTCAGATGGAAATTGTGCGATCCTGAAATTAGGACAGCGTGAATCAGAATCGTAGAGACGTAACTATTGAATAATTGAATCTGAAATTAGTATAAAGTAACTTATTTAAGAGTACCTAGTAACTTTGAGACAATAAGTAACTGTGAACTGGTAGTGGTACTGGTTTGGACCAAGTCTAAAAGTTTTATTTTGAATTTTAAGTACCTAGTGGCCCCGATTCCTGCAGACTACATGTTATGTATGTGGAAAACATCGTGAGGAAACCCACATTTTCGCTTGAAATGCATTTCGGAGGTATGTGACCTAAGCTATACTGGGTTGGGACGTCAGACAGGCAGTCGCTTCTGTTAAAAACTGGACCTGTCAAATCTTCAGGTTGGGTAAACGGACCCCGTGACAAACGGGATACCTCTAGGGAGATGATGATTATTACTAGTTACCAGACAACTACTTAGTTGATAAGTGGAAAACGCTGCATGCTTGAGGGTGTTGTAAGGCTGCCTGACAACCGCAGCGGAGCGAGGCAGCGCTGCAGCAGACCGGAGAAACGCTGTTGCTGTGTGTTGGTGTATCTCCGCTTTGCTATGTCGCTCCGAAGTTGATTTACCAAATCTCTCAGTATCATAGTAGAGCGTTTCGCGGCCACCGAGGACGGCGACGTGTCGACGAGACAGCACGAGCCGTACGCCCACCTCCACGCTGCGCACGCGCTGCACGCGCTGTCTGCGCATGAGCCGAGCGAGGCGCCCGTATACGCCTGTCCCGTTCTGTTGGGAAATGGGGGATTTTGTTCATACGACGCGGTCGCCGTCGCGGTTAGGCGATTTTTGTAGCGACTAACTTCCGCGCCGCGCAGTTTAGTTGGCAAAGCGACGGCGGTTGCGCTTTACCGCCAATTATGACCGCGGCCGCGTTGTGTGATAACCGCCTTAGGGAAGGCTTGTGCCTGGCTGAAATATTTGACCACTCAAGATCATTCTGATTTTATTATTATGTATGTCGTTTCCATATCTCGGGCCTATGGAGTTCTGGACTTTTGGAAGGCGTGCGTGGGGCTGAAACCCCCTAAGAAAATTTACCCCGTTAGAGGCTTACTGAGGCTATGGGGGACAATGGCGCCTGCGCAACCAATTGTTAGGTTTTCTGTAATTTTGTGCGAATTTGTGTTGCCTTCATATGGCAACACTAGGAGAAAGGGTATAAAAAGGCGTGTTTGTCTTTCATTGGGGCTTTTTTGATTCGAGCACGCATCGAAGGCAGACGTACCATTTTGAACACGTGTACACTTGTGTTTGAGCACGCGTGCGTTTTGGAAATTTAGAGTAAGTAACCAATATACTTATTATTTATTATTTCAATGGTTGTTTTATTTATAGAGCATGTACCTGAGGCAGCTTTATGTATATCCAGGTATGCGTATGTTAGTTAATGATCATGTTACCGTGGTCTTATTACATTTCAGAAGTGGGATCGTATCCATATTTGTTAATCAGGATACACCGTTTTTGAGATATTTTACTTTGGAAATATATCTGTATAAATATATACATATAGGGTTATCTGAAGAATATTTACATGTTCCAATGTTTTCGAGTTCCAGATTATGCCTCTTGAAGACGAGATCGTTCCACGAAGACGACTGACGAGCCGAGACGAGCCGAGACGAGCCGAGCCGAGCCGAGCCGAGCCGAGCCGAGCCGAGCCGAGCCGAGCCGAGCCGAGCCGAGCCGAGCCGAGCCGAGACGAGCCGAGACGAGCCGAGACGAGCCGAGACGAGCCGAGCCGAGCCGAGACGAGCCGAGACGAGCCGATATGAGCCGAGACGAGCCGAGACGAGCCGAGCCGAGCCGAGACGAGCCGAGACGAGCCGAAACGAGCCGAGACGAGCCGAGCCGAGCCGAGCCGAGCCGAGCCGAGCCGAGCCGAGCCGAGCCGGGAGCGCAGCCGGAGAGAGAGCCGGGAGTGCAGCCGGAGAGAGACGTCGCTTCACGCGTCAGCACAACGAACGACACAGCCAACGACGTCGCGGCGAAGGGCAGGAGGTGCGACGTTCGTCGGCAGCTAAGGGAATAGAAAGGTCAGATAGCCCTACATTTTCATCTAAAGATGTTCTTAATATTGTTGAATCATTAGTTAACTTAAGATCTTAACCTAATCCGACAGCAGTCGCCACATCACATCCTTCCAGTAGTATTATGAACCATGTTACCCGAATTTGGACCCTCATCGAAAAGTCAAAAGATTGATACTTGGTTAAAGAAAGTTAATGAGTGTGCCACTGTTTACGGATGGGATGAGAACAACCGTTATCCACTTCGCAATGCAGAAACTGCAGGAGTTGGCCAAAGTTTGGTATGAAAGCTTCAATTCTATTTTGTACAGCTGGGCAGAATGGCAGCAAAAGTGGTTAGACGCATTTCCTTTTGAACATGATTATGGCCAATCCCTGGAGGATACGCTTAGGCGAAAGAGTAGGTTTGGTGAACCGCTAGAGGTTTATTATTATGAAGAATTAGCCATCGTGAACCGGTGTGACATCGAAGGGAAACGAGCCGTGGACTGCATTATCCACGGATTAAGTGACAAGATAATTAGATCCGGCGATAAGCGTTACGATGTACGCAGCCTGATCAACTCCATTTTCTGATGAGTAATAAGGAGAACCAACCGCCGCCCGATCGCTTTCATTTTAATAAAACAAAGTAGTCGACTGAATCCACAGCGGGAAGTAATAATGACAATAGGGATAAATCAGTTAAGACTTCAAAAAAATTCAAGTTACAAATTATTTTGTTTTAACTGTAGGGAAAAAGGTTACCCGTATCTTAAATGCCCCAAACCTCTGGTCCAATGTACAGGATGTCGTAGGTTCGGTCATAAAATGGAAACTTGCAGAGTCCCTTTTTTTTTGAAAACCGTGATAATCTAGGTAACATTCCTAAAATCATGCGCATACTTACCTCTAAGTCGAGCTCAAAATATTTCAATACAGTTAGGGTAAATGACACCTCTATGATATCGTTTATAGATTTCGGTAGCGAAATTTCGCTCATAAAACAAACAACGACACTGATTTTGGGGTAGACTTGTGATCAACCCCCGACTCCATTAAAAGCTTTGGTAGTAATTTTATTTTGTCCATGGGCAGGACACAGGTTAATTTATGCATCGACGGTGTTAGTGCGGATGTTTTGTGTCACGTGGTTGACAGTAATCTGCTCAATTGTCCGATATTAGTAGGACAGTCCTTCACCTAACAGAAGCAGGTGCTGGTATTCAAGAATGCCAACGAATTGAGGTTTTATTATGATGATGAATTCCCTTTTGCTAACGGTGGTAGTGGTGATACTGCGAGTGTAAAGGTCGTCTCCGCTTCATGCGCAAGATTGAGTGGAGAGGCGATTATCAGAGCTCGTACTGATGTTGTGATTAATTGATATGTTAGGCTTAGCGGAAGAGTCGTGGGGAAGCCAAACCGAGAATTCACGATAGCCGGCGGGTTATACAAAGTAGAGGAAGGTCAGCTCTTTGTTCATATTACCCCATTGTCAGCTTTTGTTATATTGATGAAGGTGATATTATAGGTAGATGAAATAGAGTTCAGATTGTCAATCATATTTGTACATCACCCACAGACCTCGTTGGCGAGCATTTAGGTATAGAGCCTAAAGATGTTAACTTTAGCAAAAACGCTTGAAGAGCCACATAAACGACGTCTATTTTAACATTTTGAACGAATACAAGCATTGCTTCGCGCAATCATTAGAGGAGTTGGGATGTACAAATATGACTGAAATGAAAATTGAATTGAATATTGAGCGTCCTGTGGTTTACCGGCCTTACATATTGTCGCACAAGGAACGACAACAAGTAAGAGAAATGGTTGGTGAGATGATGAATGCGGGGATTGTACGAGAAATTGTATCGGAATATGCGAGTCCAATTATGTTGGTTCGTAAGAAGGACGGTAAACAAAGGCTCTGTGTTGATTATAGGTTTCTGAATTCAATGACAGTTAAGATAAGGTACCTGATGGCAGTGATTGAAGACGAGATTGCTCGATTAGTGGGGCAGGCCTACTTTATAACTTTGGATCTGGCATCTGGATACTACCAGGTGCCTATTGCAGAAGAATCGAAACCCTTAACTTCCTTTATCACCCCAGACGACCAATATGAATTTAATCGTATGCCGTTTGGGTTGGCTAACGAACCAGCTGTATTTCAAAGGCTGATGAATGAGGTATTGGTTTCCGCTAGGTTCTCAGAAGCTACTGCTTACATCGATGACGTATTAACTTACGAAAAGGATGTAGAAGAGTGTTTGGATAGGTAAGAAAGGGCTTTACAGTTGATAGAAAAGGCAAGCCTAACTCTGAATTTGGCAAAATGTAATTTCTTACAGCAGAATTATTAACTATTTGGGTTATGATATTAGCGCTGCTGGGGTGCGGCCGGCTGACAAAAAGACACAGTCAGTGTTTGATGTTCCTCGTCCCACCAGTCCACATTCCGTCCGCCAATTTCTGGGACTAGTAGGATATTTTCGGAAAATTTATAAGGAGTTACGCGTCTTTATCACATCCGTTGAATAAGTTGCTCAAGAAGGATGTGGAATGGTGTTGGACTGAGGAACAAGAAGCCGCATTTGTTGATCTCAAGAGTAGTCTGATAGATAGGCCAATCTTAGCCATTTACGACCCGACCGCCGAAACACAGTTGCACACTGACGCCAGTGAAGTGGGCGCCAGTGGAATATTGATGCAGCGACGTAATGGAAACGACACCTACCATCCCGTAGCGTACTATAGTCGCCAGACATCTCCAGAAGAGAAAAGGTTTATAAACTTGAGACTCTTGCTATAGGTAGTAAGTTCGCTCAAAAGTTCCGGGTTTATCTTCTGGGTCAGAATTTCAAAATCATGACCGATTGTAGTGCGTTGCGCTCCATGCTTTCCAAACGCGATTTGGTTAGACGTATTGCCCGCTGGTGGCTGTTTTTGCTTTTTGAATATCGTGCTGGCACGAAAATGTCGCACGTGGACCTTCTATTTCGGAACCCAATTGAGGATCTTAGTTCAATGGAAATTGACGCTGGTCTTTACCCGACGGTTATGTCAATCAATGAGGGGGACAGGTTGTAGACTCTTCAATTAGGTGATAGTGAACTGGGTCGCATTCGGGAATTTCTTACCTTTGATATTGATGCAGATGGGTTAAAGTACATAACAGAAAACTAATTCAAATGAGGGCCTATTCCACGTAAACGAAAAGTCGAGGTGCCTTTTCACACCCTGTACATCAATCACCTTGGACCTTTTTGTGCGATCAAAGAGAGGAAAACTCTTACCTATTGGTAGTCGTAGATGCCTTTACGAAATTTAAATTTATCAGGCCAGTCAGAAATACCAAAAACAGTTACAACAACTCGAGAATTAGAAGATATTTTCTATACGTTCAGAAACCCAGATCGAATTATTAGCGACCGCGGTACTTTCTTCACATCGTACGTGTTCAAACGTTTTGCTCGGATAAAGGTATTAGACACGTGTTGAACGCAGTTGCAAGTCCTAGGTCCAATGGACAAGTAGAGCAGTGTAATCGCACGATGTTAGGGTCGTTAACTGCGCAAAATCTTAATTTTGACAAGAACGTCTGGGATGACAAGATAGGTAGAGCCCAATGGGGCATGAACAACACCCGTCGGAAGACAACGGGACGGACTGAGGTAATGTTTGGACTTCAGATGGATGCGGAAATTAATCCTATGTTGAACGAAATAGTATGCGAAACGCAAAATTATACTTTATTGTCAGTTCGGGAATCCCTTAAAGATGTAAAAATTGACGATTCAAAGTGTAACAATGTTACCTACTGAATAAACATATTTTTGAGTTTGAATTTGTTGGGATTGATGACTACTTCATTTAACAAATCGAATGTCACCCTGGATTCACGTTAATGATGATAAAGAAAGTAGTGATGTAGATGACTGATTGTGTCATTATTATATACAATCAAAAGAAAGTAAGTAGAGGTACTGTTTGTTGGATGAAACTGTAAGATGTGTATTTAGTAATAGCTTGAGAAGGAGGGCTCATAGCTATTTAGTTAAGGTGACTTTCAATTTTGTGAGGAGGGTTCACAATCATTTTAATTATCGTATATAAGAAGGAAGGGTTTGTATACGATAGTTACAAGTGTGAGAAAGAAGGTTCACACTCAATTTCTTTGCAATAGTTCGTGAGAAAGAAGGGTTTGCGAACTATTGCCAACTTGAATAGCTTTATAATGTTATGATTATTTTAATTATCGTATATAAGAAGGAAGGGTTTGTATACGATAGTTACAAGTGTGAGAAAGAAGGTTCACACTCAATTGCTTTGCAATGGTTCGTGAGAAAGAAGGGTTTGCGAACTATTGCCAACTTGAATAGCTTTATAATATTATGATTATTTTAATTATCGTATATAAGAAGGAAGGGTTTGTATACGATAGTTACAAGTGTGAGAAAGAAGGTTCACACTCAATTGCTTTGCAATAGTTCGTGAGAAAGAAAGGTTTGCGAACTGTTGCCAACTTGAATAGCTTTGTAATATTATGATTATTTTAATTATCGTATATAAGAAGGAAAGGTTTGTATACGATAGTTACAAGTGTGAGAAAGAAGGTTCACACTCAATTGCTTTGCAATAGTTCGTGAGAAGGAAGGGTTTGCGAACTATTGACAACTTGAGTAGCTTTATATTATGATTATTTTAATTATCGTATATAAGAAGAAAGGTTTGTATACGATAATTACAAGTGTGAGAAAGAAGGTTCACACTCAATTGCTTTGCAATGGTTCGTGAGAAGGAAGGGTTTGCGAACTATTGACAACTTGAATAGCTTTATATTATGATTAGAAAGAAGAGCTGATGTTTCACCCCGTAAATGTGATTATATGTCGTTGTACTTTTAGATTTTAAGTGAAGCTTTGTAACTGTTCTCGATGAGTGTGGAATCACTTGGCCCGCCGAATGTTAGGTTTGAACATTAGACGTTTTGTCTACGTGCATGAGGACATGCACGACGTCAGGATGGTCGAATGTTAGGTTTTCTGTAATTTTGTGCGAATTTGTGTTGCCTTCATATGGCAACACTAGGAGAAAGGGTATAAAAAGGCGTGTTTGTCTTTCATTGGGGCTTTTTTGATTCGAGCACGCATCGAAGGCAGACGTACCATTTTGAACACGTGTACACTTGTGTTTGAGCACGCGTGCGTTTTGGAAATTTAGAGTAAGTAACCAATATACTTATTATTTATTATTTCAATGGTTGTTTTATTTATAGAGCATGTACCTGAGGCAGCTTTATGTATATCCAGGTATGCGTATGTTAGTTAATGATCATGTTACCGTGGTCTTATTACACAATGTTAATAACATGGAATATTATTAATAGCCCTCGATGTCCCACTGCAAGGCAAACGCCTCTCTAATTTTAAATTATGTAAAAAACTATCCCTACAAAAAAACATCAAAAACGGACCTGTCCCTGGCAAATAAGACGTGAAACTATTCATTGACTCCACTAGTATATAGGTTGTTTATGTATACATTTTAGAATATGTCGGTTTTTGCGACTTTGTCCGGCCAAGTAGCTAATGCCATCTGCGGCCAATCTACAATAGGTTACGTCAAAAAAAGAAAGATTTTTACGACATGGCCATGAAGGTAAACAACAGGGTAGACACAGAAGCAGAAGGGTGCAAATGACAGAAAGAAACAGTTTTCTAACCTGTAAGATAGCGAGTGAGGAGCTATGCCTTTCAACCACCAGCTCGTACCCTCTGTCCCTCATGGCTTCTTCCAGCGCCGGTAATGTTCCTATGGGTCGCTCTCTCGCCGGCCTTGCTAATAAACTGGTCAGGTTGGCAGAGTACATGTCTCCGATGACGTATGTAGCACCAAGCGATATAAGGATAGACACCAATCGCGCCTTATGGGTGTTTGAGGGCTCCTTACTGGACGCTAAAATGTGAATGAATCACTTAAGTAATTAATGAGGTGAAAAAGGCCACATTGAAACAATGAGGGGCTTTTCAGGCCACGTTCTTTAAAAACAATATAGATGGCGCTGTAAAGTTCTTTTTTCGTTTAACCATCTTTAACTTCTTTTGGTTTTGGGTATAAATGACGACCCTTCTTTAACAGACATATTATGTCTATTTCCTGTTTGTAGATAATGAGGTACTTTCATTGAGGACGTTGAGGATCGAGCTCGGTGGCGCAGCGGTAAACGCGCTCGGTCTGCGATTGTTGAAGTTAAGCAACTTTCGCAAAGGCCGGTCATAGGATGGGTGACCACAAAAAAAAGTTTTCATCTCGAGCTCCTCCGTGCTTCGGAAGGCACGTTAAGCCGTTGGTCCCGGCTGCATTAGCAGTCGTTAATAACCACCAATCCGCACTGCTCCCGCGTGGTTTAAGGCCCGATCTCCCTATCCATCCATAGGGAAGGCCCGTACCCCAGCAGTGGGGACGTTAATGGGATGGTGATGGTCTAGTGGTTAGAAATATAGTCTTTAGATCTGGAGTCCTAGGTTTGATTCCCGGTGGGGTTATATCGGAATATCTTTGTGGTCGTAACTAAATCTCCAATCCTCACATTGCCTCAAGAACAAAGATGTGGTGAACCAGCAGCAATTGTTGAGGAGTCGCAGTTGGTTTTGACGACGTCGTTGCCATAGCGACGGAGCTGCGATTACGAACCACAGAGCTGGTCCTGTTACTAGGATCGTCGCGCATACTAGGGGCCAAACCTGGGGAATGAAAGAACGAAAAAAAATTAAATCTTTCTATTATTCTTCAACGGACACTCTGGTTTGTTGCTCACGCTTGCTTCTCAATCGGGCGCCGGTTCGAACGGCGGTACTGGATTTGCATCAATGAGTTATTATTTTATTCTTCTTCTTTGCTAGTCGATGGCGATCGAAACTAAATTTTTGCTGACCAATTATTGGCCACGCTTACGGCTAAGATCGTAGTAAGTGGAATTCCATGGTAGTAGGAGTGATTATTTTAAAGATAACATAATAGAAATTTACAGTCGTAACCAGTAGGCTCTGCACGGTACCGAGCAGCGATAAGGTAATATCGAGGCCTTCGACCAATAGCCGTTTGACGTCCATCTACGTAGATAGAATTCGTATCGTTTATTGGTCGAAGCGCTCAATATAATTAGCGCCGAGCGCGGCGCGGTTGTCATGCAGACCCGGCTAGTAGACTTAAAAGATATCATAACATAAGCTCACGACTATATCTTAATTGGGGTAGTCAGAGGTACATTCATCGCAAGATGAACTAAGTACCCACACTGTATCGTCGTCTATGGTCAGGCGCACACTACGAGTCTTTCGCCGTGCGGCAGAAAAGAGCAGCGGCATAATGTCGCACTGTAATACTGCGCCGCTGCGGCGGTTCTGCCGTCAAGTGCGCGCAATACAATTTAAAACTATTTGGTACAGAATTACAGTGCGACATTATGCCGCTGCTTTTTTCTGCCGCGCGGCGAAAAACTCGTAGTGCGCGCCTGGCCTATGTATAATGGTCGAGCCAACTGTGTTAGTAAAAACTGCACTTGAGATCACAATTTAATACTTAAAAATTAAAAATGACTTACCTCCCATCTAAAAGGTCTGATGATGGCAAGGGTCTCACTAAGTTTGGCGGGAGCATGAGTAAGGAATGCTCCCGAGTCTGCAAGTGTCAAGAAGGAGAACTCCACGGCTTGCAAGCGTTCCCAGGTCATCGTCACATCACCCAGGAAGAAATCTGCTTTCTGATTGGTATGAAATGTAAAAAAAAACATGGTCGGGAAGACATTTTTTTTGACGTGACTTATTAGATTTGCCGCATATGGCATTAACTTATTGACCAAATCGGGAAGAAAAGCAGCTGAACCTGTTCTAATAATAATAATAACGTTTATTTCGGACAAACCACACACATAAAAATAAAAAATAAAAATGTTTATTTCTTTATCTTAGTTATTTTTACATTATCAGGTGCACGGCATACATGGACATTTACTTACACAATTACATCACCATCTCCCTAACACTACCCCGTATTTCATAGGGTCCGCCTACCTAACTTGAAGATTTGACAGGTCCGGTTTCTTACAGAAGCGACTGCCTGTTTGACTTTCCAACCCGCGAAGGGAAACCAGCCCAATACAGGTTAGGTCACACACCTCCGAAAATACATTTCTCGGGCACGTGGAAACTTAAGAAGATAAATTTTCTCATAAATGTAAATATGGTATAAATGTTGGTGTACCACAATTTTTCGTTAAGGGAATAAATACGCCGGAAAACTCATTGGCACAATGTTCGGCCCAGCGAACATCTTGGTAGCCGCTCAGGCTTAATTCTCGACTCAATAACTTTCTTGACATCCCGATCACCATTGCGAAATAGAAATACTTACTTACACAACTGTAAGTAACAAAATAAATGATTATCACGTGCTCAGCGATGAAGGAAAACATCGTGAGGAAACCCACATTCCCGAGAAATGCATTTCGGAGGTATGTGACCTATCTTGTATTGAGATAGTTTTCCCGGGTTGGAAGGTCAGATAGGCAGTCGCTTCTGTAAAAAACCGGACCTGTCAAATCTTCAGGTTAGGTAAGCGGATCCTGTGAGTACGGGATAATGGTAGGGAGATGATGATGATAGTTATAAGTAATAAAGATTAGCCGCTTTACCAATAAAAAATAAACAAGCGGTGAACGGGTGTATAGGTAAGTATTTGACAGCCAATCAACCCGACAGAATTAAGTTCAGCACACATCAAGCGGTTTGCATACCAGCGAGATACCTATTTGATTTGCCCGGATTATTCATTCATATACTCATTATTTTTACAAATTAAAAGCTGTCTCATCCGTTCCTTTTCGGCGGATAAAATAATGACAGGTATAACTTAAAATAAAATTATTTACATGGTGTGGTACCTACTGGATTTAGCACCAATAACCGCGTAAACTTCAAACAATGCATAATGCGGTTTATGTTTTATTGCTTTCCAAGTACATGCTCTCAATACAGCATAGAAGAATTTATATTCTCCCCACACAGCATAGAAGGACTTACATTCTCCAAATACAGCATAGAAAAATGTACATACTCCCAACACAGCATAGAACAATTTACATACTCCCAACACAGTATAGAAGAATTTACACACTCCCAACACAGTATAGAAGGATTTACTTACTCTTTTCCAAATCAAGCCGAGAGTGCCTTTGAAGGTGCCGTTGCCAGAAATGCTGGACCCCTGACTCCTGTCTGGAGGGTCGTAGTATCGGTACCTACAAATTGCGTAATAAGAATTATCAAAAGAAACTTTTGCATATAAAATGTTGCCAAGACGAGATCATATTGATCGTAAGTAAAAGTAATCAGATCTTTTGAAGAGCCAATCTCTTAACTCTACACGCCCTAACTATATAAACCCTAAGTTCACAATCACAACATGTTAGGAAAAATAATATGGGGCTTGCCCGTTTCGTTACTACTAGAACTATGTAACAGAATGGCAATGAACAGTCAATAAAGTTACCTTATTACGTCCAGGGGATACTGGGGATAGTTAGCGAAATCGTTTTTTCACCTTACGCTTATGTGATGGTAGCAAAACGGCCAAGCTACATATTTTGCCTAACGTGTAGAATTTGGGAACTTAGGGTTTGTGTAGTTAGGGCATGTAGAGTTAAAAGTTTGACTCTTCTTGACAATTCTGGATATCGTTATCATAACATAAGTTCACGACTATATCCTAACTGGGGTAGTCAGAGGCACGTTCTATACAAGGTGAACTAAGTACCCACACCTTACCGAGTTTTCTCTTTGACCAACGCAATTATCAATGGACCAACGTGATAGTAGGTGAGCCGTATCGCATATAGTTATTAAAACATAAATAAACTCACGTACGTGACCCTAATAGGGTGGGTAGAGTCACAATCCATTGATAAAACCTTATTACCTAGTGCATAAAAATAACCATAAATAACAGGCGACCCTATTGTTAGCAATTTCTTCTCGGCAACCGCTTAGTATAGGATAAGAACATCAGTAGAGTCTGTCACTACTGATATTATTTTCAATATATTCTATGACAGGTCACCAGCCCATTGCCTACTTGTGCGCGGATATAATTATTTTCTTTATTGCATAAGAGTATTCTCTTCCAGCAGGGCTAATTCAATCAATTTTCTCCAAATCAATAAGTTTATTTTTTCCCTAACATGCGTGGCATGTGATTTTGTTCGTATTTTGAGACAACGACATGACTTATTTGGGTTCATTATATTAGCACCAATCGACGAAACGACATAATTATATCGTCAGAATCTATAAAATGACCGTGACATAATTTTATCACGTTGCGTAAGTTACCCCTACAGGCAACCGGCCTGAACAAATGTTCTCCTCCTAATTAATGTTTGCGTTGTTTGTAATGAGACGCTGTAGACTAATTTGTCGGCCATAATAAAATTTACAACACACCGACTGTTCAATATAAACCAACCATTGTTTGAGGTCATTGATTGTTTGCGTCTCATATCCCTGATTTTAACGCGGTAAGAACCCAGTCTTATGTGTTTTAATTATAAACAAACCATTATTCTGATCAGACTAGGGAGAAGCAATATAGGTAACAACATAATTCTTAACACATCTGATCCAAATATCAAGCAACAATTATTTTTATATATGCCTCTGTCTTTAAATTATATTTTTGAATGACTATGTACCCGAACAATGAGAAAGTAGGCAACAATCACGTAGAAAAAGGCCGCCAGATTGTACTGATCTTTCGTTTATGTGTATAAAACTTGTTTTGGATGTTGTGTTCAATAAAGTTCATTTGTATTTAAATGTGGTTTTTGAGGAATGTAGCTTGGAAAGTCCCTCATTCCATTTGTGGTGTCTTAATATGGTAATGGGTAAAAAATAACAACTGCTCATTAGTACTTTGGTTATCTACAGCGCGCAATGTTTGACAGCACGTCCGTCCCGCTTGGGCGTTAATACTGAACTGACAGCGCTGCCCCCACCACTACTTTATTGGTCAACACAACGAAGAGTTTTCTATTAGGTATATAAATTTTAGTTCTTTCAAATAGGAAGAGATGGCGCTCAAATCACTTTTGGATGTTTATTCAAGCAAATAAAGGAAAACAAAACGAAACAGTATATTTATTTACATCATTCGCAATAATTTGTTATTTATTAATAATAACAAAAACTACTTTAGTAGATAGTTTAAACTTGTTACTATATTATCGGTTGAATATGGAAACTTTCCTAGGTCAAAGATAAATGATTAAATAAAGACAAGTCTAAAGGTGATATAAAAACTTTTATATTTTTTATTTAACTTATTTATAAATTTAAATACCTAAAGAAAAATGTAATAATAAGTGCGAAATTTTGTCAATGTTTTTTCATACTAATTTCGTGTTTTGACGTTAAGTAAAAAAGTAAATGATTTGACTTGTTGGAAACTATCTTATTATCATCCCGAAACGAAGTTTCCTTAAAGTGACGTCACCGCCATCTCTTTATAAAGATGGAACTACCTGGAAAACTACTCATTACGTATATTATATTACAGCATAGAAAACGACCTTGTGTAGAAATGGCATGTACTCACCTGAAGTTGAGCTTCTTGGCAAGTAAAGCTAGCAGTTTGTCATCTCTACCGCCAGTCACGTTGACTGTCGAGTCGTTATTATATCTCACGAAGTGCCATGGCGGAGCCTGAAAAGAACGTTATGTCAGGAATTACCCCCCCCCCCCCCCCCGCTTATTAGGGGGGGTCCAAACAAACCAACTTTTCAAAAATAGAACGGCCTCAGAAAAAGAAAATTGATATTAACTCAGAATCCTGAGCTGAACCCTCAGTATTCTTTACGATATCCCGACCGTAATCTGCGTATCTGCGGCCATAACATATAACTATATCGGAGGTGTGCTGACGTGCAGTGAATGTGGCCGTACATCTAACTCACACACACACACTCACACACGCACACACACACACACACACACATTCACACACAAACATTCATCCACATTCTCACAATCACGCACACTGACACCTCACATCACAAGACACTCATTTCATTACTATTTTCTATTATGTTCTATTAACTAGTTTTTTAAGTTTTCAGTTCTTTTTTTTATTATTGCACTTTTATCTTCTTCTTTGTCGTGAAATGTGCCATATAAAATGTAACTCTTTTATTGTTTTCTATTACTTACTTTTGTTTATTCTAAATTGTATATTAATATGTTATAATAGTACTGTTATAAAAGGCTAGCTCGCCGGTTTATTTAAATATGTTTGGTAATAACAAATGTTCAGGACCTCCGCGATACAGGGTTTCCCTAGTGCGGGGTCCGCCAGTAATGTATACATGTTTAAGTTTTTTGATAAATAAACATATTCTATTCTATTCACTGCTAAGATCGGTTACCTCAGCCATATAAGAGCGCATCTTAGGCGTTCCTAGATTGGAGTCTTGTCGCCATGGCCGAATACGGCTGGAAGGGGATATATATGATATTCTTTACGATGTCACTAACACTCTGTATACCCACATGTAACACAGGAACTTCAAAGATTCGTCCTTTAAAGTCGTGGTAGACCTTATCAGCGGGTGGTAGTACTGGTGATTTGTAGAGGCTGCCTGCCCACCAGTTGACCAGGGTCAGGTGATGGAGACGATCGGGTATCGCTTGGTTGTAGTGGACTCGAAACCTGGAAGATATTGGGCTTCTAAGCTGGACTAGGAGCGGATAAAAAAATGGAACGCGTTTAGATGCGTTTCTTTTTGGGCATGTTATGAAATACATAAACATAACATAAGCTCTGTAATATATTCCTAATTGGGCTAGTTAGAGGTACATCCATCGTGAGATGAACTAAGCACCTTTCTGTTAGGGCAGCGTGATAGCTGGTGATTCGTATTGCCGTCTATAATGGTCGAGCCAACAGCAAGCTGTTAGTGAAAACTGCACGAAAAAAGTACGATAGTTTCCTTTCTACTGTGATGGATCATTACTCTGGGCTCCTCGCCTGAGCACCAGTTATAGTTTATGACACATGACATAAATGTATATAAATAAACAGTTTATCCACTGAAATACTTAAGATCATTGAGTTTATCGTACAGATTGACAAACATTCGCAATCCAGAAAAAAAATACAATTGAAAATATAAGATTATACAATGGCGATTGTCATTTAGAATAGATCTATGTGTAGTAAAGCAATTCATGATACGTTAAACGAGTGATTTATCTCGTACTAATATTTTTTTAAAGCACGCTATGCTCCGCACGCTATGCGCCGCACGCCTCACAAATACTCACAATATATCTTCTTATTAGTGACTAGGTATGTGCCCCGCAAGCTATGCGCCGCAAGCTATGCGCCGCAAGCTATGCTCCGCACGCTATGCTCCACACGCTATGCGCCGCACGCCTCACAATGTATCTTCTTATTAGTGACGAGGCATGTGCCCCGCATGCTATGTGTCGCAAGCCATGCGCCGCACGCCACACAATGTGTGTATCTTCTTATTAGTGACGAAGCATGTGCTACGCATGTATAACATAGCAAAGCGTGCGGAGTACTGCATGCTAGGCACATGCCTCACAATGTTTGCATCCGACGAGTTAAATGTGGACAGTATTTTATGGGTGAAGTTTCATTTTAAAAATATTCATTTGACATTAAATGCATTCATTACTCTATCCTCTCAGACATCCAAACAAGGGAGCTCTTTCAAACATGCACATTTGCACAAAAGAGTGAAACGCAAAAAAGTCAGTTGTGGGAAACTCATTAGGGTTTAAAAGTGAACATTTTCGAAGCTTCGTTTAGCGCTTTAAAATTTGGGGCGAAGGGGAACATTTCTTGTTATTCGCAGCAGATGCTCGGTCGAAGCGCTACCGGCCAGCTGATTGCTGCGCCGTAGGCTAGGGGAGATGGCACTGTATTGTTCCCCTTAAATGTTAAATAAATATTGTTATTGCTCGTGGCGTGAATCGAATTTATTCTACGAAAGTTAAACGACATTAACTAATATCATAAACCCGACAGTAACTCGATCTGTCTTTTACCATTTCACAAATAAACTGCACCAATTTCGATGAAAATTGGCACACAAGTAATTTCTACAGAACTTTGAGGTTAAGAGCAAATAATCATTTAATAGTTTTTTAAAGATAACTTCTGAAACATTTATTGTTATTCGCGGCAGATGGTGGTCGAATGATTTTTTTATAAAAAATACAAAATATTTCCAATAAACTTGTTCATTAATACACAGTTATGACTTAAATATTTTCAGCAATAACTTTCGTATCTAAAGACCTTTAGAAAAGAACTTTAGTAACGTAATATGTTACGAGGGCGTCCACTGGTCCAGTTGCCCTGTTTCTAAAAATTACATTTCTTCCCCAATAGAGTTCACTAAGGCCGGAGAATACAAAAGCTTGGACAATCACGTACGACGTAATTCAATTGGTCCAACTCCGATTGAGTCTTGCCCGAAATATATTTTATATGAGTGTTAGAGAAAGGACAATATGGCTGTTTTAAAGTCGTTAGAAAAATGCCTTTAAATATAGCTTGACTTATTATACAGCTGCAAGAATAATACATTATTCAGAAAATGAAATCGGAAGCTCCTTTAACTCACAAAAGGTTTGAATCGGACTATTTTACAAAATATTATTTGTTTTCAAACAAGAGATGGAGATTGAAAATGTCTTTAGCACACGCTGTAAGATAAGTGAAGCAAGGGATAACAAATTAAAACGGTAAAAAGTGCAAATAATGACCTTTTAACACTTTCAAGGACAGAACGTCTAATGACGTTCCGATTCCTAGTTGTCATACTCTCATACTATCTATTATGAACCATCAATGACCCATGGTCTCTGTCCGTAAAAGGGTTAATCAGGCAATAGGTATTTCGATACACAATCGGGCAGAGTTTCGCCTTATCGAATGGTTGGTATGAAAAAAGCATCAGAAAATGAGCTTGCAGGCGTTTAGAAAGGCTCGTCACCGAACCTCCACCAGTTAGCAATATGACAGACTCGGAGTGGGGTGGTAGGATGATGACGTAGTGGCTCGTCATTGGCTGGCTTTGGCTGACATGACAGGCGCATGGCGGTGGCCTCTGGCATAGCGTTACATAAATAATGTTGACTTTAACCGTAACCTAAAGGTCTTATGGCCCAAAGTTCTTATGAAATCCAAATCTCTTGATTAACTTATATGTCTAGAAATGTAGGCCACAAGAGGATAATTCGTTTTAGGCCACAGGCTATTCCTGGCATTGAAGTATGTGTGAGTGACACCGTACGGTAACGAGTACTAATATGTATACACTTTGAAACTATGTCACATTAACTTTTTTGACAAATTACACCGTAAGTCTCATTAAATGTCAAATATGATAGTGCGACAGGGTTCTAAAGTGGGTACATGATATTGCTCATGACTGTACCGAATACTGATTGGGATGATTCAACTTATGATTCTGAGTTAAATATCTAGTAAAAAATTCCGTTGCAAAACTCATGAAAATGTTAGTGACTTTTATACTAGAGGTATTTTCAGTTCCATACTTTTGAGACGGAAATTCATCTTGATATTAATGTAATAAAAATAATAATAATAAAAAAAGGTTTATTTCTCCACTTAAAACACAAAACAAAAAAATCTTAGTACGCTAACATTGTGATATAATACAAGTAGTGTATTTTAAGGAAGCTGGTGCTTGTAAAAGGATTTTCCTTGTACTACAGGTCACCAGGCCCGAACCCTTGGTAATTATTTCGAGGGTTGAAAGGCAAATGGGTTTAAGCGACATTTTGTGAACTTTACAGGAGAGCCATTTAAAGTTTTATTTTTTCGAAAAAAATTCATATAAAAAAAACTACTGAATCAAAAGTGTTCAAAATGCTAAGAATGATTTTAAATTAAACGTTACACAATTCTGTATTTATTTGGTTCGAAAAACACATCAGTTATAGATTTTAGAAGTCGCTTAATACAAAATGCCTCAATTGAACTAAATTACAGTTGAAGGAAAAACGGTTGATATCCACTAGAGCCAAATATTGACTAAAAGCAAAATGCTTTAAGAAACCTTTCACTTATTAGTTTGACTAAAGCTAAATGAGTTAAACGACTTCTTAAAAAAAGATGACTAGAGGCAAAGCAGCTTAAACTCCATAAAAGGTTGTATGACAGGGAAGGAAAATATCTTAAGTGACCATCCGCTACTAATTTCAATTGTATGAAATCCAAATATTAGTAAGATCGGAAATAAAGTCGGTCCTTAAGCCGTTTTTCCTGGGAGAGATTTTATTCGGGCAAGGCATTTATAGATCTTTGTACCTTACAATATTAGGAAAAATCACGGCGGATATAATGAGTAAATCTAATTCATTAAGAAACAGGATCTAGACTATAACCATACAGATTGTTACACATGCTTAATTCGACTTTTCAAGCAAATGGTAAACAGCGTATGATGGCGGATGACAGATGACTGTCACCAACTGAATGCGGGCAATAAAAGAAACAAATAGCTTTTGAAAAAGTCTTAATATGCTTATACTCTGTGTTAAGTTTAATCTCACTATCACAACCTGTTTCCGATTTACTGAAAAAATTAAGACCACGTGGCTGGATGCAAGTTCCAAGCACTGGCTCCTACTAGATGGTACGCGGTACTAGGAGAGACTTCAGTGAAGTACTGATTGCTCTCATACTAAGAGGCAGCCAGGGGTGGACTGATCAGCGACTTGTTTGATCAAAATTTCTGTTACATTTGCGCCTAAGACCTCCACGTCCAGCTGGCCATAAGATACCGTCGAAGTTGGTTTGTGTAAAGTTAATCCGCGACAAACAATAACAGATCTCGATCATGCTTTTAGAGCCGAGATACGTCAGACATTGCAGCAGACACATCTGTCGATGAGATAATATAGATGATAATAATAATAAATAGATGGTGTTCTTTTGCCGAGCATTTCCATAGCTGTGCTCTGCTCTACCAAAGTTATTAGTTGGTAAACCAGACCGCAAAACTAAGATTGGTGCGAGGGTTCCAACGTGAAAATCAGCTCGTGGGGAATTACAGGCGGGCTTTTCTGTCACCATATGTCTCAAAAACAAATGCCGGGTGGAATAAGCTTGTGAAATTCAGCTCTATATTTCGACAGCTTCAAGACTGTTTTCGGCCACAAACTTTGAAGAGAGTTTCAATCTACAACAAGGAAAAGACCCAACGCCTCACTGATCAAAAAGACTTATTAGCAGCGCTTTGGGCACATTTTAACGATGTTTTAAATCCCAATAGCACTGATTTGTTTGTTACAACAAATCGGTCTAGTTTGTTACAATAAGATCGGGGGTTTCGCTTAAGATCTAGCGGCACCCCTGACCTTTGAAGAACTTCTTACCGCGCTAAGAAGGATGACGAATACCAACACATCAAAAATACCATCTGAACTGTATAATATGCCTACACATTAATAACTTGTTATACAAACTCATCCCGAAGATATGGGAGTCAGCTGCTGGAATGATTTTAGCCTTCTTCTTCTTTGCGAGTCGATGGCGATCGATATTAAATTTTAGCCTGAACGTTATTCTATCCCGTGATGCAGAAATGGTACTCCCGGAAACCCATTGATGATTTTGTCCGGACAGAGATATGGGGGTACGGTTTTGTTATTAAACAGATGCAGGCAAAAAGGCTTGAACAATATCGGCCTTTGTTATGTGCTGCGTGAGGCGTCACGCGGCTTGTGGATTGCTCTAAAGGAAACAGATTGTCCTGAAAAGTTATGACTTATCCTGATACGACAATATCATGACGACATGATGACGACAGTTTGATTTAGAAGTAACTTTTCAGACCTATTCGTCGTTACCTACGGCGCGAAACAAGGCTGTATCATAACACATGGAGCCATGGTTCCTAGTCTATTTTCCTTATATATCGCTTCTGTGTCACGCATAAGTGGGATGCTCTGTGGAATTTTTATTTATAGCTTAATTGAAATTAAGGCTAAAATGAATAAGATCATTTTTGATCTCTCACGTCTCACATCTATGCGTCAGTTAACCAAACTTGCGGAGGAATGGCCGATTCAATTGAGTCACACACCAGAATATTCATAGTTTTGTGACATTTATAAGAAATTCTTAATGCATCCGCAAGACCCTCTTAAAATAACCATCCAGAGGATGGTCCGGAGATGTAGCTTCTTCTAATGTTGCTTTAAAGGGCGCTGAGCTGGAGTAAGTTTCAAAATTAAAATATGAAATAACTCCAAAGTCATCGGAGTTGCTAGCCCGGATAATAGATGCGGTGGCAGCGTTTGGAAAACTTAAAATATTAGTGTACAAAGTCTCAGCGACGTACTTGATACGTAACACTTTAAATGTCTAAGGTCCATCCTTCGCATAAAGCGGCAAGATGGTTTTCCAATAACAGAAGTATTACGTCGTTCTGGCATATTCGGAATAGAAGCTCACATCATAAAACATCACCTAAGATGGTGCGGTCACGTCATGCGAATGGATGACAGAAACGTTTTCTATTTCGAGGTGTCTAGAAGGAAATGTAAACAAGGTGGACAAGACCTGCGGTACAAAGACGTACTCAAGCGCAACCATGTGGCTTTCGACATGCCAACTGAGAGTTGGGATGAGCGTGTCTGAACCTGGAATGGCGCGTGATATGGTCCTCGAAAATCTTAGTCCAAGACGCCAAATACGGAAAACTCAACGGAAACCTTCCTACAATTACACGGTAAACTCGGCTGGCCAGCTTGATTGTATGCCATGTGACTGATCTTCAATTCAAAGTTCGGTTCCGCTAGCCACATCAAAGCCTACCACAACAATGACTCGGGATAGACACAAATAGAAGTCACCATCAACGGATACGGCTTGGGTGACATGATGACACGCACACTCCCGGTCTTCCCAATCGAAATTTTTAGCTGTGTGAACCGCCCAACCAGGATCTGCCCATACTTATTTTGATATGTTGAAGTGATGCGGGCACAAGGTTTCATACAAAATTGCGATGACTGAAATGTAAACATTATTTCTTTTTGGTTTTGGAAAAACGTTTTAAGTCCTTTCAAAAGAAAATTATAGTTGTCTTATACGACAAAAATCATAAAAAAAATGTAGCATAAATAGCTGAAGTCAAATTCTATGAATATTTTCGGTAAAGGCAAAACAGTTCAAGTGCCAATTTTACTTATAAACTGTTGAAGGCAAAACGGTTGAAGCGACAATATTTATAAAATCTAGATTAAAGCAAAAAGATTTAAGCGCCAAATCTATTTTCGTTTCGTATAAGGACAAATGATTTAACCGACTTATCTATAACAAAACACTGTCAGGGAAAACGCTTTAACAGACTTCGAATCATGAAAATGAAAAGACATAACAGCTTATGTGACCGACTCATATCCCGGAATACGACTGATATGCCACCCGCCCAGAATTTTGTGCATTTTTTTGTCGGTTAAAGCACGGGTTTTTAAAAATGTACCCAAAGTGCTAATTGGTTGAAGCGCCAAAAAGTAGCTTCGATTGATCTGAAACCAAGATCAGTCGACGTGGAAAAATTCGCTGATTCCGAATATATATATAAGTCAATTTCGCCCAAAATGTCGCTTAAACCCATTTGACTTTCAACCCTCGATTTAATCTATTCTAATGCGCTATTAATACCCCTCAGTATTCAGTACGGTGTCACTAAAACCTTGTATTTATGATTAACTATACAATTGCGGGATGATGAGCTTTCTGTTATTTTTTCATCTATTATTTCATCATTTCAATTATCATCATCACTAATTTAAGAGCCACGCTGTTGGCGGTGTAGCATTCCTCATGCTAATTTTTAGGGAAAAATAGGGCAGTGTTTTCCCTCATGCCTTCCGCCCCGCAGTACTCTGTCTGTCGCGAGTGAGATGGCGCCCAGAGTAGTCTACGTATTTATGGACTCCTGATTTCAATTATAATTAATCATATTAGTAAAATCCAAACAACAACTAATAAATTATTTACCGTGTCGTAAATTAGTGTGCAGTGCTATCAGTCATAAATTAATAGCTCACTAAAATAATGAGCATCGCCAATAAATGTATAATGATAATGACTCAACTGACAACTACCTCGACGGTCCGTGTCATTCGGATACACTCAGTAGTGTTGTCGATTGATAGCCTACTAACGATACTCAACCAAACAGCAGTAGTCGATAACGGACTTCGTGGTCCAATGGTTGAGTGGCTCACGATCCGGAGGTCCCGGGTTCGAATCCCGGTGGGGACAATTCACAAAAATCACTTTGTGATCCCTAGTTTGGTAAGGATATTACAGACTGATCACCTGATTGTGCAAAAGTAAGATGATCCTTACTTACTGATGTAAGTAAGTAGTCGTTACATGAGCCATGTCAGGGACCTTTGGCGGCTCAATAATAACCCTGACACCAGGCTTGATGAGGTTGGTAATTCACCTCACAACCCACACGGTAGAAGAAGAAGGAGTTGATAATATCGATTGCCCTTCGAAAGGACCGATCTTCTTATAAATGTCTTTAAAAACACTTAATTTAAAAATCGTTCTATACGCAGCAACAATTTAACGAATCTGTTAGGTACTCATTGATAAATGTACGTACAATTTTAATTTAACCATTATTATTTTTATTCTCCGTTTTCCATTTTTTTCTTTTTTTTTTACTTTTGATGGGTTTGCTCTTGGGGCCAAGAGACTTGCCTGAAGGCATTGACGAATGACGAAAAAAAAACCCGAAGAAATTATGTAGGTATTTATTAAATTATAAGTTAAGTAAACCTACTTGTGTTGAATATGTTGTAGTGCCCTTACAGGGCTCCTGTTTGTACTTTCCTCTACTTTTAAGACCTCTGTCATATCATCAGGAATGCAATAAATGTCTTATATTATCTTCTGTCGTGTGGGTAGTGAGGTTGATTACCAACCTCATCAACCCGTGTGTTAGCACCGATAATACCCGATAGTATAATATTGTAGTACAATACTACTTATGTACCTACTATAGATATATTTAGATATACTCGTTTTTTTTATACGTGACTTATTGTAGACTAGCTTTTGCCCGCGACTCCGTCCGCGTGGCGTGTTATAAAAGAAAGATCTTTGTGTGTGTGGGAGAAAGGTTAAAAAATGCTTAATTTTATTATTTTTAAATGAGGTTACAGTATAAGTAGCTCAGTTAAATAATGAATGTTATTAATTTCTAGATTATTAGTTTATGATTTGGTTTGATATTTTAGGAAAATACGATCAGTTTCGAAAATTTAAACAAAATTTAAAAATCACAACAGAAATACGCCGTGAAACGTCCGCCTGGAAAATTCAACAGAAAACTACCTACGAAAGATTTGAACCATCCAAGAATAGTGAAAAGTTCGCCCGCAAAATTCAATATTTGACACGACCATCAACGACGTCTGCCCTCACGCGTCTGCCGCGTTCCGGTTGCTCACTCGGGTATCTGCCCCCCCTCCGCGCCTCGCCACCGCTGTCGCCGCCCAACAAACGCCGCCGCGGCCGCGACGTTTCTTGGTTGCCACTACCGCGAGCTATAAATTTCAAGCCTCTAACTCGCTTCCCGTTCCCAGGGAAATTTTTAACTTTGCATTCACTAAGGTATATAATATATGCATGTCAAATTTCAAGCATCTAACTTATGCAGTTTAGATTTTTTCATACAATTTTGTTTACCCGCCAATTCCCATTTTTCAAAATACAGCCATAACTAAAATTTATATTTACTAAGGTATGCATGCATGCTTTTATTCGTAGCATGCATGCTACATTGAAAACATCTATCTTACGCGGTTTAGATTTTATCATACAAATGTTTTTTCCCGCTAACTCCCGTTCCCGTGGGAATTTTGCAATATCCAGTTGCAACTAAGCTTTAAGTTAACTATGGTACCTGCATGCCAAATTTCAAGTGTCTAACTTAAGTGGTTTAGAATTTTTATACAAAAGGGTTTTCCCGCTAATTCCTGTTCCCGTGGGAATTTCGAGAATTCCTTTCTTAGTGAACCTCTACGGTACCTAAGCTACGTCCCTTCCTAATTTCAAGTGTCTACGTTTAGCCGTTTAGGCTGTGCGTTGATATGTCAGTCATTCAGTCAGTCAGTTTCTCCTTTTATATATTTAGATATTTCCGTCATACATGATTTCTATGTAACTTTAACCATTAAGGCTGCTCACGCGACGGAAGCTTAAAAAATGGAGTAACTTCTCCCGTTTTCCCAAAATTTCCCTTCACTACTCTGCTCCTATTGATTGTAGCGTGATGAAAAGTATACTATAACCTGCCCAGGAGTATGAAGAATAATTGTACCAAGTTTCATTAAAATCCGTCCAGTAGTTTTTGTTTCTATAAGGAACATACAGACAGACAGACAGACAGACAAAAATTTTACTGATTGCATTTTTGGCATCAGTATCGATCACTAATCACCCCCTGATAGTTATTTTGAAAATGTATTTAATGTACAGAATTGACCTCTCTACAGATTTATTATAAGTATAGATTTGCCGCAAATGGCATTATTTTTTTTAAACTAATTGGCTGGCGTTTGACCTCTAAATCAGATCGTAAGTGACGATGTGGTCTAGGTTGGATCACGCTTACCTAGCAAATACCTGTTCAACCTAGCCTTGAAGACTCCCAGGTTATAACTGTTCGCATCAAAAAGGAAGAAGCAAAACGCTTAGTGCGGATTGGTGATCTATCCACAACATGAGGACCTGTCACTTGGCCGGATGAAATATACATATAATCGATTGTCTTTACTGCATTTGTCTTATCGATAATATTATAATTCTATGTATACGATCAACTTGTACTTACCTACCATGTTTGTTAAGATATTGTGATATCCAGCGGAGGTGTCGTTCGTTGCGGTATAGATTGCCGCTTTGATATATCGTTTTAAACATGTGTTTGTAAAAGCAAGCAAACTGTGCTGCGCTGAGCAACTTCGTTGGGTGTCGCGATCGATTATACTTGTCTTAAGTACCTATAAGATGTACTAGTATTATGTGGGATTAATGTCGGGACAAACCCTTTTAGGGTTTTCCGATGTTAACTATTTAAAATGTAACATTAAATTGTAACAACGATAAATAAATAAAATAAAATAAAATAACCTGCTATATAGTCAACTGTCGATAGTCGAATAATCGATAGCTCACGAACACTAGCCACCAATATGTGATAAATAAAATATAAATGTCATGCCGTTACCGTCCAATTCATTTATTAAACTGTTTCCAATATGTCATTTCGATTTTCACGTGTTCAATATAAATGATTTAGATTTATTACACGCGAATCGATGACCTGATGCTTCCGCACATAACGAAATGAAGACTAAATATAGGGCCGCCCTAGCAAAAGTCTCACAGTGGCTAAATATACCTAATTAAATCTTTTAATAAAAATGTCCTTTACGCCCACCCATCAAATGTATTGAGTTTTACAGCTAGTAGTTTGTGTGCGTCAAGCTAGCGGCCTCAAAAAAAAAATGGGCACGAAAAAATAATTTGACCATACCAAAAAATAGTACTCTTATTGAAAAAAATAGTACCTGTTGTAAAAAAAATAGTACCATCACGGTTCTGGATTTATAGCCATGTTTTATTGCACTTGCTAGCTTGACGGTGAGCGAAATTTGGCGAGAGTTAACGACAAGGTCTTTCACTTTGATTTAAACGCCAAAAAATAGTACCGAAATAGTACTCACCCCCTGCAAAATACCGAAATGAGTACTTCAACGGTTCCAAAGTTATAAAGGCAGTTCTTTGATCCCGCTGGCTTGACGTTTTGAAAATACCTATTATCTAGGGAACGCTTGCATACTTCAGTTTGTAACTAATGTCAATAAACTCGTATGAAATAGTACTCCCTACCATCATAATTTGGACCTGATTCTCTTTGTAGAAATATGTCAAAAAGTCATTATAACCTATGTCATACATTTATCAAGACAGGTACCGTCGCGAACAAAATTATTACACATGCTCAAGAAGAATGTTGTCAGATTTCAGTATTTTTTCCCCATTTTTGGATAAAAATTGGTGAAGTGCCAGGGTTGTCAGTTGAAAGTAATATCATTGTTGAAATTCTTTGAATTATTCTACAAATACTGCAAATTGTTTATTAACAAACACTTCGATCCGTAACAAATTGAACATGAAGGTATAAATTATAAAATAAAACAGTAGATTAAAAATGTATTATGATGTATTAAAATCACAGATTGTTTTCAATAAGAACTAGACCCATGCAGCCATTTTCTATTAAAATTATTGCATATGGGTGTATGCAATAGCAATTTTTTGTAATAGCAACACTCTGAAGTGCAAAGAAATGGTAGGGTAGACCTCCAAAACGGCAATACTGGCGATGGCAATACTTACGAATAAATTGTGAGGTTATGTAATTGTCTACGTGACTGTATCAACAACAAATGTATGGCATAGGTTATGATGATTTTTTAACATATTTCTACAAAGAGAATCGGATCAAAATTATGATGGTAGGAAGTACTATTTCATACGAGTTTATTGACATTAGTTACATACTGAAGTATGCAAGCGTTCCCCAGATAATAGGTATTTTCAAAACGTCAAGCCAGCGGGATCAAAGAACTGCCTTTATAACTTTGGAACCGTTGAAGTACTCATTTCGGTATTTTGCAGGGGGTGAGTACTATTTCGGTACTATTTTTTGGTGTTTAAATCAAAGCGAAAGACCTTGTCGTTAACTCTCGCCAAATTTCGCTCACCGTCAAGCTAGCAAGTGCAATAAAACATGGCTATAAATCCAGAACCGTGATGGTACTATTTTTTTTACAACAGGTACTATTTTTTTCAATAAGAGTACTATTTTTTGGTATGGTCAAATAATTTTTTCGTGCCCATTTTTTTTTTGAGGCCGCTAGCTTGACGCACACAGTAGTTTCCGATCCCAAGATACGGTCGTAGGGCTAGCAGACAGACACACGCACACACACACATATGCGCACACAGACGCGCGCTCACACTCACACACACACGCACTCAAACGCACACAGAATCTTTACGTTAAGGCCCTGCGCAGACGACAGACTATCCGTGACGCACTTTTTAGTCTGTGAAAATATAACCTATGCAATTATATGCAGTAACGCGCCGGACTTTTTGCGCGTCGTGTGCGTTACTGCATATAATTGTGTGCTGGACGTACGGACTAGATGGCCAACCTGAAGTTGACCAAGGCCCATGAACGCCCTACACCGAGGGGGTGCTGGTCGCCGCAACAGGGAAATAAAAATGCTTCTTACAAATCTTGAAACTAATGAGGAGCGAGGCACCGCAGGAGAGCTCGGAGACGTCGAGAATGCGCGCGCGATAGGAACCAACTGACCCGATTGCTTGGAAATGACTTCCTTTTATACAAATGACGTACCTATTCCACTCCTGGGTGTGCCGTGTGCGTCAAGCTAGCGGCCTCAAAAAAAAAATGGGCACGAAAAAATAATTTGACCATACCAAAAAATAGTACTCTTATTGAAAAAAATAGTACCTGTTGTAAAAAAAATAGTACCATCACGGTTCTGGAGTTATAGCCATGTTTTATTGCACTTGCTAGCTTGACGGTGAGCGAAATTTGGCGAGAGTTAACGACAAGGTCTTTCGCTTTGATTTAAACGCCAAAAAATAGTACCAAAATAGTACTCACCCCCTGCAAAATACCGAAATGAGTACTTCAACGGTTCCAAAGTTATAAAGGCAGTTCTTTGATCCCGCTAGCTTGACGTTTTGAAAATACCTATTATCTAGGGAACGCTTGCATACTTCAGTTTGTAACTAATGTCAATAAACTCGTATGAAATAGTACTCCCTACCATCATAATTTGGACCTGATTCTCTTTGTAGAAATATGTCAAAAAGTCATTATAACCTATGTCATACATTTATCAAGACAGGTACCGTCGCGAACAAAATTATTACACATGCTCAAGAAGGATGTTGTCAGATTTTAGTATTTTTTCCCCATTTTTGGGTAAAAAAGTGTTTCTTTCTGTGTACTATTGTGTACAAATAAATAAATAAATAAAAATGGTGAAGTGCCAGGATTGTCAGATGAAAGTAATATCATTGTTGAAACTCTTTGAGTTATTCTACAAATACTGCAAATTGTTTATTAACCCCTTAAACGCCGGAACGCGGATCTCAACCAGACACAATGTAAAATCTATTGTGTCTGGTATCTCGGCATATGAGAGGTTAACAAACACTTCGATCCGTAACAAATTGAACATGAAGGTATAAATTATAAAATAAAACAGTAGATTAAAAATGAATTATGATGTATTAAAATCACAGATTGTTTTCAATAAGAACTAGACCCATGCAGCCATTTTCTATTAAAATTAGTGCATATGGGTGTATGAAATAGCATTTTTTTGTAATAGCAACACTCTGAAGTGCAAAGAAATGGTAGGGTAGACCTCCAAAATGGCAATACTGGCGATGGCAATACTTACGAATAAATTGTGAGGTTATGTAATTGTCTACGTGACTGTATCAACAACAAATGTATGGCATAGGTTATGATGATTTTTTAACATATTTCTACAAAGAGAATCGGATCAAAATTATGATGGTAGGAAGTACTATTTCATACGAGTTTATTGATATTAGTTACATACTGAAGTATGCAAGCGTTCCCCAGATAATAGGTATTTTCAAAACGTCAAGCTAGCGGGATCAAAGAACTGCCTTTATAACTTTGGAACCGTTGAAGTACTCATTTCGGTATTTTGCAGGGGGTGAGTACTATTTTGGTACTATTTTTTGGCGTTTAAATCAAAGCGAAAGACCTTGTCGTTAACTCTCGCCAAATTTCGCTCACCGTCAAGCTAGCAAGTGCAATAAAACATGGCTATAAATCCAGAACCGTGATGGTACTAATTTTTTTACGACAGGTACTATTTTTTTCAATAAGAGTACTATTTTTTGGTATGGTCAAATTATTTTTTCGTGCCCATTTTTTTTTTGAGGCCGCTAGCTTGACGCACACGGGTGTGCCTCACTTCTCCGATTCTTTATTTTCACTATAAGTTAGACACATTTTCTCTTATAATTATTTTTCTTATAAGAATAGGCAAGCAAAAACTATATTAATTCAATGATCCTAATCTTTTCTAATCTATATACATCATAAATAGCGTTTCTCTTTAAAATTATTTCAGTAATCTAGAATTTTCATTACTATTTGGGACAAAGTCCCTTAAAAATGGATCATTTTTCCTATGTATCTCTCTAGGTTAATAAAAAACATGAACAAAATAAGTTTTATTAAAAGGTACATACTTAAAACTACACGTAACAACATTATTTCAAGTGATAAAATATAAAAAACAATAATTATCAAACAAAAACCTTACAACTCTAAGTGAAAATGATACAAAAATAGCCCAAAAACAAAACTTAATCAAAATCATTTTCCTCCAATCACAAGTTCTATAGTCTGTCCTGCTCTTTAAGTCCTTTTTTATCACAATTATTTGTCCTTATTTCGCATTGCGTCTCGCTCTAACACATACTAAATGAAGATATCAAGATTTCCTAACAAATTTTCACTTTTAATTGTTTATTCATATAAATTACACCATAATGTCTTTCACAAAAAATAAAAAAGTCAATCATCGCGAACATTTCTCCCGCCGTGCAGAGTCCGGATTCGTCGGGGCTCTGCAGTCTTCTTCTGCGTGAGCGATCATTTTGGTAGCAATACCAACTTCTTAACCGGCCTTTTTAGAAGTCCACCGGCTGTGCGGACCTCTACTGTGCGTACGACGTTGTCAGCGCCCGGGTAGACTGCAACCACGAGGCCTCGCGGCCACGTGTTGCGCGGAAGCTGTCCATCTACTATCAGGACTGGGTCCCCGAGTTGTATGGAAGGACCCCGGCCATGTGGCTCCCGCCGGTATTGTAGCTCTGGCAAATATTCTTTTAGCCACCTCTTCCAAAATAGATCGGCTAAGTATTGAGCTCTCCTCCATTGTAGTTGATGGTCTATATCCTTTTCGGTGAAAGTTCCGGGCAGTGGGACACGAGCAGAACCACCCAACAGGAAGTGGTTAGGTGTGATAGCTTCGTCGTCTGTGGCTTCTACCGACACATGCGTGAGAGGTCGGCTATTCACGGAGTACTCTACCTCACAGAGCAGAGTAGCGAGGACCTCTTCTCTCGGATGTCTCTCATGTAGGACGCTCAGCAGGGCAGTCTTCACGGTTCTTACTAGGCGCTCCCATGCACCCCCCATAAAGGGCGCAGAAGGCGTGATGAATCGCCACGTGATGGAGCGCTGCGACGCTTCATCTTGTAGCGCGCGTCGCAACTCTCGGTCGGCTCCGTGCATGTTGGTCCCATTGTCCGAGTGAATCTCAGACGGACAGCCTCGCCTCGCTATCATCCTCCGCAAAGCGAGGATCGCGGAGTCGGCGCTCAGGCTGGCGGCGACCTCGAGGTGGACTGCCCGAGTGGTCAGGCAGGTGAAAAGCGCTACATAGCGCTTTTGGTGTTGGCGGCCCACTGTAACAGATAACGGTCCAAAGTAATCGAGGCCCGTAAAAGTAAACGGACGTTGATGATGAGCAAGTCTCGTTCTCGGATGATTTCCAGTCGCAGGCACTGGAGGTGTCGCTCTCCTGATACGACACATTAAACAGCTCTTCACAATAGACCTCGTTGTCGTGCGTAGCTTGATGACCCAATAATGCTGACGTATCTCGTTTATGGTCATCTCCACTCCCCCGTGATGCAGAGAGCGATGTGTCCAATCTATATACAAACGAGTCACTCTATGATTCCCGTCTAACACAGGAGGGCTGCGGGTCGGTTCCGGTATATCTTCAGCCGCTGCTATTCTACTACGTATACATAAAAGTTTACCTCTCATCTCTATGGGTAACAAACGTAGTCGGCTATGTGAAGATACCGCCTTGTCGTCCTCTACGTCCCGCACTTCCTCAGGGAACGCTTCCTCCTGGCTGGCCCGTACCAACAAAGTCTCCGCTTGTTGAATAAACAAAGCATCTAAGGGCAGAAATTTTTTATCATTGTTATCATTAACATGTACAGGTCTCTGTTTCGAAACTCGACGTGCGCTTGTTTTCTTCCAATCAGGGTCTTGATCGCCTTTTTTCATAGTCCTTTTGTAGTGTGTTCTCTCAACTCGACAGAGCGCTAAGAATTGTAATACTCGAGCAGTGGCGCGCTGTAGCCTCTCCCACCGCGAAAAACGTGATGGGTCAGGAATCGCCTGGCTGGCTCTCGCCCTCTCTCTTACCTCGGTAAGTATCATGGTCCTCTCCTCACCGGTGATCTCGAGTTGTGGTGGCTTATCGTGAGGCCAGGTAGCCTCACCCTCTCGTAGAAAGTCAGGACCGGTGAACCAGGGACTGGCTTGCGTGAAGGAGGGGGTTGTCTCTCGCGTGGCGATGTCTGCCACGTTGAGGCGACTCGGTACCCAACGCCACTCGTTCACTGCTGTATGCTCCTCGATGGCAGCGACTCTGTGAGCTACAAAAGGCTTATAAGATTTCGATCCTGATGTTATCCAAGTCAACACAGTCTTACTATCAGTCCAATAAGTTCTCGATTCTATTTCTATGTGATGTTCTTCTAAAACTGAGGCGGCAAGACGGCTTCCCAGTACAGCAGCTTGTAACTCGAGACGTGGGATGGACATTATCTTCACAGGTGCTACGCGTGCCTTCGCTAATACTAATGATAAATGTACCTCACCATCTGGGGTCGTTATCCTCCAATAAACTGCGGCAGCGTAGGCAACCTCACTTGCATCGACGAACGTGTGCATCTCGATCCTCGCGGCGGTGCTGTATCCCTTGTAGCACCGTGGTATAGTGAGGCGCAACACGTCTCGGAGATCATTCAGCCATCTGCTCCATCTCTCTGACAGGTCGTCGTCAAGGACTTCATCCCAGCCAGTTCCTCGTCTCCATGCCTCCTGTAAAACTAGCTTAGCTCTCACTGTTACAGGTGAGGCTAAGCCCAATGGATCAAAAAGAGACATAACAATTTTCAAAGCCTCTCGCTTCGTAGGGGATTTATTTTCCAATAGGACTGGTGAAACTCTAGCTAGATGTGGATTAAACTCTAGGTTGTCATTCTCCGGTCTCCATACTAAGCCGAGCACCTTCTCCATGCTCAAGCTTGGTCCTATATCGACAGTCTCCGTATGCTGTTCTCCTTTGACAGCTTGCAAAATCCTCTTCGAATTGGAATTCCATTTTCTTAATTCAAAGTGGCTTTCTCTATGTATATTACGTACCAATAAGGCAGTTTCAATCCCAATTTCTTCAGTGGGAAAACTATCCAAATAATCATCCATATAATGATGATTTTCTATCGCTGCTACCGCTTCAGGGTGTGTGTCCGCGTGCCTTTTCGCGTTCCAATTTTTCGCGAATATAGCTGTGCAGGGGGAGCTGGATGCACCAAAAATTAATGATGACATTCTATACTCACGTGGCGGCCCGTCGCGGTCGTTACCGCGCCACAAATATCTCAGGGCGTCACGATCCTCCTCCCTTATTTTCACCTGCATAAACATCTCGGCTATATCAGCTGTCACGGCTATCGGGTGGCGTCGGAACCTCATCAGGACACCGGGCAGCGACTGCAGTAAGTCTGGACCAGTAAGCAAATGATCATTAAGGCACACATTACGATATTTAGCGGCTGCGTCGTGTACTATTCTCACCTTACCGGGCTTGGCAGGGGTACGAACTTCGAAATGGGGCAAATACCAAGTACGTCCAGGTGTCGAGTTTTCCGGGGCAGGCTCAGCATATCCTTTCTCGATCAGTGCATTCATCTCCTCGTGGTATCTTACCTTCAAGTCTGGTTCCCTGTCTAATTTCTTCTCCACTGAGAGAAGACGACGGTAAGCATTCTCATAATTATTTGGCATAACAATATCATCACGACGCCATAACAGCGACGTTTCAATGCGGCCGTCATCCCTCCGCTTAGTATTTTCATGGAGTAGCTTTTCTGCCCTCATCTCGGGGTCAGAAAGCGGTCGTTTCGGGTTGACCAACAGGGATTCCAATGAGAAGTATTGTTTTAATAGTTGATTAGCACAATCGTTATCATTATCATTATTGCAATAATTAACCTCGGTAATTCTATTTACATAATCAACTAACTGACCTAATGAGCGTGTCCTGGTCCCATGAAGCACCCATCCGAGTGGTGTTCGTGACGCAATTGGTTGTCCCTTTTTGCCAATTCGAATCTGATCAGCTATAAGCAGATTCCAGTTAGGTATCTTGCCCGATTAAAATGGTCGGCTTGGCGCCCTCATATATAATTTCATTTCTAAATTCTCTCAAGTGATCACAATCGACAATATCAATGGGACTAACGGCTTGTGGAGAAATATTCAGGCTATTCACTGTTCGAGCACTTAAAGTGATAGAGTAATTATTCATACCTGTTATTTCGATCTTTACTCGTTTTGATCTCGGTGTACTTATCCTGGTGTCACCAATCGCCTCGATGATGAGAGGCTCCTCGACGCCTTCAGCTCCAATCCTCTCAGCCATTTGACTTTCGATTAAAGTCACCGTTGACCCGTCGTCGAGGAGGGCGAGGGCGGACATCTCTCCCGCCGGTCCTTTGACACGCACTGGTAACACCTTCAGGTATGTACATGCCTTTGTTTCCGCACGAGCCGTAGTTACACATTCCGAATTTGTCTCCACTGTTATTGTTTTAATTCCTGATCGCGGGTTATGCAATAGTTTGTTATGTGTGCCACGGCATCCCTGTTCTCCGCACTGTTGTATTTTGCACGAATGTTTCCACTTTCGAACACGTAAACATTTGAAACACAGTTTATATTTTTTTGCGAGTTCCCATCTATTGTTTATATCGGAATTTTTAAAAACGTCACAACTTTGAACTAAATGAGATTTGTCACATACCGGGCACGTTAACACTGGTTTGTCCGTTTGTATCACTTGAGTATGAATTTTCTGAACTGCACGTTGTTTGAATTTATCGTTCATGTCCACTTGTTCCGGCGGCGCAAACTGACTACAATAATCCGCTTCTGTATCAATGAAGTTCGCGAAGCAAACTAAATCCGGTTCTTTCTTGTCCCGACTCGATTTCTCATACCATCTAAACTTCAGAATCGATGGTAACTTGTCGGTGATAACACGTACTAACTCCGGGTTGAACATATATTGTTCTTTTCCTAATGCCTGTAGTGTTGCCACACTGTTTCTTATCTTCCCCGCGAAGGCACATATTTCTCTTGGGGCTTCACTACAGCGCGGTAAACTTCTCAACTTTTCTATCTCTGAAATTGCGATTGCGTCGGGCCGGCCAAATCTTGTCTTCAATGTCTTCACCACTTCATCTGGCTTGGGATTCGCAATTAATAACGAATTCACTGCTTCGAGTGCTCTCCCTCTTAGACTTCTTCTGAGCCTTGCGATATTCTCAACTTCACTGTAGTAATTTCTTGATTCGTTGTAAGCAGCTTGATATGACAGCCATTCGTGGTGAGCCCCCGAAAATAACGGTAATTCGGATATATACCGCGGCGCGGGTGTTGATTGACCGGCGCGGGCAGCGAGGGCTATCGCCGATGCTAGCTCTGATATATCTAGCTTTCTTCTTGATCTTCTTTCGTTTCGTTGTATTTCTTTTTTCTCTTTTTCTTCTTCAATGTTGATTAGTGGTGGCTCTTCTTCAATTGCAGTTTGTCCCTCATTCGGCGCCGATACAAGATTTCGCCCGTCATTCACGGGATCAGTCGTCTGAAGAGGGGCTCCTTCTATCAACTGCGACGGCGGTGGTAGGACCGACCGTTCTCGATTGGTTTCTTTCAGCCACGTATCAACATATTCTTCCCGTTCGGGAATTGTCGATCCTTCTGAATCGTCTTCATTTTCCGATTCTTCACGAGCTCTTCTTAAATTGAGTTCCGCAAGTTCCAATTTAATCTTCAATACTTCTTCACGAGCTCGTAGTATCGCTTTCTCACGTGACTTTATCGATCCGCCTACCGACGGGACCCTATGCGAGGGCGGGGGCGCGGGGAGCGGTTCCATACGCGACCGGTCGATGACGCGAGCGCGCGCACGAGCGCGCACCTGTGCAGTCTGCGCGGCGGACGACGAGAGACTGCCGAGCGCAGGCGACGCATCCCGGACACGCGACGGCGAACGCGGGGGGGCGTGGTACGTTATGTGGCGGAGCGTAGTCGGTGAAACGTATGCCGCGGTCGAAAGCTCTTGCCTCGGGTCTAACGTGGGCGCGATTGTAGGTACTGGTTCAGTTGGCTCCTTCGGTTCAGTTGCGATCGCGGACGCGGACGCGGATGTCGATGCGTGTAATATGTCTCGAACTTCTTCCGGGCCGCGCTCCTCTAATTTTCCTTTACTCCTTGTAATAGGCATCTTCAATAATCTCTATTTCCCTGCTGCAGCGGATCCGGCTCGAAGGACCAACAAATGTGCTGGACGTACGGACTAGATGGCCAACCTGAAGTTGACCAAGGCCCATGAACGCCCTACACCGAGGGGGTGCTGGTCGCCGCAACAGGGAAATAAAAATGCTTCTTACAAATCTTGAAACTAATGAGGAGCGAGGCACCGCAGGAGAGCTCGGAGACGTCGAGAATGCGCGCGCGATAGGAACCAACTGACCCGATTGCTTGGAAATGACTTCCTTTTATACAAATGACGTACCTATTCCACTCCTGGGTGTGCCTCACTTCTCCGATTCTTTATTTTCACTATAAGTTAGACACATTTTCTCTTATAATTATTTTTCTTATAAGAATAGGCAAGCAAAAACTATATTAATTCAATGATCCTAATCTTTTCTAATCTATATACATCATAAATAGCGTTTCTCTTTAAAATTATTTCAGTAATCTAGAATTTTCATTACTATTTGGGACAAAGTCCCTTAAAAATGGATCATTTTTCCTATGTATCTCTCTAGGTTAATAAAAAACATGAACAAAATAAGTTTTATTAAAAGGTACATACTTAAAACTACACGTAACAACATTATTTCAAGTGATAAAATATAAAAAACAATAATTATCAAACAAAAACCTTACAACTCTAAGTGAAAATGATACAAAAATAGCCCAAAAACAAAACTTAATCAAAATCATTTTCCTCCAATCACAAGTTCTATAGTCTGTCCTGCTCTTTAAGTCCTTTTTTATCACAATTCTTTGTCCTTATTTCGCATTGCGTCTCGCTCTAACACATACTAAATGAAGATATCAAGATTTCCTAACAAATTTTCACTTTTAATTGTTTATTCATATAAATTACACCATAATGTCTTTCACAAAAAATAAAAAAGTCAATCATCGCGAACAAATTGCATAAGTTATATTTTCACAGACTAAAAAGTGCGTCACGGATAGTCTGTCGTCTGCGCAGGGCCTTACTTTACATACTTCTTTTGTGTACCACTCAATTTTTATATTTTATGTTTTGTTTTGGCTTCACTTTTCTATAGTTCTAAGGTTATAAATTAGGAGTTCCGTAAGAGGTTGGGAGCCTGGTGATCTGTCACACAGGGTCACACCTAGTATCGACACCAGTCTCTCACAAAGGCACTATAATTTGTATCATTACCTTAGTTAAGTTTACATAATTTGTGTTACCTTTGTGAAAGGAAAAGGCCCTGCGCAGACGACAGACTATCCGTGACGCACTTTTTAGTCTGTGAAAATATAACCTATGCAATTATATGCAGTAACGTACACGACGCGCAAAAAGTCCGGCGCGTTACTGCATATAATTGCATAGGTTATATTTTGACAGACTAAAAAGTGCGTCACGGATAGTCTGTCGTCTGCGCAGGGCCTAATAAAGATTATTTTATTTTATTTTTTATTATGTGGCCGCTTAGAGGTCGAATTCACAGGACAGATGTGCCCAATCCAGTTACTCCTCTATAGATCCGGCTGCCAGCCAGAGTGGTCCCATAACACCATAATACCAAGTTTTCAAAACATTTGAAATTATTGCACAAAGAATGGACGTCAAACTAAACTAAAACCTCTCATACTTGGTTCAAAGGTGCTCATTATACTGGCCGCGTCCCCGCGCAGTATTGCCAAAGAAACCTACCAAGTTTAAAACATAGTCCGTGGCACGAAAAATGTCCACGGGTTTTAATTTTCTTCTCTAGTGTGCCGGATACTCAGTTCATTTTGCGATAGATGGATAGATGCTACTCATCATCTCCCTAGCTTTTATCCCGTTTTCCGGGTTTTTACCGAAGCGGCTGCCTGTCTGACCTTCCAACCCGCGAAGGGAAAACCAGCCCAATACAGGTTAGCTGACATACCTCAGAAAATGCATTTCTCGGGAATGTGGGTTCCTTCACGATGGTTTTCTTCACCGCCGATCACGTGATAATCATTTATGATCCAAACATGAATTCCAAAACAAATTCGACAATCATTGGTTTAGGCCTGTGCTGGATTCGAACCTGCGACCTCAAAGAGAGTGGCAAGCCTTCTACCAACTGAGCTACCACGGCATATGATGGATGCCATTGACAATCCCAATTGGGAATATATTATAGTTGTAATGTTATGTTATGCTATTCACTTCGGCAAGAGCTAAGGTAACATCTACCTTCACCGTAAAAATATACCCAATACACATATCGGCTGGTATTCCACCTCACAACCCACAAGATAGAAATAGATAAGAAGACTTGATACTATGTTATGTTACTTTACTCACACACTAGGCCTAGGGTTAGTGATGACAGCTACCCTCATTGCCTCTCTGATACTGAGCAGAAACCTCTTACTGATGACCCCATATGGCCAGTAGAAGATGTACAGGATCATACGGTGGATAAGGTTGCCTTCTGTCAACTTTATAAAAAATATTTATTTATTGTTAAAAATATGACACACAATGACCCCCGATTCCCGAAGACACCTCCTAACGTAATTTTAAGTTATACCCGTCATTTTTTTATTCGCCGAAAAGAAACGGATGATTGACAGCTGTTAATTTGAAATGAATGATTAACCCGGGCGAATAAAATAGGCATCCCTCCGATACGCAATATATTTCACGTGTGCTGTCAACTTAATTCTGTCGAGTTATTGGCTAATGAAAAATTTTGGGAGCGTTTTTAACATTTCTGCCTAAAATTGACGCGTGTTCCATAATTTTTATGGCTGTCGATTACCTGTCCTTTTCGGTGGATAAGAAAATGGCAGGTATAACTTAAAATATAATTAGATAGTGTGTACAGTCATGAGCAATATAATGTACCCACTTTAGGACTTTGTCGCACTAACATATTTGACATTTAGTGAGACTTACAGTTCAATTTGTCAAAAAAGTTAATGTGACATGGTACCAAAGTGTATACATATTAATGCTCGTGACCGTACTGAATTCAACACCAAAATAACAATAAATATCGCATTAAAAACGTAAAAGGTGTTTTTAGGATAGAATAGAAATTGTCTATTATAAAAGGACGCCACAAACAAAAACAAGACAATGACATCACTTAAAATTTTCACAAAACAATTATTACAAAGCAAAAAGGCTGGTCGTCGAAATGATCTCAAGGTGGTGGTGGACATCCTGAAATAAAAGGGTCACTCAACGCAAGTCGCGGCGTGAATCACGACTCTGCCGGTATTATGTGAACCCTTATATTAGGTTGGTCAATTCAATAGTCCTCTATTGTGAGAAACTAGTCAATCAGAATGTTGCACAATACAACATAATAATGTCGAACGCAAAGATTGATGAAATAACTGGGGGTAAGCCAAATTGCAGCCTCCGTGGTCTAGTGGTTAGAGCGTAGGGCTCACGATCTGGAGGTCCGGGTTCGATTCCCGATGGGGACATTGTCGAAATCACTTTGTGAGACTGTCCTTTGTTTGGTAAGGACTTTTCAGGCTTGAATCACCTGATTGTCCGAAAAAGTAAGATGATTCCGTGCTTCGGAGGGCACGTTAAGCCGTTGGTCCCGGCTATTAGCCGTAAAAAACACCTCCACCAACCCGCATTGGAACAGCGTGGTAGAGTATGCTCCATACCCCCTCCGGTTGATTGAGGGGAGGCCGGTGCCCAGCAGTGGGACGTATATAGGAAGTTTATGTATGTTATGTAAGCCAAATTGCAAGTTCTGCACAGCAACAGCGCCGCGGGTGGCGCGAATTATATCGAGGGTTCCGACCGGTGATTTGTTCCTGTGATTATTCTCACTTTGAGAACGTTTCCGGCAGTAAAATAGTGAAAAATTGATGTAAAAAAAGCTTTATTAATCTTTAGGCAGATAAGATCAGAGCCCTCGATATAATCCGAGCCGCGCGCGGCGCGATAGCCGTGTTGCGAGGACTAGAAAGTAATTCAATACTTCGTAACGAGTTAATCGAATCATACCTATGGGCGGGCGATTCCGAGAACCCACATGCAGTAAACAAGTTTCTGAACTGGATAGTTCAAATCGTGCACATTGATTTCATAACAGGGTTAAAAACCGATAAACTATTATCCGACAATATTTTACTTCGGCAATATGAAAATCTGAGACTTCTTTATTCCGACAATACATAATTACGACATGTCTTATGTATTTTTTCTTTCTTTGCAGTAGAAACGACAAAATAAGTTTAAAAAAAATATATCAAAATTGGGTTTTCTATTTGGGTAACACAATTCGCAATGTTTGGTGAAGATACGAGTATTAGAGTTGCTTTTCATATAGTATTAAACAGACCAAATAGTTCTGTACAATTTGTGGCTTTTGGCGACCTAACAATAATCCCGGTACCAGGGTTGATAAGGTTGGTCATTGATCTTAGAACCTTCATGATAGAGGAGTACAATTAATATTCTTCTTCTTTTATCGTGTGGTTTGTGAGGTGAATTACTAACCTCATCAACCCTGGTGTCAGGGTTATTATTGAGCCGCAAAAGGCCCCTGACATGGCTCATGTAACGATTACTCAGTTACATCAGTAAGTAGTAACCGGGACCACCGACGTAACGTGCCTTCCAAAGCACGGATCACCTTACTTTCAGACAATCAGGTGATCAGTCTGTAATGTCCTTACCAAACTGGGGATCACAAAGATGATTTTTGTGATATGTCCCCACCGGGATTAGAACCCGGGACCTCCGGATCGTGAGCTCAACGCTCAACCACTGGACCATAGAAGCCATTAGTACAATTAATGTTTTTATATCAATATGGATAACATTTCACAATACCTACAATGCGTCAAAAGTACAGAAGACAGTGTTGTGACGTTCATTAGCATAGTGATGAATCTGTAGAGATTAGCCCGACCGATTTTGTTCTAATAATACGTTAAAAAAGTACCTATTAGTACTGAAAGTACCGAGCTTATAAAAACATGCGGTAAGTACTTACCTCAATTAGAATATTTTCACATTCAAATGGCTCGCAGAGTATAAGACTTGTTCTTTCTTCAGACGTGTCCAAAGCTTGTTTTAAAAATGCATAATACTGTCAACAACAAAAAAGGTTTAATTGTATAAGTAATTAACCGAACTTAAACATTAACTACCTATATATAAGTCCCACTGCTGGGCACAGGCCTCCCATCAATCCATCGTAGGGGATATGGAACATACTCCGAAGCACGGAATCATTTTACTTTTTCGGACAATCAGATGATTCAAGCCTGCAAAGTCTAAATAATAAATTAAAGACTAAATATAATTAATTAATATATTTTAATAAAAATAACTTTTACTCGACCTAATACTTGGTACAGCCTACCCCTCAACTAACTAGGCTTCTCTATTGAGGGTGTTTGCTAACAGCGTAGAATAAAGAATGAGTAATATATATTAGTAGGTGGCATAGTTTGAAAGTATACAAAGTCAGCACGCATTCATAGCATTATTGCTCGGTACTTTTCCAAACCGCAAGCGAAAATAATTTCTCAGAAAGTATAAATGGTTTGTGCGTCCTTCTCGCGTTTACTTTCGAAGGCTGATGTAGTGAATTATTTTAAAAAATATACACCATAATTACGTAGCCACCTTGTCTAGTTTTTAAGAAATTTGTGTGAATAATTTGAAACCATACACGATCAGTTCTATCCCAAACGTAGCCTTGTAAACTTTCAAAATACGCCTCCGGTTGAAACCAGATTGAAAGTTATGATGTTTTTTTTGTTCTCCCACACTAGCGTCTTTCGAGCGTCGGCGCCGTGCTAGCGTCGCGGCTGCGGCTCCTGTCGCGTACAATCAGTGTGGTAATGGATTCCGACGAAGAAACACTGCTGTTGACGCTCAAAAGACGCTAGTGTGGGGGTCTCTTAACAAAAAAAAACAGCAAAAATCAATGCGCGTGATGGTAATATTTACCCGAAATTATTCTGTAGAAACAAATCGAACAAGGAAAGTCAACATCAATTGTTAAGCAACGCTGTTATTGTTTAGGGAGAAGAAAGCAGAGGTTAATCAAGGGGCGATTTTTCCCTTATTTACTAAATCAGATTATTATTTTTCTTTCCGTTGGAACTGATTTATTGCGGGTTTGTCTCGGACGGAATTTTCTACGACGGCCGACCGAAATGGACACATTGAAGGCTCTGATTTTTTAAGCTTTATTAAAACAAACGCGTTCAAACATAATGGAATAATGCTAAACGTTATAACATAACATAAGCTCACATCACATGGTACATCCATTGCAAGTACTGATACCAACGTCTCGATTACTCTAGCCATAGAGGCGGCCAATTGTTATAATTTGTTGATCTGTTACCTATTATAATCGACGAATCTACAGTGCACGGTAAAACATTTTAAGTTTGTGATGTACTGTACATAACAACTGTGTATAACAGCCACCGTGGTCTAGTAACAGCCTCCGTGGTCTAGTGGTTAGAGCGTTAGGCTCACGATCTGGAGGTCCGGGTTCGATTCCCGATGGGGACATTGTCGATATCACTTTGTGAGACTGTCCTTTGTTTGGTAAGGACTTTTCAGGCTTGAATCACCTGATTGTCCGAAAAAGTAAGATGATTCCGTGCTTCGGAGGGCACGTTAAGCCGTTGGTCCCGGCTGTTAGCCGTAAAAACACCTCCACCAACCCGCAGTGGAGCAGCGTGGTGGAGTATGCTCCATACCCCCTCCGGTTGATTGAGGGGAGGCCTGTGCCCAGCAGTGGGACGTATATAGGCAGTTTATGATGTACTGTACTAAACATGATGATGTACTTTGCAATTGTTTATAATAATAAAAAAAATCAGCTAAGTACAAAATTTACGACAACAGGCCTGAGGGTGCCAAGTTGGGCGCGAACCTCGGCTCAGGGCGTCGTCTAAGGGCGGTATTAATAAACTAATCTCAGCTGAGACTGTCTTCAAGATCATGTTCAAGTCCCTAAGAACTGCCCATTTGACATGATCTTGAGGGCAGTCTCGAAGCTGAGATTAGTTTATTAATACCACCCATAGTTGTTTGACCCAATGTCAAAATTCACTTTTATTGTAACATAACACAGCATCACACCTGTAACCCAGAAGGGGTAGGCAGAGGTGTATAGTTTAAACACCTACGCCTCGCCAGCAATGATTAACACTTTCACTGTGTAACTGAAAATTAGATATCAACCCCTCACGCGCAATTTTTTTCTCGATAACATAACATAACATAAACAGCCTATATACGTTCCACTGCTGGGCACAGGCCTCCCCTCAATCAACCGGAAGGGGTATGGAGCATACTCCACGCTGCTCCAATGCGGGTTGGTGGAGGTGTTTTTACGGCTAATAGCCGGGACCAACGGCTTAACGTGCCCTCCAAAGCACGGAATCATCTTACTTTTTCAGACAATCAGGACCTGAAAAGTCGTTACCAATGAAGTGATTTCGACAATGTCCCCATCGGGAACCGACCCCGGACCTCCAGATCGTGAGCCTTACGCTCTAACCACTAGACCACCGAGGCTGTTCATTTCTCGTTCTCGCATTTCTCGATAAACACATTGGAATTGATGTACATAGTCACACTACGGCAAGAAAAAATGTGCCGCATATATTGGACATGCACGTATGAGTTTCAAATTTATTGCCTTATATCTGGTTCAAACACAGTGAACGTGTTAAGTCCCACGTAATATGGGGCGAGTCTATTGCCATTAATCGGGCACAAATCCTGGAAACTACGTGATGTCAAATATTTATGATCCAAATATTAATTCAAACTTATCGAATTCAGTGGTTTGGAGTCTGTCATGTATTCTCCGAACATGGCTATCACGGATTCGCTTTCTTCTTCTTATCGTGTGGGTTGTGAGGTGGAAAAACAACCTCATCAACCCTGGTGTCAGGGTTATTATCATGTGCTCAGGTGAGGAAAACATCGTCAGGAAACCCTAGGGAAACCCATATTCCCGAGAAGTGCATTTTCGGAGTAGTGTGACCTAAGCTTTTTTCCTTCGCGGGAAGATGGAAGATCAGACAGGCAGTAGCTTCTGTATAAAACTGGACCTGTCAAATCTTCAGGTTAGGGAAGCGGACCCTGTGGAAAAACGGGTTGGTGCTAGGGACATGATTTAAAAATAGATAACATTTTACAATAGCTTCAGTGCGCGGTACGCGTTAGATCTATCAAAGTAGGTACATAATCCAGTATTCAAAATCAAAATTCAAAATTATTTATTTCACTTATAAAACGTCAAAGTTGTGACGTTTATAAGCATAATTTAATAATGTTTAATAACATTCGCGCTATTTATAATCTGCGTTGTCGGGACTCTTTAAGGGAATTGTTTAAAGACATAAATATACTGACGGTCGCAAGTCAATATATTTATGAAAACATTATGTATGTACGTAGAAATCTATCTCTCCTTCCGAGAAACTGTGAAAGGCATACTTACAATACAAGGAATAAAAATAAAATTGCTATTCAAAATTCTAGATTAAGTAAGTAAATTAAATTCATCTTTTTTGGGGTTATGTATACGTTTTTACAATAAAATACCAGATAATATTTTAATCTATACTTATAATAAATCTGTAGAGAGGTCAATTCTGTACATTAAATATTTTTTCAAAATAACTATCAGGGGGTGATAAGTGGTCGATACTGATGCCAAAAATGCAATCAGTAAAATTTTTGTCTGTCTGTCTGTCTGTCTGTCTGTCTGTCTGTATGTTCCTTATAGAAACAAAAACTACTGGACGGATTTTAATGAAACTTGGTACAATTATTCTTCACACTCCTGGACAGGTTATAGTATACTTTTCATCACGCTACAATCAATAGGAGCAGAGTAGTGAAGGGAAATCCTTTTGTATGAAAAATCTAAACCGCTCAAGTTAGACGTTTGAAATTTGGCATGCAGGTACCTTAGATACCGTAGAGGTGCACTAAGAAAGGAATTCCCGAAATTCCTACGGGAACGGGAATTAGCGGGAAAATCCTTTTGTATGAAAAATCTAAACCACTCAAGTTAGACGTTTGAAATTTGGCATGCAGGTACCTTAGATACCGTAGAGGTACACTAAGAAAGGAATTCCCGAAATTCCCACGAGAACGGGAATTAGCGGGAAAATCCTTTTGTATGAAAAATCTAAACCACTCAAGTTAGACGCTTGAAATTTGTCATGCAGGTACCTTAGATACCGTAGAGGTGTACTAAGAAAGGAATTCCCGAAATTCCCACGGGAACGGCAATTAGCGGGAAAATCCTTTTGTATGAAAAATCTAAACCACTCAAGTTAGACGTTTCAAATTTGGCATGCAGGTACCATAGGTACCGTAGAGGTGCACTAAGAAAGGAATTCCCAAAATTCTCACGGGAACGGGAATTAACGGGAAAATCCTTTTGTATGAAAAATCTAAACCATTCAAGTTAGATGTTTGAAATTTGGCTCGCAGGTACCTTAGATACCGTAGAGGTGCACTAAGAAAGGAATTCCTAAAATTCCCACGGGAACGGGAATTAGCGGGAAAATCCTTTTGTATGAAAAATCTAAACCATTCAAGTTAGACGTTTGAAATTTGTCATGCAGGTACCTTAAATACCGTAGAGGTACACTAAGAAAGGAATTCCCGAAATTCCCACGGGAACGGGAATTAGCGGGAAAATCCTTTTGTATGAAAAATCTAAACCACTCAAGTTAGACGTTTGAAATTTGGCATGCAGGTACCATAGGTACCGTAGAGGTGCACTAAGAAAGGAATTCCCGGAATTCCCACGGAAACGGAAATTTGCGGGAAAATCCTTTTGTATGAAAAATCTAAACTGCTTAAGTTAGACGCTTGAAATTTGGCATGCAGGTACCTTAGTTAACTTAAAGCTTAGTTGCAACAGGATATTGCAAAATTCCCACGGAAACGGGAGTAAGCGGGAAAAAAACATTTGTATGAAAAAATCGAAACCGCGTAAGATAGATGTTTTCAATTCAATTCAATTAAATTATTTATTGCATTCCATGTAGTACAATGGGGTGTTACATAGGCATAGGAACTAAAACATGGACCCTGTAGGGCACAGCAACGTTGAAGGGAAGAGAGGAAGTGTGTATTAAAATTAAAACTCAATGAACAATCAATTAAAAAAAAATCAATTCAATCAATTGATTCAATCTAGCATGCATGCATACCTTAGTAAATATAAAGTTTATTTTTGGCTGTATTTTGAAAAATGGGAGTTATTGGAAAAAAAAAAATTATGAAAAAATCTAAACTGCATAAGTATGCACTCCCACACACACAAAGATCTCTCTCTTATATAACACGCCACGCGGACGAAGTCGCGGGCAAAAGCTAGTCAGAAAATAAATTTAAAGCTCATGTGAAGCTAGCTTACTTTATGTAAAAAAGCTTATTAATGACTACCTAAATGATAAAAATGTCTGGTATTGAATGTGTTCCTCCTCATTGGTTTTTAAAAGATGTGTTGCTGTTGCAGTTTCTTGTCATTTCTTCTTCCAGCCATAACACCTTGCGAAATGACGTAAATTCAAAAATGTTATATTATCCTTCAACAAGTTTATCCATGATAATTACGTTGAATAAATGATTCTGATTTCTGATTTCATAGTGATGTTTGTGCCATTCGAGATTAGGCCGTTTGAGTCTTTTCTAACAGTAGGTAATTAGAACTCACCTTTTCTTTGTTGTCTCGTGTTGAAATGTCAAGGTTTACCACAGAGACCTTATGTTCGCTCAGAAGACACAGTAGTTCGAAGATATCCTCTGATCTGGAAAGTAATGTACCTAACATTAGTTTTGTGCTTGATTGGTTTAACTATGTACAGTCGCAAGTACTAATAATTATGTATACATTTTGAAACCATGTCACATTTACTTATTTGACAAATTAAACCGTAAGTCTCAATAAATGTCAAATATGATAGTGCGACAGGGTTCTAAAATAGGTACAATATATTGCTCATGTCTGTACGCCTAACACGGGTAACACGGTGGTAACACTTACGTTTAAGTCATCAAACGGTTAGCAATGGCGGCTGGTCATAGTATTGTGCATACCTAGTTTTAGGGCTTAAATGGTCAGCTATTAGACCAAAGAGGTTATTAAATCGGTAACCAGCAGGGTCTGCACGGACGCGAATTATATCGAGGGCTTCGACTAATAGACTTAAAGGAGGACTTATTATCTGCGCGCTTGTTAAACTATATTGTACTTATAGGGCTAACATGCGCAAAGTGATAAAATTTTGTCACGGTAATTTTATCGATTCTGACGATATTATTGTGTCGTTTTATCGATTGGTGCTATATCCAAATAAGTAGTATCGTTCTGTTAAAATACTAACAAAATCACGTGCCCTGCATGTTAGGGAAAAAAACTAAACTTATCGTTTTCGACAAAATTTATTGAATCGATCGATATTTTTATCACGTTGCGCACGTTAGCCCTGCTCATTCGCTCTTCGCATAAACCTGTAAGAGCTTTTTTGTTTAGAAGGGCGTCTTATTTTTAAATGATTGTTTTTTTTTGATATCGAATAAATAAATAAAAAAGAAAAGATGGTAGCGAGTGCCATCTACGTGGATAAATATCGTACGGCTATCTGTCAAAGCCGTTGCGGTTGCCATGCCGCCAGGGCTGTAAGGAATATTAAACACAATATGACTGTATGGTATCTTACCTGATGCTGGTGGAGTTTCCTCTGACCACAGTGATAGTTTTCGTCGGCAGCCCTTCAGCAATGTCTTTAATGGCCAAAGAGAAGTCTCGAGGTAGGCGCGTCAATGTATCTGATATAACATCTTGAATGTCAAACAACCCACCATATACAAAATCACGGGACAGTAGCAATAGAAATATGTATTTCATTTTAAAAAAGATTAACATTCCCGATTTAATTTTAAATATGGAAAAGAATCTGTTTCGGAGAGTATATTGAAAAAGGTATTAAAAATAAAACAAATGAACTTGATTAAATACTTCAAAAAGTCGTTTTTGAAAAAGGAATGTTTATAAAATCAAATTAAATTAAGAAGTTAATCGAAAAATGAAGGTATCGTTATTGTGTAGTAGTATAAACGCCTGAAACTCCAAATGGTTTCTAGGCACTTAATATTTCTTGAGTTCACAATATTATAACCCCGAATAAGCTAGAAGATTAAGAAAGGTTATTGTGTAGATAGGACAGTTTGTTGAACGGATTTTGTACCAAATTTGACACGTGGAAGGAATTATGAACAAAAAATATTTTTTTGGAGGTATTATATTTTCATCGCTTATTAATCCTCTTAAAACGTCGATTAATGGCTGACTATTAATATTAACTGATTTTTATTGTACTTCATGACTATTAAAGATCTATTTGTCATTTGAAAAAAGAAAGTTACTTTTTGGGTTATTGTTAAAAACTTTTTTAATGATCATAATTTATTATTTATCAAAATTAATAAAAAAAAACTGGTATTTGCTATCGAGCTTATCTTTCCATAGGGCTAACATGCGGAACGGTCATTTTATCGATACTGACGATATAATAATTACGTCGTTTTGTCGAATGGTGCTAATGTCATGTCGTTCTGTCAAAATACGAACAAAACACGTGCCACGCATGTTAGGGATAAAACAAAATTATCGATTTCGAGATTTTTTTTCTGAATCGATCGATGATTTTATCACGTTGTGCGTGTTAGCATTGCTGCTCAACTAAAAGACTTATTACATACATGGTGTTAGTGATGTCGTAACGACAACTTTGAGGGATGATTGAGACCATGATTCTGAGATGATATGAAGTGGAATTTTCCGTCGCAAAAGTATGGAACAGATAATAATAAAAGGAAAAACAAAAATTTTCATGAATTTTCCGACTGAAAATTCCACTTGATATCAACTCAGAATCATGGTCTGAATCATCCCCCTCAGTATTCGTTACGGTGTCACTAACACCCATACCTACTTGTATGGGTACAGTATGTACTTGTGTGGGGTGTAAGTGTGAGGGATGAAACAGCTGATTATTCTGAGTTAATATCTAGTGAAATTTCTCATCGCAAAGTATAGAATTGAAAATAATTTAAAAAAACTAAAAAAAAACATGTATTTTGCGACGGAAAATTCCACTTGATATCAACTCAAAATCATGGTCTGAATCATCCCCCTCAGTATTCGTTACGATGTCACTAACTCCCTGTATAACAATCAAAAAAATATATCAAGAAGTTGTCGCTTCTGCCACATGCTTATGTTCGTGAGCACCCAAGTATAACGACGGTCCCGTCACGGCCACGATTGGCACTGACGAGGTAAGTAGCCACTTTTCATCGGAAATGCCTACATGACCGATGGTTTAAAAGCCTTATCGTGTTGAAGCGCCGCCGCCACTTAGGACGAGTATACGATATAAATCGTGTACTTGTGTATTAATTTATTTAGCTGCTCTTGGAGATTGATATTGTAAAGGCCGGTACGCATGTGTGAGTAAGGTCGCATAGGATTCACGAAATACGGATATTGAACATGAACAGTTTAGTACATATTTAGTATACCGGGTGTTAGTGACATCGTAACGAATACTGAAAGGGATGATTCAGACCATGATTCTGAGTTAATATCTAGTGGAATTTTCCGTCGCAAAATTCATGAAATTTTGAGTTTTGTTTTTAATTATTTTCAATTCCATATTGTGCTTTTAGCTGCATAGAACCCAAATTTCAATAAAAAAAACAATAATGACAAATTATCGAAAATTTTCGATGTAATGGAGACAACAGCTGCTCGAACGGGTCAACGGCCACACGCACCGCGCCGCGCGCCCCGCTCCGCACGCCCCGCTCCGCGCGCCCCGCGCCGCACGCCGGCGGCGCGGCCTACAAAGTAGGCACTACGAACCGATCCTATTTCTTTCTCTGTCTATCGTAAATTATAAATTTATTTTATTCTTATTCTTAAATGGACGGATAATCAACAGGCATAAAATTTATGGAATACACGTCAATTTTAAGCAGAAATCTAAAACAACCGACAGAATTAAGTTACCAGCGAGATACCTTTTTGATTCGACCGGGTTATTCATTCATTTACTCATAGGAATCAGGGCCATTATCTAAAACAGTTGAAACAGTAAATAATTGTATTCTTTGTTGTCATTAGAATAACTAACAACCAACTAACACAACCACCACAGATTAGGTAATTAGTTACCTACTATGTCAACCATCCACCAACTTAGTATGTAAGTACCTACGCAAAACCTCGCTACACAAAAATCGAAAATAAATAAATAAATAAATCTTTTAGATCAATACCCATTATTGTTACAAAGCAAGACCTATCGGTACTATCGCTAGTATCGATCTAAATGTACTATCACTACTTTCGATAGTTTAGACAATTTTCAAGTTCAACAATTGATAATCTACCTATCGATAGTTCGGCAACTCCGCCGCGTAGGCAATGTCGGCATGTTCAAAGAAAAAAATTGTCCGAGTGGAGTGATCTTATTATTCTTGTTACATGTTGGTACCGTACCGAGGTACTAAGTACTAAGTTATTCGTAGTTTTAAATCTCATTGTTAAATCATCAGTAAAGAACTAATTAAACCTATCCTGTTCTGTGTACAATATTCATGTAACGGCTACGTGCTTACATAAGTACCTAGTAGACGGGAGCAACGACTTAACGTACCTTCCGAAGCACGGATCATTTTACTTTCGGACAATCAGGTGATCAGCCTGTAACGTCTCAACCAAAGGCCTTATAAACAGATTTTTGTGATATGTCCCCACCGGAATACGAACCCGGACCCTCCGCATCCCATCGCTCAACCACTGGACCACATAGGCCAAGAAGGTTCTAAGACATAATTAAAGGATCCTGGGACGCAAGACCTCCGAGTTAGGGCTTGTTTGATCTGTCTTGATGGATACTCGGACGTGAATAGCCTCACGGATCAAGGGCAACGCGCGCCAATAAAGTAGGCATTACGAACAGATACTAGGTATTTCTTTGAGTTGATAGGTATCAAGTGAAGTTTCCTGTCGCCAAATTCATAAAAAAAATAGATTTTTTTCAGTCCCATATTGTGTTTTAAGCTGCATAGAACGCACATTTAAAATAAACAAATAAAAATTACTAATTATTAAATTTTATCAATGTCATCAATAATAATAATAACGTATCTACAACTTCAGCTATGCGCAGGTGAATAGCCGGCGCACGGGTCAAGGGCAACGCTCGCCAATAAAGTAGGCATACGAACAGATACTATTTCTTTCTCTGTCACTTGCACCATAAACATACTCTCTCTCTCTCTCTAGTCGTCGGCTCGACTCGGCTGCGGCCGGTGCGTCGTCGGCGCCCTTAGTCGGCGCCTTTGATGCTTTGCGCTAACGCCGCCGCCGCGCGCTTCCGCTCAGTCGAATACTAAGCTTGACCCGAATCGCGTGATGTTTTTCGAGGATATTTTTTTCGTGTTTGTGAGTGTTTGTTTCATTCTGTAAATGAGTAGTGTCGACTATGATGATAGATCATAGACCATTTACTGCGCAAAAGTATGGAAGATTGTTGATGTTTATTAAAGAGCAAGGTGTTGTGTTTGTGAGTGCGTGTGATACCTACCTACCGCGGAGGAAACGCGATGTTGCATACCTACGTGACGTGACATGTTCTAGGGTACCTACCTAGGTACTTCATCCGAAGGAATAACAATTAAGGTAAGGCAAGAGTAGAGTTTTTATTGTTAATAAGTTAGGAACGTTTTAATAACTGGTAGGTAGGTACCGTGCGTGAAAAATCGTGGCAGTAGGTGTTCTACTTCAACAAACAACATTTTTAAACGTTGAACCACTACTAAGCATCTAAATACAAGAGAATGAAAACTCCTACCTAGATATCAACATCGTATCTCACACGCGTAACGTAGCCGCGCGTAAGTTTAGCGTCTGTGTGGCGCGTTGTTCGACTTACATTGCGGCACAGTAAAAATTGAAAATCTTAATTAAACATTTGCGACAAGAAAAACACCCACCATCGTTTTTAGTACAATAAAATAGGCGTTCCATTTTTTTTTTCGTTACGATGTCACTAACACCCTGTATATGATTTTGTATGTATATATATACCCCCTCCGGCTGATAGAGGGGAGGCCTGTGCCCAGCAGTGGGACGTATATAGGCAGTTTATGTATGTGTATGTATATATAGTGTGCGTTAGGCTCACGATCTGGAGGTCCGGGTTCGATTCCCGACGGGGACATTGTCGAAATCACTTTGTGAGACTGTCCTTTGTTTGATAAGGACTTTTCAGGCTTGAAAAAAGTAAGATGATTCCGTGCTTCGGAGGGCACGTTAATCCGTTGGTCCCGGCTATTAGCCGTAAAAACACCTCCACCAACCCGCATTGGAGCAGCGTGGTGAAGTATGCTCCATACCCCCTCCGTTTGATTGAGAGGAGGCCTGTGCCCAGCAGTGGGACATGTATAGGCTGTTTATGTTATGTTATGATTGTGTATGTATATATAAAATGACTCTATTATTTTGTTTCACTTATTTGCGCACTACACTGCAGCTGTACAAATGTACCTTATCCTTTGCCGAAGGTTGTCTGTAAGAGATCGCTCTTAGCGATAAGGCCGCCCTTACAATAAGTTTATCCTGTAAATGTTTTGTAAATAAATTTGTGTGCAATAAAGTGTTTTATTATTATTATTATGAACATTTTGTGCAGGTATGCTTCGATGAGGCCTTAGAAATGTGGCGTTGGAGGAGGATGGATAGAATGAGCTGGACAAAAAGGGTTACTAATGAGGAAGTGCTAGAGGCAAATAATCTCAGCTATTGAGGACAGAAGAGGCAAGATGATTGGACACTTAATAAGACACGACGAATTTATAAAATCATAGAAGGGAAGCTACAAGGACAGAGAGGAAGGGGAAGATCTTACATGGAACAGATGAAAGAGAAGGCAAACGTCGTATGAGGAAGTGAAAGAATTATCCTTTATACGTATTTTTCCATGTTTTCGTGATCCTACGAGTAGTTCATAAAAAATATAAAGTTAGGATGGTTGGAAACGATGAAAACTGCTTGTTTGTGATAGTGAGGTCAATTAAAACAAAAACCTTTATTTTTCAACTTTTTTTTTGCCGCAGGTAGCATTAACGACTTGGCCGGACAAATGGGCGCGAACCTCAGGTCAGGGCGTCGTCTGAGAGGAAAACATATTTGAAACATATTAAAGCTTACTTTATGAAAATGCTTATTATAAGATTAATGATTAATACCTAAATGATAAAAATGTCTGGTGTTCAATGTGTTCCTCTAGTTATTAAATAACTTGTAATGTATACCCTCATTGGTTTTTAAAAGATGTGTTGCTGTTGCAGTTTCTTGTCATTTCTTCTCCTCAGCCATAACACCTTGCGAAATGACGTAAATTCAAAAATGTTACATTGGCCTTCAACAAGTTTATCCATGATAATTACGTTGAATAAATGATTCTGATTTCTGATTTCTGATGATGGTAAGTGGACGACGCTCAGTGGGTAGGCCCGCTGCAAGGTGGATCGACGATCTGGTGAAGGTCGCGGGAAGCCGCTGGATGCGGGCAGCGCAGGGCCGATCGTCGTGGAGATCCTTGGGGGAGGCCTATGCCCAATGGGTGTCTCGTGCGGCTGATAATGATGATGATAAGTGAAGAAGTATTAAGGTGGTATGCCTATTTTCAGTCTTCACCTGACGCCTTCTTTGACGTGACTAATTGTAGATTTGCCGCAGGTGGCATTAACTACTTGGCCGGACGCCTGCTTCGATCAGAAACGCAAAGATAAAGCCGTGTTAATGGAGTGCACTATTCACATAGTGCATTATACACGTGCCATATTGAGACAACCATCTAGTCGCCCACATGTAGTATACAGGGACCACTGAATTATTTACTGCCCCGCCCCTGAAATATTAAATAGTTAGCGCCCCGGAGACGCTCGCACCTGCGGGTATTAAAATTAATTTCGGACGGGGTCCGTTCTGGGGAGTTAAAATAGCCACATCGAAGCAATTCATCTAAGAAAACAACATTAACAAAGTAAGTGTGCAATGCAAACAAATGTCAAATAGCAATATTGCTTGCCTGGTGTCTAAACTAATTTAATCTGGCCTACAAGATCACCACTGCAGGAATAGAATGAGGAACAATACTACGAGGGGAGGTCAAAAAGTTCGCGGAATGGAGGGGTTGGAGGGGGTTGGTTTGCTCGTACAGGTAGCCGCTAGTTGCACACCTCATTAACAGTATATGTACCAAGTTTGAAGCAAATCGGGTCATTAACGTTTGAACTATCGACCAGCAAACAAGTGAATCGGGAAGAACTCAGCGAATATGGAGAAAATTGAACACCGCGCCGTCATTAAGTTCCTCACCAAGCAAGGAAAATCCGCTCAGACGATTTTTCAAGAGCTGTTAGCAGTTTACGCGGACTCTGCCCCTGGTAAAACCATGGTTTACAAGTGGCATAGTCTTTTCAAGCAAGGAAGAGAGTCGATTGAAGATGACCCCCGCTCCGGACGGCCCATTGAGGCCACCACACCGGAAATCATCGAAAAGTAGAGAAACTTGTATTAGAAGATACCCGCTTGAAGAAGAAGCAGCTTGCAGCAATGGTCGGTGTATCCGAAACAAGTATTTTAAATATCCTACATCAACATCTTGGGATGACTAAGGTCAGCGCAAGATGGGTTCCAAGAATGCTCACGCCACTTCAAAAAAGCGAGCGTGTCGAGTGTTCTCGCCAGTTTTTAGAGCTCTGTGGAGAGAATAAGGAAGAAGTTATGGCCCGGATTGTTACTGGAGATGAAACCTGGGTTCACCACTATGAACCTGAGTCGAAGCAAGAGTCGATGCAGTGGCATAAAAAAGGCACACCTCCTCCAAATAAGTTTAAGGTGTCACAATCGGCCGGAAAGATCATGGCCACTATTTTTTGGGATACAGAAGGTATTTTGCTGATTGATTATAAAGATCGTGGTGTGACTATAACGGGACATTACTACGCTTCTTTACTGGATAGATTGAAAGAGGCTATCAAGGAAAAAAGAAGAGGAAAGCTGTCAAGAGGTGTGCTCCTTTTGCACGACAACGCACCCGTCCACACGTGCCATGTTGCGACGGCTGCCATTCACCGATGCGGGTTCGAAAAATTAAACCACCCGCCTTACAGTCCAGACTTGGCCCCCAGCGATTATTATTTGTTCCCAAAAATGAAAAAGGAACTGCGTGGACGAAAATTTGGCGATGATGAAGAAGTCAAGTCTGCAATTTCGGCCTATTTTGACAGCAAAGAGAAATCTTTTTTTTATGATGGAATAAACAAATTATTTGATAGATCCGGAAAATGTGTTAAGGTTAAGGGAGAATATATTGAAAAGGAAAAATAGTTTCGTGTTTAATTTCGACCCCCTTCCCCCTCATTCCGCGAACTTTTTGACCTCCCCTCGTACGTATAGAACTTCAAGTCTCCGCCCTCCACCAGCGTCTAAGATAGGTTTACTTCACCCCCGAATACAGTTTAGACTTGAATGCGACGCGTATGGCGTCAGACGTCACACACACAGATGCGCGTGTACGATAACGTGTGTGGTGTATGTGTAAAACAAGGTTGTTTGTATGAACTGTCCCCTCCCTCTTTCGATTTTTCGCGGTCCTGTACGTACTCTGGCCAATCCCTCCGGCAAGCGTCCAAGTCCTGTACAGTCATGAGCAATATCATGAACCTACTTTAGAACCCTGTCGCACTATCATATTTGAGATTTAATGACACTTACGGTTTAATTTGTCAAGAAAGTTAATGGGGTATGGTTTCAAAGTACCCGTCATGGGGCACCCAATGCCTAACGACCCGTGCCCACCACTTACCGCATGCGACAACATGTTTTACGTTTTTTTACCCGACTGCCAAAGAAGGAGGGTAATTTTTATTATAGATCCTTATCTAGGACACCACGTAGTCAGTGTCAGAAATTAAGATTACTTAATGATCATAATGTATCATTTTTAACGCATAACACATAATTAATCGAATTATTTATTATAATATAAACATAATTTTTATAATTTAAATGCACGGTCAGACATTTGGGGTTTATGCGGTTATTATCATGATTAAAACATATAATACCGGGATCTTACCGCGTTATAATGAGTGATATTTCAACACGTGCAAGTGCCATGATCACGGGATCATATCCTTAATTTTAACGCGGTAAGAACCCGATATTATGTGTTTTAATTACGGTCATTTTGGTTTGATTTCACTGATTTCTCTTATTTATAAAGCTATAGAAGGCTATTCCATCGTTTACAGTAATTATTTTTCGCCAAACATTTACGCTACGTAATATAGTAAAAGGATTATGAATGAGGAAGTGCTAGTAAAAGTAAGGGAAAAGAGACAAATATTGATAGTTATTGAGGACAGAAGAGACAAGATGATTGGACAATTAATAAGACACAACGAATTTGTCAAAAACAACATAGAAGGGAAGAAAGGAAGGGGAAGACCAAGAAGAGTTTACATGAAACAGATTAAAGATAAGGCGAACGTCGTGTCTTATAAGGAAGTGAAGGAATTGGTCTTTGATAGACAAGAATGGAGAATGCTACACCGACAAGCGTGGCTCTTAAATTAGTGATGATAGCAAAAGTAAATAAAATCTTATCTTATCTATGTTCAAATCCTCAATAGAAACGCATCTCGATGCGAAATCTCTTTAAATAAGGTTTACTTTACTTTGATTTTATATCATTTTTGTGTATCTTATCACATTTTTTTTTTAATTTTAAATGAAAGGTTAATATATAATTCGTAACCCTCGGAAGCAGCGTGGTCACTCGCAACACCAGCATATCAAATTGCTTACTGGGATATCCACAATTTTGTTATTATAAAATATTACAGGAGAATTTTTTTTTTATTTACTTATTAATCTAAATAATTACTTATTAATGTGGGTAGGCCCGCTACAAGGTGGACCGACGATCTGGTGAAGGTCGCGGAAAGCCGCTGGATGCGGGCAGCTCAGGACCGATCGTCGTGGAGATCCTTGGGGGAGGCCTATGCCCAGCAGTGGGCGTCGTACGGCTGATGATGAATCTAAATAAAGGTCTTTATTATCTTTGGAATTATAGTCATTGCTCTTGTTACTCTGTGACTAATTCTGCACCTCCCCGATTAACTTCTTATGGCAGCTGCAATATTGATTAACTCTGACGGCAGATAGATAGATTGGAGGCGTTGTGTGTTCTTGCTTTGGGACCTGGTTTCAAAGGGTACGCATGCCTCTGTTATTCTGAAAGCCTCTCCGAGTGACAAGTATATTAGGTATAATAGTTCCGGTATGTTGTATCCAAGAAATATTACATACAGGATTTTTTTTATTGTGTATTTTTAATCTTAAATTCAGAATTATCAGCTGAATACTCTTAGTATTCCTTACGATGTCACTAACACCCTGTACGTAACTGGAACTCTAAATCAACTGAGCCTTTTACGTTGGTTTCAGTATGTACCGCGCGTACAAGCAAACACAAGTTGAATAAAACAAATAAAATAGGTAACCTATTGATTAAGTCTAGACTTGAGAAAAGGTTGGGTACTACGGATTCAGTTAAGGTCACTAGAATGTCATAAACAACCTATATACGTCTCATTGTTGGGTACAGACCTCTCCTCGATCAATCGGTGGGTGTATGGAGCATACTCCACCACGCTGCTCCACTGCGGGTTGGCGGATTGTATACGTAGCACGGAAGATAGAAAGAGATAGAGATATTGGACATCTTCTAAAAACCTTCACATTCGTCTTGTATATTATTATTGGAAGCACAGGCAGCACTTTGTGCTGATATATCACTTCACTTGTGTTCATGATTGTTCATATATTTTTCAAGTCTATTTTTGAAAGAGTTCACTGAGGGAGCACTGATAACAGATTCTGGCAGTTCATTCCACGCGTCCACTACACGATTGAGCAAAAAGTGATATCGAGGGTTGCTAGTACCTTTGGAGCGTGAGAGTTTTAGCGAGTGTCCTCTCAGATTGCTGTTTTGGTTCAGTACATAGATGTCTTTCAAGGCATTAACATTATAGTATTCAGTAAGAATTTTAAACGTATACCTAAAACCTAAAAAAAAAAAAAATTAGGTAATAAAACTCTTTTTACATAAGTTTTGCGACTTTTTACTGCCAGGAACGTTCCCAAAGTGTCCCCGGCACATGTCTGGTTAGAAATGACACATCTCTTCAGCTATAGAACGAATGAACCAAGCAAGACAAAATTCTTGACTCTCCCAGCATCTCTCAAGACAGTGTTTTCAGAAACGACGAGCATAATTCTTGTGATTTATGAAAACTTGTGGCTTCAGCCTCTGAAACAATAGTTATTGTTATAACCGGCGGTGTTCGCGTAATGATAAAATTCCTTTTCCTAGTATAACTCGACTCGCGAATAGAGGAGACTTTAGATTCAAATAAGGTATTTGATACTGATGTAAGTACGTAACACGTACGTAACGTAACAGCCTCCGTGGTCTAGTGGTTAGAGCGTTAGGCTCACGATCTGGAGGTCCGGGTTCGATTCCCGATGGGGACATTGTCGAAATCACTTTGTGAGACTTTCCTTTGTTTGGTAAGGACTTTTCAGGCTTGAATCACCTGATTTTTCGAAAAAGTAAGATGATTCCGTGCTTCGGAGGGCACGTTAAGCCGTTGACTCCGGCTACTAGCCGTAAAAACACCACCAACCCGCATTGGAGCAGCGTGGTGGAGTATGCTCCATACCCCTCCGGTTGATTGAGGGGAGGCCTGTGCCCAGTAGTGGGACGTATATAGGCTGTTTATGTTAGTACGTAGTCGTTACATGAGTCACGTCAGAGGTCTTTGGCGCCTTACTAATAACCAGGGTTGATGAAGTTGGTAGTCCGCCTCACAACCTACACGATAGAAGAAGGGGAAAATATATGGCCAAGGAGAAGGGGGGGTTTCTTGTAAGATATGAATAATTTATAATTTTGTAGTTAGAACTGAATTTCACCCGCACCTCAATTATTTAGAGGACGCCGTACATATACAAACATAAACTCACAGGTATTTCCCACCGGGGTAAGCAGAGAGTATAGAATTCCATTTGCTTCGATCCTGACACACTTCTCTTCCTTCCTCCACATTCATGGCGTTTCACATGACACCAGGCAGTTTAGTTTGAGGTAGGGACGCCGTAACTAATAAGTTATCTGTGGTTAGGCTATGACTCATCGAGACACTAAGGCCACGTCGCTAAAAAATATATTGATATGGCTTTGTTACCCAAGCGTCGCCAAGTTGCCAAAGCGTCGTCGAATACATAACCTGCCATACATTTTAATATGAGTTGTTTGGCGAACGTCGCTGGCGACGCAGCCATGGCAAGTTTGGTTCTAAATTCCTAAAACAGATATGACGAATATAGAGATATAATTATGATAAGCCTATCGCCCATATATCGGTCTGTCATGTTAGAAAAACAGTTCGTGATAGCTAATCACTACATAGTATAAAACAAAGTCGCTTTTTCTGTCCCTATATCCCTATGTACGCTTAAATCTTTAAAACTACGCAACGGATTTTGATGCGGTTTTTTTTAATAGATATAGTGATTCAAGAGAAAGAGTTTATATATGTATTAATAATATCCATTAAACAGTGGAGAAATACTGTTAATTTGAGGTTTTTAAAGTGATGTCGTAAATATTTTATTCTTTTCCTCAGCATTGCACCCGAGCGAAGCCAGGGCGGGTCGCTAGTACAAAATATACACAACGCCTCAACTCGCGTGCCGGGTAGGCAGGGTTACCACAGCGTCACTGCGGCTCGCCCCGGGCGATCGGCAAGATTCCAGCCCATAGGTTCCTACTTTATTTTTTCAATATCCCAACCCTGTTTACCGTCAAGTTATTTTCGTTACAAAAACAGAATCTGCTCGTGTTTTGTTTCCCGGCTGGTTGTAGATGTGGTTATTATATTATTACTTATCTTTATTATTATTATTATGTTTAACCATTGAATTTATTTTATCGTATTGAAATGTAATTTATAATTTATAATGCTATGGGACTAGTACCTCAAATAAACGATAAATAAATAAATAAAAATAAATAAATAACACTTCTATATTTAAAAATCCATGAAAACCCTGTTCGGACAACGCGTGACTTACACCGTAGTGTCGAGGGTTTGAATCCCGACTCGGAATCTAAACCACTGTATTCGACTTTATGAGTTGGAATTCGTGATTGGATCATAGATAATGATGGACTTTCCAGGCTAGGTTCCCCAAAAAAACTGTAGATGGCGCTGTACAGTTTCGTCTGCGTTTAAACATTCTAATTTCATTTCATTAATTTCATTTCAATCTTCTAAATTCATAACCTTCTAATATTATGCATATTTTATCTTTGTTTTTGGGTATAAATTATGACCCTTGTTACTACACTCAGGCACAACATATCCACCCTTGTTTGCAATTAATAGAATCAGTTACTTTTTACAAAACGTCAACACACGAAATTACTATGGAATCTGTATGAAAAACCACACTGTGACGTCATAGAAAAACGTGATGAAACGTTTTTCTTGATTAAAATTCATAAATAAGTTAAATAGAAAAAAATGATTTTCGTTACTTTTACATTTGTCTTTATTTAGTAATCAGAATTTCATAATTTATCTTGAACCTAGTACACGACCCAATTGTACGTATATACATACTACGTATACACCACTGCCTACCCCATTAGGGATACATGTGTGATGCTACTTTATGTGTTCTACATTTACTCAATGTGTCATAGATCAGTTAACACCACTCATACTTATGTTTTATTAGTATGTCCCTATCTTTACTAATGCGGAATTTATTTAAAGCTACAATTATATTTACCTTACTTTGAAACCGCTAAATCCACTTGAATCGAAGTGATCCCATAAATCCTTTTCATTGCAAATAAATCCAGATTTCAACAGATAATTAAAACAAATCCTTATTTGAGTAGGACATCAGTACTTAATGACAATCGTTCCCGGTAATTCCCGGGGAAATGAACGCGATAATTGTCTGCGATTCCGGGGATCGCTAATTTATTATACAACTTCCAATCTTATGATTGACATGGGGCTTGTTTAGGGCTGTGAGCTGCCGACCATGCCGTGGAAAAGCTATTTTCTCCATACATCTATATAAGTCCCGATTAGTTTACTAATCCCAAAAACATTTTTTTTGGGCATGGAAAACTAATTAACGATTTTTCGATTTTTTTCTTTAGGCACTTGTGCTGTAATACAATTTCTTATGGAAATATTTCATAAATCTAGGTCTATGGGATGTACGCCATTTTTTTATTCCCCTAAGAAATGTATCAATATGGCTGTATGTCGATTGCGTTGATTTAGAAGCGTTATATTTTTACAGCTACATGACCGCAGATATAAGTTATTAGATGTGAATTTCAACTTGATACCTCTATACGTTCCTAAGAAAAAGGGTCTTCACAGGCATACAGACAGACAGACAAAACGTAATCCTACAGAAGTTCCTTTTTCCTTTTAAGGTTAGGAACCCTAAAAAGCATAATATTATTTTTTGATTTTGTTTTTTCTTTGTGAGTTTACCTATGTTTTGAAATTAGTATCACTATATTACTCATGAAAACATAATGTGTTTGTACACCGCGTGTATTTTGTGATGTGAACAAAGGAATTATACGACTCAATCCCCAACCAACCATTTCACCTTCGGGGCACTACACGCAGAAATACCACCTTTAGTTGTTAACATTCCACCAATCCTTGTTACACCCTGCTTCATTTATATTCTGACAACCAAGGTAACATAATACCCACGGCATATATGCTCCCACACGCGTAGGCATAGAATAAGGAATAATACATACATACATAAAATCACGCCTATTTCCCACTGGGGTAAGCAGAGACTATAGAATTCCATTTGCTTCGATCCTGACACACTTCTATACCGCTTTTGCCATTCTATTATCCTTCATCCGCTCTACGTGTCCAAACCAACCTAACATTCCGTTCTCAATCTTAGTCAGTATATCGTCTTTTACACCACATCTCTGTCTTATCACACTGTTTCTCACTCAACTTCACACCGCAGATGCTACGCAAAGACCTCATTTCTACGGCATTGATCCTACTAAGGAATAATACTACGTATAGTACGGCAACTCTCCGCTGTCCAGCGGCTGAGCTAAGTTTACATCACCCCCTCAGTCTTACTTTAGTCTTCAATCGTATGGACGTCCCACACTCAGATGCGCGTGTACGATAACGTCAATGTGTAGTAGTGTGTATGTAAAACGAGGTTTTTTGTATGAAGTGTCCGGGGTGTGATGTAGGTGTCTATAATAAGTCCACCTGTTGCGATTTTTTGTATTTATGTTGTTGTCGTGGCCATATCGTAAAATTGATCATTTCATGATGTGTTCGACCATTTCATGAAATGGTCATAATTCAGGAAATGGCCAACTTAAGTTGACCATATCGTTGAAACGTCAACGTTTAATGATATATCAATCAACGTTTGGCCATATCGTTAATGTAGGCGGTGTTCATGTTATGTGGAGTAATAAAAATGCGAATAGTCGGTTAATTTCTTAGGATCAAAATTATGTACATATTTGATATGGAAAATTGTACAATTACATTGATTCATCGATTATAATATCAATCAAGTTTTAAATATAATCGACACCAGCGCCGCTACCGGTGGATAATGTTACTAATTTTACGATATGATTGCCAACGTTTGGCCATATCATGAAGTAATCATGCATTTAGTTGATCATATCGTTAAACATTTTGTGTTCATTGATCTGGCCAAACTACATCATGATGTGGCCAACGAATGATAATTCTATTTCATGAATAATTTATGACCATTTCATGAAATGATCGAGCACATCATGAAATGATCAATTCTATGATCTGGCCACGACATTGTCCTTATCTGTGTATTTTGTGTCCACTCTGCTCAATAAAGTATTTTATCTATCTGTCTATCTATAGCTACGGGCTGCTCAACGTTAATGTATAAGCATTTTATTGTCGCTACTAACATAACCTATATACGTCCCACTACTGCGCACAGGCCTGCCTACCTCTGCTCCACTGCGGGTTGGCGGTGCATATAAGTAGCACAGAACATATAAGATCATCTTGTCGTCTTATGATTATTATGATATGAGACACCTTCTGATTTTTATTCCATAATCCAATTTTTCTGATTTTGAACAGTGGCTGCAAGTTGTCTTTGATTACTTGTGGCTCTGCCCACCCCATTAGGGATTACGGGCGTGAGTTTATGTATGTATGTATGTCTGATTTTGACGTTTGACGATAACCTTTGTTCCGATTTTGAAAGTTTCAGAACGCCAAGCTTTACTGCGGTTTGAAACGTTAAATGATTGCGTAAGGTTCTTAATTGATCTCTCAGTTCTGAGTTACATTTCTAAGTCATTAATCTTGAGGTTTGTAACTGACAGTACCTAATAGATAAGGTTTCGGTATTATAAAGAAATCTTAAAATATCTTATCTTGCTAAAGTTTAGTTTGAACTGTGATATTTATAAGATTTATATATTTTTTTTTGACCTAGAAGGACCAAATAGTATATTGACCAAATTGGAGATGTCCTTAGAAAAGGTTACTACTCCGAACTGGCGTGCGTGTATGAAACGATTGATGAATGTGGAGGATGAAAGAGAAGTGTGTTAGGATCGAAACAAATGGAATTCCATAGTCTCTGCTTACCCCGGTGGGAAATAGGCGTGAGTTTATGTATGTATGTTCTCTCTTATCACACTGTTTCTCACGTCAATAATGCTCTATCTTCCCCACAACAGATAAAGCGTGAAGATGTAAATGATACATCCAGCTTACGTAAATCGGCAGGCCACAAACCAACCGCATCGTTTTTCAACGCTGCCGGTGTATTCAATTCTACCACCGCGCTTCACCGCGCGCGGAGTCGAGAGGGAATCGTTACATTCCAAAATAAAGCTTTTTATATCAATCTCGACGATTTGCTAATAATTTAAAAGCTTTTTTAGTACTTTAGATGTACGGGAATTAGGTCCTTTATGTAAGTAAGTATATATGGTATTATCGTATTGTCGTTCAGGATAACACATAACATAGCATCAAGTCTGTTTACTTGTTTCTACTCCTGAAGGGGTAGAACAAATCATGTCATAAGTAGGTAGGAATATTCATTATACCCCATGTAGCTTATTATTATGTTGTCATCTTATTGTTATGTTCGAATCTGTTACTAATACTGGGTTAAGCTTTCTGTTCATCATCATCATGATCAGCCCATTAACGTCCCCGTGCTGGGGCACGGGCCTTCCCTATGGATGGATAGGGAGATCGGGCCTTAAACCATCACGCGGGCCCAGTTCGGATTGATGGTTATTAACGACTGCTAATGCAGCCGGGACCAAGGGCTTAACGTGCCTTCCGAAGCACGGAGGAGCTCGAAATGAAAACTTTTTTACCCATCCTATGACCGGCCATTGCGAAAGTTGCTTAACTCCAACAATCGCAGATCGAGCGCGTTTACCGCTGCGCCACCGAGCTCCTTGGTGATTGGATTTCTATTACTAACATAATATAGACTAGTTTCCGAAATAAATATTTTGAATTAGAATACCAACACTAAGAGAGAACGTCGACCATGTAAATTCCTGATCTAAATTGTCAAAAATTTTGACTCTCTATCTTCTATCGTACTCGGACTTACGATGACCAAATTGGAGATGTCCTTAGAAAAGCTTTAATACGGTCTACTCTGAACCGGCGGCGTTACTTAACTTATTTGTCCTTTATAAGCTTGCCTAGAAGAAGTCTATCCACTTACATCAATGTTAATCCTGTTAGGTTCCACCTTAATAGTGCTTTCATGTTTTCTTAATGTCTATTATTTGTGTGCTTACAAATCTTACAACGATGGACCTTAAAATAGCTTTGCGATTAAGAATAACAAGATCTTTTCAGGTAGGTATATTTATTCTGAATTCAACTTTATCAGTTTGAATATGTATGGATTATGGAATTTGTATTATACGTGGTTTCCAGGGTTTGTGACCGAATGGCAGTAGGCTCGCCCCCAATAGGCTTTAAACCTTCCAACTAGTCAAATTAGTTACTTCTTACTTAACGTCAAAACACGAAATTACTATGGTGTTTGTATAAAAAAACACACTGTGACGTTTACACACCTTTACGTTACGTTTCATTCAGCCTACCATTCCTACACTCAGCCATCTTGCTCTCAGTCTGTCCTCATACTGACACATTCTGATATTACATTTACTTACTTATAGTTAAGGAGCTCGGTGGCGCAGCGGTAAACGCGCTAGGTCTGCGATTGTTGAAGTTAAGCAACTTTCGCAAAGGCCGGTCATAGGATGGGTGACCAAAAAAAAATGTTTTCATCTGGAGCTCCTCCGTGCTTCGGAAGGCACGTTAAGCCGTTGGTCCCGGCTGCATTAGCAGTCGTTAATAACCATCAATCCGCACTGGGCCCGCGTGATGGTTTAAGGCCCGATCTCCCTATCCATCCATAGGGAAGGCCCATGCCCCAGCAGTGGGGACGTTATTGGGCTGATGATGATGACGACAGTTACAGGACCAAACCCAGTGGAGGAAGATCACATACAATCACGATCCTCAGCAGTGAGGGAACGACAAGAAAGAAGAAGAAAGAATGTTTGGTGTTGTATGTCAACTTTTTAGTGAGAAACTTTATAAAAATATAGGTATTCAAAGGCTTGTTCTGCATGAATACTTGCAGTTGGCGTCAGGTTCGCTGCCAAAGCAACGTTCGTCACGCACGAAGCCTTCTTGTAAGCTTAGAGAAGCTCAGAGAAGACGCGGTAGCCTCTGGAGTATAGGTATGCCTTCCATACCTGGGGTTAAAAAGACCACATAGAAGCAATGCATCTAAAAAAAGCAAAATTTAAATTTTCATTTGCGCGTATAAAAGTAAGTGCCCAATGCAAACAAATGTCAAATATAATTTTTGCTTTTTTAGATGAATTGCTTCTATGTGGCCTTTTCAATCCCTTTAAATACATCAATGTTCCACTCAAGATGCCTTACAAATCGAAGAAAAATAATAGCACGTTTAAAATAAAGGTTCTCACTACGAACCTACACGGTGTTAGTGACATCTTAACGAAAACTTTGAGGGATGATACAGACCATAATTCTGAGTAAACGTCATGTGGAATTTTCTGTCGCAAAAGTATGGAACTGCAAAAAAATAAAAATAACTAAAATTTTCATGAATTTTCCTACAAATTCCACTTGATATCAAGTTTGAATCATCCCCCTCATTATTCGTTAAAGTATCACTAAAACCCATACGAACTTGTATGGCTACGTGTACGCAATTATACGGAGTGTGTGACATCGTAACTAATATCGAAAGTGATGATTCAGCTTATTATTCTGAGGTAATATCAAATAGAATTTTCCATTGCAAAAGTATAGAATTTAAAATAATTTAAAAATACACAAAAGAATCATGAATTTGGCGACGGAAAATTCCACTAGATATTAAATTAGAATTATGGTCTGAATCATCCCCCTCAGTATTCGATACGATATCACTATAATGTCACTAATGCTTTTATGTATATCCACTTCGGTAGCTAAAAGGTGACAAAGAGTTGAAAATGCCTATTTTTCCCGAGCCAGGTAATGTACTTAGTAAAATAATATACCTACGACATCTACTTGTGATGCTGTAGAGACATATATTGTAATGCGGTAACCTTCGCAGGATTTCAATAGACTTAGAAGGGATACAAACAATCAAGTTCCCAAGAGATGGGTGTAGGTTGCGGATACAGTTTGCAACAAAAAACTTCGACTTCTTTGTTTGACTTGCGACGTAACATCATGTCGTACCTTTAGAACCTTGCCGCATTAACATTTTTGACATTTAGTGGTACTTTGTTCCAAAATTGACAAACAAGTTAATGCGATATGGTTCTAAATTTCAATAACATAGCAATTGTTCATACGAGTCGTTACATACGTAATACAATTTTACATAACATAGATAAACAGCCGATGTACGTCCCACTGCTGGGCACAGGCCTCCCCTCAATCAACTGGAGGGGGTATGGAGCATCCTCCACCCCGCTGCTCCACTGCGGGTTGGTAGAGGTGCTTTACGGTTAATAGCCAGGACCAACTTACTATTTCGGACAATCAGACAATTCAAGCCTGCAATGTCCTTAACAAACAAAGGACAGTCTCCCAAAGTGATTTCGACAATGTCCCCATCGGGAATCGAACTTCTAGATTGTGAGCCTAACGCTCTAAACACTAGACCACGAAGGCTGTAATCAAATTATACTACACGTATTACATTTTAGCAAATTATGATTTATTTATTTTCATATTTGGTTGATTCTACGTTTTACATAACAAACATAAAAGAAAAATGACAGAAGAATTGTTTTTCTAATCATTCAAGTTTTTAATATTTTATTTTTAAAGTCGACTCCAAATTCACATAATACTCCGAGAATGGTTGGTAATAAATAAAACATATTCTTTTGATGCTAGAAATAAATAGGGTTGTTTCCAACTAGTCAAATCAGTTACTTTTTACGTCAAAACACGACATCACTATGGAATTTGTATGAAAAAGCAACCTATGACGTCATAGAAAAATGTGACAAAATGTCGTACTTATTATTACATTTTTATTTATTAAAATTCATAAATTAGTTAAATAGAAAAAAAGAGAATGTTCTCTGTCACCTTTAGTTTTTATTTAGCTTAATGAGCATTTCTAAAATTCGATCGAATTCGATTCGATTTTAATTTTTTTTTGAATTGTATAATTAGTTATTATTTATAATTATATTTTATTTGTATTTGAATGTTAATAAACAATTTATCAATCAGAATTTCATCATTTATATTTGACCTAGGAAACTACCCAATTGTACCTTGTACCTACAAGCCAATAAGGCTTTATTTTCGATGCAGGCTGTACTCGATGACAGAAATATCGCCGTCGGCAGCGAAGTAACGATGCGATAGGCGAAAGCTTTTAAGAGATGAGCTAAACCTGCGTTACATCAACCCCGCTCCGGTGGGTCGGTGAAGCGCTTTTGCGACAAATTACGTCATCAATGGAACGAGTGACGTCATGACGTATTGTGATGATTGACTTTGTATTGTTATGAGCTGGGATTTCAGGTGCGTGTGAAAGTTACGGAATTGGGTTTCGGGATTGGAAGTAAACTCACTGAGTCCAAGAAGAAACGAATGTATTTACTATACACACAGTACAGCCTTCGCACAGGGCTTCGCGGTATAACTCCGTCACCATCACTTCACTTTACTTTACGACTCTCGAACACAGCACGAAACACTACACTAACACTGCACTTGACACTACACTTGTCACTGCTTCACTTCTACTTTTCCTCTTCTTTCTCTTGCTCCAATCACTGTTAAAAAACTGAACTGGGTCTTCTTGCTCTTGCCGCTACTTATATACCCTATACGAAAGTGTGTTTCGGGATTGGAAGCAAACTCACTTAGTCCAAGAAGAAACGAATTTATTCACTATACACACGGTACAGCCTTCGCAAAGGGCTTCGCGGTATAACTCCGTCACCATCACTTCACTTTACGGCTTTCGCACACAGCACGAAATACTACACTAACACTGCGCTTAACACTGCACTTGGCACTACACTTGTCACTGCTTCAATTCCTCTTTTTCTTTACTTACAGTTTTCCACTTCTTTTACTTGCTCCGATCACTGTTAAAAAACTGAACTGGCTCTTCCTGCTCTTGCCATTCCTTCGCATAATCTCGGGTGAAATCTCCTAGTAAAGAAAAACAAGGACGCTGCTATGCGCCAGAAAAAGATGCCGTTAAAAGGATGAATTTACGTTGATATTCCGGAAGACTCTGGTTGCGTAGTTTATGTCATTGTCAATCCGTCACCGTATGTACGTACGTACAGGATCGTATGTCAGGATCGAAGCCAATGGTATTCCATAGTCTCTGCTTACCCCGGTGGGAAATAAGCGTGTGTATGTACGAAACTCTTTGACCAGTGCGTGTTGCCAGTGATGACCTATGGCAGTGAGACGTGGCCGCTTACTATGGGTCTCGTGAGGAGGCTCGGTGTTGCTCAGCGGGCAATGGAGAGAGCTATGCTCGGTATTTCCCTGCTCGATCGAATCAGAAATGAGGAGATCCGCAGGAGAACTAAAGTCACCGACATGGATGCGGGCAGCGCAGGACCGATCGTCGTGGAGATCGTACGGCTGATGATGATGATGTATGTAAGATCTTATCTGTATCACATGGGGTTACTTATAAAAATATGAGGATGCTGGACTCAAACGACATTTAAGTTACGCAATTCATTGTTGAACGAAGAGTAAACACACTAAAAATAAATAAATACTGTCGTTCTATCGTACACCGGCTTGCTTTTCAAACAAAGAGCGCCAGTTCGAACCCTGGTATCGGTTTTATACCACTAACTAACAGTCAGTTAAGCATTATAGACGGCGATACGGCTCACCACCTATCACATTGGTCTAACAGAAAGCTCAGGCAGGTGTGGGCATTTAGTTCATCTTGCGATGGATACCTCTGACTTCCCCTCTCTCTCTATTTAAGAGCTGCGCTCTTGTCGGTGGAGTAACCGCCATTCCTCTCTTCTTCCCGCCAAAACCTTTACCTCCCGATACGACACGACCTGCACCTTCTCTTTTATTTGTTTCATAAATGTTATCCTAGGTCTACCCCTTCCTCAATCCCCAATCTGACTTCCCCAATTAGGATATAGTCGTGAATTAACGTTATGCTATTATGAACGAAAATGGCTCCTAAACGTAATACCAAGTCTTGCCCAAAGATGTTGTCAAGTATCTATTATGTCTAATCGACATCCTCAAAAGGTCCTGAATCGCCTGTTAAGAATTGTTTATGAATGCTACATATAAAATAAGTAATGTAAAGTTGTACAGAATCACCTTGCAAAATTGATCATCTCCTTTACCTATGTTTTTTGTATCTGATTTGAAAGCATATTCAACTATAATGTATAATATATGATTACTTTGCTATCTATATTGATTCTCTTTATTTTGACCAGAATAACTGTAAGTGGAAGATGTAACTGTAATTAAAACACATAATAACGAGTTCTTACCACACGGGTGACGGGTTCATATCCCTACTTTAAACGCGGTAAGAACCCGTTATTATGTGTTTTAATTATGATAATAACCGCGTAAACTTAAAACAATGTATAGATGTAATTGTGCCTGGGTGTAATAAAAAGGGGCATCATTTATACTTCTTGCAATGAAAATGTTATCATTGGTGAAAGTTCGAGCAACCACCGACACGGTTTGACAGGACTAAAATTAGCTCTATCCCTTTCTTGCACTTATTGTAAGTGCAGGACGGCACTCATTTGGGAGCTGTCGAACTGAATTTGGGTTGGGTTTGTGTGCACCCGAATGGACACCAATGTATTTTATTTTATTTCGTGTCATTTCATTTTTATTAATAATATTACTTTTATTTGATTTTATATATACTCGTAATTTAATTTTAATTTATCTAATGTAATCTGATGTACTTATACTTATAATTGTGTGTTAGGGATGAGGTCAAAACTAGATGGCGCTGCTGTAGCATCGCCGACCCCAAGTGACAGCTAGTTGGCCAACCGATCATCGAATGTGGCCAACCCTAGGCCACATGGAAGTGGGAGCCGAGCGCGGCACTCACTTTGACTCGACACGTGCTACGGAGTGGTTGTGCGAACTTCTTAGCGCGGAATATTGTAGTTCGGTGACGTCATAAATTCAATAATTTGTAAATGGTTAATTTTCATTAAAATATTTTCTAATTTGTTCCCGAGCATTTATTTATTTGAATTAATTTAGTTGTTTTGCCAACATAATTATGGATATTAATCTGAAATAAATAATTTGAATTGAATTGAATTGAATATACCCAAAAACAAAGATTACAGATGCATATGTCTGTTATCCATGAAATAAGAAGGTTAAACGAAGGAAAAACTGTACAGCGCCATCTATATTGTTTTTGTGGAAAGTAGCCTGGAAAGTCCCTGATTATAATTTTGCATTTTCATAAACACGATTGATAAAAAAAATAAGTTTGATTAATATTGTTTTATATATATGATTGATAAATTTGTGTGTAATAATGAGCTTTATTATTATTGATAATTAAAAAAAAAAAATTCATAAAAGGACATTATTTTATGGGCCAAGTGATAAATATAGGAAGCCGGGGAATAAGGGCAAAGTTAAGTGGAATATAATGAGAGATTCAGCGGACATGTTCATGTTTCTAATTAGACGGGGATCTAGTGACATCATAAATCATAAAACGGACGTCATAATTTACGTAAGTATATTTGATTCCCTTGCAATTGGGTCGTGTACTAAGTTCAAAATAAATTATGAGATTCTGATTACTAAATAAAGAATTTGTCGTTTTTTTATTTAAGTTACCTATTTTTGAATTTTATAGAAAACGTAATAAGAAAGAAAGAAAGAAAGTATTACAAACACGGTAGGAAAAAAAATTACACAAAATCACATATTAACAGAAACGTAAAAGGAACAGAAAAATAATAATAGAATACAAAATATTAAATTAATATTTGTTTTATTTTATTTATTATTATTTTTAAAAATTTATTTTATTTATATTACATATAAATATATTTTATATATTATTATATTAATAATAAGTACGACACTTTATCAGGTTTTTCTATGACGTCACAGTGTGCTTTTTCATACAAATTCCATAGTAATTTCGTATTTTGATGTCTATTAGTTGGAAACTAGCCTATTTCTCCTACTACCCTGACAATTAGAATGTGATATTTTCACATGCGTAGTTCGTAAATATGCAATGCACGCATCCCTTAACTATTTTTAAGGGTCACTGACCGTTCTCATCAACGTTGGTGTCAGTACTATTAACCCCCCGAAGGCCCTTGATATGGCTTATGTAACGACTGTACACTTAATTAAGTAAATGGTCTTCTTCATCTTCAATCGTGTGGGTTGTGAAGTGGAGTACCAACCCCATCGTCCCAGTTGTCAGGAATACTATTGAGCCGCCAAAAGCCCATGACATGGCTCATGTAACGATTACTAACTTAGCTACATTAGTATGTAGTAGTCGGGACCAACAGCGTAACGTGCCTTCTGAAGCACGGATCATCTTACTTTCGGACAATTAGGTGATCAGCCTGTATGGTCCTAACCAAACTGGGGATCACAAAGTGATTTCTGTGATATGTCTCCACCGGGACTTGAACTCGGGATATCCGGATCGTGAGCCGAACGTTCAAACCACTGGATCACGGAGGCCGTCAAGTAAATATTAACCGACCGATTGCTTAAAGTGCCTTTTGAAACACTGATCACTTACGTTCAGACAGCTGAGTGATTTGATTACCCTGCAATGTTCTGACCAAACTAACCAAACATAGTGATTTTTATGATTATGTCCCCACCAGGATTCAAACCCCGGAACTCGAACCGGGAACGCCCAACTACTACACTACGGAGGCCATTAAAGTGTTCCTGGAAGTTGTCTACCGATTACATGTTTTTCCGCCCGCCCCGATAGGGATAAATGGGCGTGAGTTGTATCCGACTTATTTATTTACTTACTTACAGTAGTACCAATGCTGGCAGATGGCAAAATAATGTAATAACAAGCCAAGCGATACCAAATTGAATAAGCCTCACTGCGGTATATTACGACTTGCCAAACAAGATCCTACGAATCAGGTCTAACGGTCTATCTAATTTATTTATTAGTCGTGACGTTATCATGAGCATCGGCTCAACAAACAGTTTACGGAAGAACATAGCTTTCTTAACGTCATTATTTAGTCCAATTTACAAAATTAGGCTGATAAATGCGTTTAAATTACCGTTTTTGAAAGCACTGCGCGCGCCGTAGCCGCGTAGCAAACCAGCTACATTCAGTCTACGCGGGTCCGTCGTAGCAGACGCTACGCGCCGGTTACTAAAACGCGGTTCCGCTCGAACGCAAAAGTGACAGTTGTTTTTTTGTGAAAGATTTTGTGTTTGTGCTGTGATTTGTGACTGTGACATTAAATCTGAGGTAAGATTACATTAAATTATTTAATGTAATATAATTTTATATTTTCTAGTATGTAATATCATACGATTTACAAAGTAATGTCGGTCATTTCCTTTGACAGTTTATTTTGATAGGGGATTGAGGGGCCTGAAATAATATTATTGCTTGTATAAAGGGAGATCTGAGGTAGAAAATCTCTTGAAGACTTTTTTATTATAATAAAATGTTTAAGAAATAAATTGTCCACAAAATACATAACGTATTCCGCATTATATACGTATTCGCAATTATATTTAAGTACTTAAAATCTGCTACAATTTATTTATTATTAGACAATATAATTACACTGGACAACAAAATTGCAATTTTTGCCTGATGATTGACTTTTGATGCATGATGTTTGTTAATTTGATGTCGCTGATTCTAAATATACCCTCATTTTTTTTTGTAACAGCTCTTGTTTACGATTTATAGCATTCACTCAAAATTCGCTAAGTTTCAGTCTTAATTTGCAAACAATAAAAAAAATATTAATATTTTAATACAATTTGAAATGGCATCATCAAGTCGAGTGTGATTAAATGATCCAAATCATTTTTGCTTTATTTGCGGAGAGTATTATGTTTAAATAATACCGTTTAAATGTGACAGCGTTCGTTAATAAGGCTTAGAAAAATTACTTTGGACACCCTATGAATTAAAAAAAAAAGCCTTGGATTCCGCAAAAGGTATGTAAAACGTGCGTTGAGTTTATACGTTTGTGGACAAATAAGAAAAGAAACAGATTTAGGTACGAAAGTGCTATAATCTGGGACAAACCCGTAAACCACTTGGACGACTGCTATTTTTGTTTGGTGAACATAACTGGCATTAACCGAAAAAATCATAAAAAATGGGAATATCCATGTATTCGGACGGCGTGTAGACGTATCTTGAGCCCTAAGATGCCACCTGAACCTCAAGCTGATGCTTCACCACAGGAGCCAATGGATTTTGAGGCGAAATCGAGTGCAGAGAAGATAAAACCAGGCAATTTTGATCGGTCTCAGATAAGATCATTAATAAATGACTCAAATTTTACGGATATTATGACAGAAAATGAGAAAAACGCATGAAATGAGTTTGTTTGGGTCGTCCAAAATTTTTTAGGAAACAAGAAAGTTCAGATTACTCTCAACATATTGAACAATTAATGACTAACTTTCAAAGGCTTGGATGTAACATGAGCATCAAGTTACACTTTCTTCACAACCACCTGGACTATTTTCCTGCCAATCTTGGGGATCTAAGTGAAGAACAGGGCGAACGATTCCACCAGGACCTTCGTACGATGGAGGAACGCTATCAAGGCTACTGAAACGCGCACATGATGGCTGACTATTGTTGGAGCATCCAGAACGCCTCTCTGGCTTCATCTTCAGCAAGGAAGTCCAAAAAATTAAAGTTTTTTCAAATTAATTACGAAATAAAGTAGGATCATCTTTAAAATATTGTGTTTTATTGTTAAAGGACCCATATGCCATATTTTTTTAACTAGAGCTGATAGAGAAATTTTAGTCACAGATTTTAAATTGTCTTTAAAAATTGACTTTATATCATGTATCGGAACCCAATCATCAGAAATGCTGTTGTGCAGTGTTATTGTACAATTTTGGAAATAATTCGTGACCTATTTCATCTTGTTAATTTCAATTTCATAATAATAAAGTTTCATTTAAAAATTCAAACTCGTCACGTAAATAGCCATGATTCACGCTCGTAATCCTTAGCGGGATGAGCAGAGCTAAAAGTCTAGAGAAACACCACTTTAATTAAGTTTATTATCTTCTTCTATCTTCTATCGAGTGGGTTATGAAGTGGATACCAACCCCATCCACCCTGGTGTCACGGTTACTAATTATTTAATTAATTATTTTTAAAAAATACTATGGTTTAACAAAATTACGTTTTTTTTTCAAACTATTTGTATTACCTATTTACTTTACTAACTATTCTTGGTATTGAAGTCCTATGATGAATATGATACAGCAACGATGACTATGATGACTATGATTATACTCCTGTCCTATGATGATTCATCATATTCATTGTAATGGTTGATGAGGCTGGTATTCCACCTCACAGCCCACACGATAAGAAGAAGATTGTAGTGGTTCACCGTTTGGTGAGAGGTAGGGTAAGAAAAAGAGGACAAGTTTTGCGATATGCTCATCTTCTTCTCACGTGTGGGTTTTGGGATGAATGACCGATGCCATCAATCCTGGCTCCAGGGTTACTAGTGAGCTGCCAAAGGTTTCTGACATTTATCATGTCCAGTACATACTTACTTAAGTAAATAGTAGCCGGAACCGTTAGCTTCACGTGGTACGCTCTCCAAAGACTCAATCATCCTACTTTTAAAATTACATTAGTGACTCATCTCCCTAGCTCCTGGTTTTCACAGGGTCCGCTTACCTAACCAGAATATTTAACAGGTCCGGTTTTTTGCAGAAGCGACTGCCGTTCTGACCTTCCAACTGCAAAAGGAAAACCAGCTCAACACAGGTTAGGTCACATCCCTCCGGAAATGCATTTCTCGGGAATGTGGCTTTCCTCACGATGTTTTCTTTCACCGCTGACCACGTGGAAATCATTTAAACATGAATTTAAAAACAAATTCGACAATCATTGGTAAATCCAAAAGGCCTGTGCTGTATTTGAACCTGCGACCTCATAGTGAGAGGCAAGTGTTCACACCATCACCAACTAGACTAAAACGGCTCAAAAAAATCGTACTAGTGACTACAACGTGTTTTTTCTGATGTATCCTTAACGGGACTCGAACCCAAAAACCCCCAGATCGTGGCCCCAACGCTCATCCACTCTTTTTCTTATCGTGTGCGTTGTGAGGTGGAATACCAGTCTCATCAACCCTGGTGTCAGGGTTATGATTGAGCCGCCAAAGGCCCCTGACATGGCTCATGACGTAACGATTACTCACTTACATCGGTAAATAGTAACCGGGACCAACTGCTTAACGTGCCTTCCGAAGCACGAATCAACTTACTTTCGGACAATCAGGACTCATCCACTGGACCACTGTTTTTTTCTTATTCGTCAGAAAAGTGAAATTAATAAAATTAACTTCCCTGATGTCCTAAGGTTAAAGAGTACCTATAGTTAATTTGTATAAGGTCGTTTCTCTCATTAATTTTAGAAAGGTCATAAAAAAGAGGCAAATTTATAAAGCGTAATCAAAAGTAACTGTGTGTTTATTCAAAATGAATCCAATCTCTTTTCTGCGTTTTAAGAAAAATAAAATAATGTAAAGTCTTTTTCTATCCTTCGGGTACAAACATCACCACATTTGAAGTGATCCCTGGAGGTGCGTCATAGCCACGGTTTTACACTGTTTATGGTTTAAACAGAAATTGCTTTCTCTTAAATAATTCCTTTCTTTTACATAACATAACATAGCATTATTAACGGGCTCCATGGTCCAGTACTTAAGCGTTGTGCTCACGATCTGGAGGTTCCGGGTTCGAATCCTGATGGGGGCTAATCACAAAAAACACTTTGTGATCCCTAGTTTGGTTAAGACATTATAGGCTGATCACCTGATTATCCAAAAAGTAAGATGATCCGTGCTTCAGAAGGCACGTTAAGCCGTTGGTCCCAGTTACTACTTACTGATTTAGAATAGAATAGAATAACTTTATTCCCAAAACAGTGCAGTACAATAGTAGAGAAGATAAAGATAAGTATACAAATCAAAAATATTTAAATAAGTAGTCGTTACATGAGCCATGTCAGGGGCCTTTGGCGGCTCAATAATAACCCTGACACCATGGTTGATGTGGTTGGTAATCCACCTCATAACCCACACGGTAGAAGAAGAGAACACTAATATCCAATCCAGCACATGCCCAAACTAATAATTGTCGAATTTGTTTTCGAATTCATGTTTGGATCATAATGATTATCACGTGCTCAGCGGTGAAGGAAAACATCGTGAGGAAACCCACATTCCCGAGAAATGTGTTTTGGAGATATATGACGTAACCTTCGCAGATTGGAAGGTCAGACAGGCAGTCGTTTCCGTAAAAAACCTGACCACATCAAAAAATCTTCAAGTTGGGTAAGCGGACCTTGTGAAAAAAAACGGGATAATGCTGAGGAGGTCAGATGATGATGAATAAAAAAATATTTATACCCTGCTACCGGCTAATATACAACGAAACTACGCAAACCCAACGAATCAAGGGTTGTTCGTAATAAGATTGATGACGTATTTTCGTGAGGTGGCTGGCAAACGTTGTCCCTCACAATTAATCATTTACTTGTCACCTGCCCCGAGCAAACAGAAAACCTATGCAGTACTCGTAAAGGTGCTGGACAAACATAGATTATATACCCTACTCTGGGACTGTTTTTTGTACAGCCTTAAAGATGTACAAAAACAGTCCCAAAGTAGGGTATATAATAAATATAATGATAGAGAACATACATACATAAACTTACATCTATATCCATAAAATCAGAATCATTAATTCAACGTAATTATCATGGATAAACTTGTTGTAAGGCACTTTAAGATTTTTGAATCTATGTCATTTCGCAACGTGTTATGACTCAGAAGAAGAAATGACAAGAAACTGCAACAGCAAAACATCTTTTAAATCATTGTAGGTATATATGACATGTTATTTAATAACTAGAGGAACACATTACCAGGCATATTTTTTACACATTATTTATATCATTAATCATTTTTACATAAAGTGAGCTACACATGAGCCGTAAGTTTATTTCCTGACAAATTCAAAATATTATCTGGTATTTTATTGTAAAAACGTATATAATGTATATAACCCCAAAGAAGATGAATTTAATTTAATTAATGTAGAATTTTGAATAGCAATTTTATCCCAATTGAGGTAGTCATAGGTACATTCATCGCAAGATTGCAACCGTATTTCTTATTCGTAATAACCGTATTTCGTATTTTCGTATCGTTTTACGAAAGAAAAATCCAATATGGTCGACGCGCTTATCACCTGTAATCATATTATGGTTCCTGACATCCGTCTTAGGACTTCAAAAAGAGGAAACAAATATAGTCACACCTGGCACCAACTTTACCTTAAAATTCCTAAATTATGCGTTTAGGCCCGTGCTGGATTCGAACCTGCGACCTCATAGTGAAAGTCAGGCATTCTTCTAACTGGGCTATCATGGCGCCACTTGAATATTACATATTTTTCCCCCAAAAATGCTTCAAAGAGGAACCGAAAATTTTAGATAGTTTCTAGAACATTCAAGAATCTACGCTGAGATCTTCAAGCAATAACCGAAGATACAGTCGCACTCGAAACTCATGATCACGTAAGAGAATACAGTTTTAGTACTAGCAACGTATGAACATCACACGCTGTACGATCACGAGTACTAATATGTTTACACTTTGCAACCATGTCACATTAACTTTTTTGACAATTTAAACCGTAAGCCTCATTAAATATAAAATATGATAGTGCGACAGGGTTCTAAAGTGGGTACATGATATTGCTCATGATAATATACATTCTCAGGATCCGTGAAATTTTAATCTTATTGCGATCTACTTTAGGTCCTAAACTGAACTGATCCTTTTACTCGACCAGGAGACTTGAGTTTATGAAGAAGAGATCAACCGAGTTGAATCTAAATTATATAAAAGGAGAAACTGACTGACTGACATATCAACGCACAGCCTTAACAGCTAAACGTAGGCACTTGAAATTTGGAAGGGACGTAGCTTAGGTACCGTAGAGGTGCACTAAGAAAGGAATTCCCGAAATTCCCACGGGAATGGGAATTAGCGGGAAAATCCTTTTGTATGAAAAATCTAAACCACTTAAGTTAGACGCTTGAAATTTGGCATGCAGGTACCTTAGTAAACTTAAAGCTTAGTTGCAACAGGATATTGCAAAATTCCCACGGAAACGGGAATTAGCAGGAAAAAAACATTTGTATGAAAAAATCTCCATCCATCTTTGGAATTCGTATCAACAGTGGCTGCAAGTTGTCTTTGATTACTTGTGGCTCTGCCCACCCCATTAGGGATTAAGGGCGTGAGTTTATGTATGTATGTATGTATGTATGAAAAAATCTAAACCGCGTAAGATACGAGTAGATGTTTATAATCTAGCATGCATGCATACCTTAGTAAATATAAAGTTTAGTTATGGCTGCATTTTGAAAAATAGGAGTTAGCGGGAAATAAATGTTATATCAAAAAAATCTAAACTGCATAAGTTAGATACTTGACATTTGACATGCACTCCCACACACACAAAGATCTCTATTTTATAACACGCCACGCGGACGAAGTCGCGGGCAAAAGCTAGTGATCAATATAGTGCGAGCATTTTTTAAGTACATGTCACGTGGTTTCCAGGATTTGTGTCCGGTCAATGGCAACAGGCTCGCCCCCTATTAGGAGTAGGGTTATATGCCTACCCCATTCAGGATACAGGCGTGATGCTTATGTGTTGTTTAAATTGTGACTTTAATTAAAATATAAACCGAATAGATAATTAACTTTCTCACAATCTTACGTTGCTGCCATGCCATGATAAAAAATGGTTATAGACTCATTTTTCTGAGTGCTTCCTACAGTTTTGAAATTTAGGATTATTGTATTATTGGAATCGTTTGAAAATAAATTAACATAACATTATAATTGTGTTGTATTTCGGCAGCGATATTTTTTTCTCAGTCCGCTGTTGAACAGAATCTTCCACAACATCGTCGTCCAATTATGAGTTTTCCATTTAGCAACTTTATTACAGTAACAGTTGCTATGAATTCACAAAACTTTTCCAACCTGTGACGTAATATTTATACGACTGAAATGGAAATCCTATAATCCACTCGAAACAAGCTGGAAATTTTGCTAACTGGATTTATTTTATTTACTTTCGAGTAATTTCAATTCAATCGTATTTACATTACATGTATATATCGAATGTAAACATTACAAACAAACATTTCGTGTATGTAATGTAAATCTAAATAATCAAATGTAAAAAGCAAAAAGAAACGAATTTTTCAGCTTATTTCGAGGCGGTTGTGTCATCTGTTGAACTGAGAAAATAAAAAAGTAATTTAAAAAAATAAACTGACTTTAAAATCCTTGTCAATAAATAGTAAGAAATAATATCTTGTTGAATACAATGAAGGAATATAAGTTCTGAAGTCGACACTACCAGCACTATACGTTACCTGAAAATCCTGCAAATGCTCCACTGTGTTTGACCTATGACAACGGAAACATGCAGTTCGACCGTGCCGACTTCAGAATTAAAAATTAAACCGACTTAAAAATCAGTCGATTCAAAATTACTTCTTACTGTCGTTGGTCTAACAGAAAGCTCGCTGTGTGGATCTTAGTTCATCTTGCAATGGATGTACCTCTGATTACCCAATTGGGATGTAGTTATAAGCTATTTTAAAAAGTAAAAAAAAGCCAATACTTCAACTTGTTTAAGGACATCAGAAAAACATTCACAATTAAAGTACATTTTTGCATAAAGCTGAACCCACTTTGTGAGGTTGGAAGGGGCACAATTTACATGGATTATCATCTTAACCCGGGAGTGCAACGCATTAAAAGCAGCAAAAACAAGATAACGAACACAAGATGGGATCGTGAACAAACAAACACTCCCTCTGCTATATTGTACCGTTAGCAACGTCTCGACAATATATATGCGGCATCCGAGAACAAAGAAATAGTTCTCGTGTATTCGTTTTTTTTGCTTCTCGAGATAAATAGGTGTTACGAGGAGGTTTATAATGTAAACAGGTAGGTTTTTTGTAGGCGTTATAAGAAACAGAATCATTTATTCAACGTTATCATGGATAAACTTGTTGAAGGTCTATATAACATTTACGAATCTACGTCGTTTTGCAAGGTGTTATGGCTGAGGGGAACACAGCTTTTCAATCAGTGTTGGTATACATTACAAAGCATTTAATAACTAGAGAAACATATTTTTATCCTTAAAGTATTAATTATTCTTCGATTCGAGGTTGACTTCTTAATTAATATAGTTTAGTTTAAGTGTTAATTGTACATAATTTATTTTATTTTGAGTTCTGTTTATTTGTTTTAGTTTTATTTTAATTTAATTTGTTTTGTTTCATATTTTTCTAATATTTTTGTTTTGTTTATGGTGTAAATAAATTTTATTATTAATAATTTAAAAAAAAAATATTCTTTCTATTATAAACTTATTAACATAAAGTATGCTCCATCATCTTCTTAGTATTCTCCCGTTTTTCACAGGGTTTGCTGACCTAACCTGAAGATTTGACAGGACTACCTGTCTGACTTTTCAAGCCGCGAAGGAAAACCCTGGCCAATACAAATTAGGTCACATACTTCCGAAACGCATTTCTCGGGAATGTGGGTTTTCTCACGTTGTTTTTTTTTCATCGCTAAGAACGTGATAAAGTTCAAGTTCCAAATATAAACTCAAAAATAATTGTTTTAAGCTCGTGTTTGGATACGTAGAAATGAAATAAATTGCCTATTAGTACAAACACGCGTAATTATTATTCTCGCTTTTTGGTCGCAGTTTTAACATCAAAGTTACAATAAAACAGTAAATTACAGTCGTGTGCTAAAGTAATTGCTTACGTCACCCACGTGTTTCCAAATTGCGTTTGATTGCGACATTCTGTTTGTTAGGAACCCACCTTTCTTTCTATGCGGGAATTCAATAGCTCCTAACTAGCTCCGCAACATGTCGCTCTATCTTATTTTATTTATAATATTATTTCGGTCTCAACCCTGCAAATGATGTAAGTATGTGTACATATGTTACTGTAACACATACATACAAGTATTTTTTATATTATTTTTATATTCATCATCGTCAGTAGTTTTTTTTTTCTTGTACCTATTCTTCTTTTTTTTTGTTGTTGTAGTGTTGCCTGGCTGTAACTTTTCATACCTTTTGTTATTCCGTTAATTTTTTATTTATTTTTTTAAAACAAATTCTACATACATGTTAATTACATAAGTTGTGCACGTCTGTAATTGGTGCAAACACTAGTACTAGCCTTAAGAAAGTTATATTAATTGTTGTGTGTTTGTACTGTTGATGTGCCTAATAAATAAATAAATAAAAAATAAAAAAATCATCAGCCCATTAACGTTCCCACTGCTGGGGCACGGGACTTCCCTATGGATGGATAGGGAGATCGGGCTCTTAACGCATTATTACGACTATTAATTAAATAAGAAGCCTAATGCTTACTTAACAAGATCCTACTTCTAAGAATCCACTTCTAAGAATCTACAGAAATAGTTTAGTAACTTTCTTAAGTCTAGTCTAGACTTTTGCTAATGAAGTCTTTTAGCCTGTAATAATGATCTAGATAAAATATACTGTGATTTATGATCTTCGTTTTATATTCTGCTCTAGCAAGAGTAGGTTTAAGGTTCACGTTTGCGCGACCAATTCTGAATTATGGCGTTGTAAAGGCGTAGGCCCAGTGCGGTGCACAGAGAAGCTACGCACGTGTATTAAGTTTCGCTTTTCACCTTTTAATTTTATTTTAAGTCTTACCCGTCATTTTCTTATCTGCCGAAAAAAAAAGGGACAGATGACTGTCAGCAAGTTAATTTTAAAACGAATGCATCCCCCCAAAAAAGTAAATGAATGAATTGAATTGCCGCCTATTGTGCCTATGTTTTTATTCGTATGTTTATGTCCTTTGTATATGTCGTTGTGCAATATTTGTTTATAATATTATGTATTTTTTTTTACCTTTTTTTGCCCTTTGGGGCCCAGCGCCCATGGGAGCGCGTCAAGCGCCTCCCCCTCCGCCGAGGGCTGCCCGGAACACTTGGGGAGCCCTACAGCACGGGACCTATGTTGTGGACGGCGGTCCCCCGGCCACTGTCCACCGGTCCCCGTCAAGGCGGCGGTTGGTCGATTGCGACCAAGTACGCCCGTCGCCGCCATCCCGGTCGCCTGCGGCGAATCGGGAGCGAGTCGACAGAGTCTTCCCGCTCCCTCTCCGCCGTGTGTATTTTTTTTACCTAGCTAGTATAATAATAATCACTAACATAGTTTTAAGCGCATTGTTACTAACACTCTATGGACTTAAGTTGTCTGAAAATAAACAATTTTTATTTTTATTTTTTTATTTATAATAAAGTATTGTTGATTCAGCCTACTGCAATAAAGCCAGTGTCCGTGAATTGCAGTGGCACGTGCGTAGTCTCTTCGTGCTCCGTGCCGCACTATACATAGTCGTCTCGCGTACTCCAATAGAAACGTATGCCCACATTGTCAAACAAATTAATACACGCAGCTAAAATGCGCCGCGTGCCCGCGCCTTGACTCCCCAAACGTCGATTCCCGCTACGGCGAATTTATACAAGTTTCATAAAAAGTATTTCATTTGACTAAGTTGTCATCAAGTCTATTTAAATTATTTTCTGAAGCGTTATTTCCTTGTAACATAAAGGCGCTCCCTCACCGCGAGTATTCGCCTGTAATGTAATGTAACTGTCGACGCTGTAGTAGCTCGGTTTGATTGTTGTAGGGGTGTTGCTCGTCGTTTAAGGGATTGCTTAGAATATTACTTTTTCTAGCTCGTTTATTGCATTACATCACTCATTTTAGGTACTTAATGCCGATAGAATTTAGATCATGCACGATTGTAGATGGAAAAATAGAGAAATATATATACGATGTAGACGCTGAAACCGGAACGCAGTGTAAGTGACACCGTATGAAAAAAATAGGACTACTTACTTGATTGTACAAAAAATGATGGTTGTGTTGTCGAAAATATTTGATATGGTTGCACGTTGACGTGAACAGTAATATTTAATTTTTATTATTTGGGCTTAATCATTCTTAATACTGCATAGTTGCTCAGTAGCGGCTTTCTTCCTTCATTAATGTAATGCTCGAATCTACATTACATTACAAATGAATCCGCGATGTGAGGAAGCACCTTAAGAAGAATATTCAAAATTATTTTTACTGCGACATAAATACGGTTCATCGTACTTGCCCTTAGCTATTCTTTGATTGACTGCCTATTGACGCTTATTGTGTCCTAGTAGGTGTATTGTCATCTGAAGTGACGTTACGTTATCAGGCTCTCGGACTATTGTGTTGTGAGCGCGCCATTGTAAAACTGTGCAAAGAAAACGCGTGGTGATGCAAAAATACAGCTTCAAAATGACGCTTTTAGTAGTTAGGGGTGTGAGGGAGTAAGAAATAACATTTGTTGAATACAACAACTGTAAGTCGTTAAATTAAATAAAGTGATGCGAATGAGGTTAGCAGACTTTGCATTATAGGGTTGAATTACTCTTTTTTATGACGTCAGTTCAAAACGAAACTAAAGTATTGTTCGAATTTCGAACTAGTATTGGACATAGGTGGAGTAGGCATAGACCACGGGATTCCACTCACTATAATCCTGAAGGGAATGCAATCCCGATCTCGCGAGATCTCGTCTAATTTTTTCGGGATCAATCCCAAAGCATAAATGACGATATCCCATTCGAGATTGACGGGATTGGGCGAATCTCGTTGAGTAATACTTTTTGTTTTGATTGTGCTGATTTAAAAAAAAACTTAATTATTTTGTTAGTAATATTGAAGAATATAGGTTTTTGTTTCTTTTTTTTTTTCAAAAAAATATGTTTTTTGATTTTATTTACTTTACATTTTTTATGAACTAGACGAGATCCCGAAAGTTTCGGGATCTCGCAGGATTGCTTGCATTCCCTAATCCTGACACACCACTTTCGTTTCTTCCATTCTCATGAAGGTCTTCATGCATGCTTGGTTTAGAGTACTCGTGACCTGATCTTCCTTTACAACATTTTGGATTTGATCGCGGTAAGTTCGTTTAGAGGTGCTGATAAACTTAAGCATTTACTTGTAATGTTGTGCAAATGTTAGAATACGAGAAAAATGCGAGAACATTTTAGCGAGCATTCTATCGCGTGATCTTGCTCATGAAAATGTTCATAGCAATGTTTGTTCAATTCGACAAATATAACAACGGCGAATGCTCGATGTTCTGTTACAAGTGAATGCTCAAATCTATCAGCACCATGGGGCACGGGCCTTCCCTATGGATGGATAGGGAGATCGGGCCTTAAACCACAACGCGGGCCCAGTGCGGATTAGTGGTTATTAACGACTGCTAATGCAGCTGGGACCAACGGTTTAACGTGCCTTCCGAAGCACGGAGGAGCTCAAGATGAAAAATTTTTTTTTTGGTCACCCTTCCTATGACCGGTCTTTGCGAAAGTTGCTTAACTTCAACAATCGCAGACCGAGCGCGTTAACAGCTGCGCCGCGCCACCGAGCTCCTCCATACTAAAATTAGTGAGTAAGAAATCATTGTTACTTACTAACATCCTCGGTCCAAGTTACCCGTATTTTTATTTTTTTTATTAATTATAAACATGCTCGAGCTACATGACACAACACTACACCTATGATTGTAAGGACAATAACATTACTTTCCTCATTTATTCATTAGAGAATTCATTCACCTCCATCGTTTCATATTTCAGATTGACAGAGTCAATCGTTATGCATTGTTTCTCTTGCGCGCGTTATCTGGTTGCCGGCTCCCGGACTATGCTATTGTCTTCTAGTGACGAAACAGTTTGTGTCTGACGGCGTCTGTTCCATTGGCAGAGCTTTTTATCTTTTCAACTGTTTTTTGTGTCAAGCAGCAAGTTGGGAAAAGTTGTGGGTAAATAAAAGCTTTTTGAAAATAAATAAATTGACGTCGACTATAACGGCTCACGTGGTACTTAGATTTATTTTTAGTGGAAAAGTATTATTTTTGTTGTGATCTTGTAGATTTGTTTGCCGGATAATTAAGTACTTACAACTATCTACTTATTTAATAAACAAAAATCTATATAATTCTTAAAGTTAGCGTGAATTTAGAGGTAGAAATCACTGTCCTCACTCATGTAAATATCGTAACAATTACATAGTCCAATAAACTAAGTAATATAATATAAAAGTTCACGACTATATCTCGATTGGGGTTTGTTAGAGGTATAACCCCGCAAGAAGAATTAAATACCCACACCTCATCGAGCTTTCTGTTACTTAAATAAATAAATAATAATAATAAAAACGTTTTTTGCATGAATTCAGGTTAGGTATGTACCTACCAGCGGAGGAGCTCGGTGGCGCAGCGGTAAACGCGCTCGGTCTGCGATTGTTGAAGTTAAGCAACTTTCGCAAACGCCGGCCATAGGATGGGTGACCACAAAAAAAAAGTTTTCATCTCGAGCTCCTCCGTGCTTCGGAAGGCACGTTAAGCCGTTGATCCCGGCTGCATTAGCAGTCGTTAAAAACCATTAATCCGCACTGGGCCCGCGTGGTGGTTTAAGGCCCGATCTCCCTATTCATCCATAGGGAAGGCCCGTGCCCCAGCAGTGGGGACGTTAATGGGCTGATGATGTACCTACCAGAATAGGTATCTACCAGATTACAGTGCATAAAAATAGTAGGTATCACCAAATTCTACTTTTTCAAGTTTACACAATAAAAATTTTACACAAGAACGGACGTTACAAGCAAAAGCAAAATTATATTATATTTTATTAATTTTATATTATTGTTTTAGAGCATAATTAATTGGGTACCAGGGACATAGAAATAGGTAGAAAAAGAACAAGATAGCCATATTATAGTAGCCATATGATAGTGATATTTTTTTATAGCCAGTAATGGGGGACACGGCGGCGACGGCTCTTCTGCACACCAAACTAAATAAATAACTTGAATCTAAAAATTATTTGAAATTCGAAAGGTTGGAATCCTACCAGGAACACATAAGATTATAGAAGCTAGTTTTATTATTATAGACCACTTATCGCTGAATATAGTAAGCACCTTCGCAAAGATCGTTACAATTTACTACTATTGCCTTCCCAATAACGTTTACAGCAAACATTTGAGTACCAGGAGCACAGGAGTATGTATATATCCGCCACAATCGTTTCTTATCGTCGTAATTATAGGCACAACAAGACAATGGGGCGACAGCCGACGTTCAGCTAACGTGGCCACTCCACTTGGAACAGGGCGATGTTGTGTGTCAAGGAGCTTGTGTGGAAGGCTTAGAGGGATAGGTTTTTTAGGGTAATTAGTCTTGGTACTCATATACCTATATTACGGACGTTATGTTTTTTTTAAATCTACTAGTGTTGGCTGAATGAAGGCTCTACCCTTGCCTTTGCTTAGTTTGTATTAAAATTTTAACATTGACATTTTGAGGGTAAACAAACTACCTTTAGAGGTCACATGAAGGTCAAATAAATACACGATAATTGCTAAAATATACACCATCCGGCTGATTTCAAAATACACACAGCTAATTAAGACGAAATATCGAAATGTTTTTAGAATTAGTGTAACTTTTTTCCTTACGTAACGAATTTCTAATAATATAGAAGACTTCCTAAGATGGAGCAAACCGTATGGTGACAGATGATCCTCTTCCAAAATAATGGTCCATCATGTTAAAAGGACACACTTTTTACAATAAAATACCAGATAATATTATAAGATAATGATTAATTTAATTAAGGTATTAATTCTGTTTCTCTAGTTATTAAATAACTTGTTATGTATACTATATGGATTTAAAAGATGTGTTGCTGTTGCAGTTTCTTGTCATTTCTTCTCCTCAGCCATAACACCTTGCAAGATTCAAAAATGTTAAATTGACCTTCAACAACTTTATCTATGATATATTGGCCAACATAAAAATTTGGGAGCTATTTTATATTTCTGCCTAAAATTGATGTGTTCCATAAATGATATGCCCGTCGATTACCCGTCTCTTTCCTTTTCGTCGGAAAAGAATATGACAGGTATAACTTAAAATAAAATTCGATGGTGTGTACTGGAATCGGCAGGAACGCCAATAAGTTATGTTAAAAAAAGAAAAGTATAACAAGATAAAACCTCCATTATTCAACGCTTAAGTTATAAAATCGCTTAGCTATCGCTTCCCGCTGTCCTCATAGCCTATACCCGAGACATCTTCCAGAAACAATAGCCTAGAGATGGTTGATAGAGCACAGGGGTCGTTATCAAATATCTTTAATATTAGTTACAACGAGTTATCAGAATAGGGACGCCGATAGTATCTTCATTCACTATTCTAAGACTATTGTCTAAAATTTATTTCCTTTGCTTTCTATTTGAGTGGAGGTATTCAGTATCGAAGACTTGGGTTTGTAAGTTGTACGGGTCTTGGCCTAAAGGTTATAAATTGCTTGTAATTATTGTGATAATATTGGGAAACGGATCCAGTGGAATTGAGGTCTGATAAAGAGGTTCGCACCCACTTTGCACGCGTTTGTTTAACGTGTTAAGTACGTTTGTTTTGTATAGTCAATACTTGATTCCCTCATTCAGCGCTTATCGCTATCGACCCACTAGGGTCGATTAATTCTTTCAAATATTTTTCCTCTCAGACGACGCCCTGAGCCGAGGTTCGCGCCCAACTGGGCACCCTCAGGCCTGTTGTCTTAAACGTTGTACCGGGTGAGAGCCTTCAGCGCTCCCCATTTGTCCGGCCAAGTAGTTAATGCCATCTGCGGCAAATCTACAATAAGTCACGTCAAAAAAAAAAACTTGATAGTTAAGATATTTTTTCTGTAATCAAGTAATACGGTGCGGTACATAACGGTATTAGTAAGGTTCGAACCCCGATATTGGACTTGCCCCAATGATTTATTAATTCATATTAAGTGTAGTTTTTACTCACCGCAATATGAACTAAGTACCCACACCTCACCGAACTTTTATTTATTATCCAAATATGAATTCGAAAACAAACTTGAGCCTAAGCTGGATTCGAACGGATGCAAGCGTTCTGCCAACTGGGCTACACGGCTCTGTAGCTTCCCTTCTATGATGTTTTTTATAACATACAGGGTGTTAGTGACATCATAACGAAAACTTTGAGGGGTGATTGAGGCCATGATTCTGAGATGATATCAAGTGGAATTTTCCGTCGCAAAAGTATGGAACTGAAAATAATTAAAAAAAACACAAAAATTTTCATGAATATTCAGACTGAAAATTTCACTTGATATTAACTCAGAATCATGGTCTGAACCATGCCCCTCAGTATTCGTTACGGTGTCACTAACACCCATACCTACTTGTATGGCTACCGTATGTACTTGTGCGGGGTGTAAGTGACATCGTAACGAATACTGAGGGGAATGATTCAGCTGATTATTTGAGTTAATATCAAGTGGAATTTTCCATCGCAAAGTATAGAATTGAAAATAATTTAAAAAAACTAAAAAAAATCATGAATTTTGCGACGAAAAATTCCACCTGATATTAACTCAGAATCATGGTCTGAATCATTCCCCTGAGTATTCGTTACGATGTCACTAAAAATAAAAATATAATGAATTTATTATATAAGTAGAGCAATGATATGATATCATTTATACTATAAACTGTACAACATTTTAACGAAGTCATAACCTTTAAAAACAGAAAGCTGCCATTTGTCGCGGCGTCGCTTGTACAGCAGGACTGCTGCATTGAGCACAAATAATGTCTTTTGTGTCGATAGCGTTTTGTCGTTGTCGACACTCTTTATCTGTTCGCGACTTTGTTGCGATTCGCGATCGTGAGTTTGTCGTGGTTTTTATTATTTAACTTTGAGAAATGTTTCCGTGATATCCGAGTGGCAGAATGCGAGACTGGTATTGAATGGCGCTGGCTTAGATCCCTGTAAATACATTTCTGATACTATATTTTAACTTGGTGTCTACTTACGAATGCATCCACGTTTAGTTATCGCGACACCTATCACATTTTTGACGTTGGAATGTTCTCTACCCATGATGAACGTGTATGTAAGGGTGGCGTTCTAGGTGTGATGGTTGAGTGGTGTGCTGGTAATTAAACGACCACATAAAGTAATATTTTAAAGTTTATTGTTTTTTTTTACTTATTCACACATTTTACACTTTTATTATTATTATTTTACTAGCTTTTGCCCGCGACTTCGTCCGCGTGGCGTAATATATAAGAGAGAGATCTTTGTGTGTGTGGGAGTGCATATCAAATTTCAAGCATCTAACTTATGCAATTTAGATTTTTTCATACAATTTTTTTCCCAATAACTCCCATTTTTCAAAATACAGCCAAAAATAAACTTTATTTTTACTAAGGTATGCATGCATGCAATCGATTGATTGAATTGATTTTTTTTTAATTGATTGTTCATTGAGTTTTAATTTTAATACACACTTCCTCTCTTCCCTTCAACGTTGCTGTGCCCTACAGGGTCCATGTTTTAGTTCCTATGCCTATGTAACACCCCATTGTACTACATGGAATGCAATAAATAATTTAATTGAATTGAATTGAAAACATCTATCTTACGCGGTTTCGATTTTTTCATACAAATGTTTTTTTCCCGCTAACTCCCGTTTCCGTGGGAATTTTGCAATATCCTGTTGCAAATAAGCTTTAAGTTAACTAAGGTACCTGCATGCCAAATTTCAAGCGTCTAACTTAAGCGGTTTAGATTTTTCATACAAAAGGATTTTCCCGCTAATTTCCGTTCCCGTGGGAATTCCGGGAATTCCTTTCTTAGTGCACCTCTACGGTACCTAAGCTATGTTCCTTTCAAATTTCAAATGCCTACGTTTAGCCGTTCAGGCTATGCGTTGATGTGTCAGTCACTGAGTCTGTCAGTTTCTCCTTTTATTTAGATTTGATTTTTTCATACAAATGTTTTTTCCCGCTAACTACCGTTCCCGTGGGAATTTTGTAATATCCTGTTGCAACTAAGCTTTAAGTTTACTAAAGTACCTGCATGCCAAATTTCAAACGTCTAACTTGAGTGGTTTAGATTTTTCATACAAAAGGATTTTCCCGCTAATTCCCGTTCCCGTGGGAATTTCGGGAATTCCTTTCTTAGTGCACCTCTACGGTACCTAAGGTATCTGCATGCCAAATTTCAAACGTCTAACTTGAGTGGTTTAGATTTTTCATACAAAAGGATTTTTCCGCTAATTCCCGTTCCCGTGGGAATTTCGGGAATTCCTTTCTTAGTACACCTCTACGGTATCTAAGGTACTTGCATGACAAATTTCAAACATCTAACTTGAATGGTTTAGATTTTTCATACAAAAGGATTTTTCCGCTAATTCCCGTTCCCGTGGGAATTTCGGGAATTCCTGTCTTAGTACACCTCTACGGTATCTAAGGTACTTGCATGACAAATTTCAAACATCTAACTTGAATGGTTTAGATTTTTCATACAAAAGGATTTTCCCGCTAATTCCCGTTCCCGTGGGAATTTCGGGAATTCCTTTCTTAGTGCACCTCTACGGTACTTAAGGTATCTGCATGCCAAATTTCAAACGTCTAACTTGAGTGGTTTAGATTTTTCATACAAAAGGATTTTTCCGCTAATTCCCGTTCCCGTGGGAATTTCGGGAATTCCTTTCTTAGTACACCTCTACGGTATCTAAGGTACTTGCATGACAAATTTCAAACATCTAACTTGAATGGTTTAGATTTTTCATACAAAAGGATTTTTCCGCTAATTCCCGTTCCCGTGGGAATTTCGGGAATTCCTTTCTTAGTGCACCTCTACGGTATCTAAGGTACCTGCATGCCAAATTTCAAACGTCTAACTTGAGTGGTTTAGATTTTTCATACAAAAGGATTTCCCTTCACTACTCTGCTCCTATTGATTGTAGCGTGATGAAAAGTATACTATTACCTGTCCAGGAGTGTGAAGAATAATTGTACCAAGTTTCATTAAAATCCGTCCAGTAGTTTTTGTTTCTATAAGGAACATACAGACAGACAGACAGACAGACAGACAGACAGACAGACAAAAATTTTACTGATTGCATTTTTGGCATCAGTATCGATCACTTATCACCCCCTGATAGTTATTTTGAAAAAATATTTAATGTACAGAATTGACCTCTCTACAGATTTATTATAAGTATAGATAAATCACCATATTTTTTTAGTATTGTTTTAGATAAATTTTTAACACAAGAAAATATTGATTATGCATCCATTTTTGATGCCAATAAGGAAGAAGTCTTTTTTGTCTATGACAATACCTTTTTAATAGTAACAAAATCATAGACAGTTTTATATTTTGTTCGTGGTCCGAACAGTAAGTATTTTTAATATATTGTTTGTGTTATTTCTATTTGTTAGTGATGTACACGCCTATCTACCCTCTGTTAGTTTTTAAGTTTATCTCTTTCCCGGTCTGCTGGTAGAGATTTCTACTAGAAATAAGCTGAACCTATTGTCTGTCTTATGTTAGTTTAATTGATTTATATCCAGTTCTGTGTACAATAAACTATTAAATAAATAAAACCACAAGCCACAACTATATATTATATAAAGCACAAGCAAGCACATGAACGTCGGAGTTGAAGCAGTCGCCGTAGCCGAAATCGGCTGGATCGCACCATCATCATCATCAAATAAATAAATGAAATTTAATTTCTGATGAGAAAAAATATGCTTAAACTTAAAGAAGAACAAACGCAAACTGCAAACTTTACCTACCTTTTTTAAAGCGAAAAAAATGAATTATGATCGCGACGGATTTTAGACCTCCAGCTTTTTTAAATCAGTTAAACTAAAAATCACAAATACTTGTTAATGGTTTCTGCATTAAGGCAAAAGACTCGCGTTCTATTGTGCGTCGCGAAAGTACACTCACTGGTGTACTTATACACCCCTGCCTACCCCTTTGTGGATACAGGCGTGATGCTGTTTATGTAATGGTGCTATGTTTATTTAAAGTAAATGTATAAGCATACAAACAGCACATCCATTCCCTTAGTAAACACAGACACCCTCGACATGTATTTGTAGTACTAATTATGCACCAACCTAGTCCACAGATCAGTGCACACTAGACGCGTCCGGTACCGGTAGTAACGTACCCTCCGTACCGGTACAACACTCGACTTGGTTCAGTAACGAGGCGGACGGCTGAGTGGCTCTCACGTTAAAAATGCAAAGGAACGACCCAAGCGTTAGGAATGAGTGAGCATAAACGTAAACATGTTTGCGATTTATGCCTTGTATTTGTGCTTTAGGGGGAAACTGTCCTCTTCGACATGACGACCTAGGAATCATTTATAATGAATTTCAAACTACTTACATGCCATGCCATGCCATGTCAGGGGCGTTTGGCGGCTCAATAGTAACCCTGACACTAGGGGTTGGTGAGGTTGGTACTCCACTTCACAACCCACACGATAGAAGAAGAACTACTTACATGAATGCTATAAATTTACGCAACTTCAGGGCATAGTGTGTCAGTATTTAGTATTTTTTCTGCGTATAAATTTAAACGACTGATGAAAACGTTAGCAGGGCTAACATGCGTAATAGGCCACCAAAAAGGTTGGCGTCACTTTTGACTGCAAAAATCGGTCAAAAATTGCACTTTCGCCTGGTTTTTGCAGTCGAAACTGGTTGTGACCGGTTATGAGTTTTGACTGTAACACCGTTACACACGTTACCGGCGCAATACGGTAACGAAGCGCCGGATGAGTGACTCTCGCGTTAAAAATGTACGCGAGCGACCCGCGAACGTTCCGCGCGAGTCAACTGAACGGTTGAATGTCTCACGTCGCGACACTTGACACGGAATTTGATTCATAAACTATTCTCGCCTGTTTAGTACGGACAGTCTGTTTGAGATTATTCGTATACTAGCGACCCGCCTCGGCTTCGCTCGGGTGCAATGCTGAGGAAAAAATGACACACACAACACATTACGACACGACTAGCGTTAAAAAAAGCGGGATTTTTTCCCGTTTTTTTCAAATCCTTTCGTTTTTATACAAGTTTTATTCGAAAGTTTCAAGAAAAATTAATATGAAATATTTCATGTTTTTTATGAATAAAACGAAAAAAACCGGAAAAATACGAAAGAAACGGAAAAGTATTAATGTTTTTAGAAGAATATTTTTATTATATTTTGGAGGGTAGAATGTTTTTTTTCTTGTTTTGTTGTGATACGTTCATTCCGACCCACAGATACTTAGTTCATGTCACGCACGCACTACTCCAATCATTACATGTACCTAATTTTAGTAGTTAGGTACTTTTTAGTCTTATTGAATAGTTTTAACAATTCCCGTGCTAGTACGACACACACGACGCGTGCACACACACACGTGTTATTTACGACATTACATTAAAAACCTCAAAAATATCAGTATATCTCCACTATTTAATGGATGTTATTACACATATAAACCTTCCTTTTGAATCACTCTTAGTATTAAAAAAACCGTATCAAAATCCGTTGTGAAGTTTTAAAGATTTAAGCGTACAGGGATATAGGGACAGAAAAAGCGACTTTGTTTTATACTATGTAGTGAAGTCTATTTATTATGCTTTTATTATTATTATTTTTTAAATTTGTAATTCTTATTAATAAAATAATCACTCTGACCCGCTACTTTATATTATGTTCTTTGTCAGTTTGTCTCTCTTTAAATAATTGTAATTAAAATATGCTTAATAATAATTGTAAACAATACTATTCGATTGTCAAAATCATCGTACGTAATCCACTTAGATAAATTATTACTCATTGTTGAGTTAAAGCTCGCTTTTGTACGCTTTGACTGTTTTGGACCACAAAATTAATCAATATCTATGACTGTTTTAGTCTACTTAATGATTACCTAATTATGTACAATGTAGATGACTATTTTTGATGAAGTGGACAAATTGATGTAAATTACTGTTATATTTTTGTTACCTAAATGTATATGTTATGATGTGTAACATACAGTTATTTTTATAACATTACAAATTTTTTTTTTAGTTTTTTTTAATTGTTTTCAATTCTATACTTTTGCGATGGAAAAGTCCACTCGATATTAACTCAGAATAATTTCCCCAAAATAAAAATCACCCCTCTTAGTATTCGTCACGATGTCACTTACAACCCGTACAAGTGAATCCAGGTAGCCATACAAGTAGGTATGGGTGTTAGTGACAACCTAACGAATACTGAGGAGGATGGTTCAGACCATGATTCTGAGTTAATATCAAGTGAAATTGCTTGTCGGAAAATGCATGACAATTTTTGCTGTTTTTTTAAATTATTTTCAGTTCTATACTCTCGCGACGGAAAATTCCACTTGACATCAACTCAGAATCATGGTCTGAATCATCCCTCAAAGTTTTCGTTACGACGCCCTGTATATAAGTTAACAACACATTCAATCCAATGAACATTGAAGGACCCTCAGTGGACTGTTCAGTAGAAGCCTACGAGGATAACAATCGTTTTTCTTATAAGTGGAGAGTCAAATGCTTCAATGTTCACCCTTTTGATTCTGTAGTTTCACTCTACCAGTGGGTTCTTTTAAGCAAAGTACGTAATTGGTTGTTCTATTTTTTCATTGGTTGCTCTATACATTAGTGACACCGCAACGAAAACTTTGAGGGATTATTCAGGCCATGATTCTGAGTTTATATCAAGTGGAATTTACCGGCACAAAAGTATGGAACGGAAATTATATATTTTATTAATTATTATTATATAGAACTCAATAGTTCTCAGTTCTCCCACAAAAACAGCATAATCTTCAAAAAATATAATCTTAATTAAAATAAACTTCTAGGTATTTTACGTGTTGGAGGAAGTTGATTCATTAAGATTATTTTCTCTTATTGTAGTTGTGTCGTCCAAGCTAGTGTTTAAAATGAAATAGTTCGTACAAATACCTTCGGGTCGTGCCTTTGTACGCAAAGTATAATCGGGGACAAAGGCTGTATAGACGTACCTAGCTGCTAGTAGGTACTAACTTTGACACCCAACTGGGACTGTCCAAGTAAATTGGAATTTAGGTACAGCGGTCCAAATTTGAAATTGGACAAGTTCCGGCAAAGCAAGGTCGGTTAAATTTTGTCTAACAAAGTCTTTAATTTCGCTTTTAGTGTTTGGGAAAATATTTGTCGGTTTGAAATTAGGTAGATGACATGGAGGGTGGGGGGATACGATGCAAGAATCAATGGTAGTCGTTTCATCCAGACAACTCTAAAATCGAAAACCAGAGCGTAACACTGGAAAAAATCACTCACATGTCTAGTTTTCAATGTCATTAATACAAAATAAAATACTCTGCCCACCCCGTTAGGGATTGCGGTCGTAAGATTGTGTATTTATGTAAATAAATAAATCTTCTTTTGTCGTGTGCGTTGTTAGGTCAATGATCGACCTCATCATAACTGGTAGGGAGGGATATTGAGCCACCAAAGGCCACAGACGGATCAGAAGGATCACAAGGTGATTTTTGTGATATGTCCCCACCGGGATTCGAACCTGAGTCCACTTCTTCCTCAAACAGTCATAGACAGTTTTACAGTGGGTCACAGACATTCATAAATCACGGAGACTGTTCATTAAAAATCAAATGATACGAATTACAATCACTTCTAGTGACTCCATTTCTTCCTCAAACAGTCATAGAGTGACAGTTTTTACAACAGTAGGTCACAGACAGTTCTCTGGTTCAGTCCAGTTCATACCCAGACAATGGTCAGAACACAATAGTAAGACTGAACAAAACCTACCGCGTCCTTTGTGCGCACTTTATGAATTGTCTCTGAAACTCTATAACGAATGAACAAATTAAATTTTAAACTGTATTCAGATTCACTATTGTGGGTTAGTTATTGGCCCAACTTGCCTTATTAGGTTTCTTCGAGTTGTATCGCTTTATTGAGGAGTCCTAAGTAGTCTAACTAATGGAATACGTATTTGTATTAGCTTACAGGCTTCTTAAAAATATATTTACTATACATTACAATATAAATTGAGTGACAGAGTGAGAAACAGTGTGATAAGGGAAAGACGTGGTGTGAAAGACGATGTGACTTATAGTGACTAAGAGTGATAGAGTGAGAAACAGTGTGATAAGGGAGAGACGTGGTGTGAAAGACGATGTGACTTATATAGTGACTAAGATTGAGAAGGGGGATGTCCTTAGAAAATTAGCTTCCAAGATTCTTAAAAAAATATTTACTACACATTACAATATAAATTGAGTGATAGAGTGAGAAATAGTGTGATAAGGGAGAGCCGTGGTGTGAAAGACGATGTGACTTATATATATAGTGACTAAGATTGAGAAGGGAGATGTCCTTAGAAAAGGTTCAGTGCGATCTACTCTCAAGCGAAACGATTGATGAATGTGGAGGAAGCAAAAGAAGTATGTCGGAATCGAAGTGTATTACAATAATAAATGTTTCTTCCAATATAAATTCCTTAATCTTTGCTTTATCTGGTGGGAAATAGGCGTGAGTTTATGTATGTCAGCGGATTAGAAAATGATAGGTATACTTAAAATATAATTAGATGGTATGTACCGGACTTTTTCTTAAAGGAAATGGAACATTCTTTCTAAACAAATACATACCTACTTAGTTATACAAATAAAGAAACAATAAATGAAATTCAATCACTCCAACCAACAGAATTGAACTCAATATGCAATAGGGTGTAATCCGAGACAAGTAACGCAAATCTCTGCCATCCCAGCCAGATGGCAGTTTAACCGTGCTTACCGAGTTGAGACGCTCAAGCTCGCATTAAGCCTCGCTAGGTCCAACTTGGACCCCTAATCTTGAATTTGAGCAAGTTGTGTTGAGTATGGCATCCGAGTTGGAAAGAGCAAAGCAGTTTATGTTCTACCGCTGAATATGGCTGCGATTAAATTGGTTCTCTCATATTTGTCATAATGCTTTTTCATTTCACCTAATTCTAATTCTCAAAATCAAAAAGTCAAAAGAGATTAATTACAATTGTACAGTACAAAAAAAACGTCATAGTTACATTATAAAAAGAAAAAAAAAACAGTTCTTAGGTACAATACCTAGAAGAACGTACATTGGCCAAATTAGAGATGTCCTTAGAAAAGTTTCAGTACGATCTACTCTGAATCGGCGTGCGTGTAAACGATTGAAGAATGTGGAGAAAGCAAGAGAAGTATGTCAGGATCGAAGCAAATGGAATTCCATAGTCTCTGTTTACTATGGGAAATAGGGCGTGAGTTTATGTTTGAGTGTAATTTTCAATTTGTCTAATTTCATTTCGTCTAATTTTTAATTTGGATAAAAGCAAATCTGCACCGCCGCCTCTCGGTCACAAGTAATATAACCCACTCGGCTATACGACAGGGGGTGAGAATAGCGAGCCCCCTACCATACAGCTTTCGTAGTCTATATCAACAGTGTCGGGGTGCCGCGGAGTATGTTGGTGTTCGGTACTCCGTGCTGGATTGGGTAGCTACCGCCATTGTTACAATGCAGGTCTGCAGCGCTGCCTCTCTTATAGGAAATTCAAAATTATAAAAATATATAATGAGGAACTTTCCAGGCTACGTTCCCCAAAAACGACATAGATGGCGCTGCACAGAATTGCTACTTTTTATCGCGTTCTGAAACAATAATTGCTCCTTTCGGCTGTCCCTTTAATGACAGGTATAACTTAAAATAGTATTGGAAGGTCTATTTAGAAATCAACAAATAGCGAATACTTAAAATGTGGCTAATTCCTGTAGACACCACCTGATTTTATTTTAAGTTACTTATATCTGTCATTTTCTTATCCGCCGAAAAGGAAAGGGTAATCGTCAAGCATAAAATTTATCGAACACAAATCTATTTTAGGCGGAAATCTAAAACAACCCTTTAAACATTTTACATCGGCCAATAACCCACGTCAAACGGGTTGCGTACCTTTTTGATTCGCCCAGGTTATTCATTTATTTACTCATTCTTCCTAAAATTAAGTGCTTTCCTTTTTTGAAAATGACACGTATAACTTAAAGTAAAATTAAGAGATGTTTGCAGAAATTGGGGCCAATATGATCTCTCAATTTAATATTAAAACTAACCTTCACATATGATAGCAAATTATCGAAATGTTTGATCAACGTACTGAGTTCGAACGGTCTTCGTTTGCTTCGCTCGAAGTTCCAAATACTTACCTACGTAGTTGTAACTTGGATTCCCAGTGGTGAGGTCTTAGTACGCCTAGAGGGCTAAACTTACTAGCAATTCAGCAATGCTACATTTTGCCAATGATACGCTCCCTGAGTAAGTAATAGTTTATGTACCTACCTACCTACATTAGTTTGTGGACGTGTTGTTTGTAAACCACAACTTTGTAATAACCTTCAGCATGTTATCCATTCAAATATTATACAGGGTGTTAGTGACATCGTAACAAAAACTTTGAGGGATGATTCAGACCATGATTCTGAGTTAATATCAAGTGGAATTTTCCGTTGCAAAAGTATGAAACTGAAAATAATTAAAAAGTACACAAACATTTTCATAAATTTTCTGACAGGAAATTCAACTTGATATCAACTCAGAATCATGGTCCGAATCATCCCCCTCAGTATGCGTTATGTTTCCACTAATACCCATACCTACATGTATTGCTGTCTGTATGGACTTGTACGGGGTGTAAGTGACATCGTAACGAATACTGAGAGGGATGATTCAGCTCATTATTTTGAGTTAATATCAAGTGGAATTTTCCATCGTAAAAGTAAAGAATTGATAATAATTAAAAAAAAACCTAAAATTATCATGAATTTTGCGACGAAGCCGAACCATCCCCATCAGTATTCGTTACGAAAGTTACTCTGTCTGTCTACATCGTCACCTTTCAGTTAAAACCCATAAAGCACTTTTTTGAAAAAATATTGTGATTTCAACAACACCTTGCAATAGACACGCTTTTTTATTTTTCTTTTTCAATCCAGAAAAAAGTTCGTGTTTCCCCAGTCCCATTTTTACCAGGAATGAAAGGAATTGAATGAAATCGATATTTGTTGAAGAAAATCGTATTGAAAAAATGATGTGTTAGCTTTTCACGCTTAAACTGCTAAACGGTTTCAGATGATATTTGATATGGAGGTAGATTAGGGAAAAATATAGATTATTTTTTTCTCGAATATCACATCTAAAGGGATGAAAGGAGGATGGTAAAAAAGTCAAGTAAGCTATTATTATCAATGTATATAATGTCGTCTCATATAAATGAACAGTGACAATTATATTGCGATGTTAATTACTCCAAAAAATATGTTTCATACATTTTCAAGGATGAGAAAAAACAAAATGATGTTCTTTGAAGAATTGCGTCGTATCTTGTCCTCGTAAACAAGTAGGTAATTACGTCTATTTTAGGTGTTTTATAATATATTTTTAGCCGAGACGTGATTATTGGAAATTGTTTTATGAATTCCTATGTATACGATAGCTAGTTAATTAATTTTATCGACAGGAAATTCTATTTGATATCAACTCAGAATCATGGTTTGCATCATCCCCCTCAGTATTCATTACGGCGTCACTAACACCAATATCTACTTGTATGGGGTGTAAGTGACATCGTAACGAATAGTGAGAGGGATGATTCAGCTCATTACATAACATACAAAAAAACATAAATTTTGCGACGGAAAATTCCACTTACCATTAACTCTGAATCATTCCCCTGACTATTCGTTACGTTGTCACTAACATCCTGTATGTAGGTTACTCTACATTCTGAAATCTGTTTTTTTTTACCTTTGTTTATCTTGACCTGACTTGTTGTAGTAACTATGATCCTGTTACCATTTCTCCACCACGGGGTCCAACGGGTTGCTTCTCCAATGGGGAGTGACGGTTCTAACTCCGGTACCAGAATTGCATCAATCATTACATACGGCGACGATACGACTTGTGCTGAGTGAGGCCCTTTTATCTCAGGACGTCCACCACCACCTTATGATCATTGTAATGAACATCCTCCTATGCTTTTGGTAATTGTTTTATAATAAAAATTAGTGATGTTATTGTCTTGTCTTTGTGTGTGGCGTCCTTTTATAATAAATAATTTATATTCTATTCTATACGGCTCACCATCTACCACGTTTGGTCTAATAAAAAGCTCGGTGAGGTGTGGGGACCTAGTTCATCTTCCACTGCATGTACGTTGTGCAGGTTGCACTTGAACATTGCGGTCTCTTTTGTATGTTATTTTGTATTTGTCTATTATTTTTTACTTCTTTGTATTTTGTTTTATTTTTAGTTGTCATTATACTTTTACTTATGTCAGCCGCTCGTTTCGTTCTCCCAAATTTTCCCTATTTTATTATTAGCTGTCGAAGGCTTAATCACACCGCTCTCATTTTTTGGTCCTTCGAGCGGTCTTTCATATGTATTTACTTCTAACTACCACTATTGGGATATAGTCGTAAGCTTTTGTTATGTTATGACTTATTGTAGTTGGTACACCAAGCCGGAGAGCACAGCGCGACCAATCGAACATCTTCGCGGCAAAAAGCGGAAAACTATCGAGAGACTGAAAAACTTCTCGCAGATAACAAGATGTAGTTAAAGAAAAACTTCTCGGCCTTGCCAAAACTACCAACTTCGTGCTTGCTTGTTACCGCACAAAAACATAGATAACTTACAAGTATCTTAGTGTGATCTTTTTTTTACCGTTTCTAAGTGGAAAATATCGAAGGAAATTACATAAGTAGGTACATAATAAAGTTGGTGCCGTGGTAGCCCAGTTGGTAGAACGCTTGCCTCTCACTTTGAGATCGCAGGTTCGAATCCATCACAAGCCTAAACCAATGATTGCCGAATTCGTTTTTGAATACATAAATGATTATGATGAATACTGAGCACGTGCTCAGCAGTGAAACATCATGAGGACACTCACATTCCCGAGAAATGCATTTTCGAAGGTATGTGACCTAACCTGTATAGGGCTGGTTTCCCTTCGCGGGTTGGAAGGTCAGATAGGCAGTCGCTTCTGTAAAAAACCGGACCTGTCAAATCTTCAGGTTAGGTAAGCGGACCCTATGAACAATTGGGGTACTGCTAGGGAGATGATGAGGTTCATAACAAAGCTTATGTGACATAATTAGAATGGATACTTATTTCAAAAGATAAAAAGGGTTATAAGGATATAAGAGGAAGTTGTAGTAGCCTTCCGAGAAGTACGGAATAACCTTTATAATATTTTTTTAGGGTAATGCTCCATCCATAATATCTATCTTCCATTATGAATTACATGGAATACCATTATCTATTTCATATATTTTCATGAAATTTTGCATCAAATGTTTAAAATTTAATATACTTTTAACACATTTATTAAAGTTTGGTGCTCAGCCAAGTTTCTAAGATCTTAAAGTTCGTAAAATTATTACCTACAAGTTTCATTTTCATTTCGTTACTTATGTGAATAGCTTGGCTGACAAAACTTCTGGTTATTAATAATTATTTTACACATATGTTGCCTTTAATCCTCACTGGGGTGGACAGAACTGCACCTATTTCTAGTATTTTGTTAATACGGGGTGATAGTGACATCGTAATGAAAACTTTGAGAGATGATACACACCTTGATTCTGAGTTAATGCCAATTATCCGTCGCAAAAGTATGAAGCTGAAAATAATTTTAAAAAAAAACACTACAATTGTAACCCAATTACAATTGTAGTACAATTGTAATTGGGTTATCCGACCAGAATATACGTATATATATATATATATATATATATATATATATATATATATATATATATATATATATATAATTATCATATTATATGTATGTATATATAAGCAAAAAAAAATAATTAGAATTTATATATATAAGCCACACACATTACACGTTGGTCTAACAGAAAGTTCGGTGAGATGTGGGTACTTAGTTCATCTTGCGATAGATGTACCTCTGACTACTCCAATTGGGATAGTCATGAGCTTATGTATGTACTGCTGTTGCTGCTCCATAATAAATAAATATATAAAGTTAAATTCTCAGTCATCCATCGACGTCACAGGCAAGTGGCAGCCGGTCCGCTATGGTGAGGTATTGCTGATGGAATAGGGAAACAAAACAGCCTCCTCGATCGTATCTATTCGAAGATATCGAGCGAGCAAGCGTCGAACTACCGACCTTCTCATGGACGAAAGAAAATAATTGAACTGATTATTAGACGACGTCTTGGTAATGTATTCGCTTCGTCACTCACGTCACTTCTTATTTTATTCTTCTTCTTCGTCACTCGTGCGGGTTGTGAGGTTACTATTGAGGCCCCTGACATGTCTCGCGTAACGACTGAATATTTACTTAAGTAAACAGTAGAATAGTACAGCCATCGAAATAACAGTCGGTACTGTTTAACGTGCTTTCCGAAGCTCGGATCATTATACTTTGGGACAATCGGGTAATCAGCGGGTATATATAAATTTGAATAATATAAAATACGCCCTTGATTACTGTCGGGGTGAGCAGAGAAAAAATCAGAGGAAAATTAGCAGTCGCTTTTGGTGGGTAGTTATGAACCGTATGGTGACTGGTGATCAGTCCATTATCCATATAATGGTCCAATGAATAGACCCGTTAAATGAATAAACTGCCCTATTAATAAAAAAATATTCAATCAACTAATAAATCAAATATCCTTTATTGCGCACAAACAAAAAATACATACATTTATAAAAAATATACTTATTAAATAATTATTTATTAACTTATTACAATTATTAAATAAAATTGTGTGTTTTTCTCTGACGTAACTAATTGTAAGTTTGCCTTAGATGTCATTAACTAGCTGGTTAAGGGGAGCTCTGAGGGCTTTCAACTGGTCTCACAGTTGTGTGGAATTCAAAACGAAACATTGTAACACAATGATTTGTTTCTAGTTCAGTCGGAAATAAGACTGTACATTTTCTAGCACTGTTTGTGTCCCAACGTAGCGAATAAAATTCCACAACAAAACCAACGAACACAAAACCAGACACTAATCAGCTTACTGTCTTGTAACGTTTCGTTTTCACAAAGCTCACTCCAACAAAATCGCACCATCTCTCCTAGCTCCATGTAGAACGTACGCTATTTACAAAATGCCGTGCGAAAACGAACCCTCGTAGGAAAGGTTAAAGTCTAATGTTGGTCGTAAGGACTTAAGGATGGTTTGCCTCGTTTACATCTAAGATAAGTTCGGATGGAGAGTTTTAGGTCAGAGGGTATGTATGTCCGTATATAACGCAGCCCTATACTGTACTGTAGTCAAAGATGATCAGAATTTTACGGAAATACAGACTAAAAATACACGTCCGAAATCGACGACCATGTTCTAAGAAGACGATTTCTAACAACATATTTTGTATTATTTACTTATCCCCGACTCCAATATGTAGCAAGTTCTTTCACCTTAAGGTTACCTGGAAGAAATTGCTATTGAGCAATAAGGCCGCCGATTGTGCTTCTCTTGTCATCTTTGTAATAGTTTCCAGTGTTGTGTTTATATGTGCAATAAAGCGTGTTTGTATTGTATTGTATGGATTTAAGATTTTGGCTTGTCGGAATTTGAAACCACAAATTTGAACGTAACAAAAAATACCCGGTACATTGCAAAAATTAGGGATGTTCTAAGAAAAGGTTTGTACGATCTAGTCTCAACCGGCGTGTGTGTATAAAACTATAAAAATAAATGAAAATAATATGTTAAATAATCATTTGCGTTGGACAGAGAATTTTCCACTAAAGGTAACAAAACTTCAGTCGAATAAAATGTAGTAAGTAATGCACCCCGCGTGGTGGTTTAAGGCCCGATCTCCCTATCCATCCATAGGGAAGGCCCGTGCCCCAGCAGTGGGGACGTTAATGGGCTCGCCATAGGGGCAGGCAATCAGCTCGCGACACTAAACACTTCAGGACCCCGATACCGACCCCGCCGGCGTGGTCGACGATTTCCCTCATATAGCGCTTATCGCTATCGACCCACTAGGGTCGATTAATTTTTTCAAATATTTTTCCTCTCAGACGACGCCCTGAGCCGAGGTTCGCGCCCAACTGGGCACCCTCAGGCCTGTTGTCTTAAACGTTGTACCGGGTGAGAGCCTTCAGCGCTCCCCATTTGTCCGGCCAACTAGTTAATGCCATCTGCGGCAAATCTACAATAAGTCACGTAAAAAAAAAGTTAATGGGCTGATGATGAAGTAATGCACATACAATAGTCGAAAGTGTAAAATATTACTCCTGCATCTTTATCTATTTACTCGGACTGTAACCCGTCTTTCACGCCATCCTTTGCGGTCCTGTGCAACTCTCATTCATTGCTTTCCGACGTCACAATGTCATCCGGTCATGGAGCTGGTGATCGGCCTCGATACCGGATACTCTTGGCCAAGCGCGATAAATTGAAAGCCCGACCACCTGCGGCGATCAATTATACACATTTAAATGGTGTGCTCACATGCCCGCTATGTGCTAATATCTCTTCCAACAAGATTGGCTATATGAGCCAAATGCGAGCACATGAACGTAGGAGTTGAAGCAGTCGCCGTAGCCGAAATCGGCTGGAACACATCACCCTTGGCCAAAATTCTACCATCTACGTAAAAAAAATTACGGGAACTTGATAATCAATAAACAAAATCCGACCCGTCGCATAAAATCCCTTGTTGCTATAAAAAATTCCTTGATATACGAGTGTCCACTCCCTACGTTTACCATAGCTGATTCTCGGTATAATCAGCTTAACTCTGCTGGGATGAAAAAAGGTAATGGACTGAAAAAACGGCTTCTAGTGTCTCACTGAATTTTGATAGGAAGCTTATTTGCACCCGCCGAGGGAATATGCGAAAACATTTTTGTTTACGTGCGCCCTTTGTAAAGTTAAAATAGCCCCCTAGTAAACCAACCCCCCCCTGCCTTCTTACCTGCGGCCCGTGCTATTGCCTAAAGTTAAACTGGTTTACTTCTTCTATCGTGTGGGTCGTGAAGTGATTACCAACCTCATCAACCCTGGTGTCATGGTTACTATTGAGCCACCAAAGTCCCCTGGCATGACTCATGTAACGACTACGTACTTACATCAGTCAGTAGTAACAGATATCAATGGCTTAACGTGCCTTCCGAAGCACGGATCATCTTATTTTCGGACAATCAGGTGATCGGCTTGTAATATCCTAACCAAACTACAGATCACAAAGTGATTTGTGTGATATGTCCCCATTGGGATTCGAACCCGGGACCTCCGGATCGTGAGCCCAACGCTCAACCACTGGACCACGGAGACCGTTATTTATTATAGTAACTTATACGATCTCATATCTAAAAATAGCAAAATTACTATTTAAATGAAAACAGTAAGGGTCTCATACTTTTAAACAATGTAATATTTATAGTGGATTATTTGTAAGTTCATTGCACGATTACTTGATGACGTGAGAGGTGGTAACGCTTAGAGACTTCCATTATAGACAGTAATACGGCTCACCGCCTATACGTTGATGTAACAGAGCTCGGTGACGTGTGGATACTTAGTTCATCTTGCAAAGTATGTACCTCTGACTACTCCAATTGGGATCTAGTCGTGAGCTTACACCATCTAACGAGTCATTTCAGCGACCTATCAGGAATACATACACATACATAAACTCACGCCTATTTCCCACCGGAGTAAGCAGAGACTATAGAATTCCATTTGCTTCGATCCTGACACACTTCTCTTGCTTCCTCCACATTTATCAATCGCTTCATACACGCATGCCTGTTCAGAGTAGATCGTATTAAACCTTTTCTAAGGACACATCAGGAAACGCGGACAAAATCGTTTTATTAATATATAAACAAACACTGAGAAGCCTTCCAATTGGCACAGACCCCATTTATTATGTTACGGAAATTAAATTCCCAATCGCTTTCAAAACGCAATGGGACTTTAACTTATTTACTGGTAAAGTTTGCTTCAATCAACAACATTTAACTAAATAAGGACAAACTGAGAAAGAAGTATTAGAATTATATGTTTTTTTCAAGTTTAACAATTTGCTTATTGTAAATTGTTTCAGACAATAAAATATTATAGTTAGTCATCATCATTGATCTTTATGATGGGAGCCATCGGTACGGCAATGCAGGACGGAAGGGGCAAATCACAGGGACTGTAACCTGACAGAGGGCAGCAGTAACTGTCAGTACTATTCAGAGCCGGAGGACAGGAGTCCTAGTATGGCTTTGTAATAGACTACTCTGGGCGCCATCCCACTTGAGTCAGACAGAGTACTGCGGGGCGGAAGGCAAGAGGGAAACCACTGCCCTATGTTTCCCTAAAAAAGTAGCATTGAGAAAATGCTACACCGACAAGAGCGTGGCTCTTAAATTGGTGATGATGATTGTTAGCACCCTCACTTCTGGCTTTTTGCATGCAACTTTTGGTTGGTAGTTGGTGTCCTTAGCTGAGTTCAAATTTTGAGGGCTATCAGTTGATTCATAATTATTATGTCACAGCCTGTAATGCCATACTTGTGAATGTGAACTAATACCGTCATATATTTAAGGTTTTTTCAGAAAAATAAAGATATGTTATTATCATACAGGGTGTTAGTGATATCGTAAAGAAAACTTTAAGAGATGATTCAGACCATGATTCTGAGTTGATATCAAGTGGAATTTTCCATCGCAGAAGTATGGCAGGAAAAATAATTAAAAAAAAAACACTTATTTCATGAATTTTCCGACAGGAAATTCCACTTGATATATTTGTTTTTGGGTATAGATGAGCCTTTTTATTACACACAGGCGCAATACGTCTTCCACCTTTTATTATTCTGATCAAAATAAAGAGAAGCAATATAAGTAGCAACATAATTTTATACATACATTTTTTTGTATATATATATGCTTCTGCCATTACATTGTATTTTGTAATAATTGTATAATATTACACACGGTGCGGCTCGCCAGTTCTGTTTCTTGAACTTGGCTTGGTGAGTGTGTACGGAACGAGGATCTGAGAATACAGCTGCTAGATAGTTACAGTAATATTTATCAGGTGTGGGGCTGTAACAGTGCTTTGTCTTTCCCATTGTCGGGAGAAGCCATTGCTTCTCCCGCCATTGCACTGTACAAAACTGTAATGGTGGGCTTGAAGAGAAGGGGATGAACAGTTTGTTTTAAGCCTATACATTATTGCATTAGTTTAAGTTGTTTTTAGTTTGTGTATGTTGTAGAATCGAAAGAAGTCACTACGGAGTGACATTATCTTTTTGTAAGATAAAACTCCTTAAATTAAGAGAAAAAAAAAAACTTGGCTTGACACGCGTCTAGATACCCTAGTAATGAGAAAATAGGTAATTATCACGTTGAAACTGTACAACGCCATTTATATTGTTTTTGGTGAACGAGGTGGAGTATGCTCCATACCCCCTCCGGTTGATTGAGGAGAGGCCTGTGCCCAGCAGTGGGACATACATAGGCTACTTATGTTATGTTATGTTGGTGAACGTAGCCTGGAAAATCCGACATTAAAAAAAACAGTTATAAAATACTCAATAAACAAATAAAATAAAACCTTGTATCTCTAATAACACAATTACAAACGCAAGTATATCTACAAAAAAACCAAAGATTTAAAAATAAAATGGAACAGATACGACAAACTATAAATCTGCCGCGTGATATGTGGCAGCGAGTAACTACAAATAAGACAGAGGGACAAACAGTCGGGCCTAATTGGAAGTTATAGCTGCAACTGGAATAAACAACGCACTTAGCTGATTCATTAGAACATTTCGTGAATTGCCACTTACTTGGTTGGCATTTGAAGATGTGATTCTTGAGTATGAGGAGCACATGTCGTGAAAAACGTAATATAACATAGCATTATTCTGTATAGATGAAAGATAATGTAAATGCCTGTGGATACTTCAATAAAACTTATATAATAAAATAGAGATAATTGGAATAAACAATAGGCTCCATGGACTGGTTGTTAGAGCATTGGGCTCACGATCTGGCGGTCTGGGTTCTGTTCCCGATGAGCACATTGTCGAAATCACTTTGTGGGACTGTCCTTTGTTTAACTAGGTGATTGCAGGCTCAATCACCTGATTGCCCGAAAGAGTAAGATAATTTCGGGATTCGTAAGACACGCTAAGCCGTTGGTACCGAGCCACTAGCCGCCTCCACCAATCCGTACTGAACCAGCAACTGTGCCCAGCAGTGGGACGTAAATAAGCTTGAAAAATCTTAGTTTATCTGTAACACCTAGCCATTACAGATCAAGTGGTCATAGGTAATAATAATAATCTTTTATTTACCAAAAGAACACTCAGGCTGCATTCCTCAAAAACAATATGGGTGGTGCTGTACAGATTAATTTCAAGAGAAGTGTGTCAGGATCGAAGCAAATGGAACTCTATAGTTTCTGCTTAACCCGGTGGGAAATAGGCGTGTGTTTATGTATGTATATAACCTTCTAATTTCATGGATAACAGATATATGCATCTTTTATCTTGATTTTAGGGTATAAATGATGATCATTTCTATTACACCCAGGCACAATTACATCTTGCGCCCATTATTAGTCTGATCAAAATAATTAAAAGCAATAAAGGTAGCAACATAATTCTATACATAAGTAATGTGATCCAAATATCAACGACAATTATTTTTTCCATTACATTGTATTTTGTAATAATTATGTTAGTACCCGAGTAATGAGAAAATAATTTTCAGTTTAATGCGGTATAACGCTATCTATTTTGTGTCCTACCTACCTACATAATATACATAATGCTAAAAGACAACGTCCTAACAAAACAATGATGTATGTACTATTCTTAGCATTTTAGAACGAGAATACAATGCAATACCGCTAAAAATAAAACATACGAGTGCATACCCATTGTTCCTTAAAAGCAATCTATCACGTAGCACCGTAGCATTCTTCTACGGCGTAGCAGATGTCGTAGCAGATACAAAACTTTGATAGCGCTAGAGAATTGGACTTCACGTCGCTTGACCGACGCAGTAAAACAGAAATAAAATTGCATTTTTGTTTATTAGTACTAAAAATCTCGGTTTAATAAAACTTTTCGCCAGTTCAACTCTTTTATTTGTTGAAATAATATTTATTTAAATTAAAATACGAATCATTCGTTATATATAAAATGTCAAATATTAAAAGTTTTTAACATAGAGGTTTAATTTTTTATTTGTTCTTTACGTATTCAATTCGAATGTGAATTTTTAATATGAATATCGTATAGATAGAAATGTGTTTTACACAAAATAATATTATAATTAGTTCATAATGAAATATTCTAATCTTGTCACAATCTTAAATGTCTATTACAAAGTTAAATGAATCTAATATGGGGTTAATTAAATATTAAATTTGAATTTGGAACAATAACTTACATAATAAGAAACGTATTAATACCTACTGTAAAATGACCTTTGTTTCTTCCTAATACTTGTATTTAATACATACATACATACATACATAAACTCACGCCCGTAATCCCTAATGGGGTGGGCAGAGCCACAAGAAATCAAAGACAACTTGCAGCCACTGTTGATACGATGTCGTAAGCTGGATATGATAAACCTTATGGTGACAAGGGATCAGCCTATCGCCCATAACATTAGTCCATCATGTTAGAGGACACAATCCCTCTGTCGGTTTTTACGACATGCCCGGGAAGACAAGCAGCTGAACGTGTTCTATGTTTTTTATTTGCTCCCAGAACAGCATAGAAGCAATAATATTAATACTTTTGTATTTAATACTTTTCTGATAATCCTTAAAATAAAAAGATTTGTGAAATGAACCGTGGTAGCCCAGTGGAACTCTAGCCTCTCATTCTGAGGTCGCAGGTTCGAGTCAAGCACAAGCCTAAACCAATGATTGTCGAATTTGTTTACGAATTCATGTTTGGATCTTAAATGATTATCACTTGCTCAGCGGTGAAGGAAAATATCGTGAGGAAACCCACATTCCCGAATGCATTTACGGAGGTATGTGACCTAATCTCTATTGGGCTGGTTTTCCCTTCGCGGGTTGGAAGGTTAGACTGGTAGTTGCTTCTGTAAAAAACGGACCGGTTAAATCTTCAGGTTAGGTAAGCGGACTCTGTGGAAAAACGGGATAATGCTGTGGAGATAATGACATAGGTACATTTGCGAAGTGTTTCAATTTTTACATGAAAGAGAAATATATATTCTATTCTCTAATACACTAGTTGGAGAACACGGGTCAATATAGTTTCCTTCTGAATTTAGATCCACCTCCAAATTTACTCGGAGGTCCTAATGGAATTGATCCTGCGTAATGTAATAAATCCCCGTGGGTTCGAAACTGTTTCTCATTTCAAGTAAATATTAATACACTGTATTGGATGAATAGTACAAAAAAAAAACGTAGGCGTACTATCCGAAAACGGTAAAAACGTTAAGAAAATATATATTTTCTGTGTAAAAATATTAAACAGAACGACCAGTTCAGACATCTTACAATCGTCCCGATGCGCGGTAATTCTTCTTCTATCGTGTGGGTTGTGATGTGGTGTACCAACCTCATCAACCCTGGTGTCAGGGTTACTATTGAGCCACCAAAGGCCCCTGACATGGCTCATGTAATGAACGACTACTTACTTAAATCAGTAAGTAGTTGTCGGGATCAACGGCTTAACGTGCCTTCCGAAGCAGGAATCATCTTACTTTCGGAAATTCAGGCGATCAGCCTGTAAAGTCCTCATCATCAGCCCATTAACGTTCCCACTGCTGGGGCACGGGCCTTCCCTATGGATGGATAGGGAGATTGGGCCTTAAACCATCACGCGGGCCCAGTGCGGATTGATGGTTATTAACGACTGCTAATGCAGCCGGGACAAACGGCTTAACGTGCCTTCCGAAGCACGGAGGAGCTCGAGATGAAAACTTTTTTTTTGTGGTCACCCATCCTATGACCGGCCTTTGCGAAAGTTGCTTTACTTCAACAATCGCAGACCGAGCGCGTCACCCGCAGCGCCACCGAGCTCCTAAAGTCCTAACTAAACTAAAAAACAGATTTAGAAGTCTTTCATTATCTACTAGAATAAAAAAAGCATATGATTCTGACATAACATAACAGCGTCATACCTGTAGAGGTGTATACCGTCTCTTCGCCAGCTATGTTTAAATCCGACGTAATAGGGGGCAAGCCTGTAGCTATTAATCGGGAAATCACATACAAATCATGGAAACCACGTGATATAAATTATCTATCCAAGCATGAACTCAAACTCATACACACAGAAAAACAGTAATATCTATGATTTTACACATTAGCTGCTACTTATGAACTTCTTTAGAACTTCAATAAAATTCTCTTCAAGCTTTATTCTTTATTCATCCGCAGACATCAACTTCCATCCAGGTCATGTTATAAATAACTGAGCACTCTATTATGATACCGTTCCAATGTACTGTAATCTTATTACTGCGTATTATTTCTAAACCGTGCCATACAATAGTACGACGCGCCGGCAATAATTCAAGTCATTCTCAAGTCCTGGCGGCCATTTTTCATCCCACACCATTTTTATCTGAGAAGTCGCGTGGCGCCAACTAAAGTGTACTTTTGACTTTTGCTCCCCGCCGCTTTAAGTGCTACACTTTTTAATAATAACTGTAACAATAATAACTGTAATAACTGTAAATTGCCTCTTAGCTTATTTAGTAGGGTGTTTTGGTAATGTGGGGTAAAAGAAGGAAGGATTGCACGTATATTTCAGCCGTTCTAGACGCGATTACGAGTTGGAATGGCAGTTTATTTTATTAAAATCTGTGTTTTTATCAGTTTAACCCAAATCCAAGTTTCCGTGAAGGTCTTTATCTATTTAAGGGTGTAGGGACCCTAGTCTAGTTCCCATCCGACATCCAAATGTTATTTATAGCATTTAAGATTTTTTTGCAGATAAACTAAATACTTAAATGACTCAATATATTTATTTTCTTATTTTGTTTTTATTAAGTTTTTTTTTCTTATTTTGTTATTAAGTTTTACACGTGTAAAAAGTTAGATAATGGTACTAATTCCTGTAAACACTATCTAATTTTATTTTAAGTTATTTTTGTCATTTTCTTATCGGACGAAAAGGAAAGGGACGGGTAATCGACAAGCATAAAATTTATGGAACACACGTCAATTTTAAGCACAAATCAACCGTCTAAAAAATTTACATTGGCCAATAACCCGCCAGAATTATGTTGACAGCACACGTCAAACGGTTTGCATACCAGCGAGATACATTTTTGATTCACCCGGGTTATTCATTAATTTACTCACTCTTCCTAAAATTAAGAGCTGTCAATCATGCGTCCCTTCCCTCTTCGGCGGATAAGAAAATGACAGGTATAACTTAAAGTAAAATTAGGTGTCGGCAAGAATCGGGGCCATTATCTTATAATATTATTGTAATAAGGCACCTCGTGTCGCTTCTTTTATGTTGTAAATGTATATGTATAGCGTAGGTTTTACCTAAATAAACTTTTTTTTATATATTGCCGTGCCCTTGCAGGGCGTTACATGTACCTTCTTACACCTTAATTTATGTTTGTGATTAGCAATAATGAATATGAAATCACCCTGAAATAAGCGTTTTTTTCCCGGCCGAGCGATACGGCGACGAAAACGTGGCATGAACGCGCTAGAGTTTAATTGATGGCCGCGATTCCGACGCCTACCATTTATAACACTCGTTCCCTGGTCCGCAACCCTTGCGGTATGGCTTCGCTTTGTGCAGAGCTCACCATGGTTGATATACTAGCGAGACATTCGGTATTCGGTTGCCAGCAACAACAAACTCGATACCGACCCCGACGGCGTGGTCGACGATTTCCCTCAATCAGCGCTGTGATGTTCATTAGCATTGTGATGTACCAGTCGATATTAGATCGGTCAATTATTTTCTATGTAATAAAATAGAATCAGTGATGAAACATAATTCTCACATAAAATAACAGCGTCATACCTGTAGAGGTGTAGTACCCACTCTACGCCAGGTATGTTTAAGTCCCATGTGATAGGGAGCGAGCCTGTTGCTATTAATCAGGAAATTACACACAAATCATGGAAACCGCGTGATATCAATTATCTATCCAAGCATGAACTCAAACTCATGCACACATAAAAATAGTAATAATATAATGATTTTACACATTAGATACTACTTATGAACTGCTTTAGTTGGAGCCCAATACCGACCCCGCCAGCGTGGTCGCCCTCATTATCGACATATGCATCTTTTATCTTTGTTTTTGGGTATAAATGATGAACCTTTTTTTACATTTACTCCCCGATACCGACCCCGCCGGCGTGGTCGACGATTTCCCTCATTCAGCGCTTATCGCTATCGACCCACTGCGGTCGATTAATTCTCTCAAATATTTTTCGTCTCAGACGACACCCAGAGCCGAGGTTCGCGCCCAACTGGGCACCCTCAGGCCTGTTATCTTAAATGTTGTACCGGGTGAGAGTCTTCAGCGCTTCCCATTCGCCCGGCCAAGTATTAAATGCCATCTACGGCAAATCTACAATAAGTGACGTCAAAAAAAAAACAAATTCATTGCGCGAGAATCTACGCTACAAGTGCATAGGTTTTAGAGGTGGCGCAACCGTGGTGATTGTACAGATTTATATTGCACCAAGAATACACAAGTCCTAGATAACCAAGAGGTAGACGAATGAGACAAGATCAGTTTGTGACGTCACGTCTCGCTCTGTTACGTTGTGGAAGCGACACATTCACTTGCCTTGGAAAGCTTTGCTTGAACTAACTTAAACCGAATTTATCTTATCCACTATTGTTTTGGGTGGGTTTTGTTATTATAATTGTAGCAGATTCGCTTGATGTCGCTTTTGTCTCAGTCAAGTTTGTCTAGAGATTTCTTTAACTAGGTTGTCGTTTCTTTAGCTGTATAGAAACCTAATTGTCAGTAAGTAACAGTAATTTATTTTTAAACAAGGATGAATAGAAAAAAACAAATGCGTTGTATATTGGATTTATTACTCTATGGTCAGATAAGTCTGACAGCCTATGCGCCAGGTCGTTTACGATGCAACAGCTGGCAACAGATAGATTATAAAAAATATATTTTTTGTACTTACATTTAAAATATTTTTTTTAACATTTAACAATTTTTCGTCAGTTTATAATCTCATTACATTTATTATAATACATACATAACAAAAACTTACGACTATATATTCCTAATTGATCTAGTCAGAGGAACATCCACCTCAAGGTGTACTAAGGTTGGTATTAATAAACTAATCTCAGCTTCGAGATTGCTCTCAAGATCATGTCAATGTGACGGTTCTTATATAAAAACAGGGACTTGAATGTGATCTTGAGGGCAGTCTCAGTTAAGATTCGTTTATTAATACCACCCTATGTACTAGTGATGTTCCGAATATCCGTATCCGTATCCGTATCCGTGTCCGTTACTTTTCACGCGGATCTTTTACGGATCTTTTTCAGGTGATTAAGTAGAATTATTAAATAAAAAACTATAAAATTCCATTCAGATTGTTTTACCATAACCAAAACAAAAGTACTACCCGCACAATGCAAGTTAAAACGTGTCCTGCCTGACGTTGCGGCGAGCGAAGACGTCAACTATCGTTTCAAGGTCGCGAGCGCCGACACCAATCGAATAATATCGAATAAGAAAATTAAGATCCGTATCCGTATCCGCGGATCTTTACACTAAATATCCGTATTCAGATCCGTATCCGCGGATATACATTTTTAACGATCCGGCACATCACTACTATGTACCCACGCTTCACTGAACTTTCTGTTAGACCAACGTGAGGTGATGAGCCGTGTCGCCATGTATATGTACAATAGTCGGGCGAGAATAAATTAATGTACATTTTAATTTCAATTTGTCAAATAACTTCTAAATTTAATATAAATGTTTAAAATGTTTGTATTTGACACGCAGTTACGTCATTGTGTTACTACAGTTTTCTTCAAACTCCTGTAAAAATAGGACGCAACCAACAAGAAAAGATAAGAGCGAATGACATTTTCAGGAGCGTATAAAGCTGGCTTTATCGTCTCGCACTTTAGAACAAGCTAAACATCCCGTTTTTCCCAGGGTCCGCTTACCTTACCTGAAGAATTGACAGGTCCGAATTTTTCAAAAGCGGCTGCCTATCTGACCAACCACAAGGGAAAACAAGTCCATTTACAGGTTAGGCCATATACATCCGATTGCACATTTCTCTGATGTGTGGGTTTCCTCACGATGTTTTTCATCACCGTTGATACATGACAGTGCTGAGTGAGGCCCTTTTATCTCAGGACGTCCACTACCACCGACGAACATCCGTTTTGCTTTTTTGTAATTGTTTTGTGAACATTTTAAATTATGTTATTGTCTTATTTTAGTGTGTGGTGTCCTTTAATAATATACTATTTCTATACTATTCTAATTGTTCGTCGTAATCAAAACAGAAATTCTCTTGAATAATGTTATATTTTCATTAACAATGTTAACTCTCCAACTCTTCATAGCAGATTGCCACAACCGACCAAAAATTCCCGCCACCGCCTTTCAAAAACACGGGAAATCGTTCCCGTTCGAAAAAGAAGAAATCAAAAATAAAAACAAAAGAAATAATATACAAGTTCCAAATTAAAAATAATAAAGTCGTGACACTGATTCACGACTTTATGCCGTCTGTTACTCAGTTTTATATAATCTAATAATAATTAAATAAATATTAGGAACCCTAACACTATTCTTCACTAATTATATTGGAACTTAATGAAGAATAGTGTTAGGGCTCCAGAGAATAAATTAAAAATTCAATGGTATATACTTTAATTTTTTTTGATGCGAGTCAAGCCATCTTCCAACTCTACGGAGGCTACCCACCTAATATTAAGATTTTTTCCTCTGCCCTCTTACGCAAGGTTTTTGTTCAATTCGTCATTTTATGTCAATTATATGAGGAATCTACCAGAAGCGTTCTCTATTAAACGATAGCATATCACCTGTCTGTGCTAAGATCGCATCTAAAATTGGTAAGGAGATTTATTGTGTATTCCGCCGAGTTTTGATTTGTTCAACAGTCGTAAATTCACAGGATTTGGTGCCAAATTGTATTGCGATAGGGTCGCGCTGTGTGTGCAATGTGTTTAGTGTGCGGAGCAGTAACGTATCGTTCTCGGGAATATTCCCATTTTGGGAACACAGTTCGCTCAGCCATTCTTTTTCTTATCGTGTGGATTGTGAGGTGGAATATCAAGCTCAATAACCTTGGTGTCAGGGTTATTATTGAGTCGCCAAAGGGCACATGACTCATGTAACGACTACATACTTACATCGCTCAACCATTATAAACGGTGAAACGGCTCATAATATTCTATTATGACTCATTGCGGTCCTGTGGTACACCTCTCGGTTTGCTTCTCAATCGGGGAGCGCCGGTTCGTACCGCCGTACGAGACTTTCCACCAATGAGGTCTTCTTCTTTGCGAGTCGATGGCGATCGATACCAATGAGGTATTAATTTATCTTAAGTACAGTTTTCACTAACACAGTTAGCTCGACCATTATAGACGGCGATACGGCTCACCACCTATAACACTGGTCTAATAGAAAGCTCGGTGAGGTGTGGGTACTTAGTTCATCTTGCTATGAATATACCTTCGGCTATAGATGTATCCGTACATAATATTATATAAAAAATCAAATAGATATGTCTTCCATTCGTTCAGGCAAGTTTATTCAAGTTTTAAACAGCGAGGTTCTCGTGTTACAAACAAAGCAAACTATCTGCAGCAAAACATAATCGTATTCATATACAAGGCTTGCATACAACGTCGTACGTAGCGTAATTCAAACAAAAGTCCTATAAACTGGGGAATCTGGTTTTCCTTGCATGCACAATACTTAGTACACCAGCCCAACTTCCCTGCTCTTTCACTGCACATGCAGCTAGTTTATGGATTAATCTTCCTCATACTATGTGACCGAAACACAGAAACCATCATCATTATTAACCCATTAACGTCCCCACTGCTGGGGCACGGGCCTTCCCTTTGGATGGATAGGGAGATCGGGCCTTAAACCATCACGCGGGCCCAGTGCGGATTGATGGTTATTAACGACTGCTAATGCAGCCGGGGCCAACGGCTTAACGTGCTTTCTGAAGCGCGGAGGAGCTCGAGATGAAAACTTATTTTTGGTGGTCACGCATCCTATGACCGGCCTTTGCGAAAGTTGCTTAACTTCAACAATCGTAGACCGAGCGCATTTACCGCTGCGCCACCGAGCTCCTCAGAAACCCTCATTCAGCGCTTATCGCTACTAGGGTCGAACAATTCTTTCAAATATTCTTCCTCTCAGACGTTGCCCTGAGCCGAGATTCGCGCCCAACTGGGCATCCTCAGGCCTGTTGTCTTAAATTTTGTACCGGGTAAGAGCCTTCAGCGCTCCCCATTTGTCCGGCTAAGTAGTTAATGCCATCTGCGGCAAATCTACAATAAGTCACGGCATAAAAAAATACTCGGTTAAGTGGGTACCTACGTAGTTCACCCGCGCGTTATCGGTCCGACGTTATATGAGCAACTAATATAAGTAAATATAAGTATTAAAAAATGAGGACAGGTATGTGACGTATTATTCGGTCACCGTCTAAAAAACCTTTTGTTGGATATGGAGCTAATAACATTCTGCTATAATATTCTGTTGACGATTTTATTAAAAATTGTCATTGTATTTTATTGTAATTATTTGAATGTAATTGTATTTTATACATAATTAATTTATTACTCTTATTAGCCATGGCATTGTAATTGATTTATTATCTTTTGACATTTTGATTTAATTTATTATCTTCTTTGTTGACATTCTTCTATTATCATTTTTGATTTTATGTTGTTACCGTTTTATATTGTGTCTAAAATGTGGTGTATAACTAAATGTGAAATAAATGAATCTAATCTAATCTTGAAGACTCCCAGTTTATATCGAGTTGGAAAAACAAACAACGGCAGACAGTTTCAGTTCTTTGCTGTTCGCAGCAAAAAGGAAGAGGCAAAACGTAAAAAAAATATACAATTAGTAATTGATAGAAATACGCAGTCGAAATCGCGGCCGGAATGAAGTAAGTTTCATCTACGTACATGTATCCTTAGCTAACATAAACATGTAGTTAAATAAACGTTTATATCGTATATTGTGCAGTGTCGCGCCCGCAGCGATGCGATTGTACGCGACACTATCAAGGTGTACGTTTATTTGCACAGAATTACAACGACACTATGTCTGATTGCACTTTTAAAGTTCGCGAATATGACGTTATCGGTTCGGTCGTGTTCCTGTGTTTGGCTGAATAGGGGCTGTAGGTAACACGTTTATAGCGAGTATTTATTGCTTTGATTTAGCAGCGTTTGGTGTATGTCGCAAGTGAATAGGTTATAAGATTAATTTTGGTTTTATAGCACTCACCTCTGCTTACGAAATATTAGTACTCAATAATCTACATAGATGGCGCTGGCAGCTTAATGACGATATATAGATCGAAGAATTAATCCGGGAAAACCTATTCGCATTCTACTTTACCTTGTATATTTATAGTTGATTATTTTTAGAAACTTTTATAATTAATTACAATTTATATATAAAAATCTTTTATGTAGTCTGAAGGTATAATTAATAAATTCTCCGAAATACGTAGTATTGATGATTGGAATCTGCGCTTAAGATAAATTAAATAACTCATAAGTACAATCCGGCGCCGGGGTTCGAACCGGCGTTCCCCATTTGAGATTTTTTTTTGACGGGACTTATTGTAGATTTGCCGCATATGGCATTAACTACTTGGCCGGACAAATGGGGAGCGCTGAAGGCTATCACCCGATACAACGTTTAAGACAACAGGCCTGAGGGTGCCCAGTTGGGCGCGAACCTCGGCTCAGGGCGTCGTCTGAGAGGAAAAATATTTGAAAGAATTAATCGACCCTAGTGGGTCGATAGCGATAAGCGCTGAATGAGGGAAATCGTCGACCACGCCGGCGGGGTCGGTATCGGGACCCATTTGAGAAGCAAGCCGGTGCACTACAAGAGAACAGTATTTTTTTGTGAAGTAATCTAGCATACTTACTAGAAAAACAGTTGTAGCTTTTTTTTGACGTGACTTATTGTAGATTTGCCGCATATGGCATTAACTACCTACTTGGCCAGACAAATGGGGAGCGCTGAAGGCTCTCACCCGATACAACGTTTAAGACAACAGGCCTGAGGGTGCCCAGTTGGGCGCGAACCTCGGCTCAGGGCGTCGTCTGAGAGGAAAAATATTTGAAAGAATTAATCTACCCTAGTGGGTCGATAGCCATAAGCGCGGATTGAGGGAAGTCGTCGACCACGCCGGCGGGGTGGGTATTGGGGTCCTGAAGTGTTTGGTGTCGCGAGTTGATTGGCTGTCTCTATGGCTAGTTGTATATTTCACAGTTGTAGCATCAATTAAAGAACGTAAAAATAAAAGCTTACCTTTGTCAATCAGATTCAATAAACAGGCACGATGCTGGCTTCTCGATAAATAAAATAAATAATGATTGTGCTTTAAACTTCTTAACCAGTTTTAATTAAATGGACTTTACTTGCCACTGTTGGTGGGTAGAATAATACCCAGGGTCGCTTTTCCAAGGATTTAGAGCAGGCGAGTAAAGGATTGCAACGGGAGCGGGGAGTGTCCTCTGTATAGTATAAAATGAATAGGTCGTTCTTTTTTTGAAATTTTACTCTTACTCTGGAAGGGTAAATTAGTTTTTCTTTTAAATAATGCTGGGATGAAAGAATATAAAACATAAAACGCTTTCAAATGCTTATCTCTCCGGGCTTTTTGAAGCCATATCTTCCCTCTTAAGATTAGGTTTACCTGCTGTTTGATAGGTATATTTATGATCCAAACATGAATTCGAAAACAAATTTGGAAATCACTGGTTTAGTCCCGTCAATGGTACTTCATCATCACTTTTTTACAGAAGCGACTGCCTGTCTGACCTTCCAACCCGTGAAGGGAAAACTAGCCCAATACAATTAGGTCACATACCTTCGAAAATGCATCTCTCGGGAATGTGGGTTTCCTGACGATGTTTATTTTTCACCGCTGAGCACGCGAGGAGCTCGGTGGCGCAGCGGTAACCGCGCTCGGTCTGCGATTGTTGAAGTTAAGCAACTTTCGCAAAGGCCGGTCTTAGGATAGGTGACCATAACAAAAAAAAAACATTTCATCTCGAGCTCCTCCGTGCTTCGGAAGGCACGTTAAGCCGTTGGTCTCGGCTGCATTAGCAGTCGTTAATAACCACCAATCCGCACTGGGCCCGCGTGGTGGTTTAAGGCCCTATCTCCCCATCCATCCATAGGGAAGGCCCGTGCCCCTGCAGTGGGGACGTTAATGGGCTGCTGATGATGATGAGCACGCGATAATCATTTATTATATAAACATGAATTCGAAAAAATTCGACAATCATTGGTTTAGGCCTGTGCTGGATTCGAACCTGCGACCTCAAAGTGAGAGGCAAGCGTTCTACCAAATTTTAATGTGCTACCACGGCTCTCACCCGTCAATGGTACTTAGGGTACCTATAGAAATAGTAGTTTCAAATGTACAATAGGGTATATTAACCCGAACATGGCACATAAATCAATTGTGAACTCATAATTTATGAGTCGTTTTTATCATAATTATCGTGATTAAACCTGTGTAGTAATGAACAATATCATGTACCCAATTTAGAACCCTGTCACACTATCATATTTGACATTTAATGAGACTTACGGTTTAATTTGTCAAAAAAGTTAATGTGACATGGTTTCAAAGTGTATAAATTGTTTTTATTACATATATAATATAACATAGGTACCACGTAGCCATTTTTTGTATTCACGCGCAATAAAATAATATGAAAATAATAAATTACAAAATAAATAAATATTTTATATATAATTTTTTTTTTTTATATGTAAATAAGTATGTAATAAATAAATAACATGTTTTTATATATTTTTATGTAATAAGGTACAAGGTACAATTCTCAAACAAGGTACAATTTGAACATTTATAGAAGTATTAGGTATGTAGTAAGTAATATGTGTATGTATGTGTAAGGGGATATTGTGTGTGTGGTGTGTGTGTGTGTGTGTGTGTGTGTGTGTGTGTGTGTGTGTGTGTGTGTGTGTGTGTGTGTGTGTGTGTGTGTGTGTGTGTGTGTGTGTGTGTGTGTGTGTGTGTGTGTGTGTGTGTGTGTGTGTGTGTGTGTGTGTGTGTGTGTGTGTGTGTGTGTGTGTGTGTGTGTGATATAAAAGATATAGAAGACTAAGAAGGACGTTGACCAAATTGGAGATGTCTGAACCGGCGTGCGTGTATGAAGCGATTGATGAATACGGAACAAGCAAGAGAAGTGTGTCAGGATCGAAGCAAATGGCATTCCATTGCTTACTCGGGTGGGAAATACGTGTGAGAGTATGAATGTGTGTAATAAATTTAAAATTTAAAAAAGCCCCAGACCAAAACAAAGTACTCAATTATTATGACAAAAGGTTAAAAATGCTAAACCCTATAAAAAGCAAAAAATAACTTATCCCACATATGCTTGCAAACAAACTGAGCTTGTAACATTCCTATCACATTTTTTAACAAACGACCTGATGACCTTGAAGACCTGAACCGATTTCCACCAAACATAGCTAAGAACACTCGACTGATATACCTTTCAAACTAAAAAAAACCGCAATAAAATCGGATCATCCGTTTGGGAGCTACGATGCCACAGACAGACACATACACATTTACACAGACACGTCAAACTTACAACACCCCATCGTTTTTGCGTCGGGGGTTAAATAGATAAGACGATGTTTTCCTTTTTGTAATATTTTTCACGAAAGGTGCTTCTTTTACTAATCTTAACCGGAAATGAAGACAGCTGACCATTTAGTTTATTATAGAATATCTAAGTCACGCCTGCGCCCTAGTGGAACTCAAGAGCCTGTCATCTCGACCCTTATCAACTTCTACAGACTTTTCCTATCATTATAAGTTAAGAAACTTCATTCGTTAACATCAAGAACTCTTGTCCTTCTAAAGTAAAAAAAAAAAACTTGGCTAAAGTTATTCTTTATTTTTGTACATAAAGCGAGCTTCTCATGTGATCCGTTAAGCCGGGTTCAGGTAAATATATGAATTGTTTTCTTTTTTCGAGGGAAACTCGGGGCGTCCTAACACGATCTTGTTTTAAATCAGTCCAGTTAATCCGGGCTTTATCGTGGCGTTCCCACGCTTTTTCTTGCACATCAGATCGGAATAAAAATAGGTGTGCATGTTTTTTTGCTAATACCATTTGTTTTTACGATATTTTAAAATAAAGCGACTTATTTACGAGCGGTTTTCTTCAACGATAAACAGGATAAAACATTTATAGGTGTAACACGATTATGTATGATTCTGTATCTGGCCAGAAATAAGTATTTCAAAAACGGAACTTAGAATTTTCGTAGATTGCTTTGAAATTAGAACTTGATACATTATTTATGGATGTAGAGTAGATGTGTAATCAGTAAGACCGCTCCATATACAAACTCACATATTATACTTACACGGTTACATAAACGGCCTCTGTGGTCCCGTGGTTGAGCGTTGAACTCACGATCCGGAGACCCCGGGTTCGAATCCCGGTGCGAATATATCACAAAAATCACTTTGTGATTCCTAGTTTGGTTAGGACATTACAGGCTGATTGCCTGATTGTCCAAAAGTAAGATATTCCGTGCTTCGGGAGGCACGTTAAGCCGTTGGTCCCGGTTACTATTAACTGATGAAAGTGAGTAATCGTTACACGAGCCATGTCAGGGGCCTTTGGGGGCTCAATCATAACCCTGACACCAGGGTTAATGAGGCTGGTATTCCACCTCACAACCCACACGGTAAGAAGAAGAGAAGACGGTTACATATTTATTACAACATCGAAATTCAAAATACTTATACGTTATTCAATGTTTTATGCAATCGACCTTTAGGTAATAGATGTTTTAGACTTCGATGTATTGATTGTCGGTATTTTAATCTATTAGGCCAGGTGCGCACTACGAGTTTTTCGCCGCGCGGCATTAGTAGTGCGCACCTGGCCTTAGATATTTTGAGTTTTGAAGTTTTGAGCATCAACAATATAAGCGTAGATATATTAAGTCTCGATATTGTAATATATAACCACTTACACAGGTCTAGTTGATTAAAGTCGATTTTTTTACACTACAAAAATACTAACCAACTACAATGATCTGATACTGATAATAATATGCTATCTGATAGTAATTACGCTAAGTTTCTACATACAAACATACATAAACTCACGTCTATTTCCCGCTGAAGGAAGCAGAGACTATGGAATTCCGTTTGCTGCAATCCTGAAACACTTCTCTTGCTTCCTCCACATTCATCAATCGTTTCATACACGCACACCGGTTCAGAGTAGAACGTTTTCTAAGGACATTTCCAATTTGGTCAATGTACGTCCTTCTAGGTCTTCTTCTGCCAGCCCTACCACCAATCTTCACTTTATACTGCTTTCGTAATCCTATTATAATTCATCCGCTCTACGTGTCCAAACAAATTAAACATTCACATCTCAATCTCAAAAAGTTTCTATAATCATAATAAGATCCAATTTTGTTTACCATCCCTCGTCATACAAATTAACATAACCTTCCGCAAGTGACTCCTTAAATCGGTAATCTCAATCGTCATACTCAGCAAAATTGCAATCTCTGTCAATATTACAATAATGACTCTCATAATGGTGTACAAGCCAAGCCAGGGGTTGAAACGAAACGGCAAAAATTGAAATCGTCGAACCACTCTGAAAAATGTCGCTTAAACCGAGAGCTATTTAATTAACTGGAACCGGGCATTATAACCGGGTATACCCGTTTATGCCCGGTTTGTGCCATTATACCCGGGCTTTGTGTCGACTCAATATTCGTGGGTTTATTGTCGATCGGAGTTAGACTCTTTGTCGAGTACGGATTGAGTTCTTGTTACATTATGTCGGGTCGGGATGGGTGTAGCTTAGGGGAGTTATTTGCGGTGAATATGAACTTTGGTTTGTTACATTTCTTCCTATTATTAGATGGAGCGAATTCGGTGGAATTTGAGCATCGCTAATGAGGGATTTTCCAGGCTACGTTCACCAAAAACAATATAGATGGCGTTGTACAGCTTTATCGTGATAATTACCCATTTTCTCATTACTCGGGTAGATAATTATTCCAAAATACAATGTAATGGCAAAAGGACTCTCTCTCTCTCTTTATTTAAGAGCTGCGCTCTTGTCGGTGGAGTAATCGCCATTACTCCATAGATAGGGCGTATAGAACGGTGGTTGAATGGCAAAAGGACATATAAAAAAAATTGTTGCTTGATATTTGGATCATACAATGTATATAATTACGGAGATATTTCTTCTCCTTATTTTGATCAGAATAATAATGGGTGGAAGATATAATTGTGCCTGGGTGTAATAAAAAATGTCATAATTTGTACCCAAAAAGAAAGATAAAAGATGAATATGTCTGTTATACATGAATTAAGAAAGTGAAACGAAGGAATATCTGCATAGCGCCATCTACATTACGTATGAGTAACTAACAGTTCTTTTTCCCGCCGAGCGTTAATATTGTTAGTCTGTATATGTTAATCTGTATTGACATATAATGTTTTACATTGTTTCACCAGATCTGTCAAATCTTCAGGTTAGGTAAGCAGACTCCATGCATACGGGATTATGCAAAGATGAGGAAGTTGATGGTGATGATACGTAACTGCCCCAACTCTTGTTTGAGGGGAGGCCTGTGCCCAGAAGTGGAAATTATATAGGCTATTTTATGTCTGTGCGGAACTGAGCTGGCTTATAAAGCATATTTCGTTAGCCTTTGTAAATTATTTACTTACTTACTTAAGTTTACTCTGTACTGCGTATGGACAGGGTGAGGACCATGTGGTGTAATGGTTACAATGCTCGTCACGCCCTGACAAGGACTGCGGGTTCAAATCCCGGTCCAGTCAGACTTTTTCGGCATAATTTTCTCTTTACTTTGTACATACATACATGAGCTAAAACATACACCTTAGGTGGCTTAATATTAGCTCTGACTTCAGGGTTGGTGTGGTTGGTCATCAAACTTATATTATTATTTTTTGACGTGACTTAACTTAAAGCAAAAACAGCGTGGAGGAAGCAAGAGAAGTGTGTAAGGATCGAAGCAAATGGAGTTCTATAGCCTCTGCTTACCCCGGTGGGAAATAGGCGTGAGTTTATGTATGTATTTATGTATGTTGACGTAACTTAATGTAGATTTGCCGCAGATGGCATTAACTATTTGGCCGGAAAAATGGGGATCGAACTTCTAACACACTTGAAAATATGAAGGAAAAAAAGAGGTTTTAAAACCTACAGAAGCACTTTTTAAAGCTAATTGTAGGCAGGTGCAGTCCTATTTTCTGTAGCCAAGAAAAGACGGAAAACATATATTTTCCGAGTGTTTTGGCTCACCTGTCACAGTGCATTCTGCATACATAATTAATTTCTGCTAAGCTAAGATAACAAAAACCTCCAGCAGTATAAATAAATAGGTATTCTCTATTGAAACTTGACTTTATTAAGTTTGAATTCATGTTTGGACATGGTTTAGGCAACTTTAGCCTGGTAATAGGTTCGTCCGCTATTAAAACTGCCCAATTGTAATCTGTGTGGCATCATAGATGATGTTCAGCATATTCTGATGAAGTTCAAACATATTAAAGATGAAAGGAATATTGATCAGAATATGCTGAAAATCAATCTATGGACACATGCATATTACAGAGCATTTTGACAGACCCTTCCTCGGACCCCGTTGGAGAGCTCTATGATGTACTTTTTAGTTTAAATATATTAAATTGTTCCGTTTAAATATGTAATAGCTTGAAGTACTTGTTAAGGTTCGATAGAGCTGGCATGTTTGGTGTACAAAAGTACCTAAAAAAAAGAAAAACTTGAATTTACTGAGTTTGAATTCATGTTTGGATCTTATTTAATCAATATCACCCTGTCCAGCTCGGTTAATAGCAATAGGCTCGGCTACTATAACATAGGACGTAAACATAGCTAGCGAGGAGTGAGTGTGTATACATAACCTCTACCCACCCTTGTTGGGATGCAGGCGTGATGCTATTTTATGTTTATATGATTTTTGTGATTTGTCCCCATCGGGAATCGACCCCGGGACCTCGGGCCGTGAGTCCAAAGCCCAACCACTGTACCGTTACTCCAGATCCACGACATAACGTTGAATAGCGTATCCCCAGTATGTGGTTCGCAAGTTGTAGAAAGAGTTGAGGAGCATTAGTTCTTTTGTTGAGGTTTTCATTGAACCGTTAAATCTATAAGAATTCTAGAGATTTCCTTCGTGGTAGCGTTGCTGAACTATCGATTATATCGATATATGATATCGTAGTGGATTTCTTCGAGGCAATGACGTCATAAATAGTCTATAACAGACGTATAAGGGCAATGACATCAATAGTTTGATTACAGTTTGACTATCGATTAGGCTCAAAGGCTCTAAGCTAGAACATCACCGATTGAGAAATTTGTCGGTGTACTGCGGAACGGAAGGCGATTGGGGCAACCACCGATCTACACGGCCTATCTATGGAGTAGTGGAGGCGATTACTCCACCGACAAGAGCGCAGCTCTTAAATAAAGAGAGAGAGAGATATTTTTTTGTGGAGATCTAATCAACTTGTAAGTAAGCAACATCAAATCTCACCGGCTACAATATCACGAAAAATATAATTTATTAAAGACGCTGTTCTTGTATATTTAACTATTTTTATCCTTAGAATGTCTCTGTAACTATGGCGGCCTAAACTTTTTTATCACCCGGCTTAGTCGGCCGGTGATCAATCATTTACGGCGTCACGCCTTTATATAATACATATATACAGCCTGAAATTCTATAGCTCTGCCAAAATAGGTTCATCCGTGTTTATCCCGCTTTTATGGTTCCGTATCCGGAACCTTTGTACTAAGGCTACGCTGTCCGTTTGCCTGACTTTTTATCCTTATCAATCAAATCAAATATTCTTTATTACACACAAAGAGAATATACAAAAATGTACACAACTTTAAAATAAGCGGCTTTATTGCTCTATCGATCTATCTACTCAGCCTGTATTCACCCACTGCTGGGATACGCCTTCTTTCTCGCTCTTCTCTCTTCTGTGCAAGTCTCATCCATTGCTTTCCAGCATACCTCACAATGTCATCCGACCACCGCGCTGGTGGTCTGCCTCGATATCGCATACTTTATTGCTCTGCAATTTCTTTTTATTTACAAAGTTTTTTGTTTCAACTCTATAGAAAATACCGTGATACATAAAGCCTCTAACTTCGCCTGGATTTACTTCAAAGTATAAAATGAACCGTACTCAGTTGTGCAAAGAATTATCTTTGCAGCAGAATGTGTATTCCCTTTATTACAATCTTAAAATACTGAAAATTATAATCAATAAGAGTAAAAAAGTAATCATATGCTATCTTAGGCCACATGTTTCTTTGCCATCAGATGAGGTCGCGGTCACACCCACACCTATTTTTAATTATAAAAAACCCGGAATTATTTACAAAAAATTCATACTAAAGAACCCTCGGTTGGTTCTGTCCGACTTTTGCTTGATCCCAGCGTTTTCTTGAGGAAGTGAAGGAACTCATCAAGTGGAGAAAGTTTTTATCTGTGCTAATAAATAAAATTGTTTGAGGTCAAACGATTTCTAAGTTTCGGGGAGTTGCCGTTGGTGGTAGAAAGCTAGAAGAGAACGGTTGCGGCGTGTAGATCCGACCAAGTATTTAATGCCATACAGTGTGTTAGTGACATCGTAACGAAAACTTTGAAGGATGATACAGACCATTATTCTTAGAAGTTATCAAGTAGATTTTTCCCTCGCAAAAGCATGGAGCTGAAAATAATTTAAGAAAAAAAGCACTAATCATGAATTTTCTGACTGAAAATTCCACTTTATATCAACTCAGAATCATGGTCTGAATCATCCCCTCAGTATTCGTTACGATGTCACTCTAGTACAAGTATGTACATTGTACAGGTAGTCAAAAGCCAAAGGAAGTTTCCATCACAAAAGTATAGAATTGGAAACGAAATAATAATAAAAAAAAACATTAAATTTGCGACGGAAAACTCTACTTGATATTAACTCAGAATCATGGTCTGAATCACCCCCCTCAGTATTCGTTACGATGTCCCTCACACTCTTTACGTGGTAAATTATACTATACGCATCGTTAAAAAAAGGAAAAAGTCGTACTGAATATAATGTTTTACACTGTGTTCTCATTCTCAAGTTAAGTGATGAATCCCAGGCAAACTTACTTTTTTCGCAGTGGAGCAGCGTGGTGCGCCCTTGGGTTGGTAGAGGGGAGGCCTGTGTCCAGCAGTGGCACATAATATATACGTATAGGCTATATATGTTAAGTTATAGGTACTTATGCACTCACAATTCTATTGTATATAATTAAAACCTGCTTTCATTTGTTGCAGGTGTTAAAAAAAATGAAAATCTTACAATGGTGAACTTGTTAATCTTTTGAAGTGACAGTGAAAGATGCGAAGTGGTGATAAGACGATGGTTGTATATTGTTTTAAATGAAATGAAGAAGACCAGTAACATGGGGCGGAGTACTGGAGGCTTGGTGACGGTGGTCGGGTGGCTTCTACTCGGACGGATCACTGGTAAGTCTAAAAAGGAACTTTTACTATCAGAAAAAAAAGGTTATTTAGGTAAAACCTACGACATACATATACATTTACAACATTAAAATATACACATCATCATCATCACCAGCCCATTAACGTCCCCACAGCTGGGGCACGGGCCTTCCCTATGGATGGATAGGGAGATCGGGCCTTAAACCACCACGCGGGCCCAATGCGGATTGGTTATTAACGACTGCTAATGCAGCCGGGACCAACGGCTTAACGTGCCTTCCGAAGGTCGATGTGAAAACCGGCCTTTGCGAAAGTTGCGTAATTTCAACAATCGCAGACCGAGCGCGTTTACCGCTGCGCAAACGAGCTACTCAAATATACACACAACACTTTATATCTAGTCGTTTTGATGTTTGAAGATGTATTCTTCGTAAATTAATTTACAGCCAAGTACGAAAAACGAGTTGGAAATAAGAAACTCACTAAGCATATCTACATTGTGATATTTTTTTGGTAGTGGTTGCCTGGAAGAAATTGCTCTTAAGCAATAAGGCCGCCCAAATTGTACTGTATTCATGTGTTATGTCCGATTGTTGAAATTAAGTTCTAATTTGATTAATATCCTTACTTATCTACACAGACAAAAGTTAAAGAATTAGCCTTTGATAGACAGAAATGGAGATTTTTAAAAACGATACACCGACCAGAGCGTGGCTCTTGATTTAGTGATGATGATCTACAAAGACAACGCAGTGAAAGAAAACATCGTGATGAAACCCGCATTCCCGAGAAATGCATTTCCGGAGGCATGTGACCTAACCTGTATTGGGCTGGTTTTCCCTTCGCAGGTTGAAAAGTCAGTCGCTTCTGTAAAAAACCGGACCTGTAAAATTTTAAAATCTTAAAATTAGAAAAACGTGATAATGCTAGGGAGATAATGATGATGATTTACAAAGACAGCACATTGAATCAATCATCAGTATTAATTCTCTAAATCTACTTGAACTGAACTTCAAGTATTAACAGAATACTCAATTTAATCATTGACATATTTTTTGTTACGTTACAAACGACGCAAAACTATTTGTCCAAGCTTCTAATCAGAGAGATAACAAAATAAAATAAAAACCTTTCAATTCACAAATTAGCGAAGTCGCTAACAAAAAGGCTCTTAGCTGATTAAGTTTCAGCACTGGACGCCATCCAACTACTGTAAATCATGTTTAACACAATTACCTACAGCTAATCTTTGATTAAATACTTTGTTAGTGCGGCTCTCGAACGCGCAAGTTGAAGTTAAGTTTACATTACGACGATACGATATCGACACGATTTAAAAATATCGAAGAAGGACGAACTATATATCATTTTAGTGTTGCCACTTCAAACAACAGCTCTTTAAAAAACGTTTAAATGCCACAAATTGTCCAAGCATGAGGGAGGGGCGCAAAAACCAGGTTTAGTACAGAGTTCACTAACTAGGCAAAAGAAAGGCCTAAAGTGTATCACAATCAAGGTCGCCATGCTTTTCATTGGTTGAAAATATAGTAAAATTTTGGCAATAGCAAGTCAGCATGGGTTTAAACCAATCAATATCGACTTTTTCAAATTCATGTTTGGATCTTAAATGATTATCATGAATAGCGTTAAAAAAAACATCGTGTGAAAACTCTTACTTCCCCGATACATTTTCAGAGGTAAATAATGTAACTTGACCTGGGTTTCCCTTGGTAGTTACTTCTGCAGAGAACCCGACCAGAAAAAAATCCATGTTAGGTAAACGGATTCCGTGAAGAACGGGATAACGCTAGGGAGATGATGACCAGAAGATAAGTTCTAGGTTCTTTATACGCTTCTAGGCAAGCATAAAAGCGTAGAACCGATATCATCATCCCCTTAGCATTATCCTGTTTTTTACAGGGTTCACTTATCTATCCTGACGATTTGACAATTCCGATTATATACAGAAGCGTAAAATCGGTATCGTTCATCATAAAAGGCTCAGATTCCCAGCAATTTATTTTGATAGAAGAATGCGACTCTTTGTAAATTAGAGAGGACAGGGAAAGGGTGCACAAAGTTTATTACGGCTTTAAGGATTATGGTGACTTTATTTATGGCAACTGAAATTGTTTTAAAATGTTTAGGGACCGTTTAGATGTAAAAGTAAAAGCCGTTTTTGCAATCAAGTAGGTAGGTATAATTCAATTTAACTGGAGAATAAGAATACGTAAATAACGACTTGTGCTATTTTTATCATTTATGTGATTTAAGTTTTTTTAATTACTTACTGCTAGGACAAATAAATAAAATATACGTTATTTCGGTCTTTTTACATCCATATCAGGTAGAAAAACAATAGAAAATTACTTACATAAATGTAGAGTATTGAGAGTTTTCATTTGATAGAAGCATAGACTTAATTTTTTTCGTGCTTGCGTGGACGGTAGACAAAACATAATCATGAAGATTTACTGGATGTGGGAGCAGTGCAGTCAATTTTGTCAGAAACTACATCAGATGCAACAATCGTGATTTGTAAATTAATCACCTGGTTTCGGCAGTGACTTCTATATTGTTATATTTTTCTAAGGTTAAGTAGACGATGCTACGCGATGCGACGCGATGTAAAGACACGATGGAATTGACATTATCTATACTTATAATAAATCTGTAGAGAGGTCAATTCTGTACATTAAATATTTTTTCAAAATAACTATCAGGGGGTGATAAGTGATCGATACTGATGCCAAAAATGCAATCAGTAAAATTTTTGTCTGTCTGTCTGTCTGTCTGTCTGTATGTTCCTTATAGAAACAAAAACTACTGGACGGATTTTAATGAAACTTGGTACAATTATTCTTCACACTCCTGGACAGGTCATAGTATACTTTTCATCACGCTACAATCAATAGGAGCAGAGTAGTGAAGGGAAATCCTTTTGTATGAAAAATCTAAACCACTCAAGTTAGACGTTTGAAATTTGGCATGCAGGTACCTTAGATACCGTAGAGGTGCACTAAGAAAGGAATTCCCGAAATTCCTACGGGAACGGGAATTAGCGGGAAAATCCTTTTGTATGAAAAATCTAAACCACTCAAGTTAGACTTTTGAAATTTGGCATGCAGGTACCTTAGATAACGTAGAGGTGCACTAAGAAAGGAATTCCCGAAATTCCCACGGGAACGGGAATTAGCGGGAAAATATTTTTGTATGAAAAATCTAAACCATTCAAGTAAGATGTTTGAAATTTGTCATGCAGGTACCTTAGATACCGTAGAGGTGTACTAAGACAGGAATTCCCGAAATTCCCACGGGAACGGGAATTAGCGGGAAAATCCTTTTGTATGAAAAATCTAAACCACTCAAGTTAGACGTTTGAAATTTGGCATGCAGGTACCATAGGTACCGTAGAGGTGCACTAAGAAAGGAATTCCCAAAATTCTCACGGGAACGGGAATTAGCGGGAAATACCTTTTGTATGAAAAATCTAAACCACTCAAGTTAGACATTTGAAATTTAGCATGCAGATACCTTAGGTACCGTGGAAGTGCACTAAGAAAGGAATTCCCGAAATTCTCACGAGAACGGGAATTAGCGGGAAAATCCTTTTGTATGAAAAATCTAAACCACTCAAGTTAGACGTTTGAAATTTGTCATGCAGGTACCTTAGGTACCGTGGAGGTGCACTAAGAAAGGAATTCCCGAAATTCCCACGGGAACGGGAATTAACGGGAAAATCCTTTTGTATGAAAAATCTAAACCATTCAAGTTAGATGTTTAAAATTTGGCACGCAGGTACCTTAGACACCGTAGAGGTGTACTAAGAAAGGAATTCCCGAAATTCCCACGGGAACGGGAATTAGCGGGAAAATCCTTTTGTATGAAAAATCTAAACCACTCAAGTTAGACGTTTGAAATTTGACATGCAGGTACCTTAGTAAACTTAAAGCTTAGTTGCAACAGGATATTACAAAATTCCCACGGGAACGGTAGTTAGCGGGAAAAAACATTTGTATGAAAAAATCAAATCTAAATAAAATGAGAAACTGACTGACTCAGTGACTGACATATCAACGCATAGCCTGAACGGCTAAATGTAGGCATTTGAAATTTGGAAGGGACATAGCTTAGGTACCGTAGAGGTGCACTAAGAAAGGAATTCCCGGAATTCCCACGGGAACGGAAATTAGCGGGAAAATCCTTTTGTATGAAAAATCTAAACCGCTTAAGTTAGACGCTTGAAATTTGGCATGCATGTACCTTAGTTAACTTAAACCTTAGTTGCAACAGGATATTGCAAAATTCTCACGGAAACGGGAGTTAGCGGGAAAAAAACATTTGTATGAAAAAATCGAAACCGCGTAAGATAGATGTTTTCAATTCAATTCAATTAAATTATTTATTGCATTCCATGTAGTACAATGGGGTGTTACATAGGCATAGGAACTAAAACATGGACCCTGTAGGGCACAGCAACGTTGAAGGGAAGAGAGGAAGTGTGTATTAAAATTAAAACTCAATGAACAATCAATTAAAAAAAAAAACAATTCAATCAATTGATTCAATCTAACATGCATACCTTAGTAAATATAAAGTTTATTTTTTGCTGTATTTTGAAAAATGGGAGTTATTGGGAAAAAAAAATGTACTTATGAAAAAATCTAAACTGCATAAGTATGCACTCCCACACACACAAAGATCTCTCTCTTATATAACACGCCACGCGGACGAAGTCGCGGGCAAAAGCTAGTCCATAATAAAAATTAAAGTCACCATCACTAATTTAAGAGTCACGCTCTTGTCGGTGTAGCATTCTCCATTCTTGTCTATCAAAGGCCAATTGTTTCACCTTCTCTTAAGGGCCCAGTCTCCGGTAATCAAAGAAATATCGTAACATTGCTTAAAAAAAGAAAATAATTAACACCAAAAACTCGCAACGACTCAATTTTCAGACAGCAGATTTAATTATTGATTTTTTGTTTGATTATTTTGATTTGTGATTATTTTTTGAAAGGTTTTTTTTATTTGTAACTCTAGGCGGGCCATCTACTATTGTTGATCTATGCCCACAATGGCCGGTGGACCGCATGTTGAGAGTGACTGGGCTAGTCAGAGGTACATTCATCGCAACATGAACTGAGTACCACGGTATACCGAGCTCAGTGAATGATTCAGTTCATCGAATATGTATTGAACATTAAATGCTTCAATTATGCAATGTAATTATTTGCAGTTATAACAATATCATTAGTGAAATTCAAACATTGACAGTCATGTTCATTAGACAAATTAAGAATAATAAAATAATGAATCATTCATACGTACAAACTCACTCCGGAAATCATAATAAGTTTACATAAACACACATAATATACATATATAATAAAAACAGGACGTATATAGGCTACGTCCCACTGCTGGGCACACGCCTGCCCTCAACCAACCGGAAAGGATATGGAGCATACTCCATCACGCTGCTCCACTGCGGGTTGGTGGATCTGTTTTACGGCTAATAGCCGGGACTTAACGTGCCCTCCGAAGCACGGAATCTTCTTATTTTTTCTAACCACTAGACCACGGAGGCATTATATTATATTAAACAAAAAGTATTATAATAATAATAATAATAATCTTTATTGAACATAGGCTTACAATTTTACATTAATAAAAATATAGACAACTATAATAAGACCAATTACTCTAGATATGCGGCGGTCCCTGCACTAAGCTCAGCTTGTATCGCAGGGGCCAGAGTACGATTTCCTGTCAGGATTTACAAAATGGACACACGGACAGAATACAGAGCACTATGAAAAATTATAACTGCTTATATCAAAATACACAATAATGAAACATAATAAAAATATTTAAAATTATCAAAAATAAAACTTCTAGGTATGGAGTAATGTGTGTGTGTGTGTGTGTGTTTAAGTATATTTCTAGGTCATGAAATAAAAATAAATTGGAAATTGAAAGCAAATGGAATTCTATAGTCTCTGCTTACCTCGGTGGGCATTAGGCGTGAGTTTATGTGTGTATGTATGGAAATTGAAAAAAATACCGATACTTAGATGGTGCCGGCGTTGGTTTAAAGACGATAAATACCTGAGGAGTCGATACAGGACCTGAGTAGCCGGTGGTGTAATGGTTAACACGCTCGTCCCGACTATACAAGAGCTGCGTGTTGAACTCGTTGAGTCAGATTTTTTCGTTTTAATTTTCTCAAAATGAAAAATATTTATTGCAGGAGATGCCCATAAAATATTAGTTACATTATCATCATCATCATCATCATCAGCCCATTAACGTCCCCACTGCTGGTGCACGGGCCTTCCCCGTAGGGAGATCGGGCCTTAAACCACCACGCGGGCCCAGGGCGGATTGGTGGTTATTAACGACTGCTAATGCAGCCGGGACCAACGGATTAACGTGCCTTCCGGAGTAAGCTCGAGATGAAAACTTTTTTTTTGTGGTCACCCATCCTATGACTGGCCTTTGCGAAAGTTGCTTAACTTCAACAATCGCAAACCGAGCGCGTTTACCGCTGCGCCACCGAGCTCCTCTACATTACATACAATACAACGTTCATTACACTACACATACAGTAGTATAGAAGTTCTTTTATTGCGTGGTACACAGAGACAAATACCAAGCAAAAGGCAGCTTTGACAGCTGTGTATGTATGTGTGTGTGTATGCACGTCTGTTTCAACCTAATTTATAATAAGGTTTCACTAGCAGCGTCTTGTGACTGTCTGGGGCCTGTTTTATAAAACTTACAATTGTAAATTACAATGACAATTTGGTGTTCATTACGTAGCTAACATGAAACTACAAAATATTTGTGATCACACACTCCGCAATGTACATCAAATTGTCATTGTAATTTACAATTGTAAGTTTTATTAAACAGGCCTCTGGTGGTTATAGGCTGTGTAACGTCAGGACCACACTTATCTCTTATACATTACGCACACTATTCAGAAGAATTTCAGAGAAATATACTTATACAAACACAAATATGCTTTATTGCGCACAACATACAATACAAGTATCATTCAAGTATTTATTTTCTTGTTTCATTATTTTTAGAGTGTGATTTTTTTGTTGTCGGGTTTTAGTTTTTAAACTTATTAAAAAGTACGTTACGTTACGACGTAACGTACGTACCTTACGTTTTTTAAAAGGTCACGTAGATGTCATCATAATACTATTACGGCAGATTATTTCATATTTACTATTGACAGCCTCTGTGGTCTAGTGGTTAGAGCGTTAGGCTCACGATCTGGAAATCCGGGTTCGATTCCCGATGGGGACATTGTCGAAATCACTTTGTGAGACTGTCCTTTGTTTGGTAATGAGTTTTCAGGCTTGAATCACCTGATTGTCCGAAAAAGTAAGATGATTCCGTGCTTCGGAGGGCACGTTTAGACGTTGGTCCCGGCTATTAGCCGTAAAAACACCTCCACCCACCCGCAGTGAAGCAGCGTGGTGGAGTATGCTCCATACCCCCTCCGGTAGATTGAGGGGAGGCCTGTGCCCAGCAGTGGGACGTATATAGGCTGTTTATGTAAGTACTATAAAATGTAACGATGTATTGTCATAAGGTGCTTCAATATTCAGAGTTAAAGTTCTGCAACCGTTACTCTAATGAGGTTTAAGAGGTAAAAACAATATTTTTTAAAGTTTACCTTTCGTATACTGGTCACAACAGACCCGAAAGCGAAAACGAACGAGACCCAATTTCACCCGGCATCCAACTGTCTAGTACAGACGCGCTACCCGGGTATACCCGGGTATCTAAATAGACCCAAACAGACCCATAGCTCTGTATCCTGTCGGTAGCACTGAGATATAGCACCTGCATCGGCTGCACCCGCATTTGGAACCGGATGAACCGGTTATATTTATGTCTTTTACCGATATGCCGCACTGAAAATATTGTTCGTTTTAACAGCTGGGTTTTGGTGGACGTTTCTGGGTTGCGGTAATCAGGAATAATTGTGTGAAGGTTAATAGAGGTTAAGTGTAATTGTGGGAGGCTGTGGCGTCCTCTAATAATAAATACTTTCTTTCTTTAAAAAAATATTACAATACAGTACATAACAAACAAACAAGGACTTACGATGATCAAATTGGAGATGTCCTTAGAAAAGGTTCAATACGATCTACTCTGAACCGGCGTGCGTGTATGAAGCGATTGATGAATGTGGAGGAAGCAAGAGAAGTGTGTCAGGATCGAAGCAAATGGAATTCTATAGTCTCTGCTTACCCCGGTGGGAAATAGGCGTGAGATATGAAAAAGACATACAATATTAATAATAGTACATAACAAATACACTTTTTGTACCAAAATAAAAAGAAATAATTACAAAAAGACTCGTGGCCTTATTATTTATTATTAAAAAAAAAACATAGATTCATAAAGGTGTAATCAATTTGAGAGATCACGATTTTCGTGATATGTCCCCTCCGGGATTCGAACCCGGGGCCTCCGGATCGTGAGACCAACGCTCAACAACTGGACCATGGGGGCCGTTGTAAGATAAATGAAGATAAACCATAGGGCCTATTTATCCCGGAAATGTCGTTAAAACTGTCTTTTGTCCTTTTTAACATGTTGAACCATTATTTTAATTTAAGTCTTTATATCGGAAGCTCCCGAAAAATGTCTTCCGATTACTTGAGGCTTTGCCCACCCCTTTAAGGATTAGGGCGTGTATACAGTATAAACAAGTATATGGTGTACGTTTACCAGTAACATGCAACCGCAGTGTGATCTCAACTCACCTGATAAATCGCATCTCCGTTCGGTGCCTGCGTCCGATTCGATTTGCAGCTCCGGCTTAGCACTAACTCTGTTTGATTCACACTACTTTAAAATGTTGTTTCTATTTGATATTTACTGCAAACTGTAAGAAAACTCCTCGCCGGCGTGGCCAACTAGAATCGATTAATTCTTTCAAATATTTTTCCTCTCAGACGACGCCCTGAGCCGAGGTTCGCGCCCAACTGGGCACCCTCAGGCCTGTTGTCTTAAAGTTGTACTGGGTGAGAGCCTTCAGCGCTCCCCATTTGTCCGGCCAAATAGTTAATACCATCTGCGGACAATCTACAATTAGTCACGTCAAAAAAAAATTGACACTTCTCCATTTTAAATGAAATGACTTATTTCGAACCAATCACGCAAAACCGTAATATTTTTGGTGCATTTTTGAGTTACTAAACACTCACTCAAATTACTTTTTATCAAAATAATGCTTTATAGTTTGTGTTAAACTTTCAAATTATATATGCGATACTTGATGACTGTAAAACAGGATGTCTTATCGTTTTTAGACGAAAATAGTGTACCTAAATTTGCCCTGTGTGTCAAACGGGGAGCGATTCCGTTCCCGGTATTGGACTTGCACAAATAATTTAGACGAAAACAGATGTACTGAGAGAATTGATACTATTTTCGATTTTCATTTCGAAGAAAGAAAGACACCGCCAATAAAGGAAAACATATTTATAGTTATTTATATAGTTATTTATATACTTAAAGCAAAAATGTCTTAATTCCATTAACTTATTTTACAACTTGAATTAGTAATTTAAAGTTAGTTAAAAGTTTACGCCCAGAAGCTTTACATCCAAGAAGTATTAAGTCTCTATAGTAAAGGATTCATTTTAATAAAAGTTATATTCCCTAAGCTTGATTCCTTGAAATGATTTGACGTGACATTTCTAGAGCCGATGATGTAAATGTCATCATTATCTTTATTTTAAGAGCCACGCACATAAGGAGATTACCATTTTGTGTTATCTCTCTCTCTCTCGTTCTCCTTTTTTAAGATCTGCGCTCTTGTCGGTGGAGTAATCGCGTAATTGTGTTCATCATCATCATCATCCAAGCCGTGTCCGGCGACGGTGACTCCTAAATGTCTATCCCAGGTCGATGTTATGATAGGCTCTAATATGGCTAGCAAAACCGAACTTCGATTTGAAGGTTCGGCCATATGGCGCACAGAATAACTGGCCAGCAGAATTAAATGTATATTTGTAGGAGGGCTTGTGTCGAGTCTTCCGTATTTGTCGTTTTACGTCAAGATCTTCTAAACGTGTTATCACAACACTGATTTACACGTGTAATAAACAGGGTGTTAGTGACAACGTAACCACACATATGACAGCTAACTGATAGGAATGTAGATAAATTGTTGGATTTATAGGCATATTCAGGGATATGGCTATTGTATGGGTGGTCCATATTAATATAATTTTCTAATTGTTTTCTTTTTTGTTCCTTTTTCTTTTTGTTAGAAATTAAGACAATTATATTATGTAAGTTAGGTACGCCGTAACTGTGATTTACATCAGATCTCTATATATATAATTAGAGTTAATTAGTATAATGCATAAATGTAAACCATGTGGCAGTACTAATTAAATAAATAAACAAGTAACGAACTTTGAGGTACGATTCAGACCATGCTTCTAAGTTAATACCAAGTATAATTTTCTATAATTATAAACTTTTGCGATGGAAAATTCCACTTGATATTAACTCAGAATCATGAGCCAATATACGTTACGATGTCACTTACAGCATGAACAAGCACGTACAGGTAGCCATACGGGTCACGAGTAATAATAATGTATAATACTTTAAAACCATGTCACATTAACTTTTCTGACAAATTAAACCGTAAGTCTCATTAAATGTCAAATATGATAGTGCGACAGGGTTCTAAAGTGGGTACATGATATTGCTCATGACTGTACGTTTAAGTGTTAGTGACAACGTAACGAAAAATTTGGGGGATGATTTAGACTATGTTTCTGAGTTAAGTGGAATTTTCTTTCTCTAAATTCAATTTTTTTTTGTGTTTTTTGTTTAATTAATTATTGGCAGTTCCATACTTTTGCGATGGAAAATTCATGCCTCAAAGTTTTTGTCACATTGTCACTAACACCCTGTATTAGTATGACAAAAGTGACGGTACACAAAACACGTCACAAAACAATTCCATTCAATACCTCAATTCCAAATAGACTCGGTTCAGCGCTCAAAGACTATCCAACACATTTGGAAGTACACGGGATCTAAATCAGATCTTCAGACACATAGGAAGCGTAGCGGCGATAAATCTATGCCTTCGTCGAATTGCTTCCGAATCCAGTAGTGTTTACTACGGGGTAAGGGACTACTGACATGGGACGGGAACCCTGTTTAGAGGTAATAATTCTACAATTCAGCATTGTAAATTACTGTTATTAATGTTGTAATGGATGCTAGTTGTCTTGTGTAGGCTTTGGGTAGTTTAAGAGTGTTTGGTGTAGATGGAAATAGACTTTGACGCCGTGTGTATACATCAGATTAATTTTAGAATAGATTGACAGAAACGTAAAACTTTAAACACATTGATTTGCAAATATAAACAACACGTGGTAATAAATCTTCTTCTTCTTCTATCGTGTGGGTTGTGAGGCGAATTACCAACCTCATCAACCCTGGTGTCAGGGTTACTATTGAGCCGCCAAAGGCCCCTGACATGACTCATTTATAACGACTACGTACTTACACAGTAAGTAGTAACCGGGACCAACGGCTTAACGTGCCTTCCGAAGCACGGATCGTCTTACTTTCGGACAATCAGGTGATCAGCCTGTAATGTCCTAACCAAACTAGGGACCACAAAGTAATTTTTGTGATATGTCCCCACTGGGAATCGAACCCAGGACCTCCAGATCGTGAGCACAACGCTCAACCACTGGACCACGGAGGCCGTTCATCAGAAAACATAATTATATTCCAAAATAGAGTTGTAATATTCCAAAAATGGCGTATCTCATTGTCGTACGATAAATAGAATATCACTCCAGGTCAAAAGTAATTATCGGACAAGATATTTGATTTCAACACGGGAATGCTTCGCCAATTTATTCCCTTTCGACGATATTGAAGAAAAATAAGAAGATACCTTTTTGATTTAATCTTAATTGATTGAGACATTGAAAAGGTGCACTTCACTATACATTCATTATAATATTGATCTAAGAATTTCAATGGACATTGTGAACGCAAATTTACATTTCGATAATTAGATGATTGTAACTATTTTGGTTTTCAGAGAATTACGATTTTGTTTTCACATTTTGGTATCCATTTATGTCTATTTCGGAACCATAATGAAGACAGTTTAGTTTTTAACCTTTATGATCAACTATTCTGTTGCTAAAAATAGTAAATAAATAAATAAATCTGTCATATTTATTGAGTTGTTGTGGCTGGAAAGGGAAGAAATTATTCTTATCAAAAATATTTGTGATCAATTAACAAAAGGGTGAATCTTGGAAAAATACTGTCTACAAATTCAATACCGTGGTTATATTTAAAGACAAAGCGACTGTAATTGCCAATTACCTCTACAATGACATTTTATAGGTCTGATTGAGATTCGCTGATTATTGGAGATCCTTTCAACACTGAGCAAAATATTCATAAAACTTTATAAAAACAGCGGTAAGTAGTTAATTCTCTTTACGTAACATTTTGGCGACTAGTCCTTTACCGCATCTGTTTTCATGTGGTCTTGCCAAGTTCAGTCCACGACCTACCAGGTGCCTAACTAAAATTTATGGAGTTGCTTTTCGGTGGAGCCACGTTTTGGCACAGAAACTAAGTATGGAACACATTAGTCGCAAATCTGGCGATCGGATCAGCTTGATAGTCCATGGATTATGTGAAGTAATTCTCGTGGCCACCTACTTACATTGGAGCAACCCTCTCTGGAGTAGCGACATCCTTAAGTAAGTAAGCTCCATATCCCCTCCGGTTGATTGAGAGGAGGCCTGTACCCAGAAGTGACTAGGGGTAGGCTATTTATGTTTAACTCTTGTGCCAATCGATGAGTCCCAGACTTTGTCGTTCCAGAATTATGTCCCAGTTCTTAAACTTACCCTAAGCGTAGACGTCACGTCTTGACATTTCATGGGCTGTTTTTTTTTGTATCGCTAACTACGATACATAGTTGCGTTGCGAATTTTTCATACGTATCACATAAGCATACATACATACAAACTAGCAAGATCTCTCTTATGCCAAAATATGTTAAGGACCCAAAAGTACTACGTCAGCTCAATAAACGAGCAAAACACGAAACGGGTTCGCGATAACTTAACAGTATTATATTCCAAAGAGCGTTACCAATAATAAGCCTGAAAGAAGATAAAAAAGGCCAACAGTATCTGCATAACAAAACCTCCGCTATCACGAACCTTTGAACGGGACCTTTGAAGTAAAAATTTATTCCCGATTGGAGAGTCAAAAGCCTTGTGTCGGAAAAAATGATTTTTGGACCTAAAATCGGCTAGAACGCGAGACATTTTTTGGTATTAGTTTTAGGGGCTTTATGGCTTATATGAGTTTGGTCTTCTTCTTCTATGTTGTGAGGTGGATTACCAACCCCATAAACCCTGGTGTCAGGGTTATTATTGAGCCACCATAGGCCCTTGAAATGACTCATGTAACGACTACATACTTACATCAGTAAGTAAGTAGTAACCGGGACCAACGGCTTAACGTGCCTTCCGAAGCACGGATCATCTTACTTTTGGACAATCAGGTGAACAGCCTGTAATGTCCTAATCAAACTAGGGATCACAAAGTATAAGTAGTAGTATGGGTTGGGTAATTTATTCGCAATGGGATTTTTCCCTGTCACCAAAAATCAGGATCGTCCATCTAATTCATCCATAGAATCACACATCTTGAGTTTATCTAAGTAACTGTGTATGCATTTAATGCAAAAATCACGGAGAAGTCACGGATCATACCGCTTAACGCTGCACCGTTCGATAGCGGCTTAGCAGATGCCTTTGGGCTAATAGCCAACATACTTGTTGTCGTTTTGAAGACGTCTTTTTCAGGCTTGGTAGGACAATTACTGTGTTACGTATCGAAAAGGTTCTCTATTTTTACTCATATTTTTTTTTGTAATAATTTACCATGGCATACTGTTATTCGTCCTATTATTAGTTACGCATAGTATTAATTTGTTATAACTTATTAAGCATAATTTTGAAACTCATAACTACTATAAGCATAATAGTTAATGACAATAATGATATATAAGCATAATTATTATAAGCATAAAAACTATACTCCGAATAAGAAAAGTTTTGGCACAACTTTGAACATTTTCGAAACTTACTTTTTCCTTGGCGGCATTTGTTTCATGATTGTGACTTTTTATATTTTTTGACACTATTTCATGCTGTTGGTCATCATTCAGTATACTTTTCATGTGTAAGATAAACATGCTGGCGGCGTAGGGGTGGCCCAAGGGCCACCCCCGCTGCACCCTAACCTACTGTTATGCCTTGTAAAAATTATGACAAAACACTATTATTCTAAAAAAGAATTATGGATACCTATTTATATGCGAATCAAATTTATACCAACAAATATTAGTCCAAAAATAAGTTATACCTAAGAAAACAGTATTCCTAGATGTTATTATGGGAAAGGATTATGATAAATAACATTATGACAAAAACATTTATGCATTTTAAGAGAATCCCTATCGAAAAATAACAACATAGCGTCACGATTATGTTTAAGTGCCAAAGCCATTAACCAGACAAAACTCCTAGAAACCAAAATATAGATTAATAATATAATTTAGTGGCTTAGAGCAGGAATTCGAACTGTAAATTCACTATGATATAAGCCACGCGTTCTTCGAACATGGCTATCACGGACTCTCCGTAACTACTTTTCTTTTTACAAAATAAAAAAATACCTAGATTCCAATTTCCAAGACAGATAATCCGTTTAGTTTAGACAACGCCAAGAAATGCTGTAAGTTATCAGTCAAGAAGCTAAGCTCAGCTTTAGCGTTTCGAACGCTGCTCAGTTTAAGTCCAACCTACAAAACACGTAATGAAACAAAAGAAACGAGATTACCCCAAAAATCCGTTAGTCTCCCGAAAAAGATATCATTCTCGAATGTCCGATACGAATTCCTGCGCAGCGTCTGCAAATCCAATAATTCGTTATATTGAAGAAAACTTTCGCACAAAGTTGCCGGTTCGAAATGATTTTCTTTTGACCCGGCTGCCTCCATTATTAGTATTATTCCGCGCTGGCAATATCAGGGCCCGGTCTAAACGCTGGCTCGTTCTAATAACCCGGGCTTTCATAAAAAGGAGGCATACAGCTCAATCGAAAATTTTTCATTCACTTTTAAAGTGGGGATTGCTTCAAATGATCGGTATTTATGAAATATTCATAGGCTCAGAAGTAGTGGGAAACACGAAATTGGTTGGGTTGTTGGAAGTTTGTTATGATGCTTTCAACGAAAATTGTTTCACACGAATTATTTTGCATTATGATCCGGGACATATAACTTTAAAAAATTACTAAACGGTTTACCCTCCCCCATAACCTAGAATTTGTTTTGCCATAATGGTTCATCACGGCCGAATCAGCACAATTCCAGGTCCGAGATGATAAGATTTCTTATGTTTATGTGTGTTTTTCCTTTTGCTTGTTTTCTGTTTGTGTGTGTTATAAAGTGTTAATTCATTTATTCATTAAATAGTCATAAAATAGGGACGGACGTTGAGGACGCAAGTAAAACCAGCGAATGCATGATTATTACTGATTATATTGAAAGATCTCTCTACACATTACATAGGTTATTAGTCATATTTAATAGTTACGCTTACTACACTACACCTTCCCCGGAGGGAAAAAAATAAAATAAAATTACATGCTTATTTTCAGCAATCATAAAAATTCTTAAAAAAATATTGAGTTTCATAAGAATTACGCCGAAGATCAAAAATTCGTCTAAAACATACGTACATACACAAACTCACTCGCTTATTTTTCATCGGGGTAAACGGAGACTGTGGAATTCCATTTGCTTCGATCCTGACACAGTTCTCTTGTTTCCTCCACATTCATCAATTGTTTCACACAAGCGCGCTGGTTGGTCATAAAATAATATGCATAATTAAGTATGTAAATAATAAATCTTATTCTACAAGAGGTGTTTATTTACTAGCGACATATCTATGGATGTGAAATCAGGTCGGGGATCGCATGCAAAGGAAACCCTTCAAGATTGATTTAATTGAATGGGTACGTATAATGAGGCATATCATAACGTACCCTTATACAAGTATTTTCTTTCATGTCAGCGTGTATCGTAAGCGACCCTATTTATATGAACATTGAATTACTAGAGGTTTGTAAAACCGATACTGTATTTTGAATATTGTACAGGTATATATATTTTATTTGTCTTAAGTGCAGTGTTCACTAACACAGTTGGATCGACAACAGGCTAGTTTCTAACCAGTCAAATCAGTTACTTTTCACTTTACGTCAAAACACGATATGACTATGGAATTTGTATGAAAAAGCACACTGTGACGTCATAGAAAACGTGATAACATTTCGGAATTATTACGTATTTCGTGATTAAAATTCATAAATATTTTATTTGTCTTAGGTATTTACCTAAGGCCAACGCCATCTATATTGTTTTTGGTGAACGTAGCCTGCAAAGTCCTTTGTTACTAGAGGTTATTAAGGCGAGCCGGCGGGGACGCGGTTGTGTGCAATTGCGTTCCCGTATCCCCGCCACACGGCGACAAGGAGGAACACCGTTGGGTTTTAGTGGGTATACCGGGTGGCGACACCCGGGGAGTCCCACATAACCACGTCGTCCCCCCGGGCGGCGTGGTATGCGTAACGCATTTCCCAACGTCAAAAAAAAAGTTATTAAGGCGAAATAATATTTAGTGTAAGGTTAAAGTGTAAGATTTTTATTTTTTATTATTTTGATGTTTATGCTATATTTTATAATGATAATGAATATTGTATGTGTTTGTTGTAATAGTTTGTTAGGTATATTGTAAGTAAGTTATAGTCCCACTGTTGTTTTAGTTTGTAATGTAGTTTAAGCTTGTTTTTATTTTTATTTTTATTTCCAATTTCCAACACAATGTAAAGTTGTTATAAGGAATAAATGAATATGAATATAAAAATGCAAAAATGTTTGTTAAGGATCTCTCAATGCGTTTTATCGGGGCTTCGGGGGATGCTAGGGCTGGTAGTTATTTCTGTCAGAGAATTAGTCTGGCGATTCAGAGGGGTAATGCTGCCAGCCTGTTGGGCACCTTGCCTCGATGTGACGCATTGGAGGAGGTGTCTTATTTATAAGATGTGTTTGTTTTGTTTTTAATTGTCTCATCATCACTCATCATCATCAGCCGTACGACGCCCACTGCTGGGCATAGGCCACCCCCAAGGATCTCCACGACGATCAGTCCTGCGATGCCCGCATCCAGCGGCTTCCCGCGACCTTCACCAGATCGTCGGTCCACCTTTATCTCAAATTTATTAAATACCTATATATTTTTTCTCTTTCTGTATGTATTTTTAAGGAAATTATACTTAAGTTCAGTCTAATTTACGTCTATTGAAAGTAAATCGTGTTTTAGTACTGTTTACGACATACAAATTATAATATGTGCCTACTACATATTATAAGTAAAATTCATTCCATTCGTCCCTTTTAAAATAAAGTCGCGAACGGAGCTATAAGAATTTTTTCATTGGTTTGGCCTATGCTGGGTTTTGAACCTGCGACCTCAAATTGAGAGTCAAGCGTTCTACCAACTGGGCTACCACGCCTTTAGTAAGTTATGCAGTAATCTACAGACAAATAAATACATATATGTAGTTTTGCCGTCAATTTTCTCGAACAAACCTATTTACGTCATTCCATTGTTTTTTCCGAAATGCATTCGAACAAAAAAACAGTATCCGCTATAATTCTATATCCGAACCGCCGCGGCCGTATAAATAACCAACAGTAGTAGGTACCATAGTACGAGTCGATAGGCCGAGCTGACTAAACCAGAAAATGATACATGCAAATAGCCACAAGCCTGTGACCCATATACAGCAGGTTGAGGAAAAAGGACGTAACTCAAGATTAAGGTTTTTACAGGGACAATTTTTTTTGTAAAAAATACTCGAGATTCTTTTACCTGTTAACAACTAATGACAAATAAATACAGAGGAAGAATCTTTGGCGTCTTAAGAGAAGTTTTAAGTTAAAATAGTTGAAACTGTCCAATCAACATAACTCAAGTTAATAATAAAAATAAAACACTTTATTGCACAGAAATTCACAAAACATTTACAAGATAAACTTATCAAGTTATGTATATTTTGGAAAATAGTTTAACTGATTTAACTTAAATTTTTGGAGTTACGTATTACCTACATTATTATTTCACAGAGATAATACTTCAACTATTGGTTATAATTCATTCGTTATTATGCTAATTAAAATTATAATAAGTTAACAATAATAAATTAACATAACAAACAAAAACACGAAACACAATTTCACGCTCCACAAACAAAACGGGTGTAACTCAAAAAAGTAACGTTTTCAGTTGTATCGTTTCACATTGTTCAGTCAGTGAGTTGGTCTGCGGCAACATAAATTACTGGGCCAATTGTTTCCTATACGGCCTATTGTCCCATCGGAGATATAAGGCTATTCTGTTAAAACGGTTTACACATTAATCTTTTATTCTATAGAAAAGTTGCCTTTTTTACTGATCAACTCTCGCGGGGCTCCTGTTTTATCATGACAGCGTATTTAAATTTCGGAAGTTTAATTTATTTTGAGTTACATCATTTTGTTGATGTCTGCCTGTCGATCGCGTTGAAGTTTATACCTATTTGTTTTGATGCTATTTTTGAATGTTTTGTATGGTAAGTTTTTGTAATATAAACGCTTGAAATTGAGGCTTGTCGCTTGTTAGAAAACGTTTATTTTTTTGCCACTTTGTAATATAACTTAATAAAACATCGACATTTGTTTTAATCTGACTGTATAATTTTTGGTTACATATTATAATAACTAAACCCATTCTTGCTATTTCTGTTATAACTACAATCAAAAGCCCTACTGTTTTAAATGACTAAAGAACGTCTCACATATCTTTGTTTAAACTAATGAACGTTACCCATAAAGGAGAAGGTGAATAAAAATTATTTAATCTGTACTTTAATATCTGTGATTAACCAAACGTTTTTACGGTTGCCGCGTTGCTTATAAAAATATTTTTATATTATTTGGGAAGGAGTATAAATATACAGCTCAGCTGAGGAGCTCGGTGGCGCAGCGGTAAACGCGCTCGGTTTGCGATTGTTGAAGTAAAGCAACTTTCGCAGAGGCCGGTCATAGGATGGGTGACCACAAAAAAAAAGTTTTCATCTCGAGCTCCTCCGTGCTTCGGAAGGCACGTTAAGCCGTTGGTCCCGGCTGCATTAGCAGTCGTTAATAACCACCAATCCGCACTGGGCCCGCGTGGTGGTTTAAGGCCCGATCTCTCTAGCCATCCATAGGGAAGGCCCGTGCCCCAGCAGTGGGGACGTTAATGGGCTGATGATGATGATAAATATACATAAGTATACTTACAACAAAATAAAAAGAATAAAAAGGGAATATTAATATATTATGGACTAGTTACATTTGGATTTTCTTTTCATTACTATTATAACAGTACTAAGACAAAATAGTACACCAGAAAGGTATTTTCTCCTAGAAAATGAAGGAAAGGAAAGCAATTGTTACCGCAGCGTATATCTACATAATGTGTGTGTGAACAGTCAGCATAGGTATATATGTCACTGGTGCCATATATTTCTGTGCCGAGTCGTCAAATGACCCGGACACTCTTGTTCCTTGGTTAGAAACTGCTGGATGTGGTTACGGCGGTATTGTATTACATAGCAGAAAAAAATATCTATTAATCTGCGTTTTGAGATCATAAAAATAGCACTCCTAGTTATTTTTTATGAGGATCGATCTTTGAAATTATTAATCAGTTATTTATTTATTTCATCGTACACAGACCAAAATAAACATTAAAGGCATATCTCCCAATACAATAATATTCAAATGTCAATAAACAAAAACAAAAAAATAGCTTATGTCAATTTAAGAATAAAAATAACATTCGTAACCCATAACTTAAAATTTAAAGGAAAAGTTAAAATAATATAAAATAATTAATACTTAGTAGATATGTCCATTGTCCATCAAATAAAAGTTAAACGTTTAAAATAAAAAAAATATCAATAAATTACACATAAAAATAAAATTAACCACTAATAAAAAATACAAATAATTAATAAATTCAGCATGTCAATTATTAAATATATATAGGTTTATTGTTGTAAGTAATAGGTTTTTTATCTTTGTGTATCTGTACAGCGAATTGGTTTTGTACTGTTAATACTGTAATGCTGTATATATTTATATTCGTCAACAACACCATGGATTTTTTGATAAATTGCTTCAATGTGGTGTTTTTAGAACACCTGAATGAGTTATATTATTTTCTGTTCTACTAATTTAGCAGAAAATGAATATATGACACGACAAAGGAGCCACATAGACTAAAATATACGAATATTGATCAATTCCAACAATATTATTTACATACGGGTCGAATAGCTAACCTCCTTTATTGAAGTAGGTTAAAAAGATTCGGTTACTTCCAGTATTTAACCTACATGTTTGTTGTTAGAGGCCGACTCGAGGTTTCTACGTGCTTATGACGTGTGATGTGCCGTTTTCGGGAATATTCCAACTCTGGGAAAGTTCCCGGCAAAAAAGGCACAAAACTTGTGTAAAAAGAGCTTTATTGTCTAACCATTAGGCAGATAAGACCAGTGTACAAGAAAGAACAATTTGAAAAAGTGTCCTTACTATTTATTATATTAAGACTTTCAAGGACAGCAGAACGTTTACAGACGTTCCGATTCCAATGTGTCATACTACTTATTATGAACCATCAATAACCCATAGTCTCTGTCCGTGAAAGGGTTAAAGAGTTGCGCCACGCCACGCCACGAGCCCATTAGCAATGTCCATTAAAATATATAATAAGCCCCCAAAGTACTTAAGAGATGAAACTAAAACTAATTTATTTATAAAAAATCTAAAAATAATGCTAATTAAAAAGAGCTATTATTTTTAAATGATAAGTTTTAATTTTAATACACACTACCTCTCTTCCCTTCAACGTTGCTGTGCCCTACAGGGTCCATGTTTTAGTTCCTGTGCCTATGTAACACCCCATTGTACTACATGGAATGCAATAAATATTTGAATTTGAATTTGAGTTTATAAAACGGGAACATTTCCGCTTTGGGAATATTCCCGGGGACGGCACACCACTGTTTATGACTATGTTGACGTGTTGCGACCGGAGCAAGATGCATGGGAATTGTCGCTGACTCTTGCCATGTGGGTATAACTCCATTTGGGAGTTTTGAAAGACCTTGAATTGTACGAAATATTTTACTGCCGGCTCTAAATTAATATTCTATTATTACTGACACTGTGGCTCTGTGGTACACCAGTTGCTTCTCAAACGGGGATCACCGGTTCGAATCTCCGGTACTGGACTTGCACCAATGAGTTATTTTACCTTAAGTGCAGATTTCTATAACACAATTGGCACGACGTTTGTCTAACTGAAAGTTCGGTAAGGTATGAGTACTTAGTTCATATTGCGATGGATGTACCACTGACTAGCCCAATTGTGATATAAACAAAAGGAAAGGAGATAGAGTGTGGATGGCGCCTCATATTTATAGCGATAAAAAAACTACGTCACTAGGTGGCGCTGATGGTCGCCTTGGTGAAGTAACACCTACCTAAAGAAATGTCATTCCCACAAAGTGATTTTCGACAATATGTCTGTTGGAAACTGAGCCCGAAACCCAACGCTCTAATCACAAGACCACGATGGCTGAATTAGGTCAACTGTACTAAGTAAGCTCGAATAATAATTAAGTAATTTTGCATAATTTTCACTGACACTTTGGCTATACATTGGTTATAGACGAGAAAATTACTTTGTGGTCCCTAGTTTGGTTAGGAAATTACTGGCTGATCACCAGATTGTCCGAAAGTAAGATGATCCGTGCTTCGGAAGGCACGTTAAGCCGTTGGTCCCGGTTACTATCTACTGATCTAAGTAAGTAGTCGTTACATGAGCCATGTCAGGGGCCTTTGGTGGGTCAATAGTAACCCTGACACCAGGGTGGATGAGGTTGGTACTCCACCTCACAACCCACACGATAGAAGAAGACAGACGATACGGCTCACCACAGGTGTGGGTTCGTCTTAATTCATCTTGTGATGGATGTACTTCTGACTACCCAATTGGGATATAATCGTAAGCTTATATTAATTTTGCACTGTAAGCCCTGGATCAATTAACAGCATGTCTAATTCTTCAACAGGCAACATCCCTGGGTGTTTCAATCGCGGAACTGCTCAGCAATTTTAGCACGTAACATGCAAACTTTAAGATCGGCACGTCACTTGCAAATTGTTTTGCAAACTATCGCCTCCATAGCAGAATACGAAACAGCTGTAGGGCGGGCCCGAGTTATGGGCTAAACTTAGCTTTAAGCATGTTTAACTTGCGCAAGATGGGGTTGTTTGGCTTAACTTAGCCTGGAAAAGCCTGAAAGTATGTGTTAAGGAAAGCAACAGCCTATAAACCGACGCGTATCCCATACTAAGACTAGGAAAACAAGAGCCTATACGTGTCCTGGTATAGGTACGTTTTGAACATGCGGTAAATTAACTCCGAACAAATGCAAATTCTTTCTTTTGACATACACATACACACAAACACACACACACACTATGTGTATAGTTGGTGGAGGCTGCTATGGAAGCTCCTTTCATAGCAGCCTCCGATCCCAAGAATTACTAATTCGCAGGGCTAACACAAGCACACACACACACACACACACATAAACACCCCCCCCCCCCCCCCGCACATAAACACCCCTCCCCCCACACACACATACACACACACCCACACAAGCACGCGCGTACCACTGATATAGTACGTGCACTCTTCTGCCCCTACTACTTTAATTAATACGTGGTTAACTGGTAGGGGGTACCTACTATTTCAGAAGAGTTTATTGACATTAGTTACAAAATAAAGTATGCAAGCGTTCCCCAGATAATAGGTATTTTCAAAACGTCAAGCCAGCGGGATCAAAAAACTGCCTTTATAACTTTGGAACCGTTGAAGTACTAATTTCGTTATTTTGCAGGGGGTGAGTACTATTTTGGTACTATTTTTTGGCGTTTAAATCAAAGCGAAAGACCTTGTCGTTAACTCTCGCCAAATTTCGCTCACCATCAAACTAGCAAGTGCAATAAAACATGGCTATAAATCCAGAACCGTGATGGTACTAATTTTTTTACAATAGGTATTATTTTTTTCAATAAGAATACTAATTTTTGGTATGGTAAAATATTTTTTTGAGGCCGCTAGCTTGACGCACACCCGGTTCCGAGTAGATTGTGCTAAACCTTTTCTAAGGACATGCCAATTTGGTCAATATACGTGTTGGTGTAGTGTGTGTGTGTGTGTGTGATCACCTATTATATATGCAAAATGCTATATTTTATCTAACTATCTATCTATCTGTAATAGATAGTTATAAAAATGCAGCGGACGCAGTCGCTGGCTTATAAAAAAAGAAATAACCAGCTCCGGTGTATTATCTTATGTTCATAGTTGCTTCGCTCAGAAAGAAAATTGATAGGGAAATGAATTTCCCAAGAGATGAGACCTGGCTAGTGCTAGTACTAAGAAATTTTACATAAACATATGCTCACCACTATATTAACTATTGGGGTATCACATCTATCGCACGATGTAGGTACTAAGTATCCATACTAAACGAACTCATCATTAATTTAAGAGTCAAGTTCTTGTCGGTGTAGCATTTCCATTTCCAAAACATGTGTTTTTGCAATTATTTGCAGTTGGTAAACTAATAGCGACCTATTTTGATGTAATTATACGAGTAGACACTATAGTTTTTCAACGGCAAAATCCCTCCCTCCCCCTCACTGCGTGAGTCGAAGTCACGCTTGACTGCATATTTAAATAAAATAACAATAATAATAAAAAAATCAGACAACTTAAGTATTATCGTGTTAGTAACAATGCCTTTAAAAACTATGTTAGTAATTATTATAATAATATTATGTTACTGTTTAGTAGACTGTTTGTTGACTATTAAATTAAACAACGCTAAGTACAATTATAAAAATGTATTTAAATTTTACAGCGAATTACTTAGCAAATTAATCGACAAGCGCGCGTGCGGCGGCGACGGAGTCGGTCGAGAAGTGGGCGGGGGTTCCGCGCGCGCGGCGCTCCTGTTATTCTCCTTTGTTGCATCGCGCATGCGCGCGCGTGTTGGTGTTGCTAACAGTTACCGTTATATTTTACGTAATTCTAAGTATTATACTTTATGCATCGAGTGAAAATAAACTTTATTTATTATTTACTTTTCGTTCTGGGAGAAACGTGTAACGAGCTTCACAGAGGATTAAACCATTTATTTTCTTTCTAACAATGTCTGCAGAATATTCCAAAACTTTTTGCATGATTAAATATTAAACCATTCGATTGGGGATTGCCTTAAAATAATCTAAGTTAAAATTGTATCTTGCTTCTCTGTGTAATTATGCGCACAAAACGTGAAAGTTTAAATTCCGTATTAAACTCTATTTCCTTTTGATCTTCTTAAAAGGCTTTGCTTAACCCTTAGGAGGCTAAACGGAAGGGTCTGGGCTTAAGCGAACGGGCGCAGATTTGTAACTATAATTCAAAGTTTACTTGTTCTAATTTTGAAGTAACGTAATGTGCTATCTTAGAAAGTATAGGTTATAAAATAACAAGACTTTATTTCCGAAAGGATAGACAAATGTGTGTAATATAAATACACCAGTCGGTGTTTCGCCAGCTATGTTTAAATCCCATGTAATACAGGACGAGCGTTATGCCATTAAATGGGCACAAATCCTGGAAACTACTACAATCGAATATGTTAAGATTATTTCATAAATGAGCACATTCTTATCTCTTATATTTCATCGAGATAGTGTGTCATGTTACGTCTCGATGCATAGTTATCTTCGACAAATTAAGTATAAGCAGTCAATGGACACTTCCTAATTTCAATTTAATATACTTTAATCCAATTTATACAACAAAAACAAAATAAGAATATAAATAAAAAAAAAAACAATAAAAACTATACCAGCCCATTATAAATAGAATACCTCATCCAGCGCGCCACACTGAGGCACAGCGCCCAAAACGCTTCCTAATTTTAGTTTATTTCATATCTGTTGATTATTATATAGAGTCCTCGGTTCAGAGGATCCAACCTGCGCTGTTGCCTGTCCGGCGATCTCTCAGGTGGATACGGGTATGCGCTCCCGGACCCTCGAGCTACTATTAGTACATCCCATGCTCCTTCCGTATTAATAGTATCCTAGAAATCCCTAATTTCCTTCCCTTACTCCCAAACTTTCCCGTCACACCCTATTTTTCCTAATTTCCTTCTTCCGCTAAGCCAAGGTATGCCGCGCCGAGGGCTGCATGGCTAGGAGCGAGCCTAGTCTCTAGCGTGCCGCGCCGGCCTGGAACTGGGCGACTCCAGGATGTAAATAATGCCTTACTCCAGCACGCGGGGCTCTGCTGGAGTGGACAAGATATTTCCCTAGCTGCTCGTGGGAACAAAATGGGACCTAAAATTGACGTACCCGGTGGCGGCGACACAGTTCGCAACTTGTCACGCCTATTCCCCAGCAGACGCGAACAGCGGGCTGTGGAGAGCCGTTTTGCGACGCTGAATGTTTGTGGAGGTATGTCAGATAAAATGGAAGAAATATGTGATATGATGGATAGAAGAAAGTTGGACTTATTGTGTGTGAGTGAGACTAAAAGAAGAGACACCGGCATGACTAGCCATGGCGACAAGACGGCTTTATGGTCAGGAGTGCCGACTGGTGGTGTTGAGCGGGCCAGTCAAGGAATAGGCATTATTATGTCAGCTCAGATAAGCCGCTGTATGAAAGGATATGAATGTGTGAGTCCCAGACTTCTTTGGGTGCGACTGAAAGTGGGGCTATTACGATTATTTGTTTTGTGTGTTTATGCCCCGGATACTTCAAGACCCCAAAGTGAAAAAGAGAATTTCTGGCAGAGTGTGAAAGATACATTGGGTGATTGTGAGATGAATGAAAAGCTAATTCTACTAGGAGATTTTAATGGTTGGGTAGGTGTGAGTCGTGATGGATTTGAGAAAGTTTTGGGACAGTATGGTGATGTCAGAGTGAATGAAAATGGATTATGTTTGTTAGATGTATGTTTAGAGAGAAATCTTCTTGTGACTAACACTATGTTCAGACACAAGAAGATTCACTTGTATACAAGACAGAGGAATGAACAGAGAAGTATAATAGATTTTGTGATAGTAGACGAAAGATTGCGTAGTAAGGTTGTGGACACGAGAGCATACCGTGGATCTGGTGTGAGCACAGATCACTACTTAGTGGTAACCCGGTTTAGGGGTCTGTTCCAGCGTTGGCGACATCGCCCGCGAGTGTCCAGAACTGAACTTGAACGTATAAAAGTTGAGAATTTGCAAGATGATTATGTAATAAGTAATTATAATGAAAGGCTGGATAATAAATGGGCTAAAGCGATAGATGATGATGCGAAAGATATGACTTTAGAAGATCTGTGGAGAATGTTTAAGGAAGATATGAATGAGGTGGCTGTGGAAGTATGTGGAACTAGTAAAAGAAAGAAGGGTGGAAGGCCGGATAATTGGTGGGACGATGAGGTGAAAGCGCTAGTGGATAAGAAAAGGAAAGTGTGGTTGGATTGCATAGCCCTCAAATCAAGGCAAAACCTAAGTAGGGCGAGTATGAAAAACGAGAGAGAGCGTATGAAAAAGGAGTATGACAGTGCTAAACGAAAAGTAAAGGAATGTGTAGAACGGAAGAAGAAGGAAATGAAAGAGAAGTACAACAGGAGTTTCACGAGGAACTTTCACAATAATGTGAAGTTGTTCTGGAAACAAGTAAGAAAGGCCCGTGGGGCGTCGGATAGTATGAAATTTGAGACGATTAGGGATGAAAGTGGAAGTTTGTTACAGGACGAAAATCAGGTATTGGAATGTTGGAAGCGTTACTTTCAGAGTTTACTCGAAGGTGAGATGAGCAATAGAGGAGAGAACGATAGGGTACCGACGTGTGTAAATGGCAGAAATGCGAATGAAAGTGTCATTAGTGTGGAAGAAATCATGAAAGGTTTAAAAAGTATGAAGGTTGGAAAGGCTGCAGGATATGATAGGATTTCACCGGAGATGCTGAAATACGGCGGGGGCACGGTGGTGAGCATGCTGTACTTGCTCTTCAATAAATGCTGGGCGTCCGGTCTTGTGCCAAGTGATTGGTGTAGGGCGGTTATTGTGCCGTTGTTTAAGGGCAAGGGTTCACAGCAAGAGTGCAAGAACTACCGTGGCATAAGCCTTCTCAGTGTCGTTGGTAAACTGTATGCGAAAGTACTGATTGAACGTGTGATGAAAGAAACAGAGGAGAAAATTTGGAACGTACAAGCGGGATTTAGAAGAGGTATGGGATGCATGGATCAGGTCTTCTCTCTTCGATGCATCGCCGAAAAACAACTGGCAGTTCATCAGAAGGTATTCTGTGCCTTTATAGATTTAGAGAAGGCCTATGATAGAGTGATGAGAGATGAACTGTGGTGTGTACTATCCGAGTATGGGTTGGACGGCAACCTGATACGCGCACTGAAGTCTTTGTATAAGGGTTCTAGTGCGTGTGTCAGAGTTAATGGCGCTCTGTCTTCCTGGTTCGACATCTCTGTTGGTGTCAGGCAGGGATGCGTGGCGTCACCATGGCTGTTTAATTTATTCATGGATAGTTGTCTGAATGAATTGAAAGAATCTATGAGTGGGGTAAGAATGGGGGAGTTGCTTCTGAAGTGCCTCCTGTATGCTGATGATCAAGTTCTTGTAGCATCATCGGCGGAGGATCTTCAGTACATGGTTTCTCTAATGGTAGATGAATTACAAAAGAAGGGTATGAGAGTGAATGTTAATAAGACGAAAGTTTTGGTGATGGAAAGAGAAGAAAATGTGTCTGAGTGTAGAATTATGATTGGGAATGAAATGGTAGAACAAGTGAATGAATTTGTGTATTTGGGTACTATGTTTACAAGGGATGGTAAATGTGATGAAGATATAGAAAGGAGAGTGAGATTGGGTAATTCAGTGAATGGGGCAATGCACGCAGTTGTTAGTAGCCAATGTATCTCGCAAGATGCGAGGATGGCTGTTCACAATGCAGTGCTTGTCCCTACGCTGAAGTACGGTAGTGAATGTTGGGTATGGCAGAAGAAGCATGAAAGTAGGATCAATGCCGTAGAAATGAGGTCTTTGCGTAGCATCTGCGGTGTGAAGTTGAGTGATAGAGTGAGAAACAGTGTGATAAGACAGAGATGTGGTGTAAAAGACGATATAGTGACTAGGATTGAGAAGGGAATGTTAGGTTGGTTTGGACACGTAGAGCGGATGAAGGATAATAGGATTGCAAAAGCGGTATATAAAGCGAAAGTTGATGGTAGGGCTGGCAGAGGAAGACCGAGAAGGACTTATGATGACCAAATTGGAGATGTCCTTAGAAAAGGTTCAATACGATCTACTCTGAACCGGCGTGCGTGTATGAAGCGATTGATGAATGTGGAGGAAGCAAGAGAAGTGTGTCAGGATCGAAGCAAATGGAATTCTATAGTCTCTGCTTACCCCGGTGGGAAATAGGCGTGAGTTTATGTATGTATGTATTCATATCTGTCACTTTCTTATTCTTTTATTTTATATTGCTCCTTCTTTTTCAGCCTTGAAATAAGTACGTCTTTTTTACCTCTGTAATAGATTCTTTATTTGAGCATGTAATATAAAAATAGTGGAATTCTCTTAAAATGCATAAATGGTTTTGTCATAATTTTAATTATCATAATCCTTCTCGCATAACGTTTTTAAGCATAATACTACGTTCCCATAATAACATCTAAGAATACTGGTTTGTTAGGTATAACTTATTTTCGGACTAATATTTGTTGGTATAAATTTGATTCGCATATAAATAGGTATCCATAATTCCTTTTTAGAATAATAGTGTTTTGTCATAATTTTTACAAGGCATAACAGTAGGTTTGCCTACGCCGCCAGCATGTTTATCTTACACACGAAAAGTATGCTGAATAATGACCAACAGCATGAAATAGAGTCAAAAAATATAAAAAGTCACAATCATGAACCAAATACAGCCAAGGAAAAAGTAAGTTTCGGAAATGTTCAAAGTTGTGCCAAAACTTTTCTTATTCGGAGTATAGTTTTTATGCTTATAATGGACAAGGGACAAAGGACAAGTAACATTATGCCATGGTAAATTATTACATAAAAATTTATGCGTAAAAATAGAGAACCAAAAATAGTTTAGTTTGTCTGTGGGCTAAGATCAACATAGAGTGGTCTCCGAATAGAGACAGACGCAAGCGTGACAGACAGAGGTGGAGATGGCGCGATTACTTGAATGCTTTCCTGAAAGGCTGACTGGAGGAAGCACTGGAAGGAGTCCTGGAAGAAATGAAAATAATAGGCTAGATAAGATATATGGCACTGAAAGCGAAATAAGTTTCAAATTCTTACGGAGATGTTACGCTTGTTACGTAACCGGTACCTTCGCCCGCCAGACGGACGTAGACCACGACAGACGTACTTACAGAAATGCACCAAAACCTAACAGTGTGGGAACTTCGAGATGAAGCCACTTCAAATTACAAGTAACGACGAAAATTTCAAATGTTATCTGAGTTACTTGCAAGCAATTACTACGATACTGCCGTAATCTGACCGGGAAGAATCCAAGAACCTAACATGATATCAAACCATCGATTCAACCAGGAACATCGATTCTCCGTGCAGGAAGGCCAGGGTATACCACCCTGAAAAAAGATAACCCAAGAAATGGTGACCAGCACTATTCTCCACGATAGTCTTCGAATAGGTGCTGTTCTGAGGGTGGAGATGTTACGTAACCGGTACCTTCGCCCGCCTGCTCACACCCATACGCCGTGACCAGCGTCGTTCCACGAGTTCAAGTCAGCGTAATTAATGGAACAGCCAGCCTGCTGAGCCAGCGCCCGAACGCGATGCGCTGACGTCAATCACGCCACCAAATTGTGACCTCGATTTAGCCATAATGTAAAATAGTTTTTAAGTAAAATTCAGTGTAGTCCTAACTTCGGACAACATTCGCACCTAGGTTAGTTAGGTTTAGCTGTAAATTTAAAATATAATTTCATTCTAAGTGATTCTAGTTTCTCTTCTTCACCCTCCGTCTGTCGCTCACTTAATTGGCGCAGTCGGTAGGATACTCGCGGGTCAGTTTGCGAGCAAATTCAGGCGTATCTCACATCGAACACCGTGCTCCGGGCTGCCCGGGTGACTATCAAGCACCATCTCGAGTATTCAGAATCTACGTGAAGTCACAACGGAGGTTATCCAAGCATCGATAATGAAGAAGGGAACAGAGTGTAATTAAGCCAAGAAAAAATGTAAGAAAAAAAAAAGAAGAAAATTATATAAGTGAAGAAAAAAGAGGTCAGAAAAAAAGAAGAATAATTACTTCGCCGGTGCAGTACCTTATGGTTCGTCCCAGTCCTTCAGTGCATCCAGGTCTTCCAGGAATCCCAGAAGCAGGACACCGATGGTTATGCAGTATGCCCTGAAGACTAATGTATATGCGCACCTCGCCATCCCCGAAGTCCACCAGGCACCCATGCTCGGGCAATAGACCACCTATCCACCGCTCCGCGTCGTAATAGGCCATGAATTTCCAACATCAGAACGGTGAATTCCTTTCCCGCCTAGGGCAATGGAAATGAAGCGCAGCGAGGACCACACAAGCCACTAAAGGTTCAGTTTCCATATTTTTTCCCAACAGGAAGAGAGGAAAAGATGTCGAGATTTAATGTAACACGACAGACGTACTTACAGAAATGCACCAAAACCTAACAGTGTGGGAACTTCGAGATGAAGCCACTTCAAATTACAAGTAACGACGAAAATTTCAAATGTTATCTGAGTTACTTGCAAGCAATTACTACGATACTGCCGTAATCTGACCGGGAAGAATCCAAGAACCTAACATGATATCAAACCATCGATTCAACCAGGAACATCGATTCTCCGTGCAGGAAGGCCAGGGTATACCACCCTGAAAAAAGATAACCCAAGAAATGGTGACCAGCACTATTCTCCACGATAGTCTTCGAATAGGTGCTGTTCTGAGGGTGGAGATGTTACGTAACCGGTACCTTCGCCCGCCTGCTCACACCCATACGCCGTGACCAGCGTCGTTCCACGAGTTCAAGTCAGCGTAATTAATGGAACAGCCAGCCTGCTGAGCCAGCGCCCGAACGCGATGCGCTGACGTCAATCACGCCACCAAATTGTGACCTCGATTTAGCCATAATGTAAAATAGTTTTTAAGTAAAATTCAGTGTAGTCCTAACTTCGGACTCATTCGCACCTAGGTTAGTTAGGTTTAGCTGTAAATTTAAAATATAATTTCATTCTAAGTGATTCTAGTTTCTCTTCTTCACCCTCCGTCTGTCGCTCACTTAATTCGCTACAAATAATCTGCAGTATTATTACTAAGAATGGTTACCTTGTTACCTAACAAGATATAAGTATACCTATATAGAGTTATACAAGTACATATTACCATGTATCACGGATCTGTGTTTGAATAGAGGTGGCATTAGTGGTTGAGCATGTGGGAATACATATAGCAAATTGTCTGCAAATTACCATTGACAAGCAGTCTTAAGCAAGAGATAATATGCTAAGCAGATTGTATGGGATAGAATAGATATCAGTTGATGTTCGTATTGTTATATTGTATTTGACAAATAATACTTAATATTTTGTACTTTCGGGAATTCGTGATAACTCTGTACAGAGAATGCGAGCCGTAAAGTCACGGATTGTAATCTTGATTTTAAACAACTGAATTCGACTTTATGAGTTTGAATTCATGTTGGGATAATTATTATCGCGTGGTTTCCAGGATTTGTCCTAAAGGGCAGTACACTCCTCGTTAGCTATATTTAAGTCCCATGTAATAGAGAGCGACCCTATTGCAACCTGGTACAAATCCTGGAAACGACGAGATATCAATTATCTATATAAACATGACTGAATTCTTGAAGTCGAATTCAGTAGTTTTGACCTCAAGTCGGGATTCGAACCTATTCTCCGTTTTCTTTAATATTTAGATATTTTGCAGAGCAACGTAAACATAAAACTTGAACCCTCAGATACGAATCGTGTTGAAGAGCTAAAGTCATTTCTGTTGATGTCTCTTGGATATGGGGGTCTGCCTAGGTGGGCAATGTGCGTCTATAGCCGGAGTATTCGGATCGTCAGGATCTTATTACGAGATAAAAGACCCAGCATATTTTGTCACGATTTCTTCAGTAAGCCCATCTTGTAGTGAACAAACACATCACGATCGTAATCACTACACGATTGCACTGTCTTGCCGAGTAAGTACAGTCATGACCAATATAATGTACCCACTTTAGGACTCTGTCGCACTAACATATTTGACGTTTAGTGAGACTTACAGTTCAATTTGTCAAAAAAGCTAATGTGACATGGTACCAAAGTGTATACATAATTAATGCTCGTGACCGTACTTAATGCCATATACATCAAATACTGAGTCTAAAATATCCCATTTATAAGTCACTGTGACTTGCTTCTTAAACAGGGAGCCCTGGTTTGAACCCTGGTACCAGACTTGCGCCAATAACTTATTAATCTATTTAAGTGTAGTTTCAGTGATAGTTGGATTGACATTATAGACGGCGATACTGCTCATCACTTATCTCGTTGGTCTAAGAGAAAGCTCGGTGAGGTGTGGGTACTTAGTTCATCTTGCGATGGATGTACCTCTAACTACCCAAACCTAATTGAGATATAGTCGTGAGATTATATTACTCTTGGGTATCCCGTTTGTCACAGGGACGCTTACCTTACCTGTAAATTTGACAGGTCCGTTTTTTGGAAAATTTAAATACTGCCTCTATTACGTTATTCTGTTGGTGCATTTTGGCTTCATCATCATCAATTTAAGAGCCACGCTCTTGTCGGTGTAGCATTTTCCATTCCAGTCTATCAAAGGCCAATTCCTTGACTTCCCTATAAGACACGCATTTTGGCTTGTTGTTCTATAAATTAAGGTCTCATTCGGTTACACAACATTTTGGCGGGTACAGGCACTATGATGTACCTTCATGGCAGCAGACACAACAAAACTTTACACGGACATGTCTTCGAACAAAGCCATGTCTCCTTCGCAGCAACCTGGTGGTTTCTTTAGGCAATTACTGCTGCGTATTTTACACAGCAATAGTCTTCCATTTCTTGCCAATGCCAATCTTATTTCTCTCACGAAAAAAGGAAACCAGGAAGTCCCATTTTCACCCACATTCGGTAACAAAATTCAGGTCCATTCTCGGAAAAAATATCCGAAGCAATTACGTCGATATAAAATGAGCGTGAAGTGACATGTGGGCAAAAAGCCGCGTTGATATTTAGTGACAGTGCTACCGTCCAGGCCCTTTATTGTGTGGCGTTCACGCTGAATACAAAGTACACGCTCAGTGGTCACGGAGTTGGGGACACTAGAAGTGGCAATCGAAAGGGTAATTTAAGGAGCCAAGGATTCTGCAGGTTAACCGACTTATCAAGGTAGCGATTCTAAAGCAGACTTGTTTCAATTGTTGAAAAGTGACCGAAATGCTTTAAGTTGTCATACACACATAAACGCACGCCTGTTATTTCTTAAAGATTAGCCATTTTTTATTCAAACCGTCAGTACTTACATATAATGTCTTAGTAGGCTTTCTCGACATATTTCGATAATTTGGTTCATTATAATGTACTTTTCGAAAATGCTACTAAATTAGTTAAAAGATTTCCCTGTTAAAGCTGTTCATTAAATAGTTAAATTCAATCTATTTTTTTGTATAAATTAAACCACCAGCAGTTTGTATGCGTACGAAAGTTACCTCTGCAAACCCAAAACTCGGTCCCGCCAGCCGCTTTCATCGAAACAGCGTTCCTGAAACTATTTTATTATCCACCGCGCGCGTTCATGTGGAGAAATTTAATTTCCGCACACCACATCCAACTTGTTCGCATCCAAGGTCCTTTTTCTCCTATTATTTTCATTAACAACCCCCGCGCGTGACCGAAATAAACTCTTTGGCTCAGCCTTAGTGGCTCTTTTCAAGCGAAAACTGTAAAAAAAAATCGCCCACCCGAATTTAGATAACAAAAAGTCTTCATTATTCATCGGCGGTATATTTGTGACGAGATTTTTGTTACTTTTTTGCCTGTTGAGTCTGAATTGAGGAATAATTGAGGATACAGTTTATGTTGTTTTTTTTTCATGTTTTAAGGAGATGTCGTATTTTTGCTTGCAATTATATTGATGACAAAAGTCTTATAATAATTATCACGACTTATCGATGCGTAGCAATGAATTATAACTCTGTTACAAACCAAGCTTCTGTTCATGTTTTATTTATTTATGTTTTTGTGTTTTTTTAAGCTACATACTAGTTATCGAATATTTTTATTGTTTGAGCTAACAGATAGAATAATAAACGGACATTCTAATATATTATACTTACTTAATAAAGAGGTATTTTTTAAGTTATAGGAAGATAATATCTGGAACTACTGAACTGATTTTGAAAATTTTGACACCGGAGGAAGCTACATTATTCCTAAGTTATAGAATTGGGTAGTGTCATAGATCAAAGATAAATTATGAAATTCTGATTGACATTTGTCAAAAACCATTTTTTTTTTTACTTATTTATTTACGAATTTTCATAAAGGAAACTGTAATAATAAGTGCGACATTTTATCACGTTTTAAGTTATTTTTTCATACAAATTCCATAGTAATTTTGTGTTTCCACGTTTAGTAAATAGTAACTGATTTGAATAGTTAGAAACTACCCTATTACACGCGGACGAAGTCACTACCGCCCGTTACTCTGGTTTATTTGTAGAATTCAGTATGTACGGATAAAATAAGTTACGTTAATCCTCTAGTTTTAGCTCTTAAATCAGTGGAATTGTGTTTATTTTAGCTAAAACCGTGTATACATTTGACCTTCATGTACAACCTCTTTAAGTAGCCTGTTGACCCAAATTGTTATTGCCAAATGTCGTTTATAATAAATAAAATATAGTACAATCTGTGTTCATCACTAGGGTAGAGAGTTCTAAGAGTGTGCGGTTAACAAACTTATAGAAATAACTCCAATATTAATGACCATCACTAACCCTCATTATATTTATTACAAGCATCAACTTATTTAAAGAAATGAAAACGTAACAAAATTGTATTTATATCTATCTTATTGGGCCTAGGGACCGCCCACAGTTTGGACAAATTATCCTAACATAATTTTAATACAAACAAAACAAAGCAAAAGCAAAGGCATAAACGTCATTCAGCTAACTGTAGAAGGCGTTTTTAAAACAATATAAAAAATATTACTGCATGAAAAGCAAAAATATTCAAATCAGTTTCTTTTTTATTTATTTAATTTATTTTATTCGGGGAGCTTATACAGCATTATTAACACAATTTTAATAGTAGTAATCTTTCATTTAAAAATATGAAAAGTCTACTTTCAAAAATACCGAATTATGTCTCAAAAGATAAATTTTGCTGTCACTTCGAAGGTACCTATTTTAGAAATAAGCTGGCAATTTCCATCTATTTGTTTCTTCACGATTTAATTTTAGCCGAGAATTAAGTGGTAGGTATCAATTTACGAAATTAAATTTCAACAAAAGGCAATGAGATCTATTGAAGTGGAGTGTTGAAGTTTCAATACAACAAGCGGAATTTTGAAACTGTTTTTGTTGTGGTTTTTGCTTTGTTCTCTTTACCTATATAATTGAATCTTCAAGGTTAAATTGCGTGTTGTTGCTAGCTCTTTCTTTTCTACATAAGACGCCTTTTTCCCAGGCAGGCAGAGATCACGGAATTCCACTTACTGCGATTCTGACACATCACTTTCACTTCTTCCATTCTCATCAAAGATCCCTGCCTGCTCGCAGGTCTAGAGTTCTCATGATCTGAACTTTCTTCCTTTATAACATATAGCCTAGGCGTGCTCTTCTAACTTTCTGCCGCTTCTTTGAGTGCATCTGATTTAAAAAAAATATTCAAATATTATATATTTTGTTATATAACTTGTAAAAAACATAATATACGTACCAGACGTTAGCGTCCTAATTATGTATGATTTAAAAGTAATAGTAAATCCTGGACAGTACCTATCAAAAATCGATGTCTTGTCAAGTGCGGCTTAACACGTAAGGGCGAGATACAGTTCGCCTTACTCTTTAGAGGCTTAAGTGAATTTAAGACTAGGTAAAGGAAGACCCAGAGGAAGGAGGTTCTTTTTTAAAAAAAGAACGTCTAGTTCCCTGTGATGAGGTTTTTCTTGCAGCTTCTTTTCCCCGGCTATACAGGTTATGAGAAGCTGTAGTAGTTTTAGGCGGTTGGGACGTTCCTTGTGTAAAAAATGACGATTCAAAGTGTAACTATGTTACCTATTGAATAAAGATATTTTTGAATTTGAATTTGAGTTTAAAGGAGGTCGGCGCTCGATACAAATTGGTGCGGGATGGAGACTTTTCGTTCTATACGTATTACTTATTATTCTTTATTTAATAGTACTTAATAGCATAATTTTTCTAAAATTTTTGTTCGGGCTACTATTTGCCATTTAAGAGTCTTTTGTAAATATTTCCTTTTATTTTGGTGCAATAAAGTATATTTGTATTGTACTACTTTTGATTTGCGTAGGTGTGTCGTATTTTGAAGACAATTTAGAATATGGGGCACTGTTCTTCTTTCTTTCTAGTCGCTGACACAACATTTGGTTTAGATTTTGTCTACACTTCGAAGGTCATTCCTTTGTGAGCTTTTCTGGGTTTACGTCCGCCATTTTACAAGCTAGGCCGGTTGGCAATTTATATGGAAAACTTCAGCAAAATCAAACCTATTCCTTGTGAGATCAACAACAATTTGCCGTTGTTTTTATGTTTATTGCGTTTTTAGTTTTATTGCCGTTTTTATTGTGATTTTCATGGCACAATTCGAGTAAAAATGTGTAGAATAGTTTTATGAGATAAGAACATAATTAGTGTTTGTGCTTATAAAAGTAACCTAACCTGGAAATCACATGCAAAAAGCTCATTATTACCGCCGAATGCGAATGTGTGAGTGAGACAGACGTTCCCCTCCCTCGTTTTTTTAAGCGACTTTTATGACTAAAGACTAATAAGGCCCAGGTGGGGAGAGGTCAGCGCCCGATACCATATTAGTGTTTGTGATTATTAAAATTCGACACTACATACAAAAACTCATTCTTTATCGGCGAATGCGAATGTACGAGTGAAAAAGACGGTGCATTCCCTCGTTTTTTTAAGCGACTTTTATGACTAAAGACTAAGGCCCAGGAAGGGAGAGGTCAGCGCCGATACCAATTGGTGCGGGGCGAAGAGAGTTACCGTTCTGTACGTAATATTTATTTTTTATTATAATGACACTGCACTGCTACTGAAGAGGCAAGATGATTGGACACTTAATAAAACACGACGAATTTATTAACAACATCATAGAAGGGAAGCTACTATGAAAGAAATGAAGGGGAAGACCAAGACGAGCTTACATGGAACAGATTAAAGAGAAGGCGAACGTCTTGTCTTATAAAGAAGGAATTGATCTTTGATAGACAAGAATGGAGAATGCTACACCGACAAGAGCGTGGCTCTTAAATTACTGATGATATGACACTGTATAATATAACTACAGTTACTAACTAACTTTTAAACACATACATACATAAACTCACGCCCGTGATCCCACAAGAGGTGGGCAGAGCCACAAGCAATCACAGACAACTTGCAGCCACTGTTGATACGTTGTCGAAACTAACGGTGTTACTAACTTTTAAAAGCGACTTTAAATAACTAGAGTAGTCTTATTTCTTGGAACAAGCGTTCATCAGAGTAATAAGTGTTCTATTAACTGGAGTTTTTATTCTCCCGTTGAGTAGTTTTAGAGAAAAACTTGTAGGTACCTGGGAAGTCCATTACTTCTGGTGAAGTCGTAAACTTGTGATGAGGGCCGATGCTTCTGCCACGTGACTGAAATAAACGGTGGAATGAGTACATGGTACAGTTAGAACCTGATAGCAATACATACCCTACATGTGTGTTCAGTCATGAGCAATATAATGTACCCGCTTTAGGACTCTGTCGCACTAACATAATTATATAACATTTAGTGAGACTTACAGTTCAATTTGTCAAAAAAGTTAATGTGACATGGTACCAAAGTGTATTCATATTAATGCTCGTGACCGTTCATATGTTCCATTGTGTGGTTTTAGAGGAGAAAGAAGTAGACTTTTACGCGACTTAGTGTAAGTTTGCCGCAAATGGAATTAACTGATTGGCCAGAGTATCTTTCTAATAAAGCCTATTGAAAACGAATCAAGTAGATACTGTTACTGTTATCAATGTTTATCGGAAATTCGTTTACTTATTTACCTAAACATGAAGATAGTCCATTATCGCTATATAGTATAAAACAAAGTCGCTTTTTTGTCCCTGTATATATGTCACCGTAAAATTGTAAATAACGTTAGATTATAATCTATCTCGCGAGATTGTGAACTGTCGAAAAATTGTGAAACGTAATATACTGCTTACAATTTAACGTATTATTATTCGTCAGATTATAATCTATCGAAGTAAAACTGTTAAATCACAATCTTACAATTGTCAAATTGTCAACTGTCCGACAGCTGTCCCTGATTGGTCGGCCTTACAGTAGACCGTTCTGTGTCCATAGAGTTAGGAATAAAACACAGGTGTCAGTCAAATAAAATAAATGCTCTTCAAGATTGTGAAATTATGTACGTATTTATTAATTATTTAGTAAGTAATCAATAATTCTGACATCACATGGTAAGAAAAAATGTATCAAAATTAAAAAATCTGAAACGTATCATTCAGTATACTTTTCGTGTGTAAGATAAACATGCTGGCGGCATAGGGGTGGCCCAAGGGCCACCCCCGCCGCACCCTAACCCACTGTTATGCCTTGTAAAAATTATGACAAAACACTATTATTCTAAAAAAGAATTATGGATATCTATTTATTAATCCCAAAAATAAGTTATACCTAACAAACCAGTATTCCTAGATGTTATTATGGGAAAGTAAAACTATTATGCTAAAAAACGTTATGCAAAAAGGATTATGATAATTAAAATTATGACAAAAACATTTATGCATTTTAAGAGAATCCCAAATTAACATTATGCTCACTCTAATAGTTTTGTAACTCTATGGTATAGCACGCGAGGTGCGTTTCGTATCACAATTTGACGGTTTCACTTCGATAAATTATAATCTACCGAAAAATAATACGTTCAATTGTAAGCAATATGATACGATTCATAATTATTCGACAGTTCACAATCTCGCGAGATTATAATCTAACGTTATTTTCAATTTTACGGTGACATATATACGCTTAAATCTTTAAAACTACGCAACAGATTTTAATAGAGTGATTCAAGAGGAAGGTTTATTATGTATAATAACATCAATCGAATAGTGGAAATATACTGTTATTTTTGAGGTATTTTTTCGATTTAAATTTTCTCTTTGGAAAATTACATACATACATAAACTCACGCCTATTTCCCACCGGGGTAAGCAGAGACTATAGAATTCCATTTGCTTCGATCCTGACACACTTTTTGTTTTTTTTTTTTTTTTTTGGAAAATTCAAGTTCAATATTGTGTTCTCAGTATTTAGTACGGTGTTACTAACGCCATGTATACATCTAGTTCGAACTTCTGAGGCAGCACAAGGGGATAATGTTCCCATTGTCACCAGTAGACGTCCATTGTCATGTAAACGCTTTGAGATTGCTTCCTAGTCCTCGGACAGACTATTTATTCTCATTCCGTATTTTATAGGTTTTAAACTGTACAAGAATTCCGTAGACTGCCTATCTATGCCTGCGTACTAATAATAAAACAAAGTCGCTTTTTCTGTCCCTATGTACGCTTAAATCTTTAAAACTACGCAACGGATTTTGATGCGGTTATTTTTAATAGATAGAGTGATTCAAGAAGAAGGTTTATATGTATAATAACATTAATTAAATAGTGGAGAAATACTGTTATTTTTGAGGTTTTTAATGTGATATCGTAAATCGTTTCATTTTTCTTCAGCATTGCACCGTAGCGAAGTCGGGGCGGGTGGCTAGTAGTATATATTAAGCTATATATTGTTTGTTTTATCATCATTTTTTTAAGTGTTTCTACCAGTCGTAGCCCTATTCGAACGACGTATTACTTACATACTAGCACATCCCGGACACTTCACACAAACAACCTTTTACACCGACACCACACATTAACATTATCAACACGCGCAACTGTGTGTGTGACCTCTGAGGGCTGCCAATTACAAGACTTTTAGGCTGCGTCCCCAGTAGGCAAACTGTGAGCCGCCGACTGAGTTAGCGGCGTATCGGTTTAGTACGCCCTTCCATATATTTCAAATGGAGTGTTCACAGTTTGCTAGTTTTGCGCTCACTGTACGCAGTTGCAGCGTTACGCGCGCCGACTATTTTAGTGAGCGGCCGACTCCCACCAAAACCGGTTCCAGTCGGCAATTGGTTGTTCGTCGGGCGTAGTAACTCACGTTTGCCGCAAAATGATTATTCGGATAGTTAGAAAAAAGCTGTCATCGTGTTAGGACGTGTTTTTTTGCATCGCACCTAACTAATCTTAACGCACACACACATCACTAACTCGAATTTCAGTTCGCTGCAAATTTGCGGCTCACTCAGTCGGCCGCTGACAGTTTGCTTACTGGGGACGCAGCCTTAACCGTCATTATTTAATAGGTAGCTAGTACTACTTACAAAAGAAGCTTTTATAATTAGCAGTAAATATTTAATTATTTATTTAAGTACCACCGAAACCTGTGCGTGTGACGTCTGACGCCATACGATTATAGACAATATTTATGTTTGAGGGTGGTGAGGTAAACTTAGCTCAGAAGCTGGTGGGGAGCGGAGGGTTGCCATTTTATACGTGTCATCAACTATTTGTATTTAATATTTTTAATATCATTTACTATTATTAATGAGATGATTTATTTACATTTGTATCATAGCTATCAATAATTGTAATTGTCATATAAAATTAATAAGTATATCAATTTAGTAATTGTAAGCCAGCTGTCCAGCCAACACTTGTTCTGGTGGGGATAAGGTTATAAGTAGTCGCCAGAACATTGGAGGGGACAGTCGTCTCTCAACCGTCCAGTCGGACACATCATACTTAGTTTTTTTTTTTTTGACGTGACTTATTGTAGATTTGCCGCAGATGGCATTGACTACTTGGCCGGACAAAACCATAGTTAGTGCAGTATAAGTTATTGTGATACCTAATTGAGTGCTGGAAACATTTGCAAGTGGATTGATTATACAAGTGAGTACCTATTTTATTTAAAATAATCTATAGCCCCACTGAATAGTCTGTAATGAGGTATCTTACATCCGAAGTATTATTTCTTATTCTGTGTTACTAGTGTCACAGGTTTGCATCGATTACATGTTCATATAATATTATATAATCGATATCACGTGGTTTTCAGGATTTCTGGTCGGTTAATGACAATAGGCTCGCCCCCTTATTACATAACATAGCTGGCGAGGAGTGTATGTATTTACTATTTACCTCTGCCTACCTCTTTGGGGATTCAGGCGTGATGCTATCTTACGTTGTGGCTGTGCATTGACCCGCACAAGTTTTATCTTCTATCTTAAAAGGCATTGAAAACAAAACTCGGCAATTTTCCGCCAGTGTGAACGTGTAAATTATCCACAGAATGCTATGTGCCGATAAATCGTTATATTAGCAATTTACACGCGGTTCGGTACGAGATAAATATGCTTTATTTACCGCCAACATTATGCCGCGAACGAACGTTTGATAAATATTGTGGAAATACCAACTCCATTCCTGCTAGATATCCCGTCGATTTATTAGGAAACTATGTATTTATTGGCTATTACCTACTTAGTAGAGATAATCATTTGGTTTCTATGCATGATGAAGGGTTAAAAGATAAACGTAGAATGTCTCTAAACTCTTATGTGGTGTATTATGTCGATAAAATATTATACCAAGGGTCCCTTGGCCATCAATGATTAAAGTACTTGGCAAATAAACGGTCTCCGTGGTGAAGTGGTTGAGCGTTGGGCTCACGATCCGGAGGTCCCGGGTTCGAATCCCGGTGGGGACATATCACAAAAATCACTGAATTCATGATTTTTTTAGTACTTATTTTAAAGTTATTTATCATTTTTAAAGTTCTGGGTGAATATCAAAATGTGTCAAGTTTGGTGGCGACTGTCATATCATTTTTTCGTGAAAAATTGGGGAAATTGGGAGAATTGGGAATTGAAAAATTCCTTTTTCATGTCGGAACCTAGGATCCTTTTGGATCTTTTTCATGTCGGAACCCAATTTTTCACGACAAAATAATATGAAATCTCGCCACCAAGCTTGAAATTTTGAGATTCACCCTTCTTGATCTTCCCCTTCCTCTCTATGTTGCTTTCCTTCTATGTTGTAAACGTCGTGTCTTATAAGGATGGAGAAAGCTACTCCGACAGTATAGCATTCACGACACAATAAAATAATACCATACCACATCTGTTTCCCGTGAGGTAGACAGAGAACACTGGATTCCATCTACTAAGATCCTCACACACTATTCTCGCTTCTTCCACTCTTATCAAAGACTTCTTGCACGCTCGCCGGTTTATATTTCAATGAAGAAAACATATCTAACTATTATTTCAACGTTTCTCTATGGCACACCCTGGACACTTTACACAGACACTGCACATTGACAGTATCGTACACGCGCATCTGTGTGTGTGATGTCTGACACCATACGATTTTAGTCTAAACTATGTTACCTAGCTCAGACGCTGGTGGGGAGCGAAGAGTTGCCGTTCTATACGTAGTATTATTCCTTATTCAACAAACCAAATAAAAATGAAAATTCTGAATGTTCCATTGTCATCTTAGGGTTTGCATTCCATTTTAATTTTAAACTTTATTCCAGTCCACTCACGGAAGCCTGAATGGCTATGCATAATAAAATCGTAACAAAAAATTTTACCGAAAAATAAAATCTCACATAGAAAAACCCGTCAATCCACGACGCGAGAACAGATTGATGAATATGAAAGTGTCAAACGCTACCAAAATTGAAAACTTGTATTCTTTTTTCACCACTAGATGGCAGTACGTTATGCGGCGGACAACGTGACGTTTGATTTATGTTTCGTTTTAGAATTCCGTGCGTCGAATCGGAAAGCCGCGACCTTATACAACCATTTGTTAGTTACGTCGCTTTGTCGCCAGACCACTAACTTGCTATGTAGTAGATTAATGGTGGCGGTGTAAGTGAATGTTTATTTGCTAGAAGTGGGAGCTTGCTGTCTCTGTCATCATTAAGAGGGCGTCGACCTTTGGGTTGGTTCGAAGCTACTATTAAAATAGAATAAACTTTCTTAGTGTTTTATAGAGAATCTAAATACTTTTCGTTCGTTTAACCTTCTAATTTCAAGGATAACAGACATAATGTATCTTTTATCTTTGTTTTTGGGTATAAATTATGATTCTTTTTATTACACCCAGGCACAATTAAATCTTCCACCCATTAGTATTCTGATCAAAATAAAGAGAAGCAATATAGGTAGCGACATAATTCTATACATAATGTGATCCAAATATTGATATTTGCAACAATTATTTTTATATAAGCTTCTGCGGGCTGAACACCGTAAGCACGTGACTCCTTCTCGTCGCGACAGAGATCATCTGTCTCCTTCTGTGCAGTACTGTGAGAGAGTGACGGGTGATGTATGTCCAGGCGAGGAAGAATCGCGTGCTAACGGTGCTAAGCCTGTTTTAAAACTGTACAACGTCATCTAAATTGTTTTTGAGAAACGTAGCCTGGAAAGTCGTTCATTGGAATGAATATTTTTTGCAGCAATATAGGTACTTTTACGTCTAGTTTACATTTTTTTTGGCAAGGAGTAGGTTTAATATGACTTTAAACTTCTGCCTACCCCTCCGGGGATAAAACCGTGATGCTATGTATGTTAAAAGGTTAAATCGAATATACTTGTTTCAGAATATTAGTTTGGTATTATTTAAAATGCTACGTATAACGTGAACACAACAAAATGTGTTGTATTTTTAACTTTACAACTTCTGAAACGCTGTCAGGAGAATTTACGTCGAGTATAAGAATTATTTTGTATTTTAGTATCTACTGCATTGCCAGTTTACATTTATATCCCTGTAGTGGTTTAGTGGTTAGAATGTTCAGCTCACGATTTGGTCCGGGTTCGATTCTCAACATCGTAACAAATACTGAGGAGGATAATTCTGGCCATGATTCTGAGTCGATATCAAGTGGATTTTCCTGTCGGAAAATTCATGAAAATTTAAGTATTTTTATTAAATTATTTTCCGTTCCATACTTAACCAACGGAAAATTCCACTTGATATCAACTCAGAATCATGGCCTGTATCATCCCCCTGAGTTTTAGTTACGTTGTCACTAGCACTCTGGATAGTATTCAGCTCTGCCTACCGCCTCGGGGATACAGGCGTGATGCTTCGAGTATGTTGTATTATGTTATCTCAAAGATTTCCGGGAATAATTTCATCTCGTTCTCCTAGTAAATAATCAACAATAGAGATACAATAACACACAGTGCTCCGTCGGAACCAATTGCCTGGTTCATCCATCACTAGCCTCTCTTGGGCTATAAATACGTATTATTCACTATCACTCTATATTGTCTAGTATACGGTAGTCACTTGATTGAACTACCTTGTACTTGGGGTTTGTGAAATTGATTGTGATTGTAATATTGTTCATTCAATATACTTCATTTGACAGCCCCCATGGTGTAGTGGTTAGAACGTTAGGCTCACGATCTGGAGGTCCGGTTTCGATTCCCGATGGGGACGTTGTCGAAATCACTTTGTGAGACTGTCCTTTGGTTGGTGACTTTTCAGGCTTGACTCACCTGAATGTCCGAAAAAGTAAGATCACGTTAGGCTGTTGGTCCCGGCTATTAGCCGTAAAAACACCTCCACCGATCCGTAGTGGAGCAGCGTGGTGGAGTATGCTCCATACCCCCTCCGGTTGATTGAGGGGAGGCCTGTGCCCAGCAGTGGGACGTGTATAGGCGGTTTATGTTAATAAACTTCATTTGCATACTATGATGGTGTACGATTTAGTAAGTTAAATAGGATTCAACTCAAACCATTTCGGGCACAACAAAATAGAAGTTTGAAAGAGTGAAGAAAGCTTTTCAAATTGTAACAGCTATTCACTAGTGTTGTAGTAACATTTATTAATTAAAGTTCTTTTATTTAAAAAAAAAAGGATTCTAAGATTAACAACATTTAACTTGTAACTAGAAAAAAAAACAGTTAATCGTAAATGGTTACCACGTGCCTAGCGGTGAAGGAAACATTGTGAGGAAATCCATATTCCCAAGCAATGCGTTTTGGAGGTGTGCGACCTAAACTGGTTTAAATGGGCTGGTTGAAAGGTCAGAGTTGTCACTGCCCAGTCACTTCTAAAAAAACTATACTTATCAAATCTTCAGGTAAGAAACCTCCTGAAGCAACCCCCCCTCCCAACTTTCCCCTCTCCCTTTCCTTGTGAATACGAGTAACGCTAGAGGGAAATAAATGTTCTAAGAACATCCCCAATTCAGTCAATGTACGTCCTTAAAGGTCTTCCTCTGCCAGCCCTACCAACAACATTGTAAATAAATCCTCAAAATACACCTATAAAGGTAAAAATAAATATAAAAAAAATGTTCCAATTGCTCTTTTTATATTTCTGAACTAACTTCACCAGTAGAACGGTGAATACAATTTCATTGTATGCAGTCCCGGAATATAATTTACATGCAAATTATTTTGTAAAATGCAATGCTGCAGCCTGAATGCAATCAGTCAAACAAAGTCGCGTCGTATTTACTTTAGAAATTAAATTATGGCAACACTTTACATACTTATTAATAAAGTTGGGGTTGTATTTATAGAGGTGACTCTCTGTTTGACCTTCCAACTCGCGAAGGGAAAACCAGCCAATCACAGATTGGGTTACATACTTCCGAAATGCATTTCTTGGAATATAAGTTTCCTTACGATGTTTTCCTTCATCGCTTCTTCTTCTTTGCGTGTCGATGGCGGTCGATACTATATTTTTGCTGACCAATAATTGGCCACGCTTACGGTATTGTCATTGGCTTTGTGAAGGTCTTTAATAGTGCAGGTGTTAGAGCACTTAGGAGAGCACAAAAGGTGATCCATAGTTTGTGGTGATACTCCACACTTGCTCTCATCGCAACCCTCCACCTGCAGAGATTATCCTATCAGCGGCCAACCTGTATCTGGAGCCTATTTAAGCACTTCCATGTCGGCCACGCGAGATTGCTTCCAGGCGGGAGCCAAGTCAAACCTTAGGCTACAATGTATTATCTTAAGTTATAAGAAGAAATTATATTTTATGTTGTTGTAAATAAATTTCAGGACTGACCATTGAACTTGGCACCCATTTAGATCTCACTTCATTTTTCGTTTAAGTCAATGACCAAGGCATAGGTATAACATAATATTAAACTTGGCTCTCATTTCACATTTATGTTTTTGATGGGATCTTTGTTCACGCCGAGTTTTCTGTTAGACCAGCGTGATAGATGGTGAGCCGTATCGCCAGAAAAGAAAGGAATAAATAAAAATAAAGACAGCTGTTCTCAACCGCTTCAGATTCAGATTCAGTAAGGGCGACAAAATAAGAATTCAATTTTCCCTGTATAAAAACTAAATCGTCACATCAGTTAGGAAAAACTCCCGCAAACCGGAGCGGGCGCACACCAACATTTACATACAAAGAGTGATTTCATAAACCGCTATGCGCTGTTGTGTTGTCTCACCAAACATGAAGGTTGGGCTAGGGAGTACGCGATACAGAGATCACGGGACTTTATACTTACATCCTTCTTCTATCGTGTGGGTTGTGAGGTAAATTACAAACCTCATCAACCCTGGTATCAGGGTTACCATTGAGCCGCCAAAGACCTTTGACATGCCTCATGTAACGACTACTTACTTACATCGGTAAGTAGTAACCGGGACCAACGGATTAACGTGCCTTCCGAAGCACGGATCGTCTTACTTTTGGACAATCAGGTGATCAGCCAAACTAGCGATCACAAAGTGACTTTTGTGATATGTCCCCACCGGGATTCGAACCCAGGTTCTCCGGATCGTGAGCCCAATGCTCAACTACTGGACTACGGAGGCCGTGAGAACAGCTGTGAGAGCTGTGTGGAGGAGGAGCTCTGCAGTGCACGATAAAACAGTCTAAGTTTGTGATGTACTGTATAAATGTACTTTGCAATTGTCTATATACATAAAAAAAACTTCACTACAAATTCTATGCTTTTAAATGAGTTGTAACGGCCTTCGTAGTCCAGTGGTTCAGCGTCGGGCTCACGATCCGGAGTTCTCTGGTTCGACTTTCGGTGGGGACATATCACAATCACTTAGTGAATACTAGTTCGGTTAGCACATTACAGGATGATCATTGATTGTTCGGAAGTTACATGATCCGTGCTTTGGAAGTCACTTTAAACATAGTAAGTAATGGTTACGGTCTTTGTAATCACAACCCACACGGTATTGAGTTTATGTATGTTATGTATTTTGATTTTTTGAATGAAAGAGTAATTTACATGTTTCGTACACATAGACTTGCGCTAATGTGCCCTGTGCCTATGGCTCGTAGTAAATGGAATTCCGTGGTCTCTACCTAATACTGGGTGAGAGCCTTCAGCGCTCCCCATTTGTCCGGCCAAGTAGTTAATGCCATCTGCGACAAATCTACAATAAGTCACGTCAAAAAAAAGGTCTCTGACTACTACTACGGGGTTTCCCAACAACCAGCAACGACAAAATTCGTATGAACAATTTCATCCAAAAATTCAAAATACTTACATACATAAACCAACGCCTATTTTTCACTAGGGTAAACAGACTATGGAATTCCATTTGCTTCGATCCTGACACACTTTTCTTACTTCCTCCACAGCTTTCAGCATTTCGTAGAAAAAAAAGATAACGACAATTATTATTATTTTATTTTGACGCCATAAAGTATAATTTATAAAAAAGGATAATTATTTAATAATCAAAAAATAATTTCATTAAATCTTCCAATTATGTAATTATTATTTAAAATCCCTTCTCAAGGGTACGTTTGACAGGCTAAAAGACAAGAAGTAAAAATCCCCGGATTAAAATAAGCCTAAGCCTAAATGAAAAAGACTCTTAAAATCCCTCAGGATTTTTTTTAAGTGACGCCCGTACAAAGGGGTAAAATGTCAACAAAAATAAAAATATTGAGATAATAAGTAGGTAAGCCGTTTTATGTAAAAGGGTTTTTTAAGTGGGAGGTATGATGGGCATTTTGGTGCTGTATGCAAATAACAGGTACCTACAACAGGTAGTAAGCCTAACCAGGAGGACTAAAATGCGCAACATGATAAAATTTTGTTACACTCATTTTATCGATTCTGACGATATAATTATGTCCTTTTGTCAATTGGTGCTAATATGTGAACCCAAATAAGTCATGTCGTTCTGTCCAAATACGAACTAAATTCACGCATGTTAGAAAAAAAAACTTATGAATTTCGACATAATTAATTGAATCGACCAATAATTTTATCACATTGCGCATGTTAGCCCTGTTGACAGGCAGTCGCTTCTGAAAAAAAACCGGACCTGTCAAATCTTCAGGTTAGGTAACCGGACCCTGTCAAAAACGGGATATCGCTAGGGCGATGATGAACAATTTTTTTTTAACGTGAGTTATTGTAGGTTTGCCTACAATACGAATTACGAAAGTTTTTGTAGGTTTGGTTACGAATTCTTTAACTATAGGAGTAAGTCTTAATAATAATATAATTAAGTATATAAATATTGGCACACCTGCTTGCAGGTTGAACACATGCACTGTTTTACTTAGAATAAGATCTTTAACTTTGTGTTCTTGCAAATAAACGATTGATTATGATTATGATTATGATGGTATTAAATTGTGTAGTCGTCCCAACAACTGAATCATAGTGGGCTCAGTTACCCATTATCAAATTAGAAAAGGGCAATCTCGCCCCTGGGCCCAGTTTAAGACTGGGACGAAATGTCCCCTAAGTCTTAACTACTTTCCCGGAAGCAAATTAATTAATAGAATTATAAGAAATGTAAGGATATTTCCTGTACATTCGTAGCTAACTTTATGGCCTTCGCCAGGTCGGCTACGATGTCGTACCGACGATGATAATGTTTGTACAACTGCGGTTTAGAGGCGCCGTTTTGTTTGGCATCCGCGCGTGAGACCGCGCTACACAGCACAGGTGTACATTACACAAGTATTATTTTAACTTTGCACCATAGAATAAAAAAAAATACTTCTTAAGTTTAGAACGGTTACTCTCCGCTCCGTACCAATTCGAATCGGGTGCCGAGTTAAATTTACCTCATACCCTCTGGGTTTTAATAATCTTAAATGGCCGCGCAGTCACCCGCTGCTAGATGTGTCGGCGGCACGCACTGTGGCGCGCACAGATTCGCCACTTTTGGCATAATATCTTGTATATAATTATATAATATCATCATCATCAGCCCATTAACGTCCCCACTGCTGGGGCACGGGCCTTCTCTATGGATGGATAGGGAGATCGGGGCCTTAAACTACTACGCGGGCCCAGTGCGGATTGATGGTTATTAACGACTGCTAATGCAGCCGGGACCAACGGCTTAACGTGCCTTCCGAAGCACGGAGGAGCTCGAGATGAAAACTTTTTTTTTTGGTCACCCATCCTATGACCGGCCTTTGCGAAAGTTGCTTAACTTCAACAATCGCAGACCGAGCGCGTTTACCGCTGCGCCACCGAGCTCCTCCCATTATATAATCACATTATATAATATACTTGTATATAAATATACAAGAAATAATGCCAGGTTATCTGTCACATTGTCTTGAGTCGTATTTACCTTCACGATGCAACTCAATTATCGCCAGTACTTCCAACGTAAAGTTTTAAATTGGGTTCACTAGATTGAAATGCATACAATCTGTGCCAGGGGACATAGTATCTCGTTCCACAACGTGTTAACGCTGGAATTTTACCCGCGCCTTGTCGCATGGGAACGGTCCACTCATAAGACTTAACAAGTTTATTAACCTTAGCTTTTTCCATAAATAAATGAAGGAACATATTTGCATTTAAGAGTCTAGATTTTTTAGTAAGTTTGTATAAATACTCGGCAGCAGCCAGAGCAGGTTCCAATTCCAGCATGGATTTTAGAATTTGTTTTCGAATTCATGTTTAAATCGTGATCGTGGGGTAACCTACATTCCCGAAAAATGCGTTTCGGAGGTATATAACTTCATTTATTTTGAGCCGGTTTTCATTTCACGCGTTGAAGGTCAGACAGTCACTTCTGTAAAAAACCGGACCTGTCAAATCTTCCGGTTAGGTAAATATTATATTTCCCTGAAATTCATCCGAATAGTGACGTTTAGCAGATAGCCGTGGTCGCATGCCGTGATAAGCAAACTCTTAGGACAGATTGGCATTTTACATGAGTAAGTAGTATCCGGAACCAACGGATTAACGTGCCTTCCGAAACACGGATCATCTTACTTTCGGACAATCTGGCGATCATCCAATACTGTCCTAACCAAACTAGGGATCACAAAGTAATTTTTGTGATATGTCCCTACCGGGAATCGAACCCGGGACCTCCGGATTGTGAGCCGAACGCTCAACCACTGGACCATGCTGGTCGTCGGAGTGGTATTTTAAAATACAATGTCCCAACGGATTGCTCTAAACCTCTCCTAAACAGCCACCGTATCTAAACACACAAAGCCACTTATCTAATCCATTTAGAGATAAAACAAAAACAAGAAATGTAATAAAACCCCTCTTCATCCAATTCCGAGGCAAGGAACAGATTTTTAGAGTTAAAACACAAATGAGTAAAGATGAACCCTTGTTACTCATTCAGTGTTTATTTTCATCACACCTCCTTTAAAAATAAGGAATTTGACCCTTATTTGCGGGTAATTTTGAAATAGGTTTGTATTACATACTGTTAAATAGGGTGGGGAACTGTAAAAGCCTTTATGCATTGCTACTTTAGTACCGTTAGCTCATAACATACGCTCGCTATTATATCTCTAGTATTGTTAGTTATAGAAAAAATCCGTAGTAACTCTAGGTGTATTTAATTTGTGTTATATAAACATAAAATAATTAGCTATAGGGTTCTGTATTCAAGCTAACGCTTCTCACAGACCCCAGTCTCTCTCACCAACAACTGTATCTTAGGGTGGTATTAATAAACTAATCTCAGCTTGGAGACTGTCCTTAAAATCATGTCAATGTGACAGTTCTCATATAAAACCAGGGACTTGAGCATGATCTTGAGGGCAGTCTCAGCTGAGATTTGTTTATAAATACCACACTACATCTTTTTTTAGGTATTGTTAATTACCAATTATCGTGTTGATGAGAGAGTAATAAACATATATATTTTTTTCTTTTTTTTTGCGAGGCTTACATCTGTTGTCACGGATACGCACCCCGACTTGGACCCTTAAGGTTGTTGGGATCCTACCTCGTATTGTCGTCGTGACAATGGACGGCGTAGTGTAGATTCCGAACCTGTGAAGTGTTCTACCTCCCCTTTTATCGCTCCATCGGCAAGCCTCCCGCTTGGAAGAAATCTGACATCATGACCGACATCATCACCAATTTAAGAGCCACGCTTTTGTCAGTGCAGCATTTTCCATGCTACTTTTTTAGGGAACGATAGGGCAGTGGATTCCCTCTTGCCTTCCGCCCCGCAGTACTCTGTCTGATGCAAGTGGGATGACGCCCAGAGTAGTCTATTACAAAGCCATACTAGTACTCATGTCCCCCGCCTCTGAACAGTACTGACAGTTACTGCTGCCCTCTGTCATTTTACGCGGAAAATTCTGCTTGATATTAACTCAGAGTCATAAGCTGAATCATCCCCCTCAGTATTCGTGACGATGTCACTTACACCCTGTATACATTCACTTAAACTTTAAGGAAGACAGACGTGATGCTACATGTATATACTACAGAAGCCGTATTCGGCCATGGCGACAAGTCTCCAATCTAGGAACGCCTAAGATGCGCTCTTATATGGCTGATGTAACCGATCTTAGCAGTGAATGTACGGCCACATTCACTGCACTTCAGCACACCTCCGATATAGTTATATGCTATGGCCGCAGTTGGTCGGGCCTTCAGCTCGTCGCGTTTTGAATCAAGCTCTTCCCGAAGTTTCGTTTTACGTTGCAGCTGGAAGGATATATATTATTATATATACCATAGAAGCATAATCTATGTAGGTAAGCGTAAAGTGCAAATGAGTACAAATAACCCTTTTTTAATTATTCAGTGTTTGTTTTCATTACACCTCTTCTCTGAACATACAAGTACTTGTGCTACGTAAGCACTTACGCATTTGCGGTCAATCTAGAGGTGAGGCCACAGTGTAAAATGTAAATACAACCTACTGTTAAATAGATTAGGACACGAATTTATTGCTAAACTTCTTGTAGACGTTACTTGAGCCTTTTTGACATAATTGATTGTGTTTTTGCTTCAAATGGTATTAAATACTTGGCCGGAGTTACTTGGACCTAAGGAGCCTATAGTGGCTAAATAGCAACCCTGGTACCCTGGTGATAAGGTTGGTCATTGATCTCTCAATCCACATGAGAGAATCTGATTGTTTCTGTACTGGACTGGGAGATAATAAAAAAGCTAAGATCACGATCAGTGTAGGCAAATGGATATATCCCTGACACCAGGGTTGATGAGGCTGGTATTCCACATCACAACCCACACGATAACAAGAGGAGAGGGATTATGCCCTTCCTAGAATGATCTATATTATATGGGTGATGATATAATATAGATATTCAAATTCAAATACAAAAATATCTTTACCCAGTAGGTAACATAGTTACACTTTGAATCGTCAATTTTTACATAACGAACGTCCGCCTAAAACTACTTGTCTAAGAAAGACATAAATAAAAGAGTTTGTGACGGCAATTTCACGGTTTATTAATTTTTTTCAAAAGAGATATTACAGAGAACGTGTTGATTCGATATAATTTTAAAATGAAGAGAGAGTGAATGGTTGGAACGAATGTTACCATATAAATAATATTTTTCTTTTTTAATTAAGAATGGTTTGGCTCAATGGTTGTTGCAAACATATTCCCGAGGGCCGGGTGCTAAACTTACAACTGAAAAACTACAACTCCGACCACCTAATAATTAGCGATCTAGCACGGTGCGTACAACAGGGGTACAAATATAAAGTGCCACATAATGCGACGGAAACCGTACTAAGAGAATGTACTCAATGACAACTGCACTACGCACCCTACTATAACGCAAGAGCCATATTAACTAATATTAAGTTATACAATTTTTACAAAAATATTATGAACTTTTAGACTCTTAAGCTATGCTTATATTAGAAAAAATAAACCTTTTTTTTTTTTTTTAACTATTTTTATGAGAAAAATAAACACTTTTTAAATATTATTTTCATGTTTCTATTGGCAATATACATAATTTATTAATGGCTCTACGTGACATGCCGCAAGAAGTTTTCACTTCTGCTACCCTCACCCTCTGATCGGGTCCTGAAATCAGCTTTGTAACCCTAGCCAATGGCCAGCTGAGTGGAGCAGAGCGCTCATCCTTTAAAAGTACTAAAGCACCTTCCTCTATGTTGGGTTGATTATGGTGCCACTTAGGCCGATTATTTAATAACGACAAATATTGCTTATGCCATACATGCCAAAAACTTTGCTGTATCTGTGTGCATCGTCTCCAAAATCGAAGCCTATTGGTAGGCACTGAAACACAGTCAGCCTCTGGGATGGTCGTTATCGGTCTACCTATTAAGAAGTGGCCTGGTGTTAGGCATGATAGGTCCGAAGGGTCTCTAGACAGAGCCGTCAAAGGCCTAGAGTTCAATATACCTTCTACCGATATGATGATTGTATTAAACTCTTCATAGTTGAAAATGCTGGGACCAATTATCCTTTTAAAATGAAACTTTGCGCTTTTAACGGCGGCTTCCCAGAGCCCGCCGAACGTTGGTGAATAACTGGGTATATAATCAAATTTGATGCCCTTTGAAGAGGCGAAATTAATTACGGTCGATTGATGTTGAGTAGAGCTGTGTAGCTTGTACAACTCTTTAAGAGAATTATCCGCACCTTTGAAAGTTTTGGCGTTGTCGCAGTGGATAACGCGTGGCAACCCGCGCCTTGAAATGAATCGTTTCAAGGCTGCAATGAAACATTGCGAAGTCATATCTGAGGCCAACTCTAAATGCACACTTTTGGTGACAAAACACACAAACACTATAACATAACCTTTGGAGACCACACTCCTTCGAAGGCTAGATTGCTTAACTTGAAATGGGCCACAGTAATCAATACCAACAATGCTGAAGGTACTAGCCTGGTTAACTCTATCAGTGGGCAATGAACCCATTAACTGTTCAGCACATTGAGCTTTAAAACGATAACATTTAACACATTTGTTTAAAATCTTTTTTACCTCTCGATTACAGCTTATAATCCAGTAACGCAGTGCTAGATTAGACATGGTCATTTTTGGACCCGCATGCAATAAGGCTAAATGCTCATTTAAAATAATTAAATCCGTAATGTGACAATTTTTTGGTAAAATAACAGGATATTTTTGTGAATATGGAATTGAAGCATTTTGTAATCTGCCAGAAACTCTTAATACTTTATTGTTGTCTAGAAACGGAGTTAATGATTTTAAATGAGATCCTTCAAGTTTTTGTTTGACTTAAGCCAGCACAGCACAACTTGTGAATCCGAAAACATGTATTTGGCATCAATTTTAATATTTGAGTAGTTTATTCTGACTCTGTCATATAACTTCGCTAAAATTAATGCTGCATTTAATTCCAATTGAGGCACAGTCAATTTGTTTTTAATAGGAGCTATTTTAGATTTAGCACAAAGTAGAGTAGTGGTTGCACTATTGTTATGTATTACTTTTACATAAATGCAACATCCATATGCTGTTTGTGACGCATCACAATAACAATACAGCTCAACACGCTGTGCATTAGAACACATTATGTTACGATTTACACAAATAGCTGACATAGTTGTAAGTTGACAGTAAAATTGTTTCCACTGTTTTAATATTTTATCAGGTAAGGGAGAGTCCCATTTTAAGTTTTCAATCCACAATTTTTGTAAAAATTCTTTAGCTCGGACTGTGATTGGCCCTACCAGCCCGAGAGGGTCAAAGAAGGACCCTATGACACTAAGCACGGAACGCTTGCTCCAGTCTCCATGCATATTTTTGATAGGACAACCCACTTTTAACGTATCGCTTTTGACATCGTACGTTACGCCGAGTGCTTTTATAGATAAGTTTTCTTTGCAGAGCTCATGTTCATCAAAATGCTGCTTACTGATTGGAATGTCAACAAGAAGACGAGGATCACTGGCGGCCCATTTATGTAAGCTAAAGCCGGCTCGCTGAAGTAATGAAATAAGCTGATCTCTTACCTCCAATGCCTCTTTTATTGACTGACCTCCAAACAGCGCATCATCTACATACATGGAATTCCGGATCACAGCTGCCGCCCTAGGGAACTCAGCCTCGTACTGGCGTGCTAGTTCTTCCAGGCACCTTGTGGCCAGATAACTGGAGGACTTCAACCCATATGTGACGGTCTGCAATTCAATAATAATTAGGTTATTATTTTTATTTCTCCACAGAATATTCTGGAGCACTCTGTGCTCTGGGTGTAGAAAAATGGCTCTATACATATGCCTAATGTCGGCCAAAAGAACATACTCGTGAGCTCTGAATGACAGCAAAATATCAAAGAGGTCTTTTTGCACCTTAGGACCGTTCATAAGCATTTCGTTTAAGCTGGGGTGCGCCCTTGCTCGAGTATTGCCATTGAACACAACACGGACTTTATTGGTTTTTTTGTCATTCCTTATTACGGGTAAGTGCTGCATGAAATACCTTTTATTCGCTTCAGCATGGCTGAAGGGCAAGATTTTGGCATGTCCTAACTCAACATATTCGTTGATAAATGCATGGTATTTTTCTTTAAGCTGCTCATCTTTATCTAGTCTCTTTTCGATGTAATTTAATGTTTTGGCTGCAATGGGAAACGTGTTACCTAAGTCAAGCTGATCTAGAGGCCTTTGAAGTGGAAGTGAAACCTGAAAATTGCCATCAATTAACTGTACCGACTGTTTAAAAGCGGCTTCGCAGGGATCCTGCTTTACTGTAACCTCCGGCTTCGTTTCAGGTACTAGTTCAGTATTCCAAAACTTTGTAAGGAGGTGATCAAGCTGTTCATCATTGTAAGTAGTCATTGCATGCAGTGTTACTAGATTTTTATTTAAAGATGATGCATTCTCTTTGATCTCTCCTGACACAATTGAGCCAAATTCGGTGTCTATTAGGTAGAGATTGCTTCCTAATTGAATTTTGTTAGGCCGCATAATTTTGAAAAACATGTCAGCTGACAGTAAAAATGAGATGTCACCTGGAGTACCATATTCATCATCTGCAAGCACTGCAGATTTTGGCATGGGGATATTTTTCATATCAATTGCATGCTGAGGTAACGTTGAAGTTATTTGGTTCACAATGGAACAAGTCACTTGACAATTAAAATTGTTTTGAAGTGACATGAAACGCACATTGACAGCTTTTGAGGTAGTTCTGTTTTGTTGACCTAGAGCTGTAATATTTAAATTACTATTGAATGGCTTTAAATTTAACATTTTGGCAAGATCAGATTTTATAAATGAAACTTGACTGCCGCTGTCCACTAGCCCTCTAGCAATAATATGTGATTTTCCGTCTTGGCTGAAGAGCTTTGCTTTAATGGTGGGCAGCAGTACAGTGCTGTTGCTGATGTTGCTGTGCAATGAAGCTTTTGATTCACTTGCGTCCAGGTGCAATAGAGTATTATGATCTTTGCTATTGCACAAAGAGCATTTGAAATGAAAATGACATTTTTTATTGTGATATCCTAAACAAACTTTACACAAATTATTGTTCAAAACAAATTCAATCCTATCCTTTGGGCACAATGTTTGGAATTTTTGACATTTGAATAATTTGTGAGAAGGATCTTTACAAAACCTGCAAGATGGTAACTCTCTGCTTGCGAGGTTAGTAACTTTTTTATTAAATAATTGTGTGGAGTTCTTACCTTCGCTCCTTTGGCTCTCCTCGAAGCTGCTGGCCCTTCTTTCAATGAATGCAAAGAAGTCATCCAGATTTGGCAGCTTGTTATCAACACGCTCACTATGGTATGCTCTGCAAGAAAACTGATCTATTTTTCGCAACAAAATGGGTAAAATTATCATATCCCAATGTTCAGTGGGCTGTCCAAGGGTCTTCAAGGCTCCTAAATGTTGACGAGCATGAGCTATTAACTCTCGTAAATTGCTGGCAGCACCCTTCACAATAGGCGAAAAATCCAAGATTGCCTGTACATGGTTTGTAACAACGAGAAACTTATTATCATATCTAGCTTTGAGTAAAGCCAATGCCTTCTCATAAGAATCACCCGTTAAGGGTAGCCCTTCAATAAGTGACAACGGCTCCCCTTTCAAATATTTTCTTAAATAGAATAACTTTTGGATAGGTTCTAGTTTACCATTTCTATGAATAATAGCCGTGAATAGTTCGATAAACGATTGGTACTTGGTGTAGTCCTTTCCTTCATACACTGGAATGTCAATTTCAGGAAGTTTCATTGATGAATATCTGTCACTGGCACTATCACTAGCTGATGTATTTTGCTTCGACGAACTTGCCTGCGCGAGCGCCTTCTTGTAGCTTATTATCACGCTAAGACATCTCTCTTCTAGTCCATCATCGTCGAACTCGTCGTCGTCGCTCCAAGTTAAAACTTGCTTTTCTAGCAAAAGATCGTTCACGGTCAGTAAAACTTTCTCCAATAGCTGCAGCCGGAGGGTAATAGCATCCGTATCTAGAGGTCCTTTCTGTTCACGCAAAAAGTTTTCTGCTTTCGTCAATTTCGATTTGCATTGTGCCAATTGAACTTTCAGCCGTTTGTCCCGAGACGCCCTGTCTTCTTCATCCGCAATGCTTTTTCTGCGTCCCATGTTGAAAATCGCAGAAAATTCCGTAAATAATTAATATTTTTCGCAGAAATGCAGACGTATTTGTTTATCAAAACACGGGGCGAACGAACGAATGATGCTTGACATTGACAGATGAACGAACGAACAGTATCTGTCAAGAGTTGAACGGCTGAATGACTGCATTGACCGACTCGTTGATTCACGTTTGGTTATCGTTGAAGTTCGAATAATGGCGGCCTCTCTTTACAACAAGTAGATTTTCACCGGAGAAATGCGTGAACTATGTTGAGGCTTCTGTGACGATCCGTGGTATATTCCTTGACGAATGTTGGTCCAGGCCTCTTATTTCACTTCTAGCACGCCCCTTGATGATGAAATATGCGCAAAATCCTTGTAAATGGCGACTCGCACTCACGCGCCCACGAGATCGGCAATGTGCACTCGCGACGAAAAAACAGTTTTTACGATGCGCAATCACTTTACTTTTGTTTCGGCACCAATTTATGTCTAAGAAAGACATAAATAAAAGAGTTTGTGACGGCAATTTCACGGTTTATTAATTTTTTTCAAAAGAGATATTACAGAGAACGTGTTGATTCGATATAATTTTAAAATGAAGAGAGAGTGAATGGTTGGAACGAATGTTACCATATAAATAATATTTTTCTTTTTTAATTAAGAATGGTTTGGCTCAATGGTTGTTGCAAACACTACTATAGCTTCTCACAACCTGTATAGCCGGGAAAAAGAAGCTGCAAGAAAAACCTCGGCACAGGGCCCTAGACGTTCTGTAAAAAAAAAACAAACAAAATATTGTTATACAATTGAGTAATTTAGCTGCCTAATATCAGTTCTCAGACAGTTAATCGCTTGCATTCATATCTTCTAAATAATCACTAACTTTATAATAGATACAAACATAGAACACGTTAAGCTGCTTGTCGTCTCGAGCATGTCGTAAAAACCGACAGAGGGATTATGTCCTCTAACAATACATGATGGACTAATTTTTTGGACGATAGGCTGATCCCTTATCACCATAAGGTTCATCATATCCAGCTTAGGATATCGTATTAACAGTGATTGCAAATTGCCTTTGATTACTTGTAGCTCTGCCTACCATATTAAGGATTACGGGCGTGAGTTTATGCATGTATGTATATAATATAGAGGGAGATCATTGATATAAATTGATCATCTGTGAGGTTCATCATATCCATCAGAGCATTTCGTATCGAAAATGGCTGCAATTTTTACCTTATGAATCACACGTATGGCTACGCCCATTCCATTATAGCTTAATAAAAGCGAATAAATGAACGGATTGATAAAAGGTTTATAATTATGTGTTTGTATTAATTTATCTTAAGTGCAGTTTTCACTAACACAGTTCTCGAGCATTATACATGACAAGCGATACGGTTCACCAGCTATCACGTGGATCTAACAGAAAGCTCTTTAAGGCGGGGTTACTTAGTTTATCTTATGACGGATTTAGCTCTAACTACCCCTATTGGGATAGAGTAGTGGGCTTGTTTTGTTATTATTTTGTCATCATCATCAGCTCATTAACGTCCCCACTGCTGGGGCAAGGGCCTTCCCTTTGGATGGATAGGGAGATCGGGCCTTAAACCATCACGCGGGCCCAGTGCGGATTCATGGTTATTAACGACTGCTAATGCGGCCGGGTCCAACGGCTTAACGTGCCTTCCGAAGCACGGAGGAGCTCGAGATGAAAACATTTTTTTGTAGTCACCCATCCTATGAAGGGCCTTTGCGAAAGTTGCTTAACTTCAACAATCGCAGACCGAGCGCGTTTACTGCTGCGCCACCGAGCTCCTCATTATTATTTTGTATTTCGTTTCCATTACCTATGGATACCTGGATAATAAGGGATCTGTTGAGTCGAAGCCAACATGTAGGGGGCGCTTAAGACAATTTAATGTAAATGTGACAGTGACTATAACCAGTGATTATTATTATCTCTACGGCCATAGGTTTATGTGCTAACGAGCACTTGTGTATTGAAACATTTCCATCGTCACCTCTTTCTCCCATACAGACACGTATTTCCTATTTATTCAACTCAATTCTATTCAAATATAGTGTACACAAGATCAGGCAACCGTATGACCCCGCAAATGAGGGCCTATTCGAAACTGTTTACCTACCCTTTTAGGGAACTCGTTATTTCATAGCACCATTGAAATATTCCGCGTAGCACTTGCTACGATGGTGGCTACGGCGTAGCGCCGTAGCCCTCGTAGCGAGAGGTTCACAATGCAAATAAAGGAAATGTATAATAGGAAAATATTTCTTTTTCTTACAATTGCGTGATAAGAATTGATTTGAGTAGTAAGATGTAGATGTACTTAGGTATGTACCTTATAAGACCTATGAAAAATTATAACATTTACTCACCTCGTAAAAAAAAACCTTTATAAAAATCATGTTATGTAATTTAAAGTTAACCTAAAATTTACTTAATTGGTCGTAGCTCAGCCAATCTAATCGCCTGCCCTACTTAGACGTGTGTTTATTTAATGCTTGATAAATAACTTAATCTGAAACTTGAGCAAAGTAAATCTAATTTGTAGTCACAGATTACTCAATAATTATTGAGTAACAGATAAATCTCTCAGTATACAATTCATTTTGTACTCCGTCTTGGCGATTTCATCGATGACAGTTGCGTGATGAAATGTGCCTAAACTCTTAAGCATACAGTTGTAATCGCTTCGTATTTGCGGTCCCATAGGGCCGCAGACGCACCCACACTGCCCAAACGCTCATTGAAACGTTGGTAGGTAAATAACTTAAGTACTCAGAGTGACGAAGCACTGTTAGAGCCCTGAATAAATTACTAAGTTAATAAAGGTTAGTCTTTCTAAAAGAAGTCAGAAAAACAAAGGGGAATCAAGAACAAAAGGTTACAGTTTAGTAAAATATCTGAGCTTTATAGGGTTCCGTAGGACATAATTTTATCGGCGTCCGAAGGACGTAATATACGATACCGACGACCCGACTACTCTAGCCATAGAGATGGCCAATCAGCTCGAGACACTGTAATGTTGAATGTTCAGTAGGAGTCACTGGAGAGGGTGATTGGAGTGGTCGGAGACACGGTAGAAATCAATACACAGCAAGTACATTGTGTTCACGTATATTTCCGGAGCTCCAATGAATGATATTACAAAACGATACTTAAATCTACGCTATATAGGTGTGACGTAGGTACGGTCACATTACAACACTACACACTTCACAACCCCGATACCGACCCCGTCGTCGTGGTTGATGATTTCCCTCATTCAGCGCTTATTGCTATCGAACCACTAGGGTCGATTAATTATTTCAAATATTCTTCCTCTCAGACGACGCCTTGACTCAGGCCTGTTGTCTTAAATTTTGTACCGGGTGAGAGCCCGCAGCGCTCCCCATTTGTCCGGCCAAGTAGTTAATGCGATCTGCGGCAAATCTACAATAAGTTATGTCAAAAAAAGTCGGACATAATATAATATGGCAGAAGAGTATAGAACACGTACACCCTCACTTCGCTAGCTGTGTTTAGGTTGCATGTTATTAGGGGCTCGCCAACTGTCAGTAACCTGGTATAAATTCTGGAAACCACGAAATATTGATTATCTGTGATCCAAACATATTTCAAACTTAGAACTTAGAAGCGTTTATTATTTTGCCACGGTGCCCCAGTGTGCTTACCAAATAAATATAAACAGCTTACATACATCCCACTGCTTACTTCAGCAGAGCCAATATGAGCAGAGTGATAAAATTATCAATCGATTAAATACATTTTTTCGAAATTGATACGTTTGTTTTTTTCCCTAACACGGCACGTGACTGAGTTCGTATTTGACACAACAGCATGACTTATTTGTGTCCGCATACTAGCACTAATCGACAAAAATCGATAAAATTACCGTGTCATTTTTTTATTATTTTGCGCATGTTAACCCTACACGTTAACGTACTCTTCCCGGGCATGTCGTAAAAACCGACAGAGGGATTGTGTCCTCCAACATGATGGACTAATGTTATGGGCGATAGGCTGATCCCTTATCACCATAAGGTTCATCATATCCAGCTTACGACATCGTATCAACAGTGGCTGCAAGTTGTCTTTGATTACTTGTGGCTCTGCCCACCCCATTAGGGATAACGGGCGTGAGTTTATGCATGTATGTATGTGTGTTAACCCTACAGGCCTCCTCTTAGACAACTGGAGGTGCTAGGACATACTCCACCATGGTTCTCGTGTTCTCGACTGCGTGATACGTTTGACCATTATCTCCCTCAAATGTAACGGGTCGCTTCTAAAACACGCCAACTTCTTATGGTCAGGCATTGAGAAATGTGAGCACTTCTGTTCTGTGTAATGTACCTTTAGATCAGTGGTGGCCAACCTTTTTGTTCTGAGATGATTACGTCGCCATTTTGTTTAGTGCGACTCTTAGGAGATTGTCACACGACGCGATTTATGTAAATCAATACGACCTTACTGACCGTTTCACCGCCCGGAGATGATGATTGAATTCAAACATTCATTTATTCGTAATAGTTCATATTCCTTGTCGTATATTATATTCTAAAAGTAGAATAAATAATTCTCTTTACACATTAAAAAAAATGTTACTGCGATAAATAAATAAAAAACGCAGTACAAAGAAGTCAGTCTTAATTTTTAAAATAAATTTAAGAACTAAATGAAAGTAAATTCATTATAATTAAAAACTTAATCACCACCTACACCTCCGGTAGATTGAGAGCAGGCGTGTGTCCAGCAGAGGGACGTATATGGGTATGGATGTTATTTTAAATACTTAAGTAGAATCACTTTATTGCGCAGATTTATTTTAAACGGTATTCTGCGGATCGTTGGTTGGAAACCCCTGCTCTAGAAAGTTCTAGAAAGCCCTAATGTTTCTACAGTATTCCAGGAAATAGTCTTAACATTAGGAAAATGGCCCCCTTATTGCTGTCATTAGGTATGAGAGTCAAACAATGTTTATTCTTGACCTTTGGGATTTGTCTTCGTTTGTTGGTAAAACCTCTTCATTTTAGGCTTTCATACTACTCCTAACGACCTGCGTGGTCCAGTCCAGTGGTTGAGCGCTAGGCTCACGATCCGGAGGTCCCGGGTTCGATTCCCGGTGGGGACATATCACAAAAATGACTTTGTGGTCCCTAGTTTGGTTAGGACATTACAGGCTGATCACCAGATTGTCCGAAAATAAAATGATCCGTGCTTCGTAAGGCACGTTAAGCCGTTGGTCCCGGTTACTACTTACTGATGTAAGTAAGTAATCGTTATATGAGCCATGTGAGCCTTTGGCGGCTCAATAGTAACCCTGACACCAAGGTTGATGAGGTTGGTACTCCACCTCACAACCCACACGATAGAAGACTACTCTTATTTTGAGACCCCATTCCTAACCGGTAGTACTTACAAGATACTTTTTTTCAAGGAACAATGTAGCAACACAACACAAAACCTACAAATATAATTACATTTCATTTTATTTTTCTTTTTTGTCTAAGGCATATTCTTATAATGTTCTCTTCTGTTTAAGCTAAACTGCGTAACTTTCTTAACCCCATAATATTTTTCGCCATGCATGGTTGGCCATAGAAACTTTCTTTTAGAGATAATCCCACCTTTTGTTGGATGTTGTCATTTATATTTTACCTTAAGTCCAATCCGTTTCTTGCAAAGTAATAAATTAACTGGTTGCACTTAAGACCTCCTGGTTACATGTCGTTTCTGTAATTGACCGAAAACACCTACAAAAACATACATTTTATAATTATGACAACTAATGGTTCATAATTTCACCACTGTTTACAAATAATTCGCTGGGCTCAGTGACTGAAATTTTACATCCATCGCAAGATGAACTAAGTACCCACACCTACCCGAATTTTCTAAGACCAACGTGATAAGTGGTGAACCGTATCGTCAACTATACTGGTCGAGCCAACTGTGTTAGTGTATAAATAATTCGCTGGACCCAGTGACTGAGCTTTTGCTCTTTGATTGTACGAATAAAGATCATCATCATCATCTACCCATTAACGTCCCCACTACTGGGACACGGGCCTTCCCTATGGATGGATAGGGAGATCGGGCCTTAAACCATCACGCGAGCCCAGTGCGGATTGATGGTTATTAACGATTGCTAATGCAGCCGGGACCAACGGCTTAACGTGCCTTCCGAAGCACGGAGGAGCTCGGGATGAAAACTTTTTTTGTGGTCACCCATCCTATGGCCGGCCTTTGCGAAAGTTGCTTAACTTCAACAATCGCAGACCGAGCGCGTTTACCGCTGCGCCGCCGAGCTCCTCTATTAAGCTTCACACTACTGACACAATTTCTCTGAGAACGTTCTGGAACAATCTTTAATCATTAAAGGAACGTTCCGCCCTTATTGCGGCCATTAGGGGAATGAAACTGCAGTTAATTCCGACCTTGACTCGAACAAAACTAATTATGTTTTCAATAAATCACTGGACGTACCCAGTGGTCAGTTCCCTTCGTGTGTTTGCTACCGAGAATTGTACCCTAGACGGGGACAATAAGGATGGAACTTATTTGTCGGTAAGGAGTTTGGTTCTGATATTTTTATGTCGGTATCGTTATTGTTTTGTTGTGTACAAGCCATTTGGTCTGTTATTAGATCAACGAAGGTTCGATATTGAAACAGGGTTGGATCTGGGAACAACTTCGTGTTGGTGGCACGAGGATACGGCTTCCAACTGAAAGTTATAGAACGTCTTCTTCTTCTATCGTGTGGGTTTCGCAGACGACGCCCTGTGCCGAGGTTCGCGCCCAACTGGGCACCCTCAGGCCTGTTGTCTTAAATTGTTTTTGTATTAACAATATAAAATGCGGGCGTCTATTTACAATATAACAAGAAAGGCGCTCAATCTATAAATACAGATGCAATAAGAAAGTTATAATGTAAATGTGTGTGTGTATGTATGTTGTGTGTTTATGTATGTATGTGTGTGTGTGTGTGTGTGTGTGTGTGTGTGTGTGTGTGTGTGTGTGTGTGTGTGTGTGTGTGTATGTGTGTGTGTGTGTGTGTGTATGTGTGTGTGTGAGCCCTACGAATTATTTCTTGGGTTCAGAAGCTGCTTCCACTAACTATTCACATTTGAGTAAGTGTGAGTGGGTGTATGTGTATGTGTGTGTGTTTTTTTTTTTTTTATTAAGTGACGGACTTGAGTAGATCTTCAGTTTCGTATTTTTCGTAAATCGCTTTTGTATGACACTGTTCTGCATATTCTTCTAACATATGTTTATATCTAACAAAAGTACAAATCTCTAGGATATATCAAAATGAAATATATCCCCTTTATCACTAATAATAATCTTTAAGTTTGGTTAGGACATTACAGAATTTTCCCGGTTGTCCAAAAATAAAATAATAATTGCTTCGGATGGCACAATAAATTGGTTCTAGTTACTACTTATTGACGTCATTGCATTAGCCATGGTGGGGGTTTTGGCAGCTCAATTATAACCCTAACACCTGGGTTGCTGTGGTTGGACATCCGCCTCACAACCCACACGATAGAAGATAAATATCAATAAATCGTAACTGTTGACATGACAAAGCGCACATCGTACGCTGCAGAAAGCTCTGTGAAGTGTGGCTACTTAGTTGACCTTGCGATGGATGTATCTTTGACAACCCTAATTTGGATACAATCAAGAGCATTATGTTATGTTGATACCCGGAATCGGTCTACCACCAGTCACTCAGTCTTATGATAATGATTTCTTGTCCATCTCACAGCTTACAAGCAGTCCCATTTCTAATTAACCCCATTGCAATTAATCTGCATTTGTAATCAGCGATATTAATCTACCGGTAGCGTTTATGGTTTCCTAATCACGATTACAGACGCGAATGTATTGATTATTATGTCTAGAGCCTCAGAGTCCTAGAGATGTCATGATTATAACAGGCCAATTGTGAGAAGTGAATTGAAAACAGTGAGAGGCAAGCGTTCTACCAACTGGGCTACCACGGTTTCTCAAAAGTATGAAACGGAAAATAATTTAAAAAGACAATAAATTTTCCGACACTAAAATCCACTTGATATCAACTTAGGATCATGGTCTGAATCATCCCCCTCAGTATTTGTTACGATATCACTAACACCTTATCTACTTGTATGTACTTGTACAGGGTGTAAGTGATATCGTATCAAATACCGAGGGGGATGATTCAGCTCATTATTCTGAGTTAATATCAAGTGGAAGTTTCCTTCGCAAAAATAAGAATTGAAAATAATTTAAAAAACACACAATAATATACATGAATCTTGCGACGGAAAATTCCATTTGTTATTTACTCATAATCATAATCTGAATCATCCCCCTAAATATTCGTAACGATGTCACTAACACCCTTTATTTTGCCGATTAACACCCAAGCCGTCGTCTAACAGAGATGCTTATATATATACACATATAAAGTTACATATTAAACATAAGATCACCCTATTCCCCATTGGAGTAGGCAGAGATCACAGAATTCTACTTACTTTTAGTTTTTCCACTCTCATTAAGTTCATTAGATGTGAGATTGCAATTTGACATTTGCGCATATAAAAGTAAGTGCGCAATGAAACCGGCTTTTTAACCGCCCTGATCTCAGCAGTGGGACGTACATAGTATATTTATGTTATGTCTCTCAGGATCCTAGGTGGTCATTGGTCAGTCATGGCTGAGTAAATATAGGTAGGTAACAGTATTGATTACCTGCAGCCTCTCAGAGCACTGAGCAGAAATCGATGGAGGATGCTCTGAGCCTGTGACAAACATTAGTCAGTGAGGTAATCTGGTATAACAACAACAGCTTCAGCTAACAAAGCCGCGTCTTGATGACCGCTGCGTTCGGATGCGTTCAAGCGAGACACACTGTCTACAGCTTGTTCTTATCGTGTGGGTTCTGAGGTGGAATATTGCCCATTTTTATCCACTCTTTTTGATGTGACTTGTTGTAGATTTGCCGCAGATGGCATTAACTACTTGGCAGGACAAATGGGGAGCGCTGAAGGCTCTCACCCGGTACAACGTTTAAGACAACAGGCCTGAGGGTGCCCAGTTGGGCGCGAACCTCGGGTCAGGGCGTCGGCGCGTCGTCGCGTGATGCTATGTTATTGGTCGCGGTAGCGGTTGAGCTCACGATCCGGAGGGGCCAGGTTCGAAGCCCGGTGGGGATATATCATAAAAATCGCTTCGTGATCTCTAGTTTGGTAAGGACATTACAGGCTGGTCAACCAATTGTCCGAATGTAAGTCTTCGGAAGGCACGTTAAGCCGTTCGTCCCGGTTACTACTTACTGATATATGTAAGTGGTGGTTACACATGAGTCCGTAAATTTAATTTACAAATCTTGTTAGTCGATGTTTGGAGTCAACAGTTTTTCAACGGTAAAGCGAAAGTTTCTCCCTATCACTGTGGTAAACGAACTATTTACTTAAATAAAAATTTGAACCTAATCCTGGGTGCGTATGTTCCACTCGCATTTGCACGATTTTTTCAGTTTTTTCGCTTTTTTCCTTTCAGAGATACAGTCGTGAAGCTCTGTTTATGTTTCATGAATAAATAGAATAAATTATATGGCAATAGGCTCGCTCCCTATGGCAATAGCGCCGCGCACGCTCGGCGTTCGGCAACCGGCGAACATTGGCGTCGCGTCGCCGCAGCGTCGACGTCGGGTCGAAATTGCGCGGACGCTGGCACGACGACGACCCTCGAAAGACACTACTTAGTGTGGGAGGTCTCTATGATAATGAATAAATGATTCTGATTCTGAAATAATTACTAAACTAACATTATTTGCTCTCGCGCCTAACAGCCGTGTGTATAGCACTCCAATTTATTAGGTTACACGTCATCGTATCGGGGCTTTGATGTACGCCGAAGTAACTCACAACAGACGATCGACAGATTCTATAGCTCACTTAGAACTGAACTACTAACTTCCTCTATTGATTGGTCGGCGGCAATAACCGTAATGTTCCTTGTTCAGCCATTATTACGTACGGATAAGGATGAATGCTTCTGCAGTCTGGAGCGACAGAAAATTATAGAACGCGTTCAATTGTTTTTTTCGGCCATGTTTTGAAAACTAACAGAGGCTTCGTGCTTTTTTATTTTAATGGAATCCTTTTTTTATAAAATAACAGAACAAACATGGCATCACGCTTGTATCCCTGAAGGGGTAGGCAGAGAGAGAGAGAGAAAGAGACAGAGAGAGGGGTGTATAGTGTATACAATACACCCTCTCCTTGCCAGCAATACTTAAGCCCCATGTAATTAAGAGCGAACCTATTGCTAATGGATGAATGAATGAACTTATTATGCTATTAACGATTGATTTTCAATAGCTAAGAAATACTTAATTACAATGTTTGGAAACAGTTATTTCATAACCCGTTAGTCGTAGATGATAATCATATCACATTTTCTGACCAAGATGAAATGCAAGATAATAAGTTGGTAGGTAGTTATTCAGTATTATTAACTTTTTTGTGTGGCTGTAAGTTCCTTAGAATGTAAGTTAGAGTGCTAAGTGTTGCAATGCCCTTGCAGGGTTCACGTGTATAAAAGCTTTTGTGGCCACACTGGAGCAATAAATCATTTGAATTTAGATGCTTAGTTTCCAACTGACCCACGTTCGGCTTGTGAAGGGTACATGACAAGGAAACACATTCACTTCCATAAGTTACGTCCCGAAATTCATTATAACCTAAAAGCCGTCCCTTTAAAAACCTTCTAAAACCCCTTGTTCGGCAAATGTGAATTTAACACTGGCAAACTATCGGCGCGCGTCACTCCAACAAAAATATTAACACTATTAATATAAAAAGTCCCATAAGCCTTATCTTGGGCCGGCAGCCGGTCTGAGGGTCGGAGAATAAATATGGATTAACCAACGAAAATATGACCAGAACATTGAGGCTCAAACCCTTGTTAGGCTCGTTCAAATGTTGCCCACCAACGCAATATGGACGGAATCCTTTTTTTCTTAAAAGTTTCTTGTAGGTCCTTCGAGGAACTCAACTTTTGTTTGTTTCGGTCCACTAGAAACCGACATAGGGGAAATATTAGTGTTTATTTTTATTTATATTGAGTGTCTACTAGCGAAGCTGTGTGACTTCAATTTTCACTCCAAAAATTCAATCTTTCTTATCAAGCAAAACTGTTTTTTTACGTAAGATAAGATATTTTCATTCCTGATGTTATTACAGAGCTTTTAAAACTAGAGAAAAATACAAACAGGAACCCCGTAAGGGTACTACAACATAGGCAATACAATTAAGTAGGTTTACTTAACTTAAATACATAAAAAATAGAAAAATGACAATAAAAGTCATCATCATCAATTTAAGAGCCACGCTCTTGTCGGTGTAGCATTTTCCATTCCAGTCTATCAAAGGCCAATTCCTTGACTTCCCTATAAGACACGACGTTAACCTTTTCTTTAATCTGTTCCATGTAAGCTCTTCTTGGTCTTCCCCTTCCTCTCTTCCCTTCTATGATGTTTTTAATGAATTGGTCGTGTCTTATTAGGTGTCCAATCATCTTGCCTCTTCTGTCCTCAATAATTCTCAGTATTTGTCTCTTTTCCCTTACTCTTACTAGCACTTCCTCATTTGTAACCCTTTCTGTCCAACTTATTCTTTCCATCCTCCTCCAACACCACATTTCAAAGGCCTCGAGTCTCTCTCTGTCCTTCTGTGTCAGTGTCCAAGTTTCACATCCATAGAGGGCTATACTCCATACGAAGGTTTTGACACATCTTTTTCTGATAGTTTTGGCAATCTTAGCCTTGAATATGCACCCTTTGTTATGGAAAGCTTGTTTTGCCATTGCTATTCTGGTTTTAACGTCTAAAGTACATCTTGAGTCATTTTAGTTATTATGCTGCCTAGATACTTAAAGTTCTTTACATTTTCAATCGGGATATTATTTAACTTAATGACAATAAAAGTAATAATGAATAAATTAAAAAAAACGTACATTTATACACATATATCATTGATATACAACTAATATAAATCAATGACATATACACATTTAATTTTATTTATTTATTTTAAATTTCACGCAAACTGTCCCTTCTATTTTGTGAATGAAATAGGTACTTACTTAAAACAAAGTAAAGTAGGCAATTAATGACAAAAAATAATAGTGTTTCGCGACACATGTCGATCTATGGAGACTATAGTTTTCAACTGCAAAGTCAAACAGAAAAGAAAAAAAGCCTCTTTGGTGCGTCGGATTCGCGCTTGACCGGCTTTTTTGTACCTTATGAAAGAGTCTTCGTAATTGGAGAAGACTGGAGACAGAATATTCAAAATGAGAATTAGTCCTTGCTCAAGTGTTGTATAGCCTTCAAACATTATTTAAGGTTGAAAAATGAGGTGCTGCAATTTTCATTTTTCCATTTTTTTTTGTGGTAAGTTAACTAGAAAAGCCAAGTAAACAAGAAAAACCTAAAAACATGTTTCAATTTTAACGAAAATAGAGGTAAAGAAAGAACGTGGAACGGACGGACGGCTTTTGTGCCTGACCAGTTTGAGTTCATCCCTTCAAATCTAGTAAAACCCTTTAAATTGTAGGGTTTTGTTGGGATTTTACGACATGATGGGGATCAGCTGTGGCTGGCTGCTGCATTTCAATTTTTCGGACATCCATCCAGATATTCTGAATGCGAATAGATGCAAAGTCACGGGTTTGTCCGCTAACGGCAATTCGTTTATTTGTCGGATTGATTTTACTCTGACGTTCATATGACCCCAAAAATGGCCGATCTGTCAAAAGTTTTCATAATTTGTTTTGCTCAACATTCTGAGTTTTGATTGCTTCAAATTTGATTAATTTGCTTTCGGTTTTATTTTGGAATATTATTTGAAAAGCATGTCCTTGTTACTTTTCGGCTTCGTTCATACACACATATCCCTGTATTTGAAAGAAACCTTAATTTATTTAAAATCATATTTTAAAGATTAATTTGTTAATGTACAATAAAATAGGCACGGCTAAATAAATAATAAATTAAATTCTACATTATTTTAAATGGTTTATTTACAACAATTACTTAAACTTCGTGTTAATATTTATTTATAAATAGACTACTCAACACTACTGTATAGATTTTCCTGTTATATTTCAGGATTTAAGTTTAAATAAAGAATGCCGCAATAAAATAATATAAAATAAAGTTCCAAAATACGTACGTTGTGAAATTAGAGCCGTAACGAATAAACTTAAAAGGGGGAACGCAATGAAAGCGTAATTAAAGCGAAACGTCATTCCACCCGTCCAGTGCTGCCATGGTACTAAATGTTCGGAATTTATTAGAGTTCCACACAAATAAAATAAATATTAGTACTATAAAAGATGACAAATTTTATACATGCAGTATTGGGCAGGGTAGTTTCCAACTAGTCAAAACAGTTACTTTTTACTAAACGTCAAAACATAAAATTACTACTGAATTTGTATGAAAAAACTACCTGTAACGTCGCAAAAAAACCTGACAAAATGTCACACTTTTTACAATACAATACAAAAACGCTTTAAACACAACACTAAAAACAGTTACAAATGTGACAGGAGAAGTACGATCGGCGGGCGTATTGCTAAATAGCAATTTCTTCCAGGCAACCTTAGGGTGAATGAACTTGCTACATATTGGAGTCGGGAACGGAAAAGAAATCTTTATTAAAATTCAGAAATAAGTTAAATAGAAAAAAGAAAATGTGTTTTGTCACTTTTATATTTGTCTTTATTTGGATGGAGTGTCCCTTCTATACGTAGTACTATTGTTTTTACTCTGTGGTCACGGGAAGAAAGCTGAACATTGCGTAGGTATACGAGGGTCTCAGTAATTAGCTAATTAGATAACATTGTTGTAACTGTGGGAGAGCTGCGGACCGGAACTCATGAGGCAGAACAGAATAGCTGACTGGACAGCTAGAGACTCCTAGATATTTTATCATATAAACAAAATTCCTGGAACCTGACAGAGGGCAGCAGTAACTGTCCGTACTTTCCAGAGGCAGAGGACAGGAGTCCTAGTATGGCTTTGTAATAGACTACTCTGGGCGCCAACCCACTTGCGTCAGACAGAGTACTGCGGGGCGGAAGGCAAGAGGGAAACCGCTGCCCTATTTTCCCCTAAAAAAGTAGCATGGAAAATATTGCACCGACAAGAGCGTGGCTCTTAAATTGATGATGATGAAACAAAATTTATCGTGCAAAATAAAAAGTGATTCTCTGAGAATTTAAATAAGAATCTAAATAAATCAAACATTGCTGGCCGTGCTGTGATAAATCTTTATTAACCCTTTAGCTATAGAAGTACCCCATACAATTGTGTATTATGTTAGTATGAAATAGTAAACTAGAAATAGACTTCAGTCAAAATAATCAAAAATCAATATCATTTTTTGGACTTATTTTTGAATTTTTATTATGTTTGCCCCACTTTATTCTTCTTCCATCGTGTGGTTTAGTGAGGTGGTGGCTTATAAACCCTGGTGTCAGGGTTTCATTGAGCCGCCAAAGGTCTCTGACATGGCTCATGTAACTCTTACTTATCAGTAAGTAGTAACCGGGGCCAACGGCACAACTTGCCGTTCCAAGCACGCGTCACCTTACTTTCGGACAATCAGGTGATCAGCCTGTAATGTCCTAACCAAACTAGGGATCACAAAGTGATTTTTGTGACTGACTTTATTGATGACGTCACTAGAACTGTTTATTTCAATACAAATTTAACAGAATTTTTTTATTTTGATTTGATTTTGTTTCGTAAAAAGTGTCTCGTTTGAGTAGGGTGCAAAATAGCCTATTGATTTAGTTTTTCGTCTAAATACTCCAAGATTATAAGAGTTAATAAGCGTCAACGGGATATATCGACGCTTTTGTCACTTGTGTTTAAGCGAGATTCGAGTGAGATATGGTGGGTGTTCGAGTGTGGGAATTGGTCTGGTTTATTACGATTCGAATGCCGATGTGTTGTTTCTGGGTTTCATTGCGCCACTTATATTTACTTTGCTTTTTATATGTAGGTACTTGCAGGTAATGATTTTAAACGTTTTAAAAGTGTTTATATATTAGATGTGAATCTAATATATATGTCACCGTAAAATTGTAAATAACAATCTCGCGAGATAGATTATAAACTAACGTTATTTACAATTTTACGGTGACATATAAACACTTTCGTGCCTCCGTGGTCTAGTGGTTATAGCGTTAGGCTCACTATCTGGAGGTCCGTTCCCGATGGGGACTTTGTAGAAATAAATTTCTGAGACTGTCCTTTGTTTGGTAAGGACTTTTCAGGCTTGAATCACCTGATTATCCGAAAAAGTAAGATGATTCCGTGCTTCGGAAGGCACGTTAAGCCGTTGGTCCCGGCTATTAGCCGTAGAAACACCTCCACTAACCCGCATTGGAGCAGCGTGGTTGAGTATGCTCCATACCCCCTCCGGTTGATTGAGGGGAGGCCTTTGCTCAGCAGTGGGACGTATATAGGCTGTTTATGTATGTATGTAAAAAAAAAACTAAAAAATCATGAATTTTGCGACGGAAAATTCCACTTCATATTAACTCAGAATTATGGTCTAAATCATCCCCCTCAGTATTTGTCGCGATGTCAGTAACACTCTGTATATATACTATACGAGTCTAGTCCTTCGGGGATAGGCGCATGATGCTGTTATATTTGTATAAGATCGGTCTCTGTGGCGGCTAGATGACAGATAAGAAAAGGTACGTGGTAGTAACCAACCTATTATCAATCTTAATCTCAAAAAAATGACAGCTAGTAGTTTCCGATCCCAAGATAGTAGTCGTAGGGCTAGCAGACAGACACACGCACACACACACACACACATATGCGCCCACAGACACGCGCTCACATTCACACACACACGCACTCAAACGCACACCGAATCTTTACGTTTACTTTACATACTTCTTTTGTGTACCACTCAATTTTTATAATTTTATGTTTTGTTTTGGCTTCACTTTTCTATAGTTCTAAGGTTATAAATTAGGAGTTCCGTAAGAGGTTGGGAGCCTGGTGATCTGTCACACAGAGTCCTAGTATCGATACCAGTCTCTCACAAAGGCACTATAGTGTGTATCATTACCTTAATTAAGTTTACATAATTTGTGTTACCTTTGTGAAGGGAAAATAAAGATTTATTTTATTATTAATTAAAACACACACACACACACGGTCTATTATTTATCTACTCAGCCTGTTTCCACCCACTGCTGGGTATAGGCCTCCTCTCTTTCACGCCTTATCCGCCAGTTATCGTCAAAATTACAGCTCCCCATTTCCAGAATTCGCTGAATACTTACGATCGTTTCTCAATCATAAAATGCAACTTGGTTGCAACTTCCCTTGATTCCTACTTGAAAGACATAATATACGATCCTGAGAATTCGATTATTATTCTTTAGTACCCGTGGTGAATCTCGTCAGCAGTAGGTCGCTTTACGAGCCATAATCTATCTAATAATCTAAAAAAAAATGAGTCTTGGTTGCCCGTTCGGAATGACACTTAATTCTCACTGTAAGGTCGCAGATTTGAATCCAATCGGTCCCAAACAATAAAAAAATAATAATGTTCGAAATTTAAAATACGATAAGAAAATACGCTAAGGAGATGATGAATCCTGTAAAATAGTGCATAAGAGACCCCCCACACTAGCGTCTTTCGAGCATCGTCGTGACGTCGACATCGCGGTGACGAGACGCGAGCGCTGGCCGGCTGCCGAACGCCAGGCGTGCGCGGCGCTTGCGTCGCTCGAAAGACGCAAGTGTGTGTGTGTGTGGGGAGGGGGTCTCTTATTTCAAGGCAGCGCAGTCAAGTAGGTTTTGTTTATAAAAAAAAGATTAAAAGACCTGTGTTTTCTCCATTTGTCCGACCCAGTAGCCAGTAAAAGCCATCTTGAGGACATCAACATCTAACTTGTAAATGTGAAAGTTAAAATTAATCCTTTGCCCTTCAGAAGACTTATAAATCTTCTTTCCTCTTTGTGAAATTTACTTTAACTTCGTAAAGTATTAGCATACTGACCCGGCTTAGTCCCAAGGGTTCTATAAACCAAGTCAAGGTCTGAAGGAATTTGAAAATTGGGGCCAATCAATTCAGAAATCAATCAAGTAGCCACATTGAATTTACCGTGACGTAACATAGCCACCACTGAACAATAAAGGCGCTTCTAGTGACACCTCATTTGTTAAACTCTGAGAGGTGATTTAGAAATTCGGTTGGGACGTGCAAATTCAAAAATATTTATTTTTCAAAATTGGCTTACAAAGTTAGCGCTTTTTGAACGTCAAAAATAACTAAATTTAAAATTTCTACCACATCGGAATCTGTAACGCTGAGGGAAAGACGTGAATTCATATAGACGCATATAGACATACATCCATACATAGCGGTCAAACACATAAACCACATTTTTGATTAGTCGAAGTCGGGTAAAAATAGTAGTGAAGTGAGGGTAATTATACCTACAACACCTTGCAATGACAAACGTTGGGTCAGTCATCTAGTAACCACGGTTGCTAAACAAAAAAAAAACCTTCCAAAATGTTATATTGGCCAATAACCCGACATAATTAAGTTGACCGCAAACTTCAAACGGGTTGCATACGAGGGAGATGCCTATTTTATTCTCCCGGATTATTTATTCATTTATTTTAAAATTAACAGTTGTCAATTCTTAGTCCCTTTCCTTTTCGGCGGATAAGAAAGTGTATACCTATAAAAGGTATTACTTGAAAGAAAATTAGGATGTGTCTGCAGGAATCGGGGCCATTGACCCGTTAAAATAGTTTTCCATGTTAAATGTAGTTAGTTAATATAATAGAAAAATCTAATAGAATACGTATACAGAATTAATTACTACTACTGAAGTGCCAAAGCATTGTACATAACTATTGCAATATGTCAAAAAAAATTGTAGTAGTGGTCCCTGCTTGGTCTAACAGCCTTCTCCCCCGCACCCCCGCCTCATCCTGCGCAAAGTTGCCCATGACAAACCGTGTTGAATGGCGATTGTACGGTCTCGAAACTCACAGAGTTTACCTACGTCACGCACAACCTACTTTCAGGCTGCGTGACTATTTCACTTAGTAATAATCGTTAGTGTAATAACTAATCTCAACGTAAGCGATACTCTACCTCAATTCTATTTTGTAAACTAAATAATTAAATAATTATCGTCTACTATTGCACTCGCATCTTTCATTAACTTACCTTATCAACTATATTAAGTGGGTGTTCAGTCTTAAACTAAGAACGGGCTCCTACAGCGATGGACAACTTTAACATCAGATATGACCCGAAGCTCACAACCCGCAGCGGAGCAGCGTGGTGGAGTATGCTCCATACCCCCTCTGGTTTGAGGGAAGCCTGTGCCCAGCAGTGCGACGTGTATAGGCTGTTTATGTGTATATATGCATCACATCCACTCTCTTGTAACTGACGCCCGAACTCCTTCATGTATAAATTGAGTGAATCTTTAAAAGTAACTATAGATCAAAGAACTGTATTAATGAAGTAGGTTAAAGATAAGATGCCTTTTACAGTGATCGTAACATACGAAAAACAAGTACATATTTCTTTAACAGACGGACGAGACGTTTGCGTAATGAGTTCCATTTGCAAATTTAACGTCGACACAGCAAAGTAAACGGGATTCTTTGCTTTTATATTTATTCAACAATAATTGTCTACTATTTTACTCCTTTTGTGCGCTTCAGAATGGCCGTTCTTTCGGCGTATTTAAATTTCATGTGCTGGTCAATCATCGCTTTTTTTTTAGTGCTATTTAGTGCCAACCACTAGACATTTGCTTCCAACGTAATTTACAAATACAAATGTAATTTTTTGCTTCAAAATATAAGAAAACATTTACAAATGACTTTTAACTAAGTACATGGCAAATGGCGGCCTTATCGCGAGGAAATATGTAAAAATTAAAAGATCGCGCGTATTTTAGTGATTAAATAACGTCTAAAGTTAACTGGCCAAAGACCGACCAGCCAGCTATGTTTAAATCGAATGGAAATCCGTTTTTCACAGAGCCCGCTTACCTAACCTGAAGATTTAACAGGTCCGGTTTTTTAAAAAAGGGACTGTCTGACTATCCAACCCGTGAAGGGAAAACCAGCCCAAAAACATTAGGTCACATACCTCCGAAAATGCATTCCTCAGGAATATTGGTTTTCTAACGATGTTTTCCTTCACCGCATGATAATCATTTATGATCCAAACATGAATTCGAAAACAAATTCGATAATTATTGTCTTGTGCTGGATTCGAAACTGCGACCTTAAATGCATGCGTTCTACCAACTAGGCTACCACGGCTCTCTGCTTCGGAATAGGGATGAGCCCATTGCCATTAAATAACTTATCCTGGAAACCACTTGATACCAATCATCTATGATCTAAACATGAATTCAAACTCTAACGTCGAATTTAGGTTTAGAACCCAAGCCGCGATTCTAACCGGTGAGATTACAATGTATGTCACGCTTTCTACGAACACCGCAATAGCGGTGTTCCGTAATAACGGATCGTAAATTCTTGACTTATTTTTCTGCCATCGCAAAAATATCCAATTTAACCATTATTTTTCTTACTCGTTTTTGGACAATTATTTTGTTTCCCTAATGAATGTTTGGATAACTATAACGAAGTTCCGTACAGCAAGTTTGATTGAATCTACTGCCCTTCGCCAATATAAGGGCCGAAATAACGCAGTAAATCAATTTCACAACGTATCCTACAAAAACATTTCAAGAGAAACGTATTTTCCTGTTACTGCCATCACGCTGCGCATATTTGTTCTTAAGTTGCGGTTACATTAAAAGCGAAATTTCGCTAAAAAGTTATGGATACTTATATTCAAAGATTTTGTTCGTTCGATTTGAGTTCCTTTGCCAAACTTCAGTGACTTTTGTCTAATGACTTCTTTCAAACTAGTCCTAAGCTCACCTTACGCCTCCGCCAGCGCTAGTGTAGGTTCTTAGTGAACACCATTGATGTACAATATGATACGGGAAAACCAGTAAGTGCCTCGTAACTTATGTTTAAAAAATCTAGCAATCGACAAGGTAGTACAAGTCTAGATAAAATTGTGTGGTCTTAAAAAATATTTATTTTAAACAGATTTCCATTCCTCGAGATCTTTTGCAGCCTCTGTAGCTTGCTCCCGTGACATGCCGAGAGTTTTCAACTCTCGGTCAACCGAACGTCGCCAGGTCTCTTTGGCCCGCCCCCTTTTGCGTTTTCCACGCGCACACCAGGTCACAGCTCGTCGGAACGGGTGCTCCACAGGTATTCAAAGGACATGGCCAATCCACCGCCTCTCCCCACTTTTTACTTTAATGATGCAAAAATCGCTCCCGCTAGCACTCAGCTCCACCCAACACAACAAATGTGGCAGTAATGAACGCTCTGACCGCAAACAATTACATTACATCAAGCGACGACTGCGCCTAACACAATTAGGACACCGACGCGTCCCCGATTTATATGTAATTGTGTCTACGTAGCGCAGGTGGTGTAGTGAAATCTACTCGGGTTAACTTTCGTGAGGAATAATACTACGTATAGAACGGCAACTCTCTGCGCCCCACCAGAGTCTGAGCTAGGTTTACCTCACCCCTCCTCGAACAAAATTTAAACTTCAATCGTAAAGGCAGCGCGCGGACCGTTGTTTTTATTTTTATTACGTATTAGTTTAGTTTATAATATGTTCGAATTTTGAAATTGGACGCTGACATTCTTTCGTCTAATTCGAATATTTGATCTGACAGTTCGCGCTGGCTGGAATATTTATTTTTCATGGTGATTGTTCGTAAAACATGCTAATAATTTGTAATAAAAATCGGAGGGCATGTTAAGCTGTTGGTCCTCGCTATTAGCCGTTAAACACTAACCCGCAGTGGAGCAGTGAGGTGTAGTATGCTCCAGCCTGTGACCAGCATTGGGACGTATATAGACTGTTATGTGTTTACTCCTAGAACTACAGTTTATTATAAAAATTGACATTCTATTTGTGTGAGAACATAATAATATTATATTATAACGCTATTCGTTCCCATATTAAAGAGCTACCCCTTCTAAAGTTTCGATCCCAAATCAAAAACTGGTTATAGGGCAGTTTTATAGCTTAAGTAAGTTTTTAAGTTTATAAATAGGTTTTTTTAGGGATAGTATATTTGTAATTACCTTATGTAATTATTATTGTATGTCACAATATGAATAAATGTGCTGAGCGCTAAAAACATTACTTCCATCTATACGTATAAACCTACTATATTTATGACAATAAGTTTTCATTTCATTTCTGTGCTACATGATATTTTTTCGTAATTGAACATATACATGCCAAAATATTTCTCCAATATACGAATATTACGAATATATGTGTTACGGCAAATCTGATTAATTGAAAATTATTAATAATAACCACATGTTTTGGTAAAGGTGAATAAACGATCGATTTTTTTTAATTTTAGTAGTAATTATTAATAATAAGTGATGTAGGTATATTAACGTGAGAAACGCCCTAAAGTCGCTTCTGGCACGCGCCGGCCGCTGCCGCGGCACGCTCGCTTCGCTCGCTCGGCTCGTGCGCTGTATTTATGTCAACCTAACCCGCTCGTTGCTCCGCTCCTCGCTAACCTAAGTGAATTTATTTTGAGATTCGCTTCTGGCACTCGCTTTGGTTAACGAAGAGCGAAGCGACAAGCGGGTTAGGTTAGGTTGACATAATGAAAATGCATCCCCTCGCACCTCTCGCACGTCGCACACAACGCCCCGCCCCGCAACCCTTGGCCACTTATTACATTTATCACTACTAGGGTTAAATTATTAATAAATACCGACAAATGCGATTAATTTATCACTTAAACCTCGACTTTCGGTGATTATTTATAATAATAGATAATTATTAATAATCTTCAATTATTCACTCTTACCGTGACATATATACATATAATATATACTACGAATATATTTACGAATACTCCCATAACAATTACCAGGAAAAATAATCGGCAAAACTAATTCTGGCTTTCCGTGTAAATACGGTCGTAAATTAAATGCTATTATTATTAATACCGATCCCTATTGGTATCGGTTACAAATAATACGGTTCTACCGCAAGATATTAAGTTACTGGAGTCGACTGCGCCATAATTGAAATCTGCCTACGACACTTACTTATTCCTTTGTGCTTTAAAACAATATTGGGATTGCAAATTAGATCTCTTTGTAGTTTGACCCTAAATGAGTATAAATCTAACCCCAAGAGAACAATTGATCGGAGTATATTCGACGATTCTATCGCATTGGTAGTACGACCTCGGTGGTCCAGTGGTTGAGCGTTGGGCTCACGATCCGGAGGTCCCTGGTTCGAATCCCGGTGGGGACATATCACAAAAATCACTTTTTGATCTCTAGTTTGGTTGAGATATTACAAGCTGATCATCTGATTGTCCAAAAAGTAAGATGATTGCTTCGCCTTAAGCCGTTGGTCTCGGTTACTTCTTACTGATGCAAGTAAGTAATCGTTACATGAGCCATGTCAGGAGCTTTTGGAGGCTCAATAATAACCCTGGCAGCAGGGTTGATGAGATTGGTAATTCACCTCACAACCCACACGATAGCATAAGAATTGGTACTTCATTGGTATTACATGGGAGGGCTGGGTGTATATACTACATATACACTTCACTACACTATACGTACACTTCTGCCTACGTTCTCGGGAATAGTAATATTATGTGATATTTGATGTCTGCAGAAGTCAATCTGAAAGAAGGATTCCAGTAGGCTTACCATTTTGAAATTGGAATCTTTCTGACAATGCCATGAGGCACGCATCTTTTTTTGAGATATTTAAAAAAGATTCCAATTTCAAAATGGTAACCCTATTCGAATCCTTCTTTCAGATTGACTTCTTCAGACGTACCTCAGCACTTCTTATTTGTCCGTCCAAGTATTCCATTTGGAAAAAATCTAGATGAAGTCACGTCAAACAAAAAGCATCTTCTACCAAATCCACCATTCTGCTCCAGTGCGGGTTGGTGAAAGTGTGGCTGGTATCTCAGGACCAAACTGCATGCTCCGTATCCACCAGTTAATTAAGGGGAGGCCAGTGCCCAGCAGTAACACGTATATAGGCTTTTTATGTTATTTATTTACCAAATTCAATAGAATCCATAGCAAGAGCGCCTGTTTGAGTTTGCAATCGTGACTGTTCTAATGAGTCTTCCTCTTTGTTTCAGATACCATAGCCCTCAAGGAGGTCCAGATGATAGCACCGTCGGCAGTCAGACTTGGTGACACGGTACTTCTGGGCTGCACGTGGAAACTAGAAGGCAACGAAACCTTGTACAGCGTGAAGTGGTACAGGGGTCGCCAAGAGTTCTTTAGTTACCTCCCCAAAGAGTATCCTTTCACGAGGATATTCGCTGTCCCTGGAATTGATGTTGATGTGAGTACCCTTGATAATTTGATACTTATACGGCCAAATTGGAGGTGTCCTTAGAAAAGGTTTAGTACAATCTACTCTGAATCAGAGTGCGTGTATAAACCGATTGATGAATGTGGAGGAAGCAAGAGTAATGTGTGAGGATCGAAGCAAATGGAATTTATAGTATATGCTTACCGCGATGGAAGATAGTCGTGAGTTTTTGTATATGGGTAAAATCAAATATACATAAATCCACACTAATATTATAAATGCAAAAGTGACTTTGTCTGTCTAGTACCTTTCCAGGCTTAAACCACTCAACCGATTTAGAATTAAGTATGAAGAAAGTTTGAGACCTTGGGAAGAACATGATGATGATGATAAGTAGGTGGTTACAGGCTCTATTCTTCTTCTATCGTGTGGGTTGTGAGTGTGGATGAGTGAGTGTGGATTACCAACCCCATCAACCCTGGTGTCCGGGTTACAATTGAGCCGCCAAAGGACCCTGACATGGCTCATGTAACGACTAAGTACTAACTTACATCAGTAAGTAGTAACCGGGGCTTAACGTGCTTTCCGAAGCACGGACAGGCTCTATTAATAGATAGAAATACAAATTATCTGGCTTGTTATTTGGAAGTTGTTTACAACAAGGAATCTAGAAGGCCGCTGACGTCATTAATGGCTAGGAAAATGGGTCGGTGAAAACAAAATGAGTTTATTTTTCCAACTTGTCGTCGAGGAAAATGTGCCGTGTATTGTGGAGACACTCGGATCTTTCTAGAATAATAAGGGCAGTCGCACTTTGAACAGGATTTCGTACGAATTTGATTCTGTTTTATGAGATTACGCACCCTGGATAGGATATGGTAGTCATATCCCAGAGTTCATGCGTGAACGCAAGAGTCGAATACGCACAAAAACGCGTCCATAGTGTGATCGGCCGGCGTAAATGAATTACATTAGTGATTATACTCCCTTCATAATATATGTGTAATATATATATATATAATATATGTTTTTATATTGTTTATATTGAAAGTTTCACGGCGAATTGGCGCTTCTACACTGTAAAGTCGTGAAATGTAAATTAATAAATAAATAAGTAATTAAAAACCATAATAACGGGATCTTACCGCGTTTGAAATAGAGATATGAGAACCCGTTATTATGTGTTTTAATTATGATAATAACCGCGTAAACTTAAAACAGTGAATAAATAAATAATAATTTGTGAATATACGAGCCAAAATATGGCTTGTCTTGACCACAAAATATTATTTGATTAATTTTTTTTTATTGCACTTAATGAAATTCACAAGGAGAAAATGAAATCGAAAAAAGTTCAGACTCGGACGGGACTTGAAGCTGCAGTTCTTCGGAAGCCGGCAGGAGCGTGTTAAACATTACACCAATGGGTCGACGTTGTCGTTTATACATAGATCGAAAATTTCGCATGGACAGGAGGAGGACTAGTGCCGTCCTGCCAAGAACTCCAGGTTCAAGTCCCGTCCGACTCAGATATTTTTCGATGTAATTTTGCTCTTTGTGAATTGTTTTTAACTTCGAAGTTTCTTACTCCACTCACAGAAGGTAATAACTGCTTTTTGTCATTTTTAATTCAAAGCATTTGCGTTTTATTTACTACGTCGCAATAAAATTTCCTTTGTGTTTTCAATGTTCATTTACTTCAAAGGAAATGACGCCAATTTAAAGAATTTTACAGTTAAAATCTTCGTTAAGATGGTACTTTTTGCATATTTTAATTACAAAACAACAGTTTTCAAAAATAAAAACGCATTTTTTATTAAATTTATTACGGAGTACAAGAGCACTAACAAATTTTGTACTCGTCGCATTTTTCATGAAACTACTTTAAACTTTTCAGCCAACTACAGAATTTAAGTTGGAATCTTATTCATTAAAATAAGTACTAAAGTGCTGGCTCAGCGAAAAACGGCCTTTGGAAAAATATTCTTTAAATTGTGTCCAGTGGTAAAACAAGTTGTAATTTTATGCATTTTAAAGATTGAAGATTTTGAATATAGAATTATTATTTTAGACAAGGGCGAACTTATTACTTAGGTATAAGATAAGGTGCAAAATTCCAATCAGGTTCTTGCTAAGTAATAAATTAACTGGTTGCACTTAAGACCTTCTGGTTACATGTCGTTTCTATAATAGACCAAAAACACCTAGAAAAATATAAATTTTATAATTATGACAACTAATGGTTCATATTTTCACCACTGTTTACAAATAATTCGCTGGGCTCAGTGTTCGCAGCTCTTTGATCGTACATTCTAGGAACTAAGTTGTACTTATCACCACAACCCATATGCCGCTACAGGGTGAAAAACTAGAGTCTGACTGTCAAAGAGAAACAAAAAACTATACCTGAAAAGACAAACAATCAGAGAAAGTGAAGTTGACATTACATGTTACTTAAGGAAAATTATATTCGTAATATGGTATTAATTTTATTTTTAAAACGAATATATTAATTTAAATTATTTAAAAGAAAATCTGAAATAAGTACTAGCACATACATTAAGTATTTTCTTTTTACCTCAAAACATATTTGGCTAGGACCGTGGGATATTATAATATATTATAGTGATAAACGCTGAATGAGGGAAATTGTTGACCACGCCGGGTCGGTGTCGGAGTTCTGAAGTATTCGTTGTCGCGAGCTGATTGGCCGCCTCTATGACTGGAATCCAGAAACGGCATATCACTGCTTGTTACCCTTTCCCGGGTCTGAGTGTATCAAACTTAAATATGACATTAAAAGTGCTCCGAAGATAATATTGCTAGTTTCAAACTGTTTGGTCAGATAAAGTTATCTGGAAAAATTATTAGTTAGGGTATCATAACTTTATAACTTTAGTATTAACCTGTTTGGAAGTTTGGTCTGACTTCCCTAAGTTTCTGTAACATACTTATAGATAATGTTGCTTGTTCTAGTAAACACCATCTAATTTTAAGTTATACCTGTCGTTTTCTTATCCGCCGAAAAGGAAAGGGATGGGTAATCGACAGGCATAAAATAGAACACACGTCAATTTTAGGCACAATACTAAAACAACGCTCTAAAAATATACATTGGCCAATAATTCGATCTAATTAAGTTGACACATCAAATGGTTTGCATACCAACGAGATACCTATTTGATTCGCCCGGGTTATTCTATAAATTAACCCTTGTCAATCATACGTCTCCTTCCTTTTCGGCAGATAAGAAAACGACAGATATAATCTAAAATAAAATTAGGAGGTGTCAGTGGGAATCGGGACCATTGATTTTCATATGTAGAAAAGAATTGAATAGAAATTGTTTAATATAAAAGAATACACGCTACAAAGTAATTTTACAGGATGAAAAATATGCGTCACACTTTATATAATGGAGTGAGCAAACCCACAAATGATACATAACAGAGACACCCTATATACGTCCCTCTGCAGGGCACAGCCCTCCCCATCAACCGGAGGAGGTAACAATAATACTTTAACTTTGCGCAGAGGTAATATCGTAACCGATGAGGTCAAATCGAGATGCAATTATTGCTATTTTAAAACTTTCTTTTTGTTTTATTGTAAAGAAGCTGATTTAAGTCAATAATTATGTATATTTAAATGTAAGTTTAATTGTATATTATAACTGTCATGTTGTCAATAAATGAATAAAAAAATAAACACAAATTCTAACAATATAAAATAACATAAGCTCAGGACTATAGTTTATACCCCATTGGGGTAGTCAAAGGAACATCCACCTCAAGATGAACTATATATACCCACACATTAGTGAGCTTTCTGTTAGACCAACGTGATACGGCGAGCCGTATCGCCGTCTAATGATGGTCGAGCCAACTGTGTTAGTGAAAACTGCACTGCAAATGAATAACTCATTATCCAAGTCCAGTATCAGCGACCGTTTTTATATTATCACTACATAGTATATAACCTAGTATATAAGTTTTGTTATTAACACATTTTGAGTCCTAGTAACTTGAATAAAGAATTTAAATTAAATTAAATTATAGTATAAAACAAAGTCGCTTTTTCTGTCCCTATATCCCTATGTACGCTTAAATCTTTAAAACTACGCAACGGATTTTGATGCAGTCTTTTTAATGGATAGAGTGATTCAAGAGGAAGGTTTGTATGTACAATAACATCCATTAAATAGTGGAGAAATACTGTTATTTTTGAAGTTTTTAATGTGATGTCGTAAATAATTTCATTTTTCCTCAGCATTGCACCCGAGCGAAGTTGAGGCGGGTCGCTAGTAATACTTATACAATGAAATTGTAGTTTTTTTTTAATTTTCACCAAAATTTTCTCGCTGCGTTTGTCTTTAAATACTTCTGATCGCAAAACAACCTGCCCCATTCCAAGCCTATTCATTTAACGACTAACAATAAACACGATTTTATTGGTCGCCAGAGCGTTCCGTTTTACTATCTACCATTGTAACGTTCCTTTACGATGCTCACTAAAAACATTCGCATTTCATATAAATAAGTAACTGGAGGCGTATAATTTTTACTGACATATTTTTAGTATCAACAGATTTAGCTGGTAAACAGATAAGGGTATAGACACACTACTACTAGTTTCTTTTTGACGTGACTTCTCGTAGCAACAGAACAAGTTCTCGTGGCTTAAACCACCTGATAGTCCGAAGAAGTAAGCTAATTCCGTGGTTCGGAGGGCACATTAAGCCGTTGGTCGCGGATATTAGCCGTAAAAAAACTCCTCCACCAACCCGCAGTGAAGCAGCGTGATGGAGGATGCTCCAAGCTTGAGGGGAGGCCGAAACCCAGCAGTGGGTATATAAGCTGTTTATGTTTCTGATATGTTGACTGCTCGTAGATTTGCTGCATATAGCATTAACGACTTGCCGGACAAATAAGAAGCGTTGAGAATCACCCGGTACTTACAAAATTTAAGATCACAGCCCTCAGGGTGCTACCGGCACGCTTACAGCCAAATTTCTCAAAAAAGTTAATGTGACATGTTACTAAAGTCTTCTTGATTCAGCATAAAACGTAAATAATTTAGTTTATTTCTGAGGCTTCGTTTTAGTTGTGCCACAAGAGGTAAAGTAATAGAATAGAATAGAAATAGTTTTTTATAAAAGGACGCCACACAAAAAAAAGACAACAACATCATATCAAATTACCAATAATGTAATAATCTATTTTCTTTTGATTATATTGAAAGTTTATTATAATAAGTAATGAAAACAACATTTAAATAAGAAGTTGTCGATAACTTCAGACCCAGAGTAAACCTAAAGAAAATAGGAAGGGTTTATATTATATTTTTTATCGTTTGTAGGTTCTCTAGACCTTAAAGTAGTGGCGAAAAGATTTTGAGCTCGTGTAGCTTAGTTTATCTATGACAAAAATAATAAATTCGATCACGCAATGATGTACCTACACTTACGCCACTTACAGCCGAAACGTATTTAGCGAGGGATCCGACACCCTTAAGTTCTTGGCGAGATTGAGAGTAAGAGTGCTAGAGGAAAAGCACTGGTTAAACGGGTGGACCAGGTCAAACAGGGGACTACAAAGAGCTTTAAATATGGCACAGGAATGAACCTAGTGGAGAAAGATTACATACAATCACGATTCTCAGCAGTGACGGAAAGACAAGAAAGAAGTTACCAATTTATATCTTCTTCTTTCGTGTGGATTGTGAGGTGGATTACCAACCCCATCAACCGCCATATACCAGCCGCCATAGGCCCTTGACATGATTCATGTAACGACTACGTACTAACGTACTAATTTGTATGATACGTAGGTTGTTGAAGTTAAGCAACTTTCGCAAAGGCCGGTCATAGGATGGGTGACCACAAAAAAAAGTTTTCATCTCAAGCTCCTCCGTGCTTCGGAAGGCACGTTAAGCCGTTGGTCCCGGCTGCATTAGCAGTCGTTAATAACCATCAATCCGCACTGCGCCCGCGTGATGGTTTAAGGCCCGATCTCCCTATCCATCCATAGTGAAGGCCAGTGCCCCAGCAGTGGGGACGTTAATGGGCTGATGATGATGATGATATGTGTACATAGAAATATTACGTTTCGTTTCATTGCAATCATTTTTTTTTCACTTCATATTATCAACTTTATTAGTATACCTATTTCTCGTTTTGCATAAATTACTTTACGGTTTTCATAATAACATTGACAAACCAGGTCGTGTTCTCTACGATTTCATTGGAAAACTGAAGTTGTAATAATATTATATTACGGATAATGGTAACGCTGGTAATGAAAAGCCCGGTATTGCCGTATATTTCACAGGTTGTCATTATCGACAGAAAAGTGACCCAATGAAAACAATAATCATAAAATTTATGAGTTCCAAGAAACACTTCAATTTTGCCAGAACAAACCAATATCAGGAAGAGATAAATTGGTCGTTTTAAAAACAAATTGAGTCGATATGGATAAATCTTTTTAGTATAGGGGGGTTTAAAATTGGAGCAATTATCTAAAAAAGCAAAATTGCTATTTAACATTGGTTTGCATTGCGCACTTAATGTCACACCGCGATTTTGCTTTTTTACATGAATCGCTTTGATGTGTCTTATTTAATCCCCTAGTTCTAGCAACTGATATCGGCCTTTGGTTGTGGTTAGACGTGTCACACACACACACACATAAATACGTTCCAGTATATAGTAAATAGATAGATAGACTTAACCACAACTATAGAATAAACGATACCACTACGTAAGGAGCCGAGGTAGCCCAGTTGGTAGAACGCTTGCCTCTCACTTTGAGATCTCAGGTTCGAATCCAGCACAGGCCTAAACCAATGTCTATCGAATTTGTTTTCGAATTCATGTTTGGACTATAAATGATTATCACGTGCTCAGCGGTGAAGGATAACATCGTGAGGAAACATAAAATCCTGAGAAATATATTTTCGGAGGTATGTGACCTAACCTGTATTGGGCTGGTTTATCTTTGACCTAAGGAATTACCCAATTGTTTTCAATCGAGACAAAGGTAGTTCATTGTACGAAAAATCTTGTAAGAATTATATAAATATCTTGTTACCCTTAACTTATCTATTCAATTATCGTACCGTGAAACTAGAGGGTCCACAGGCTCTACTAGAAGGCTTACAACTGCCAAGAAAGTTGGGAAAATTTAATACAAATGCGCTGACCCGAAAAATAGCTTGCGGCCACGCCGCTAGCCTTAAGTTCGATCCGCCAAATATATTTTCTTAGAAACATGCTGGGTTGTTAGCAGTAAAGAACTAGATTCAAACGTTAACTACCTATCACATCTATACTTACTAGAAGTGTTTATCTATCTACTCAGCCTGAAACGATCTCCGTGGTACAGTGGTTGAGCGTTGGGCCCACGATCAGGAGGTCCCGGGTTCGAATCCCGGTGGAGACATACCATATCGCGCGATTATCCGAAAGTACTTACTGATGTTTGTATGTAGTGGCGTAGCGACTGCCTGTCTGACCTTCCAACCCGCGAATGGAAAACCAGCCCAATACAGGTTAGATCACATACATCCGAAAAATACATTTCTCGGGAATGTGAATTCGTCGCGATGATTTCCTTCACCGCTGAGCACGTGATAATAACTTATGATCCAAACATGAATTAAAAAAAATATCGACAATCATTGGTTTAGGTCCGTGCTGGATTCGATTCTGCGACCTCAAAGTAAGAGACAAGCGTTCTATCAACTGGGCTACCACGAGTCATCCACGACTCACTTAGTCAAATACCCAATTGGTGGCCTTATTAACTAAAGCGATCTCGTCTACTTCTTTAGCTCACACACACACACACACACACACACACACACTCACACACACACACTCACACACACGCACACTCATACATACGCACAAACACACACACACACACACACACACACATATACACATTTATAGTGCTATGGACAAAATTTTGTATTTAGTTTTATTTTACTTTGAAAATCTTTAAGTTACACCTACTTAATTACGTCATGTTTTCTTGAAGTCATAATTGTAATTACTTTTCTTAACTCACAAACTGTAGGTACCTACCCCTTGGGAATTGCGAAACATTCCCGCCACAAGTATCCTAGGATTACTTAATGGGAAGTCTCGGCCACCATGTAACAATTTTTTTTGTAGCTTTTTTGTAGCTATAAAGGTAAACCTTGTAACAGGAACAACCCAGAAACAGACCGTGTAAATACTTCGCCTCCGGCAATTTTAAAGGTGGAGTTCCAAACTTTCGATGCTTGGTTAATTCCGTTGCAGGCGTTAGATAATCCAGTGGTCCCTTTCAAATATTTGTTTCCCAAAGTACAAGCCCTTTCCTGCTTCTCTACCACAATATAGAATATGTACTTACGCAATCTAAATATTGTACCTATTATAGTAATTTACAAGATCCGTGGGTCTCTAATGCCTCTATAAAGGATAATGCTGGTAGGGAAGGTGCTTTGACAAAATTGTTTCTGTTAAGGCGTTGTACAGGATTTCAGTAACACCGAACCGAATTCTGAGGGGGATGATTCAGCTCATGGCTCTGAATTAATATCAAGTGGAATTTTCTGTCGCCAATCTACTTTTGTGTTTTTCCTTTATTTTCAATTTTATTTTTGCGATGGAAAATCCTACTTGATACTAACTTGAGGAGCTCGGTGGCGCAGCAGTTAACGCGATTAGTCTGCGTTTGTTGAAGTTAAGCAACTTTCGCAAAGGCCGGTCATAGGATGGGTGACCACAAAAAAAAAAAGTTTACATCTCGAGGTCCTCCGTGCTTCGGAAGGCACGTTAAGCCGTTGGTCCCGGCTGCATTAGCAGTCGTTAATAACCATCAATCCGCACTGGGCCCGCGTGGTGGTTTAAGGCCCTATCTCCCTATCCGTCCATAGGGAAAGCCCGTGCTCCAGCAGTGAGAACGTTAATGGGCTGATGATGATGATGATGATGACTAACTCAGAATCATGAGCTGAATCATCTTCCTCAGTATTCGTTACGATGTCACTTACAGCATGTAAGTACGTACAAGTAGTTGTACGGGCACGTATAGATATTAGTGACACTGTGATTGTTAGTTTCTAGAAAATCTTCTTTTTAATTACTTATTTTTATTTAGAATATCATCATCATTAATTTAAGAGCCACGCTCTTGTCGGTGTAGCAAGTTCCATTCCAGTCTATCAAAGGCCAATTCCTTGACTTCCCTATAAGACACGACGTTAACCTTTTCTTTAATCATTTAATCATTCAAGGATTTAGAATATAATGGAATAGAAATAGTTTATTATAAAAGGTCCACACAAAAAAAAAAGACAATAACATCATCCACAAAACAATTACAAAAAGCAAGACGGATGTTCGTCGAAATGATCATAAGGTGGTGGTGGACGTCCTGAGATAAAAGGGCCTCACTCAGCAAATTTCAAATTTCACTTGATATCAACTCAGAGTCTTCTTCTTTTTATCGTGTGGGTTGTGGAGTGAATACCAACCTCATCAACCCTGATGTCAGGGTTATTATTGAGCCGACAAAGGTCCCTGACATGACTCATGTATCGACTACATACTTACGAGTACATCAGCAAGTAGTAACCGGGGCCAACGGCTTAACGTGCCTTCCCAAGCACGGATTGTCTTACTTTCGGACAATTAGGTGATCAGCCTGTAATGTCCTAACCAAACTCAACTCAGAATCATAGTCTGAATCATCCCTGAAATAATTCGCTACGGTGTCTCTAACACCCTGTATAGGTACAAATAGATCCGAATTAACGCGTGTTTTTGGCCCTTATGTCTTTGGAACGTCTTTCCAAAAACGAATTTTGGGTTTTGCATGATGATTGAGAATATAAATACAGAATACGAGCTGTCTATCGTCTAGGGGCAGTGGGTCCCAAAGTGGTTTGTTTTGCGACCCATCTAATTGAAGTTTATAAACTCGGGACGCATTTGTTGGAAATTTAACCGTTACCAATATGAATAAAGGACTTTTCAAATAACAAACAAAGTTGGCTCGGTCGGTTGGTGTGTCATATACAGTACCCACTTCATATTCCCTCGCGACCCGCCAGTGGGTGGGCTATGGGTTTGCGACACGTAACGTAGGAGACTCTGATCCAAGGTAAATCGCCTTCTTCTGTCGCTTGGGCTGTGAGACCTCTTCCGATCTCTTCGACCCTGGTGTCAGGGTTACTAGGCCCATACCTTGGGCCCTTTAGTTTGCTCATGTAGCATTTACATACTTAGAGGTAAATAGTACCCGAGACCGACTGCAATGACCTCTAAAGCACGGGTCATTCTACTTTCGGACATTTAGGTGCTCAGGCTTTATAGGCTAAACAAAGTAAGGATCACAAAGTCATTTTTTGTGGTTATGTCCCCACCAGGATTCGAACCCGGGACCTCCTGATCGTGAGCCCAACGCTCAACCACTGGACCACCGAGGTCGTTACATGCTGAGTAGATAGATAAAAAAAAGCATAGAAGGGAAGCTACAAGAAAAGAGGGGAAGGGGAAGACCGATCTTCTTTCACCCTAAGGTTGCCTGGCAGAAATTGCTGTTTAGCAATAAGGCCGCCTATTGTGCTTATGTTTTATTCGTATGTTTATGTCCTTTATATATGTTCTTGTGCAATAAAGTATTATTGATTGATTGATTGATTGAGAAGAGCTTACATGGAACAGATTAAGGAGAAGGCGAACGTCGTGTCGTGTTGTGTCGTGTCGTGTGTAGGATTCGAACCCAGGACATCTGCTCTATAGTTTTCGTCCCGGTAAATACACAATATCAGTTAGTTATGATCTAATCAAATGCCTTACCCGGGATCCGAAATACGTCATTAACACAATGCCAAAACACAAGCTTATTAATTAAAGCAATCCGTAACAAAATCTACTTACAAATCCCCTATCTTGTTAAACCCACAAGTATCCCATTAATATGTGGCCGTGTGGTCACTGTAATAAGTGCGTATTATAATGGCAGCCATTGGAATTCGAAACCAATTCATTTGGGATTGGAACGATTACTGAAACACCTTCATTGCAAGCTATAACCTGTTTATTAGATTTGGCCCAGTAGGGTTACCATGTAGAAGTTACCAGTAGAAAATCAGCTGAAAGAAGCGAAATATTTTATGATACTGCAAGTCTATTTTATTGTTATTTGAATTATTATACCACCTTTTTTGTTTTTTATGTGTTCTCGCAAATAAATTGATTTGATTTGATTTGTTTTTACTTCTTATAACGTTTAATTTATTATAAATCAAAAACAATACAATTTTATTGACCATAATAACTGCTAGATTTTGCATGATGACTTGATGGGTTTTTTTATATACCTGGATATAAAATATTTTGTTTTATCAAACAATCGATAATCATTGTCACTCTTCAAATATTGTTTGTGTAGCAGTAGAGTTTGTCAACTTGGTTTTGATTTTAAACATTATTGTCAAAAATACATAAGTATTTTCAGAAACAATGGATATACCTCTGACTACCCTCAAATGGGATATAGTCGTGAGATTAGATTACATTATTATCAATGACATTGTAACTAATGGAATCGCTTTTTGTCCGAAAAATTGCAAATCGCTTGGGTACCCTAGTGGACCGAAAGAGGCTGCAGTAATAGGCTCTTTTTTAATGGTACGCCCTTGTCGAATGAAGCCATATTGGTTTTATGTTGAATTTGTCTGGCCTAATTCGAGACTCTTGGCAATTTGGGATTTCGTTCAAAAAGAAATAAGTTTATGTCATAATTAAATACTTATCTTTATCGAAACAACATGATATAACATGATATAAATAGCATATATACGGCCCTCTAACACCAACCCTCCTTCTGCCAACTGGAGGGGGTACGGAGCATACTCCACCACGCTAAAAATGATTCCATGCTTCAGATTGATTCCGGGCTACTATGCCGACCCGAAGCGATGCAGCGTAGTGGAGTATGCTTCATACCCCCTCCAATTGATTGAGGCGAGACCTGTGCCACAGCGATCGGACGTATATAGGCTATTTTTGTCTATGTATAATAATAGTAACAATATATATTTAATTATTTATTTCCCTAAAAAGGCAACATATCTGGGACAAACTTCAGCAGTAAGAAACAGAATGAAGGCAACCTGACACTGGAAAGGCATGCCTAGCATCCCACTGGCAAAATAACATAACTGCTTATGGTCGAGGGACCGATCGTATGTTAGCAGAATAAATAACAAAAAAAATATAAGTATTTATTTATTTCTCATAAGAAGAACAGTTACAGAGGGTAACATTAGTAGCTTATCTAGAAAAACACAGTGATATGCTCGCTCCCAAACTAGGAATTAACCTGTATCTTGGGAGACAGTGTAAAAGCTATGCACTAGAATTATCTCTAAGCGGGTCCGTCCCTGTTGGTACAAATTGGCGTGATTGTTTAAGTCATGGCAACTAGGGAAAAGAGGCAAATATTGATAATTATTGAGAACAGAAGAGGCAAGGTGAGTGGACACTTAATAAGACACGACGAATTTATTGAAAACATCATAGAAGGGAAGCTACAAGGAAAGAAAGGATGGGGAAGACCAAGAAGGGCTTACATGGAACAGATTAAAGAGAAGGCGAACGTCGTGTCTTATAAGGAGGTGAAGGAATTGGTCTTTGATAGACAAGAACGAAGAATGCTACACTGACAAGAGCGTGGCTCTTAAATTCGTTTTTTTTTTTAAATTACTTATTGTAGATTTGCCGCAGATGGCATTAATTACTTGGCCGGACAAATGGGGAGCGCTAAAGGCTCTCACACGGTACAACTTTTAAGACAACAAGCCTGAGGGTGCCCAGTTGGGCGCGAACCTCAGAGCGTCGTCTGAGAGGAAAAATATTTGAAAGAATTAATCGACCCTAGTGGGTCGATAGCTATAAGCGCTGATTGAGGGAAATCGCCGACCACGCCGGCGGGGTCGGTATCGGGGTCCTGAAGTGTTTGGTTTCGCGAGCTGATTCGTTGCCTCTATGGCTAGAGTTCTTAAATTAGTGATGACGGCAACTTAATGGTTGATGGTGACAGATGTTAAGACATAGATGTCCATGACTATGATAGCATTGAAATTGCCTTATGGGCTAACAAAATTGTATGACATACTTATACATATTGTTGACCGTACTATACTCGATAAGCACCTAATCATTGCATACAGCCATTACTATATCGATATTACCGCCTAATCGAAACTATCGACAGTCTATTACCCATAATACCCAGTCATCACTGGACTGCGGCGATAATCACTGAATGTCGGACGGCAGTATCAGTTAATTATACAGCTAATTACTTTAATAATGGACCTACATTGGAACTGTCCAAAAATAATTTGATTATGACGTAACGATTCCATACTAAAGAGAAAGTATTTGACTGCTAATATCATAGTTATAAAATTAATGAATGATATTTAAAATCATTTATTTCTGAACTTTAGTCCATTACAAAAAAAAATACATTATAAGTACCATAGACACCGACTCCGAACACCCCCCTTTATATCCGAGCTGGATTTCCAATCCAACTACGCTACCAAGAATCTTACGTACTTACTCGTAGATATATGTTTATAGTGAGTATAGAATGAATTTTAACGCCGGCTTATCTCATAAATGCACGACGGCATAAAGATATAACGGCCTATTGAGTAGCAAGACGTTAAAATTTTATTGTTCTAACAACGACTACAGTGTAGCGTTGCTATAGGAAATTACCGAGTGTCAATTTTTATAACTAAACTTAACGTTCTATGAAATTGAGTGAATACACGAATTATTTTTATACGCGATAAGATGTGAGATGCGGATTTCGTATATGATATTGAAGAATGCTTGACTATTTTGTTTCGGCCAAGTAGTTAATGCCATCTGATGCAAAGCTATAATAAGTCACGTCAAAAAATACTCCACCACGCTGCTCCACTATGAGAGAACAATAAATTTACTTAAATAAATACTTATGTGTAAAAATCTGGTGCGAATCCGAAACACACACCGAGGAAGACAGACAGACGGACGGGCGGACGGGCAGAGGGGCGGACGGGCGGTCGGGAGGACGGGCGGACGGGCGGACGGGCGGACGGGCGGACGGGCGGACGGGTGGACGGGCGGACGGGCGGATGGGCGGACGGGCGGACGGGCGGACGGGCGGACGGGCAGACGGGCGGACAGACGGACAGATGAATGGACAAAAAAGGATTCCGTTTTCCTTTGGGTTCGGAACCCTAAAAATTAAGATGTAGACCCCTGTAAAGTGTGGGTGGGTAGTTAGTTCATTATATTATGATGAGTGTACCTCTGCCTAACCCAATCGGGAAACCAGTCACGAGATTATGTTAAGATACAAATAAACAACGTGTATAACTCTATTCGAAAAAGAAACATGAAATTAAACACAAAACTACTGGGCACGAACCTCCCCTCAATTTATCGGAGGCGGTAGTAAAATTATGATTGCTTCCAATCAACCGAGCTTCAAGCGCTTCAAAGGGGTAACAATTATTCAATAGGAAAATCTACCTAGCTCTTATGTTAGTGTTTCGTTTTCAAACAACTTTATCAACACTTTCAAGGCATCGACACACAGATGTGGCAGCGTTTTCGAATTTCCTCACCGCGCGATACGTTTGAAAATCGATTAATAAACAATTGACGATATGAATTAGTTTACGCGGTTATTATCATAATTAAAACACATAATAACGGGTTCTTACCGCGTTTAAATGGAGATATGAGACTCTCGATAAAAAATAAATAAAAAAATCATAGATCTACCTACTCCACTCCAATCTCATCAGTCATCCCGTGATCATGGCACTTGCAACAGTGTCGAAATATCGAGAGTCTCATATCTCCATTTAAACGCGGTAAGAACCCGTTATTATGTGTTTTAATTATGATATGAATTAGGGTGTGTAACAAAGGAGCGCTGGTTCATAGTCCGGACTACACAAATGAGTTGCTAATTTATCTTAAGTACAGTTTTCACTAACACAGTTGGCTGGACCAATATAGACGATACGGCTCATCGCCACCTTGGTCTAACAGAAAGCTTGTTGAGAAGCGGGTTAATTCATCTTGTGGCGGATGTACGTCTGACTACCTCATTGGGATATGGTGAGGTTATTTTATGGTGTGATGACTCCATACATACATACATACATACATAAACATCCTATATACGTCCCACTGCTGGGCACCGGCCTCCCCTCAATCAACCGGAGGGGGTATGGAGCATACTCCACCACGCTGCTCCATTGCGGGTTGGTGGAGGTGTTTTTAGGTTTTTACGGCTAATACCCGGGACCAACGGCTTAACGTGCCCTCCGAAGCACGGAATCATCTTACGTTTTCGGAGAATCAGGTGATTCAAGCCTGAAAAGTCCTTATCAAACAAAGGACAGTCTCACAAAGTGATTTCGACAATGTCCTCATCGGGAATCATCGTACACATCATATGACATCATATTAATGCTTTTTACCTTTTTCGTCACAGCGTGTCACAAACATTTTCAGCAAACACGAAGCGAGTATTACGCAATCAATTAAACACGAAGTAACGCGCCAAGCAGGCATAGTAACATCATTTTGATCCTTGAAAAGGCACGTATAAGGCTCATATAATAATAACAATAAACCCTTGTACGGTCGTCGTCTAAAGTCTACCGCACCTTCTGAGGCATTACAAAGGATCATCATAGGTACTTTAGTTGCTTACTGTATAGTTACCGTATGCTGTCAGGTGTACAGAGACATCGCAGGCCAATTACGGTGTTCACAATAGCTTCATCCGAGTAATACGAGCTTGAGTAAGGGGAAGGGACGGAACCATTATACAGGTACGACCGCAACCTGCGTTCTCCTATGTACGCGTAATTAGGCCGTACGTTCGTAGTGGTTTCGTATTAAAATAATCGGTTCAAGTATATTGTGCCTGTATTTTATGTATGTACACTTCTATACTGAGAATAAGTATGAAGAATAGAACGCATTGAACATGTTTTAAAAACCTACAGAGGGATTGCTGTTGCGATGGGCGCGATAACTTATCACCATACAGTTAATTATCCATCGAAGAAGTTCTGAGAAACTTACACAACTCATGATCAATGGGCGGCCTTATTGCTTCAAAGTAATTTCTTTCAGGCAACCTCTAGTAGGAGTTGGCCAACAATAAACTTGGTTGCGGATAGCTTGTGGTTCTGACCACCCCATTACGGTTTGTGGACTTATGTAAGTTCAAAAGTGACAAAAATGTAATATTTTTAATAAAACCGACAATCGATTTTCCGAAAGTAAGATGATCGGAAGGCATGATAAGTCGTTGGTCTCCGTTGCTACTCACTTATCTATGTAGTCGTTACATGAGCCATGTTAGATGAGGTTGGTAATCCACCTCATAATACACACGATAGAAAAATATAATGCTTGTAGACATTGGAATCTACAGACTAAGCTCCGGGTATTCGACTACATAATATTACGTCACATACGTAATATTATGTTCTCATCACATTGTACGTCACATCTTTTTTTATCTCAAAAATATTAAAAACATCATCTTCCTAGGATTATCCCGCTCTCACAGGGTCCACTTACCTAACCTGAAAATTTGACAGGTCAGGTTTTTTACAGAAGCGACTGCCTGTCTGACCTTCCAACACACGAAAGGAAAACCAACCCATTACAGTTACATATCTTCAAATTGCATTTCTCAGAAATGTGGGTTTCCTCACGATGTTTTCCTTCACCGCTGAGCATGAATTTGAAAACATTTTCGACAATCATTGATTTAGGCCTGCGCTATACTCGAACTTGCGACCTCAAAGTGAGAGGCAAGCGTTTTACCAACTGGGCTACCACGGCTTACAAAAAGATTAAATACACTATTGTAAAAGAGTGGGACTTGGGTCATCGTATTAAAAATATCTAATGGATTATTCGAGGGACGTCCCCTGGAGCGCATATATGTTGGATTTCCTTAACATTTCCTTGCTCATATTAAAATTCTAGGAACGACCCTTTACTCGTCAATGAAGCATACTTGACTGGCTCGCTAGTTATATGTAAATATCAGATTCGACAAGCGATTGAGTTTTATAAGTCGACAGAAAAGCTTAGTGCACACAGAGGGACCGAGGCGTTTCGGACCGGGAATACTTTGTTACCCACTGTACTTCTTTGTTTGTTCGAATTCGAGAAAAAAAAAACTGGACCTGTCAAATTTTCGGTTAAGTTCGTGGGCTTCGTGAACACGGGATACCGCTAAGAAAATGATAAAAAAATATATAAACACGTGTTCACGCATTTACGCGTGTTCGCGTTTTATTTTACGTACTGTTAGAATAGAATCGATACAACTAATATCGACTGATACATCACTAGCTAATGAACGTCACAACCTTCCTGGGCCTTCCTGGAATCAGTAACCCTGATTCCAGGGTTGATGGGTTTGGTAATCCACCTCACATCCCACATGACAGAAGAAGAACTTCACAACACTAGCTTACGTACTTTGACAGATCTATTTCTTACCGCGCATTGAGATTCATTGATTGTAAAATGTTATCTAATTGTCCTGAACTGGTACAACAGTAAGTAGTAACAGGGACCAATTGCTTAACGTGCTTGTAAACGGACCATCATCATTATCCCATTAACGTCCCCACTGCTGGGGCACGGGCCGTCCCTATGGATAGATAGGGAGATCGGGCCTTAAACCATCACGCGGGCCCAGTACGGATTGATGGTTATTAACGACTGCTAATGCAGCCGGGACCAACGGCTTAACGTGCCTTCGGAAGCACGGAGGAGCTCGAGATGAAAACTTTTTTTTTGTGGTTACCCATCCTATGACCGGCCTTTGCGAAAGTTGCTTAACTTCAACAATCGCAGACCGAGCGCGTTAACCGCGGCGCCACCGAGCTCCTCTAGTTACACATTTCACATGTCTTTGTTTCTGAAAGTTTTAAAAAGCGAACTCGAATTTTAAAAAGCTAAGTCCTTAAATGAGGGCGAATACACTATTCGTATCTCGTATCTCACAAGGTATGACTGTGTTGATAGTAGAGATGTACCAGTATTCACTGGGGGACCATCGCTTGCCAAATCACCCCCTATTAGACTTCTATAGAGTAGTTCGGTTTTTATTTACTGACGAATAAAAACACGCCCAGAAATGGATATACGATTATTGTTAGTTGCGAAGTTTTCTTGGGTTTGTATTTTGTTTGCTATGCTAATAATATTGTGAAGAGCTTTGTATGTGGATGAATATTGTAGTAAAAATATTCGTCTTCACAAAATATTTGTATCAACGTGTTTGTATTCTGGATGTTAGTGACATCGTAACGAATACTGAGGGGGATGATTCTGGAATTAAGTAGAAATTTCCGTCGCAAAATCATGTATTTGTTTTCAAATATTTTTAATTTTCAATTCTATACTTTTGCGGTGGAAAATTCCACTTGATATTAATTCAGAATAATGAGCTAAACCATTCCCCTCAGTATTCCTTACGATGTCACTTACACTCCGTATAAGTTACATATGGGTACTGGTTACAGTGTAACGAATACTGAGGAGGATGATTCAGACCATGATTCTGAGTTGATATCAAATGGAATTTCCTATCGGAAAATTCATGAAAATTTTAGTGTTTTTTTTAATTATTTTCAGTTCCATACTTTTGCGACGGAAAATTCCACTTGATATTAACTCAGAATCATGGTCTGAATCATTCTCCAAAGTTCTCGTTACGATGTCACTAACACTAACGATGTACGGCCACGAGCATTAATATGTATACACTTTGGTACCATGTCACATTAACTTTTTTGACAAATTGAACTGTAAGTCTCACTAAATGTCAAATATGTTAGTGGGACAGAGTCCTAAAGTGGGTACATTATATTGCTCATGACAGTCATGACTGTATGTGTGCACAGAGAAATTGTGTCTTTACTTATGTTATGTTATGGGCGATAGGCTAATCCCTTGTCACCACATGGTTCATCATATCCATCTTAGGACTTCGTATCAACAGTGGCTGCAAGTTGTCTTTGATTACTTGTGGCTCTGCCTACCCCATTAGGGATTACGGGTATTTATGTATGAAGCGCGAAGCCGCTGGATGCGGGCAGCGCAGGACCGATCGTCGTGGAGATCCTTGGGGGAGGCCTATGCCCAGCAGTGGGCGTCATACGGCTGATGATGATGTATGAATGTATTTGTATTCCATAAATGAATTCTCATTTTTATTGTATTAATACAGAGATATACTTGTATTAAATCTGGGCTCTTTTTGAGGATTGACCATAGACGTAACGTGAAATTGGATAGTTCGGCCGAATATTCGTTTAAGTCTCTCTCTCTCTCTCTCTCTCTATTTAAGAGCTGCGCTCTTGTCGGTGGAGTAATCGCCTCTATTTTCATTACTCCATAGATAGGGCGTGTAGAACGGTGGTTGCCCCAATCGCAATCATTTAAGTCTAACCGAATAATATTCCGTATTCAGTTAAACCATTCTGCGCATGTCTTCTTATTATAAATCTATTAATTAGCTTGTAAATTTTCTCAGCCGCTAACTTAACAAAGATTTTTCCCTCTGATAGAAATGCCACTAAATATTGTAATTTATTAAATTTTTCCGTGTCAGGACAAAGTCTGGCCGCATAGAGGCGTCGTGGGACGACAGAAATGAATATTCATAACACCTCAGGGAATGACCGTTAGGTACGATTCAAGGACAAACCGGGGAAAAGATTTTTCTTCGTAAAAATAATAAAATTAGTTTTTGACTATTTGGGGCTTAAGGATAGACGGGGAGCTTTTATGACTTTTTTATTAGTATTTTATTTGACCTGCAAGCAAGGACGATCGTATAGTGTACATTATACGGCCTGATAACCTCTCATCATCATAATGGCCTCCGTGGTCCAGTGGTTGAGCTTTGGGTTCACGATCCGGAGGTTCCAGTTTCGAATCCCGGTTAGGACATATCTTAAAAATCATAAATCAGAAATAATTTATTTGCAGAGAATACAGTATAAATAGGTATGACAAGAAAATTTTAACCGTGTATTCAGCCGGCCAGCAGGAGCCTTTGGGAGCTCAATAGTAACCCTGACATCAGGATTGTTCAGGTTTGTGATCCACCTCAGAATTCACTATTAGCGTCTATTACCACACGGTTCATTATAAGTATCTAAGTATCTATCCGTCTTTGGACTTCGTACCGAGAGTGATTGTAAGTATTTTTTGACACACACACGCACACATTTATATTAAAACTTTCTTATTTCATCTGTATTTATACGTAGATTAAGCGCCTTTCTTGTTATATTGTAAATAGACGCCTGCACTTTATATTGTTAATAGACATTGAAGAGCGAATCCACCTGACACAGGTATCTTGCATACCTACTAGGTAGGTCTTAGCCCTAGCATATACATTACTGTGTAAGTTACTGAAATAAACATTTTTAAATAAAAAAAAGGCGTGGGTTTATGTATATCCGTCAACCGCTTCTATGAACAAGATCACTAAAAGATTACGTAGGTGAATCTATAACACGTACAAAAGTGTACTTACTTTTACATGAACATAAATAGGTACCTAGGCTTAGATACAGCCACTAAAGGGTCATTCAACTCTTGTCATTGTGATAATAAAGGCGGAGAACGAAAGAAATTAAAATGAAGAGGCTTGGACAGAGTAAACACTGAGAGGGATTTTGTTTTTCAAAAGCGGATCAATAGAGTGAGTCGCACGATATTGCTGGTCATCGGAAGAAAAGAGACGTAGGTTCCACAGGTAGGTAGAAATTATAGTTACGTATAAAAGTGCTTCTATTTTTTTAATGACCCTCGCCAATCATCACATTTGAGAATATAAATGAATGCAAATTTCCATATTCATTAATTAGATTTATAGTGTCACAGAATTTGAATTCCGAACGAAAATACCTTTATTGTTGATTTCGTTTTTACTCCCGCGTTAACAAAACTTTTTTATTAATAAATTTAAAAAACAAAATACTTTATTCCGTATTTAAATTTTGATACGCGATAAATTAAAAGAAAATAAAAGTATGTAAGTAAGTAAATGAAAAACTTTGGTTTAACAGAAAGTTCACTGAGTCCTGGGTACTTAGTTCATCGTGCGATAGATGTACCACTAAATACCTCAATGAGAACCTTTTCAGGCTTCGTTTCCCAAAAAAATATAGGTGGCGCTGTAAAGATTTCCCGGCGTTTAACCTTATAATTTAATGGATAACAGACTTCTCTAGATTCCTCCAAACTCATCAATCGTTTCAAACACGCAGCCCAGGGTAAGAGTAGAGGTTCAGTAGAACCTTTTCTAAGGACACTCCAATTCTGTCAAACATGGATGTAAATTGTCTTCTCATCACTTGAGGCTCTATCTACCTTATAAGGAACTACTAGCATGAGTTTAGGCATGTTTGCCGTCTATAAAAAGAAGTTGCGCAGAGTAAACACGGACTTATTTTCCAATGGCGGATCAATAGAGGTGGCAGGACATTGCTGGACATTGGAGAAAATATACTTGGTTCCGTACTGTTGTTTATTTTCTTTATTTTATTTTAGAGACGATAATGCACCAAACCAATTAATTACTTTGTATTATCTTGGGTTGTTGGAGGCAGGAGCAAAGGCTTAATGTGCCTTCCAAAACACGGAATAATTTTGCATTTTATACAAAGAAAACTATTTTCGAGTATGGCAACACTGTAAGTGTTGTGTGTCATCTGATAAAATATAAGTAATAGAGAAGTGAGGGTAGTAACACTTACACCTTCGTCGTAACCACATCCTGGACTCTTCATACAAACTTGTATTACACAGACACGACTCATTGTCATTATTGTACACGCGCAACATAATATTAACAGCCTACATACGTCCCACTGCTTGGCACAGGACTCCCCTCAATCAACTGGCGGGGGTATAGAGCATCCACCACGCTGCTCCACTGCGGGTTGTTAGCTAGTATCCCGAGACCATCGGTTTAACGTGCAGTCCGAAGCACGGAACCGTTTTACTTGTTCGGACAACCAAGCGATTTAGCCTGCAATGTCCTAACGAAACAAAAGACAGTCTCACAAAGTCATTTTCGACAGTGTCTCCATCGGGAATCGAACCCGGAATTCCAGATCGTGAGCCCAACGCACGAATCAATAGACCAGAGGCTGTGTAGGTATGTAAAACATGCTAGGCTTATTAAACAAAAGAACATAATATTGCAATACGTCTTAAACGAAGCTGAACCCAGAGCACTATCTATTAGACCACGGAAGCTCTATCTATTAGACCACGAAGGCCGTTTTATACGTAGTATTATTCCTTATTCAATGCCGTAACAAGCATTCCCCTCGCCAGTCATCCCGAGAGCACAATCTACAACGCAGCCGAAACATTGGGAAAAACAAATTAATAAGGTAAAAATTTTTACCTTATTAAATACTAAACAATTACGTAGGTGCCGACGCGATCAAAAGCTTTACTAAAAGTACAATTTTGATTGATCTTTTATTTGCCCATAAAGAAAAACGGAATACTTACTTAAAAAAGTGAGTAACTTTCGTTCTGAATGTAAACTGAAAAGAGGATTATAAAATAAACATGCTTAAACGTCTTTTTTTCTCCTTAAGATGATTAATGTTACCTAAAAGTCTTAGGGTGCATAAATTTGCAATTTTTTATTCATTTCATAGATTCATCGCCTTTTGTTTAGTTGGCTTAGCATTATTCGAGGTTCACATTAACTTTCTTTGACTTATAGGAGTTTATTTGTGAGTCTTTTTTAAATAAATCTATCATATTTTTACTTAATATCCTTTATTTCATTGTAAAATTGTTGTAAAACAATATTTTATATACTTTTAAGCACGTCTAGGGCATTGTGTCGCGGTTTTTATTGCAGCTGCTTTTCCCTCGTCTATGCAGGTTTTAGGTGACGATTGAAAGTGTTAATTATGTTATCTACTCAATACAGATATTTTTGAATTGGAATTTGTGATAAAAAATACCTTATATTAAATGTCAAGATTGTAATCATGTTTAATATACAGGGTGTTAGTGACATCGTAACGAATACTGAGGGGGATTATTCAGACAATGATTCTAAGTTAATATTAAGTGGAATTTTCCGTCGCGAAATTCTTGTCTTTTTTTAGTTTTTTATAAAATTATTTTCAATTCTATACCTTTGCGATGGAAAATTCCACTTGATATTAACTCAGAATAATGAGCTGAATCATCCCTCTCACTATTAGTTCCGATGTCAGTTACACTCTGTACAAGTACGTACGGTAGCCATACAAGTAGGTACGGGTGTTATTTAAAGAAAGAAAAAAAACATTTATTTAGAAACAAGTAGGTGGTACACACAATAGAAAAATGAACAAAATAATGAATTAAAACCTTATCTCTAAAAAGGGACATCAGCTCAGCAAGATGTTGTGACACTCTTACATTGAGGGAGTGCCACAACGCTGATTTTCTGATTTTGATTATTGACATTTGTTTTTTTTTTTATTTTGGTTTTTTTTATTATATATTTTTTTTTTCAATTCTATAATTTTGCGATGGGAAACTCCACTTGATATTAACTCAATGTCATGGTCTGAAACATCCCTCGTTTTCGGTACTATGTAACTAACACCCTGTTTATGTATAACTCCATATATTTCGTTTGGTGTTCTAGTGAGATAGGGTCCTTAGAGTATTAGTTTAGGGCGATGTTAGAGCAGAGTCGTGTAAGTGGGCTATGACCTTTAGAAAGAAAGAAAGAAAGAAACGTTTATTGTAAAGGGACACCACAGTAACAAATACAAAACAAATATATAATTTAAAACACGGAGTAACACACATCTTACAACTAAACAAAACACATAATAAAAACAACATACACGAGAAATACAAATAATTGAGTGTATGGACTGGTCAACGATGGTGGTGGTGTCCTTTATAAAAGGGCCTTACAGTTCCATTGAAATGGATAGTAGACATAGAAGTGTCCAGCTGTGCAGCTGTGTGTGTGTGTGTGTGTGTGCGTGTGTTAAAATGCTTGTTCACAACCTGAGGAACCCTGAAAACTTCATTTTAATCACGGCTCGCTGCCTTAAGACGCATTGAAGTGTTTAACTTGTTTTGAAAACACTCAACTGCTACGATAATTCACACAATTTCTATTTCTAGTATTAAAACGCACAATACCATCTTATTCCAGTATAGTGACTACTTATGGGCAAAATATTTTCCATACATCAATACTAATATGATATTATTATGATTATTTGGCTTCCAAATACATCCTGCTTAAGGACGGTACTGAAAAGTATCGGTCATAGAGGCGGCCAATCAGCTCGCGACAACAAACACTTCAAAACCCGGATACCGACCCCGCCGACGTGGCGGATTTCTCTCATACAGCGCTTATCGCTATCGATCTACTAGGGTCGATTAATTCCAAATGTTTTCCTCTCAGACGACGACGCCCTGAGCCGAGGTTCGCGCCCAACACGGCACCCTCAGGCCTGTTGTCTTAAATTTTGTACCGGGTGAGAGCCCTCAGCGCTTCTCATTTGTCTGGCCTAGTAGTTATTGCCATTTTCGGCAAATCTACAATAAGTCACGTCAAAAAAAGATATGTTTATATCTGGAAATTCTTGACGCCTAAACCATCAGACCGAATTGGGTTGAAAAAATATTTCCTAAGCATCTCCGTGCTACGGGATCCTTATAGATTGTTAATAGTACTAATAATAATAGCCGGTTCGAATTCTGGTACCTGCCTTGCACGAATTAATTATTAATTTATCTTAATTACAGTTCCACTAACATAGTAGGCTCGACTATTTGAGATGGCGATACAGCTCACCACACACGTTAGTCGAACAGAAACTCGGTGAGGTGTGGGTACGTAATTCATCTTCCGATGGATGTACCTCTGACGATTCCAATTAGGATATCAAAAATCAAAAAAAAAATCAAAATAGTTTATTTGCTTTAAATAGTACATCAATATATAACCTCGTTATTGGGACTTCCTAGTAAGTCTCATTTAAAGACCTGTGTCAGGAAGCCCCGCTCTTCCTAATCGGTATTACATCTTTGACAGTACTATTTATTTCTTTTAACAAAAATAATCAACATACATACATACATACATAAACTCACGCCCGTAATCCCAAACGGGGTGGGCAGAGCCACAAGTAATCAAAGACAACTTGCAGCCACTGTTGATACGAAGTCCTAAGATGGATATGATGAACCTTATGGTGATAAGGGATCAGCCTATCGCCCATAACATTAGTCCATCATGTTAGAGGACGCGATCCCTCTGTCGGTTTTTACGACATGCCCGGGAAGACAAGCAGCTGAACGTGTTCTATGTTTTTTATTTGCTCCCAGAACAGCATAGAAGCAAAAATAATAGATAAAAAAATCAACGTTTAAATAAATATAAATGCTTATTAGATAAGATGTGTGTGTGTGTGTGTGTGTGTGTGTGATAGCCCTACGATGCGACAGCGTCTTGGGATCGGAAGCTGCTATTATTATAGCAGCTTCCACTAACACCTACACGTGTGTTTGTGTGTGTGTATGTGTGAGTATGTGTAAGCGTGTGTGTGTGTATTTGTGTTATTATGTAGTGTATTTCAGCAGTGCTTCTGTGTTCTCATAGGTTAAGTTTTTGATCCATTCTACAATACTATTTCTACTATTTCTTGCAGTCCCTATCTTTCTTTTCATGAATGTTTAGTATTTTATTAAGTTGATTGTAAAGATGTCCTGATTGTGTTGAATATTGTCTTTTTGCAAAAGGATATAGTTGTATATTTATGTCATGACTTTGTGTGTGATGTTATACATAAGATTACGTTGGGGTACGATACAATACAATACAAATACACTTTATTGCACCAAAATAAAAATAAATAATTACAAAAAGTCTCTTAATTAAGTACATGGCAAATGGCGGCCTTATCGCTTAAAGCGATTTCTTCCAGACAACCATAAGGTGAGGAAAAATGTAAAAAAAAAAAATTGAAAGATTGCGGGTACAAATTATAAGTACAACTTATTACCAATAAAGAACAATTTTACCAATAAAATACATGCAAATAAATATATAACATACATACAAATATAATATATACCTAACCTATATGGTTCTCTATTTTTACGCATAATTTTTTATGTAATAATTTACCATGGCATAATGTTACTTGTCCTATTATTAGTTACGCATAATATTAATTTGTCATAACTTTTTAAGCATAATTTTGAAACTCATAACTACCATAAGCATAATAATTAATGACAATAATGACGTATACGCATAAGTATTATAAGCATAAAAACTATACTCCGAATAAGAAAAGTTTTGGCACAATTTTGAACATTTCCGAAACTTACTTTTTCCTTGGTTGCATTTGATTCATGATTGTGACTTTTTATATTTTTTGACTCTATTTCATGCTGTTGGTGATCATTCACTATACTTTTCGTGTGTAAGATAAACATACTGGCGGCTTAGGCGCCGCACCCTAACCTACTGTTATGCCTTGTAAAAATTATGACAAAACACTATTATTCTAAAAGAGAATTATGATGATGAATTATAATTTATACCAACAAATATTAGTCCAAAAATAAGTTATACCTAACAAACCAGTATTCTTAGATATTATTATGGGAAAGTACTATTATGCTTTAAAACGTTATGCGAAAAGGATTATGATAATTAAAATTATGACAAAAACATTTATGCATTTTAAGAGAATCCCAACCTATATACATAACCTAACATTATACAGCTACTTATATAAATAGTACACACAGAATAATAATTTACAGTGTGAGATAAAAATGTAAAGTCTTCATAAAAGTTTCTCTGGTGATGTTTTGTTCTGCTAAAGATACATACATAGGTACACATACCTAAACTCCCTCCTACCACCGCCGGCATACCGGCTCACCGGCGTGCATGTATGAAACGAATGATGAATGTAGAAGAAGCAAGAGAAGTATGTCAGTATCGATTCAAATGGAATTCCATAGTCGAAACAGACGTGAGTTTATGTCTTAAGATCTGTGCTTCTATCATGTGGGTTGTGAGGCGGAGTACCATATTCATCAATCCTGGTGTCAGGGTTACTATTGAGCAGCCAAAGGCCCCTGACATGGCTCATGTAACGACTACTTACATGAAGTAAGTAGTAACCGGGACCAACGGCTTAACGTGCCATCAGAAGCACGGATCATCTTACTTTCGGATAATCAGGTGATCACCCTGTAATGTCCTAACTAAAGTAATTTAATATGTCCCCACCGGGAATCGAACCCAAGGACCTCCGGATCGTGAACCCAACGCTCAACCACTGGACCACGGAGATCGTATTTGGTTTGTGTTGCCCTCTGGATAAATTTTCACTTGAACCCTGGCCTTTGGGTTTTTGGCCTTTATGTTTCCAACTAAATATTATTGTGTGTATATTTTAGTAGGTTTTTCGTAGGTTTTACATAAATAAACTTTTTTTTAATTATTTTTATTATTGTTATTATTTTTATGTTCTGTATTGTTGCAGGTGTCGAGGTCATCGTCGCACCAGGTAGTGTTGAGGGAGGCAACACGCGCCCTGGCCGGGAGGTATCGCTGTGAGGTGTCAGCGGACGCGCCCTCATTTCACACACAAGTCCGGTCGGCTTTCATACATGTTGTTGGTGAGTATACACTGTGCATCTTCAAGTCTGTTAATTCTTAAATTTTGTACCGGGTGAGAGCCCTTTATACTTTTTTGTGCATGTCAAAAGCGTGTTTTTACACTACCTACATAATTATTTCATCAAACTATGTTCTATGTTTATATAGAGTGTTAGTGACATCGTAACGAAAACTTTGAGTGATGATTTAGACCATGATTCTGAGTTGATATCAAGTGGAATTTCCCGGCGCAAAGTTTTTTTTTTTAATTATTTTCAATTTTTTACTTTTGCAACGGAAAATTTGTCTTGATATTAACTCAGAATCAAGGTCTGCATTACTCCCCTCAATATTCGTTACTATACCACTAAGCCTAGTATCATAATTATATGATTTCCTATATATGTTAATTAAGTATATGTAACTTTAAGACTTCTCCATTATTAACATAGCAAAGTTCAGAAGAATTAAGTAAGTTTAGTAAGTAATCGGAGTCAAAAGTTAATTTGATTTCAGTTACTGTTCACACCGATCCACCGATTACCAACGGCCCAGACCCATATACCGCAACCACCGACCCATATACCGATTCATAACCAACCGGGTTGTTCCATACAAAATCTGGTTCTTACTGTGTACCGCCTTGCCACGTGCTTGCGAGCGAAACATACATACGCGCGCGCTCTCCCTTACTCTTTAGCGGAGTACACACCCAGATGGTAAGGTCGGCGCCCGATACGAATTGGTGCGGGGTGGAGAAATACCGTTCTATAGACGCAGTTTTTTTTGACGTGACTTATTGTACATTTGCCGCAGATGGCATTAACTACTTGGCCGGACAAATGGGGAGCGCTGAAGGCTCTCACCCGGTACAACGTTTAAGAAAACAGGCCTGAGGGTGCCCAGTTGGGCGCGAACCTCGGCTTAGGGCGTCGTCTGGGAGGAAAAATACTTGACAGAATTCATCGACCCTAGTGGGACGATAGCGATAAGCGCTGAATGAGGGAAATCGTCGACCACGCCGGCGGGATCGGTATCGGTCGGTATCGGGGTCCTGAAGTGTTTGGTGTCGCGAGCTGATTGGCTGCCTCTATGGCTAGAGTAATCGGGTCGTCGGGATCGTATATTACGTCCTTCGGACGCTGTAGATGCAGTAAAATATGTTGTGTTAACAGTTAACACACACGTATAAGTACAAACGAATATCTCTACCAAACCGTACCTTCAAAAGATTGATTTCACTCATACCTAAACCTTCGTAATGAAGCCATTTGTATTCAGTTGAAATTTTGGAATAGCTACTTTCGCGACCTCTCACCTCGTGCTTAGAAGTCACAATTGCTACCAAAATAACAGCTCTATTTTGGTATGATTGTATAACTTATCGGGTTGAGTTTATATTTAGAAATTGTATTTGTCGCGAAGGGAGCGATGGATGGCTTTCGCGTCAACTCGTGATCCGGTGCTGTGTATGTGGACAGGCCTGCTTCTGTCAGTAAACTCATACATAAACTCACGCCCGTAATCCCAAATGGGGTGGGCAGAGCCACAAGTAATCAAAGACAACTTGCAGCCACTGTTGATACGAAGTCCTAAGATGGATATGATGAGTAAACTCATAAAACACTATTTTTGTGAAAAGGTCACTCTCTTCATTTTTCACTTTCCTTCCACCATCTGCAATTGAAATACCATTGTGTTTAAGTTTGTATGTAATATAAACTGGAATTATAAATAACAAATAATCATACTGATACAAAGAGTGGGTACTGAAAATAACGAATATGTTATCGATTTAAGAACCGGTAGAAGAAAAGAGTATTGTCCCTTCTAACATAATGAACCAAAATATTACAAATTATATTTATATTTTTTAAATTATTTTCAATTCTATAACTTTTGCGATGAGTTCTATACTTATGAGAAAAAAGGATATCGTTCGATTGATGAGCCCATCGCCTGTAATGTTTTGATTCATCATAGTATATGTACAGGTATACTAAACGCCAGATAAACAAAAACTTAAGTAAACTAGAATCCCATTAGTCATCAATATAACGGGAGTTATAGCTGTGATATTTGCATAGCGAAGACCATTGATCGAGAAACTTGCTTGCTCATCAGAATTGTGTATTATGTGGACCGTAAACATTGAATGTATAGAGTATACAATACAATACAATTACACTTTATTCCACCAAAATAAAAATAAATAATTACAATAAGACTCTTATCAAGGTAAATGGCAAATGGCGGCCTGATCGAATATTTTGTAGTCAATTTTGCCGCTTCTTTTTGAGGTGACAAAATAATAGAAAGAAAGAAAGAAACGTTTATTATAAAGGGACACCAAAGTAACAAATACAAAACAAATATATAATTTAAAACACGGAGTAACACACAACTTACAATCAAACAAAACACATAATAAAAACAACATACACGAGAAATACAAATAATTGAGTGTATGGACTGGTCAACGATGGTGGTGGTGTCCTTTATAAAAGGGCCTCACTCAGCATAAGCCGCGGCGCGAGCCACGACGCTGGTAATATGTACTTCTTCATCCCATTGCAGTCCACTGCTGGACATAGGACTCTCCCGAGGCGCGCCACAAAGCCAAAAGCTTTGTGGATAGCATCAGCTTTACGTTTCCAGGTCTGGAAGCGCCTGAATACGTAAGGCTGAGCTTATCCTGCACCTGCAAGTCGTCCCGCCATGTTGTCAGGGGTCGACCCGCATTGCGTTTTCCAGGACACAGTCTCCACTCCAGAACACGCAACGCGCGCAAAATGCGTACTTATTAGGACGTATTCATATCTCGTAATTTCTCCATCGTAACTTTGACTTAGTCCTGCTAAGGACGCGAGTATACGTATTTTTGTAAATACTCATTTTTAATTCTACATAGGATTTACACATACTGTTGGTGTCGGCAGAGTAGTAACTCCGGGTGAGAGCTTTCAGCGCTGCCCATTTGTCCGGCCAAGTAGTTAATGCCATCTGAGACAAATCAACAATAAGTCACGTAAAAAAAGAAAGAATATTAACTACGATCCTGACACACCATTTCTCTTCTACCACTCTTATCAAAATTTTCATGTTAGGATTTACTATTGACCACAAGCTACTGTTTGGGACGATGTGGTCTGGCCAAATAATTGATGTCATTTGCGGCAAATCTACAATAAGTTACGTAATAAAAAATACGCAAGATACGACACGATTCCACAAACGTCTATTCTATACCCTCTAGCCTCGAAATCTGTAAGGTTACAGTGTATTGAAAAAACAGAGACTGCAGCAGGCTACTCCAGTTCACTTGACTTTGCTCCTGAAACAAATTTCCAACATCACTAACTAGCTACGACCACATTTTATGATACACATGTGAAATAAGCAGAATAAAGCGTTTATTCTCGGGTCCCAAGTCCCAACCCGCGCTTTCCATCACATAGATGTAATGAGAACAAATTTATATCTTCCCGTCCGTTTTTTGCGGTCAGCTTTTTCGCATGCCGGAATTTTTTATGGGCAAACTTATTGCGGATCGCGAATTGAAACATCCCATTCCTTTGAATATAGTTAATTTAGTAGGCTCCCTTTCGGACGGGACTTTTTTATACGACCAAAGTTACAGGTCGAAGTTTGCTGATAAAAATATTTAGTGCAACTAGACAGAGTGGCTGGTTATTTGATATGGTAATTAGCAAATAGTTAGCAGCGGAGGTCTGTGTTGCTCTATGGGTAATTATAGTACCTTTATGGTTATTTGTTTTCTAAACAAATACAAACATGTGTGACGTGCTAACGAAGCTTTTTATTGGTTTTCTCTTGGCTCCAGACTTGCCCGAAGGCACTGACGAAGTCACTCTCTCACAGTACTGCACAGAAAGAGACAGGTGATTTCTGTCGCGGCGAGAAAGAGTCGCATGCTTACGGTGCTAAGCCCGCTGAAGCTGTTTTGTTTTTCGAATTACTAGTCCGTGCGTTATTTGTATGGATTATTTCATATTTACTGTGGCGAACTCAAAATAAAAAAATATTTATTCAATTCGTAATATAGTTACACTTTGAATCATCAGTTTTTATGTACGGAAATTTATTTTGTGTCGAACGTGTCGTCCGACTAAAAGTATTGCAGCTTCTCAACCTGTGTAGCCAAGGAAAAGTTGCAATAAAAACCTCGCCACAGGGCTCTAGATGTTCTTAGAAAGTGTTGTAATACGATTTCAGTAACTTAGCTACCTAATACTGTTTCCCGAGCATTCCTGTCTTCTTAGTAACTTTATTAACAAAGTTTCTGTTTAACACGGTTTTAAAACTATCCAAAGTAAATTTTTAATATCAGTGGTAATAGAAACATATACATTGTCTGTAAAAGATTTGGTGATTTTTACAATAATTTTAGTTTGATTACAAAGTAAAAAGTGTAAGCAAAGTACTGTAGTTCAACATTTTACTGCCACATTACCAGGCACGTAAAAGGAAACATGAGAAAATAACCCCGAAACCAATTTAAGCCGGTAGGAAACTCCGAAATATCTTGAAGTATTTTCGGCCCTAAGGCCTCCGGGATTTCCATTTAAAACACCTGTGTTTTTCCACATGTTATTATTCTGTGGTTCGCGGTTTACCTCGGGAGTACTGTCATAAACTGGGAAGATTGTATAGTGAAGAAACCGGTCAAGTACGACTTCTACTCGCACACAGAGTGCATATCTTGGGATTGCGTTGCTTTTTTTTTGCACCTTCTACCGCAGACACAAGTATTAAAATGTTAATTTTAACTTGATACCTGTTTGTCTATACAGCCTCCGCGGTCTAGTGGTTCGAGCGTTAGGCTCACGACCTGGAGGTCCGGGTTCGATTCCCAATGGGGACATTGTCGAATTCACCTTGTGAGACTGTCCTTTGTTTGGTAAGGACGTTTCAGGCTTGAATCACCTGATTGTCCGAAAAAGTAAGATGATTCCGTGCTTCGGAGGGCACGTTAAGCCGTTGGTCCCGGCTATTAGCCGTAAAAACACATCCACCAACCCGCATTGGAGCAGCGTGGTGGGAGTGTGCTCCATACAACCTCCGGTTGACTGAGGGGAGGCCTGTGCCCAGCTGTGGGACGTATATAGGTTGTCTATGTATGTATGTATGTTATGTACTTCTATGCAATCCTAAGAAAAAGGGTCTTGAGAGACAAACGGACAGACGAATGGACAACAAAATGATGCTATCAGGTTTCCGTTTTTCTTTTGAACATCGGAACTCTAAACACATTAGGTTATGGAGCGAGGATTTTTTAACACGTAGCTGTACTAAGAAATAACGCAGTATCCTATGAAAACGTAATTTTTGACAGTTGTTGTAAGTGGAGAATGTATGAGATGGTAAACAACAGGGAGCTTAGTCTAGCTGCATGCGATTACAAAACGAAAACCACAGTGTAATTAAATAAAATTTACAGGTTTTTTTCTAGATAGCAAATTTTATATAAGATTACATTAAAAAAAGTTCCGCCAAACTATAAAATAGTTTGTTGGCAGAGCAACATAACTCCCATTTTGAAACTTATATGTTAATATTTATATCTACTAAAATTACAACGAATTAACATTGCTATAAGTATAGACCAGTGTGGGTAATTGCTGCCTAACCGTATTCACAATTTGATGCAATCTTTACAAGCATAACTTTTTAAAGATTATATTATTATTTCAATACATTTATAGACACACTATTAGTTTCTTTACTAACCGTTTTTTTCTTTATTCTTTTTTTTTACATGTCACGTTTGGTAATCCCAAGTGCACTCCTGTCAATGTTATCCAAGGGTCTCAAGTTCACACTATGTTTAATCTGTTATCTCTTTACTGTGGCAAGACTAACCGACTAAATAGGAAAGGTATACATAGCTACTGCTACATTGTAGTTTATTGTTTGCTTTAGCAACCTTCCCCCTCACGCGATATAATGATGACAACATTCTCATCACTAGCCACGGTCTTGTCGATCTAGCATTCTCCATTCTTGTATGTTAAAGGCCAATACACACATCAGACATATACACACAACACACACACTCGCACTCGCACGCACGCATGCACACACACACACACACACACACACATACACACACACGCACCCACACGCGCACCCACACACACACACGCACACGCACACGCACATGCACACACAACTTGTTAATTTTCTTAAAACGTGTCTAAACTTTCATGAAATGAGATAAGATCGTCAAAAAATGGTCAAACGTCTATTACTGGTATTCATACCCTAATAAAGCATATCCGAAGCGATACCCGGTCGCGTAGTGGAGAAGGTCCCTTATTTGGCTCCAAAAGTTCTTGTTGGTGTTTGAAATTGGGATCGATTATGATTATACAAGGGGAATGTTAGATAAGAAGTATCGTGAATCAGTAACCCGATCGAGTACACTGTCTTATACACATTTGATATTATTTCGAAAATTTTAGTTGCTTCGACTTAAAATCAAACATAACTTTACTTTTATATTATATTATTAATTCTTTATGATATATGTTCCAAATTCAAAAATTTTATCATGATTAACTCGTGGTTAATATTCCAAATTCAAATGAAACTCGTGTTTCCCTCTTGCCTTCCGCCCCGCAGTACTCCATCTGACGCAAGTGGGATGGCGCCCAGAGTAGTCTATTACAAAGCCATACTATAGGTCTAGGACTAGGTATTTTAACAATTGTAAAAATATAGACCACTCACCATCTAGTACAACTACAGTTCACACACCAAGACCCGAACAACCAGACTTATGCCAGTTCTGTTTTATTCAGACTTGACTTCAAAATTCAGCCTTTTCATCTGCTTCTTATTTATCTTGTCTTAGCTACGGCGTAACGATGTACCTTTTCACTAGTTCGCTATTGACTTTCCAACTTTAGTTCAACTTGACTTTATTTGAGAGGATAAGCTTTTTGTGTTTGTTGTGTTTTGAGTGGGTTTGCAAAAGGGCGTGCGATTTGCTTTGGGTTTTGATTTTTTATTTCCTAAATTGAGGAGCTCGGTGGCGCAGCGGTTATCGCGCTCGGTCTGCGATTGTTGAAGTTAAGCAACTTTCGCAAAGGCCGGCCATAGGATGGGTGACCAAAAAAAAGTTTTCATCTCGAACTCCTCCGTGCTTCGGGAGGCACGTTAAGCCCTTGGTCCCGGCTGCATTAGCAGTCGTTAATAACCACCAATCCGCACTGGGCCCGCGTGGTGGTTTAAGGCCCGATCTCCCTATCCATCCATAGAGAAGGCCCGTGCCCCAGCCACTGCTGGGGCCGGGGCCGGGACGTTAATGGGCTGGTGATGATGATAATGATTTCCTAAGTACTACCTAGTTACGCCTTTTTCGTCATGTATTCCATTTACACACAAATGACATGTTACGCTAATTTTCCGTTGGGGTAGGTAGAAAGCATGGAATTCCACTCTTTTTTTCTCGTGTAAGTTGTGTGGTGGATTACCAACCTCATCAACCCATTATTGAGCCGCCGAGGCCCCTGACATGACTCATGTAACGACTACTTACTTACATCAGTAAGTAGTAACCGGGACCAATGGCTCAACGTGCCCTCCTAAGCACGGATCATCTTACTTTCGGACAATCAGATGATCAGTCTGTAATGTCCTAACCAAACTAGAGATCACAAAGTAACTTTTGTGATATTTCCCCACCGGGATTCGAACCCGGGACCTCCGGATCGTGAGTCTAACGCTCACTGGACCACGGAGGCCGTTCCACTTACTCCACTCTACGGGAATTCCACTTACTACGATCCTGACACATTACCTTCGCTTCTTCCACACTCCTCAAAGACTTTATGCATGCTCGCCGGTTAAAAGTACTATTGACCTGGTCTTCAAATTATCAGTTATAACTTTGACTTTTGGCATAATTGTTGATTCCAGCAGTTACACCTGTCATTTACTCATCCGCCGAAAAAGAAAGAGACGTAATCAGCAGGCTAACCTATTTAAACCTTTTTTCAACTTTCCTGAAGCGCTGTTCAATTAAAGTTAATATTCAGTATTTAAAACCGAGTTGGAACGAAACACAAAAATGGAGGTAGACAGCAAAAAATAGACTTAAAATAAACAAAATAAGCTGCTGTGGCTGTTTGAACCGCTCACAATTGAGACAGCTTTATTTCCGAGATGCGGTGAGGTAAGTGAGTGCTTAAAAGATAAAAAAGTCGAGTAATAGCCTATTAAATCTTCCATTTCTAGCTAAAGCCTTTCACTGAAGTTATTTACCTGCTAAATGAGAGGTAATTCAATTTTCTTGATTACGCCCGCCTTGGATCGCAGATGTTTAGAATCAAATTTAATTCGGAGTTTCATTCGTTTTGGCGACTATTACTTGGTATATGTACAAAATAATTACGTATAAGTACAGGATGATATATTATGTGCCGTAAGCATTGAATTTAGAAGAATAACGTATAGAACATTAACTACAAGAACCTAATTAAAACACATAATAACGGGTTTTTACCGCGTTTAAATCAGGGATATCCAATCTCTCTTGAAGATACGTGATGATGTGGTTAAGGGTGGATCACGCTTACCTATCAAATGCCTATTCACTCTAGCCGAAGACTCCCAGATTATAACGAGTTGGAAAAACAGACGACGGCAGACAGTTCCAGTCCTTTGCTGTTCGCATCAAAAAGGAAGAAGCGAACGTTTTGTGTATAATATAGTAACAGTAAATAAACACCAGTTTATGAGCAAGAGGAGGCTTAAGTTCCTCGAGTAGTGGAGGCTACCACAAAGCGGGCAGCGCGCCTTTTCGTTCTTTTGTCGGTTTATTAACGGTTAAACGAACTTACCTGTAAGTGAAGTTCTATCGTAATTATACGAGTGCTTCGTTCTCGAGATTAGTAACCTGTAAGATGATAAGCTTGAACACAATGTAGTAACGCATAGTGACACCATTCATTGCACACATAGTTGAAAGCATATAGAAAAAAAAATAATAACAAAAGTAATTCTTTTTTTTTTTTTTTTTAAAGGGTAGTCTTATATTGTCTGCCCCACTCGGATAGTCTCCGCGCGCTTCATTAGTTTAGGGCTCTGTTTGCGATATTTGCAGAACAGATTTGGGGTCTAGGGCGGGCGGGGGTTACTAATCTCTTCGAACGAAGCACTCGTATAATTACGATAGAACTTCACTTACAGGTAAGTTCGTTTAACCGTTAATTATACTTCGTGCTTCGTTCTCGAGATTAGTAACCTGTAAGATGATAAGCTTGAACACAATGTAGATGTTGAGAGCAGGTTCGGGAAATATCGCAGTAAAGAAAACTATAACGAAGTGTAGATGAAATGTATAATTGTCTAGTACTTATTATTATAATGTGTCTAGATGATTACAAACTAAATAAAATTACAAATTATTATTTAATATAGCACGAGCCAACTCTGCCTCGTTTGTGGTCATGATGGTTCAATTGTAGAATTTTCCAAACGTGGTGGAGTTTTGACTCCAACTAGCAGTTTTTCGAATCTGGTCAATGCTAACCCCTGCGCTATATGCCTGGGATGTGGCAGCGTGGCGCGTGCTATGTGCTGAAAAGATTGACACATCCACACCAGAATCTTTCAGTGTAGACTTAATCCAACGACTGAGTGTTTGTGTGGTGACGGCTTTATGAGGCCGCTTAAAACTGATAAAAAGGTAATCTGACTCTCTAATTGAGGCCGTTCTATTTATGTAGCTAATTAATGACTTGGCTGGGCAAATCCCAGGTTTTTGCAGAAAGAAAGGTAAGGTAAGGACTGGATTATTCGTACCGACTTTCGAAGTTTTGATGAGATCTGAAATTTTGATAACAATCTTATCTGGAAACATCTTAATGTTATAAATATTTATTTTCGACAGGGTTTGTACCCTATGGGCGGTAACCAGTGCCAGTAATGTTACACATTTTTTTTGCAAGTTTTTCCATTGATATGGCCTCGTTAGGGTACAAGAGAGCCAGGTAATCTAGCACGCACCCAGTGTCCCAAGTGATATCGTACTTGGGAATAGTAGGTCTTAGCCTAAACACACCTTTGAAGAACCTTTGAATACGATAATCCGTCGATATATTGGGTCCTAAAATTAAGGACAAGGCTGCTCTACAGCAATTTAACGAACCATATTGATTGCCACTATTATATAAATCAGTAAGGAACTCCATGACTTTAAATATTGATGCATCGTATAAAGGTGTGTTATTTTGTTTACAAAAATCATACCATTTATTAATATAGGTGTTGTACTGTTTAAAAGATGAATCAGCTAAAGAACTAATCATTATATCTACTGCCGAGGCTGGTACGGACCGTCGCAATAGTGCTGCCCGGATAATATTCCGGCAGCCAGGGTAAGGTTCGAGTGAATGTTCCTCCTGCTGGAATGAGAAACGATTACATGGTCATTTGAACTGAACTCAAAAATATGGGACGTCAAAAGACTGCGGAAAATTGGGTACCAAGGTTGTGTGGGCCACAACGGGACGATCATGATACCGGTCGCTTTGTCGGCGATAATCTTGCGCAGTGTTTTAAGTATCATCGAAACCGGTGGGAAGGCATAAAAATATAGATTCTTCCAGCTTATCGTATATGCATCGATAGCGAAGGCGTCAGGGTCCCTGTGCCAAGATACGTACTTTTCACATTTCTTGTTCAGTCTACTGGCGAACAGGTCGATGTCTGGGGAACCAAACTGTGAAACTAACTGGTCAAAAGTAGAGTTTTCTACCTCCCATTCTATGTCTGGATGTGAACGTCGGGATTCAGTGTCAGCTACGATGTTTTCTTTAGATGGGACATATGAAGCCTTTATAAAGATTTTCCTATGTTCACACCATTGCCAGATCTGTCTAGCAATGTCAGTGAGATGTGGGAATTGAATCCCGCCCATGCGGTTAATGTAGGATAGCGCAGTAGCGTTGCCTATGCGAATTAAAACTTGACAATTTTCTAAATGTTTTGCAAAAATTTTAATCGCAAAGTAAGCAGCTAACAGTTCGAGATAGTTAATGTGCATCCCGCGCTCCGACTGTGACCAAGGCCCATTCGCGGTGTCACCCCCGCAGGCCGCGCCCCACCCCGTAGTTGAGGCGTCAGAAAATATTTCAACCGCGTAACAGTCGTCTCGAATACGGTGCGCAGGGCTCTCTATAGCACGTAGCCACCTTTGAAAGTCCGAAAGTAAGTTTTCCGGGATTTTCATATACCTGTCATAGTCATCATGAGGTTGTAAGTTTAAATACTTACACCGTTCTAACTGTTTTGTATATAACATTCCATATTCCACTGCGGGACACGCAGACACAAGAAGTCCTATAAGTTGAGCAAATTTTCTAATTTTACACCTAGTAATGTTTATGATTTTTTGTAACTCTGCTTTGATATGTGTTTTCTTTTCGGGGGGCAAAGTTATTTGCATAGTATGTGAATCCAAGATGAAGCCTAAAAATTTACATGATTTTGAAGGGGTCAACTGACTTTTTTCCCTATTGATTATAAAACCAAGAGCGGTAAGTAGATTAATAGTTGAGTTCACGTTGTAAGAGCATTCAAGATATGATCTTCCTAACAATTGAATATCGTCAAGGTATATTGTGGAAATATGTCCAGCTGCTCTAAGTAGACTGATTACAGGCTTCATTAACTTAGTAAAGATGTAAGGCGCCGTGTTCAACCCAAATGGTAGTACATTAAACTCATAAAGTTTATTGTTCCACATAAATCTCAAGTATTTACGAGAATCTTCGTGAATTTTTATTAAGAAATAGGCGTCCTTTAGGTCGACAGTGGCCATAAAACAGTCCTGTGACATTAGTTTAATTGATGTACGAATATCCTCTAGCTTAAAATGACTTGTGTCAATAAACTTATTCAAGTTCTTTAAGTTTAATATAAAGCGCATTTGACCATTAGGTTTTGGGCGCAGGAAAACACTAGATATAAATTGTCCTTCGCAGTGTTCGCATGCTGAAATGGCGCCGATACCTAGTAGGCTATTAATAGCCTCTTCAAAGCATTGCATTTCACTGCTAGAGTAGTTTGGGATCGGTTGTACATAATGTTGCACGACTGGTCGGGCAAAGATAATTTTATAACCTTGAATTGTATTCAAAATATTATGGTCGGAAGTGATAAGTGACCACTGCGAGTAAAACTGTGCTAGTTGTCCAGCGTACAGTACCGGGTCTAGCGGCGGCGGCGCGGCGGCGACGACGGCCTGGAGGCGGCGGCGCGCGTGCGGTTCGCCCACGTCGTCGTGGCAGGCTCGCGGTTTTTCTGAGCCCCGGCACCCGAAGGCCTGCGCTGCTGCTGCGGTGCTGGAGCTTTCCAGTTTAAACCTTTGTTTCCCTGAGGTTTCTGCGTTTGAACAGCAGATTTTTTCCCCACCTTGTTTATCACCTTAAGCTCGGCGCCCGATTTGTTTACTGCCTTAGCCGCTTTCAAGGTATCGGTTAAGTTTTCTCCGAAGAGATATTTATCCACTTTGGAAGTACTTAAGTTTTCTTTTAGATCCTTTTTAAGGGAAAACATTGCGAAGTTTCGTCTAGTGATGGATTCTGCATATTGGATGTCGCATAATAGGCGAGCAGTGTCCATCAATTTCTTAATGAGTTCGTGATCCTTATTTTTGACACTACTTATGTGGTCAGTCATTGCGGCCCCAAGGACTGTAATAGCCGTGGCGAGTTGTTTCTGCCGGGCTTCAATAGCCTTATCCCTCTTGTACATACTATCGGGCAGAGCAGCTTTGATTTCGGCGTTGAGTATAGGCGCGCCGATGAGGCCGCAGTTACCCGGAATAGGATATTTGTCGACCAGTTCCTTCCGAACATTTTTATCTAACCCATTTGTCGCAAGGTGTTCGAAACGGGATGCTAGGTCCTTATGTATATCCGGTCCATATTGTATGGTTGCAGAGGGGTCATCGCCGAGAATCTCTAACAATGCGCTGTCGAGGACGTTCTCTGCAGCAGGTGGGGTACTCGTGGTAGCCCGAGCTTCATCCACGGCGGCGGCGACGGCACTGGCGGTCGCGGTCCTCTCAGCCACCGCGTAGGACGGTCCCGGTTCGACATCAGAGTTGGGTCCTTGTAGAGTGACGATCAACGCCGTCCGGTCGCGCCGATTTTCTTCGCCTAGACGACAAAATTATACACGTATAAAGATACGCGTCGTAACTAGAGGGTGGTATGACTCCCACAGAATCATACGTCAGCAAAATCCGAGATTACGAGATAGTCCCACAGACGTCTCTGTACCCGAAAATTAATGTAAGGTGTATTTCCCATAGAAAAACACGCAAACATATTTTAATTCCTGAGGAATTATTCGTGTGAACAAAAAAGGTGCCTAAATATCTATACCTATACCGTACTCGTGGAGGACTCCCAGAGAGTCAACCGATTGAGAATAGTAGGTATGTGGTTATAAGTATCTAGGTACTTATATAATATATAATTATATATTTGAATCTGAGCACGTTGTGGCGGTGGAAAAACTCCCAAAGAGTTATCCGATTGCCGATTGTGCTACGGCACAACGTAACGAAATTTGAATTTAGAACAGGCAGATTGTTGGTCATGTTTTGACCTTGACCTTGTTTTATGCAGTGGCGAGATAAACACCTAAAGTGTCTGACGAAGCCGTACATAATAAAAATTTAAATATCGAACTTGACGAAAATTATGTAAGTTTGTACTAAATACCTTGTAGGTTCTTCGAAGTAGGCGATGGTTCCCGTGACGACGCTTCCGACGATGATGATTCAATAACTCGAGCACGAGGTCTTCGTGAACGCATTATCATGCGTTCTAATGTTTTTAGACGTTTGTTAATGTGATTCACGTCACCAATATCCTCACTGTGTCTTTTGGACATTATTAGCTAGTAAAACTATTGTATTCTAAGAGTTTTTTCTCGAATTATAGGTCAATTATTTGAACCGTGCAGAATGGCGGAGCACACAAAAGCGAATGAAGCGCGCGGAGACTATCCGAGTGGGGCAGACAATATAAGACTACCCTTTAAAAAAAAAAAAAAAAGAATTACTTTTGTTATTATTTTTTTTTTCTATATGCTTTCAACTATGTGTGCAATGAATGGTGTCACTATGCGTTACTACATTGTGTTCAAGCTTATCATCTTACAGGTTACTAATCTCGAGAACGAAGCACGAAGTATAATTCCATTCTTTCCTTACAACCGGGTTGTTGCAATCCGATTTGTGTACTCAAGAGTTTGAAACGCGACTGCGGCTGTATATTAAGCTTGATATATACCGAGCGATAGCGCGCACGGGACCATTTTTGTTCTAATTTTCATTTTGTAAGTTTGCCTCAAATGATATTAACTATTTGGCCGGTCTAATTAGGAGTGCGGGTTTTTTTAGTATTCACGGTTTCATAAAAAAGTGTCTACCGGCCTGCCTGTCAAATCTTCCCTGCGCTATGTGCAGCATGCTATTACTGTGTAGATAAGCCCAGCTCTGATAATGCATACTTACTTATTTTCTCTAGAAGATTTTATAAGGAATTCTAAAATACGCGTCTGTAGCGGACCCAACTAGTTGGCCACCTAGTTCCGCTCACATGCAACAGATGGCGCCACATTCAATAATGCAGTCTTCAAGCAGTCCTGAAACGCGGTATCGAAGTTTTCACGGCAAGACGTATATATACAACTTCCAACACAATACTGTTGGATCGTCGATCCCTAGTCACACTACCAACTTGTGGCTAGCGGGGTACTATGCTCAGTTCGGTACCCCGAAAACATCCTTTGGTGGCAGCACACCCTTGCCGCCAAACTGGTGACCCTCGACAGAACACTTCCTGCCTACACCTTCTGGGAGTCGGAGTCAACTGCGTCGCACCTGCATCATCCGCCACCAGCATCAATCACCCCGCATCAACCCTCAACAGGCGTTCATCATCAGCCTTCAGTCGGAGCATCATCAGCACGTCCACCTGCCAGCCGCCTACGACGCTGCCTGGACATCTGACACTCCACACCAGGACTTCGGAGCATCTACAGTTCCATGACCAGCTGCCCAAGCTGCCTGGACCTGGCACTCCGCACGCAACAGCGACACAGCACACGAGGTCCACTGCCATACCACGCTGTCGAGCACGCGCTCCACGTGGCAGGCCGCCTTCTCGCCTCACGCCAGTCGCCGGCTCCACAATCCCGACTCACCGCGGATAGGAGCAGCTCCCCATCCCGACTCACCGTGGATAGGAGCACAAATCACGCCGTACACACCTCTTCCCGACTCACTGGGATTACAGGCAACACGGCATTCCTGAAGAGCACTGAAGCACTTAAATCGACCTCCGGTCTGAGGGGGGGAGTGATGTAGCGGACCCAACTAGTTGGCCACCTAGTTCCGCTCACATGCAACAGATGGCGCCACATTCAATAATGCAGTCTTCAAGCAGTCCTGAAACGCGGTATCGAAGTTTTCACGGCAAGACGTATATATACAACTTCCAACACAATACTGTTGGATCGTCGATCCCTAGTCACACTACCAACTTGTGGCTAGCGGGGTACTATGCTCAGTTCGGTACCCCGAAAACATCCTTTGGTGGCAGCACACCCTTGCCGCCAAACGTCTATAAAATGCTTTATTATACAAATATTAAAGTAACGTCTTCAATCGTGTGGGTTATGAGGTGAATTACCAACCTCATCAACTCTGGTGTCAGGGTTATTATTGAGCCGCCAAAGGCCCCTGACATGGCTCATGTAACGAATACTTACTTACATCAGTAAGTATTAACCAGGACCAACGGCTTAACGTGCCTTCCGAAGCACGGGTCATCTTACTTTTTGGACAATCAGGAAGCCTGTAATGTTAGGACATTACAGGCTTCATTAACCTAACCAAACTAGGTAAGTGATTTTTGTGATTTTTGTGATATGTCGCTACTGGGATTCGAACCCGGGACCTCCGGATAGTGAGCCCAACGCTCAACCACTGGACCACGGAGGCCGTCGTTATTAAAGTAAGCCCGCGGTATTCGTCGCGTCTACGTAGATAGCGGTACTCCGAATCCGATTTGCGTACTCGAGAGCTTGAATCGGAACCGCTGCCTACACTCACGCGTATATACAGGGTGTTAGTAACATCGTAACTAATAGAATAGAAATAGTTTAAAATAAAAGGGCGCCAAAAATACAATAACATTCTGTAAAATTTACACTAAACAATTACAAAAAAGTCAAGGCGGATGTTTGTCGAAATGATCATAAGGTGGTGGTGGACGTCCTGAGATAAAAGGGTCTCACTCAGCACAAGTCGCGGCGTGAACCAGCACAAGTCGCGTAATACTGAGGGGAATGATTCAGACAATGATTCTGAGTGGGTATCAAGTGGAATTTTACGTCGAGAAGTTCTTTTTTGTGTTATTATTGCGTATGGCACACAAATATCCTGCTTGGATCAAATATCCAGCTTAAGCTCCCCTAACCAAGTCTCCGCTGCATCCGTCACACATTGCTGTTCGACTGAGATGTTCTAATAGTTTTTTGTGTTTTTAAAATTATTGTCGTTCGTCGTTGATCGTTTTTAAAATTAGATGTTCTTTTGCAATGGAAAATGCACTTTATATTAACACAAAATAAAGAACTGAATCATCCTCCTCAGTATTCGTTACGATGTCACTGAGACCCTATACAGGCACGTAAAAGTAGCCATCACACGTACGTATGGGTGTTAGTGATAACGTAACAAATACTGAGGGGGATGATTATGGTCATGATTCTGAGTTATCCAGTGAAATTTTCGGTCGGAAAATTATTTGCTTTTTCAATTATTTGCCGTGTCATACTTTTGCAATGGAAAATTCCAGCGTTACGATGTCGCTAACACCCTGTAGACATTGTAGTCTATAGTACGGTACTATACCCTGTAGAGGTTGTTTGACAGCGCCATTGTGATTCGTAACCAGCTGTTCGACTGAGATGTTCTAATGCTGAGTATCTAGTAAATTGTGTTACATATTTCATTGGGTCCCATATCCTCAGAAATTCAATCTTGATTGATTGACTATTGCATCTGGGAACATAACTTACATCAATCTGAATAATTCTATCAGTTGTAGTGTATATATCTAGTTTTTTTTTTACACTTAGCACCCATACGTGCTTAAAAGCTGAGGGTTCAAGTCCCGTTCTAGTCAGAATTTTATTTCGATTTAATTATCTCTTTGCGTTATCATATCATGATCTTTGAATTGAATTTGAATCAAAACATGAATTCAAATTCATAAAGTTGAATTCAGTGGTTTAGATCCCGAGCCAGGAACCAAGGTGTAATCAGGCAGGAGGCGACGAATTAACTAAAATGGACGATGACAGGTGCACCCATCATGTTGGAATTGACATATCTGTCGGTTTTAACGACATGCCCGGGAATATAAGCAGTTAAACGATTTTTTCTTTTCTTTTTCAGATCTTTAATCAGATTTGATGCATTGTTATTCATTTGTTAGAAGTAAAGCAACCAATGCTACTACCTTCCATCATTTCCTTAAGCAGGTAAATGTACCTTTTATATTTTTTTATGGCCAACATAGAATCCGACCGAAATCAATTAAAAATAGAATTGCAAGTTTCAATCCCCAATACTAACAAATTAAATATTCTAGAGCTATTTAAATACAAATACACTTTTAAATTAAGTTATTTATTTTTCAATTTGTAACGTCGAATCGCCTTATAAATAAACAATTATTCAGATTGAATTTACACTGAGCAAATGAAAAATGTTATTTTGCAGCTGGCAAGGTCATTTTCTGAGCTTATTTAAAATACAAATTTGGAATTTTACGATCTATTATGCACAGAGAATGGAGGAACTAATATACTACGGGTTACTGTGGTCCTGTGGTTAACCGGTTTGCTTCTCGAACGTCGAGTACCAGTTCGAAACCCAGTGGCGGACTTGCACCAATGAGTTATTTTATCTTAGTCCTTGTCCAGATGACGCGATTTACACGCTTTGTCATACCACAGAGTATAACATCGTACGGAAACAGATGCACATCTCCAAGCATGCAGGAATCTATAAAGTAATCAAATTACTCTGTGGTAGGAAAACCGAGTAAATCGCGCCTTGAACAAGGTCTTAAGTGCACTTTTCACTAACACAGAAAGCTCAGTGAGGTGTGGGTACGTAGTTCATTGTGGGATGGGTGTACCTCTGACTACTCCAATTTGAATATCATCATGAGCTCATAATATATTACTTCTAAGAAATTGTAATGAAGTATATTAACAGAAATAGCTTATATACTTATCAGATCAAATAAGCTTTCTGTTGGCATTTGGTTGAGGTTTAATATTCTATGTATGTATATTTTTTATATATTTTTTGATACCGATTATTTAAATATCTCTCTCTCTCTATTTAAGAGCTGCGCTCTTGTCGGTGGAGTAACCGCCATTCCTCTCTTCTTCCCGCCAAAACCTTCACCTCCCGATACGACACGACCTGCACCTTCTCTTTTATTTGTTTAAATATAAACCAGTTAAATATATATATAATATTTAATATCTTACTAAAGAATTATTTATTACCCTTAATGAACTTCGAAGACTTAGTTGAAATATTTAATTTAGATTAAACAACTTTAGTTTTTAGCACTAAGTCTTGATAATATTTACTTTTAGAATTTGAGGAGCTTTGTTAATTCTTTTAAATTCTTGGACTGTCTCTCCTTCACCCTTTCCTAAGATCTTTGAGATACATTTAGCCTTAAAAAAAGTTGTAAATGTAATTTTCTAAGATAAAATTATTTCAACACGTTACTATACTGGATTGAATGCGTGTAAAAACACAGAACTACTTTAGCTGTTTATCTTCCCGGGTATGTCGTAAGTCGTAAATATCAACAAAGGTTACTTTTAACGTGACTTATTGTATTTCTTGGCCGGACAAATGGAGAGTAATGACGGCTCTCACCCGGTACGAAATATAAGATAACAGGTCTGAGGGTGCCCAGTTTGACGCAAACCTTGTGTCTGATCGTAGTCTGAAGAATATATTTAAATGAATTAATCGACCCTAGTGGACCGACAGCAATAAGCACTGAAAGACGGAAAACGTTGACCACGCTGGCGGAGTCGGTATCGGTGTCCTAAAGGGTATGTTGTCGCGAGCTGATTTGCCGCTTCTATGGCTAGAGTAATCGAGTTGTCAGGCTTGTATATTACGTGCTTCAGGCGCCGACGTTTTTCAGTAAATACTGTACCTAAGCGGGAATCGGCTAGTGAGTTCCTATTCTTAAGCCGCTATCTTCTCTACCAGTCCAACACTGAAGCATTTTTAACACTTTCACGGACACACCGTCCACAGGCGTCCCGATCCCAAGTGTCATAATATTATGAATCAGAGATCAATGACCGGTGGTCTCAAAAAATCAAAATAAAAGGTTGAAAGGGCCACGTGAGTGTGAAATGCGCGCCATACAAGTATGAGCACATAACTCATACTTCCACTTTGCATTCCACTCATCCGCAAACTTTACGACGCACGGAGCTTCGTGATAGTATATTAAAAGGTCATTTTGCACATTCTAAGTTGCAGAGCAAAAAATCAAATATCGACTATCATGCAAGGAGATCCCTCTTTAACACAGGAAAGCTAAAAACCTTGGTATGATCAGCTATTTATCAAAAAAGACTTTTGTATGCAGTATCATAATAAAAGTAATGATAAAATTGCAACCTATCACATTTTAAAATAATATGTACATTGCCGGTAAAGTGGCTATGGAATTTGAGAAGCAGAAGAGCTACCGTAGTTATCTGTGGTGTGTGTTGTTGTCTGTTATATAATGGTTGTCTGGAAGAAATCGCTTTAAGCGATAAGGCCGCCATTTGCCATGTACTTAGTTAATTGACTTTTTGTAATTATTTCTTTTTATTTTGGTGCAATAAAGTGTATTTGTATTGTATTGTATTGTTATCTGTTTTCAGAAGTAAAAGAGAGTGAGGTTGAACCAGCGACAGCGGTTCTTATACAAAATGCGCGCCCTAAGGCCTTTCCATTCTCTTTCTTCTATTCCGTGGGTGGTCTATCCGTGAAAGTGTTAACTTGTGATATTTTCTTCAACCAGAAACAACCCATAGTCATGTCTTCCTCATTGATATGTGTAAATGTGACATGATCGAACGTGAAACTGTAATTCAATAGGGTGGCCCGCAAAATCTATTACGGATGCAATGCAATGCAACCATTCATTCGGCCGACATTTCGCTTTGTATTCGATGCGGAAATCGATTCCGATGATCGATTCACTGGTAATGAGTACTGGGAATAGGTCCATGTTTGATTAGAGTAATTTTGGATGTGTTCATGTGTTACGCAATGCATATTATGTATTGTTGATTGTGAAAATGTTTGAATTAGGTTTAGAGTTACCGTTTAACATGAGGTGTATGTACGTCTATAAGTACATAATACATGGTGTTAGTTACATCGTACCGAAAACTTTGAGAGGTGATTCAGACCATGATTCCGAGTTGATAACAAGTGGAAAAGTAGAGTACAGAAAATAATAAAAAATAAAACAAAAAAAAAACTATGAATTTTCCGACAAGAAGTTCCACTTGATATCAACTCAGAATCATGATTTGAATCATTCCCCTCAGTATTCGTTAGGGTTTCACTAACAATCATACCTACTTGTATAACTACCTGTACGTACTTGTACAGGGTGTAAGTGACATCGTAATCATTATTGAGTCGGATGATTCAGCTCATTATTCTGACTTAATAAATACTTTATTTCTTTCTTTCTTTCTTCTTCTTCTTCTAGTGGAATTTTCCATCGCAAAAGTACCTATAGAATTTAAAATTTTGATGAATCATGGTCTGAATCATCCCCCCTAGTATTAGTTACGATGTCATTGTATATAAATTGCCTATAACATAAAGCATTTCAAATCGCATATTATTGATTCACGATGAATACATGCGTTATCTGAGATAGTTATTTCAATGGAGCTCCTGCGAACAACCCTTCATAGCGACCCTGCTATTTTCGGTGCGCCGCGCCCCACGCTGCGTCGGGTTTATGTACCTAAGTGCATGGTCATAGTGCATGTTGTGGATATCCAAATGATAAGTAATACCTGACCTAATACATCTTTTTTTAAATAATATCTCTCTACATTTTTTCAGCCAGAATGTATTTTAAGACTGAATATATAAATTAACGGGGAGAGATATTATCTAAAAAAAAGATATATTACGAGAGGTATTACTTATCATTTGGAAACAACATGCACTATCACCATGCACTTAGGTATTCATAAAATATAAAATAATATTTTTTCCGTGTCAGATGCATAAGTATACAACAGACACATTACGGCATCAGTAAGTTTCGCTAACAAACAAAATTCATGTTATCATTGTCGAAAGTATTTCTATCGTGAATATGCGTTCAGAAAGCAAATATGCAATAAATTTTCCTTGTTAAACTTAGTTCTGAGTCAGAGAAACGTGCCAAGAGTTCAGCGACCCGCTTCAAATTGCCATTAGCATCATTAACACATCTCGACGTTAAATAATTTATTAATGTCAGCGCTGGCCGCGTCGAGACCGGTCAAGACATAGGCTAGAAACATATGGCCAGCATAGTTTTCCAGATATAATATTTGTGACACATTACATACGAAGTGTTACAAACAGAGTAAAAACAACAAAATATCATAAAACAATTTTTAAAACTCAGTACATAATGTGGCACAGCAGTGAATAGGACACGAACTCAGCATTGTGTCTATTTCCGAAGAAACAGACGCTGTTTTTCAGTCGCTCCTTAATTTTCCGTCTGTTGGATCCCGCGAAGCTGACATGACTCATAGCGCAAATAAGCAATGTAGGTATCTATCAGATAGAGTTACATATACAAACAAAATATATTTGAACAATTAAATATTAGGTATGCATAAATATTAATAGAGAATAGGTATATTAGGTATGCATAAATATTAATAGAGAATAGGTTAGCTGTGTATGAACCACATAATTACGAGTCAATTAATTTGAAAATCATTCGTGCATGTCCCACATGTGGGCCACATTCTATCTTGTCATAGTGTGTCTATTATTACTTAGCAAAATGGCCGACTTTCTGTCTGCACTAAGGAATGCAATCCCGATCTCGCGAGATCTCGTAATTTTTTTCGGGATTAATCATAATATGATGAGATGTCATTCGAGATTGACGGGATTGGGAGAATCTTCTTGTGTTATACTTTTTGTTTTGATTATGCTGATTTCCAAAGAAAATTTATTAGTTAGTAATATTGAAAAATAAATGTTTTTTTTTGGTACTTAAAAATATTTTGTTTAATTAACCTTACTATCACAAACAAGGAGTTTTCTACGTTTTCACCCATCCTAACTTTACATTTTTTTATGAACTAGACGAGAGAGAAAATTTCGGGATACCGCAGGATTGGTATTTCCAATCCCTCTATCTCGAGTCGGAATAGCATTCCCTAGTCTGCACCGAGGTTTATCAGCGGACGTTGCCCGGGGCGCGAGTCTATTATATTCAAATTACATATTCAGTAGTGACCAACGGTCGTTTCAGTGATTTAGATTATGGACTCCATTCTGATCTGCCTTCAATTATGAAGTCCCATGTTATAATTTGCAGCCACTTAAATGATTTCGAATGGATTTGTTAATGGGTCGTACGTTTTACTGGTAATTTGTTATGCTAGAGGAACGTGGGTCGGAAAGTCCCTAACCAAAAATAAATAAATAAATAGGTACCTAATGTGGTACATCTATGATGTAGTGTGATATTTAACACGCTCCTCTCGGCTTGACAAGAGCCGCGGGTTCAAGTCATAATTCATAATTCATTTATTCGCCTTAAAAATGGTAGGTACAGTTTGCAGATGGTCAGCATTTAACATTAGGTCTACATTTTTAGTTATGAAAATTATAACATGCAAATAATAATGACAAAAAGATATTAAATTATTAACCTAAAATAAATTAACGAATATAACAATTATTATTTCCAAATCAAAAAGTCATCATAGTCCCGTCGGAGTCAGATTTTTTCGATTTAAATTTTCTCATTGTGAGCATCTATGATGTTTTGCTATGGTTTTATGTCATGTCACAGATGTTATTCTAATATTGTTTTCTTTTCCCAATAAAAAAAGAAAGATGATATCGCTGTTCAATTGAACATATAACACCTAATATTAATGTGAAAATTTTCATTGTTTACTCTGGACAATCTGTTCGAAGACTAGACAAATATTTATATCATTAAATTCTTCTGGGGCTGCACAAAATAACTCTGAGGTCTACTACAAAGTAGGTATCTCATTTGACTAAGTTTTCATGTAGCCTATTGGGTGATATCATATATTATAATTAATTCATACATATTATAAAATTCTAAAACTTTTTTAAGGACATGGTCAATTTTGTCGTCACGTCAATCTAAGTCTTCCTCAGGCAGTCCAGTTCGTTAACCTATCATATTACTCTTCATTCTCAAAAAATGTAGAATTAAAAGAAATAAATTTATAGCTAATAGAAAGATTCAAACCATATATCGTACAACGAAACAAATCGCTAAACTCAAACACAGTCACATCAAAGGCATTCCGTGACGGAACACCGCCTCAGTGCGCAAGCGTTTGTAATAACTAATTAAACCCGTCGTAATTATCACCTCATTACAAATTAAGCGACCCATTTCATCTGCGAACACGTTCAGAGGTTTTGTAATTCGTGTCATTGTAATAACGCTCGTGACGGAAGTGGGCGGTTGCGCCACTTCCGGCGGAAGTAACGCCACCTGCCCGCGACTTGTGGAAACACCCCTTGTTGATTGGCTTGTCGCGTAAACATAAATTCGTAAATGTACTCATATAAATTCTAAATTCGTATCCGTACTCTTCTTCTATCATGTGGGTTGTGAGATGGATTACCAACCTAATCATCCCTGGTGTCAGAGTTACTATTGAGCCGCCAAAGGCCCCTGACATGGCTCCTGTAACGATTACTCACTTACATCAGTAAGTAATAACTGGGACCAACGGCTTAACGTGCCTTCCGAAGCACGGATCATCTTACTGTCGGACAACCAGGTGATCAGCCTGTGATATCCTACAAACATGTATCACAAAGTGAAGTTGTGGATCACAAAGTGATTTTTGTGATAATGGCCCCACTGGGATTCGAACGCGGGACCTCCGGATCGTGAGCCTAACGCTCAACCACTGGACCACAGAGGCCGTTTTGTATTATTAATAGGAAGAGGAAAGACACAATAAAGAAAAATTGCAGCCACTTTCGATACCATCACATCACATCACCAGCCCATTAACGTCCCCACTGCTGGGGCACGGGCCTTCCCTATGGATGGATAGGGAGATCGGGCCTTAAACCACCACGCGGGCCCACTGCGGATTGGTGGTTATTAACGACTGCTAATGCAGCCGGGACCAACGGCTTTACGTGCCTTCCGAAGCACGGAGGAGCTCGAGATGAAAACTTTTTTTTTGTGGTCACCCATCCTATGACCGACCTTTGCGAAAGTTGCTTAACTTCAACAATCGCAGACCGAGCGCGTTTACCGCTGCGCCACCGAGCTCCTCCGATACCATATTCTAAGATAAATATGTTGAACATTGATGACGAGTTATCAGAGGCCCCCGTAGCACACCCCTGACACTTCATACAAACAACCTCGTTTTACACAGACAGCATACATTGACGTTATCGTACACGTGCAATTCAGCGTTTTCTTAAGTTGTTTTTTTTTTTCTAATCTTATTATTAAGTTTCACACGTGTGGTGCGGTACACACACTAAACAACTGTATTAATATAATTTTGTACCTAATTACTTAATATTAAGTTTGATGTTATAATATTATTATTATAATAAGGAACCTAGTGGCCCCGATTCCTGCAGACACCGCCTAATTTTATTTTAAGTTATATCCGTCATTTTCATATCCGTCGAAAAGGAAAGAGACGGATGATTCACAGCTCTTAATTTTAGGAAGAATGAGTAAATGGATGAATAACCCGGGCGAATCAAAAAGGTATGTCACTGGTACGCAATCCGTTTGACGTGCTGTGTACTTAACTGTGTCGGGTGATTGACTGATGTAAAAATTTTTAGACGGTTGTTTTAGATTTGTGCTTAAAATTGACGTGTGTTCCATAAATTTTATGCTTGTCGATTACCCGTCCCTTTCCTTTTCGGCGGATAAGAATATGACAGATATAACTTAAAATAAAATAAGATGGTATTTACAGGAATTAGCACTAGTGTCGCCTTTTTAATATTTCCGTGCCCTTGCAGGGCGTCACATGTACCTTTTTACTATGTTCCACCTTAGTTTATGTTTGTGGCATGCAATAAATGAATATGAATATGTGTGACGTCTGACGTCATACGATTCAAATCTAAACTATGTTTGAGAGGGGGTGAGGTGAACCTAGCTCAGTCACGGCTGGATGGCTGGAACGTTCCCGAAGTGGGAACTTCCCCAGGAACGGAACATGACTGGTAGTGACCCACCGCGGAAGTGAGTTGTTACGCCACTTCCGGCGGAAGTCACGCCACCTGTTCACGACTTGAAACGCCCTTTGATTGTGTTTCACTGCCTCGCAGTGTTCAATAATTAATTTGTTTATTGAGTATAATGTTCTGTCTTATTTATATTAGAATTTAAATAAAGAATGGAAAACTTGAGGATAACATAGAATTAATTATTTTCTGTTTCTTTTTTATAGCACTCAGTGGGCCTAGCACCGTAAGCACGCGACTCTTTCCCGCCGCGACAGAGATCATCTATCTCTCTCTGTGCAGTACTGTGAGAGAGTGACGGGTGACATATGTCGAGGCGAGAAAGAGCCGCACGCTTACGGTGCTAAGCCCGCAGGGTGTGCTTAGGGAAACTCACAAAGAGAAAATTTATTCCAAAAAATCGGCGTTGGCGTCGGCTTACTGACGATAATAGACAGAAATATATTCGCATGGACAGGAGGAGGACCTGGTGGTGTAATTATTAATACGCTCATCCCGGCTTAACAAGAGCTGCGAAATCAAATCCAATCAGAGACGGATTTAATGTTCTATTTTTAACCTTTAATTACTTTGTTATCTTTTCATCAAATCAAATATACTTTATTGCACAAAACTAAAATTTCAGCAATCGGACATAACACATCATCATCTACATCTTTATCTTAGCACATCGTGTTATTTTTAGTATTCTGGAAAATTACTTAACTATTGTTATCAAACGATGCATCAAAACTTTCAATTTATTTATTTTTTCATTTTTTTTTATTTTTTTTTGACGTGACTTATTGTAGATTTGCCGCAGATGGCATTAACTACTTGGCCGGACAAATGGGGAGCGCTGAATGGAGTATAGCCCTGTATGGATGTGAAACATAGACGTTGACTCAGAGAGACAGAGAGAGAGATTCGAGGCCCTTGAAATGTGGTGTTGGAGGATGGAAAGAATAAGTTGGACTGAAAGAGTTACTAATCTTCTTCTATCGTGTGGGTTTGTGAGGTGAATTACCAACCTCATCAACCCTGGTGTCAGGGTTAATATTGAGCCGCCAAAGGCCCCTGACATGACTCATAAAATATAGAGTTACTAATGAGGAAATGCTAGTAAGAGTAAGGGAAAAGAGGCAAATATTGAGAGTTATTGACGACAGAAGAGGCAAGATGATTGGACACTTAAAGAAGGGTCGTGACCAGTGATGTACCGTTCCCAAGAATATTCCCAAAGCAGGAACATTCCCATTATAAAAACTCTTAAAGATTTATTTATATTAACTATAAGTATTACCTTTCATGTACACGTATCATTTTACATTGCAGTAAATCAAGTCAATACAACATTTAATTCTAAATCTAAATCCGTTTCGAATCTCTATTCCTAGCTAGTTAATCTCTAGTCGCTTTATGACATACGTTAATGTAATTGCACTAAGTTGTAATAACCGTTACGCGACCGTACTGCTGAGTGATGATAATGTCTCGGATATTATTGTCTTGTTCAAGTTCAAACTAGTAGAGTCGTAACGATTTGCTACAAACCTGCTACGCGCGTAGTAATTCGCTACGATAATAGGAAGTTTTAATACCTGAACCTTTCATTTGTATACATTGAATCACATGTAACGTTACATAAGCTGAAAATTATATTTACATTAGGGTAGTTTACTAAGTAATAGATCACACTTACCAGTCTAGAAATATAAGCTAGTCAAGATGATCAAAAATTAACCTTATTCTTCATTGACTTATACACTAATTTTATTTATGACTTACGTAATAATGAGGACGACGTTTAACCACGTTAATTAGTGACGTCACCATGTTTTATCGTCATATAAACGACATACAGTTGTAAGTGACACCTTATCGAATACTGAGGGGGGTGATTCAGACCACGATTCTGAGTTGATATCAAATGGAATATCCTGTCGCAAAATTCATGAAAATGTAAGTATTTTTTAGATTATTCTTAGCCCTATATTGAGTTTTAAGCTGCATAGAAACCAAATTTAAAATAATTAAATACCACTTGAATCATAGTCTGGATCATCCCCCTCAATATACGTTACGATGTCACTAACACCCTGTATAATAAGACTGGCTACTTATATTGAAATAGCCTATATTATATAATTCAGGTTTCAGTTAAATGACCCTTACAGTTCCGCCGTATTATTTGATTGCCAATATTATGCTTGAATATTAGTTAAAGTAAGTAGTCGATACGTGAGCTATGTCAGGGGCCTTTGGCGGCTCAATAGTAACCCTGACACCATGGTTGTTGAGATTGTTACTCCACCTCACAACCCACGCGATAGAAGAGAGATTGGTTTAAATTGTTTATTGTTCTCATTTTTAAACAATGATACATCGTGCTATGCCCGGGAAGACAAGCAGCTGAATGTGCTCTATGTTTTATTTGCTCCCAGAATAGCAAAAAAGCAACAAACAAACAAAGTCTCAAATCCATTTTAATAGCACCAGCGTTAAGCATCATCCATTCCATTTATCTATCTCTTAATTCTAGAGTCAATCTTCAAAAACGTCGACGGAACTGTACCGGATACAATCAAGAAGTCCCCAAATCAATTTAGGGTAAATCAACCAAACACCGTCCGCAACTCCAAAGCGCAATCAAGGCGATGCACAAAATCCTATTTCGTAAACAGAGAAGCAGGTGGCTATGTCAGGCAATCCCGTTTGTCTTGACTCCGTACGACGACCCACCCACCGAAACACTAATTGGACCATTTACCCTGGTAATCCAAGTCGCCAATTTAATTTGTGTTGCGTTTGCGAGCCGTTTGGTCAGTGAATTGTCTTTGTCTGGAATTACTGGGTTGCTACTGTAAAAATAGTGGGTCATTAAAGGTGTATATACCTCGCCCGGAATAGTGGAAGGTTAAGGGAGTTTTTTATTTAGGTCAGTGTTAAGTTGTGCCATGAGGTAAACTAAATAAGGTTAAACCCAGCGACGAAAACAACCATGGATATTTTGCTTTTTATTTGTTTAGTTAGATTTTTATTTACAGATTTTGACATAATTATAATATAAGTAGATAGAATTCGTGAGATATTATTTTGTGGAAAGACATACACTGGAGCTGCGGGTTTCTTTTTTTTTTTCAAATCCCGCCGAGTTAGTCTTTTTCGATTTACTTAATTTTCTGTTTGTGAGTTTCCCTAAGCACCGATGAGTGTTATAAAAACAAAAACCTTTTATTCTCTAGGCTCCAAATAAAAACTCTTTATTCGACGATACATTTTAACTGGCTTCTCTCGGAATAACGCATTTACTCATTACACGCGCCGATATTTTTTCACGCGAAAACGAGACAAAAAGCAGGCATTTAGGTTAATATCCTCGGAGGATATGTCCGTAATTACTGCAAACGCCCGTTTTTGCCCCAGTCCCTCGATTCGCGTATTTCACTTATAGGCCCGCAATATGGCTCCTGTAAGTCATGATGTCGATAAAGAAAAAGATATTTACAACGTTTTTCCTGTCTAAAAAAATATAAACACATACAGTGTTACTACAAAACAAAGACTGATCTTTCAGTCTTAAACTTTGTTATATTATATTTATTATATTTTAAACAAAGTTTATCTTTAAACTTTGTTGAAAATATAATCCGTATACGTAAGAAGTCCCGAAAGCCGCGGCGCTACTGTCGCAGATTCTGCATAGAATTATTATGACTTGTCAAGTTAGTTTCATTAAAATCCGCCGACTTCTTTCGTGCCGCGAAGTACTATTTCAAACCTAGTTTATTTTTAGTTTGTATTTTGTAGTAACACTGTGTTTCGATAAAATATTTTACTTATTTAAGTAAAAAGAGAGCCGTGGTAGCCCGGTAGAACGCTTGCCTCTCACTTTGATGTCGCAGGTTCAAATCCAGCACAGACCTAAACAAACGATTTTCGAATTTGTTTTCGAATTCATGTTTGGATCATAAATGATTATCACGTGCTCAGCGGTGAAGGAAAACGTCGCGTCGTGAATAAACCCACATTCGCGAGAAATGTATTTTCAGAGGTATGTGACCTAACCTGTATTGGGGTGGTATTCCGGCTTCTGTAAAAAACCGGACATGTCAAATCTTCAGGTAGGACTCTGTAAAAAACGGGATAATGTTAAGGGAATGTGGCCTGAATGTTACCTCAACATTATCTGAGAATAAATGCATCTGACATCCATATTATTCGCACACGCTCGACAGTTTATAGTCAATAACAATTTGAGCATGTTTAAGCAATTTGAGCAAGCTATTCGCTAAATAGTGAACTAACATATTATGTGATGTCCAGTCAATACCGCTAAGCAAACGTTTCGGCCGCATTTAATGGGTTTTAGCTAATTTTCATTAGCATACTGATTCATGCTAAAATGCGTGCGTTTGAAACACGCTTTGCTGGTAAAGTACACGCTAACCGCGCAATTGTATGATGCTTTTAATATAAGACATGCAATCAGCGATTTGCTGTTCCCGGGAATATTTCCAATGTGGGAATGATTCTGTTGTAAAACTCTTTCTAATTTCAAATTATCCGCCGAAAGACTCATCACCAGCCTATTAACGTCCCCACTGCTGGGGCACGGGCCTACCCTATGGATGGATAAGGAGATCGGGCCTTAAACCGCCACGCGGGCCCAGTGCGGATTGGTGGTTATTAACGACTGCTAATGCAGCCGGGACCAACGGCTTAACGTGACTTCCGAAGCACGGAGGACCTCGAGATTAATTTTTTTTTTGTGGTCACCCATCCTATGACCGGACTAGGTAACAAAGCTCTTTTTATATAACCTTTGCACCTTTTTACTGGCGAGAATATTCGGCATCAACCAACCGCACATTACTGCTTGCATTTCATAATATTATTTCGTACATTTATACATAAACTCACGCTTAATCCCCACCGAGGTAAGCAGAGACTATGAAATTCCATTTGCTTTGATCCTGACACACTTCTCACGTTTCCTTCCCATTCATCAATCGTTTCATATACGCACGCCGGTTTATAGTTGATCGTATCAAACATTTTCTATAATTTGTATTTCGTGTTGCTGGTTTTTGTTGCATTGGCCAATTTGTTAACCGCTTTACCAATAAAAAAGTTAATAAGCGGTAAATGTGTTTTAGTATTTTACAGCCAAGCAATGTTGAGTCGAATTATTTGATATTTTGATTTATTTTTGCTTCGCTGTTAAATACCAATACACAAGTGCAACGCTTGCTTATTTTTTATTGGTAAGACGGTATGTATATTTTATAATTTATTGTCAGTTGAACATATTGTACCGGGTGAGAGCCTTCAGCGCTCCCCATTTGCCCGGTCAAGTAGTTAATGCCATCTGCGGAAAATCTACAATAAGTCACGTCAAAAAAAAAGTCGAACATATTCTATTTTTATATCCCTATTTATCCATATTAAGTTTGGTCCTTTCAATAAAAAAAAATCCAAAATTATAATAACAATTCGTTTTTTGTTTCAGGTAAGTGATATGGTGTGCATCAATATACTATAGTAAGTTCAATATGATTAGTTCCATAAATATTAAAGATGTGGTGTCAACCCAGGCGTGGTGAGTACAACAGTTTTGTATGTATGTGTCGCTATAAGATAGTTATAGGCGTAATATATACTCTACACTATATCCACAACATAAGGATGAAATGCCTACTGACGTCTAGTTGTCCGTAGATGGAATGCAGTGGGTGGTATTCATTCGTGAAGTTCCCGGCGCACACTGACCGAAGTGTATCCTATAAACTATACTACACTATATATATAGTGTAGACTATATATCTATAGAATATATATATATAGTCACACTTCGCACACTTCGGTCAGTGTGCGCCGGGAACTTCATGAATGAATTCCACCCACTCCATTCCATCTACGGACAACTAGACGTCGGCAGGCAATTCATCCTTATGTTGTGGATATACCACCAAACCGGACTAAACGTTTTGCCTCTTCCTTTTTGATGCGAACAGCAAAGGACTGGACTGCCGTCATTTGTTTTTCCTACTCGTTATAATCTGGGAGTCATCAAAGCTAGACTCAATAGGCATTTGCTAGGTAAGCGTGATTCAACCTAGACCACATCGTCACTTACCATCAGGTGAGATTGTGGTCAAACGCGAACCTATATTATTTAAAAAAATACTTACGGATATAATAATGTACTGGAATATAATTATAACATAACCCTCAGTTTACTGATATGATTATGTGGGTAAACTAGTCTGGTTAAATAGTCATAAATCCACAAAAGAATCAAAGATAACATTACTGTGACATCAAAAGGTGTGCTTCGTTTGTCTAAACATTAACAGTGTTACTACAAAACAAAGACTAAAAGATAAACTATGTTTAAAATATAATCCGTATACGAAAGAAGTCCCGAAGGCCGCGGCGCTAATGTCGCAGATTCTGCATAGAATTATTATGACTTGTCAAGTTAGTTTCATTAAAATCCGCCGACTTCTTTCGTGGCGCGAAATACTATTTCAAACCTAGTTTATTTTTAGTTTGTGTTTTGTGGTAACACTGTTAATCTTATATAAATAATTTTAGAAACCTATTAACATAAGTAATATTGTTATTTTACTGTTGGTTCTCTAAAAAAAGGGAAGCAAGGAACCTAAAAAAACTAATGCAATTCCAAAAATCATATATGAGTAAAAGAATATTGGACTTGTTAGGGAAAACCTTAAACATACTTACCTGTCACCATTCCGTCACCGCGCCCACAATTATGTACCCTGAGGAGGAAAATGTCGAAAATATCTGGGAATATTCCCATATTAACACGTTACTACGTCACCTCGAAAAACCTTATAGCAAAACATATAAAAATATATTCATAAGATATATTCATCATCACTAATTTAAGAGCCACGCTCTTGTCGGTCTAGCATTCTCCATGCTACTTTTTAGGGAAAATAGAGCAGTAATTACCCCCTAGAAAATATATTAATTTATATTAGGACCCCTAATAGTTCTGTTTGGAGAACTTACATCAGAGTGTCACTGGTTCAAAACCCTGCTCCGGCTTTAATTCAAATTCAAAAACCTTTTTTTTTATTCAAATTTAAAATGGTTTAATAAATTACATCATTAAATCCATCACAGGCTTCGTCAAAAAGGAACTAAAAACAAGAAAAAACTATAAATCCACAATTGTTTCTTAAAAAAAAATCAAAAATATCTTTATATCAGTGTAACATAGTTACACTTTGAATCGTCAATTTTTACATTACGAACGTCTCAACCACCTAAAACTACTGCAGCTTCTCACAACCTGTATAGCCGGGGAAAAGAAGCTGCAAGAAAAACCTCGGCACAGGGCCCTACGCGTTTTAAAAAAAATAATAAACATAAAATATTGTTCTACAATTGAGTAATTTAGCTGCCTAATATCAGTTTTCATATCAGCTCTAAACCACTAAATTCAACTTTGAGTTTGAATTCATGTTTGGATCATTTATGATATCTCGTGGTTTTTAGGATTTATGGCCGATTAATGGCTACTAATATGGGACTTAATAAATACACCTCTGCCTACCCCTCCTGGGAAACAGGCGTGATGCTATGTAATGTTAAAAAAATATATTTTCCTGTTTCTTCTACGCCGGGATGAACTGACTTTTCTCTCCCTGAGCGTATAATAAAAACCGACTAAAGCTGACGCCTTGTGAGGGTTCTTCGGAATCGTTCATGCTGTCAAAATTTTCAGTATGTATGGTATTATAATGACTGTTACCGCAGTAGGTACTATAAAATTGCTGTATTTTTTTATTACAGAACTTATAAGGTCGATTCATGTTTCATTTATTTTAAAAAATTCGGCGCGTTCTAGCGTCTTACATTGAGAGACATTCGTATTTTTTCAAAGAATCGTAAAGACAGGAAATCTCGACATTATCTGTTCCGTAATTGTAATTATAATCCTTTTCAAAAATGAAACTGATGATAGCACGTACAATTACAAGAATATATTATTTTTATAAAAAAAAATGACAGAGTTGTTTAGTGCTCGTGCATGCGTGATGCTCGTGACCGTACACTAAACAACTCTGTCATTTTTTTTTATAAAAATAATATATTCTTGTAATTGTACGTGCTATCATCAGTTTCATTTTTGAAAAGGATTATAATTACAATTACGGAACAGATAATGTCGAGATTTCCTGTCTTTACGATTCTTTGAAAAAAATACGAATGTCTCTCTTAACTTTTTTGACAAATTGAACTGTAAGTCTCACTAAATGTCAAATATGTTAGTGCGACAGAGTCCTAAAGTGGGTACATTATATTGCTCATGACTGTACTCACTCCTCGCTAGCTGTTTCTGCTCAATAAATGGATTATTACAATACAATACGGAGAATAAGAAGATAATAAATAATTATTATAATAATATTGAAATATTATAATTACGTAGGTATATACATACATACATTACTATGTAAAAGATTATTACTATGAATTATTATTATTACATCAAGACCTTGTTCATAGAATCAAAAGTAGTGCAGTAGCGAGGGTAGTTCAGGAGAGTTCCTCTTACCTAATTTTTAAGAAGAGAGTCAAAGAGCACTTTTTATCCATAGAGTATTCGTAGTCTAAGTATATTGTTATATATATAATAGGTATGTATGTAGGTATAGTATATTTTATATGTGTATATATTTATAGAGGCTTAGGCATATGTTTGTGTAATAATATTTTAAACGGTTTTATATGTAAGTAGATATATTATAATTATTATAATGTATTTAATATATTGCACCTCTTTTTATTCTTCCGCAGTTACTCTAATACTACCTCTGGGTTGGCTGGAAGAGATCTCTCTTAGAGATAAGTCCACCCTTGTAAACGTCCATTTCTTGTTTGTGATGTAACTAGTTGTTAAGTGCAATAAAGTATATTCTCAAAAGCATTGTTTAAAAAAAACAGACCATAAGTACCCACAGAAGACAATTAGTTAAAATCCAATTACGACTTCAAAAATAAACACGAGATAAATTAAAGAAAAAAAATCTTTTTTTTCCGCATCGTATCTTGTCTGACGTGTGGCGATTCATCCATAATTCTTTTATGATCCAGGACCAAACCCCTGCCACTCTGATAAGCGGCCGTGCGAGAATTTAGAATACATAAGTCGTCCCGTCTTCCGCTTAGGTAATTATAGTCCATTGTTCTATTCCCCTGTGCTGGTACATTGTGAATGCGTAGAAGTGCTGTAGCTTAGAAATGTTAGGCACGGCGCCTTAGACTGCAAGACTGCAATAATCATAACCAGCCTATATACGTCCCACCTGGGCACAGGCCACCCCTCAATCAACCGGAGGGGGTATGGAGCATACTCCACCACGGTGCTCCAATGCGGGTCGGTGGAGGTGTTTTTACGGCTAACAGCCGGGACCAACGGCTTAACGTGCCCTCCGAAGCACGGAATCATCTTACTTTTTCAGACAATCAGGTGATTCAAGCCTGAAAAGTCCTTACCAAACAAAGGACAGTCTCACAAAGTGATTTCGACAATGTCCCCATCGGGAATCGAACCCGAACCTCCAGATCGTGAGCCTAACGCTCTAACCACTAGACCACGAAGGCTGCTGCAATAATATATCCTCATATATACAAATGTTTTGATAGAATTGTATGATAGTGAAGTAAATTAGAACTTACTTTTTTTTTTGATGGTGTTGCTGCCTTGCCGTTCAGTCGCGTCGGCTAGATAGGTGGCCTATCCAGTGAGTGGCGAGTCACCGCCTGCTCATTGTATCCATGTTACCAACATTGGTCGAGCAAGCGCCATAGTCCCCCATAGCCCCAGTATCCGGTCCACTAACCCCCAACCCAATAGGCCAGTTCCCTTTGTTCCCATAATCTGCAATAGTCCTACACGAATCGGGGATTGTCTTTGGGTACACTCTCATAGTGCATACAGGTATAATCGCCGGTTGGTGTCACACCACATTTAGATTAAACTGTCTTCACGTGTTGGCTTCGTCCCCACGCACGCCTTCAAAAGTCCGGGACTTCATAGGCCCGAGATTTGGAAATGACATACAAATAATAATTTATTTATTTCAAGAAACATGTCTCATATGTGTTAGTAAACTTATTCTAGATGTTAGTAGCCTTATTTAATATTAGATGTTATGACATGCAAGTCACAGCATCTACGCAGATACGGGCAATCAAGGGTTGATGTCGGGGGTTAATGATGAGTAACTTGTTGTTTTTAAACTTAAGAGCAATTTTCATTCGCGCAGTTGGCTCGAACATTATAGACGGCGATACGGCACCCCACCTTTCACGTTGGTGGAACAGGAAGCTCGGTGAAGTGTGGGTACTTAGTTCATCTTGCGACGGATGTAGGGTAGGTACCTCTGACTAATAAGGATATAGTTGTGAGCTTCTGTTATCAGTAACTTGTTGTTTTTAAACTTAACGACTGCAATATGATAAATTATCTTTAGGGTAGAAGGGGGTTTTATGGTGGAACGGGATCTATCTCCTAGTGGTCCACCCTGGGCAACGGCATCACCTGACTCTCCAGTCAGTGATGACGGCTGAATGATCCCCCCTGCAGAGTGGTAGGCCGCCTGGCTTCCGACCACCCTCTCACTAAAGTCCGGTGCCAAGTAGCTTGCTGCGTTCCGTCGCGTGTGTGAGAGTGCCAGTGCCTTTCTGGGTAAGAACGTTCCACCGTCGATCTCTTCGTCTCCTCGTGGAAGAATGGCGTCAAGAGCAAACTTATCTTAATTAAAAAAAAGGGTACATAAAATCACGCCCGTTATCCCTAAATGGCTAAGAAGGTGAAGAGCCATCCTCTTCTTCGATGACGTTGGTCATTGGTCTCATAACAGACATGAAAGAAAAAAAAATCGTACAATAATAAGGGACCGCCCCATCTTACTACGACGTGTTGTCGCAGTATCAAAACACAGAATTCACGTTTGGATCATAAAATGGTCATCACGTGCTCGGTGGTGAAGGAAAACATCGTGAGAAAACCCTAAGTCAATTATCCAATGGTCAGTGACCTCACTGTTGAAATCTACTTGGTTATAATATGCCCAAGATGTCACCAGCAGTGGTCACGATTTTCATAAAACTCGCATGCAAACCGTATCACGAAGTCCCATGTCTGCAATGTAATTTGTACGTTAATTGCGGGTCTTCACGGACGATGGCGATTCCTTCCAATATGCAAGGCACGTAGGGGCTTGTGGCGAATGTTAAACTCAGTGGAATGAGTTAAAATTCTCAGTACAAGTCACCAAGTGAAATCGTGAGGAAACTGTTTTATTATGTACCATCGGTAGCCCGCGGTGCCGACACCAAACATTTTTGAATATCTCCTTAGAGGTAATATCGATATGAATACTGCATGCTTTATCTATGTTATTGTTTTTTCGTTTCTTTTTTGTCGCAAATTCCCATAGAGGTATAGATTCCTTTCTATCATAATGGACAATATATGGTGGTGCGGGTTCAAGACCTGTCCGAGCCCAAAAGTTTTTCGATTTAATTTCTCTTTGTGTGTTTCCCCAAGTACATGTGAATGCTTTAAAAACAAACAATTGTTACAAGACAATTGTAATTGTTACAATTGTAAGCAATATTTATCCCTTGTCACCATCAGCAGGCTCTGCGTGACAACCGCGCCGTGCGCAGCGCTAATTATATCTAGGATTTCGACCAATACTCGTAGTTAAGTATATAGTGGTACACCAATGATTATATACCTATATCCATGTCGCGGCGTCCCTTGTTCCAAACAAACGAAGCATCGTCATACAAATATAAAAATAAAAAAGACAAGTGCGAGTCAGACTTGCTCACCGGCCTTTTATGGCCAGACAGACAAACGGAGTAACCCTAAAAATGTCTACATGAACCACCTTTGCTACGCCTCGTAGCACTGAGCTACATACGTAGTGCTCTCGTAGCACCGTTACGATTGCCTTTATTACTAGGTACTAGTGCGAGACATTGACTGACATTGTAAACAGCGTACGCTTACTTAGTACTACTTAATTTAGATTTTTACGTATACGTACAGAATGTCACTAACAGTGACATTGTAACGAAAAATTGAGGGATGATTCTGAGTTGATATAAAGTAAAATTTTCCGACGCAATATTATAGAACTGAATATAATTAAAAAACAAATTATCATGAATTTCCGACAGGTTCTTTTTTTGACGTGACTTATTGTAGATTTGCGCAGATGGCATTGACTACTTGGCCGGACAAATGGGGAGCGCTGAAGGCTCTCACCCGATACAACGTTTAAGACAACAGGCCTGAGGGTGCCCAGTTGGGCGCGATCCTCGGCTCAGGGAGTCGTCTGAGAGGAAAAATATTTGAAAGAATTAATCAACCCTAGTGGATCGATAGCGATAAGTGCTGACTGAGGTTTTCCTCAAATCGTCGAGCACGGCGGCGGGGTCGGTATCGGGGCCCTGAAGTGTTTGGTGTCGCGAGCTGATTGGCTGCCTCTATGGCTAGAATTTCCGACAGGAGACACTAGATATTAACTCAGAATCATTGTCTGAATCATCCACCGCAATATTTATTACGGTGTCACTAACACACCTAAGTACCTGTATGGCTAATGGTAAATACTTGTACGGGGCGTAAGTGACATCGTAACAAATATTGAGGAGGATGATTCAGGTAATTATTCTGAGTTAATTTCAAGTGTAATTTCCATCGTAAATGAATAGAATTGAAAGTAATTTAAAAAAACATGAATTTTGCGACGGAAAATTCCACTTGATATCAACTTAGAATCATGGTCTGAATCATTACCCTCAGTATTGGTTACGATGTTACTAACATCCCGTATAGATAATTAGACTGACGCGTATAATCCATAATGGGGTGGATAATAAGTAATAAGAAGACAACATCCCCTTTTGATAAGACCTTATTAATACAGTCCTATTTCTGTGTATGGATCTCTAAAAATTGCAATATAATGGAATTTCAATATAAAATCCCGTGTATTAGATAATGGAGCAAATAAGCATTTGAAAGGTTTCCTCGCCACGTTTTTGGTATTATCCGAAATTACATGTAAGCTCACGAGTAGGGTTATTGGGAACAGGAAAATTGAGTTTAAAACGGTGAAATATCGAGATCACGTGGATATTATTAATGAGTAACATCATGTATCCGTTTTAAAACCTTGTCGCATTAACATAATTTGACATGTAGTGAAACTTGCAGTTCAATTTGTCAAAAAGTTAAGTGAGGAAATTTTGTCAATTCATCTTGAGTTGTTATTTTTCGTAAAATTACCTACAAATGCCCAGAAAAAAATGTGATCAACAAAGAATAATTCTATTCATTAACGTTTAAAAATTCAACCCTGTGATGAAAGAGAATTACTGAATCACTGACTGACTGACCAAATCTTGTTTAATGGCTCAAATTAGCTTCAAAACGTTTTTTCGATTCTGCTCCGCACCACCTAAATCCCCTGGTAGTTAAACCTTCCGAATACTTCCCGCTTAGGGACGGTACTGAAAAGTATCGGCGTCCGAAGGACGTAATATACGATTCCGACGACCCGATGACTCTAGCCATAGAGGCAGCCAATCAGCTCGCGACACTAAACACTTCAGGGCCCCGATACCGACCCCGCCGCCGTGGTCGTCGATTTGAGGAAAACCTCAGTAAGCACTTATCGCTATCGATCCACTAGGGTTGATTAATTCTTTCAAATATTTTTCCTCTCAGACGACTCCCTGAGCCGAGGTTCGCGCCCAACTGGGCACCCTCAGGCCTGTTGTCTTAAACGTTGTATTGGGTGCGAGCCTTCAGCGCTCCCGGCCAAGTAGTTATGCCATCTGCGGTTAATCTACAATAGGTCACGTCAAAAATAAAAAAAAAACTGTCCAAATCACTGCAACTAGAAAATTAAGCACTTGTAAATTCCCTTTTTGGCGATTCAACTCTTAAGAGAGTCGTTCGATTAAACGGCTAGACATATTCACATGACAATTAAAGTATTTCATTCAACCCTCGCCGCCAAAAATGGTTAGGTTAGGACATTACAGGCTGATCACCTGACTGTCCGAAAGTAAGATGATCCGTGCTTAGGAGGGCACGTTAAGCCGTTGGTCCCGATTACTATCTACTGATGTAAGTGAGTAATCGTTACGTGAGCCATGTCAGGAGCCTTTGCGGCTCAATCATAACCCTGACAGCAGGGTTGATGAGGCTGGTATTCCACCTCACAACCCACACGAAAGAAGAAGATTCAACCCATTAAACAATAACAAGGAATTCACTTACCAGGCGTTAATTGCCGCCAGTAATCACCTGGTATATCTGGATAGACTCGTTTATAACCGCCCATATCCGCTTGGCACTTGGTTAACTGTTATTGCTTTCCCGGACTCTTTATTGCGAAGCTGTATTGTTTATGTCCTGTGAAAGTGTTAAGTTTTTGTTATTGAAAAACTTAATTGCTTCTTGTGAGAGTAATGGTTGGATATTTAATAGTGTTTGTGAGATAATACGGTTTAGGAACTTGATATCAACTGAGAATCATGGTCGAAATCACAATGGATGATTATTGTGATTTTGACCATCATTTCGAGCATCAGTATTCGTTACGGTGTCAATAATACCCATACCTACTAATACGGCTACCAGGACGTACTTGTACGGTGGATGTAAATGCCATCGTAAGGAATTATTCAGTTCATTATTCTGAGTTAATATCAAGTGGAATCTTCCATTGCAAAAGTTTTGAATTGAAAGAATAAGAATAAAAAAAACATGAATTTTGCGATGGAGAATGCCACTTGATATTAACTCAGAATCATGGTCTGAATCACTTCCCTCAGTAATCGGTACGCTGTTACTAACATCCTGTATAGCTTCGTGTGTATGAGGTTATTAATTATAGATTTTGTTAATTTACCTGCCGCGGATATGGACTTGAAATTAAGTATATACGTATCATAAACTCACGCCTATTTAACACCAGGGTAAGCAGAGACAATGGAACTAAGATTATGACTATGGAATTAATGATTAAGCATTTTATTCGAAACATAAACACAAAAAAGCTAGAAGGACAACCTAAAAAGTAAAAGTGGGTAAACACGGCCTGATCACTAAAAGCGATCCCTTTCAGATAACCTTCGAGTAAGATCAACAAACTGGACTAGATAGACTAATTTACTGAAATATACTATCTATTAATAATATAAATATACCGTACCGATATTCATTCTTTTCCTAAAATGTTATAATAAAAATAATGATACCCATATCATACTTAATACAAAGAAATATAAAATAAAATAAAATTTAAATAAAAACAATAAAATAGAGTTATAAATACATAAATGAATAAAGAAAAGTTTATACATCGATAAACTCGAAAGGGGGAAAATAAGCAACGTCACGATACAATTACTCACGTGTTGATGGAAAAAATGTATCTGACGCTTCTAATCTTCACCACAAAGTGGAAACCCTCAGCAGTGTTGCCTTTGAAAAACAAATTTTCAAATTCAACCCCATTCATTGGATAAAATGTTAATGCCTCAGAAAATTGGAAACGTTTGAATGAAAACAGCTATCGCGTCAATTGCTCTTGATTTTTTCAATTCGCCACAAGGACTCCACGAATTGTCTGCGGTGAAAATACTCCTTCACTCGGAAACGTTATGTTTTGGATGAGAAAACAACTCAGAATAACATCGCCGGAGTAAACAGGAGGCGAGAATCGTTTCAAGTGAATAATATTTCATTCGAACCGATCAGTAGGTACATTTAGACGTCGAAGTCGCGCGAATAAAAGAGCGAATACTGAATTTATGAATTCGATGAAGCGTGAACGTAGCCGTGACGCGGCGAGAGGGGCGCGCGCGGGGTGCGGGCGGCGACATGCATATTTGATTCCGTCATAAACTCAATTTACAGCTAATCTCATCTCAGATTGTCGAAGAAATAAAATTTCACACGCCGTTGGCTCACTCGAGAATGTAAATAGGGTAGGCGCGGTGCAGGCGAGCGCGACGCGTCGCGGGGAGGGGAGTGTGTGCACGTCGCCGGCGCGGGAGGGTGTAATAAAATATACGCGACAGCGTTCACGGCTCATTTGGCATGAGGCGGTTGCCCCGGCAAGAAGCCTGGTTGGCAATTTAATATTTTTGCCTTTAATTCCTGACACTAAATTAAAGCGGCCTCGGTTCGTAATCTCGACTTGGCCGTTAAATTTTTGTCCCCCGTGATCAGTATCGAAGAGTGATCGATTTTACGGGCCTACCGGTCTCCAGTTTGGTACGGTTGTAACTTTTTAGTGCTCCTTTTATTACGACAAACGATTTTAATCAAGCGAGTTTTTGTTCGAGGCGAACGCCATTAGCGCCTCAGAGTCGGAATAAAATTTGGACTATAGTCGCATTTGAGACTCGAGAATTTGCTTTTAACTTCGTTTGATGGGTTGCCTCGGCGGAAAGTGACCTTTCCAAACACCTATATAAAAAATTACTCGAGTTTCATTGAATGGGATAAACATTAATAAATCGAGATACACAGCCCTAGGTGCGTTGTATGCGCAAACTTTTTGTGAAATTATTTTCTCGCATTCATTGGTCGGGATCAAAAGGCAACCAAATAGCGGAGTGGGTCTCATTGCCAAAAGGAACTCTTGGAAGTGGAATCTCGAGGAAATCACTCGTAAAACTCTCATTCGGGGCTAACTACCCTCTAAAGCGTTGTGAGAAGAAAGTTTGGCGAGACGCCGGCGACCGAATGCCCCCGGGATGACTCTAAACTAGCACTTTTTATTGAAATTGTGGTGTTTCCCACACAAGCCAAAAATAGGTATTTGTTAAGAAGTTTCCGAATGCCCCAACTTTAAACAAGTAGTTACTGGCCCGGCCTTAAAATGTTTCGTTGTGTGAAACAAAGTAAGTTTAGCTAGGAAATTTTTGTCCAACGAATTTTGTATTTAAAATTCGGGTAAAATAAAACTACTTCACCTTTGCAATGTGTATTTTCTGTTATGTTTACATCGCCTGTCACTTATGTATAATTTCCTTTCATGCCATTTAAATAAGCTAGTTGCAACTTGGCTTCGGATTACTTGTGGCTCACACCACTACATTAGGAATTACAGGATGAGTTTATATTATGTAGGTATTATTTGTGTCTTTTAAACATGATTGCAACTTTATTCTGCTGTGGTAGACCCAAAGTAGAATAAAGGTCAAATTGAAGCAATTTATAATCTCATCATCATCAGCCCATTAACGTCCCCACTGCTGGGGCAAAGGCCTTCCCTATGGATGGATAGTGAGATCGGGCCTTAAACCATCACGCGAGCCCAGTGCGGATTAATGGTTATTTAAGACTGCTAACGCAGCCGGGACCAACGGCTTAACGTGCCTTCCGAAGCACAGAGGAGCTCGAGATGAAAAATTTTTTTTTTGTGGTCACCCATCCTATGACCGGCCATTCCGAAAGTTGCTTAACTTCAACAATCGCAGACCGAGCGCGTTAACCGCTGCGCTACCGAGCTCCTCAAAAAATTTATCTAAAAAATAATATTGCTATTTGACATTTGCGCTTAATATAAAAGTAAGTGCGCAATGCCAACAAATGTTAAAAGGCAATATTGCATTTAAAATGAATTGTTTCAATGTGGGACTTAACCCCTCTGGTCTGTGTTCTAAATTTAAACTAAGCCAGATCATCCCACATTGTTTGGGCCCAAACACATGCCGACGCATCAGACCCGGTAATAGAATTTTAAGCTGCACTATTCCACCAAACTCTCCACACACCGCAACTATGTAAATTAAGCAGGAACTTTCGAAATTTCAGGCGTTGAGAGAAGAAAATTCAAAAGAATCGCTTTCCAACTCGAATTCTTTCCAAGTTGAAACTTTCATAAGAAAAGTTTGTGTTTTCGAGCGCAGTACGATCGACAGTTGAAAGAGCTGTCGTATCCGCTCTTTTCGTGGCTTCAAAGTGACTCTACGTATATAGCTATTTTAGATGTAGAATTTTTAAAACTAGTTTTGTTTTAAGATCGGTTGGCGCATTGGGACCTCTTCCGGTTTCGGCTGGGATATGGAGGCGGGAGATATTGATTGTATTTATCCACTTCGCTATTTAGTTAGGGTTGATTGCGTTTTTCATTCCATTAATACTGGTGCATATACTTGTGAAACAAAGAAATTTTGAGCGGCTGCTAATAAACGCGGACAGTTACTTAAACGATAAAAAGGCAAACACTTAAAACAAAAAATAATAAAACAAAATAAGAGCATTATTGGTATACTAGAACTTGCTTTAGATACAACAGAATTATGATGGAAAATTCCGACGGCAACTAAGTCGAAAAACACGAGTATATTGTCAACAATATTGTTGCTTGGAAAGATAGGCGGTTTCAAAACCCCCTATCATTCCAAGCCACCTATTAAAAGCAGTCCAGTACCACTGACCAAACGCAACAATGTAATACTTCAAGTCTGCAATAGCGATTCACGACGAGTCACAAGTAAAACCACGATGTATACACATTTAGGTACCAGGCAAGAATAAACTTGGGACCACGTCACCGCGCTAGCATTCCAGTCTCGAAATAAACCTACTATGTACGTAACACCGTCTAAACTAAACATCTTGGGCATCCTAGCTATTTGCCGTGTCACGTGGAAGGTGAATTTAGACAACTTGACATAGTAAGTCGGGTGTGCAAAGGCTAGATTGTAATCTGAAGAAGTATTGTCAATTCTGATAGAGATCAGTTTGTAGTGAAACAGAATGCATTCTGTCGTTGATATTAAACGAGTCTGCCCCTATTCAGCGCTCATCGTTATCGACCCACAAGGGTCGACGAAATCTTTTAAATATTATCCTTTCGAAACGACGCCCTGAGCCGAGGTTCGCGCCCAACTGGGCACCCTCAGGCCCTCAGCGCCCCATGTGTCCGGCCAAGTAGTTAATGTCATTTGCGGCACATCTACAATAAGTCATATCAAAAAAAGTAAATGAAATACTTACCTATTTATTTGTTTTCAATTCTACACTTTTGCGATAAAAAAATCCACTCAGTATTTGTTAAGATGTCGCTTACACCCCATAGTACATACGTATGGGTGTTAGTGTAAACGTGACGAATACTAAAGGGAATGATTCAGATCATGATTCTTCCTGTCGAAAAAATGAAGATAATTTTAGTATTTTCAGTTTTAATTCCACTTGTTGATATCAAATTTTCCGTTGCAAAAGTATAATCATAGTCTGAATCATCCTTCAAATGTCTCTAATAGCCTGTGTGTATTTTTGCCCGTATTTGGATACTGACAATACCGCTGAACCAACATTTGCTTATTTATTTCCACAGGCGTTTTATATCAGTGCTATTACACCGTGAAAAGGAATGCGATAGGAATCGATCTCAGTTAGTAAACTCTAGTCTACCACTAGTGGTGCGGTTACCCGACGCGATTGAAAAATGCAGGAAAGTTCCAGATTGATAAAGTTGAAGGTAAACTTTAGGTGCGGAATGACGCTTTTTGTCGCTGATTCTGTTTTACAGCGGCGTAATGTTTATCATACAAACTACTTTAGCACTTTTAAATTAAACTTGTAAGATAAATAATTTTGCATACGCTTAGTAAAAAAGGGTTATTTTAAGTTTAGTGATTGTTTAGAAGATATGAATGGGAACTGATACCTGCGCAGACAAATTACTGAGTTGTAAAATCAAATTAAATGAAAGAAGAAAGAAAAAAAGAAAGTATTTATTATTAATTAAATATAAATCAAATTAAAACAATGTATTTGCGAGAACATATAACAACAACACAACACAATAACAATATTTTATGTTTTTTTTTTTTTAAAGAACGTCTATGGCTCTGTGCCGAGGTTTTAGCTTTTTTCCCCGGCTATACAGGCGAAAAGCTGCAGTAGTTTCAGGCGGATAAGACGTTCGTTGTGTAAAATAATAATATATGATGATTCAAAGTGTAACTATGTTGCCTAAGGACCAATCTAATTTTAATACCTAATGTATTTTTAATATGATTTAAGTACAATAAAGAGTTTTTGTATCGTAAGGATATTTTTTAATTCAAATTTTGAACATACTTAAAGTCACGCCTGCGTCCTATCGGGGCAAGCAGAGACTAGCATTCCATTTGCTTCGATCCTGACACAATTCTGTTGCTTTCTCCACATTCATCGATCGTTTTATACACACGCCGTTTTAGAGTACGCCGTACGAAACCTTTTCTAAGGGCATCTCCAATTTAGTCGAATTACGTCTACGGGGGCTGGTGTCTTGGCGGTTGCGTAACCGACAAACAAGACACCAAGTGAAGTAGCGTTTAGGTATGCAACTACATACACACAGTATGCTCAGTGGCTATACACAGAGTCCTAGTGAGATAGGACCATAACATTCAAAAATCAATCCCAAACTGTACACTAGAACCATACTCCGTCCTACTCAAATTACAAGCCGCAGTCATAATAGCCAACACAGCAATAGCGGGATTAAAACGATTTCACTACTGAAATCAAACTGGACCTAATTTTGGATTTAAAAGCGAGTTTCGGAGCTAGAATAATCCGTTTGAGTAAAACGTCGCATCGTGGATCTGAATTCACGTATCAAATTGACCACATAATCCTCTGGCCGAAAGCCCGAGTACTCGGGATAGGTAGATGCATTTGCTGAGGGTGATGTTGACTAACGGGATTGAAACGATAATATTTATCTACTTACTAGAAAGTGTCATGCAATAATAAAATTATTAGAAGTGTATGTGAGAAATGGCTCTGCTTATTATATGCATTGGTGTAACGTGATAGAGTAATATCATAATGTATAACAAACTCCGTAACAAACACAACTCCGTCTCCTGATCTCAACTTATACATCACTATGCCAATGAATGTCACAACACTGGCTTGTATACTTCCACAGATTTAACTCGCACGGCGCATTGAAGCTTTTGTAAAACTTTTTCTATATAATTACTAATTTTGCTGGTTATTTTAAGAAGTATTGTTAAGTTATTTAACTTAACATTAGTTGTCTTTATTTAAAATGATTGATAGTTTAGTAATATTAAATGGGAATTATGTCCCAAACTTAAGCATAATAGCCTTATTTCTATCATCGATCAGTGGAAATACTGATGAATGTTGAAATTATGTCAGGATAGTTATATTCGCTGCAATATTTACATAGTAATTATAAAATTTATTAGGTACAACCCTTCCCTTCCTGCCCTTCTTCTTTTTGTACCCTTCTCAAAAGCAAATAAATGATTAGGAATATAAAATATCACGTACTTCGTCGACTGTTGCTTCAAGGCATATTCACAGTACACCGTGTGCAAAATCCATGTAGTCACTCTCTGTGAACGCTTTGTTTCTCGTTATATTACTCTTTATAGAAATCCACACATTTTTGTTAATATAATTGCAACTCAAAATCGTTCCTCAGAATAATCCCATCAAAATAGCGAGCGGGTGTGGCCCCGGCCGGTTTACCGAGCCAAATAACGTCCGCGAGCCGATGAAACTCCGCAAATACCTGATGTAAACCACTGCACTCACTCCCAAAGTCCAACGTAACTTTAAATTCTATTTCCTCATACGTACTTACGTTTTAAGCCTTTGTTTAAGATGCGATTTTCTTTTAAAGATTTTTTTAAATTTTTGACATGGTAACGCACATAGCCTTGTAACGCCGAGATATCCAGACACAATAGTTAAAACAACGGGGTTTGAATTTAAAAAGAATATTCGGTCTTATGACTTCAAACATGTTACTATCTGACGTTTATCCTGCCCATCAAGTTTCATATTAATTTATACCTATATTGACGGAGAGAATTGCTGTACTTTAGTTTACAATAAACAGCATTTCCATTGTCGATTCCCGCTACGGTGAGTCGCTTTATAACGAGAGTCTTGACGTCGCGTTTCTCTGCGGCCATCATAACGTACCGTTAGTTTTGGAAAGTAGCTCAAAATTAAGATTAAACACAAAAATATTAACAACTTTATAATTTACTTGTTAACGGGTAGATATTAACATTGTAACAAGTTAGATAATGGCCCCGATTCCTGCAGACGCAACCTAGTTTTATTTTATGCTATACCTGTCATTTTCTTATGCGCCAAAGAGGAAAGGGACTGATATTGACAACTGTTAATTTTTAAAATAAATGAATAACCCAGGCGAATAGAATAAACATTTCGCTCATATGCAACCCGTTTGACGTGTGCGGTCAAATTAATTCTGTCGGGTTATTGGCCAACATAAAATTTTGATAGGGTTCTTTTTTTCTGCCTAAAATTGACGTGTGTTCCATAGATATGCCTGTCGACTACCCGTCCCTTTCCTTTTTGGCAGATAAGAAAACGACAGGTATAACTTGAAATAAAATTAGATAATGTGCACAAGAATTAGCACCAATATTATGTAACGTAGCCAATTTTGGCTGGCTTGCAATAATGACAATAGGAAGCTACAATCCCGACTCAAATCCAGACAATTTCACCGTTATGTAAATACTAGCGTAAAACCGAACGCAACCAAAATCAATCTAAATTCGAAACAAGCAGACAGTGAAATAACAATACGATTGCCGTTGAAAATTGGTGTTCATCTACCGAATCGCACAATTTAACACCCCACACGCCTCTACGTACATTCGACGCGATTGCCCATTACGAAGCGTCGATATAAGAAATTTCAATAAAACTCGATAGAGGGGATCCAACTTGTTACCATTGATGTATTTGCACTGGAACTTGCGAAGAAACTTCAGTGTTTGAGGATTTTTCTTGAGCCAACAATAGAGGTTACAAGTATAGTCAGTGGTACTTTAGGCGCTACTAGTATAGTCAGTGATATAATCGAGGCTACAAGTATAGTCAGTGATAAAATTGATGCTACAAGTATAGTTAGTGGTACAATAGAGGCTACAAGTATATTCAGTGACAAAATTGAGGCTACTAGTTTAGGCAATGATACAATAGAGGCTACAAGTATAGACAGTGGAACAATAGAAGCTAGAAGTACAGTCAGTGAGACAATAAAAGTTATACACTCTCTCCTCGCCATATTTAAGTTCCATGTAATAGAGGGTATGTGTATTGCCATAAACCGAGCACAAATCCTGAAAATCATGTGATATCAATTATCTATAATCCAAATATGAATTCAAACTCTTAAAGTCGAATTCAGTGATTAAGAGGCCGAGTCGGGATTCAAACCCGTGACACTACGATGTAAGTCACGAACAGAGTTATCACGGATTCTAAAGAAAAATCATAAATATCATATTCAAGATTTATATTCCTTGTTTAACCCTTTCACGGACAGAGATCATGGATCATAGATGGTTCATAATAGGTAATTATGACACCTTGGAATTGGAACGTCATTACACGTTCTGTCCTTGAAAGTGTTAACTTATAATACATGGCATGTTGATGTACTTATATTATAAAATAAGCTAATTATGTTCCTTCTAACAGTCTCTTCCATAACCTGATGCTCCGTAAAAGAACCTAATCTCGCGTTCATTTCACTAGCGCCCTCAACGCCCATAACTTACTTTTTAAGGAGGGGCCTTAAAGTTATTGCAAATAACCAGGCAAGATACGTCCAATCAGAAGTTATTCTAGCAGAAATTTTGACGAAGTAATCTGATTATATCAGATCTACAGCCATTTGACTATGTCTTCTTCAAACAAAATAAATGCCAACCGCTTTCAGTTTATAATCAAGTGCTTTTTGGTTGATAATCGGATGGTTTTGGATTGATTATTGATAATGATAATATTAAGTATTTATCAATCGATTTTTTATTTATTATGTTATTCATTTTTACAAAAGTTATATATTTTTTTTTAAATATTAGGTAACATTTAGACAAGCAAGCTAGGTACCTATGCTAAGAAGAAATCAAATCTGGTTTATTAAAGAGAATCGATTTGACGGTTTGAATGCTGGTACCAAACATGTCAAAGCGGTTAAAACCATTAAGTTTGTTGATTTTCCTTGCCGAGCTTAGCAAAATACTTTTATTTATATAGTTTGTGCAATGATTACCAATTGTGAATCGCTTGGCTATTCAGTTTGGTCTTGAAAAAAAAAAGTACTACTGTACCTTGGGAGTTGGTTGTGTAACAATAGTTCTTATAATATAATATTGGTGCTGATTCCAGTAGAGACCATTTAATTTTATTTTAAGTTATACCTGTCATTTTCTTATTCGCTGAAAAGAAAAGGGCTGGATGATTGACAACGTTAATTTTAAAATGAATGAATAACCCGGCCGAATAAAATAGGCATCACGCTCATATGGAACCCGTTTGACGTGTGCTGTCAACGTCGTCGGGGCCTTTCACGGGGTTCGTGAAAATGTATAAATTATACATCTAAAGAAAGTAAATGATAATACGTAGATAAAGTACAGTATATTTATTTAGGTTTTCGGTTGTTAGTTATAACATTGTTAGGCACTTTAAGCTTTTGGTCCCGGCTACTACTTACTGACGTAAGTAAGTAGTCGTTACATGAGCCATGTCAGGGGACTTTGGTGGCTCAATAATAAGCCTAACATAAAGGTTGATGAGGTTGGATATCCACATCACAACCCACACGATAGAAAAATATTACTTTTCATCACCCCCTAGCATTATCCCGTTTCTCACAGGGTCCGCTTACCTAACCTGAAGATTTGACAGGATCGTTTTTTTCAGAAGCAACTGCCTGTCTGACCTTTCAACTCGCGAATGGAAAACCAGCCCCATACATTTTTTTTTGGCGTGACTTATTGAAGATTTGCCGCATCATCATCATCATCATCAGCCGTACGACGCCCACTGCTGGGCATAGGCCTCCCCCAAGGATCTCCACGACGATCGGTTCTGCGCTGCCTGCATCCAGCGGCTTCCCGCGACCTTCACCAGATCGTCGGTCCACGGTGTAGCGGGCCTACCCACTGAGCGTCTTCCGACACGTGGTCGCCACTCCAGAACCCTTCCGCCCCAGCGGCCATCGGTTCTCCTCGTTATGTGTCCTGCCCACTGCCACTTCAGCTTTGCAGTTCTCCGATCTATGTCGGTGACTTTAGTTCGATCGAGCAGGGAAATACCGAGCATAGCTCTCTCCATTGCCCGCTGAGCGACACCGAGCTCAAGATTCGCCGCAGATGGCATTAACTACTTGGCCGGACAAATGGGGAGCACTGAAGGCTCTCATCAGGTACAACGTTTAAGACAACAGGCTTGAGGGTGCCCAGTTGGCCGCGAACCTCGGCTCAGGGCGTCGTAGGTCTCATACCTCAGAAAATGCATGTTTTTTTGTTTTGTAAGAATATTACTTGTAATTATAATAATTTTGTAGAACATTCTATAAAGACGCGCAATACAAATGTAAAATCTTTTCCACAAAATAATCCTTCCGCTCCGCATTCGATGCTTCTCGTTTGACTAAAAATCCGATAAAAATCTAAATGACCACTGAACCCGAATTCAAATTCATTTGAGTGCCCCATTTTACATATACAAAACGTTGCATTGTCCTACAAACACAAATAAAACTGGCTCTTCCCATGTTATGTGTGCCTAAAAACATAATTCGATGCCCCCTGACCATAACTCATGGCCATAAAAAGAACCAATAGGACGAAAAAATAATTCTTTCGCTGCATGCGTTAACTTTGACCAATATTTATGGCATAGCACAGGCTATTTTCTCCCATTGTTAAACTCAGATTTGGCAATCCGTGAAATATACGGCGTTTCAGTGAAAATAGAAAAGAAATGATACAATATGTATTCCGTAGTATGTTATGACTTAAGGACCATATCACACTGAGACACATGGTGGCGCCAACACAGTTGCGACACGACAGTTTTAATCTTCTCTTCTATCGTGTGGGTTGTGAGGTGGAGTACCAACCTCATCACCCATGGTGTCAGGGTTACTATTGAGCCGTCAAAGGCCTCTGACATGGCTCATGGTAACGACTACTTATTTACATCAGTAAGTAGTAACTGGGACCAACGGCTTAACGTGCCTTCCGAAGCACAGATCATCTTATTTTCGGACAATCTGGTGATCAGCCACTAATGTTCTAACGAAACTAGGGACCACAAAGTAATTTATGTGATATGTCCCCACCGGGAATCGAACCCGAGACCTCCGGATCGTAAGCCCAATGCTCAACCACTGGACCACGGAGGTTGACAGTTTTAATGGTTTTTATAGTGACAAGTAATAGTAATTAAATACATAAGTCAGAAATTCGCTTAATTTTCAATAATAAAATTTACGTCTTTAAAATGTTGGAGATATTAATTTAATGGTAACACAGTGGTAGCACTTACGTCATCAAACGGCTAGCAATGGCGGCTTTTCATTGGATTGAATATACCTGGTTTTGTTATACCATCCCCATAATATAGTAATATAAAGTCGCTTTAAAGTGAAAAAAACCTAGTAACCTTATTTTCTGATGTGATTTTTTTCAATAATACCTGGCAGTTAATAAGCTATTTTCAATATCTAGGATAATAACAAAACTATAGAAAGCATCCCCCTACTTTGTGATTTAGATCAGGGTAATTTTATATCCAGCCACTAGTAACAACTTTGACTGCATAGCTTTAAATGTATGCATACTCGCTCACAACGTACGCTTTGTAAAAAGTCTAGCTTCTTTATGCAAAAGGAACGGAACACTAGACTTACTGTTTGTTGACTCAATTGCATGTCTCACAACAACAACTGTTGAGTATAGTTATACTCAACCATTGCAAGCACGACTTTCTACAATACCACAGAAAAAAAATCATATCCTACTCTTTGTGGAATACTATAAGCATTTGTAGACTTTTCTGCTGTATGAACTTTTTCATTCTGTATCGGTCTCGTTTATGAATACCGCCGCGCGGCGCGACTCGCGGTGAATTCAAACATATGGCGGTATATAGAAGCGATCACGCAGAAGCAGTATTATACGCGTTTTATAGTAATGAGGCGTAAACGCACCCCGGATACTTCATACTAAAGTCTGGGGGTTACTGTTCTATACGCAGTAATATTATTTATTCTATGACGTAGGGCTACCTTTGATATTAGCGTCAAATTGACGGGACCAATAGTTTATTATCTGAGATATAGTACTCATTCACTACTATTTGGTACCTAAACTAAAAAAATCTAGTACCTTTCTCATTTAAAAGATATACACAATAAACTATGGTCCCGCCATCTTTGAAATTCCATATTATCTGAGATATAGTACTCATTCACTACTATTTGTTACCTGAACCAAAAAATCTAGTACCTTTCTCATTCAAAAGATGTATACACGTTAAACTGTAGTCTCGCCATGTTGACGTCAAGATGGTATTTTTGAGGTACCAAGGAGTACTAGACAAATATTAAATATACATGCGTGAATATTTCATCACCAGCCCATTAACGTCCCCACTGCTGGGGCACGGGCCTTCCGTATGGATGGATAGGGAGATCGGGCCTTAAACCACCACGCGGGCCCAGTGCGGATTGATGGTTATTAACGACTGCTAATGCAGCCGGGACCAACGGCTTAACGTGCCTTCCGAAGCACGGAGGAGCTCGAGATGAAAACTTTTTTTTTTGTGATCACCCATCCTATGACCGGCCTTTGCGAAAGTTGCTTAACTTCAACAATCGCAGACCGAGCGTGTTAACCGCGGCGCCACCGAGCTCCTAAACAAATTATTAACACACAATTTTTTTTTGCGAATGTCAAAACCGTTATAATGGCGGGGATAGTTCCATGTTTATATCTCTGGTATTCCCTTATGGCACAATCTGGTGACAGTTTTAGAAAGTACTGGAGGTATTAAATATGTATGTGGCAATTATCTAGCTTCGGTTCGTCATTTTGTCTGGTCCCGCCAGACAAAATGGGGAACCATCATCTTGGCGTCAAGATAGCGGGCCCACCGTTTAACGCGTATAATAATAATATGTTTTAAATGAGAAAGGTACTATTTTTTTTAGCTTAGGTACCAAATAGCACTGAATAAGTACTATATCTAACAATATGGAATTCCAACTCCCGATATCGACCCCGCCGGCGTGGTCGACGATTTCCCTCATTCAGCGCTTATCGCTATCGACCCACTACGGTCGATTAATTCTTTCAAATATTTTTCCTCTCAGACGACGCCCTGAGCCGAGGTTCGCGCCCAACTGGGCACCCTCAGGCCTGTTGTCTTAAACGTTGTACCGGGTGAGAGCCTTCATCGCTCCCCATTTGTCCGTCCGAGTAGTTAATGCTATCTGCGGCAAATCTACAATAAGTCACGTCAAAAAAAAAGGAATTCCAACATTAAGCTTTGGTCCCGCCATTTTGACGCTAATCTTTTGATCTTTTAAGCAGATCCTGATCAGACAAAATAACAATTCGACGAAATAAAGAAAATCCTTCAAAACACTCAGTTTTAAGATTAAGGTTCCCGGATTAAAGTCAATACCCTTTCTGCCTGTATTCTATTGGGAAGTTATCATAAAAGATCTTTATCGCGCTTGACGATGCGACCTTTTGCGAATAATCGCACAGCTTTAGGTAACTTTGTGACATTCTCATCTTAATATTACAGTGGCGGTGATGTATTCCGTTAGAGCGAGAAGGAAGACTGTGTGTGTTACTCTAGCACGTTCATCAGCTGAGTTGTGAATGCAAGTAGGTATATCTACTGAAAAAAAAAATATAGAAACTGTTTTTAATTATTCAATCATTTAACATCGTCGCTGTTTGTCGACTTCAGTTTTTTTTAACACTCAGCTTTGGTGCATTAACTAAATACTTGCTCGTGATTGGCTAAAAATATTACATAATCAAAACTTACTCTTTACCACGTGTTATTTTTGACGCGACTTGTTGTAGATTTGTTGCATAATGGCGTTAACTACTTGGCCGGACAAATGGAGAGCTGATAGCTCTCATCAGGATCAAAATAATCCAGTTATCGAATCCAGTAGGACGCGATAATTCAAATCTCCTAATAGCAGTCTTACGGCATCGCCAACCAAAAATGGGTTAACTAAAATATACTTACTATATAATAATATCACAAGCATTATTTCAATCCCAAACTCGTATCCACAAAAAAAATGCTCCATAAAAGTAATGTAGACAAACTAGAGTCACCATCGCGAAAGGATGTGTAAAATAGAGGGGTTCGTGCGAATATATCATAGCCATTTCGTCGCTCAGTCGCAGAGCAGGTCGCGAGTAAGAAATATGTACGCGTCGCTAGATTTATTTATGACTCCGCAATCGCCCAAGAAAATTGTCTTTTTGGACAAAAAATGTACTGAACGCCGACAGGCTTGATGCATGTTCGGCGATCGAATCGAGTAAATTTTATACTGGTATTCTTTTGTTTTTTGTTGAGTAACCTTGCTAATATTATAAAAGCAAAGCTGTTTCTTTATGTCTGTGTGTTACTGGTTATTGTATCTGAACCGATTTAAATCAAATTTGGAATAGAATTTAAATCAGAAATCAGAATCATTTATTCAACGTAATTATCATGGATAAACTTGTTGAAGGTCAATGTAACATTTTTGAATTTACGTCATTTCGCAAGGTGTTATGGCTGAGGAGAAGAAATGACAAGAAACTGCAACAGCAACACATCTTTTAAAAACCAATGAGGATATACATTACAAGTTATTTAATAACTAGAGGAACACATTCAATACCAGACATTTTTATCATTTAGGTAGTCATTAATCTTATAATAAGCTTTTTTACATAAAGTAAGCTTCACGTGAGCTTTAAATTTATTTTCTGACAAATTTAAAATATTATCTGGTATTTTATTGTAAAAACGTATACATAACCCCAAAAAAGATGAATTTAATTTACTTAATCTAGAATTTTGAATAGCAATTTTATGTTTATTTCTTGTATTGTAAGTATGCCTTTCACAGTTTCTCGGAAGGAGAGATAAGTTTTTACGTACATACATAATGTTTTCATATATATATTGACTTGCGACCGTCAGTATATTTATTTCTTTAAACAGCTCCCTCAAAGAGTCCCGACAACGCAGCTTATAAATAGCGCGAACTGCTCTTTTTTGAATGATGAAAATAGTTTCTACATCAGCGGCTCGACCCCACAGCAAAATACCGTAAGACATTATGCTGTGGAAGTAGCTGAAGTAGACAAGTCTAGCAGTGGGTACATCTGTGAGTTGTCGGATCCTTCTGACGGCATATGCTGCTGAACTTAGCTTGCCCGCTAGTGATACAATATGTGGGCCCCATTGAAGTTTTGAATCTACAGTAATTCCTAAGAAAACTGTGTGTTCAACAAAATCTAGTTTCTCGTCGTTAATTTTAATGTTATTATTTACTTTCTTTACGTTTGGTAGAACAAATTTAATACACTTCGTTTTCTTAGCATTTAGAACTAGGTTATTTACTGTAAACCAACTTAGAACCTGCGACACAGCGCTGTTTGCTTCGTCAAATTCCTCTAACTTTCTGTCGATTTTAAATATAAGAGAAGTGTCATCCGCGACCAGCACAATGTCAGCTTGGTTCTGTACTACATAAGGTAAATCATTTATGTACACTAAAAAAAGAAACGGACCCAAAATGGATCCTTGAGGAACTCCCATTTGAACATGAGAGCCCGAAGAAGTTGTACTATTGATTTGTACCTTTTGTATCCTACCACCTAGATATGAATTTAACAAACTGAGAGCTCCATTATTTAGTCCATAGTGCCTCAATTTCAAAAGCAAGGTCTCGTGATCCACGCAGTCGAACGCCTTAGACAAGTCACAGAATACTCCTACGGCATTCTGCGACTTCTCCCAAGCATCGAAAATGTGTCGAACAAATGTCACACTCGCGTCTGTTGTAGACCGACCCTTAGTAAAACCAAACTGCCGGCTGTGGAGTAAGTTATTTAAATTAAAATGACATAGCAGTTGGTCGAGAATAATTTTCTCGAAAATTTTACTAAGTACTGGTAGAATAGAAACCGGTCTATAATTCGTGGGGTCTGATTTTGTGCCCGATTTAAAAAGAGGTATAACTTTACTGATCTTCATTAAATTTGGAAAAGTGCCATTTTCAACACTCATATTAAAAATGTAAGCTAGATATGGTGCTAAGATATCAATAACAGAGCTCATCAATTTGACAGACAATCCCCATAAATCTTTCGAGGTTTTAAGTTTCAGCTGTTTGAATACTTTAACAATACTACTCGGATCAACGCGTTTAAAATCAAATAATTCAGTGCAAGCAGTAACATTACTTTTTAATAATATATCAGCTTGAACAGGAGAGGACCTGAGAGATTCTGTAGTTTTTACAGGGATGTTCGTGAAGAATTTATCAAAAACTTCAGCTACATCTTTATCTTGTTTTACTAACCCAGTGCCCGATTCTATATTGTATTCTAATTCACGCGGTTTAGAAGCCTTTGTTTCACTATTTATTACTTGCCAAACTGCCTTTATTTTATTATCCGCGGTCTTTATTTTACTACTAATATGCATCTGTTTGGCTGTATAACACACTCTTCGAAATATTTTAGAATAATTTTTGACGTAGCTTTTGAAACTATCAGCGTGTGTATACGTTTTTTCCTCATATAAAGAATAAAGAGTATTTCTACTTTTGCGAATGCCTACGGTAGCCCAGTCACTGAACTTGAATGATTGACTGTTGGTAACTACCTTTTGAGGAAAATTATTTTCAAATTCTTTATGGATAATAGTGAAGAAATCCCTGTAAAAATCGTCAGGATTGTCTGTATCAAAGTTTGGACAAGGTAAGTTACTAATAAGACTATTTCGATATTTCTCTATCCGATTATCAGTGATGGGTCGAGTACTAAATTTAATTTTTTGCACATTTTTAAGTACTGGAAAACTAACCAACTGCCCACTGTGATCAGACTTAAAACAGTTAAGGATACTGTTATCTTGGAAATCACAATTGCAAAAAATGTTATAAATAGTTTGAGACCCAAGAAAAGGATAAAGTACACTTTTTATTTTAGAAACCTTCCCTTAATGGCCGATGGATGAAATAGGGGTGATTAAAAGTTCATGCTGTGCAATTATCGAATTCTATGCGAAAGGACTTTTAGGCGGACAGCTAATATACCTATCTAAGTAGCTTCAAATATTCACCATACTAACATTTTGTAAGGACTCATTTGGTTAGGCGTCTATGGTTTTGTGCCAAATACCATTCATTCGTTTGGATATTGAGTTAAACTTGGCACTGTACTAGGTTTAAGTATTAGGGTGAGGGTAATTTGACCGGTTTTAGTACATCCATATTTTTAGTACAAATTCAAATTTCAACGAGGGGTGACTGTTTTTTTTGCCAATTTTTCATTGTCGTGCGGTCCGCGGTGCGGCTCGAAACTGCACGAGCATTCTACTTATGATTGGTGGAACTCTATTTATGAAATAATATAAGCATTAAGCCTTAACCTAAATTCGAGATAGCCCTGTACAGAGAACGCGTAGCTTACATCCCGAGTTCTAATCCAGGTTCGCGGATAAATAATTGATATCAGATGGTATTCGAGCTCAGCGGTGAAGGAAAACATTATGAGGAAACGGAAATTTATTTTCAGAGGTATGTGACCTAACCTGTATTGGGCTGGTTTTCCCTTCGCGCGTTGAAAGGTCAGACAGGCAGTTGCTTCTGTAAAAAACCGGACCTGTAGAATCTTCAGGTTAGTTTAGGTTAGGTTATATTAGGGGATAATGCTAGGGAGATGATGATCAGATGGCATCCAGGATTTGTACCCGGTTGATGGGTATAGCCACGACCTCACTATATGTGATTTATACATGTGCCCACCCCTTCGGGTACTCAGGCGTGATGCTACGTTATGTTAAATCCTAATGCCTTTCATTTGTCGAGGTTGCGCAAATTAGTGAATCTGCACCAACTTTCGGACCCTCAGAAACCTTTTTTGTATTTTGCTAGGAGGCGTTCCTCACCATTCTGTTTTCTCCACGGGCCCCTAAAATGTAGAATTACTATGCAAATGTCATCAGGTTTATATCGATTGTGATGGGTTCCGTGACGGAGCGCAGTTTGCCTGGCTATTTTATTATGTCCCATTCTTGATAAGTATTGGATTTAGAGTCGAGTTACTAGTGAACAGAACTCTTGTTCGTTTTGTTAAGAAAAGCCTGGGTATTGGTACGGATTTAAAGTCAAAGCCAATCGGGGGAGTCTATTTCTGTTCGAGCGAAGCGAGTTCTAAAACAATCAGCTCAATACTCAACAACATTTTTAAAACAAATTATACTTACTGTTTATATCCGGACATTGCAGGCTTGAGTCACCTGATTTACCGAAAAAGTCTAAGATTTCGTGCTTCGGAAGGCACTCTAAGCCATTGGTCCCGAGCTACTAGCCCAAATACCACAGTGGAGCAGCGTGGTGGAGCTCCGAATCCCCTCCAGTTGATTGAGGGGAGGCCTGTGCCCAGCAGTGGGACGTATATAGGTTATTTATGTTATATTATAAACAAGTCTGGATGTAGGATAAGAGAGAAAGACAGAGAATCGCATTGGCCGTCCAGCGAGGTTTGAATAGATTTTGTGTATTGTTTCCTTTATTATTATTTTTTTATTGTTTTTTATTATGCTGTGTTTTTTTTTAGAGTGTTAGGTATACATTTGTGATATTTTGCTGTTAATTTCCCTAAAAAATAAATAAATACATTCATCTGCTTAGGCCTGTCTCAAAAACCATGTCTATGTAGAATGGTTAAAATGACAACACTAAAGCAACTTTTTTTTAAATAATATAGGCGCGTTTGATCACAATCTCATCTGATGGTAAGTGACGATGTGATCTAGGGTGGATCACGCTTACCTATCAAATGGCTTTTCGGCGGGAAACGGGAACGGGACAGTTGCTTTCTTCTTTGGGTAATCTAAATAATTAATACGAAGTGGTGTTTTGTGGTTAATGATCGCATTAAGTTAGTCGGAAGACATTCGCGAGTGTTATTATATTGGAGTATTCAATGAACAAAGTGTATCTGCCTATTTTCGCTTCGTGCCGGGAAGCCGCTTCATAACTCAAAAGTTTATGCGGACTTTTGAGTTAATTCGTTTGGGGTTCGGAGTAGGAGTCTACTCCGAGGGTGGGGGCTTAGGTTTCATCATCATCACCTTTCATCATTTCATTAATCATCAAGAAAAAAAATACGTCAGACATGGCTGTATGGGCATAGTTCCCTTTGCCTTACCCTTCGGGGAAAACCAAAACAAAAAAAAAATTACCTATCAAATGCATATTCAGTCTAGCCTTGAAGGCTTTCGGATTGTAACGAGTTGGTAAAACAGACGACGACAGACAACAATTCATCAATTCATCTTAACTACTCGTATATAAAAGTGCGCAATACCAACAAAACGTCATAAAGCAATATTGTTTTTTAGATGAATCATATCATCAAGTGGCTGCACGTTGTCTTTTGTGTACTTGTAGTTAAAAAATATTTACCAAACAAAGTAAAATTGACACAAGTTAATAGCGGGCCCAGCACTAGGGTTCCCCTGTATCGCAGTAGCCCTAAGCTATGATAAAACATTTATTTTTCATAAAGATTAAGAATATCTTCGACATTTTAGAGGCCATGTACCTGCATATAGCAAAACATTTACGACAAAATAATTTTTACCAACAACACGCGATTTTATAATAAAATAGGCAAAACATTACTGCAGCTCTGCTTTTATTTCATCGCGTGCAAATACTAGCCATTCACATTTTTAACATAATACGAGTTGATTCCTGAAACTGCATTGACTTTTTCATCATTGATGATGTTTACTTCATACAGATCTGGTCTAAAATTAATTTAAACGGAACCAAAACGGCTTAACGTGCCTTCCGAAGCAGGGATCATCTTACGTTCGGACTATCTGGTGATGTCCTATTTAAACTAGAGATCACAAAGTGAATTTTGTTATATGTCCTCATTGAGATTCGAACCCAGCTCATGATTCTGAGTTACTATCAAGTAGAATGTTCCTCCGCAACGCATTTATCGGGAATGTTAGGTTTCGACACGATGCTTTCCTTCACGACTGAACACGTGACAATCATCTATTATCCAAACATGGATTCTAAAACAAACTCGAAAATCATTGGTATAAGGTGTAGGTATTAGCATTGGTGTAAGGTATGAACTTCAAACCTGTGACCTCATAGTGAGTGGAGCATACTCCACCACGCTGCTCCACTGCGGGTTGGTGGAGGTGTTTTTACGGCTAATAGCCGGGACCAACGGCTTAACGTGCCCTTCGAAGCACGGAATCATCTTACTTTTTCGGACAATCAGGTGATTCAAGCCTGAAAAGTCCTTACCAAACAAAGGACAGTCTCACAAATTGATTTCGACAATGTCCCCATCGGGAATCGAACCCGGACCATTCTCAGACGCACAAAATTTAATCCCTGCGTATTGGCAAAACAAAATCGGTCTTCTTCAAATCAAATCAATTATACTTTATTGCACACAACATACAAAACAAATTTACACAAATAAATGACAGATACAGTACAATCTGGCGGCCTTATTGCTAAGAAGCAATTTCTATCAGGCAACCAGTGAAAAGGAAACATTTATTACAATTTCTTCTTCTATCGTGTGGGTTGTTAGTTGGATTACTAACCCCATCAACCTTAAACAACAACAAAATCGGTAAACTCCGGGCATTCGTTTACATTGTGAATTCGCTTATTCCACCAACAAAAGAATAAACAAAAGACATTAAAATGTCAAAGAAAGGACCGAAACATGTAAATAATTGAGTAGGCACGTGTACCAAAGTGAGAGAAGATAATGGCTTCATATAATGGGTCACAGTACTCACCACAAGTTACTAAATAATTCACAGTAAGTAGCTTGTGTAGGTGTGACATTCATAAGTGTAATCCATAAGCCTGATATTGTTTCTCGTATGATGTGAAAGTACCCTGTATGGTAACAGTAATGTGATATCATCACCAGCCCATTAACGTCCCCACTGCTGGGGCCTTCCCTACCGATGGATAGGGAGATCGCGCCTTAAACCACCACGCAGGCCCAGTGCGGATTGGTGGTTATTAACGACTGCTAATGCAGCCGGGACCAACGGTTTAACGTGCCTTCCGAAGCACGGAGGAGCTCGTGATGATTTTTTTTTGTGGTCACCCATCCTATGACCGGCCTTTGCGAAAGTTGCTTAACTTCAACAATCGCAGACCGAGCGCGTTTATCGCTGCGCCACCGAGTCACCGAGCTCCTAATCTGATATGTACGCAAGCAATTCGTTTTTGGTGTGGCACAGAATACATACAGAACGACATAAGTACAGATCGGACGCTCTACTCCCCGCACCAATTTTTATCTGTGCCTACTTTGATTTACCTCACCCCCGCTGGGTCTCATACTTTAGTCTAAATGGCCGTAAAAAGTTCGGGCTTTTCTTTCGAATCTTCTTCTTCTATCGTGTGGGTTGTGAAGTGGAATACCAACCTCATCAACCCTGGTGTCAGGGTTACTATTGAACCGCCAAAGGCCCCTGACATGGCTCATGTAACGACTACTTACTTACATCAGTAAGTAAAAAGTAAAGTTCTTTAAAGTGAATCACCCTCAAAAATATTTATCTCTAATAAAAATAACACTTAATCATAAAAAATATTAGGTTAAAGCAATTTGAATCACATGCAATTTACTTAATTTTATTTATTATCCAAAAAAAATATGAAAAAATTGATAAAACACCATCGTTTAGGTACCTTTTCCGGGGAAATGTCAAAGAATAACTCTATTTTAATACCGTATTCGAAATGTACACATACATACATACAAAAACGCCTATTTTCCACCGGGGTAAACAGAGACTATGGAATTCCATTTGCTTCGAGCCTGACACATTCCTCTTGCTTCCTTCACATTCATCAATCGTTTCATACACGCACACTCATCGTTTCATACACACGAAATTAGAAGAAGATCACTTATAAAAATAGACCAGTTAATTTTAATCTACTTTCGATTGATTGCCACTATCTAGATTTTATTAGTTCTAAGTTTCGGATAGCAACATAATGTTTAGAACGTACTAAATCCACTTAAAGGTCAGATAACCTTTTGGGCTTATCAACAAGGATTATGCGTCTATAAATAGGTAATACTTGTAAATTCAATCTCAAAGTTTAACAGTACGTGATAAAGTATTTTAGGTATATATTGTGGCTGATTTTGCAAACTGGCGTATCTGTATTTTTTTGCTAAAATTTATGTAGGAAAGTGAGAATTCTATTTGATCGTTTATGGTATGAATGGAGGATGGTAAATGAATGGGACGTAAGGCAATTTTAAAAAGTAAGAAAGGGGTGTCTTTGGTGGGATGTCTGTCGGGCTAGAGGATAAGGGAAGAAGTTTTTTTTATGTTTTGTTAAAACTTATTAAAATATAAGGAGTAAATATATTTAAAATATTCTGTTTTATTTCTATATACTTACCACATTTATATATTATTGACAATAACAAAAGGTGCAAATCAGATTCTCTCAAAATTTCGTTTTCGTTAGTTTATTTATTGATTTTTATGGGATAATAAACAATATAGGAAGGAGCAAAAATAGGGATTGTTGAAGTTAAGCAACTTTCGCAAAGGCCGGTCATAGGATGGGTGACCACAAAAAAGAAAAGTTTCATCTCGAGCTCTTCCGTGCTTCGGAAGGCACGTTAAGCCGTTAGTCCCGGTTGCATTAGCAGTCGTTAACAACCATCAATCCGCACTGGGCCCGCGTGATGGTTTAAGGCCCGATCTCCCTATCCATCCATAGGGAAGGCCCGTGCCCCAGCAGTGGGGACGTTAATGGGCTGATGATGATGATGAAGAATGACCAAAAATAGTACTACAATGTCACACTCCAGACATCTCATACAAACAACATCGTTTTACACTGACACTTCATATTCACGTTATCGTACACGCGCATCTGTGTATGTGACGTCTGACGCTATACGATTGAAGACTAAAGCAAGACTGAGGGAGAGTGAGGTAAAGCTAGTTCAACCGTTGGTGGGGAGCGGTGAGTTGCCGTTCTATACGTACTATTCCTTATCCTAATTCATATCGGGCGCTATCCTAATCCATTCTGGTCTTATATGGCCGTAAGCGGCTAAAGAGTAAGCAGGAAAGTGCATGGACTGTATCTCCCTCGCACTTAGACGTTAGTTGGTAAAAGACATTTTCTGAATTACAAAATTTTGCTTTATTTGCTCACTAACTGTGGCCGGCGAATTTCACCTCATTTTCAACTTTGTGCAAACTTTCTAGTCCCAGCGGTTTGGGCTATTCGCCAATCAGCCAATATCTTATTTTATTCAGTTAGATGAACTTAAATACAACTTCACGCAGGCTGAAGACACAGGCCTGTGACTGCCTCTTACGTAATCTTGGAGTGCGTGGGAGTTGGTTAGCACAGCAGGCACAAGCAAACGAGGATCCCTCAAGTTTTTGTTACGATGTCACTAACACTCTGTATACACCAACTCCTTGCCAGTTACCATACTATACAACTTTTATAAAAGCAATGTAAAGTCCAGTCAATAGTGGCGACCACTAAATCATGACCTCCCCTCCACCCCTCAATCGAACCTGATAAAGGTCGCAGTCGATACCCATCGTATGTATTCGGTGAAACATCAACGGAGTTCGAAACAAACTTATGGGTCGTGGGTACTTTTAAAGTCGGAGAAAAGGGCTGTAACTTGCGACCGTATTATTAATATGTTTCCAGTGACAATTTTGTGATGCTCCTTGTTTTCTGATAACTCATAACAATGCCGTAGGTTTGGAAGCAAAAAAAAAACATATAATTATGGTCCAAAATCTTTTTTGCAACTGGCTGCTTTTTTCGTAACTCATCCTTCAGAGTGTATTCTATTCCACGTTGCTCCAGACTTCATAACAACTTATCACAAATATAGCTGTATAAGTACGGAGAACTGTCAAAATTTAGGAACACTCAACAGCGCTGCCATCTGCATTTTAAGCTTCTAGTTTTTAACCTCATTCTGAAAGGAATGTCAGCAAGTTCAACAAATGCAAGATATGGCCACAAAGTTTTTTAAATAAATTGATTGAATATTTTGCCAAGTTACAAAAATTTATGACAATCTTCAGTGAGTGAAATATGGGATCATACGTCACCTTATATCAACTCCATACGTTTTTATCACTGTCACTGACGATTGTCATAATTGTTTGTAACTTGGCTTAACCCTCTGCATTTTGTCTCCTGCTTGACGTCATTTGGTGCTCGTCCAACATTTTTATTTTTAGTTTTCTCAGTTCAGTCTATTTTTAAATATCATCTGAACACAACATAAGACTCATACATATTCTCACACCCGTAATCCCTAACAGGCTGGGTAGCTGAATATGAAGTTTGGTGGGGGTTCACTATAAGGCAACGATATCCATTAGGTAGGTATATTATAAAAAGGACTCTAACGTTCACAGCACACGGACCTTTCCAAGTTGAGTTCAGCGATAAAAATCCAGCTGTAACCCGTATTAATATTTACACCGCCATAAGAGTATTTCCAAGGGCCTTAACCCTAGTAACCTTACGGAGTAACGGCTCGGCTCCTGAGCCTTTAAACCCTAAGATATACCTGCTACTATATGAGGGTCTTAGCATGACGAGGTCCAGTATGATAATAACCATAAGCTTGGACTAATATAGTGAATCGGATAACGCTGCTTATTTTTTTGGCTTGTAAAAATTCCTGAAATAAGAATCCCTTTGGTCAAAATCAAAATTGTGGTCTCAAGAATCATATTAGAATGTGATTTTTTACAAAGGAACTTACTGTGACTTTTACTATAATGCGACGATATGTAGGTTGAAGTTTCTATCAATACAGTCATAGATACAGTTCACGCCTGTAATTTCTATTGAAATCAACAGAACTACAAGTTACCAGAAGACAATTTCATTTACACAAACACATGGTAGGGGAATAATTCTTCCACATCGGTCAGTTTTATGGAATTGTAATTACTATCACAGAACAGAGAAGGTCAATTTTTATTTCGTTAATTTGAATAAGGAGGGATTTGGTTAACGAGGAAGTGCTAGTAAGATTAAGGGAAAAGATATAACTATTGAGAGTTAGTGAGGACAGAAAAGGATACTTAATAAGACACGACAAATTTATTAAAAACATCATAGAAGGGAAGCTACAGGGAAAGAGAGGGAGGGGAAGACCAAGAAGAGCTTACATGAAACAAATTTAAGAGAAAGTGAACGTCGTGTCTTATAAGGAAGTGAAAGAATTGGCCTTTGATAGACAAGAATGGAGAATTCTACACCGACAAGAATGTGGCTCTTAAATTAATGATTATAAATTTGAATAATACTGATGATGTCATCACAAGAATTTGACTTGTAATGTCATTGGATGTCATCCGAAATTTTGACCTTCTCTGTTCTGTGATACTAGTCTATTTATTGTAAATTCTGAGATCACGTACGATGTGAAAGAATTTCATTTGCTGGCACATTAGGATGGAAAATGCTAATTGTGGTCTATTGAATCTAGATATTTCATTTACAACATGATAAGCAAATGAACGTGATGCCTATTCGAATTGTCGCGTTGACAGCGACTCCCCGAACGTCGATTCCCGCTACGGCGACTATCTGCGGTGCTTCCGCTTTATTTTTCCTCTACTTTGAACAAGTAATGAGCACAATTATGATAAAAGCCACATTCAGGACACCAACAGGTAAAGAATTTATTTTACAAAAACCAAATATCAAACCTGACGCAAACGTGCAAACAATTTAAACTCGTACGTCAGGAAATCATATTCCAACGAAATGAAGTCACAAAGACGAGAACATTCCCACGTAGAAATGCTAATAAGCGCTAAATCACTTAGAGGAAGGCGAAAAGTTTGTAGTATAATATATTCACGGACCCAACGTCGGAGGATAATGGAAAAATTTCCCAACATTAATATTCATAAACGGACAACAACGATGTTCATCGAGTTCCAGACCTTTTTCACCATAATACGATACGCGTCTGCGGATTCCAAGATTTGTTTGGTCGGAACTTCTTTGCGGATTAAAATTTGTTTGGGACATCCATCGATTTGTTCAGCGAAGTTGTGTTTTCCTTTCTACTGTATATGTCGTGATTTGGAGATCTGCTCTGGATCTGCTCTGCTATCAATGATATCTTTTCAGAGGTCTCTAAAACACGCACGTAATTTGTTTCTAACAAGATTCTTTTTGCAAATAAGTTTACGCGTGTAGCATATAGACTTACACGTTTAAAAACAAATTTCATTTGTAAGGTTTGTACAAATCATATTTGTCTGATAAAGACAGCACAAAACTAAAAAAAATAAAAGTCAAATGATTCCACGTCGTCTACAATCTGAATGCTTTAATGTTTTCCTTTGTAACCTGAATAGACTTCAAAAGGTCATCAAAACCGTTTAAGGGCCAGTACTTACAGTAATCAAATAAAATACTCTTCCACGAGTCACCAAAAATGCCGATTTGACTTAATTTGTAGACGGAAAAAAGCGGCTAAGAATGAGTCGGGTGAGATTCAGTAACTATTACATCGGTCTAAAAATCTTCGTAGTTTTTGTATCCTCTCATCATCAGCATTAACCTAAGAGTCATGCTCTTGTCGGTATAGCATTCTAAATTATTGTCTATCCAATGACAATCAATTCTTGCACTTCTGTAGAAGACACGATATTCGCTTCTTGGCCTTTCCCTTCCTCTGTCCTTCTTTCTGTTATGTTTTAGTTTTATTTGTCATGTTTTATTATTACGTGGGCATTTTCCCTCTTCAGTCCTCGATAACTAATTTTGTTGTTGTATCATCTACGACGCCAATATCTGCTAAATCTCCTAAAATCAACCTCGGAACAATAGCTATGTGATTCTCTAAACATACTTTTGTCAATATCCATGGTTCGTCGAATCAATAAACACGAAATCTTGTCTATGTCTTCTAGTAAAATGATGGTCCCCTTTAGATTAGTTTCAGCTCACGCCACCGGGAGTACTTGTATCGATTCCATATAATGCCAAATGACGTACCTATGATAATGAATTACGCTGCAGATTGCCATGAGTGGATAGATGAATGTATTCTTTCCGGGTTTCGGTTTCTCTTCCAAAGGAACCCCAAAAATATTAAAGAATATGGATGTGGCAGCTGTGAAAAGAGAGTAAGTAATTCCTTACGACGTCACTTTGATCGTATCCAAAATCTTTTGTAAAGTTTGAGTCGTTATCTCAATTGGATTTGTGGAATTAAAGGCGAGAATCCAGGGTTGATTCGTGATTAATGATGTCGCTGGAACTTGAGGCATGAGCCGGGGATCCACGAGTTAATTTGCTTTGACTGTGACCTTCGGTTTTGGTGGATGATGGGACAATGGAAGAATGACTTGGGTTCAGATTTTTGGAGTGACACGGTCCATATTAAAACGATAAATTAAAGCACCTTATTTCCACAACAGCAAAAGTATTATTAAAAATCTTGGAATTTTAATTAGGATATTCTTTTTTTACATTTCACTCTATTTGTTCATTAAAAATGGTCAATAAAAAAATCGTTTTTATATGTTGTGATGATCGTAGACACGATTCCCCATCGTTTTGTATAATCAGTTCTGATTTTAAATTGATTTTTGATTGTTTCATGCCACAATCTCACTCCGATGGATATTGCGAAATCCCTGTGGTGGAACACTTTGATTAATGTTTGACAAAGGTTACTGAGCTATAATTATCGAACGTCTACCTCCATCGTCTCAATAAGGAACTTTATTGTGTATTTTAGTAGTAGGTATTTTAGTCTACGCACTGCCGGTGTAGAATAAAAAACAACACTACGATAACTCTGCTCCCCACCTATTCTCCACCTACCTCACCCCCTCTGGGTCTTACTTTAGACTTAAATGTCGGAACGCTAAGAAGATTTTTGTATGGAGTGTCCAGAGTGTATTGCCAGTTGAATTTTGGACAAGACTTTGTAAGGATTTGCGTCGTACGTAAAAGTGTGCACGTGTGCATAGTGGTTAGAGATAAACCCCGAGGGGTAAAGAGCTTTACTCCACGCTGCTCCATTGCAGGTTGGTGAAAGTCTATTACAACTAGTAGCCAGGACCAACGGCTTAACGTACCCTCATCACGGAACCATCTTACTTGTTGGTCAATCAGGTGATTCAGGCCTGCAACGTCCAAACAAAAGACAATCGCACCAAGTGATTTCGACAATGTCCCCATCGGAAATTAAAGTAGGACTTCCAGATCGTGAGCCCAACCCACGAATCAATAGACCAGAGGCTGTGTAGGTATGTATATCGTCCTTGGCTTATTAAACAAAAGAACATAATATTGCAATACGTCATAAATGAAGCTGAATAAAGCAAGTCTCCGGAAATAAACTACAACAATTTAATATCCGCACAAAACACGAAAATTTATCTCGAAAGCCGGGATGAACGAAATTTAAATCGCTGTGTATTCCAAGCGTTATATTTGCGGAATTTATGTAGTAAAATTAATATCGCCAAGTTATCTCGTCGACAGCTCATCAGTCAGCGACGAAATCAGATATGCCCACTCCTGTTCCATTTACCCCAATAAAGTTGCAATAGTGAGTTTGTGCTATGATAGAATTTAGTTTTTGAACAGGATTTTTTGTCTAAGAATAACAGAATATCTACACTCAACTTAGACTGTATAGAACGACAACTTTCCGCTCCCCACCAGTGGCAAAGCTAGGTTTACCTCCCCCCTCGGACTTACTTTAGTCTTCAATCGTATGGGCGTTGGACGCCACACACACAGATGCGCGTGTACGATAACGTCAATGTGTAGTGTGGGTGAAAACGAGGTGTTTTGTATGAAGGGTCCGGGCTGTGACTTAAGTACCTTCTCGGTTTCCCTTAATGACCGCCAGAAGATTTCTGTTCTAACATGATGTAAAATTATAATGTTTCATAAAACAAAAAAAATAATAGAACTGTTTTAGACTTAGGTTATTTTCTGTCACTAACACTTTGTGTATAAAGAAATATTGATTGATGTAACTTTGAAATAGCATAACAGCCTACATGGTCTAGTGGTTAGAGCGTTAGGCTCACGATTTGGAGGTCCGGGTTAGATTCCCGATGGGGACATTGACAAAAATCACTTTGTGAGACTGTCCTTTGTTTAGTAGGTAAGGACTTTTCAGGTTTGAATCACCTGAATGTCCGAAAAAGTGAGATGATTCCGTGCTTCGGAGGAACGTTAAGCCGTTGGTCCCGGTTATTAGCCGTAAAAACACCTCCACCAACCCGCATTGGAGCAGCGTGGTGGAGTACGCTCCATACCCTCTCCGGTTGATTGACGGGAGGCCTGTCCCCAGCAGTGCGACGTATAAAGGCTGTTTATGTACCTTTTTTTACCTTTGATACGTACAAAAAACGTGAAAAGGAACACGAAATGCTATAAAGTTTGCTACTCTAAAAGTAGTTTCCAAAAGGTTTCCCGTTCGAAATTTTTCACCTTCGAAACAAGTGATCAAAGAGCGAAATTACCTCGTGCAGTTTAATGTTGTGCTCGTGTTCGCTTCTTACGAACTATGGCTTGCCGCGGCGCTTCTTTAATGAGCTCCTTCAATCTACGTCACTCGGGGAGTTGCTTCTAGTGTATAAGATGTATTATACTTACCTTATTTTATTTTAGACTACATCATATAATGCACTACGAACCATTAAGATACAAATTAAGTGTACAGATTCATGCAGACAAATCCTAATTTTATTGTAAATTTTATACCCGTCATTTTCTTATCCGCCGAAAAGGAAAGGGACGGATGATTGACAGCTGTTAATTTTAAAATGAACGAATAAAGGCATCTCGCTCATATTTTTACCTGTTTGACGTGTGCTGTCAAATTAATTCTGTCGGGTTATTGGCCAATTTAAATTTTGGAAGGGTTTATTAAATTTCTGCTTAAAATTGACGTGTAATCAATAAATTTTATGCCTGTCGATTACCCGTCTATTTCTTTTTCGGATAAGAAAATGACAGGTATATATATAACTTAAAATAAAATTAGATGGTGTGTACTGGAATCAGTACCAATAACAAAACATTTAATTTTCAAAACTTTGTTTTAACATAAATCTTCAACATTTTTATCTTCCCGGGCATGTCGTAGAAACCGACACAGAGGGATTGTGTCTTTTATGATAGGAATATGTAGAGGCATAATTGGATCGTGTAGGTACCTACTAGGTTCAAGATAAATTATGAAATTCTGATACTACATAAAGACACATCTAAAACTATTTAAAAGCGTAATAATAATTCAGACAATTTACGTTTACTTTTTTATGACGTCAGAATGGGCTTTTTCATACTTTTGTCGTTTTGCATAAAATACCTGATTTGACTAATTGGAAAATAGCCTATTCCCCTAGTCAGTACTGGGGTGAACAGAGCTATAAGACATTACAACTAACAAAACAACTTGCTTTATTTTGTATTGTAGTCGAAAGGCTTACTTACTTGCCCATAAGTGGGACTACATATCACCACAATCAAGGTTTTCAATATTTACACGAGATTACGATAGCACCCACTCACACAAAAAGTATCAATATTCTCAACCGCGTATTTACTATTTACACAATCCGGCAGAGATATCTCAGTATCCCAGATATATGTTTATTTGACAAGTTTGTTTGATAACTGCCCGCTATTTCGCGAATGGCCTTCGAATCGCGACCTTTTTACACCAGCCATTTTGATTCCCGGCAGACCCCGGTCCAGTTCCGTCCCGCATTTGAATTTCGAATGCGTTCCTAAACTTTTTTTTAAAGAGTATCGCATTTATACTCTTTTCCTCTTAAGGGATATCGTTGGCAGTTTAGCAAAGGAATTATACTTTTGAAAATTGAATTCGGGAGTTTTATAAATATTGTAATACGAGAAGAGACTTTGTGTGACTTTCTAAGAGATGAAAGTCAAAGATTCACATTTTATATTCACAACAGTATTCACGTCTTACGTTATTGATGGTTGAGGAAATTCTTTCGCATCAATAACACATTCCGAAGCGCTTCTATGTACGTATTAGAAATCGACGACCTGATTACTCTAGCCATAGAAGCAGCCAATCAGCATCAGTAATCAGCTCGCGATACCAAACACTTCAGGACCCCGATACTGACCCCACCGGCGTGGTCAACGACTTCCCTTAATCAGCGCTTATCTTTCAAATATGTTTTCCTCTCAAACGACGCCCTGAGCCGAGGTTCGCACCCTACGGGGCACTCTCAGGCCTGCCCTAGTGGGTCGATAGCGATAAGCGCTGATTGAGGAAAATCGTCGCCCATGCCGGCGGGGTCGGTATCAACATCATCAGCATTATACCGTTTTTACCGCGGACCGAGTTTAATTGCGGTTTTCAATATAATACGTATATTTTAAAGCAAAATGTGCGACTGAAATTTATTGTTGCATTGTACATTATTGTGGTATCCGTCACTGCGAAAAGTTTTAATTTACAAAATAAGTTATTTCAATAAAAAATGATTATTTTCAATGTACAAAGTATTTTAGGTTTTTTTATACCTATCATAAAATGTCACTGTGGTCCTGTGGTACAGCGCTGGTTCGAACAACGGTACCGAACTTGCGACGTGGTAGGTAGTGAGCCGTATCGTCGTCTTTAATGGTCAAGCCAACTGTGTTAGTGAAATTAACACTTAATATAAATCAATAAGTAATTTCAATAAGGATTTATCTGAAGTGTAGTTTTCCCTAACACAGTTGGCTTGACGATTAAAGACGACGCGCGACGATACGGTTCACCACCTACCACGTCGCTTTAACAGAAAGCACGGTGAGGTGTGGGTACTTAGTTCATCTTGCTCTGACTTCCCCAATTGGAATTTAGCCGTGAGCTTATGTTATGTTGTTAGACGACTTAATACTTATTGTAGTTAATGTCGCAACAGCTTCAGCTTAACAAATATTGTAGCCTAGCTGTAGCTGTATGGGACATACCTAATAGTCTACCATTTATGGTCAGTCACATCTCTAGCGCGAGCAAGCCAACGCGTCTCAATGTTTGGATCTTGTAATTAAGGCCCGTATTTATAAACCGCTCTTATCTCTGAGATCTATCTTGAGTGAGCTCTTAAGATGACGTCCTTATTAATAAACGGAACTTAAGTGCGCGTTTAGGGTTACGATATCAACTGAGTGACGCCGTATTAATAAACGAAACTCGGCTCTCAAGAGTGCTCTCAAGATGTTACTTAAGATCGTGTTTGCTGAGTGCCGTCAAACCGTGACTTGAGTGCGGGTTTTGTGATCTCGCGATAATGGAATTAGAAAATATTTTACAAGAAATCAATTATTACGACGATTTAGATCATTACGACGATTTGTTATGGCAAGATGCGTATCGTTTGCCAAAAGTTTATATCAGGGACGCCGAAAATCCCTTTGAAATGCGAGCGGATCGGTTCCAGAAAAGATACAGATTCTGCCAAGAATCTGTATTGTTTATAACATCGTTACTGAGAAGTGACTTAGAAAAACAGGACAACAGAGGTCTACCGATTGCTCCGGAAATAGCAGTTTTATTAACTCTGAGATTTTATGCTACAGCGTCATTTCAGGTAAGCTAGAATTTATTCAATACTAATTATTCTACTTTTGTCTTTAAAAAGTGTAAGTGACAGCACAATGAACACCGAAATTACTATGTATCTGAACATCTTGAGGTCTGGATACAGTAGAGCAATGCACCATATCCTTCTGAACGAGTAAATGAAAGAAAGCCTGTGTCCAGGACAGGAATAAGTTAGTAATAGGAAGTAATTTAATTTTACATAAATGACTTACACAAACCTTGCCTTTTCAGATAGTCTGTGGAGACTTACTGCACATATCACAGCCTACCGCCTCAAATATTATTACGAAGGTTTCAAAGTTGCTAGCTCAATTGCATACACACTACATAAAGTTTCCCCGAGGAGCAGAGGCTAACAGAAACAGAGAATTGTTTAAAGAGATGGGTAGACATGGACAGTGGCCTGGACTTCCCGGGATCGATGGAGCTATTGACTGTACCCATGTTAAAATTGTATCAACACCAGGGTGCCAGCACCATGAAGTCTTTAGAAATAGGAAATCAGATTTTTCTATTAATGTCCAGGTTGTTGCAGGGCCCCGCAGGGAAATATTAGACATAGTAGCCAGATGGGCAGGCAGCATGCACGATTCTAGGATATTTCAAATGTCATCAGTTTACATAAAATACACGCAGGGTATTTTAAATGGAAGACTTGTCGGAGACAATGGGTATCCTACACTACCTTTTGTTCTCACACCTATAAGACCTGCCCCCGAAGATGCTCCCTCAGTACGGTACAATAGAGCTCAAATAAAAACCAGAAATGTTGTGGAAAGAACATTCGGCATTTGGAAGCGGAGGTTTCCCTGTTTATCTAGAGGCCTAGGTAACAAACTGTCAACTGTTTCTCATATAATTGTATCATGTGCGGTATTACACAACTTGTCATTAATTTTAAATGATGTCATGGTTTTTGATGAGAATCAGAATGATGAACAAGAAGAAACAGATAGTTTAATACCAAGCACTAGCACTGGATTTTTAATTAGAAATTCAATTGTTGAAAATTATTACCAATAATCTTTATGGGCAGTGCTTTGTGATTGAATAGTATTTGAAATTATTTAATAAAACATATTTTATATATTGACTTATATGCTTTTATTTAATAAATTAACAATATTCCATTTATTATATTATGCCACATCCGCTCTTCAGGCATCAGTTGCAGTATCTGAAACAAATTAGATGAAAAGTGTTATTAATTATACCAGGACTTAACAAAGCTATACTAGTTTTTAAAATAGTATGATGAGCAAGTAGATAATACTGATGTACCTGACGAACACTGCTGCTGCAGTTGAAGTTCTGCGAGGTCTGCTCTCGCCTTTGCTTCTCTTATTCTTTCTCTTAACAATAAAACCTCCAACTCATGAATCTCATTAGCCCGTCTCTGTCTGTCTTTATATTCCTTATCCAGAATAGAACTTTTATGCCTTTGAAAAGTTTGGGTAGCTGTATTTGATGGGTTAATAAGAGGTGGAGTAGGAAAACGTGGAGGTGGGGTAGGAAGACGTGGTGGTGGAGTGGATGTAGGAAGAGGTGGTGGTGGAGTGGAAGCAGTAAGAGGTGGTGGTGGTGGAGTGGATGTAGGGAGAGGTGGTGGCGGAGTGGTTGTAGGGAGAGCTGGTGGTGGAGTGGTTGCAGTGAGAGACAGTAGTGGACCTACTCCAGGTGGAGGTGGTGTCAATGTTGTCCGGGTTGGGGCAAGGGCAAGTGGTGCTTGTGTAACAACAGCGCATGGGAATGGTGATGAAGAAAATGCACTGGTGGATGGTATTTGGGAAGAAGTTGAGGGAAGACAAGAGACGGGCTGCAAGTCCATATTTACTTCTTGGACGGCAAGGTCAGCGGTTACTGGAACAAAGTAATTTAAACAGAGAAATATAAAAAAGATCTAATTTACATATTTAAAAATGATAGAATTGATGATAGCTGTTTTTGGAGAATGTGTGGCTTACAACATACTGCCAGGTTTGAATCCCAGCTCTGGCTCTAGACCATTGGCCATAGGCTCACCCCTCAGACTTAAACATAGCTGGCAAGTAGTGATTTTGTATTTACTATATACTTCTGCCTACCCCTTCGGCGATATAGGTGTGATGCTATATTAGAAGAAAATTACTTACCTGGAATTGTATCAGAGTCAACAGCATCATCGATACCAACTATTAGAGCAGGGGCCACCTCAGACACATCTGGGTCTACAACTGCATCACTGGTTGCAGGCCCTCCTCCAGTAGCTAGCCGATGTTGACGTTCTTTTGTCAGTGCTTCCCTTTGCCGCTGCTTGAGGTTCATCCACAATCTCCTAAGTTGTTTATTTGTAACCTAAAATCAAGGATGCAATTATAAAAAACTAGCAAAAAGCGAGAGGAAATCGCGCACCAAAGGTTAAATAACTTTGTTTACCTGATTGGTAGCATGAGGGCTTGCGTTGTATTCTCTGGTTACAATATCCCAAGCTTCATTTTTTGCGCGTAATGAAGCGCCATCGGTATCCTTATTCTCTATCACCGAGGAGTATCTTTTCAATATATCCAAAAAAGTTTTCTTCTCGAGGGGAGTAAAAATATGCTTCTTAATTGTTGACATCGTTATGGACAGTAATTACTTTACGTTTATTATTGATAACTAAAGTCTAAACTATACAAAAACAAAACAAGTGGTTGCGAAGGACGCGTCTTTTTTTTTGAGAATGATGTTTGTTGCGTTTTGTTTTCACTACGCATTGCGTTTTGAAATCATAACAAATTATTTTTAAAACGTTAAATGACCGTTTTTATAATTAATTTAAATAACCTACGTTTGAATTATAATAATTTTAACATTTTAGTAAAGAATTGAACAATTTTTAATATGTTTGAAGCCCTAAACCGAAATATTTTTTTAAAGCAGGAACGAAACGTTGATTCGTTCGGTCTATAGTTCACTCAATTAGGACGTTTACTTGAGATCCTGAACTTGAGATCGATATCATGTGATACGCGCTCAATATTCGTCTATTAATTAACGTCGCACTTAAGACGCTGTTTACATCTTGAGAGTGACTCAGTTGATATCGCTCTTGAGAGCGGTATTGAGATCGGTTTATAAATACGGGCCTTAATTAATATCCTAAGTAATACAGTTCATTCAATTGTTTGTGTGGGGTTTTATTACAATTACCAGCGCTCCTTACAGTAGCTAAACTATGATACTGATTTTCATACATGCTCCTGAGCATACTCCACCACGCTGCTCTACTGCGGATTGGCGGAGGTGGTATTTTTACGGCTAATAGCTACTACCTAACGTGCCCTCCGAAGCACGATCTTACTTTTTCGGACAATCAGGTGAAAGGACGGTTTCAAAAGTGTTGTCGACAATGTCCCCGTCGGGAATCGAACCTAGACCTACAGATCGTGAATCTAATGCTCTAATCACGAAAACACAGAAGCTGTTATAAAAAAAAAAACAATAAAAACATGGGCTCTTAAGTCTAGACTTAAGAGAGAGCGTATGTGTGTCTAGACACACATAGTTACAACGTAATATATATTCAGAGATCTATCTCCATTCGTATCATAAGTCATTAGGAAAGTATATGAGTTGTTTATCTGAAACAGGATATCCTAATGAGGGGACTTTCCAGGCTGAGTTCACCAAAAACAAAACAGGTGGCGTTGTACAGCTATAACGGCAGAAGCAGGGATAAAAATAATTGTTGTTTAATATTAGGATTACAATGGCCCCGATTCCTGCAGCCACCGCCTAATTTTATTTTAAGTTATATCCGTCATTTTCATATCCGTCGAAAAGGAAAGGGACGGATGATTCACAGCTCTTAATTTTAGGAAGAATGAGTAAATGAATGAATAACCCGGGCGAATCAAAAGGTACATCGCTGGTATGCAATCCGTTTGACGTGCTGTCTACTTAACTGTGTCGGGTTATTGACGGATGTAAAATTTTTAGACGGTTGGTTTAGATTTGTGCTTAAAATTGACGTGTGTTCCATAAATTTTATGCTTGTCGATTACCCGTCCTTTTCCTTTTCGGCGGATAAGAAAATGACAGATATAACTTAAAATAAAATTAGATGGTATTTACAGGAATTAGCATCATTATGTATAGAATTATGTTGCTACCTTTATTGCTACTCTTTATTTTGATCAGAATAATAATGGGTGGAAGATGTAATTGTGTCTGGGTGTAATAAAAAGGCTCATCATTTATACCAAAAAACAAAGATAAATTAAGATACTTACATGAAATTAGAAGGTTAAACGAAGGAAAATCTGTACAGTGCCATATACATATTGTTTTTGAGGAAAGTAGCCTTAAAAGTTTCTCATTAAAAGAAATTGTTTTGTCCTAGAAACTCTACTTTTAGCGATTTGGAAAATAATTATTTAAAAAAATACGGTCAAACGTAGGCAAAAATACTTATAACTTAAATAAATTTAAAGAATTACAAATGAACTAGAAAATAGGATTTAAAGCACAAGTTTAGTAAAAAGCAATATGAAAACAGTGAACGTCCGTTCGGTTCCGTAGCCGCGACAAAAGTGAGCCGCGCGCCATGCTCGCTTCTTTTATTGACAGCTGTCGGGACGTGTGGCGCGTACTCCCTCCTAGGCCTAGTCCTCTTCTAACACTACGTTATAAGTATGATTACATCTAACAATATATTTATACTTTAGAACTTACCTTTGATATGCAAACACTACTACTATTTCAACATTTAGTGAGACTTTATTAATGTATTTAACAGCCTGTTGAAAGAATAAGAATTATTTGTTATTAAAGGACAAACAAAAGAAGAAAAGAACACAAAACAGAGGTCTCTCTGAAGAAACTAGTCTTAGTTTCTTCTTTTGTTTCTTTTGTTCTCTTGTTTGTATGATATAAGTTAACACGGCACGGGTGTAATGATATGTTACCTAATAAAAATAATGACTTAAAGTGTCGATTAATTCATCATTCCCTTAGCATATTCCGTTTCTCACAGCGTTCGCTTACCTAACCAGAAGATTGGACAGGTCCGGTTTTTTACAGAAGCGACTGCCTGTCTGACCTTACAACCCGCGAAGGGAAAACCTGCCCAATACAGTTTAGGTCACATACCTCCAAAAATTGATTTTTCGGGAAGTGTCGTTTAATTTAGTAATATTTTTTTAGAAAGCTTGGAAAGCGAATCCGACTCGCACAGGGTTTGGTATTTGCTGAACAGCTAGCAGGCACATTGTTTGAATACATCGAATAGTTTGAAGCCAGCGTAGTTGGTTGGAAAATATTAATAAAAAATGTTTGTTCAGAGAGAAAGTCAAACGTTGACAAAGCTAGGAAAATATTGTCCCCTCTTTTGATCTGTCCTGTATGGAAATATTGGGGAAATAATATGGAATGTTTCTGGAGTTCGATAAAGCAGGGGTCGAATGCGAACTCGGCAAATTCTGGTTGTTACGTTAGCGACGTTATTTAGATTCGATAGCCGATATATTCGGGGAGTTTTTTCTGTTTTTTGTTAGAAGTTTGCTCCAGCTTGTATTGATTTGGACTTGGACCTCGTTGTGCTAATGAGTTCGTAGAAAGTTAAATAGGTTCTTGTATTTTTATTCGCTCGCTTTAAAAGAGGCTTATGTCCAGAGGACTTACGCAAGTTACTTACGATTTAGTGACAGTGACAATAATGGGATTGACGTGGTTGTCAATTTATGTCACCTTTTGTCAATCTCATACATTTTTATCACTGTCACTAACGCTTTTAAAAATCGTCTGCTACTTGGCTAATCCCGCAGATTAGCTAATGATAGGCGATGGTAACTTGTGATTTTATTTGGTATGGACCACCACAAATTATTATAATAAGTACTAAGGCGGTCTTCTTCTTCTATCTTGTGGGTTGTGAGGTGGATTACCAACCTCATCAACCCTGGTGTCAGACCCCGGACATGGCTCATGTAACGACTACTTACTTACATCAGTAAGTAGTTGTTTAAGGCGGTGCTACTAAAGGAACTGCGAGTTCAGCGCGTAACACTATCGGCCCACTAGAGTCGATTTACTTAACTAATTTAAGAGTCACGCTCTTGTCTCTGTAGCATTCTCCATGCTACTTTTCTTTTGCTTTTAAAGACGATTAATTCTTTCAAATATCATTCTCTCAGACGACACCAACCTGGACACTCTTAGGGTGACAGCTTCAGCGCTCCCAATTTGTCATATGTGGAAAATCTACACTAATGTCAAAAAAAGGAATCACAACTTGTAAAGTATAGCTATGTGCATAAACCATCTAAAACATCGTTTGTCAAAAACAAAAGCCTACGAGAGACGCTTCCGCGGAATCGCGCGAAAATAAGTTAGGAAGTTTTCCTCTGGCAAAATAACGTGTTCATTTGTAAAGAGTAAGGGAATACGTTATTCACCTCCTCTACCTTTTCGCGGTTCACGGGCCATCCCTCACTCGGGGCTGCGTACGAAATAGTTGGCGACGCGCGTTTGTCGTATCCACTACTACTTACTTACTTATTGTAGCGTTGACAGCGACTCCCCGAACGGCGCCTGCTTGACAACACGTCTGTCATTTACATGTACAGTTCAAAACACAATTTTAATCACGCTACATACAATATTTTTTTTCCACAGAAATTTTGTTTTTTTTTTTGCCTAAATATATATATTATATTATATATTTTAATTGGTTGTCTGGAAGAGATCGCTCTTAGCGATAAGGCCGCCTTTGCCCACCTTAGAATAAGTTTATCCTGTAAATGTTTTGTAAATTTGTGTGCAATAAAGTGTTTTATTATTATTATTAATTGCATTTTTGGTTCATTTTTTTTCATAATATGGTGGTTCGTTGATTTGGAGGATTCATTTATTCATTCATTTATTACATTTGTAACATGACAGAAATCCATACAATCACAGACAAGTTTCCACATAATATAAAACACATAAAAATAAAACAATGAACAAAACAAACAAAACAACAAACAAACAACAACAAACAATGTTTTTATGTGGAGGAAGCAAGAGAAGTGTGTCAGGATCGAAGCAAATGGAATTCTATAGTCTCTGCTTACCCCGGTGGGAAATAGGCGTGAGTTTATGTATGTGTGTAAAAATAAAACAAATTATATAACAGAACTTTACTAACAGGCGTACGTGGTTCAAATACAGTCCTACTCTCACGCATCGCACATTCAATCGTACTCGCAAACAAATCGCAATGTGGCGCCGCTTCGAGGACGGAGTTCAGCAAGTCAAGAGCGTGAAGTACCGGCGAGTGGCGGTGAGCCTGCGTCCGCGCATGAGGCCGCACCAGGAGCTCTTGACGCCGAGCGCGCAAGGAAGCGCGCAAGGATATATGCCACGGTGTTCCAATGCGGGTTGTAAGGATTTTATTTGAAACTATTCCATACCTTGCACCATACGCCTATTCGCAGCATGTTGGGTGTGAAACGGACTGATCGTGTCAGAAACACCGTGCTGCGTTCTAAGACTCAAATTGCGGACGTGGTCCACGCAGGCGCCAAGTTGAAGTGGGATTGGGCAGGTCACGTCTGTGGGATGCCTAACGATCTGTGGGCTAAGATCACCACAGAATGGTCTCCGAATAGAGACAGACGCAGGCGCGGCAGACCGAGGCGGAGATGGCGCGACGACGGAGGAATCACTGGAGAGAGGCCTTTGCCCAGCAGTGGGATATTTTAGGCCAGATAAGATAAAATATTCCATACCTTATATTTGACAGAACTCAGATCACGGATAGGCTAATCGAAATTTAAACAAACACAACAGTTTTATAGATATGACAGACAAACATAAAATCCGCTTAGATTTATTTCCAAAGATATATTGAACATTTTTAGCAATAAACAGAACGTTAACGTGTATTTTATTGACAATTTCGAAATGCATCCAATGAGGTAGCGTACTAACCGTTTGCGTTAATGGCACTTATCAGTATGCAGGTCTAAGTGGCTTTTAAGTTCGTGCAATTGAAGCGAACGGAAAGAACTCGAATGGTTTCGAGTTTATGTATTTACTAGCTTTCCGCTTGAAAGTTCGTCCTCGGTGACTTTGGTCATAGCTTTAAGTTAATACTGTCAGGCAATTTCAAGTCTGTAAATAATAAGACCGAAACTATATACCGGGTCAGAGCCCCCAGAGCGTTCCCGCTATTTGTGGAAAGTGAGAAGCCAGAGAGCGTTGGTGGGGCCTCGTATAAAAAAAAATTTGGGGTCCCTTAGGAAATAAAGATTTGTTACAAAAGAAAAAAAATGCATAAAATGAAAAGAAATTATTATTTTCATTTATATAAAGGATAATTAAATTCAAACATATAAAACAAAGTTGTATAAGTTACATCATTTGACATTTGTGAAATATAATAAAGGTAAGTTTCAATTAATTTCGGGTTTCTATTAATTTAGAAAACGTTAGGGGGGCCCCGGGTACCGTATAGATGATGTGGCAGATACGGCGGTAGTTTCGCCCCTGTACGAAGTTTTGCCATTTGAAGAATATATATTATATCCTTGTATCACCTATTTGATAATTACGTAATTATTCACCTTCTCTACCGAATAAAAACCTAATCTAACCTAATAATAATTACGTTATTATCAAATAGGTGATACATATTGTTTTCTTAAATTATCTCTGATAATTGTTTCATTATAAGTTTAAGTTTTTTGTATTATTTTTAAGGGTCCGGGTGAAAATCGGCGTCGTATTGCCCCCAAATGTGGGTCCATACGACATCAGCCGAGCTAGTACCCTTTTTAAGTATTACATTACAAATATGTTCAAATATTAAGAAGTTAATATACGTTATATTAACTTCTTTACTTATACCTAAGTAAAGATTTTAGCTATGTATCTAATAAGTTTTTTTTTTTTAAAAAGCAATGTTGCGCTTCTTTTCTGCTTTTGGTGTACCGAAGCTCTTTCTCACTTTAAGCACTAGTGTTAGTACGGAAGCGAAGTCGAACCGTGAACTAGTAGTAGGGGTATTGCCTCCCCTCGTATGGTCTCCGATGAGTTACTACCCACTTACAGGGCGAATTCTGGAAAGAGCAAAGTTCCCTAAGTTGCTCTATGGTAATATCATGGAGATTTATAATAATTTCGCCCCCCGCGTTATGGCGGTCGCATTTTTATGGGGCCAACAATTTTGTCGGCTAATGCGTGCGGAATATGTATTTTCTTGCAATTCGCCATTGATTTGTTACGCTTTTTATTAGGATTTGTTTTAATGCAGGTTTATTTATGGGCAAGGAAAATTTTGGAAGTAAATGGGAATTCGGGAACTGTCTACATTTGTCTCTTATCTTTCAATAACATTATAGAAATAACCTTTATACGTCCCACTGCTGGGTCCAGGACTTCCCTTCCAGAAGCATCTCCACTGCACTGATTTAAACCATGATTCTGAGTTGATATCAAGTGGATTTGTTCGTAGCAAAAAAAAAATAATTCTAAAGAATAATTTATTTTATTTTAATAGTAGTCTTTTTTAATTATTTCAATGATTTAAAAAAGACAAAAAAATAATAATATTTAAATAATAAAAAAAACACTGAAAGTTTCATGAATTTTCCGACAGAAAATTCCACACATTATTCGTTACGGTGTAACTAACACCCACACATACTTGTATGGCTGCCTGTACGGGGTGTAGGTAACACCCTGTATAATAATATAATAAAATACATTTATGAAACTCTACAAGAAATAGAAAAACACCGCGGCATTGTGTTTTTACTCCTACTTTACTGTTTTATTTACACTTATTTAAATATCGTCTAACGCAGACTGTACATTGTCTGGACGATAGAACATTTGTTTTAAGAAAAGAACGACTTTTTCTATTAAACAAAAAAATGCGTGAATATACACAAAATAGACTGTCGAGACATATCTTAAAAATATGCATTGTTCTAAGCATTCTTGACCGACTCAAATTGAACGTCTGCAAAGGAACTTTTATTTAAAAAGTTAGGTAGTTTTAACAGACACACAGTCCGATCCTCACTCATTGGACCATGCATGTGACCTACAATGAGAATTATAAATTTTACTAACTTAGATATAATATTCTGTTACTTACAAAATATGGATAAATATCCGAAATAAAATATTTCATTTCATTTTCATTTTATTGTTTTTTAATCGCATATGCACAGGTCTTTTTTGATATTTATTTATTACGCAGGGTTTTTTTTCTGATAATAATATAATAACACCCTCATCGTACACGCAACTACCAATCACAAAATAATAATTATTTGATTACCTACGCTTAACAGATCATTGATTACCTGCGCTTAACAGATTTTATAACTATTATATACAGTATTCTGGCCTCCACAGTTCTTAATTACCCCCTTAACAATCAATTATTTTATAAATTTTAATATTTATTTGATTTATTTCTCATCAAACAAAATATGGGTGAGTAGGGCATACAAAAATATTATTCTCTAGACGTATCCTAAATGTTCTGTTCTAAGCGTTCTTGTATACAAATGGAAAATCTACACACCTCCTTTTTATTTATAAAGTGGTAGTCTCAATCGCCTATTCAGAGTTACTGGGGTCGAATATTCGATTCGATAAATCTCATACGAGGATGGACTTGCCCAAAATATGAGTTCTAACTCTAACAGGAGCAGATTTATTCAATTGAATATTGGGTCCGAGTAGCTCTCAATGGAAAGGGTATTAATCCCATTTCATGAGTCTCTATTACCGACAGAGTTATGAGGTCTGCGTTTGGTTTTAGCGAAAATATCGACTAAAGGAAAATGGAAATCTAGACTCTATTCTTTGACTTGAGTCTTATTTACCGCACTCTGTTGTCCAGTGATTGAGGTGTTCCCGGGTTTTCGAATTCCAGTAGAGACATATCACTAAAATCAATTTGTGGTCCCAAATGTCCAAAAATAAGCTGATCCGTGCTTCGGACGTGCCTTCCTATCCGATTAAGCCATTGGTCCTCATTATTATTTACTGATTTAAATACATCTTTAAACTCCCGACACACGACAGAATCCACGGATTATTTTTAAGCTAATAAAATACGAATACACAGAATCGGAGTACTAACTAATTCATAAAGAATTGTGTTGATTTTAGCCTAAATAATACAGGATGTTAGTGACATCGTACGTAATACTGAGGGGGATGATTCAGAAAACGATTCTCAATTGATATCAGATGGAATTTCCTGTCGTGAAAATATTAAAGGTTTTTTTTTAAAATTTTCAGTTTCATACCTTTGCGATGAAAAATACCACTTGGTATATGTACGTAAATATGTAAACGTGTAAATGTAGGCACACACAGCGTGTATAGTTTAAAAACGCTATTAAAAAAAATGTGTAACCTTACCGAATAACATTCGGTATAGGTACTTACATATCGTCACGTTTATTAATTTACAAATACAAATTATAAAATACCTTTCTTTCCAACTTTGCATCATTATCCTAATAAATCCGGCTTTCATGCGCCTGTATCATAACTAATTCTAGGAATATTAATTAATTTTTTTTCGTACCTACACTCAGTAACCATCTCTAAACCTTTAAGTAAATATTTATCGCCTTTTTGTCGCCTAAATAACTACTTATCTACTTGTCTTGTACTTTACCTTCCGCAATATTTCTTCCATTGTAGTGGGGTTGGAATCCCAGCTCGAGAACCACTAAATTCGTCTTTATGAGTTTGAATTCATGATGATAGATAATTGATATCACGTGGCTTCCATGATTTGTGTCCAGTTAATGGCGAGGAAGACGTGTACTATACACCTCTGCCTACCCCTTCTGGGATACAGGTGAGATGTTAAGTTAGGTTAATTTTTCTCCCGTGTGCCCAAATTTTCTTTTCCACGCCCAAATTTATTTTTTGTGCCCAAACGGGTGTAGTACATAATGTTATGGTTGGGCCCCTGAATAAACATAATGACGATCATAAAAGGTTCCAAACTAATAGTCCGACACAGGTGGTCAGCCCATAACTCTTTACTTAGTTTACATAATTTTCTCATTGCTTTGATTAACGGCATACCCACATTGGTTGCTTGGGGACTAAAAAACTTGAGGTCAATGCGGGCTAGTATTTTAAATCCGGTCATACAAATAATATGAATTACCCTTATTCTAAGTTCTTTTAAATATTATGGAACAAAAACATGCCAACAAAAACATATTCATATAAAATGATGCCAAGACGAAATCATATCGATCGCAATGACAAAAAGTTATCAGATCTCATGTAGAGCCAAGCTTATAACTCTACACGCCCTAACTATACAAACCCCAAGTTTCCAAACTCTACACGTTACGTAAAATATGGGGCTTGTCCGCTTCGCTACTACAATAACTATGTAACAGAATGGCAATGAACGCTCAATCAATTTGTTACCTTACTTACGTTCATAGTGACAGTTAGCGAAATAGTTTTTTAAGCTCATGTGATTACGCTTACGTTAGTGAGTCAGTGTGTCAGTGAGTGTCAAAATCGAGGTTATTTTCATATCAATAAAATCTAAATTATAATAGCTTTGCACTTGAAACTTTACATGCTTAATAAGTTTTCAGCTGGCAACATATCCTGAGAATTTGGTTTATCTAGTACAATCCAAACTTGAGATATATGGTTTAAAAAAATCAACGAGACCTTCCGTGAAAAGGTAGATTGTGCCTTGTCCTTGCGCTTCGCTTTGCTCGTCTTGGCGGGGGCACTGCCGTGCTCCCAGATAATATCACGCCTAAACTCGCAGATACTATGGAATTCCATTTGCTTCGATCCTGACACACTTCTCTTGCTTCCTTCACATTCATCAATCATTTCATACACACACGTAGTACGCGAGTAGATCGATATTATGAAATTGTTTGAAATAAAAAGCTACCACCCTACAATGGAGCACTGTGGTGATTCTAAGCTCCATATCCCCACCAGTCGATAGGGAGGAAGCTTGAGTCTAGTAATGGGATGTATGTAGACTGTTTATTTTTTTAAATTAATCACAACTCTGATAATCTGCAGCAACTCTTATTCATTTATCAAAAACTTACAGCGACCATATTAAAAACTTCAAATTAGTGTTAAAATTGGGAGCTGTGGTAGCACAGTTAATAGAACGCTTGCCTCTTACTTTGGGGTCGCAGGTTCGAATCCAGCACAAGCCTAAACCAATAATTGTCGAATTTGTTTTCGACTTCATTTTGGATCATATTAGGATTGTCACGTGCTCAGCGGTGAAAGAAAACATCGTGAGGATATCCACATTCCCTCCATGGTCATCTGCGAAATGCCAGGAATCTGTCCGATAAGCATCAAGATCGTCACGGGGTCTATCTCGTTTCCTATATCTCATCCTGAACCCACTCTAATAGTACATTTAGAATATTATAAAATACCTTTATTTATTTATTTATTTGTACACAACCTTTGTGAATTACTCAGGCATTTTTTGAATGCTCGTAAACAAATTCTAAAAATGCCAAGCTACATGTCAAACGGATAAATTGAATATTTCAATCCAATACAAATAAACTTCCAATCCCACTACATACCTTTTCAAATATATTTTATTCCATATTTCACAATGTTCTACTATTGAAACTCACCCACCGTATGTTTCACTTAGCAATTCGATTACTCATGTTAACCGATATTCTTTTTCTAAGTAGTTATTTTAATTTTTGTGTTTTGAGTGGTTAATGTGGTTGGTCATCCACGTCATGACCCACACGATAGAAGGCGAAGCTTTTTATTATACTTACCTCTAGTATCATAACATTAATTCAAGTATAAGTTTTTTTTATGCAATACTTACATACTCTTAAGACACGCCAGCCGAGATAAATGATTATCACGTGCTCGGCGGTGAAGGAAAACATCATCAGGATACCCTCATACCCGAGCTTTTTAGATCGTTTTAATTATAGTATGAAAATATATATTAATTAATGTGTATTTTTTTATTTTTTTTACTGCAATACTTACCTATTTTTTGTAAAAAAATAAAAACAGCTATGACTATACAGAGGCTCGTGTTTTAGGGATCCTGTTCATACAATACCTTCCATTAATAATAGGTACATTACGTCTTCACTTTATCCTAGGTAAATAAAAAAACAATTTAATTAATCATAATAATTACATATAATACATATATCATAATAGATATTAACAAGTATATCAATCAAATTGTAACTAAAATAAGTGACAAAAGACAAAATAATGTTACATAGTGTCTAAGTTTCTGTTTAGGAAGAAAATAGAGAAGTAATGGTGCTAATTCCTGTAAATACCATCTAATTTTATTTTAAGTTATATCTGTCATTTTCTTATCCGCCAAAAAGGAAAGGGACGGGTAATCGACAAGCATAAAATTTATGAAACACACGTCAATTTTAAGCACAAATCTAAAACAACCGTCTAAAATTTTACATCACTCAATAACCCGACACAGTTAAGTAGACAGCACGTCAAACGGATTACAAACCAGCGACATACCTTTTTCATTCGCCCGGGTTATTCAATCATTTACTCATTCTTCCTAAAATTAAGAGTTGTGAATCATCCGTCCCTTTCCTTTTCGACGGATATGAAAACGACGGATATAACTTAAAATAAAATTAGGCGGTGTCTGCAGGAATCGGGGCCAATGACTAATTAATGTTAAAAAAATAAAATGAGTAACAACATTGACTTAAAAGTAATTAGCGTAGTATTTGATAACACTACGTCGATAAGTGTCAATTTGCCTTAAGTGTTAGATAGATGCTTGTCTACAAAATGCCTTTATCACATAGACCTTGCCAAAAAATATTTCTTCCAATTAATTATTCTGCTGATAAGTTTCTTGCAAATTCATCCTCTTATATACTATACACTAACACTAGGCTGAGACACATTGTTACTAACACAATATGGATAATTATTCCGAAATAAATATATTTTAAATTGAATTTTATCAATTATCATAACGCCTTATTAAGGATTCTTCTTTGACATGTATATTTTTCAGTTTTAGTACGAGTACTCAATTAACATGAACTCTATATCTGCCAAGAATTACTTCTCCAAGCGAGGCACTAATTGCTTTTGCTTTGCCCATTAACTTGACCAAATGTGGTCAACATATTCCTCTGTTAATGACATCCTCTTAATGACATGCTTTTGAGATGTTTGCAATCAGTAGGTAGCAATAAACAGAGCAACCAGTTTAGTACTATAATTGATTACATTTCAATAAGATATCATTTTAAATTAAAATAGTCTCAATGCGCGGTGAGCATTATATTTTTTTAATTTTTTTGGTTTTCCCCGAAGGGTAAGGCAAAGGGAACTATGCCCATAGATTGATAGATTGATGAAATGATGAAAGGTGATGATGATGAAACCTAAGCCCCCACCCTCGGAGTAGACTCCTACTCCGAACCCCAAACGAATTAACTCAAAAGTCCGCATAAACTTTCGAGTTATGAAGCGGCTTCCTGGCACGAAGCGAAAATAGGCAGATACACTTTGTTCATTGAATACTCCGATATAAAAACACTCGCGAATGTCTTCCGACTAACTTAATGCGATTATTAACCACAAAACACCACTTCGTATTAATTATTTAGATTATTCAATGAAGAAAGCAACTGTCCCGTTCCCGTCTCCCGCCAAAAAGCCGTGAGCATTATATCTGTCAAAGAACGTAAGCTAGTGTTGTGACGTTCATCAGCATAGTGATGTATCAGTCGAGATAAAGTCGATCGATTATTTTCTATCTTACTTAATAGTAGCTACAACATTAGCTCGTGCATACGTGTTAGTAGTGTAAATGTAGTCAATATATTTGTGAAGTAAGAACGGTTTGTTGGCAACATTCAACAAATAATATATTTTTTTACTTATTAATGAAAAAAATGGCAATACTTTTACCTTCTTCTTCTACGATCAACGAACTGTAAAATAACGTATAATTGTGTGTGCCTAATTAATTAATAAAATAACGTGGTCAACTTAAAGTCGCTGTATTTTTTACCATCTTCTACACACCAGGCAGACCACAACATGTGTGTGCGACACGGTTTCTTGTCTAAAAAGCTGGATGGAGAAGAGAAAGACAGATATAAATTAAAATGATATTAGGAAGAATCTGCTGGAAGCAGCACCATTATAACAATGCTATAACTCTAGCAAACCTCGCATACATTTGTCAGCGTACCCAAATCCCCTGTCTGTCCACGAATCAACGCGGTGTTCAGGGCAAAAAATCTCGACAGATCTCTTTTTGCGGTAGTGATTGACAAGTCCTGATAAGCAGAACTTGGGCAGAGCGGGGATCAGCGTGATGGATGTGGGAGGGTACGCAAATTTCTGAGTAATGAGGGATTTTACAGGCTACGTTCCCCAAAAAAAAATATAGATTGCGCTGTACAGAGTTGCCTTCGTTTAACCTTCTAATTTCATGGATAAAAGACATGATGATGAATGACCCTTGTTATTACACCCAGGCACAACACATCCACCCATTATTATTCTGATCAGAATAAAGAGAAGCAATATAGATACGTAACGTAACGTACGCAACGTAATTCTATACCATATCTGATCTTAATGTCAAGCAACAATTTTTTTTATATAAGTCTCTGCCATTACATTATATTTTTGAATAATTATGTGCCCGAGCAATGAGAAATCTGTACAACGCCATCTATATTGTTTTTGGGGATCATAGCCCGGAAAGTCCGTCATTGCTGTGAATAGAAACGATTCCAAGAGAAGGACTGTTACTATTAAAGAAAGAAAGAAAGAAAGAAAGAAAGAAAGAAAGAAAGAAAGAAAGAAAGAAAGAAACGTTTATTATAAAGGGACACCACAGTTACAAACACAATACAAATATATACTTAATTTAAAACACGGAGTAACACACAACTTACAATCAAACAAAACACATAATAAAAACAACATACACGAGAAATAAAAATAATTGAGTGTATGGACTGGTCAACGAAGGTGGTGGTGTCCTTTATAAAAGGGCCTCACTCAGCATAAGCCGCGGCGCGAGCCACGACGCTTGTATTCTGTGGACCCTGCTAAGTGAATCATTATTATTATGGAATCATTTCGGTACACGTTCCAGAATAATTTTCCTATAATGAAAACACATATACTCTAAAGGTACTAGCAACCCTCGATATCACTTTTTGCCCAACCGTATAGTGGACGCGTGGAATGAACTGCCAAAATCTGTTATCAGTGCTCCCTCAGTGAACTCTTCGTTTCTAAACGATGCAGCCATAAACTTTAAAAAGTGAAGTGAAGTGAACTCTTTTAAAAATAGACTTGACAAATATATGAACAATCATGAACACAAGTGAAGTGATAAGCACGCATCAGCACAAAGTGCTGCCTGTGCTTCCAATAATAATAATAACGGCTTCTTACCGCGTTTAAAATAGGTATATGAGACTCCCGATATTTCGACACTATTGCAAGTGTCATGATCACGGGATGACTGATGAAATGAACCCGTTATTATTCGTTTTAATTATGATAATAACCGCGTAAACTTAAAACAATTTTTCCTACATGAGAATTTTGATTTTCATTTTCATTATACACCACTGCGTCTGATTCAGGCATGACGATATATTATATGTGTGTTATATAACCAGGACAAAGAGAATGGGTTAAACAGATAATATTTTAATTTGAAGATTACACATGCAAATCTAAGCAAGCCAATCTTCAAACAGAAGTCAAAATTTTAATAAGTAGGCATCTATTTTTGCCGGCACTTTGCAATTCAAATCGGGGATATCTCGACATTACTGCGGGAGTGAATTTCTTTCCAGCATGTGTGTCTGATCTGCATTGCTAATTACCGCTCGGATGTTGTGGTGTCGCAGAGTCGCTGCTTTGATAACCGTGTTGCGGGCAAATGTGTTGCTTTATTGAAACATATATTATTGCCCTTCCTAGGTTTTTAAGTTTTGTTTTGTAGAGTTACTTCGCATCAGTGAATTTTTGAAAAATGACCACACCTGCAGTTTTAACAAAGTAAATCAGCTTAGATTTTTTTGACGTGACTTATTGTAGACTTGCCGCAGGTGGCATTAACAACTTGGCCGGACAAATGGGGAGCGCTGAAGACTCTCACCCGGTACAACGTTTAAGACAACAGGCCTGAGGGTGCCCAGTTGGGCGCGAACCTCGGCTCAGGGCGTCGTCTGAGAGGAAAAAAGTATTTGAAAGAATGAATCGACCCTAGTGGGTCGATAGCTATAAGCGCTGATTGAGGGAGGTCGTCGACCACGCCGGCGGGGTCGGTATCGAGGTCCTAAAGTGTTTGGTGACGAGAGCTGACTGGCTGCCTCTATGGCTAGAGTAATCCGGTCGTCGGGAAAATCAGCTTAGAGTAACTACATCGGGCCGCATTTTTTACTGTCATTTAACATAAGACACGTGTCGTATGTTAGTGACTTCCGAAGCCGCGAGTCATCTTTCGGAGAATCGGTCATTCATGCAATATCTCTCTTCGCAAATTTACTTTTCAAATCAAATCAAATATTGTACGTTATAATCCTATCCGACAATAATCCGATCAATCAACAAACAGCAGAATCAACTGTAACAAATAATAAGCGTAATAAATAAATATTATGTTCATTTAATTCGATCCTATATACGTCCTGATGGGAGACGAAAGTCGTAACCATCATAACGGTAAAATTGTGCGATATATCATAGAGTTATTATGATGAATCACGTTGAATTAGGCAATCCTTCCATTTACGTCAGGAATGACTTAGTGGCTCTTACCACACATTATATCTTTATTATTTCCAAGTCTACAAACGAGGTTTTCTTTTCGAGCAAGCGCAATTCAATTAGGGCTGTCACAATAGCTCAGGTAGGAGTGTTTTCTTTTTTAAACATGTTGTTTTGGTTCATCATCACTGATTTAAGAGCCACGCTCTTGTCAGCGTAGCATTCTCCGTGCTACTTTAGGGAAAAATAGGGTAGTGATTTCCCTCTTGCCTTCCGCCCCGCAGTACTCTGTTTGACGCGAGTCGGATAGCGGCCAGAGAAGTCTATTTCAAAGACCAGTTCGATCTGTCAACTCTCCACTTGACATTTTATTTTGGCGCCAACTGATAGCTCTGACGTTACGATAGCGACCGTCATAATACTGCGTTTAAATCGCGCTTGTTCCTTAAAAAAAAATAACGATAAATAGGCTAGTTTCCTACTAGTCAAATCAGTTACTTTTTACTAAACGTCAAAACACGAAATTACTATGGAATTTGTATGAAAAATCACACTGTGACGTCATAGAAATACGTGATAAAATTTCAGATTTAGACGTTTTTCTTGATTTATATTAAATAGAAAAAATTAAAATGTGTTTCGTTAGTTTTATATCTGTCTTTATTTAGTAATAAGAATTTCATACACACGTTATAAACGATCCAATTGATCGCGCCGACACACCTATAATGTATTATTTTTTTAGAAGTGACTGTACCTAACCCGATCTCTTAACAAGCGATAGACTGGCTATCATTTTTCACACTCGTGCCGCGTAACCCATGATTTATCGAAACGATTGTACCAATCGTTTCGCACGAACGGCTGCGATAATCGACGAACGCATCGTTTCGCTAGCTAAGCTGCCGTGTTGCATCCTCTAAAGTTGTGCAACCGTAATCATTTTTATTTTATTTTTTAAATGTAATACAGAACTAGGTTTTTAAACCAGCTAAGTATATACTATAGAGAATATAATAAAGTTATAAAGGTGTTAACGACGGCCTCCTTAGTCGTCCTAAGTTTTAAATATACTTGTCATTTACTTCAGTATTTTCTATTGTTTTTTTAAAAAAAAAACAGTTTCGTTCAATATTAAAATCAGCTCATAATGGGATATTCTCCGCACTCACAATGGTGTGATAAAAGGTGCTGTATTGTTAGCGGTGTGATAAACAAGAAAAAAAAATCCTGTTTGTCATACTGGTGTGACCACGAGTCCGAAGGTGTTTTTGCGTTCTCGATCATTTCATACGTATGCAATGCACTCTCAACAAAAGGTATATTTAGCTAAATGATATCATGTGATTTTTAGGATTTATGAACGACCTATGGCATGAAACATGCTTGAAGTGTTTGATGAGAGTGGAAGAAGCGAAAGTGATCCGCCAGGATTGTAGTAAGTGGAATCCCAACAAAAACACTCTGACTCTTATAACCTGGGGTCCTTTAAATCACGGGTAAATAGGCATTTTCTGGGTAAGCTCGTTCCAACGTCGATCTCTTCTTCTTGTAGAAGAACGAAGTCAAGAGCAAACCCATCTTAATTAAAAAAAAAAAAAAAAACATTTTCATGTAAAATTATGCCAAGACGAGATTATATCGCTTGCAATGTGTTAGGGTTCGTAATGTTTATTTTATTATTTAATTATAATTGGATTATATAACTTAATAACAGGCGGAATAAAGTCGTGAATCTGTGTCACGACTTTATTATTTTAAATTTGGAATTGACATATTTATTTCATTTGGTTTTATTTTGTTTTCTTCTTTTTCGAACGGGAACGTTTTCCCGCCTTTTTAAAAAGGCGGTGGCGGGAATTTTGTTGCAAACTTTCTCTACACGCCCCTAACTATACAAACGCTAAGTCCACAAACTCTACACGTTAGGCAAAATATGGGGCTTGGCCGTTTCGTTACTACAAGAACTATGTAACAGAATGGCAATGATTGAGGAATGCCCCCAGATTGGAGGCGTGATCTTTTATGTATGTACGTGTATGTATGTAACGGCATGAGACTTAAACATTTAAAAATCCAAATAGGCTAATTTTGGAAACATACCTTTACATACCTTTTTACTTGCGATTCCATTTTTGAGTACAAGACAAAAAACACGTCAACAATGCCATTACATAAACATGTTAATGAACTATATTATTTCAAACGAAATAGAATCGACACATAAATCACAAACGTCGAATAAAACCTAGAAAGTTTCAAAAATGGAACATCGAAATCCGCATTCATTGACCAATCTACACGTCATCAAACTAAAATATGAATTTAAATAAAATAGAATCGACCCATGTTCATAAATGTCGAATAAACGCAACAATATTCAAAACTGGAACACAGAAACCCGCATTCATTGACCATTCGAAAATTCAATTAATCCAGAGCCGTATTCAGAATGAAATCACCACATCAACTCCCGCTAAATTGCGTCATAAAACGTCGATACTAAACCTTCGCGTCGGGGAACTTTCGTCCACAAATGTGTTTTTCTTGTTACCTCTAAGTTTGATATTTCACCTATTTTACATTCAAGAAAGGTTCGCTGTAAAACGTCTGAAGGCTGCCAAGTTAAGGCAATATTACAATATCAGTGGCGATATTTCACTCGGATCAAAGTTTATGTTATGATGGATAAAAATCTATTTGCTGCCTTTGTTTTTAGAAAAGGCACGACGTCTTTTCTATGCTTACTTGAGATATTATGTTTTTGTTAAATTACTAACTTCCGAAGCACGGATCATCTACACTCAACCACTGGACCACGGAGGTGGTTGCTTAGGCGTTACTTACTTAGAAGTAAAAACGAACAAATTTAACATAAACAGCCTATAAACGTCCCACTACTGGGCACAGGCGTCCTTACAATCTACCGAAAGGGGTATGGAGCATATAATTTACATTTACCTTAAAAATGACAACAAAATTTCCGCCTCACTTAATAATCTCTAAATTTAATCCGACACATATTTATCCTTGTAGGTGCGTAATAATTTCATCCCGGGTACCTAATAAAGATTAATAAGATCCAACAGCTTCTTAAGATCGGGGCTTGCTTATTCTCAATTAAATCTTAAGAGCGTGTGATGTAATATTCATAAATCATTACAGGGGGAAACTTTGACAGTGGCATTAGCGAAATCACGCGCATGACAAATGTGTTATATGAAATATAATAATAACTTTATGGAGTTTCGGCAAGTTGGATAGTAAGTGATGGTAAATTGTTTACAATCGTGTCGAGTTGGTTGTGTCGAAACAGGGTGTTCATAAGTACTTACTTTACTGTTTCCTACTCCTTTTTATAATCCGGCCAAGTAAAGTAAAATGTTTATTTTTCATAAAAAAAATACAGAAAATATTGATACAATAAAAACCCCACAAAACCAATTCCTCGGTTTGTCTGTGGGAGTGGAGTAGTTAATGCCATATGTGGCAAAACTACAATATAAGTCACGTAAAAAAAAAATACTACATTTTTTAAATTATGTGAACTTCTTGAATATTATACACCATAACTTATACTACCTCATACTTATTGTATAAATTGCTGACTTGTTTAACAAATTGGAGATGTCCTTAGAAAAGGTTCAGTACGATCTACTCTGAACGGGCGTGCGTGTATGAAACGATTGATGAATGTGGAGGAAGCAAGAGAAGTGTGTCATGATCGAAGCAAATTGACTTCCATAGTGTCTGCTTGCCCCGATGGGAAGTAGGCGTGAGTTTATGTATGTATGTATTTTTTTAAAAAAGAACGTTTAGGGTCCCATGCCGACGTTTTTCTTGCACCTTCTTTTCCCCGGCTACACAGGTTGTGAGAATCTGCAGCAGTTTTTTTTTTTTTTATGTAAAAAATACTCTAAGTGATATAGTTACACTCTGAGTAAATTTTTACTTTGATTTATTTTTGAACCAACCTCAAGTTATTCCTTTACCACTTAACGAATTGAATCAATCGACTCGTATCCTTTGTAAAACCTTAAACAAGTTTAAAAAAATACCAGTTGAAAAATAATGGCCAGCTTCGCATTGAATACTAAACAACTGTGTAACAATACTGAGAAGAAAAAGTAAAACAAAAAAGTAGTAAAAACTTCGAGAAACATCATCATCTCCCTAGCATTTCACAGGGTCCGCTTACCTAACCTGAAGATTTGACAGGTCCGGTTTTTTACAGAAGCGACTGCCTGTCTGACCTTCCAACCCGCGAAGGGAAAACCAGCCCAATACAGGTTAGATAACTTACCTCCGAGAATATATTTCTCGGGAATATGTGTTTCCTCACCATGTTTTCCTTCACCGCTGAGTTCGTTATAATTTATGATCCAAACATGAATTCGAAAATAAATTCGACAATCATTGGTTTAGGCATGTGCTGGATTCGAAACTGCGACCTCAAAGTGAGAGGCAAGCGTTCTACCTACCACGGTTCTAAATGCGAGAAACATGTGTAGAGTAAAATTTCCCCACTATTCCTTGCAAGTTCTTGTTATCGCGTAGAATATTAAAGCACTATATTTCCCCAATCTAATATGCTGAATTTAAATATCGCGGCATCGCCTTAACGTTGTACCTGTGGTTCGGGCAGGGTTGGATTTGAATTACAAAGTCGTCCCTCGCCTTTTCAACGCCAGTTGTGATGTACTGAGGTATGTCCCGCCGTCAGCGGTAGAGCGGTGGATTATTTTCTCCCGAAACTTTGAGTTTAATTTTAAATCCAAAAAAATACCAAAAAGTATGAGGCGAGCAACCCACTCCGTTGCATCTACGGTCAACTAGAGGTCGGCTCATCCTTATGTTGTGGATATTTCTACTACCCGCACTAAACGTTTAGACTCTTCCTTTTTGATGCGAACAGCAAAGGGCTGGAGCGGTCTGCCGTGAGTCTTCAAGGCTAGAGTGAATACGCATTTGCTACGTAAACGTGATCTTCCCTAGACTTACTTACCATCAGGTGAGTGATCAAACGCGACCTTAATTTATTTTTAAAAATACAGTCATACATAATAACAAATACACAATATACCGACATAAATATATAGATAATAAACAAAAGAAAAAGCAGAACTTCGAATCATACAATTTGATAAAGGTTTTACAGCACAAGAAAATCGTTAAGTAGCTGTTCAAATTTATTTGCAGAAGGTTACCATGTAAACGTACGGAGTCAAAGCTACCCTTAGATTGTCCTAAGATAATAGAACTACTTCTATTTATCGTTTTTCTCCGACACAAACTTTACTGACTTTTGTTCAAAGCGACGTATTCCCGCAGTCGCGTTTTTGAGTTTTTCGAAACCATCTCAGACATAGAATAACATAAACAGCATCGCGACCCAGTGCTCGGTACAGGCCTCCCCTCAATTGACCGGAGGGTATATAGAGCATATTCCACCACGCTGTTTCAGTGCGGACATAGAATATAGTGTCTCAAAACAAAATATATATTAGCTGTGGATGTACTTTAGTCATAGTCGTATTCAGTTTAACGACGTGGGAGACTCGCGAACGGCCCCCGCGCCTCGTCTCCTAAATCATGGCTCGCGTTTTTTTTTTTTAAACACTTCATAAATTACACATGATTGTTTTACAAACATCGCTAAACCTAAACACCAATGAGATGGAAGGACGACATCGTGCGGCACGCAGTATATGACTGGATATCGATTGCCCAAGATCGTCGGAAGTGGAAAAACATGGAAGAGGCCTACGTCCAAAAAAGGATATGAATTTAGGCTGATATAGATAGATAGATAGACTATCTAAATTGTTACTTATAACATTAAACAGCCTATATACGTCCCACTGCTGGGCACAGGCCTCCCCTCAATCAACCGGAGGGGATATGGAGCATACTCCACCACGCTGCTCCAATGCGGGTTGGTGGAGGTGTTTTTACGGCTAATAGCCGGGACCAACGGCTTAACGTGCCCTCCGAAGCACGGAATCATCTTACTTTTTCAGACAATCAGGTGATTCAAGCCTGAAAAGTCCTTACCAAACAAAAAACAGTCTCACAAAGTGATTTCGATAATGTCCCCATCGGGAATCGAAACCGGACCTCCAGATCGTGAGCCTAACGCACCAGACCACGGAGGCTGTTATCAATACCTCGTTAAAATACTGTTAAAATGCCTCGCCTTAAAGAAGTCACTAACTCAAATTACGAAATACAGTTGTGATTGCCAATTCTCGCCAGCACTTACACCCGTGCATTCCTATAGACGTCCACAGTAGAGTAATACGAAATGCGAAATATGAAATGGGGTAAAGTGCCTCGCTTTGAATCCGCCCCTGGTTTTAATAATGTGAACCGAGGTGCGACTACAACTGTGGTTTGTATTCGGATTTGTTTACGCTTCCTGAATAAGAAAACTCTGTCACGTTTGTTAAGATGTGTGGATAAAAATGTGTTGAAACATGTTAAGAAAAAGTAAGAAAAGTTAAGAAAGTTAACACGTTTATACGTTTTACATACATTAAAAGGAAAGAAAAAAGAAGAAAGAAAGAAAGTCAAAAATATGATCGTCAATTAATAGAATGCCTAAAATGTCAAATAGAATACAATACAAAATGGGTTCTTTTCGATGGTTAAAACAATTGACAGATATAATTTGAAATTAAATTACGAGGTGTCTGCTGGAATCAGCAACATTATCGGCCTCCTTGGTCCAGTGGTTGAGCGTTGGGCTGGTTCTGGTTTGGTTAAGACATTACAGACTGATCACCCGATTGTCCGATCTGGTTTGGTTAAGACATTACAGGCTGATCACCCGATTATTCGAAAGTAACGTGATCCGTGCTTCGGAAGGAACATTAAGCCATTGGTCCTGCTTACTTCTTACTGATGTATTAAGTTATTATTTATTCGTAGTGGATGTAAGTACATAATTATTACGTAAGCCATGTCAGTGGCCTTTGGCGGCTCAATAATAACACATCAGGATACATGAGGTTATTTAATTTTACCAAAAATTGAGCTTAGTTAAGTTTATCGCCTAAATACATATTCCATCATGTCGTAGAGGGTGTAATCCCAGAGAATATAAAAGAAAACCTCTTTAGAATAACTTTATCCTTGCTTTAAGCTCTCATCTATTAAAAACTCAGCGTGAGCTTACTTCAAGGTGGAGCGTTCAATCTCCGTAATAGTATTAAAACTGCTCAGTTATGTAATACGTCTTCAGTCACCAAGATGGATGGCAGGGCGAGGTGTCATGGCGACTTAGTGCCTCGCACTCTGACAAGGAGTATTAGGCTGCGTTTCCATTGACGCGGAGTTGGACGGAGAGGAGCGGACACGTACAAGAATCGACCAATCACTGTGAGGGAGAGAGTGACAGAGCGTCTACGTTTTTCGCTCTCTCGCACGCTGTGATTGGTCAAATCCGCACATCTCCGCTCTTCTCCGCCCATCTCATGGATGTTACTGCAAAAAAGTTTTTCAGAATGTTTCAGTGACAGAAATTCTCCCACAGACAAACCAAAGATTTTTTGTGGAGTTTTTATTGTACCAGTATTTTTTGTATTCATATGAAAAATAAACATTTTACTTACTAACGTACTTATGCCATACTTAGGCTGTAGGGTGTTAGTGACACCGTTATTAGTGATGGCCTCCTTGGTTTTATTAAAGTTTTTTTTTATATAAGTATGTAATTTTTACTACCTTCTATTTTTATTTTAATGTCTTTGTCAATTTTCAATAAAAAATCAGATTGGAATGTTTTTTTTTTGCTGTTTATGTTCTAATTCAATATATGCACTCCCAATAACCGTAACGAAAACTTTGGGGCTTTCAGACCATGCTCCTGAGTAGATTTCAAGTTGGGTGTCTTGATAGAGAATGTATAAAAATGATAGTGTTTTGTTTAATTATTTTCAATCGTGATTAAACCCAAAATTATAACAAAAAAATAACAATGACGAAATCTTAAAAAATAAAATAATAAAAAAACAACAAACATTGCTTTTACGTTTGATAAGTTTGCTCTTGGCCCCAGACTTGCCCGAAGGCGTTGATGAGGCATAAGGACCCCGATACCGACCCCGCCGACGTGGTCGACGATTTCCCTCATTCAGCGCTTATCGCTATCGACCCACTAGGGTCGATTAATTCTTTCAAATATTTTTCCTCTCAGACGACGCCCTGAGCCGAGGTTCGCGCCCAACTGGGTACCCTCAGGCCTGTTGTCTTAAACGTTGTACCGGGTGAGAGCCTTCAGCGCTCCCCATTTGTCCGGCCAAGTAGTTAATGCCATCTGCGGCAAATCTACAATAAGTCACGTCAAAAAAAAAAAAAAAGATGAGGCATAAGATGGAGCGAGCTGGCCCAGAAGGTGCCTGTTCACTCTGGCCTTGAAAGCACCCGGGTTATATGCATCCGGAAATACAGAAAATGGCAGAAAATTCCACTCAAATTGGGAAACAAACAGCTTAAATAGGTAACAATTAAAAAAAATGCAAATTGTGTGCCTATGAAGTCTCCACTTATAACTAATACATGCATCACTGCGAAGTATAGAGAAGTAATAAATAAATAATTTTGTAACATTATGAAGTTATCCTAAAGGAGAATAAATAAGAAATCAAATTATGAAAAGAGATGTAGGTAGCCCGAGTTTGTTTTATTCTCGCTCGGCGCCGCGCTAGTCTCATTACGGTCGTGGGGCAGGCCCGCAATTAGGGTATGTAGGCCTAAGCTGCACCTGTAGTGGGGGCCCTATTTTATGCTGTTACACTACGTACAGTCATGAGAAATATCATGTACCCACTTTAGAACCCTGTCGAATCATATTTGACATTTAATGAGACTTACTACTTGATTGACCGACGATCTGGTGAAGGTCGCGGGAAGCCGCTGGATGCGGGCAGCGCAGGACCGATCGTCGTGGAGATCCTTGGGAGAGGCCTATGCCCAGCAGTGGGCGTCGTACGGCTGATAATGATGACTACTTGATTTGTCAAAAAAGTTAATGTGACATGGTTTTAAAGTGTATACATATTAATACTCGTGACCCTACATGATTCCAAGGGCCGATTCGTAAAGTAAACGTGGCCTTATTTAGTGCTGTGTTATTACAGTATCGCTAAATCGGCTCTTACTATAGATAGTAAGTCACTACTGCTAAGTTACTGTGTAAGATTGGTTGACTTAGTAGCCATAGAATAAGGAATAATTCCACGTATAGAACGGCAACTCTCTGCTCCCTACCAGCGGTTGAGCTAGGTTTAGCAAACTGGACTTCTCTTTTACTTGCTCGCTCAGTCATAAATAATTATCCCTCCTGTTTATTGGAGATATTAAGATATTGACTGGCAAAAATAAGTGGTACTTAACACATAAGATTTTAATGGCAATACTGCCCTACCGAAGCATGACGAGCCACGCACAATTTTGTAATACTTCTAAACTGTGATAAAACAAATGGTGTGAACAGAAAGAATTGTTTAAGTTTTCACCATCGCCACCACGACGCCACACATCATGGGACACACGTCATGGGACACACGTCATGGGACACACGTCATGGGATACACGTCATAGGACACACGTCATGGGGCACACGTCCACTATAGTGCGGCACGGGCCGTAAGTACACTGTTTTTAGTTTTCATTAGGCCTTATTTGGAATATGAAGGATCCCTAGACATTGCGTGCGTGTTGCTAAAATTAACACTTCCCCCAATCAGCGCTTATCGCTATCGACGCACGGGTGAGAGCCTTCAGCGCTCCCCATTTGTCCGGGCAAGTAGTTAATGCCACCTGCAGCAAATCTACAATAAGTCACGTAAAAAAAAGAAAAGCTAAAATTAAGTTTCCACTTTTCTAGCTGCCTAATCTTTTGACCCATTGGGTCGTGTACCAGGTTCAAGATCTAATCTAATCTAATCTAGCCTACAAGATCCCACTGCTGGGCAAAGGCCTCCCAGGACCGCGAAAAATGGAAAGAGGAAGGTTCAAGATAAATTATGAAAATAAAGACAGATCTAAAACTAACAAAAACATTTTCTATATAACTTATTAACCGAAATAATAAGTCATTTTTGATACGTTTTTCTGTGACGTCACAGTGTGTTTTTTAATACCAATTCCATAGTAATTTCGTGTTTTGACGTTTAGGAAAAAAAAGTACCTGATTTGACTAGTTGGAAACTAGCCTATTTGGACCATATTATGTGGGTCCTTTTAGCCTATGTAGCCTGTTCTTAAATGCGGCGCTGTCTCGAACAAACTTTAATTTCCATTAAGATATGAAAGTTTCTCTTGCACACACACGTTGGTTCCGTATAAACTTACTCCTAGTTTTATTTAGGTCTAAGAAACCACAGACCCGTTAGCAGCACTGTAGTGAATAACACTGGAAATCTTGTGATTCTATACGAAATTCCCCAATTCTACGTCTTAACTTGACTTAATGGACTGTCCGTACATGACTCATGAGTCACTTGTACAGGAGCAGTAAATAAATGTCTTATTTTTATTGTGTATGTGTGTGTATTGTGTATCTATGTAATACTAACATTAGTCAGTAAGAAATCATTGTTACTAACAACCTGGGTCCAAGTTACCCGTAATAAAAGTTTTTTTTTTTTTTAATGAAGTGGGAGATTGTTTTTCTTTTTGACGTGACTTATTGTAGATTTAGATAGAAGAAAAGAGAGGAAGGGGAAGACCAAGAAGAGCTTACATGGAACAGATTAAAGAAAAGGTTAACGTCGTGTCTTATAGGGAAGTCAAGGAATTGGCCTTTGATAGACTGGAATGGAAAATGCTATACCGACAAGAGCGTGGCTCTTAAATTGATGATGATGATTGTAGATTTGCCGCAAATGGCATTAACTATTGAATAGGGAGCGCAGAGGGCTCTCACCCGGTACAACATGAACCCTGAGGTTGCCTAGGAGGGCCCAACCCTCGGCTCAGGGCGTCGCCTGAGAGGATTATATTTGAAAATATTAACCTCAGTGGGATGATAGCGATAAGCGCTGAATGAGGAAGAGCCTTCTGTAATCATAACGTCTTGCAGCCACGTTTGATCATCACCACTAATTTAAGGGCCACGCTCTTGTCGGTGTAGCATTCTCCATACTACTTTTTAGGGAACAATAGGGCAGTAATTTTCCTCTTGCCTTCAAACAGGATTTGCAGCAGTGGACGGCAGAGAAGAAGAAACCAAAACCAAAGGCCTAGGCCACTTTTAATAAGAAGTCCTAAAGGAAAAAGGTTAATAAAAGGTTTATTACAATAAGTCCAAACGGTAGACGAATTACCAATTGAACATTTGACTTCAACACGTGACTTCAACACATGATGCCAACATCATGCTCGTATCCCCAAAGCGGTAGGCAGAGATTCATAGTATCTATGAAAACACTCCTCGCCAGCTATGTCTAAGTCGCATGTAATAGAGGGCAAGCCAATCAAATCCTGGAAACCACGTGATAGCAATTTGTGACTTCATGTTAAGGATATCTTTTCTAAAGTTGTTCCAACTATTTAACCTTGAAAATAAGCATATTTATTAAGTTACCCAAGTAATAACAATAAGCATAATAAAGCAACTCACAAATATTGCTTGAGTCGTCTAGATTTTTCTATTTCTCAAGTTTGATCTCTGATGGCGATAACTACTTGACCAGGCAAATAGGAAGCGCAGAGGGCGTTCGCCTTAATAAATTAAAACAACAGGCATCTAAATAGCTCTAGCGAATATTTTGAAAGCGTATATTAATAATTGTAATAAAAAACTTATGTCGTAAATTTTGAACGAGTACAAGGTACTTAAATAAGAATGTAAGTAGCCAAATGGTAGATTCGCTGACTATGGAAAATCGAGAGGTGCTTTCAGTTCGCTAATATCATGCAAACTTCCATCAAGTAATGTGCTTTGGATGTAGGAGTAGTGAGCGGTGTTTACATAACTTTACATTTGAAACGGAAAACTTTGAAAAAGGTATCGTGTACCTACCTTACATTATTATAAGGGTCTACTTCGCTATCCATAACAAGGGGTGCATATTCAAGGCTATGATAGCCAAAGGAATCAGAAAATGATGCATCAAAACTCTCGTATGGTGTATATAGAGTCCTCTATGGATGTGAAACTTGGATACTGACACGGAAAGACAGTTTACCATACGATTCTTCTTCTTCTATCGTGTGGGCTGTGAGGTAGATTACCCACCCCATCAACCCTGGTGTCAGGGTTACTATTGAATCGCCAAAGGCCCCTGACATGGCTTATGCAACGACTACTAAACTTGCATCTTTAAGTAGTAACCGGAACAACGACTTAACGTGCCTTCCGAAGCACGGATCATCTTACTTGCGGACAATCAGGGGATCAGCCTGTAATGTTCTAACCAAACTAGGGATCACAAATTGATTTACGTGACATATCCCCACCGGGATTTGAACCCGAGACCTCCGGATCGTGAGTCGAACGCTTGAACGACTGGGCCATGAAGGCCGTTAGGTTTTCTGACCAGCTGAACTGAGAATATTGTCCTGAGCTTATGTTATTTAAAAGATGCACGTGCCATACGATTGAAGACTAAACTATGTCCGAGGGGGTGCGGTAAACCTAGCTCAGACGCTGGTGGGGAGCGGAGAGTTGACGTTCTATACGTGGTACTATTCCTTATTCCATACTTGTACTTCACTTTTACTTATACTTTATTTTTTTCATTTATTGATCAATCCGCCATAATAACACATAATCTGTGATGAAATGGCTATCTATTACGGTACAATACAATCCATTAATAAAAACACTTTGTGATCCCTAGTTTGGTTAGGACATTACAGGCTGATCACCTGATTGTCCGAAAGTAAGATGGTTCGTGCTTCGGAAGGCACGTTAAGCCTTTGGTCCCGGTTACTATTTACTGATGTAAGTGAGTAATCGTTACATGAGCCATGTCAGGGGCCTTTGGCAGCTCAATCATAACCCTGACACGAGGCTTGATGAGGCTGGTATTCCACCTCACAACCCACACGATAAGAAGAAGATGCAATAAAGACGGAGAGACTGACAGGTAAACAGGGTGTAAGTGACATCGTAACGTAAGCTTTGAGGGATGATTCAGATCAATTCATGATTCTGAGTTGATATCATGTGGAATTTTCCGTCGCAAAAGTATGGAACTGAAAATAATAATAAAAAACACAAGAAATTTCATGAAGTAAAGAATTGAAAATAATTTAAAAAATATATAAAAAAGAAATCATGAAGTTTGCGACGGAAAATTCCTGTGGAGCAGCGTGGTGGAGTATGTTCCATGCCCCCTCCGGTTGATTGAGGGGAGGCCTGTGCCCAGCAGTGGGACGTACATGGGCAGTTTATGTTATGTTAACATAACATAACATAACAAATACTTTATTGCACAAACAGGAAAAAACAATATACAAAACATAAGAGAAATAGAATTAGTACAATAGGCGGCCTTTTTGCTAAGTAGCAATCTCTTCCAGGCAACCTTTAAGTATAGGAGATATTGAATATTAGGTAATATAGCGGGATAGTGCAGCATGGGAATACTTGTGCATATAAAAATAAATACACTTTTGACTACATAAACTACATAATAATAATACACATAATTATAATTGTTATAATAAATAAATATGTTATGTTATGTATATTTGAACTAGGAAACTAACCAATTGACGTCATTCATTCACAGGATTTGTGTAGTCGAGACATTTTTTTAACCCGCGTGTAACAGTGTTTTTCTTTATTAATTGTTTTCTGATTACTTTCAGAATATTAATTCCATTCGATTCAGAATATTAACATACAGTTCGCTGACTACATAATTCGTTAATATTTTAAAATAATTGCTGCAAATAGGCACTTCACGATTCCTGTGTCTGTGCTTCATATTTTATTGTTTCTATATTTTATGTTTCTTTGAATTTACGTAAATTGAAAAATAAAATGATCTTTTGCAGGCAAATAATACTGAGAAAAACAATTTAGTATTCCAGGTATCAATATATTTATTTTTTTATTTTTGCTGGAATCCACTTATGTATACGGATTAAATATTCCTTTTTGGATACAGCATATAAAGTTCTCAACCGTATTCCCAATAGGGCTAGTCAGAGGTACATTATTCGCAAGATAAACTAAGTAGATCGAAATGACAGGTGGTGAGCCGTATCGGGTTAAAAACTGAAGTCCGACAAACTGTTATCCGACAAGATTTTACTTCGCCAATATGAAAATCCGACACTTCTTTATTCCGACAATACATAATTACGACATGTTTTAACTTCGATACTACTCCGACAAAACGTTTTTTCGACAGGACTTCACTAAGAAACGATGCGAATAGGATGACATTCTACCTCGACATAATGCCACACTGTTGACATGAAACTATTTCGACATACTCTAATCATCATCATCATCCAAGCCGTGTCCAGCGACGGCGACTCCTAAATGTCTATCCCAGGTCGATGTTATGATAGGCTCTAATATGGCAGAAGCAACCTATCTGACCTTCTAACCGAAGGGAAAACCAGTCGGATACATCATGGTCTTACGACATCAGAAATAGCGGCATACTCTAATCAGATGGTAACAGTCAAAGCCAACTATTTTAGTGAAATCATTTAAGATAAACTATTTCAGATAGAAAATCACGAAAATTATTTTGTGATCACTAATTTGGTTATAGGACACGCTGATCACCTGATTGTCCGATAGAAAGATGATCTGTGCTTCGGAAGGCAAGTTAAGCCGTTGGTCCCGGTTATTACTTACTAATTAACTTACATCATTATTAGTCGTTACATGGGCCATGTTAGGGGCCTTCGGCGGGCTGAATAGTAACCCTGACACGAGGGTTTATGGGGTTGGTGATCTAACTGACAACCCACACGATAGAAGAAGATAGAAAATTACACATTTTTATTTTACAAGAAAAAGCATATCGTTGCGTAGGCGTAAGCCACCTGGCTTACACCCTACACCTTCGCGATTACAGTGACGCTATATTGTCATATTATTTACTAGCTGTAAAATATCCTTATAGTGAAAACCGCATAAGCGCCTTTATCTAAAATCACAACATACATAACATAAACAGCCTATATACGTCCCACTGCTGGGCACAGGCCTCCCCCCAATCAACCGGAGAGTGTATGGAGCATACTCCACCACGCTGCTCTAATGCGGGTTGGTGGAGGTGTTTTTACGGCTAATAGTCGGGACCAACAGCTTAACGTGGCTTCCGAAGCACGGAATCATCTTACTTTTTCGGACAATCATTTGATTCAAGCCTAAAAAGTCCTTACCAAACAAGGACAGTCTCACGAAGTGAATTGGACAATATCCCCATCGGGAATCGAACCCTGACCTCCAGATCGTGCTCTAACCACTAGACCACGGAGGCTGTTGCTGTTGTTTGCTGTTGGCTGTGTTGGTGTAGGATGTGATCAAAAATCACGTCATTTGGATGTATTTTTTGTTAACAATAGTTAAGCTAGTTTCAATCCAAGTTAAATATTGTAGTCTGAGTTTTACCCGAATTGAAATAAATTGGAAAACATCGCGGTTTTGTTGAAGTAAATCGCATCAGAATGTTGAATGAATGAATGTTTTTCAAAATGGCGCTGCTGTGGTTATGAAATATATTTGAACATTATAAAAAAAAATATCTGTTCAAATTGCCTGCTCGTCAGTACGTCTGTCTCAATTCTGAAAACGTAACAACGGCCAGTCTATTTATAAAGGCTGAGCACTTAAAATATTCGAGTTGCATATCAAAGCTAATAGAAGGCGTGTACCGGAGACCGCTGTATTTGAATTTCAAGCCACAATGTTTGGTTTAAGACAGGAGCGGGGAACGAAAACATTGAACATATCGTTATTTTCACGGGGTTCGCTTACCTGACCTCTCTATGATTTGGTAGGGCCAGTATTTTATAGAAGCAACCTATCTGACCTTCCAACCGAAGGGAAAACCAGTCGAATACATCATGGTCTTACGACAGAACCTCGTGCGGCGCGAATTCGACCAATAATCGCAACGAATGCTATTTGCGTAGATAGACATCCAAACCCTCCGCGCGGCGCGGTTGCCATGCTACGAAGGCAGGTTAGGTGAGGAGAAAATATTGAAAATTTTCCTGCTAATATTTACAAAATACGGCAACGATAAAGCGCTAAGTATTTAGGAATTATTCTAAATGACAGATTTTGTTGGAAATATTTGAACCCAATCTCACGGTACACCTAATAGTCAAAAGGAGAACCTCAATATATTTGATAAAATATTTCTATAGAAATACACACATATGACATCTTCAGCCTCCATGGTTCAATAGTTGAGCTTTGGGCTCACGAGCCGGAGGTCCCGGGTTCGAATTCTGGTAGGGACACGTCACGAAAATCACTTTCTGGTCCCTAGCTTGGTTAGGCCATTACAGGCTGATTACCCGATTGTTCGAAAGTAAGATGATCCGTGCTTTGGAAAGCACGTTAAGCCGTTGGTTCTGGTTGTTACTTACCGATGTAAGCACATAACCGTTACATGAGCCATGTCTGTGGTCTTTGGCGGCTCAATAACCTCCTCACCTCACCTCAACCTCAATGCTTAGGTTGAAGTTGGTTATTCACCTCATAACCCACACGATAGAAGGAGAAAAGCCATATTGTATTATTAGTTAATAAAGGTCACTCGATTCTGGTTGTCCCTTTCACCATCATCGTCCTCTCGGTAACAGAAAACCAGTAACAGATTTCACCATAATATATTCATCTTATCCGACCGAATTTGTTTCGAAAGGCTCTTGTGCGGGGGCCCCAAGGGCTTTGCGACCATAATACGCCTTTTGTTTAGCATCATTTTTTGTACGACCCATGCATTATAGGGGACTTAAGTGTTTATCGAAGGGTCCAGATTTTTTTATTAAACTTGACAATTTAAAATGAAAAATGAAGTAGACTTACAAAAAATATTAATGATGCCAGTGTAACTGATAGAGTTGGAAAAGGAAGGCCTAGATAGATAGATAGATAAAATACTTTATTGAGCACAATGGACAGTCATGAGCAATAATATCATATACCCACTTTAGAACTTTGTCGTACTATCATATTTGACACTAGCTTTTGCCCGCGACTTCGTCCGCGTGGCGTGTTATATAAGAGAGAGATCTTTGTGTGTGTGGGAGTGCATACTTATGCAGTTTAGATTTTTTCATAATTTTTTTTTCCCAATAACTCCCATTTTTCAAAATACAGCCAAAAATAAACTTTATATTTACTAAGGTATGCATGCATGCTAGATTGAATCAATTGATTGAATTGATTTTTTTTTAATTGATTGTTCATTGAGTTTTAATTTTAATACACACTTCCTCTCTTCCCTTCAACGTTGCTGTGCCCTACAGGGTCCATGTTTTAGTTCCTATGCCTATGTAACACCCCATTGTACTACATGGAATGCAATAAATAATTTAATTGAATTGAATTGAAAACATCTATCTTACGCGGTTTCGATTTTTTCATACAAATGTTTTTTTCCCGCTTACTCCCGTTTCCGTGGGAATTTTGCAATATCCTGTTGCAACTAAGCTTTAAGTTAACTAAGGTACCTGCATGCCAAATTTCAAGCGTCTAACTTAAGCGGTTTAGATTTTTCTTACAAAAGGATTTTCCCGCAAATTTCCGTTTCCGTGGGAATTCCGGGAATTCCTTTCTTAGTGCACCTCTACGGTACCTAAGCTATGTCCCTTCCAAATTTCAAATGCCTACGTTTAGCCGTTCAGGCTATGCGTTGATATGTCAGTCACTGAGTCAGTCAGTTTCTCCTTTTATTTAGATTTGATTTTTTCATACAAATGTTTTTCCCGCTAACTACCGTTCCCGTGGGAATTTTGTAATATCCTGTTGCAACTAAGCTTTAAGTTTACTAAAGTACCTGCATGCCAAATTTCAAACGTCTAACTTGAGTGGTTTAGATTTTTCATACAAAAGGATTTTCCCGCTAATTCCCGTTCCCGTGGGAATTTCGGGAATTCCTTTCTTAGTGCACCTCTACGGTACCTATGGTACCTGCATGCCAAATTTCAAACGTCTAACTTGAGTGGTTTAGATTTTTCATACAAAAGGATTTTCCCGCTAATTCCCGTTTCCGTGGGAATTTCGGGAATTCCTTTCTTAGTACACCTCTACGGCATCTAAGGTACCTGCATGACAAATTTCAAACGTCTAACTTGAGTGGTTTAGATTTTTCATACAAAAGGATTTTCCCGCTAATTCCCGTTCTCGTGGGAATTTCGGGAATTCCTTTCTTAGTGCACCTCTACGGTACCTATGGTACCTGCATGCCAAATTTCAAACGTCTAACTTGAGTGGTTTAGATTTTTCATACAAAAGGATTTTCCCGCTAATTCCCGTTCCCGTGGGAATTTCGGGAATTCCTTTCTTAGTGTACCTTTACGGTATTTAAGGTACCTGCATGCCAAATTTCAAACGTCTAACTTGAGTGGTTTAGATTTTTCATACAAAAGGATTTTCCCGCTAATTGCCGTTCCCGTGAGAATTTCGGGAATTCCTTTCTTAGTACATCTCTACGGTATCTAAGGTACCTGCATGACAAATTTCAAACGTCTAACTTGAGTGGTTTAGATTTTTCATACAAAAGGATTTTCCCGCTAATTCCCGTTCTCGTGGGAATTTCGGGAATTCCTTTCTTAGTGCACCTCTACGGTATCTAAGGTACCTGCATGACAAATTTCAAACGTCTAACTTGAGTGGTTTAGATTTTTCATACAAAAGGATTTTCCCGCTAATTCCCGTTCCCGTGGGAATTTCGGGAATTCCTTTCTTAGTGTACCTCTACGGTATCTAAGGTACCTGCATGCCAAATTTCAAACGTCTAACTTGAGTGGTTTATTTTTCATACAAAAGGATTTTCCCGCTAATTCCCGTTCCCGTAGGAATTTCGGGAATTCCTTTCTTAGTGCACCTCTACGGTATCTAAGGTACCTGCATGCCAAATTTCAAACGTCTAACTTGAGCGGTTTAGATTTTTCATACAAAAGGATTTTCCCGCTAATTCCCGTTCCCGTAGGAATTTCGGGAATTCCTTTCTTAGTGCACCTCTACGGTATCTAAGGTACCTGCATGCCAAATTTCAAACGTCTAACTTGAGCGGTTTAGATTTTTCATACAAAAGGATTTCCCTTCACTACTCTGCTCCTATTGATTGTAGCGTGATGAAAAGTATACTATAACCTGTCCAGGAGTGTGAAGAATAATTGTACCAAGTTTCATTAAAATCCGTCCAGTAGTTTTTGTTTCTATAAGGAACATACAGACAGACAGACAGACAGACAGACAGACAGACAAAAATTTTACTGATTGCATTTTTGGCATCAGTATCGACCACTTATCACCCCCTGATAGTTATTTTGAAAAAATATTTAATGTACAGAATTGACCTCTCTACAGATTTATTATAAGTATAGATTTAACGAGACTTACGGTTTAATTTCTCAAAAAAGTTAATGTGACATGGTTTCAAAGTGTATACATATTAGTACTCGTGACCGGACACAATATATAGAGATAAGGACAACATATACAGAAAAGCACAACAAGCGGCCTTATTGCTCATGCAGCAATTTCTTCGTACTTGTACGGGGTGTAAGTGACATCGTAACGAAACTAAGGGTAATGATTCAGCTCATTATTCTGTGTTAATTTTACGTAGAATTTTCTATAAGTAAAGTATATTTAAAAAATAAATAATAAATAAAAACATATTTTTTGTCGGAAAATTCCGCTTGATGTTAACTCAGAATCATGGTCTGAATCATTCCCCTTAGTCACTAAATTCGTTACGATGTCACTATGTGTAGGTATGTTTTCCAAGACCCCTCTAATGTTAAAATAGATGTATACGTATTTGGTAAAAATAAGGACAATACGATAATACATTGGATACCCTCTCGGGACCTTAGTAACTCTTGATTGAATTGAGCAGTCTTGGGAAACTAAGCCTTGCTGTCGACCTTATTTTCCGTATAATACAGAACAGGGTTTTATTGATAATTATAAAAACTTGTGTATTACAATGTGAAAATAATAAATGCTGTATTAATTTAATATGTATTATTTCACGAATAAGTTATTAATTTAAGTACCTTAGTGCAGTTTTCACTAACGCAGTCGGCTAAACCATAATAGACGGCGATACGGCTCACCACCTATCACGCTGTTCTAACAGAAGGCTCGGTGAGGTGTGCATACTTGGTTGTACCTCTGACTAGCTTCTTCTATCGTGTGGGTTGTGAGGTGAATTACCAACGTCATCAACTCTGCTGTCAGGGTTATTATTGAGCCGTTAAAGGCCCCTGACATGGCTCATGTAACGATAACTTACTTACATCAGTAAGTAGTAGCCGGCACCAACTGCTTAAGGTGCTTTCCGAAGCACGGATCATCTTACGTTTTGGACAATCAGGTGATATGCCTGTAATGTCCTTACCCAACTAGGGATTCCAACCCGGGACTCGTTCAACCACTGGACCACAGATGTCGTTAGTTTTTCTGACTAGCTGAACTGAGCTTATGTTATTTAAAAGATACACGTACCTACTTTATACAAAGTACATTATTTTAATCGTGGCGATACGTGATTAAAAATGTTAAACAAGGTAAATACAAGCACCTTATTAATTTTGTTTACCCGCATTTCTTTAGCTTTAGTAGCCCAATTGGAAGAATTTTTAACACTCATTATAAGGTCGCAGGTTTGAATCCCAGCACGGGCGTTTTTATTTACAGGTCCATAGTTTTGCGACCGAAGATTCCACATGACTCAGAATCATAAGCTGAATCAATCCCCTCAGTATTCGTTATGGTGTCACCAACACCTAGTACAAGTACGTTGAGATAGCCATACAAGTAACGAATACTGAAGTGGATGACTCAGAACTCGATTAGGAGCTCGGTGGCGCAGCGGTAAACGCGCTCGGTTTGCGATTGTTGAAGTTAAGCAACATCCGCAAAGGCCGGTCATAGGATGGGTGACCACAAAAAAAGTTTTCATCTCGAGCTCCTCCGTGCTTCGGAAGGCACGTTAAGCCGTTGGTCCCGGCTGCATTAGCAGTCGTTAATAACCATCAATCCGCACTGGGCCCGCGTGATGGTTTAAGGCCCGATCTTCCTATCCATCCATAAGCAAGGCCCGTGCCCCAGCAGTGGGGACGTAAATGGGCTGATGATGATGATGATGATATCAAGTAACATTTTCTGTCGAAAAATTCATGATTTTTTTGTAAGTTTTCGTTACAATGTCACTAAAACGCGCATAACTTTATCTGTAACACTTGATTGCATTATTGGTTATCAATCACTGAAGAAGAAGTCTAAAAAAGACTACGCTTGTAGGAGAAAGTTACCTATCTAAATCCTGGGAAATTTCAAAGGCTCTTGAAGTTGAACAAAGTTTCTATGAAGTTGTTCACGAGAAATATTTATAGCTTCATTTTATATTTCCAATACCTTTGTGAACTTGTTTTTCTGCTTCACTTTTGTTCGGATCTAATTAGCTGTTTAGTTATGAAGTATTACGTGACATGTCGCCATAGTGAATTGGACTGTTTGACGGCTGCATCCGGAGCGATGGGCACGAGTCGTTACCCACTGGATACCTCAAGGAGGGTACAGTCAGGAGTACTAATATGTATACACTTTGAAACCATGTCACATTAACTTTTTTGACAAATTAAACATAAGTCCCATTAAATGTCAAATATGACAGTGCGACAGGGTTCTTCTTCTATCGTGTGGGTTGTGAAGTGAATTACCAACCTCATCAACCCTGGTGTCAGGTTTATTACTGAGGCGCCAAAGGCCCCTGACATGCTGTAACGACTACATACTTACATCAGTAAGTAGTAACCGGGACCAACGGTTTAACGTGCCTTCCGAAGCACGGATCACCTTACTTTCGGACAATCAGGTGATCAGCCTGTAATATTCTAACCAAACTAGGGATCACAAAGTGGTTTTTGTGATATGCCACTGGGATTCGAACCCGGGGCCTCCGGATCGTGACCCCAACGCTAAACCATTGGACCACGTAGTGCGCCGGTATCATGATTAGGCGCGGGGAAGTGATTGGCTGATCCGTGGAGGTCCTTGTTGCTCTATGTTGGCTCCCAATCGTATCACAACTTATTGCTCTTCACATTCAAATGGGAATCAAGATAAAGATAGTTTGTGTAAGTTTGTATTTGATTTGATCGTCGGTTAACTTTCGTTTAGACCTTCTACTTGCTTCGAAGGTTACGCAAAGTTGTCCCTCTCGGGTGTGTAGTAATGTATCAATGTTTTGAAGAGTCTCCTAACTTAGTGAGACACTTACGTCTGTTTTATGAATTTCTATTTGGTACCACATTCCTAAATTAAAGGACAGTGCTCAGCTAGTATGAAAAAAATCCAAAGAGAACAGATGAGATGAACAGAGATTTTGGTGAAATTTAATGAAACCATTCCGTAAAGGGAAAACCGAAACCAACCACTATTCTGTAAGCTCTGACACATCATGTCAGAAGGACGCAATCGGTTTTGCGACATTCCCGGGACTGAACTCGTGCTATTTTTATTCGCTCTCAATCCAACATAGAAACAACTCAATCAAGAAATCTCAAACAAGCCAAGCATTTAAAATATTCCTCACGGCTTGACTCTAAAATCAAAATGTAATTTGCCAAAGCAAACTTCAAAGGCGCGCTCTGGATTCCGGCCCATTTTCCCTCTAAAATCCTTTCCAACGTGTTCAAATACAATTTCGCCATTTCTTGTAAGTACCTTTTTTTTCATAAACATCACAAGATATGCCCCCACAAAGCAAGATTGCTCGTTATGTCATAAGCAATCGTTTTCGAGGCCACACGTCATTCGTAAATAAACTTGTTGGCTTTCTACGCAATGTCAAAATAAAAAATGTTATTATTGGCATAGAATTGCTGTTTTCTTTGTTTTATTAGACGTTCTGAAATGAACATTAATGTCCTTTATTGGTACATTTAGGATTATTTAAAATATTTGCGGAAAAAAACGTATTACAGATAATGAAGGAAAACCAAAAGGGAGGAATAAAAACTCGGATATAGAATAGTCGGAGTTCACACACAAGAAGTAAAAAGTTTTTAATTATTATTTTTTTTAATTTATAAAGTCTTTTTGGTGTGTTTCCCTTGAGTAGCTAGGCGTATTAAGAGAAATATAAAAAGACAGAACAAGTGGCTCAAACATCATCCTAGGTTTTCCTACAGGTAATATTGTAGGTAAGGTCAGGTCAGACCTTGGAAACTTCATACAAAAATCTCATTCTTACTGTGTGTTGCCTAAGCGAGACACAGTGTGCGGACTCCACGCGCTCTCCTTCACGCAGCCATTTAAAACTAAAGTCGACCATAGAATAAAGTACAACAATACTTACTACAGAACGACGACTCTACGCTCTCTACCAACGGCTAAGCACCCCTAACTCCCCCCCTCGGTCTTACTTTAGTCTTCAATCTTATGGGCGTTAGACGTAACACACACAAATGTACGATAACGTCAATATGTAGTGTCTGTGTAAAACGAGGTTTTTTATATGAAGTGTCCGGGGTGTGGTAAAAACCAGCGGGGGTGATTAATTAGTAGTATTCCCAATTGACAACATTTCATTTTTACTAAGGTGCCTTAAATCGAAAACCATTTCGAGATATTTCTATGATTTACACAAAACACATTTTTTCAGATTTTTTAATTCAGTAATAATAGAAATATATTGAAAAATCCACGAGGTCAGAAGAGGAAGGCATAATAAGTTCAGACCTTTACATAAAAATTATAAAAAAGTAAATGTCATACATAACATGACACTTTGTTTGAGACTTGTTTTAAATATGCATGCAAAGGTACATTACATTATACTGCCTCCATTCTATCAATGGCAGAATCCAATTTTCAAAAAATATTTTTTGTAACTTCTAGTGGAAAAATCTTGAAAAGAAAAAATACGTGTCTTCTATTTAAACAAGTACTTTCGAAATAGCACAAAAAAACCACGGCTTAAAAATTTGAAATGTTGTCAATTGTAGTCATCATCTCCCTAGCATTATCGCGTTTTCCACAGGATCCGCTTACCTAACCTGAAGATTTGACTCTTCCAACTCTACCTCTTAAACCCGCATCATGATTCTATTTCGTATGTCTACTTTCATTCATCATAGAAATAAAAATAAGAAAGAATGTACGTTTTATGTGAGGACGCCAAAGTGATAATAAGAAACACAACATACACTAAAAACATACATTAACTGGAGAAAAAACAAAAGAATATAAAACATAAAATAACCAAAAAAAAAAATGTTGTCTTCACTTCCCCGAAAAGGAAGAAAATATATTAGACAAAGAACTTTCTTCTTTCGAAAACGCTGCCTATCAATTATTAATCAAAAACTTCCCTGAAATATAGTAAATATTTCTTAACAGCGAAGTGAACAGGAAGCAAAGATCCGAGTATCCAAACAAGCTTTAACCATCTCTTTGCAAATATTATTTCTGCGTCAACGTAAAATTGGAGCTGAGTGTGTTTAAGATGCTGAGACGGGAGCTACTTTATGTACCTATTTCGTATCTTATCTACACGGTAATAACCTCTTTAAGATATGCAGTTTGATATTTTAGTTTCATCGTGCTGTTTTCTGCCGTTTCATATTTCATGGAGGCCAGAGAATCAATTCATTGTACATTAACCAATAACAACAATGTATCAACAATAGGCTAGTTTCCAACTAGTCAAATCAGTTACTTTTTACTAAACGTCAAAACACGAAATTACTATGGAATTTGTTTGAAAAAGCACACTGTGACGTCATAGAAAAACGTGATAAAATGTCGGACTTATTATTACGATTTTATTGTTTAAAATTCATAAATGAGTTAAATTGAAAAAAGAAAACGTTTTTCGTTAGTTTTAGATGTGTCTTTATTTAGAAAACAGAATTTCATAATTTATCTTGAATCATAATTTATCAAATATTGCTATTTGACATTTGTGTGCATTACTTTACTTAAAATCAAATCAAATCAAATATACTTTATTGCACAGAACTAAAATTTCAACAATCAGACATAACACATGAAAACAGTACAATTTGGGCGGCCTTATTGCTCTAGAGCAATTTCTTCCAGGCAACCACCAAAAGGAAACAAACATTTGCAAACAACTTGGATGCGGGATGGTGCAATAAAAAATAAATAAATAAATACCTAAAAGTAAAACTAAAGTTAATGTAATAAATACTCTATACTATACGTACATATACTTACTTTTATGTATGTGTGTGTGTGTGTACTTACTTTTACTAAAGTTAATATAATAAATACTCTATACTATACGTACATATACTTACTTTTATGTGCGCTAATTTCAAATTGTAATATTACTTTTTTTAGATGAATTGCTTTGATGCGGCCTCTTTAACCCACCAGGTTTTAACTGCATAAGGCCAGCCGCGCACTACGAGTTTTTCGCCGCGCGGCAGAAAAAAGCAGCGGCATAATGTCGCACTGTAATTCTGTACCAAACAGTTTTAAATTGTATTGCGCGCACTTGACGGCAGAGCCACCGCAGCGGCGCAGTATTAAAGTGCGACATTATGCCGCTGCTCTTTTCTGCCGCGCGGCGAAAAACTCGTAGTGCGCGCCTGGCCTAAGGCGCAACCATGGTTTCCCAGTGAGGTATAGCCCTATGTTTCTAATTAGCTCCCTAACCAGCGTAGAAACAGTCGATTGTATTTTCTATCCTGAACTATTCAGGCTACATTCACAACCATATCACATTCACAAATTCACACGAATTTCCACAGCGTCACAGGCGGTTAATTCCACAGTACACACAAACAATTAGCTAGGTATTGACTCCAGCACTTGAATCAAAATTAGTCTTTCGTACGTGTTCATAAAGCCTTTATTAAAAGCACAGCTGAAGTTCAAAGGATTATTAACTGTTAACGTAATGCCTTGACCTCGCAACTGAGCACGCTCTTTACATAAGACTCTGTAGTAACGAAATTAGGCCCTGATTTGTTAGCTCTCGCAAATTAGCAGCTATATGGTGAAGTACGTCATTTTACGCATTTTCCTACTATGTGTTTGTACAAAAGGATCCTGGTGAAACATATAACTTCTTATTATAAAACGAAGACTAAGAATAATAATCCGAGCCACAATAAATGTAATTTATAATAAACAATTTCTATTCTATTTTAAGAGACCCCCCACACTAGCGTCTTTCCTGAACTCTAGCACTACACAGAGGATGTTCCCAATGTTGACGACGATGTTTCCTTTTTCGTTTGCGTAATTTTTGGATCAGTAATATCAACAGCAGTGTTTCTTCGTCGGAATCCATTTTCACACTGATTGTACGCGACAGGAGCCGCGGTTACGCGACGCTAGCGCAGCGCACGCTGGGCGTTCGGCCGCGCCGGCCAGCGCTGGCGTCGCGTCGCCGCGGCGTCGACGTCGCGTGGACGTTCCGCGGACGCTGGCACGACGACGACGCTCGAAAGACGCTAGTGTGGGGGGTCTCTAATATGCAACGGATTGTACTGAAATTAATAAGGGACTTTCCAGAGTACGTTCACAAAAAACAATATAGATGGTGTTGTACAACTTTAACGTGATAATTACCTATTTTCTCATTGCTCGGGTACATAATTGATCCAAAATACAATATAATGGCAGAAGCATATATACAATATTTGTTGCAAGATGTAATAACAAGGGTCATCATTTACACCCAAAACAAAGATAAAAGATGCATATGTCTATTATCCATGAAATTAGAAGGTTAAACGAAGATAAACCTGTACAGCGCCATCTATATTATTTTTGAGGAACATAGCTAAGAAAGTCCCTAATTGACAATGGAGAATCTGCGACAGTAACGCGGCGGCCTAGGGATTTCTTTCGTGATCATCATCGTCGTGGTCGGCACAAGATGTATAATAATACGTCCTCCATTAATTTTCATCAGTCAAACCACACCATTCAAACACATATCTGTCAAAATACGACAAAATCACGTGGCACGCATGTTAGGGAAAAAACAAACTTAAAGCAGATAATAACAGGTTCTTACCGCGTTTAAATGGGGATATGAGACTCCCGATATTTCGACACTGTTGCAAGTGCCATGATCACGGCCTACTCCACTCCAATCTCATCAGTCATCCCGTAATTATGATAATAACCGCGTAAACTTAAAACAATGTAAAAAACAAAATTATTGATTTCGAAAAATATATTGAATCGATCGATAATTTTATCACGTTGCTTGCGCGTGTTAGACCAGCTGGTCTTTTCCACAACTCACAGACCCGTGCGAACATTATACTAATTTGACTACATTGACATGTAAACTAGTCGACGTCAGTTCCGAAACCTTCTTTTGATACAGAAATTGAAATATCCTGAGTTATTTCTCATTTTGTCCCCAGAACTGCCGTCAGAGAAGCCGACGATAAAGGCGGAGAAGGGCTGGTACGCGTCCGGAGACTCCCTCCGGGCGCAGTGTTCCTCGCCACCTGCCGACCCTCCGGCTAACCTCACCTGGTTGCTCAATGGAAGAGATGTAAGTAACACATTAGAACGTGAGAGAATATATGAAAAGTACGTGATCCTGATATAGCCTTTTTCCTAGGACTCTGTTACATGAGTGTCAGCTGTCATATACAGATAATAATCCCGTTCCGAATACTGAAGAAGATGATTCAGCTCATGATACTGAGTCAATATCAAGTGGAATTTTCTTTTGAACTCATGAAAATGACAGTGTTTTTTTTATTATTATTTTGAGTTCCATACTTTTTCAACGGAAAATTCCACCTGATATTAATTCAGAGTAATGAACTGAATCATCTTCCTCAGTATTCGGTACGGTGTTACTAACACCTTGTATGCATCGAAGTTACGTAGCATAGTCCCTAGAGTGACGTGGGCAGCATGATATCCGATTTAAATTGATCTCGTTTGATATAAGAGCCGAAAGACGTAATATTAGATATAGGCCACCTTATAAGTTGCCAGAGTAATATCTACATAGAGAAAATGCAGCATAGGAGAAAGCAGATATTTACTTTACCAATCCCTTGCATGATGTCATTTATAGCTAATTTTACCTGGTTAATCTGTATTTATAAAAAGGTAAAGAAAATTAAAGGAGGTAATTACTTGGAGCCCTATCTCCCCATAACACCATCGTTGCTAATTAGTATCACAACACTATTAGTTGGGGGTATCGTTTGACTTTAAAAGACCCACAATACCACCAGGTGTATCGCAAGGGGTATCATGGGTCTGAAATGGTTGCGCCAGCAGTAGGATTATTCAGGATTCGATTGTCGGCAATAAATTGGTTGCGCATCTTGACACCCTTTATACAACTGCATCATTTTGTTCGTAGTGCAGCCGTGGTAATAGGGAGTCCTTGAACGGTCGAATATTCTGAATATTCTCAGAATTCCCTAATAAAGTAGTAGTTCTCTAGTTTAATATCTGCTTACTCAGTCTTTTGGAGACGATTAACTAAAACAAAGATCAAATCGAGATGGCGAAAATAATCTAAAGAGCTGAATCACTCCATCATCTTCCTAGCGTTATCCCGTTTTCACAGGGTCCACTTACCTAATCTGAAAATTTGACAGGTCCGGTTTTTTACAGAAGCGACTGCCTGTCTGACCTTTCAACCCGTGAAGGAAAAACCAGCCCAATACAGGATATGTCACATACCTCCGAAACGCATTTCTCGGGTATGTGGGTTTCCTCACGATGTTTTCCCTACCGCTGAGCACGTGATAATCATTTGTGATCCAAATATGAATTGATGATTTCGAAAATCATAGGTTTAGACCCGTTCTGGATTCAAACCTGCGCCCTTATAGTAAGAGTCAAGCGTCTATCCAACTGGGCTACCACGGCATCAAAGAAATCCTAAGCTCGTCAAATATTATAAGACCTTGAGAACCGTTTCACAATTTCTCCCTATTTCGGGTATCGCATCGGAGTCAAAATAACTTTTTAATTCTAGCGACTGCCAATCAGTTTGGCTGACAGAACCTCAAATCCATTTCATGCTAGACCCAATTCTTATATGCAGCACCAAATGTCCTATTTTCGTTTGTAGATCATCGTCTGTTTCTAAAAGTAACTTAACGTCACGTTTTTAAAAAGAAAGATTAAAAGAAAATTTTCTGTAAGTGAGACGATCTTATAAATAAGTGTTTGGTTTGACTTCACTGACTATGACATTCACTATATGTCTGGGCAAAGCCAGGATGACTGAGGGTTTTAACCTGGTAAAAAATGTAACTATGACTGAGGAAAGTGGGCACAAGCGTCTTGCCTGAAGTGGTTTGATTGTGATAAACTCTGAAAGGGGGAAATGTCGCCCGCTAGCTGTCGCGAGTTGATTAACTGCCTTTACGGCTGGAGATGCGTTCACGTCCGACCACGGAACTACTCGGCAATCCGGGAATTCATCCGGAATTAACAGCACTCTACTAATTAATAGGTATGCTCAACGATGTATGATTTATATTCGGAGTTGAATATTTCGTTTATCTGAACACGAATGGCAAATCAAGTGCGGCGATGGAATCCAAATAAAACGAATACTTTCATGAGATTTTCATACAAGTGTTTGCAACATCGCGGTTTAATATCAATTACTTAATGTTAAACTGCATAGCACTTTTAACGCACGAGAGTACATAATTTAATTAAACGAAACTGTACGCGTGGAGAGCATTTTAATGCCAATCTTAGAATGGTTGTGTAAGTTCTTTGTAATCCACAATTCTTACTATTATACATACATACATACATAAACTCACGCCCGTAATCCCAAATGGGGTGGGCAGAGCCACAAGTAATCAAAGACAACTTGCAGCCACTGTTGATACGAAGTCCTAAGATGGATATGATGAACCTTATGGTGATAAGGGATCAGCCTATCGCCCATAACATTAGTCCATCATGTTAGAGGACGCAATCCCTCCTCCTCCTCCTAATTCTTACTATTATATAAAATAAAATTAAGCAAAATTAAAAATTTTGAAAAAAACCCACGACGGTAAAAATTTCATCGAAAAAGAATAAAATAACTCAAAACCCCCGACTTAACCAAAGTATTATGTAACGAAATATTATATTATATAAAAAATATATAATACCTGAGACACTGGATAAGTGGAATTACCTCTTGTTGTGAGACAAAATTTTGTATATCAGAATACTGAGGGGAATAGGATAATACAGCTTATTATTCTGAGATGATATCAAGTGGAATCTCCTGTCGGAAAATTCATCAAAATGTTTTTGTTTTTTTTTTTTTAATTTCGGGTTCCATACTTTTGCGACAGAAAATTCCACTTGATATCAACTCAGAATCATGATCTGAATCATCTCTCAAAGTTTTCGTTACAATGTCACTAACAACCTGTACACATTCGAAATTCAAATCTAATCAACTGGGGCAATCTTTATTCTGCGCAATATCCCGGGGAGCTAAATTAAAAAAAAACTAAGCGTTCAGCGTAATTATCAATTAGTTTCGTATTCCGTCGTCGTGACGGCAGCGCTGGCGTCAGGCAAGGATTTAGGAGAGAAGCGCATTATAGACTACAACCCTCAATAAGTCACTAGCGTCTATACCTTGCTTTCTTGTACATAGCCTGAACACGCGTAAGTGCGATTGAGATAGACAATCCAGTCCAGTCAGAAAGCCTTACTCCTTAAAGGTTTACGGCCATTTTGCTAAAATGAGACACAAGGCGGTGAGGTAAATCTTCTTTTTCTTCTCTCGTGTGAAAGATATGAGATACTCTACCTACTGAGCCGCCAAAGGTCCTTGACGTGACTAATGGGTAGACAGAGTCTACGGAATTTCTGACACCATTCTGGACTGCTTCTTATTATTTATTATTTATTATTTATTTATTTATGGATCACTTACAGCTATGCACATTATAACATTTAGTTAGAACATAATTAAACAAAGTAGTAGTTCTTAAGTAGTAGTAGTAGTAGTTCTTTTCCTTAGTAAGTAAAATTCTTCCGTAGTCTGGTTTTAGTTTTTACACACATAACATAAACAGCCTATATACGTCCCACTGCTGGGCACAGGCCTCCCCTCAAGCAACCGGAGAGGGTATGGAGCTTACTCCACCACGCTGCTCCAACGCGGGTTGGTGGAAGTGTTTTTACGGCTAATAGCCTGGACCAACGGCTTAACGTGCTTTAGTTTTTAAACTTATACCGGGTGTTAGTGACATCGTAACGAATACTGAAAGGGATGATTCAGACCATGATTCTGAGTTAATATCTAGTGGAATTTTCCGTCGCAAAATTCATGAAATTTTGAGTTTTGTTTTTAATTATTTTCAATTCCATATTGTGCTTTTAGCTGCATAGAACCCAAATTTCAATAAAAAAAACAATAATGACAAATTATCGAAAATTTTCGATGTAATGGAGACAACAGCTGCTCGAACGGGTCAACGGCCACACACACCGCGCCGCGCGCCCCGCTCCGCACGCCCCGCTCCGCGCGCCCCGCGCCGCACGCCGGCGGCGCGGCGGCGGCGCGGCCTACAAAGTAGGCACTACGAACCGATCCTATTTCTTTCTCTGTCTATCGTAAATTATAAATTTATTTTATTCTTATTCTTAAATGGACGGATAATCAACAGGCATAAAATTTATGGAATACACGTCAATTTTAAGCAGAAATCTAAAACAACCGACAGAATTAAGTTACCAGCGAGATACCTTTTTGATTCGACCGGGTTATTCATTCATTTACTCATAGGAATCAGGGCCATTATCTACCTAAAACAGTTGAAACAGTAAATAATTGTATTCTTTGTTGTCATTAGAATAACTAACAACCAACTAACACAACCACCACAGATTAGGTAATTAGTTACCTACTATGTCAACCATCCACCAACTTAGTATGTAAGTACCTACGCAAAACCTCGCTACACAAAAATCGAAAATAAATAAATCTTTTAGATCAATACCCATTATTGTTACAAAGCAAGACCTATCGGTACTATCGCTAGTATCGATCTAAATGTACTATCACTACTTTCGATAGTTTAGACAATTTTCAAGTTCAACAATTGATAATTTACCTATCGATAGTTCGGCAACTCCGCCGCGTAGGCAATGTCGGCATGTTCAAAGAAAAAAATTGTCAGAGTGGAGTGATCTTATTTTTCTTGTTACATGTTGGTACCGTACCGAGGTACTAAGTACTAAGTTATTCGTAGTTTTAAATCTCATTGTTAAGTCATCAGTAAAGAACTAATTAAACCTATCCTGTTCTGTGTACAATATTCATATAACGGCTACGTGCTTACATAAGTACCTAGTAGACGGGAGCAACGACTTAACGTACCTTCCGAAGCACGGATCATTTTACTTTCGGACAATCAGGTGATCAGCCTGTAACGTCCCAACCAAAGGCCTTATAAACAGATTTTTGTGATATGTCCCCACCGGAATACGAACCCGGACCCTCCGCATCCCATCGCTCAACCACTGGACCACATAGGCCAAGAAGGTTCTAAGACATAATTAAAGGATCCTGGGACGCAAGACCTCCGAGTTAGGGCTTGTTTGATCTGTCTTGATGGATACTCGAACGTGAATAGCCTCACGGATCAAGGGCAACGCGCGCCAATAAAGTAGGCATTACGAACAGATACTAGGTATTTCTTTGAGTTGATAGGTATCAAGTGAAGTTTCCTGTCGCCAAATTCATAAAAAAAATAGATTTTTTTCAGTCCCATATTGTGTTTTAAGCTGCATAGAACGCACATTTAAAACAAACAAATAAAAATTACTAATTATTAAATTTTATCAATGTCATCAATAATAATAATAACGTATCTACAACTTCAGCTATGCGCAGGTGAATAGCCGGCGCACGGGTCAAGGGCAACGCTCGCCAATAAAGTAGGCATACGAACAGATACTATTTCTTTCTCTGTCACTTGCACCATAAACATACTCTCTCTCTCTCTCTAGTCGTCGGCTCGACTCGGCCGCGGCCAGTGCGTCGTTAGTCGGCGCCTTTGATGCTTTGCGCTAACGCCGCCGCCGCGCGCTTCCGCTCAGTCGAATACTAAGCTTGACCCGAATCGCGTGATGTTTTTCGAGGATATTTTTTTCGTGTTTGTGAGTGTTTGTTTCATTCTGTAAATGAGTAGTGTCGACTATGATGAGATCATAGACCATTTACTGCGCAAAAGTATGGAAGATTGTTGATGTTTATTAAAGAGCAAGGTGTTGTGTTTGTGAGTGCGTGTGATACCTACCTACCGCGGAGGAAACGCGATGTTGCATACCTACGTGACGTGACATGTTCTAGGGTACCTACCTAGGTACTTCATCCGAAGGAATAACAATTAAGGTAAGGCAAGAGTAGAGTTTTTATTGTTAATAAGTTAGGAACGTTTTAATAACTGGTAGGTAGGTACCGTGCGTGAAAAATCGTGGCAGTAGGTGTTCTACTTCAACAAACAACATTTTTAAACGTTGAACCACTACTAAGCATCTAAATACAAGAGAATGAAAACTCCTACCTAGATATCAACATCGTATCTCACACGCGTAACGTAGCCGCGCGTAAGTTTAGCGTCTGTGTGGCGCGTTGTTCGACTTACATTGCGGCACAGTAAAAATTGAAAATCTTAATTAAACATTTGCGACAAGAAAAACACCCACCATCGTTTTTAGTACAATAAAATAGGCGTTCCATTTTTTTTTTCGTTACGATGTCACTAACACCCTGTATATTTGTCGGAGTTAGTTATGAATTAAGAAGAGAAATTGATCAAATCGGAAAATAAAATGAAGTTACATCACTTCCGTCATGAAGTTGCAACGCTCCGACGAAAGGTGGCGTACGAGCAGAGCTGCGTGAAGTCGAGGAGTCACTACAGAGTCGTCGTGTCGAGCGGACGTGCACTGCCATTCTAGTCGAGCAGTCTACCGCGAACCATCGTCTTGAGCGGACGTGTCGAATAATTACGATCGGAACGTGGAGTGCTATAGTCGCTCACCTATAACTTGTAGGGACGTCAAGAAAGTGTGATCGGAAAAGAGCACCTAGCAAGTACGTTCACATGTCCCGAGGATTCGGTCCGAATATAGGAACCATGGGTGGTGGAGGGCCCCTTTGCGCTAACGTCCTTATGCGCGCTAGATAACGAGAGACTGTGTAACCGTTACGAATACCGTGACGTTGCCGTGAGTGTGTACCTTATGCTGTGACTTTATTTAATCGTGATACAAAAACTATGTGGAAGTAAATAAAATGATTGTGATACTGATGACGGCCATTATTGTCTTCTAACGCCCACCCTCCATTCTGATAATGATGTTACGACCCCCACTGCTACGACATATTTTATAATTATCAATTTCAATATTTTTCTAAGTTTAGGATAATAATAGATTCCTGCAACATATCCTAATTTTATTTTAAGTTATACCTGTCATTTTCTTATCCGCCAAAAAGGAAAGCGACCGGTGATTGACAACTGTTAATTTTAAATTGAATTAACAACCCGGGCGAATAAAATAAGCATCTCGTTTATATGCAACCCAATTGACGTGTGTTGTCAGCTTAATGCTTAAGATATTGGCCAATATAAAATTTTGGAAGGGCTTTTTAAATTTCTGCCTAAAATTGACGTGTGTTCCGTAAAATTTATATCTGTCGATTACCCGTCCCTTTCTTTTTCAGTGGAAAAGGAAATCACAGGTTTAACTTAAAATAAAATTAGATGGTGTCTAAAGGAATCAGCACCTTTATATATATTTTTTTAATTTATTGTGCAAGTAATCGTGTTTCACCGATCGGCGTGGGTTGAAAATCAGTGTTGCTCTCTGGGTAAATTTTCACTGAACCCTGGCCTTTTTTGGTGAGCTGCGGCACCCATATACCTTTATGTTTTCCAACTAAATATTAATTTAATGTGTGTATATTTTAATGTTGTAAATGTATATGTGTTTCGTAGGTTTTACCTAAATAAACTTATTTATTATTATTATTCACCATTGGTGGCCCACCCTAAATTATTTCTGGATGCACGCCTGCGCAATGTCACCAACGTAGAAGTGACGGCGCGACGTCCCTTGATAAATGAGCGTGCGGCATAATACCTCTTTATCCGAATGTAATTACGGTTTTCCGAACAACGTTCATTCGAATAACTCGGAACAATGGAGGATACTATTGTGACAAACTTCTGATGACGTCAGAGCTCGATAGTCCAGCCTGGGATCCCGAGTTCGATGCCCGATTAGATGAATTTATGAAATTTAATTTAGTCGATAAGTACGTACTTTCTTCTCGTGCGGCTGAGAATTCCATGCACAACAGGTAAACAAAGGGGTAGGATTTTTAATTTTTAAATTTAATTTTTATTTTTAAATTTAATTTTCTACGGACAACTAGGCGTCGGCGGGCATTTCATCCTTATGTTGTGGATATACCACTAATCCGCACTAAACGTTTTGTCTCTTCCTTTTTGATGCGAATAGCGAAAGATTGGAACTGTCTGTCGTCGTCTGTTTTTCAATACAATACAAATGCAGTTTATCGCACCAAAATAAAAAGAAATAATTACAAAAAGACTCTTAACTAAGTTGATAGCAAATGGCGGCCTTATCTCTTAAAGTGATTTCTTCCAGACAACCATAAGGTGAGGAAAAATGAGGAAATGGAGGGTGTTTTTCCAACCAGTTATAACCTGGGAGTCTTGTAGGCTAGAGCGAGTAGGCATTTGCGGAATCCACGAGATAAATTTATAACTCATTGTTGCAAGTCCAGAACCTGGGTTCGAACCAGCGCCCCCCATTTGAGAAGCAAGCCGGTGAACCACAGGACCACAGTAATTATTATTTAAGTAAGTAAGTAAGTACTTTACTTAAGTAAGTGTGTAGTGTGTAGTCGGGAGTCTCATATCCCCATTTAAACGCGGTAAGAACCCGTTATTATGTGCTTTAATTAAGTATGTAGTCGTTACATGAGCCATATTATGTCAGGGGCCTTTGGCAGCTCAATAGTAGCTAATATCAGAGTTGGTCGGACATTTATCTCACAACCCACAGGAAAGAGAAGAGAGAGAGGCTATTTACTTAATAAGGGTTTATTTGTAAGTATTTACTTTGTTTTACTCTGTTCTTACCACGATACCGACCCCGCCGGCGTGGTCGTCGACTCCCTCGTGGTCCTTCAATCAGCGCTTATCGCTATCGACCCACTAGAGTCGATTAATTCTTTCAAATATTTTTCCTCTCAGACGACGCCCTGAGCCGAGGTTCGCGCCCTACTGGGCACCCTCAGGCCTGTTGTCTTAAACATTGTACCAGGTGAGAGCCTTCAGCGCTCCCCATTTGTCCGGCCAAGTAGTTAATGCCACCTGCGGCAAATCTACAATAAGTCACGTCAAAAAAAAAGAAGACTCTGTTCTATTATGACAAATAAACAAACCTTCAGTTTACAAACTCAGGCCTCTGAATAAATTATGTACATATCAAATAAAACACACCACACAACACTAATCTCAGAGAACACAGTAATTACATGTAAGATTTCAACGGGATCAAAGGTTTACCCGCAAAGCTTATTAAGGATGAAATTTGCATACATCTATCTTGAATTTTCTGTGAAATCTAGGCTCAAAGAACGTCACTTTAAACGTAGTAGGTATTTTTTTAATTAATTAGGTATATTTTTCATGTCTTGTCTTAAATCATCATGCGTTATTATGACAACCCCGATGTGGGATACAGGGTATTAGTGACACCGTAACGCAATGAGGGGAATGATTCAACTCATGCTTCTAAGTTAATATCAAGTGGAATTTTCCGTTACAAAAATATTTTTTTTAAATATTATTATTCTACTTGTGCGATGGAAGACTTCATTTGATATTAACTCACAATAATGAGCTGCATCATCCCCCTCAGTATTCGTTACGATATCACAGCATCAACAAGTACGCACAGGTTGCCATACGAGTAGGTACTCGTAACACCCATGCGTAGGTACGCATGGGTGTTAGTGACACCATAACGAAAACTGATGAGGATGATTCAGACAATGATTCTGAGTTGATATCAAGTGAGGTTTCCTGTCGGAAAACTCATGAAAATTTTTATGTTTTTTCAGTTACATACTTTAGCGACGGGAAATCCCACTTGACGTAAACTCAGAATCATGGTCTGAGTCATCCCTCAAAGTTTTCGTTACGATGTCTCTAACATGAGACGCATGAGTACAAAAGTGACGTCTATACTCACCGCGGTAAGTAGGGTTTAAAAAACATTGTGTTGTGTACTTCCCCTCCTTCCCTTGCATCCCCTTACTAACCCAATTAGGATATAGTCGTGAGCTTATATGCTATGTGTTATGTGAATAAATAAAATGGATAAGATATTTTTTTTACTTGATTCATTGTAGATTCGGCTCGGGTCACATTCACTTCTTGACCGGTAACAACAACACATCATTAGCCCATTTACTTCCCCACTGCTGGGGCACGGGCCTTCCCTATGGATGGGTAGGGAGATCGGGCCTTAAACCATCACGCGGGCCCAGTGCGGATTGATTTTTATTAACGACTGCTAATGCAGCCGGGAACAACGGCTTAACGTGCCTTCCGAAGCACGGAGGAGCTCAAGAAGAAAACTTTTTTTTTTTGTTTTGTGGTCACCCAACCAATGACCGGCCTTTGTTTTGTGTGTGTGATAACAACAACGCACCCAGAACACAATACAGTACAACGCTTGTATCCCCGAAGACAGTGATACCTGTATATTATAAACCCACCTGCAAGCAAGATGAGCTTATTGACATTCTGGAAGCCACGTGATATCAATTATCGATAATCTAAACATGACTTCAAACTTATTGCGCCGTGTACTAAGCACCGACGCGTATTAGCGCCGACTCCAATATGTAGCAAGTTCTTTCACCCTACACAGGCCGGAAACTCCAAAATCTTGTTCTTACCGTGTGCCTCCGTACCTCATGCGTGGGAGCGAGACAGACACTGTCCGCTCTCCCTTGCTCCTTAACGACATACTGCTTAATAGACTAAAGTGACTCCCATCGGGGAGGTGAGGTAATTCTAGCTCGACACGGCGCGCGGCGGCGGAGCGGAGAGTGTCCGTTCTATACGTAGTATTATTCTTTATTCTATGCCCCAAGGTTGCCTGGAAGAAATTGCTATTTAGCAATAAGGCCGCCGATAGCGCTTCTTTTGTCATTTTTGTGATTGTTTTTAGTTTTGTGTTTATATGTACAATAAAGCGTTTTTGTATTGTATTGTATAAAACGAAGACTTAAGATAGAATAGGTTTAAAATAATAGTCCGCGCCACAAAATCAAGTCTAACTCTGTGGTTTAGAGCCCGACCCTAGATTCGAACCCGTGACACTAAGTTGTAAGTCACTCGTTTTTAACACTTTTAAGATAAAGCGCATAAATTGTTGAAACTATTATAAAAGCGAAGTTCTATAGCTGAACTTTTAACTTATTTCGAAAACAAAAACAAGTTGTAAAGTTCATTATCTGCAAATAGCACCTTTCAGTAACTTTGTTTTGAAAACACCTTCCTGTTTTATTTTCGGACTCGCGAACTTTTGTAAGAAATTCTGTTGAATTTACTTCATATTATATATTATATTATTTAGTTTCAATCGCTCAGCGGGCAATGGAGAGAGCTATGCTCGGTATTTCCCTGCTGGATCGAATCAGAAATGAGGAGATCCGCAGGAGAACTAAAGTCACCGACATAGCTCGGAGAATTGCAAAGCTGAAGTGGCAGTGGGCAGGACACATAGCGAGGAGAACCGATGGCCACTGGGGCGGAAGGGTTCTGGAATGGCGACCACGTGTCGGTCGACGCTCAGTGGGTAGGCCCGCTACAAGGTGGACCGACGATCTGGTAAAGGTCGCGGGAAGCCGTTGGATGCGGGTAGCGCGGGACCGATCGTCGTGGAGATCCTTGGGGGAGGCCTATGCCCAGCAGTGGGCGTCGTACGGCTGATGATGAGTTTCAATTGAGTACAAAAGGCAGCACTATTGCATAGGAACCCTTTGGGTAATAATATATAATGTAGGACGGTACTTACAATATGAAATAGTTATTTATTTAACAGAGTAATGGAGCAGTCTTCTTCTTCTTTGTTTTGAGGTGGTTGTGAGGTGAATTACCAACGTCATCAACCCTGGTGTCAGGGTTATTATTGAGCCGCCAAAGGCCCCTGTCATTCATTATAACGACTACGTACTTACATCAGTAAGTGGTAGCCGGGACCAACGGCTTAACGTGCCACGCCGCGTAAAGATGTCAATAACTTCCTGTATAAAAAAAATATAAAATACCATAAATAGCAATAAAAGGACTTGTAAAGTGGATTTTACAGAATCTGCTTAGAAACTATTACATTACATGTAACATAGATTGTACCACTAGAAGGGCTCACGATTCATAAAGTATACGTCCGCCTGGGATCATCATCATCATCACCAGCCCATTAACGTCCCCACTGCTGGGGCACGGGCCTTCCCTATGGATGGATAGGGAGATCGGGCCTTAACACTTTCAAGGACAGAACGTCTTATGACGTTCCGATTCCAAGGTATCATATTACCTATTTTGAACCATCAATGACCCATGATCTCTGTCCGTGAAAGGGTTAAACCACCACGCGGGCCCAGTGCGGATTGATGGTTATTAACGACTGCTAATGCAGCCGGGACCAACGGCTTTACGTGCCTTCCGAAGCACGGAGGAGCTCGAGATGAAAACTTTTTTTTGTGGTCACCCATCCTATGACCGGCCTTTGCGAATGTTTCTTTACTTCAACAATCGCCGGCCGAGCGCGTTAACCGCTGCGCCACCGAGCTCCTCTAAATAATTAATAAACAAAAAATAATAGATAATTATTAATAATTAATTAACTATTAACTATTTATTTTTTATCTTTGTTAGTTCCCCTAAGCACAGATGAGTGCTATAAAAACATATATTTTATATAATCAGTTGAAATTGGTACACATCGAACAAATAGGGTGGATTGAAAACAATATTAATAGGCTGTGGCCTACTAAAATGTAAAGCTTGTGTAGGTTTTGCGGTTTCACTGAATAGATGAATAGCACTCCCTTTTAGGAATACCTATCGGAATATATCAAATATATTATCCTGAAATCCAATTTCCAAATAGGTAAAATGTATCGTTTGGCTGTCTAGTCAATATCATCACCAGCCCATTAACGTCCCCACTGCTGGGGCACAGGCCTTCCCTATGGATGGATAGGGAGATCGGGCCTTAAACCACCACGCGGGCCCAGTGCGGATTGGTGGTTATTAACGACTGCTAATGTTCCGGAGCACGGAGGAGCTCGAGATGAAAACTTTTTTTTGTGGTCACCCATCCTATGACCGGCCGTTGCGAAAGTAATCGTATCATAATCATTATTATTATTTATTTGTTTATTAGTCGATGCGACGCGATAATACCGGGGTTCGACCACGGAATAAAAGAAAGAGGTTCCAAAGTTTCTAACCTAACCTAACCTAAATTATTCGACACTTTTTGAGTTAAGATTTTAAGTCTACCACCAAAGTTGTATGTTTTGATTTAGTTTAGTTTCATTAAGTTTAATAACCTTTCTGCTAATTAGTTTATAATTATATTAGTTTATGTAAATTAGTTTATACATTGTGAGTGCTATGTACACCGTTATTGTTACACATATCAGTCAGAATACCTAGTTAAGTTATGGAATAAGCTCAATATGTGTGATGTGGTTGTACTTTTTTAAATAAATAAATAACCTAACCTAACGCGCATTTTGTATGAGAACCGCTGTCGCAGGTTCAATCCCACTCTCTTTTATTTCTTACAGAACATGAGGACACAAAAAATCCTTGGAATGACAACTTGATAGATAAATTTCCTAATGGAAATTACTAAGCCCCTCACTCACTCACAGACTTACTTCATCACATGTTTACTTATTCCTTTAAATTTCTATTATGATCTCATAATTAATTACCGATCTCTTAATTGTAAGCCTTTGTTATTCGTAATTGTAGTTTTGTTTAACATTTAAATTTTATTTGTTCAACATTTCTAGTTACTTTCGTTCTAAGTAGAGTCTTACAGAGTGTATTTTATCTTTTGTTACCTTTTTTTTTAATTATATTTTGTTCATTTCAAGTTAGTTTTAACGTTTTCAGTAGTTCTCCATCTTTTGTCCTAAACGGAGACTTAGATAGTATGTACTGTTGTTTATAAACGTATTGAACATGATTCTTACGATACAGGCTTTGCCTAGTGTAAGAATCATAGATATTGCCTCTGAAAAACGTAAACTCAGTAAAAATTGTAAACTTACACTAAAAATGTAATGCTGATTTTGTAAAAATTGTACCTTTTTTTTCTGAATAAATATTATTATTATATTATTATTATTATATTCACATACATTGTAAATAAGTGTAGCAGCGTGGTGGAGTATGCTCCCATACTCCACCACGCTGCTACCTCCCCTCTATCATCCGGAGGGTGTATGTGTATGGAGATACACCCTCCGGATGATAGAGGGGAGGTATGTGCTCAACAGTGGGACGTATATAGGCTGTTTATGTGATATTATGTACATTTTCCAATAATACAAGCCTTTGTTCTCATTGGTATTCCTACAACAGGGTTTCATTTGTATCATTTCCTGTTCACGCCACGTTGTAAATATGTTATTACATATTCAATACGTTTCTCATTCAATCCCACTTCTTTACAATACCAAAGGTAACATGGTAAACATACTTCATGAATACGAAATGAATACATTACATCCCAATTATTATTTCATGCACTCAACATGAAAACACGACACTGATTGAATCTTAATAAAACATGGCTCATTCCATTGCGATGCTGTTACATTAAATTCCAATTTGTATTTACACTGGATAATTATAATTAATAATTTACCCAACAATAATGGCTTGCTTTTCAAACTAGCGTCGGTTCGAAACCCGGTACCGAACTTGCATCAATGAGTTATTAATTTATCTTATGTGCAGTTTTCACTAATACAGTTGGCTCGACCTTTATCGGCCGCCTTTCACCTAGGCCTAACAGACAGCTCGATAATTCGTAGGTACTTAGTTCACCTTGCGATGGATGTACGATAAACTTTCCGGGTGAGAGCCTTCAGCGCTCCCCATTTAAGCCAAGTAGTTAATGCCATCTGCGGCAAATCTACAATAAGTCACGTCAAAAAAAAAAGATAAGCTGCAAAAGTAATAAATTAACTTAAGACCTCCTGGTTACATGTCGTTTCTGTACTAGCAAAAACATCTACAAAAACATAAGTTTTATAATTATGACAACTAATGGTTTTCACCACTGTTTACAAAATAATTCGCTGGGCTCAGTGACTGAACTTTTGCTCTTTGCACTACCTGACTTTTTGTACCATTGGGATGTAGTCTGTGTCTGTGAGCCTTTTTTCATGTTGTTATTATAATCAAAGTATAAAATATACGCGATGTTTTCTCCAAAATACATTACAGGCAGGTCGTACAGCGAAATTCATATACAAAAACCCAGCCAATAAAGTTGCATTGCGCCGTGGTGGTAAAAATTACTAAAATAGAGGCGCACGCAGCCTGTGTACTGCAAATTTATTCCCAACGCGTCCCGTCCTTTGTGTTGCTAATTCCATTTTTCTTTTCAACCTGACGTCATTACTCTTATGATGTTTTTGATGTCGGAATTAGCATTAGTTATGTGGTTTTCCCAGAAAATAGAATAGAATAGAAATGGTTTATTTTAAAAGGATGCCACATACAAAGACACGACAATAACATCATTTGAAATTTGACACAAAACAATTACAAAAAGCATAGGAGGATGTTTATTAGAATGATCATAAGGTGGTGGTGGACGTCCTGAGATAAAAGGGCCTCACTCAGCACAAGTCGCAGCGTGAACCACGACGCTGGTATTATGTGGACTCTGCTGGGTGAGGCACGAACGTCGTGTTTCATAAATATGTGTTAATATTCGTACATAGATTAAACATTAAGTACCAAATTACTTAAAATGTAATTTAGGTGTACATAAAAAATATATCACAAAAACGTATACATAAATACTTAATGTTAGTATTATAATAGTAATTAATGCAGGTATAAACGGTAAAAAAACTGGTCCTTGTAATGTACCTCATCACCATCATCACCAGCCCATTAACGTCCCCACTGCTGGGGCACGGGCCTTCCCTATGGATGGATAGGGAGATCGGGCCTTAAACCACCACGCGGGCCCAGTGCGGATTGGTGGTTATTAACGACTGCTAATGCAGCCGGGACCAACGGCTTAACGTGCCTTCCGAAGCACGGAGGAGCTCGAGATGTACTTTACCCGAATTTCATCTTACGATGAACACAGCTCTATTAAAACCACACAAGAGCTACGTCTATTAAGGTAAAACTAATTAACAAAAGTGCCTTTACAATTTGTTAGACAAATGATTTTATTTGAGTAACAATTCAAACCACTTACTTCAAACTATCTCGAGACTCATTTAAACTAACTAGTCTACACAATTAATGCAAACTAAGACGAATACACTTTAAATAGGTTCGCTATTTTTTTTTCTTTTTAACGCGACTCGTTGTAGATTTGCCGCAAATGGCATTGAATCAAATCAAATCAAAAATTATTTATTTACCAAAAATCGATACAATTCTCGTTTTTGGGACAACTTTTAAGCAAATATTTACTTGTGTTAGGCCTGTTGGATAAATTTTGAGGTACAAAATTTAAGACAACAGGCCTGAGGTTGCCTAGTTAGGCGCGAACCTCGACTCAGGGGGTCGTGTGAAAAGATAATAATGTGAAAGAATTAATCGACCTTAGTCGATAGCGATAAGCGCTGAATGAGGAAAATCATCGAAACGCTTCAAATCGCACAGAAATTCATAGAGTCTATGTCAAATTAAACCAATGGGGCCAATATTACCTGATGACTCAATCACTTTAGGATTATCAAAACCATTATATATTGCTGTTGGCTATCAACTAAATCCTGAATACTACATCGCTACGGAAGTCTGTGTCCGACCGTTTTAACCAAAGGGTAATAGTTATAGAGCTTCGGTTCGTTACTTCCAACTGAATCGATTTTGGATCGAAGTAATCGGTACAGAACCAATTTTCATTTGCAACGTTGTTGCTTTGAAAATATATTTTATGAAAAGTCATTTTGTTGGTGATTTCATGATGGATTTTGTATTCGCAATAACAGAAGATGCGGTTGTTTTTTTAGTATTAAATAAACAGTTGAAAACAACAATATTTTGCCGCGGTTTGACATGAACTAGTTGGTCGGAAAAATGGGGAGCGCTAAAGATTTTCCTCGATACAAAATTTTAGACTACAGGCTGAATTCCTAGTTGGGTGCGAATCTCAGCATTGCGTCTAAAATGATTGTTTTTTAAATGAATTTATCAACCCTACTGATCAATGAGAAACACATAAAATACCCCCTATTCCCAGTAGTCTTCCGAGTAGTTTTACGAGTTGAATTACTGGGAATTTCCTTCCCAATAGACTTACTGATAAGACCACTGGGAATTTTGCCATTAACAGTATTAGCGTCTCGTATGGTAATCACGAACAACGCTATCGCAAAAATCTCAAAACAAAATTTAAACAGATTTTTCCAGTAGATATATCGTTAAAATACACGTTTTCAAAATAAAAATATCCCATAAAAATCTCCGCTCATATCTGTGCCGATCGTAACATTATGGCAAAGAAGACGTCAAAATAAAAAGATATCATTTCAATATAACGTATTTACGAAGCACTTCCGCCAATAAGATAACGGATAATAAATAAAATTAACGACTCCTTGCCACATAATAGGCATCCTATGACAGTTCCGTTCATAATAAACCCGTCGGGGATGCTCGCTTCTCTTCTAGTGATGGGAAACAAATATATCGATAATTATAATTGTACGTTTTTTAAAGTTTATGCGGTTATTATCATAATTAAAACACATAATAACGGGTTCTTACCCCGTTTAAAATGGGGATATTTCGACACTGTAAGAACCCGTTACCCGTTTGAAACGCGGTAAGAACCCGTTATTTTGTGTTTTAATTATTATAATTGTATCCTATTGGCATATAATATTGAAGCTTTTATTACACATCAAACTGCTCACTACCATATCCCAATGGCGTAGTCAAAGGTACATCTATCGCGAGATAAACTAAGTACCCACACTGCGCCGAGCTATCTGTTAGACCAATGTGATAGGTGGTGAACCGTCACGACGTCTATAATAGAAGAGCCGACTGTGTTAGTGAAAACTGCACTTATAATTAATAACTCATTGGTGCAATTTCGGTACCGGGGTTCGAAATGACGGTCCCCATTTGAGAAGAAAGTTCACATAAAATAAGTGTCATCATCACTAATTTAAGAGCCACGCTCTTATCCGTGTAGCATTCTCCATGCTACTATTTTAGGGAAAAATAGAGTAGTGGTTTCCTTCTTGCCTTTTCCCCCGCAGTACTCTGTCTGACGCCATTGGGATAGCGCTCGAGTAGTCTATTTCAAAGCCGTACTAGGACTCCTGTCCTCGTCCTCTGAATAGTACTGATAGTTACTGCTGCCCTCTATAAGGTTCAAAATAAGCGTCCATCAAGAATTCCAGACACTCATCTTCAGCGTATGTTTAATCTTCAACTCTAATTTAGTAAATAATATAATACTCGGTTCTATACGTATATTTATTACTCTGAAGCAGCGAATGTAATTAGCTCGAAAGTTTATGCTTTAATTTTATTACCTTTTAACCTTTGGAAACCTTTCAAGAAACCCTAAGGGTATTAAATTTTAACGTTGTATAAAATCCGAGATCCAAAAATTCTTAGGAAGAGAGGTTATTTTAAATGGTGTATCAATATCATAGTAATTGGAATTCCATGGGTTCTGCCTACCCCAATGCGGTATGGTTTGTTTGTTTGTATACTCTTTATTGCTATAGAATACAAAGAAAATATACATATAATTTATCGTTAGATAAAGCATAGGCGAGCTTATCCCTAATTGGGATTTCTTCCAGCTAACCTTGGACAGCCTCAAAGAAACTCAGTGGGCCGGTGTTATCACGCAATAAATGAGTTAATATCTATGAATAGCAAGTAAACTAAATGTATACTTATTACTAAGTCAAATTCAAATTCAAAAATATCTTTATTCAATAGGTAACATAGTTACACTTTGAATCGTCAATTTTACATAACGAACGTCTCATCCGCCTAAAACTACTGCAGCTTCTCACAACCTAATATTACATAAATAAGTATTTTACAAGATAAATATATACACATATAAAACAGATATAATATAATAATATAGTATAGTTTATGGTCGTGGTATTATATGTTTTAGCGTGTAAATTTCCTGAAGACCGGTTTCGGTCAATGGATCTTACCTGTTCTTCGTATAGACTGCTTTCCCAAGCGTTATCTATAGCTTTTGTCTCAAAGGTTCACTTACCTAACATGTGGATTACAGGTCCGGTTTTTCACAGAAGATAAATACCTAAGTTTTAGAATGCTTAATGTAATTTATGAATGATGAAATATTAATTTCAGACCTTAAATATTTATTTCAGCGTCGTGGTTCACGCCGCGGCTTATGCTGAGTGAGGCCTTATTATTAAGGACACCACCACTATTGTTGACGAGTCCATACACTCAATTACAATTTGCCATACTTTATATTTATTTGTAATCTCTTGTGTAAGTTGTTCTTCCGTGTGTTATTCCGTGTTTTGTTTTTTTTTTATTTGTTACTGTGGTGTCCCTATTAATAAATGTTAGTATGACATGTACGGTCACGAGTACTAATATGTATACACTTTGATACCATGTCATATTAACTTTTTTGACAAATTAAACCGTAAGCTCATTTCTATTAGTATGTCTTATTTTTATTGTGTATGCGTGTGTATTTTGTATCTGTCTAATACTAATATTAGTGAGTAAGAAATCAATGTTACTAACATCCTGGGTCCAATTTACCCGTAATATTTTTTTTTTATTTAATGTCAAATTAATGATAGTTCGACAGGGTTTTAAAATGGGTACATGATATTACTCATGACTGTACAGTACACCCATATACATTTAAAACTGTGAAGTTGCCGTTAAATACAACATAATACACGGAACTTCTATAATATAACATATCGATATAGACATTTCTCGCCTTACTACCCTCAGGGGTATATCTGCTGTGAGTGATGACAACACTCCATCATCGGCCGGCGCTATCCTACACTAATTCTATCTGTCTGCTTTCTGAGGTGACCAATTCAGTAATATAGGTTTGTATTGAGGTAGTTCACTCTTTAGGTTTTCATATAAAATAATATCAAATCAATAAGCCCGCCATTTGCCATGTGCAGTCATGAGCAATATCATGTAGCCACTTTAGAACCCTGTCGCACTGTCATATTTGACATTTAATGATACTTACTGTTTAATTTGTAAAAAAAAATAATGTGACATGGTTTTATAAATGTATACATATTAGTACTCGTGACCGTACCTTATTTTGGTGCAATAAAGTATATTTGTATAATCTATATTATGTCTTAATACATACCTACATACATAAACTCACGCCTAGTTCCCACCGGGGTAAGCAGAGACTATGGAATTTGATTGGCTTCGATCCTGACATACTTCTCTTGCTTTCTCCACTTTCATACATGCCCCCCAGTTCAGTGTAGATCGTATTAAACGTTTTGAAATTGTATCAAATACTATGGTTCCTGTAAAAAATATGGGTCATATAATTGAAATGGCGTATTATGTCATTTAAAGAATGATTTACAGTTCACCATCATTATTATTATAGATTATTATTGTATTACCCCAATATAATATTTTTTTCATATAAATCGAAACACCTTCGATTTTTTGTTAAACAAAACACGAGTTTAATAAAATTGGTAATTTAAATTTGGAACTTTACTTTTACGAATGAAAAACCTCATAATGGCCCCGATTCCTGCAGACATCGCCTAATTTTATTTTAAGTTATATCCGTCATTTTCATATCCGTCGAAAAAGAAAGGGACGAATGATTCATAGCTCTTAATTTTAGGAAGAATGAGTAAATGAATGAATAACCCGGGCGAATCAAAAGGTACGTCGCTGGTATGCAATCCGTTTGACGTGCTGTCTACTTAACTGTGTCGGGTTATTGACGGATGTAAAATTTTTAGACGGTTGGTTTAGAATTGTGCTTAAAATTGACGTGTGATCCATAAATTTTATGCTTGTCGATTACCCGTCCCTTTCCTTTTCGGCGGATAAGAAAATGACAGATATAACTTAAAATAAAATTAGATGGTATTTACAGGAATTAGCACCAATACCTTCTCTAAAATGACATTTATTTGTTTATTTCTAATACCCGTAATTAATATTTTCAGATAATCCTTACGAAATCTATTCATGAGGTGTTTAGATTTTTTTGATGAGAAATGTATAAGTATTATCGGAAGGCACGTTAAGCCGTTGGTCCCGGTTGCATTAGCAGTCGTTAATAACCACCAATCCGCACTGGGCTCGCGTGGTGGTTTAAGGCCCGATCTCCCTATCCATCCATAGGGAAGGCGCGTGCCCCAGCAGTGGGAACGTTAATGGGCTGGTGATGATGATGATGATGTATAAGTATTATAGGCGTCGGGCTTTGTGTGCTTTGTATTTTAATTAGAATTATTTTTTTTATTTATAAATATAATGACCATCCATCATTCAATAAGAAGCTCAAAGCAAAGGCAATTTGACATAAAATATGAAAGAAAGCTAAGTATTTATTATTGTGTGGGCAGCATCTCATTATCTTTCATCTGATCCACTCGTATCTCATTTTGTCCGACATAATTGGTGTTGCAACAACAAAATAAGTCGATTGAAACTGAACAACGCTAAAGAAGTTCCAAAGATAAACGTTTTTAAAATCAGAACCAATTCGGAGAAATCGAATAATTAACAATTTGTTCGTACAATTACAAGCTTTTATCGAATAATTGTTACTTGAAGGACTTTTCGCCCCCTTAATTTGTAATTTGGGAGCCAGCCTACGTCCTAGTAAGTCCTTAGAGAAGCGGCGTGTAATGGAATTTTGTAACGATTTCATTTGATATTATTTGGGCCATTGTTTTTGGGTACATTCGTGTTATTGCGTTGTGTCCTTGTCTCTGCCTTGATTGGTTTTGTTGCTTTATTTTGCGGAATTCTGGTGGAAATAGGAACCTTGAACTTTATAGTAATTACGATTACGATAATGTCGTTGCTGCCATTAGAAAGAGAATGTGTAGTATTAGGGAATATTCATTCGATTGTGAAATATTTTGTCTAAATCAGCTGTATTTTGCCATATTAATATAATTTGAGTATTAAATGACAAATAATAACAGTTTTATTGTAAATTTTCTTTGTTTACATTTTTATCTTTATTTTAGATTCTTTGTCGATGGCATTTCTTCTCTTGACCTTCTCTTTTATTTTATCATCACTAATTTAAGAGCCACGCTCTACTACAAAAACTAGACCAAGCACTTATTTGGTCTATTTTTTGTATTTGAACGATTCATACCTATTATACTTTTTACGTAACTGTTTTCACATGCATATATAATTTCTACAATTTATCGTTGTCATATCTACGATAACAACAAAAAGTAAAACCATCCCTTCCACAGACAGAGGCAAATGGCTAAACTCGGGTTTTCACAGCCTACCATCATAGTTTAATTCCCAGATGTCCTTAGTTTCACCACTGGTCGACATTTGTTGACTCTGACAAGGTACTCCCTGTTGGTTTGGCGGCAAAATTCATTCATTTAGTTTATTTTAGCCCATGAAACGGGCCAGACCCGTGGGGGACTCAAAATTGATTGTGAGAAAACAGACTTTCGGGATGACAGCCTTTTGTTGTCTGTGGAGAATGCTCGCGGTGAAATAAGGTGGCCTAAATTAAATTATAAACCGGGACAGGACAAGGATTTCGGATGAATAATCTTGAAATTAATTGTGTTATACTAAGCTGACAGAATATTGTTATTACAGTACCTTTCATATGACGTCTGTTAAAGCTGAAAGCTCTTCCGAATCGCATGCACTGATAGTTTTTTTCAGTGTTACACTACTACAGGATTAAAAGGCCACATCGAAGCAGTTCATCTTAAAAAAACAATATCGCTATTTGACATTTGTTTGCGTTGCACACTTACTACTATATGCGCAGGGGGGTTAAAATGGCCACTCCGAAGCAATTCATCTAAGAAAGCAATATTGCTATTTGACATTTGTTTGCATTGCGCACTTACTTTGATACCTATGCGCAAATGTCAAATTGCAGTATTGCTTTCTTAGATGAATTGCTTCTATGTGGCCATTTTAACCCCTCAAATTAGAACAAGTTTCAAATTTCGAAAACCGCACACTGAATGACATTTTTTTTAATATAAGTTTAAACACTTTTTTATGGACTATGCTAACCACCCGTGACCTTGACGCATCTAGCCTGTCATACAGGTAGGTGTAACAAGCCCTTAAGCCCCATTTAATAAGGATGCGACTATATTGCCACTAACCGGGCACAAATCCAGGAAACCACGTGACATCAATTATCTATGATCCCAACGTGATGAGTGGGAGTTAATGTATAAACCTATATATAAAAGATATATGTTCTGTTTGTCTACAGATTCAAGGAAAGCCAGTGATACAGCAGCGGATCCTGCCCAGCCCAGCTGTCTCCATTGACATCCCACAGCTGGGACGTAGCACCCCCCCTCCGACAGATGAGAATAACAACATCATCTTCAGCCCGTGGAAGGCCTTTGGCCCGTTTGTCGATTCTATACAGGTGAGTGAAGCGATAGTAACCTTACGCGAAGCAAAAGGAGGGTTTTGTGTTTGGGCGCTATGTATGTGTGTGTGTATTCTCGTCTGTTTCAATCTAACTTCTTAGTCATCTATCAGAATTTAACAAATGAGGTGTCCCAAGAAGCGTCTTGATTTTCCGGTTGTTATAATGTGGGTAATATGGCTATGTCAATCTGTCCTAAGAGTTTGCTTACCACGGCAGAGGACCACGGCTATCTTCTAAACATCACTATTCGGAAGAATTTCAGAGAAATATACCTATTTTCTTGTTTCATACTTTTTAGAGCGTATTTTTTCCGTGGTCGGGTTTTAGTTATTTAACTTTTTTTTTTATCTTCTTGGCCCTTGATAGCCCAATTGGAAGAACACTTGATGTCGTAAATTCGATTCCAGTAAGATATTATTTTTTCCTTTACTCTGTTTGGAATTCTTGTTTAGATCATAATAATTGTCCACATGTCAAAGAGTTCAGAGTTAAAGGAAAAGATCATAAAGAAAATCCCATATTCTCGAGAAATACCTTTCGGAGTTGACCTAACCTATATTAGGCTGGCTTACCCTTCGTGGGTCGGAAGGTCAAACAGGCAATCGCTTCTAAAAAGACCAGCCCTGTCAAAACTTCAGGTTAGGTAAGCGGACCCTCTTTTGACCTCAGATGACATTGCTGGATTGTGATGTTACCATAGTCACATAATATCATAAACAGCCTATATACGTCCTACTGCTGGAACAGGCCTCCCCTCAATTAACCGGAGGGGGTATGGAGCATACTCCACCACGCTGCTCCATTGCGGGTTAGTGGAGGTGTTTTTACGGCTAATAACCAGGACCAATGGCTTAACGTGCACTCCGAAGCACGGACCATAGTCTTCTTCTTCTTCTTCTTCTAGTGCTTGTCCATTACTGGACGTTGGCCGTCAGCTTTGAGAACTCTTCTCTGTCAGAAGCAAGACGAAACAGCTGTTCTACGGTTGTAACGCCGATCCATTCGCGGATGTTCCGCAGCCATGACTTCTTCCTCCTCCCTCGACGTCTTTCCATCGACGTCTTTCGACGTCTCGACCATAGTCACATAATATAAAAAAGTTATAATGTTAATGTGTCAAGGCATTGCGTATAAGCGTATAATACCGGTCTATAACGGTTACTCTGCGCCCCGCGCTAATTTATACCGGCCGCCGAGGTTGATTTACCTCACCCCCTCTCGGTCTTACTTTAGTCTAAAGGACTTCAGTTATGACTGAATCAGGAGTTAATATATCCAAAATGTAGATATATTTTTTTGTCTTTATATTAGTAAGTGTAATTGTTCTTGTAATTTCATAAGATTTGTACGCGTATGTAGGTATGTCTATCTGTAGTATTATACACTGCATGTATCCTTATCGTAGTAGGTCAGCTGGAAGAAATCTCTTTTTTAGAGATAAGCTTACCTGTACTGTCTGATTTCTTTGTGTGTTTCTTTCTGTGTTCTATTGTGTACAAATAAATAAATAAATAATAACACCAATCCTTTGGCTATATCTTTTTTATATGCATTTCCAAAAAATACTTTTGTTTGACCCCCTGACCTAATTTTATGATAAATAATTACTCTGCGTGCCTCTCAAAATTATATTGAGAAAATGAAGACGAATTGTTCCAATCCTTAATTGTATTTGTGAAAGTATTTTTTTTTATTATTATTTTAAGACCATTTGAGAGATCTCGTTGTCTTAATTTAATTATAATTAGTTCAAAGACGAAATCACAGAACTCAATTAACAAACTTGAGACGAATTGTCCATCTTAGTTAATTAGTAGACATAAGTAGATAATAATGAATGTTAAATATCCTTCATTATTCCACTTTTCTTCTACTTCTTTCGTGCGGGTTGTAAGATCAATAACCAACCTTATCAACCCTGGTATCAGAGCTATTGATCCGCCAAAGGCCCCTGATAATTATGGCTCTTGTAACACCTAAATACTTTCTAAAGTACCCATAATTATAAGCCGGGACTTCATAATGTACCCTCCTAACCACGATTCATTTTACTTTCGGATAGTTGGGTGATCAGTCTACAATGTCCTAACCAAACTGGGGATCCTGGAGTGATTTTTAACTGACTTCAAAAAGGAAGGAGATCATCAATTTGACCCATACGTATGTACTATTGTCGGAATTGTATAATATTTGTGGGTACTTATATGATAGTCTATGTGGGCTTTCTAACACATAAATTTGGAAAGTGTATATTATATGTATGTTTGTACATACATTTCTCAAAAACTACAAATCATATTGCAATATTTTTTTTCTGTTTGCAGGGCCATATAGACATTTTAAACAATTATTAAAATATAATAGATAACATTACAGCATTTAAATAACTTGTAACATATTAAACAAATTAAATCTAAATACAATGTAATACATTTCAACATGTGTGATTGCAATACTTCTTTTACTAAGTGTTCTCCAACTTAGAGATGAGTATAAGTTTCATCAATATTGGTTCAGAAATATTCAAGTTACAAGGAAGTGACTTGTTCTATGGTAGTTTGAGTTCCGACCACAGACTGCAAGAATGGGGCACATAACAAAAAAACAAGAGACAATAAAATAAAATCGAAAAGGCAATAGGCGGCTTACCATAATAAGTCTCTTCCAGGCAACCATCACGAGTTTATATCTCGAGCGTAATATGTGCAACAATACCTCGGCTCTTGTAATTGGTTTCCGACATAGATTAATGACGTCACGCCCTCGTGACGTCACACATTCGACGCAATCATCATGCTGTCGTGAACATGTTTATTATTATTATTATTTCTTACTTGGCGTTCCATTTTTGAAACAAAATTGGAACATAGCCGTGGAAGGATGATTAAGACAAATGCTTTTTGGTTGACAATCAATAGGTACCTAAATAATAGTATTGTATATAAAAGAGACACGATCTTGTCGGTGTAGCATTCTTTATGCTTTTTTAGGGATAAATAGGGCCGTGGTTTCCCTCTTGCCTTCCGCCCCGCAGTACTCTATCAGGCGCGAGTGGGATGGCGCCCAGAGTAGTCTATTTCAAAGCCATACTAGGACTCCTGTCCTCCGCCTCTGAATAGTACTGACAGTTACTGCTGCTCTCTGTCCGTCTCCAGGTTACAGTCCCTGTGACAATGTATATGGGTCGTTCTTCTTTTTTATCGACAATAAAAAGACATTTTCTCGATTTATCGGATTTAACATCTTTAAAATTATAACGGCAATAAATATTTTAAAACATCATATAAAGATGTGTCTGTAGAGGACTATTTAGTGGTTCTCTTTATCTTGGTAGCATACTTTTCTTTGCAGGCGCATTCCAAAAAATATTGTGACAGAGTGGCCCTTTTCATCGGAGACAGCATTTCAATTTACCACTCTGTCACATAATTTTGTGAAAAACGATCAAGCTACGTTAATAACTAATTGAGGAACCGATTAGTATTTTGCTTGTATTTTGAGTATAATAAGATAACTATATTTTTGGACAATCAAAACATGAAATAAAATTCTAAAACATAACTTATCAGAAGCAGAACGAAGGACAGATCATTGTCGATAAAAAAGAAGAACAACCCATATAAGAGAAGTCATATTATTATGTAGTAGATACTATTATTAATACTTAATAGTACTAAACGAATACAAATAAAAAAGAACATACTTCCGGCCGGTAAGGCACTTATGAACTCTTTGGTGTTCTGGGTGTCAACGGACAACGGTAATTGCTTACTATCAGGCGATCCATCTTCTCGTTTGCCTCTACTTTAAAAAAAAAACAAATAACTTTCATCATACTTTTTAGTAATAATGTAGTTTTTGAACAAACCACATACAAACAAATTCTTTATGCACTTTTTTGAAAAATATTTATATAAGTATTTAAAATATTTTTCGAAAATGCATGCGAAACGGTCACATAGTTTCGTAGCTTAGCTTTCACATCCTCGCAGCATAGTTGTACAACACATTTCCGGTAAAAAAGCACCCTAAGTTATCGCACTAGGATGCGTAAGAATTCATCTCGTGGGAATAGGTATAAAAAACGTCTCTAAAGTGAGATCTATAATATTTGAGATATATATATATATATATATATATATATATATATATATATATATATAAAATATATTTCAAAAAAGTGCAAAAAAAATTTGTTTAAAAGACGTTCCGCCTAATATAGTCGTGTTGTTCTCAGGACGGCGAACTACTACCAAGCCAGGACACAGTCCTGCTGCCAACTCCTCGGCATCACGAACTGTCTGTGGATGACGACACCACGGACCCTATGCCAACTGTGGAAACCTCTAATAAGGTAACTACACACAACATCCACATTAATATTACTAATCCGAAAGTAACTCTGTCTATCTATTACATTTTCATGCCTAAACCGCGGAACCGATTTAGATGAAATTTTGTATGGTGATAGTTTGAGACCCAGGGAAGAACATAGATTTCATCTAAAAATCATCCCCTAAGTGTGAAAGGTTGTTTAATGACCTCAAAACCCACACGAGAAAAGAAAAACGCCCTCTCAGATACCCTTGAAAACTTGGTTCTAATCGAAATATTCTCATAAAAAAATCTCGAAAAATCGATCTTATACAAATTACTAATACTAAATCGCTCACGTCGATAATAAAGTGGTATAAAACACTTTCCTTCTTTCAAGCCTGGTGCTGACAAACGATCTTGTCTCTCGGAGATATATTAAAGATAAGTTCTTTCGAAATGACAACAATCAAAAACAACACCGAAAATTTCTCATAAAAAAAATCTCGATAAATCTATCTTATACAAATTACTAATACTAAATCGCTCACTTTGATAATAAAGTGGTATAAAACACTTTACTTCTTTCAAGCCGGGTGTTGACAAACGATCTTGTCTCTCGGAGATAGATTAAAGATAAGCTCTTTCGAAATGACAACGATCATAATGATGGCGCGACAATTTGACACCTGTAGCGGTTAAGTAAAACAGGTAGCCAAAGTTGAAATATTGCCCTGAAACGATTACTTTAAAAAAGGTTTGTTTGGGCACTTTGGAAGTTCTTTCGGTTTGAACTTTTTATGCAGTAGCGTGGAGTTGAGAATTCACGTTTAATAATAAATCAACACTCGAATTATAAGACCCACTATGACTCTGTTTACTATGTCTCATAACAGCTCTGAATTTCTTCGAAAGTGTGAACAATTAGAAGAAAATTATAGTCGCGGTCCCCATTTGTCCGGCCAAATAGCTGGCAAAACTACAATAATTCATATAAAAAATCAAGTAAAATTAATAAAACCCTACGTCAATTTTAATTATATATTATTTTGAATATATAATAAATCTAGTTTAAGGTGAAGGAAAACATTCTTCCGTATACAAGTCGATTTTAATCTGCTAATTTGAAAAATCCTGATGACGTCATCATTAGAATTCGGTGCGTAATGTCACTGGAGCCATTTGAATTTTGCAAATTAACAAATCACAAATCGACCTTCTCTGTTCTGTAATAGTCATTATAATTCTTTTGATCTTACCTTAGCTTTAATTTTTTGAAGACTGCATGCTTTTTGTCCGATCTCACTTTAGAGACGTTTTTATACCTTTTCTCACGAGACAAATTTATACGAAAACGCATCCCATTGCGATGTCTTAGGGTGCTTTTCCACCAGAGATATGTTGTGCAATTACGCTGCGAGGATGTGAAAACTAAGCTACGAAACTATGTGACCGTTTCGCATGCATACTTACATATAAAAAAAGCGGCCAAGTGCGAGTCGGACTCGTCCCTGAAGGGTTCCGTGACAGCTAGTGACATAAAATAAAAGCAATTTTTTAGTTCGTAGTAACTTTTGATGTTTTAACTATGAAAGTAAATTACGGTTTACGATTTATGATGTATTAAAAAAAACTGCTTACTAAATCTGGTTCAAACCAATTTTCGTTGGTAGTTTGTATGCTAATCTACATCATATATTTTTTTCAGTTTATCCTCCTCTTATTTTAGAAGTTACAGGGGGGGGGGGACACATTTTACCACTTTGGAAGTGTCTCTCGCGCAAACTATTCATTTTACAAAAAAAAAATATTAGAAACCTCAATACAATTTTGGAAGACTTAACCGTAGATACCCCACACGTATGGGTTTGATGAAAAAATTTTTTTTGAGTTTCAGTTCTATGTATGGGGACCACCAAAATTCATTGTTTTTTTATATCATTGCGTAAAAATCTTAATGCGGTTCACAGAATACACATAATATATTTATCAAGTTTCAACAGTATAGCTATTATCGTTTCGGAGAAAAGTGGCTGTGACATACGGACGGACAGACGGACATGACGAATCTATAAGGGTTCCGTTTTTTGCCATTAGGCTACGGAACCCTAAAAATGGCGTACTAAATAAATCCGTTTCCACCAGTGTTATGCTGTATAGATCAATGAATATTATTGGTGGATATCAAACGCATCCATAGCAACGCTTAATTTCTTTTTTTTAATTCATATAATATGTCAGTTAAGGGTAAATAAAGACTGATTTGTTAACTTAATGATTAATTTATAGGTGCTATGTAATGTGCCCCCCCCCCCCCCCCCCGTTGATTGAGGGGAGGCCTGTGCCCTGTGATATATATATATATATACACTGTGATTGTGATACATATATATATAACATATATAATAATATACACAGTGCACATTACACATACATAAACAGCCTATATACGTCCCACTGCTGTTAATAATTTAAGTCTTAATGTTAGTACATGTCTGAGTTTTTTTTTATATTTATTTTATATTGAGAACTAAACCTCATGCCTAAGTTTTTATAGTATAATATTATGTAGAAGTACTTAAATATACATACATACATACATAAACTCACGCCCGTAATCCCTAATGGGGTGGGCAGAGCCACAAGTAATCAAAGACAACAAGATCAAGTTGTACTTAAATATATAAACGCAAAATAGCATATCTCTGGTTCAAAACACTCTTAAAGCACTTTTTCTCTTTCCAGGTGGCGTCAATTAGCCAGCTATCATTCATGGTGCGGCCAGACAGCTTCGAGCGCGGCCAGTTGCGGCTTACGTGCATCTCGAGCGTGCACTCCGTGTACACGGAGCAAGCCGAGCTGGTTATCAACGAGGAGCGGCCGCAGATAGCCTCCGTGCTCGGCACGAGAGACGCTGCAGGTACGTGCTAAGCTTAAAAAAAAATCAAAAAAAAGTATCATCCGACTTAAAAAAAACATATTTTATAACATTTTGTGAACTCGTGATACTATGCCCTGTTCGGGAAACGCGTGATTTTTACATCGTAATATCATGGATTCGAATTTTAATAATAATAATAATAAAAACATTTACAGGATAAACTTATTTTAAGGTGGGCAAAGGCGGCCTCGGCCGTGGATGAGTTCGAATCATTATGTAGCTAATTTCGCGTTTGTAGCATAAATAATTGATATAACGTAGTTTCTAGAATTTATGCCTAGTTAATGACAATAGACTCGCCCTCTATTACACGAGACTTGAATGTCGAGAAGTTGGTGTAGGTATAAACTATACACCTCTGCCTACCCCTTAGAGAATACAGACGTGATGATATGTTATATCATGTAGCATTTTGATCTCAAATTGATCTTAATAAAATAAACAGGCGAGAAATTTACGTGCACGAAATCAGTTAATTATTTCCGAAGCTGCCGCAATAAATATAAATTATAGGTACTTATTGCACTGTGGGAATGAAATAACTGAGTCGTTACCTTGGTTATTTTGTCCGAATTTCAACCGGATCCAACATTAATCACCAATAAATCCTCTGAAAGCTTTCACAGATCGTCACGGCCCAGTGGACGATATTATAGACTAAGAGCTTTATGTAATGAAATATTTACGTTTCACAAAAAATAATACCCTAACTTCTTTTAAAATATTATCTCTTGAAATTTTAGCACCAACCTAGCTGATCTTTTTTTTCATACATGCTTTTGTGTTGTATTAAGGTAATAAAGTAATCTATCTATCTCTCTGTCTATTACCTTTTCACGCTTATACCGCTGAACCAATTTAAATGAAATTTAGTGTAGAGATAGTTTGAAACCTAAGAAAGAATATAGAATAGTTTAATCTTAAAAACCAGTCCGTGTGGGGATGAAAAAATCGCGCCAAAATAATGGGCGGAAAGTTAATAGGTAATACGGGTAATACCTATTGTAATGTTTTTTTAATAAAAGAGAAGTAAAGTAAATGAAATGAAAGTGAAGTGAGAAGTAGGTTTTACTCGAATTTATTCCTCATAAAACCAATATATAATACGGAAGTAAATTAAGTATAAATGGGTATTTGAACTTTTTATATCCTAAGTGTATATTTTCAGGGAAATAAGAAAGGTCCACTGAAAGAAATACGGCATTACACTATGTATAAAGTAACCAGCGAAAGATCGAGTTATGTGGAGGGAATCTTAGACATAAGATAAGATATTATAATAGTCTTACTGTAGTCTCCAATCATAAGGGCATCAAACGTCACACACATAATTGCGCGTGTACGATAACGTCTTTATTGTATGAAGATTTTTTTATGAAGTGTCTAGGGTGTGCTTTAGATGAGGCCTATGTCATGACACAACCTGACTGTAATGGCAGTTAGATTAATATTTAGATAATAAAAATAATATTAGCCAATTTTGAGACTGCAGGTCCTTGGGGTAGCGAGGCGAGGGAATTGATCAGGGAGATCGACTGGAGACTCAAAATCAGAGTGGGTGACCCTAGGTCTGCGTCTTACCTGGTCCAACGCCTGTCAGTGGCTGAGCAACGGGGCAATGCCGCTAGTGTAATGGGTTCGTTTGAACCAGGTCAGAATCAGAACACTTAAACGCGTAGTTGGACGTGACGAAGTTATGTATGTTACTGATTATGTGACAAATTGTATTATTATAATAAAATTGTGACCTGTTTTAAAAATTAAAAATTACGATATAAGACAATATGTATATTTATATATTTAACCTAGTAATCTAGGATGATCAAAAATCAATCACATTTTTCTCTTCGACGTTTTTTCGCTTTTATAGATGACGTCACAGGACAGTTCCACAATTTTCCATACAAACTCCAAAGAAAACTATCCTTTTGACGTTTCGTAAAAATTATCTCATTTGACTAGGTTGTCAAGTAGCCTATTATTATTAATATTACATAGGTACTACTAGAATCAGAATATAAAGAAAACTTTGTTGGTATATTTTGTAGTTTTCTATTCCTTTTGTAACTTTATACAGAATCTTTATAATATTTATGGTCAGGTTCTTAAATCAGGATCTTTTATTTCATTTATTTTAATTCATTTTTATTTCATTATGTGTAATATTATACGAGTTTCTTTATAATATTTATGGTCAGGATTTTAACAAAAAAACTGGCAATTAAAAAGAAAATATGAAATTAAAATTATTTCCCATTTATCACACCTGAAACAGTAGTTTTTGTCCCATTTCCACACATTTCAAGTACAGACAAGCTACGTGCATATTTGCAGGCAAAGTTCTTTTTCACGGAAAAAGCCCTCCATCATATCTCCCCGTCTATAATGTCAGATCAACTTCACTTCAATCGACTTCATACTCCAGTGGAATAGAAAATTGAACGGGTCGCGATCGCCGACCGAATGCCTGTCAGTCATACGATACAATCCAGTCACAGTTTTGCCGATAAAAATGTCCGGCTTTGCCAGACCCAGAAATAATTGAGTAGAGCCGGTTATGCTTTCGTATTTTTTATCAACGTTTTTATTTATCAATTACTTTTTTTTATTTATTTAGGCGTGGTAGCCCAGTTGGTAGAACGCTTCCAGCAAAGGCCTAACCAATAATTGTCGAAATTATTTTCGAATTCATGTTTGGATCATAAATGATAACGTGCTCGGCGGTGAAGGAAAACATCGTGAGGAAACCCACATTCCCTTGAAACGCATTTTCGGGGGTATGTGGCCTAACCTATATTGGGCTGGTTTTCCCTTCGCGGGTTGGAAGGTCAGACAGGCAGTCGCTTGTGTAAAAAACCGGACCTGGGTCGTTCTTCTTTTTTATCGACAATGATCTGTCTTACGTTCTGCTTTTGATAAGTTATGTTTTAGAATTTTATTTCATGTTTCCATTGTCCAAAAATATAGTTATCTTATTACACTCAAAATACAAGCAAAATACTAATCGGTTCCTCAATTAGTTATTAACGTAGCTTCATTGTTTTTCACAAAATTTTGTGACAGAGTGGTATATTGAAATGCTGTCTCCGATGAAAAGGGCCACTCTGTCACAATATTTTTTGGAATACGCCTGCAAAGAAAAGTATGTTACCAAGATAAAGAGCACCACTAAATAGTCCTTTACGGACAGATCTTTATATGATGTTTTAAAATATTTATTGCCGTTATAATTTTTAAGATGTTAAGTCCGATTAATTGGGAAAATGTCTTTTTATTGTCGATAAAAAAGAAGAACGACCCACCTGTCAAATCTTCAGGTTAGATAAGCGGACCCTGTGAAAAGCACGACAAAGCATAGTATGGAATTCCATTCGCTTCGATCCTGACACACTTCTTATGCTTCCTCCCTCTCTCTCTCTCTCCTTGGCATTTATTATTCCCATCTGATGGTGGGGTCTAGCTTCTTCGTATTTCTCTTCCACTTCGCTCTATCGGGTGTGTCGTTCTCGGAGACATTGCACGAACCCAGGTCCTCCTCCTGATATTTTTGATATATTTGATATGATATTTTTAAAGCCTAACTCTAATTTAATTGAAGACGTCATGTGATAACACAGGCAAGTAAAGTATGTCTTACTCTTGAAGAAAAGAACCATACCTATCGAACGAAATTATCCGTTTCGAACCTCATATAACTCGGAATGCAGTCTAGCGTTCTGATCGCGAGAATTTTTATTCCTCGATGTAAACAGGGCATCTGAATACGTCTAGTGCAAACCAATTCCACTCTACAATGCAAATATTTTGCTTCACCGACTGGGTACGAGACGTACCGAGTCTTTTGAGGTGGAACGCTTGTTGGCAAAGTGAAAAGCATTTCTGGGAAACGTAAACATAATTAGGAGTTGAATGAATGAAGGCGCCCATCTAATTTTATTTTAAGTTATACCTGTCGTTTTCTTATCCGCTGAAGAAAAAAGGGACGGGTAATCGACAGGCATAAACTTTATGGAACACACGTCAATTTTAGGCAGATATTTAGAAGATCTCTCCAAAGTTTTATATTGGTTGACAGATTTAAGTTGACAGCACACGTCAAACGGGTTGCATGTAAGCGAGATACCTATCTTATTCGCCGGGGTTATTCATTAATTTTTAGCAAACATAATTAGGAGTTGAATGAATGAAGGCGCTCATCAGTTTTAACCAAATACAGGTAGTTCCTTTTTTTTTAAATCATACCCACTACTTATTTTGATGACCAATAAATATATGACTGGACTGAGTAGGTGGTGGGGGCAGCGCTGTCAGGTCAGTATTATCTCACCGCCCATGCAGGATAGACGTGCTATCAACGTTGCGTGCTGTGCATAATCAAAGCAACAATCTGTAGTTGTTATTCGTTAAAACCCATCACAATGGGAATACACTAATATATACAGGCATATTCTTCTTCTTTTCTCGTGTGGGTTCTGAGTTCATTGACCAAACTCATTAACTTGTGTCAGAGAAAATCCTGAAAGCTCTATGGTGATACGGTTCACCACCTATCATGTTGGTATAACAGAAAGCTGGACGAGGTGTGGGCTTGGTTCATCTTGCGATAGATGTACCTCTGACTACCCGGATTGGGATATAGTCGTGAGCTTATATTCTGTTGCCAAATATATCGGGTACCGACCGATTCAATAAAACAAAATTAAGTTACAAAGTAAATCGAATATATCGCAACCACATCGCAACCCTTATATTGGTAAATATATATATTTTTTTATTATATTATATTTTCGTTAAAAATTTATTCGGTGACAGTGGACTGAAAAATTTAATTTAACGCCAGGTTCCGAACTTCACAATAAAAAACTAACAAGCTATGACCGTTCTGTATGCGGTTTATAAATTTTATTACGATACAAAAAAAAGCTATACTTATAAATATTTTACTCCGCATATCGATATGATATTTTTTATGCACTCTATTTTGTTGACTTAAAAATTGAAACACTGACGAGTAATCAAAAAAGAGTGGTAAGCATGAATGGGGATACACAATTAATTGACATATATACACCTTTACATTCATATGAAATGTTTTGGGATCACGGCTTATACACCGAGTGAAAGATTTAATCATATTGGTGCCGATTCCTGAACACACCATCTAAATTTATTTTAAGAATTAAAAAAGTAAGTGCGCAATGCAAACGACTGTGTTTTAACCCCCCAGTTGTCAATCTCCCTTTTCTTTTCGAAGGATAAGAAAATGGCAGGTATAACTTAAAATAAAATTAGAATGTGTCTGCAGGAATCGGGGCCATTGGCAAGGTTAAAAACAAAGTCATAGCAATATATTTTATATCTTTATACTATATTATAAACCCATAAAAAAATAAGTAGTAGTAGTAATTTTACAAATTGACTGATATTAATAATTCCCGATGTCCCGATTCCCGGTGTCTAGGGCAGATGGCAAAAAACCGAATGGCCTTCCGCTGATTCCGTAGCAGAGATGTCGCTGTCTCATTTGGGACGCGACATGTGTTAGCACATATTCGCTTTGCCACCGGGGCGCTGCGCAACAGTCTGCCGGTTCGGCGGCTGAAGCGGCGGCGCTCAGGAAGCACGATAAGTATGCCAATTTGGAATCAGCGTATGAGTTCGTGCCATTTGCGTTGGAGACAGAGGGACCTTGGGGCGCTGAGGCCAAAGCTTTGGTGCGTGATGTTGGTCGCCGTATAAGGGTTGGAGGCGGAGATCCTCGAGCTGGCTTTTTCCGCGCGCAGCGTATTTCGCTTACGGTCCAAAGAGGCAACGCTACAAGCATAATGGGTACGTTAGGGAGGGGTTCGCTTTCCGGAAGGTTTTTTGACGCCTGATATGTTTTTTTTATATATATATAATATAATATTTGTGTATTTTGACGCATATTAGTGTAGGTTTTTAATTTGACTATGTTATATATTTTATTAACATTGTATTTTTACTAACAATAGGATAACTATATTCTTAGTCTTGTAACTTGAATAAATACATTCCCGATTAATCAAATTGCCCTTAACAGATGTATATCATAAAATGTTCATTGCTTCGAAAACTCTATTCGCAATCAGCTTGGCACTGCTTTAACCCACGTTGCTTTTATTCGTGTTAATTTCCTGCGAACTTTAGTTATCCAATTTGCTTTTTAGTTTTCCAAAAACCAACATCGTATTCACAGGAACTAAAAACACGCTATACTTTTAAATCCGTATTTGTGTTAATTCGGATCGAGTCAATATTTTTGTTCGAGATTTTAGTTTGTGTGAAAAACTTGTGTGCATAGGAATTGGGTGGAATGCGTTGATGTGTCTAATGCTGTTTGCTTTGCAAATATACTAGTTTCTTTTCTGTGAACTACTTCATTTCCTATTCATCTATAGATAATATAAAAAGTAATCACAAAATGTGTTGGTAAGCGCATCTCAACAACGCCTGGACCAATTTGGCCAATTCTTTTTTTTTAAATGTTCATTGTAGTCGAATTGAAATAAGATGGTTCGTTTGAGAGTTTGAGAAAAAATCGAATATTTTCTGGAAAACCCCTAAAAACAGCCTTTTTCTTTTTCCCATACAAACAATTTCAATTATAGCTTAATTGATATTGCATAAAGTTCATATTGCAAGGACTCAATATTGTCTAAGCAATGTAGGTGTATTCCTAACGTCAAAGAGTCAATTTGCGCTTTATTAACGCTATACAAAGTTGAAATTCAATCATATCTATCAAATTTTTTGACAGGACGAAGTCTGTCGGGTCCGCTGGTAGTAATATAATATCCTGGTGATCACAAGATTCACGACAAGATTTTTTTTAAACGCCGCGAAGATCCCTGTAAAATACACATTGCGACATGGAAAAAGAATAAATTTACCTATATCTAGACTGGGCCTACATTCTTCTAGCCCATATGTGATGTCCATCAAAATTTATAATAAACTGCCTAACATATTAAAAGAAGAAAAAAGTGACAAAATATTTATTAAAAAAATAAAAGAACTTCTAATTAATAAATGTTACTACAGCACTAGTGAATACCTTAATGATACTGATGTTACAATTTGAAAAGCTTCCTTCTCTCTTGTACTTCTATTTTTACCGACTTCAAAAAAGGAGGAGGTTCTCAATTCGACCGTATATTTTTTTTTTTTTTTTTTTTTTTTTTTTATGTTTGTTCGGGCATATCTTCGTCGTATATGAACCGATTTTGATAATTCTTTTTTTGTTTGAAAGGAGATATACCCAAGGGGGTCCCATGTCAAGGAAGTCAGGATCTGATGATGGAAGACCAGAGAAATCGAGGGGAATTTTCAAAAATCGTAGGAGCGACTAGTGCGTTTGTAAAGTCATATTGATCGGATTGATCTTTAGGCTTCGGGAAAACTTCCCGGCCTTCGAAAACTGGTCAGCATCAGGGAGATACCCTATGGCCTGGCAAAACTATACAACCTGGAGCAATTTTTCTTTCACGAAACGTATTTAAATCTTGATCAAATCCAATCGCCGGTGCAAAAAAACAAAATGGCGGAAAAAAAAGATGGCCGCCATACAAAATTTTGTCGATTTTGGAAGAAGCCCGTTTGGGTAAAAATAATGTATGGGGCGCTTACTCAAAACGTCATGTAGAGTACGGAAATACTTTCTGATCACCAAAAACTGCTCCGCATCAGAGAGATACTCTACGGCCTGGCAAAACTATCGCACGTGAACCAATATTTCTTTGAGAGCACTTATTTAAATCTTGGTCAAATTCCATAGCGCGTAAAAAAAAACAAAATGGCGGAAAAACAAGATGGCCGCCATACACAATTTTGTTTTTTCAGAAAATGTCTCGGGATATAAAATATATATCGGGGTTGTGGTCGGATCGTCATGTTAAGTATGGAAATACTTCCCGATTTTCGAAAACTGCTCCGCATCAGGGTGACACCCTACGGCCTGGCGAAACTATCACACCTGAACCAATTTTTCTTTCACGAAACCTATTTAAATCTTGGTCGAATTTAATGGCCGGTGAAAAAAATACAAAATGGCGAAAAAACAAGATGGCCGCCATACAAAATTTTGTTTTTCCAGAAAATGTCTTGGGGGTAAAAATGATGTATAGGCGTGTGATCGGAACGTCATCTTTGAAAACTGCTCCCAATCAGGGAGACATCCTACGGCCTGGCAAACCTATTGCACCTGGATTTTGTTTGTTTCCACGACACCCATTTAAATCTTGGTCAAATTCTGTCGCCGGTGAAAAAGAACAAAGTGGCGGAAAAACAAGATGGCCGCCATACGAAGAGGGACAGTTTCGAATAAACAGGACACGCGAGCTGCTTTAGCAGCGAGCGAACCACGCGAAATCTACTGTATCTATATGTATGCGTGAGTGTGTATGATAGCAGCTTCCACTGACAACCACATGTGTGTATGTACACATACACATGTGTGTGTGTGCGCGCGTGTGTGTGTGTGTGTGTGTGTGTGTGTGTGTGTGTGTGTGTGTGTGTGTGTGTGTGTGTGTGTGTGTGTGTGTGTGTGTGTGTGTGTGTGTGTGTGTGTGTGTGTGTGTGTGTGTGTGTGTGTGTGTGTGTGTGTGTGTGTGTGTGCGTGTGTCTGTGTGTGTGCGTGTGTACGTGCGCGTGTGCTCGTGTGCGTTAGCGCGTGTGTGAGTGTGTGTGTGTAAACATGTTCATCAATAATAATTGTGATCACTACTAATAATATATTATATTATTATATATGAATATAAATCAGAAAATCTGTCTGTCTGCATCCTTGCTCGGTCTAACCATCACTTAAAATCGTAAAATAAAATAAAATTTTTAACAAAAAAAAACCGACTTCAAACGCAAAACTAAAAAGCAATAAATAAATTTACTTCGCACAAAGTAATTAGTACGTATTTTCAATTAGTTAATTATTTTATAATTCTGAAGTCGGTGCCAAGTAAATGCTACAACAACCCTACTACAATATCAAATTACTATGTACACACAATATTGTTTAATACCTATATCAAAGCAATTACAAAACAATGTCAAACAAAAAATTACAAAACAATCAGTATTGAAAAATATATGAATCGGTACTTCGTTGTAGCATTTCCTTGGCACCGGCTTCAGATTTATAAAATAATTAACTAATTGAAAATACGTACTAATTACTTTGTGCGAAGTAAATTTATTTATTGCTTTTTAGTTTTGCGTTTGAAGTCGGTTTTTTTTTGTTAAAAATTTTATTTTATGTTGTGTCCGAAAGGGTCTATGATGTGAAACTCATATGTAACTTACAAACTTGTACACCATCATAGTATGCAAATATAGAATATTGAATTGAATTGAATTTGAACCGTAAAACAGGCATTCCGTCTAGTATGGACACCAATCTCTCTCACAATAGAAACAATATGTTCACTGTGAGTAGTACTAAGTTAAGTTTTACTAATTGTGAGTGGAGAAATAGACTTATTTTTATTACTTATTAAAAAAATATATTATATATGTCTGGTCCCTTCCACACATTTTAAAATACATAAGATAACTTCCGGTTGGGGGTAGGCAGAGTCCACGGAATTTCACTTACTACGATCCTAACACACCACTATCGCTTCTTTCACTCCCATCAAATATTTATAGAAAGAAGAAATAAAGTATTTATTACTAGAGGACACCACAGTAACAGTACAAATACATAAACTCACGCCTATTTCTTATTTGGATAAGCAGAGACTATGGAATTCCATTTGCTTCTATCCTGACATACGTACTCTTAACCTGGTCTTTCGTTACGGTCATTACATGAGCCATGTCACGACTAATTAAATAATAACCCTGACACCAGGGTTGCTGAGGTTGGTAATCCACCTCTTAGCCCATACGATAGAAGAAGAAGAAGATCGGCGACTTTTCTAGAATGGTTCTAATGTGTATATAACCCCTCCTGAGCCTCTGTGGTCCAGTGGTTGAGCGTTGGACTCACGATCCGGAGGCCCCGGTGTCGTATCCCGGTGGGGACATATCACAATAATTACTTTATGATCCCTAGCTTGGTTAGGACATTTCAGGCTGATCACCTGATTGTCCGAAAGTAAGATGATCCGTGCTTCGGAAGGCACGTTAAGCCGTTTGCCCGGTTACTACTTACTGATGTAAGTAATTAGTCGTTGCATGAGTCAAGTCAGGGGACTTTTGCGGCTCAATTATAACCCTGACACCAGGGTTAATGAGTCTGGTATTCCACCTTACAATCCACACGATAAGAAGAAGTGTATATAAAGTAGACGTGATCATACACAGACAACCCACAGATAAACTAACACCTAGTCACTGTATATTGGCTTCGTGCAATAGAGAACAAACACATACAAAACCCTGGCTACACTAAACATTACCTTTGCCCAGTGGAGCGGAATATTCACCGTCGACAAACAGAGATGGCATAGGAGCCAGTCGCAAATATTTGAGTGATTGCATGCACACAAATGCGCTGGCTCAGCCTTTATGTACGTCTATTCGCGATATGGGAATTTGCCAAAATACGAGTATTGATGTTCTACGCCTATTGTCGGTAAGTTTTCGAGGTAAAGTTTACGTTTAGAAATCGTTTTGGAAATGGAAATGAAACAGCTGTTACTGGGAAGTTGCCTCCATACCTATACAAGGTGTAAGCGACATTGTAACGAAAATTTTGAGAGATGATTCAGACCATGATTTTGAGTTGATATCAAGTGGAATTTACCGTCACAAAAGTATGGAACTGCCTGTGGTTTGAGCATTAGGCGCACGATCCGGAGGTCCAGGGTTCAAATACCGGTGGGGACACATTACGAAAATCACTTTGTCATCCCTAGTTTGGTTATAAGACATTACAGACTGATCACCTGATTGTCCGAAAGTAAGAAGATCCGTGCTTCGGAAGTGTTAAGCCGTTGGTCCCGGTTACTACTTTGATATAAATTAATAGTGGTTACATGAACCATGTCAGGGGCCTTTGACGGCTCAATAGTAACCCTGACACAAGGGTTGATGGGGTTGGTAATCCACCTCACAACCCACACGATAGAAGGAAAGTAGTTTTGTTTACCTCATTATGCAATAAACAATTGGGTATTGACTCACCGTCTTACCATTTGTCGAACAAAACATAAAATCAAGATTTCCAATTATTTCTAGAAGCGCCCTTAAGAAACTTGTAGTAGGTAGGGTATACCGGCTATTGATTGCCAATAGTATTGTAAACTCAATCTAAGTTGCATTGAAATTTAATTAAACAACCACGCAACTTTCCCTCCAGATCCTCAACTATGGGGAACTTTTACAAACAATTTAAATTGGCCGTGACTTCTTGCGCCTTGCTTACCCGTTAATACTTACTCGTTACTCAGCGAATAGTGTACGCCGTCCGAAGCTAAATGTAATTACTTACCTACCCAATATATTGAGTTAAATTCAATGATATTTAATATTTAAACGTATTTGATGCCAAAAATGTGCCTTTCCTAAAGTGTACAAAAATTATATAAATAATTAGTTATCTGTATTATTGCTATGTTATTTTGAAATGTAAAACTAGTGTTATAAGTTTCCATAAGGTTCAACCGGCTAAACATTGTAAATTATATGTAAGTACTTGAACTTCGTGAGGAGGCTCGGTGTCGCTCAGCGGGCAATAGAGAGAGCTATGCTCGGTATTTCCCTGCTCGATCGAATCAGAAATGAGGAGATCCGCAGGAGAACTAAAGTCACCGACATAGCTCGAAGAATTGCAAAGCTGAAGTGGCAGTGGGCAGGACACATAGCGAGGAGAACCGATAGCCGATGGGGCGGAAAGGTTCTGGAGTGGCGACCACGTCGTGTCGGACGACGCTCAGTGGGTAGGCCCGCAACATTTGGACCGACGATCTGGTGAAGGTCGCGGGAAGCCGCTGGATGCGGGCAGCGCAGGACCGATCGTCGTGGAGATCCTTGGGGGAGGCCTATGCCCAGCAGTGGGCGTCATACGGCTGATGATGATGATGATGACTTGAACTTGACTGTGTCAGTTACTTAGTGATTTAATACTTATATCAAATAAAGAACTTTGAAAAACAAAACAAACAGTACACCATTTTTTACCAGGTTCACTCTAGGCTCTAGTTTTATGGGATATTATTTGGGACCACGGCCTCCGTCCCGGCTCGACTTGAATTCGACTTCATGTGTTTGAAGTGATGTTTGGATCATAACAATTTATATCAAGTGCTTTCCAGAGTTTGTGCCCGGTTAATGCCTATAGGCTCGTCTCATAATTACATGGGACTTAAACATAGCTGGCAGGGAGTGGGTGTATACATTACACACCTCTGCCTACCCCTTTGGGGATCCGGGCATGATACTATGTTACGTAACACACAAGAACAACATACCTACTAGCGTATCTACCCTGTCTGAACCTTATATAAAACGCCTTAGCAATTCTCAAGACGATCTCAAAATAAAAATAAAAGTAATCCCTTTGTACACCTATTGTTCACATCTTAATACAATTTGTTTGGCCGTTTGAAGTAGCCCCTTAGATGTAAAAACAGACACAGTTCAATGACTGTCTACAGACACAAATGGAAACTAAATAAGAACTGATATATATTTGTATCTTTTATTAGTTTGTATTTTTTGAACGTGGCCTATTGTAGATTTGCTGCAGATGGCGTTAACTACTTGGCCGGACAAATGGGGAGCGGCGCTGATCTTATACAGAATGTGTGTCTGGTCTGCAGTGCTAATTACCGCTCGGATGTTGTGGTGTTGCAGAGTCGCTGCTTTGATAACCGTGTTGCGGGCAAATGTGTTGCTTTATTGAAATTATATTATTGCCCTTCCTAGGTTTTTAAGTTTTGTTTTGTAGAGTTACTTCGAATCAGTGAATTTTTCAAAAATGACCACACCTGCAATTTTAACCTAGTAAATCAGCTTAGATTTTTTTTTGACGTAACTTATTGTAGATTTGCCGCAGATAGCATTAACTACTTGGCCGGACAAATGGGGAGCGTTAAAGGCTCTCACCCGGTACAACGTTTAAGACAACAGGCCTGAGGGTGCCCGGGCCCGGGCCGGGCTCGAACCTCGGCTGAGGGCGTCGTCTGAGAGGAAAAATATTTGAAAGAATTAATCGACTCTAGTAGGGTTGATAGTGATAAGCGCTGATTGAGGGAAGTCATTGACCACGCCGGCGTAGAAAAATACACTGCAAAGGTGGCATTAGACTGTACAGAAATGAGGACAAAAACTAGAAGTTCAAATGTGGCGGCTGCACTGTTGAGTGTTCCTAAATTTTGACAGTTCTTCATACTGTTTAGCTATAAGTTCCTTTAAAATGTGGATCACGATCCCGTCTGAAGGATGGGTTATGAAAAAGAAAAGCAGGCAGCAAAAGGCAGTTGAATGCCTTGATTGAAAGTCACATCGTTCAAATCAAATCAAATCAATTTGTTTGCGAGAACACATAGAATACAAAATAGGTGGTAAAATAACTTAAATAACAATGTTGTGATGTGTTCGGCATGCAGGCGTACAAATACATAAAAAAAAAGATTTTTTTTCATTTTGTCAAAATACGAACAAAGTCACGTGGCACGCATGTTAGGGAAAAACAAACTTATCGATTTCGACAAAATTTATTGAATCGATCGAAAATTGTATCATGTTGCGCTGCTTAGCCCTACAGACTACTATACCACGGTACGTGACTATACCCCGTGGTAAAGTTTGTTCCATTCGTATGTCCTTACGATATACGTATGTATGTTATTACGCCTGCGCCGGCAGACTTAGAACAAAAGTCTGAAATAAGTTCCACTAGTGCTATATTTAGGGTTATTGTTTAAGGGGCATTTGTCCTAAGAGTGTGTAAGTACTCCTACTTAGTAGTTACTCGAAAGTGCACTCTGACTTCACTATATTAGCAGACAAAGGAACTGGATTTTTAAATGTTATATATTTTTTTTTTTGTTATGGCAATGGGTTTTAAATGTTATATATAAAAAAATATGTTATAAAATGAACATCATAATAATACAAGTGTCTTTTCATGTTAATATCGTTTCTGTTTCAATTTCGTTAAGTTTCTTTTTCAAGGGTCCAGACATTTTAAGTTATCAAAATGTCAAATAGTACCTACTTGATATTGACTTTAGCAATGACTATCGACTTTAGACATTTTATTAAAATTATCGAGAGCTGTCTGATGAATAATTTTGATAGTAATAAGATTTGGTACTTCTAAAGTAAATATAATTTAGAATTAATTGAATAACTCAATTAAAGTAAACTGAATAAATGAAATAAAACAAGGTGTATCTCTTCTATTGTTTTAGTCAATTGCTTTGTAGAACTTAAAATGTACAATACTATAAGGTCATGACCGCGATACGGCTCACCACCTATCACGTTTGTCTAACAGAAAGCTCCCGAAATTTCCACTTGATATTAACTCAGAATTATGGTCTGAATCATCCCCCTCAGTATTCGTTACAATGTCACAAGGTTGCAAGGTTAGAAGTTCATAGAGCTAAATATATAATTGACTACCTATACCTATAAATACAGCTGCAAATCCGACATTGAGAACAAAGCATAAATCATCGACACCTCCACTTTTTTTTGTAAAACTAAATCTTTCAAAAGAGCTTCGAACTATAAATTCTATTCGCGGAACTGTAAAACGTGTTTTAGTAAAGTTGTCACCAGCAATGAATACCGACAATATTGGCAACACTGAGTGGCGTTTGTTCAAAGATTTTATCTCCACATCTCCCCACATTGGAGTAATTTCATAGAAGCTGCCATTCTTTAAAGCCAAATCCCTCGAGATGTCTCACCGTTTGAATGGAAGCGCGATTCAAAATATTTTATAAATCCAATAAAGTGGAATGGTTGAGAAATACAGTTTTGAAGTGTTTTGTTCTGTACTTACTGCTTCACTTAGTTTACCAGAAATGTTTTGTGAATAAAATAGTAGCTACTTATTGTGTTAGGGTAGTGGGTTCCGGATTGAAATGTAACACATGAAGGCCAACGAAACATTCGTTACAGAAGACATTCACAACACACGCAATTTAGTTCTTGCACAGAGCTTCATCGTCCAGCTCCACTTAACTAACACTTCACTTATTGTTCGCATCATTTTCTAATAAAATCCATCTTTTATTATGTTCACCTTGAGACGAGTATAAAACGCTGCTGGTTATTTCATTCGTGACTTGCAGCTCTGTACACCCTGGTAGAGTTAAGGTCGGAAAGTAATTATTGGTGAAGTTGTGTTAAATATGAAATCATTTTAAATTCCAAGAAAAATTGCCAGATTTTAAGTTTGTTTTCAATTTATTTTCAAAATTCAGAAAATACTGATAAACTTTCACCTTAACTAATTCAAAATCCGGATAAATTAGCAAAGTGAAAAAGTATGTAAAACAATGAATTAATTATGGTAATTTACGACAAAAAGTTGGAAAATGAAAACAATAATTAAATATTCATTTACCGGGAATTATCGCGGCGCATCTTTTAGACGAAAACGAGAAAAAATTCAAGAAAGCCTTGGCAGTTTTCCGTGATGAAAATGTTTCAGTCGCGTACAAACTTAATTTATCGATATCGATGAAATTTATAGACGAACACCATCAAGACGTATTAAGTAAATTAGTATTACCTCATCTTCCTAGCGTCCGCTTACCTTGAAGATTTGACAGGTCCGGTCTTTACAAAAGAGATATCCTACAGAGATAGCCAATGTGACATTCCAATCCAAAAGGAAAGTGTGGGGGTTAGCTGAGTTGCAAGGAATTTCGATCGCGATTCCTTAGCGTTGTTAATCGCACGAATCGAGAGGTCTCGCTGATATCCATGAACCTTGACGCAAAGATATGTTCACTTAATTCGGATGGGTTAAATCTACGTTCGCGTTATTGGTGCGTGATTGCGTGATCGATACCTTATTGCAATTTGGCTCTCAGGTCACATACCTCCGAAATGCATCTCTCGTATATGCAGATTTCCTCGCAGTATTTTCCTTTACCGCTAAGTTACCATTACATTTACACGTTCATTCATGGTTTATTATTTATTTGTAACGTGGTACTTATATGTTTTCTTAAGTTTGAATCGCTTAAGCAAAAAACAGCCTCCGTTGTCTAGTGGTTAGGTTAGGTTAGGCTCACGATCTGGAGGTCCGGGTTCGATTCCACATTGACAGACATTGTCGAAATCACTCTGTAAGACTGTCCTTTGTTTGGTAAGGACTTTTCAGGCTTGAATCACCTGATTGTCCGAAAAAATAAGTTAATTCCGTGCTTCGGAGGGCACGTTAAGCCGTTGGTCCCGGCTATTAGCCGTAAAAACACCTCCACCAACCCGCAGTGGAGCAGCGTGGTGGAGTATGCTCCATACCCCCTCCGGTTGATTGAGGGGAGGCCTGTGCCCAGCAGTGGAACGTATATAGGCAGTTTATGTAAGTAAAAAACAATGAGTAAAGTTATCCTGTATTGATTTAATAATCAATAACACAAAATATCGATATCGGCAAAAACACGGCACTACCCAGTCTCTTTCCCCATTAACGCTATTACGCTAATGATTCCAGAGAACAACGCCCTCCTAATTACAAAACAAAGCTTTAATAAAGATATTTCTTTCCTCTCCCTTTCCTCCTTTTTTCCTTTCCCTTTTGGCCCCTATCTGGCCACTTTCACCCTCGCCAGTCGAGTTCACCCCGCTTTGTAAAAGGGAAAGAACTTTTGAGGAAAATTTGAGCAAGTGTAAGGGGTTGGTTCAGACAACTAGATAGATTTTTAAACAATTAAACAAAGTGTAACTGGGTAATTCTTCTTTTTTATCGACAATAAAAATACATTTTCTCGATATATAGGATTTAACACCTTTAAAATTATAACGACAATAAGTACTTTAAAACATCATATAAAAATGTGTCTATAGAGGACTATTTAGAGTTTCTCTTTATCTTGTTAACATACTTTTCGTTGCAGGGGCATTCAAAAAAAAATTGTGACAGAGTGGCCCTTTTCATCGGAGACAGCATTTTGATTTACCACTCTGTCACAGAATTTTGTGAAAAACAATCAAGCTAAGTTAATCACTAATCAAGTTACCGATTAGTATTTTGCTAGTATTTTGAGTATAATAAGATTACCTAGATTTTTGGACAATGGAAAGATTAAATAAAATTCGAAAACATACAAGCTATCAGAACTAAGTACAGATCATTGTCGATAAAAAAGAAGAACGACCCAACTATCTGTAGTTACATTTGTAGGTATATCTGTTCTGACACATGACAGCACCTACAAGTGTGAAACGACCTCTGTAGTGTGTTCTGGCCTAGTAGTGAATGCGATTTGCGGCAAATCTACAATAAATCCCGTCAAAAATTACCCAGTGGCCAATTCGATCCCGGTTAAGTCAATTTGAGTTTCTTTTTTTCTAATAAAACATTACAAGTGTGTTGCCTTTCGACCATCAGATCAGATGTGTCGGATTCGGAAGCTTCCGTCGACTGAGACTACAAGATTAATGAGAATCGAATTTTATAATCTGACTCGTATTTCTTTAAAATGTTTAATCTCCTTAATGTGGCGAGACAAGTAATCAGAAGTCTATTTGCATATATACATACATACATACATAAGATAAAGCCTGTTTCCCGTTAGGGTAGGCAGGGACCACGGAATTCCACTTACTACGATCCTGACACACCATTTTTGCTTCTTCTACTCTCATCAAAGTCTTCATGCATGCTCAGTTTAGAATACTTCTGATCAGGCTTACAAAATATCCAGCAAGAAAGCAAGCTTAAAGTCTATTCACGATCAGTTTTTAACCGTATTTCTGCAATGGATCCGAAACGTTTCGAGAAAAGTAGGTAGAGCCTTTGCAATTTGCTTTCCTCGTCTTGGCGAGTCGCTACCGTGCCCCCAGATAATTATGATGAAGCATTATGGTGGCAGTTAATATGCAGATAGATGCATTCTAGAGGTGTTTTTGAATTATTTGCTCCCAATTGTCTCTGCTTACCCCGGTGGGAAATAGGCGTGAGTTTTTTATGTAAGTATGTATTATCCCCCAATCCAACATAGAAGATTTCACCCTAAGTACTATAAAATGTGACTTAAAAATTATACAAATAATCCAATAGAAAAACTACACAAGGAAGCTATAATCTAGCGTTTATGACTTCTTGCAGAAATGCCGTTACACTGGAATTCTCCAATAAATATGACGTCATTTTTCATCCGCACAGTGGGTAGATATTTACAATTTTGGCACAATCCTGCAGCGCACAATTCCAAAAACAATTGCCAACCCGCAATACAATAGTTAAAAGAATATATGAGCCGTATTAAAACAATACATGCGGATTTTTTCGCCTTTTTCTCCTATTTTCGCGTTTCAGAATTCCGCGCCTTGAAAGGAAAACGAAATCCTTGTAGGTAATCTAACTTGCTAAAGGGTTTGATCTCCTGTTCTTTTTAGGTCACAAAAACTAATAATGTTCGGAAAAAAATGTTTTGTTTAGCGGACGGGATTTGATCTCGGAGCCGCAGCTCTTGTCGAAACGAGACGAGCGTGTTAACCATTACACCACCGGGTCCTCATCCTGTCCATGCGAATTTCTCGATCTATATCGTCATTACTGTCATGACATTTTGTCACTTATTCCTCTTAAACTTCGTTCAACATACTTTAATCTAGTGTAGGTATTAGAGGTCAAGCAGGCAGTTGCTTGTGTAAAAAACCGGACCTGTCAAATTTTCAGATTAGGTAAACGGACCCTGTGAAAAACGGGATAACGCTAGGGAGATGTGTGTTTAGTAATGTCTGTGTCAATAAATAAATTAATTATTATTTTGGCGACATCATAATCATCATCTCGTCATTATTAAAAACGACCTCCGTGGTCCAGTGGTTTGAGCGTTCGACTCACGATCCGGAGGCCCCGGGTTCAAATGTGAAATGTGGGTAAACATATCACAATTGTCCGAAAAACGATTGTCCAAAAGTAACATGATCTGTGCTTCGGAAGGCACGTTAAACCGTTGGTCCCGGTTACTATTTACGCATGTAAGTGAGTAATTGTTACATGAGCCATGTCAGACGCCTTTGGCGGCTCAATCCTGACCCTGGCACCAGGGTTGATGAGGTTAGTATTACACCTCACAATCCACACGATAAGAAGAAGATTATTATAGAACTCTTACTATGCAAGCCCGACTCGCTACTGGCCACTTTTTTTTAGACGTATTCATCGCGCGCGCCGACGCGCTAAAACGGAAGTAATAACCTAACGGTCCGGACGTTTATTTAGCGTGTTTTTCATATAAAACGGCAATATAACCCGAATGTTTGCATTGCGACGAATAAAAATGTATTAAAACCTGTCTTGTTGCAAGCGGATTACAGATTTTTTATGCGACATCTTGAAAAATATAAAAATAATTGGTTGCCATAAAGGAAAAGAAAAAGAAGCAACGGTACCTAATAGATACTTATAAGATACCTCTTATGAGATCAGGGATCAGGGAGAGAGGGTCTGCAAGAGACCACTACCTACCCCCTTGGACATATAAGCGAGATGCTGTGATGTTTGTTATGTTGGTAATATAAGATTATCATTCTACAGATACTTCACCCAATTAAAAATTCTGCAGAAATATTGTTTTTTTTACTGTTGTATTTATAGGTATATGTCAAATAAAGCGTTTTTGTATTGTATTGCATTTGTACAGCCTCATAAGGAGTTTACTATTATTACTTATTTATTATATTTTTATTTAGGTATTTTTTATTTATTTTATTTAGACTGCTCTGGGCGCCATCCCCCTCGCGTCAGACAGAGCATAGCGGCGGAAGGCAAGAGGGAAACCACTGTTCTGTTTTTCCCTAAACAAGTAGCATGGTGAATGCTACACTGACAAGAGCGTGGCTCTTAAAATAGTGTTGATGATGAAGGAATTTTATTTTTCGTTGTAGATTATGGTCCACATAATATCAGCGTCGTGGTTCGCGCCGCGACTTGTGCTGAGTGAGGCCCTTTTATCTCAGGACGTCCACCACCACCTTATGATCATTTCGACTAACATCCTTCTTGCTTTTTTGTAATTGTTTTAGTGGAAATAAGATATGATATTGTTGTCTTTCTTTTTGTGTGTGGCGTCCTTTCTTAATAAACTATTTCTATTCTATTCTATTCTATTATGTATTAAACATTATTTATAATATTCATAGTCAATAGTGTGAGCGATATTATTATACAGTCTCAGACTCTTTTAGTAACACTTATGAGTCGCAAAGTCTGAGAAGTAAGACAGATACCTTTGCTTTAAAAAAAAAGTAAAAGCAATATATACAGGTTAAGACGATTATGATTATAATCAAAATTCTGATATAATTTTACTTTTAAAAGTTTTATTTTTATTTTTGCTCATTTTGTTTGTTTTTTTTTTTTTAAAATAAGTAATAAAATCTTCACATTAAATAGATAAAAGAAATACATGTACTTATTACAATATGAGTTAATAAGTAAATAATATCATGTCCACGCTAGTTTTATTTTTATTAAATTTTGCACATTTTATGTTTGTTTTTTTTTAATCTTCAGATCAAAAAAATAGAGAAAAAAATAATAACAAACAAACTACAACGAGAGAATCTACTTCACAAATACCCATAAAATCCAGTCAAATTGTCACAAGTACTTTTCATAAACATACATCAACGTCACTTCGTCGTGTCTCCGTGAAATATCCACTTTATTAAACTTAAGCCGTATATACCAACTATGTAGTAATATTCTTAAAAAGTCACTTAATTTTTCCTTTAGAAAATATTTTTGTATTTTTTATTGTTTGGTGTATGTACAAGTCCTTAAGCTGCCGGTCTCAATGTAAGCGGCAAGCGGAAATAATCCCTCACTATATACGTTTCGGCGTCAATAGATGTCGTAAGTGTAGCCACACCATTCGGTGACTGAAATTATTATTTTTGTCTTTCCAAATGAGCTCTACACATTTTTGCCACTACTTGAAGATCTAAAGAACCTACAAACAAAATAAAATATTATTTTACACTGAATGCGCTATACGTACGCCATCTAGGTAATAACAGTAGGTTAACAATAGTTATGGACATCGAGAATAGCTTGCTCTCCGCTTGTGGCGGCGCCTCCAGGAATTTTATATATTTATTTACTTACAGTCTTTTTGATAGCGCAAACTTTTTACTCTATCCAAAATGTCATTCATTTAGAAAAATAAAAATTCTGACAATTCTATCAGTTCGTTCCTTTGGAGAAAAACGTATTTTTATTTAGACGGACCATCCTATACGCTACTCGCCATCAAACGGCCGCGCACCTTAATTTTTCTTCGGTAAAATATTTTTGTATTTTAACAATTTAGTGTATGCGGAGTCCTTAAGAATGCGGCTTAATTAAAAAATATTCAGGGAAGCGTGCTGGCGAAATATTTTCATGGAGTAACATAATAACCCTTAGCTGCACGATTCCCACGTTTACCGTGAACTAAGACACTTAATTTGTTTTTTGCGTCGCCTCTGGTGCTGTTAGGGTTGCACCTTTTTACCGACATCAAAAAAGGAGGTTAGCTATTTGATCCGCATGTATGTAATATTGTTGGTATTGCATAATATTCGCATTAGTTAGTCTATGTGAAGTTTTAACAGGTGTGCCAAATTTCACACTTATATGCATGTATGTATGTATCTAACGGGTGGAAAGTTCAATTCCACCGTCTTTCTATTTGCGCTGACTTCAGGATATAGAATCTAACCTTGTACCTAAACATTTGATTTTGAAGTCATTCTTTTTATAAATCAATTAAACTTGCAATAGAAGCAACACAATAGAAGTTTTTTTCACCCTACCATTTTTCTATTTCGGTATAGAATTTTGCCAAAACTTTCTTTCCAACATTTTTATTTGAACTAGACAAAAAGCAAATTATTTTTTCACGTACCGGACATCCCGTCATACATTGTTTTACCGGACATATCCCTTGACAAAGCGTTTTGTTGAATTTTGTATTTACACAGCTTATTATATCACTCTTTCTGTATAAATGAAGCTATTTTATAGACTGACGCTTCATAATAATGTCCATATAGTAAATAAAGAGGTACGCTTTGTCGAGTCGTGAAACATTTAGACTGTTTATGTCTCGAAAGCAACCAAAAGCTTAGAATGAAGGGCATATTTGCTAGATTAGCGTGCCCGCATAGCTCTTAAGACATCATCACTTACCAACGGCTTCCGTAGTCCAGTGGTTTGAGCGTTGGGCTCACGATCCGGAGGTCTCGGGTTCAAAACCCGGTGGGGACACATCACGAAAATCACTTTGTGATCTCTAGTTTGGTTATAAGACATTACAGACTGATCACCTGATTGTCTGAAAGGAAGATGATCCGTGCTACGGAAGGCACTTTAAACCGATGGTCCCGGTTACTACTTACTGATGTAAATTAGTAGTCGTTACATGAGCCACGTCAGGGGCCTTTGGCGGCTCAATAGTAACCCTGACACCAGGGTTGATGGGGTTAGTAATCCACCTCACAACCCACACAGGTATGATTATGATTAAAAATGGTCCGGTGACTTATGCTACTTAAAATAGAAAAACTTGTGATCAAGCAACTGGTACCAATAAAACGGGCGACATAAAGTGCACTTTTAAAAATTCTGTTTCTCATTTTTCATTGCGACAACAGCCCTATCTCTCTCAATGCACTTTGAATAATGAATACAAGTTGCATTACCCGTTTTATTTACGTTGCACAGGCGGTGTGCATTCGCATAATGGCTTAAAAGCTGTGTCTTTAAGACTCTTTTTGCATATTTTAACAGAGAAACTCAACGTTCCTACTAACTGCTTTCTGGCCGTTTCTTGGTTTTCTGTGTTTAAAAGATTTTCTGACTAGCTTAAGTGTGTAGACGGATTAGAGTTTAAGTAGATATATTATCATATGAATGACTACTTATTTTGATGATATATCAGAGTAGAAGAAAAATGAATTAATGAAATGAATGGTGGGTGAATGTTGGGTATGGCAGAAGAAGTATTAATGCCGTAGAAATGAGGTCTTTCCGTAGCATCTGCGGTGTTAAGTTGAGTGATAGAGTGAGAAACGAGTGTGATAAGACAGAGATGTGGTGTAAAAGACGATATAGTGACTAGTTTGAGAAAATGTGAGGTTGGTTTGGACACGTAGAGCGGATGAAAGACAATAGAATTGCGAAAGCGGTATGTATAAAGTGAAAGTTGATGATAGAGCTGGCAGACGAAGAGCTAGAAGAACTTACATTGACCAAATTGGAGATGTCCTTAGAAAAGGTTTTAGTACGATCTACTCTAAACCGGCGTGCGTGTACGAAGCGATCGATGAAGCAATGTGGAAGAAGCAATAGAAGAAGCAAATGGAATTCTATGCTTACCCCGGTGGGAAATAGCATTATTGGTATTGGTATTGTATAGGCTATTTGTATGTATGTTTATATATGTGTATATATATATATATATATATATATATATATAAGGTGTTAGTGACATTATTATGAACTTTGAGGGATAATTCAAACCATGATTTCAGAGATAATATCAAGTAGAATTTTCCGTCACAGAAGGATGGAACTAAAAAAAAAAAATAAAAAAAAAACACTACATAATATACATAAACTCACGCCTATTTCAATCAATCAATCAATCAATAATACTTTATTTTATTGCATAACAACATATATACAAAGGACATAAGGATATATATATATATATATATATGTCAAATATGTTGTTGTATTATTGATTGATTGATTGATTGAAATAGGCGTGAGTTTATGTATATTATGTAGTGTTTTTTTTTTATTTTTTTTTTTTAGTTCCATCCTTCTGTGACGGAAAATTCTACTTGATATTATCTCTGAAATCATGGTTTGAATTATCCCTCAAAGTTCATAATAATGTCACTAACACCACCTTGCATATTGCAGTGTCTGGTGTCTCGACAGATTATAGACCAATTGAACAGTCCCAAAAGTCACGTTCCCAATGAACTAAGCTTAAATACAACGACTGCAAGTGCTCGAACAACGAGACACATGCGGGGTTCAGATCACAAAGGCTGTTCAATATAGGGTTTCAACCGAACGGTGTACTAAGCATACCTGGTGAATACAACGACTGCAAGTGCTCGAACAACGAGACACATGCGGGGTTCAGATCACAAAGGCTGTTCAATATAGGGTTTCAACCGAACGGTGTACTAAGCATACCTGGTGAATGGAAAATTGGAACCGAATATGGAAATGTTGAAACAGACGAACTCATTTACGGCTATTGTGTGCCAGCAGCAAAGGGTCTCAGTTGACTGACAAATGTAGTGTTGAGTGGTGTTTGGTATACACATTTGTACAATGTTATGTAGTAACATAACACTATGTTATGTTAACACAACAACATAGTGCACAACATAGTGTGTAGTTAATAACAGTGTTATGTTACTACATAACATTGTACAAATGTGTTACTACTTTAAGGGAAACATACATACACTTACACAAATACACACATACACACACACACATGTTTGTTTTTATATTTTCTTCATTGTTTACTTATAATACGATTTAGGTATACTTCAGACTTTTGGTACGGTCACGAGCATTAATATGTATACACTATGGTACCATGTCACATTAACTTTTTTGACATATTGAACTGTAAGTCTCACTAAATGTCAAATATGTTAGTGCGACAGAGTCCTAAAGTGGGTACATTATTTGCTCATGACTGTACCAATAAGTGCTTATGAGCGTGACCTTCTGACACAGATGTTTCACACTTACTAGGAGGTCACAACTGCAAATGTTATTATGTACCTTCTCTGTTAAAGAAATAAATATTATATATTTTTTATTATTGATATCTCCAATCCCGCGGGATCTCGAATTTGCGATCTCAAGTCGAGAATAGAATAGATAGTTCGTTATTCTGCAGAAGATATTTTCGTCTACAGTAATGACCATAACCTTCTTTTTGAAGTCGGATAAAAGCTACACTACACCATTCGGTCTTCTCTTGTGTGGGTTGTGAGTATATTGATCGACCTCATCAACCCTGGTATCAGGGTTACATATTGAACCACCCTGGCCATAGGCCATTAACATGGCTCATATAATGACTACATAATATATACCTAACCTAACCTAAAACACTTTTTTTTTCTAAGGGAAATGCCTACCGCATACGCTCCCACAGCGGAGATAGCGAGAGGGTTATATCGGGCTCACACTGACTAAAACCCCCTGGTCTCCGTATCACCGCTGTTATGCCAAGCTTCAGCGACGCTTTCGCATTCTTCCGCGAACCATATTCAGAACCCGTGAACAGTTTTAAGACTGCAATTAACTGAAACTTTGTAAAAAAGATATCAAATAATCTGGAAGATATGAATGCATGGGATTAGGTAACTGACTGGGAACTGAAATTAGGCAGCCAAATTACTAAATTGTAAAAAAAACAATATTTTATGTTATTTTTTAAAAAACGTCTGTGCCGTGGTTTTTATTGCAGCTTTGAGCAGCTGCTATAGTTTTAGCTGGTTGGTTTTCATTCATTATGTAAAAAATGATTCAGTGTAACTATGTTACCTACTGAAAAAAGTAATTAAAAGTAAAAAAAAAGTAATTTGAATTTGAACTGCTAAACGCGCCTAATGTAATATATAACCAAACTAGGGATTACAAAGTGATTTCTGTGACGATGTCCAATCGGGATTCGAACGCGTGACCTGCGGATCGTGAACTATGACTCAACCACTGGCTCACATGACAGAGGTCGTACATTTATACCTATAAATAAGTACTATACATTTCTTTTTAAATACAATTCACTATCGCGTCGTACTAAGTTTTCCTTATGAGTTATTTGTGTCTTGAATCTCAAATTACGCTCGTGTAAATCTCAATAAATGAGTTCGCATCATTTCGAATCGAACAATAATTAAATATAATTAATAGTGGGTTTGGAATTCCTGAGGCTTCTTTTCACCGAATTTCTGAATTACGGTATTGTATAAAATCAAACCGTATTCCTACGAGCTCTGGAAATTGCGTCGCGTTAATAAATGAGTAGGTTTCTACGTATACTTACATCAATATGAAACATTAATGTGACATAATTAGCCAATCAAAATTTCATTCTGAATTAAATTTCAATTTACCTAAAGCTTATTTCCTAAGCTTCATTCAACTCTTTCAAATACGCCCAAAATTTACAAAAGTGACTGCGAATCTGACTTTCCAACTTGAAAGGAAAACTAGCTCATTACATGTTAGGGTACAAACCTCCGTAAACATAGTTAGTTTGTACCTCTTAAAGAATTTCTCGCTAAGCTGTCCCCGAGCTAATCTTCGTCTATCGATTAGGCCAACATTCGCATTGCCACGTTTCCGTACGAATTTTGCTAAAAATCGTTTTGTTAGACGTGCTTGTCATTTATATAATACCAAGTTTAATGAAATTGATATTTTCCACCTTAAATTTCTCAAATTTGCTTCCGCCATCAAACATAAAACAGTGAAAGAAAAAAATCTATTTAAATTGAATTAAAATAATTGTGTGTTTTGTTTCTTTCTTTATTTTGTTTGTTATTAGTAAGTTACACTGACTACTGAAGAGTAAGTACTCAAAGATATACTATACTCACTAATATTATAACTATTATGTCTAGATTCGTGTTCTCTTTTAATCATCCTACTTTTATGTGTTTTATTTTTACTTCTTTTTGTATACCCAAGTGCATGCATTAATTCTTGGTGAAAACTTAATTGGCTTCTGTACTACCTTAAGTGTGTTATACTGATACATGTGTTATTTTAAGCTGTATGTTTTCCTTAAATAAAAAAATGAAATATATGTGGGTTTCCCCACTATGTTTAATTCGCCGTTAGGTTCGTGACATCAAAATGATCCATTCATATATCCGAAAATAAATTCAGTAGCCCGACTCCAGATTATCTGTTTCTTCTATCGTGTGGGTTGTGAGGTGGATTACCAACCTCAGCAACCCTAGAGTCAGGATTATTTATCAGAACGAACCTTTAAGCGAAGCCTGAAGAAGCACCTAGTAGGCCAGTATGGTAGTCCCAGCTGATTCGAGACTGACTCATTGCGCTGCTTTTCAATTGCTACTGCAATTAGGGCTTCTCTATGTTTACCGTCAGGCATGGTTGAGCCAACATACGTGGTCATTATAAAAAAAGAAAAAAAGCTGCAATAGGCCCCTATCTCAGCTCGTGTAACAATTACATAATTACATCAGTAAATCGTCTTCCGTACCACGGTTCATACTTTTGGACAATTGGGAGGTCATCCTGGATCACAAAGCGACTTCTGTGATAACTCAGGACCTCCGGATCGTGGCCCCAAATTTCAACTACTAGACATAAATAATATCTTAACTAAATATAGATCCCAAAGTGACTTTTGTGATATGTTCCCTCGGAGATTCTTACCCGGGACCTCCGGATCGTGACCCCAAATTTCAACTACTGAACCATGGAGGCCATTAAAGATTATCTACGGAATACGCCTGTCTTGGTCTTCTGATTCTATTTGATCTGTTCTCTACGATAGTAAATAGGAATGTGACTTACCCTGTCTGTCTACGATACTTATTAGCTTTTTTTTTTCTTTTTTTTACGTGAGTTATTGTTTGGGGTCACGATCCGGAGGTCCCGGGTAAGAATCGCCGAGGGTACATATCACAAAAGTCACTTTGGGATCTATATTTAGTTAAGATATTATTTATGTGTAGTTGTTGAAATTTGGGGCCACGGTCCGGAGGTCCTGGGTTATCACAGAAGTCGCTTTGTGATCGAGGATGATACCCCAATTGTCCAAAAGTATGAACCGTGGTACGGAAGGCGACTTACTGATGTAATTATGTAATTGTTACATGAGCTGAGATAGGGGCCTTTTGCAGCTTTTTTTCTTTTGATGATAAAGTATGTCGGCTCAACTATGCCTGACGTACGCCTGAATACGTCTGTTTTGGTCTTCTGATTCTATTTGTTCTGTTCTCTACGATAGTAAGTAGGAATGTGACTTACCTCTCCCTATCTGTCTACGATACTTATTAGCTTTTATTTCTTTTTATTACGTGAGTTATTGTCGATTTGTCGTAAATGGCATTAACTACTTGGCCGGATGTTCTTAATACAAGCTGTTGCGTTAGTACAATATTATCTGACACAAATACATGGGGTGTGTGACGAATCGCAGTCACTCAGTGTTACCATTTCCGTCTCACATTTTACTTGAGTTACGTACTTATTCAGCTTTTCCGCTTATCTGTCACGCGGTCAGATTGAAGATAATGATTTGAAATAATTTGATGTTCATAGTAATATGTGTGTATTATTCTAAATTACGGTAATTCTTCTGTTTCGAAGTAGTGCAAGTACGTAGCTTTTACGTAAGTCATGTCAGGAGCCTTTGGCGGTTCAATAGTAACCCTGACACCAGGGTGGATGAGGTTCGTATTACGATTATTATTAAAAGGTTTAATACGATCTACTATGAACCGGCGTGCGTGTATGAAGCGATTGATGAATATGGAGGAAGCAAGAGAAGTGTGTCAGGATCGAAGCAAATGGAATTCTATAGTCTCTGCTTACCCCGGTGGGAAATAGGCGTGAGTTTATGTATGTATGTATGTAGATCAAAATCATTATAAAAGTATTTGAGAATGCTAACAAACAAGTCTTATAGGTATTTATGATGCATGAACACTACGCACAATGCATTTAAAGTACCTAATACTCATGCAACAGCTATATTATTTTTCTTCAAACTGCTAGCACCGGATCCGGTCTTCGGATCCGGTATATTGGTACCGGATCCGGTAACCATTAAATGATGCCGGATCCGCCGGATTACCGGATCCGTTTTTCCGGATTGCAATCCCTAGTTGGTAATCCACCTCTTAACCCACACGATAGAAGAGAATGAGTTCAATAAAGTCTCAAATAAAAGGAATATAACCTGCAGCCTTTTTGATACGAAGTCGTAAGTGATTAAATTGTGTCAAAATCTCACCGCTTTGAAAACCAAATAGAAACATAAAAAAAAAACAATTTATCCACAATAGATTCTTGCCAGTAACATAGAATAATATTTTTTACAACCGACTACTCGTGTAACAAGAAGAAATACGAAAGGAACAAAGAGAAAAAAGCATGTATACAGGGTGTTAGTGACATCGTAGCGAATACTGCGGGGGATGATTCAAACCATGATTCTAACATATCAAATGGAATTTTTCATCGAAAATATCAAGTTATTTTTATTATTTCTAATTCAATATTTTTTCATAATATCTTTTTCCAATCCACTTAATATCAACTATGAATACCTAATGAACTGAATCACTCCCCTCATACCCCGTATAAGTACGAACAGCTAGCCATACAAGTACATGTGGGTGTTAATGACACCGTAATGAATACTGGGGGGAATTCGGAACATTATTCTGAGTTAATATCAAGTGGAATTTCCTGTCGGAAAATACATGTAATTTTTGCGTTTTTTAAATTATTTTCAGTTTCGTAAATAAGTGACGGAAAATTCCACTTGATGTCAGCTCAGAACCTTGTCTGAATCATCCCTCGAAGTTTTCGTTACGATTTCACTAACACCCTGTATCATAATATTAACTTCAATTTTCTCTGCTGAGTGAATATCTGTCTTTTCAATGAAAAGAACGTGTCTACGTGGATATGTGAGTGAAATTGCTGATTATGCCGCCGAAGATTGGTTTCAGATTTCATACGGATTTGTGTAACGAAGCCTTTGCAAATCTAATTGAAATGCTTCCAGTGTACGAGTCGTACACTTCTGTAGGTATGCCTTATTTTTTGACGAGTAAATGTAAAATCTTTAATTGACTTTAAATTTAAATTCGTAGGAATAAAAACACATTATACTGGGTTCCTACCGCGTTAAAATCAGGGGTATGAGACTCCCGATATTTCAACAATGTTGGAAATGTCATGATCATCTATACTAATATTATAAAGCTGAAGAGTTTGTTTGTTTGTTTGTTTGTTTGAACGCGCTAATCTCCGAAACTACTGGTGCGATTTGAATAATTCTTTTTTTGTTGGATAGTCCATTTATCGAGGAAGGCTATAGGCTAAATAACATTACGCTATGACCAATAGGAGCAAAGACAGAGCGGTAAATGTGTAAAAAACGGGGAAAATTATTCATTTTTGAAGGCTTTCTTTGCGTGCGCTGCGAAAACGGTTCAAGATACACAAAAAATATGTATGAAAGAATTATTCCTCTATACATGATCTAAAAAAAAGTCCGCGATGGCATATGTCTATCTTTTAAGGTTTAGTCACAATGACCGTTTTTATGGTACCAAATTTGGTCGAAATAATTTGTTTAAGTTGTATCAACATAATAATATTAATCTTTATTCAAATATAAATATAAATATGTTGTTGGTTAAGAGTACTTCATCTTCTATATCTATACTTATAATAAATCTGTAGAGAGGTCAATTCTGTACATTAAATATTTTTTCAAAATAACTATCAGGGGGTGATAAGTGGTCGATACTGATGCCAAAAATGCAATCAGTAAAATTTTTGTCTGTCTGTCTGTCTGTCTGTCTGTCTGTATGTTCCTTATAGAAACAAAAACTACTGGACGGATTTTAATGAAACTTGGTACAATTATTCTTCACACTCCTGGACAGGTTATAGTATACTTTTCATCACGCTACAATCAATAGGAGCAGAGTAGTGAAGGGAAATCCTTTTGTATGAAAAATCTAAACCGCTCAAGTTAGACGTTTGAAATTTGGCATGCAGGTATCTTAGATACCGTAGAGGTGCACTAAGAAAGGAATTCCCGAAATTCCTACGGGAACGGGAATTAGCGGGAAAATCCTTTTGTATGAAAAATCTAAACCACTCAAGTTAGACGTTTGAAATTTGGCATGCAGGTACCTTAGATACCGTAGAGGTACACTAAGAAAGGAATTCCCGAAATTCCCACGGGAACGGGAATTAGCGGGAAAATCCTTTTGTATGAAAAATCTAAACCACTCAAGTTAGACGTTTGAAATTTGGCATGCAGATACCTTAGATACCGTAGAGGTGCACTAAGAAAGGAATTCCCGAAATTCCCACGAGAACGGGAATTAGCGGGAAAATCCTTTTGTATGAAAAATCTAAACCACTCAAGTTAGACGTTTGAAATTTGTCATGCAGGTACCTTAGATACCGTAGAGGTGTACTAAGAAAGGAATTCCCGAAATTCCCACGGGAACGGCAATTAGCGGGAAAATCCTTTTGTATGAAAAATCTAAACCACTCAAGTTAGACGTTTGAAATTTGGCATGCAGGTACCATAGGTACCGTAGAGGTGCACTAAGAAAGGAATTCCCAAAATTCTCACGGGAACGGGAATTAACGGGAAAATCCTTTTGTATGAAAAATCTAAACCATTCAAGTTAGATGTTTGAAATTTGGCTCGCAGGCACCTTAGATACCGTAGAGGTGCACTAAGAAAGGAATTCCCGAAATTCCCACGGGAACGGGAATTAGCGGGAAAATCCTTTTGTATGAAAAATCTAAACCATTCAAGTTAGACGTTTGAAATTTGTCATGCAGGTACCTTAAATACCGTAGAGGTACACTAAGAAAGGAATTCCCGAAATTCCCACGGGAACGGGAATTAGCGGGAAAATCCTTTTGTATGAAAAATCTAAACCACTCAAGTTAGACGTTTGAAATTTGGCATGCAGGTACCATAGGTACCGTAGAGGTGCACTAAGAAAGGAATTCCCGAAATTCCCACGAGAACGGGAATTAGCGGGAAAATCCTTTTGTATGAAAAATCTAAACCACTCAAGTTAGACGTTTGAAATTTGTCATGCAGGTACCTTAGATGCCGTAGAGGTGTACTAAGAAAGGAATTCCCGAAATTCCCACGGAAACGGGAATTAGCGGGAAAATCCTTTTGTATGAAAAATCTAAACCACTCAAGTTAGACGTTTGAAATTTGGCATGCAGGTACCATAGGTACCGTAGAGGTGCACTAAGAAAGGAATTCCCGAAATTCCCACGGGAACGGGAATTAGCGGGAAAATCCTTTTGTATGAAAAATCTAAACCACTCAAGTTAGACGTTTGAAATTTGGCATGCAGGTACTTTAGTAAACTTAAAGCTTAGTTGCAACAGGATATTACAAAATTCCCACGGGAACGGTAGTTAGCGGGAAAAACATTTGTATGAAAAAATCAAATCTAAATAAAAGGAGAAACTGACTGACTCAGTGACTGACATATCAACGCATAGCCTGAACGGCTAAACGTAGGCATTTGAAATTTGGAAGGGACATAGCTTAGGTACCGTAGAGGTGCACTAAGAAAGGAATTCCCGGAATTCCCACGGGAACGGAAATTTGCGGGAAAATCCTTTTGTATGAAAAATCTAAACCGCTTAAGTTAGACGCTTGAAATTTGGCATGCAGGTACCTTAGTTAACTTAAAGCTTAGTTGCAACAGGATATTGCAAAATTCCCACGGAAACGGGAGTAAGCGGGAAAAAAACATTTGTATGAAAAAATCGAAACCGCGTAAGATAGATGTTTTCAATTCAATTCAATTAAATTATTTATTGCATTCCATGTAGTACAATGGGGTGTTACATAGGCATAGGAACTAAAACATGGACCCTGTAGGGCACAGCAACGTTGAAGGGAAGAGAGGAAGTGTGTATTAAAATTAAAACTCAATGAACAATCAATTAAAAAAAAAATCAATTCAATCAATTGATTCAATCTAGCATGCATGCATACCTTAGTAAATATAAAGTTTATTTTTGGCTGTATTTTGAAAAATGGGAGTTATTGGGAAAAAAAAATTATGAAAAAATCTAAACTGCATAAGTATGCACTCCCACACACACAAAGATCTCTCTCTTATATAACACGCCACGCGGACGAAGTCGCGGGCAAAAGCTAGTATCGTAATATGGGTTTTAATTGTTATAGTAACCGCGTAAACCTCAAACAATGTCTAAGAAAGAAGTCTGATTCCTGCTGTCTAAACGCCTCCACCATCCCGCTCAGGAGCAGCCTTGTGGGGCTCCATACCCTCCTATTGATTGAGGGAGGCATGTCCCCAGAAGTAAGACGTTTATTGATAGCCTAATTATGTTTTTTTTTTTTTCAAGAAATGAGCTATTTCTAGTAGCATTACATACCTACTATACAGGTTTTTTTTTCTTCTAACGTCTCTTTAACATGATGGAGCAATTTTTGGGCGATGATCGGTTTATTATACCTACTATGTCAGGACTTGGTACCAAAAGTGGCTGCAAGTTGTCTTCTGTTGTTTGTGGCTCTGCCCACATGAGTTTATGTAACCTGACACCTAAGTTAATCAGGTCGGTCATTGACCTCATCACAACTTACAAGAGAGAAGAAGGTTATACCAGATATATCGTAAATCTCCAAAAAAACATGCAATGCTTCCAGCTGCTTATAATTCCAAGCGGGTCATTCAGCCTAGTAAAATGCCGCTTGCAAGTTGGCACACTCACAATCAGTGGTCTCGGTGTAAAACAGTTTAACTAACATTCGGCCCTCGAGAATTAATTTCCAATGTGAACGATAATGAACCGCTGTAGGTCATTTGCGTTCGTGTTCCGATCAGAATCACCCGACCAGACGACTGATAGTTCCCTGTCTGTTTTGATTGGACGCGGAATGTAACGAGTTTTGAAATTGGCACGTTTGTATTTGGAAGACTGCAGTGTGCAGCTGTGCTGCATTATGCTGTGGTGACGATTTGTGACTGTAATTTATGTCCCGTTGTTCTGTTTCATCAAAGACGCAATAGCCCAGTTGAAAAAAGTGTGACTTATCTTAAATACCGGGTGAGAGCCTTCAGCGCTCCCCATTGGTCCGACCAATTAGTTGTTAATGCCATCTGCGGCAAATCTATACTAATATTATAAAGCTGAAGAGTTTGTTTGTTTGTTTGTTTGTTTGAACGCGCTAATCTCCGAAACTACTGGTGCGATTTGAATAATTCTTTTTTTGTTGGATAGTCCATTTATCGAGGAAGGCTATAGGCTAAATAACATTACGCTATGACCAATAGGAGCAAAGACAGAGCGGTAAATGTGTAAAAAACGGGGAAAATTATTCATTTTTGAAGGCTTTCTTTGCGTGCGCTGCGAAAACGGTTCAAGATACACAAAAAATATGTATGAAAGAATTATTCCTCTATACATGATCTAAAAAAAAGTCCGCGATGGCATATGTCTATCTTTTAAGGTTTAGTCACAATGACCGTTTTTATGGTACCAAATTTGGTCGAAATAATTTGTTTAAGTTGTATCAACATAATAATATTAATCTTTATTCAAATATAAATATAAATATGTTGTTGGTTAAGAGTACTTCATCTTCTATATCTATACTTATAATAAATCTGTAGAGAGGTCAATTCTGTACATTAAATATTTTTTCAAAATAACTATCAGGGGGTGATAAGTGGTCGATACTGATGCCAAAAATGCAATCAGTAAAATTTTTGTCTGTCTGTCTGTCTGTCTGTCTGTATGTTCCTTATAGAAACAAAAACTACTGGACGGATTTTAATGAAACTTGGTACAATTATTCTTCACACTCCTGGACAGGTTATAGTATACTTTTCATCACGCTACAATCAATAGGAGCAGAGTAGTGAAGGGAAATCCTTTTGTATGAAAAATCTAAACCGCTCAAGTTAGACGTTTGAAATTTGGCATGCAGGTATCTTAGATACCGTAGAGGTGCACTAAGAAAGGAATTCCCGAAATTCCTACGGGAACGGGAATTAGCGGGAAAATCCTTTTGTATGAAAAATCTAAACCACTCAAGTTAGACGTTTGAAATTTGGCATGCAGGTACCTTAGATACCGTAGAGGTACACTAAGAAAGGAATTCCCGAAATTCCCACGGGAACGGGAATTAGCGGGAAAATCCTTTTGTATGAAAAATCTAAACCACTCAAGTTAGACGTTTGAAATTTGGCATGCAGATACCTTAGATACCGTAGAGGTGCACTAAGAAAGGAATTCCCGAAATTCCCACGAGAACGGGAATTAGCGGGAAAATCCTTTTGTATGAAAAATCTAAACCACTCAAGTTAGACGTTTGAAATTTGTCATGCAGGTACCTTAGATACCGTAGAGGTGTACTAAGAAAGGAATTCCCGAAATTCCCACGGGAACGGCAATTAGCGGGAAAATCCTTTTGTATGAAAAATCTAAACCACTCAAGTTAGACGTTTGAAATTTGGCATGCAGGTACCATAGGTACCGTAGAGGTGCACTAAGAAAGGAATTCCCAAAATTCTCACGGGAACGGGAATTAACGGGAAAATCCTTTTGTATGAAAAATCTAAACCATTCAAGTTAGATGTTTGAAATTTGGCTCGCAGGCACCTTAGATACCGTAGAGGTGCACTAAGAAAGGAATTCCCGAAATTCCCACGGGAACGGGAATTAGCGGGAAAATCCTTTTGTATGAAAAATCTAAACCATTCAAGTTAGACGTTTGAAATTTGTCATGCAGGTACCTTAAATACCGTAGAGGTACACTAAGAAAGGAATTCCCGAAATTCCCACGGGAACGGGAATTAGCGGGAAAATCCTTTTGTATGAAAAATCTAAACCACTCAAGTTAGACGTTTGAAATTTGGCATGCAGGTACCATAGGTACCGTAGAGGTGCACTAAGAAAGGAATTCCCGAAATTCCCACGAGAACGGGAATTAGCGGGAAAATCCTTTTGTATGAAAAATCTAAACCACTCAAGTTAGACGTTTGAAATTTGTCATGCAGGTACCTTAGATGCCGTAGAGGTGTACTAAGAAAGGAATTCCCGAAATTCCCACGGAAACGGGAATTAGCGGGAAAATCCTTTTGTATGAAAAATCTAAACCACTCAAGTTAGACGTTTGAAATTTGGCATGCAGGTACCATAGGTACCGTAGAGGTGCACTAAGAAAGGAATTCCCGAAATTCCCACGGGAACGGGAATTAGCGGGAAAATCCTTTTGTATGAAAAATCTAAACCACTCAAGTTAGACGTTTGAAATTTGGCATGCAGGTACTTTAGTAAACTTAAAGCTTAGTTGCAACAGGATATTACAAAATTCCCACGGGAACGGTAGTTAGCGGGAAAAACATTTGTATGAAAAAATCAAATCTAAATAAAAGGAGAAACTGACTGACTCAGTGACTGACATATCAACGCATAGCCTGAACGGCTAAACGTAGGCATTTGAAATTTGGAAGGGACATAGCTTAGGTACCGTAGAGGTGCACTAAGAAAGGAATTCCCGGAATTCCCACGGGAACGGAAATTTGCGGGAAAATCCTTTTGTATGAAAAATCTAAACCGCTTAAGTTAGACGCTTGAAATTTGGCATGCAGGTACCTTAGTTAACTTAAAGCTTAGTTGCAACAGGATATTGCAAAATTCCCACGGAAACGGGAGTAAGCGGGAAAAAAACATTTGTATGAAAAAATCGAAACCGCGTAAGATAGATGTTTTCAATTCAATTCAATTAAATTATTTATTGCATTCCATGTAGTACAATGGGGTGTTACATAGGCATAGGAACTAAAACATGGACCCTGTAGGGCACAGCAACGTTGAAGGGAAGAGAGGAAGTGTGTATTAAAATTAAAACTCAATGAACAATCAATTAAAAAAAAAATCAATTCAATCAATTGATTCAATCTAGCATGCATGCATACCTTAGTAAATATAAAGTTTATTTTTGGCTGTATTTTGAAAAATGGGAGTTATTGGGAAAAAAAAATTATGAAAAAATCTAAACTGCATAAGTATGCACTCCCACACACACAAAGATCTCTCTCTTATATAACACGCCACGCGGACGAAGTCGCGGGCAAAAGCTAGTCTACGATAAGTTACCGCGATAAAAAATGCTTGTTACTCAGTGCACTGCATTTGAGCAGGCTGTCACTGCATTTGTCTGGACAAGTAGTTAATGCCACCTGCGGCAAATCTACAATAAGTCACGCCAAAAAAAAAGCTGTCACTGAACTAGCGGCACGCTATGATTGCCGTTTTGACGTTTGCCCTACTAAATCAATACGAAACTTGATTAGTAGGGCAAACGTCAAAACGGCAATTAATTAATTAGAACTAATTATAGATATATTTACGGAGCGAATCGTTGTACTTTATTATGACAAAATGACCATCATAGCGTGCTAGGTTAAACCGTTTCATTATTTCCCTAGCGTTTACTTAACATGAAGATTTGACAGGACCAGTTTTTTTTACAGAAGCTTCGTGCAAAATTAATAACATGACACGAAGGTGTCCTCCATGGCTTGAATGAAATAACCAACTAAACATTTACATTTATAATAAACTGCCTAACATATTAAAAGAAGAAAAAAGTGATTAATAAAAAAAATAAAATAACTTCTAATTAATAAATGTTACTACAGCACTAGTGAAAACCTTAATGATACTGATGTTATTATGTGAAAAGCTTCCTTCTCTCTTTTAAATTTCTATTTTGTTGTGCCCGAAAGGGTCTATGTTGTGAAACTCACATGTAACTAACAAACTTGTACACCATAGTATGATATAAAGAATATTGAATATTGAACCGTTTTTGCGTGGCGTTGAACGTGTAAAGATAAGTCTTTTTTTGACGTGAGTTAATGTAGACTAGCTTTTGCCCGCGACTTCGTCCGCGTGGCGTGTTATATAAGAGAGAGATCTTTGTGTGTGTGGGAGTGCATACTTATGCAGTTTAGATTTTTTCATAATTTTTTTTTCCCAATAACTCCCATTTTTCAAAATACAGCCAAAAATAAACTTTATATTTACTAAGGTATGCATGCATGCTAGATTGAATCAATTGATTGAATTGATTTTTTTTTTAATTGATTGTTCATTGAGTTTTAATTTTAATACACACTTCCTCTCTTCCCTTCAACGTTGCTGTGCCCTACAGGGTCCATGTTTTAGTTCCTATGCCTATGTAACACCCCATTGTACTACATGGAATGCAATAAATAATTTAATTGAATTGAATTGAAAACATCTATCTTACGCGGTTTCGATTTTTTCATACAAATGTTTTTTTCCCGCTTACTCCCGTTTCCGTGGGAATTTTGCAATATCCTGTTGCAACTAAGCTTTAAGTTAACTAAGGTACCTGCATGCCAAATTTCAAGCGTCTAACTTAAGCGGTTTAGATTTTTCATACAAAAGGATTTTCCCGCAAATTTCCGTTCCCGTGGGAATTCCGGGAATTCCTTTCTTAGTGCACCTCTACGGTACCTAAGCTATGTCCCTTCCAAATTTCAAATGCCTACGTTTAGCCGTTCAGGCTATGCGTTGATATGTCAGTCACTGAGTCAGTCAGTTTCTCCTTTTATTTAGATTTGATTTTTTCATACAAATGTTTTTCCCGCTAACTACCGTTCCCGTGGGAATTTTGTAATATCCTGTTGCAACTAAGCTTTAAGTTTACTAAAGTACCTGCATGCCAAATTTCAAACGTCTAACTTGAGTGGTTTAGATTTTTCATACAAAAGGATTTTCCCGCTAATTCCCGTTCCCGTGGGAATTTCGGGAATTCCTTTCTTAGTGCACCTCTACGGTACCTATGGTACCTGCATGCCAAATTTCAAACGTCTAACTTGAGTGGTTTAGATTTTTCATACAAAAGGATTTTCCCGCTAATTCCCGTTTCCGTGGGAATTTCGGGAATTCCTTTCTTAGTACACCTCTACGGCATCTAAGGTACCTGCATGACAAATTTCAAACGTCTAACTTGAGTGGTTTAGATTTTTCATACAAAAGGATTTTCCCGCTAATTCCCGTTCTCGTGGGAATTTCGGGAATTCCTTTCTTAGTGCACCTCTACGGTACCTATGGTACCTGCATGCCAAATTTCAAACGTCTAACTTGAGTGGTTTAGATTTTTCATACAAAAGGATTTTCCCGCTAATTCCCGTTCCCGTGGGAATTTCGGGAATTCCTTTCTTAGTGTACCTCTACGGTATTTAAGGTACCTGCATGACAAATTTCAAACGTCTAACTTGAATGGTTTAGATTTTTCATACAAAAGGATTTTCCCGCTAATTCCCGTTCCCGTGGGAATTTCGGGAATTCCTTTCTTAGTGCACCTCTACGGTATCTAAGGTGCCTGCGAGCCAAATTTCAAACATCTAACTTGAATGGTTTAGATTTTTCATACAAAAGGATTTTCCCGTTAATTCCCGTTCCCGTGAGAATTTTGGGAATTCCTTTCTTAGTGCACCTCTACGGTACCTATGGTACCTGCATGCCAAATTTCAAACGTCTAACTTGAGTGGTTTAGATTTTTCATACAAAAGGATTTTCCCGCTAATTGCCGTTCCCGTGGGAATTTCGGGAATTCCTTTCTTAGTACACCTCTACGGTATCTAAGGTACCTGCATGACAAATTTCAAACGTCTAACTTGAGTGGTTTAGATTTTTCATACAAAAGGATTTTCCCGCTAATTCCCGTTCTCGTGGGAATTTCGGGAATTCCTTTCTTAGTGCACCTCTACGGTATCTAAGGTATCTGCATGCCAAATTTCAAACGTCTAACTTGAGTGGTTTAGATTTTTCATACAAAAGGATTTTCCCGCTAATTCCCGTTCCCGTGGGAATTTCGGGAATTCCTTTCTTAGTGTACCTCTACGGTATCTAAGGTACCTGCATGCCAAATTTCAAACGTCTAACTTGAGTGGTTTAGATTTTTCATACAAAAGGATTTTCCCGCTAATTCCCGTTCCCGTAGGAATTTCGGGAATTCCTTTCTTAGTGCACCTCTACGGTATCTAAGATACCTGCATGCCAAATTTCAAACGTCTAACTTGAGCGGTTTAGATTTTTCATACAAAAGGATTTCCCTTCACTACTCTGCTCCTATTGATTGTAGCGTGATGAAAAGTATACTATAACCTGTCCAGGAGTGTGAAGAATAATTGTACCAAGTTTCATTAAAATCCGTCCAGTAGTTTTTGTTTCTATAAGGAACATACAGACAGACAGACAGACAGACAGACAGACAAAAATTTTACTGATTGCATTTTTGGCATCAGTATCGACCACTTATCACCCCCTGATAGTTATTTTGAAAAAATATTTAATGTACAGAATTGACCTCTCTACAGATTTATTATAAGTATAGATATAGAAGATGAAGTACTCTTAACCAACAACATATTTATATTTATATTTGAATAAAGATTAATATTATTATGTTGATACAACTTAAACAAATTATTTCGACCAAATTTGGTACCATAAAAACGGTCATTGTGACTAAACCTTAAAAGATAGACATATGCCATCGCGGACTTTTTTTTAGATCATGTATAGAGGAATAATTCTTTCATACATATTTTTTGTGTATCTTGAACCGTTTTCGCAGCGCACGCAAAGAAAGCCTTCAAAAATGAATAATTTTCCCCGTTTTTTACACATTTACCGCTCTGTCTTTGCTCCTATTGGTCATAGCGTAATGTTATTTAGCCTATAGCCTTCCTCGATAAATGGACTATCCAACAAAAAAAGAATTATTCAAATCGCACCAGTAGTTTCGGAGATTAGCGCGTTCAAACAAACAAACAAACAAACAAACTCTTCAGCTTTATAATATTAGTATAGATTTGCCGCATGTGGCATTTATTACTTGGCCTGAGGGCTCTCATCCGGTACACAACTGAAGACAATAGGCCTGGGTGTGCCCAGTTGGAGGCAAACCTGTGAGGATAATATTTGAAAGAATTAATCGTCTCTGATGGGTCGATAGCAGTAAGCGCTGAATGAGGGAAATCGTCGACCACGGCGGACTCGGTATCGGGGTTCTGATGTTGTTATCGCAAGCTGATTGGCTGCGTCTATGGCTAGAGTAATAGAGTCCTCCTCGTCCGTAAAAGAAAAAAAATGTTTAATAAAACACGATTTGGGTGCTCAAATAAAAATGTAAGCGACATCTCTATCCATTTGTCACGCTATCTTATCTAACTTGACTTTGGGCTGGCAGTCAGGAGATTTACGATGATAAATTTTGCTTTACTAAACGTTGGATGAGGTAAGTATTCATAGCAGCTGACATAATAAATAAAACCGGTCAAGTGCGAGTCCAACTCGCGCACAAGGGTTCCGTACCATTGACTAGGTAAACAACAGTAGGTACACAAATTTTATATAGCCTATCTTGCCTATTATACATATCCGGCCCGGGTTCGAATCCCGATGGGGACATATCACAAAAATCACTTTTAGTTTGGTTAGGACATTACAGGCTGATCACCTGATTGTCCGAAAGTAAGACGATCTGTGCTTCAGAAGGCAATAGGTGGAATAGGGGACTTTAAGCCGTTGGTCCCAGTGACTACTTACTGATGTAAGTACGTAGTCGTTACATGAGTCATGTCAGGGGCCTTTGGCAGCTTAGTAGTAAACCTTACACCAGGGTTGATGAGGTTGGTAATCCACCTCACAACCCACACGATAGGAGAAGACTGATATCGAGCAAAAAAGGGCAAAATTTTATATATTTTATTATTTTATATTATTTATATTATTTTTATATTATTTGCAATAAATAATTTGTGAAAATATCAACTGTCTAAATATACCAAAATAAGTCACGTTAAAAATACTCGTATAGAATTAAATATAAACTTAAAAATCTATCTATTATTGTAGTTAATAAAAATCTATCTATTATTGTAGTTAAAATTAGTGACCCTTCTATTCTATTGTTTTAGTATTATTTTAATAATAATGCTTCTATGCTGTTCTGGGAGCAAATAAAAAACATAGAACACGTTCAGCTGCTTGTCTTCCGGGCATGTCGTAAAAACCGACAGAGGGATTGCGTCCTCTAACATAATGGACTAATGTTATGGGCGATAGGCTGATCCCTTATCACCATAAGGTTCATCATATCCATCTTAGGACTTCGTATCAACAGTGGCTGCAAGTTGTCTTTGATTACTTGTGGCTCTGCCCACCCCATTTGGGATTACGGGCGTGAGTATATGTATGTATGTATTAATAATAATAATTTACTTAATTACCGAAATTTTAAGCGAATTGTCATTGTAATAGATAAGATTTACTTCTGAAGTCCCGGAGTTAAGGAACGCGTGCGTGGGTCTGGAGCCAGATAGATTAGATTTCGATAATATTAATAGATTTTATTAATAATAAAATAAAATTATCGTTTCCTCATTTCTTACTGCTCATCATCACTAATTTAAGGGCCACGCTCTTGTCGGTGTAGCATTCTCCATGCTACTTTTTTGGTAAAATAAGTGGTTTCCCTCAAAACCAACCAGTGGCAGTGGTGGTGGGTTTTTTCTTACTGGTACAAAAACTAATTAACAATCATTTTATAGAACCCGTGCTTAGGGAAACTCACAAAGAGAAAATTAAATCGAAATAATTTCTGATTCGGATAGGACTTTAAACCACAACAGCTGTCGTCAGGCCGGTACCTATGAGCGTGTTAACCATTACACCACCGGGTCCTCCTCCTGTCCATGCGAAATTCTTTCGATCTATGTATACACTATACATACATATGTGTACGTATGTGTATGTATGTACTGAGTGGTTCCGGTCCCACTGACCTAAATATTTATTTTGTATATTTTTACCTACCTCGTATAATAATAATTACTTACATAGTTTTAAGGGCATTGTTACTAACACTTTATGGACTTCATTATCATAAAAAAAGCCACACTCTTGTCGGTGCAACATTTTCCATGCTACTTTTTTAGGGAAAAATAGGGCAGTGGTTTCCCTCTTGTCTTCCGCCCCGCAGTACTCTATCTGACGCAAGTGGGATGACGCCCAGAGTAGTCTATTACAAAGCCATACTAGGACTCCTGTCCTCCGCCTCTGAATAGTACTGACAGGTACAGCTGCCCTCTGTCTCTCTGTACAGTCATGAGCAATATAATGTACCCACTTAAGGACTCTGTCGCACTAACATATTTGACATTTAGTGAGACTTACAGTTCAATTTGTCAAAAAAGTTAATGTGACATGGTACCAAAGTGTATACATAATTTATTATTATTGTAGTCTATGGACTTAAGTTGTCTGAAAATAATCATTTTTTTTTTATGTATGATCATTGAGCCGACGGCGGCGCTATCTATCTAGAATATTGAGTTGATATTACAAGGAGGACCCGGTGGTGTAGTGGTTAACACGCTCGTCCCGGCTTGACAATGGCTGCGGGTTCAAGTCCCGTCCGAGTCAGAAACATTTATTTTACACAGTCACCACAGACATTGTGTAGTCAATTAAATTGCTGTCCGAACAGACAGGGCGCTCAGCTTGGTATCAATTTAATATTTTAAAGCTACATCGCTTCATTTGGTATGAAAATTAATTGAACGCTATTAACAGAAGTCGAATTGAAATGTATTGAACAGTGCATTTGTGAAACGTAAACTATTCACAAGTCATATTGGTTACGAATATACAATAAAACCGTAACTATTCCGGGTTTGTTTATGCATCGCGCATAATACGATTGGATGAATTCCTAATTCCATGCTTATCTAACCTGAAAATTTGACAGGTCCGGTTTTTTACTGAAATGACTGCTAGTCTGACCTTCCAATCCGCGAAGGGAAAACCAGCCCAATACAGGTTAGGTCTCATAACTCTTAGGTGACATGAAGAATGTAGGTTTTCTCACGATGTTTTCCTTCACCGCTGAGATCGTGATAATCATTTATCCAAACATGAATTCGAAAACAAATTCGACAATCATTGGTCTGTGGCCGGAAGCCTGTGCTGGGTCCGAACCTGCGTCCTCAAAGTGAGAGGCAAGCGTTCTTCCCACTGGGCTACCACGGCTTTTCACGGATGAATTCCTAATTCGTATGAAAAAAACAGAAATAAACACGATGCAGAAAGCTCGGTGAGGTGTGGTTACATAGTTCACCTTGCGATGGTTGTAAGTCAAGCCCCGCACCAATTGGTATTGGACGCCGACCTCACCCATTCTGGATCTTACTTTAGTAGTAAGTTGCTAAGGAGTAAAGGGGAGAGCGCTATTTGTCTGTTTCGCTCGCACTTACGCGTCAGGCGGTTCCGAGTCGTCCGCGGCGCGAATTATGTCGAGGGCTTCGACCAATACCCTTACGACGTTAATCTACGTAGATAGGATTCGCTGCATCTATTGATCAAAGCCCTCGATATTATTATAATTTTCCCATACAGTCCGTGCAGCTCACCATAGAAGCATTTTTTTACTTTTTTTTTGCGTGACTTATTGTAGATTTTCCGCAGATGGCATTAACTACTTAGCCGGACAAATGGGGAGCGCTGAAGGCTCTCACCCGGTACAACGTTTAAGACAACAGGCCTGACAGTGCCCAGTTGCGCGCGAACCTCGGCTCAGGGCGTCGTCTGAGAGGAAAAATATTTGAAAGAATTAATCAACCCTAGATAAGCGCGGATTGAAGGAAATCGTCGACCACGCCGGCGGGGTCGGTATCGGGGTCCTGAAGCTTTTTTTACAGAAGCCGTAACGAAGTATATCTACAGCTATACAACATAACCGAGTTTGTATAATATAACTCGGCGTCAGCAAATGTCGTCCCGAGTTGGAGCTAATTAGCAATTCAGTTATCAAAAGTTGCTAAAGTAGTTGTTCAACTTTGTTGGTGGGTACAGTCGCCCGCGGCCGACGTAATTTATTATTATCCCGGACTAATTAAAAATATTCGTGTCTAATTCTGCTGGAATGGGGGCGAATAGGAAATTAAATTATCAATTATATTTTTTTTTTACTATTTGCATCTTATAATTTAAATAACTAAAAATGTAGACCAAATGTTAAATGCTGACCATCTGCAAACTGTAATACCATTTTTATTGTGAATAAATGATTATGAATTATGAAACAGAACGCCTTTAGGTAGGTCACACCCCGGACACTTCGTACAAACAACCTTGGATTACACAGATATTACACATTGACGTTATCGTACTTCCGGCCAATTAGTTAATGCCATCTGCGGCAAATCTACAATAAGTCACGTCAAAAAAAAAGTTATCGTACACGGGCAACAGTGTGTCTGACGTCTGAGGGGTGTCAATTACAATATCTAATTTAACACTTTTAAGGACAGAACGTCTAATGACGTTCCGATTCTAAGGTGTCATACTATTTATTATGAACCATCAGTGACCCATGGTCTCCGCCCGTGAAAGGGTTAACCCCTTAAGAGAAGAGATAGTATGACACCTTGCAATCGGAACGACATTAGACGTTCTGTTCTTGAAAGTGTTAACCACTCATTAATTCAAGTCATTACTTACTTAGGTAGGTAGTACTACTTACGATTACCACACAAACGACAAACAATAAAAAATAACAACGGAGGTTCACAATACTTGTAAATAAAAAGGCTTTACACTTGACTTAAATAAATTAATTCATATAATTTTTACATTGAGCATTTAGCCTAGGTTGAATTTTATTGCAAATTATTAGCATGTATTAATTGAACAAGAAAAATAAATATTTATAAGCGCCACAGAGTATTTCGTAAGTATTGATTGCAATTATCACAGAAATAACGACGAGATTTATAAAAAAAAATATACGGTCGAATTGAGAACCTCCTCCTTTTTTGAAGTCGGTAAAAAGTTATACGAAATTTCGTGTATTTCGGTGGCGTTAACGTACACATCAGCGCTGTCCATTCGGGCAGCAAGTAAATTACAAGGGAAATAAAAAAACGCCTCAACAATAAACGATTTATTATTTTAATTAGGTAGGTATTTGAGGCGCAATGTACAGTCATGAGCAATATAATGTACTCACTTTAGGACTCTGTCGCACTAACATATTTGACATTTAGTGAGACTTACAGTTCAATTTGTCAAAAAAGTTAATGTGACATGGTACCAAAGTGTATACATATTAATGCTCGTGACCGTACTCTTAATACTACGCGGCAGGCCGAAGTCACGAATACGTAACGTTTGATTTTAATTAACTCCAAGTGGAACTCTTGTTATAATAATATTTGGTAACTGAAGAATGATAGACTTTTCTATTGAACTGGGAGTAAACATATACACTTTAGTACCATGTCACATGAATTTTGTTGACAAATTGCACTGTAAGCCTCACTAAATATCAAATATGTTAGTGCGACAGAGAGAGACTAATTTTACTGTCTTACCGACCGACCGTAATGATGTAGTAGTACTTACTTAATAAATAAATAAACAAACGACTTCAAAGTCTATAGGCAATTTATAATTACCCATTCTACGACATTCTCTAGTCCATAACCAAAGTATACACTTCGTCCCAGATCATGCATATCAAAAAATAACCGTTTACCAATCACGTAATGGTTCCATATTCAAATTCATCCCTACTTTTTGTTTACAAGAAATAAATTGTAGCATGGATAAATGAAGCTATGTAGGAGCGCGCACTCGACAACGCTATTACTCCGGAGAGACAAAAAATAAGCCCAAATTCCCATCGCGAACGTCGACCGTCTAATTCAACAGATTCCAATGCAGTGACAAATGTTAGGTTTTCCCGGTCCCTGATTTTGTGTAAGACGGCATATGGGGCTACAGAAATGGTGAGTTTTTCAAAATTACTTTGAGCCTGTTTCAACATTTTTGAATAACTAACAGCGTACTTAGAATCTGCATAATGTATAGCCGTCATATTCCAGATAATAGAAGTAAGCTATCAGACACTTATTTATCAACAAATAGTGACGTGTCTAAGGTTATATTTAATGTGCTACTAAGTCTGTACACAATTAGTTTTTAGTATAATTCGGTTTTTATTATTTTGTAATACATATTTACTCTGCGCGCTGCTCTTGTTTCCTACAAAATTATGAATGTCGTCCACTATTATGTAGGTACTAATTTCCAATAGATTAGATTATAGTACCTACTATTCTATTTTAAGACTTATTATTGCAACATCTTCAACTTCCGTTCAATTTCTTCATGACAATTCTAAAGAACTTGATGAAATACCACATTATTAACCGCACAATAAGATACAACGCGCGTTTCATGGCTCGACGTCCCAGGGTTGGCAAAAAGGGCCTGCGCGGAAATTCAAATTGAATGACAATAAGATTGACGGGCGAGCGATAGCAGACCCATTTCATTTTGCAAGCTTTTACAGGCTTTTACGTACAGCTTAACAGGCGTATACGTCTCCTATGTTTTATTGCAAGGGATGCAGCAAAAACCGTTTTGTCGCTAAAGGATGGAGTAATATTGGTTTTTTGCGATGTTTAGTTGGACATTTGTAAGTTGTCTTGAGTTTTTGTCTTTTTTGCCGTTTAGCGCGCCCAATCTGTAGCTGGTAAAACTTATTTACTACATTTTTGTGGGCTGGCCAGTGCTTTTTTACTTTCTTACGTATACAAATTCTAAGGCCTTGAAAATTAGAAAGAAAAATTTGTAGAGCGAATGAAGGATAATTAGGATTACGATAGCGTAATTATAAGGCGAAGGTTATTGGTAAGGCTGGTAAAGGTTTAGTAACTCCTCTGAACCTACGGGCGCTTATGAAACGTTTGATGAATGTGGAGGAAGCAAGAAAAGTATGTCAGCATCGAAGCATATGGAATTCCCTAGTCTCTGCTTACCCTGCCAGGAAATATGCGTGGGTTTATGTATGTATATGTAAGTATATAAATGACAAAAATATCTTTCGAGGTTTGACTTAATTGTATCTTCTACGTTTTTCACGATGGACTCTGAATTAATCTTTAAATTTTGGTCAAATATTGAATCACAATCTAAGATTATAGAACTTTTCGATTCTATCAATAGTTGCTTTCAAACAGCAGTCACCCTTGGTATTGGCATCCTATCTTAGTCACTGTCACGTAATTATGTGTCATATCGGCCTCCGAACTGACGAGGCTCACGAACTGGGAAACCCACATTTCCGACAAACGCATTTTCGGAGGTATATAGCCCAATCTGTATTGGACTGATTTTCCCTTCGCGGTTTAGAAGGTTAGACAGCCAGTCGCTTCTGTAAAGAACTGGACCTGTCAAATCTTCAGGTTAGGTATGCGGACCCTGTGAAAAACGGGTTACTGCTAGGGGGATGCTCATGCTACGTTTTTAGGGAAAAATAGGGCAGTGGTTTCCCTCCTGCCTTCCGCCTATCATGGTATAATCATAGTTTTTTCTAAGCGTTCCTGGACGCGCATGGAATGTAATATCCTGCTAATATTACTTTACATAACCAGCCTTATAGTTTATATCAGTTGGCGGTATTATAAAGTTTTTCAACTAGAACGGTCGGGCATATTTATGGAACTATTTAATTCACCCCACACCCCCTACTGAGAAATGTGATATGCTGGAAGTATTCCAAGATTGAGCTCCTATGTTGCGCCACCTAATGCGAGTTTTGTTTGATATAGGTAGTTTATATGTATATAACTCTTTCTTGTTAAGCAGCATCAAGCAATTTAATGATATTTCGGGTATAATTGACATCGACCTATTCTGTACAAGCACATCAACTGTAAGAAGACATATAACACAGCATCACTTTTTTGACTAGTTGGTTCCTCACTATTCCACCTATACCAGTTTAAACCTCCGAATAGGTACATTCGTTTTATTATTATTTAAGTTTGTGGCATAAGCATGAACTGTTTAATTTACATACAATTAATATTAATTAACTGCGGAGATTTTTTGTTAGCACATAGTTAAGCAATCAGTTTTATACACTAATGTTATTTGTCTTTAAATCTTCTTAAAAAATAAATAAATAAAATAAAATAAAAAGTTTTCAATACTTTTATAAGGTAGTACGCACTTACTTACGTACTTACTTACTCGTAAATATTTCAGAAAATAAAAATTCTATAGTTAGTTAGTTGTTAGCATACATGTCAGTATCATTAAATTATGCGAAAAGTGAAAATTACAAAATATTTATTAAGATAACTGCCGCTTTATTGCGCATGACCGCGTGGAAACCATAAGCGCGCGCCTCTGCGAACATGCCGCACGCGCTGCAGTATCGCTTACACAGTACATACAGAAATACAAACATGATGATGACGATTATTAAGATCCTTTAGGTCCATAAGGTACAAATCCCGAAATGTCTAGCGGGTGCAAAACGTCCATATCCCAGAATGTCCATATCCCAAAAAGTCCAAATCCCAGAATGCCCATGTCCCAGAAAGACCATATCCCAGAATGTCCATGTTCCAATACGTCCAAATCCCAGAATGTCCATATATCTAAATACCTTTTATACCAGTGTCTATTTTACTTTATTCATACAAACATTTTCATGAATTTTGCGACGGAAATTCCACTTGATACTATCTCAGAATCAAGGTCTGAATCATCCCTCCAAGTTTTCGAGACAGTGTCCCTAACACCCGGCAATTTTGTATGATACATAACATAAACATCTTAATCCTTATTATTTCTTTTTTTATCTTGTTTGGGGAGCTAACAGCTTAATTCACACAATGTTACACTTAGTAGTAAGTAAAGGCCAATTACAAGCTACCACAAATAAATGAAAAAGAGTTATACAACAAGACAAGAGAGCGGAGATGTAGAAAAAATATACAAAAAATATATAAAGAATACAAATTAAAACACTAACAATAATTAACAATTATTGCTAATTGATTAATGATTGGCCACCTGATACGACACGATTCATTTATAACAAACATTATAGAAGGAAATATTGAAGGGAAGAGAGGAAGGGATAGACCTAGGATAACATTTATGAAACAAATAAAAGAGAAGGTGCAGGTCGTGTCGTATCGGAAGGTGATGGTTTTGGCGGGAAGAAGAGAAGAATGGCGATTACTCCACCGACAAGAGCGCAGCTCTTAGATAGAGAGAGAGAGAGATTGCTAATTGGCTCAATAGTAACCCTTACACCAGGGTTGATGAGGTTGGTAATTCACCTTACAACCCTCACGAGAGAAGAAGATTGCCAATTACCTTTAATAAGCTGAGTCTTCAGCGAATTAATACTAATGCAAAACAAATCACAAAAATATATGGGAGTATCACATAACTAAGCGGATGAAGGATAATAGGATTGCAAAAGCGGTATATAAAGCGAAAGTTGATGGTAGGACTGGCAGAGGAAGACCGAGAAGGACTTATGATGACCAAATTGGAGATGTCCTTAGAAAAGGTTCAATACGATCTACTCTGAACCGGCGTGCGTGTATGAAGCGATTGATGAATGTGGAGGAAGCAAGAGAAGTGTGTCAGGATCGAAGCAAATGGAATTCTATAGTCTCTGCTTACCCCGGTGGGAAATAGGCGTGTATGTATGTATGTATCACATAACTATGTGCGATTACTCCACCGACAAGAGCGCAGCGATGCAAATAGTAAAATAAAATTGATAATTTAAATGTCAATCATTAAGCACATTAATTATGACATTATAATAAAATAAATTAGATTTTAGACGGCGACACGGCTCACGAGTACAAAGCTCGGTGAAGTGTGAGTACCAAGTTCATCTTACGAGAGATTTACCTCTGGCTATCCCAATTGAGATATAGTCGTGAGCTTATCTTATGTTAAGATCCCACTGCTGGGCAAAGGCCTACCCTTCCTCATCCCATAATTAACTGCAATAAATAAAGCCATCCCTACGAGTTTTAATAAGTCATCTTTATTGTTTAACAGGCCAATTAGCTGGGTGGACTAATTAGTGGAGTTAAATAAAAAGGTACAATTGTGGCAATTAGTGGAGCGCCGTGTCTTTGTGGTAAGGTACGGAGGGAATTGTGAAGCTGTTTACAATTGTTTTCCTAGGTAACGTTCGCAAACAAAGTGCGGCTTGACGTAGTTGCTTTGTCGGTTAAGTGATGGCATTGACACACAAGGCATAGGGTAATGAGGCCTAAGCTTATAGGCTTACAAGACATATTTATGGGATTACTGATTTATTTTATAAGATAAGTGTATTTAAATTAAATTGTACAATGGCCCCGATTCCTGCAGACACCTCCTAATTTTACTTTTAGTTATACCTGTCTTTTTCTTACCCGCCGAAAAGGAAAGGGATGGATGATTGACAGCTCTTAATTTTAGGAAGAATGAGTAAATGAGTGGTGGAGTATGCTCCATACCCCCTCCGGTTGATTGAGGGGAGGCCTGTGCCCAGCTGTGGGACGTATATAGGCTGTTTATGTATGTATGAGTAAATGAATGAATAACCCGAGCGAATCAAAAAGGTATCTCGCTGGTATGCAAACCGTTTGACGTGTGCTGTCAACATAATTCTGTCGGGTTATTGGCCAATGTAAAATTTTTAAACGGTTGTTTTAGATTTGTGCTTAAAATTTACGTGTGTTCCATAAATTTTATGCTTGTCGATTACCCATCCCTTTCCTTTTCGGCGGATTAGAAAATGACAGATATAACTTAAAATAAAATTAGATGGTGTTTACAGGAATTTGCACCAATTATTGTGGCAATTAGAGAGACGTCGTGTCTTTGTGTGAAAGTACTGAGGGAATCGTGAAGATGTTTACTATTGTCATAAAAGGAATAATATTTCGTATAGAACGGCAACTCTCCGCTCCCCGCAAGCGTCTCAGCTAGGTTTACCTCACCCCCTCGGACATAGTTTAGGCTTAAATCGTATCAGACATCACACACACTGATGTGCGTGTACGATAAAATCAATGTGTGGTGTCTGTGTAAAACGAGGTTTGTATGAAGTGTTCGGGGTGTGCTATTTTTACTAAGCATTGCTCGCAAATAAAGAGCAATAAGGTATATTGCTTTATTGCATAAATTTTAGAATTGGGATATTTCAATTCTAAAATTAATTTAAGCCTTCAAGCTTACTAAACCTAGCCTTCAAAGGACTAAGCTTAGAAGGATCATGCTTATAAAGGCTTCGCTTAAATAAGGATTGAGTTTGTAAGAGTTGCTCATGTGAATATTTATTTATTTTATAGGCTTATCGTGAGCAGTGAATTCAAACAAATGACGATGTCTAAGAGCACTCACGCAGAAGCGTTGGATATGCACTAACGCGCCCGTGACGTAACGCGTTACCATAACGAAACGTAAACACTTTTTTTAAAGAACGTCTAGAGGCCTGTGCCGAGGTTTTTCTTGCAGCTTCTTTTCCTCGGCTATACAGGTTGTGAGAACCTGCAGTAGTTTTAGGCGGATGAGACCTTCGTTATGTAAAAATTGACGATTCAAAGTGTAACTATGTTACCTACTGAATAAAGATATTTTTGAATTTGAATTTGAAAGAAAAGTTTATAACATGACGTGAAAAACAAATTCCGACAATAACGATGTACTTCGCTTTTCGTGACAGTGTGACTTGTTCTTAATAATGAAGTTTTAGTTGGTTGGTATTTGTACGTCCATAACGTTGGGCTCACGATCCGGAGGCCCTACGTCCGAATCCTGGTGGGGACATAACACAAAAATCACTTTGTGATCCCTATTTTGGTTAGGACATTACAGGCTGATCACCTGATTGCCCGGAAGTAAGATGATACGTGCTTCGGTAGGAACGTTAAGCCGCTGGTCCCGGTTACTACTTACTGATGTAAGTACGTAGTCGTTATATGAGCCATGTCAGGGGCCTTTGGCGGCTCAATAGTAACCCTGACACCAAGGATGATGAGATTAGTAATCCGCCTCGTAACCCACACGATAGAAGAAAAAGAATTCATAATTTGTGAACTACCAACTGTTGTAGTTTTTTTATTATTATTTCCCTTTTGTTTTTGTGTCCAATGAAGTATTTGCTATTTCAAATTCAAATATTATATTTATTTCAGACATTAACACATAATATATGGGTTAGTATGAAAGAAAACTTAATAATTTATAAAGAAAAGCTGGGTTTCGATTATGAGCCTATGTCCAGTAAACAAATGAACTCTGGACACAAGCTGCTACAATTTTCAGGCTATGTTTGTTGTGTTTTGGTAATTTTGAGTAATCTAAGTCGGTGTTAATTAAACTAAAACTACTTAACATTCTTATTTGTAATGCCAATAAACACATGCAACAATCAGACAACCACAAAGCAACAAAGTTGTGGTTCACCAACCACGCTGCTACTGGAAGCGATTGATCGATTCAATTTTCGCGTTTACCGCTAAGCTGCATAATTTACTCGGCGCCAATCTTCTGAGGATTACGCAAAAAGACTCACCATCCATTTGTATCCAATTTAAAATCAAATTAGAAGTAAATACACTTTCTATTTTATCCAATCACGTGCGAGGGCGCCGCTCAAGTCGCGACGCGCGGTAGAGGAAAATTTCCCATTTCCCCAGTCGGGTGGGAGATTTTCCCCAAATCGAATTCCGCTCCCGATCCGGAATGGCCTTAATTTAACGGACGAATTTGTCTAATTCCAATTCTTATGCTGTGACAAATGTAGTGATTTTTATTCAGGCTCCGTCTTTTTTCCAAGTTTCTTTACTTACTTTTTTGTAGCGTATTACTTTTCTAAGCTTAAACCTTTAATTCGCGACGAGGATAAAACGCACTTCGGAATACGCTGAATATAAATTAATCGCAGATTATACAGGTTTAATGCTTTTAAAGTTTAATGCGGGAAAGTTTTGCTCTAAGCTTGCAATTTGGGGAATTCATCTGGTATTTTAGAGGCTGGGGAACTTGGTTCTCGGTATCACGTGTATTGGGCCAAAGTGCTAACACCAGCGGGAACTAATTAAAAGTTGTGATTTGTTCAGGCTTTCCAGCACGTAATTTTATTTATTTTCGCGCCCATTAATTAGCGTACGTTTCTATCTACTTTTAAAATATTGTTTTAATCTTCTATTTTTGTTGAATATTCAAGTAGAATTTTACTATAATTGTAACCACCATCACCACTACACCAAGGACAACTTGAAAGCCTAACAAACATTTTTTTTTGACGTGACTTATTGTAGATTTGCCGCAGATGGCATTAACTACCTACTAGGCCGGACAAATGGGGAGCGCTGAAGTCTCTCACCCGGCGCCTACCAGACCAAATGCCACAAATCCCTCTATTTATTGTGGATTTACCTCTAATACGCACTAAATAGTTCGTCACCTTCCTTTATAAAAAGAACCGAAATTTTTCTGTATCCAAAATGTTTCCTGGAAGACATTTCTGCATGAGCAATAAGGCGGTCTCTTGTGCCTTTGTGTTCAATAACGTATATTTATCTTATCTGCTTTGGAATGCGAACAGGCCGGACTTTTCCAAGACTAAAGTGAATAGGCATTTGCTAGGCAAGCATGTCCCATCTTCGGCCACAACACCGTCTTCGAACAGAATTGACTGCACGTTTGCGTTGGTCCGCAAACGTGCAGTATTGACTCTTATGATAGAGGTTCTTGTCCAGTATAAGAGGCAAGGTATTTTATTGTTATACGTACCAACATGTTTTTAAAGAAAGAAAGAAAATATTTATTTCCATATTGGACGCCACATTTACAAACTTAAATTACAGATATTAAAAAAAAGACAAAAATACAAATAATTACAGACATTAAATACACAATGGAGGCGCCCAAAATAAAAAAAGGATCTCCCTCAGCATAATGCCGTGGCACGTGCTTAGCACGGGCCGCGGCGCTGGTATTATGGAGATTTTTCTGTATTTTTTGATAAAAGTTTGAATGTATGTTTTTAGTTAATAAATCTTTTTATTTATTAAAAAAAAAACATATTGAAAAAAAAAAAGTTTTAAGCCTCGCCTCGCCGCCACTCGTGGCTTATCCCCAACATATCCTGGCTTGTTTACGAACACCCTATTCCTGATCCGACGCTGATTCATATTGCACTCACTAAATTGAAATTAGATCGATCCTCTCTATCGACATCGTAGTCGTAATGTTGGTACTACTGAGAATAATTAGATGTAAATGAACATACTTTGTACCGATTCTAGCAGACAAATGTCAATTATTTATTACAATTCTTCATACATAAATACATAAACTCACGCCCGTAATCCCTAATGGGGCGGGCAAAGCCACAAGTAATCAAAGACAAATTGTAGCCACTGTTGATACGATGTCGTAAGCTGGATATGATAAACCTTATGGTGATAAGGGATCAGCCTATCGCCCATAACATTAGTCCATCATGTTAGAGGACACGATCCCTCTGTCGGTTTTTACGACATGCCCGGGAAGACAAGCAGCTGAACGTGCTGTATGTTTTTTTATTTGCTCCCAGAACATCATAGAAGCAATTACAATTCTATACGACAACTATAATGTATTGATAATTTAAAAATCACAATTCTTATTCTTCTCTCGTGTGGGTTGTGAGGTCGATTATCAACCTCATCAACCCTGGTGTCAGGGTTATTACTGATCCGCCAAAGGCCCCTGACGTGACTCATTTAACGACTACGTACTTACATTAGCAAGTAGTAACCGGGACCAACTGCTTAACGTGCCTTCCGAAGCACGGATCTTACCTTTGGACATACAGGTGATCAGCCTGCAATGTCCTAACCAAACCAGGGATCCCAAAGTGATTAAACTAAATGTGTCAAATATTTATAATAATAACAAAAAACAAAACAAGAATGTTACAATGTACCTACCACATCCTGTATACCACCTATGTAAAAAAAACTGTGACTTGCAATAAAATGATTATTATGATTATGAATACAACAGGCCATGACACTCACCTCGTTGTCACGTCAAATGGCGATGGACAACCGATGCGAGGCGATAGATGGATAGCATCAGGTTATTAAATAACTTGTAATGTACCCTCATTGATTTAAAAGATGTGTTGCTGTTGCAGTTTCTTGTCATTTCTTCTCCTCGGCCATAACACCTTGCGAAATGACGTAAATTCAAAAATGTTACATTGACCTTCAACAAGTTTATCCATGATAATTACGTTGAATAAATTATTCTGATTCTGATTCTGATATGACGAGGAGCGACCATCCCATCCACTCTCTTGTAACTGACACCCAAACTCCTAAACATTTTTATTTAGTTTAATAGTGCAGTCCAAATAATTGCAAGAGTGAAATAGAGCTAGTTTAGAAACTGTCGAACTACAATAATATTCAGCTATGGAGACCAAAGAGATTATATATCACTAGAGACGCAGACCATAGCGTCTTGAGCGGCGATTCGCGCGGCAAATTGAAACAATGACAGTGTTTAAGAGCGTAAACACAGCAGCGATATAGGTATACAAGTCGCCTCTCCGTAAATCAGTTTAGACCTCTAAACTGATAGAAAAGAGAATATGTTGAACAAATTCAACTGAATATTGGTAAAGCAATATTTCTTACCGAAGAAGAAATTCTACTCATTACCGAGTGAAATTCGAAACAGCAATTCTCAAGTGATACCAACAAACAAGTAAGCCAAACTTAGCCACCAATAACTTTCAGCCATTAAATCTGAAATAAAAACAAAACAAATTTCATAACATGGGAACTCCCGCGGTTTGGAGTTCTGCATATTAAAAATGGAACTGGCAGTTTTTGAATTTATGTATTCCTTTTTTGAAAGTTGAGCGCAATTTTTTTTTTTCATAAATGTTAATTTTAGAACTTTCATAGCGGATAGTGATAGGTTAGTTGTACGTACGATAACCACTTAAATATATAAAAAAATATAAGTATAAACTACGTGCTTCCAAGAGCTTTTAAATGAGCATTTAAATACCTACATCATAGCAACCCTCCTCTTACATTTCCTCTCTCGGAAGTATGAAATAGAAATTGGGAAGGAAATTCCCAGTAGTTCAACTGGTAAGACTACTCGGTAAGACTAGGGAATAGGGGGATCTAATAAATATACCTTGAAATAGCTTGGGGAAAATCTTCTTTGCACACTTCTTCACCTACTATAATTAACTACAATATAAATATGAATAACCATCTATCTATTTACCTACCTACTTTGCGATATAGTCTTTAATGTAGTTAGTCATAGTTACCCAATCTGAGACCAACCCGAATATAGTTGTTGCATTTATATTGTAAATACCTACCATAAACAAAACAAAATCTTTTAAAATTAGAACGCAGCAGCTTCATAGCAGTTGCTAAATTCAAACATAAACATTCCACGGTTTCATTTTTCTTAGTGGCCAGTAAGTTCGTAAGCCGTTAAATCGAGAATAAAAAGGAAACAAAATTCATAACACGCTAACTCTGGCAGTTGGACCGTTTCGAGAGTTCCGCAAATTAAAAATTGCTATGCCGGCTTGGAGATTTACACGGGCTTGTTTGAAAAAAGTATTTAGCCAAACTGCTAGAGTTCAAGGCGATGTAAATTAGTTTGGGGAAACGTTGGCTATTTAGAGACCTTTGACGTTCAGTTAGTGGCTTTTTCAACTAATTCTTTTTTGTTTATTAAATGGCGGGAAATCACCATAACATGAAGTTTCGTAGTAACCTAGAAAATTATTACATTTGGTACGCATTGAAATTATTTCATCCCGAATCCTAAGGCTATACAATCTTTAGCTATTTTTTGACAGAATCTTCGGCGGTGGTACGAGTTAAGAAGGAAAATGATAGTCACGAATGTAATTAAAGCAATATGAGAGGGAAAATCGACTGACAAGGTTGAAATAAGTACCTACACGTTTCAGCGACAATATCGTTACAGATAATTAAAGTCAGAAGTTTACTTGTCAGAAGTACCTAATAAGCTAAAGACAATTTTATTTAGTACTGGTGACCTAAGTCAGCGGCTTATTACATAATTTATAAGTACTTACTACAAGATTTAGACTCGTGAAAGAAAACCCACATTCCCGAGAAATGATTTTTCTGAGGTATGTGACCTAATTTGTATTGGGCTGGTTTTCCCTTCGCGGGTTGGAAAGTCAGACAGACAGCTGCTTCTGTAAAAAAACGGACCTGTCAAATCTTCAGGTTAGGTAGGCGGACCCTGTGAAAAAAAGAGGATGATGATGACAAGTTTTAGACTTGTAATAGGTACTTATTTTTGATCTAGAAAACTACCCAATTGTAAAAAGGTATTTAATACGGAACAAAACAAAAGTACGGCAAAGATACTTACTAGATATGAGGTATTTACTACAAACTGTCAAGCAGCTGGCAAGCTGCGAAATCAAAAATTACCATAACCTCTCGTAAAAAATACAAACATTACAAACACAAAACAAATGTAAAAAGAAAGATTTGCTATTTATTCCTTTACAAAAACCAGGTCTTTGAAATATTTCATACCAACAAAGTTGTAAGCAATGTTTTTGGCAGCTAATAACTGAGGAAATTTTGCAGTTAGCGAGTTGGCAAGTAAATCAGACAAGCAGTTAGGGGCACCTGATACCTACCGCGACGATTCTCAAAAATATTACCTTCTCTTTTACGCTATCACGGGTGCACGGTCCTGATGAGCGAGACAGCTAAATTGTTGAATATAACTACTCTTACAGATGAAATACTACATAATAATGGAGTAGTTTCTAACTAGTCAAATCAGTTACTTTTTACTTAACGTCAAAACACGAAATTACTCAGGTAATTGTATGAAAAAGCACATAGTGTTATTATACAAAAAGGTGATAAAATGTAGGATTTATTATTAGGTTTTTCTTGATTAAAATTCTTAAATAAGTTAAATAGAAAAAATAAATAAAAAAAATGTTGTTTACTAGTTTTAGACCTGTCTTTATTTAGTTATCAGAACTTCATAATTTATCTTAGTACACGATACAAATAGACATAGTGTATTTTAATGGCCTGTATATGGCCCACTGCTGGGCACAGGTCTCTCGTCAAACAACCGGAAGGGTATGGAGCATAGTCCATCACGCGCCAGTGTCTGTTGGTGGAGGTATTTGGGCTCGTAGCCCGAGGTTAGCGGCTTAGCGTGCTTTCCAAATACACGGAATCTTTCACGTACTTTTACAGTCAATAGTTAATGGTATTCTTTTTAAAGGTTAGTATAAGCCAACAAGCCTGAGTATGCCCAGTTGGGTGAGATAACTAACGCAATGGACTTATTACTCAATAACAAAGTAAAATTAAATGTATCCCACATGTCATGTGTACAGCCTCCGTGGTGTAGTGGTTAGAGCGTTGGGTTCGCGATCTGGAATTCCGGGTTCGATTCCTGATGTCGACATCACTTTGTGAGACTGACTTTTGTTTGGTAAGGACATTGCAGGCTTGAATCACCCGATTGTCCGAAAAAGTATGATGATTTCGTGCTTCGGAGCGCACGTTAAGCCTGGTCCTGTCTAATAGCCGTTAAACACCTCAACCAACCCGCATTGGAGCAGCGTGGTGGACCATACCCCTTTCCGGTTTATTTAGAGGACGTATATAGGCTATTTATGTTTTGTTTTATGTTTATATATGTATGACATGATAATGAAGCAACATGATTGGTTAATAAAGAAGCAATCTCAGGAACTGGACTTCCAACCTTGGTTCTATAACTATTCATAAGACCACAAGTCCGGCTTTAAGTCTTAACTGTAGCCTAAAGGAACTGGCCACTAGAAGCAATTAGATTAAAAGTGGCTCCCAGACGCACTAATTAAAGTTCCCGTTAAAGTACTTCAAAGACGTTTTCCTACTAGAATTTATACAGAGAGTTCATAAACATAAGAACATTTCCTCTGAGGAACTAAGAAGTAAAGGTTTTGAGGAAGTTACGACTTCAAGAATGTGTAATTTAGGAGGATATTAACCAAGACTTGCTGGTATTATGTTACGAACTGCTCGATTTATTGAAGAGAAAAGCTATTTTTATGAATTCCGTTATTTGTATATGTACAATGAAAAAGCAAAAGTGCCGTCACTGACCCCAGCAAATCATTTTGTAAACACTAGTGAAATTATGAACCATTAGTTGTCATAATTATATAATTTATATTTTTGTAGGTGTTTTTGGTCTATTACAGAAACGACATGTAACCAGGAGATCTTAAGTGCAAACATTTAATTTATTACTTTGCAAGAAATTTATTGGACTTTAACACCTTATCGTATGTATAATAATAGAAATTTGATCAAGCGCATCGTATGGGCTACTTCACTATTCTTTCAAATGAGATACTTTTTACGAAATGTCAAATCGATCTGTGGAACATGAAATAAGGTACTTTCCAACTAGTCAAATCAGTTACTTTTTAATAAACGTCAAAACACGAAATTGCTAGGGAATTTGTATGAAAAAGCAACCTATGAGGTCATAGAAAAACAAGACACAATGACGCAATTAATTATTATTTAATTATTACTACATAGAAATGTAGTAATAATAAAAGAGAACTTTATTTAAATTCATAAATAAGTTAAATAGAAAAAAGAAAACGTTTTTTGTCACCTTTAGATCTGTCTTTATTTAGAGTTTAATAATTTATCTTTGACCTAGAAAACTACGTAGTTACTTCTGACGTCATCAAAAAATGTCAAACGTCGTACTCATTGTTACTTATATCATAATTACAATTCGAAAATAACATTAAATAAGTCAAAAAGCAAAGTGAAGTTGATGTTTGGTAATCCTTCCTCTTGGGCCTAGTCGAATACACTATTATCCTCGTTTTGAATTATCAAAACATGTTGTAGAAAAGCACTTTCTTGTAATAGGAGTGCCTAATAATAATACAAGGACTCTCTAAACAGGAACTACGCTTGTTATTCCCAGGCGAATTTCAACAGAGAGCTCGGTGAAAAGTGGGTACTTAGTTCATCTTACGATGGTTGCCTCTGACTACCCCAATTGGGAATATAGCCGTGATCTTATATTATGTTATGACTTTTAATATACTCCTATATTTATTCCAAGAAATAATCTGCCTAGTGTTATTTCGCTTTCACGGGGTTCGCTTATCAGACATGAAGTTTTTACAGGTCCGGTTTCTTACATAAGCGATTGCCTGTCTGACCCGCGAAGGGAAAATCAGTCCAATACCAGGTACCATATATCCCGAAACGCATTTCTAGGAAATTTTGCCTCACGATGTTTTCCTTCACCGCTGAGCACATGATAACAATATAATATGATCCAAACATGATGTCGAAAACAACAGGTTCCGGCCAAGTAGTTAATGCCATCTGCGGCAAATCTACAATAAGTCACGTCAAAAATAAAAGAAAACAATAGGGTAATTTCCAAATAGCCAAATCAGTTAGTTTTTATACATTGTTTTAAATGACTTTTTACTAAACGTCAAAACACGAAATGACTATGGAATTCGTATAATAAAGCTACTTTTGACGTCATACAAAAACGTGACAAAATATCGCACTTATTATTTATTAAAATTCGTAAATAAGTTAAATAAAAAAAGAAAAGGTTTTTTGTCACATTTAGATCTGTCTTGATTTAGTAATCAGAATTTCATAATTTATCATTGACCTAGTAAACTACGCAATTTCAAAATTTATTGGTGGAATTTGAATTTGCGACTTCACAGTGCCAAGCGTCAAACTGGGTTACCAAATCTACTATTTTTCAAGAAATCGTAACAAGAAAATCACGAAACTACTTTGTCGTACTAATGTCCAATAACGACGCCCGGCGAAAACAAAAAATGGACCACAATTTGGCAGCAAACGTCGTGCGTATAAAAAACGACTGATTCCACGGTTACTACACTTCGCCCTGGCTTGCTTCCATTTCCATTAGCGAATGTTTAGCCAAAGTGTTTCCAAACTTGGGCCCATTAGACGTGCTGTTTCCTTTTTGTCTTTGCCCCTAACTAACTTTTTTTCATTCGTTTAAGCGTTAAGTGTTTTCCCGTTATGCAAGTTTTGGCGCCTGAATAGAAGTTGCTTAACTAAAGTAATTACGTTTATGCGTTTGCTGTTGAAGAGATATTTCTTTCAAGTTGAAACTATCGTGGTATAAAGTATTCAAGTTTGTCTGTAAATAAGGGGGAAGGAAAGGAGGACAGGAAAAGAAAAAAAACAAGACATTGTAAACTATCGGGTGAGGTTGCGGTCCATTGGCGCCCCCAGACCATCTAGAATTGCGAAAACACGGTGAAATATTTATAAAGTTCATTCTACCTTTGTCAACGAGAAGAGTATTATTCTCTTCCTCTAACGTGTGGGTTGTGAGGTGGATCACCAACCTCATCAACCCTGGTGTCAGGGTTAATGTTGACCCCCAAAAGGCCCCTGATATGGCTCATGTAAAGATTACTCACTTACATCAGTATAAAGTGCCGGGGCTTATCTTACTTTCGGACAATAATGAATAATAAAGTCTATAACGTCCTAACGTGATATTTGTGATGTGACCCTAACGAGATTCGAACCCGAGACCTCCAGATCGTGAGCCCAACGCTCATCCACAAGACCACAGAGGCCACTAAAAGAGTTAGTGATTCGAATATATTTTTATAGTAGAAAACACGTTAAGACATTTCCACACAAGCGTTGTCAAAAACGGTAAATATCTTAAACTTCATTATACTTAAATCATTAAAGGAGCTCGGTGGCGCAGCGGTTACTGCGCTCGGTCTGCGATTGTTGAAGTTAAGTAAGTTTCGCAAAGGCCGGTCATAGGATGGGTTACCACAAAAAAAGTTTTCATCTCGAAATCCTCCGTGCTTCGGAAGGCACGTCAAGCCGTTGGTCCCGGCTGCATTAGCAGTCGTTAATAACCATCAATCCGCACTGGGCCCGCGTGATGGTTTAAGGCCCGATCTCCCTATCCATCCATAGGGAAGGCCCGTGCCCCAGCCGTAGGGACGTTAATGGCCTGAAGATGATGATACTTAAATCATTATTTGTTTTGTTAAGCGTTATTAGCATCCCAAAGATAAAAAAAAAGTTTTCCTTTCCTATTAACATCTTGTGTTTTGTCCGGTCTTCTGCGTCCGTCAAAATAATGTCGGTTACTTCTGTTTCTGCCCTTACGGAATCACCTATATAATGAATATTTTCTTCCTTTCAAATCGTACATCATCAGCCTCATCCATGCCGTCAGTTATCCCCTTTTGGTAGGTCCGATTTTTCCCAGAATCAAATGTCTGCCTGACCTAGCAACTCGCAAAAAAAGGACCAGTGCAATAAATCTGTTTATAAAATAATGAAAATACCTAAAAGAATTTCTCATCATACAAGGACGTGAAAAAGAACTTACACCGCTCATTTCCAGTAATGCAATATAGTGTCTGTCGACACCTCACACGTTGCTACTCACAAATCTTAGGTGCACAGAAGAAATACATGACAACTTTCTGTTTATAAATTAATGTAAAAAAAAAAAAAAAAAAACAAAAATAATTCTCATCTTACAAGGAGCAGGAGGTATGTGACCTAACATATATTGGGCTGGTTTTCCCTTCGCGGGTTGGAAGGTCAGGCAAAAACGCTTCTGTAAAAAACCGGACCTGCCAAATCTTTAGGTTAGCTAAGCGGACCCCGGCTCATTTATAAATAAGAGCTTTCTCGCTCATTGCCAGCAATGCAATAAAGGTATCCGCCGACACCTACTCATAAATCCCAGATGCACCGAAGAAAGCCGGCTCAATGACCTACTATACCAACTGTCACCTCCGTCACATAAATAATACAACCAATAACAACTACCACCTAACTGCGGTGTGCCACTGTTATTGCGACGCGCTAGTGCTGTGCTTCACAGTCCCGGAAATTCCGGGGTATTTACTCGCAACATGGATATCGGTTTTTTTTTATAATAATACAATGTAAAATTGTACTAATATAATAAAGGATGTTACTTTGAGGGATGGTTCAGACTATGATTTTGAGTTGATATCAAGTGGAATTTTCAAGATGTTACTAACAACCTGTATATGATGTACTAAGTCTACTAGGTGTTCAGAGAGCTCGGTGAGGTGCATCTTGCGGTGGATTTACCTCTGCCTACCTCAATTGGTACATGGTCGTGAGCTAATGTTATGTGAAGTAGTATAATATACTAAGGTAAATATAGGCACATGGTACACATTGGGAAGTGCTAGTAAGAGTAAGGGAAAAAAGACAAATACTGAGAATTAGTGAGGACAGAAGAGGCAAGATGATTGGACACCTAATAAGACACGACGAATTTATTAAAAACATCATAGAAGGAAAGCTAGAAGGAAAGAGAGGAAGGGGAAGACCAAAAAAAGCTTACATGGAACAGATAAAAGAAAAGGTTAACGTCGTGTCTTATAGGGAGGACAAGGAATTGGCCTTTGATAGACTGGAATGGAAAATGCTACACCGACAAGAGTGTGGATCTTAAATTTATGATGTTGATGAGTACACATTGGGTCAGATGTTCTTCTTCGACATTCTGTAAAAAGCCGGCGGCCTTCTCAATATAAGTGAGGTTAAGTTAGTACCCAGTCAGCACGATAGCACTTGGGTGACGAGAAGAGAAAGGGAAATAATTAATTAGAGATAAGTATTAAAATACAGCTTTAATCTTATAAAGATTCATCACTTATTTAAGAGCCACGCTCTACATTTTAGGGAAAAATAGGGCAGTGGTTTCCCTCTTGTCTTCCGCCCGAAGTAGGCTATCTGACGCGAGTAGGAAGGCGCCCAGAGTAGTCTATTTCAAAGCCATACTAGGGCACCTATACAGGGCTCCAGAAAAGAATGGCCTTATATGAAACCAAAACCATAGGCCAATAAATAAACACAAATAAAGGAAATTAAGATTATTATTTATTTAATTATAATAATTAAGCATATTGTAAACTTGTGAAATATAAGATAGATTTATAATAAATAATGTTAAAATTACCCTGAACCAAAACTACCGATCTGCTCTGAAACGGCATGCGTATATGAAGCGATGTGTATGTAAAGTTAAAATTACACCGAAGTAATCCTTTTAAAATAAAAATACCAACTACTCATTTCAGTGTTAAAATATTCGAAGTAAAATATGAAGAATAAGAATAAGAATAAAATAATTTGAGAATAAATAAATATCTCATTCAATGCTATATCAATATTTCGTTTGCTGTGTTCGCATAATAAAAACGGATTTATGAATTTCCGTGTTTAATTGAGATACAAAAGAGGGGAAAGATAGAACGTTACATAGACATTGATTTACGTTTTTAAAGCATTGAGTCGCAATAATGAAGTAAATGTACAATGGGCGAGTGGAGGACTTGGCCGCTGGCTCAAAATCAAATATCAAAGGGAGGAAAAGTACACAGACGGTTTCCAAGGAAGTAATTTACGTCTCACAATTCAAATTTCCCTGTTACTTATGCGTTTTCCCGGATAACCATTTTTCGCTCTTTAATACGTCAATGAAAAATACGTTTGTTGTTACCGGTAATAACTTCCTTGTAAGGTCTGATGCAAAAAGAAAAACTTAGAATGGGGTTTTTAAAATATCATCCGGCGGATCTCTTCGTGTATTGAAGGTTTATTTATTTGTACATAATAGGACAAACCACAGGGAAATAAAAAAAGAAAAAAATACAGATAATCTTAAAGAGGTTCAGATACGCCTACCTAAATGCGGTAAGTTAGATCCGGCTAAACAATTTGATTAACGTCAAAGGTAAAAAAGAGGACTGTATATTATTTTCTTACGAGATCAAATGACAAGAGTTTTTTTTTTAATGTTTTTGAGATTAACGTGTGATATGTTTTCATAGTCAGGTAGATCTTGTCTAGATGTCGCGTACTTATATTACAAAGTAGTTTTATTATTTGACTTAAAAGTAAAACTTAGGCGCGTTGCTCATACGAGTGTCGAAATGGCGGGCGCAGGCGTGGCAGCTTCGAGTCGCGGCGCGGGCGCAGCCTGTGTACATTAACACAATAGAAACCACCAGTGAGAGCACTGCCTTTTCCTAAAGCGCCCGTTTATTGATGCGCCTTAGAATACTGGTTAAGTATACATAAACATACATAACATAAACAGCCTATATATGTCCCACTGCTGGGCACAGGCCTCCCCTCAATCAACCGGAGAGGATATCCATACCGCATCACGCTGTTCCAATGCGGGTCGGCGGAGGTGTTTTTACGGCTAAAAGATGGGACCAACGGCTTAACGTGCCCTCCGAAGCACGAAATCATCTTACTTTTTCGGACAATCAGGTGATTCAAGTCTGAAAAGTCCTTACCAAACAAAGGACAGTCTCAAAATGTGATTTCGACAATGTCCCCATCGGGAATCGAACCCGGACCTCTAGATCGTGAGGCTAACGCTCCAACCACTAGACCAAGGAGGCCGTTAGAATACTGGTTATAAATTAATGTAATCCTGGGCACGAATCTATTCGTTTGTTGAAGTTGTTCCGATACAATAGGTAGCTAAAAGTGCTCCAAGTCAATTCTTCTTCTTCTCTTCTTCTTCTAATCTTTTTATTCCCTGTTGGGATGTAGGGCTTGAATAAAAGATTTCCACTCCTCGCGATCTTTTGCAGCCTCAGTCAGCAACATTAATCAAGAATTCTTCAAGAATTCAATTCTTGAATTCAATTCTTGAAATTGAATCAAGAATTCAATTCTTGATTAATGTTTTTTTTGTTTATAAAAGTACTCCATCACATCAGTAACATGGTAAAATTCCCGTCATTCAAAGTGTGTATAACAAAAACGGGACGAAGTAAAAAAGTGGGAATTGAAATCCGGGACGTTGCCAACACTAGCACCCTCCGAGCGTGCCTGGCGTCCCGCAACTAATGCGACATTCTTACGTGACAACGATTTATCCTACGTGTATTGTCTCCGCTAATTTATGGCACAACTTAAACCTGGACAGAATTCCTTCATTCCTTAGTATTCCTTACTCAAATAAAAAGTTAGGGCCTTGGAGGTGCGAGGAAAAGTGAATAATTCGGATGAGTTATGAGACGTTTTATGTTCCATGCAAAGAGAAACTTGGAATATTCCGCGTTGTTATAACAATCAGCATGGAATACTTAAGTATTGTTAGTTTTTCTTTACATTCTATTAAATTTTAATATGAGACGTAGAATTATAATAAATTTTATTCTAGAAAATATAAAACCACTTGGGTTTATTAAACTCTATATATGACATATATAATATGAAGTCCTTGGAAAAGGTTTAGTACGATCTACACAGTATGGAGCTTTAGTACGGTTCCGAACCGGCATGCGTGTATGAAGCGATTGATGAATGTGGAGGAAGCAAAAGAAATGTGCCAGGATCGAAGCAAATGAAATTCAATAGTCTCCGATTACCCCAGTGGGAAGTGGCGACAGTTTTTGTATGTCTGTATGTCTAATCCAAGAATAATTCATGTAATAGTTTCGTGCATGTATTGAGAATCTACTTAATATTTGTAGAAAACGTTTAATGTGAACACTGACATCTGTATTTATATTACTCATATTTAAGCAAATAAATTATCTTTCTTTCTTTAAGATATGAATTTGGTATAAAGATAGTTTGAGATTCAGGGGAGAACTTAAGATAGTTTTTGCCCCGGATCATGCCCTAAGGAATAAAAAAGCGGAAACCTATAGAAATCCTGACATGAATTGGTAACGTCAGTCATTAACCTCACGACTCATGCGAAAGAAATTCACGACAGGACTTTTTTGTAGAGCTGTCCTTAACATAATTTAATTTTATAATAAGAGTACCGTTACACAACACCTTTTTTTTTTTTTTTTGACGTGACTTATTGTAGATTTGCCGCAGATGGCATTAACTACTTGGCCGGACAAATGGGGAGCGCTGAAGGCTCTCACCCGGTACAACGTTTAAGACAACAGGCCTGAGGGTGCCCAGTTGGGCGCGAACCTCGGCTCAGGGCGTCGTCTGAGAGGAAAAATATTTGAAAGAATTAATCAACCCTAGTGGGTCGATAGCGATAAGCGCTGAATGAGGGAATTACACAACACCACACACACACAGTAACAGTAGCAAAAAGTGCAGTAGCAGTAGTAGTAGTAGGGTAACAGTAGGAAAGCGGACCCCGGCGCAAGACGACGGGATTCACGCTAGGAAGAAGATAATAAGAGTACCGTTGTTCACATTCCAAGTTTTGTAATAACAACAATTATAATTAATAAACGTAATGAATTCGTTTACTGGCAAAATAAATAAAGTTACCTTTTGAACTTTTAACAAGCAAATAAATATATCGTTTTACAACAAATCTAAAGTAACAAAATATATATTAAAATATACCCTTTTTCCTTAAAAGTCTAATTACAAACTTTACAGGAAACGTCTACTTACAGCAAATATTTACTTCAAGCGAAAAATTGACTTAATAAACAAATTATATTTACTCTTCAAAAGGTTTAAGTAAATAAGGAAAGTTTATTTACATCGGTCTTTTTTTGCTACGATGCTAGAATGGGAGGCCAAGTCGCTCAGATGTAATAACGCTTGCCAGTCACAGGTTCGAATCCATCACGGGCTTAATCTTTTCTTGGATATTCGATTTTATTTTCTAATTCGAAGGTATGTGACCTAAACTGAATTAGTCATACATTGTTTTAAGTTTACGCGGATATTATCATAATTAAAGCACATAATAACGGGTTCTTACCGCGTTTAAACGGGGATATGAGACTCCCGATATTTCGACACTGTTGCAAGTGCCATGATCCATTTAAACGCGGTAAGAACCCGTTATTATGTGCTTTAATTATGAATTAGTCATGTTTTCCCACCGCGGGCTGAAAAGTCAGACAGCAGTCTGACCAGCCAAATAGAAGCAGTCGCATACCTCCAAAACGCATTTCTCGGGAATGCGGGTTTTCTCGCGATGTTTTTTTTATTCACCGCTGAGTACAGTCATGAGCAATATCATGTACCCACTTTAGAACCCTGTCGCACTATCATATTTGACATTTAATGAGGCTTATGGTTTAATTTGTCAGAAAAGTTAATGTGACATGGTTGCAAAGTGTATACATATTATACTACTCGTGACTGTACAAGTTGAAAAGACGACACATTCATTTTTTAAACTATTCTAATGGAGTACCATAATATTAACCAGCAAAGTAAAGTAGTCTTATGTTATTTTATTATGAGAGCAAACATGAGAGTGAGTGGGATGAGGTAATAAATACTGTTTTATTATCTCTCTTATCCGCAAAACAAACAGTTGAACAAATATTACCGATCCTGTTTGTACTGTACTCCATAATTATATTTATACATCTTCCTACTTAGGTATCTAACGACTAACGACCTCCGTGGTCCAGTGGTTGAGCGTTGGACTCACGATCCGGAGGTCCTGGGTTCGATTCCCGGTGGGGACATATTAAAAAAAATACTTTGTGGTCACTAGTTTGACTAGGACATTGCAGGCTGATCACCTGATTGTCCGAAAGTAAGATGATCCGTGCTTCGGAAGCCACGTAAATCCGTTGGTCCCGGTTACTACATACCTCACAACCTACACGATAGAAGAAGAACTTAGCTATCTGGTCCTAAGTACACATTTACATAATAGTATAATTACATAACACAACACTTTGTTTAATCTAGAATCTTCTAATCGTGTGGGTTGTGAGGTGGAATACAAACCTCATCAACCCTGGTGTCAGGATTACTATTGAGCCGCCAAAGGCCCCTGACATGGCTCATGTAACGACTAGATACTTACATCAGTAAGTAATAACCGGGACCAACGGCTTAACGTGCCTTCCGAAGCACGGATCATCTTACTTTCGGACAATCAGGTGACCAGCCTGAAATGTCCTAACCAAACTAGGGATCACAAAGTGATTTTTGTGATACGTCCCCACCGGGATTCGAACCCGGGGCCTCCGGATCGTGAGCCCAACGCTCAACCACTGGACCACGGAGGCCGTTAATGGAGAAAGCTACACCGACAAGAGCGTGGCTTTTAAATTAGTAACGATTGTTTCCAAAACCAAGTGACTACATAACTTTGTTTTGTTAGGTAACATAACTGTTTGTAATGTTATCTTTACTATATGTAACTAAACAGTTATGTCACTTGCAGAACAAAATTACATTAGTAGTCTCTGATTTGTAAACAATAACCAAAGATTTTTGTCATAAGATATTGAAGGCATACTATGTACGTCCCGCTAGGGTCGATTAATTCTTTCAAATATTTTTCCTCTTAGACGACGCCCTGAGCCGAGGTTCGGGCCCAACTGGGCACTCTCAGGCCTGTTATCTTAAACGTTGTACCGGGTGAAAGCCTTCAGCGCTCCCCATTTGTCCGGCCAAGTAGTTAATGCCATCTGCGGCAAATCTACAATAAGTCATTTCAAAAAAGAAAACTAATTTAAGAGCCACGCTCTTGTCGGTGTAGCATTCTCCATTCTTGTCTATGAAATACCAATTCCTTCACCTCCTTATAAGACACGATGGGGAGCCCCATTTGTCCGGCCAAGTAGTTAATGCCATCTGCGGCAAATCTACAATAAGTCACGTAAAAAAAAAAAAACAAAAAAAAAGCTGGGCACAAAAAAAAGCACCCCTCCCCTCAATTAACCACAGGAAGTATGGCGAATACTCCGCCACGGTTCTCTACTGCGGGTTGCCGGAAATATTCGCAATACAAATAAGCCTGTGAACTGAAAACCCCAAAATCCGGCGATATTATGACACAACAAAATCTTCACATGGCAGAGTGGATGCAAATTTCTCACGACATAAAGTCCTTTAACAAGTAATACGTAGAGCTCGGTTGATTAATGTTCGCTGCGTCGCGCGAGATTGTGTTCAAATCTCGGTAATGCCGCGGTGCGCACTTAGAGCAAATTAAGATTGCCAAACACGTGTTTCATTTGAGATAATCTGGCTTTAAAGGTACGAGGTGAGACATGTCTGCACGTGTAATTATTCGTGTACCGATTAGTTCTGGGTACCTGGGGAGGGTTGAAAATATTGACATGTTACTTTATATTACCTTGTTACTTTCATCACCAGCCCATTAACGTCCCCACTGCTGGGGCCGTGCCTTCCTTATGCATGGATAGGGAGATCGGGCCTTAAACCATCACGCGGGCCCAGTGCGGATTGGTGGTTATTAACGACTGCTAATGCAGCCGGGACCAACGGCTTAACGTGCCTTCCGAAGCACGGAGGAGCTCGAGATGAAAACTTTTTTTTTGGTCACCCATCCTATGATTTTTGCGAAAGTTGCTTAACTTCAACAATCGCAGACCGAGCGCGTTTTCCTGCCGCGCCACCGAGCTCCTCCCACCCTGTCCCACTTTATATCCCATATATTTTTATCACTTCAGAGTGGAAGGGGATCTACCTCCTAGTGGTCCACCCTGGGCAACGGCATCACCTGACTCCCCAGTCAGTGATGACGGCTGAATGATCCCCCTGCAGAGTGGTAGGGCCCGTAAGGGACCGCCTGGCTTGCGACCACCCTCTCTCTAAAGTCCGGTCCCAAGTAGCTTCCTGCGTTCCGTCGCGTGTGTGATAGTGCTAGTGCCTTTCTGGGTAAGCTCGTTCCACCGTCAATCTCTTCTTCTCCTCGTAGAAGAATGAAGTCAAGAGCAAACCCATCTTAATTAAAAAAAAAACACTTTCACTCTCCACTAGTGCCGTATCACAAGAAGTCCGAACAGGTCCATCACGAATTACAAATAAAAATAATGATGAAATAGTTTCAGTTTTAACACAAATGGACAAAAGAAATCGGCAGACGTTCCAGAACAATATTTACTTTCAAATATGGAACCTGTATAATATTTGCTTTAACATTTACATTCCACAATATTTTTCCATTACAAACGAAAATTAAGTTTGTTAAATTTTACAAAACATTTTCAGGCCTTCAAAAGATCAGACAGTGAATATAAATCGTAATATAATTCTTTCATGAGGTCAAATTGAATTAGTAGATGGCGATAAAAGCGTAATTACCATAAAAATTGCGTGTAGTCCGTGTAAGATAAAGGAGCTAAGTTTTAGGGTTGCCAGAGTTAGGGGGAGAAATTTTGAAGAAAATGGCAACACGGGACTTTGTTGCCGTTTTTGAACTGATACGAAACTCTTGAACGTCATCAACGAAAATTAGCTTATCTATCTACTTCTCTAGCAGACAAACGAACACACAAAAACGGTTTAGGGGTACTAATCGGAAGCCGTTTCTGTACAGAATCAGAAAAGTACATTAAATGCATTTTTTTATGACCGAAATATTTATCTGCCCCACTCAAGATGTTTCTGATTTTAAATTATATTATAAACTACTCCTACAAAAGCAAAAGTCATCAAAAACGGACCTGTCCCTGGTAAGTTAGAAGTGAACCCCTTCATTGACTCCACTATGGGTATTGTATCTTCTGCCGAAGGTTGTCTGGAAGAGATCGCTCTCAGCGATAAGGCGGCCTTTGCCCACCTTTGAATATATTTTTTTCCGCCCCGCACGAATACGAGCTCCTCATTTTTACCATATGCAGCCATTTAGACTAAAATAACGACCCCGAGGGGGTGAGGTAAATATAGCCCGGCGCCCGATTCAAATTCGCGCGGGGCGGAGTGTTACCGTTCTATACGTAGTATTATTATTCTTTATTCTATGCCTAACCTGAATAATAACATCTGGACAGACAACTAAAATTAAGTTAAGATTTATCGTCATCCCTCTCAGCCCTATAAAATAACCGCTGTGGGAGGGGAACCGACATAATTATGTAGCATCCGTCCTTTATCCCGATTACATCATTATATTTAAGAACGGTGAGAAACAGAGCTGGGTTTGTCGGAACTGTGGAATTTTCCCTGCTACTGTCTTTATTATATTTTCTTTGTATAAATCACGAATAGAAGAAAGAGAATGGAAAGGCCCTAACGCAGATTTTGTATGAGAACCACTGTCGCCGGTTCAACCCCGCTCTCTTCTACTACTAGTCCTGCAAACAGATAACTACGATAGTTCTACTGCTTCACAAATTCCATGGTGTATGAAGTGTAACACCCTGTAATTGTGCAGGGTGTAAGTGACATCGTAACGATTACTGAGGGAGGTGATTTAGCTTATTATTCTGAGTTAATATTAAGTGGAATTTTCCAACGCAAAATTATACGTAGAATTGAAAATAATAAAAAAAAAACATTAATCTTGTGACGGAAAATTCCACTTGATATTGACTCGGAACCATATTATGAATCTTCCCCACTGACACCCTTTATATGTACCCACTTCATGCTATATTTTAGTCCCATGTAAATTGGGAGAGAGCCTATTGCCATTAAGCGGACCAAAATTCTGGAAACCTCGTGGTATTCATTATTTATGATCTAAAAATGAATTCAAACTCATGGGCGATTCTCACACTGCCCCGCATGATGCAGCGTAGCGCGTGGATGCGTGTTCCTCCGTTGCTTGTAAGCACGGTCTAACACAGAAAATTCATCCACGCGCGTTCATGCGGATGCATTTTCTGTCTCGTGAACATTTTCTGTCAACCTCCGGATCGTGAGCACAACGCTCAACCACTGGACCACAGAGGCCGTCCGTCCGTCCGAGCCGGGATTCAAACCCATGATACTACAATGTAAGTTACGCTTTCCCCGAACATTTCCTTCGAATTCTCGGTAACTTCTTAGGGACGGTACTGAAAAGTATCGGCGTCCGAAGGACGTAATATACGATCCCGATGACCCGATTACTCTAGCCATAGAGGCAGCCAATCAGCTCGCGACACCAAACAATTCAGGACCCCGATACCGACCCCGCCAGCGTGGTCGACGATTTCCCTCATTCAGCGCTTATCGCTATCGACCCACTAGGGCCGATTAATTCTTTCAAATATTTTTCCTCTCAGACGACGCCCTGAGCCGAGGTTCGCGCCCAACTGGGCACCCTCAGGCCTGTTGTCTTAAACGTTGTACCGGGTGAGAGCCTTCAGCGCTCCCCATTTGTCCGGTCAAGTAGTTAATGCCATCTGCGGCAAATCTACAATAAGTCACGTCAAAAAAAAAAAACGAATAACAACAGAACATTAGATGTTAGAGAAATAATAGTATCTAAATAATTTCTAATTGTAATATATACCTCTATTCATCATCATTATCAGCCGTACGACGCCCACTGCTGGCATTAGCCTCCCACAAGCATCCAACGGCTTCTTCTATAGAGGTCGCGGCTCTATTATACTTATTCAAAATTCAACAAGTACATGTATTACTTAGAAGTGTTTTCCTAACATATAACATAACATCCTTTTAGTACATTCTTTACAATGTTATTTAAAGTATAATCTTCTTAACAAAGCATGTAGGCGACAACTGCGGATGTCCGTTGTACGGTCCCACGCCCACCGCTGCTTAGTTGAACAAATCCTGTTTACAGTCTCATGTTTTAAATTTAGACTATACAAGGCACTTATAAATAGAAATTGTTTTCTTTTAACATGTGTGTGTGTGTGTGTGTGTGTGTGTGTGTAAGTCGATAGCCGTGGTAGCCCAGTTGGTAGTACGCTTTCCTCTCACTTTGAGGTCGCAGGTTCGAATCCAGCACAGGCGTAAACCAATGATTGTCGAATTCGTTTTCGAATTCATGTTTGGATCATACATTATTATCACGTGCTCAGTTGTGAAGGAAAACATCGTGTGGAAATGCATTTTCGGATGTATGTAACCTAATTTATATTGGGCTGGTTTTCTCTTCGCGGGTTGGATGGTCAGACATGCAGTTTGGAAAAAACCGGACCTGTCAAATCTTCAGATAATGCTAGGGAGATGTTATGTGTCTGTAAGTGTGTAACAGTTACATGATCCATATAATGTCCTTACGGCTCAATAGTAACCCTGACACCAGGGTTGATGAGGTCGGTCCCTGATTTCACAACCCACACAAGAAGAAGATCTAACTAATATTATAAAGTGTCTATGTGTGTAATGTGTGTCTGTTTGTCCGTCTTTCATGTCAAAACGTGTTTTTTAAGTGAAGATAGCTAAGGGGATGGAACGTGACATAGGCTGCTTTTTGTCTCTTTCTGACCCCTCACTTCCCTAAACTGGGGGGTGGAAGTTTGTACGGAGCATTCCGCAATTTTCATGGTAGAAAGCTAAAAATTGGTATGCGGACTATTTGTGACTAAAAAACGCGCAACATGTTTTTTTTGGAAATCTGACCCCAACCCCTTCGAAGAGGAGGTGATATATAAAATGTTATATGGAACTTTTCGCAGTTTTCAAGGTAGGAAGCTAAAATTTTTACATTAGGAAAGGTGAACCATGCTACCCCGAATTTAACGCGACGAAGCCGCGGGCAAAAGCTGGTATGTAACACCGAGATGTCGCGATTATATGTTTAAATTAAGAGTAAAAAATAAACATATTATTATTCGTTACGTCTGACTTGGTTATTTTATTTACTTATAAGTTTATTTATACTTTAGCGTAACTTAGGTACTGGCAGAATTTCAGTGTTTCTAAGAGTGGTATTTCTACTATCCTTCGCAACAACATGCTGAGTCAGTCCCTTTTCCCTGGCAGTGCATTTTTGATTTGTATACTTATCTTTATCTTTTCTACTATTGTACTGCACTGTTTTGGGAATAAAGTTATTATATTCTATACTATTATTTTATTTATTTATTCAGATATCCAACAGCATTTACAATAGGTGTTTGCTTATAATTTAAATGTACAAATTTATTCGCCCATAACAGGATATCGTAGCATGTAAATTTAAATGAACCGTGTTAGCGTGTGTGTGTGTGTGTGTGTGTGTGTGTGTGTGTGTGTTTGTGTGTATAGTGCGATGTTATATTGTGATGAAATGACTTGCGAAATTCAATAACTTTCATTTTTTACATAATATTGTATTATAACCTATACTATACCACCCATATGGCACCCATATACCAACTAAATATTAATGTGTGTATATTTTAATGTTGTAAATGTATATGTGTGTCGTAGGTTTTACCTTAATAAACTTTTTTATTATTAGTTTTATTATTACTATACTTATAGTGTCATAATAGTAATAATCCGAAAACTAGCTTGCGCACAGGACTTTATAAGGGCTCTCTTTTTTGCCATTAAGCCTGCCAACTCCTTAAAAACGTCGGAACCCAATACAGAGATATTGTACTTCAGTGACAGAGGGCAGCGACTTCCAATATTTTAGGGACCGTAATATCCTTTTTGCTCGGCGAAAATCTATTGTTCATTTGAGAAAGTTTATTAAATAAAGATAGCCTGGTAACATGTGGTTTGACCTCGGGGGATATCAGTAGTTGATTGATATAATATAATGGTATAACGTTGTGGGCGTCTAATTAATATCTTTCTGAAACAAAATCTTTATTGTATGATTGTTGGAGATAATAGGATGATATAGTAATATATGTACAGGTAGTACATATTACTTATTAGGTTAGTTTTTTCCGCGCGACGTCGTCCGCTTAGGATTATCTTATATATCAGAAAATAAGGTTCTGTTTCGGGTACTATCTTTAGTGACGTTTATTATTTTCATTATTCTTTATATATTTTTGTTCTGTAAAATTACCGTATTATGTTTGTATTATGCGGTCTACTGCCCCTCTTGTTATTAATATTAAGTACTTATACTACTTCAGGGAAACCTATAATTGGCCTATATATAAGCACCACTACCACTGTTAAAAATTAATTGTAAGCAGTTAGTTTTTTCAATAAACAATAAAATAAATAAATAAGTTGTGAGCTGGATTACCAACCTCATCAACCAGGATTATTGAGCCGCCAAAGGCCCCTAACATAACTCGTGTAAAATCGGCACGGATCATCTTTCGCACAATTTGGTGATCTGCCTGCATTGTCCTAACCAAACCACGGCCCACAAAGTGATTTTTATGATATGTCCACCGGGATTCAAATCTGGGACCTCCGGAACGTGAGCCTAACACGCAACCACTGGACCACGGAAGCCGTTATTGTAAGTGATATAACGACGCCATTATTAAAACCATTTAAGCGCTTCACTTAAGATAAAAAAAAAAGTTTTAATTTGTAAATCTTTTACATCGGTACATGAGGCTTCCCTGAAAGTATAGGATAGAAAATGTTTAATATAAAAGGACGCCACACACAAAGACAAGACAATAACATCACTTAAAAATTTTCACAAAACAGTTACAAATAACATAGAGGAAATAGAAATACTCTTTATTTGCCTTTGAAAAGGGTATATTAATAGATGGATGTACTTCGAAGTTCCTCCTTATCAGCTATCAACAATAACAAGCAAATATTGTTACAAATATATTGTGTTGTGTGTTGTTGTTGATGTTGTAGGGTTGTGTTGTGTTGTTGAGGATGAGAGTAATCGAAGACATTTGTGTTGGGAATGCGTCGCAAGGTAAAATAATAACTCATTGGTGCAAGTCCGGTAACAAATCAAATCAAATCAAATCAAATATACTTTATTGCACACAACATACAAAACAAAACACAAATGGACGAAAGAAACAGCACAATCTGGCGGCCTTATTGCTAAGCAGCAATTTCTTCCAGGCAACCAGTGGTGTATCGGGGTTCGAACTGGCGCTCCCCGATTGAAAAGCAAGGCATTGTACCACAGGATCATACTGACTCATATTTATAATCATAATAAAGATCATTTGTTCTACAAACGGTTCATTTAATTATGTTAACACGTTTTCTGACTTATTCATGAGTATCGATTGTCTGTACGAATTCTGAGCAAATAACGGTAGAAATGAATTGTTTTTATTAGATCCTGGAAAACATTGTAATAATGTATTATATTTGTTACTCGTGTCTTTATTAACATAAAACAATAAAAATATTATGAACAGAAAAATATCTATCAAGAAATATAACCAAGCATAATTATATTCTAGCCTCTAGCATAAACAGCCTCCGTGGTCTAGTGGTTAGAACGTTCGAGCTCACGATCTGGAGGTCCGAGTTCGATTCCCGATGGGGACATTGTCGAAATCACTTTGTGAGACTGTCTTTGTTTGGTAAGAACTTCAGGCTTGAATCCCTTGATTGTCTGAAAAAGTAAGATGATTCCGTGCTGCGGAGGGCACGTCGAGCCGTTGGTTCCGGCTATTAACCGTAAAAAAACCGTCGCTAACTACTTATCTGACATTTTTGGCGTGTATGTATGATAGAAGGCCTATGCCTAGCAGTCGGACACTTTAAGATGATTTTTTTAACGTGACTTACGGAGATTTGCCGTAGATGGCATTAACTACTTGGCCGGACAAATGGGGAGCGCTGCGGGCTCTCACGTGGTACAAAATTTAAGACAACAGTCTTGAGGGTGCTCAGTTGGGCACTAAACTCTGCTTAGGATGTCCCCTGAACTTCAGGATGAGACACACGCTAGACCAAAGGCAAGATATATTTTAACCAAATTTCTTTTCTTGTTCACAGTTTCCGTTGCGGCGTCAACTTTGCTTACTACCCTCTACTCTGCAGTCATGTTCTATGAAAATGTATTGAGGTAAGTATATATATATATATATAAATTGTTTTAATAAAAACCTACATATCATACAACTATTTATTTATGTACAGTATACTATTATTTTATACAACTTTTTCAGTATCGAATTTTATTGGCAAGCATCATCGGTTGGTTCAGTTGCCGTACCCGCGGATTTCGCCAGCCGTGTTGTAGCTGAAAATCAGCGTTTTGTTCGTGAGAGCAAAAACTTGCGCTGAGCTATGACCGATTTGCGCTGCTACAGCACACATACATACCTGGCGTGTTTAATACAGAGCTTCGTCTCTGTTGATTGGCTGTCTGTATCTAATCTTTTTCTTTTTGTATGCATGTGTGTCTGTAGACCAAATAAATGTTTTTATCTATCTATCTATCTAAGTCAGCAAACCTATTTTTTTGCCTAATGGCCAAGTATGTTGGCTCAACTATGCCTGATGGTAAGCATAGAGAAGCCCTAATTGCAGTAGCAACTGATAATCAACGCAATGAGTCAATTTCGTATCAGTTCGACTACTGGCGTACTAAGTGCTTCTTCACGCTTCGCTTGAAGGACCCCATGTTGTAAGAAGGAGGGAACACCTGAGCCGGTAACCCGTTCCTCTTTTTTCAATGGTGCAGCAGAGATAAGACTTGCCAATTTTTTTGTGCGCGATAGAATTTCTTCCACGGTAAAGCGGTGGCATCGTTGGTGGGCTCGTGTGGTCCTGTGACGGAAGAGGGAGAGTGGGATAAGGAAGAAGACTCATTGTTGTTATTAAACCACCCCTGACATGGCTCATGTAACGACTACGTACTTACCTAAATATGTATGTACTTAATTTACTTTTTTAGAAAGATTTTCAGCTGAATACACATGCAAATAAAATCATAAGTCTACATGCGAATTACGAAACTCCAATCTCCTCAGCGTTCAATCAATGTAAATAAGTAACAATTACCAACCACATGATTCTAAAGCACGGAATCATCTTGCTTTTCGGACCATCAGGGTGATTAAAAATGCCACATCGAAGCAAGATTGCAATTTGACATTTGCGCGTATTAAAGTAAGTGCGCTATGCAAACAAATGTCAACTAGCAATATTGCTTTTTAGATGAATTGCTTCGATGTGGCCTTTTTAACCCCAGATCATTCATATTTCTGTAGTTGGGGCAGGCTGAGACCACGGAATTCCGCTTACTATGATCCTGACACACTCGCTTCCTCCACTCTCATCAAATACTTCATATTCTTCATGTTTTCTTACTTTAGAGTACTCTCGACCATTCATTTAACTGTTTCTTTCTTTTTTTGACATCATTATAGATTTGCCGCAAACGGTATTAACTACTTACCCAACCCAGCACAACCCACCCAAACCCAGCACACCGCACACCGCACACACCACACACGAACCCAGCACAGGCCAAAACCTATAATTGTCGAATTTGTTTTCGAATTCATGTTTGGATCGTAAATGATTATCACGTACTTCGCGGTGAAGGAAAACATCGTGAGGAAACCCACATTTCCGAGAAACGCATTTTCGGAGATATGTGACCTAACCTGTATTGGCCTGGATTTTCCTTCGCGGGTTGGTAGGTCAGACAGGCAGTCGCTTCTGTAAAAAACCGGACCTGTCAAAAAAACGGGATAATTTATTTATTTTATTTATTTATTTGATTGGGATCGTATAGGCTAAATAAGACAAGATAAGATAAGATTTGATTCAGGCAACTAAGGCAAATACAATATATACCTTAACCTAAGAATAAGTACAATAATACTAGGGATATAATGCTAGGGAGATGGAGATGGATGGTATTAACTACTTGCAGGTCAAAACATTTATCTGTATATATAATTTTTTTTTTTTCAGGCAAATCATCCGATGATGGTACGCCGAGGGCGACTGAACTACCACTCGCAGTTGTACATATACATAGTAGTTTTAAACTTAGAACATTCAGCCAAATATAGTAGAACTGATCATTTCCATAAGACTAAATTATCGGCTTTGGATTTAGTTTTTTTTAACATTTTGTATCGCAAAACAATTATTTAGTTTAAGGCATTTTCCTAATGTTATACAACGAACTGTTTCAACATTTATAAACGAAATTATGGGTTATGAATCGTATTTTATAAGTTTATTAATTGCTTTAAAATTAATTGATAATTTTCGAAAAAAGAATTGAATATCAGAAGCAATCAGAAATTATAATTTAGTTTATTATTATGTGGCCTAAAATTAAAATTCACATCGTTTTTTAGGAAGTGCCCTCATGATTGCAAATTCTGGTAATCATGCAAACGTTAAAATTATATGTATATATAATGGAGATGTATGTTATTTTGTATTGTGTTGGTAAGCAATAAAGCATTATTATATTTAATTTGATTTTAAGGGCACGTTAAGCCGTTGGTCCCGGCTATTAGCCATAAAAACACCTCCACCAACCCGCAGAGGAGCAGCGTGGTGGAGTATGCTCCATACCCCCTCCGGTTGATTGAGAGGAGGCCTGTGCCCAGCAGTGGGACGTATATAGGCTGTTTATGTTATGTATGTATGATTTTAAATGCTTTGTGCATGTTGAAATTACGTGAAAAATATTTTTCAAGTACATACAGGCTGTTAGTGGCATCGTAACGAATACTAAGAGGGATGATTCAGACCATGATACTGAGTTAATATCAAATGGAATTTTCTGTCGAATAATTCATGTATTTTCTTTAGTGCTTTTCAAATTATTGTCTATTCTATACTTTTGCGGTGGAAAAATCCACTTGATATTAACTCAGAATAATTAGCTGAGTTATGATGTCACTTACATTTTTCTACATATTGCGATAAGATAAAGCCCTAAAAAGTGTGAAAATTTCAAACACTTTGAAAGTGAACAAAAACTCTTTCAAAGTCAACTTAGGAATAATATTGAAATCTTTTTCAAAGGTTTTATTTTTTTGTCGTTATAAAATAAACCTTAAGTATTGTTTAATTTCTGATCGCTTCTAGCAGCGTATTCTTTTTCGAAAAATCTCTTAGAACTTAAAAAAAACTAAATAACTTGTAAATATTAATTTAAGGTGTAAGTGAAAATATAATTAAAGTATTAAATCTGTAAATTCTAATCTTTTAAAAATAAATGTTCTTGTAATGATTGTGTGATTCGTAGTTGACTAAGATAAGTAGAGGATATTAGCCAAAAAGAAAGTAAAAATAATTAATTAATATAATATCTGATAGATAAATCTTTTTTGTGAATATTTATATTTGAGTTTAGCCGTCGCAACACTCGCTCAAATGTGAATATAAAGCCTTAAAATGTTACAAGGCCAGGCTTAAATCTAACAATCGAGTTTTCGAGAATATATTTTTATCTCTAACTTTCGACAAAACGACAAAACAGTGATTAAAATTATAGGACATTGAACTTACCCACTTAACCGTTTATGGAAAATTTGTAATGAACTTTCCTTTTTTATTTTTAGAACGGGTACTAGTTAAAAAACAATGTTTGCCTAAATCGACTACAAAGGAAGGCTACTGAATTGTGTCTACAATTAAGCCTAAACGTATACACACAAATACTTTGTTTTTGACCCAAGACCCGTAAGGGATAATTAATCTTTTCCTTTTTCATTGTTAGGAAGTTCACTAAACATAGACAAGAAACAATAAACGAACGGAAAAATATTTATGAATCACTCAAGATATTTATGAATAAAAATGTAAAATTATTCTGATTTTGTAAATGAACGACAAAACGAAGGGTTCAAACTAACAATATATTATATATAATCATATAAAGGTGGATCATGCTTAATTAGAACTAGTATAATACATACATAAACTCACGCCTATATCCCACATAGGTAAGCAGACTATGGAATTCCATTTTCTTCGATCCTGACACACTTCTCTTGCTTCCTCCACATTCATCAATCAATAATAACATCATCAAGTATAATAATGTCTATTTTTTATGTATTATTTTATTTAAGTTAGATATTCAGTTATTTAGTTATTACTATAGTCATTTTAACACTCGCAGATTTGAATCAAATCGTCCCTGACGTCGCAAACAGACGTATCTGCAATTTTCTGCTAAAATAAATTGTGTCTTATTGACAATATCATAAGGTGCAAATCAGATCCGCCAAAAAATTGAGATACGTCACTTTGCGACGTCAGGGACGAAATGTATAAATGTATTTTTTTCCGAATAAGTAATAAAAAAACTAATTTATAAAAAAAATAATTAAAAAATAAAAGTGTTTATTTCTTGTTGTTAAGCAACATAAAGTTATGAGACAACCTCAGGAATCAATTTCAGAATAAACTAACCTTCATTTGTTACTAAGAACCCTTCATTATTTGTTAAAAATGTAGGTATTACTTATAAATTGTATGTATTAAAAAAGAAGTAGACAATATTTGTGTAAGAATCTATGAGAAATTACCATAACTATTGTTAGAAAGTGTCTCTATTAATAAAAGAAAACTATGAGTTTGTCAACTATTTTCATTTATATTTTACATAGCTATTAGGTAGACTACATTTGTGTTTCACGAAGCCTCGCGGTGAACATACGAATAGTATGCGAATGATGGGACTTTGTGAAACCAAATGCAATGTTATGATATTAATTATTAATGGAATTTTATACGATGACGACGTTTCAAGTTCTACATTGATTTGCTCAATGATGTTGTAATTTCTTTTACGGAGTCTGTTAAATAAATTACTATAAAGAAAATATATTGTTTGTATTCTTATGCCCTCTTATTATTAGGCATAGAATAAAGAGTAACGTAAAGTTAAGAACGGACAATTCGTATCAATGCCGAGCTAGATTTCAGGGTTATTATTGAGCCGCCAAAGGCCCCTGACATGGCTCACGTAACGATTGCCCACTTACATCAGTAAATAGTAACCGAGACCACCGATCTTACTTTCAGACAATCAGATGATCAGCCTGTAATGCCCTACCCAAACTGGGGATCACAAAGATGATTTTTGATCACCGGGATTCGAACCCGGGACCTCCGGATCGTGAGCCCAACGCTCAACCACTGCAACACAGAGGCCGTTATATTTGTAATAGTTAATAGTGAGCTTATGTAAATACATATAGTAATGTGTATTCTGTTTGTGCAACATCCGTAGTGTATGGGTAACACCTGTAATCTTGTACAGCAGTGTTCGTAACGCACCTCTTAACAGAGGAGAATAACATGGAAAATGAGACAGGCCAGAGAATCGGCGATTGTGTTGTTAATTTTAGGTGTACGAACAAACCATTCTGGTTTTGTTACACTTTTTTGTTTATGTGTTTTTGTATATATTTGCATAATTAATTTAATTAAATTTTGTGACGAAAAATTCCATTTGATATCAACTCATCGTCTGAATCATCCCTCAAAGCTTTCGTTACGATTCACTAACACCTTCATATTTATAATACAGGTGCTAGTCAGTCAAGATTTCATAAATATTATACCAAGTTAGAGCCTCAACGCTTCTTATTTGTCCAATTAATTAAGTAGTATTAAATGCTATCCGATGCAACTATTTAATAGGTAGTTCCTTAGCTGTTCACTATCATTTTTGACTATATTGAAATTTTAAATATCGTAGTCTTGGCCTATTTGCTTAGGCCTATGCAAATGTTTTCAATTCAATTTGTTTTCCAATTCATGTTTGGATCATAAATGATTATCACGTGCTCATCGGTGAAGGAAAAACATCATGAGGAAACCCACATTTCCAAGAAATGTATTTCAGAGGTATGTGACCTAACCTAACCGATATTGGGCTGGCTTTCCCTTCGCGGATTGGAAGGTCAGACAGGCAGTCGCTTCTGTAAAAAACCGGATCTGTCAAATCTTGGGGTTGGGTAAGCGGTCCCCGTGAATAATAAAAATGATGATATTAATATTAAAAAAATGTTTTCAATATAGAATCGACGCCACAGAACACTTGAAATACAAGATTCTAGTTCTATCTTCACAATTATTATTCCCCAAAATAAAAATTCCATATTCGCCTATCTAATGGCCCGAAATTTCAAATTTTATTCACTCCACTATCAAGACGTTTCGCGTTCCGGAATGCAGACGAAAATCTTGAGTCAAACAAATGTTTGACGGTTGGTATTCTACTGTAACGTCTTTACCAAAAGAAGTGCTGACTACAAGCTGAATTCAAGAAAATACAGAGAAAAGCAAACCTGAGATACATTAACGTGCACTGATAGCGAAGAATTTATATTATTCGGTCGTGCTGTCATCCTCTGTTCTCTTGAGTCCTAGATTAAAGCTGTTAAGGTTTCTCTGTTTATATTGTACCCTGTAGACTACATAACGGAATCCAACCAAGTGTGTCAATTGCTCGCCGTTTCACCATAGAACAAAGAATAATAGGTACTACGAATAGAACGGTAACTGGTCCGCCTTCTGGCTAAAGAGTAAGTGGGAGCGCTTCTCATCTCTCGCTCGCACTTGCGTGGTAAGCGGCACACGGTTAGAATTAAATTTTTGTATGGAATATCCGGGCTGCTTTTGCTTTAAAGGCAAGAGCCACAATCCATACACTATAGAGTAGACACTATGTACACTTATTTTACCGTACAAACTACAAGACTTTTTATATACTTACTTCGCTATAAATTATTCTGTTGTTCAATCAAATTATAGCCACTTCTCACTGTGCAGTAGGTATTCAGATTTAAATATTTTATCCTGGAATCAGCAGAACACAAAAGGCACCACAGATTATTAAATAGTTAAATAGGGAGATGGTTTCAGCACGTGATACTGAGTTGCTCGTAATATTAAGTGTAACTTTCCATTGCGAAAGTATGGAATTGGAAATAATAAAAAATAAAAACAAAAAATCATGAAGTTTGCGACGGAAAATTCCACTTGATATTAACTCAGAATCATGGGCGGAATCATCTTCCTCAGTATTAGGTAAGGTGTCAATTACACCCTGTATGTGAACAACAATATCAAATATTTTATTGCACAAACAGTAAATACAAAACAAAAGAGAAATAGAAACATCCAATTAGTCAACCACTCTCGATTTCGTCCGGGTTCTCGCTCATCTTATGGCCGAATGTCCGGGTTTTATACGTGCCGGTATCTGTACAGTTTACGTTCCGGACTGCGGACGATAATCTGGCTTTAGGCTCGGAAGGTGTCCGTTGTTCCTTGATTGAGCCACAGGGTGCTGTAAGCTTCCTAAATTCACAGGCTTACGCCCAAATATTGCTTGTAAATTCATTTCGCTCCAAGTAACTGTGCTTGGTATTATGAGAGTTAGTCATGAAAAGTTGTTTATTTGTGCTGTAGGAAAATGTTGTTATATTAAATTAAGTAGAAATGAAAATAAAATATCATTCGAATTTTATGTCTGTATAAAACCTAGCCACGTGTATCTAATTACGTCTATATTACCCCAGATACTCTATACTTACTGTCATTGCAACAGTGTAGTCAATAAAAATGATCACTGTGATCCAGTGCGGTTCGAATCCCAATGGAGACATATCACAAAAATCCCTTTGTAATCCATAGTTTGGTTAGGACATAGCAGGCTGATCATCTAAGACCCGTGCTTCAGATGGCGTGTAATAACCCTGACACCAGGGTTGATGGGGTTGGTAATCCACCTCACAACGCATACGATAGAAGAAGAACAAGGCGTGTAAAGCAGTCTAACCTAGCCACGTCCGTCTCACCCCAGATACTCCATGCAACCATCCATCTATCCACCCGTCTCATTCTTACCATGTGAAGTGCGAGTGAGACAAACAATCCGCGCACGCTCCCCCTTACTCCTTAGCGGGTTACGGTCATAGTCTAAAGACTAAAAAACCTACAAAAAAATCAAAAAAAAAAGAAAAAAAAAGGTCATAATCTAAAGACTAAAAAACCTACAAAGAATTCCAAAAATGCTTGAATCGATTACACACGATATAAAACATTGTATGGTGATTGTGACGACATAGGATTATGTACATTGACTGCAAAAAAAAAAACGATCACATGTAAATTGATGTAAACGCTGGGAATAAAACATAGTTGAATTTTAAAACATCTATTTAACTTTTGCAGTGTAGTTCTGGCAGAAAATGAACAACAGAAAATGCCTACATATTATTTTGTACTTACACGATGTTTTTTTTTCTATTTATACGTAATACTATTTAAGTACAAACAATTAATATTGAAATGTATGGTTAATCAGTAGGCGAGCGACGCCTTGGCAATTTGGAAGAAAGAAATATCATTTATTATTTTCGGACACCACAGACACAGACAGACAGGTACATTACGTAATACAGGACAGAAACCACACGGAAAATAATAAAATGAACACTAAGATTCTTCTTCTATCGTGTGGGTTGTGAGGTGGAGTACCAACCTCACCAACCCTGGTGTCAGGGTTACTATTGAGTCGCCAGAGGCCCCTGACATGGCTCATGTAACGACTACTTACTTACTTAATCAGTAAGTAGTAACCGGGACCAACGGCTTTACGTGCCTTCCGAAGCACAGATCATTTTACTTTTTGGACAATCAGGTGATCAGCCTGTAATGTCCTAACCAAACTAGGGATCACAAAGTCTTTTTTGTGATATGTCCCCACCGGGATTCGAACCCGGGACCTCCGGATCGTGAGCCCAACGCTCAACCACTGGACCACGGAGACCGTTAACACTAAGATTATAAGATTAACACTAAGATTAAAATAATATAAGAAAAAAGAGAAACAAACGAATCTCATAATAAATTAATAATAATAATCCGGGACTCCATAGGCCCGAGATATGGAAACGACATACATAATAATAATAAGAACCGGGGATTGTCTTTGAGTGTACTCACAAATTACAATTACAATTTGATGTACATTGCGGAATGTGTGATCACGAATATTTTGCAGTTTCATATTAGCTACGTAATGAACATAAAATTGTCGTTGTAATTTACAATTGTTAGTTTTATTAAACAGGCCCCTGTAGACCCACGTGTTATTATTCTTTATTCTAGATATGCCAACACTACGGCGTGTCAACGCATAATTTCTTCAAATTCTTACTTCACATTTTTCCACAAATCCGATTTGGAAAAGTAAATAAAATATTGGAAAGCATGTTGTCGCGTACACGCAACTTGTCAGTCGTAATAAGCCCTTTTGAGTGGCGGTAGGCACGTCACAAATGAACGAATATATGAAAATATGAGAATATTCCCCTCCTTTCTACGTGTCTTGGGTAAAATTCGCGGTAAGGACCATAATTATGTTCTATTTCTACGTAGTTTGTACGTAGATCAGTGGTTTTTAACCGGTGGAGTAGACCGGTTGAGCGTTGGGTTCATGATCCGGAGGCCCCGGGTTTGAATACCGGTGGGGACATAACACAAAAATCACTTTGTGATCCCCAGTCTAATTAGGACCTTACAGGCTGATCATCTGATTGTCCGAAAGTAAGATGATCCGTGCTTTCGAAGGCACGTAAAACCGTTGGTCCCGGCTATTAGCCGTAAAATCACCTCCACCAACCCGCAGTGGAGGAGCGTGGTGGAGTATGCTCCATACCCCTCCGGTTGATTGAGGGGAGGCCTGTGCCCAGCAGTGGGATGTATATGTAAAGGCTGTTTATGATTATTATTATATAAATGACACACATTGGAGTGTCGCAAAAATTTTACTATCAATCATATTTTTCTATACTTACTGTCATTGCAAGAGTGTAGTAAATAAAAATGGTCACTGTGGTCCATTGCGGTTCGAATCCCAGTGGAGACATATCACAAAAATTACTTTGTAATCCCTAGTTTGGTTAGGACAGGCTGATCACCCGAGACCCGTGCTTCAGAGGGCGTGTAATAACCCTGACACCAGGGTTGATGGGGTTGGTAATCCACCTCGCAACCCACACAATAGAAGAAGAAAAGGATGTGTAAAGCAGTCTCGGCTGCTATTTACTTAAGTAAGTATGTATACATTATATGGGCCATGTCAGGAGCCTTTGGTGGTTTAATAGTAACCCTGATACCAGGGTTGAAGACCCACCGAGAGAAGAAGAAAATCACACACACAGACAAACGACAAGGAACTACTAAAAAAATTTAAAAGTTGAGCAGAATATTGATAAAACAAGGCATAACATGTCTAAGAAAAAACCCACTTACAAAATTAGGTAAGGCAGTCACTTAGCTCCGAATATAGATTCAATTTACCAACATCTTACAAAATGTAGGTGCTCGGAAAATAAAAAATAACGAAGATATAACTTAGATACAACAAAAACAGCCTATATACGTCCCACTGCTGGGCACAGACCTCCCCTCAATTAACCAGAGGGAGTATGGAGCATACTCCACCACGTTGTTGCCGGGACGAACAGCGGCCCTCCGAAGCACGGAATCATCTTACTTTTTCGGAGAATAAGGTGTTCAAGCCTGCAATGTCCGTACCAAACAAAGGACAGTCTCTCAAAATAATTTCGACAATGTCCCCATCGGGAATCGAACACGGACCTCCAGACCTTGAGCCCAACGCTCTAACCAATAGACCATGGAGGCTGTTCATAGCTTCTTATTTTATACAATTTTACACACAGACAGGCACTACTTACGCCCCGATATCCCTACCGTGGTGAATAGAATATCAATCAGGGGGGTTAAAATGGCCACATCGAAGCAATTCATCTAAGAAAGCAATATTGCTATTTGACATTTGTTTGCATTGCGCACTAACATTTATATGCGCAAATGTTCTTAGACGAATTGCTTTAATGTCGCCTTTGTAACCCCCAGGTCACGAGAACAAAACTTGCAGTCACTTAAAATACAGGTTGCATTATATTTAATCGCCACTGCACTATTAAAGATCTTCACGAAGCCATTGACAATGACGTAAGCGTGGCCAAATATTGGTCAGCAAAAATTTAGTATCGATCGCCATCGACTCGCAAAGAAGAAGGTTATATTTAATACAATATGTGTGAATGTCTGATTGTTTAAATGTAGTTCTGTGCAATAAAGTATATTTGATTTGATTTGATTTAAATACAATTAAGTTCGAGGTGGTTGTTGGAATCAACACCAAAAAATATGACGTGCGAGTGAAAAGAATTAAAACGTCTGCATTTGCCTCATTTTGAATTACGAACAGAGAAGAACTTTTCCTGATTAAAGGTATTGAATACGCTGTCAGCAAGGGAAATGTGTGATATTGCCCCGTGGGTCACAGTCTGTGACGTGGAGAAACCAAACACGTGTGGCAGAGCACCGCGACATGCGTTGGCTTGCGTTCAACCAAGAACGGTCTCTATGCCATAGTAAAAAAGCGGTGTGGTAAAAAACTATAAACGCGAGTGTGGAAGGTAAAGACTTAAGTCTATGGTAAAAACGAACACTTCTTACCACCTTACCAATAAAAAGTAAACAAGCAATGATCGTGTGTTATATACTACAGTATTTGACAGCTGATCATTTCTTTTGCCTTCAATTATTGTAGATTTTCCACAAATGGCATTAACTACATGACCGGACAGTTAGGTAGTTGAGGGCTCTCACCCGGTACTAAAATTTAAGACGCGATTTAAGCGCGAACCTCGGCTCAGAACCTGAGAGGGTCGACCCAGAGGGTCGCTAGCGGGCGGGAGGGAAATTGTCGACCACGCCGGCGGGGTCGGTATCACGGACACTGAAGTGTTTTTGTCGCGAGCTCATTGGCCACCTCTATGGTTGACAGCCAAACAAAACTGAATCCAATTAATCAGATAATTCCATTGAACTTTGATAGTCAAATTACATAGGTTCACCGTTCATACTTTATTAGTAAGGCGGTTAGCACACGTACGGTCACGAGTACTAATATGTATACACTTTGAAACCATGTCACATTAACTTTTTTGACAAATTAAACCGTAAGTCTCATAAATGTCAAATATGACAGTGCGACAGGATTCTAAATTGGGTACTTGATATTGCTCACGACTGTACACAATCTACATTTCTTTTTTTTAGTGTAACAATGGATAGTATTCCTTTTTTATTTGTAAGAAGAGCGGAGTTTCCGTCTACCAGTATGGTTATACTTACTGGAGAACTCCCACACCCTGTTTATGTATAGAAATGTTATTGGATTTTTTTTAGGTAAGCGATTTCAGGATTGATCCAAGATTATATCCTTGATTTATAAACCTAATCTACAACTTTACAAAGAAAAAAAGTTATTTCTCTTATAACTTAGACTACAAATTCAGCTCAGGGATTTTATTGACGTACAATTGCGCTTCAGATATACATTTACATACTAGGTTACGTTTTCTCATATGATTGTTTTACTTATGGTTTAGCATTTTTTTTTACTATTTTACCCAATTCAAATTCAAATTCAAAAATATCTTTATTCATTTGGTAACATAGTTACACTTTGAATCGTCAATTTTTACATAACGAACGTCTCATCCGCCTAAAACTACTGCAGCTTCTCACAACCTGTATAGCCGGGGAAAAGAAGCTGCAAGAAAAACATTGGCACTTGACTACTTGACAGTTTTCGGATAAATATTTTAAAGTTACATTTGTTATTTTTTCTACTCCTCTACTTTAATCTGGCATTTAAATAACCAAAAAGTCTAATATAAGTACATACATAATTAAACTCTTTGAAAAAGTGTAAAATAAATTGGAAAATTTTTGTGTTTCGTTTAAAATTACGTCGTCGTAGAAAAAGTATTGTATGCAACGTTGTATAACTAGGTCAAAAACTGTTGCATAAAATACTATTATACCTCTTAATATATTTTTTCTACTCCTCTACTTTAATCTGGCATTTAAATAACCAAAAAGTCTAATATAAGTACATACATAATTAAACTCTTTGAAAAAGTGTACGCTCTATGGCCTATAAAAGCATTGTTTACAAAGTGTAACTGTACTATAATGTCGCCAAAAAAGCATTGTTGTTGTTTTTTTTTTTTTTGACCTGGAAACTGGCACCTTTACTTTGTTTGGTGCCATAGATATACTATAAAAAAAAAGTATACATTTGCCGCCATTTTCCCGCGCGTTGGAAAATAAATTGGAAAATTTTTGTGTTTCGTTTAAAATTACGTCGTCGTAGAAAAAGTATTGTATGCAACGTTGTATAACTAGGTCAAAAAATGCTCTTGGCGTCTCTTATTGCGAACTCGCATTTTTTGACCCTTCTTATACAACTGTTGCATAAAATACTATTATTGTCTCGAAAAACCTTATATAATAAAAAAGCACATTTTTCTATTGTTTTTTAACGCGATAAAGGTTGGTCACGTGACATTTTGTCCAGGGACGTCACATTTCAACAAACAAAGAAACTGTCAGTGTAACTTGAAACCTGAAAACAGTTTTTGTTTATTCTGTGAAATGTGACGTCACACGAAGCTCAATCACGGCCGCGCGTGTTCCGCGTTTTGTAATACACAGATAAAATAACGCATTCTTATTTTGTTAAAATAAAAATATTTAAATATGTTCTCAATAAAAATAACTATTCGATAATTATCGTTAAATCTTCTTCTTCTATCGTGAGGGTTGTGAGGTGGATTACTAACCCCATCAACCCTGATGTCAGGGTTATTACTGAGCCGCCATAGGCCCCTGACCTGGCTCATGTAACGACTACTAACTTACATCAGTAAGTAGTAACCGGGACCAACGGCTTAACGTGCCTTCCGAAGCACGGATCATCTTACTTATGGACAATCAGGTGATCAGCCTGTAATGTCCTAACCCAACTAGGGATCACAAAGTGATTTTTGTGATTTGTCCCCACCGGGATTCGAACCCGGGACCTCCGGATCGTGAGCACAACGCTCAACCACTGGACCACAGTGGCCGTTAAATGATAAACTACCATATCCGAAATATTTCATATTTTATTGTTACAACTGTCTAATAGCCAATTGGCGTAATCAGAGGTAGCTGTAGTAAAGTAAGAAAGTACAATCTTTATATCCTCTACGAAAACCAAACAAACCTACAATAAGTCACGGTAAAAAAATAAAACAGGTGATAAGTCAGCGTACACGTCATGGTCCATCGTGTTGGAAGGGGGACAGTAGCTCTAAACTAGTTAGAACAGTATACATGTCGTCGCCAGATCTTAGAATTGATAATTTCATGATGTGTTCGACCATTTCAGGTCATATTTTATGAAATAGCCAACTTAAGTTGACCATATCATTGCAATTTGATGATACTTCAATCAACGTTTGGCTATATCGTTAATGCAGACGGTGTCGATGTGGTTTAATAAAAATGCAACGAGTCGATTTATTTGTTTTAGGTCCATATTTACAAACCATCAACACAATGTAAATTGTTACTGGCAATAAATTTATTTTATTCTTATTCTTATTCTTCAAAATTATTTACCTAATCGATATGAAAAATTGTACAATTACATCGATTCGTTGATTATAATATCGATCAAGTTTTAAGTATAATCGACACCAGCGGCACTACCGGTGAATAATGTAACAAATTTTACGACATGATTGCCAATGTTAATACATAAATACTAACCATCCTCCAAAATGAATGACTGCACTAAGAATGTCAACGCTTTATTGTTATTGGTCCACTTATGGCGATTTGACTCTTCCACTACGACACCTTAAAATATTTTTAATATTAGTTGTGGTTATCGGTGTTGGTTTCACAATTACCCACTATCATGTATATTAGTATAAGTTAACAATTTGATTGTGATACTGTTTGATGACCCAAATAAAGAGAGAAAAAAATGTAGGCCACATCATGAAGTAATCATGCATTTAGTGTTCATATCGTTAAACGTTTTGTGTTCATTGATCTGGCCAAACTACATCATGATGTGGCCAACCAATGATATTCTATTTCGTGATATATGACCATTTTATAAAATAATCGAGCACATCATGACATGATCAATTCTAAGATCCGGCCACGACATCCATATTTACAAACTATCAACACAAGCTCTTCAAAGTACACTTTACTGACTTCAAAGACAACTTAGTCCAGTAGCTTATAGCATAACTAGGACCATAAACTTGACGAAACTACTTTAGGCGAGGATTTGCAATACATTTTCAATATCCATGTCCTAACAACCGAACTAGCAAGTCTCATATAAACTACCAAACTGTGGTATCTCAAAAAAATCGTGTTTTAAGGTTTGTTGTAAAAGGGTAAATAACTTAGCCACTATTAGGTGGAGACTTGTAATTAACCTTAAGTTATTGTCTGATAATTATTTTAGAAAATGTAAGTCTTCTTCAAAGTAAATAAATAAAAAAATGAAGATTTCTTTTGTCTACCGACTATTAAGACAAAAATCATCTAGACAGGTTGATCTTCTAGGGGACTTCTAGGGGTGCTAAGGTGACAAATATTCCCTTATTTTTGTTATCTAGACACAAAAGAGAAATGTCTACATCAGAAATAATTACGTACTTTCACCACAGCGTCTTTTATTTCACCGCGGTTTTTTTTTCTACTCGTATACCACACTAACCCTCCACACGTCTTTATTTCGTTGTTTCGTCGTTGTGGATAACGTTTCTATTGATTTCCTACCAGTCATTTTATAATAAGGCTAAAGTTTTAAACTTTCAAATAGATTTTTCTCGAAACTTATGTTTTTTGAGTTAATACAGTTTCGTATTCCACGTTCGAAGTAAGTCTTCAAGCAGTCTCCACGTCGTCGTCGACAAACTTGGATTTTCGGAAAAGGAACGAACGCGACCTTTCCACGTTAACTTTTTGTGTCTAGAGATCAAAAGATAAAAGGATATTTGTCACTTTTGGCAAAAGTTGAAAAGGAAAAACCCAGTCCCTATATACTACACCTAAACTATACCTAAAGGTTATACTTAAAGGTTGCCTGGAAGAGATTGCTACCTAGCAATAAGGCCGCCTATTGTACTAATTCTATTTCTCTTTTGTTTTGTATTTTGTTTTTTCCTGTTTGTGCAATAAAGTATTTGTTATGTTATGTTATGTTACTTGACTCTTTCAACCAATCTGGATTTTATTTCGCTGCGATAGAGTAGCTTCTTAAATTAAACAGATCAATACAACGCACGCTAACAATCCGAATCGGATTGGGCAGAGCTGTGCGTTGTCCGAATACAACTTGCAGCCATAAATAAAGCAAATTTGTGGTCTTGATAAATATTATCAAGACCAATCAATAAAAAGATAATTGAAAAAAAAAACACATCAAACAGACAGTAATTTTTCAAAAAGGCACTTATGCTGTCTTTACTGTAAGGCGACAGAAGATACAAATATCCTACCTCAGCAGCTGAAGAAAAACTAAATTCTCCTTTTACGAGCAAATCCTTTTACATTCCCGAAACGATAAGCAATTGTGGGGTTAAAAAGGCCACATTGAAGCAGTTCATCTAAAAAAGCAATATTGCTATTGGACTTTTTTTTTTAAATTGCGCACTTACTTTTATAAGCTCAAATGTCAAATTGCAATATCGCTTTTTTGATAAGTTGTATTATAAATGTAGTCTTTTAAGAACCCTTATAACCCTTATAATTATCTTTATAATTATCTTTTTCCGTATAATTATCTTTTTTATTAATTTTGCAAAAACGATTTCAGATTATTTATTTGTTATGCTATCGTTGTTCCTTTTCTCTCCTACCCACAATAAATTCTAGTTTTAGAAAAACTGTTCGTTGCACCGTACTGAGACCTGGCGTAGAAAGGCTCGACTATTCCTCATTTGACCTGAAATATATGTTGGCTGTAAATTAGCGTTAGTAAACAATGGAGGCGAACGCGGTTTCACGGATTTTTCAACATTTTTCAACAAAGGACTCGGTGACCATACTTTAGGCAGCAATTGGAACTCATTTTTAAACTGCTGATGTTTTTTTAAGTGTGCAAAATACACAATGCTAAATATATATTTTTTATAAATGTTTTGACTAGAAAGCAAACCCATACATTTTAATTTGTTTCTTATAATTAATTTCTGAAATTGATTCGGGATTTAGTATTTCTATTAGCCCGCAATGAAGTAGTGTAACCCCCTTACTTTTGTATACCCTTCCAATCGAATATGAAAAGGCCTGTTCCCATCAGTAAGAACATGCCTAGTGATTAAATTTCCCATATATTTATCATGGGACATGTTTGTCCTAAGATAAAGCAAATTATAGTCACCCTACAATAAAATAAAAGTGCATTGGCTGGAGAAGCGGACGGTCTCCGGGCGCACAACTGCATTAAAGTAAAACATTTCTCTGAAAACCAGTTATAACAGAAGTTAACACTGAAAAATATTCCGTTGAAATATAATACTACGACTATTCATATAACTCTCGAGTCTCATCTGTTTAGTCGCTACTCGGTTAGCTGCCAAACCACAATTCGTCAGAAAACAAATTGCAGCTATTTAAAGAATTTATATAAAAGTATATAAGGTTTAAGGCTCGATCTCCCTATTCATCCATAGGGAAGGCCCGTGCCCCAGCAGTAGGGGACGTCAATGGGCTGATGATGATGATGATGATTTTTTTTGTAAAGTGTACATACGTACATACATACATAAACTCACGCCTATTTCCCACCGGGGTAAGCAGAGACTATAGAATTCCATTTGCTTCGATCCTGACACACTTCTCTTGCTTCTTCCACATTCATCAATCGCTTCATACACGCACGCCGGTTCAGAGTGTACATACGTATTTTTAGGATAATCTGCTTGTACAGTCATAAGCAATATAATGTACCCACGTTAGGACTCTGTCGCACTAACATATTTGACATTTAGTGAGACTTACAGTTCATTTTGTCAAAAAAGTTAATGTGACATGGTACCAAATTGTATACATATATTAATGCTCGTGACCGTACTCGTATGGACCTAAGTGAGGCGAGTGTGCCGTGGTTGCGCCACCATGGTGTTCTCAGATAGAACCCTTACAACTGCATGGTTATGACGCCGCAAAACTTCACGAAAACACCGTTTATTTAAATACTAAGTGCTATAAATAGTGTTTCTAAAAATATCAGACACCGATTTTCATCCCAGACAGTAAGTAAACACTTACACTAAACACTGGTCACATTGTATAATTCATTGCCTCCAAAATTGCACGGAAAATTCCAGCAACTCGATATTGCATAGACAAACAAACTGATAAACTGTGATGTAACGTCATAGGTATACAATGCATCTATCAAGCTTGTAACAGATAGCATTTCAACAGACAGTGGTGCTAATTCCTGTAAATACCATCTAATTTTATTTTAAGTTATATCTGTCCTTTTCTTATCCGCCGAAAAGGAAAGGGACGGGTAATCGACAAGCATAAAATTTATGGAACACACGTCAATTTTAAGCACAAATCTAAACCAACCGTCTAAAAATTTTACGTCAGTCAATAACCCGACACATTAATTTACTCATTCTTCCTAAAATTAAGAGCTGTGAATCATCCGTCCCTTTCCTTTTCGACGGATACGAAAATGACGGATATAACCTAAAATAAAATTAGGCGGTGTCTGCAGGAATCGGGGCCATTGTCCTTATAAGTAAGTAAATTATATTACCAAATAGCAAGACAAATACGCCCGTGTCAGAGCATCAACTTGTGTGTTTATTCGTTTGCATAGCACCTACATGATTTACGATAACATTTTATAATTAAACCACAAATGAATCGTATCGCGGAGTTATTATTTGCCTGACACCTCAGATATTGAAGCTACTCAGTCTAACACAAGCGAGCAATCAAAATGGTAACCCGGGAAGAGGAGCCGCTTAAGTCAAAGCCAGAACAGAAGAAGAGTTTGAGGGAGAAGTACCAGTATATAAAAGAGAATATTACAGTAGAGCCTGTTCTAGCATGCTACGTGGTACCAGGGATGCTAGCGAGGCTGGCAACACAAAACTTGTACCTGGACAAAGCTTGCCGTGTCAACATTAACTATGGAGACAAAATCTGTAGCGCCCTCGTCGCTAAAGAAGGAAACCTTTACCAGGACGAGGAAAGAGCAGTACAGGAACTCATAGCAGGAATGGATGTGTGGAAGAACATCCTGCTAACCTCAATCCCTAGTTTCCTCATCCTTTTCCTAGGAGCTTGGAGCGACCGAACCGGGAAAAGGAAAATATGCATCCTACTCCCAATTATTGGAGACCTACTCATGTGTATAAGCAATATTATAAATGTGTACTTCTTTTACGAGTTGCCGGTTCAAGTGACAATGTTTTTTGAGGCATTCTTTCCTGCTGTCACTGGAGGTTGGATCGCGACATACATGGGGGCTTTTAGTTACATCAGTGATGTATCCAGTGAAGAATCGAGGACATTTAGGGTTGGTGTCGCGAATCTCTGTCTGACTGCTGGAAGCCCTATAGGGTCTGCGCTAAGTGGGATCTTGTTGAAGCAAATAGGATACTATGGAGTGTTCACCTTAAGTTCCATATTGTACATATTCAGTATTTTCTATGGATTCTTCTATATAAAAGATCCCGAAAGACCAGTTCAGAAGAAAAAAGATGAGGTAAGACTGATCATCTTTGTTTAAATGTATCTAAATTAACGCAACGATTATCTTGAAATTATATTTAGTTAAACTAATTCAGCATAAATATTTTAATTCTACGTTTTTATGTATTTATTATTTTCTTCTATCGTGTGGGATGTAAGTTGGAAAACCAACCCCATCAACACTGGTGCCAGAATTACTGTTGGGCCGCCAAAGGCCCCTGATGCGAGTCATGTAAGTCATGTAACTACTACGTACTTACATCAGAATTAATTAATTTTAAGTTTTTCATAAAAGTAAAATTATAAAGTTATCAAGCTTACAGACCAACAGACTAGGTGACTGGGTCAAAGATAAATTATACAATGCTAATCTATACCAGTGTCAGTGTCTATATGCCAGTGTTAGATTTTAAAAAATGATCAAAATGTTTTTGACTTATTCACGAATTTTAATAACGAGAAAGAATTACATAAAGACGTTTGACCAGGTTTGTTCATGACGTCATAAGTCTGTATTTAAAAAAAAACATAAAATTGTTTAGGCGTTTCGTAAAATGCATCTCATTTACTAGGCTGTCCATTTTCCTAATAAACCAGTAACGGGAAGACCCTTATTTATTTATTTAAAAAAAAAACATGTTTTCTTGTATCCTGTTCAAACAATAATATTATTATTATTATTATTGTACTTTCAGAATGAATCTACGGGATGTTTTGCTTTCCTCAAGTCCTTTTTCGCCATAAAGCATGTTAAGGATACATTGACAATTGGATTCAAGGAAGGTCCTAACAACAGACGAATTAAGTCCATATTGGTGATGTTAGCTATTGCTTTCATATATGGACCAGCTTACGGTATGTACAATTAACATGAATATCTATATATTATGACCCCTTGTTCTTCTTATTAGGTGGAATACCAACCTCATCAACCCATCAAATAATAATAGTAATAAACCGCAAAGGCCCCTGACATGGCTCATGTAACGACTAAATGCTTACAGCAGTAAGTACCGGGACCAATGGCTTAACGTACATTCCGAAGCTCGGATCACCTTACCTATCCTCGTAAAGCCGAGGTTTCCAGACACAATAGTAAAACAATGGAGTTTGGATTTTAAAAGGACTGTCGGCGTTACAGCTTTATTAGACCCCAATGAGGGAATTAAAAATACAAATAATAGATAATTGATATCACGTGGTTTCCAGTATTTGTGCCCGGTTAGTGGTAATATACATTGTTTTAAGTTTACGCGGTTATTATCATAAATATTGGGAGTCTCATATCCCCATTTAAACGCGGTAAGAACCAGTTATTATATGCTTTAATAGTGGTAATATGCGCGCCCCTTATTACATGGGACTAAAATATAGCTGACGAGAAGTGGGTGTATATTATACACCTGTGCCTACCCTTTTAGGGATACAGACGTGATGCTATGTTTGTTTTCTTTGTTTGTTTGTGAGGTTATGATGAAGTAAAGTAACCCATGCGAAAGAAGAAGTAGAATGGCCGACAAATCATAACAAAAATCTCTGTTGTTGCAAAGCCTTGGTTACGATTATCTACCTTCATGTATGGGTTATGAGGTGTGACGAATCTCAACAACCCTGATGTCAGGATTATAATTGGGCCGTCAAAAGCCCTGACATGACATGGCTTTGTAATGTCTACGTACTTACATTAGTAAGTAGTAACCGGGACCGGCTTAAGGTGTACAAAGCACTGATCTTCTTATTTTCGGATAATCGATTGACTAGCCTGTAATACCCATATAATAACCAAGCTATGATTCGCAAAGTATTTTTTTGTTTTTCATATATCCCCACCGGTACTGAAACCCGAGAACTCCGAATCGTGCGTGTACCTAACGCCCTACCATAGGGTCGTTCATAAATAGTTCTCCATCACACTGCTCTATTGCGAATTGGTGGAGGTGCTAAGGACAGTAACCTAGGACTAACGGCTTAATGCCATCTGAAGCACGGAGTCATCTTATTTCTTCGGCCAATCAGACGTCACACCTGCAATGTCCTGATCAAATAAAGGTCAGGTTCACAAGTATCTTTAACAATAGGAATTGAATCTGCACCTCCAGATCGTGACCTAACCACTGATCACTGACGCTCCTAAATCAAGACAGCTAACAGTATGATCAGCAAGAAAATAATGCAGCATCTTTTCTTTCAGGCGAGTATACAGTGCGCTACCTATTTTGCCGGTCAAGATTCAACTGGGACGCGCTAAAATATAGCTTTTACAACACATTCTACATTTGTGTACATTCTGTAGGTAAGTCGGTAGTGTTTGCTCAAATATCTGCTTCGTTATCGGACAAAGTATCGCCGTATTTGTTTTAAAATTCGAAGATTTGTCTTGGGATTAGCTGTAGGTTTGATAATGCTGATTGCGAAGAAGGTCAGTAAGACCTGCGTATAAATGGTACATGTACACACAAACATGTACATTATTGACAATCGACTTAAATGCCTCTGGAGACCCTTTATCATCACTAATTTAAGAGCCACGCTTTTGCCAGTGTGTAGCACTCTCCATGTTACTTTTTTAGGGAATATAGAGCAATGATTTTCCTCTTGCCTTCTGCCCTGCATTACTCTGTCTCACTGAGTCTAGTCTATTTCATAGCAGTACTAGGACTCTGTCCTCCGCCTCTGAATAGTACTGACAGTTACTGCTGCCCTATGTCAGGTTAGAGGTGACTTGCCTCTTCCGTCCTGCATTGCCGTACCGATGACTTGAGGTCTTCAGACCCTTATTGACTTCCAAATTTTCGAGAAGATGCACCCGCACCACTCATATGTAGGGAAACTTTGTAAAAAAAAACCTTTTGAAAGAAAGAAAGAAAGAAACATTTATTATTTATTTATTTTTGATAGTTGAAGCTTGTTGAATAGTTACATACTGAAATGTTATGTTCCAGGGGCCTTGATCTCAATAAGTGTGTTCAGTCGACGTTTTGGCTGGGATGATTCTACGCTTGGCATCATTTCAAATGTGAGCAAGATTGCTGGAGGTCTAGCTACTGGCCTGGCCAGGACCAGCACTCAAATGTATTTCGGTATGATTTTCATTTTTAGAGCAACCCGTTCCTAGGGAAACTCACAAAGTGCAAAGATCTGCAGATTGAAGTCCAGTTTTCATAGATTTTCGAGGGATTTTATGCAGTTTCTCAGTAAGACATTACTGATAACAATATTACAAAAAGATTCCTACTACTAAAGCGAGAGTGAGAGGTAGTTCTATCCTCATCTCCACTATTCTCTTACTTTCTTTATTTGTCCAGTTATATCGAATATGATCATAGTTTTTTTTCAGCTGTGGCAATCGAGACCTTTAACGCAACTTCTTTCACTGCATTAAGGTCAATCTCGTCCAAATTGGTCTCCAGTGATGAATTAGGTAAGCAATGGTACTGATCATCATCAATAGCTCGCGTCCTCTCACTGCTGGGTATGGGCCTCCTCCATATCGCACCATACTTCCCTGTGCCGCGATAACCTCATCCACAACTTTTCCGCCGTTCGATTTGCAACGATGTCATCTGACTATGTGGTCTACCTAAACTGACACTTTTCCCTTCCCGCTGACTCCTGTAGACATACATAAACAGCCTATACACGTCCCACTACTAGGCACAGACCTCCCTTCATTCAACCGGAGGGGTATGGACCAAGCTTCTCCACTGCGGGTAAATGTTTTTTAACGGCTTAATGTGCCCTCAGAAGCACGGAGTCATCTTACTTTTTCGGATAAGTAGGTCCTTTGTTCTTTGTCCTTAAAGAACAAAGAACAGTCTCACGAAGTGATTTCGACAATGTCTCCATCGGGAATCGAACCCGGATGTCCACATTGTGGAGGTCCTGTAGATACCATCTAATTTTATTTTAAGTTATACCTGACATTTTCACCTCAGGTGTCAAGCTCAGGCATGTGCCTTCCAAAGCACGAAATAAGGGTTAACTAATACAAATAATCCACTTACATTATACTATCGCTATTGCGTCAAATAACGAGATAAGTTAGCATACTAATTTACTTTATTATCTCGACTTTGGAACCACTATTATTTACTACTAGCATTATAAACTTCTTTAAAGTACATATTATGTTAATGATAGGGATAGATATTGATTGAATAATTTAATTATCACACTGACCTCAAGCGTAAATAAAATTATTAGGTTATCAAACAAAACAAATAAACACATAATATGTTACGCCCATAATCCCTACCAAGGTGAGCAGGGCTACAAACATGAGACGACATAAGACTTTAGTCGTTTCGAACCGCAAGCGGTTCGGACCGCGGTGCGAATCGACCAAGAGTTCGTTTTGTTTTTTATTTATTATTATTAAGCCTTAAGTAACACTAGATTTAAATGACTCGTTTCACACCGCGATGTGAATTGCCGAAGAATTTTGTAATAGATCGATTCGGACCGTAATGGATTCATTAAGTACTTAAATTTTGATTTGACTCTGTGGTCCGAATCGACCTATTTCATAAGTTGCAATTCACACCGCTCTAACTACAGCGGCTCTAGGACTTTATGGGCATGAGATGTAGAAATGCCAAAAATAGTACTTAATAATAGTGTTTTATTGGAAACTCAAGTTCAAAAATGTCTTCATTTATTAGGTAACATAGTTACACTTTGAATTGTAAATTTTTGTCATAAATATATTTCTTGTCGAGTGTCTCATCCACCTAAAACGAGAACATTCTGAAGTACAAATGCGTACTAAAGATTAGCATAGGTTTCAGAATGATTGTTGTAGCCGTTATCGAGATATAGAAACACACCGGCGGTTCTGACGTCAGGATGGCCGGTGTATGAGAAATACCATTTAGCGCTCAAAGCTTTTAAGTACAAATGTAGTCTTAGTACATTTCAGCACAAAATTCGTACAAGATAATGTGATTTGTGATATATTCACCCTAAAACTACTGCGTTAAATACACCATAAATCATTCTAAACTAAATTCCGGTTACTAAGTCAGTGCTATTTGGGGCAAATCTCGCCGAGGCCAGTGTAGCTCTGTGCAAATCTACGATAAGACACGACAAAAAAAATACACACTAAATACGCCAGTGCACTGACTTTGAACTTATTTTGTGCAGGTAAAATGATATCCCTGTTCAACCTGATGGAGATCGTCACTTCCATGGTTTTCGGCCCCATCTACTCGTGGGTATACATGGTGACTGTCGCCGTGGACACCGGAGTCGTCTACTACATCAGCACTGCCATGACTTTTGCTCCTGTGTTCATATTCTGGTAATACATAAGCTTACAACTATATCCCAATTGGAGTAGTCAAAGGTACATCCATCACAAGAGGAACTAAGCGCCCACGCCTCACCGAGCTTTCTGTTAGGTCACCGTGATAGGTGGTGGTGTACGATGTTCTAGTAATACTTTTACATCTTTTTTAGCATTCAAAAAACAGAGTTACATTGTATTCTAGGCAGACATATCCAAATATATTTTACAGTGACTCCCTTGGTAGTCTTAGATAAGGCTGTGAAGCCCCAGGGTGTCCTGACGCACAGTTTAGGAAGTCTATTCTATGGAATTTCAGTGAACTGAAACCATTTCGCAATCATTTTCACACCGTGGTCCGAACGGCTTGTGGTCCGAATCGACTACGACCTGTATAAATATTGGTATTTATTGAATAATGTGGCTTTAGTTTATTAGCTGTATACATATCACTTGGTTGGATTGTTCTTACGAATCTTTAACGTTTCGGACCGCAAGCGGTTCGAATCTCCTAAAATTCCTTTTTGAATGAGTCGTTTCACATGCAGATTAAATCCGAAGCAAATACCTGATAATGTTTAAAAAATACCCGAGCTTATAATATGAGATGCTTTTTACACAGAGTGTTAGGGACACCAAAATGAAAAAAAAAACATGTAGGTACTTGATTGTGCTAAAAACGATGGTTGGTGCTTTTAATGTCGGAAAGGTTTCGAATTTTTAATGCGCAATAGGTAAAAATAACGGCTGTTCGCGTGTTGTTCGATTTACATTGATAGCTTTTAATAATTTGTCATTTTTATTTTAAAGTTAACTTTTGAAGTATTAAATTACTTTCAATTTAAAAAACAAATTAAATTTTTCGTAAATTCCCTAACAGGAAATTCCACTAATATCAATTTAGAATCAAGGTTTGAATCCTCCAAAGTTTTCATTTCGGTGTCATTAAAACTCTGTACATCCAATACAAAAATGCCTCAATTTTAAATTTACTTTCCATTTCTAGGTGGTTCTTCAAAGAAAACAGAAAAATGTGCCGTGAGAAGAGAGAAAAACAAACGCAATTGAAAGCCTTGTCTGCGAAAGAAGAAGCTTAAAATCTGTCGTTAAATTGTAAATATGATAAATAAAAAAAATAAAAAAATTAATTAAACAGCTGATGATGTATGTCCCAGGCCTCCCCTTAATCAACCAGAGGGGAAACAACCAACCATACACCATCATCATCATCCCCCTAGAATTATCCTGTTTTTCACAGGGTCCGCTTACCTAACCTGAAGATATGACAGGTCCGGTTTTTTACGGAAGCGACTGCCTGTCGGACCTTCCAACCCGTGAAAGAAAAACCAGCCCAATACAGGTTAAGTCACTTCGAAAATGCATTAATCGTGTGTGGAATGTATGTGTGTGAGGGGAAAAAATATACCGATTTACCTAATTGTAAATACTAGATACCTATGATTTTAATAGGTTATGTTATATAGTTAGATGTTTTATTTGAATTAAATATTTCGTAATTGTATCTAAACTCTTGTTTTTTGGCAAAAACCCGTGATGGCCCAGCAGAGCTAACATGCGCAATGCCATAAAATTATTCTTCGATCGATTCAATAAATTCTGTCGAAATCAAAAGGGGAAAATAGTTTGCTTTTTCCCCAACATGCGTGCCACGTGATTTTGTTCGTACTTTGACAGAACGACATGACTTATTTGGGTTCACATATTACTACCAATCGAAAAGCGACATAATTATATCGTCAGAATCGATAAAATGACCGTGACAAAATTTTATCACGTTGCGCAAATTAACCCTAGAGATTGAATCCCAGCTCCGGGTCTAAACCACTGAATTCGACTTTATGAGTTAGGATCACAGATAATTGATATCACATGGTTTCCAACATTTGCTGAATTTGCATTTAAATAAATAAAATAAAACAAAAATAGAATTACAATCGTTAGTACAAATACGAACTGACATAACATACATACATACATAAACTCACGCCCGTAATCCCTAATGGGATGGGCAGAGCCACAAGTAATCAAAGACAACTTGCAGCCACTGTTGATACGAAGTCCAAAGATGGATATGATGAACCTTATGGTGATAAGGGATCAGCCTATCGCCCATAACATTAGTCCATCATGTTAGAGGACACAACCCCTCTGTCGGTTTTTACGACATGCCCGGGAAGAGAAGCAGCTGAACGTGTTCTGTGTTTTTCATATGCTCCCAGAACAGCATAGAAGCACGAACTGACATAAGAACCATAATTATATTAATATACCACCACCAGTGGCCTAGATGGAATACAAATAATAATTATATTGCGAAAGCCTTTAATACATAACACAAATACAACATACATATAACTATTTACACATAATAGTCATTATCTTAATACAAATACTGACAGTTACATTTACATTATAAAACAGACATTTATCTGAATACAAATAACGCGCATCAAGTTATAGTAGTTATTGTATTTAATGTATAGTCCAAGCGGTATATTTCATAACAGAACACAATAAAATAGTTCAAGTGAACTGCCTCTGGCAACAAGGATGTATGGAATATTTAATTAACGAGGGATTTACCAATCGGCGTTCCCAAAAAACACGATAGATGGCGTTGTTAAGTTTTTTCTTCGTTTAAACTTCTAATCTCATGGATAACAGACATGCATCTTTTATCTTTGTTTTTGGCTATAAATGATTTTATTTTATTGCACCAAGTTACAATTACAACTTCCACCAATTATTATTCTAATCAAAATAAAGAGAGATCAAACATGAATACGAAAACAAACTCGAAAATTATTGGTTTAGGCCTATGCTAGGATTCGAACCTGCGACATCAAATTGAGAGTCAAGCGTTCTACCAACTAGGCTACCACGGCTACCCCTGCAATATATTTTAATACAACTGTACACTTATCAACGTTTTATTCAGTAGGCACCTATCGCGATTGCTCTTCAAATACTACTGATATTATCATTCACAGGGTGGCGCTTTTAAGTGTTCGTATTTTCATTTTAAGTAAGACGCGACTTGTTAGCGAATTATTTATTTATCAACAATTGTAAACAGATGCAACGAATATTCGGGATAAAATGTATCCTATGACACTTCCGTTATCAAGACGAATCTAACGATACCTCATACATTAAAATCCATCAAGCCGTTAGCCGTTAGATACCAATGTAAACCATATTTTTATTTTTAGTAAGACGCGACTTATTATAAATTTGCCTTAGGTGGCATCAAATAAGAAACGCTAAGAGCATATAGCAACACGGACCTCCGCGGCCCGGAGACCATTCCTGAAAAGGCTAAAGTGCCTTTTAAATTGAAACTCCTAATAGTTAAATATAGTATATAGTATAAATATAGTTTCAGTAAATTAATTAAACAAACCAAATATAACTTACAAAGTATACAATCTAAATTAACAAACTTAACAAAAACAAACTATTTATTATCAGAATCTAAATTCGATATTCTGAGATAAAATATTCAGATACATTTATGTTTTACAGTTTGATTTTAAAATAGCACCATTTATAGCCTTCATAAGCAGCCTAAATATTTTTTGGAACAAGATGTATATGACTACTGACGTATATTGTCATCTTTGGTGGACAAATGTTAGTGTTGTTGCTTACTTCGCCGCATAATAGTGACTGTGTGAAAGTGCAAAATGTCCACAGATAAGCCAACTGTACCAGAAGAACAACCATTAAAACAAAATGAAGAAAAAAAGGAAACAAAACAAGAGAATTCGAAATTTCAATTCGAGAAGAAGAGTTTTGCCGAAAAACTGTTGTACATAAAGTCCAACATAACTGTTGAACCTATACTGGCAGGCCTTGTTATCCCGTCTATGCTGTCGAGATTGGCAATACAAAATTTAAACTTGGAAAAGGCTTGCCGCATCCGACTTGGACATGATCAATACACATGTGATGCTCTTATTAGGAAAGACGGGAACGCCACGTTTAACTCAACGAGTAGTTTCACAAATTACGAGGCCGAAGTTCAGAAAGTGATTTCTTCTATTGAAGCATGGAAAAGTGTCGTACAAACAGCTTTACCTACTCTTCTAGTCATATTCATGGGAGCCTGGAGCGATAGGACAGGCAATAGGAAATTCTGCATCTTACTACCAATTATTGGAGAACTTCTCGTCTGCATAAGCAATATCATTAGCACTATATTCTTCGATGAAATTCCAGTAGAGGTCACCATGTTTTTTGAAGGATTCTTCCCGGCAATTACTGGAGGTTGGGTCTTGATGTACCTTGGAGTTTTTAGCTATATCAGTGACGTAACAAGTCCTGAAGCTAGGACTTTCCGAGTCGGTCTTGTCAACTTATGTATGACCGCTGGTATCCCCATAGGTACAGCTTTAAGCGGAATTTTACTAAAACTCTGGGGTTACTATGGAATTTTTACAATATCAGGACTTATTTACGTCTTAAATCTCATCTACGGTCTCGTTTACTTAAAAAGCAGGACGAAGAAAGGCGACAAAGAGAACGAAAAGGTAACCTAATTAAAATTTTCAAAGAAAACTTTTCGAGTATCTGTATCAGAAAATTGGTTTGGCATAAGGCTTTCCTTTATTGGCTTCGAAGCCTTTTTGTTTAAAATATTCAAGTGATTTGTTCATTGTGGCATAACCGAGGCTTTGCTTTGTTTCAGAAAAATGCTTTGACGTTGAAAGAATTGGGATCCTTGGTGAAGGAGACTGCAGCGTTTGCTTTTAAAAAACGTGAAGGAAACATGAGACAGAAAGTTATTATTACTCTTCTGATAGTGGCAATTGTTTACGGGCCAGGTCACGGTAAGGTTAAAAGACCTCAGTTTTATTACAAAACTAAGACAAAAGATGAACTAGGTTTAATATGTAGTACGTGTCCGCGGCTGCGGCGCTACTGTCGCAGAATATTATGACTTGTCAATGAAGGACTTTCCAAGGTACGTTCTTCGAAATCAATATAGATGGCGCTGTACAGATTTTTCTTCGTTAAACCTTCTAATTTAATGGATAACAGACATGCATCTTTCATATTTGTTTTTGGGTATAAATGATGACCCTTCTCCGCCAATTATTATTCTGATTAAAATAAAGAGAAGCAATATAGGTAGCAACATAATTACAATAATTTTATTGCAGACCATGTGTCCATAATTGTTAGTAACAGTATAAACTTATATACATACTATGTTAGTGGCAAAAAAAAAAATTATGGACACATGGTCTGAAATAAAATTATTGTATTGTACGTATTGTATTGTATAATTCTATACATAATATGATCAAAATATCAAGCAACAATTATTTTTATAATGCTTCTGCTTTTACATTGTATTTTGGAATAATTATGTACTTACCCGAATAATGAGAGAATAGATAATTATTACGTTTATACGTTAAAACTGAACAAGGCTATCTATATTGTTTTTGGTGAACGTAGCCTGGATAGTTCCTCGTTAGTTTCATTAAAATCCGTCGAAATATTTCATAGCGCGGATTATTATAGTAAACCTAGTTTATATTCATTCTTCTTTTGTAATAATACGGGTCAAGTTTAGAAGTTTATAAAATTCTTGTGCATCGTTCACGAATTCCTTAAAATCGGAATAACACTCGAAATATGATGATTAAGATAATAATCGGATTTTTATTTTATTATCACTATTCATCATCATCACCAGCCCATTAACGTCCCCACTGCTGGGGCACGGGCCTTCCCTATGGATGAATAGGGAGATCGGGCCTTTAACCACGAAGCACGGAGGAGCTCGAGATGAAAACTTTTTTTTTCTGTGGTCATCCATCCTATGACGGGCTTTTGCGAAAGTCGCTTAACTTCAACAATCGCAGACCGAGCGCGTTAACCGCTGCGCCACCGAGCTCCTCATTATCACTATTACTACATAGTATAAAACAAAGTCGCTTTTTCTGTCCCTATATCCCTACGTACGCTTAAATCTTTAAAACTACGCAACGAATTTTGATGCGGTTTTTTTAAATAGATAGAGTGATTCAAGAGGAAGGTTTATATGTATAATAACATCCATTAAATAGTGGAGAAATACTGTTATTTTTGAGGTTTTTAATGTGATGTCGTAATCAATTTCATTTTTTCCTCAGCATTCCACCCGAGCGAAGCGCTAGTAGAAAATAAACCCTACAAATTGTTTAATATTTTTTCCCTTGTAGCAGTATTATAATATACAACCAATACAGTGACCTACTGCTTTATAAATAGTTCTAAATTGGCCTATAAACCTGTCACGCGCAATGCGTGGACCTATAATAGGAGACAAATGGCATTACTAATGGAAAATCATACTTTTTGGCTATAGGGTAGTTCCTAACTAGTCAAATCAGTTACTTTTTGCTAAACGTCAAAACACGAAATATTTTTTTTCCTTTAATGGGTTTGCTCTTGGCACGGGTTATATGGGTCGTTCTTCTTTTTTATCGACAATAAAAAGACATTTTCCCAATTAATCGGACTTAACATCTTTAAAATTATAACGGCAATAAATATTTTAAAACATCATATAAAGATCTGTCCGTAAAGGACTATTTAGTGGTTCTCTTTATCTTGGTAACATACTTTTCTTTGCAGGCGCATTCCAAAAAATATTGTGACAGAGTGGCCCTTTTCATCGGAGACAACATTTCAATATACCACTCTGTCACAAAATTTTGTGAAAAACAATGAAGCTACGTTAATAACTAATTGAGGAACCGATTAGTATTTTGCTTGTATTTTGAGTATAATAAGATAACTATATTTTTGGACAATGGAAACATGAAATAAAATTCTAAAACATAACTTATTAAAAGCAGTACGGAAGACAGATCATTGTCGATAAAAAAGAAGAACGACCCATATGCGTTCGGAAATACATAAGGCGGCAAAGAATTCCAATCCCTAGCAGTGCGCATAATGAAGAACGATGCAAAGCGCTTTAATTTACTATGGAATTTATATGAAAAAACAACCTGGGATGTCATAGAAAAATGTTACAAAATGTCGCACTTATTATTACATCTTTCTTTATTAAAATTCATAACTAAGTTAAACACAGAAAAGAAAACATTTACCGTGTTACTACAAAACACAAACTAAAAATAAACTAGGTTTGAAATAGTATTTCGCGCCACAAAAGAAGTCGGCGGATTTTAATGAAACTAACTTGACACAGAACACATGACAACAGACATGACATGGAACATATTAAAGAAAAGGTTAACGTCGTGTCTTATAGGGAAGTCAAGGAATTGGCCTTTGATAGACTGGAATGGAAAATGCTACACCGACAAGAGCGTGGCTCTTAAATTGATGATGATGAACTTGACAAGTCATAATAATTCTATGCAGGATCTGCGACAGTAGCGCCGCGGCCTTCGGGACTTCTTTCGTATGCGGATTATATTTTAAACATAGTTTATCTTTTAGTATTTGTTTTGTAGTAACACTATTATTGTCACCTTTAGATTGGTCTTTAGTTAGTAATTAAAATTTCATAATTTATCTTTGACTTAGGAAACTACCAAATTACGAAAGGCCTACCTAAGTTTCTAACATGGTATTTTGTTTTACAGGCGAAAGGATAGTGTTTTATATGTACTTGAGGTACAAACTTAAGTGGAATGCTGTGAAATTCAGCATGTATTCAACTTACAGCGTCATTACACATTCATTGGGTAAGTGACATAGTAATAGTATAACGTCGTCTTAGACTGACAACCACGTAAGACTTGAAAAATCGCATTAAATTTTTCTTCAAGAAAACATCATTTAGTTTCAATCCCAGCATAAATTGACACCACAAATTTTTACCTGGTTTAAAACTAGCGTGTCTATTACAAGGCTTTGTTAACAAACAGTTAGATTGCAGTTGGGTTGCAGTTTCGTTACAGTTATTTAGCACAAATATACAAATGCACTTACGGTCCATCTAATAGCCCTTACTTGACCTTTATTGCCGTTGAATAAAATGATAATGTTGAATAATGTCGTTTCAGGAGCTTTATTTTCAATTAGCGTGTTCAGCAAACGGTGGGGTTTCCACGACTCGGCGCTGTGCCTCATATCCATCATCAGTAAACTGGTTGGCTCCATCTACATCGTGTTTGTCACCACTGACTTCCAAATGTTCATGTGTATGTTGTATTTATTTTTAATTTTATGTAGTGATATTATTACTATTGCGTATGGCAGACAAAAATAAAATATCCTGCGTGGATCATATATCCAGCTTAAGCTCCCCTAACCAAGTCTCTGCCGGATCCGTCACACAATGCAGCCCGGCTATGCCACCTGGGGACCGGTGCAGAGGGCACTCGTTCACTATGTGAGATATGGTTTGATCCGGGTGACCACATTCACAGTATGGCGACTCCTTTAAGCCCCATTTATGTAGGTGATGGTGGATGGTGGTGGTGTGGTGATATCTACCACTGTCTTAAAGAAAGGAAAGGTCAAGAGTAGAGAATTTCATAATTTATCTTTGACTTAGGAAACTACCCAATTGCATTGGTGCCAGTCCGGTACCGGGAGATCTTAAAGCTACTAAAATCAAATCAAATCAAATATACTTTATTGCACAGAACTAAATACACTAAACTAAACCACAAACAATACACTAAACACTAATAATACACTAAACTAAACTATTCCTTTTTAAAGACAACTAGCTCAGTAATGAGATTAATGTTTAGCATATCAATAATATTAACGCATGATTTGTTATAAAAATCATTAATGTTTAATATTCCCTTAGGGAAAGGTATTTAAAAATAAATTGGTACCTTTACCTAAGCATCACTGTTTTATCTCGTGTATGAAGAATGCAAATGTTTTTATTTCCAGTGCCGATAATAGAAATACTAAACGCCACTACATGGACGTCACTACGATCCATGGCTTCGAAATTAGTTCCTAGCGAAGAACTAGGTAAGCATACATCATCATCATCATCAGCCCATTAACATCCCTACTGCTGGGGCACGGGCCTTCCCTATGGATGGATAGGGAGATCGGGCCTTAAACCATCACGCGGGCCCAGTGCGGATTGATGGTTATTAACGACTGCGAATGCAGCCGGGACCAACGGCTTAGCGTGCCTTCCGAAGCACGGAGGAGCTCGAGATGAAAACTTTTTTTTTGTGGTCATCCATCCTATGACCGGCCTTTGCGAAAGTTGCTTAACTTCAACAATCGCAGACCGAGCGCGTTTACCGCTACACCACCGAGGTTCCGAAGGTAAGCATACATTCATATAATAATGGAAACACTGAGGTATTACCATAGAATAAGGAATAATACTACGTATAGAACGGCAACTCTGCGCTCCCCACCAGTGGCTGAGCTAGGTCTACCGCGGCAGCCTTACACCTCAGTCTTACTTTAGTCTTCTATCATATGGGGGTCAGACGTCACACACACAGATGCACGTCAATATATAGTGTCTTTCTTTAGTATACATTAAAATATAATTACATTACTAACAATAGTTAACTAAACTTCACCATTTTTTCTTGGTTAAATCATCGTCTTGCAACTAATATTTTATTTTTACTTTTATGTACCATTGTATGTATATATCTATAGTATGTGTATAATATATATATATTTAGTATATATGATTGTGTATGTATATATAAAATGTGTCTATTGTTTTATTTTACGTATCTGCGCGCTACACTGCAGCTATCCTTTGCCGAAGGTTGTCTGGAAGAGATCGCTCTTAGCGATAAGGCCGCCTTTGCCCACCTTAGAATAAGTTTATCCTGTAAATGTTTTGTGAATTTGTGTGCAATAAAGTGTTTTATTAATATTATTATTAATAGTTTCATAAGTCACTTTTTACTAACATAATTAATTCATTAATTAACTAATTCCTGTAAATACCATCTAATTTTATTTAAAGTTATATCTGTCATTTTCTTATCCGCCGAAAAGGAAAGGGACGGGTAATCGACAAGCATAAAATTTATGGAACACACGTCAATTTTAAGCACAAATCTAAACCAACCGTCTAAAAATTTTACATTCGTCAATAACCCGACACAGTTAAGTAGACAGCACGTCAAACGGATTGCGTACCAGCGACGTACCTTTTGATTCGCCCGGGTTATTCATTCATTCACTCATTCTTCCTAAAATTAAGAGCTGTGAATCATCCGTCCCTTTTCTTTTCGACGGATATGAAAATGACGGATATAACTTTAAATAAAATTAGGTGGTGTCTGCAGGAATCGGGGCCACTATGGATGTAATTTTTTGATCAGAAATAAACAATTTTATGTATTTATTTGTGAAACGAAGTTTTTTATATGAAATGTCCGGGGTGTGGTATGCACAATTTACTGAAGCCAGTACAATAAAGTACCAGTAATTAGTAAGTAGTAGTGTAAGGGTCTGTCTATATCTCTATTATTTTGTATTTCCTATGTGTTCAATAAAATATTTGTTATAGTTAATGTTAAAGATGTAGGACGTAGAATATATAACATAAACAGCCTGTATACATCCCACTGCTGGGCACAGACCTCCCCTCATTCAACCGGAGGGGGTTTGGAGCATACTCGACCACGCTGCTCCACTGTGGGTTTGTAGAGGTGCTTTTCATAGCTAATAGCCGGGATCAACGGCTTAACGTGCCCTCCGAAGCACGGAATCTTCATACTTTTTCGGAAATCAGGTGATTCAAGTCTGGAATGTCAAAGGACAGTCTTACAAAGAGATTTCGAAAATTTCCCCATCGGGAATCCAACCTGGACCTCCAAATCGTGAACCCAACGTTCTAACCAGTAAACCACGTAAACCACGGTACATTAAAATTTATTAATTAGTATACATTAAAATTATTTTTTGCCTTACATAATATGATTATAGTGGCTGACTTTTCTAACTAACGTATCTGTAATTTTTTGCTAAAGTGATTTGAAATTAGTTTCTAGAAAAACTGCAGATACGACAGTTTGCGACGTTAGCGACGATATTACAAGTTTTTCTCTGTTTCACAGGCAAAATGAACTCTTTATTCAGCCTAGTGGAGACCTTAGCCGCGCTGGTGTTCGACCCTATGTACTCCGGGATATATCGCCTGTCGATAGACGTATTCAGTGGCGCTGTGTTCATATTCAGTGCCGGGATGCTGTTGCCAGCTATAACATTGTTACTGTAAGTATTGAACATACGCTCACGACATGATGGGATTCAAACCTACTACGTCACTGTCAAGCGTTCTTCCCGCTGCACTACCACAGTTCTCCGTCATCATCAATCAATCAATCAATCAATAATACTTTATTGCACAACAACATATATAAAGGACATAAACATACGAATAAAACATAAGCACAATAGGCGGCCTTATTGCTAAACAGCAATTTCTGCCATCATCATCATCCCCCTCATCATCATCATCTCCCTAGCATTTTCCCGTTTTTCACAGGGTCCGCTTATCTAACCTAAAGATTTGACAGGTCCGGTTTTTTACACAAGCGACTGCCTGTCAGACCTTCCAACCCGCGAAGGGAAAACCAGTAAACCAGTACCATAATAAGTAATAGTCATAATAAAAAAAGATCATTTTCAATATAGGATCATTACTACTCACTGAAAGGCACGTTGCAAGAACTGGTAAATAACACCCAAGCAACTATTAAACTAAAAAAAACTAAAAGGCAATATATTCGCAGCCAACCAAAAGGAGCATTTACCTGAGAAGGCATATGTCAAAGAAACCTCATCTTCCTAGCGTCACCCCGTTTTTCACAGGGTCAGCTTACCTAACCAAGTTGAAGATTAGACAAGTCCGATTTTTTTTTTGAAGCGACTGCCTGTCTGACCTTCCAACCCGCGAAGTGAAAACCTGCACAATACAGGTTAGGTTACATACCTCCGAAAACGCATTTCTCGGAAATGTGGGTTTCCTCACGATGTTTTCCTTCACCGCTGAGCATGTGATAATCATTTATGATCCAAACATGAATTCGACAACAATTTCGTAAAAAATGATTTAGACCCGTGCTAGGATTCGAGCCTGCGACCTCAAAGTGAGAGGCAGGCGTTCTACCAACTAGGCTATCACAGCTCTCCGTATGTTTAGTGAATGCGTCACATAATTTAAGGTTTACATTTTCATCTACAAAGTTCGCCTCAGTGGCTAGAGAGGTAAGATACAATATAAATATCATGGTATAAGAAAACCCAGGTATCCTCAATCCCATGACAAGCCGCGATTGCTAGCCCATTGATGACGTAAATGTTACCATTCAATTGGTATCTCCAACATTCCATTGACGAAAATTGTATTATTGAAAATTAAATGAATTACTGACTAATGTACCTATTTCATTCCTATTATTTGTCACATATAAAAATAATTAAAACTGTACGTAAATCTTTTACTAAAAATTCAAAATTTCCTTGAAAAGTAAATTAAAAACATTGGACGTGAGTATTTTTTTACGAAATGGAAACGCAGGGTTGGATGACGTCAGCTGGGCTAACCTTGAAATACCAGCTGTCAGTTTTGAAATCATACCTGGTCTTCTTATACCATAGTAAGTAAGTAAGTACTACCGTAGTAATATACTGCATATTACGACCTTTGGACACTGATAAATTTTTCGGTACCTACCTCCCCTAACCGGAACGCAAACAAAACTTATTGAATTTCGCAGTAGTTTCTTGTCAACATTTGTCAACTGGATTCTTCTACAAACTAACCTAGTTGGGTCGTGTATTCTGATTACTAAATAAAGAGAGGTCTAAAGCTAACGAAAAACATTTTCTTTTTTCTATTTAACTTATTTATGAATTTTAATCTCGAAAAACGTAATAATAAGTCCGATATTTTATCACATTTTTCTATGACGTCACTTCTTTTAGGATACTTACCCAAAAACGAGAAATAAACTTTATCTTATGTATATATGTATATGTACGGTTTGTATAGGTTAACGTTCTTAAAACTTGAAAAGAAACGTAAATTACAAAATTATAGTGTAGTTTCCAACTAGTCAAATCAATTACTTTTTACTTAACATGAAAACAAGAAATTACTATGAAATTCGGATGGAAAAGCAACCTCGTGATAACATAGAAAAACGTGACAAAATGTCGCGCTTATTATTACATTTCTCTTTATTAAGATTCAGAAATAATTTAAATAGAAAAAAGAAAACGTTTTTTATCACCTTTAGATCAGTCTTTATTTAGTAATCACAATTTCACAATTTATCTTTGAGGAAACTATTCAATTTAAAGATGTCTCGCGCATTTAAATGTTATTTATCTAATTGCTTTAGTCAGCCTCAGATACGAAAGAATATTAGCCTATAATCATTTCATCTCTTACTTTTTACTTCCCTAACTTTCAAAGTGACAAAGTAATTGACAAGGGCGTGGCTCTTAAATTAGTGATGACTTTTTTTACAAAACAAAACAACATATTACTGACATATCTTTGTTTATATATCTTTAATCTTCCATAATTCCTTTGAATAATAATAAATCATTATGACAAAGCATTATTTAGTCACACTTACGATATGAATTAGCCTCGAAATAAAATAAATTAAAAAAAATAAAGTATGTAAAATATGTCTATTATTTTATAATTATTTTTTATTTTATTTTATTTTTTTGCGCGCTACACTGCAGCTGTACAAGTGTGTCCTCTGTCGAAAGTTGTCTGGAAGAGATCGCTCTTAGCGATAATGCCGCCTTTGCCCACCTTAGAATAAGTTTATCCTGTAAATGTCTTGTTTCGTGTGCAATAAAGTGTTTTATTATTATTATAAATAAGCGTCTACAACATCCAACTAGCATGGCGTGTGCGTTCCCATAATACTTAAAAAAGTGGAATTGTTCCTGTGTCTTCGCATAAGACGAATTTATACAAAATTAGTGACCGACCCTAGTTAAGCATCATGCACGTCCTTTTTAACCGACTTCAAAAAGAAAGAGGTTATTTTTATTTAGCCTATCGTGTCCCACTACTGATCAAAGGCCTCCTATCTCCTTTTCCACATTTCTTTAGGCAGATGTCTTTCCAGTCCCCTTCAAAGCAAGCACGTCCCGATTGACATTAATTTTTAAAATCTATAATTGACTATTGATAAGATAATAGATTAAGCACTTAATCATTTACACCCAAACATAGATATCTCAAATCTAAAATTATATCTAATCAAAGACCTGTGCTAATTCCTATGGACACCATCTTATTTTCTTTTAAGTTATACGTATCATTTTCTTATCATAATATTTACGGCACACACGTTAATTTTAAATAAATCTAAAACAATTACCTCCGCCACCACAATCGCCACCGGAAAGACAAGTATTTCAAACATGATTTAAAAGTAACACAAGTCATACAATGCATATTCAAGTGTAACCATATTTGAATAGAATAGAATAGAATAGAAAAAGTTTATTATAAAAGGACGCCACTCACAAAAAAAAGACAACAACATCATATCAAATTTCCACTAAAACAATTACAAAAAAGCAAGACGGATGTTTGTCGAAATGACCATAAGGTGGTGGTGGACGTCCTGAGATAAAAGGGCCTCACTCAGCACAAGTCGCGGCGTGAACCACGACTAACCGAAGAACCACGACTTTTGTTAACTAAGGCGCAGGTATTTTGGGGATATTTGGACGGCAGCTCGTAGGAATTTATTTTGCTTGCAAGATAAATAAATAGCAAGCAAGTTAGCAAGATCTTACTTTTAAATTATGTACTTAGTACAACGAGCTGCCGTCCATGTGTCCCCAAAATACCGGCGCCTTAGTTAACAAATATGGTCACACTTGAATATGTATTGTATGTCTATTATTCTTACTAATGTTTGATAACATCTTCAACAGTTGGGTATTCGTACAACATCGGAGAGAGACACGGCAGAGACGGACTAAGGCGAAGGAAGAACGAAGCGAGATTGAAAAAGCTGAAACTGAAGTTATCATGACTGATGTTAAGCGATGTTCTATCGATGTAATACAGGCTTTAGAATAAATATATTTTTTAAAGATTCAATATTTATTTCTAAATCCTTTTCGTGTCTACATCGTCAACAGGCGGCTTAGGGGACATCTCGTCCCAGTCTTAAACTCGTCGCTGAGCCCAGTTTAAGACTGGGACGAGATGTCCCCTAAGCCCAACAGGCGATGTCCCGATTATTAGTTTTACAATATTATGTATAATAATTTATTAAAATTGGGTGTGCGTCAGTCATGTTTGCAGAATGCAACGTGATAGGTGGGCAAAAGCTGCCACGGAGTGGACACCTTATAGACGCAGAGGCAGTGGCAGACCCAGGAAGCGATGGAAAGACGACCTGTAAGGCTAACATGCGCAACGTCATAAAAATTTATCAATGTTGACGTTATAATTATGGGCGTTTTGTCGATCGGGGCTAATATATGAACCCAAATAAATCATGTCGTTCTGTCATAATACGAACAAAATCACGCGCAACGCATATTAGGGAAAAAACAAACAAACTTATCAATTCCGACAAGAAATATTGAATCGATCGATAATTTTATTACGTTGTGCAAGTGAGCCTTTCCGTCTTTCCATCGCTTCCTGGGTCTGCCACTGCCTCTGCGTCTAAAAGGTGTCCACTCCGTGGCAGCTTTTGCCCACCTATCACGTTGCATTCTGCAAACATGACTGGCGCACTCAAACTTTAATAAATTACTATACATAATATTGTATAGAGCTTACATGGAACAGATTAAAGAAAAGGTTAACGTCGTGTCTTATAGGGAAGTCAAGGAATTGGCCTTTAATAGACTGGAATAGAAAATGCTACACCGACAAGAGCTGGACGCGTTTGAGATGGATTGGAGAGACAATACTCAGGACAGGGAGAAGTGGAAGCTCAGAGGGCTAGCCTTTGCCTACCAGTGGGACAATCCAAGCTAGTAAATATATATGTATGAAATTCATCCAATAAAATAAATTACAATATAATGTTTGTTTGAATCGATGTGTTGTCTGACTGTTAAAGTGAACGTTCCCAGCGTTTTATGCTGTTAGCTTACAATATAAAAAAGGAAAAGTGATCACAAAAAGAATGTAAAAACTTGCAATTACTTCTATATTTAACTGTAGGTACAACATTTTGCAGACAAATTCTGTTTATTTATACTCCGGTCCGTGTTGTGCGGTTTTTACATTAACAGAATTAACTACACAAGGTAATCGAGGGCAAATATAAATAGAACCTTATGACTATAAGGCTAAGGAAACGTCAAACATGTTAATTAGTTAAACTGGCCATACGTAGTAATTATTATAATCCTGTCTTGTGTAAGACATATCAAAGTGCATCTAAGGTAGGTCACGTACTTGTTATGCTGAGGGCACATCAGGGGCTTTAGCCAAGTTGCAAACGATCATGACAATTGACAGTGACAGTGATAAAAATGTATGGTGACATGTCAATTCCATACATTTTTGACACTGTCACTTTTCATATAAATCATTTGCATGCCTAACCTCCTCGGATAAGCACGTAACAAAAAAGGTCGATGTTGTTTCGTTTATTTTGAAAATTCGAATGCCATTAGTATGCGATATTAGACATAACGAGTAAGTGCGCCCCGATTTTTTTTTTGTGATAGTAGTTATAATTCCATAAAACATAAAAAAACAAATGGGTGGGGTATGGAGCATACTCCACCACGCTGCTCCACTACAGGTTGGTATTATACAGCTAATAGCCGAGACCAACGGCATAATTCCATACAAAATTGAAAATAATTAATTCAATCAATGATGATTCTTGTTCATTATAACTTTAAAATTCTGACAGCGCGCACAATTCGAGAGAATCCCGAGCCCTTAGCTAAGTTGCAATACAGTATTATTTTAATTCACCTTCAATACTTTCATTATTTAAATGTGCTACTGCTTCTAAATAATGTCACTCATACATTTTTGTCTATATTTCATAACAGTTTGTTTTGACTTATATAGTAGAAACTAGCACCTCGAGGTAATAATTACTTACTTGTGATCCTCTCAGACGACGCCCTGAGTCGAGGTTCGCGCCCAACTGGGCACCCTCAGGCCTGTTGTCTTAAAATTTGTACCGGGTGAGAGCCTTCAGCGCTCCCCATTTGGCCGGTCAAGTAGTTAATGCCATCTGCGGCTTTACAATAATCACGTCAAAAAAATGGGTTCAACCATTCGAAATCCGACTTAGAAACGACATTTAAATCCACCAGTCTGTATATACCTTTACGCATTGTAAAATATCCTTATTCACGAAGAAATAAGAGGAGACTCGACGTCCTTGGGTCTTAGATGTCACGATCAGCTAGTTAAGTTTTCTTATCCTTATAAAAATGTTACTTAGTCTTAAAAAATGTAAACATCCTATGTACGTCCCCCTGCTGGGCACAGGCCTCAAACAAACGGAGCTCCGAAATGCGCCTAGTGTTAATAAAAACAAAAACGATCATTTTCAATATAGGACGATCATTACTACTCACTAAAAGGCACGTTGCAAGAGCTGGTAAATAACACCCAAGCAACTATTAAAGTAAAAAAAACTTAAAGGCAATATTTCGCAGCCAACCAAAAGGAGCATTTACCTGAGAAAGCATATGTCAAAGAAACCCGTTTTTCACAGGGCTCGCTTACCTAACCTGAAGATGACAAGTCCGATTTTTTACAGAAGCGACTGCCTGTTTGACTTTCCAACCCGCAAAAGATAAACTAGCCTATTACAGGTTAAGTCACAAACCTCCGATACGCATTTTTCGGGAACGTGGGTTTCCTCGCGATGTTGTCGTGATAATCATGTATGACCTAAACATTAATTCGAAAACAAATTTTGGGATTTGAACCTGCGAGACTCTAGCGTTCTTCCACCTGGGCTCCCAGGTTCTTACCGGTTCCCAAATGGCGTAGGTAGCCGAGCTGCATTGTGTGACGGATGCGGCAGAGACTTGGTTAGGGGAGCTTAAGCTGGATATATGATCCACGCAGGATATATTTCTTTTGTCTGCCATACGCAATAATAATAATCTGGCCTAGAATTAAAAAGAAAAATGGCGGAGCGAGATTGTAATTAAAAGGAAAAGCACGTCGAAGGGACTCGATGGCACTGACCCACCTGGTTAAGGCCAAGGTTAGAAAAAAGTGACCAAAGTACTGGACACAAATATAGCTGTAAACATACAAACTCGTTCTTAACGTCACCAGACTAGTCGGAACGGATGAATCTAGTGAGATAGCCGTGCGTGTTAAGGAAAATTTCAAAAAGTGTTTTGTTTTTGTATATTTTTTAAAATTAAAATGATATTATAGTTGTAAAATATTTTTTGTGTTACCTACTCTTTGGAATTTTGTTTCAACCTTCAGGTAAGCCAAAAAGAAAATAATTGGTACATGTCTGGTTAAAGTTCACTTGTTAAATCTTTAATTAATGTTGTTTTTATGTTTTTCATTTTATATTATTTTTTATATATATCCCACGAACACGCAGTGGAATATGATCCATACCCCCACTAGCTGATTGAGGCAAGGCCCGCGCCGAGCAGTGGAACTTGTATAACCTGTCTATGTTATGTTTCTACTAAATTGAAGAGTTCAATATGATAAAAACTTGCTAAATAAATAATAAAATGATTATGTTTACTTTACTATTCGATACAAAAAAAAATCTTGGAAAATATTTTTTTTTTTTTTTGTTACACCATTTGTTTTTTTTTTTTTTAATTTTTTCATGAGATAACCAATCATACGTGCACGATTTGTCAACAATAGGTGTAGTATATTTCCAGATAAGTGTACATGTACAACCAACCACATATAACATTATTATGATACCTACGTAATTTAGAACTTAAATACCACTTCGTGGCTCCAAGCTGTCTCCTGCCATCTAGTTGTGCTGTGCCCACCCGGACAGGGATTACGGGCGCAAGTTATGTATTTACGTTGAAATTTAAGAATAATCTGTAAAAACAAAGGAATAAATATAGTCAATATACTTAAGAACCTACCTATTTATAGTTCGTGGCATAGCCATAGAGGCGACCAATCAGCTCGCTAGAACAAACACCCCAGGATCAGGACCCGGATAACGAACCAGCCGGCGAGGTCGACGATTGGACTTCATTTAGCGCTTATTACTCTGGGGTCGTTTTCATCATCTTCCTAGCATTATCCCGTTTTTCACAGGGTCCGCTTATCCAACCTAAAGATTTAACAGGTCCGGATTTTTACAGAAGCGACTGCCTGTCTGACCTTCCAACCCGCGAAGGGAAACCAGGCGAATACAGGTTAGGTCACATACTTCAGAAAAATGCATTTCTCGGGAATGTGGGTTTCCTCACGATGTTTTCCTCCACCGCTGAGCACGTGATAATCATTTATGATCCAAACATGAATTCGAAACCAAATTCGTCAGTCATTGGTTTAGACCTGTGCTAGATTCGAACCTGCGACCTCAAAGTGAGAGGCAAGCATTCTAACTGGGTTACCACGACTTCCTTTAGTGTCGGTGAGAGCCCTCAGCACGCCCCATTTGCCCGGCCAAGTAGTTAATGCCATATGCATCTAAAAATACTTCGTGACACAGCGAGGTTACCGTTATAAAATGATAATCATTTGCCATTTTTTACTTTACCCGTTAGTGCTATTTTCTAGTAACTTTCTTTTTTGTATTAAATAGCGATCTTTTGGCACTAGAAGCGTCATAAATTCTAATGTTTGAGTTTGGTGTACTCGTTCTTAAAGAACGTTAATAGGTACACTCCGATTTTCTGGCCGGAACTCTCCCGGTACTGAAAAAAAACTTCAACAACTGCAAACTCAATGTATACAACTGGTATACATTGAGTTTGCATTTTTTTTTCAATCAATTCAATTTTTTCAATTTTTTTTCGGACAATCATTCAACCTGCTATGGCTTACTCAAACAAAAGACAGTCCATTTATTTTCGACAGTGTCCCCGTTAATTGATCCCGGATCCAAAGATCGTTGGGCGTTCTAACCACCAGACCATAGAGGGAGTTTGAAGTTTTTTTTTTAAATGTATAGAGAGGGGGGGTCCTTGGATCCGGGATCAATTAACGGGGACATTGTCGAAAATCACTTGGACTATCTTTGGTTTAAGTAGGCCATAGCAGGTTGAAGTACCTGATTATCCGAATAAGTGAGATGGTTCTATGCTTAATTTTTTTTGAAAGCAACTTTTTTTTCGAGACTTATTGTAGATTTACCGCAGATAGCATTAACTACTTGACCGGACAAATGGGGAGCGCTGAGGGCTCTCACCCGGTACAAAATTTAAGACAACAGGCCTGAGGATGCTCAGTTGGGCGCAAACCTCGGCTCAGGGCGTCGTCAGAGAGAAAGAATATTTGAAAGAATTAATCGACCCTAGTTAGAGAAATCGTTGTCCACGCCGGCGGGGTCGGTATTGGGGTTCTGAAGTGTTTGGTGTCGCGAGCTGCTTAGCCGCCTCCATGTCTAGAGTAATCGGTTCGTCGGAAACTTGAAGCGATGCTTAAAGTAACCAATTAAATAATGCTAAATTATCTGTTCTGCTTACCCCAAAAGGGATTGCAGATACAAAATTGCATATTCAAGTACCAGGGTCAGATGAAATCATAAGAATTCATCTGAATAATAGGCAACGTAATGGCATATGGCCAGTCGCAGGATATTGCTCAACTAGGTAATTGGACAAGAACGTAAATGTGTATTCGACCATAGAACGTTCGTTGTGCCCGATATGGCAGTTGATAAGCCGCGCGATTGATTTTAGTCACGTTGATATGGCTTTACGGTTTTTTTTTTCTAGCATATAAACGAAGATTTTGTGGTTCTTTTGATTCAAAATTGTGTGTCGTACGTGCAGAGTTGAAATTGTGCGTTTAAGAGTGACAAATAGAGACTTAATATATTTTCTAAATATTTATTCCTTTTAAGAATTAATTCTTTTACCAAAGACGTGTCTTGCGGTTTTTTCCAGCATTCTTAAAATGAACCAGTCTGGATAAAATAGCTACTCATTTTTATTCATATAAATCTAACTCGAATCTAATGCTTGTTATAATTATGAAAAATGTTAGAAGAAAACATTCGTCATAAATTCTGCAATCTAACAAAAAAACGAATAAAAATAATAAACTACGAATAAAACTATCTACTTAAATATTTTTCAATTGTCTCGAGTAAATTTTCGCACTTATTATGTCAAAAGATTTAAAATATTATCACGCGATTCTTTATATTCCATGACTAGGAATTATTAAGGTACTGAAAAAATAATTGTCATCTAAATACATACCTGTTTTATCACTACGCGTCACAAACCGTGATTGATTCATTGTCACACAGCAGCTAAGTGCAGTCAATTCTTTGTAAACTTAAACACCGGCTAAGTGGAAAACTCAGTGAAGAAGTTAATGTATGTATAATTATTATTAAGTAATTTAATTACCTAAGTATGTTTCTTATATGCCGAATAAATATTTTTTTCTTTCTTCTTTTTTTTATCCAAGGTATAAGTTTTTGGCAAAAACTATTTAATTAAAACTATCACATCAACATTCGCATTGGCAACACTATATTAAGTATGTAAAAAAAAACTTCTCGATATTTAATTATTCGAGATTTTAAATCGAACTCGGAGCAAAATCCCCAATTTCTTTTTATAAATAAATAAATTCCGTAATCAAAAAGTATTATAAAATGAGTACATTCTTTAAAAAAATAAAAATGGAACCTATAATAGTATCTCAAGAATCAATCAGGGAATGATTCACAACAAAATACCCATTAAATCAGTTTATCTGTTTCAAATTTTAACAATAATAAATAAATTAGTAATGTGCAGTGTAATGGTAAACAAGAAATAATACATATAGTTACCTACTTAGCTAATAGGCACAACAAGCTAATAGCTAACAGGACAATCGAAAGAGCTGGATGATGTAAGTGTTTTTCGTCATGAGATCAGTGTTTTGTTTACAAAAATTTTAATAACAAGTTTTTATTGACAACAACACCATTAACGGTCAATGCCTATTGGTTACGATTTACGTAGGTACCTTTAACGTCTGCTAAAATAATGACAATAATACAGACAACACAAACAAACTCTCACCCGTAATCTGTAATGGGGTGGCCAGAGCCATTATTAGTATACAAAAAGTCAGCAATTTGCGACTACTTTTGATACAAAGTCTATCTCTCACACGACGCGCTGAGCCGAGGTATTGCGAGTCTCAAAAAGAAAATCACTGGTCCGCGCGCTGCCTTTACGATTTAAGTCTAAACTATGATCGAGGGGGTGAGGTAAACCTAGCTCAAACGCTGGTAGGGAGCGGAGAGTTGTCGTTCTATACGTAGTGTTTGCAACAACTATTGAGCCAAACCATTTTTAATTAAAAAAAAGAAAAATATGATGTATATGGTAACATTCATTTCAATCATTCACTCTCTTCATTTTAAACTTGTGTCGAGTCAACATGCTCTGTAATATTTTTTTTACCATAATTAATAAACTGTGAAAATTGCCGTCACATTCTCTTTGTCTTTCCTAGACATGTAGCATGTAGTATTATTCCTTATTCTATGGCTTAGTGTAAACACCATGGTGTGGGTCTTTCACTAGACAGGGCCCTTATTAGGGGTAAGGAGGGGGGCAGGGGGGGGGGGGGTTGGTAATTCACCTCACAATCCACACGTTAGAAGAGAACAACAGGATATAATAATTTCCCTTTTACTACAACAGTTGAAAATTGCAGTGTATGACTTTCGCACGTGACATTAGTGCTTGTCATGACAATTGTCACAAAAGTGGTGTTTTCAGACAATTTACACGATCATTTTACGTGACGCCAGAGCAAAATAATAGTATAAACGAAACCTAAACACTGTAATAGTAATAGTTTCTTTTTTAAATAATAAGCTCGCATTTGACCTCAATCTCACCTGATGGTAAGTGACGATGTCGTCTAGGGTGGATCAGGCTTACCTAACAAATGCCTTTTCACTAGCCTAACTAACAGGCTAGCCTTGATGACTCCCAGATAATAACGAATTGGAAAAACAGACGACGGCAGGCAGTTCCAATCCTTCGCTGTTCGCATCAAAAAGAGAGAGGCGAAACGTTTAGAGCGGATTTGTGGTATATCCACAACAAGGATGAAACGCCCTTCGATGCCTAGTTGTCCGTAGATGGAATTATGTTCCCTAGATTGTGATTAAACACAAAAAGGGTGATAAAACCTGAAAATATTAAAATGAAGCTTCTAACGTTGTGAATCGAAGTTGAAAAAAATTTATAAAATTAATATGAGAAATTAAAAACTGCGAAAAATCAAATCAAATGAAAAAATAGTATAAAAGTTATATTTAATAGTCCTAAGTATATGAAAGCATACTTGTAAATTATGAAGTCTTGCTTTATACCGTAAAAATAGAAACATCGACAGCAGTAAAGTCTGTAGACAGAAAATTATGTTAAGTCATGATTATTCACTGGATTTACGCTCAGCCGCACACCGACACAACATCACGAGTTCATATTATCAATCCGACAACACGTGCCTTTACAAAGCTAGAATTAAATGCCGAGAAGTATTAATTAGAAACTAAACGCTAATTTGGTACTTCCCTGAAAAATTGCTACGTAAGTAATTAGGTAATTGAGACTCAAATTCATTAACCGAACCTATTCTATCGATACAAAACAAAAGCCTATTATCATACTCCGCTACTTTATCATTATCAGCACCATTGATATCAAACAAATAATATCGGACAAGTAAATACTAAAGGCAATTATTGTGTCGCATACATCGTCAGTCATAATGTAAAATTAAACATTGCAGCGGCAGTCGTTCCGACGTGCGGAGTGCGATCGGCTAACAATGAAAAGACAATAGAACAATCCATTTTTTAATTTCTTGAAGTCATCATGGCTGAACAAAAACCGAAGCTTGAAGATAAGGAAGAGAAACCTCTAACGAAAGATGTCACAACAAAGAAGAAGACCTTTCGAGAGAAACTCCAAGAGGTCCAAGACAACATCACCGTGGAACCCTTACTTGCAGGGTTCATTATCCCAAGTGTATTGTCTATGTTTGCTATGGTGAATCTGAACTTGGATAAAGCCTGCAGAGTGAATCTAGGATATAGTGATGAAATTTGCGACGCCCTTATCAAGAGAACTGGCAATTATACCGAAGAAGAAAAAGAAGTGCAGAAACTAATATCATCGACAGATATTTGGAGAGGTGTGCTAAAAACCTTGCTGCCTTGTATTATAATAATGTTTTTGGGAGCGTGGAGCGACAGAACCGGGAAGAGAAAACTGTGTATCCTGTTACCGATTCTTGGAGAATTGCTGACTTCGATAAATAACCTGATCAACGTATATTTCTTCTATGAGATCCCTGTTGAAGTTACGGTGTTTATGGAGACAATATTCGGTGCTGCGACGGGTGGTTGGGTGACGATATTCCTTGGAGTATTTAGTTACATCAGCGACATCACTTCTGAAGAGACAAGGACCTTCAGAGTGGGGCTGGTGAACTTCTGCATGACGGTGGGGGTGCCTATCGGGATCGGAATGAGCGGAATCTTGCTGAAGAGAATGGGTTACTATGGGATGTTTACCATGACGGCAATACTGTTCTTCTTGGTCCTGATGTACGGATGCTTCTGTCTGAAAGAACCAGATCAACTGCTCAGAGAAAGAGGAAAGCCACCGGTGAGTGAATACCTTTTCAATTTCTTTAATAATTAATAAATATAGGTAGGAGACAAATGGGTCATATATTTTAACCTGCGCCCGTTTAGCATACCGTACTCTAAAATCATTATTGATCAGCTTTCCAACGCTGATAATTAATAAACCTATGTCTTCGTCAAGATCTGGAGGGGGGGGGGGGGGGGGGTGAAAATGGCTACACTGAAGCAATTCACCTAAAAAAGCAAAATTGATTTTTGGCATTTATTGGTATTGCCAAAAAAACCCAGCCGTGCCGTATGTCATGGTAGAACGCTTGCCTTTCACTTTGAAGTCGCAGGTTCGAATCCAGCACAAGCCTAAACCAATGATTATCGAATTTGTTTCCGAATTCATGTTTGGATCATAAATGATTATTACTTACGTATAAAATATCGTGAGGAAACCCATATTCCCAAGAAATGCATTTCGGACAGACAGTCGCTTCTGTAAAATACCGGACATGGTTAGGTAAGCGGACCCTGTGAAAAACTGGATAATGCTAGGGAGATTTAGGGGCATTTGTTGGTATTGCGCACTTACTTTTATATGCGCAAATGTTAAATTTCCCCCCTTAGCACTATATATTACATACCTCTTAGAAAAAATGCAGCAAAAATATCCAGTGGCCTTCGAAATTGACCGACCCTTGAGCGTTTTGTCATCATCACAATATACCTACTACAAAATCGTACAAGAGGTCATTCTAATACCTCTTGCAAAGTCATTCCTTTATTATTCAGTTATTACTTAACAACTATTATATCTCTCGATCGTATCTCACGTTTTTACAATAGTCAAATCATTAATTTTACAGAGATAGGCAATATTATTCATTGTGAAACAACACGTCACTGTAGGATTAATCCTGAAAAGTCGATAGAAGTTGTAATAAATAAAATTCTTATCGACTACTAAACAGTCATCTTGTACTATTTTTGTGATAAACATGATAAAAACCCTTTGAATATTATTAAATACCTGATAACATTAATAAAACCGATTAATAAACCAACGGATTTTTGTAAAAGTCATTCTAAACTTACTTTTATCGAATAAAATTCAAAATAGAAAGGTGACATTTAGGATCGTTTCGAATTTAATCTTCATAACTAATAGACATTTTGGTTCTGGTTCCTGTACACACCATCTAATTTTATTTTAAGTAAGACGAATTGAAGTCTTTAATTGACAGGCATAACATTTATAGGAGGAGGTCGGTGGCGCAGCGGTAAACGCGCTCGGTCTGCGATTGTAGAAGTTAAGCAACTTTCGCAAAGGCCGGTCATAGGATGGGTGACCACAAAAAAAAAGTTTTCATCTCGAGCTCCTCCGTGCTTCGGATGGCCCGTTAAGCCGTTGGTCCCGGCTGCATTAGCAGTCGTTAATAACCATCAATCCGCACTGGGCCCGCGTGATGGTTTAAGGCCCGATCTACCTATCCATCCATAGGGAAGGCCCGTGCCCCAGCAGTGGGGACGTTAATGGGCTGATGATGATGAACATTTATAGAACACCAGCCAGAAACCCTCTTAAAATTTTCATTGGCATATAACACAGAATTAAGTTGATAGCACACGTCTAACGGGTTGCATACAGTGAGATCATCAACATTGAAATCCCTATATTGATTCATTCACTCATTCATCAATCATACGTTTCTCTCCTTTTAAGGCGGATAAGAAAATTACAGGTATAATTCATAATAAAATTAAATGGTGTCTTCTACGCGCAGTATTGAATAGGCCATAATATACACCAACGCCACGACAAAAGAAATGTCGAAATTATTGAAAGTTTAGTTTTAATTTTGTTATATACCTGTCATTGTATTTAGTTTAAAAATATATTGCATAGGCCTTGTTCCTTGACGTAAGTAAGTAAGAAAGGATAACCTATATAATTAGAGTAGTATTTATATTGTTATGATTCGGCTCAATTATGTTCTAGATACATTTTAAGATAACTCTCTTTTCGATGGTCGACTTCACTCAGCTATAGTCCTTGGCCCTATAATTATACTATAATTATATTATATATATATATATATTCAATAATATATTTACATAAGTAATACATAATAATGTCATCTTACTAATGATAGCATCATAAAACTACTTTAATGTTTGTTCTGTTGATAACTACAACGAGTTAGACAATAGGTTTGTAATAAAATATTTTATATTATTATACTTATATGAGACAACAGAGAATATGCGTCATAATACTTAGAAAATTATTACTATTACATCATTCAACATATTTCGTATTATCATATATTACATTAATATATATCCTTTGAATAGAACATCGAATGTCAGTTAATATATTCGTAGTATTGGAACCGAATTATATAATGATGACATAATTATATACCTACAGTAGTACAGTATGTATATATATATTATTTCAAAACAAAGCCGTAGTAGTATGCCTTTTTTGATGTGACTTATTGGAGATTTGCCGCAAAGTATTCCGTAGGCGAATTCATAAGGTAGCAAACTTACATGACTCTGCTACCACCTGAGTAATAAAATATCATTCAAATATGGGCTTTGAGTCATGGTCCTGTGATATATTTTATATTGACAATATAAATCAGCAGACTCAAGCTTCCCGTCATCAGACTGCTCGGTAGTTGACCGCCAGAAGTCATTTAGGGCAGTGTTTGAGCAGAGTCGTGTAAGTGAGCTATGACCTTTAGGACAGACTGGCGCTATGTATGTATGTCCGGTCCAACCGAACTTCTAAACCACCAGTCAGAATTTAACAGTCTAAAATCACGCTCTAAAGAGTATGACACAAGAAAATAGGTATATTTCTCTGAAATTCTTCCGATGTTTAAGAATATACTTAATTTTTGTTTTATACTTTTTAGAGCGTGATTTTACCGTAGTCGGGTTATAGGTTTTTAACTTTTATTTTTAATTTGTTTATTTCTTAAATAATACGAACAATACGAATTAATATTGAATGATGAATGCAATTGTTTCTGTCTATTTTAAAAATTAAAGAACACAAATAGTTATCAAAGACCAATGGAAACAAAAGAGACAAATATAACATTATTATGAATTACTTCGAAATACGATACTACTACACCTATCTTCTGAACATCAGTGAGACGAAAAGAGAAGTGTAGACAGTACAGGGGCAGGTATTCTTCTGAGGAATATACAATTATAAATCATATCTTCTTCTTCTACTATCACATGATAGGAGAATAAATGGAGGTGGATGACCAACCTCATCAACCCTGGTGTCAGGGTTGTTATTGAGCCGTCAAAGGCCCCTGACGTGACTCAAAATCATATCTGTAATTTTACATGATGTTTTAAGGGTTTGTTCACTGCCTAAGAAATAAACAAAACATAATATGTTAGATAAAGTCTTATGCATTAATTCAAACAAACACTTTTTAATTATTATGTTATTATGACAACTGATAGATTGCCGAATTTGTTTTTGAATTTGGATCATAATTGATTATCACGTGTTCAGTGGTGAAGAAATACATCGTGAGGAAACCCACATTCCCAAGAAATTCATTTCCGGAGATATGTGACCTAACCTGTATTGGGCTGATTTTCCCTTCGTGGATTGGAAAGTCAGACAGGCAGCCGCTTGTGTAAAAAACGGACCTGTCAAATTTTCAGGTTCGATAAGCGGACTCTGTGAAAAACGGAATAATGCTAGGGATGATATATTTTAAACCAGGAATATGCAAAGTGTCCCGTGTAATGTTCGATTATACTTACTTACATAATAATAGTATAACGATCAGGCACGCTGAATTACAGTGATTCAATGATAATCAGTTTAATAATACGACGTGCGAGTCAAATGCAAATAAAATACCTGCACGTGCATAATTTACTGTTATCTACTGTAATATTATAAATAACGTACATACATAAACTCACGCCTATTTCCCACCGGGGTAAACAGAGACTATGGAATTCCATTTGCTTCGATCCTGACATACTTCTTTGGTTTCCTCCAAATTCATAAATCGTTTCATACACGCATGCGAGTTCAGAGTAGATCTTACTGAACCTTTTCTAAGGACATCTCCAGGTTGTGAGAAGCTGCAGTAGTTTTAGGCGGATGAGACGTTCGTTATGTAAAAATTAACGATTCAAAGTGTAACTATGTTACCTACTGAATAAAGATATTTTTGAATTTGAATTTGAATTTGGTCAATGTCCTTCTAATCTAGGTCTTCCTCTGCCAGCCCTACCACCAACCTTTGCTACTTATGTATGTATGTATTGTTAATATTATTATTATTACAGCATCACTTACATGAAAGACCATAATATAATGTCCTTATACACACATATACACACGCACACACACATACATACACATATTTATATAGGTCATTTTAAATGAAAGTTTTGACAATCAAATACACATGAATGCACAGTGTCCCACTGCTGGGCAAAGACCTCCCTACTTTATCATATCTCTCTGTCCAATGTCCACTCTTTATCAATAGCATCAAGGAGCATTAGCCATGTTGCAAACGATTACGAAATAAGATAGTTTAATTGATAAAACGAAACCGATTCTGTGAATAGGTGTGCTGATATACCATGACCTAATATCAATCAAAGCTAAAACTTTAAGCAGGAAAGCGCTTAAAACATCCTATCTTACCTATATCCTTATGATCAATAATTTATATATATATATATATATATGTGTGTATATATATTTATATACATATATGTATGTCCGTTCCAACCAAACTTCTAAACCACCAGTCAGAATTTAACAAATGAGGTATCACTATAAACGTCTAAAATCACGCTCTAAAGAGCATGAAACAAGAAAATAGGTATATTTCTCTGAAATTCTTCCGAATAGTTTAGGAATATACTTAGTTTATCTATTTTCCTGTTTCATACATTTAGGTTTTAGTTTTTTAACTTTTATTTTGTTTATTTCTTACATAATTTAATTACATGCAATTGTTTCTATGTATTTCTAAAAATGAAAAAAAAAACAATTAACAATCAGCACAGGAGACAAATTTACTTAATATTATTATGAATCACTTCGAAATATGATAAGTGATAATTTTATAATTCGTTTTAAGGTACCTAACAGAATCACTATTCACTCATTACCATATAGATTATGACTACATAGGACCCTATCTCACTAGGACCCCATTGTGGCCCAACCATGGTCCCGCCACCAAATAAATGTATACAATTTATAATGTACACTAAATAGATGTATTTAAAGTAAGTAGATAAAATAACAAATAAGTACATAACGCATAACATAATTCACATCACAACGATACGACGAAAAGTTTGGATTAAAAATCGATAATGCAAAATGGCAGAATTGGCAAAGCGGACGTTGTCATGCATAATAATAGGAAAGAGGAAATTACCAAATCGAAAACATTTCGATACGCATTCTCTGCGCACTATTAGGGCCCTGTCTCACTAGAACATAATGGTCGCTGCGGTCGCGTCACTAAAAAATGTATGCAGTTGTATTAAGGGATTGTTGTCGGCAAACAATTCATCCGCTGGTCATCCTAATGCGAACTATGCTGTCCATTAAAATACGACACTTAGGTTGTTCACACACCAACATACGGAAAATTGCCAGAATTTACGCCACTGAAATACACGTAATTTCGGTGGCACATTTGTTTAATGTCTTACTAAGGTGATTATAAAATTAATAGAATACTTAGATTAGGTTTTCAATTTTCATATTGATACAAACATCTTGCCACATACAAAAAATCTCATATTATTTTTACGCTAAACTGTTATAAATGTGTCATATAAACGTCATATATAGTATACAACTTGCCTTTAGTTGTCTTCCGCAAAAGCTTACAATTTAATGTAAAAAATTTGACAATTGGTTTTTCATACCACATCCTGCACTTTTTTGAAAAATTATAACTAATCATAAAACAGCCTCTGTGGTCTAGTGGTTAGAGCGTTAGGCTCACGATCTGGAGGTCCGGGTTCGATTCCCGATGGGGACATTGTCGAAATCACTTTGTGAGACTGTCCTTTGTTTGGTAAGGACTTTTCAGGCTTGAATCACCTGATTGTCCGAAAATGTAAGATGATTCCGTGCTTCGGAGGGCACGTTAAGCCGTTGGTCCCGGCTATTAGCCGTAAAAACACCTCCACCAACCCGCATTGGAGCAGCGTGGTGGAGTATTTAACCGGAGGGGGTATGGAGCATACACCCTCAATCGAGGGGAGGCCTGTGCCCAGCAGTGGGACGTATATAGGCAGTTTATGTTATGTTTATAACTAATCATAAAATTCTTTGGATGTCTAATTTTTTTTATTGAAAACGTTCACCGCAGTATTGTCTCCTGTAGCACAGTCACCCTCAGTTTTTGCTTGACTGTTTTTTTAACTTGTCCATATTTTGTGTAACCCCCGTTACAATAAATATGATGATACGTTTGCATCATAATTACTTATTATGGAAATATTATCGAGCATGCTTTCGTGGAATTGTACTTTTGTACATTTTTACACTATCAAATCAAAAATCATTTATTTCGGACATGATGGTCCATAGTTACTTAACATTACACACATTGGTTACATTAATTAAATACATACTTAAAACAAAAATTAAAATCAAAATTAAAACCAAAATAAAAATTAAAATACAATAAAATTAAAATTATATAATTACTAGTAGTTTTTGTTCGTCAATAAATGCATCATACAACAATGGCGCATGTTCTGACAGTCAAACCTACTCGCAAACACGCTACTACTATTAATAACTGTATGAACGATTCTTTGAAGGGAACTATGTACTTAGTTGCCAGTTATGATGTCTGTATAACTAATTTCTAGCAGAAACTTCATCTAGTAGACCTGTGTATCTTTGACTAATTCGGTGGATAATTTAATTCTCTTAAAAAAGTAATTATTTGTGTGCGTCAAGCTAGCGGCCTCAAAAAAAAATGGGCACGAAAAAATAATTTGACCATACCAAAAAATAGTACTCTTATTGAAAAAAATAGTACCTGTTGTAAAAAAAATAGTACCATCACGGTTCTGGATTTATAGCCATGTTTTATTGCACTTGCTAGCTTGACGGTGAGCGAAATTTGGCGAGAGTTAACGACAAGGTCTTTCGCTTTGATTTAAACGCCAAAAACTAGTACCGAAATAGTACTCACCCCCTGCAAAATACCGAAATGAGTACTTCAACGGTTCCAAAGTTATAAAGGCAGTTCTTTGATCCCGCTGGCTTGACGTTTTGAAAATACCTATTATCTAGGGAACGCTTGCATACTTCAGTTTGTAACTAATGTCAATAAACTCGTATGAAATAGTACTCCCTACCATCATAATTTGGACCTGATTCTCTTTGTAGAAATATGTCAAAAAGTCATTATAACCTATGTCATACATTTATCAAGACAGGTACCGTCGCGAACAAAATTATTACACATGCTCAAGAAGGATGTTATCAGATTTTAGTATTTTTTCCCCATTTTTGGGTAAAAATTGGTGAAGTGCCAGGGTTGTCAGATGAAAGTAATATCATTGTTGAAACTCTTTGAGTTATTCTACAAATACTGCAATTTTTTTATTAACAAACACTTCGATCCGTAACAAATTGAACAGGAAGGTATAAATTATAAAATAAAACAGTAGATTAAAAATGAATTATGATGTATTAAAATCACAGATTGTTTTCCATAAGAACTAGACCCATGCAGCCATTTTCTATTAAAATTATTGCATATGGGTGTATGCCAAAGACCTTGTATAGAATAGACGGATAATATTTTAGAGTGACGATCAAACTATCACAGCTCTCTTTCTTCCCTATGGCAACAATCTCTGTGGAAAAAAGAAACAAACATAGACAAACACCGCTGTCTAGAACGTCAGTGTTTACCGTTTTGAGATGTTGTGGTAGTCAGCTGGATACCAAACCTGCCGTTAGTTTTTTGGTGTTTTGGGACATTATTTTAACTTTTTATATAAACAATCTGTGAAATAGTTATTCATTATGAACCATGGCTTGCGTAGCTATTGGTTGTGAGAGTAGAATGGGTGTTATAATGGAGAACGATCAAACAATGTCTCACCATGGGTAAGTTATCGACCACATAATACATGTTTGTGTGCAAGAAATACATTACCTGGTCTGGTTTTTGTAAAGTTTATTGAGCCCTAAACACGATGCAGACGCATATTTTCAGCAAAGCCGTCACATTTGTACAAATAATTGATTTCACATTTTACGTTAATCAGCTTTGACAGATCATGTACCCAAAGTATTATAAGTAGTGTTGTCCTTTGATATCGATAACATAATATTATGTTTGAATGTAACATCTACATGTTGCGTTATTCTATTCACGTTTAATTTATTTTTCGACCTGTTTCCGATTTGGATGAAGATTACATAAAGATATTGTATTTTCCAGATTTCCTAAATATCCTAATTTACGAAACAAGAAATTAAGAAACAATTAGATTCAGACCATGAAACGAGATGATTCTCTCTTCTGAAGGACGCCTTCTCCTTATTTAAGCCTGTGCTAATTACATTTCGATGTATCTTGCTTTCTATCGAGCAGGATACCAAACAAAAATATTACATAGAGATGCAGTACCAACAATATTCACTCACATATCTCACATAAGGTGAGTTTAAGTTTAGTTATAAGTTAATTATAATTTGCAGCTATTTCGTTTTTGTATTCTACATTAGCATGGAAAAAATAATTCAATACAATACAAATATTCTCTATTGCACAAAATAATTAGTATGAATAACTATTTTGGTAATTACCTGTGATTATTCCTTCTATAAATAATTAGTATGAATAACTATTTTGTAAACATGCAATGCTTGTGAATTTGTGTGCTCCACGTTAATATGTGCCATTCTTGCAGGTAAAGTTATAACGACCAGAGCCGACACTATACACTTCTAAAGAAAGTGAACAAGAGGAAATATTTTTTTTTATCACCAAAAGTCGGAATTGTTCAGTGCTTCGTAGTCATTGTATTCTAACTATATTGAATAAAAATCTTATAAAGAAGTATTTGCTTTTATTCTTTAATCGCATTGAGATAATCCCCGAAATATACTAGAAGGTCGTCTACTTCTTGTATCGAGAGCCGATTCGATTTCCGGTCAAGTCAATGAAAAACGTGTATTTAATTTTTATAAAAGGGTAGGTATGTGATTTATAGCAACCAAAGGGTGGCCGCAATGTCGTATTAAAATGATACTATAGTATATGTGGACTAGATGGACCGTCCTCGACCTCCTCGGCCATAACACCTTGCGAAATGACATAGATTCAAAAATGATAAATTGACCTTTAACAAGTTTGTCCATGATAATTACGTTGAATAAGTGGTTCTGAATCTGTCACCGCAACGTAAGGTTCTTCTTAGGTATCTTTCTATCAGGGTACAAATAGGTATCGTTTTAACTAATTTACTTGTGGTTCTACCCACCCAGGTATGGATACTAGGTCGTTATTTCTGTATTTAATTAATCATTCAATTTGTAATGTATATTTTTTTAGATCTTGGACTAACATAAAATATTTAGCCAATAATAATGTCGATAAAGACATGGAACGGCGCTAGTGGTTCTGATACAAAAACATATACTATAGGTACGTTTCTATAACAAACCCGCTACACGAGTACAAAAGACGTTACGACGATAGTATATTTATCTCTTTTTAACTTATGACGGCTCACATGAGTGCGAAAGACAAAACCTATGTTTTTCTTTCGTCTTAAATATGCTCCGTCTATTCTATACAAGGTCTTTGGTGTATGCAATAGCAATTTTTTGTAATAGCAACACTCTGAAGTGCAAAGAAATGGTAGGGTAGACCTCCAAAATGGCAATACTGGCAATGGCAATACTTACGAATAAATTGTGAGGTTATGTAATTGTCTACGTGACTGTATCAACAACAAATGTATGGCATAGGTTATGATGGTTTTTTAACATATTTCTACAAAGAGAATCGGATCAAAATTATGATGGTAGGAAGTACTATTTCATACGAGTTTATTGATATTAGTTACATACTTACTGAAGTATGCAAGCGTTCCCCAGATAATAGGTATTTTCAAAACGTCAAGCTAGCGGGATCAAAGAACTGCCTTTATAACTTTGGAACCGTTGAAGTACTCATTTCGGTATTTTGCAGGGGGTGAGTACTATTTCGGTACTATTTTTTGGCGTTTAAATCAAAGCGAAAGACCTTGTCGTTAACTCTCGCCAAATTTCGCTCACCGTCAAGCTAGCAAGTGCAATAAAACATGGCTATAAATCCAGAACCGTGATGGTACTAATTTTTTTACAACAGGTACTATTTTTTTCAATAAGAGTACTATTTTTTGGTATGGTCAAATTATTTTTTCGTGCCCATTTTTTTTTGAGGCCGCTAGCTTGACGCACACAATTATTTTCGGTTGGCTGGATAGACAGTAATAAATAATCAATATATTATATAAATAATTATATTTTAATTACTTACAATGCCAAATAAATTACTGCCAAATAGTTACATTGTTACATTGCGTTTTTCGGTTATTCAAATAATCTTATGTGGTATTTCAGATAGAGCGACCGGACTCAAATAAGAAGGTGTCATTCTTCAACATTAGCCATGTGGTGGAAACTGTATCCGTCGCATTCAGGAAGAGAGCGAATAAAAGAAGAGTAAAAGTGCTTCTTACTCTTTTCACTGTGTTCATCCTCTATGGACCTACTATGTGTAAGTACAGGTCGGCCAAAAAGGCCACATTGAAGCAATTCATCTAAAAAAGCAATATTGCAATTTGACATTTGTGCTAAAAGTACTTAATAGCAATATTGCTTTATAGGTGAATACAGGGTGTAACACCCTCCGTGGTCTAGTGGTATGAGCGTTAGGCCCACGATCTGGAGGTCCGAGTTCGATTCCCGATTGGGTCACCCGTACTAACTTTGTATGGGGGTACTTACAAACACGGGGTGTTAGTGACATCGTAACGAATATTGAGACAGATGATTCAGCTCATTTTTCTGAGTAAATATCAAGTGGAATTTTCCACCACAAAAGTATAGAATTAAAAATAATTAAAAAAAACTGTAGAAAGTCATGAATTTTGGGACGGAAAATTCCACTTGATTTTAACTAAGAATCATGGTCTGAATTATCCCACTCAGTATTCGTCACGATGTCACTTTACACCCTATACCGCTATCACGTAGGTGTAACAGAAAGTTCGGTGAGGTGTGGGGACTTAGTTCATCTTGTGATGAATGTGCCTCTGACTACTCCTCGGATGTAGTCGTAAGCTTATGTTATATTTTGATACAAATATTTTTAGATTTTTTTTAGTTATTATTTTGAACTTTAGTTGTGATTACTGATGTATGTTCGCAGCAGAGCACAGCATCATATACCTGTTTGTAAGAGCTCGTCTCAACTGGGACATGGTCAAATATGGACTCTTCACCAGTTACTCCATCATCTTGCACTCCTGTGGTAAGTATGATACATACAATTGAGTAGTAGTGTCTTAAGACAAAGAAAAATTATGAAATTCGGATTACAAATTGGAGATGTTCTTCGAAAACGCTCAGTGAGATCTACTCTGAACCGGCGTGCGTGTATGAAACGATAGATGAATGTGGAGGAAGCATGAGAAGTATGTCAGGATCGAAGCAAATGGAATTCCATATTCTCTGCTTACTCCGGTGGGAAATAGACATGAGTTTATGTATATATGTAATCAAGAAAAACTTAATAATAAGTTCGACAATTTATCACGTTTTGCTATGATGAAACAGTAGGCGTTTCATACAAATTCCATAGTAATTTCATGTTTTGACGTTTAGTAAAAAGTAAGTTGACTAAATAGCGTAAATCCTTATGGTGCTCCATCTAGAGTGGAAACGATTTCGAACATCGACAGTGACAGTTATAAAAATGTATGGCGTTGACATAATTTCGTAAGATGTCAATAATATGTTTTTTATACTCGTTTGCAACTTGGCTAATGCTCCAGTAGACTTGACATTTTCCTCTTACTTTATCATGGAAATCACCATTAAGTTCTTACAATGAGTACTGATGTCTTGAACGCGGATGTTCAAAAAGCCACTCTGAATAAGCACAACCACTTGAGATAATAAATGAAGTTGACAATTATTACCTAATCCTTGACTTGTTGAGTAGGCCTCTTAACCTCCCGGATGTTTCATAATACAGACATTAAACGATAGTGACAACAATGGTACTGCTACTATGTTTCTATTTTCTTAATAAAACAGAAAATCTTCGCCATGCAAATAACTTTAAATAAAATTAGATAGTGTGTACTGGAGTCAGCACCAATACAGAGAGAATGCGACGCACTCAGACCTAGGACAAACACTTCTTACTTTAAAGGGGGTTTACCTTGCTGACAAACGATATCTGGACACTGTGTACTGATAACTGAAAACCAACGTGATCTGTCTACATGTCGACCTATGAGCTTGATGTTAGGAAGTGACCTCATCAACCTTTTTTTTTTTTTTTTTGACGTGACTTATTGTAGATTTGCCGCAGATGGCATTAACTACTTGGCCGGACAAATGGGGAGCGCTGAAGGCTCTCACCCGGTACAACGTTTAAGACAACAGGCCTGAGGGTGCCCAGTTGGGCGCGAACCTCGGCTCAGGGCGTCGTCTGAGAGGAAAAATATTTGAAAGAATTAATCGACCCTAGTGTGACCTCATCAACCCTGGTGCCAAGGTTATTATTGAACCGTCATAGGCCCCTGACATGACTGATGTAATAACTACGCACTTACATCAGTAAGTAATAACCGGGACAGATATATATATAGTGGTTGAAATACAACACTACCTAATTATCCATTATGTTACAAAGGACACATCCGTCTGTCGGATATTAGGACCTACAGTTGTTTACAAGCAATACTACAGCTGTTTGGAAATTCAGTTCTCCGTGTTACTTAATTTTTGATATTTCCAGGTGCAATGTTCTCAATCACGGTACTCAGCAAGCGTCTCCAGGTGGACGACTCGCTGCTCTGCCTGATCTCTGTAAGCAGCCGGTTCGTCGGCGCCATCTGGACAGCCTTCGTGCAGACAGACCTTGAAATGTATTTGGGTTAGTATTATTCTCAATGTTGAGAGAGAATCCTGGAAGGAACGGTGGGACACCTCAGGATACGATATGATAACCACCATAACGGTATACAGAGATCGAATTGCTCAGCACCAAAGAGGCACCAAAACAAACTGACCCGGAGTTTAAGTGAGACACCCTTCATGGAACGCCTCTTTTTTGCCGCTAATGGCATTAACTACTTGTCCGGACAAATGAGGAGTCGAGGTTCGCGCCCAACTGGGCACCCTCAGGCCTGATGTCTTAAATGTTGTGCCGGGTGAGAGCCCTCAGCGATTTGTCCGGCCAAGTAGTTAATGCCATCTGCGGCAAATCTACAATAAGTCACATCAAAAAAGAAGGTCTTTTTAGATGAATTGATTCAACGTATGTGCGTCTTTTTGAGGGGTCTCATGTAGGGTCACTAAAAATAGAATAATCAGATTTTAATCCCTCTGTACTCTTTTAGTATGACCACGTATGACTCTCGCTAATATTGACCATCGTTTCACTTTTCAGTACCTCTTGTGGAGATACTTAATGGGACAACATTCACATCGTTGCGGTCAATCATATCAAAATTAGTGGACAAACAAGAAACTGGTATGTTGTAAAATTTCGGAGCCTCATTACTTCTCAGTGACACACCTATCACTTACGTTATACAAACATAACGGCAAAAAGAAAACAATGAGGATATTGGGAGAATCGGTGAAAGAGCCACCGTACGTAATAATGGTGGCGCATGTTATACTATTTTTTTCAAAAGTATTGTTTACCATTCGACTTGATCGACAAAAATGTGTGCTAAGTAAAAATAAAGCCGTAGGGCCTTTGGCGGCTCAATAGTAACCCTGACACCATGGTTGAAGGGGTTGGTAATCCACCAACCCACACAATACAAGAAAAGAGTAAAAATATTTGAAGAACATCTTTTCAATCTTAAATCTAAATTACGTTTTGCACAGACCATCACTGGAGACATTTTCTGATAAAAATAACACAGATTCCTCAAACGGCTAAGCAAAGTTAAATAGCTGAATTATAAAGTTGTTGTTTATTATACACCCACTCATCGCCATCTATATTAAGTCCCATGAAATTTTCATGCTATGATAATCTTAAATATATAAAAGGAGAAACTGACTGACTGACATATCAACGCACAGCCTAAACGGCTAAACGTAGGCACTTGAAATTTGGAAGGGAATTAGCTTAGGTACCGTAGAGGTGCACTAAGAAAGGAATTCCCGGAATTCCCACGAGAACGGGAATTAGCGGGAAAATCCTTTTGTATGAAAAATCTAAACCGCTTAAGTTAGACCCTTGAAATTTGGCATACAGGTACCTTAGTAAACTTAAAGCTTAGTTGCAACAGTAAATTGCAAAATTCCCACGGAAACGGGAGTTAGCGGGAAGAAACATTTGTATGAAAAAATCTAAACTGCATAAGTTAGATGCTTGAGATATGCACTCCCACACACACAAAGATCTCTCTTTTATAACACGTCACGCGGATGAAGTCGCGGGCAAAAGCTAGTTTCATATAATCATGTCCTAGTACTATTCAGAGGCGGAGGACAGGAGTCCTGGTACGGCTTTGAAATAGACTACTCTTGGCACTATCCCACTCATCTCAGAGTACTCTGGAGCGGAAGGCAAGAGGGAAACCACTGCTCTATTTTTCCCTAGAAAAGTTATGTGATGATGTTCTAAAAAAACATCTTCTTGCAGCTAAAATCAACTCGCTGTTCTCTCTGACTGAGACGGTGGCATCCCTCCTCTTCCATCCCTTCTACTCGTGGATGTACATGAAGACCCTCCACGTTATGGCCGGAGCCGTCTTCCTCGTCAGCGCCACCCTCATCATACCTGCTTCTGGGATCCTAATGTAAGTTGGAACAAAGTCACTGTGGTTCTGTGGTTCACCGGGAAGTGCTGGTTCGAACCCCGGTAGTAGACTTGCATCAATGAGTTTTTAACTAACACTGTTGGCTCGACCACTATAGAAAACGTTGGTGTAATCGAAAACTCAGTGTGTAGGTACTTGTTCATCTTGCGATTGATGTACCTCTGGCTACCCCATTTGAAATATAGTCGTGAGCTTATGTTATGTTGTAACATAAGTACACTGTTAAACGACGTCGGGATAATGTTGTTACTTATGGAATGAATATACTCATCATGGTGATTTTTTATTGGATTCAGGGAAAATATAAAACATCTTATCTTGGTCGAATAAAAGATAAAAATCTCTTGGAATTTTCCTTCACTTTTAATATGAAGAGGTTTTTTTAATATTAAATAATAAGCAGACGATGTTCAAGCAAACTCATATACTTTATGCTCAGCTGTATCTTATAATATCAAAATATTTTAAATTTGTATCAGTATTTTATATTCTTCAAAACTGTTACAGATTGTTCTACGTCCAGCACAGAAGAGAACTTAGCAAGGCAAGAAAGAAAGCTCTCGAAGCAGATGACAAAAAGGAAATTGATAAGAAGAAAGCAAATATACTGAGCCCATTCAATGTTCCTGAGAGTAAAGATAAAATAGGATTAAGTGAAAATATAGCTAATCTAGATTTAGTTGAAAAGAAAGATAAATTAGATTTAATTCTAAATGAAAAAAGTGAAAAGTTAGACTTCTGTGAAAAGCCAGATAGCATAGATTTAGTTAGTGAAAAGAATGAGAAGCTAGAATCAAATGAAAAGAAAGATAAATTAGATTTAGAAGATGAAAATAAAGAAACGATAGAAAGCAAAGAGGATAAACAACGAAGTGATCCGGATGATACGCCATTAAAGACTACGCTGTGACCTGTTAACTTAAAACTAGTGATAAGTTTACTGAAAACTATTAATAGCCTAAACCGAGCATAATTCGTAAATGAATTGGTAGAAACCAATCGTATTATCGAACATTAGATTTTAAAACAAAAGTATATTTTTACTGAGTAGGTATAATATTCGACGCAAGTTCTTCAACCAAAATTAATTCAATGTTTCTACATTAAAATCTAATGTTCGATAATACGAAGAAAATTATGTGTTCGCTAAAAATTTTAAAACCAAACCGAATGCTAATTGTAAAATAGAATAGAAGTGTCGAGAAGTTATTTCAAAACATAATAGGCTGTTCAGTTAGCTAAAAGCACTGATCGTGTATTAGTATAGTGTACTATTTATAGTATATTTTTAAATAAGTATTATTCTCCATTATGTTAAAACGAGGGAATCCGGTATTATAGCTATAAGAAATATAATAATTATATGAAATGTATGTATTTTATACTTTACGTCGATAGGTAAATACTTAGTGTAAGTTTGTTGAAAAATAATTATTACCTAGCACCTTATTGTGGTAATTCTACAGTAAATTGTTACCTATTGTTTAAATTAATAAAACCATTTTTATTATGAGTACGAAAATTTCCAGAATACCGAATAAGAAATAATTGAAAAATATTAAATATTAAAACACAATAAAGAAGTTAAAAATGTTTTATTGAAATTCATTAATTCTAAGGGGTCTATTATACGAATGGCATAATTATTTTTAAAAAATGAGACTACTTAACTATATGTATATGACTGGGTTACAAGGTGAGTGACTACCACAAGCAGGAAAGTTAATAATGAAACTACGTTGCGATGCAAAATATACTCGCAGATATTTCCATAGGTTTTTTCCATGTATCGCCTATTATGTTGCAGTGAACTACATAGATACGATACCAGCGTGTAACCAAACTTATCTGACATTAAATAGATGATCAACAAAAGGTCACCCTTAATATATCGACGAAAAAATAAATAAAGACCGGTAATAATGATGGAAAAATATAAGCCCAGTAGTGGTCTATTACAGGCTGATGATAATAATAAAGATTACAAATGATAGTTTACAACAATCAGCATGATATTTATAACATACTTACCTTTGATATCTAATGCACAAAGTTATAAGTTCACAAATAACTTTATCTTAATCAATGTTGATAGGGAAATAATATGGTTTATCCGATCCGATAATATACTAATCTCAATGGTTACTTTATTTGCATACGCTAAAACGACCACAGTCATACGACAGCATACAATGAGAGTAGTTTTGTTTTGTTCCTTAAACAAAAAATAGTTAACATGAGTGCGGAAGTGACCGGTTCAGAAATGCAACAATTCTTGGAAGGAGACCCACTCAATCCCAATAGTGAGAAAGAAGATGCAGCACCAAAACGTACTTGCTATGAATCCTGCAACTATGTGTGTCGTAATATTACAGTAGAGCCAACTATGGCACTTTTTGTGCTACCAGCCATATTAACAATACTGACCACACAAAATTTGAGCTTGGAAAAAGCATGTCGAGTGAACCTGAATTTCACGGACGAAATCTGTAGGTCATTGAAACTACAGCAAGTAGACACACAGAATGAATACGAGAAAGCAACGCAACAGCTGTTAACAAAGTTTTTAGCGTCCAGAACCTATATCACAGCAACTATACCTTGCCTTATAGCTTTGTTCGCTGGTTCATATTCCGACAAGACTGGGAGAAGAAAGATATTCCTACTTATGCCCATCTTTGGACAAATCCTTGTGGTCAGCAACAACATGCTCAATGTCTACTTCTTCTATGAACTTAACCTCGAATTCCTTACATTTAGTGAAGCAATTTTCGAAGGCTTTTCTGGTGGTTGGACTGTCGCCTTCTTTACCATGTTTGCCTTTATCAGCGACATCACTACAGAAAAAAACCGGACATTCCGTATGGGTTTACTGAACTTTGCTCTAACTGTTGGGTTCCCTATAGGAATGGGTCTCAGTGGAGTGTTACTAAAGAACTTCGGTTACTATGGGTGTTACGGAGTGGCGTTCGGGTGTCATGCTTTGAACTTTTCATACAACGCCTTCATCTTGAAGGAACCAGAAAAAACTTTAGCACAGAAAAAGGTAAGAAGCAATTATATAATTAGTTACTAGTCGTTGTATACACAAATATAAAGTGAAATTTTACATCGCATAAGTAAGGAATTGAAAATAATTTTAAAAACAGAAACAAATCATCAGTTTTGCGACGGAAAATTCCACTTGATATTAACTCGGAATCATGGTCTGAATCATCCCCCTCAGTATTCGTTACGATGTCACTAACACACTGTATGTGCCACAATGTGTGTGTGTGTGTGTTTGTATACCTATATACATATACAACTCTTATTATATATCGTCTTTATGTGTGTATATTATATCTTAATCATAGGATCGGGCTTAGTATAAAATACACAAAATATTGAAATATATAACTTTATAGTGCATAATTATGTAAAATACAACACAGTTGCTGTTATAAACAAATAATTCACTTTTATTACTCTTAAGTATCTTTTCATTGTTCTGCTGATAGCAATTTACGTATAATAATATTAATAACAGAGAATATCCAGAATTTGCTTATTTATTAACATGTAACTTGTGAATTCTGCATTCAACTAAAATTTTATTCGGAAATTGTGTTTAGAAACTACGTAGTGGAATAAAAGTACCAGAGGCATATAGTACCAAACTTCGTAAAAAATGTACTTGAATATATCAACATATAAGCAATACATATTATTTAAATTATTATGTCATTTGAGTAGAGAATTTGAGAACAACATCAACTATTTATACAGTGAAATGTGTCCTTTCAGGAATAAGGTTAAGATCAACATGTTATTTAACAACTCACTGTTATGTTGAGCCATTTAAAAAAAAAACAATTTAAACACTTTTTTTTTGTTGCAAAACAAAAACATATAAAACTGATATTTTATTAATAACACACGGAAAAATAAGTTTTTAAACGTATAATCTTTTCTTAATCAGTGTTGATAGGAGAAATACATGACACGTTCGATAATACGGCGCTAATCTGTAATGGCTTTATTTGTGTTAGGTAACACAGTCTTGCGGCAGCAAACAATGGGAGTAGTTTCATACCAATCCTATCAAAATTAATAAAAGTTCGTGCCGCAGAATTAACAACACAAGAAATGGAACAGTTCGCAGAGGGAGACCCACTTAAACCCAACGATGACAACCAAAATGCTGCAAAACGAAGTTGTCGTGGATCATGCAACCATATACTTCGAAATATTACAGTGGAACCCACCATGGCATTGTTTACGCTAGCAGTCATTTTAACAATGTTAACAACACAAAACTTGAGTTTGGAGAAAGCATGTCGAGTGAATCTGAACTTTACCGACGAGATTTGTTCCTCATTAAAACTGCAGCAGGCCGAAACGCAGAATGAATACGAAAAAGCAACGCAGCAGTTAATTGCAAAGTTTATTTCGTCCAGAACCTACATAACAGCGACTATACCCTGCGTCATTGCGTTGTTTGCTGGGTCTTATTCAGACAAGACTGGAAGAAGGAAAGTCTTCCTGCTGATCCCGATCGTTGGACAGATTCTCTTAATCATCAATAATATGCTCAACACCTACTTCTTCTATGAACTGAATCTCGAGTTCCTTACATTCAGTGAAGCTGTTTTAGAAGGATTTAGTGGAGGCTGGAGTCTTCCCTTTTTCATCATGTTTGCCTTTATCAGCGCCATCACTACAGATGAGACCCGAACATTTCGAATGGGTCTTCTGAATCTTGCTCTAACAGTCGGTTTCCCAGTAGGAATGGGGCTCAGTGGCATTTTATTAAAGAAGTATGGTTACTACGGAACTTACGGAGTGGCATTGGCGTGTCATATTGTGAACTTTTCATACAGTGCTTTCATACTGAAAGAGCCAAAGAGAACTCCAGAACAGAAAAAAGTAAGTTGTAAAGTAATTAAGTTCATAAAATTATTTATTTTTTACAAATGGATGAGGCCATTATCGTTACCATGCTATACGAGTTTCCATAAAAACGAAATTCAAAAAAAATCAAAATGGCAATAACGTGTAATATTTCTGTAATCGGCCAAATCATCTAAATAATATTATATAATATTAATAGGTAAATAATTATCATAATGTATGTGTGAGTTAGTATACTTAGAAGAAAAGTTCTATATTAATTATTTGTCGTAGAACAGATACGATGAACAGAAATACAAGCTATCTGCCCGTAGCTTAGGTACATCAATTCCATCCCAAAATCAACTTTTTTGTTAAAAGATCTTGCCAAAAAGATAACCATCCATTCAAGTACTTAGTTGTTGTATATAATCAACTATATTTTGAATTACTACCTGCTAAGTATGGTGATAAGATACATTAATAAGGATTGTTTTGACACTAATAATCAATCACCTTTGAACTCTACAAAAAATACTGTAGTAATCAAATAGCAGCAGGACTTTTAGGCGGATGGGACGTTCGTTATGTAAAAATTGTCGATTTAAACTGTATCTACGTATGTTACCAACTTAAAAAAGAAATTTTTGAATTTTAATACCACATAGTAATATCACTATCTTCCTATCGTAAGAATGCGTTTCGATGAAGACAACTTACGTGACGATTAACGTGTGAAATTCTATGATATAACAAATCTAATTATATTTGTTAAACAATGGTAATCGTTAGTGTAGTGTGCAGTGTGGTAAATCAACAATGGCAGGTTTTCATCCAAATCTCTCCAACGGAGCATGAAAACGTAAGGTAAACAGACAGATTTAGGTATATTCAATTCAATAAATTTATTTGCAAATAACCAATGATATACATCAGATGCAAATTAATATAAGAGAATTATAGTTACAATAGGTACAGTATTCAATTATTTAGTTCACATTACATTTACCGGAACATAAATACAAACATAAGAGACACACACTCACATTAACAACAATTACAATAACAATTATAGAGTAAGACACACACATACAGAAACACCAACCAACCAACTAACATAACAAGAAATACAATTATACAGGGTGTTAGTGACATCGTAACGAAAACTTTGAGGGATGATTCAGGCCATGATTCTGAGTTGATATCAAGCGGAATTTTCCGTCGCAAAAGTATGGAACGGAAAATAATTTAAATAAGCTCTAAAATTTTCATGAATTCTCCGACAGGAAATTCCACTTGATATCGACTCAGAATCATGGTCTGAATCACCCCCTTTAGTATTCGTTACAGTGTCACTAACACCCATACCTACTTGTATGGCTACTGTATGTACTTGTATGGGGTGTAAGTGACATCGTAACGAATACTGAGAGGGATGATTCAGCTGATTATTCTGAGTTAATATCAAGTGGAATTTTCCATCGCAAAAGTATAGAATTGAAAATAATTTAAAAAAACTAAAAAAATAACATGAATTTTGCGACGGAAAATTCCACTTGATATTAACTCAGAATCATGGTCTGAATCATCCCTCTGAGTATTCGTTACGATGTCACTAACACCCTGTATAATTGGAATAAGTAAGTAATAAAATATGTCATTGTATAAACACGAAAAGTACATACATCTAATGTGCAGATAACACCTAGGAAATTATTTATTTATTTATTTATTTATTTATTTATTTATTTATTTATTTATTTACACAGACCTAAATATTATTATTACAGGCATAACTCCCAATACAATAACATTTAAATGTCAATAAACAAAAAATAAAATAAAACTAACTTATGTCAACTTAAGATTAAAAATAACATTCATAGCTATTAACTTAAAATTTAAAGGAAAAGTTAAAATAATATAAAATAATTAACACTTACCTAGCTAACATGTTCATCAAATAAAAATTAAAAATTTAAATAAAAATCAAAAATAAAAATCAAGATAAAAATCATTAACATCAATAAATTACACATGTCCGCAGAAACAAAATTAACCATTAATAAAAATACAAATAATTAATAAATTAAGCCTGTCAATTAAATACATCATTATCAGACGTTACAAATTCTAATGCTGTTTCTGAGAATTTGACCAAAGAACAATTAAAGACGTCAATTATTTTTGAGAGCTCGTTAAGCAAACGCAATGCAGTAGGTATCGGAGCATGTCGAAGGACGTTTGTTCGACATGTCGGGACCACGAAAGTTTGGTTTCGCGGTTCGCGTCGCAACCGCGTATTTGGAACCAGAAGACCAATTGACTCCAAGATCGATGGGTTGCTTATCCAGCCACGGAACACTTTGAAAACGTACGTTACTAGTGCTACCCTTCTTCTAGCTTCAAGGCTGTTGTAGCCGACCATTCCGATAACAAATAGAGTTGGATACATCAGCGGGAAGAAAGGGTACACTCCATACAATTTGTGATACATGTGCCTTAAATATTTATTCTGTATTTTTTCTAGCATGAGTCCATATTTGGTCTCATGGGGGTTCCATACCATAGAGCACGTCTCCAAGTGGCTTCTGACTAATGCGTTATATAGTGATTTTAGAGCATTTACATTTTTTAAATCTTTTGTATTACGGAGTACAAATCCCAAACTGCGAAAGGCTTTTTTGCAGACACTAGTAATATGCTCACTGAAAGTTAGGTCATGTGAGAATCTAACCCCTAAGTCACGAATAGTGTCGACCCTCTCCATTACCACCCCACCGATTTTATAGTCATATCTAATGTCATGCGCTCGCGCACGAGTATATGACATCAAACTGCACTTCGAGGTGTTAAAAAGGAGTTTGTTTTCGTGACTCCATTGGACAACCCTATTTATATCACCCTGCAAACGCTCACAATCCGCAATATCCCTGATAGCAAGGCACAACTTCAGATCGTCCGCAAACAGCAAACATGTCGCATGCTCAACCACATCAGGCAAGTCGTTGATCATTAAAAGAAATTCTAACGGCCCCAAGTTGCTCCCCTGACTAACCCCAGAAAATGTTACAAAGGGTTCGGAAATATAACCTGCGTAATCAACATACTGCTTACGATTCGCTAGGTAGCTCACGAAAAACCCCAGAAGTCCCGCTGTAAAACCTGATGCCGCTAACTTTGTCAAAAGGACGTCGTTATTGACTGTGTCGAACGCCTTTCTAAAATCAAAGTATGCGACATCCATTTGACCTCCAACGCGAATGTCAAGAGCATTTGTCGCACCTTGCATGAAACACATTAGGTTTGAGTGCGTCCCATGACCCGGCCGGAAACCATGTTGAGAAACCGATATAATCTTACTTACTTGAGTGTATATGTGGTTGTACAGTATCGACTCAAATACCTTGGCGAAGGTTGACAAAACAGCCACAGGCCTATGATCCGATAACTCACCACTAGAACCAGTTTTCGGAACAGGGATAACTCGTGTAGTTTTCCACGGTTCTGGATATGTAGAAGTAGCCATACAAAGGTTATACAGGTATAAAAGAGGGGTTATTATGAAAGTAAACAAAAAACTAAAAGGCAATATGGAATATTGGGCCATGGGGATTTAATATGGTTATATTATAGGATTCGCGGCAAACTAAAAGGAGCAATAGGATTTACCTGAGAAGACATACGTCAACCTCATCATCTTCATAGCGTTATCCCGGTTCCCGAGGTCAGAGGTCCGCTTACCTAACCTGAAGATTTGACAGGTCCGGTTTTTACAGAAGCAACTGCAAGTCTGACCTTCCAACTTGTGAAGGGAAAACCAGACCAAAACTGATTAGGTCACATAACTTCGAAACACATTTCTGGGGAATGACGGTTGCCGCACGATGTTTTCGTTCACCGCTGCGCACGTGATTATAATTTATCATCCAAACATATATGAATTAGAAAACAAATTCGAAAATCATAGTATAGGCCCGTGCTGTTTTTCACAGTGAGAATCAAGCATTCTTCCGACTGGTCTACCACAGGTTGGGATTTATAATATAAAAAAAGTAATTTAACTCATGTTTTGCTGAACCAAAATTCGGAAGCGTATTGATTTTTTTATGAGAACATAAACACTGTAATCAGGAACAAATAAATATAATTAAAACACATAATAACGGGTTCTTACCGCGTTTAAATGGGGATATGAGACTCCCGATATTTCGACACTGTTGCAAGTGCCATGATCACGGGATGACTGATGAGATTGGAGTGCAGTAGGTAGATCCGTTTCACGCTTTTCACAACACCTACTACTGGATTCCACATGGTCGATAATTTGAACCCGTCTTCCCTGTTGAAATTTTTATGTTTTCTGATTTCAATAGCCTCTTTTACGAGTCTGGGGATGTAATGACGTTCTGTCGATAATATTTGTGGATTGTTAAACTCGATCCAGTGGTTAGGGCCCGACTCCAGTACATGCTCAGCTATAGCAGATTTCTGCACGTCGTTTTTCTTCATGGCACTAATATGTTCTTTAATCCAGCAAGAAATAGACCGTTTTGTTTGTCCGATGTACGAACTACCACAACTACAGTCTATTTTGTATACGCCGGGGCTCTCAAACGGAAAACAGTTTTTCGGGGAACGTAGACTCTGTGCGATTTTCTTTGAAGGGGTAAATATAGTTTTTATTAAATATTTATTCAAAATATTTCCTATCTTATCAGTAACTCCCTTCAGATATGGAAGAAATGCTGGCTGACGTTCAACCCTGGGTACGGTAGTCTTGACCTTTGGTTTTGACCATTTAAACGCGGTAAGAACCCGTTATTATGTGTTTTAATTATAATAATAACCGCGTAAACTTAAAACAATGTACAAATAAATATGTTTATATTGGACGCCACATAACAAACAAATATAAAAAACAAAAAGAGAACATAATTTTAAAATATACTATTATTCTTTAATTCTTAGTTTCAGCATGAGAACAAAGGGGTCTGCAACTTCTTCCGTACGTTCTTCAGTCTCGCAAACATTCGCGAGTCGTGGAATGTCGTGTTCCGTAGCGGGCCCAACCACCGGCGCGTGCGCATGATAGTTTACATGCTTGTCATCGCCACACTTTTCGGTCCTATGTATGGTAAGTCAATGCAAGCTTACGACTATGTTCCCATTGGATTAAGTCACCACATGATGAACTAAATCCTCTAATAATAAATATTTCCTTCATTTCATCACTGAGCCTTATTAAATGAACGTGATATTAAAGGACGTCACATACCTATGTTATGTACTAACCATGTTAAGTATGTTATTTGTGTAAGACAACTGACGACTATAACTATGACGGACTAGATTTTGCCTGTAGCTTTGCTCAAGTTAAATCCGGGGTAACACGGTTTCTCTTTCCTAATTTACCAATTTTGAGCTTCCTATCTCGAAAAATGCGATAAGAGTTATATAAAATTTAAACTTTTACTTTTTCAAATTTTAGCCTCGCTTAGAGGAGACAATGCTTTAGATATCTCCCTCATTCAGCGCTTATCGCTATCGGACCACTAGGATCGATTAATTCTTTCAAATGTAATCCTCCCAGATGACGCCCTGAGCCGACGTTCGCGCATAACTGGGCACCCTCACGATCGAGTTTTAAATTTTGTACCAAGTGAGAGCCCTCAGCGATATGCGGCAAAACTCTAATAAGTAAAAAACGAACAATATCCCTATTTGGTGGATATCTTAACTATTCGCACAAAGCGCTTCGCATCGTCCTTCATTATGCGCACTGCTAAGGACTGGAATTATCTGCCGTCTTCTGTATTTCCGAATGCATATAACCTGAGTAAACCCATCATAGGTAAAAAAAAGGAAAAAACTAATAATAGGCGACATATTGTGTTAATCGTGTCATCATCATCATCAGCCCATTAACGTCCTGGGGTATGGGCCTTCCCTATGGATGTATAAGGAGATCGGGCCTTAAACCATCACGCGGGCCTAGTGCGGATTGATGGTTGTTAACGACTGCTAATGCAGCCGGGACCAACGGCTTAACGTGCCTTCCGCAGCACGGAGGAGCTCGAGATGAACACTTTTTTTTGCGGTCACCCATCCTATGACCGGCCTTTGCGAAAGTTGCTTAACTTCGACAATCGCAGACCGAGCGCGTTTACCGCTGCGCCACCGAGCTCCTCAGTTAATCGTGTATGCTCGGATAAATCGGGAGATATCGGACGATGTCACCAGATTTCGCTTAACATTCCAACTATATGCCAATTATCTAATGTCGAAGTCTGACGCCGTCATCGGATGTCACCCGACATCTCTGAGGACGCGTGTTTGACACATTTCCCTAGACAAATATCGCATAGTGGTGACGAGGCTTAATTCAAAACAATTTTCCTGTTTAAAACTTATCTCTATTTTGACCAGACATAGTATTAAATGATAACATGGACTATTGATAACACGCCGATAAATAAGTAGGCCTAAATAAATAAACCTAATCATTAAAAGACAATGTTTAAATTATCATCTGTGAAAGTAGTAAAATATTGCTAGTGCCTACTGTACTCTTTCCATTTCACTTAATGTTTTATATTTCCTATGTGTGCAATAAAGTATTTATAGGCCCCGATTCCTGCAGAAAACTCCTAATTTTATTTTAAGTTATACTGTTATTTTTTTTAAAGTTATATTATATTACAATTTTATCAGAAATCAGAAATCAGAATCATTTATTCAACGTAATTATCATGGATAAACTTGTTGAAGGTCAATGTAACATTTTTGAATTTACGTCATTTCGCAAGGTGTTATGGCTGAGGAGAAGAAATGACAAGAAACTGCAACAGCAACACATCTTTTAAAAACCAATGAGGATATACATTACAAGTTATTTAATAACTAGAGGAACACATTCAATACCAGACATTTTTATCATTTAGGTAGTCATTAATCTTATAATAAGCTTTTTTACATAAAGTAAGCTTCACGTGAGCTTTAAATTTATTTTCTGACAAATTTAAAATATTATCTGGTATTTTATTGTAAAAACGTATACATAACCCCAAAAAAGATGAATTTAATTTACTTAATCTAGAATTTTGAATAGCAATTTTATGTTTATTTCTTGTATTGTAAGTATGCCTTTCACAGTTTCTCGGAAGGAGAGATAAGTTTTTACGTACATACATAATGTTTTCATATATATATTGACTTGCGACCGTCAGTATATTTATTTCTTTAAACAGCTCCCTCAAAGAGTCCCGACAACGCAGCTTATAAATAGCGCGAACTGCTCTTTTTTGAATGATGAAAATAGTTTCTACATCAGCGGCTCGACCCCACAGCAAAATACCGTAAGACATTATGCTGTGGAAGTAGCTGAAGTAGACAAGTCTAGCAGTGGGTACATCTGTGAGTTGTCGGATCCTTCTGACGGCATATGCTGCTGAACTTAGCTTGCCCGCTAGTGATACAATATGTGGGCCCCATTGAAGTTTTGAATCTACAGTAATTCCTAAGAAAACTGTGTGTTCAACAAAATCTAGTTTCTCATCGTTAATTTTAATGTTATTATTTACTTTCTTTACGTTTGGTAGAACAAATTTAATACACTTCGTTTTCTTAGCATTTAGAACTAGGTTATTTACTGTAAACCAACTTAGAACCTGCGACACAGCGCTGTTTGCTTCGTCAAATTCCTCTAACTTTCTGTCGATTTTAAATATAAGAGAAGTGTCATCCGCGAACAGCACAATGTCAGCTTGGTTCTGTACTACATAAGGTAAATCATTTATGTACACTAAAAAAAGAAACGGACCCAAAATGGATCCTTGAGGAACTCCCATTTGAACATGAGAGCCCGAAGAAGTTGTACTATTGATTTGTACCTTTTGTATCCTACCACCTAGATATGAATTTAACAAACTGAGAGCTCCATTATTTAGTCCATAGTGCCTCAATTTCAAAAGCAAGGTCTCGTGATCCACGCAGTCGAACGCCTTAGACAAGTCACAGAATACTCCTACGGCATTCTGCGACTTCTCCCAAGCATCGAAAATGTGTCGAACAAATGTCACACTCGCGTCTGTTGTAGACCGACCCTTAGTAAAACCAAACTGCTGGCTGTGGAGTAAGTTATTTAAATTAAAATGACATAGCAGTTGGTCGAGAATAATTTTCTCGAAAATTTTACTAAGTACTGGTAGAATAGAAACCGGTCTATAATTCGTGGGGTCTGATTTTGTGCCCGATTTAAAAAGAGGTATAACTTTACTGATTTTCATTAAATTTGGAAAAGTGCCATTTTCAACACTCATATTAAAAATGTAAGCTAGATATGGTGCTAAGATATCAATAACAGAGCTCATCAATTTGACAGACAATCCCCATAAATCTTTCGAGGTTTTAAGTTTCAGCTGTTTGAATACTTTAACAATACTACTCGGATCAACGCGTTTAAAATCAAATAATTCAGTGCAAGCAGTAACATTACTTTTTAATAATATATCAGCTTGAACAGGAGAGGACCTGAGAGATTCTGTAGTTTTTACAGGGATGTTCGTGAAGAATTTATCAAAAACTTCAGCTACATCTTTATCTTGTTTTACTAACCCAGTGCCCGATTCTATATTGTATTCTAATTCACGCGGTTTAGAAGCCTTTGTTTCACTATTTATTACTTGCCAAACTGCCTTTATTTTATTATCCGCGGTCTTTATTTTACTACTAATATGCATCTGTTTGGCTGTATAACACACTCTTCGAAATATTTTAGAATAATTTTTGACGTAGCTTTTGAAACTATCAGCGTGTGTATACGTTTTTTCCTCATATAAAGAATAAAGAGTATTTCTACTTTTGCGAATGCCTACGGTAGCCCAGTCACTGAACTTGAATGATTGACTGTTGGTAACTACCTTTTGAGGAAAATTATTTTCAAATTCTTTATGGATAATAGTGAAGAAATCCCTGTAAAAATCGTCAGGATTGTCTGTATCAAAGTTTGGACAAGGTAAGTTACTAATAAGACTATTTCGATATTTCTCTATCCGATTATCAGTGATGGGTCGAGTACTAAATTTAATTTTTTGCACATTTTTAAGTACTGGAAAACTAACCAACTGCCCACTGTGATCAGACTTAAAACAGTTAAGGATACTGTTATCTTGGAAATCACAATTGCAAAAAATGTTATCTAAACATGAGGCAGTTGTTTCTGTAATTCTAGTTGGCTCCATAAATATATTAACAAGGTTAAATGATGTAAACAAACTTAGAAATCTAGTTGTAATTGTATCTACTTCATATAAATCAACGTTAAAATCTCCACACACTATAATGGATTTATTACCTTTGGATATGACCTTCAGTACATTTTCCATCACTGATTCAAAAACTGTGAAGTTAGCACTGTATGGGGGTCTGTATACGGCCACAACAATATGTTTCTCTGTTTCTATACATGAAATCTCCATAGTGCCCTCTATCGAAAGTCCAGTAATATCTTTGCGTTCTTTATATTTTAAACTATTTCTGATAAAAATAAGGGAGCCACCACGTATTTTGATCTTTCGACAGAAAGCGCTAGCCAAATGATAATTTTCTAAACCGAATAACAATTCATAATCCTTAAACCAATGCTCAGTAATACATAAAATGTCAATAAAAAATGTCTCTAAAAATAATTCTATGTCCAATTCTTTGCCAGAGAAGCCTTGAATATTTTGGTGAACTAGTTTTAATATTCCAAGCTTCTCTTTTGTCTTATTGTCTAGTTTAAAGATGAAGTACCATTCGTGGTACATGGCTGACTACCGTCAATAAAAGGTTTTGTACTGTAGAAGACAGTACAGTCAATAAGTTTACTGCCTGGTCTGGCAGAAATGTCTGTAATATAAAAAACTAGTACTGAACATATAATTTTTTTAAAGTACTTAGATAGATATATTCTATCTGTCGTTATTAAACAATTTTGAATAAACTTATTCAAATCTAAATAAATAATATTACTGTGATGACAGGTTCTGTTGTAAAGGTGTTGGTTGAGAGAAAATATATAATTATTTTCCTCACTAGCTAATGAATTTGAGTATGGAAACGAACAAATAATTAAGTTTCCACACTCAACAGTCATTAGCGACCTATGATACTTAGTTAACTGCTGTTTTGTGAGCCCTGTACTATTGCCTACTAAAAGAATAACGGTAGTGTTCGCATCATATTTACACTGGAATAGTTTTGTGATGATTTGTGAATATGACGCGCCAGGCATGCACACATATTTTAAGTTATATATATGACGGCACATTCTTATCCGCCGAAAAGGAAAGGGACGGATGATTGTCAACAAGTTAATTTTAAAACGAATTAATAACCCGTGCGATTAAAATAGGCATCTCGCTAGTATGCATTCCGTTTGACGTGATGTCTACTTAATTCTGTCGGGTTATTGGCTGATGTAAAATTTTTGACGGTTGTTTTAGATTTCTACTTACGTGTATTCCATAAATTTTATGCCTGTCGATTAGCCGTTCCTTTCTTTTTCAAAGTGTAAGAAAATGACAGGTATAACTTAAAATAAAATTAGATGGCGTCTGCAGGAATTAGCACCATTATGTTATGTTACACGCGTCTGCAAGTAATTTTAGGTAGTTACATAAAATAATGAAACACAGGGCAATTGCTTCCCATAAAAAAACATAATATTTTGGAAGAGAGTCTATCAAACGCATCTTCGGTTTAAAGTATCTACAGTAAATTATTATATTCATGTTTCTACTATGCGTTAGTTTAATCCTTATTACTCATTTTATAAAACATTCCATAAAAAAACATTTGTCACGTTTTCGTTACGCAGTTTCCTGTTCGCTCTATTTTTTTTATCAAATACAGTAAAACAGTCATAGATAGAATAGCCAAAAACAAAGATGTCGTTGATAATAGACTTGTATAACTTATATTCTATTTAGATAATTAAGTATATATTGTTATCGATACACGGCCATGAATAAGTGTTTGATTAGATATATCTAGTTGTTGCTATCGTCTCTTATATTTAATTTGCTGATAAGTATTTGATAGCCTATACGAAACGTGTTTGATAAATAAGACTATTTTTATTATAACTGTCAAAATCACTTACTGAGACTGTCCTTTGCTCGGTAAAGACATTGCAGGCTTAAATCACCTGATTATCCGAAAAAGGAAGATGATTGGGCATGTTAACCCGTTGGTCCTGGCTATTAGCCGTAAAAACACCTCCACCAACCTCCTCCTCCGGTTGTTTGAGGGAAGGCTTGTGCCCAACAGTGGGACGTATATTGGCTGTTTATGTTTACGTTTATGTGTAAGACCATTATTATAGACGGCGATGCGGTTCACCAACTATCACATTGGTCCAACAAAGCTGACTTATTGTAGATTTGCCGCAATAGTATTAACCACTTGGCCGGACAAATGGGGAACGCTGAGGGCTTTCACCCGGTACAAAATTTAAGACAACAAGCCTGAGGGTGCTCAGTTGGGCACGAACCTCGGTTCAGGGCGTCGTCTAAGGGAATTATATTTGAAGGAATTAATCGACTCTAGTGGGCCGATAGCGATAACGCCGGCCACGCCGGCGGGGTTGGTATCGTAGTCATGAACCTTTTGTTGTCGCAAGCTGATTGGCCGCCTCTATTACTAGAGCAAGCGGGTCGCCGGTCACCAGGATCGTATATAACCTGATACCTATTTCTTTTGGCGCTGATACTGTAAGTTTATGAATCGATGCTGTACCTCTGACTAGTGACTACCCTAACTGGAAATATAATACTGAAACTTGTACTTAATTTTTACATTTTTTTTTTCAGGAGAAATATCTGTATTGTACCTGAATACAAGGTACAGGTTCAACTGGGATGAGGTCAAATTTAGCGTGTTCCAAACGTACAACTTCGTCATGCACACAGTCGGTAAGATAACCTACTTACATTACAACCTTTACGTATTTACCGACCACCTACTTTACTTACCGACCACACTTACCTACCATCTACCTTTCTTACCAACCTAAACCACCTAAAAGTATGAAGATAAGGTAGGTAAATAAAAGAAGGGAGATAGTAGGGATGGGGATACATTTATAATTTGTAACTTTGGGTAAGAGGCTTATATTCAATATCTCCTATACTTAAAGGTTGCCTGGAAGAGATTGCTACTTAGCAATAAGGCCGCCTATTGTACTAATTCTATTTCTCTTTTGTTTTGTATTTTGTTTTTTCCTGTTTGTGCAATAAAGTATTTGTTATGTTATGTTATATGAAACTTTATTATTATTTTATTTTATAAAAAATATCCAACTCCAACTAATTGCACCGCGCACAACAGACATTCCATTTCATCAGTTATTTATTAAATGTATTATAACCGGCTAGAAAAATCATAATATATTTATGATAAATTGTCTAAATTCCGTCTTCATAATTTTTATTTGGAATTATTTTTTTCCATTACTCATTACTCTTTATAAAACTATATTTAAACTATATAAACAGAAACTAAGTCAAAATATCTCATAGAATAACTGACAGAGTGAAATAAGAATTTTCTAAATTGTTCACAGGTACAATGTTCTCAATAATTGTATTCAGCAAGGTGCTAGGATGGCACGATTCTTTACTAGGTATCATCTCAACTGTGAGCAAGTTGTTTTCATCATTCGTATACTGTTTTGCGCCAAACGGAAAAATATTTTTTATTGGTAAGTATATTATTATTCCAACTGAAAATAAAATTAAGCGTATCACTTGAGACATTTCCATACCATATTTATTTATTTATTTTATTTTGTTTGGGGAGCTTACAGCTCGTTCCCTTATAGTGAATTTTCAAAAAGGTGCATACGTAACCGTCACTCCCCATAGAGCCCTAAACCAAAGTGCCCCAATAGACGTGCCCCAACTTGTGACAATAGGGTATTTAACTGGTTGAAAGATAAAGTATAAAATACTAATATAGAATTAGAAACCAAACCAAGTAGTTAATGCCATTTGCAAGAAGGCATTGCAATTAATTGCAAAGAAGACACGTCAAAAAAAACCTCGCCCTAGAGTGAAAACTACGTAAGCGCCTTTTTGATAAATCACATACGGATATCTTCTTGTTCTATCGTGTGGGTTGTGCGGTAGATGACCAACCTCATCAACCTTGGTGTCAAGATTATTATTGAGACGCCGTAGGGCCCTAGCATGGCTCATGTAACGACTACGTACTTAAGTATATCAGAAAGTAATCAGTAGTAATAGTTTGCTTCCCTTTGGGGCAAACAGATGCTGAGTAGTTTTACCTTTTCAAATAAATGCACAGTATCTCAACACTTTTGTCATTAATTTTATTTCTTTCCTTTTGTGTAAATGTCTATAGCCTATTTTCAATGTTATGTTTTCGTTTTGTGTGCTGTTTGTTTGAATAAACGTTTTCTCTCTCTCTCTCTCTCTAATCAGGACCTTAACAACCGATTTACATAGGCCTCAGTTACTATAAGCATTTTGTATAATATTTCGTAAATTAAGCCTACTATATGCAAACAAACTGTATTTTCATTTAAACCTTTTCATAAACATAACACGACGGAGATAAAATATTAAAATTATCTTTTCCGTATATGGAAGGTAAATATACCGTAGTGGGCAAATGTTATTACATAGTATTAACGCAGAAACCGCTGTTACATCATATATTGCTAAAAATATACCTTTGTTAAAGGATTACGCCCTTTTCGACATAATAGTTTATTTATATGGGCGATGACAGGCTGGTTATCTATCAACATAAATTCAAATTCAAAAATATAATTTATTCAGTAGGTAACATAGTTACACTTTGACTCCTCAATTTTTAAATAACGAACGTCTCATCCGCTTTAAACTACTGCAGCTTCTCACAACCTGTATAGCCAGGGAAAAGAAGCTGCAAAAAAACATAAGTGGTTCTGTAGCGGTTCTGTAGCAATAGATAAAAAAAACGCATGGCAAACGAATTCAATTTTTACTTCTGCAATACTATTACTACTTATACTTCCTTAACTAATAATTAGTAGTACTATTCCGTGCGTAGTAGTAGTAGAAGTATGTAACAGAGTTAATAGTATAGTAACGACTACATACTTAAGTAAATAGTAGTCGTTATATAATACTACTAGCGACCCGCCCCGGGCTTCGCTCGGATGCAATGCTGAGGAAAAAATTATATTATGTTTTCCTCAGTATTGCACCCGAGCAAAAAACCTGAAAAAAAAGTATTTCTCCTCTATTTAATGGATGTTATTATACATAATAAACCTTCCTCTTGAATTATTCTTACTTAACAAAATCCGTTGCTTTTTCATTCTTACTTAACCAAGGTTGTCGAGATCAGTCATATGAGAGAAGATTGCAGTAATTTGCAGTTTTTATGCACTTATACTAAAGTCTATCTAATTTTGTATAGGACTTGCAGATCAGTCATTCTTTAATAGCTCTAACAAAGTTAATCATGATAAGCAGTCTTGCGGCAATTCAAAAACTTTTATTTCAGCGCCATTGGTCGAGATTCTAAACGGGACGTCATTGTTAGCCATGAGATCAATCGTATCAAAATTCGTTGACTCCAATGAACTAGGTAAGTTCGCCAACTTTCTATTCGCGAGAAATACTTAAGTCTTAGATAAAATACAATATAAATATTTTTCAGACGCACCGTTCTGAGAAAAAGTAATAGTCACTACATTCCGTAAACTGAGCATTATTTTTATTCTGAATTAGGTACTTATAATTTATTAGAAATTACCTTGAACGTTACAAAATATTCCTTACCCGGAAAGTTCCTGCAGTCACTTCTGTGTGCATCAAGTTTAACACCAAGATTAGTGACGTCTATTCAAAAATTCCAGCCAAATCAAGAAGAATCCCCTAGAATATCCCTACTCTATCCTAAAAAACATACTGAGATATTTCAATTTTCCAGGTAAGGTAAACTCAATAATCTCACTAACTGAGAATCTAATGCCGCTTGTATACGTGCCACTCTACACCAACGTATACAAAGCTACCATGGAGGTTCTACCTGGAGCTGTGTTCCTGATGGGAGCAGCTTTGACATTTCCTGCTGTCATCGTATTCATGTAAGCTCGCCTTAACTATTGCTGCTTCTATATCTTTTCCTATCGTGTGGGTTGTGAGGTGGAGTACCAACCTCATGAACCCTGGTGTCAGTGTGCTTATATCTTATTATTATTAACAGCCATCTCTGATCCACTGCAAGGCAAAGTCTTCTCTCCTGTTCCTGTTCCTCCTCCCTGTTCGAATTAAACCTGTTCGCACCACCATTCCAGAAAGCGATCCAGCTCGTCGCGCCACCTATTTCGTAGCTTTCCCCTACAGCATCCTACTACTCCTACTACCTACTTCTATAGGCAAATACAAACATTGAAATTTCACTTTTAACATGGCTGGCAAAGCATGCGTGTCTTTACATCTCCGCCTATCCCTTCGGGGTTAAAGACGTAGTTACAAACATATAATGTTATCTAACATTCACCTGGTTATGCTCCCAAGCATGTACACGGCAGGAATTGTGGCCTTTCAAAAATGTGCAATTTTAAAAAGCGCGGTGGGCTATTCATTTAACACCATACGGTTCAACATACCCATCTGAGCGTGAACAAGTGAGCGTCATACAAGTTCTTATAAAAATCACCCAAATTAAATAGGACTGCAATATCATATTTGTATGAGCAAATATAGCTTGCTCTCAACAAAATTAAAGTGCCTTTCGTTTTTAATTGCAGATGGTTATTATATGAACACCGAAAAGGGGTCAGGAGATTAAAAACCGAGGAAGCAGATGAATTACCAACAAAAGATAATCTTTTACAACCTAATTAATTAGTTATTTTTTTTATATACATTATAACATATTCAAAATCGAATAAACGTGACTACATACGTAAATAACATTTTGTTGTATTCTACGATATCCTTTTCATATTATATTTTCTAGTGATATTCTTATGCGACTAACTAAATAAGAATGACATAGAAAATTAAATATTACGTATGTTCATTGTTCGATTACAGCAATCTTGAACTACTCCTTTATCTGAAACGAGTGACATTAATATCACAGTAAATATTGAATTAAATATATAACAATATAATACCTAATCGAAACACAAACACACGCAATCAGACAAACCAAGCAAGTATGAAGCACCATACTCATCATTCTTAATAAACACGACGTTAGTGAAACAGATATGTACAAATAAAGCGCAGTAATTAGTGTAACAATATAAGAACGTAATAAAGAAGAAACATAAATGGCGCCAAAGAATACGGAAATGGAACTTGGAAATGAAGAAAACGAGAGAGAAGTAGACAAAGAAAACATTAACGAAACATCTCCACTAAAGCCAATACCAGAAGAAGCAGAAGCCAAACAAAATGAACCAAAACAAAAACTCACATTTCGAGAAAAATTGACACATATTAAAAACAACATAACTGTAGAACCAATAATGGCTTGTTACGTGATGCCCAGTGTCTTAGCGTCCTTAGCCACACAGAATCTAAATCTAGAAAAAGCTTGTAGAGTGAATTTGAACTACAGTAGTGTTGTTTGTGATGCTTTGAATCTCAGACAGACAGAAAATTATACTAGAGAGGAGGAGGAAGTCCAAAAACTAATCGCCAGTGTTCAAGCTTGGAAGAACATAGTACAAACTTCGATCCCAGTGTTTCTTATCCTCTTCGTCGGCGCCTGGAGCGACAAAACTGGCCGACGAAAAGCCTGCATCCTCATGCCAATTGTTGGAGAATTTCTAACATGCCTTGGCTTCATCGTAAACACTTATTTCTTTTACGAGTTACCAGTTGAAGTAGCAGCGTTGACCGAAGCGATATTTCCAGCCATAACAGGGGGCTGGTTTACCAATTTCATAGGAGTTTTTAGTTACATAGGTGATATAACTACTAAAGAAGACAGAACGTATAGAGTGGGGTTAGTGAATCTTTTCATGTCATTAGGGTGGCCCATAGGGAGTGCCCTTAGCGGGGTCATGTTGACGTGGATAGGTTATTATGGCGTATTCTCCCTGTCAGCAACGTTATATTTGTTTAGTTTAATATACGGTTTCAAATATTTGGATGATCCGAAAAGGAAGATAATTAAAAATGTAAGTATTATTTTAAACTAATAAAAATTGATAATTTTATTGTATTCAGACGGTATCTCGTAATTCGATTAATAATGATGACCGTTCTTCTTCTCATGATAAAATGTCAAGAATTGTAATTAGTTACAAGAATCTTTTTTTCCAAACTAAATAAAAATGTTCTCATAAACAAAACCAACTTTAATATACTTATTTCAGAAAAGGAGTGGTGTCATTGGATTCCTGACTGAGTTCTTCGATGTATCTCTGGTGATGGAGACGTTCCGGGTTGCCTTCAGAGATGGTCCAGGAAACAGAAGGCTCAGAGTGGCTCTGCTTCTCATTGTTGTGTGTGTCGTCTTTGGACCGAGCCATGGTATGTTCTTCAAATTATTTATCATGGTCATAGTTGTCAAGAGAGACAAAACTGGAATTGCGATTCGGGTTATGGTAATGGTAATTTGACAATAACTAACGGTTCATTTCCCAGTGAAGTCCAGAATGTCCATCTTCATCCAAATTTTCGTCTCTATGTATATCCTTTGGTGAATCATAAATACAATTATATTTATGATGATGATCAAAAAACACATAGCAAATCATCTGTATCCCCGAGGAGTTGCGCAAACAATTTGTCGCTGACAACCAAATCCTGAATAGGTTGCCGCTGGTCGCGCAATCCTGGTGTCCCAGTGAGATAGGGTCCCAGCGCAAGTGGTTGATTTTGTTAAGGCACTGACCGTACATATCTCGTAGAATTCTCTCTACAATAATATGTACGGTCTACAATTTGGGCTTATTCAAAGCGAGAGTGAAGAGGCACTATTTGAATTTACGTGCCCCACCTTTAGACCTGCTACTTACGATCAGGGGGGATCGTAGTCAGATGCGCTCAAATCTGTAATAAATTACATATAACTCTAAATTTTTTGATTACAGGTGAATTTACTATCTTGTACCTATTCACTAGGTACAGATTTAACTGGGACGAAGTGCAATTCAGCATCTGGAGTACATATTGTATCGTTACTAACTTGATCGGTGAGTGCAGTATTTCCTCTTTGATTGGGTTATTCAACAGTTTCACAACAAGCGATACTACGTACACTATTGCACTCTCTCTTAGGCGTGTACTAAAATTATATTGTCCAAATGAGTGATGTACTTATCTCGTTAAAACAACTAAAACAAGAGTTACTTTTTGTTGTAGATTTGTCTCGTTTCGTTATTTATATTGATCACGTTCTTTAAGTGAGTTTCATTGGTATTGTATTTTCTAAAGTCAAGATGTATTGAACTTTATTTAGTCCGACCGCTCGCGATGTATATATCTCGCGCTGTGGCCTATCACGCGTGTTCGGGGCTCTCTATTTGTCTCTGTCTATCGTTGGCATTATTTGAATTGGTTATTTGACTTTCTTTCTACCCGCGTATCCGTCGCCGCCTAAGGCGCGGTACACCACTTGCGGTCAAACTATAGATAATTAAATTATTCCTTATTCCAGGTACATTATTCTCCATCAGCCTGTTTAGCAGGTATCTTAAATTAGACGACACTATACTTGGAATAATCTCAAACACCAGCAAGATTGTTGCAGCTTTCGCTTACGCCTTTGCTAGAAACAATTTGGAGATATACCTTGGTAAGTCCTTCTGTAATTGTAAAAAAATAACTCTTAATGGTAACCCTGGCACCAGCTTTGATTTTATCGTTCTGTGCGTACTATAATTCTTTATTTTATGGTCTGACCGTTTCTGCTTACAACGAAACAACTCAAACTCGTACCCACCAAAGTGTTAATGCAAGTTACAACTAAACTACAACTTTGACTTTCATTCATAAACAGTAGAATACGAAAGCAGTGTGTTGGATGCCCATAAGTTAACAAGTTAGCGAACTTGCTGCCCTGCTGTTTACGACTTGAGCTAACTTACCATGTATTACAGCAGAGAGCAGGGAACATCACGCTCTCGCCATTGCTAGAGGTGCCTTTAACAAACATTTATGTTACATACATAAACTCACACCCGTAATCACTAATGGAGTGCGCAGAGCCACGAGTAATCAGAAAACTACTTGAAAACTAAAATGGTAAAAAAAGACCTTATGGTTTTTATTCGCTCCCAAAACAGAATAGAATCTGCAGAAAAACACAAATTTAGTTGCAGATTAGAGCTAAAATAACTTAATGGGCGCCCGCGAGAGTGCGCAAACAAAACTCTTTTATTTATAAACTTCTAGTTAAATTAATTATCACGCCATAATGTTTTTGGCAGTTTGATGCCGACATGAACAAACATCTTTAAAAAGCATGTAATTTTATGCCTGTTCAATTCCGAAGTGGTTGAGTGTATTATATTATTGCCCTCTTAAGAAGACAGACAAACAATAACAGCTGCTTGACATCGCCCATACGCACTGATTGTAATGTCGGTCACCTCTAGTATCACCTGAACGTTATTTAGTTCCATGCTCTGTGTAGAGTAATCCTGCTGATGTATGAGTTTGCATCTACAGCGTAGAATCCGAAGCCACTCTGCTGATGAGATTATAAGTAACATCATAAATTGCTAATATTACCTAAAGTTTTAAATTACGTAAACAAGTCTCGGAACACACTGATGTTATTGCCGACTTACACAATATATATTTTCTAATATTAATACTTATTGCTTTACAGCACCACTTTTGGAAATCCTGAATGGAACATCTTTCATTGCAATGCGATCTATCGCCACAAAACTTGTCAGTGGAGAAGAATTCGGTAAGTTTAAAATAATCCTTATTTTTTTATAATATGTATTTCTTAAAATCTATACATTTTATACAAGTTGTTCGTACCGTTCCGATTCATACCGTACCGAATACTAAAGAAGATTATTCAGCCCATGATTCTGAGAGCACTCATGAAAATATATAAGTGTTTTTTTAATTATTTTCAGTTCCACACTTTTGTGATGAAAAATTTTACTTGATATTAACCCAGAATCATGAGATGAATGATGGTACGGTGTCACTAACAATGTTAAATTCATCTAAATACAATTGACACTAAAATCGGATTGCCGAATTTGCATGCCAGTTTTCATTTAGTATTTAGTCCACATTTATGAATATAAAACCTTCACTTTACCTTTCTTTAGGTAAAGTAAACTCCCTGTTCGGGTTGGCAGAGGCCACAATGCCGCTGGTGTACGGGCCTCTATACTCCAGAACCTACATGGCGACCCTGGACATCTTGCCTGGAGCTGTGTTCTTGCTTGGAGCTGTGCTCACACTACCTTCCATTGCCATCTTTGGGTAAGTTACGTACACCTTCTTACACATGCGTAGCAACGGTAGCATCGCTATAGGCTATCTTAAGATCCCCGTTACTATCGACATTAATTTTCAAGTTGACAGCGAGTCTCACAACGGCTTATCTCTTGATAATAAGTCCCCACTAATAGATACCGGGTGAGAGCCTTCAGCGCTCCCTATTTTTTGTTCGGCCAAGTAGTTAATGGCATCTGCAGCATATACAATAAGTCACGTCAAAAGAAAAAAAAGCCACTAATAGACACAATCGGTTAGAAATTCATGTAAATGGAAAGTGGAAACTTAATTTTCTTAGCACAAGCTCAGCACGATGCTAAAGACGAGTGGATACTCTTGACAGGCACAAATTTCGTTTTTGTTGAGACCACCAAAACCGACTACTCGTCAGCTATGAACATAAGCCTTGTTATTCCATCATGATCGTACACTTTAGCCCAAAGCGTACAGCAGTCTTTTCACTTTATAAGTAGGTATAAAAACATATAAATAATTTTACTAAGGGGCACGATATATTTTTCAACAAACGAAATCAAGTACTTCAATAATAATAATAGAGCGCTCGCACAATTTATAAACTCTATATTTAAATAAACAAATATAAAGTTTAATTTAAAATAAGTAATTACCAAAACAAATGTGCCTATTAAAATCAGATTTTATTCCCTAAAATAACACCATAATTCCTGTATCAAATTATGACAATTACCTTGAGGCTTAATAACAGACTTTAATGAAGTAATAAAGAAATAAGATTATACTTATAACAATTAATGATTACAGATGGTTGTACTTCGAACATAAAAAGGACGAAAAGCGAGAACAAGCCGTAAAGAAATTGGATACTGAAAAACAATAGGATATAGAAGAAGAAGAAATATAATAATGACGTCATGTTATTACCAACATCATCCAATAGTCCACTTCTTCGTCGGCCTTTGGAATCAGACTTGCCATCGTGTCCTAGTGAAATTATACGCCAGTCTGTCATGATATAGACATGGTGTATGGCTTTTCGAATTAATCTTTAACAGGAGAGACTTTGTAAGAAACTGACTATACCAATTCAAGGTCTTCAAAAGCAAGTTTACATACTTTAACAAGTTACCTTTTGGTTTGTGTAAATTGTTATTCTTCTATTAGAAATAATTTATTGTACAGTTCACTGTAGATATAAAGCTATTTTTAATATCCTAATATTATAAAATAATGAGCAAAAGAGTGGTATCATTGGATTTCTGACTGAGTTCTTCGATGTATCTCTGGTGATAGAGACGTTCCGGGTTTCCTTCAGAGATGGTCCACGGAACAGGTAGTTCCGAGTGGCTCTGCTTCTCATCGTTATATGTGTAGTCTTTGGACCGAGGCATGGTAAGTGCAATGTTATATATCAAGAAGAGAAAAGAGACCGAAAAATTCTGAACTAAAACTCGTTACTACTACCCATGTCAGGGGCCTTTGGCGGCTCAATAGTAACCCTGACACCAGGGTTGATGAGGTACTCCACCTCACAACCCACACGATAGAAGAAGAAGACTACCCACTTGCATTTAGGTTATAGTAACGGTGATTCAAAGTCCTGAAAACCTGGCAAGACAAGGACTTTCGGATTTGTATGCCAGTCGAGTCCAAAGTTTTTAGGTATCTCATGTGAGTCATAAGTACTTACATACTTGCTAATACATACATAATTGCCGTGTTTGGCAACGACGATTGTTACTGCAGGTGAACTTTAATGGTTAACTCTAAAATGACTATTTTAGATAACAAAAACATGAATAGCCTACACACGTCCCACTACTGGGTACCATCTTCCGGGAATACTATTATTCCAGGTACCAAGACTATATTTTTACCTGGATTGAATCTAACGATTCTGTTGCAACATTTTGTTGATAAAAATAACACAAGAATGTGATTTTTCAAAATCTGCTTACGAGGTTTTCACATGAGACGATACGACGCCTAAGTTTTGGCACAAGTTGAAACCGCATACCAGTCTATTGACAAAAATTAAAATTCAGTAACACGATTTTGAACAAAACATCACGCACTTTTAAAATCATTTTAAACGCGTAAGTTTCTGAGTTATTTTCCTTCGCCATAAATCACGGATTGACAAGCTATGAAACTATACTTATGAATGTGTAAATATAGATAAAAATATTGTCTATAGACTAGACTTCCGTTACGTATGTTTTGAATAGGCGTATCATGTTTCGCTTATTTCCCGTATATGATATACTTAGATATATCATCAGTAAGATATATTATATCAGTTTCGGAAATGTTCGGTGTTGTATAGAACCGACTACCAATCTGACCTTCCAAAGTAAAAAGGGAAAACTAGGGGCCTTAAACCACTGAATTTTCAGTTTGAATTCATGTTTAGGTCATAGATAATTGATATGACGTGGTTTCCACATCACTCACAGCACAAATACACTTACTCCTTGCGTGAATATCACGCACGTAGCAGAAGTGTATAGTATGTACACTAGTATACACTAGTAGTGTATATATACTATACATTTCTGCGTGCCCCTTTCAGGGATACAAGATTGATGATATGATATGTTTGATATCAAAAATAATACTTACGGAAGTTTACATATTCGACCACCTAGCTTTAAGTAATTAATGTAAACCTACAAGATGTTAGAGCTGGGCCGCGATCAAACACATTACCTAGAGTAGCAACTGCTGATTACGCAAAAATATATCATAGGTGCCATCGCAGAATACAAGGTGCAGGACATGACGGAAACTGTGTTGGAACTCTACATGCAAGACTTTGAGACTCGCTTAACTGTAATAGAGGAGCGCAGCCAGTCGCGAGACCTCGAGATTCGTTTTGCCGCATTGAAGGAGCGCATCGAGAAGGCAAAGGTGGATAAGGTTTCGATCGTAACGAACAAAATATTTTCTGTTACGACGTTGTTAATTAGATATGTTTTTAAATACATTATTACACGTAAAAATATGATATACACGTAAATATATTAAATACGTTATTCGATTACAGCAAACTTGAACTATTCTTTTATCTGAAATAAGAGACATAGACATCAGAGTAAACACTTAATTAAACATATTACAATATAAAACCTAATCAAAACACAAACACACACAATCAGATAAATCAAGCAAGTTTGGAGCACCATATTTATCATTCTTAACACAAACAGCTTTAGAGAAACAGATAGGTATGAATAAAGCGTAGTAGTTAGTGTAATAATATAAAAACATATGAAAATTAAAAAATAGCACCAAAGAATACGGAAATGGAACTTGAAAATGAACACAAAGAAAGAGAAGTTGACAACGAAAACATTAATGAAGCATCTCCACTTAGGCTAATATCAGAAGAAGAAAAATATACCAAAACAAAAACTCACATTTCGAGAAAAACTGTTACATATTAAAAACAACATAACTGTAGAACCAATAATGGCTTGTTACGTGATGCCCAGTGTCTTAGCGTCCTTAGCTACACAGAATCCAAATCTAGAAAAAGTTTGCCGTGTGAATTTAAACTACAGTAGTGATGATTGTGATGCTTTAAACCTCAAACAGACAAAGAATTACACTAAAGAGGAGAAGGAAGTCCAAAAATTTATCGCCAGTGTCCAAGCTTGGAAGAACATAGGACAAACTTCGATCCAAGTGTTTCTTATCCTCTTCGTCGGCGCCTGGAGCGACAAAACTGGCCGACGAAAAGCCTGCATCCTCATGCCCATTGTTGGAGAAATTCTAACATGCCTTGGCTTCATCGTAAACACTTATTTCTTTTACGAGTTACCAGTTGAAGTAGCAGCGTTGACCGAAGCGATATTTCCAGCCATAACGGGGGGCTGGTTTACGAATTTCATAGGAGTTTTTAGTTACATAGGTGATATAACTACTAAAGAAGACAGAATGTATAGAGTGGGGTTAGTGAATCTTTTCATGTCATTAGGGTGGCCCATAGGGAGTGTCCTTAGCGGGGTCATGTTGACGTGGATAGGTTATTATGGCGTATTCTCCCTGTCAGCAACGTTGTATTTGTTTAGTTTAATATACGGTTTCAAATATTTGGATGATCCGAAAAGGAAGATAATTAAAAATGTAAGTATTTTTTTATAAAAATTTACAATTTTATGGTATTTAGGCGGTGTTTCGTAATGACTTGTTGAGGTTTGATTAATATGATATTTTATATGATAACCGTTCTTCTTCTCACGATAAAATGTCATGAATTATAATTGTTTAAAAGAATCCTTCTTTCAAATTAAATAAAAATGTTCTCATAAACAAATCCAACTTTAATATACTTATTTATATTTGTTTGGATTAATATACGGCTTCAAATATTTGGCTGATCCGAAAAGGAAGATTATTCAAAATGTAAGTTCTCTTTTAAACTACAACCGATTGTCAATTGTCATGTAACTGTCCTCTTCTCATGATACACATTTTAGCAAAGGGGTGGATCGGATTATCATTGGATTCTTGACTAAGTTCTTTGATGTATCTTTGGTGACGGAGACATTCCGGGTAGCCTTCAGAGATGGGCCAGGGAACAGAAGGCTCAGAGTCGCCTTGCTTCTCATCGTTGTGTGTGTCGTCTTTGGACCAAGCCAAGGTAATATACTTATCTTGACAATGATTGTCAAGAATAGAAAAGATATCAAAAATATCAGGACTGAAATTCGTTTCTACCGAATAATGGTTCGGGTTGAGGTAATGGTGATTCGGGCTCCTGAAAACCTGGCATGTCAAGACCTCGCGGCCCCAGTAGATTTCAGAGTTTTTACGTATTTTTGTATGTCCCCCCCCCCCCCTTAGAAATCGTAAATACAAAATAGTGGTCTACACAAATATAGTCATCCTTACCGTGTTCGCTAACGACGACTTTTACTGAATTATGTACTAGAGCTTTGATGGTGAACTGTAACATGGCTATGCATTCCAAGGTACCAAAATATCAGGTGCACTTAAAAAATATTTTAAGCGCGTAAGTTTCTGCGCAATTTTTCCTACGTCTTAAATCACAGGCTTATAAGCTAAGAAAATATACCTATCAACTATAAGTAGTAACATACATCAATGCCTATGAATGTATCATACAAATATTAGATGAACACAAATATTTACTATAGACTTCCATTAAGTACGTGTGTTATGTTTTGAGAAGGCATATCCTGTTTCGCTTATTTTCCGTATATTATATTAAGAAATATCATCATTTCCCTAGGGATAAAAACGCTAGCGTTATACCGTCTTTCTCAGAGTCCGTTTGCCTAATCTGATGATTTGACAGGTACAGTATTTTATAGAAGCGACTACTCGTACCAATCTGACCTTCTAAAAATAGGAAAATTAACCAGCTTTTCTTGTCACTTATAAAAATTAAAATAATACGGACTTCCGTATTTAATTACACAATTTTACAACCCTTAATCTTTCGAGATACTATCATCATCATCAGCCGTACGACGCCCGCTGCTGGGCATACGCCTTCACCAAGGATCTCCACGACGATCGGTCCTGCGCTGCTCGCATCCAGCGGCTTCCCGAGATACTATAGACGCAATATATTCACATTCTTGAATAAATACTTGAGATTTTTTATATCCAAGTCTTTGACCTCCTCAAGCAACAATGGTAGGTCCAGTTAATACTAAAGTAGAACCTAACCCATCGACGGAAGTTTCCGTGTATGCCGTACTTAGATAATTAAAGCAAAGTCTCATGGCTGATGTTATCAAAAGCCTTTTGAAAGTCATTATACACAGCATCAACTTCTATAAAGTGATAAAAGTATGAGGAGTCTTAAAATTATCTAGAGGTATTAATAGGAATAGAAAATCATAAAAACAGTCAATAAAGTGGCTCCTGTATTTAATAATATCTTATATTGTCCTTTATTTCTTTGGAATAAACAGTAATATCGATAAGATTGTATATTATAATCTGTACACAAATAAATTTAATTCCAGATGATAACGGAGATTTACAAGCTTTAAGCAAATATTGTTCATAGTACAATTCGCTATTATTAAATCGGAACCTTTTCCTTATTTTTGTTGTAGAAATATTTATAGTACCACGCCTGTATCCCCTAAGGGGCAGGCAAAGTTGTCATGGCCCAAATCCTAGAAACCACGTGATTACCTAGGATCCAAACATGAATTTATTCAAACTCATTTAATCGAATTTAGTGGTATAAAGGCCGAACCGGTATTCAATCCTACTGTGCTTTTACCGGAGCAGGCGGGTTAAAATGGCCACATCGAAGCAATTCATCTACGAAAGCAATATTGTAATTTGACATTTGCGCATATAAAAGTAAGTGCGCAATTCAAACAAATGACAAATAGCAATATTGCTTTCTTAGATGAATTGCTTCGATGTGGCCATTTTAACCCCCCAGGCCTATCATTAAAACATTGAGAAAACTTTACTCCTGTCTAAACTTCCAACCTCCGAACTGCATTGACTGCTGAGACACATAAACTAGAGATACATAAACTGCCTATATACGTCCCACTGCTGGGCACAGGCCTCCCCTCAATCAACCGGAGGGGGTATGGAGCATACTCCACCACGCTGCTCCACTGCGGGTTGGTGGAGGTGTTTTTACGGCTAATAGCCGGGACCAACGGCTTAACGTGCCCTCCAAAGCACAGAATCATCTTACTTTTTAGGACAATCAGGTGATTCAAGCCTGAAAAGTGATTTCGACAATGTCCCCATCGGGAATCGAACCCGGACCTCCAGATCGTGAGCCTAACGCTCTAACCACTAGACCACGGAGGCTGTCAAGAGACTGTGATAATCATTTATAATCCAAAGATGCATTCGAAAACAATTTCGAAAATTCCGGGTTAGGCCCGTGCTGGATTCGAACCTGCGACCTTTCAAGGCAACAGCTCGTGAGTTTATGTATAACGTTATTTATAAATAAAAATACTTACATTAAACAGAAATTCGTTTTATTTCCTAGCTAGGTACTCTATTTATAAGTCAAATTCAATTCAAAAATATTTTTATTCAGTAGGTAACATAGATACACTTTGAATCGTCAATTTTTGCATAACGAACGTCTCATCCGCCTAAAACTACTGCAGCTTCTCACAACCTGTATAGCCGGGGAAAAAAAGCTGCAAGAAAAACCTCGGCACAGGGCCGTAGACGTTCTTTTAAAAAATAAACATAAAATATTTTCATACAATTGAGTAATTTAGCTGCCTAATATCAGTTCTCAGATAGTCTCATGCATTCATATCTTCTAAATAATCAATAACTTTATAATAATAATAAAGTATCAGCACGGTTTTCTTTTTATAAGCATATAGGTGTTTTCCAAAAAAACCTGTTTTAAAAGCATGTAAGGTAAATTTAAACCTACGTTACAATTCAAACTAGCGTTTGCAATGAAAAGATTGGAGGCCTCTCCAGTGAAGAAGTGTCGCGACGTTAATTCAGCTCTAGGGGTATGCTGATGAATGCTTCCCTCATTAACAGACTCTGATCTAGACATGAGTGGACCCGTCTTGCAACTTGCAACACAACTTTAGTTTCAGTTATTCATTACATGTTACACTTGAGATAATCACATACGTGTACATCGCTGTCGTCCCTTTCTCTTTTTCGTTTTCTTAAAGTTTCACCATTTCAACTAATAAAAATATAAGTTTAAAACTAAAACCCGACTACGAAAAATCCCCTCCCGACCCATGGTACAGTCATGAGCTATTGCTCATATTTCATGTACCCACTTTAGAACCCTGTCGCACTATCATATTTGACATTTAGTGAGACTTACGGTTTAATTTGTCAAAAAATTTAATGTGACATGGTACCAAAGTGTATACATACTCGTATTAATGCTCGTGACCGTACAACTGTGATGTCCAACTGGTTGTACTACGGAGAAGTAAATTACCCATTAGTTATTAACTCTTTTTTTATATATTTATGATAGTCGTATGCCTTGCTAAGCAAACTACACACTTACATACATACATAGCGGTCAAACACATAACCCTCCTTTTGGCTGAAATTTTTGGCGAGTCTGATTTGCACTTTTTGCAATTGTGAATAAGACACACGTATTTTTGATTCTGACAATTCTGTTTTCTGATAAAAAAATATTTTCTTTTTTTTATGGAATATTCTCATCGAGATTCGAACTTGGTCTTTTCGAATTGTGAGCCCAGCGCTCAACCATGGAAGAAGTTATATATTACTCTACAAATAGTACCTACTACGTATAATAAACAAAATTGTATTTAAGTAAATTGTAAAGTAAGTACTCGTTTGTCGACGTCAATACAAAAGAAATGAAAATAAATCTAAATTACAATAAAAAATGCAATGTAAATTACAATAAAAACGAATTACAAACTAGTGCTTTGGTAGAAATTTCGACTTGACGTTCATGGTAAAATGAAACAGGCACCTATTGTAAGATCCCTTGCATTCATCTTACACCAGTTTCGTATAACATGAACAGTCGAAATTACTACAGCAACGTACATAGATTTGCACGTCTCTCGTCATAATACATTAAGCGGAATTCCTCAAAATCCTGTAACCTAACTCGCTAACGAGCTGCGCCACAGATAATAATAGAATACTTACACGTTTCACGATGTAGGAGCGAAACGGAGGTGACATTCTAAGTATCTCGGTGTAGACTTAAAACATTTTAAAAAGAATAAATAATAAAATAAATAAATAAAATAATGTTTATTGGTAACAAACAAAATACAATCAGCTAGAGGCTGATGCCTTCTTTTAAGCTAATAGGGCCTGTGTTAGAAGGCACCGCTCTTCCAAAGTAGGTAACAATAACATTTTATGCTTTTTTATTTTATTATTCTACCGTGCTTACACATTATTACTATAATTTACATACATGCATGCAAAGGAGGGATGTGCCAGTGTGTGTGTGTGTAATAAAAACATATTTTCTTCATCCCTTATCGCTGGAGTTGTAGCGAATAAAAACAATCAGCTGCTTACCTTCCCGAGCATGTCGTGACAACCGACGACTGAGGGTCCTTTCACCTTTATAACGAAATGGTCAATAACATACATACATTCCTAAACTCACGTCCATTTCCCACCGAGGTAAGCAGAGACTACGGAATTCCATTTGCTTCGATCCTGACACATTACTTTTGTTTCCTCCATATTCATCAATCGTTTTGATCCTTGGAGTCACGGATTAAAAACTAGTAAATTAAATAAATTAGAAATAAAACTGTGTCATCCACATCACCTACCTCCTGAGCCGACTCCACGTCGCATACATGTTATTAATTTCGTCTCACTCCATCATTATCACCCCTTTTAATTACTTTAAATGAATAAGCGAAAATTACCTTTTGTGTTATTCGAACCTTTTATGTGGGCGCGTATCTTAATGAGGTTTTCAAAATTTAAACGCCGTTTTGGAAATAATTAACGATCGCAGATGAAAACTCTTTGTTGATCCATGATCCGCAAGTCAGGTTTTGTTACAAAATTGAACTCTAATGACATCGATTTACGGTTAGTGTTAATTAGAAGGATCAGCGGTTTCTTCTAAAGGGTATAGCCTCTGTTTACCTTAGGGCATTAAATGCTAGTCAATAAGGGCCATTTTTCACAAGGACTCCATAGTTGCGTGGGGCGTGATTCGGTTGTCAGCAACTGTTGCCCATCCAACCTGATACCATGCAGATGACCCTTTATGCAGTGAGATAAGGCCCTTGTCACGTTCTTATCACGCGAATCAAATAGGTTGTACTTACTAGGGTAAATAAAACGGTATATAGAAATAAAACCAAGTTTATTGACATTAAATCCCTAGCAAGTACATAGATCGGATCTCTGGGTCGCAGGTAATTTGATACTGGCTGAGCACCCTTGGTGCAGTAGGAAAGCTACCACTTCCCTGTAACTCTTCCCACGACGACACGGGGTACACCGGCGCGCGCAGCAGGGCAGCAGAAACGGTGGGGTAAGTACAGGACCGAAAGTGGATCCAGCGGGTTGTAGAACCCGAAAGGTGAAGCGGTAGAGGTAAGTACAGGACCGGTAGTGGGTCCTGCGGTTGTAGAACTCGAAGGGTGAACCCTATTTAAAAAATATACGAGTAATCGAGGTGTTCTCGCTACAAAGGCAGAAGGATTGTCGAACATCCGACCGGAAGAGTAACGGCTCGGCTGTGGAATGTAGGTACGGCTACCTACGCAATGTGATAATTATTAAAGTCGTACAATATTAACGGAATTATTTTGTAAATAGCTATGTTTTGTTAAATTAATTAGTGTAAGTTTATTTATGTAATAATATTTTAGTTTTAAGCAGTAGTTTTTAAGTGTTTTCAATGATAACTTTTTGATAGTTCCTAACAGAAAAACAAGAGCAATTACACTCAGTAGTAAAACGCGGCAGGCGTTACATACCCCCCTTTTTTGGGTAGGATTTTCGCTAAGAAAATCCGCTGACTAAAATGTAACCTAGTCTGTCCTTCTTACTATTGACCATTCTAAAAATTACGTGGTACACATTCATTTCAACCCTTCCATTCACCCCCTACTTTCTTTCATCCCTTTCACACACAAACAGTTATCTTATTTAGTTTTAAGTGACTGCGTCCTTTTCAAAAAGAGTACTAGACTTTTAACCGCAGCTTAGTACTCACACGTAATCAATAGGAGATTTAAGGTAACCGTTTTTTTTCTTTTTATAGTATAATTTTCTTATCTTCGGGGTAGGGCCGAAGATAAAATAATTAGAATGTCCTAGGGGTAGGGCCTGGATATTCTATTTTTTTTTTTGTAAAAAAGAAAAATTAGAAATACTATATATAAGTAAATATATTTAAGACGGTAGGTAGTTTTAGTAAGTAAGACATTGTTTTAGGCTAGTTTTGGATTTTTTTGTATAAGTTTTGGTAGTTTTAGTTAGTGTAGTTTTTGTTTTTTGTTTTTTTTTTTGATAAAGTAGTATTTAAGGTATTTTTAGAGAATATTAGAAGATATTAGAAGACGCATGCCATGCTCAAGATTTAAGTTTTTGGCAGGCCTAAGGCGTTAGATGGTATTACACATCAATCTCTTGACTGACTCTTACAGTCTGCTCGAGAATTAGTAAGCAGCTGGGGGATTCTATGTTTTTCTCTCACTTCCATCCCAGCAAGGAAGTTTTGTAAATATAGAAAGTTTTATTTTAGTTAGGTAAAAGTTTAGATATAATTATTTAGAATAGTTTGTAAGTTTAATATCCTTGACATGCCATGTACCTCTTCATAAAGGAGTTCATCTTTCTGAAGTGATAAATATTTGATTGGACGAGACATCTCTATTACTTTATGTTTTAATTGTAATTAGTTTAATTGAATAGTTATTTTTTGAGTAAGTGTTGCAAGTACCTGAAGTCTTAATAACTAAAACACAACAAACGGCAGAAGGAAAATAACAAGAAAACAAATGCTACTATCAAAAGTACACAACAATTAAAACACAGGGATAGACAGAGGTTGGCAGTGCAAAATCAAAGATTTCCTTCTGTGCGATGTGGTAGGTTCGATTTTGAGTTTTTAATTGTATGCAATCACCTTGAAAGAGAAATAGTAAGGTATTCCCACAAAGCAACCACAGCACACAAAAGTTGCAGTTACAATTCACTTAGAGCTAGACAAAATAATCAGACCAACACCAAAGATGACCAAAAATGCTAAAACCAGCAAAAAGGATACTCAGCTCAGTATTTCCTTAGTTGGGCGCCATTGTCACGTTCTTATCACGCGAATCAAATAGGTTGTACTTACTAGGGTAAATAAAACGGTATATAGAAATAAAACCAAGTTTATTGACATTAAATCCCTAGCAAGTACATAGATCGGATCTCTGGGTCGCAGGTAATTTGATACTGGCTGAGCACCCTTGGTGCAGTAGGAAAGCTACCACTTCCCTGTAACTCTTCCCACGACGACACGGGGTACACCGGCGCGCGCAGCAGGGCAGCAGAAACGGTGGGGTAAGTACAGGACCGAAAGTGGATCCAGCGGGTTGTAGAACCCGAAAGGTGAAGCGGTAGAGGTAAGTACAGGACCGGTAGTGGGTCCTGCGGTTGTAGAACTCGAAGGGTGAACCCTATTTAAAAAATATACGAGTAATCGAGGTGTTCTCGCTACAAAGGCAGAAGGATTGTCGAACATCCGACCGGAAGAGTAACGGCTCGGCTGTGGAATGTAGGTACGGCTACCTACGCAATGTGATAATTATTAAAGTCGTACAATATTAACGGAATTATTTTGTAAATAGCTATGTTTTGTTAAATTAATTAGTGTAAGTTTATTTATGTAATAATATTTTAGTTTTAAGCAGTAGTTTTTAAGTGTTTTCAATGATAACTTTTTGATAGTTCCTAACAGAAAAACAAGAGCAATTACACTCAGTAGTAAAACGCGGCAGGCGTTACACCCTAAGTCATCATCATTATCTCCCTAGCATTATCCCGTTTTTCACGAGGTCCGCTTACGTAACCTGAAGATTTGACAGGTCCGGCCTTTTACAGAAGCGACTGCCTGTCTGACCTTCCAACCCGCGAAGGGAAAACCAGCCCAATACAGGTTAGATCACATACCTCCGAAAATGCATTTCTCGGTAATGTGGATTTCCTCACGATGTTTTCCTTCCCCGTTGAGCACGTGATCATGAATCATATAGTTGGTCCGAAGTCCATATTAAAAATGAAGTAATAAAATTGGGAGCGCTGAGGGCTCTCACCCGGTACAAAGTTTGAGACAATAAAGTAAAAAAAAAGTAAAGTAAAAATTCTTTATTTGCGTTGTAACACTATAGTAGAAGTACAATAATAAGATACAACATGTTCACGGTAGTACTACAGGCATACCATCGGACGGCCGACCACGGCCCCCATTCGCACTAGGATCTAACCTGTATTGCGGAAGCAGAAGCGCGACAGGCTACCAATACGTATTCCCGTATGTAACGTGACAAGGCATAATATCTCACTATGTTACTAGATTTGCAAACATATTCCCAACTAGATACATTCTGTTTATTTGGGAATATGGATATAATGATTTATATTGTAATGGATTATAGCATGCAAATTAACATTAAGTATAATAGAATGAAAGCCACTTGCGTGTGCGTGTGTGTTTGTGAGTTTGTGTGTTGAGTGTGTTGGTGAGTGCCGCAAAAGAGGTGTTTAGTGTGGAAAGAGCGAATGTGTGAACATAATTCTGAGTTGGTGCAGATTGGGCGGATGTAGCCCGGAGATGCACGACTGAGAGCAACGCGAGCAACTTAGTGTAGCCTAGATTACCCTCAGAAGAGCTTCCGTTTCCTCGTAGTTCAGTTGTTGAAGCCACACCATAAGGTTTTTCTTAAGTTCGAACTTGTTAAGATGATAAATTTTTACTGCTTGGTTAATCTTATTATATAAGAATCCGCTTAGTACCCGGTGATGGCGCTTGGCTAGAGCGGTTCTATGCGCTACGGGGGGGCAAACTATGTCCGATCGACGCTTCTTGATGTAGATACCTGGATCAAATGGTAAGGCAGCGTGTTTTCTAATGGTGGTCTGGAGTACAAACAACTGTCTCACCGTTAACACTTTGCAATCTGCGTATAGATCGTCCGTGGGGAAAAGAAATGGCCTCCTTGTCATAACTTTAAGAACAGCCCGCTGTGCTCTCTCTAAGCGCAAGAACCTATCCTTGCAGGCTCCACCCCAAGCAGTAACACAATAGCCAAGTAAAGATTGGCAGAGTCCAAAGTATACCATTTTAATGGTGTCTGCATCAGTATAGTGGCGTAATTTTTTAAAAACGTATATTAACTTTCTAACTCGAGATACTAGTTGATTAATATGGTTTTGCCAATCCAGCCGTTCATCAATATAGACCCCCAGATATTTAATGCAAGTTTCTCTCGATAAGGACTGACAGTTGCAGGTAGTAGATTGGTTGGAACAAGTATGAGCTTTTAGGTCTAATGAGGTAGCTGATTTAGACTTCTTGAGATCAAAAGTGATAAAATTGGTTTTTGACAGATTCAGCGTCAGTTGATTCTGGGATAGCCAAAACATGACTATAGATAACGCGTACTCCGCCCGATCCCTAGTTGTTTTCCAATCAGGACTGCTAACAAAAATGGCAGTGTCATCAGCGTATGTATATATACTGCAGTGAGGTAGCTGAAGCCTGCACATATCGTTTATATACAAGATAAAGAGTGTTGGCCCCAAAATGCTACCTTGCGGTACTCCAAACAGCTGGTTATTTTCGTAGTCACTAGTCATTTTATTAATTGTAACAGCCTGGGAGCGTTCTGTCAGATAACTTTTGAATATTTCCAGCGACGAACCTCTTACACCATACCGTTCCATCCTCGAAATTAAGATAGGGACAGATATGGTGTCAAAAGCTTTGGAGAGATCTAGAAAAATCGCCAAGCATTTATTTTTTTTGTCCAGATTTTCAACCGCCTGGTCAACGAGAGAAGTAACAGCCATTTCCGTAGATTTATCCCGTCGAAAGCCGAATTGGTTCCGGGCAATTAATCCCTTAGATTCTAAATAACTTAGCAAGCGAACATTTAAGGCTTTCTCTAAAATTTTAGATATTGTTGGTAGGACAGATATAGGTCTATAATTATTCATAATCTTTTTGTCTCCGCTTTTGAATACGGGATGAACCAGGGCTTTCTTGAGAGCTTTTGGAAATATGCCAGTAGAAAATGTGAGGCGACAAATGTGAGTGATCAAAGGTACCAAAACCACACGAGAGGACTTGAGTAGGCTGGCTGAAATACCATCCCAGCCGACAGCACAGTCACTTTTCAGACCCAAAATCAGGCGCTCGATTTCAGCATTATCGACATCCAGTAAAACAAGCGAGTTGGGCTGCGGAGGCAGCGTCGTATCTAAGTGGTGAGCCCCTTGTAGGTTTTTAGTTTTATTTGCCAATTGTCGTCCAATGTTTAAAAAATATGAGTTTACTGTGTTGAGTGATAGATTAGGGTTGTTGGGGCAAACATTCAATAGGTCCGCTGGCGGTGGAGAAATTTGTTTAAGATAAGTTAAGTTCTTGATAGTGTTCCATGTGGCTTTAGAATTATGTTTTGATTTGTACAGTTCGTGTTTGTTATGTGTGTGTTTAAGATTCTTTAGAAGTTTGTTAAGAAAATTTCGGTATCTCAGGTAAGTTATTTTTAGAATGTTATTATCAGGGTTTCTTTTAAGTTTGCCGTGCATTTTATCGCGGTTCCGCATACAGCGCAACAGTCCAGCAGTAATCCACGGCTTGATGTTACGTTTACTTCGTGATATAACAGCAATTCTTGTGTGCTTTTTAATAATATGTGTCAGGGATGAGATCAAACGGTTAGTGGCACAGTCAGGGTCACTAGCATTCAACACATCAGAAAAGTCAGCAATTGCTATATCTACGTGTATAGATCTATGATCAATATATGTCCGGATTTTATTAGTGGATGGTAATGTAGCACAAGTGAAGAGGACCAGAAGTGTAGGGCAGTGGTCCGTTATGTATGAGTCAATTACAAAGCATGCCGACTTGTTGCTCGATTTAATTATAACATGATCGAGACAACTATCTTTACGGGTAGGTAGGTCGTACGCTGGTAACATGCCATGGGAAGCTACCATATTCAGGTACTCATCTGGTCGCCGACAATGATCATTACCTGTACATTTTATATTAATATTAATATCACCCATAATCACTAGGTTCGGATATGATGATAAAAGAAGAAGCTGTTCATCAAGACTTGTTACGAATAGTTCTGTGTTAGATACAGAAGGTGACCTATATATAGCTATAAGAGCAAAAGAGTTACCAATCTCACAAACAAGGCAGGCCGCATCCCTCAAAATCGTAGACTCGTAGACTGTGCAAACCAGATTGTTTTTAATATACATCACTACTTCATCGTTCCGGTTCTTCAATGTCATCGTTTGATGCATTGTATATCCAGTCATGGTTGGTACTACCGGTATAGTCTTGAGCCAACATTCGGATAAAATAATGATGTCACATTCAAAATTTAGTGATACAAGTAGGGCGCTAAGCTCATCGAAATTACTATTAATGCTGCAAATATTAAGGTGAAAAACAGTTATAGATTTTTTATTTAGCTGTAGATGCTGCGAACATTGCTGAGGGGAACATCTAATAGTGTTTGATATGCTGAGAGCCTCAAGCTCTACAGAAAGATCATTTAAATTGTGCATAATCAAATGAAAAATTGGATTTAGATATAATGTCAGTATTATAGTACCTAAAGCTCTCAACACATCGCAGGACAAAGTATGTGATTACAAAACCCTTGTTTATTAAAAGTGTAGTTTTAATGAGAAATATCGACTGAATTGGATTCGAATTTGATATTATAAAGAATGCATAATTTGTAGAGTGATTATTGTAATTGTGTGAGTGTGTCGGGTGTTGTTGTGGCTGATACAAAGCATAGGAAGGCAAAAGTATAATATAAAATAGTTTGAAAAATATCTTAGAACTGCTTAAAACTAATAATATAATAACATTAATCGTGATTGGAAGAACAATGACATTGGCATGAATTATTAGTCATATTGAGGATGGTGATAACTTTTTTAAACATTGCATTGAATAAATACGTTTGGCTTTCGTTGTTTCATCTTCCTGTAAATAGATCTTGCCATGTGATGACCAGCAGAATTTCCAGCCGACTTTCTTCGCTAATTCTCGTGCATGGAAGAAAAGTTTCCGATCCGAGGCTGGCAGATATTCAGACACATACACCGGTTGCTTAGGCCCATTTATACCAAGGTGGCCTGTGTTTATTTTATTGTCCTTGTCATGTTTATTATTAAAATCGCGAGTACATTTTAGTAGGTTGCTTTTCATGTAGACAGTAGAAAATTCAACACAAATCGGTTTGTTCGTGTTTGGTTTGCCGGACAGTCTACGTATATCACGAATATCGGATGTCAAAATAGCAATATCTAGAGATTTGCCAAGTTGTGTGACGAAGCTGATGAGTTCAGCCGATGTTTCCTTCTCAGTGCCAGGTACGTTACGGAGTTCAATGGAGGAGGGGCGGGAGCAATCTTCCAAGACTTGAATTTTCCCTTCAAGGTGTGTAATGCAATCTTGGTATTCTTTGCTTTCTTTTTCAAGCGCATTAATCCGTTCCCGCATTTCATCAAAATTGTTTTTTATAGTCTCGATTGATTGTTCAATTTCCAAGTTCGACTGGCATATTTTATGGTTCTGAAGCTTTATTTCTCTTACATCATCAACAAGTTTGAGAAGCACCTCATCGTTTCTTGAAAGTAATGATGTCATCATCTCCTTCATTTCATGTTTAAAAGAATCGAAATCACTTTGTGGAGAGCAATCCGAACGAGAAATAGGTCTGAAGGTGCCCAGTTGGGTCAGTCTGAGTGAGAGAATTATATTTCAAAGAATGAATCGACCTTTCCGGATAGCGATAAACGCTGAATGAAGGAAATCGTCGTCGTCCACGCCTGTGTGGCCGGTATCGGGGCCTGAAGTATAACAACCTAGCCGACATGTCTGGAAATAATACTTACTTATCTAGATAAGTGACGTGGCCACGACGAGACAATAGACGAATGACAAGTGTGTCAGACGCAGGCGTGGCAGACCGAGGTGGAGATGGCGCGACGACTTGGATGCTTTCCTGAAAGGCTGGCCGGAGGAAACACTGGAGAGAGAGTCCTGAAAGAAGGAGAAGAAGAAGAGAGAAGAAATGGAGGGAGGCCTTTGCCCAGCAGTGGGAAATTTTATTGAGCAAAGTTTATTTCTCTTCACTCTCAACTACTTTGAAACAAAGCAGTTTTCTATACCTATATGTAATATATACATATAAACAAAGTCTTCAGAAGCTTCAGGTCGTGAAAGGGCATTAATTACGCCCATAGACAAGTTTTTACGGCGCAGTCCGAGTCCCTTCGAAAGAAGTAGTAAATTACAGTCCAATAAATTCATGTTACGGCCGACTGTAACAAGGTACATGCGAAAGTTTTACACGCTGGCTGGAAACAAACTTTTATTGACAAAACGGAAAAAAGAAACAAACGTGAAAGTTGTGGATTTTTGAAACCATTTCTTTTAAATGAAAACGGAAAGATTTAATCGCCCCTAGTGGGTCGATAGCGATAAGCGCTGAATGAGGGAAATCGTCGACTACGCCGGCATTTTATATCCGCCTAAAAGGAAAGGGACGGATGATTGACAACTGTTAATTTTAAAATGAATGAAAATCGCGGATGAATTAAATAGGCATCTATTGATGCACTGATATGCAACAGTTTCACGTGTGCTGTCAACTTAATACCGCCAGATTACTACCCACTATAAAATTTTGGGAGGATTTTTTCAATTTCAGCCTAAAACAGACGTGGGTTCCATAAATGTTATGCCTGTCGATTAGCCGTCTCTTTCCTTTTCAGCGGATAAGAAAATGGCAGGTATAACTTCAAATAAAATTAGATAGTGTGTACTGGAATCAGCACCAATATAGAAAGAACGCGATACACTCAGACCTAGGACAAACATCTCTTACTTTAACAAGTATTTACCTTGCTGGCAATCGATATCAGCGGGCTTAGCACCGTAAGCGCGCGATTCTTTCTCGCCTCGACATACGTCACCCGTCACTCTCTCACAGTACTCCACAGAAAGAGACAGACGATCTCTGTCGCGGCGAGAAAGAGTCGCGTGCTTACGGTGCTAGGCCCGCTGGTCACTGTGTACAGTAGGTAACTGAGAACAAACGTGTTCTGTCTACGCGTCGAACTATGGGGCTTGATAAACATCAAGCCTTTGAAAACTTACAAACGTAAGTAGCAATACAATTTTCTTCTTCTGTCTGGTGAGGTGGATTACCAACCTCATCAACCCTGGTGCCAGGGTTATTATTGCGCCGCCGTAGGCCTGACATGGCTAATGTAACAACTTCATACCTCCATCGGTGAGTAGTAACCGGGACCAACAGCTTAACGTGCCTTCCGAAGCACGGATCATCTTACTGTCGGACTATCAGGTGATCCGTCTGTGATGTCTTAACCAGGGTTCACAAAGTGATTCGTACCCGGGACCTCAATACAATGATGTAGGTAGATACTAAACCTTGATTTTGAAAATTGATAACCTATAGAACCTAGCCTTGATGTAGGTATCCGTCCCGTTCCTTTCCGACGGATAAGAGAATCTAATAAACGATTACGTTGTCCTACTTTGCAAATGTTGTGTGCACCTATAATTGGCTTATGTAACGGTCTAATTCCTGATGTAACTTTTATTTTATTTAATGTTTTATTATATAAGCTGTTGGTGTACCTTTTTTATAAATAAAATAAAATGACAGGTATAACTTAATAGAAAATAAAAATATAAGTTTAAAAACTAAAACCCGATTAGGGAAATGTCACGCTGTAAGAAAGTATGAAACGAGAAAATGTTTCTCCGAAATTCTTCCGAGTAGTAATGTTTAGGAGAGAACCGTGGCGGCTAACCTGTTCTAATAGTTGTTTACCACTGCATGCGGGTCGAGTCATCTGTGTGAAAATCGCGCTTAAGATTTATTTATTATACATCATCATCATCATATCATCCAAGCCGTGTCCGGCGACGGCGACTCCTAAATGTCTATCCCAGGTCGATGTTATGATAGGCTCTAATGTGGCTAGCAAAACCGAACTTCGATTTACCACACATATACTATTAAGCTATTGACATCGCGATAAATAATTTCATTCATTTATCGGTCACGCGGGGCCATGCCACAGCTAGTACTCCTTAAAGCGATACTTTGGAAGAGTCCTTCAACTGCGAAAGGCTTAAAGGCCAAAAAGCGAAGACAAATGGCACGCGTGGAACTGAGAGGGCTGCTCCGACGTCTGATTTGCCTAAATCTAAATAATGTGCGCATTACGTACAATTATACATTCTACATGTTTTGCTGACTCGGAATTAATACAACTCCCGAAGTTGTTGTTCAGTATTCTGGGATTAACGCGCGGAAGTGGTTTAGGGAAATGAAATGAAATGAAATTTATTGTAGTAAATGTGGTCACACATAGTGAAGGAGGTAAATATTATGGTTCAGCATATTCAGTCATATTCTAACATAGAATATGTAATTATTATATTATTAATCTAATCTTACTCTAAATTAACTAGTTATAATAATAATAATAAAACACTTTATTGCACACAAATTCACAAAACATTTACAGGATAAACTTATTCTAAGGTGGGCGAAGGTGGCTTTTTTGGCTAAGAGCGATCTCTTCCAGACAACCTTCGGCAAAGGATATGGCAAATTTGTACAGCTGCAGTGTAGTTACATTTAAATTAAAGACCGTGTAAAGCTCATCTCATATGGATTAGTATGAAATTGAAATATATAGCATTACGCCTGTATCCCCGAAGGAGTAGGCAGAGGTATAGCGTAATATAGGTAGGTTATAATAATGTATATCATAATGTATATTATACACCCACTCCTCGCCAGCTGTGTTTAAGTCCCATGTAATAGGGGCCGAGTCTATTGCCATTAACCGGTCATAAATTGTAGAGACCACGTGATATGAAATATCTATGTTCCAAACATGAATTCCAGCTCATAAAGTCGAATTCAGTGGTTTAGACCCCGAGTCGGGATTCGAACCCGTAACACTGCGACGTAAGTCCCACGTTCTCAGAACTGGGCTATCAGGGTTCTTTTAACTTGAGTACGAAATTTAAAGTAACAAAAGTAGCTTTACATGTTGCGAAGCTGGACGTTGACAAATAAAATATTTATAATATCTACTTATAAAATGGTACCTACACAAAAACTTTTTCAATTATTGAATAAATAATACTTAAAAATCGCTGCTTCAAATAACTGAGTAAATAATTATTATTTTAAATACAATATCCACGTGGTCTGGGTCATTGGATACATTATAAAATTCAGGTCCAAAATAAAAAATTAAGTTTAAAAACTCTAACCCGACTACGAAGACACAGAAAAGGTAGGAAACCTTTTATCGGACCATCGGCTAATCAAGACGCTTCTAGTGACACCTCATTTGTTATATTCTGACAGGTGTTTTAAGCTTTAAACAGACGTGCATACACACATGCAAACATAGATAGCGGTCTAACACATAACACTTTTGCTTCGCCACAGTCGAGTAATTATCAAAAATTTAACCTCATTTTCGACGTAACATAAGCGTACGACTATGTCCCAGTGGGGTACTCGTAGTTAGAGGTACATTCATCACTATTTCTTCTTTCCTCATATTTCATTCTCACTTATTTACGATTTTTGATTACGACGTTTGATCACGTTTATTCATGACGTCACCGTTTTTCAATCTTATAATATTTGTTCTGCTGAATAGGTTTTGGGGTTCCGTAGTCAATATTCAAAACCTAAGACTATTTTCTTTATACTTACTGTATTACAAAGGGCGCTCCTTTATCGCGGAAATGAATGGGCTGCCGGGTCCGCATGACAACCACGCGCGCGCGGCGCGAATTATATTGAGCGCTTCGACCTATAAACGTCAAACGGCTATCGGTCGAAGGCCTCGATATAATTCGCGCCACGCGCGGCGCTGTTACCGTGCAGAGCCTACTGGAGAGGATGAATAAAATAATAAACTTGGGAACCTTCAATTTTATCTTAACCCTCTAAAAATATCACAATTACAATTTTAACTTATTAATATGACAAATTCTTAACATACTCCATTAGTAAAGTGACGAACAATAACAAAATATTAACTAAGTTACTAAGTATTTACAGTTACACGCTCTATACTAAATCACTAAAATACTAAAATAGATTGCTGGCTTTTACCTGCGATTATGTCGTTGTGGAAAATGTTTCACTTCCATGGCAGTGGTTTGCAACCTTTTATTGCCCAGGGACCACTATGATTTAATATTTATTTACAGGAAACATAACGTTCCAAATCTCACTTCAACCTAAAAAACATCTTTAAGCGGATCATTAATTGGGAGTAATTGTCAAATACATACAATAATTTGTAGGGATAGAATTTCTAAAAAACCTCTTCTTAGTGCTTGTTTAATTATTTAAATAGTTCAAAAATGCTATAATATTCTACGGGTCCACGTTTGTGTATTCAACGCTGATACGTGACGTATCTATGGATGAGTGACGAATTGACGATCACCATATCCAGTCTTTTATGAAGACTCAATTCGTGACACACACACAACACACCTCTGTCCTCCCCCTCTTTTTCAAAATTCCAAACGTTGCCAGATCGGGACAAAGGACCAAATATTAATATGCGTAGGTACAATTCTCTTTATTACAATTCTCTTTATTGCCAGAAATTGCTGTAAGCAGCAAGTACTCACAGATTTACAAATAAAGACAGAATTAAGTGACAAAAACGTTTTTAAGAATAGCTTCTATCACGGGCCTTGAGCGTGGAGACCGAATCCAGAATTTCCGTAACGAATATAAACTAACACCCCCCACTTCGACCGGCACAGCGGTGATACTTTTTAGTTTTGCCATCTATCGATGAATACCAGAACTTTTAATGACTTTTTTGAAATATCATGCTTGTCTCTTTAGTTCAGCAACTCGCCTGTAGGTGGCATTGGTTGTATCGGCGTTAAATATTAAATATTTTGAAAATGAATAATCCACAACAAAATATAATATATTAGGACCACCATTAACGCGGTATTTAGGTAAAATGTATATTAAATTCTATAATACACCTCTACCTGCAGACGTCTTCGTGGCTACATGGCGTGATGGTATTTTTTTTTGTTATGTAGTCCATTATTTTAGAGATAATATTTGCGGCCGTAGTTTACTTGAAGTCCTAAGTTTCAAAATACCCAGCTAAGAAAATGGAATTAATGCGATTTGCAAGTTTGCTGTTTTTGATCTATACTTGAGTGGTGATAGGGGTGCAATCGCACCAACTGTGCTGAACTGCTTGTCACCCCAACTTTGCAGCTGATTTGCAATTCAAATGCATTTTACCACTTATCTCCTTAGGTCCAATTGTTCGCGTATTTTCTTACTATTATACGCGTAGGAGTGTATAAATCAAGTATAACCCTCATTTGGCGTTTGTAGTTATAGTCCTGGGGGGTTAAAAAGCAATTCATCTAAAAAAGCAATAATGCAATTTGACATTTGCGCATATAAAAGTAAGTGTGCAATGCACACAAATGTCAAATAGCAATATTGCTTTTTTACATGAATTGCTTCATTGTGGCCCTTTTAACCCCCCTGATTTTCCAAAAAGTAAGATGATTACTTTTAACGAAATGCACGTTAAGCCGTTGGTCCCGGTTACTACTTACTGATGTGAGTACGTAGCCGTTACATGAATCACGTCAGGGGCCTTTGGCGGCCCAATAATAACCCTGACACCAGGGTTGATGAGGTTAGTCATCCACCTCACAACCCACACAACAGCAGAGAAGAAGAAGTTATATGATTCGTGGAGATGAGAAAACAACAGATGGAATAGGCGGTTATGGAATGGTGGCCATGGGATGGTGTATACGGTATCGAGGCAGAACCCCAGCCCGATGCTCGGAGGACTTTTGGAGGTATACCAGAAAGCAGAGGATGAGACTTGCACAGTGAGAGGGAGAAGGTCTATACCCAGCAGTGGGTGACTACATTGTACGTAGTAGTAGTTATAGGGATCTATCGCCTTTATTCTTCTACAAAAATGGTGAACCGGGAAGAAAGTCGAAGAACCGGGAAGAGATTCGAAAAGTTGCTCAACGAAAACTAACTCCAATGTGGATGCACATCCACGTCGCCGTTTGCGTCTGCCGCAGATTTGAGTAGGTAGAGTACAGTCATGAGCAATATAATGTACCCACTGTAAGACTCTGTCGCACTAACATATTTGACATTTAGTGACACTTATAGTTCAATTTGTCAAAAAAGTTAATTCGACATGGTACCAAAGTGTATACATATACATATTAATGCTCGTGACCGTACACATCAGTTCATATCAGTTTTTTTTTTCGACGCACGCCTCTCCTCAAATCTCCTCGAACGCGAGCATACAAACTTGAACATAACAAATTATTCCTGGTTCGTCTCCGAGTGTCGCATCTGTGTGCTTCAAACTTAAGAGTTGAGTTGCGCCCCAGGTGGATTGGGAGTTGCTAGTGAGGGTGTGATGGGCACCTCCAATCGCTGCTCCTTCTTGTCTTTCTGGTGCTGGTTGTAGAACCAACTGTAAACCAAGTTTAAATAGGTTTTAATAAGACAATAACGGTCTGCGCGGTCCAGTGGTTAAGCAATTGGCTCCCGATCCCGAGGTCCCGGGTTCGAATTCCCGTCTTAAGCAAACTAGGACATTGCAAGCTGATCATCCGATTCTCCAAAAGAAAGATGACCCATGCTTCGCAGTCGGTCCCGGCTACTACTTACTTTAAGTATGTAGTCGTTACATGAGCCATATCAGAGGCCTTTAAAACTCTAACACCAGGGCTGATGAGGCCAGTCTTTGATATCACAACCCACACAAGAGAAGAAGAATAACTATTTGCTTCGATCCTGACATACTTCTCTTGCTTTCACATTTCACGCCAGTTCAGAGTAGAACGTAATAAACCTTTTTAAAGACATTCCCACTTTGGTCATTTGGTAATTTTGACCATAAATAACAGCTCACGAGTATATCTTAATGGGGTAGTCAGAGGTACATCCATCGCAAGATGAACTAAGTACTTAAAACTCATAGGTGATGAGCTGTATCGCCATCTGGGGGGTTAAAACGGCCACATCGAAGCAACTCATCTATCTAATAAAGCAATATTTGACAGTTATTTGCATTGCGCACTTACTTTTATATGCGCAAATGTCAAATTGGAATATTGCTTTTTTAGATGAATAGATGAATTGCTTCGATGTGGCCATGTTACACCCCCCCTCCCCTCTCTTGAAATCGTCAACCATAAATTTACTTACACGAATATCCCCAAGCAGGGTAGCGTGGCGAGGACGCTCAGCAGGAAGGCGGCTCCCGGTAACACATGCAGCGACGCGATGTAGACTCGGGAGTAGAGCGGCGCGAAGACCAGAGGCATCACCGTCTCAGCCAAGCCGAATAACGAGTACACTTTACCTATAACATACACAAGTGTCCTATGTTCTTAATAGCCATTAGGAGCCAATAGGATTCCCGGTGGGGACATATCACAATAATTACATTGTTACTGCTGCCAGATATGTCACCAGAAATCAGAATCTTTATTCAACGTAATTATCACAGAAAACTTGTTAAAGGTCAATTTAACATTTTTGAAGCTACGTCATTTCACAGTGTTATGGCTGAGGAGAAGAAATGATAAGAAACTGCAACAGCAACACATCTTTTATACAATGGCCCCGATTCCTGCAGAAACCTCCTAATTTTATTTTAAGATATACCTGTCATTTTCTTATCTGTCGAAAAGGAAAGGGACGGATGATTGTCAACAAGTTAATTTTAAAATGAATGAATAACCCGTGCGAATAAAATAGGCATCTCGCTGGTATGTAATACCTTTGTCGTGCTGTCTACTTAATTCTGTCGGGTTATTGGCCGATGTAAAAATTTAGACGGTTGTTTTAGATTTCAGCTTAAAATTTACGTGTATTCCATAATTTCTATGCCTGTAGATTACCCGTCCCTTTCTATTTCGACGGATAAGAAAATGACAGGTATAACTGAAAATAAAATTAGATGGCGTCCGCAGGAATTAGCACCATTGAATACCACTTAATATAAACTCCACTTAATATATCCTAAAACTGATGATTCCGGTCCTTAACAAACATTAGAATAAAAAAATAAAAAAATTAACATACCCAACTCCTGGTATGAGACTAACTTGGACGCGATAGACCGGAGAGCGATAGTCGTTGTTCCATTCAGTATTTCTACCAGTGGAGCTGTAGATGTATGGACAAAAAAATCAAAAACCATACAAATAAAATATGCACCTTACACAAACAGCGATTACAGACGAACGTAATCATGTACAGTCATGAGCAATATCATGTACCCACTTTAGGACCCTGTCGCACTATCATATTTGACATTTAATGAGACTTACGGTTTAATTTGTAAAAAATAATAATGTGACATGGTACCAAAGTGTATACATATTAATGCTCGTGACCGTACAGGGCGTACTCAACTAGGGAACGCAATCCCGATCTTGCGCAATCCCGATATCGCGGGATCTCGTCAAATTTTCCAGGATTAATCCCGAAGCATAATATGACGAGATCCCATTCGAGATTGACGGCACGTTAGGCCGTAGGTCCCGGTTACTACTTACTGATGTAATTATGTACTAAGTCGTTAAATGAGCCATGTCAGGAGCCTCTGGCGGCTGAATAATAACTCTGACACCAGTGTTGAGGTAATCTACCTCACAACCCACAAGATAGAAGAAGATCGCTGATAGTGTTGAGTATGAGGAGGTATTGGACGGAGTATTAGCGTAAATTAATAAAAAAATAAAAACAATTATAAAAGCGAAGTATACTAACAGAAGTAGACCTCGACGCTGTTCCTGGCAAAAGCGAGCACCAGCGCTCCACAGATCTTGCTGCTCGTAGACACCATGCCCAGAACTGAGTCGTCAACCTTCATCCTCTTACTGAACACGCTTATCGAAAATAATGTCCCTGGAAACAGTCAAAATCATAAATCTTTTGTTTTAATGTAGAAAATCGTATCTCATATAACGATCTATTTATATGCGGCAGCGTGGTACATGGCACAAAAAACTTCTCAACAACACATATTTTTATTCAATCCAACAACACATATTTTTATTAAATACAATTAATCATTTCATTACTTAAATTAAATTATTTTTTCTAAATATCATAAAAGACTTGAAGGTTGAGCACTTGTGCATAATATAGATATTTGCGCCAGTAATCTTAGTCGGATTCGGTTGCTAGTAACAAATTAGATACGCAACGAGGTGAGATATTCTTCATAGAACAAAATGTTCAAATAACTTTAGTCAGGAAAAGTAACCTTTATTCACAAACAAATAACCTATAACAGATGAGGAAAATGAATGAAATTTCATCATTATAAATTAAATTTAAAATAATTAAGCAACAAAGAATAACCCTCAGACCTTTTTATCCTAAAGGAAAATTACCAGGATAACAAACAAAGTCATTCAAACGTTTTTTTTTCCTATTACTTAGTAAATAATGAACATTCTAGAATGTTACAATTTTATAAATGAACGAGATTGAGTCACCGGAATAGTAACCCTTGCACCAGGGTTGATGGGGTTGGTAGGTATTCCACCTCACAACCCACACGACAGAAGAAGATCGGAATTTAACTACAATTTATCAAAATATTGACAGTATTATTTCGAATTCACCTCCAATAAATTCTAACCAGCATCAACGGACAACATTTTAGAGCATTTTCAGCTGTTGCCTGTCTGTTGCAGTTTACGTTTCTCTTTTGTCTATGATATTTCAAATTTAACCAATAGAAATTTAGCACAGTTCTTTTGTCTTTGTCTGGTGGTTTTCCGTTCGGAAACTTTCTTTGCTGAACAAAAGTAACACGAGAATAAAAAATATTTATTTCGATTTAGAAGCGATAGCCAATAATATAAAAACATACATTGGGATATGTATAATAGAAGCGTTTACCCCCGGGGGGTAAGTAAACACTTATTTAGGTTACAGCCGTTCGGCTTGTGTAAGGTGAAGCATGAAACCCTAAGTATAAAAATACTGTTCCCGGTAAGGTTCCCAGGAATGGCACATCACTCATTGGCACCATTAGGGAGGTGTAAGTCCTCCGTGGCCTCCGTGGTCTAGTGGTTAGAGTGTAAGGCTCACGACCGAGGAGGTCCGAGTACGATTCCCGATGGGGACATTGTCGAAATCACTTTCTAAGACTGTTTGTTTGGCAAGCACTTTGCAGGCTTGAAAAATTAAGACGATTCCGTCTAATTGTATAAATAATTTTGTTTTTTTTTAAAATATAAAATGCATCGAATAAGACCCTGTACTGCAAGGAACTTTATTTCGTTTATGTTACAAACATCAGTAATTCTAGGTTCTTACGAACTTCTACGAAAAGCGTACAAAGCAGTCAGAAGACGGGCTACGTCTTTGTAATGTTTTCCTGAAACTTTGAACTGTTACTTATATTATCATACGAGACAAAACAAATATACTTTATTGCACCAAAATATAAAGAAATATAATAATATTATCTTAGTGTTGCTAGCACAAAAAAGTACAAAAACAGTATTCTTCTCTCGTGTAGGTTACGAGATCAATGACCGACCAAATTCGAATTTCAAATTTATTAATTCAAATTCAAAAATATAAATTTATTCAGTAGGTAACATAGTTACACTTTGAATTGCCTTTCCCGCGCTTATCACTGTCGACCCATTAGGACCCATTGGGGTCGATTCATTCTTTCAAATATTCTTCTGTATTTTCTTCAAACGTGATACTGGCAGAATTGTGACCACACATAAGCCATTCATCAAGAATTGAATCAAATATTCTTCCTGTCAGACGACGCCCTGAGCCGAGGATCGCGACCAACTGGGCACCCTCAGGCCTGTTGTCTTAAATTTTGTACCGGGTGAGAGCCCTCAGCACTCCCCATTTGTCCGGCCAAGTAGTTAATGCCATCTGCGGCAAATCTACAATAAGTCTCGTCAAAAAAAATGAATTGTCATTTTTACATAACGAACGTCTCATCCGCCTAAAACTACTTAAAAATAGGTATACATATTTTTAACCGACTTCAAAAAAGGAAGAGGTTCTCAATTGGACCGATTTTGATAATTCTTTTTTCTTGTTTCATACTTTTTAACGAGTGATTTTTCGGTAGTCGGGTTTTACTTTTTAAACTTATATTTTTTCTATTTAACATTAGTTACTTACCGAGAGAATGCGTAACGAGCGCATACGTCGAATATATACTGTACTTCACTTCATCCCAGTTGAAACGATAACGGGTGAATATGTACATTATGCTCAGCTCACCTGAAATTATACATTATTATCAAGGCCAATAATTCTTATCGCTATCAGCGCACTAGGGACGATTCATCATCATCACCCCATTAACGTCCCCACTGCTGGGGCACGGGCCTTCCCTCTGGATAGATAGGAAGATCGGGCCTTAAACCATCACGCGGGCCCAGTGCGGATTAATGATTATTAACGACTGCTAATGCAGCCGGGACCAACGGCTTAACGTGCCTTCCGAAGCACGGAGGACCTCGAGATTAAAACTTTTTTTTGTGGTCACCCATCCTATGACCGGCCTTTGCGAAAGTTGCTTAACTTCAACAATCGCAGACCGAGCGCGTTTATCGCTGCGCCACCGAGCTCCTCCGAGCTAGGGACGATTAATTGAACTTTATTGTAGTGACAGATCATTTAACCAATGTTTACTGAATGATCGCCTTGATATCATGAGTACATCACAACACCGCACAAGCAGGGTGGTTTTTTTGACCTGGTAATTGTTAATATGGATTGATACATAAGTACACATACATACATAAACTCATGCCAATTTCCCACCGGGGTAAGCAGAGACTATAGAATTCCATTTGCTTCGATCCTGACACACTTCTCTTGCTTCCTCCACATTCATCAATCGCTTCATACACGCACGCCGGATCAGAGTAGATCGTATTAAACCTTTTCTAAGGACATCTCCAATTTGGTCAATGTAAGTCCATCTCGGTCTTCCTCTGCCAGCCCTACCATCAACTTTCGCTTTACATACCGCTTTTGCAATTCTATTATCCTTCATTCGCTCTACGTGTCCAAACCAACCTAACATTCCCTTCTCAATCTTAGTCACTATATCGTCTTTTACACCACATCTCCGTCTTATCACACTATGGATTGATTCTTTTAAATATAACCCTCTCAGAAGACGCCTTGGCCCTTAGTTTGCGCCCAACTGGGCACCTAAACCTAAGCGAATAAAAAATATAGTAGGCGTACTGGGTACGCAGTAACAACCGACGACTTTGTAACATGGTGGTCTATTATCCACTCGCCTATTTTTTGTTACTACAGTTGCATATGTTACTATTGCCATGGAAGGATAGTACTACGTATGCTATTGCTTATAAGATATAGGCAGTACTGTATAAAGATTTCACATAAACTGATATAACGATCCACCGGGTGAGAGCCCTCACCGCTCCCCATTTGTCCGGCGTAGTTAAATCTACAATAATTCCCTTTAAAAAATAATAAAAAAATAAACTCGACCTCCAGTCCCAATGAGATTTATTCTTCCTTTTTAATTGACGGGTGTTATATTAGTGTGGCGCACGAGATAAAGTCTCACTGACTTTAGTCTGATTAGGTACATAATAAAAGCCCTGGTTTAGAGTTTAATAGCTACTCGATCGCCGACCGATCTTATTAGTTATCATTTTTTTTATTCAATTTATTTCTGCAAAGTCGCCGTAATTACGCCACGGCCTCTCAACATCAAATATTGGTTTTAAAAATCGCTTTAAAATAAAACGCGATTTAAGCTAATTGGTGCTTAAATTATTTTAGAAAGTCTAAAAAACAACCGCAGCTAGTCCCCGTTTTGCCCAGCTACATCTAACTGCTTATATGGATGGACTATGTCTGAAAAAGTGGCTTTGTTGTCTTCTGTAAGCTTGGAGCCTTATCGACCTCGAAGCGATAAATAGCCGTATCTCTATTAGCCATATTATCTTCATTTGATCTCTAGTAATGACCTCAACTCGATTTTACAATGACAATCATTCACGTATATTCAGAATGTGCAGTTTATATCAATGAAACGAAAGAGATAAAGTCACTGACCTAGTATTCAAACGGTTTATGTATCATTTTAGAAAAACCTATGACATCGTAACGATAATTTTGAGGGATAATTCAGACCATAATTCTCAAAAGTCTGGCACTAAAAGTAATTAGAAAAACACTAAGTATAAGAATAATTTTAAAATCAATATTAATCGAATAGCAATATTGCTATTGCTTTTCAAATTAATCGGCCCTTGATAGACAAGAATGGAGAATGCTACAGTGACAAGAGCGTGGCTCTTAAATTAATGATGATGGATGTATTTTATCGAATAACTACTTGACACGTAGCACTTATATACCATTAACGCAGTTGTGATTGTGTACACATACTTACAAGTCTTTATGATAAGCCTCGTTTGATTATAGACGGCGATATGGCTCACCCAATATCAGCAGAATGATCGGTGAGGTGCGGGGTATTTCGTTCATCTTGTGATGGATGTCAGTCTGAATATATTCGTCAGCTTATGTTATGTAGAATGGAACTCGTCACGTGGAGTGTGAATTTACATGAATATAAAGTACCAAATCCAGTGCGAGTTACATGCCAGTACGGGCGAACCATTCCGTAGAACACCGGCGCAGACACCGTCCACTAACGTCAGTCAGCATTAAGTAATTGATCCTCATCGCTGGTGAATTTTGATGAATGAAAACTGACAGAATCTGCAGACGGGGAAGGCTAAGTGGCATTTCCATGTATCGCGGCCATAGATGTTGATGACTGGATATGTGCGGTATACAGGGTGTTAGTGACATCGTAACGAAAACTTTGAGGGATGATTCAGACCATGATTCTGAGTTGATATCAAGTGGATTTTTTTTAAATTATTTTCCATTCCATACTTTTGTCTCGGAAAATTCCACTTGATATCAACTCAGAATCATGGTTTGAATCATCCCTTAAAGTTTTCGGTACGATGTCACTAACACCCCCGTATAGACCAATATGGTAATCCACCTCACAACCCACACGATAGAAGAAGTAGAAAAGTACAGAATCGAATGACAATCTGAGTCGCGGCAAGACAGTGTTGCCATAATAATAATAGGATTCGTTCAGAAACAAATAAAATGCGATACAAGTAGACAGCACTTACCCCACATAGGTCCGAAGGTCAGACACACAACTGATAGTATGAGGCATATCCGTAATCTTCTGTTCTTGGGTCCCTTCTTAAAGGCAATTTCCATCGTCTGTTTAAGACTTTTGAAATCGAAAAATTCTATGAAGAATCCTGCACAACCCGTTCTTTTTACCTGTTAAACAATTAAGTATAAGAAAGAAAAGCGATAAATGGCTTATTATTTATAAAAGGCCACAGGCTCCGTGGTCAAGTTGCTAGAGCGTTAGGCTCACGATCTGGAGGTCCGGATTCGATTCCCGATGGGGACTTTGTCGAAATCACTTTGTGAGACTGTCCTTTGTTTGGTAAGGACTTGCAGGCTTGAATCACCTGATTGTCCGAAAAAGTAGGATGATTCCATGTTTCGAAGGGCACCGGCTCTTATCCGTAAAAACACCTCCACCAACCCGCAGTGGAGCAGCGTGGTGGAGTATACTCCATACCCCCTCCTGGTGATTGAGAGAAGGTCTGTACCCAGTGGGACGGACATAGGCTGTTTATGTTTCATTATTCCAAGACCATACAAACACAATAAAAAAAACATCGGACTCAAACTTAAACAAATTGACAATTAAAAAGTATAGAATACTTACGAGTAAATGTTAAATTGAAAACAAGGAAAATTACTTTGAAAATTACGTACTACTTCATTATGCTTACTTAGAATGAAGGAAAACATCGGAGAAAACCCTACTGAAAAAGAAGTGTTAGATGAATTGCTATAATGTGGCCTTTTAGGCCTTAGGCACAGACCTCCGCTCATGGGTCGGAAAGGGTACGAAGCATACTATCAAGCTGCTTCAGTGCGAGGCATGACGAAATACGTTATTCAATTCGTAAGTAGACTTTACCGGGAATTGAAACCGGGCCTCGGTTGTATGGTTTAGTATCCAGAGATCAATAAACAAGCCAGTGCCTTATGTTGAAACCTTACCAAAATCTATAGTTTTCTGTCTAAATAATAAAATAATCCAAATTAAATAATACTTAGTTACATACAAACCTTGTCTTTATTCTCAAGCCACGTGTGATCATCAATAGTGAACAAAACATAACACAGATTAACAACCTGAAGAGATCCCGCGATAGAAAACACACCATAATAACCCAAATATTTCAACAGGACGCCACTTAACCCCATCCCGATTGGAAACCCGACTGTCATGCACAAACTCAAAATACCTAAACGGAACGTCCTTGTTTCCCTAGATGTTATATCTCCCAAATAACTAAATGTTCCCAGAAACATGGTGTACCAGCCCCCTGTCAGCGCTGGCGATACCACCTCCATAAACACTGTCCACTCCACCGAGACTTCGTAGAAAAAGTACGTGTTTATCATGTTTAAAATGCACGTTGAGACTTCCCCGAGGATGGGCATTAGCATGCAAATCTTGCGGCGACCCGTCTTATCACTCCAGGCACCCATAAACAGCATCAGTATCGTCGGTACCGCCGTCTGTATCACACTTTTCCACGCCTGCACGGACGCTATCAATTTCTGCACCTCATCCTCTTCAAACGTATGGTTTGCTCTCTTCCTGCGCAACAGATCCGTACACACACTGTCCTCGAACCGCAAGTTGACCCGACAAGCTTTGTCCAAGTTCAAGTTGAGGGTTGCTAACATCGCCAAAACACTTGGCATCACAAATAACGCTAGCACCGGCTCAACCGTTATATTTGAACGCATATATTTAAGTTTCTCTACCAACGTCATATTCTCCACGTCAATTTTGACCTCCCTTTTCAGGGGCAAGACTTCTGTTGTCTCTCCGTTTGCCATCTTTGCGTCTATTTTCTCCGACTGGTCCATTTGTAAAGTCTTTCTTCTTTGGTTGAGAGCAAATATTGTTAGATTAATGTTTTATAGGTCACCTCAGAGTCATTGTTAGGTTTTCAATAGCGAGTCCTTTGGTCCGTCACATTGTGGTGAGTGGTCGCGACAAATACGCGGTGTAATATTGAATGACACGGAGCTACGGTGGGTCGCAGCCAGCGCTCTATTGTTCGGCTTTATGTAAGCAAACACTCTTATGTTGCCATATCAGTCCTTAATGCGTCTACAAACACGCTCCGAGGAATCGAAAATAAACACATCGCGACCGATATTAAATTCAAACAACTCGAATGCTATGGGATCATCCCGCGAAGCGAAATTGTTGTTACAACATCCGACTGTTTTTTTCACATTCAAAGGAAACACGGACGTAACAGAAATGTTATTTATTTAAAACACTCGTAATAAGTCCACTAACACTTTCACTTATAGAATTAACACTAGACTTCTTTGTTGACGTTTTCGAGTTCGTCTGTTTTGTTGTCCTCTCGCTGTTCGAAGTACATCCATCTGCAAGAGACAACCGCCAGTGAGATACTAGAGCTCATAACATACGTGGCCATTCATTCGTCATTCATGAATAAACAATCAACAGAGTCGATGGAATATTGACACTTATCGCTTATTAACAAGCCCACATAATTCCTTGCCCATGTACCCATTATTAGTTTGTGTTTTTAAAAATGGTATTTGTTTAAGAAAACCGCAATACCGCATTTACGTAATAGAAAAGTAAACGATTATGTATGAGTTTTCCTCGTTAATGTCAATTGAAAAAGTAGGTATCTGTAGAAATCTATGAATATACATACTTAAATCTGAAGAGGCATATGTCATACACACATTGTAGTGTTCTTTGAAATACAATCATAATTATGCAGGCATTTACAAGTCATCTTAGTAAAAGACAATGCAGTAATTCATAGCCTGCCATTAAAAGTAGTATTAATATATACTGGCGTGCAAAACTAAGCACTTTTATAATTACGTAATATCTTTTTAAGAACAATAGTTTTAAGTGTCGAAATAAAAGAGATTCGAAATATTACTAATGTATAGTGTAATAATAAGAAAAAAGCTGATATAAATCCGTACTAATATTTTAAATGGGAAAGTGCATGAATCTGTCTGTCTGTTTATCCGTCTTTCGCGGCAAAACAGAGCTACAACTTGACGTGTTTTTTTAAGTGGAGATAGTTGAAGCGATGGAGAGTGACATGGGCTATTTTTTTTCTCTTTTCACCCCCTTACATATTTATTATTTATTTTTATTACTTATCTATAAAACTTTTTTTTAAATCTTTAACTTGTATAGTTTAGAAAAAAAAACTTGCAGGTCAGTGTAGAATACTAATTTCAAACAACTTTGATGACATCATTATTTGGTGTGGCCAAACATACATGCACCTATGAAATTTGGTACCCGTGTTTAGAACCTCCCATAGGCTAACATATATGAATATAAAAATAAATTATTTACATACGGGTTGAACTGACAACCTCCTTCTTTTTTGACGTCGGTAAAAACACAATCTATGAAATCTACCAATGTAAGTCTTACCCAAATATAGCAACAGCAGGTACAGTCATAGCGGCTCCCAGCAAGAACACGGCACCAGGCAACACGCTGAGTGTGGCCATGTACACCCTGGAGTAGAGAGGTCCGTATACCAGCGGCATCATCGCCTCCGCGAGACCGAACAGAGAATTCACCTTGCCTGCAAGCATAGAATAAGGAATAATAAAACTAGGTTTGCCATCCGTCTGGGTTTCCCCGGATTTGTCCTAGTTTAGAGGGCATCCGGGGAGCGTCCGGGGAAGGTTTCATTTGTAAACAGGGTTTAAAAAAAAAAAAAAAAAAATTGGGCCGCCCGCGAGACACGCACTATGCTCGCACGCACACCACGATCAACCGATGAACCAAGTATATTCACAACCCAGTATATTTATATGTTTTTTATTAATATTTTAATAAGGTTTTGTTTTCTTATTTCAAGAATTAAAAACGCTGATTTATATAAACAATTTGTAACAAATTGTAATATGATTCTGTTAAAATAATGAATAAAAAAGGTGATTTATGACATTTTCAACTGTTTTTTATTACATTGAATATGTTTAAAAGATCTTGTTGACATGTCCGGCTTTCGGATTGTAAAATCTTGGGTTTTTCACGCGTTTTTCAAATTTTAGAGATGGCAACCCTATATAAAACGTATAGAACGGTCACTCTCCGCTCCCCACCAGCGGCTGAGCTAGGTTTACCTAACCCCCGTCACACACTACACACACAGATAACGTCAATGTATAGCGTCTGTGTAAAACGAGGTTTTTTGTATGAATTGTCTGAGATGTGCTGCAAGTAACGAGGTAGTTGATAGAGCAGTTCCTGTTCAACTAGTGAAACATTTTCTTATTATAGAGAGATGCCGGGTGAAACCGAAATATGCACAAAACGAAACGCTTTACTGAGGCAACGATCTTATATAACCATCCACGTAATTCTAATACAGCTAAACAAAATCTTCATGCGTCAAATCTACTTGTTTGCGTTTTTTACTATCAGTTAGCAAGGAAATCATATTTTTGGACAGAAAGAAGTGAGCATGAGTCAAAATACCGTTACCTACTTTGTTATAATATTACGTGATGTGGTTGTATTTGAATAAATAAGTAAATTAGAAGGAAGGAAACATACATAAACTCGCACCTATTTCCCACCGGGGTAAGCAGAGACCATGGAATTCCATTTGCTTCGACCCTGATATGGGGAGTATGTGGAAGCAAATGGAATTCCATAGTCTCTGCTTACCCCGGCGGGGAATAGAAGTAAGTTTATGTATGTATGTATATATGAATAAATAAGAAAAATGGTCCAAATGATCTGAATTAAGATGTTTTAGAATGGAACTTGATTGAAAATGTAGTTAGGTATTGAATCAATGTGTAAGTACTCGTTGTCTTCATAATTTATAACTATTAAATATTATTCAATGCAATGACACTATCATAGATAACAGAACACAATGTTATCGTACTGACGAACCTAACAATATCTTACAATAAGAAGTACATGTACCTACTAATACTCTACATACATACATAAACTCACGCCTATTTCCCACCGGGGTAAGCAGAGACTATAGAATTCCATTTGCTTCGATCCTGACACACTTCTCTGGCTTCCTCCACATTCATCAATCGCTTCATACACGCACGCCGGTTCAGAGTAGATCGTATTAAACCTTTTCTAAGGACATCTCCAATTTGGTCGATGTAAGTCCTTCCTCATTGGCGCCCGAAGGACTTATATACGATCCTGACGACCCAATCACTCTAGCCTCTATAAGCGGCCAATCAGATCGCGACCACAAACACTTCAGAACCCCGATACCAACCACGCAGGCGTGGTCAACGATTTCCCTCATTCGGCGCTTATCGCTATCGACGACTCGGTGTCGATTAAATTCTTATTAATATCGGTAATCCTCCCAGACGAAGCTCATATTGTGCAAAGTTCGCGCCCAACTGGGCACCCTCAGACCTGTTGTTTTAAATTTTGTACCGGGTGAGAGCCCTCAGCACTCCCCTGACCGACCATTACTTAATGCCATCTGCGACAAATCACGCCAAAAAAGAAGTTTGGAAAGTTCTAAAATACTGCATGGAACCTAAGACAACAATTGTCCAATTTCTATCATGTAAAAATGTTTTAAATTGTAAATTGAGTTAGAACCACCGCGTAGCACCTTATTATTTTACAATCCCGTACCAACTCAATTTTCTAAGCTAGATAGAAAGAATACAGTCGTAACTAGAACGTAAATCAAGTACTAGAACGTTCTAGAACATTCCAGAACTAAGTGCGAGCTCGTTGATTGTGAAACTCAGCACGTCCAATGTACGTGTGAGAGTATGAAGAATATTTTCAAGGAACTACACTTAGTTTTAACGTTGTAATTGGCTACTTGACAGTTATAACAATAAAATATGAAAAATGTCGGATATGGTAGTTTATTATTTATTTATTTATTTGTACACAATAGAACACAGAAAGAAACACACAAAGAAATCAGACAGTACAGGTAAGCTTATCTCTAAAAAAGAGATTTCTTCCAGCTGACCTACTACGTGATAAGGAGACATGCAGTGTATAATACTACAGATAGACATACCTACATACGCGTACAAATCTTATGAAATTACAAGAACAATTATACTTACTAATATAAAGACAAAAAAAAATAATAACACAATAAAATCTGTTTTCTTGTGTCTGTTTTATTGTGTACAAATAAATAAATAAATAAATAGGTGACATGAACCCTGTTACTAGAGCATAGCGGCATGTCATAAAAGTGACGGAATACGGCATGAGTTTTATTGTTGTGGCATGGGTTTGAATCACGGTTCAGGCCGTGAATTTGTGACCGGGCCAGGTCACAAATTACGACAATGGTGCTAATTCCTGTAAATACCATCAAATTTTATTTTAAGTAATATCTGTCATTTTCTTATCTGCCGAAAAGGAAAGGGACGGGTAATCGACAAGCATAAAATTTATGGAACCACACGTCAATTTTAAGCACAAATCTAAAACAACCGTCTAAAAATTTTACATCAGTCAATAACCCGACACAGTTAAGTAGACAGCACGTCAAACGGATTGCATACCAGCGACATGACTTTTTGATTCGCCCGGGTTATTCATTCATTTACTCATTCTTCCTAAAATTAAGAGCTATGAATCACCCGTCCCTTTCCTTTTCGACGGATATGAAAATGACGGATATAACTTAAAATAAAATTAGGCGGTGTCTGCAGGAATCGGGGCCATTATAAATTTAAAAAATAAATAAAAATAAAAATAGTTTTAACGTAATACAATAATGATTTACAATATAATTATCAACTTCAGAATAATTTAACAAGATACATTTTACAAACTAGTGTCTGTGTCTGTGAGTGTGTGTGTGTGTGTGTGTGTGCGTGTGTGTGTGTGTGCGTGTGTGTGTGTGTTCGTTTTGAATTCATGTTTGGATAATAGATAATTGATATCACGTGGTGTCCAGGATTTGTGTCCAGTCAATAGGCTCGCCCCCTATACATGAGACTTAAACATAGCTGGTGAAGAATGTATGTATGTGCTATACACCTCTGCCTACCCCTTCGGGGATACAGGAGTGATGCTATATTATGTAATTCGACGAGTTTGAAATACAATATTATAACTTGCGCATAATTATTGATTTGTCCCTTACATTCAGATAATAACTTTAACAAATATTTACTGGCTTTAGTAAATATTTTTAATTGCACAAGATATATAAATGCAATTATTGACATGATGGTTAACTAGAAACACAAAGATAAAAAGCAAATAACGTAAAATACATTGCTCCGTACCTACTTATATATAAATGGGTGATAACGATGGAATATAGACAATTCTCTATTTGACTAACCCAGTCAATACAAAACCCAGAATGCATTCAGATTTATTTTCCCGGTATGAAAAAAAAATCTCTCGTGTGGGTTGTGAGGTCAATAACCCACGTCAACCCTGGCGTCAAAGCTACTATTGAACCGCGAAGGCCCCTGACATGGCATAATATATTATGTAACTTCTACATTCTTACTACTAAATAGTAGTCAAACGCGTAATCACCCTACAATGTCCTGAACTATAGGGATCACAAATGACTGAAAACCAGCGCTGGATGGCGCCATAGCATGGCTCCTATTTCCTTTTGCCCGTATTCGTAATATCCATAATTACCTATTTGTTATAGCTAATGTAATAGTTATTTTCATGTAACAGTTATTTTTGGAAATAAACTTTATTTATTTATTATAAATTGTTACTGGCAATAAATTTATTTTATTCTTATTCAAAGTGAGTTTTGAGATAGGGTCATATCACAAAAATCGCTTTGTGATCCGTATAATTGGGTCACCGGGATTCGAACCTGGGACATCCGTTTAGCCACTGGACCACGCCACAGGTTAGCTAGTAATAAGAACACAAGACTCACCCAGTTCCTCACTAGTGACCAGCTTGGACGCTATAGACCGCATCGCGATGAAGGAGGTTCCGTTGAATATTTCAACCAGCGGTCCTGCAACCATGAATAAACATCCTGTTGCACATCGCTTTCCCGCTAATGTATTGATTTCATTAACTTTACTAAGTATGTACAAGAAAAGGTGGGATATTTTAGATACATATCTAATGTTAGGAGAAGCAAAATCGATCAGCACTAACTTGGCCACCCTTGTCACATCTTCTTCTTCTTCTATCGTGTGGTGTTACAATTGAGCCGCCGAAGGCCCCTGACATGGCTCATGTAACGATTACTCACATCAGTAAGTAGTAACCGGGACCAACGGCTTAACGTGCCTTCCGAAGCACGGATCAATTTCGTGCGCGAATAGCACTGTCAAATTTATTACTAGTGATGTGGCCACTATTACCATTATATAAAGGGTGTTAGTGACATCGTAAGGAAAACTATGAGGGATGCGTTAGACCATGATTCTGAGTTGATATTAAGTGGAATTTTCCATTGGTAAATATATAAAACTGAATAATTAAAAACAAACTTTTCATGAATTTTCCGACAGGAATTTCCACTTGATATCAACTCAGAATCATGGTCTGAATTATACCCCTCAGTATTCGTTACGGTGTCACTAACACCCATCCATACCTACTTGTATGGCTACCTGCACGTACTTGTACGGGGTGTAAGTGTTATCGTAACGAATACTGAGAGGGAATTCAGCTCAATATTCTAAGTTACTAACGAGTGAAATTATCCATCGCAAAAGTATAAAATTGAAAATAATTAAAATAAAAACAAAAACTCATGAATTTTGCGACGGAAAATTCCACTTGATATTAACTTAGAATCATGGTCTGAATCAGCCCCCTCAGTATTCGTTACGGTGTCAGTAACATCCTGTAAGTATATACGCACTTCTCGCCAGCTATGCTTAGTTCCCATATTGTTATGAGAGTACAAACAAACTTTCGGGTATCCTTAAACATACCGATATATATCTCCGTGGTGGTGGTAGCGAATGCGTAGATGAATGAGGCGAGGATCTTGCTGGTGCAGGAGATGATGCCGACGACAGTGTCGTCCAACTTCAAGAAGTCGCTGAAGATGCTTATGGAGAACAGTGTACCTGGGAACAATGGGAAACAACGTACACAATTAGAATATTTTGGATAGACAACGTCGAGTTTATGACGATATAAATAAAAAAAATGCATGGAAAGGATGAGGACCCGGTTGGTCTAACGGTTGATACGCTGCGCTCGTCTCGGCTTGATAAGTGTGGCAGATTCAAATCCCGCCCGAGACAGACTTTTTAATTTAATTTTCTCTTTTTAAGAATAAAGGACTACCACATAATAAAAGGAGACTAGTTGATGTAAGAGATAATTTTAGAAATACAAACTAAAGAAGATGATTAATTACGCTATGAAGTGATTGCAAAAGTTTCAATCGAACGCTTCAATAACGTCCTTGGATTCCCAAATATCATAAACAATATATTTATTTTTTTAAAGGGAGTCAAAATTATGATAAATAACTTACCGACTAAGTTGGTTATGATGCTGTAAGTGCAGAACATGCTGAATTGAACCTCGTCCCAGTTGAACCGATACCGCATGAACAAATATAACACGTTCATCTCTCCTGCACAAACAAAGTTGCATGCATTAAAGAGGCAGCAATAAGGGTAGCAATTATTGAGCACATCAACTTAAAATACGGCGACAGAAGATGAGTGACCGGCCATTCTGACGGTCATGTTCTTATATATAATATCTTTATAAAGTAGGTAACAAGGAACGTCATCCACCTAAAACTACTGCAGCTTCTCGCAACCTGTATAGCCGGAGAAAAGAGGACACTGGAAAATCAAGACTTTACGCTTCTATTGACACCTCATTTGTTAAATTCTGATAAGTAGTTTAGAAGTTACGAGGGTACAAACAGTCCATACACACATACGGTCACGAGCATTAATATGTATACACTTTGGTACCATGTCACATTAACTTTTTTGACAAATTGAACTGTAAGTCTCACTAAATGTCAAATATATGTTAGTGCGACAGAGTCCTAAAGTGGGTACATTATATATTGCTCATGACTGTACATACATAGCGGTCAAACAACAACGTCACTTTTGCTTCGCCGCAGTCAGGATAAAACAAGACCACTGACCATGCAAAGGTCCGAATATAACGCAGACGACGACGATGAGCAGAGAGACGCGCAGTCTCCGCCGGCGGGGCCCAGACCTGAAGGCCACAGTCAGCGTCTCCCGTACGTGACGAGCGTCGAAGAACGAGCACACCCATCCCCGGCAGCCACTTGGTAGCTCCTGGAAATAAAATATCCCAATAATGTAAAAAATAATTTACTTCACTGTTTTATAACCAGGGGGGAGGATGATTTAGACCATGTTTCTGAGTTCATATCAAGTGAAATCTTCCGCTGCAAAAGTACGGAACTGAAAATAATTTATAAAATCACTAATACGATAATGAAAAATCACTGATATCAACTCAGAAACATGGTCTGAATCATCCCCCTCAGTATTCGTTACGGTGTCACTAACACCCATACATGTACGGCAACCAGTACGTACTTGTACGGAGGTGTTAGTGACGTGATGATTCGGCTCATTATTCTGAGTTCGCTAGCAAAAGTTTAGTGTTGAAAATAATTTTACACAATACAAAAAAAAACATGAATTTTGCGACGGAAAATTCCACTTGATATCAACTCAGAATCATGGTCTAAATCATCCCTCAAAGTATTCGTTACGATGTCACTAACACCTTGTATAAGCGTATTTTTTATGATATTGCACGCAAAAAGCAATGCCATTATTTTATAATTATCCACTTTGGGCCCTTTCTATCCGACGCCGACGTAATCAATCAGAAAACACCCTTCCCTTGGGGACCAGTTCGATGTTGATGATAATATAAAAAATACATCTCAAAAAGTAAAATGGCAAATATGAAAACCGTACGACTCCAAAATTATAAATGTTTGCAAATATAACGTCATATCAGACTGTTGGAAAGATTCATCATCATCATCATCAGCCCATTAATGTCCCCACTGCTGGGGCACGGGTCTTCCCTATGGATGGATAGGGAGATCGGGCCTTAAACCATCACGCGGGCCCAGTGCGGATTAATGGTTATTAACGACTGCTAATGCAGCCGGGACCAACGGCTTAACGTGGCTACCGAAGCACGGAGAAGCTCGAGATGAAAACTTTTTTTTTGTGGTCACCCATCCTATGACCGGCCTTTGCGAAAGTTGCTTAACTTCAATAATCGCAGACCGAGCGCGTTTACCGCTGCGCCACCGAGCTCCTCCTCCAAGTTGGAAAGATTCAGTTACTAGAAACTGCACCATTTTTATTGCAAATAAGTATAAATGAATTGGGTCGTGTACTAACTAGGTTCAAGTAAATTATGAAATTTGATTACTAAATAAACACAGATCTAAAATTCATCCATAGTTTTTTTTTGAGGAACGTAGACTGGAAAGCTCCTCATTATGTTTTTTTTTTAGAATAGAATAGAGTAGAATAGAAATTGTTTATTATAAAAGGACGCCACATACAAAGACAAGACAATAACATCACTTAAAAAAAAATTCACAAAACAATTACAAAAAGCATAGGAGGATGTTAGTTACAATGATCATAAGGTGGTGGTGGACGTCCTGAGATAAAAGGGCCTCACTCAGCACAACTCGCGGCGTGAACCACGACGCTGGTATTATGTGGACCCTGTTGGGTGAGGCACGAATGTCGCGTTTCATAAATATGCGTTTTATGGTAACACATACGTTTTTTATCTATAGTAGTATTACTAAAGATATGGAGCTCTCACGAGATACGGCTTTTTTGTAATATAAATCAATAAAACCAATAAAATAAACAGTTTTAACCAAAAAAGTGTTAACTTTTCACCATCGCCACCACCACGCCACGATGGGAGACACCACTACAGTGTGACATTGGGCCGTACAAGACTGCACGGATTCTGGAATTGTAATCAATCTGGGGGGGGGGGGTTTTAAAAAGGCAATTCATCTAAAAAAGCAATATTGCATCGAAGCAATTCATCTAAAAAAGCAATATTGCAATTTAACATTTGCGCTTACAAAGTTAAGTGCGCAATGCAAACAAATGTCAAGTGGCAATATTGCTTTTTAAAACTACTTTGATATAGCCTTTTTAAACCCCCCTGTTCTCATAACAAACTGTATATGCAGGTCCCAACGCAACTGGACGTATTCAAGATTTTCTTAAAATCTACAAGTACTACTCAGTCGGAAAATATTATCTATGTGACCAACGTTGGCATTCTCAGTACTGCACTTCGCAAATTGTTTCTTTACTAGGGTAAGATGAACTCGCAAGAATTTCCAGTTTACTATCAAAAAGCAGAAAGTTGTTCATTCTCTATACACTTGTACAATGGGCTAACTTCGAACAAAGAACCAAGTTTGAAGTAGTACTTTCCGCACCATTAATTAGATGTGATAGGTTACCCTAAAGTCACTTTTTTGTTTTGAACAAATTCGCTAAAGTTAGTTCTTAAGACATTCTCTTTTTACTTTTCTGTACTTTTTTTTTAATACTTAGGTGTTTAAAGATTGACTTTATAAACAAAAAAATATTTGCAGTTATCAAAAATTAAATAACAAAGAAAAGAACTTTTCCCCAAAGAAAAGAAAAGAACCCTTTCCCTTTTTGTGTCTCAAAATTCTTCAAATATTAGTCGTTAACCCGTGCTGATCCGTGTTCCTTTATACTTTTAACAAGTAATTTACAATTATTTTCTAACAAATTACAACTTTATTTTGTGATAACCATCGTCTCTAAAGATTGAAAATCAATGTTACTTAATTCAAGCAGTCACACACTATGAATAAGACAAGAACATAATTCATTGTCATACAAAAAAATGTCTGTTCCCTAACATAGATCAGATGTGAGGTGAACTGATAGCTATCAATCATTCGGTGTCAACTTCCCTCATTGCTGCGATAGCATGGGCGCTCAATCAGATCAATTAAGCCCACGCGCCCATGCATGATGCAACAAACGTCTCTTCCAATCGTGAAAGTACGTGACGAATATTATTCATTAATTATCATCATCGCTCCGTGTCATTTTTGAATATTTAAAAATTAGAATTTCGAATTTAAATTAGAATTTAGAATTTGGAATACCAGGAAACATATTTACAAAATTTAGAATTTTAAAATCATTCATTCATCTTAGATATAATTTTACCTGCCAGTAAAATTATGTCTAGTTAAATCGCGTGTATATTAATAACAAACTTATCAAAGAATAGATCATGTTTACACGACCATTGTGTTATGGAGGATGATTTATTTCATATACCTATAGTGTACCTGATGTTAACAATGGTCTTAGATACATCTCAATGAAACAATATTGAATGAATCGCTTCCTATAAACTCATTGTTAATTATTCGAAGTGTCGAATACACTGCAGTGCGCTAAACTCGCGTGTCATTGAATGGACATTTGTTATTATCATAATTATACGTACCCATGTATCAAGGCAAAATTACGTAGCTGGAATTTTATTCGAAAAAGGGATTACTTGGCTACTTTTAAAATATTCCGAGTATAATGTCAACTATGTTATAGAGCACATTGGGCACTCTCGATAAGGTCCAGTGACAGCACCCGGTACGAGACATAAGTGCAATTTCACGTTTCGGGACCAATCCGACAATCATCCCAGCTTTATTCCGTTTTACACGCATGGAAAGAATTGAAAGTATTATATTGTATTCTGGGACCCTTTTATTGTGATTTACAATAATGGAACGAGAAGTATAGTAATATTAAACAGGACGTCTATTTCAGTACCATTAGTGATTTTATTTCAATATAGATAAAGACCCCGATTCCTGCAGATACCTCCTAATTTTACTTTGTTATACCTGTCATTTTCTTATCCACCGAAAAGGAAAGGGACGGATGAGTGACACCTCTTAATTTTAGGAAGAATAAGTTTTTTTTTTTAATTTACTTATTGTTAAATTGGTAAAGTAAATGAATGAATAATGCGGGCAAATCAAAAAGGTATCTCGCAGGTATGCAAACCATTTCACGTGTGCTGTCATCTTAATTCTGCCGGGTTATTCATCAATGCAAAATTTTTATAGGGTTGTTTTTGATTTGTGCTTAAAATTGACGTGTGTTCCATAAATTTTATGCTTGTCGATTACCCGTACCTTTCCCTTTCGACGGATAAGAAAATGACAGATATAACTTAAAATAAAATTAGATGGTGTTTACAGGAATTAGCACCAAAGACTTAAGTTAAACTAGGTTTAAAATATAGTTCGTGTACGAAAAAGTCCCGCGGCCGCGGCGGTACTGTCGTAGATTCAGCATATAATTATTATGAGTTGTCATTTAGTTCCATTAAAATACGTCGACTCCTTTCGTGGCCCGGATTTTTATTTTAAACCTAATTTATCTTTAATCTTCATTTCGATCTACTCCGAACCGGCGTGCGTGTATGAAACGATTGATGAATGTGGAGGAGCAAGAGAAGTGTGTCAGGATCGAAGCAAATGGAATTCCATAGTCTCTGCTTACCCCGGTGAGAAATAGGTAATAGTTCATTTTGTAATACAATTTAGATCTATCAAAGTACAGAAGCCAGTGTTGTGACGTTCATAAGCATAGTGATGTATCAGTCGAGATTAGAGCGATCGATTCTTTTCTATCTAGGATTAGTTTAGCGGGACATATATACTTAAGTATTGCTGAATATTCCATTATAATCCGCGGTGGATCACTGAATAACGAAAGCAAAAAGAATCAAATAAGCCAGCTTATTTGATTCAGATCAAGATCCCGCAAAGACTTTTAGATTGAATCTGCATATATAAACAGGGCAAAGGCACAGGCCCCCCTCAATCAACCGTAGGGGATATGGAGCATACTTCACCACGCTGCACCACTGCGGGTTGGTGAGATGTTTTTACACAGCTAATAGCCGGGGCCAACGACTTAGCCTGCCCTTCGAATCACAGAATCATGTTACTTTTTCAAACAATCAGGATTCAAAGTAATTTCAACAAAGTCTCCTCATCGGGAATCAAACCCGGACCTCCAGATCGTGATCCTAACGCTCTAACCACTAGACTACGAATCTATCTCATCTGTTATATTTTGAATAAAACTTAGAACTGGGAATATTGAGTTACCACAATATTTCCCCAAAAACACGGAAATAAGAGAAAAGCAGGAACTTCCAGAACATTAGCGAACAAATTTGGGAAGGCAACGTTACAAATGACCTGGTGTCCTAGTTCTGTCACAGGAGTGTTACAAGTCGGTATTCCAACGAATAAATCGCGGCGAACCTGTCGCGTAAACTCATTGATTGCTATACGATGTCCCCCTTCGTTTGAATTTGCGTAGTGAGTGCCAAGCAATTTATCACTTAGACATAGGACTAACCGCCTGTCGAGCTCATAGAAAATGATGTATGACTTGCCCTGCATCACTCCCAGCGACAACACTAACACTACACTTTGGCCTCACTTACCTACTGAGTTTTTTTTTTTTTGACGAGACATATGTAGTTTGTATCGTAGGCATTAATTACTTGGCCGGATCACCTACAAAGTGGACTCAATGAGAGACTGCCCAGGTAATGTTCTTTGAAAATCACATAGATGGCGTTGTTGAGTTTACAATGCTGACAAAATAAAAAAAACTATGTAATGTTGATTATTCTCTTTGACCATAAAGTACTTTTTTTTAATTATGGTATACGATAACAACCTCATATCACAACACAAACACAACACATAACAACAAACGACGCAACGAATATAGACAAACTCGTGATTGATTCGTTTTTAGTCTATGGTTTACTGGCTGTATGGGCTGTGTTGCCTTTGCCTGTCTTACAGACACAATAACAAAAAAAAGGCTATGGTATATAATTATATAACGTTTATATAATTTCCTAAACTGAAGGGCTTTTTGGCGGGAAACGGGAACTGGACAGTTGCTTTCTTCATTGAATAATCTAAATAATTAATACGAAGTGGTGTTTTGTGGTTAATGATCGCATTAAGTTAGTCGGAAGACATTCGCGAGTGTTATTATATCGGAGTATTCAATGAACAAAGTGTATCTGCCTATTTTCGCTTTGTGCCAAGAAGCCGCTTCATAACTCGAAAGTTTATGCGGACTTTTGAGTTAATTTGTTTGAGAAAAGAAATACGTAAGACATGGCTGTATGGGCATAGTTCCCTTTGTCTTACCCTTCGGGGAAAACCAAAACAAAAAAAAACTAAACTGAAGAACGCTATCTATGTGATTTAAAGACATAAGCTGGAAAGTCCCTCATTGAAAATAAGAAAATTTAATAATAAAAGAAACCCGAAAAAGACGACAATTCAATTTTCTGTCCAATGTTTTACTAAATTCCTATCTTGAAATTACAAAAAATATAATAATAACATAGTATGAATTATTAACGGTCAAACGCGTGCTCTGACTGTTTTCTTATCATAAAAGACATGAATCATAGTTCAAGAAATGCGAAACAGTCGCTTTCTTTCTTATAAAGAAAAAATATGCTGCTACTAAGAATGTGAACTTTCCTCAAGAGGGTTTCTTTTGTTTTCTTTAGATTTAAGTACATAAAGCTTTAACTTTATAATCTATACTTATAATAAATCTGTAGAGAGGTCAATTCTGTACATTAAATATTTTTTCAAAATAACTATCAGGGGGTGATAAGTGGTCGATACTGATGCCAAAAATGCAATCAGTAAAATTTTTGTCTGTCTGTCTGTCTGTCTGTCTGTCTGTCTGTCTGTCTGTATGTTCCTTATAGAAACAAAAACTACTGGACGGATTTTAATGAAACTTGGTACAATTATTCTTCACACTCCTGGACAGGTTATAGTATACTTTTCATCACGCTACAATCAATAGGAGCAGAGTAGTGAAGGGAAATTCTTTTGTATAAAAAATCTAAACCACTCAAGACGTTTGAAATTTGGCACGCAGGTACCTTAAATACCGTAGAGGTGCACTAAGAAAGGAATTTCCGAAATTCCTACGGGAACGGGAATTAGCGGGAAAATCCTTTTGTATGAAAAATCTAAACCACTCAAGTTAGACGTTTGAAATTTGGCATGCAGGTACCTTAGATAACGTAGAGGTACACTAAGAAAGGAATTCCCGAAATTCCCACGGGAACGGGAATTAGCGGGAAAATCCTTTTGTATGAAAAATCTAAACCACTCAAGTTAGACGTTTGAAATTTGGCATGCAGGTACCATAGGGACCGTAGAGGTGCACTAAGAAAGGAATTCCCAAAATTCTCACGGGAACGGGAATTAGCGGGAAAATCCTTTTGTATGAAAAATCTAAACCATTCAAGTTAGATGTTTGAAATTTGTCATGCAGGTACCTTAGATACCGTAGAGGTACACTAAGAAAGGAATTCCCGAAATTCCCACGGGAACGAGAATTAGCGGGAAAATCCTTTTGTATGAAAAATCTAAACCACTCAAGTTAGACGTTTGAAATTTGGCATGCAAGTACCATAGGTACCGTAGAGGTGCACTAAGAAAGGAATTCTCAAAATTCTCACGGGAACGGGAATTAGCGGGAAAATCCTTTTGTATGAAAAATCTAAACCATTCAAGTTAGATGTTTGAAATTTGGCTCGCAGGTACCTTAGATACCGTAGAGGTGCACTAAGAAAGGAATTCCCAGAAATTCCCACGGGAACGGGAATTAGCGGGAAAATCCTTTTGTATGAAAAATCTAAACCACTCAAGTTAGACGTTTGAAATTTGGCATGCAGGTACCTTAGATACCGTAGAGGTGCACTAAGAAAGGAATTCCCGAAATTCCTACGGGAACGGGAATGCGGGAAAATCCTTTTGTACGAAAAATCTAAACCACTCAAGTTAGACGTTTGAAATTTGGCACGCAGATACCTTAGATACCGTAGAGGTACACTAAGAAAGGAATTCCCGAAATTCCCACGAGAACGGGAATTAGCGGGAAAATCCTTTTGTATGAAAAATCTAAACCACTCAAGTTAGACGTTTGAAATTTGTCATGCAGGTACCTTAGGTACCGTAGAGGTGCATTAAGAAAGGAATTCCCGAAATTCCCACGAGAACGGGAATTAGCGGGAAAATCCTTTTGTATGAAAAATCTAAACCGCTTAAGTTAGACGCTTTAAATTTGGCATGCAGGTACCTTAGTTAACTTAAAGCTTAGTTGCAACAGGATATTGCAAAATTCCCACGGAAACGGGAGTTAGTGGGAAAAAAACATTTGTATGAAAAAATTGAAACCGCGTAAGATAGATGTTTTCAATTCAATTTAATTCAATTATTTATTGCATTCCATGTAGTACAATGGGGTGTTACATAGGCATAGGAACTAAAACATGGACCCTGTAGGGCACAGCAACGTTGAAGGGAAGAGAGGAAGTGTGTATTAAAATTAAAACTCAATGAACAATCAATAAAAAAAAAATCAATTCAATCAATTTATTCAATCTAGCATGCATGCATACCTTAGTAAATATAAAGTTTATTTTTGGCTGTATTTTGAAAAATGGGAGTTATTGGGAAAAAAATTGTACTTATGAAAAAATCTAAACTGCATAAGTATGCACTCCCACACACACAAAGATCTATCTCTTATATAACACGCCACGCGGACGAAGTCGCGGGCAAAAGCTAGTATAACATAAACAGCCTATAAACGTCCCACTGCTGGGCACAGGGCACAGGTCACCTCTTATTAATTCGGAGGGGATAAGTAGATCCAATATGTATGAGCATGCCTAGCTAGAAAGAACTTTTACATACCTCCAGCACGAAAAACGTGCTTTTCAAATTCATACAATAAATTGCACCGAAATAAAAGAAAATATTTTTCCCGCGTAAAAAATATTGTATGAAAAATCACACTTTGACGTCATCGAAAAACGTGATAGAAGTAGAACTTTTATACGTTACTGGATTAAAATTAAAAAAAAGTCAAATAGAAAAAAGAAAATTGTATGTCGTCAGTTTTTTATTTGTTTTTATTTAGTAATCAAAAGTTCATAATTTATCTGTGACCCAGGATACTACCCAATTCTAGACTAAATATAACTTTCCACTGTTGTATAATAATTAACGCGTGCGGTAGTAAATAAAAAAAATTACGCACGCGCGGTCCAATCCCGCGTGCGTGAACAAATCCGCGCGACACGGGGTAAAACCTCCCTAAGTTGGTATGGTTTAATTGCCTATTTTGTTTAAACATAATACAAAATAGCATCACGCCTAACACGCCTAAACGCCCGAAGGGCTAGGCAGAGGTATATAGTAAAATACACCCACTTCTCGCCAGCTAAGTTTGTTTGTGGATTTTGGTATATGTTTAAATTTTTAACTAATTTTTAAAGATCTATATTTACCTCCATTCATTTGTTGAACAAACAGGAAAGATGGCCCAAGGAAAGAATTACTCGTATTGGCAATACTGGTGGATACAAATAGCTTGAAGAATGAAGCAATCAATCAACTTACTCGCTGTCTTTCCGGGGGAATGATCGGGTCCTTTAGCCTGATGTACCCGTAAATGAGACTCGTGAAGTACAGGCAATTTGATATGAAGAATATTCCGTAATATCCAATTTGCTGCAGTAATATCCCGCTTAGGGACATCCCTATCGGTATTCCGAGAGACATACATAAGTTGGCCACCCCCACTCTGAATGTTCTCATTTCCTTAGTGGTCACATCACCTATGTAGCTGAACACGCCAACACACACAGTAATCCAACCACCAGTCAATGACGGAAACAAGTCCGACAGAGCCGTGATCTCCAGAGGCAATTCGTAGAAGAAATACGTGTTCAGGATGAAACTTGTACAGCATAATACTTCGCCGACGATTGGCAGAAGTATACACGCCTTCCGCTTTCCTGTCTTGTCGCTCCATGATCCCACGAACAACACCAGTATGCAAGGGAACGCTGTTTGGACTATATTTTTCCACGCTTGCACCGAGGCTGTCAACTTCTGGACCTCGGCCTCCTCGGCGGTAAAGTTCTCAGTTTGTCGCCTGTTCAGCGCGGAACACACCTCGTCACTGTATCCCAAATTCACACGACACGCCTTCTCCAGGTTCAAATTTTGTACAGCAAGTCCCGAGAAAACATTGGACATGATGTAACATGCAATGATCGGTTCCACAGTAATGTTCGATCTTATTTGCATGAGTTTCTCCCGCACACTCGACCTCTTCACTTTCTTCTCTTCCTTCGCCGGTGTCTCCATCTCAATCCCTGGCTTTTCCACGGAAGCGCTTATGCCGTTCATGGTGTCAAAGTCTTATTTATCCTTCACGCCAACTAAACACTCGTCATTATCAGTGCAAAAATGTTCTCTTGACGTTGCAGTCGGTTTCATCACTGTCTTATGTTATATCATACATGTTTAAACTTCCTATCGGTCAGTCCATGGTGCGTCCCTGGAGCACTTCCTATCGGTGTCAGTCAGCTTCCCACGTTCTGGATCACAGTGTACCACAATATCACAAGTCAGGGAGCAGACTGGAGGATCCTGTTGTCTTAAGAGTTGATTGAACGGATACGCGTTCGAGTGGTGTCATTATAGCAATTGGCCGAGCGTAGTGTGCCGTGGAGCGCGTCGCGGTGTGCCCGGGGCCCGCAGGACTGTGGAGCGACGTGTCACAGCCTTGCGCTAAGCAGCCGTTTATCCCATTAGCCCAATGTCTGCCATTATGTGAAACAGTGGGTACGCGCGCCGCGTCATTAGTGCACGGTCAAGGTACGCCCAGCCGTGGGCGTAGAACGACCGCAACTCTTATTCTATTTCAGGATGCGTGTCAGACTTCCCTTCTCAAGTTAACCTGAACCGTCGTAAATAAGGATGTTGCACAAATTCGTATTTAACCGCTGTAATTCTCGGGTTTCCAGAATGGAAGAGGTCATTCTTTGTTATTTTATATCTGTCATCGCCTCCACTTTATGACGCTCTTTGCATCTATCGTCCGTGAAGGCATTGTGTCTTGCAACAAATAGAATTATTTACTTGTATTTACAAACAAGCGGGTCTGAAAGTGTCTCGTAGAAGGCTCCTGAAAAAAATATCAGTCTAACAGAAAAAACATCTCGTGAAGGATAATTCGTATTGTCGGGCGTCGAACCAGAGCTACTTTAGCTACAAATGTCTTCCAGTAGAATGGAGGTACGTAATAAAGGGGCAGCGAGGAAACATTATTCAATATGAATGGTTTCCTCTCACGGGCCCCCGCCAAAACTATTGGTTAACTACTTTCGCTCTGCCGAATGCTGAGTCCAAATTAAGAGGACTGCCAACATAACATGGGTCTAAGTATCCACACGTGACGGAAATAATATGGTATTTGGGGTTTCAACGCAGAAATTAATACTGTAAACAAGAAAACTTATTTCTTACTACATTTTATATAAATTAGGTATTGTCTTGTTAAGTTACAAAAAACCTCTCACTATAAAATTCCTTCGACAAAAAATGCTTCGCAACAATTCCGAATAATTTCCGCTCTTTTTCTTTCTTCCAAAGGGCAGTACATAAATGAAATTTATTTCCGTCATGGACGAAAGACATTATCTGCACGTAAGGTAATACAAAATTACAATTCCGGCCCCACAAAGCTAGGGCTGAAGATAAAATAAACGGAATGCAATCAAAACGCCATGCGTCACGCCGCAGCAATGTGGGACATCAGATATTACGTTTATCGTCCTGATTTATAACACCATTAAACTCGCATAAAAATCATAGATCCCTTTTATTTTTATGCAAATTGTTTCGTTTTATTGTATTCATACACGAACGGGTATGAATGGGAAATATATTCGCGAAACTGTAAAATTTCGACGTAATTTCAAACGGGTTGTAAAAGGGTGACAGCCCCCGATGGGATCTGGCGCGCTCGTGCAGTGATAAAGAAGGCGTTTACATGTAATAAACGAGTCGAAATCATACATTTTCTGCTCGGTCTGATGTTTAAAATCCATAACATTTTACATTTCATACGTGGCTAAAACATAGCGAGGAGAACCGATGGCCGTTGGGGCGGAAAGGTTCTGGAGTGGCGACCACGTGTCGGACGACGCTCAGTGGGTAGGCCCGCTACAAGGTGGACCGACGATCTGGTGAAGGTCGCGGGAAGCCGCTGGATGCGGGCAGCGCAGGACCGATCGTCGTGGAGATCCTTGGGGGAGGCCTATGCCCAGCAGTGGGCGTCATACGGCTGATGATGACGTGGCTAAAGACAGAAGAAACCTCCGATGTTCTGCGCCACTCGTCATTCCAGAGACAACATACAATAACACAAGGTCAAGACTACATCCCGATTGGGGTAGTTAGAAGTACATCCATCTCTAGATGAACGAGTAACGCCTGGCCGAGCTTTCTTTTAGACCAACCTGATCGGTGGCGAGCCGTATCGCCGTCTTTAACGGTCGAGCCGTACTGAAGAGTCATAATAAAGTGAACACGTCCTGTCTATTTTTATCGACGTATCGGTCCATAGACTACCTGGTTATAAATTATAACATAAGACATAACATAAAACATCTTACATAAAGGTTTCCTAGTATAAGGGACAGGGTTACCTGATATCTCTCCATTGGACTCACCACGGTTACTAATGTTGGTACTTATTTATTTCTTTAGGTCAATCAGTGAACGTCAGGACCGCCTATGTAGTATCACATGTCTTAATATACAGGCTGTTAGTGACATCGAAACGAATACTGAGAAGGATGATTCAGCTCAAGATTCTGAGTCAAGCGGAATTTTCCGTCGCAAAATTCATGTATTATTGTTTTTTTTTTAATTATTTTCTATTCTATACTTTTGCTACAATAGATCTAGCTCGCAGAGGCCATAAGGGCTACATTAGTTCGAGTCCTCTCAAACGCTAATACTTTTGCACACAAAATCTCAGAATAATAAGCTGAATCATCCCCCTCATTATAGCTCAGTTGTCACTTACACTCAGTACAAGTACGTACAGGTAGCCGTACGAGTACGTATGGGTGTTAGTGTAACAAATACTAAGGGGTGACGACTACTAATTAATATATTTGTACAAAATGTTGCCTAGAAGATATTGCTGCGTGAGCAATAAGGTCCTTATTTATTGTCCCTATTTCTGCATCTTGAGTCAATTGTGGTCACTAAAGTATTTAACTTACATATTTTATAAAAATTCAAATTCAAATTCAAAAATATCTTTATTCAGTAGGTAACATAGTTACACTTTGAATCGTCAATTTTTACATAACGAACGTCTCATCCGCCTAAAACTTCTGCAGCTTCTCACAACCTGTATAGCCGGGGAAAAGAAGCTGCAAGAAAAACCTCGGCACAGGGCCCTAGACGTTCTTTAAAAATAAACATAAAATATTTATACAATTGAGTAATTTAGCTGCCTAATATCAGTTCTCAGACAGTTAATCCCATGCATTCATATCTTCTAAATAATCACTAACTTTATAATAACCTTTTTTGTAAAGTTTTTGTTTAACTACTGTCTTAAAACAGTTGAAAGGCAAATTCTGAATGTCAATGGGAATCTTATTGTAAAACTTGTACTAGGTGGATAGGCCGTTAATCTATTTTTCATGTTATTATGGTGACATATTCTGATTCTTATTCTCTTCCTTATTCTTATTGTTTCTTCTAGTTCTTATTCTGGTTTTCCGCAAGTCGAATAGAGTGGAAATTGTTGTTTGATATTCAGAATAGGAGCTCTATTATGATCACGCAACATTGAAGTGAGCCACTTGCACGCTTCATTGTTGTTTGATCACTTCTATGACTATGATATGAGTACAAAACTAATTCAATTATCGACGCGTCGAGTCTTTTAACCCGACTGCGGCGAAGCGAAAGGAGGGTTTTCATGTTTCTGTACTTTTTAGATTGTGGTTATTCATAGATATGAATTCTTTTTCTGACTGAGAGGGAATAAAGAACATGTTGTAAAAACCAACAAAGGGATTGTTTCCTTCCTTACTTGATGGATCATTTGATGGGCTGATCACCGGTAGGACACCATGGTATCGAGACGGTTGCGCAACCAACGAGACACCAGTCCCCTCGACGCGGGTGCTTTTAACCAATAGCCGTTCGACTTTTATCTACGTAGATGGCATTCGCTTCTTCTATTGGTCAATATAAATCGCGCCGCTCGCGGTTGCCCTGCCGAGGGAGCTAGTAAGGTATTTCTATACAACTACATACATTTAGTTGGTCTTCTACTATCGTGTGGGTTGTGAGGTTACTATAGAGCCGCCAAAGGCCCTTAACATGACTCATAATAACGACTACGTATATTTTGTTTGTCTCTTAGCGAGATTGGCCCCTTACCTGAAACATTTTCGTGACTCTCTTTTGCACTATACTTCTCACCTGTGCCATATTTATCAAAACTTACAAGTCCACACCTTCACAAGCTACAAGTTACTCACAAGTACGTGTAAATTACGTTTATCAAAAAAAGTAGATACTTACTTGTAAAATAAATATTGACACTTGTTGCAGTGCCCTGTTTATCAAAACTTACAAGCTCGGTATTATAAGAAATATTCTTGTAAAATATTTCATTATTACAAGAATGTGTTTACCAAAACTTCACATGTAATTACTTGTTACAGGTTTAAATATTTATTTCACGAACTATATTTTTCAATCCCTCTATTTTTTTTTGATAAACGTATTTTATTGCCCGGTTGATTGTGAATTAAATTTTAATATTGTAATATTTAAGTACATACCTATGTAATGTTGCACGCCCGATTGGGTTAAATTGTACCTTAGAACTGTATTTTTTCTTTTCAAAATTCAAAATTGTAAATTATTTATTTGCTCATAAAACATGGTACAATAAAGGTAACATGGTAGGTAAGGTAAGGTGTAGGGTGGTAACCTTACCACCTTACACCTTGGTATAAGTTACATTATAGGTATAATGTAACTATGACATCCTTTTTTCTACTGTACAATTGCAATAAATCTCTTGGTTTTTTTTTACACGTACTGGTGAGTGACTTGTAGCTTGTGAACGTGTAGACTTGTAAGTTTTGATAAACACGGCACAGGTCGATTGATGAATCAATATTGTTAAATTAGTATTTAATGGAGTACAATGCAACAGATTAGCATTCTTTCTCAAACGAGGTCGGAGATAGATTCTCAAAGCGATAAAAACTTCAAGAACAGGGACCCAATCATATCCTTAAACACCCACAGTAGACACACAACACAGGTAGAAATAATGTTTTGAGGTCACGTCTGTGCAATTTACTAGACGCGGTACAAAAGTTCCGCTGGCGTCGTCGGCCAATCGCACTAAACGCCGGTACGTGGCACTGTGTCGACAATTACTGACACAGCACAACTTTCCTACAATTTTCTGCAGATACTTTTCTGATCACCCGATGAGGTCTTTAACCTGTATTGGAGAAAACTGGCTATATATTTAGAGCAGGCAAAGGTGTATATCGGCTTATAGTGACAACCACGTAACCGCCATTTTGAAAAATCATATTCCAATGTGATTTGAGAGCCGTGGTAGCCCAGTTGGTAGAACGCTTGCCTCTCACTTTGAGATCGCAGGTTCGAATCCAGCACAAGCCTACTAAACCAATGATTAACGAATTCGTTTTCGAATTCATGTTTGGATCATAAATGATTATCACGAGCTCAGCGGTGAAGAAAAACATCGTGAGGAAGGGAAACCCACATTCCAGAGAAATGCATTTTCGGAGGTATTTTACCTAACCTGTATTGAGCTGGTTTTCCCTTCGCGGGATTGAAGGTCAGCCAGGCAGGCTTCTGTAAAAACCGGACCTATCAAATCGTCAGGTAAGGTAAGCGGACCCTGTGAAAAACGGGATAATGCTAGGGGGATGAGTGAGGTACAAACAATGAAAAAAAAACTATCGTAAGTATCTGTAAGTACTATTTGCATTACTAGTTCTAAACTCAAATTCACAGATAAAATAAACCAGTACATTCATAGATATAGGATGTAGGTACAAAAAAAAACATTATATAGCAACTAATTCGTAGTATAGCAATGACATTTACAATTGGGTCGTGTACAAGGTTCAAGATAAATTATGAAATATTACTAAATAAAGAAAGATTTAACACTAACGAAAAACAGTTTCTTTGCCTATTTAACTTAATTATAAATTTTAATGAAGAAAAACGTAATAATATTTTATCACGTTTTCTATGATGTCACAGTGCGCTGTTTCATAATTTTGTGTTTGAGGTCTTGTAAAAAAGTAAGTAATTTGACTAGTTCGAAACTAGCCTATAGTGAATAAGAATATAATGTTAATACAAACTAGAGAGAGACAAACAAACGTTTAGCAAACAATTGCGAGTAGATGTCCGTCAATGCGGTCCCTCGTAAAGTGTGATGGTAGGGAGCGACTTCCGCTTCCTTCCCGCTAGCTCGCCCTGGCTAGTTGGCAGAAGGTCAATTTATCGATCTACTACACATCAAGGTAAATACACATACTTACATACTTCTTCTTCTTCTTGTCGTTTTGATGGCATTTAGATTTTTTCAGCCCAATATTTTGCCACTCGGACAGCATTGCAGATCGGACCTGAGCTGCGTGTGTGGTGTTACGCCACAGGCTATGGCTCATCTAACGTCTTGCCCCGCGTGCCCTGATACTTACATACTAATATAAAATATATAAACAGCCTATACACGTCCCACTGCTGGGCACAGGCCTCCCCTCAATCAACCGGAGGGGGTATGGAGCATACTCCATCACGCTGCTCTACTGCTGGTTGATGGAAGTGTTTGGGTTAGTAGCTATATTATATGATCCAAATATGTATTCGAAAATAAATTCGACAATTATTGGTTTAGGCCTGTGCTGAATTCGAACCTGCGACCTCAAAATGAGAGGCAAGCGTTCTACCAACTGGGCTACCACGGCCATTGTTCGTACCTCACTATTTACAATAAAGAACAGCATTTTGCTCCTACAAATCTAGATAACAAAAATACGAAACTTTATGAGCAAACTTCAAAACGGCCATCATGGCGTGCCTCTAATTTAATTTTATATTAGATGTTTTAGAGGCGGGTATAGACGTTGAGGCAGACCGCATAAAGGTTAGTATGGCTTATCTCCGATAACCATTGAGGTGTGATAGTTATTCTTGCAGAAAAAAATATTTTCCAAGAATACGTTCTGGTTATCATTTGAAAGGTGGAACAATATGGCATGGTTTAATATTTCTATCTCATTCGCCCCACCGTGTATCCCAGAATACATATCTCGCTCGTTTTCTCCGAAGTCAGGATTTAGTTTTTAAACTTATGTGATGAGAGCCTAAACATGCTGCCGGACCACATCCAACAGGAGTGTAATGAAACAGAAAAAAAAAAACAAAAAAATAAACCTACTTCAAAATGTGTCTAATCAAAAATAAGCAAAAAATGTGGCGCACGTATTATACTTGTATTCACCTAAAATGACGTACATTGACCAATGGGAGATGTCCTTTGAAAAGGTTCGATCTACTCGGTTCAGAGTAGATCCTCACGAGCTCAGCGTCATCGTTTCATATACCGGCGTGCGTATATGAAACGATTGATGAATGTGGAGAACGCAAGAGAAGTGTATCAGGATCGAAGCAAATCACCCCCCCCCCCCCCCAGCAGTGGGGACGTAATGGGGTGATGATGATGAAGTCATATAACGTACGGAACCGGCATAAATGTGGTATAATGGCGCCTTAACACGTCACAGATGGACATACCGTAAGGTCATAATCTGCCCCTCGACCCTGTCTGGGCCATTGAGTTCCAATTACCGGATGATTTTCTATCAGCTGCTATATCTGAGAGAGGGGTTTGAGTTCGTCTATGTATTTCTGGATTTGCAAACATTGTTTGATTTGCTAACACTTTTTTTTGTTTTCTCGTCATAAAGCGCATTAGCGGGATAATGCTATGGAGAGATGATGGTAAAATGTCAAAATCCATCAATGAGACAGATTCATAAATTCGTCCACCGAGTAAATTGTTCTATCAAAAAGTCAAATAATTTTCTTTTAAATGTAATGTGGCATTCATTTCCCCTAATAAACTTTGGTATCGCAATTTGACAATGGGTTATATCGAAAGAAGGTCAATTTTCAAATGCCCGAGCATTTGAAGCGACAATCATCCCGATGAAATACTTTGACAGATAACATTTAGTCCGTCTCAACACGTATACGTTATCCCGTTAACCCGGGCCGTTTGGGCCGTTTGGCCGTTTGGGTCCGATTAACTCCGCAAGCAGTATTAACAGGCGGATAACGGCTCCATTTATCGGGTATTGATTTAATAACATGCCCACTTGCATGAGGTACCCTAGTAAGGTTTTTGGGGTCCAACTTTATTAGGGCCCTCATTGATCAAGTTAGTTTACGATATTATGTTCATTTTGCTCTTCAGAATTTCATTAATATAACAAACAATATAATCACGCCTGTATCCCCGAAGGGGTAGGCATATGTGTATATTAATAAATCCCACTTCTTATCGTGTGGGTTGTAAGATGGAATACCAGCCTCATCAACCCTGGTGTCAGGGTTATTGTTGAGCTGCCAAAGGCCCCTGTCATGGCTCATGTAACGATTACTCACTTACATCAGTAAATAGTAACCGGGACCAACGGCTTAACGTGCCTTCCGAAGCACGGATCATCTTACTTTCGGACAATCAGGTGAACAGCCTGTAATGTCCTAACCACACTAGGGATCACAAAGTAATTTTTGTGATTTGTCCCCACCGGGATTCGAACCCGGGGCCTCCGGATCGTGAGTCCAACGCTCAACCACTGTGCCACAGAGGCCGTTAATAGATCCCACTCATCGTCAGCTATGTTGTAAATTTTATTGCTTTTAGTTTAATTTTTGTAAGTATTCCATAATTCATTATTATCCACTTTACCACAAAACACACGTATGTACCCTTGTCTAATCCAATTGGAGATAATATAGTCGTGAGATTCTGTTGATCATGGATACTGGGACTGAGGTGGCCGTAGTAGGTACCTATACATACAGGGGTAAGCGCAGAGTTCTTATAATAATGAGATGCCGCGGGAGCATAAGCATAGCCGATGGCACAGAAATAGGCACAAAACGATCATTTTACATGATGCAACTTTCCACATCATTCATTGCCTCTATGGCGTCGCGCAATCACAAATAGCACTCGTGTTACTACGCAATGAACGGCGGCTAAATCGATGTAACGGTCTAGCCAGAAATCTCGTAGTGAGGCCGCTTCAGACGTCAATGCGGACTCGTGTTTTATAGTGCTGAGAGCATATCACCCTTGTTTCTATGATCTGTGCACGTAAGTTATATCTGTCGATCTGTCTGTAACAGGAACCGTTTGCTGAATATTTACTGAACAGCAATCCTCTCGCAGCTGCAGTAAGACTAACGTACGGGCTGCAGGTGAGCATCAATTAGCGTCAGACGAACTAATCCTGATACATACTGGGTCGGCTTCCCCAAATCTTTGGGCCGGCGACCTGATTGCCTTTTACTGACTTTATCTATGTCACAGAACGGACACTTCATACAAAAATCTTATTCTTACCGAGTGCCGCCAAACGCGTAAGTTTAAGTGCGTTTATTTGATTCAATGAATACATTTCTTTCTTTATTTTCGCTATGTATTCTGTTTCTAGAACAATCCCAGCCTAGCAAGTTCTTTAGCATCAAAAACATATGATTTGTTTTGTTTTGAGAAGTGAATTGAGAAGCTTTAGGTGGATGAGACGTTCGTTACGTAAAAAAAGTCAATTCAAAGTGTTACTTTGTTACCAACTGAATAAATATATTTTTAAATTTGATCACATGAAGTGACAGTAATTGACTCGGTCATAGTGCCAGCGTTACATCGAGTCTCTGAATATCAGTCGGCACTTGATAACGCACGTCGCCGAGACATGTGACTGCAGTATGGCTGTTAGTGTGATAGATATCTAATGCGGTTTGCCGGCCACAGGACCTGTTCAAGTGGCAATTCGTATTTCTACACTCCGAACGAATTTCTACACTTCTAAAGTCCGAACTAAATATACATCAAAATATGTAGTATATTCTACATATTATACAATACATACAGGCAGATATAAACACACGTCAAAAACGACGTATACCTCCAGCGTCTTGATTCCTAGGTCTTCTTCTTCTATCGTGTGGGTTGTGAGGTGGATGACCAAACCCATCAACCCTGGTGTCAGGGTTACTATTGAGCCGCCAAAGGCCCCTGACATGGTTCATATAACGACAACGTACTTACATCAGTAAGTAGTAACCAGGACCAACGGCTTAACCTGCGTACTTTCGGACAAAAGTTGATGAGCCTGTAATGTCCTAACGAAACTAGTAATCACAAAGTGATTTTTATGATATGTCCCCACCGGGATTCGAACCCGGGACCTCCGGATCGTGAGCGCAACGCTCAACCACTGGACCGTGGAGGCCGTTGATTCCTAGATTACACATTAGCTAGTGTACGTATTGGAACATTTGCATCTTGGCTAGCTCTTCTGCAGATAAGCCAGATATTAATTCATTAATCCATCCATTAACCCACATCAAGTCACAATAATTGATTCAGCTTTAGTGCAGGTGTTACATCGCCTCTCAGACTCTCAGTCGGTTGTCGGTATAGGCATGTGATTTTACAGTTACTCTCTCCTCCGTGATCCAGTGGTTTGAGCGTTGAGCTCACGATCCGGAGGTCCCGAGTTCAAATCCCGGTGGGGACATATCACTAAAAGATTCCTAGTTTGGTTAGGACTTAACAGGCTGATCTCCTGATTGTCCGAAAGATGATCCGTGCTTCGTAAGGCACGTTAACCCGTTGGTCCAAGTTACTACTTACTGATGTAAGTTAGTAGTGGTTACATGAGCCACATCGGGGGCCTTTAGCGACTCAATAGTAACCCTAACACCAGGGTTGATGGGGTCGATAATCCACCTCACAACCCACACGATAGAAGAAGTTAATCCGTCAGTGTGATATCTAATACGGTTTGGGAGATGTGCAGCATTACGAGGCTACGACGCAATGCGGCCACCATTGAGCGTCTTTCCAGGCTACATTCCCTAAAAAAAAAAAATGGACTATCCAGCTGGCTACGTTCCCCAAAATAAATATAGATGGCGCTGTACAGCAAGTTTCTCATTGCTCGGGTACATAATTATTTAAAAATATAATTACTAATAGCACGTTAAATCGTTGGTCCCGGCTATTAGTCGTAAAAACACCTCCACCAACCCGCATTGGAACAGCGTAGTGGAGTATGCTCCATACCCCCGGTTGATTGAGGGGAGGCCTGTGCCCAGCAGTGGGACGTATATAGGCTGTTTATGTTATGTATGTATAATTAATAGCAGAAGCATACAGGATGTTAGTGACGTCGTAAGGAATACTGAGGGGTATGATTATTGTGCGTGGCGTAAACAATTTTTGTTCAATTCTAATTATGTATCAATAGTGGCTGCAAGTCTACTGATAATTTCTGGTTCTGACTAGCCCTTTAGGGATTATTTGCGTGAATTTATGTAGAGTATGAATTATTTAATAACTGAAACAGAGCCGTTTTGACACGTCATTTAATGATTTATTTATCGAAAAATATATTTACTAAACCAAATATAAGTACCTAAGTACTTATAGACAATAGTATCTATATAAGTTTTAAGAGTAAAACTATTTTTATTTTTAACTTTTAAGTACTATTCTTATTCATCTTATTCGTATCTAAAAATTGTACAGTCATGAGCAATATAATGTAATGTAAGTAACTTTAGGACTCTGTCGCACTAACTTTAGTACTATATTTTAGTTTTACTATATTTGACATTTAGTGAGACTTACAGTTCAATTTGTCAAAAAAGTTAATGTGACATGGTACCAAAGTATATACATACCTATTAATGCTCGTGACCGTACAAATAACTAAGAAACAAGTCGACGAATCAACCGATTGACATTACCAACAAGCCAGTGGCAGAAAATTTAATTTTTGAATTCCCGTAGTAACTGATAGTCGTGTTTGCCGACTAACTCGCTAAACTAAAATTTTTACCCAACTTTTCCATATTTCCCAAACGGTGCCCGTTTAAATCAAGCCCAGCCACTAAGCTGCCGATTCGCATTCGTATACGAATACAAATATTTTGCAGCCAGCTTTTTTTTTGACGTGACTTATTGTAGATTTGCCGCACATGGCATTAACTACTTGGCCGGACAAATGGGAAGCGCTGAAGGCTCTCACCCGGTACAACGTTTAAGACAAGGTAAGGTGTTGGGCGCGAACCTCGGCTCAGGGCGTCGTCTGAGAGGAAAAATATTTGAAAGAATTAATTGACCCCAGTGGGTCGTTAGCGATAAGCGCTGTAGGGAAATCGTCGACCACGCCGGCGGAGTCGGTATCGGGATCCTGAAGTGTTTGGTGTCGCGAGCTGATTGAAAGAAAGAAAGAAACATTTATTATTTAGGACACCACAGACACGGATTACATATATTATATACATTATAATGACATCACATCAGTCATCATCAAGTCAACGCACACACGAAATATTTTCTATATAGAAACATGGAAAACGAACGCAGAAACTTATACCTAAATTAAAATGTGACGTCATGTCGGCTTACCCATGTGTAGTGGATGGTGTCCCGTATAAAAGGTTCTCACTCAGCTTATGCCGCGGCGCGAGCCGCGACGCTGGTATTCTGTGAGACCTGAGTATTGAGTGAAGTACGGACATCGCGCCACCATACGTACATATACTTACTTACTTACTATTATAGGTTACTTAGATATTATCATAATATAATTATGATAGAACTTCACTTAAGGTAAGTTCGTTTAATCATTAATTATATATTAGTTATATATTGTGCAAACTCATAAAGAAAAACAAGTAAAAACACTGATTGGCCGCCTCTATGGCTAGAGTAATCGGGTCGTTGGGATCGTATATTACGTCCTTCAGACTCCGATACTTTTCAGTACCGTCCCTAAGCGGGATGTATTCGGAAGCCGCAACTACCAGGGGATTTGAGTTTTGCAGCGAGCACCGGATACTCCATACAAAATCCTTCTTACCGTATGTCGAGTAAGTGCAAGCGAGACAGACAATCTGCGCTCTCCCTTACTCCTTAGCGGCTTACGGCCATTTAGACTGAAGCACAGAGTAACGAATTACATTTTTTTTTTTCACTCACTGTAGATTTGCCGCAGGTGGTATTAACTACTTAGCCGGACAAAATGTGACCGCAGAGGGCTCTCACCCGGTACAAAATTTAAGACAACAGGCCTAAGGGTGCCCAGTACCGAATTACGTAAAGAACGGTAAATCTCTGGCCAGCACCAGTTCGTTTTAGGCGCCGACCTCGTCCCCTCTGGGTCTTACTTTAGTCATTACAAAATGCATAATAAGGCCATTCTGAATAAAAGTAATGCAGTTAATTATGGTAGACAAGGCAGCTTTATAGCTGAGATAGCAGATAAAGCAGGTTTCTGACATGGAAGCAACCAACTTGAGCAACCTTTGAAGATATATTTTCATACGATATAATAATGAGAAGTACGTATGTGCACAGCGGTGAAGGAAAGCATCGTGAAGAAACTCACATCTCCGAGTAATGTGTGTCATAACATAACCTGTGTTGCGGAGAGGATCCTCCGCTGCTTAGAAGGTCAGACAGGCAGTAGCTTCTGTAAAAAAATGGGCTTGTCTTCTGGTTAGGTAAGCGAGACCTGTGAAACGGGATAACGCTAGGGAAATTATGACTTATTATAAGCAAATAAGCATATAATTATTTGCTTTCCACGTGTTTAACTTTACAAAAAGGTAATTTAGCCAAGAGAGAGGGGCCTTTGGCGGCTCAATAATCAAGGTTGACGAGGTCGGTAATCCACCTAAACCATCAAGATAGAAGATACTTTTGACAAAAGAAATATAAATTCAAACTGTTAACCGGGTTAGCGAATCGCCGCCACAAAACCCATCTTACCGCGATTGCAATCTAAACTCGTCGGTAAAGTTCCCAATACCGGGATGGGCTGCATCAAACACTTAGCTAAATGGCTCTCTGTGTTTACGATACCGACAACATCCAAATTATTGCCACACGCCCAAGCTTTTACACCAAGTGAAAAAGTACTCTTTTGAACGTCCCAATATTGAAAATTTAAATCGAAAATAATCTGACTCGGACGGGACTTGAACCCGCAGCTCTTGTCAAACCGGGACGAGCGTGTTAACCATTGCACCACCAGGTCCTCAGCCTGTCCATGCGAAATTCTTTCGATCTATGTATCGTCATTAAACCGACGCCGGCGCCGTTGTTGACCGCACCTGAGTTCACCAAAAAGTCTCCAATACCGGCTGCATTAAACACTTAGCTAAATGTCTCTATGTTTACGATACCAACAACATCCAAATTATTACCAAAGCTTTTAACATAAAAATTCATGAAAAATACTGTTTGTGCCACTATATTAAAGTGTCTTTACATTCTATTACCGGGTACTATCCACGAGGGAATAGCTATAGAGTAATCCTCCTCTTACCATTGCTCCATTGAAGTAGAGTATTTTCTTTTTTATATATTAACGTACATACACAAACTGACGCGTAATTCGCACCGGGGTAAGCAGACTATGGAAATCCATTTGCTTCGATCCTGACACATTTCTCTTGCTTCCTACACATCGTTTCATGAACGCATGCCGGTTTAGAACAGATACTAAACCTTTTCTTCTAAGTCTTCTAAGTCTTCCTCTGCCAGCCCTACCACCAACCTTTGCTTTATATACTGCTTTCGTAATCCTTCATCCGCTCTACGTGTCCAAACCAACTTAATGTTCCCTTCTCAATCTTAGTCACTATATCTTTTTGACAACACATCTCTCTCTCTCTCTCTCTCTCTAATTACTCTGTTTCTTACTCTATCACTCAATCTAACACCGCAGATGCTACGCATTACATGACGTATCTCTATATAATATTATTTAAGCAAGTATATAAAAGAGATTGCGCAAGTTGTTCTATTTACTCAATCTCGTTTACTTTTTCTGCCAGGCCCTAGAACTTTTAAACCATTGGTTAGTAATACGATTTATGATCTGGGGGATTAAAAAGCCACATCGGCATCGAAGCAATGCATCTAAAAAGACAATATTGCAATTTGACATTTCACATATAAAAGTACGTACGCAATGCAAACATATGTGAGTTTAAAAATTAAAACGGCACCGTAATTCGTGCGTGCAACCGAGACTCGGCTCTTGATGGCGCCCGAAGCGTTTCCACGTCACTTTAATTTGACATTTATTTTTCTCTCTCTGGCTAAACTCTTCGCCGCGCACCACGCCCTTCGGTTGCCCACACGCAAAGCCTTTTTTAAGAAACTATCGAAGCGTTTTCATATCTTTCCGTCCCATATACAATACTTTTCATTATTATTTATTAACATACATAGGGCAGCAGTAACTGTCAGTATTATTCAGAGGCGGAGGACAGGAGTCCTAGTACGGCTTTGAAATAGACTACTCTGGACGCCATCACACTCGCGTCAGACAGAGTACTGCGGGACGGAAGGCAAGAGGGAAACCACTGCCCTATTTTTTCCTAAAAAGTAGCATGGAGAATGCTACACTGACAAGAGCGTGGTTTTGAAATTAGTAATGAACACATTATTAGCACAAGGGTCGTAAGTATCGAGTAGGTAGCCTAACTCCTATACATCGTCGCGCATTCTCCTTGGCCTCGGATAGCCTTCACTGCATTGGCTGTATTGGAATCTCCATAGACCTTTAAAGATTTATAAACTTTCTTTCTTTGTACAGTTATTAAAGACTTGGTCATTTATAGTTCACCAGTGTAGTTTAGTAACAAACACATGCATAAAAAACATAAACAGTCTATATACGACCCACTGCTGGGAACAGGCCTCCCCTGAATCAACCGGAGGGGTATGGATCACGTTGCTCCACTGCGGATTGGTAGAGGCATTTTTTACGGCTAATAGTTGGGACCAACGGCTTAAGTTGCCTTCCGAAGCACGGAATCATCTTACTTTTTCTGACAATCAGGTGATTTAAGCCTGCAATCTCCTTACCAAAAAAGGCCAGTTTCTCAAAGTAATTTCGACAATGTCCCCAACAAACATCTAGAACACAGACATGCTACTGTTAAATATTAAACAATATTGGCATGAAGTAGGAACCTATCTAAATAATTTATTTCCACAGAAGTACAAAAAGGAGGAAAACATATTCCAAACATTTCCCGAAATAACAAAACTGGGTACATAAGAACGTGTAAGGTAAGCTTACGAACAAAATAGAGATAATTAACAAGAAGTAGCTGAAACAAAGATGTTCTGATGCTCAGATCTAATACGAGTTCGGATCAATCAGGGCTACAAATCTTATTTCTGGCAGCAGCCGTCCCGATTGGCAGATAATCCGGTATCCGGCATACCGACACCCCGACCCGCTTACGAAACCTTACATTCCTTGGTGTTTTTATCCGGGAATATCCAGGAAAACATTCTTTTATTAACAAAGGAAAGGCTGACTGGCTCTGTTTGGTACAAAGTTAAACTTGGGTGTGGTCAATCTATGAATTGGGTTGCATTTTGTCTTAGAATATAGACATAACATAAGTTCACGTCTTTCTCTCAATTGGGGTAGACAGAGGTACATCCATCGCAAGATAAACTAAGAGGTGGCGAGCCGTATCGTCGTCTATAATGGTCGGGCCACCTGTGTTAATGAAAACTGCACTTAAGATAAATTAGTAACTCATTGGTGCAAGTCCCGTATCGGGATTCAAACCGGTGCTTCAGAAGCGAGACCGATTGTTAAACGTGCCCATAGAAACATGGATCATCTTAGGTTTGGAGTAAACTAGGAAAAAAAATATTGTGGTATGTTCCCACCGAGATTCGAACCCGAGACCTCCGGATCATGAGCCTAATGCTGGACAACTGAACCACAGAGGTCGTTATAACACCTATACAATAAGCATTATACTTAGCTTTGGGGTTATCTTCTAACGAGACGAGAGGTTCCAATACAGGTAAACAGATGCTCTTTTAGTCAGGAAAGCATATTGTTGTAAAATGCGAAAGTGTCGGTATTCCCGACGAGTGCTACTTGAAGTCGACCGTCCGGTTTACGCGTAAATAATTCCCAGGATAAATTTACCCGTAAGCTGATTATTGATTTAACTTCCGTTCGCCGTGTCCTGCTAGTGCTGGGAACGCCTAGAGTACTTTACTTTTTGTAAGCGACACGAATTAAATGTGCTTAATATGAGAGATTTTAAATAAAGCGGCAACGTATTTGGTGCGGGCAACCGACTCTCGGCGCTAGATGACGCTCGCCGCGCCTGCGCGTTCCTTAATTTTGATATTTTTTCATTTTTATTCTCTATGGCTAACCTCTCCGCCGCGCACCACGCTCTTCGGTCGCGCACACGCATAAAACCTTTTTTATCAAGCTCTCGATGTGTTTTATGTTTTCCCGTCGCATATATAACACTTTTCATAGCTTTCCTTAAAACAATAACAAAAAATATTTTTTATGGTAGGTGCGGTAAATCTACAAAGTCACGTCAAAAAGAAAAAGAAACTTATATATATATATATAATTCTTGAGCCTTCATTAATAGAGTCTCTATCCCAAATAGATTTTCCTAAATACTTATTCTTCAACAAAGATGCTAGTGACACCGTAACAAAAAAAAATAGGACGTCTACTTGATTATACTTTTTCTTACTATTTTATTTTTTTAAATTCGATTCAATGCATCTTAAAGACCAATCTGAAATTTAAAATAACGAACACGAAAAATTAAACGAATTTTCCGAGGGGAAAATACCTTTGATATCAACTCAAAATACAAAATACGATCAACTGACGAAGACAACAATTCGGTAACCTCTTAAACTTACACTTCTAATATTCTATAATACTCGATCACGTATCGAAGCCCTCCCAGCACCAATAAGGATAGCGTCAGATAAATAAATACGGACCTTAAGCTAGTGCTGCCGATCGACAGTTGATACACCATCGATAAAATATTATGTTGTTCCCTGGATCTCAGACTATCAGCATAACAAATATCATATAAATCAAAAGGTAGACGGTATTTATAATATTAGCATGGATAGTATTTCCGTGGCGAAACATCGTCAGGAAAAGCACATTCCCAAGCGTGTCAGAGGTATGTAACCTAACCCATGGTACAAGAAAACCAGGTATGCTCAAAAGTGACAGCTAACATTTCAAGGTTAGTTAGACTGACGTCATCCCACCCTGGATTGCCATTTTGTAAAAAATAAACTACCCACGACCAATGTTTTTTATATTTGCTCTGCAAGGAAACTTTTACTAAAAGATTTACTTACAATTTTAATGTTTTTTATAGAGGTATATGTGACAAGTAATAGCAATTAAATACAATAGACAGTAATTCACTTAATTATCAATAATAAAATTTACGTCCTTGGAATGTTGGAGATACCAATTTAATGGTAACACAGTGGTAACACTTACGTCATCAAAGGGCTAGCAATGGTGGCTTGTCATAGGATTGAGCATGCCTGGTCTTCTTATACGATGGCGTAACGTGTATTGGGCTGGTCTTCCCTTCACAGGGTGAAAGGTCAGACAGGCAGTCTCTTTTGTAAAAGAAACCTGTCAAATCTTCAGGTTAGGTAAGCTGACCCCGAGATGATCATACGGGTCTCCGTGCCGTAGCCGTATAGAAACAATAATTATTGCTGTATTCGTTCATACTAAGTAGAGAGAGTTCGAATAATTATAATGAAGATGATGTCTTCATTGTCAACTATCGATAACCAAAGTATCGACATTTCAGCAACGTTGCCGTAAACCCGTAAAAATCCGCTCACGAGCAACCCTATTCGGAAGGGCATAAACATAACTTGTTGCATCGATATGACGCGCGGGAATTCCCGGATTTATCGGAACACTGTGCCAGGACTTTGCTGTTTTATTGTGAAGATCGCTTCCACGGAGTTAAATCAAAAATTCGGATAAACTTATGTCCTATCGAATTTGGATATCGGGGATAGCCGGTTCGAACCCTAATGACTTGCACCAATGAATTTATTCATTAAGTGCAGTTTTCACTAATACAGTTGGCTCGACTATTATAGACGGCGATACGGCCACCACCTACCTAACACGTTCACCTAACAGAAAGTTCAATCAGGTGTGGGTACTTGGTTCATCTTGCGATGGATATGCCTCTGACTACCCCAATTGGGACATAGTCGTAAGGTTTTGTTAGTTATGTATGACATTTGCGCATACAAAAGTAAATGCGTAATGTTAACAAAAGCCAAATAGCAATATTGCTTTTTAGATGAATTGCCTTAATGTGGCCTTATTTACCCCTAAGTTAGTGGTAAGTATCATTGTTACCACAAACAGCCCGAACAAACAAGGTAATTGGTAAACATCACGTCCCGGGTTAGGAGTTGTGGCGTGTGTCATTAAAATTAGACCAGAAGGTTAAGTAATGCCACAATTACCCACTTAAACACGAAAATAACCCAAAATAGGGGTGTAGCCCTGGATATATTAAATTTATAATGTGAAATAATAACATAAAACATAACATAAAAACATAAACATGCCTATACACGTCCCAGTGCGGGGCACATGCATAGAATAAGGAATAATACTACGTATAGAAGGGCAACTCTCCGCTCCCCACCAGCTTCTGAGCTAGGTTTACCTCACCCCCCTTCGAACATAGTTTAGACTTGAATCGTATGGTGTCAGAAGTCACACACACAATAATGTCAATGTGTAAAACGAGGTTGTTTGTATGAAGTGTCCGGGATGTGGCACAGGCCTCCCCTCAATTAATTGGACTGGGATGGAGTATATTCCACCACGCTGCTCCACTGCGGGTTGGTGGAGGAATATTATGAGATATTATAAATAAAATTACTAATGTATACTCAAAAAAATTGTCTCCTGTTTATTCCGTCTTCAGAATTCCGTACCTCAGTAAAAAAAACGGATGTTACATATAACATGGAGTGGCTAATATACTCTACTGTTACTTATAAGTTACTTATAAGATCCGAGAGCCCCTGATAGGAAACGACGTACAAAATATTAATCACACCACATTTAGATTAAATTGTCTTAAGGGGCCTCTACGTGTTGGCTTCGGCCCCACGCACGCCTTCCAAAAGTCCGGGACTCCATAGGCCCGAGATATGGAAACGACATAATAATTACATATTGCAACAACCATTATATTTAAGTTTATATGTAATCTAAACTGGAATTAAAAAAGAAAGGAAAACATGAAACAGTAGGAGTAGGGCCTGCTGTGGTAGTAGTTTTACAGCTAGTTACAAAATATATGATTTAATGTTTGTCGTTCAAAAAGCTGTAACTATGTAAGTTAATTTTGAAGAATAAATATGTTTGAATTTTTAGAACTTTAAATTCAAATTCAAAAATATGTTTATTCAGTAGGTAACATAGTTACACTTTGAATCGTCAATTTTTACATAACGAACGTCTCATCCGCCTAAAACTACTGCAGCTTCTCACAACCTGTATAGCCGGGGAAAAGAAGCTGCAAGAAAAACCTCGGCACAGGGCCCTAGACGTTCTTTAAAAAAAAGAACATAAAATATTTTTATACAATTGAGTAATTTAGCTGCCTAATATCAATTCTCGGACAGTTAATCTCATGCATTCATATAATAAGTATACAATTTTGACGCGTAGCAACGCATCGCGACGAGTCCCATCTTCCTTCATTATATTTCCTTCTGCCTACCCCTTCTGGAATAGAAACGTGATACTATGTGTAGTATCGCTAAACAAAGACAGGGTTGTCTCGAGGCTAGGTGTCTTGATTTATAAATAAAAGGCAACATTAGCGATAACTTTTACAAAAGTGTAGGCGTACCGAAGTTTTGTTTACATATTTTATTCACAGTTGGAGCGACGTTTATTATAGCTGATTTCATTGGAAATAAAGTTTTTATGTGACACGTGATCGGTATAAGAGCCTGTAAAGGAATTTGTATTATTCACGGAATAGAAGAAAGAGGTTGGAAAGGCTTAGAACCTCGCGCATTATGTATGAGAACCGCTGTCGCCGGTTCAACCACACTCTTTTACTAGGGTAGCTCTACTGCTTCTCAAATTCCATAGCCGCTTTACCGGTAATGTATATTTTATGTGATAGAGTGCAATTCTATCATTACTTTTCGTAAGATACTGAATAAGAATAAAATTAACAAATGATTGTGACTAATTTGTAACAATTCCGGGTCTGGAATTCAGATAACTGATACTTGCTGTAGGACACCTAGGTGGTGGCAGCATGTCACAGACAAGCGCCATCTAGCGAAAACGGTGTGTAACAATTTAGCTAGCTGGCTACATCCACATATTTTATCATAAAAAAAATATAGAAACAAAAATGGAGTAACAAGAACGACGCCATTTTATTTTCACGCTCCTTATATTCATTATATTCAACCAAATATATCCAAATAGAGTATCTACTTCTTCATACAAAAGTATTTTTTTGATAAATAGCCGATCATACTAAGGTTTAAAGCTTTCCTGTGATAAAGAGGAATCTCCTTGTATGATAGTCGATATTAGATTTTTTGCTCGAGTAAGCACGTAGTAAGCACGGCTATACAGGTTGTGAGAAGCTGCAGTAGTTTTAGGCGGATGAGACGTTCGTTATGTAAAAATTGACGATTCAAAGTGTAACTATGTTACCTACTGAATAAAGATATTTTTGAATTTGAATTTTGAATTTGAATTTCAAGTAGGTAATAAGTACGAGAAAAAAGAGGAAATTCGACAATCCCTCGCTACATTTAAATCAGTCTGTCCCAAATCCCCTAAGACCCTAACTAGCTTACCCTTAGGTCTCCCTACTATTACGACCTTTATTTACTTAGGGTTGACTCGAGGACCACTTAAATCTGTTCAAGGTTGACCACAGTAGCTAAGTTAAAAAGAAAATAAAGAGCACAAACTTTACCAAAAAGACTAATTATCTTCGTTTCTGTATCGGAATAAAAAAAGGAAGAAGGTGAAAACACGCATTTTGTATAAGAACCGCTGTCGCCGGTTCAACCCCGCTCTCTTTTACTACAACTCCTGCAAACAGATAACTACGATAGCTCCATTGCTTCTCAAACTCCAAACTTTACCATCAATGTATATTTTATGTAAGTATTAGGCTGCATTTTTATCATAACTTATCGTAAGACACTGCATACAAAAGTATTTTTTTAATAAATAGCCGATTTTCCGATTTGCATGGTGGCTGATATTTGCCAGGCCATTTGTCCGGCCAAGTAGTTAATGAAATATGCGGCAAATCTACAAATATGTCACGTCGAAAAAAATAACAAACGGATATTGAAAGACGGGCTGTTATTCTGTATAAGCTATATTGCTTTCATCGAAATTTCCGAGTGAAAGCCCTCAGGGCTCCCCATTTGTCCGGTCAAGTAGAATAGAATAGAATAACTTTATTCCCAAAACAGTGCAATACAATAGTAGAGAAGATAAAGATAAGTATACAAATCAAAAATACACTGCCAGGGAAAAGGGACTGACTCAGCATGTAAGTAATGCTCATATGCGGCAAATCTACAACAAGTCACGTCAAAAATAATAATAATAAAATGAATAGGCTATTAGACAGTTTCGGCATGTGTCCAAACAGGCCCTAACTCTCGAAATGTCATAAAGAACTTGTACAACACCAAAGCCAATATTGCCTTAACCCACGGCGAGAATCGCCCCCTCAATTGAAATCAGCCTGCCCCTTCTATCGACATTGACGATCCTAACTAGTTCACCCTAATCTCCCCACCCTTACGCAGTTTATTAACTTCGGATTGACTTTAGTGACTCTTCTAGAAAGTCAGATAAACATATACTTACATAAATGTACCGTTATGACCACTAATAGGAGCTCGGTGGCGCAGCGGTAAACGCGCTCGGTCTGCGATTGTTAAAGTTAAGCAACTTTCGCAAAGGCCGGTCATAGGATGGGTGACCACAAAAAAAGTTTTCATCTCGAGCTCCTCCGTGCTTCGGAAGGCACGTTAAGCCGTTGGTCCCGGCTGCATTAGCAGTCGTTAATAACCATCTATCCGCACTGGGCCCGTGTGATGGTTTAAGGCCCGATCTTCCTATCCATCCATAGGGAAGGCCCGTGCCCCAGCAGTGGGGACGTTAATGGGCTGATGATGATGAAGATGATGACGACTAATAATAGTCAGTGTGGTCCTACGGTACACCGGCTTGCCCCTCAATCGGGGAGCGCCTGTTCGAACGAGGGAGTGCATTGCAGTTTTCACTTACAAAGTGGCTCAAAACATCATAGACGGCGATACGGCTCACCACACATTGGACTGAACAGAAAGCTTGGTACCGTGTGGCTATTTAGTTTATCTTGCGATGGATGTATTTCTGATAGGGCGATAGACTGATCCCTTATCACCATAAGGTTCATCATATCCAGCTTACGACATCGTATCAACAGTGGCTGCAAGTTGTCTTTGATTACTTGTGGCTCTGCCCACCCCATTAGGGATTACGGGCGTGAGATTATGTATGTATGTATGTATGTATTTCTGACTACAAGGATACAGTCGTGAGCTTATGTTATGAGCACTATTAGGTATATTAAACATAGTTTACAACCCAGTCACGTTAAACAAACATGATAAGTAGTGATACTTTGATTCTGTTGATCAAATAAGTTAATACGACAAGGTGCTAACAGGTACAGCATAATGGTCGAGATAATACTTGAGGCTCTAGCTCGTTAGAGATTACATTAGAGAGCGTGATTTATGTACTCCATGCTTCTTAATATAATATATCTACTAAATCTCTTAAAAAAAATTAAGTTGATAACATTTCACGACCGTTTCGTGACGATAAATTCGTGCGTACAATAACAAACTCCAAACTAAATACTACACGAATTTCTAAAACTTTCGCATCAATTACACAAATAATTAACAACGACAAAGATAGATGTTAGTGCAACTTTTCTAATCTCCGTAATGAAACAGTGGCTCTCAAACTAAAGATAAACTGCAATAATGAAATGTCGTCGAAATTAAAAACTTTATTGGCGTGTAAATCACGGAAATCGCCATAGATTTGGAACGTGCGAGATTTAGTGCCCCTAAGCTGTGTTTTGGTGCCTTAAATTATGAACTTTACGTCCAAAGTAGCGACGAAGTTTTAAAACAAAAGTGCTCAAACTTTTAGAACCAATAAAGAGGGAAATTCGTTATGGAGCACGTAATATTTTAGGTAATTAAACGTTATTTGCGCCCGGATTTACGGATAATGTCGATCGATGGCGGCGAGGTACTATCTGAACGGTACTTTACGAGTTTTATAGACAAATTTAATTACTGCATGAGAAGTAACGCATGTAAGGTATATATAATATTTTAGGTTAAGGTATATGTTTCTATGGGTGTTTGTTACCTGATATAAATATTTATTTATTTATCAATGTTCTAGAACTATCTTTACAAGACTATCCCAATACAATAGTTTACTAGAAATATACATAATTATACAAATCTTAAAGTAAGAGCAATTAATTATATTATAGTACATTACATGTAACATATAAGGTGATCTTTCAGAATTTGGCCAGGCTACATAATATAAATATATCAGTCCTTTCTGCGATCTCATTAAGTGTAAATAAATAAATATCCAATATAAATTTTATTTGCTCGAATCTGCAGATTATTTAAGGTGATTCACATGTAATAGACATCTGTATCACCGCCTAGGCCCGTCTTCACCAACACAGTTTGCTCTACCCATTTATAGACGGCGATACGGCTCACCACTTATCACGTTAGTCTAACAGAAAGCTTAGTGAGGTGTGGCTACTTACTTTATCTTGCAACGGATGTACCTTTGACGGTAGTCAAAGGTACTATATCTCAATGGGGTACCATTGAGATATAGTCGTGAGATTATGTTATGTTATATAATACATTAATTGCTTCATATGATATGATCGTTTTGTGCATATTTTGGTCCCACCGGCACGTACCACATCAATCCACACAGCCGCTAACGGATAAATATTATAGGATACTTTTCACCGTGCTTTTATTCCGAAAATATCCTAAAAAATTAAACATCACAGCAATGTATATTAACGTGATAAACTTATACCTTTTCCTCTATAATGTAAAGGGTATTTTGGACCCTAATTTATACCGATTTGGGCCAAAAACTAGCGGTCGTCAGTCGACCGGGTGTAATCGAGCAATTTTATTCCCCAGAGCATACGTCAATTAGTGGCATGTGCTCCTAACTCGCAGATTTTAGGAGGTGCCGAGGGTAATCCAGACAAGTTATATAGGAGCCTCTCTGGGACTCGACAAGGATGTCGAGATACACTGGAAGGACCAACTTAATTTGATAGGTACAAATGAACAGTCTCAGTGGTTAGATCGTTCGGTTCACGGTTCACTTTCTGACACTATCCTTTCTTTCTTTTTCTCACAGGGTCCGCTTACCTAATCTGACGATTTGACTGATCCTGTTTTTTACAGAAACTACTGTCTATATGACTTTCCGACCCACGTAGGGAAAATCAGCCCAATACAGGTTAGGTCACATACCTCCGAAAATGCATTTGACACTATTCTTTATTTGGTCAAGATAACACATTGCAAACTGAATCACCTGTTTGTCTGAAAAAATCTATGCTTAAGGAAGACACGTCAAGCTCGGCTACTATTTACCTGGTAAGTTTAGTATAGTATTCGTTACACACACGTTAGTAACAGCCTCCGTGGTCTAGTGGTTAGAGCTTTAGGCTCACGATCTGGAGGTCCGGGTTCTATTCCCGATGGGGACATTGTCGAAATCACTTTGTTAGACTGTCCTTTGTTTGGTAAGGACTTTCAGCCTTGAATCACCTGACCGGCTATTAGCCGTAAAACACCTCCACCAACCCGCATTGGAGCAGCGTGGCAGAGTATGCTCCATACCCCCTCCGGTTGATTGAGGGGAGGCCTGTGCCCAGCAGTGGGACGTATACCTATAGACTGTTTATGTATGTATGTATGTATTCGTTACATGAACGATGTCGGGAGCTTCCTGGGTTGGTGATGTGATTTATCGACTTTAAAATACAACCCAAAAGAAAGAAGGCGAGGAATTCCTCTATTTCTACATACGACATGTTTCTTCTCTCCATGTGGCCATATCCAGCGTTTCTACGCGAAGTCGCAGGTTCAAGGCGACTTATTAAAACGGTCGCTTTAAAATATGTCACGTTAGGGCGCCGCTGGCGTATAAATAATGTGTGGCGGTTGCCCGGGGCGGGATGAGACCGGAGGTGTAGATGTGTCTCGCGTTGGATTACAGGGGATAAGCCTTCAATGTTATCATGTAGGTATTTGGATTGAGATTTTCCTTTGTATATTCTAACCTTGAGGAGCTCGGTGGCGCAGCGGTAAACGCGCTCGGTCTGCGATTGTTGAAGTTAAGCAACTTTCGCAATGGCCGGTCATAGGATGGGTGACCATAAAAAAAGGTTTTAATCTCGAGGTCCTCCGTGCTTCGGAAGGCACGTTAAGCCGTTGGTCCCGGCTGCATTAACAGTCGTTAATAACCATCAATCCGCACTGCGCCCGCGTGATGATTTAAGGCCCGTTCTCCCTATCCATCCATAGGGAAGGCCCGTGCCCCAGCAGTGGGGACATTAATGGGCTGATGATGATGATGAATCGTCCCTAGTGCGCCGATAGCGATAAGAATTGGCCTTGATAATAATGTATAAACTCAGGTGAGCTGAGCATAATGTATATATTCACCCGTTACCGTTTCAACTGGGATGAAGTGAAGTACAGTATATATTCGACTTACCGATTTTAAAAATATAAAAGCTCCTTCTACGGTCGGGGATTATTATTCAGTCAGTTTTATAATGCTTCTTTTTCTTCTATCATAACGATTACGAGATGGTTTACTTCACTGAAGTAACCGGCATGGTAGTGTAGGAAACTCATACAAACATGAAATTATTTATTTCTCGCACACACAACTACCCTATTCGGTAAACTTCAACCGTTCAACTCGAACGCTGCTGCTCAGTGCAGTCCAACTGCCCCTGTCAGCCCGACCGCCATTTTTTTTTCTACCACCACCATTGCGACTAAGTGGCATGTGATGTCAAGTAAAAATCGTAAAGTGACTTTTAAATTTTAATTACATAATAAATACTATTAAATTACTGAAACGTTTTACAAAATTATTATAAACCTTACACTAGGTAACTATTTGATTACCTCCTTAGGCAATATACTTCACCAACCTGCTTCACTTCAAATAAAATGTTCTTTTTTTATGCAAGTAGTTTATTGCATATAGGAAAACACAATTTGACAAATGACGTACACAACTTGCGTAGGTACCAACGTTTTTGTTCAATAGCATCATCATCATTAATTTAAGAGCCACGCTCTTGTCTGTGTAGCAATGCCAAGCTTGCGAAAGGCCAATTCAGTAGCACTACATTGAGACAGAGAGAGACTCGAGGCCTTTGAAATGTGGTGTTGGAGGAGTAAGGAAAGAATAAGTTCGACTGAAAGAGTTACTAATGAGGAAGTGCTAGTAAGAGTAAGGGAAAAGATGCAAATATAGAGAGTTATTGAGGACAGAAGAGGCAAGATGATTGGACACTTAATAAGACCCGACGAATTTATTAAAAACATCATAGAAGGGTAGCTACAAGGAAAGAGAGGAAGGGGAAGACCAAGAGGAGCTTACATGGAACAGATTAAAGAGAAGGCGAACGTCGTGTCTTATAAGGAAGTGAAGGAATTGGTCTTTGATAGACAAGAATGGAGAATGCTACGCCGACAAGAACGTGGCTCTTAAATTAGTGATGATGATATTGAAACAAAACAATTTTTTTTTTCAAAAGTAAAATTGAAGTCATATCCACAGCGTATCATCGCAGCGCATAGTGACACGAGTGCCAGCAATGGCCGGCACATCCGCGCAGAATTTACACGAACCTCTAATACATGCTTGGAACCCACCCCCTGTATTAACGACCTCGATAACCAACCATCGATAGACTTACACGCTAGATTGCTAGAGGAAAACCTCATAAGAGATAGAAGTACGTACATTGGCCAAATTGAAGATGTCCTTAGGAAATGTTCAGTACGATCTACTCTGAACCGGCGTGCGTGTATGAAACGATTCTTCTTATTGTGTGGGTTATGAGGTGAATTACCAACCTTATCAACCCTGGTGTCGGGGTTATTATTGAACCGCCAAAGGCTCCTGACATGGCTCATGTAACGACTACGTACTTAGATCAGTAAGTAATAACCGGGACCAACGGCTTAACGTACCTTCCGAAGCACGGATCATCTTACTTCCCGACAATCAGGCGATCAGCCTGTAATGTCCTAACTAAACTAGGGATCACAAAGTGATTTTTATGAAACGATTGATAAATGTGGAGGAAGGACGAGAAGTATGTCAGGATCGAAGCGAATGGAATTCCATAGTCTCTGCTTACCCCAGTGGGAAATAGGCGTGAATTTATGTATGTATGTATGTATGTGTATTGATAGGAAATTCTCAGAATTTGGTCAAAGAATCCAGGCCACATTTCCTAATTAGAATATAGATGGAGCTATATAACGCTGCCTTCGTTTAACCTTTCAACTTCATGGATTTCAAACATGCATCTTTTAATTGCCTTTGTTTTTGGGGTTGGCTGGAAAAAGTTGCTTTAGATTATTTATTATTCATGTGTTCTGTAAGTTATGTATGTTTCCGTTACTGTGCAAGAAGTACAGTAATACAGGGCGTTAGTGGCATCGTAATGAAAACTTTGAGAGATGATTCAGACCATAATTCTGAGTTGATATCAAGTAGAATTTTCCGTCGCAATAGCATGGAACTGAAAACAATTGAACACTAAACTGTTCATTAAATTTTCGAAAGGAAATTCCACTTGATATCAACTCAGAATCATGGTCTGAATCAACCCCCTTAATATTCGTTACGATGTCACTAACATCCTGTATATCTGATTTGATATCTATTCGATCGACAAAAAGGTAGTCTTAATACGCAACTATATAAAATAACTATAAAAATATACCTAGTAAAAAAATGCTCCAACAAATAGAGTAGAGTAGCGCTTTCGGATTTTTAGATGTAGGGATAACGGGAGAAATAATGCTCTAGACTGATGCACAATTACACAAATCGAGGCTACATGACTGTTACACACGTATCTCTGCAAGCCGGCTCTTCTAAAGGCTACATAACTCAGAATTACGCTAGGTAAGCACTAAGCAAGCACACTTGATCCTACGTTGCGCCTCCATATTCCAGAATGTAACGTACTGTAGATATCTCTTGCATTTTGTCTGAAACTTATGCCTTCGACGCGCGTTAGATAAAAGTTGGAACAAAACATCTACTGAAGGTTCTATCGAAGCAAAGCCTAATAGGATTTAGTAGCGCCTTGAAATGTCAATATCCTCGCCTTATAGCCCAAATAAATCGTCTGAAACAGACGTATAAGGCCAATGATGATGATGATAGCCCACAATAGACATAAACCTCACAATATACAAGCAAGTTTCAATTCAGGTAAAAAATTGTGGTCTCAATTTTTACCGAAGAAATCAATTGAGCGAAATCGAAGTTATGTTAAATAAAACCATCACAGCAGAATGTATTTTTTCACAAAGGCGCTAACGTGGTTTTCGCTCTATGGCGTCGATATATACTTACACGATATATATACTGTATAGGTGGACACCGTTATTTTATTAGTTATCATTAAACTATTTAATTTTTGCGAAAATATCGTATATCATATTATCAATAAGTCACACATATAATCTAGTCATTAAATAACCCGCCCCTCACTGTTCCCAGAGCAAAGATGCCCATAACAGTAGCCGCATTAGCGCGCTGAATGGCAATGGCCATACATATTTATTATATTTATCGTAAACTACTCTCTTCTATTTATTTATTTATTATATGTGTGTGTGTGTGTGTGTGTGTATATATCTATATATAATATAGTCGATACACGTATATATAGATATACACCGCAGGTACATTCACGTTAACAAATAGGAATTACTTGCCCTGTGCGTCTTTCAAATTCAAAAATATCTTTATTCAGTAGGTAACATAGTTACACTTTGAATCGTCAATTTTTACATAACGAAAATAACTTTTTCTACTCCTCTGCTTTAATCTGGCATTTAAATAACCAAAAAGTCTAATATAAGTACATACATAATTAAACTCTTTGAAAAAGTGTACGCTCTATGGCCTATAAAAGCATTGTTTACAAAGTGTAACTGTACTATAATGTCGCCAAAAAAGCATTGTTGTTGTTTTTTTTTTTGACCTGGAAACTGGCATCTTTACTTTGTTTGGTGCCATAGATATACTATAAAAAAAAGTATACATTTGCCGCCATTTTCCCGCGCGTTGGAAAATAAATTGGAAAATTTTTGTGTTTCGTTTAAAATTACGTCGTCGTAGAAAAAGTATTGTATGCAACGTTGTATAACTAGGTCAAAAAATGCTCGTGGCGTCTCTTATTGCGATGTTCGCCAAGGCTCACATCGCAACTCACGCCACTCGCATTTTTTGACCCTTCTTATACAACTGTTGCATAAAATACTATTGTTTTAATATTCCATTTTCAAAGCAGTTAATGCTACATATATGGGGCAGTGGGCGTCGTACGGCTGATGATGATGATATGGGGCTAAGGGGTATTATACACACACATATACATAGGAACCCGATACCGACCTCGCCGACGTAGTCAATGTTTTCCCTCATTCAGCGCTTATCGCTATCGTCCCACTAGGGTCGATTAATTCTTTCAAAAATAATCCTCTCAGGAGACGCCCTTAGCCGAGGTTCGCAACCTGGGCACCCTCAGGCCCTTGAGACCCGTTTTATTGTTTTGTATTGAACTTACTTTTATTAGAGCCCGTTTATACCAAACATATTTTCATCTCAGAGTTTACGAATCACTTTCGGTACTAAGCCAGTGAATAACGTATCCATCACGTTAGAAGTGGCAACAATAAAGCAATTTCGAACATTATCTGGGACGAACAGAAACATTTTATTTTATTCTATTTTATTAAATTTTATTTTATTGGGGACTTAGACCAAAATATTGGCGCCCGTGATGCCAATTACTGTTTTTACCTAAACATTGTTCATATCCACATTTACATAAATGCGAAAGTAACTCTATCTGTCTGTTAGCTTTTCACGCCTAAACCTCTGAACCAATTTAGATGAAATTTGATATGGAGATAGTTTTTATCCCTGAGAGTAACAACTATAGGGGTGAAAAGGGGATAAAAAACGTGCCGCACCCGGACAATGTCGCGAGAAGAAAGAAAGAAAGAAAGAAACAAAGAAAGAAACAAACAAAGAAAGAAAGAAAGAAAGAAAGAAAGAAAGAAAGAAAGAAAGAAAGAAAGAAAGAAAGAAAGAAAGAAAGAAAGAAAGAAAGAAAGAAAGAAAGAAAGAAAGAAAGAAAGAAAGAAAGAAAGAAAGAAAGAAAGAAAGAAATATTAAGTTGGAAAGATTTTTAGACATATCCAGGATGATAGGCAGCTTCTCTTTACTTCCAGATCAGCTCTAAATATGTAGTGGACACCCTCAGGCCTGATGTCTGAAATTTGGTATCGGAAGAGCCCTCAGCGCTCCCCATTTAAGTAGTCAACGCCATTTGCGGCAAATCTACAATAAGTCATGACAAAAAAGGTACACAATGTACTACAATGATACCAGCTTTTATCCAAAACAGGTGCCCGCTGTATTTCATCTTATTCAGTCCTGAAGTTCAAAAGTGCACAGCCAACCCCGGTATCTCGTCACGAAACACTAGACTTGCTAAGGAATTCCTTCCCAACCTAACAAAATAGACCTTTAGATTCCACAATAAAGCTGAAATTTCAATCCACCAACCGGCAAGGTAAGCGACGCGGAATGGTCCACTGAGGATCGCAAAGGAAAATGGTACTCAATGACGTTCTGTGCTAAGGAAGAAAGGGTTTAATTTCCTGTGGATGATAAAGACTCAGTGGATGGACAGAAGTGGACTCAGTGAAACGAGTTCTAAGATAATGCAGGAGCATCTTTAGAAAATGCTCTTCTAGGCGAATTGTTTTGCATAAATAACACAAATGCGGAGTTGATAAGTCATGTAATGTATTTTTGAATATGGTACGAAGTTTATTAGTGAATGGTATTCAAATTGAAATTTTTCGTTAGAGAGTTACATACATACATAAACAGCTTATATACGTCTCACTGCTGGGCACAGGCCTCACCTCAATCAACCGGAGGGTGTAAGGAGCATACTCCACCACGCTGCTCCATTGCACGTTGGTGGAGGTATTTTTACAGTTAATAGCCGGGACCAACGGCTTAATTTGCCCTCCGAAGCACGGAATCAGCTTACTTTTCCGGAAAATCAGTATAATATTAGTATAGATGTGATACGGGGTATCCAAATCCACTTTACTTACAAACCTCATTTCTTTTCCGCCTGCTCTTGTGACATCACAAGGCCTTCTTTTTTTTGACGTGACTTATTGTAGATGGCAATAACTACTTGGCCGGACAAATGGGGAGCGCTGAAGGCACCCGGTACGACGTTTGAGACAACAGGCCTGAGGGTGCTCAGTTGGGCGCGAACCTCGGCTCAGGGCGTCGTCGTTGTCTGAGAGGAAAATATTTGAAAGAATTTATCGACCCTAGTGGGTCGATAGCGATAAGCGCTGATTGAGGTGTCGCGAGCTGATTGACCGCCTCTATAAGGCCTTCAATTGAGTAATTTCCTAGGTCAAAGATAAATTATGAAATTCTAATTACTAAATAAAGACAGGTCTAAAGGTGACAAAAAACCTATTTTACTTATTTATGAATTTTAATAAAGAAAAATTAAATAAAAAGTTTTTCGTCACATTCCATAGTAATTTCACGTTTTGACGTTTAGTAAAAAGTAAGTGACTACAGTAGTTGGATACTTTCCCTTTGTGACCAGGGGGTCACAGAAGACCTAAGTACCTCCCTGTCAGCTCGGGGGTACTCGTGGCTGTTAATTGAAGCTGTGGTGTGGATTATGTCGAGTTTTTGCCGACTTCTACGATAATTACTCTGAGTGCCCAAGACTTTACAAAATCTCGTTAAAATTCTACACAGTTATTTTCTACTTTATAACAGGTTACGGCGTCTTTATGAAAGGGCAAACATTTAACAAACTTTTCAATGTTTTCTTAATGGACAGTGTTGTAAAAAGACGCCAGGTTTGTTTTTGATGTGACTTATTGTAGATTTGCTGCAGTTGGCATGAACTACTTGGCCGGAACCTAACTTTCAATGTTAGTTTGTCAGAAGGTCTTTGATTTGATTTGATTTGCATCATCGTCAGCACTTTTAACTAGTTATTGAATTTTTACCCGACTGCCTCAGAAGTAGGGTACCTACTTAATGTTTTTCGTTATTACATCCTTTAGTTAGTATTCTGCGTGCTAGTTAGTATTCCGCTGCGAGTCGTGGTAGCCTAACGAGCTAGAACGCTTGCCTCTCACTTTGAGGTCGCAGGTTCGAATCTAGCATAGGCCTAAACCAATGATTGACGAATTTTTTTCGTAATCATGTTTGGATCATAAATGATTATCATGTGCTCGGCGGTGAAGGAAAACATAGTGAAGAACCCCACATTCCCGAGAAGTGCATTTTCGGAGGTTTGTGACCTAACCGGTATTGGGCTGGGTAGATTCTCTTCGCGGGTTGGAAGGTCAGACAGGCAGATGCTTCTGTAAAAAACGGGACCTGTCAAATCTTCAGGTTAGGTAAGCGGACCCTGTAAAAAACTAGGGAGATGATGAGTTAGTATTCTGCGTATGCTACCGCCCGCGGCGCAAGGCTTGAGCTGGCGCGAACCCTACGGCCACGCATACCGACTCTACCGGAAATGACGTCATCACCAGGGTAGAGTCGCTCATTGGGCTTCCCTGAACAGGCTACCCAGGTTCTTTCGCTGGCGGTACACCCAGACTGAACACCCGCGGTTGACCACCGGATAAGACCTACGGCTCCACGGAAGGAACAACACTCGCTCGTGAAGTCTTGTAAACCTGTAGATATTTTCATAAAGGCAAATAACAATAGCATTACGCGTGCATTAATACCAACGCTGCCTCTGTCACATTCTAGCAAGGTAATACATTTACAACCGCACTCACTGGCTTTTACCTCGTAACCTGATCAATGCACTCTACAGGGTGTTGTGGAATCAGCTCGTGCCACACACAGAGTAGGCTTTCCGCGACCCGCTACAAATGATCTCTATAGTCCTGAAATGCGAGAGCGCTGTCGCTAGTTGTAAAACTAGGCTGTTTGTGAAACGAGGGACTTTAACATAACATAACAAATACTTTATTGCACAAACAGGAAAACAGAAAATACAAAACAAAAGAGAAATAGAATTAGTACAATAGGCGGCCTTATTGCTAAGTAGCAATCTCTTCCAGGCAACCTTTAAGTATAGGAGATATTGAATATTATGTAATATAGCGGGATAGTGCAGCATGGGAATACTTGTATATAAAAAAATAAATACACTTTCGACTACATAAACTACATAATAATAATACACATAATTATAATTGTTATAATAAATAAATATCACTACTTAAACTACTACATATACTATGGAAGAAAAGGAGTAGATAGATTATGAAGATGAAGAGGAAATAGAGGTAAGAAATAGACGTAAGGAAATAGAGGGTCCACGCAACATTCTCCAAAAAAAATATAGATGGCGCTGCTCAGATTTAACGTGATAATTACCTTTTTTCTCTTTGCCCGGGGTACATAATTATACAAGAATATAATGTGGCACAGGCTAATATAACAACAATTGTTGCTTGATATTTGGATCAAATATGTTCGGTCACGAGCATTAATATGTATACACTTTAGTACCATGTCACATTAACTTTTTTGACAAATTGAACTGTAAGTCTCACTAAATGTCAAATATGTTTGTGCGACAGAGAACGCAGTCCTAAAGTGGGTACATTATATTGCTCATGACTGTATAGAATTATGTTGCTACCTATGCTTCTCTTTATTTTGATGAGAATAATAATCAGGGGAAGATGTGTTGTGCCTAAGTATAATAACAAGGGTCATCATCTATACTCAAAAACAAAGATAAAAGATGATGCATATGTCTGTTATCCATGAAATAAGAAGGGTAAACGAAAGCAAAACTGTGCAGCGCCATCTACATTTTTTGGGGAATGTAGTCTGGAAAGTCCTTCATTGATAATTTTAGGCATGGAATACCTACTATTTTGAGTCATCTTCATCATTATCAGCCGTACGACGCCCGCTGCTGGGCATAGGCCTCCTCCACGACGATCGGTCCTGCGCTGCCCGCATCCAGCCGCTTCCCGCGACCTTCACCAGATCGTTGGTCCACCTTGTAGCGGGCCTACCCACTGAGCATCATCCGACACGTGTTCGCCATTCTAGAACCTTTCCGCCCCAGCGGCCATCGGTTCTCCTCGCTATGTCTCCTACCCACTGCCACTTCAAATTGGATATTTTGAATACTATTTTTTTAATTTTGTATGTTTATGATACAATCAACAGTTAAAGCCATTTATAATTTTAGTTTAGATTTATACTTCTTTAGTTACAGTTTTTTTATATTACTTACACGTACTTACATTTCTTTTGTCTCATTTAAGTAATACGAGGTGCGCCTATTGCCGTCAACCGGGCACAAATGCTAGAAATAACGAGAAATCAATTATTTACTATCCAAACATGAATTCAAATTCATAAATCGAATTCATCGAATCGCATTACATTACAATTAACTTCAATATGTTACGTCCCGATGTTCGCCTAGTGTCGGCGACATGTTATGTGTCGAATGCAATCAATGTGTACAGAATGCTGCCCACATGTTGTTGTCACTGTCACTGTAATACCTACACGGATGACGTAACTACTGGAATAGGCTACTTGACAACCGATTCAAATGAGATTCTTTTTACGAAACGTCAAAACAAAAGTCTTCTATGGAGTTCGTATCGAAATACTGTCCTGTGACGTCATCAATGAAGATCAAACGTCGTACTCATAACGTAACATAAACAGCCTATATACGTCCCACTGCTGGGCACAGGCCTCCCGTCAATCAACCGGAGGGGGTATGGAGCATACTCCACCACGCTGCTCCAATGCGGGTTGGTAGAGGTGTTTTACGGCTAATAGCCGGGACCAACGGATTAACGTGCCCCTCGACGCACGGAATCATCTTACTTTTTCGAACAATCAGGTGTTTCAAGCCTGAAAAGTTCTTACCAAACAAAGGACAGTCTCACAAAGTGATTTCGACAATGTCTCCATCGGGAATTGAACCCGGACCTCCAGATCGTGAGCCTAGCGCTCTAACCACTAGACCACGGAGGCTGTTAACGTCGCTGCAAACATCTTACTCATTGTTACTTAATTCATAAATAAAATTCGAAAATAGGTAAGTCGAAAAGTAAAATGAGAGTGATTTTTGATCATCTTATACTGGCTTCTATTTCTAGCTTAGCATTTTATAATTCATCTTTGGCTCAGTACAATATCCTATTTACATATGTGTACACACACATATATTGATGTATAATGTGTATGTATACACACTTACTCGTGACCATACATCAGTATTCGAACCCGCGACTTCACAGTGCGAGTGAAGCGTTCTTTCAACTGGGCTACCCTCAGTTTTTACGAGATGCGTCTAATGTTCTCTTAATATTTTAACACACAGCATAACCGAACGAACGACTATAACCCAATAGGAGTAACGACTATAACCCTGTGCTGGGAGGTTTTCTGGCCACGTCTCTCCCTCAGCGTTACAGATTCCGATGTGGTAGTAGTTTTACAGCTAGATACATAATATGTAATTTAATTTTTGACGTTCAAAAAGCGCTAACTTTGTAAGCCAATTTCGAAAAAAATTTTTTTTTTTTTTTGGGTGTGCAGAGGAACATTGGTCGCAAGATTAACTAAGTATCCACACCTCACCGGGCATTCTGTTAATAGCCGTATCACCGTCCATAACGGTCAAACCAACTGAACATAATACTGAATAGAGTATTTCACGTCTAAGGAAAGTTATCGCTGTTAACTTCAGTTGAATCAACTCCAAAATAGCATTGGCACGGGGATAAAAGCAAAAATCAAATCACTCAAATTATTATGTTTGTAATTCAACAGAAACGTTTCAAATTAGATCGATCATTCAAAATTTAATCCCCAAAGTTATTTTCGATTTCAGAGAAACTCCTATAATCCCCAAATGAAATCCCAACTTTATATTCGTAGTGGGTAATTAATTTTAAAAATTAATCCATAAAATTCGTAATACATTTTCTTGCTTTCGAATATGTATGTCAATTCGTACACGTGTCTGGTGTATGAAAATAAATTCGGTCAAGTGCACCGGGAGGATACCGTGCCCGCATACAAAGATTGAAATGAGCTGGTGGTAGTAGTAGGTAGGTAAACACATTATAAGCTCCCCAAAAAGGTATGTGACGTATCATTCGATCACCGTCTAAAAAAACCTTTTGTTGGATATGGAGCTATATTCTGTTGACGATTTTATGAAAAAATTACATTGTATTGTATTTTATTGTAATTACTTGAATGTAATTTTATTTATTTTATACATAATTAATTTATTACTTGTTAGCCATGACATTGTACTTAATTAATTTATTATATTTGAACATTTTGATTTAATTTATTATCTTCTTTGTTGACATTCTTTTATTATCATTTTCGACGATCATATTTATATTGTTACCGTTTTATATTGTGTCTAAAATGTGTTGTACAACTAAATGTGAAATAAATGAATCTAATCTAATCTTAAACAAAATAAAATAAATAAAGTAATAATACAGCGCAACGCGTTACGGAACGTTTATTAAAATTCAAATTCAAAAATATCGTTATTCAGTAGGTAACATAGTTACACTTTGAATCGTCAATTTTTACATAACGAACGTCTCATCCGCAAATAAATGTCTTCAGCATAGCTGGCGAGGAGTAGGTGTACTATAAACCTTTGGCTACCCCTTCGGGGATACAGGCGTGAAGCTAAGCTATGTAAATGTCTTCTATGATATTAGGCAGCTAAATTACTCAATTGTATAACAATATTTTATGATTATTTTTTTAAAAGAACGTCTACGGCCTGTGCCGAGGTTTTTCTTGCAGCTTCTTTTCCCCGGCTGTACAGGTTGTAAGAAGCTGCAGTAGTTTTAGGCGGATGGGACGTTCGTTATCTAAAGAATGACGATTCAGAGTGTAACTATGTTACCTACTGAATAAAGATATTTTTGAATTTGAAATAATCACGGAAACACATTAGATAAGTACCTAGGTAACGGCTTCCGTGGTCCAGTGGTTGAGCGTTGGACTCACGATCCGGAGGTCCCAGGTTCGAATCCCGGAGACATATAACAAAAATCACTTTGTGAACCCTAGTTTCACCTGATTGTCCTAAAAGTAAAATGTTCGTGCTTCGGAAGGCACGTTAAGCCGTCGGTCACGGTTATTACTTACTGTAAGTATGTAGTCGTTACATTAGCCATGTCAGGGGCCTTTGGCGGCTGAATAATAACCCTGACACCAGAGTTGATGAGGTTGGTAGTTCACCTCACAACCCAAACGATAGAAGAAGAAGTATCTAGGTATACAAAAAGTAAAAACGAAATATATACGCCTCTGTTCACACAAAGTAACACATGTAACGTTTTGACGAGGGTTTAGAGTTCACACGATCAAATTATTCAACAATCGAGATTGGCCTGTCGCCATGGCTACTAAAATGGGTAACCCTCAAAGGACTGTGATGAAATTTTCATTGATTTGACGTATAATTGGGAATGTTTAGAATTAAAGTACATAATTTCCTGTACCCCTCCTCCCCCCTTCCTCCCCTTACGCATGTGACAGTATAATTTAATCTTATGTTAGACGCAATTATATTGAAAGGAAAATAATAATTGCGATTCGAATCAATCGTCTTGTTCACATTGGACTTTTTGAATTTAGCTTTTACGTACAACATTTTACAGTAACTTATATGATTATTTAGAATCTTAGTTTTAGTTTAATTTATTTTTATTTTATTTATTTAATAACTAGTTAAGTACAGTTTATTATCAGATTCCTTATTGAACTGAGTGCGCAAGTCCTGCATTTTTCTCCTTTTTTGTATTTAGGGGGTGTTTCTGGTAGTCAGTAACGCCATAGAGGCAGCCAATCAGCTCGCGACACCAAACACTTCAGGTCGATTAATTCTTTCAAATATTTTTCCTTTCAGACGACGCCCTGAGCCGAGGTTCGCGCCCAACTGGGCACCCTCAGGCCTGTTGTCTTAAACGTTGTACCGGGTGAGAGCCTTCAGCGCTCCTCATTTGTCCGGCCAAGTAGTTAATGCCATCTGCGGCAAAAGTACAATAAGTCACGTCAAAAAAAAAAGGTAGTCAGTAAGCCCCTCTGTCTAATTTTTCATTCTGAACGTGAACTCTTGGGTCACCCTGTATACATTTTTTTAATAATGTAGGCTCGCGTTTGACGTAAATCTCACTGATGGTAAGTGACGATGAGGTCTAGAGTGGATGACGCTTACCTAGCAAATGCCTATTCACTCTAGTCTTGAAGACATACCTATAGTGAAATACCTATAGTGCACATACAACATGTTGTTTAATTACCTGCTGGCTGCGTCGACAGCGTGCAGCGACGTAGGATGAGCAACGCTCTTGAGACCCTGGTGTCCCTGATAGCGATATAGCGACAAACTGCCCACCCTCAAAAAATAAAGGCTGTGCAATTAGAAGTTAGCGTCAGAACCCCTGGACCAAGTACGATATTTTATGTTTGGAGGCTATCAAAGTGCAATACCTTTTTGATACTATTTGGCACCTACATTAAATTATCTAGTAACTCAACGAACAGTGAAAAAACATATCAAGAAAGTGGCCAGACATTCTGACGTCAGGTAAGAATAAAGAAATAATCACAGAAACACATTAGATAAGTACCTAGGTAACGGCGTCCGTGCTCCAGTGCTTGAGCGTTGGGTTCACGATCCGAAGGTCCCAGGTTCGAATCCCGGTGGAGACATATAACAAAAATCACTTTGTGAACCCTAGTTTGATTAGTACATTACATCAGAATGTCCGAATCAGGACAACCTGACGTCAGAATGTTTTTGTTTTCACTTTTTTGATATGTTTTTCCACTGTTCGTTGAGGTACTAGATAATTCAATGTAGGTACCAAATAGTATCAAAAATTGCACTTTGATAGCCTCCAAACATAAAATATCGCACTTAGTCCAGAGGTTCTGACGCTAACAAATATAGAAAGACGATCAAACTGCATGTTCCACCTGTTTTCATAAATAAACTCATCATGGTGGAGCATCTACATGGTGGAGAGTTTGCAGGTAATGAAGGTTGCTGGTCGCGCCGACTTCAGCATTTAGATCCTAACATTGAATTCAACAATATATTATTTCTTTTTATTTGGCAGTTTTTCAAGTCGATTTCATTGCTTTTAATTCCTTTTTTTTTTTTTCGAACAATCAGGTGATATGAGCCTGCAATGTCCTAAACCAGGAACAGTCTCACAGTGATTTCTTGTTAGACTTGTCCCCACTGGGAAACGAACCCTGGAGTACGGAGGCCGTTCGATTGATGCCCGTGGTGTAAAAATATAACCAAAACATTTTTTTTTGTTTACTCAAATAGTATGAGGATCTGTGAAAACATAAGAACACTCAACAGTAGCGAGACCTATCGGGTCTACATGACAACCGCGCCGCGAATTATATTGAGCGCTTCAACCAATAGCCGTTTGACGTCCATCTACGTAGATAACATTCGTATCGTTTATTGCGCGCGATATAATTCGCGCCGCGTACGGCGCCGGTGTCATGCAAACCCGGCTGATGGGAGAAATAGGCAATTTTTATCCTCATATGGATGAGGTATTTTTCCTTATCATGCCAAAGAAGTCGTCTATTCGATTACCTTCAAACCACTACAAAAAAAAAGTGGAATTAATCGCCCTCGCAAACAGTTGGACAAACCTTACGAGTAATCCCGCGACGCAAAAATGTTTTCAGCTACAATTCTTATTTACAGCGGGCAACATAAAATAACACCTCCAAGCATACTGCTGGATTCCAGAACTTATTAAAGCGCAATGTTCTTTATTGTGTTAAACAGTAAAGCTATTATCAGAGGGGAATTTAAAAATCCATGCTGTATATTCTAGGTCTTCATTTTTCCTTACGTCGTTGGTATATGTACTTGCATTTCTTAGGGTGGTATTAATAAACTAATCTCAGCTGAGACTGCCCTCAAGACCATGCTCAAGTATCTGTTTTTATATTAGAACTGTCACATTGACATGAGCTTGAGAGCAGTCTCAAAGCTGAGATTAGGGGTTGATATCTCAAAATACATATCTGAAGAATTTGGTTTTGTAGCCTCCCAACATAGAATATTTCCTTTCTTATTTCGGCCACACGATGCGCAGAGGTGATGACAGTTAAGAAAAACTAATTGTGGTTGGGAACACTGAAGGCGAAAGATCGCGCGGTCGTTTTTTTTTTTGACTTGACTTATTGTAGATTTGCCGCAAATGGCATTAATTACTTGGCTGGACAAAGACGTGGTCGTTCGCCTACTAGATGTACCAATCAAGTGAAAGACTTCGCCATCTAAGCTCTACACAGTCGTAAGGGAAAGCACTGGTCAGAAACTGGTGCAGGCAGATCATGCGCTCCACATGCAACCCAGATGCTGACCACGATCCTCAGATATGCGGGACCGAAGAGAGAGAGAACATAGAATAAAGAATACTACTACCTACTTATAGAACGGACACTCTTCGCCCCACACCAATTCGTATCGGTGTCAAGTAAGGTACATTTACCTCACCCCCTAAGTTGAGTCTCACTTTAGTCTAAAAGAAATTCCTTCCAACAGGCATGATTTATTGCCAACTAGATATATTATAATACCTACCTACCTACCTGCCTACTTACCTGCTTATTAGTAATGTGTTGTATTAATGTGTACGTTTTCTTATTTATAATTGTCGAGCCGTGTCGTGTGTATTTTTTTTTCTTTTTTTTTTAATCGTTATATTACTAACACTAGATTAAGTTGTTTATTGCTTGTTACTAACCACTATGGAACATGTCCGAAATAAACTCTTTTTATTTATTTTATTTATTTATAATCTGTGACTTACCTTTAGGTGAAAAGACAATTATTATAATTGCATTTCGATATGTATGTATCCTTTATTATGGTATAATTTAACTACTTACGTAAAAATATATTAACATAAGTAACTTATTTACAGTTATTCTTATTAATATGTAACCTCGATCTTAGAAAACTCAACAATAAACCATAGAGCTTGTTCTTGTAGCGATACTAATAGGGCCCTATCTCAATAGGACACCAGAGTGGCGCATCCGCGGTCGCGCCACAAATAAATGTATGCAGTTGTATAAACGCTACACACACAGAATCACCACCACACCAGAGGGGTTAAAAAGACCACATCAAAACAATTCATCTAAAAAGCAATATTGCAATTTTACGTTTGCGCATATAAAAGTAAATGCGCAATGCCAACAAATGTCAAAAAGCAATATTATTTTTTTATGTGGCCTTTGTAACCCCCAGGTGTCAACTGCATACATTTTTGTGGTGACGCCACCAGGATGTCTTATATAAAATATAAGCGAAAAAACTTAACACCTATTGATAGAACTCTAAGACTGCGATAAGACTGACTGCACAGAGGAACCGCACACAGTCAAATAAGCAACCACGCGCAGTCGCTATATTCAACATTAAATTGCATAACACAACCCACACAATAGAATATTAACTTCACGCGGGCGACGCGACGTATGCATTTCTGTGCAGTCGATATTGACTGCATACAGTCGTGACTTCGACCCTAGAATAATCAATAATAACCACGTATTAGTTTTGCCCGATAATCGACTGTATATTGATTAATAATAATCGATTGTTCTAAACCTCTAAATAATCTAAATATTGATATGCCTACTGATACCGTCGATATTGGAAACTCTACAATTATATCGATTACAATCGATTATAATCTAATAATTGTTAGATATAATCGATTATATCGTATGTAAATTAATTGCAATACTATCGATTAAATCGGTTATAGAGCAATAATCGATTAATCGGCAACACTACCACGCACCACGAATCACAAACTCTCTGCCCCGCACCGATACGGGCTTCGAGCGAGCTTGATAGCCACTTTACTCTGTTTGATGGCCACTATACTCTTTAGAAATAACTGGAGTAAGGAAACGCGTGCGAGCGGATAGCCTCTCTTTTGCAAGTAACAGGTAAAAACGAGATCTTTGTATGTAGTATGCAGGCTGTGCTTTAACTTGACGTGGTCGCCTGCAGTCGTTTAGTAGTGGAAAGTTCGAAAGACGTTAAGTTGAAAAACACGAGTAGAACGTACAACGCAGTCCGTCGTATGGCTAAGTAGATTTCAATTTTCTATAAAATATATCATTTCTTCTTAATTCCTTTGCCATCCGGTCCGGCCGGTTTTGCTGATCGCGGAGTGTCGATCTGATACGATGGCGGGGTGACCGGTGCCTTCAAACCTGGCCATTTCCTTGCTATATATTCCACTACACCTGCAATCAAAACTTAAAATTATACACTATGTTATTTGTAGTAACAGCCGCCGTGGTCTAGTGGTTAGAGCGTTAGGCTCACGATCTGGAGATCCGGGTTCGATTCCCGATGGGGACATTGTCGAAATCACTTTGTGAGACTGTCCTTTGTTTGGTAAGGATTTTTGGCTTGAATCACCTGATTGTCCGAAAAAGTAAGATGATTCCGTGCTTCGGAGGGCACGTTAAGCCGTTGGTCCCGGCTATTAGCCGTAAAAACACCTCCATCAACCCGCAGTGGAGCAGCGTGGTGGAGTATGCTCCATACACCCTCCGGTTGATTGAGGGGAGGCCTGTGCCCAGCAGTGGGACGTATATAGGCTGTTTATGTATATATGTATTTGTAGTATTAAATAGTACGTCTATTCTTTCTTGTTCAGTCCTGCCATCTTGGCAGGGATCGACCCACACTGCGGTTCCTTAGACGCGGTCTCCATTCCAGAACACACTTGCACTAGCGGCAGCGAGCTGGCCACATTTGTCGCACACACAAATGTGGCCAGCTCGCTGCCACTACAGTTTTGTTAACTTTCAGAGCTATGTCGGTAGCATCTCAATCCCTGAACATAGCTTGCGCTCATGCTTGTAGTATAGCTAAACAACTACACCACGCCAGCTACGTCCTCGTTTGAATGAATTGTATGTGCGCAATTTCTGAACTTTCATCATACTAACACTCACTTTCCAAATCAATAGCACGTTGGCTCTTATCTATCCGTGGTCCCGGAAACACTCTTGACAACTCCATGATCAGATCCTCATCCACCTGAGCCTTCGCACTCTTCATATCCACCATCATCTGTTTCGGTATCAGCACTGTTGAGGTCTTCCGTATGTTCAGAAAGTATGACCTGAAAGAACATTTATTCAAAGTTAAAATAGAATAAAAAATATCTAAATATATAAAAGGAGAAACTGACTGACTAACATATCAACGCACAGCCTAAACGGCTAAACGTAGGCATTTGAAATTTGGAAGGGACGTAGCTTAGGTACCGTAGAGGTGCACTAAGAAAGGAATTCCCGGAATTCCTACGGGAACGGGAATTAGCGGGAAAATCCTTTTGTATGAAAAATCTAAACCGCTTAAGTCAGACGCTTGAAATTTGGCATGCAGGTACCTTAGTTAACTTAAAGCTTAGTTGCAACAGGATATTTCAAAAATTCCCACGGAAACGGGAGTTAGCGGGAAGAAACCTTTGTATGAAAAAATCTAAACTGCATAAGTTAGATGCTTGAAATTTGATATGCACTCCCTCACACACAAAGATCTCTCTTTTATAACACGCCACGCGGACGAAGTCGCGGGCAAAAGCTAGTTAATTATAAAATTATAAAAGGACGCCACACACAGAAACAAGACAATAACATAATTTGAAAATGTTCACAAAATAACAAGAAAAAATATAAATTTCATCGAAATGATCACGGTGGTGGATGTCCTGAAATAACCTCACTCAGCACAAGTCGTAGCGTCAACCACGACCCTGGTATTTTGTGGACTCTGCTGAGTGAGGCACAAACGTCATGTTCCGTAAATATACATGTGTTAGTAGTGTACATGAGATAGATTATAATAATACCAAATTACCCAGTATAGAGCCCACACCAAGGCTCTACTCTCTACTAAGTACTGACACTAAATACTGGATATAGCAAAATTCTTCTAAAGATCTCTTAATTTTCGATAGAAGAACACACTAATTCTTCTCCACACACACGTTCAATACACGTTCAGCTGCTTGTCTTCCCGGACATGTCGTAAAATCCGACAGAGGGATTGTGTCCTCTAACATGATAGACTAATGTTATGGACGATAGGCTGATCCCTTATCACCATAAGGTTCATCATATCCATCTTACGTCATCGTATCATCGTTGCAAGTTGTCTTTGATTACTTGTGGCTCTGCCCACCCCATTAGGGATTACGGGCGTGAGTTTATGTATGTATGTAATTCTTCTCCACCTACATAGATGACAATTTTTATGAAAACGCCGGCGAACATACGTATAGTTGGCGAAACATGCTAGTAGGCAGAATTAACATGGGGAATCGTACCCCGCGTATGTACATTATAATATATCCCAATAAGATAGTCAAAGGTACACCCATCACAAGATGAACTAAGTACCCATACCTCACCGAGCTGGTCGATAGACCAACGCGATAGGTGGTGATCCGTATCGCCGTCTAGAACAGTCGAGCCAACTGTGTTAGTGAATTTGCACTTAAGATAAATCAGTAACTCATTGGTGCAAGTCCGGTACCGGAGTTTGAACCGGTGTTCGCCGTTTAAGAAGCAAGCCGCTGATACACAGGACCAGGTTGTAAATGGAGTGTAAGAAGAATCAGAAAACTAACATGACATCAACCCTCTTCTTCTTAGGCCCCCTGGTGCCGAGGAAGTAGAGCCTCCTCATCAACAGGTCCCTCATATCGACGTCCTTCAGAGTATAGTTGCCCACCACACGACCGTGAGTCACTTTCGCATTCGCTCGATGTTTCAATGATAGTATTTGTTTCACTTCCTATGTAAAAAAGTACAACAGGGGGTTTAAAATGGCCACATCGTAACAATTCATTTAAGAAAGCAATATTGCTATTTGACATTTGTTTGCATTGCGCACTTACTTTTATATGTGCAAATGTCAAATTGCAACATTGCTTTCTTAGATGAATTGCTTCGACATGGCCATTTTAAACCCCCAGTAAGTGAAATATGGGGGCTATCCCCATAAAGTTTTCGTTCGATGCCTACTACAAACCATTTGGCTTTTTGGCTATTTTTCTTTCGGGCTTTATGATCCCTAATTTGCTTAGGACACTACTGGCTGATCACCAGATTGTCTGAAAGTAAGATGATCCGTTATTACTTACTGATGTAAATGAGTAGTCGTTACATGAGCCATGTCAGGTGCTTTTGGCGGCTCAATCGTAACCTTGACACCAGAGCTGATGATGTTGGTACTCCACCTCACAACCCATACGATAGAAGAAGACAAACTCCTTAATAACTACTACTATTACTACTTTTCTTAACGTATAGTTTATCTCCCCTTTCGGAGGGTATTTACCAGAGACAAGGGTCACAGACCAAATGTCTCTGGAAGGAGGGTATAATCATTATGTATCTGTCCGTTTAGTCATTATGTCAATGTCGGAGGATAGGAAGTTGCGTACTATCCGACAGGTGTTAAGTATGGCTGCTTTCTGCTTGATGACATACGTTTTGGTAAGGAGGCCTATTATTTTTTTTTTGTGTTTTTTTACTGTTGAACCATGGATTTTTTATTCCCTTTGATTGCCCTTCCTGAGCCTGTAGGTGATGATGATGTGATCCAGCTTATTTCGGCTACGGCGACCGCTTCAACTCCGACGTTCATGTGCTTGTATGTGGCTCATATAACCAATCTTGTTGGGAAATATCCTCGCACATAGCAACACAAACAGTTTAAGAATTTAAGGTTTTTTTTTCACAATACGGGTGGCACTCAGTATATCCCCACTGTCAACAGACCACTAAGAACAAATAACATACGAGGTGTTAGTAACATCGTAACGAAAACTTTGAGAGATGAATGAGAGAGAAGTTATCAAGTGGAATTTTCAGTGGAAAATTCATGTTATTGGAGTATGGAGCGTTAGGAGCACACTGTGAGTTGGTGACAGTATACCTACTTCAGCGAATTCCTTAGTGACTTCCACCTCATCCAGCATCAAAGTCTGCAGCTTCACGGACTTGAGCCGCATCTTCTTGAGGAGTTTGTAGGCTTCCTGGGGGCCTATAGGGTTGCAGGACAGATTCAGAACCTGTAATGCCTTCGCCGATCGTAACTTCTCCGTAATCGATTCTATTGATTGCAATGCCAGTCTGAAACGGTTATTGGATTTGGAAATGATAAAGAAGGACGAAGTCGAAGTCTAGAAGTCGTAATGGATCTATTCTGAACCAGCGTACGTGTATTAAACGATTGATAAATGTGGAGTAAGCAAGAGAAGTGTGTAAGACTCTGCTTACCCCGATGAGAAATAGGTGTGAGTTTATATACAGTCATGAGCAATATCATGTACCCACTTCAGAACCCTGTCGCAAAATCATATTTTACATTTAATGAGACTTAAATTGTCAAAAAAGTTAATGTGACATGGTTTTACAGTGTATACATATTAGTACTCGTGACCATATGAACGTAAAGAAGAACAAACTACTTTATATGTGTTGAAAAACTCGATAGTCTTCCGAAACACTATGGTTAGCTTGCTACAACGCTAGTTCACTGCGGGTTGGAAGTAGGGAATGCAATCCCGATCTCGCGAGATCTCGTCAAATTTTTCGGGATCAATCCCGAAGCATAATATGACGAGACCCCATTCGAGATTGACGGGATTGGGTGAATCTCCTTGAGTTATACTTTTTGTTTTGATTATGCAGATTATTGAGTTAGTAATATTGAAGAATAAAGGTTTGTTTCCTTTCAAAAATTATTTTGTTATAATTAACCTCACAAGCTAAGCTGGGGACAGGGAGGAGTGGAAGAAGAGAAGAGAGGCCTTTGCCCTGCAGTGGGACATTGAGGGCTATTAATAATAATTAACCTCACTATCACAAACAAGGAGTTTTCATCGTTTTTAGTCATTCTAACTTTTCATTTTTATGAACTAGACGAGATCCCGATAATTTCAGGATTGCATTCCCTAGTTGGAAGACTTCTAGTATAATAACCAACGTTATTAAACCATTCAGCTATCCAAAGTCATCTCATTGATTGTAATGAGAACGTCACACAGAGTGACGTTACGTGACGTCACAGACTCATAGAACTATTGGGGTTTACCGGGATTCTGTGAGCGCGACACGAAGCATACCCACACCGCGAGCGACAACGTAACCCGTGCCGACATAATTTAAAGGAGTCGCCATAATGTGGTCAGCCGGATCAAACCATATCTCACATAGTGAACGAGTGCCCTCTGCACCGGTTCCCAAGTGGCATAGCCGGGCTGCATTGTGTGACGGATGCGGCAGAGACTTGGTGAGGGGAGCTTCAGCTGGACATATGATCCACGCAGGATATTTTATTTTTGTCTGCCATACGCAATAATAATAATAATAATTCTGGGACATATTACTGTGTACCACCGATACAACACAAAAGTGCCGACTTTGTGTGTTTTTTAATTTTTATAAGTAATGTTAAATATGTATTTTAGGTTAAAGTATATATTTTTATAGGTCTTCGTTACCTGATATAACTAAATAAATAAATTACTGTAATTTACTTACTTATTGTTGCTCATATTTAGTTTCTGCAAGGTCCCGGTGGTAAGCAAGTCGCCGAGGAAGTCTCCACCCATCATTGCATTCCAGGACAAGTCCAGCTCTTGAAGGACTTTGCTCCCGCTAAGTGCCTTCACCAGAACCTTTAATGCTATAAAGTAAATAGGTTATTTTAATAATGGGAACTTTATTGGATATTTATAATAAATTTAATAAAGAGTTTTATTGATTTTGTTGAAGTATCTCAAACTTAAAAATATCAATCAATCAATCAATCAATAATACTTTATAAATAAAAAAAAAAAAAAATAATAAAATAAAATAATAAATAAAAAAAAATAATAATAATAATAATAATAATAATTTTGACAGAGCGATACTTACGGACATTTTGACAGAGCGATACTTACGGACAAAACCATTCATTATAACCGACCAGATATCACCCTTATTAACAAAGAAAAACGAACAGCACTGCTAATAGACATTGCCATACCCAATACACATAATTTACAGTCAACAATATCCGAAAAACTGAACAAATACACGGATCTAAAATACGAAATAGCACGGATGTGGAACCTTCATACAGTTACAATAGTTCCCATAGTCATTTCTACTACTGGCGTAATACCCAAACAGTTACTTCACAATATTCAACTCCTTGACCTACCCCGACAAATCTATAGTGTTCTACAAAAAGCCACAATATTAAATACATGCCGAATAGTCCGAAAATTCTTACAGACAGACCGACCTGCAACTTAACTCAATTTATTAAATGAGTGATCACTTGGTTTAGGCCCGTGATCACTTAAAAGTACCGGCCTTAACGAGCCGAGATGGAATCAGTCCAGATATATACATAATAATAATAAATAATAATAAATATCTTTATTCATTAAGTAAAATACATAATATAGTTACACTTTGGAAGTCAATTTTTACATAAATATATATTTTGTCGAACGTGTCACTGGCCTAAAACTACTGCAGCTTCTCACAATATGTATCGCCGAGATTTAAGTAGCTACAAGATAAACCTAGGCCCTAGACGTTCATAAAAAAATTGAATACAATTTCAGCAATTTGACTGCCCAATATTAGTTCCTGATGGTTATTCTCATGCATTTCTATCTTCTAAATAAATAATCCCATGACGCGAAAAGTTCACTTAAATGCAATGTAAATCAATGAAAAAGAAAAATGAGCACATAATAACGGGTTCTTACCGCGTTTAAATGCCTCTGTTTAAGTGTCGAAATATCGGGAGTCTCATATCCCCATTTAAACGCGGTAAGAACCCGTTATTATGTGCTTTAATTATGATAATAACCGCGTAAACTTAAAACAATGTAAGAAAAATGAGACTGATTTTTGATCATCTTCAACCAGCTTCTATTTAAAATAGAATAGAATAGAAATTGTTTATTATACATGGACGCCACACACAAAGATAAGACAATAACAGCTCTTTTTTTAACAATTACAAAAAGCATAGGAGGATGTTCATTACAATGATCATAAGGACGGCCCTTATATCTCAGGACGTCCACCTGGTGGTGGAAAAGGGCCTCACTCAGCACAAGTCGCGGCGTGAACCACGACGCTCGTATTTTGCTATTTCTAGAATAGAATTCTATAATTTATCTTTGACCCTGACTTCTAGTCTATTTATTGTTCGTATATGTATAAAGCACTGCTAAGAAGGCATCCCGCGTTTTATAGCCGTTTAGAAACTGGTAAATATTTGATATCGATTAGGTTAAAGGTTGGCCGGTTGTGGAGCAGCGGAGTGCGGAGTTTTACGGCTATTTGATGGGAGGATGGATACGTGTTGGAATTTAAAGTTTAATGTGTTTTACATTTAACCGCTAAATAGGTAATTTAATTTCAAAACTCTCTGGTCGTTGTAAACGAATTCCGAATGTTTCCCCGATTCCCAATCTGTTAATTTAAACAACCATCTTTTTATGGCTGTTTTGACATAATAAAGTACTTACAGCAATTCACCCCGTCAATATAGTTATAAATTAATACAAAACTTGATGAACACAATAAAGCACAGCTATTTGCTCCTTTAACATAGTTATTAATTAATACGAAACTTGATGAGCGGGGCAAACGTCAAAACTGCCATCATCGCGTGTTGCTAGTTTAGTTCGTAGTTGGCTTTACCAACCCACAATGAAACGTTTTTAAAAGAGTACTTAAATACATAAACGAGTAAACTCACAAATTCCTACAGTTCCAATTTCAAACAATTCATAATTCCAATTGCTAAAGTAAGATTCATTTGTTTTATAATTCAAATTTGAAAGTTTGCTTTCTATGCTGCCAGATGCAAATACATACATTTTTTAGAACGTTGCCGTCATTCAATTTAAAAAGTTAACGTTGTAAAATCGTAAAGGTAGAGATAATCCGTGCAGTTCCCATTTCCAACAGTTAATAATTCCTCTTGTAAAGAGGACGCGGGGGCGTTTCGGAATCGTTTAGCAGTTGAAACTTTTAGCCGGGGGTATTCCATTGCGACTGCTATTCATAAATATTAAACGTCAGTCGGCCAACTGGCGTTTTATTTCTCCTCGTGTGTGATACTGCGTCAATTTTGAGGGATTCCGAGTTTAATTGAGGTTCTTTCAATAAGAAAAACTATCGAATAGGTAATACCACGGTAATACGTATAATAAGCTGTAGGGTGAATTGGGAGGGTTTGATTGGATGTTGCAATTTGAGGTCTTTTTTTGTTTCTCCCCGTTTGGGATTGCGATATGGTCGAATCGAGACAACTTTAAACAAACACCGAGTTTGTTATACAATGTGAGTGCAATAAAGTATATTTGATTTGATTTTAAGTTTTACTTGACTTCCAATTCAGCAAAGAGCATACAATTTCCAAAAGTAAATGTACCAACTTGCCTTTGGGGTGATACATCAAGTTCCAAGACAGGTCCAAATGTGTGATACTTCTAACGTTGAACTCCAGTGCGCGCGCGAGCGCCTCAGCAGACGCCAATCCCAAGTTATTGTAACTCAAGTTCAACCTGTTGATTCGCATACAAGAATATCCAAGTACTTTACGCACAGAATAAACTACAAACTCAACTCAAAAATATCTTTATTCAGTTGGTAACATAGTTACTTGCACTTTAAGACAATTTTTACATAAACATTTTTTTTGTAGAACGTTTCATCCACCTAGAACTACATCTCACAACCCGCATAGCCAAGGAAAACTAGCTGCAAGAAAAACCTCAGAACAGCACCCTTCTCATCTTATCTGGCCTAAAGTGTCCCACTGCTGGGCAAAGGCCTCCCCCCATTTCTTCCAGGACTCTCTCTCCGGTGCTTCCTCCAGCCAGCCTTTCAGGAAATCATCCAAGTCGTCGCGCCATCTCCGCCTCGGTCTGCCACGCCTGCGTCTGTCTCTATTCGGAGACATTCTGTGGTGATCTTAGGCCACAGGTCGATAGGCATCCGACAGACGTGACCTCTCAAAACAAACAAATATGAACAGCCCCTTAGACGTTCTTAAAAAAACAAATCAAAGCAGTGTTCACTCAATTTATATACATACATAATCTCACGCCCACAAACCTTAAAATCTAATAGGATGGGCATAGCTACAAGCAATCAGAAAACAACTTGCAGCCACTTTTGATACGAAGTCCGAAAGGTGTGACAAACGGTACGGTGATAGATTTGTTTGACTTGTTTTATTGTAAGTTTTCCTCAGGCGGCAGGCCGCATATTTTATACGTCTATCTGAATATTCTGAAAAGGAACAACGGTCAAGACAAGCATGTCACTTAGTATACTTGCGACAGTATACATGGATTTAGTAACATTTCAAATTTTCCGAGCTCTTGCAAAGTAAAGAGCGTATATTCCGTGACATCTTTGTAGGGGAAACCGGGGGAATGTAAACATTTGCAAGCCACTCGTCGTTATGAGACGCCGCGCCGCACGTCCCCTGAATAACAATCACGTGGCACCAGCGCTGTTTTATTTGACATGTTATTCGTGACGCCACGTAAATATCAAAATTCTTATTTATACGCCGACGCAACTAACGCGCGTAATCCTGTCGAGGTATGCAAGGCCAGAAGTCATCAGAGGAGTTTGCATGGTTACCGTATATCGCGCGCAACGACTTATGTCTCGCGCAACTTCCAATAGTCGCACCAATAGTGGTACAAAATAAATCTTAAAAAAAACATACTGCCAATATCGTGTCGTCTCACGAAGACACCACAAAATTAGCTGTAGAGGTATAAAGCTGTAATAGATTATCGGTGGCTGTATTAGCAGTCGTTAATAACCATCAATCCGCACTGAGCCCGCGTGATGGTTTAAGGCCCGATCTCCCTATCCATCCATAGGAAAGGCCCGTGCCCCAGCAGTGATGAGATTATCTGTGACTTGTAGCGCTTCCTTCACCGATAAGTATTACAAGCGCGAGTTTATGTATGTACTCACTTATTAATGTTGGCACCCCTCGTAATCTTCTCAGCGAGCATCTTGACTCCGTCATCACAAAGCTGGTTCTTGCTAAGGTCCAGTACATCCAAGTTCGCATGGTGGAGTGAAGGTATCAAACGCTCCAGGCCCTCTGGGCCGATTCTGTCGATAGTTGAGAAGATAATATGAATACTCGGCCATAATTCCTAATAATTTACAGCTAGGAAAACGACCAGTAAGCTAAAAATTACCTAACCGAAGAAAGGCCGCAGTGTCATTTAAAAAAAATTTACATGGCTATCTTCACATGAAAAGGAGACAGAGTTACTTTCGCATTTACACGGCAGCAGAAGCATGGATAACTCCAAAATATTTCGAAAAGCGAAACCTTTAATCCTCTGCCGACCGATGTTCCTAAATCTTACAAACTATTTTTTTCTTCTGCAACATAACATAAGCTCACGACGATACCCGAATTGGGGTAGTCAGAGGTACATGCAACGGAAGATGAACAAAGTACCCACACCTCACCGAGTTTTCTGTTAGACTGACGTGATAGGTGGTGAGCCGTATCGCCGTCTATAAATGTCGAGCCAACTGTGTTAGTGAAAATCACAATAATGTACTTGATTTTTCTTCAAATCTAAAGCATTTTATTACACAGCACTTCATTCTTCTCTCCAGAACACCAAAAATGAGGGTGGACCTGCACTGCGCAAGAATAAGCTCCTTCAAGGATCGGTTCTCGCCGAGCAGTTCTCCAAGGTGGAAGCAGGCGTCCAGGTTGCGGTTGAGGAAGCTCGAGGTCAGATCCAGCCGCTGCACCACGCGATTCTTGGCCAGGGCCAGGCACATATTACGAACTCCTGCTGGATTCACTCCGTAGTACTGAAACAGACGGCTTGCTATAACGCCAAAACTCGCTTGGAGTTATACAAGCACAGTTGGTAAAACTAGGCATAAGCCGTAGTCTGAATTCCAACTGTATATTGGTCGAGTCTTCAAAGCTTAAGTGATCAGGCATTTAGACAGTCAGATACAGAGTAGATGTGCTTTACGCCATGTTGTCAGTTAATAACGGGTGAGATTGTGGCCAAATATGGACCTGTAGCCGGATAAAGAATACTGCGCATATACATAACATACATAAACAGCCTATATACGTCCCACTGCTGGGCACAGGCCTCCCCTCAAACAACCGGAGGGGGTATGGAGGTTACTCCACCACGCAGCTCCACAGCGGTTTGGTGAATAACGGATAGGACGGTAACTCCTCGCTCCCCACCAGCGACTGAGCTAGGTTTACCTCACCCGCCACAATCCACAATCGACCACAATCATGTGGGCTGTGCGCGGATTTTATATGTTCGAATTTTGGAATTGAACGCCGACGTCCTTTTGTCTGATTCCAATGTCCAGGTTGTGTCTATAAAAAATAAAAACAAACCTTCTGGCCAATTTACAAAAACATAATTTTTGATCGATTTTAGGAATCCTTTCACCACGATAGCAAGTCAAATATGTCAAACTCGGTCCCAAATAACGTCATTACTGTTGGAGCATTTTCTCCAAAAATATGAAGTGTCATACAAACCTATAATAACGCACGTCAATGTCAACCGTAGGCTCAATACGAAATTCTGTTACTAGAATCGTTATATCCTTCAGTCAACATTCAGAGGCCGCGCAAAACCAATTGAGGCAAGCCTGGCTTTGTAAAATGGGAATTTGATCAAAAACCGTGAACCGTTGGAACCGGTTATTTGATTTCATATGAACCGCTCGCCAAACCACAAAGCTGGTACGATTCAATTGATCAAGCTTGTCACAAATGTTACGAACAACGCCACTTCGAAACAGCTTTAATGTACTTCGCTTCGGTAATAAACTTTGCAAAATTCGTTCGAAAGAACACTGGCCATTCGACCATCATCGACAGCGATACGGCTCCCCACCTATCACGTTGGTCTAACAAAAAGCTCTGTAACGAGTACCTTGCAATAGATGTACTTTAAGCACCCTAATTGAGATATGGTCGTAAGTTTAAGTTATGTTATTAAAAGGTCATTGTCTGCGCCGCATGACGTCAGCCAGCGGGGCGCGGGAGCGACCGATGCCGCCGCGCCACCACACACATTCGCCTTGACCTTTTTTTGTAGATTTGCCGCAGATGACATTAACTACTTGGCCGGACAAGTGGGGGGAGAGCTGGAGGCTCTCACACGGTACAACGTTTAAGAAAACAGGCTTGAGGGTGCCCAGTTGGGCGCGAACCTCGGCTCAGGGCGTCGTCTGAGAGGAAAAATATTTGAAAGAATTAATTAACCTTAGTGGGTCGATAGCGTTAAGCGCTGATTGAATCAAATCATTTACTTAACGCTAGCTTAGCGCTTATCGCTATCGACCCACTAAGGTCGATTAATTCTTTCAATTCGCCTTAACCATCGTTCGATGCGCACACCGTCGTGCGGGCATACCTGTTTTGTATCTTCTTATGTACGAACATTAAATAGTCTTTACTTCATTAAGTCATTTTTATGAATAGTGTTCTCACGAACAGGTATTAATAGCTTTGTTCCAATAATACTGGTGTTGAAGAATCAGTTTTGAACTACACTGACATATTATTAATAATTATAATAAATATATAACATAAACAACCTATATAATATGTCCCATTGCTGGGCAAAGGCCTCCCCTCATTCAATCGAAGGGATATGGAGCGTACTTCACCACGCTACTCCACTGTGGGTTGGTGGAGCTGTTTGGGCTAGTAGCCCGGGACTTCCGAAGCACGGAATCATCTTACTTTTTCGGATAATCAGATGATTCAACCCTGCAATGTCCTTACCACACGAAGGACAGTCTCACAAAGATATTTCGCCAATGTCCCGATCCGGAATCAAACCCGGACATGGCAAATAGCGGCCTTATTTCTTAAAGCTTTTGCTGTTTCTTGTCCAAATGTTAAATGCTGACCAACTGCAAACTGTAGTACCATTTTTATTGCGATTATGAATTATGAATTCTTTTCCAGTTCTAGAATATTATGAAAAAAAAAATAAAAAAAAAAAATACTTGCTCGTAAATTGATGACGTTCTCAATAAGGCCTCGATAGAAGTCCCTCACTGGAGGCATGGCAGTTTCCTTGCATAGCTCCAAGTAGCGTATCTGCCCTTGCGCATCGTAAACCGTTGCCGGCACTACAGAATTAATTCAACATAATACAAAGGCTGTTAGGCGTTGGAATTGCGAAAGCGGTATATAAAGCGAAAGTTGATGGCATGGCTGGCAGAGGAAGACCTAGAAGCACTTACATTGACCAAATTGGAGATGTCCTTAGAAAAGGTTTAGTACGATCTACTCTGGACCGGCGTAGGTGTTTGAAGCGATTGATGAATGTGGAGGAAGCAAGAGAAGTGTCAGGATCGAAGCATATGGAATTCTATAGTCTCTGCTTACCCCGGTGGGAAATAGGCGTGAGTGTATGTATGTATGTTAGGAGTTAGACCACATTTAAAAAAGTTTAAAACTACAAATATAATGACAATGATACGTGGATTTCAGAAGCATGGAAACATCTTTATATTTCGGACAATCACGTGATGTCAGCCTTCAATGTCCTTACAAAACTGGAGACAGACTCACACAGAGATATTTTTGTTTGAAATGTCCACCGGGAGTCGAACCCAGAACTTCAGGATCGAGAGCACAACGCTCTAACCAGTGGAGCACGGATATTTCATTAATGGGATACACAGAACAGATTGTAGACAACACATCATCATCATCATCAACATCATCTTCCTGCCCTTATCCCACTCTACTCGTAAGTGGGGTCGGCATAACATTCATTTCTGTCAATCGTCATCTCAGTATTCATACCTTTCACACACATTCCTTCTTCGCACAATCCATCCACACTTTCGTGGGTTTCTAGAGACAATACAACTGCACAAATATCGACATATTTACTTGGTTCCTCCAAAGCCAAAACTATCCCGGGATCAGTAACGGCAGGGTAGTTGTAGTACGGGTGTCGCAGGACCTCACTGTCTGACGCTGTGATGTACTTGACGCACACCTCACCACTGCCAGGGTCGTACTTACCCTTCTTGAAGAGGGCTATCTGATGGAAGAAGAAACAAGTAAACAGAGCACTATCAAGGAACGTAGCCTTTGCGTAACGGACGCGTAGTAATTGCGTAGCGTCCGCGTAGCGCAAGCGTAACGTATTAGGAAAGCGAAATATTTTAGCTTGACTTTTTTTGGTTAAGCCGTTGATGCCGGCTATTAGCCGTAAAAACACCTCCACCAACCCGCAGTGGAGCGGCGTGGTGGAGTATGTTCCATACCCCCTCCGGTTGATTGAGGGGAGGCCTGTGCCCAGCAGTGGGACGTATATAGGCTGTTAATGTTATGTTGTTTCTAACTTTAACTTTTGCATAAGACATTTTCGATAAGGACAGTCAGGCCGAATGATACTTCATCTCAAACTCATCTGTTTATAGTCAATGAGACTGATCGCAAGATAAAACCACAGAAAAAAAAACTTTTCACAAATCATGTATATTATCATAAAAATCATGTATGTATGTATGTTATACACCTATGATCCAAATGTGAATTCAAACTATAAAGTCTCAGCGGTCTAAAGCCCGAGCCGAGATTCAAACCCGTAACACTACGAGACGTAAGTCACGCGTTTTCCAAACAGAGCTAAATAACGTAACGTTTTTATTATTATCTCGGGGCTATAGAGTCCCAGACTTTTGAAAGGCATCACGTAGAGGCCCCTTGAGACAGTAGCTATCACGGATCAGACATAATAAATATTTAAAGTTATACCTTAGGAGACTCCGTGAACGAATCTCCACGTCCAAATAGTAAAGATGACCACTCCTCCATAGGAGGGTCGGTGGTGGACGACGAAAGTTCATTCTCGAAAAGTGTATCCACCTCCTCATTTACTACAGTCCCTTGACTTAACCTTGAAATATCTGAAGCCATATTCAGGATAAACCTTTTTGATTTGTAATTAAAAATAAAATTTAGCGATTCAAGTTGTAAGCTTCACGGAGCTATGCGCTAAAAAGCTGTGAGCTGTTCTGTAATTCAAGGCGTATTATCTTCTCCAAGGAATGTCGCTGTGACAGTTGCGCATAGCGCATTATTCTGTCGCCATGTCACTATTCTGTCGTCTTGAGTAAAAAAAAATATATTGAAAACTTTTTGTTGTCTATACTACATGGAGCAACACGGATCTCCGGCGGATCGGAGCTGTACAGTCATGAGCAATAAAATGTACCCACTTAAGGACTCTGTCGCATTAACATATTTGACATTTAGTGAGAGTTACAGTTCAATTTGTCAAAAAAGTTAATGTGACATGGTACCAAAGTGTATGCTCGTGACCGTACTCACAAATGTTAGATAGAAAAGAATCGATCGACCTAATATCGACTGATAGGTACATCACTATACTAATGAACGTCACAACACTAGCTTACGAACTTTGATAGATCTAATTCCTACCGCGCATTGAGACGATTGTAAAATGTTATCTTGTAGGAATATTATCAATGATGATGACTGTAGTGAACAGTGCCCTGTTTATCAAAACTTACAAGCCCTGTATTACAAAAAAAAACCTTGTAAAAATTTTCATTATTACAAGAATGTGTTTATCAAAAGTACACATGTAAATTACAAGTGTCAATATTTATTCCACAAGTATAATTTACAATCCCTCAACTTTTTTGATAAACGTAATTTACACGTACGGTCACGAGTACTAATATGTATACACTTTGAAACCATGTCACATTAACTTTTTATCAAATTAAACCGTAAGTCTCATTAAATGTTAAATTATGATAGTGCGACAGGGTTTTAAAGTGGGTACATGATATTGCTCATGACTGTACTCGTGAGTAACTTGTAGCTTGTGAACATGTAGACTTTTCTTCTTCTTATCGTGTGGGTTGTGAGGTGGAATACTAGCCTCATCAACCCTGGTGTCAGGGTTACTATTGAGCCGCCAAAGGCCCCTGACATGGCTCATATAACGACTACTTACTTACATCAGTAAGTAGTAACCGGGACCAACGGCTTAACGTGCCTTCCGAAGCACGGATCATCTTACTTTCGGACAATCAGGTGATCAGCCTGTAATGTAACATGTAGACTTGTAAGTTTTGATAAACACGGCACTGGTCGTTTCTGTTTAATACAATTTAGAACTTCTATGCTGTTCTGGAAGCGAATAAAAAACATAGAACACGTTCACCTGCTTGTCTTAACGGGCTTGTCGTATAATCCGACAGAGGGATTGTCTCTTTTCCCACATAATGGACAATTGTTACGGGCGATAGCTTGATCCGTTGTTTAACATATTCATCTTAGGATTTTCTTATCGAGAGTTGTTTTTGGTTACTTGTGGCTCTGCCCAGCACATTAAGGCTTACGAACATGAGTTTATGAATGTCATAAATTTCTAAACTTCAATTCTTCATGCGCGTTTTTCTGTTTTAAAGCGTGAGCGCGGATCTCTAAGTCTATGGTTTTATTTACCTATCACCCAAATCGATCCGCGGAAGTCCGTGTTGCTCTATGCCAAAATCAGATCAAAGAGAAGGTGAATGTCGTGTCTTGTATGGAAGTGAAAGAATTGGCCTTTGAAGAAGAGCGTGTCTCTTAAATTAGTGATGATCACCAAAGTCACATACGTACATCATAAAGGCCTATCACTGAGATCGATATCACAGTTCCATGTGAAACTAATTCTCAATATCAGTATGCCACAGAACATTCAAAACGACTAATGTAACTCGAAATGGGAGTTATCTCTGCAAATAGGGTGATTTCAAACACAACGGCACAGGTAGGGAACCAGGAGTTCGTTTTAGATATTTAAGATGCAAAGTTTAGCTTCTATCATGAGGTAGAATAATACTACGTATAGAACGGACACTTACCGGCCCGCACCAATTCGTATCGGTGCCAAGCTATATTTACCTGACCCCCCGCTGGGTCTCACTTTAGTCTAAATGGAGTAAAGGAGCGCCCTTTTTACTTATTCCTAAACCAACTTTCCGCCCGCAAGTTTCGCCGCATGGACTTCCGTTATCGTTTTTCCTTCCCCTTTTCATCCCCTTATAGAGTATTTTGTGGGTTAAAAACTTTGTTATGTTCTTCACTAGGTCGCCAACAATGTCCATACCTCATCTAAACCGGTTCAATAGTTTAAGCGTGAAAACATAAGAGACAAACGTCATTTATAAGTTTGGATGAGAGTAAAAGAAAATGGACAGGACTAAATGTATTTGAAGGGTATTAAGGGCAAAGCATCTGGCTGGATAGGAACAGTGAGAGATGGGAGGTCTTTGACTCAGCAGTGAGACACAACCATCATTCATCTCCATGTTATCCCGTTTCTCACAGGGTCCGCTTACCTAACCGGAAGATTTGACAGGTCCGGTTTTCTTTTGGTCTGACTTTCCAACCCGTGAAAGGAACACTAGCCCAATACAGGTTAAGTAACCTCCGAAGCGCAATTCTCGGTAATGTGGGTTTCCTCACGATATTCCCTTCACCGCTGAGCACGTGATAATCTTTATGATCCAAACATGGTTCGAAAATAAAATGGGCACATTAAACTAAAGAAATAAAAAGGGGGGTACCTCCTAGATCCGGTTGTGTCTGGGGCAAAAAGCGTCATGTGCCGACTGGCGGCAATATCGCGGCGAGTAAACATTTGCGGACGCTTCACTGTACAAACGGCGCTCCACACACCGCACGCCACAGCTTTCAAACGAAAAAAAACATCGGTTATCCTTTAATTTGTAAAATGTTACGTCTTTTTAAAAAGATAGCAATTTAGTAGCGACTGGTTTAATCGAGTCAAACGTTTGTAAACTCCTTATTATTATGTGAAGTTGATAAGAAGGCGCGTTTTATTAACCAATCTAACCCCTCCTGCAACATTACGCGTAAGGATAGCGTAGCAGAGCAGTCGAGGCGGGCCTGTAGCATAGAATAAAAAGCTTATTACACCTACCTGCCGGCAAGCTAGATGCGTCAAGGTCACGGGTGGTTACCATGGTTACTCCCCACCAACTCCTGATCAGATCGTGTAATCTAAGACAGCGTTTCCAATGACGCGGAGCTGTGCAGAGATGAGCGGAGATGTGCAGGAATCGACCAATCACCGTGAGGGAGAGAGAACAGAGCGTCTTCGTTTTTCGCTGTCTCGAACGCTGTGATTGGTCAAATCCGCACATCTCCGCTCTTCTCCGCCCATCTCCGCTTCTGTGGAAACCCATCCCAAACCCCACGAATTGGTGGGGAGTAACCATGGTAACCACCCGTTACCTTGACGCATGTAGCCTGCCGGACAGGTACAAGTGTAATAAGCCCTTATGGGATAATATAATACTACGTACCTGTAGGCTAGATAATGATAAATAAGTAATATTCTCTTTGCTGGTCTAAGAATAAGATTTCCTACTTTTTATTAAATATCTTCTGTCGTGTGGGTTGTGAGACCAAGACCGACCTCATCAACCCTGTTGTCAGGATTACTATTGAGCCGCCATAGATCCCTGACGTGGCTCATGTAACGACTATACTTACTTAAATAAACAGTAGCTGGGACCGACGCTGATTTACGTGCCATCATGCCGAAGCATGGATCATCTTACTTTCTGACAATCGGGTGATCAGTTAGCAATACCCCGTGGAGGGTGGGAGGGATGTGGCTTACCCAACTAGTAAGCCAACTAGTTCCGTCCACATGCAACAGATGGCGCTAGCATTCAAAATCGCGTTTCGAATAGTGGCGCCATCTGTTGCATGTGGACGGAACTAGCTGGCTTACTAGTTAGGTCTGCCACAAAGTCATTTTTAGTATGTCAAACCACTAGACTGAACAATCACTAGACTGGAATAAGTATTAAACAGTGTGTAAGTACTTACTTTAAATTATAAACTAAAACTTATTAATGTTCATCTCCAAAATATTTGTAAGTACTTTTAAAAACAAACCGATAAGTAACAACTTACTGAGAAATAATGATTTTATCAAAGAGAATAATAACGAATACAACTTTTAAGACATCTTTTAAGTTAAAAAGAATAGAAAATACCAACCTATAATATACTTACGTTTATGCTTACATTTCGACAATAAAGAATATTATAAACTTTTTACGGGACAGACTCATGACATTTTATTAAGAGCTTCTCTTGTATAATAAACATTTTATTTGGAAATCAAACGAGCTTACGATCGTACTTTTTATGTATTATGTTTACATGGCGCATATAAATGCTGTTATTTGCGTTATTTTATGTTTAGTAGCCCTTCGAAGACGTCTGGGCTCTTGAGGGGTCAAATAACATGACAAACAAATGTATTTTATTATCTTAATTTTTTCCAAACTATATTCAACATCACTAAATTATTTGTAGGTAATATGAAGAAGTGTGTCAGAATCGAAGGAAATGGAATTCCATAGTCTCTGCTTACCCCGGTGGGAAATAGGCGTGAGTATATATATATGTATACTTTATACGAAACTTGCCACTAGATGAGACTTGCAGAACATCAGAAATAATCATGAAAGCAAGGTAGATTATGCCAGCTATCTATAGAAATATACACACAAAAATAAGATTTCCAATCTTTGCTAGGCACAGTCTAGCCCGCTAATTGGATACCTAATGGTTTTCATTTTCACCATAATTATTGATCACATTTGCTAGCACGAAGGAGAACCGTGGTACCCCAGTTGGTAGAACGCTTGCCTCTCACTTTGAGGTCGCAGGTTCGAATCCAGCACAGGCCTAAACCAATTATTGTCGAATTTGTTTTCAAATTCAGATTTGGATCATAAATGATTGTAACATCGTGAGGAAACCCACATTTCCGAGAAATGCATTTTCGGAGGTATGTGACCTAACCTGTAAGTATTGGGCTGATTTTCCCTTCGCGGGTTGGAAGGTCAGACAGGCAGTCGCTTCTGTAAAAACCGGACCTGTCAAATCTTCAGATAAGGTAAGCGGACCCTGTGAAAAACGGGATAATGTGAGATGATTTGCTAGCACGAAGGTCTTTCTTAGCTTTTCTTCAGCTCAACAGTCTCGCCTCTAAAAACCGTAAAAACACACCCCAACTCTTGAGTCTCTTAACACCTCCATTGCGTATAAATCTTGCGTGGAAACAATAGAGAGACGACGGGTGTGGAATCATAAAAACGCCATTACGAAGCCGTTAACAGATCCAATACTGAACCGAGGTGTGCTGACGGAATCACGAGAACATCACGCGAAATGGCACACCCTGTTTTTATTCTTTATTTAAATAAGGCCCAGATAACGGGCGACGTTGTTGAAAAATGTTTTCATTTTGTTTCTTTATGTTTTTTTTTTGGATTTGCAGAATTTATTAAAGGAGATGGAATTATAGGTACTCATATTGGTGGCATTTACTAAATTAAGCCTTTGAGGCGCTAGGTAACCATTTATGTGGACTAACGTAGATGTTTATACTTCATTATTTCATGACTAATTCATTTTGCAAGTTTCATTTTTACTAATAGGATTTGCAATCGTCCTTACTTACTGAAAATTTAGATCGCCTAAATAGTCTTTTTATACCAGCGTTTTCGACCTCAAAGTTGCTCCGACCAGATCAAAATTGTTTCTTTCTTTATTCCTACTACAACCTAGGTATTTTTATAACCAAAAATAAAGATTTTCTATTGATCCAAAGATGCGTTATAGACCATTACAGATGTCGTATATCGCTCACGTTGGCACAGAATACCTAAAGAATAATACTACACATAGAATGGACTCTCTCCAACCCACACCAATTTACTTAATTAGTTAATTTATTTCGAATTAAAGCGTTGGGCCCCCGATCCAGAGGTCCCAGGTTCGAATCCAGGTGGAGACATACCACTAAAATGACTGTGATCCCTAGTTTTGTTAGGACATTACATGCCGATCACCTGATTGTCCGAAAGTAAAATGATCCGTGCTTCGGAAGGCAAGTTAAGCCGTTGGTTCCGGTTACTACGTACTGATGTAAATTAGCAGTCGTTATATGAGTCACGTCAGGGGCCTTTGGCGGCTCAATAGTAACCCTGACACCTGGTTTGACGGGGTTGGTAAACTACCTCACAACCCACACGATAGAAGAAGAAGATTTAATTCATAATAAATAAATATAATTACGACAAACTTACATAAAACAAACATGTTCCCACAAAAACATTGGCGCCACTTGTTAATTTCCAGAACACACAAATAATAAAATTCCCTGTAATTTCCACATTGACTTAACAATTTGCACGCTGTTGTCCGAGAATGGAAATTTTAAAAATAAATATTGAATGTAGGAAAACAAACATTGGAATTTTGAACTGAAATAAATTTCATAAATTGTTGGACGTCGTTCCGCGAATTTGGCACAACCGGAATAAATGATGGAATCAAATTGGCCAAAAGTCGCCAATCGCCGGTGATAACTTTATACTGACCTACTATTAAGGATTTTTTGAAGCAGTATTTTGTATTTTACTGAAAGTGACATTAATGGGGCCTCTTCAAGGTAAGAGTGGACAGGCACTACCTAGGCAAGCAAAGCAAGCCCCACCTCAGTCGGCCTCACATCGTTACTTACCATTGAGATTGTGAATAGTTACTGGTGAGATTGTGATCAAATGCTGGCCTATACCACAAAAAAAACATACGAGTGCGAAGTCCGTCCCCTAGGCAACCAAGTTGTAAGCGTCTTGATATTTGAAATACGTAACACGTACAGAATCATGGTCTCAGTCATCCCCCTCAGTATTTGTTACGGCGTCACTAACACCCATACGTACTTGTATGGCTAACTTTACGTACATGTACAGAGTGTAACTTCGGTGTAAGTGACATCGTAACGACTCAGAGGGTGATTTAGCTCATTATTCTGAGTTAATATCAAGTGGAATTTTCCATCGCAAAAGTTCAGAATTGAAAATAATTAAAAAACGCAAAAAAATACATGAATTTTCCGACGGAAATTTCCACTTGATATTAACTCAGAATCATGGTCTTAATCATCCCCCTCAGTATTCGTTACGGTGTTACTAACACCCTATTAACTTACTTATAGATAGTTATGCCAAGGAACAGAAACGGTCGATTGTTAGTTGTTACACGGTGCCAACACGGTTTTCAGCGAGTGTTCTACGAGAGGTAGAAAATCATTATCTACTTATATAAAAATAAAATAAATAAATAAATAAAATTGTTTATTTCGGATCAAAAAATTACAAAAAATAATTAAAAAGAAAAATCATTAATATTTAATTTTATACTTAATCTTATTTAATCATTTATAACCTTTACCTTTTAAGCTTTTAAGTAAGAAAATTAAATACTTATCACAGGTCGAATTCAATCGTCCATTTATAAAAAGACATCTATTTTCGTCTCAATGCTACAGTGAAAATGATAAATAAATATTTTCTTAAACAGAAAATGTAAGTACCTACCGTTCAATTACAACCAAATTTAGAACTTGACACATAATCTATTTGAAGACGCGTACAATTTCTAGGTAAAAAACGAAAACTTTATTATTTAGGAGGTTCTATCCAGACTACGTTCCCCAAAAAAAATTTTGATGGCGTCATACAGATGTAATTAAATTAAATTAAATAATTACCTATTTTCTCATTGATCGGTTACATAATTATTCAAAAATATAATGTAATGGCAGAGGCAGATATAAAATCTAGGTTTTGCCGGCGGCTTCGCTCGCGTTAAATTCGAAGTAAGACGGTTCCCCTTTCCTAATGTACCAATTTTTAGCTTCCTACCATGTAAACTGCTAATAGTCCCATATAAAATTTCACCCCTCTTTGTAGGGGTTAAGGGCAGATTTCCAAAAAGAAAATGGTGCACGGCTTTTTTGTTAGTCACAAATAGTACGTGCGCGGTAGTCTCGGCGTAAGCGACATCTCCGAAAAGCTACAAGAGAGCAGGCTTCGTTTGTTTGGACACGTAAAAAGAAGACAACCCGATTAAGTGGGTAATGTTACAGCCAATCTAAATATACCAGCGGGCCTAGCACCGTAAGCACGCGACTCTTTCTCGCCGCGACAAAGATCGTCTGTCTCTTTCTGTGCAATACTGTGAGAGAGTGACGGGCGACGTATGTCGAGGCGAGAAAGAGTCGCGCGCTTACGGTGCTAAGCCCGCTGCTCGCAGGGCTTAGACCAAGAGGACGACCAAAAAAAAGATGGGCGGATGTGGTCAAAAAGGACCTGTGAATGTGCACGCTCCGAGAACGACACGTCCGATAGAGCGAAGTGGAAGAGAAGTACGAAGAAGTCAGACCCCACCATCAGATGGGAATAATAAATGTCAAGGAGAGAGAGAGAGAGAGAGAGAGAGAAATAGTCCGTGCACCAATTTTTCCCTCATTATGCTTTCGCCACAATAAGTAAGTATACTTATGTACTAGATACCTGTTCTATTCGCAGATGTTTTCAGTCCTAGTAAAACATTCTAAAAGAAAATTTAAAAGATTTTGAAATTTTACTGCACACTAAATTGTATTACAATGGTCTGTACAAAGGACAATCAATGTTGCATTGTAGCCAGAAGTCAAAACAACCAAATGCATCAACAACAATGTCGGCATGCTATCTCAAGACTTGACTCAGGTTTAAATTAAAAAACTTTGTCCGATAGAAGAAAACAACATTTTGACAAGTTTTGAAGAGTAGTGGTCCAAAGCGAGTGCTATTGTTTAACACGACTTTGTTGGTGGAATTCCAGCGTACTTTAAGAAATCTTCTTCACTTTTGTCTTGGCGTTCGTTGTCAAGCTCGCGGCACTGTATTTAAAAAAGTAGTCTATTTCGATGAGAAGCCCGTTACCTCTAGTAACTTGTAGATTGGTACCGAACAACAAAGTTAAGGAAAGCAGCGATCAGTCTATCAGTCCCATTTTATACACAATTACGTCTTCCCATTATTATTCTGGTCAAAATAAAGAGTAGCAATATAGGAAGCAACATAATTAATTCTATAGGTACATAATGTGATTCAACTATCAAGCAACAATTACTTTTATATTATTCTTCTGCCATTACTTAAATTGTATTTTGGAATAATTATGTACCCAAGTTATGAGAAAATAGGTAGTTATCACGTTAAAGCTGTACAACGCCATCTATATTGTTTTTGGTGAACGTAGCCTGGAAAGTCCTTCATCAAGGCCAAGTGGTTTTTGTCCTTCATAAATAAAAAGCCATAGAGCAACACGAACCTCTGTTTGTAAAAAGCCAATAAAAAGCTGATTGACTGTAAACCAAACAATATAAAATCCACATGCCATGGTTCCTTGCCAAAATATAATGAAACGACTTCTAGCCCGGCCTTTCTGAACGTTTTTCGTTCTGACCTTGCTTTTTTTTTTTTTTTTTTTTTTTCTTCTGGCTTCCGCGGCTAGCGATGCGCCAATGACAAATCTTGAGTGATAAATCGTGAGTTAGTCTTCAATAATAATTATCTTTTCATGTTGTTACTGTGCAGTCGTTAAAAACGAGGAAACTTTTCAATAATAAAATATACCGGATAGGAACGGAATTTGGAAAAGGTGAGGATCAGGAGAGGAATAATAATAAAATAATAATAAAAAGAGGAAGTTAAATTTTAATATCATTAGTATTAATAAACATACTTAATAAACGATAGACTGAAGGATTATTTGAAGATAAAAGGATCTGGATAGAAGTAGGAAAAGGAATGTGTAAATGTGTAAGTCCCTGAAAAAGTTGAACATTATCATATTTAGGACAATTCAGGAAGATGTGATCCACATCCTCCACCTCACCACACTCACATAAAGCACTGTCCACTATATGAAATTTAGCTAGATGAGCAGACGTACAAACGTGACCTAATCTCATACGAGTCAGGATGCACGATGCCGTCTTGCCCAACAGCAACCGCGAGAACCAGGGTTTTGCAGGAATTTCACGTTGGATAGATGCGAAATATTTTCCTTTTGTTTGAGAACTGACAGACCACACTTCCCTCCACGAATCACGTAGATACACTCTGGGTAGAGCAAGAAGGTCATGAGGGTAGATTTTATAGTAAGCCATATCTCCACAATCAATGGCGTCATTAGCAAGCCTATCAGCCTGTTCGTTTCCACGGATACCCCTATGTCCCGGAATCCAGGCAAAAATAATCGAAAATCCCTTTGCAGCACACTGAACAATCATGTTTCTGGTTTCTATTATCAATGGACTAATAAGTTTTGTTTTAAATAAAAATTTAGATAGAGATTGTAGAGCGCTCATTGAGTCTGAAAAGATTATAGTTTTCCTAAGTTTAGCTAAAAGTACATACTCAACCGCTTTATACAGACCAAAAACTTCACCAGTAAAAACAGAACTCTCAGGAGGTAATTTAATCTTTTGAACTATATCGTATTGTGAGTGATATATGCCAACACCTACTTTATTATCTGTGGATCGTTTGGACGCATCACTAAAAACATGATGCCAACTGTCAGTGCTATTGTCAAATTCCGTGTCTAGAACGAAATTGAAAACATTGGATGCCTCAAAAGTTTGTTTAGTTATACCCAAGTTTAAACGAACATCAGGTTTATAAACAAGGGCTTCATAGTTTGAGGTGTAAAGAGGGAAACATATTGAGTTATGAATTGGCGTATCAATTGACAGTAATTTTTGATAACTATTAATTAAACAAGGAGTGCATTTATGAGTCCAGTAACTTGAGGAGTTGACTTCTTCAGAGAGGATTTTTAGCTTGGTTAAAAGTGGGTGGTCACCTAGTTGTAAACAACGGTATAAATAACTATCTGAAAGAAACTGCCGCCTCAGTTGTAAAGGGGGTTCAACACACTCTACTTGCATTGCATTAATAGGGCTAGTCTTCATTGCGCCCAGAACAATCCTTAAAGCTACCGATTGTATTTTATCTAGTTTATTTAAAGCAGCAGCACTACATGGTTCCAGCAAAAAAGATCCATAATCAATCACACTCCTGATTAGTGCATTATAAATGATTCTCAGAGAAGTAGGATGAGCGCCCCACCATACACCTCTGAGGCATTTAATAATATTAAGATTCCGTTCACATTTAGCCTCAATATAATTGCAATGTGGGATACCAGTAAGTTTGGAATCCAGTATAACTCCTAAAAATTTACATTGTAAACTTACAGGCATGGGGATATTATCATAAAAAACATTAATTTCAGGGGGAGATCTCATACGAGAAAAAAGCACTACATTGCTTTTGGAAACGGATAATTCTAAGCCATTATCATTCATCCAACCCTTCAATATACCAAGAGATGTTGTAAGTGTGTTACATAAATTAGAAACAGATTTACCTGAACAATACAATAAAAGATCATCTGCATACTGTAAAATATTAACTGAGTTACTTAAGGAATCCTCTAAATCATAAGTATATACATTATATAGTAAAGGGCTCAGCACTGAGCCTTGAGGTAATCCCTGCCAAACAACTCTAGATATCTGGGACCCATCTAGTGTAACACTTATAGATCTCTCTGACAGCATTCTAATAATAAATGAAGTGAGCATTTCCGGAACATTTAATGATTTTAATTTCTTATGAAGAATAGAAATAACAACATTATCATAGGCACCTTTAATGTCTAAAAAAGCAGAGAGGATGGATTCATTTTTTGAAAATGCCAGTCTAATGTCAGTCATAAACAGACTCAAACTATCAGAAGTACTTCTGCCCTTTCTGAAGCCGAACTGACTTTCAGAGAGCAATCTATTGCTTTCTAAATACCATTCTAGCCTATTTTTGACTAAATGTTCTGCCAATTTGGCCAGTACAGAAGATAAAACAACAGGTCGGTAAGAAGAAGCGTCAGAAGGAGGTTTCTTTGGTTTTAAGATAGGTATTACTAACTGGGACCTCCATGAGAGAGGAATGTTGCCAGACAACATAATAGAATTTATAATATTTAAGAAGTAATTTAAAGTTTTATCACTGCTGTTACAGAAAAAGGAATAGGGTATACCGTCTTGACCGGGTGACGTGTCAATTAAACTTGTTAAAATGCCTTTAATTTCAGACATGGAAAAAGGTGAATTTAATCCTGATAAATTATTAGAAATTGAAGTTGGCAAGCACTGAATTTGTAACTCAGGAACTGAAGAAGGAGCTAGATTATCTAGGAATTGTTCAGCTAGCTCTGAAGATAAAGAGCCTCTAGATGATGGATTAACACCCATCCTGAATCTCCTAACGCTTTGCCAAACAACAGAAACATTAACATCTGGACAAATATTATTACAGAATCTTCTCCATCCCTCAAACTTCTTCTTTTTCAAAAATTTACGAGTGTCCCGTGCCACTTGACAGTAAAGCTCATAGTTCACAGATGTCATTAAACAGGAATAAACCCTTTCTGCTTCCCTCCTTCTTTTTATAGCCTCTGTGCACTCGTTGTCCCACCAAGGTGGACAGGGGATTTTTCTGGAGCCGCCCACTTTAATTGGGAATAAAGCATCTGCAACCTCAATCATGACTTTGACAAGAGCCTCAGAGCAAGCCATCTCATTACCCATACAGACAGAAGGGAGGTTTGAAACTTTACTGTCAACTTGCTGACTAAATGCAGACCAATCACTAGGTAATCTATATTTCATACGGGGAGTAGGTTTCGGAGCTATCATTGGATGTAACGAAGGAAACTTAATAGTTATGGGATGATGGTCACTTCCACAAGTAGAAGGGTGAACTGACCACGAAAGAATAGAAGCAAGATTAGGCGTGCATATAGAGAGATCTGGAGCACTAGGGCCCTCGTCAGGGCCAGTACGCCGAGTAGGAGTACCATCATTTAAAATACAGAGATTGAGAGAATTTAAAATTCGCAACATTTCTTCTCCATAAAAAATATGTCTAGATGAACCTCCCCATGCCGGGTGCTGGCCATTAAAATCACCTAGTACTAAAAAAGGGCTTGGTATACATTTTAATATATTAGTGAGATCACTATACAAAGCTAAAGTAGGATGAGCAATATATACAGAAACTATACACACATTATTTACAGAGATAGCAATGGCTTCAACACCATTATTTACAGGAGGAAGAGATATTTGTTTGTAAGGAACAGAACTATTGATAAGGATGGCAACACCACCATGCGCATCACTAGCTCTGTCCTTCCTAAGAATATTAAAACCTGATATTCTAAAAGAATATTCAGGCAAAAGCCATGTCTCTGAGAGACAGACTATTGAAGGATTATATTTATTAATTAAAAATATTATTTCAGGTTTTTTATCAGCAGCACTTCTACAATTCCACTGTAGGAGTACCTGATCCATTATTGGGATTGATAGACACAGTGTTTTCAATTAGTTGGGCAACGTGGGACGGTATAGAATTGGTGGGAATTAAACTGGATTTAAACAAAAGCTCAATAAGAGACAAAATTAATTTCGCTATGGGTTGGTTTGATTTATCATTTTCTGAGTTATCATTTTTCAGAGCAGAACCATTTGGTGAAGATAGAGGTATATCATAATCTTTTATTAGAGATGCATGTGCAGCCCGGTCATACCCAGCCGAAGGCGTAGGAGGAGCACGAGGCTTAAGGAAAACTGTTTTTTTATATGAGCTGGAAGATGGGGACAATCGAGCTGCTGGGTTAGCAGCCTCATCTTGAGATTGTTTATGTTGCGAAGTTCTAAGAACGTCAGCAAAAGATTTGGAGACAACGGGGTGTAATTTGGAAGCCTCTAAATATGAGATGCAGTTTTGAGCCATTGACACTTTGATATTTTTTTGTCGGGAAAATTCAGGACAAGCCTTACTAGTGGCAAAATGATAACCAGAACAAAGACAGCATGATCCATCCTCTTGTTCTACTGAACAAGATTCGGCAGTGTGACCTTGCCCACATTTATAACAGCGAGGCTTGGAGCGGCATTGAGCCTTTGTATGACCAAAACGGCAGCAGCTGTAACATTGAATGGTTGGATAAATGTACAAGTCGACAGTCAATGGAGTATAGCACATAAACACACGTTTTGGTAGTACTTGTCCATCGAAAGTTAAAACAACTGTTTCAGTGTTAGTAAATTCTGGAGACCCATTTATAATTTTTTTACTTTTAATTCTCCTAGCTTTAAGAACTTTCCCACAACCAATGGGGACACTCACATTATCCAAAATCTCATCCTCAGGCCAGTCAGCAGGGACACCCCTGACAACACCCATCCGTGTGATAATAAAGGTTGGAATGAAAGCTCTCAAACTATGGCTGGCAAGGCAAGGATTTTCAATAAAAGCGTTAGCATCAGAATATGTGGAAAAGGCCATGGATAGTCTATTTCTGCCGATCCGTTTCAAGCTACCGTTCACTATGTTTTTAATCATATTTTTCTTTAGAACGCTACCAAACTGAATGGGATGCAGTGAAACAGGATCGTCAGGAGTAGACTGCTCCTTTTGAATGTGCACCACATAGGGTGCTAGGTCGGAAGAAACATATTTCCTACCAACTTGCTGTTGCTGCTGGGTTTGCTGATTAGTTACTGTGACTGTTGGTGGTGGAGGTGGAGGATCAGGTATTGTTGATAAAAGAGAATTGTCTTCGTCAGAATTGCAATTGCACTTGTCTACACCCGAAACGTTTTTACCATTTTTACTTTTGCGCTTTTTGTTGCAATGTTTGCAAATCTTTCTCAAGGGTCTTACACGTTTTCTGACTTGAGAGGAGCACCCGTCCTCCGTATCCATTGACGAAGTATCGTCAACAATAACTTCCATCCCTACATGAGGGACACGATGACGATCCCGGTCGCCACCGGGGTCGTCGGGGGGATCAACCCCCATAGTAAAAAGAAAAACTCACTTACCACTACACAGCAGCAAGTATTTTAGAAGAATATATATAAATATGAATTAACAGATAAAATAATACAGAAATACTCCACTGAACCCACACGAAATCAATTAAATTAAATTTTCACTAAAAAACACGACCGCCAATTTCGGAAGTTTCCCGCGCTTCTTTCTCTGACCTTGCTTCTGACGTTCTGACAAACATCCAAGGTTACCAGACATATATTTCGGAATTCCCCTATTTCGAATAAAAAAAATCTCGAAATGATATTAGTATTTCAGTTTGATTTATTCCCAAAACCCTTTTGTTAGGTACATATGAATGATATTATGATCTTTACGTTATAACAAAAAGTACATTAACCGTATATGTATAGTCCGTTCAAAAAATGATCTTCATAAAAGGTAAACAAACCTGTTACTACAAAGAATGTTCGAATTTCACCTAAACTACGCAAAGTATTCTTCTAATAACATTCGTAGCACTCAATAGATGTATGATTTCTTAGCTCAATGTGAAATTAACGTAAAATAATTATTAAAAACACATTTTTTCATGTAAAAACAAAAATCAAACAAAACCCCACACAAAAAAGTTGACATCATAAATTCTTGTTAATCTGTGGCTGGCTGTCAATTTGGCGATTAGTGATGTGACATTTCATTCAGGTCAGGAAAACGAGTCAGTTCCGTGAATAACTTAAGTGAGTGTACTGTACTTAATAAGCCGAAATGCGCAGAATAAATGACTTTCAAAGTGAGTTAGTGTAACCACAAAGAAACATACAATATATATTTTAATATTATCATACAAAATATTCAAACAACCCAAGAGAGTCAGTTCATTTTGATAAAATAACTTGAGTTAAAATCAATTCAGCACTTCACTAGTATACAGTTTGACACAGATAAAAAATATCGGCAGCCATATTTGTTTAGCTTTTATGAAGATCATTCTTGAACGGACTATATAACAAACAAGCCCCGACTAAGGGGCTGAAGTTGCCAAGATTCACACCAATTTCCGTTAAATAGCGAGCTGGATTGACTGAAAAAAAAAACAACAATTTCGTGGGAATTAATTCCCTAATGTTTTCTAAAAAAGTTATTTTTTCCTCAAATTTGCAAAAAATAACCGAATCTGGCAACTCGTCAAACGTCATCAGCATTATGAAATTGACAAGTGAATGTACATGAGCGTATTTTGTGCGCTTTTTGTATAAAATATTTAATATTCACTAGTGAAACGAAATAGTGCAAACTTAAACTAGCTCTCTACTAGCTGCTACAACTGCTTTACATCGATTTTGACCTGATTCTTTTTTAGGTTAGTATGTTGACAAATCTTGTTTCACGCGTTGTATCATATTTGTTATGATTTTGCCTCGTATTCAGAAGTTTTCTCGTAATTTTTTTAGTATCATGAGTGCATCTGTGTTGGCGCCAGTTGGCGTCCGTGGCATGAAAGTGTTGGATCGCGAGAAATTCTTGCGTAATGTGCAAGTACCAGTATTGAAGGTTACCGAAGAGAAACTGGCCAAAGTGACACCAATATGTAAGCCCTACTTTCTCAAGATGGAAAACTTCAAGCCTGTACAAAACTTCCAAGATGAAACATCGAAGAAATGCATACATTTGAACCCAGAGAAAGTTTCAAGTTGGACAGATATATCACAAAAAGATCGTGAGTGTCTCTCACAACATGATATTAATGAATCAAATTTCCAAACTAAAGAATTACAGATAAAATATGAGAACTGGAAATTTGAAGAAATTTTCAAAGCTGTATTACCTGAAAATGAAGAAATGGTAAGTAGTTTTTCTACAATCGGACACATCATACACTTGAACTTGAAAGAACATCTATTGGACTATCGCCCTCTGATTGGTCAGGTGCTGGTAGACAAAATCAAGACTTGTCGTACAGTAGTGAATAAGAGCAACATTATTGACAATACTTATCGTAACTTTAGTATGGAAGTCATAGCTGGTGATGAAGACTTTCTAGTTACAGTGAAGGAAAACCGCTGCAATTTCCAGTTTGATTTCTCAAAAGTGTACTGGAACCCACGTCTTGGCAAAGAACATGAGAGAATCTTGGATTTTCTGAAACTTGGAGATGTATTGTTTGATGTATTCTGTGGGGTTGGCCCCTTCTCCGTACCAGCAGCTAAAAGAAAATGCAAAGTTTTTGCCAATGATTTAAATCCCGATTCTTTCAAATGGTTGAATCATAATGCTAAGCACAATAAAGTTAACTCAACTAATTTCCAATCATACAATCTTGACGGCAAAGATTTTATTTGTACAATATTCAGAGACTACATTACAGAGTACTGTAAAGGAAATGAGAAATTAAAAGAATTGTCAAAAATACACATTACTATGAATCTACCTGCAATGGCTGTTAAATTCTTGAAATATTTCTGTGGAATTATTAAGGATCAAGAATTACTTTCCAAGCTTGATAGAGAAATAATTGTATATGTCTACTGTTTTGCAGTAGGAGAAGATCCAGTGTCAGTAGCTAAGAAAATGGTGATTGATAATATTGGTACGGATATATCTTCGGATATTCTAGATGTGTTTGATGTTAGAAATGTGTCTCCAAAGAAAGAAATGATGAGGGTGACGTTTAGATTAACAAAGGATGTATTGAGTGGTGTGATAAGTGATAATAGTGAACCACCCTTGAAAAAAATCTGTGTTGAACAGGAAAGCAGTGTATAAGTTTTTGTAATTTTGTGCATTTACATATAAGTAAGCAAGATAGTGTATCTATAGAATCCAATGCATTTTACTTTTTTTGATAAGAACATCATAGTTTATATTGCCATGTTACTGTAATGTTAAGTTTAAATAAACTTGTGAGCTAAAACTTGTTTTTAATTTAAATTGATTTAATATTAACTGATAGTTAAGTATATCCAGGCTTAATACAAAATACTTATAAGTACTTATAGTAGTTAGTTTAAATTTATTTAACATTAACTGATAGTTAAGTATGTTCAGCCTTAATACAAAAAAGTAGTTAGTTGACTGACAGGGGAAGACCTAGAAGGATGTACATTGACTAAATTGAAAATTTCCTTAGGAATGGTTTAGTACAATCTACTCTAAACCAGCGTGCGTGAATGAAACATTTGATGAATGTGGAGGAAGCAAGAGAAATGTGTCAGGATCGAAGCAAATGGAATTCCATAGTCTCTGCTTACCCCGATAGGAAATAGGCGTGCATTATCCCCATAATCTGTTAATTGTTAAGTGTACCCGACTTAACCTAGCTAAAATTAGGTTAAATATGTCAAAAACACTTTCTATTCAGAAAAACCCGACTTAACTAATCTGACAGGACCAAACCTAAATTAAGTTAGGTCGAACTACATTTAGTTCAAACCGCCATTTTCCTATTAGAAACAACCATTTATCTGTCAGGCTACATCAAACTAAAATCCGACCTAATTCAGTCGGGCCGACTTAACTTGAACTTAGCGTATTTTACAAGTAAATATGAAGAAAAAACATGAATAAGGCGTTGTAGGAGGCATAAGAAAGGTAACAACAGTTGATTTATTATTTAAACTTTGCGTTATACTATTAAGTTGACCCGGTGAACTTTGTACCTACGCATAATTAATTTCCAATACAAATCTAATATTTCGTTATTTCTGCTATTCGACGCCGAAATAAATTATAATATGAAAGATCATTAAAATTGTTCTAGTCTTTGAGTTATTCATGGTGTAACTAACCCGACTTTATAGGTATAACTAGAGTGGTCTAAACTACATAGTAAATATTAAAATTTCAGGTTCCAGGAGTTATACAATATAGGTATCAAACATACTATTTAAGCTCGCAAACAGTGATCATATTTATAGCACCTGCAGAGAAGTAACAGAATATAAAAACTAGCCAAGTCGGACCTTAGGCTACAATATATATCTATTAATTAAGTTATAAGAAGAAATGATATTTTATGTTGTTATAAATAAATTTCAGGACTGACCATTGAACTTGGCACCCATTTAGATGTCACTTCTTTTGTCGTTAAGTCAGCAACCAAGGCATAGGTATATCATAATATTGAACTTTGCTCTCATTTCACATTTATGTTTTTGATGGGATTTTTTAATTGGAAAGCATTTTACGTCATCAACTGCCAAGTGGTGAGTATGAAAACACAGTAGACACATACAGTCACACATATCAAGCAAACTTGGTGTCTATGTAACTTATGTATTTTGTCTTGTAGTTTATCACTGAATTCCAATTTTCCCGGCTCCACACATGACTCTGCTGTGAGGAAAGCTTCAGACCTTGATCGTTATCTGCAGAGAGTTTTTAAGATGTGAAGAAAATCAGTGGTTATATTTGGCCATATTTCCACTGGGGCGATGATACTAAATGCATACTATAAGTGTCGATGTATAGGTATATTATAGTTCACGTACATATGTTACACCAGTATCCATATCGAGTTTAAAAGAGCCTCAAGTTATCAATAAGATAACCCATAGCCACTACTGGTATTCAGTCCAAAATAGATAAATATGATAAACCATACGGTAATATCATTTATCCGATATAATAATCATTCTTATATCCGTATCCAATCCGTATCCGAAATTTCATATCCATAACATCCCTGGAAACACATCGCCCATAGACAGTTCATCATGTTAGAGTGGACATAATCCCTTAGTACAAAAAGATACCCACATAAGTAGCTGAATGTGTTCTATGTTTTCTATCCAAGTCTAATTTAAATGTTGACGTAATTTCAAAACATATTAAATTATACATTCCAGCGGGCTTAGCACCGTAAGCGCGCGACTCTTTCTCGCCTCGACATACGTCACACGTCACTCTCTCCACTCGTCACTGTACTCCACAGAAAGAGACAGACGATCTCTGTCGCGGCGAGAAAGAGTCGCGTGCTTACGGTGCCAGGCCCGCGGGGCATAAAGAATGCCAGCTCCACCACTGGCAGCAACAGAAACTGCGTCAAACGACGAAGATGAAACATACCATTTCTTTTAAATAGATTTAAGACAACAGACCTGAGAGTGCGCGTACCTCGGCTCAGAGCGTCGACTAAGAGGATTATACTTGAAAGAATTAATCGACTCTAGTGGGCCGGTATCGATAAGCCCTGTTCCAGCCTTCCGGCCAAGTAGTTAATGCCATTTGCGGCAAATCTACATTAAGTCACGTCAAAAAAAATAAGCGCTGAATGAGGGAAATCGGTGTCTTGAAGAGTTTGTTACCGCGAACTGGTTGGTCACCTCTATGGCTAAAGTAATTGGGTCGTCAGAAAGCATAGCACCATAAGCACGCGACTCTTTCTCGCCGCGACAGAGATCGTCTGTGTCTTTCTGTGCAGTACTGGAGAGAGTGAGCACACGACTCTTTCTCGCCGCGACAGAGATCGTCTGTCTCTTTCTGTGCAGTACTGGAGAGAGTGACGGATGACGTATGTCGAGGATCGTATCGAGGATCTGGATCATACATGACGTTCATCGGAGTGTATCGTCCACCTTATGTATCATTTTAACTTACCTAATTGAGACTGCGTATTGTTGCGTTATAGTGAAAACCATGTAACCGCCTTTTTGAAAAATCCAGTTTCGTATGTGACTTTTGTTAACAAAACCTCGCAATCCAGATAGTTTCAATCCAGATAAAAAAATGTCTCAATTCTTACCCGGAATGAAATTAATTGAAAGAAATCGAAGATTTGTTAAAGAAAAATATGACTTTTCAAAAAGTCGATATATAATTTTATCTACTTAATTTAAAATGCATATTGCACTATAAATCACAAAGTGTTCATATCTTTTAAGATAAAGAAAATAATTATGCAACCGCAGATGTGATGGGTCGCGGTAACCCGATGTGCCAATACCACGGAATGATTGTGTGCATACGACTCGCGTCTGCAATCGGTGCAGTTTAATACGGTATTTGTATGACGAGGAACACAAATACCCATTATTGTATTCGAAATAATACATTTTTTTAGAGATGTCTCCGTAAACCGCAACTGCGTGCGTCATGTGTGCGTCACACCAGTCACGCACTCATCGGCGCGCACGAGATCGGGTTCTCACCAAAACAAAAATGTAGTAACTCAAAAAATCGAAAAATGATATTTGAGGTTTTGTTTCGAGATTTATTTCAAAATCCGTGTAAGTCGCACCAGACTAAAACGACATAGTGTCTCTAATCTAGTAAATAGATTCGACAACATGTAATGGAAGTGGCATTGATGAAGGCCCTTCTAAATAAAGAAAACCATATCAGACTACAAGTCAGACCTAAAATTGGCTCATTGTTGAACAACAGATCGCCAAGTAGCAGAATACAAAAGAAAAAAAAAGAAAAAGTCGCACAAAATAATTATTTTTATTATTACTTTTTCCTGGCTAGAAGAACGTGATCCTACGTAAAGGATTGGCTTCACAGAAGAAAGTTCTCAATTGTTAATACCATAGACACGCAATGTTGTATAAGCATACATATGTAAGATCATGCTTATTTTGCATTGGGTTAAGCAGAGACCACGCAATACTCCACTTTCTACGATCCTGATAAACTTTAGCTTCTTCCACTCTTATCAAAGTCTTTATTTCTGCATGCCGGTTTAGACCAGTTTTGACCTGTCCTTTTTGGCGTTATGTAATATTAAATTATCATTAATTAAGTTGGTAAATATGTAAACAAAATAAAAGTACAAATAATTAAAACATTTGTAATAAATTACAAAACATTACCAATCGATTTTCGTACTTTCTTTTCTGCCCGTAATCATTAGTATGACAGTACGTACATTAGTGATGTATGTTGGTACTAGGTACTTACTTAGGGAAATTCGACCTCCTTTACTAAATTGAGAAGATAAGTACTACGAAAAAAAAGGCTATGGGATACGACATTAAAAATACTTAAGTACAAGTATATTTAATAGCACCATTGCGCAAATAAGATTATTAATATCACTTAATACGCTATTTATGTAACTGTGTTATAATTAGGACTATTAACTCAAAGTGTGAAAATTACAGGTAAGGTAACAATATACTTACTTCTACAATAAACTTAGAAATCTGTGTACCACATATATAAAGGTTGGCCCAAACGTTTACCTTCAAAATGATAAATTAGGTAGAGGGGCTCATTGGCTACCAGAAACAGCACCATGTATGTTCAGCGATTATTCACGGTTTAGGAGATATGACGCATTTTGTACCTTTTTCTAGATTTTCTACCTTTAGAAATCATCATTTTGTCGCTATCTCTATCTTATAGTTATTTTATTTTACTTCATAACTATTCCTAATGATGTGTACCGCTAGGTGAAAAAATAAAAACGGTCCACCCTGTATAACATAAAACAATCTCTATTCTTTATTAATTTAAACAGTATGTAAATCAATCAGTCAAAAAAAATCCAATCCAAAAAAAAACCAACAAAAAAAACAATCCAATCCAATCTCATCAGTCATCCCGTAATCATCGCACTTGCAACAGTGTCGAAATATCGGGAGTCTCATATCCCCATTTTAAACGCTAAATTAGTGTGTAAATCATTAAGATAACTAAAAAAGCAACTAGTGTATTACGTGTCTCAAAATTATGTTGATTAATTGTTTACCAAAGTACAGTCATAAGCAATATAATGTACCCGCTTTAGGACTCTGTCGCACAAATATATTTGACATTTAGTGAGACTTACAGTCCAATTTGTCAAAAAAGTTAATGTGACATAATACCAAAGTGTATACATATTAATGCTCGTGACCGTACAATATTGACTTTGACTGATAAACTTGTGTGAATAAGAAGATAATAAATCACATAACTGATAAATGTATTGACAAATAATAGTTTATATTGTTATACATAATATAGTATAAATATTATTATCAATGTAAGTAATTATTATGTATATGTTACAAACTACTTACACCTCACCTATTAAGATGTAAAACATAAAATATATTACTATTTTAATGTTTCTTTTATATAGCTTATCAATTATTGTATCTAGCTAATAAGAGACTTTCCAGGCTCATCATCATCAATTTAAGAGCCACGCTCTTGTCGGTGTAGCATTTTCCATTCCAGTCTATCAAAGGCCAATCCCTTGATTTCCTATAAGACACGACGTGAACCTTTTTTTTAATCTGTTCCAGTAAGCTCTTCTTGGTCTTCCCCTTCCTCTCTTTCCTTCTAGCTTTCCTTCTATGATGTTTTTAATAAATTCGTCGTGTCTAATCATCTTGCCACTTCTGTCCTCATTTTTCCCTTACTCTTACTAGCACTTCCTCATTTGTAACCCTTTCTATCCAACTTATTCTTTCCATCCTCCTCCAACACCACATTTCAAAGGCCTCGAGTTCTTTCCAGGCTACTTTCCCCAAAAAAATTTAGATGGCGCTGTACAGTGTTGCCTTCGTTAAACCTTCCATGTTTAAAATAAAAATGATGACCCTTGTTATTACACCCAGGCACGACACATCTTCCACCCATTATTATTCTGGTCAAAATAAAGAGAAGTAATATAGGTAGCAACATATTTCTATGGATATCTGATACAAATACATAAACAGCCTATATACGTCCCACTGCTGGGCACAGGTCACCGCTCAATCAACCGGAGGGGGTATGGGGCATACTCCACCACGCTGCTCCACTGCGGGTTGGTGGAGGTGATTTTTACGGCTAATAGCCGGGACCAACGGCTTAACGTGCCCTCCGAAGCACGGAATCGTCTTACTTTTCCGGACAATCAGGTGATTCAAGCCTGAAAAGTCCTTACCAAACAAAGGACAGTCTCACAAAGTGATTTCGACAATGTCCCCATCGGGAATTGAACCCGGACCTCCAGATCGTGAGCCTAACCTAACGCTCTAACCACTAGACCACGGAGGCTGTTACATGATACAAATACCAAGCAACAATTATTTTATACATTTTTGAATAATTATGTACCAGAACAATGAATAAATAGGTAATTATCACGAAGTCTGAACAGCGCCATCTATATTTTTTGGGGAACGTATCCTGAAAAGTTCCTCGTTCTAAAGGGTCTTAGGGCTTATACAAGTTGTAAATGATCTCTACACTCCCTAACGTGCAATTAACTCAAAACGATTTCGCTACACGTTAGCGAGTGTAAAGATCGTAACATTAGCACCTTGGCTAGGGCCTCTGATATGCGATCGATATGACGAAGAAAACAATCCAGACCACTAGGCTTATTAGTAATTACTAATTTATCAAAAATATACAGGGTTTAAGTATAGAATTGAAAAATAAAAATAGTAATGAATTTTGCGACTGACAATTCCACTTGATATTAAACTCAGAACGGATCTGAATCATCCCTCTTATAGATAGATGTAAGGCCAGTTTAAAATCATTTAAACCAATCCGGTGTTCTTGTTTGTTAAATGAAAAGTGTTGGATAATTTCAAGGTAACTCCAGAGAGTAGATCACTCAAGGTAACTCCAGAGAGTAGTTCACTTAAGGTAACTCCAGAGAGTAGATCACTCAAGGTAACTCCAGAGAGTAGTTCACTTAAGGTAACTCCAGAGAGTAGATCACTCAGTTGTGTTCGGTTTCAAGTCCACTTTTATCCCAGTAATGAGAAAATATGTAATTATCACGTTAAATCTACACAGCGCCATCTATATTATTTTTGGGGAACGTAGCCTGGAAAGTCCATCATTCAGATAAACTCGCCGTCAAGGGCATTACACCAGAGCGCTCGACAAAACAGCACGTTTTACATAATATTATTGATCATCTGTACAAACACACTATACCAAACCGTAACTTAAAGCGATTAAGTAACAATTGTTTCCTTAATTTATTCGGTTTCCCCACAAGTTATCAAGGCAACTTGATCTTTACGTGCCAGACATAAGTGTTTGGTTGGTGTGTATTAGCTAATTTATTCAAAGTGTTGAAGATATCTGTAAATTGATGGTCTTGTTTCAGTTACGATGCCGCAGCAACCAGAAGGTAACATGGAGCTGCCTGACTACACTGATGTTTTACGAGAGTCAGAAAAGGTCAGTTTTTTTTATAATTGGTATTCGAAATACAAAAAAAAGTGCATGTTAGCCCTACAGGTCACAGTATTTATAACAATTTATCAACTCCACAACCCCTTACATTTCAGATACTCAGAAAATGCTTCAAAGAATTTCAACTAGACGAAGTATTTTTATCGTTCAACGGCGGCAAAGACTGCACGGCACTGCTAGACTTAACTATCAGTATTCTCCAAGATATGTATCAACAAAACGACATAGCCAGAAATTTAAAAGTCGTATATATAAGGACCAATGGGCCTTTTAAAGAGATAGAACAATTCGTGACAGAAGTGGAGACACATTATGGAGTACAGCTGACTGTGATGGAGGGAGATATGAGAGATACATTGCAGAGTATATTATCCCAAGATGGACGATTGAAAGCGTGCCTCATGGGAACGAGAAGGACAGATCCCTATAGTAGCGACTTGGATTTTATGCAGGTAAAATATACATACTTACGTATTCTCTATCATGAAATTATTAGTATGAAGGCAGGATGGAGATATAGTATATCCTTTAGTGCGAAAGAGACGAGAGATATGTCACTCTAAACATGTTACGTTTCATAAGGAATAACTCCAATAATTTTATTTATATTTAAATACAGGGAGAAAAAGTGAAAATATTTACTTAGGAATAAAAGTTTATTTTGAAGCCAAAACCTGTGCATTTTTATAATTTACAATAACTTTTATGATATAAATAAAATTGTGACGTCAAATTCAAAAACATGTGCTAACATTGGTGCTAATTCCTGTAAATACCATCTAATTTTATTTTATTTTAAGTTATATCTGTCATTTTCTTATCCGCCTAAAAGGAAAGGGACGGGTAATCGACAAGCATAAAATTTATGGAACACACGTCAATTTTAAGTACAAATCTAAACCAACCGTCTAAAAATTTTACATCAGTCAATAACCCGACACAGTTAAGTAGACAGCACGTCAAACGGATTGCATACCAGCGACGTACCTTTTTGATTCGCCCGGGTTATTCATTCATTTTTTCATTCTTCCTAAAATTAAGAGCTGTGAATCATCCGTCCCTTTCCTTTTCGACGGATATGAAAATGACGGATATAACTTAAAATAAAATTAGGCGGTGTCTGCAGGAATCGGGGCCATTGTATTACGTGTTGAGTTCTTTGGCGTCACAAGTACTTACTTCTAAAATAATTTATTTTTCATCAGAAAACGGACGCCGGCTGGCCGCAGGTCATGCGAGTCTCTCCGCTTCTCAACTGGTCCTACCACCAGATATGGGCCTACATTCTCAAGAAGAACGTGCCTTACTGTAGCCTCTATGATATTGGGTAAGTACGTTGGGTGATTTGGTTTGGTGTGCTGGGTAAATTGTTTCCTTCTAAATACATATTAATCTATATAAACGACACGAGATCTCAGAAACTACAAGTGCTAAGAATCTCAAATTTTGCGGGGGGGTTCCTTTTAGGACGAAGATGCCCATTAAGACGGAATTTTCAAAATTCAGAGGTGGCAAATTTTGTATAAAACTTCTATGGTTTTAACACCTAGTAATCATTTCCAAATGAGTAGAAAATACTCATTATTTGAATAAATTAGTATGTATTCAATTATTTTTCTAAGCAACCCTTACACAGTGGTGAAATAGAGGGTGTAAGTTCGTATGGAAAATTTATAAAGCTATCGAGTCATAATTCACATAGTACACTACCCGTTCGAAACCGGGGCAGGTGGCTAGTATTATAATAGTTAGAAAATATCTGTCACGCATAAACCACTTGACCGATTTTGATAAAAAATTGGCACATTATTTTTGGTTAATTGCCTTTAACTAGTGAATAATTTCGCTTTTACAGGTATACATCAATAGGAAGCATACACAACACTTGGCCAAACCCGTCTTTAGCATATAAGAGCAACAACGGTTGTATATGCTATCGGCCCGCGTGGTACCTGGCAGATGGGTCTTTAGAACGGGCCGGCCGCGGCCCTCGACCGCAGGGAAGCAACGGACACTTAATTGACATTATTAGTGACGATAGCCAGAATGGTGATGTACTTTGAAAAGAGTTCATGTTAGTGAGAATTTATGCTGTGATTATTATGATAGTTTTTAGCCCCAACACATACCGAGGTGAGCAGAGCAGACTGTGGAATCTTTATAACAATGAGGGTCTTCCCACGCCACGTTTTCCAATAAAAAAATAGATGGCGCTGTACAATTTTGCCGTTTAACCTTTTAATTTCATAGATAACAGACATACGCGTCGTTTTTCCTTGTTTTCGGGTATAACTGAAGACCTTTAATATTACCCAGGTACGGTCACGAGTACTAATATGTATACACTTTGAAACCATGTCACATTAACTTTTTTGACAAATTAAACCGTAAGTCTCATTAAATGTCAAATATGATAGTGCGACAGGGTTCTAAAGTGGCTACATCATATTGCTCATGACTGTACAGCACTACTTCCACCCATTATTATTCTAATCAATATAAAGAGAAAAAATGGGTGAATATCAAAATGTGTCAAGTTTGGTGGCGACTGTCATATATTTTTTTCGTGAAAAATTGGGGTAATTGGGAAAATTGGGAATTGAACAATTCCTTTTTCATGTCGGAACTGAGGATCCTTTTGGATCTTTTTCATGTCGGAACCCAATTTTTCACGAAAAAATAATATGAAATTTCGCCACCAAACTTGAAATTTTGAGATTCACCCAAATATAGTAGTAACGTAATTCTATAAATCGGATCCAAATATCAAGCAGCAGTTATTTTTATATGCCTCTGACATTACATTATATATTTTAATAAATGTAATGTCATTATATATTTTAGTAAAGCCTTGAAAGTCCCTCATAATGTTGGCACATTCAGCAATGAATTTCGCATAAGTCTGCATTGGGTCTCTTACCAGACCCTAGGACTCTTAGAGGGTTAATAAATAAAACCACTCTCAATAAATAATGTTCAAATTTAACATCACAAAATTAAATAAATATTTATTAAATAAAATGATAAAAAACAATATTTATTTATTTTATCATTTATAGCTTTAATACCTACTTAATTAGTAGATAAATAAATTATATTATCGATTAAGTTTTTATAAAAAAAATAGGGACATGGCGGATTAGTTCCTTCATTATAAGGAAACCGACAGAGATGTGTCCTAACCTGTATTGGGCTGGGTTTCCCCTTCGCGGGTTGGAAAGTCACGACAGACGGTCGCTTATTTAAAAGACCAGACCCGTCAAATATTCAGGTTAGAGAAAACGGCATAACACTATGAAGATGACAGATAATTTAACTAATAACTAATAGAACTAATTTATTTAACTTGTTTTGTTTTTATTATACACCGAATGATACTCTCTTTAAATAAGTATGTTTTTCGTAATATCTTACTATAAATTGCCACTGTCCTCAGCCTACTTAGAAGTCTTAGAACATAGAATTACTTATTTTGCAAATTACGAACTCTGTGTATGCACGGCACAAGGCCTACTTAAATTATGAAGTCTGTGAATGCGCGGCACTAAGCCCACATAAATTATGAACTCTTTGGATGCACGGCACTAAGCCCACATAAATTGTGAACTCTGTGAATGCGCGGCACTAAGCCCACATAAATTATGAACTCTGTGAATGCACAGCACTAAGCCACACCAAAATATGGCAGCTTTAGTATACTTTAGTTTTAAAATAAAGAATAACATATAGAACGGTAACTCAGCCCCGCATCAATTCGTAGCGAGCTAGACTTCACCCCCTCTGGGTCTTACTAGGTCTTACTTTCTTAGGTAAGGACTAAGGAGGAGCGTGCACACACCTCATATTCAGAGCAAAATAAACATTATCTCATGTTACACTGTCTCGCTCGCACTTATGGTAAAGCGGCACGAGGTAAGAATGAGATTTTGTACGAAGTGTCCGGGGTGCTAACAGTTATGTGCCGTTCCACTTTTGGAACGCTCCCACTTTAAAAAGCACGGCAGTAAAGACGCAAAAAAATATGTAAAAAGAGTTTTATTACCTAACATTTATGCAAATAGATCAGAGTACAAGAAAGAACAATTTGAAAAAGAAATGCGGCCAATATCCTTACTATTAAAGAGTTTTTACAACGGGAACATTCCCAGGAAAGGATCATCACTGGATGCTAACTGCCGTTGGATCATTTACTTAAATGCTTTTTTATAACTTATTTGGTAATTATAAAGCCTACTTAAAATAGTTATTTATTGTAGTTACCACGTTGTTATGTCTCATTGAAATATTATAATTAATTTAAATTATTTGCAACTATGGATGAGGTAGCACATATTTCGTTGAAATAAAATCACTTTTATATTGATTGTCTTTTATTTTTTTAAATTATAAAGAATATTTACAAAGTGTGATAAACATATTATAAAGCTACGTTTTATTGCCAGTATTATTTGGCTTTATATGTTTCTTTATGAATTCCTGGAAAGCAGCCACATCTTCCGGTTTATCATCTGAAAAATTATGTTTATCTATCAATAATACAATTTCTTATTTATTCACTCAATACAACATTTATAAATACAGTTTTGTATTTAGTTCATGAGAATAAATTCTGTTAGTTTTAATTTTTTTTAAGTTTTGTTACGGCAATGGTCACGGTGTCACTAACAACCTATATTGTTAAAATATATGAGTCTAACCAGGTTCCGGCTGCGTATCCTCAGTGCCTTCGTCATCACTAGAGCTGTCGTTGCCAGGATGCTTCAGGTACATGTCGCTGATCTCCCTCCCTCCCACCACTTCATCTATCAAACTCTTCTTCTCTATCACTGTGTCTTGAGGTTCTGAAATATCGACGTGAAAATTGGTTTTATTCGAAGGAAAAATAATGTCCGTAAGTAGAAGTGAGAGAGCGGACTATCTATCTCGCTCACACTTAGGCTTTTTTTTTAATCTTGTTCTTACTTTGTGTACACACTTAGGCTTTAGGTGACACAAGGTAAGAACGGGATTTTAGTATGGAATGGCCGAGCAATGTTAGTGTATTTGCCCAACTGGGCACCCTCAGGCCTCAGGCCTGTTGTCTAAAATTATGTACGGCGGCCAAGTACTTAATGACATTTGCGGCAAACCTACAATAAGACACATAAAAAACAAAACAAAGCTATTGTTCTGAAAAACCGGGTGTTACGAGGTTAAACAATAATTACGTACCAGATTTTTCTGTTTTTAATTCTTCGTCTTTTCTTTTCTGCTCCTTTAGTTTCTCTTCCCGCATTTTTTTCCAATCAGCACGATATTCCCTGTAATATTTTAAACATTAAAATAAATACTTTTTTTTTGTTTTTCGTAATTATATTGAAATCACAAGTGCATTTGACAATGTAATTTACTAACCTTTCGTACTCTTCGGCCGCTTCGTCTACCAATTTGAAGAATTCATCTAAGCCCTGCAAGAAAGATCCAGAAGACAATTAAATTCCAAAACATACTTAATACACTTAAATTTAAGACTGTGGCACAGTATACAGGGTGTTAGTGACATCGTAACGAATACTCAGAGGGATGATTCAGACCATGATTCTGAGTTAATATCAAGTGGAAATTTCTGTCGCAAAATTCATGTTATTTTTTTTAGTTTTTTTAAATTATTTTCTATTCTACATATACTTTTGCGATGGAAAATTGCACTTGATATTAACTCAGAATAATCAGCTGAATCATCCCTCTCAGTATTCGTTACGATGTCACTTACACCCCATACAAGTACATACAGTAGCCATACAAATAGGTATGGGTGTTAGTGACACTGTAACGAATACTGAAGGGGATGATTCAGACCATGATTCTGAGTCGATATAAAGTGGAATTTCCTGTCGAAGAAGTCATGAAAATTTTAGAGCTTATTTAAATTATTTTCCGTTCCATACTTTTGCGACGGAAAATTCCACTTGATATCAACTCAGAATTATGGCCTGAATCATCCCTCAAAGTTTTCGTTACGATGTCACTAACACCCTGTATAGAATAATAATACGTATAGAACGGTAACTCTCCGTCCCGCACCAACACGTATCGGGTGCCGAGCAAGATTTACCTCAGCCCCTGTGGGTCTTGGTTTTAGTCTAATGGCCGTAGATACTCGGAGGAGCTCTGTGGCGCAGCGGTAAACGCGCTCGGCCTGCGATTGTTGAAGTTAAGCAACTTTCGCAAAGGCCGGTCATAGGATGGATGACCACAAAAAAAAAATCATCTCGAGCTCCTCCGTGTTTCGGAAGGCACGTTAAGCCGTTGGTCCCGGCTGCATTAGCAGTCGTTAATAACCACCAATCCGCACTGGGCCCGCGTGGTGGTTTAAGGCCCGATCTCCCTATCCATTCATAGAGAAGGCCCGTGCCCCAGCAGCGGGGACGTTAACGGGCTGGTGATGGTGGCTGTAGATACAACGAAAGGGCCCGCCCGCCTGATATAAACCGCTTGGTTTTATACTGACACATTAAAAAAGGTAGAACAAAGTATGCAATGGAAACAAACCTGTCCCGTATGCGCGCTAACTCCACAGCACTTGAGCCCCTGATAGAAGGAGTCCAACGCTAGGGCCATGGACCGCGTTAAATTGCCGATGTATGTGTTACCGCCTTCGCCGTCACCGTCCGCGTCTAGAGCGTCCTGAAACGCCTCGAAGTCGCGCATCCATTCCACTGCGTATGAGTTGTCTACTACGTCTGTCTATAGGAAGTTTTTTATTAGTAACTTGTAGCCGTAACACCAGACACAGAGTGCCGTGTCAGAGAGAGTACTGCGGGGCGGAAGACAAGAGATAAACCACTGCCCTATTTTTCCCTAAAAATGTAACGTGGAGAATGCTACACCGACAAGAGCGTGGCTCTTAAATCAGTGATGATGATGAGCCGTAACAAATCATTTTTTTAATATTTTACAGTATTTTATTTTTCACTATTTTAATTTATAAAATAGCAACATTACTTTCCTTCTTGTACGATCGCGCGTCGTGTTAATTGCTTTCTGTGCCTTAATTTAAATAAACAGTGGTCAACCTCGAGGTTCGTTTCTCTTCAGCATCCATTCTCCTCATCACTACACTACACCAGCTAACGTGCACTGCGTGCGACAGTTTCAAAAAGAAGAAAGTGGCTGTGACATCAGACGGACAGACAGACATGACGAATCTATAAGGGTTCTTTTTTTGCCATTTGGTGGATTACCGATTTTAGGGTTCCAGAGCAAACATAAAAAAAATATAACTTTCTGCCAAACTTACCTTATTCATAACAACAATGAAAGGCAGCCGCGTCTTGTACAGTATAGAGCAGGCGTACAACATATTAGACATGAATGTGACCGGTGATACACTCCGTACTGCATCCATCACATACACCACTACGGTGGGACGTGAGGATGCCAGGGTTTCCGACACTATGGTACCTGATGCTGACCATGTGAACACTTCTATTTGACCTGTAAAAGTAAGGTAAACCATAGTCAGTGACAGTAAACCTAGCACGTAATTTTTTTTTTCCTGTTTATATCTGCAATCAGGGGGGCTACCGGCTAAGACGAAGCCGATTCAGATTGGAGCAAATCGAACATCGATTTGATCCTGTCGTACCGCGTAAGCAGCCAAGATGGCGATCCCCGATTCGTGACGTCACATGAAGTTCGGCAAGCCGATTGAACGAATGATTTCAGTACTTTTGATACTTAGATCGGTACCGCGTAAAAAATCGAAGTTCGGCGTCTGAAGCCGATTCCCATTGGAAGTGTCAGTTGAAGCCGGGCACTTTTCAGTAACCGTGATCAATTTTAATTTCTTATTTTCACTGTTTTTCAACAATATTAGGAACTATTTACGGTGGGCGACACATTTTAGAAACATCTTAATCAATATAAAATTGATATCGGCGTGGATTTTCGTGTTTAAATACCTAAATACAGTGTTATGGAGATAGTCGTATTGTGGGCTGCTGCGGAAGAAAATGTCTTCAGAATCTTGAGCAAATCGATTGCAGGATACTTCGAGAGAAAAGCCAGTATATACTTCTCACAGGTACATCTATTTATAACATTATTTCTGACAAGTGGCTCAATGTTTACAGAGGAAAAGTTGCTGAACTTACTAGAAGCGATTTTTGATCATTTCATACTTATCTATTTTGTTTTGTTTCAGAGAGTAGCTACATTGATAATTTTAGATTATCAAAAGATGCATTTCGGACTTTGTATCATGACTTAGGACCATATCTGAAGGAGGTCCAATGCTCTACAACTGTGCAACCGACTTTAAGGTAGGTGTTTACTATATTATGGTTATGGCCTAGGTTACTATATTAGATATACATTGCGAAATATTACCTTATATTTTGATAATTAAAGTTATACTACAACATTACATGAATCCAATATAATATCTGTATGTTATATATTACAGTGACAAATGCCCTCAATCAGCCTGCCATCGTGAGATAATATATCAAGTTTCCTCGGACAGAGTAGAAGTCTCCAGAGGTTTCAATGACAAATTTGGATTTCTTGGAGTACTTGGATGCATCCACGGCACACACATTGCCATTATCCAACCTCACGAGTGGGAAGAGGCCTTCTTCAATAGTAAGTATTACCATTCATTGCATGTTATGTTGGTAAGAATCATGCCTTTAACTAACTACATATGTTTAAGTCACTAAAAATATTTTGATTTTCAGGTTTGTGATGGAGATATGTGCATTACTATGGGAGTGTTAGTGCTAGACTGCTAGCCAAGATAACCATATTTGGAACAACAGCACTTTGAGAAGGGAAAAGGAACATCTCCTTAATTTTAATATGTTTAAGTTCATTAACCTCTCATCTGCCGAGATACCAGACACAATAGATTTTACATTGTGTCTGGTCGAGATCCGCATTCCGGCAGATGAGAGGTTAAGTGGACTCATGTGGTCCTTGAAATGTAAATTATAAAGTCAGTGTGGTGTAATCAAAAGTGGCAGATTGTTATTCAATAATACAACATCTAAACAAACCTTTCTTTATTGGCATCAAATAAACTATTTTCATTATGCAGATTTATTTATTTTGTGTTATTACATAATTTGTTTCATTGCTCCCCTCTCATTAACCAATCTATCTCTCAAGTAGATACATTTCTCTAATCTTGTGTCCATTGTGCTTAATAAAGTAGTTTATCTGTCTATATTTAACTTGTAACAAATAATTCCATTTATTTTGTATAAATACAAGCTTGCAGGGCCTTATTTGACTAGACTATTTGTAATATGTAATAGTATAGTCAAAAAAGCCCTGCGGGTGGATCGAAGAAATGTAATCAATTAGAACATACTACAAATATAATATTGTTCCCAATTCTTACTATAATATGGAAATATAAGTTAATTGCATCCAACATCTTCATCAATACACCTATACAAATCTTTTTATTACATAGTAGTTGGCAAGGAGTGGGTGTATACATATACAATACACCTCTGCTTACCCCTTCGGGAATAGAAGCGTGATGCTATATTATTTTTGAATCACAATATAGTTCTTGGTAAAATGATATCTAGTTGCTTTGTCTTTAATGTACTTTAATGTTACCCCTAGACAAACTCACTTAAATAACATGACCAAACTTAAGTATTTAAATTAAATATATGTTTCAGGATCATACAACTTCACTTAAATAACATAAATGGAGTACTTATACTTTAGCTTAAATATTTACATACAAGCTTATTGAATACATATGTTTTTACTTATGTATTTTAACTTAGTTTCTCTAGTGTCTTCGTTCTTGAGAATCGTCATGCTGCTATTCTTAAACCTGTAATAATTAAATCCATTAATTCATATAAAATACATGCAAAATATAAACAGTCACAATATGACAAAGTTTTTATGACGTCTATCGTGTACATTAGTAATAGTCTTTATAGACTAGTTATAATCCTTTAGTTATTACTTTATTTATTTGGGTGATCCCGGCAAGGCAGAAATTTTGTAAAGTGGTCTTTCATGAATTAAAAGTTTAGGAACACTAGCCGATTCTAATGGAATGAAATACAATGTAAAGAAAATATTTTGGAATGTAATAAAGTAGCACATACAAAGATATAAGGATATTCATTTTTGGCCTTTATTCTTGCTATAGTATGGAGTAAAATATGCTGATCAAGGAGGTAAATTTGGGTATATAACATGCTACATCCCTGGCGGGGTAGGCAATAAGGACAGACCACCAAGTGTCGTGATCCTTATAAACTTCTCCTACTTGCTCCAATTCCATACATTTTTTAATAAGTTTGAGTAAATTACCTTATATTGGTCTTCACCTAACTTTCTCCAGCAGCAGCCGAAGCAACTCTGTTTGCATATCCGCGGCCTTGGTATTAGCTTCAGCAGCTGTAGCCAGCCAGCTTGTCGACTGCTGAAACAAGTCGCTCCTCCATGTCTAGCCTCCGACTCTCTAGATCTAGTCGGTGATCTAGAAAAACAAATAGATACATTACAAGTTTCCAATAAACTATTTAAGTTGTTGAACAATGAATAGGTTCATTATGTGACTATTCTTTTTTGACTTGTTTCTTACTACTACTAGATTAATAATTTACTTACATTTCTTTCGTTATTGTATAAATTCTGAGAAGATAAAACTGTTTGCATTCGGCGCGCGCGAATTCAAGTACAGCTGATATAACATAACGTCATTTTTCTTTTTTTTTTTGCGTTTCATTACTTCAGTTGCAAAAGAGAAATCCGTCATTGCATTTTCCTTTTGTTTTAAACATTTGTAAGACTTTACAAAGTGATTAACTAAAAATATTATCAATTAATAAAAATAACATACAAAATTAGTCTTGTAGCAAATAAAAAAAAAACAACAAACAAAAGTAAAATGCGATTAGTACCCCGAGTCCTCAAGAGATGGCGCTAGTGGTATTTTAGAACGCGGTAACGAGATGTTTTTGCCGATCCAATAAGATAAACCTCATATATTCCAATTGTATTCTAATACCTACCTCAGTAGTTTTACTTCTACTATAGTAGCTTGCTCCGGTAACTACTATAACCAGGATAAAACTGCTCGTGGTTCTCAATACTGCTTCCGCCGTGTGCCAGCTTCTGCCTAGGACTAGCATACAAAGGGACAGTTGTACGCGACGAACCGCACAATAAACTGTTTCTTCACATCCCGGCTGTTTACTTTCCACTCGCCGACCGGCTCGACTTGGCTATAAAGGACCCCACTCACTACACTGGCGACCAACGCGGGCAAGCCTAGTCAGCCCCAATACATCACGAGATCAGGAAGACAGACCACCACTACTGTACAGACACCTCGACGGAAGATGGCTTTATCACAAGACCAATTCCGAGAACTGCTACAGCACAACCAGCAGCAGCAACGTGAGCTAATTAACGCGTTCACTTATGGGAAGAAGAAAGGCAACATGGCTGATTGCAAGGTGCATTTCTATGGCGAAAAGCAAGCTGAAGCCGTTGATGCATTTTTCTCTGCACTTCTACTTTTTAAGGACCTTGAGGGTATCAGTGACGACGATTTTCTGAAGGGCTTACCACTGGTCTTACACAAAGAAGCTGGACTCTGGTGGCGAGGCGTCAAAGGGGATATAAAAACTGTCTCCGAATTTGAGATACAGCTGAAGAATAAATTCGCACCCATGATGAATGCCCAAAGTATCTATGAAGATCTATACACCATCAAACAAGGAGCCAACGAGCCTACTGAATCCTTCCTTGATAAGAAAAAGTCGTTGTTTTCTTTGCTACCTGAGCCCAAGCATCCTGAACACCAGCAGTTGAATATGATCTACCACTTGCTCCGCCTGGACATTAGAGACAAAGCACCGCGTAATTCTTTTAATACTTACGATCAATTGATCGAGTCGGCGTACAATATTGAGAAAGTCTCGAGAGAGAAGAAGTCTACATATAGCACTAATCCACCTAATATTTCTCGCAAACCTACAAAGATACGATGTCAGTTCTGCAAGAATCCAGGTCATACTATTGAAGAGTGTCGCAAGAGACTGAAGAAGGTAGTAAACGACACTACTCATCCTACATCTCACCAGGCACAAACTCAAGCACCATCACCATCGCAACCTAAGTTTTCGTGCTACGGATGCGGTACACCAGGCGTTGTACGTACCAACTGTCCTAATTGCTCAGCCAAAGCCTCTAAACCGATCAAAGAAGAAGAAGTTGGATTTTGCGCTCTTAGTGTCCACATTGAAACCAAGCCTCGACCAGTTATACCAGCTGTGATTGGCGGTATTAAAGGCTACCCATATATAGATACATGCGCTAAGACTAACGTAGCGTCTTACTCACTGTATCGTCGTCTATTGGCAGAGGGGCACAGATTTAGATCGGAACATGTTAACCTGACATTGGCGGATGGTATCACAAAGAAACGTACCGTTCACGTCGTTGATGTGGATGTCGAAGTGAACCGAAGAGTGTTCCAAACCAGCTTCATGGTACTACCCGAATGTAAGGACAACAAAACGCTTCTGGGAATAGGGTTTATAACCCAGGCCATGATGGTCCTGAACGTACCACAGTTCACTTGGTACTTTATTGACGACCCTGACGATGTGAACGAGTTGTTTACTGAGGACTTTGTCATATTCAACACTCGCACTGCAGGTGGAGCTAGGAGAGGAACCACAGACGCTGGAGGGATTTATGCGGCTTGTGCTCCAGTTACTACTGCTCCTGCGCCGATAAATATTGACCATGATGACGTCTCGATTCCGGAGACAATAGGAGATGCAAATCTACCAGAGGATACTGTTGAAGAAGCAAGACCATATTCTTTGATACCGAATCAACCTCACCCTGCGAAACGAATAAAAATGTTATTCGATGGTTACTCGCCCATGCTGGACTACATGTTTGAAGATGCCAAGCAGAATGCACAAAGATTGGATGTAGACTTGTCACCACGCTCAAGAACCCTGTTTGCAGCTACTACAGACCATCGCACTGATGTAGGCATAAATGCTTTGGACATACAGCTACCACCAAATGACACGTTGAGTATTGACCAACAGGAACATCTAAAATGTTTACTTACGTCCTTTGAAGACGTGTTTATTCCCAATGGCGAACCTGCAAAGCATGTGGAACACATCATCAATACAACCGACAAAGGCCCTATCTCAGTTCCACCGTATCGGTTATCTCCACCCCGCAGAGAGATTTTACGTAAGCAAATCAACGAAATGGTACAAGATGGAATAATCGAACCCCGCATTACACCATGGGCAGCCCCGGTGGTACTCGTGCCCAAAAAGAATGGAGAAATCAGAGTCTGTGTTGACTACCGTCGACTAAATTCAATCACAGTGGCCGATACTTACCCTATTCCGAGGATTGACGATCTCCTTCACGAAGCGAAGCCAACACTATTTATGTCAAGTCTGGATCTAAAATCAGGTTACTGGCAAATTAAGGTCAGAGAAGAAGATGTAGACAAGACTGGTTTCATCACGCCTTTCGGGATATACGTGTTCAAGCGGATGCCTTTTGGCTTGCGAAATGCACCTGCGACCTTCCAGAGGCTTATAGATCGATTCCGCGTGACCCTAAATGACGTCAAACTCCTTGCTTACCTGGATGACCTGATTGTGTTCTCCACCTCCTTCGATGCACACCTCGCAGACCTGTCGAAAATATTTACAAAAATGCGAGAATACAACATCACGGCGAACTTGAAGAAATGTAGATTTTGTAGTTCGACTATAAAATATCTGGGTCACTACATTACACCATTTGGCCTAAAGGTTGACTCAGAAAAAACAGCTGCCATAGCTAGTCTCCCAGTGCCTAATAACCTGCGTCACCTACTCACCTTTTTGCAAACATGCTCCTGGTACCGACGCTTCATCTGTAACTTCTCTGCAATTGCAGAACCTCTCACCAAACTCACTAAGAAGGGCGCCGTTTGGACATGGACTTTAGAGCAGCAGAAGGCTTATGATGAACTCAAACATCGTCTCACGACTGCACCCATTCTGCGTCAGGCGGATGAGACTAAGCCTTTTATTATTAAAACTGACGCCAGCAGCTACGCTTTGGGAGCAGTTCTAATCCAGGGGGAGGGAGAAGACGAACACCCCGTTGAGTATGCGAGTCGCCTTCTGACCGCCGCTGAAAGAAATTATTCAACGACAGAAAGAGAAGCTCTAGCGGTTGTGTGGGCCGTTACAAAGTTCAGAGGTTACATTGAAGGAGTGCCAGTCGTAGTAATCACAGATCATCAAGCTCTGAGGTGGCTTATGTCCCTAAAATCACCAGAATCAGAATCAGAATCAGAATCAGAATCATTTATTCAACGTAATTATCATGGATAAACTTGTTGAAGGTCAATGTAACATTTTTGAATTTACGTCATTTCGCAAGGTGTTATGGCTGAGGAGAAGAAATGACAAGAAACTGCAACAGCAACACATCTTTTAAAAACCAATGAGGATATACATTACAAGTTATTTAATAACTAGAGGAACACATTCAATACCAGACATTTTTATCATTTAGGTAGTCATTAATCTTATAATAAGCTTTTTTACATAAAGTAAGCTTCACGTGAGCTTTAAATTTATTTTCTGACAAATTTAAAATATTATCTGGTATTTTATTGTAAAAACGTATACATAACCCCAAAAAAGATGAATTTAATTTACTTAATCTAGAATTTTGAACAACAATTTTATTTTTATTCCTTGTATTGTAAGTATGCCTTTCACAGTTTCTCGGAAGGAGAGATACATTTTTACGCACATACATAATGTTTTCATAAATATATTGACTTGCGACCGTCAGTATATTTATTTCTTTAAACAGCTCCCTTAAAGAGTCCCGACAACGCAGATTATAAATAGCTCGAACTGCCCTTTTTTGAATAATGAAAATAGTTTCTACATCAGCGGCTCGACCCCACAATAAAATACCGTAAGACATTATGCTGTGGAAGTAGCTGAAGTAGACAAGTCTAGCAGTGGGTACATCTGTGAGTTGTCGGATTCTTCTGACGGCATATGCTGCTGAACTTAGCTTGCCCGCTAGTGATACAATATGTGGGCCCCATTGAAGTTTTGAATCTACAGTAATTCCTAAGAAAACGGTGTGTTCAACAAAATCTAGTTTCTCGTCGTTAATTTTAATGTTATTATTTACTTTCTTTACGTTTGGTAGAACAAATTTAATACACTTCGTTTTCTTAGCATTTAGAACTAGGTTATTTACTGTAAACCAGCTTAGAACCTGCGACACAGCGCTGTTTGCTTCGTCAAGTTCCTCTAACTTTCTATCGATTTTAAATATAAGAGAAGTATCATCCGCGAACAGTACAATGTCAGCTTGGTTCTGTACTACATAAGGTAAATCATTTATGTACACTAAAAAAAGGAACGGCCCCAAAATGGATCCTTGAGGAACTCCCATTTGAACATGAGAGCCCGAAGAAGTCGTACTATTGATTTGTACCTTTTGTATCCTATCACCTAGATATGAATTTAACAAACTGAGAGCTCCATTATTTAATCCATAGTGCCTCAATTTCAAAAGCAAGGTCTCGTGATCCACGCAGTCGAATGCCTTAGACAAGTCACAGAATACTCCTATGGCATTCTGCGACTTCTCCCAAGCATCGAAAATGTGTCGAGCAAATGTGACACTCGCGTCTGTTGTAGACCGACCCTTAGTAAAACCAAACTGCTGGCTGTGAAGTAAGTTATTTAAATTAAAATGACATAGCAGTTGGTCGAGAATAATTTTCTCGAAAATTTTACTAAGTACTGGTAGAATAGAAACCGGTCTATAATTCGTGGGGTCTGATTTTGTGCCCGATTTAAAAAGAGGTATAACTTTACTGATTTTCATTAAATTTGGAAAAGTGCTATTTTCAACACTCATATTAAAAATGTAAGCTAGATATGGTGCTAAGATATCAATAACAGAGCTCATCAATTTTACAGACAATCCCCATAAATCTTTCGAGGTTTTAAGTTTCAGCTGTTTGAATACTTTAACAATACTACTCGGATCAACGCGTTTAAAATCAAATAATTCAGTGCAAGCAGTAACATTACTTTTCAACAATATATCAGCTTGAACAGGAGAGGACCTGAGAGATTCTGTAGTTTTTACAGGGATGTTCGTAAAGAATTTATCAAAAACTTCAGCTACATCTTTATCTTGTTTAACTAACCCAGTGCTCGATTCTATATTATATTCTAATTCACGCGGTTTCGAAGCCTTTGTTTCGCTATTTATTACTTGCCAAACTGCCTTTATTTTATTATCCGCGGTCTTTATTTTACTACTAATATGCATCTGTTTGGCTGTATAACACACTTTTCGAAATATTTTAGAATATTTTTTGACGTAGCTTTTAAAACTATCAGTGTGTGTATACGTTTTTTCCTCATATAAAGAATAAAGAGTATTTCTACTTTTGCGAATGCCTACGGTAGCCCAGTCACTGAACTTGAATGATTGACTGTTGGTAACTACCTTTTGAGGAAACCCACCCACCGGTAAACTAGCCAGATGGGCACTACAGCTGCAAGCATATGACATTGGCATACAGTATAAACCTGGCCGTACGAATGTCGTAGCAGACACGCTTTCACGCCCACCATGCACAGAAGAAAATAGAGCAGAATGTGGTACCTGTGCAGTCTCTGTTGATATGCCTACCCGAAGCCCTAGTGAGATCCGCACAGAGCAGCTAAAAGACGTGTCCATAGCCCGAATCGTGGAAGCACTGGAAAAAGGGAATAATGAGGACGCTACGTACTGGTGTAATAAAGGTTACTTACTCGACAACGGACTCCTATATCGTCTAGCACCTGACTCCGACTCAGAAGAAGCTCAGCTAGTTGTACCTGAGCATGAATGGGCGAATATACTAGCCGCCTACCATGATGACCCGATGGCTGGACACTATGGTGCCGAGAAAACCCATGCCCGAATTTCGAAGCGATACTTTTGGAGAGGAATGCGCAAATTCATAGAAGCGTATGTGCATAATTGTTTAGCTTGCCAACGCTACAAACCCAGTAACCTCAAGCCGGCGGGTTTGCTACAAACAACGACCATGAATAAGAGATTCGAGACAATATCCACTGATCTCTTCGGTCCACTTCCAAGCTCATCAGATGGGAAGACTTGGATAATGATTGTGCAAGATAATGCAACTCGATGGGTGGAATTATTTGCATTGCCAAACGCTACAGCAGAGACTTGTGCCGAGACTCTGATCAAAGAGATTATACTCCGATTTGGTGTACCAAGACGTATCACAAGCGATAATGGAACGCAGTTCATTAGTGCTGTAATGCAAAAGATGTGCTTTTGTTTAGGAATCAAACACAACTTCACTCCTGTCTACCACCCCCAGGCCAATCCAGTAGAAAGACGGAATAGAGATTTGAAGACGCAGCTCGGTATCCTAGTGGAAAGCCAACACAGTAACTGGCCAGAGAAGCTCCCGAGCATCCGCTTTGCTATGAACACCGCTGTATGTTCCTCCCTTGGACAAACTCCTGCATACCTGACGTTTGGTAGAGAACTCAGGACTATAGATGACATACTGCATGATTTTCGTCAAATCGTTCTCTCTGAAAACTTCATCGCTGAAATCACTCCTAAGCTGTTGAATATGGCTGACACTATGAAGAAAGCAAGAGAGGTACAAGAAATGAAGGAAGAAGCTCGAAAGGAATATTTTGATAAGAGTCGTAGAAGCAGTCCGCAATACCAAACAGGGGATCTGGTCTTAGCAAATGTTCACCCAATAAGCAGAGCTTCTAAAGGCTACAGTGCGAAATTCACACCTCGACGAGATGGACCATACCTTATAGTGGAACAAAGCGGGCCTGCTTCCTATAAACTTGCCAACACAGATGATCCTTCTTTTGTGATCGGCACGTACCATACCTCTGCGTTGCAACCATACAAGAGCACTGGAAGCGTACAACCATTGCCAGCTCCTGTACAGCCGCTTAGGAAGAGAGGACGACCACGCAAACAGAAACATTAAATTTTCCAGTTTCATCGTCGTGACTACTTCAGAAACTGAGGGGGAGGTTGTAGCAAATAAAAAAAAAACAACAAACAAAAGTAAAATGCGATTAGTACCCCGAGTCCTCAAGAGATGGCGCTAGTGGTATTTTAGAACGCGGTAACGAGATGTTTTTGCCGATCCAATAAGATAAACCTCATATATTCCAATTGTATTCTAATACCTACCTCAGTAGTTTTACTTCTACTATAGTAGCTTGCTCCGGTAACTACTATAACCAGGATAAAACTGCTCGTGGTTCTCAATACTGCTTCCGCCGTGTGCCAGCTTCTGCCTAGGACTAGCATACAAAGGGACAGTTGTACGCGACGAACCGCACAATAAACTGTTTCTTCACATCCCGGCTGTTTACTTTCCACTCGCCGACCGGCTCGACTTGGCTATAAAGGACCCCACTCACTACAGTCTGTATTTTTTAATTTCATAATGATATAAAATATTAAATGTTTACCAAACGTCTCAACGAAACGCAAGACCAAAAGTCATTCGTTCAATCATGCACCCCACTAATACGTCTATTATAATCTATGGATTGATTTTCATCCAGATTGCGATGAACATCGGAAATTACCCGGTACCAAACGCCGAACTTCGATTTATCTGAATCGTTTTCAAGTCGCCGAAGTTCGGCGAATTAGCCGGTAGGCCCCCAGTATCTTTTTTTCTGTTTCCTATGAGCAGATTTGTTATAAGAAAGTGCATGAACATGTAACAATATAATTAAAGTAGGAAGAAATATTGGTATGGCAATTTTTTTTTAAATAATATAGGCTCTCTTTTTTTTCACTTTCATTATTTTTAGAAATAAACCACAAACCTGGAGTGTCAATAATGCAGTACTTGTGTTTCTTGCCAGCCTTTTCAATAAGGTTCACCACTTGTCCAAACTTTGTACTGAACAGGTTTAGAGCAGTCACTATGCCTCCATTAGGTCCTAAACCATACTGCTTCATAACTTCTTTATAGTTCACTGTATCTCTTATGTCTGTAACATTAAGGAAAACATTCAAATGTTAAAATATAAAATAATGGCTTATGAACATGCCACTAACAGTCACCTCTCATTAGGCAAAAAATGCAAATACCTATCAAGTCCAAAAAATTTATAAATAAATAAAATAAAAAACGACAAAACCTATAGTGGATAACCTTTGTGTATTTTTTTTTGGCCTAAAGGTCTTTGTAACCAGGCCAAAAATTGTATTTTAAAATTATAAATATAACCAAATTATTTAAAAAAAATAATATACATAAATTCAAATCTACTCTATTACACTTTCAGATAGTATACCTATTAACCGATACATACATAAACTTCCACTTGTAATCACAAGTACCTAATCAAAGAACTTGTAGCCACTATTGACACAATGTCTGTCATGTTAGAAAGGAGGGACTCAATCTTGCTGTCATATTTTACAATATGCCTGGTAAAACAATTAAATGTGTTTTATATTTTAGTTCACTCCTAGTCCACTTACAACATATCAAATTTTAAGCATAATAATGAAAACACCTACCACAGAATGTTAACAATTTCCACAATACAGTGAACAGGCAACTGTCTGACTCACCTATATTAGCAGGGTATGGGACCTCTCGGCATGCAGGGTCCAAGTTTACAAGGTAAGGCCTGCTCCCGTCCACAACCTTGCCAGCCAGACGCCGTGTGAAAGATGTCTTCCCCGCACCAGCCATACCTTATACAATAGGCACATTTTTAAAATTATGTATGTATGTTTTCTGCTTGCGATTAAAACATACATCTCTCTAGGCAAACCATAATCAATTTTTTCCCTGATTCGTAGTTGAACTGAAATTCCAGTTACGGTGTCGCAAATGGGGTCCCACACTTAGAAAAAAATATTCACTGTAATTGTTTAACCAATGGACATAGCTGAATTTTCGAGTGAAATTACTATGGCAGCCGAATTATTAAAATTTTATTAGGGTAATGGGTGAAATTCCATTATATACACTTTTTCACAACCAAGAAACCAATAGTAACGTAAGAATTTGACTGTTTACAAGCAGTCCTAACCTAAAATTATTAAACACACTGGTGTTTTTGAATCTTCATCCATTGCTGCTGGTTGCGACTCGGTCATTATGAAAGCTGTTTATCAATTACAATTACTTATGAGATGAATCAATCTTTAATTAAAATTCTAATCAATTTTTCCAGTGAAACGCGAAGTCGCGAAGGAACATGAAATACATGCAACTTCCAAGATTGATGACAGCTGACAGCTAATTGATTTGACAGTTGCTCAGACGTTTACGCAGTTAGATATTTTCTAACTCAACTCATGTATCATGTATTCATGATGTGTTGTCTGACTGTTGGAATTTAGTTCTGTGCAATAAAGTAACTTGATTTGATTTTGATTTCTTTTTTGAAGGACCAACCGACCATTGTATAAGCGACTAACCTTAATTTCCTTCAAGTCTCGTGGTGCTCTAAGGTATTGCACACACAGGTATTACATAAATAAATCTACTCTTATTTTTACAAGCTTTTTACTCAGAACCATTTATTCAATGTAATTATTATAGAATGTTACACCGACAAGAGCGTGGCTCTTTAACTAGTGATGAACTATCATAGATAAACTTGTTGAAGGCCATTTCGGAAGGCCTTATGGTTGAGAAGAAATATTAAGAAACTGCAACAGAAATTTATTTTAGACGTCCGAATAAGGTTCTCTGGTACTAGCGTTTTACCATAATCTCACGCGACATGTCACCTTGGTCATATAAGATAAATACGTATGAATAACAATTTTCCTTCCGGACATACAAGCAGTGGCAGTCAATAAAACGACAATAATCCAAATAGGCACTTTATTCTTAAAACTAGTGATATAATACAGTATTTACAAGAGATCTCATTGATATGAACCCCTTGAAGTGGCCTACTGGTCGTCCTTTCCGAGGTTGAGAAACATGATGGGGTATAGGTGTCCCAGCTTGGCGATGCGTTTCTGTATGATGATGCGCAGCGTGTCCGTGTATGTCGCCGGCGGCTTGCTGTTGCTCGGAGAGCGCCAGTGGAGCCCTGCGAGAGATATTCCATTACATAACATTGAGGTGGATTACTAACCTCATCAACCCTGGTGTCAGGGTTACTATTGAGCCGCCAAAGGCCCCTGACATGCCTCGTGTAACAACTACTTACTTACATCAGTAAGTAGTAACCGGGACCAACGGCTTAACGTGCCTTCCAAAGCACGGATTATCTTACTTTCGGACAATCAGGTGATCAGCCTGTAATGTCCTAACCAAACTAGGGAACACAAAGTAATTTTTGTGATATTCCCCTACCGGGATTCGAACCCGGGACCTCTGGATCGTGCGCCTAACGCTCTACCACTGGACCACAGACGCTGTTACGTCCCACTGGTGGGTACAGGCCTCCCCTCAACCAAACTCCACTACGCTGCTCTACTGCGGGTTGGTGCAGGTGTTTTACAGCTAATAGCCGGGACGCATAATTAGAAATGCTAGTTCAATACGTCCCCGCCGGCCAAGATGAACTAGAGAAAAAAATCATGTTTCGATCATAGATAAAATTGATATCACGTGGTTTCCAGGTTTTGTGCCCGGTTAATGGCAATAGTCTCTAGGTGTATATACTGTACACCTCTGCCTACCCCTCCAGAGATACAAGCGTGTAGATACATAGATAGCTCACCAGTGGCATCACAGGTGAAGAGCGCGGGTGAAGGCACGTTGTCGCGCGTGTAATTCCACAGACAGTCGCGCAACACTTGCACTATCTGTAACGAGTGAAATATACGTTGCAATTTAAAAAAATGGTTAATAATAATAATTTGGTTTTTGGTTTTGGTTTGTTTTATTAAGCTAATTTACGTCACATTTTTTATATTTAAATGTAAGTTTAATTTTATAGCAGTCATGGTGTAAAAAAACATGTCATGTTATAAATAAATGAATTATTTTGTAGACTGGGTCAAAGATAAATTATCACGTAGGTCAGCTGGAAGAAATCTCTTTATTAGAGATAAGCTTACCTGTACTGTCTGTTTTCTTTGTGCGGTTCTTTCTGTATTCTATTGTGTACAAATAAATAAATTATAAAATGCCAATATAGAAAACAAAAGCCAGTCTAAGATGATTAAAAACCAATCTCATTTTACTTTTCGACTTATGCTCCAATTTTATTTATGAATTAAGTAACAATGAGTACGACGTTTGACCGCTTTTATTGATGACGTCACAACACCATTTCCAAACTCCAAAGAAAACGTTCGTTTTGACGTTTCACAAAAATTATCTCATTTGATTATTGTCCGTATGGACAATAGGATACTTGACAATCTTGAATATAGTGTTAGATAGAAATGAATCGATCGACCTAATACCGACTGATACATCACTATGCTAATGAACGTCACAACACTAGCTGACGTATTTTGACAGATGTAATTACAGCGGGGAGGGATTCCATCCATATGCGGTCGACATAACGACACTCCTCCTCTTCGAACCTCTAGATTCGTGGCGAAATGCACTAAATTTTTTTTTATAAAAAAAAACCAATAAATTTTAGGAAATATTTCAACGTTATGTAACCTATGAATCTACAATTAAGAATTGAACTATAATTTAAATTATTGTAACATTTTGACATGTAAAAATTTAAGAATAAATGAGTATGAATATCAACTTTGCGATCCCGGGCCATTTCTCATTGTGATGCGTGTATGTTATGTATGTAATACCTCGCTAGCAGTGAGCTCCGGGGCGAGTTCCAACATGTGGCTGAGCGGATGCGGAAGCAGCTGGCCCAGGGTCATAGTGGCGAGTAGCTCTGTCAGGGCCGCCATCTCACGGGCCATCTCTGCTGATTGCGTGTGACGATCTGTGGATGAAAAATTCATCAATCATAATCATCAACACTTGGGTAACCATGAAGTGCTGTAGAGTGACAATCTCTATTGCAGATGTTGACCACGCTTCTAATCTACAAAATTGCAAAATGATTATGTCCAATCGCTCTGCACGAACAAAACGATGTACCGATAAAAACTCAACCAAGTTGTAGCAGCGTAGCGGCCGTAGCGCGTAGCAGCGCCAAGGCGAGGCACAACGCGGACTTGGCGTCGGCGTATAAACAGCTCGCGCTATATACTGAAACTCACCCAAGTAAGCCCACAGGCGATGTTCCGTAGGGACCATAGCGCGTAGCAATGCTACGGCGAAACACAGTGTGGGCCTGATCCCGGCGTAGTACAGCTCGCGTTATTCATCGCAACTCACCTAGATAAGCCCGCAGGCGGTGTAGCAGCGTAGCAGCCGTAGCTCGTAGCAACGCCGAGGCGAGACACAGCGCGGGCCGGGCGCCGGCACAGCGCCTCAGCGCCGCCCGCGCAGGCGCACTGCCCTCGAGCGCACTGCGCATGTACAACTCGCGCTCTATGCTCACTTGCTGCGTACAAGACAATTATACACTTTGTTAGTGCTGGTGCTGGCCCTTAAACCGGTTACAGACCGAGAACTAAGCTAAGTCAGTTTAGCTTAGCTTGCATAACTGACACAGTTTTTCATAGTTGAGTGCAGACTATAAACATTATGTCAAACGTTAAACTAACTTAACCTAGCTCTTGGTCTGCAACCGGCATAATGATGTCGAAAACAACGTAATAATTAAATATTGTGTTACAAATTAAACGCGAATTATCGATATGAACGAATGATTTAAGACAGAACTATTTACCGGTTCAATCTTAACAAAAACTACCGAAATAAAAAATAAATAAAAAAAACCTTAAATCTTTTTACTAAACATCAAAACACACTATGTAATTTGTATGAAAGTGACGCGAAACGTGATATTAACCAACTTACTTTTTAATAAATTTTACTCAGTCATCATATGACTAACGTGATATTTATTTTTTCTAATATGTATATTATTAAAATTCATAAATAAGTTAAATAGAAAAAATAAAACGTTTTTGTCACCTTTAGAACTGTCTTCATTTAGTAAACAGTATTTCATAATTTATCTTTGACCTAGGAAACTACCCAATAGCCCAATTTAAATCAAAGTTAATTGTTACCTTAGTAAAGTCTTCATCGGGCCAAGGCAGGCCGTTATACATGACGTCAGGTGACACCAGTTCTACCAACAATAGTGACACAGACGTGGCGCCCTCTACTATGCCGCTGTTGCCGTCCTGGGAACAAAGTACATAGATAGATACATGGTTTTTGGTGTATTCAAAAGCTGATATACACAAATGCAACGATATTAAAGTAAATTATACCATTTAGGCTCAAAAAAGAAAAACAAAATAAAATTACGTTCTGGAAAATTTGACAAAAGCCTGGGGGCTTTTTTGAACGTAATTCTATGGGTAGAATGCTAGAATGCGTACACGCATATCGAGCAGCCAATAACGTTGGTTTATACAGCGCAACGCGCGCAAAAAGCTTACAGCCACATAGCATGAATAGAGTGACGTATCTCTCGTCTCTTTTGTTCTGACCTGCATACCGTTAGTGCGAAAGAGTAACATCTCTCGTCCCTTTCGCGCTAGGCGATGTACTATATCTCTGTCCCTCGTAAAACCGGGTATACAAAGTGACTTACAGCCGTATTCTAAGATGTTAACTCGACCCCTTTTTCGACTCCGTCCTATGTTCTTCTCCTCAAGGTCTTCCTCGAACTCAGCCCAAAATCGGACGGCGCCTCAACCTTATCTCGAATTCACTCCAGTAATGACGTCATTAATTTCGTATTATTTTGTTGGTAGTATGGTATTCTCGACTCCAGTGAGTAACGTGCTCAAGTCGAGAATGTAAATCTCAACTTAAAAGACCATAATGCTCAGCTGAGGCCGAGTCGAGTGGAGGAAGAGTTGAGTTATATATCATCATGTATATCATATCATAACATAATTATATATTATGTTAGAATACGGGTGTTATTATAGATTTGCCTCAGACGCTGACGTCACGCCATTTCAACCATTTCTTATGGTTTGGGCGTATATGGCAGGACCTTTTGCTCCTACATAAAAAATGTAAAAATCTTGCAAACTCGATTAATCAAGTACTTAGTTGACAACAAAACAAGGAAAGCATGTATGGACTATGCGGAACTATTTCCAATAATTAATATTTTGCCAGTTGACTTAAAGGTTAAATATTTGATCATGCTTGAAAACTACTGTAGTAGCGAGTATAAAACTAAGGTGAGCAATAGGTATAATACAAGACGGGTACGTGAGGGGTACTTTGTAACATATACAGCAAACAATTACTACGGCAAAAGGCTAGACAGGTACTTGGTACCAAGATTTTATAACGAAATAGGTTGGCTAAGAGAACAAACTAGTATAAGTAAACCAGTTTTAAAACTAAGGTTAAGAAAGTCCTTACTAGGCAATAGCGGCCGCTCGCGCCGTCTTCCTTTTCATCAGCTGACCTCATAAGTATTTCCTATTATTATTATGACTAAGCGCTGTCCCTTTTAGAAACCTATCACGCATACTTGCACTTGCAGTCATGCGCACAAGCATGCATACATACACACGTCACGCGCATACAATCTGCCTATTAGGTACACATACTGTCTCTGTCTAGCAAGTACATAATTAAGAATATGTAATTAAACTTGATCCCAAGACCCTCGGGTCGTAGGGCTAGACAGGAATCTTTGCTTTAATCTTTTACCTATTATTTCTTTTCATTATCGATATATAAACGCTATAAGCATTGTAATCTTTTTCTTATCGTGTGGGTAGTAAGGTCGATTATCAAACCATTGTAATAGTTGTTAAGTATTTAGCAATTTCTTTTAAGCAACAAAAGGTGCATACTCATTTAGTTATAAGAGCGCCCGCCAACAAACTGGTATAAGTTTGGCGAAATTATTTTTTTAAGAAAAATTGTACCTTTTTTGGAATAAATAAATAAAAAAAAAAAAAAAAAAACGCTCTGAGTCAGCCGGCTGTGCAACTCACCATGCAAGCCATGAGCGCGGCCATGAGCAGCTCGTTGTTGGTGGTGAGTATATCTGGCACAGACGTACTGTACGAGCTATTCGTGTGCCTCACGCCCGAGCCGATGATGCCCGCGTGGAACACTGACGTATGGCTCTGAGTCAGCTGGGTTATATATCCCTGGGAATGAGAAAAACACTAAATTAATTGCCGGTTTCCTAGAAATGCTTACTGTCGCTGAAGAAGCACAGCAGCGTAAAGCAGTACACAAGGAACATTTGGTCCACCATCCTAATCCTTTAGCCAACTCCCTCCTATCCTGTTGGGACATAAAAAGACTGAAACGTGCGAATGTACTTACAGACTAATGGACAAGGCAGCGTTGGCTGTATAGTTCAAAACAGTGAAAATAACAGAACAAATCTGATAATAGTCTAGCGACTGATGGCAGATAACAAGGACAAAAAAAGATTGCTGGTTTCATTAAAACTGCTTTCTGGGTCTCTATTATGTCGATTTTGGCTGTAGTCTGCATAGAAGCGTAAATAACTAACAATACTACGTATAGAACAGACACTCTCCGCCCCGCTCCAATTCGTTTCCTCAGGATTTACCTCAGGGCTATTGCGCATTATTATTTATACTTAAATATTTAAGTTTCTGACCTGTTACCTCTCTTCAATAAAATAAATAAAAAGTTGAACACAAAACCTGTACATCTATCTATACAGGGTGTTAGTGACTCCATACCGAATAATGAGGGGGGATGATTCAGCTCACGATTCTGAGTAACCAAGTGGAAGTTTCCGTCGTAAAAGTATATTATTGTAAATGTGTATTGGTTATTCTATTCTAAGGGAGGTATTAATAAACTAATCTCAGCTGAGTTGCCCTCAAGATCATGCTCAAGTCCCTGTTTTTATATAAAAACTATCACATTGATCTTGAGGGGAGTCTCGAAGCTGAAATTAGTTTATTAATAGCACTATATTATCCTCCTTACGTGTTTCTGGTTGAGGTGTATGAGCAGGTTGTGGTTGGGGTGGGCGTGGGCGGTGTGCAGGCTGCGGCTGCCGAAGGCGTGCTCCTCCCTGAACATGGCGGCCTCCAGCAGCTCGCGCAGCGCCACGGCCCGCGCCAGCTTGCTGTGCACGCACAGCTTGCGCAGCAGCCGGCAGCCCGCCTGCACGCCGCGGAGCTTGCCCATTGTGTCTGCGGGTCAGCAACGTCATGTCACTTTAGAACCCTATCGCACTATCATATTTGACATTTAATTAGACTTACGGGTTAATTTGTCAAAAAAGTTAATGTGATATGGTTTCAAAGTGTATAAATATTAGTACTCGTAACACGTACCGGCATCTTGTAGCGAACTATTATAAGTTATAGTGCGATGGGTCACTATAAGCGCGTGTCGGATGCGATTTTTATTAACAAAGACAATAGACAAGCTAATTTCATTCCAAGTAAACAATCGTAATTTAAATTTTAGCAGGACAGTAGTGCTAATTCCTGTAAACACCATCTAATTTTATTTTAAGTTATATCTGTCATTTTCTTATCCGCCAAAAAGGAAAGGGACGGATGATTGACAGATCTTAATTTTAGGAAGAATGAGTGAATGAATGAATAACCCGGGCGAACCAAAAAGGTATCTCACTGGTACGCAAACCGTTTGACGTGTGCTGTCAAATAATTCTGTCGGGTTATTAGCCAATGCAATTTTTTATAGGGTTGTTTTAGATTTGTGCTTAAAATTGACGTGTGTTCCATAAACTTTATGCTTGCCGATTACCAGTCCCTTTTCTTTTCGGCGGATAAGAAAATGACAGATATAACTTAAAATAAAATTAGATGGTGTTTACAGGAATTAGCACCAGTATGGAGAACTGTCAAAATTTAGGAACACTCAGCAGTGCTGCCACCTACATTTGAGCTTCTAGTTTTTGTCCTCATTACCTTCTACCTACTTACATGGCCAGTGAATGATATAATGTGTTTACGACATTGACGTTACCTTGGCATCATAGGCTGTATATACTAACCTTTTTCATGCAAGCAGCGGAAGAAGTACTTGACGGTTGCGTACACGACCTTCAGGATGACCTCCACACTCGGCGGCGGCGCCTTCGTACCTGACATGTCCACGCGGTCCAAAACCTGTATACGAGTCAAATATTTATTTAATAGTTAATTGACGATTCAAAGTGTAACTCAAATTCGAGTTAAAAAATATTTTCATTCAATAGGTAACATAGTTACACTTTGATACGTCATGTTTCACATAACGAACATCTCATCCGCCTAAAACCGCTGCAGCTTCTCACGACCTACCAACCAAGGTACGTGTGGGTGTTCGTGAGAGGAATGATGAAACCATGATTCTGAGTTAATATCAAGTGGAATTTTCCGTCGGAAAACTCATAAAAATGTTAGTATTTTTTTTTACTATTTTCAGTTCCATACTAACGGCTTCCGAAGTCCAGTCGTTGAGCGTTGGGCTCACGATCCGGAGGTCCCGAATTCAAATCCCGTGAAAGGGTTAAAGACACGTTAAGCCGTTGGCCCCGGTTAGTACTTACTGATGTAAGTTAATAGTCGTTACAAGAGCCATGTCAGAGGCCTTTGGCGGCTCAATAGTAACCTTGACACCAGGATTGACGAGGTTGGTAATCTACCTCACAACTTGTGTGATAAGAGTTCCAAGCTTTAGCGACTGCACTTGATATGAACTCAATTAATCATCAGTATTCGGTACGTCACTAACTGTCACTAACACCCTGTAGATAACATTTTACAATAACTTCAATGCACGTTAAAGTTAGATCTGTCAGTGTACAGAAGCCAGTGTTGTGACGTTCATTAGCATAGTGATGTATCAGTCGATCGATTATGATCTATTTAACAATAGCATACCTCAGCTAGCGCGTGGCAAGTAGGCATCTCCCCCAGCTCGGCCATGGTGCAGTCTCTGCGCTCGCGCAGCAGTGAAGTGTACGTCTGCAGCGCCCCGCCGACGCGGTACAGGTTGGCCTCCACCGCGCGACCGATGGGCCGCGTGCGCAGGTGGGACACGCGGTTTGAATTCTCCCATCTAATGATAAATGTACAAATAGATTGAAAACCCAGGAACACTAGACTTTACAGAGATAGATTTAGTTTACAGAAACGGACTTAGGATTACTTATAAAACTTTTTTTTCTTTAATATCTAATTACTTCAATAGTTAAAAAAAAAACAAAACATATTTCAAGTGCTGTACTTAATTTGATAGGCCAATGGCCCCGATTCCTGCAGACCTAATTTTACTTTAAGTTATACCTTTCATTTTCTTATCCGCCGAAAAGAAAAGGGACGGATGATTGACACATCTTATTTTTTGGAAGAATGAGTAAATTAATGAATAACCCGGGCGAATCAAAAAGGTATCTCGCTGGTATGCAAACCGTTTGACGTGTGCTGTCAACATAACTCTGTCAGGTTATTGGCCAATGTAAAATTTTTAGACGGTTGTTTTAGATTTATGCTTAAAATTGACGTGTGTTCCATAAATTTTATGCTTGTCGATTACCCGTCCCTTTCCTTTTCGGCGGATAAGAAAATTACAGATATAACTTAAAATAAAATTAGATGGTATTTACAGGAATTAGCACGGATGATTGATAGCTCTTAATTTTAGGAAGAATGAGTGAATGAATGAATAACCCGGGCGAACCAAAAAGGTATCGCACTGGTATGCAAACCGTTTGACGTGTGCTGTCAACTTAATTCTTTCGGGTTATTAGCCAATGCAATTTTTTTATAGGGCTGTTTTAGATTTGTGTTTAAAATTGACGTGTGTTGCATAAATTTTATGCTTGCCGATTACCCGTCCCTTTATATATATATATATATATAAGCAAAGAACTCACCTCAACAATTTAATAATATTCAAACAAAAATGGTGCAGGTAAGTCTTCTGGTCTTTCGGCACGTTTCCTTCGATGAAGACCTTTTTGATTTCCTCATCGGACATGATGGCGTCTCTTAAGGCATATTCCACTCCGGTTTTTATGAAGTTGTGGTATCTCTCTGTGTCAACGTTGATGTCTTGCGAGTCGTTTGGCGTGTGCATCGTTATTGTGCCGGAGATAATGCGTACTAGAAGGGCTAGTGTCGTGTCCGTACGCGAGTGTTGGAGCAGGTAGCTGATCGTACTTACGAACTCTGATGGGAGCTTGTAACCTGGTAAAGAAGATTTTTTTTTATTTATTTATTTGTTGCATGTCACATGGTAGCTTACAGTTCTTAAAGTAAATAATGTACAAGCATGTGACACCCTGTAAGGGCACCGCAAAAGTATTCCAACAATAACTTAAAACTAAAAAAATATAAACTATTTTTTATATAACTAAACTTACTTTAGAATTTATAAATAATATAATATATACTACCTACTTATACTATTATTATTATTGTATGTCTTTTTCATATCTCGGGCCTATGGAGGCCCGGACTTTATTATTATTATTATTAAAAATAATAATAGTATAAGTAGGTAGTATATATTATATAATTTCTAAATTCTTAAGTAAGTTTAGTTATATAAAAAATAGTTTATATTTTTTTAGTTTTAAGTAGTATATATTATATTAGGTAGTATATATTAAGCAAAGTTGTACAAATTAATTGTTGAACTCTGATAAACCAAACTAAGCACAGAGGCCTGTGACTTTGTAACCAGGGTTCGGCCACTTAAGTTGAGCTACAAGAGTAAACTTACATAATGTAAATTAAGAACTAATAACAGTAAAATGACAAAAGTAGTAGAAAACAAAAATGAGCGATTACATTAAAGAAAGATTTGTTTAATCTGGTTGACAGTTGATTTTTTTTGTTATTTTTTTTCTGCGGTTTTGAGTGATAGAGTAAGAAACAGTGTGATAAGAGAGAGATGTTGTGCAAAAGACGATATAGTGACTAAGATTGAGAAGGGAATGTTAAGTTGGTTTGGACACGCAGAGCGGATGAAGGATAATAGGATTACGAAAGCAGTATATAAAGGGAAGGTTGATGGTAGGGCTAGCAAAGGAAGACCTAGAAAGACGTGCATTGACCAAATTGTACATGTCCTTAGAAAAGGTTTGTCCTTAGAAGAGTTTAAGATTATTTAGTAAAAATCTTAAACTATATAAACTATTTTTAAAAAAATATAAACTATTTTTTATATAACTAAACTTACTTTAGAATTTATAAATAATATAATATATACTACCTACTTATACTATTATTATTATTGTATGTCTTTTTCATATCTCGGGCCTATGGAGGCCCGGACTTTATTATTATTATTATTAAAAATAATAATAGTATAAGTAGGTAGTATATATTATATAATTTCTAAATTCTTAAGTAAGTTTAGTTATATAAAAAATAGTTTATATTTTTTTAGTTTTAAGTAGTATATATTATATTAGGTAGTATATATTAAGCAAAGTTGTACAAATTAATTGTTGAACTCTGATAAACCAAACTAAGCACAGAGGCCTGTGACTTTGTAACCAGGGTTCGGCCACTTAAGTTGAGCTACAAGAGTAAACTTACATAATGTAAATTAAGAACTAATAACAGTAAAATGACAAAAGTAGTAGAAAACAAAAATGAGCGATTACATTAAAGAAAGATTTGTTTAATCTGGTTGACAGTTGATTTTTTTTGTTATTTTTTTTCTGCGGTTTTGAGTGATAGAGTAAGAAACAGTGTGATAAGAGAGAGATGTTGTGCAAAAGACGATATAGTGACTAAGATTGAGAAGGGAATGTTAAGTTGGTTTGGACACGCAGAGCGGATGAAGGATAATAGGATTACGAAAGCAGTATATAAAGGGAAGGTTGATGGTAGGGCTAGCAAAGGAAGACCTAGAAAGACGTGCATTGACCAAATTGTACATGTCCTTAGAAAAGGTTTGTCCTTAGAAGAGTTTAAGATTATTTAGTAAAAATCTTAAACTCTTTTTGCTGGAGAATTGTTTTTACAGCGTTGAGGAATACAAACAACATCGACATTGTTTTTAGTGTAAGTTTAAAGTGTAAGATTTTTTTTTTTTTTATTATTTTGATATTGTATGTGTTTGTTGTAATAGTTTGTTAGGTATATTGTAAGTAAGTTATAGTCCCACTGTTGTTTTAGATTGTAATGTAGTTTAAGCTTGTTTTTATTTATTTTTTATTTTCAATTTCCAACACAATGTTAAGTTGTTACAAGGAATAAATGAATATGAATATGAATATATGAATATGGTTTAGTACGATCTACTCTGACCAGCGTGCGTGTATGACACGATTGATGAATGTGGAGGAAGCAAAATAAGTGTGTCAGAATCGAAGCAAATGGAGTTCCATAGCCTCTGCTTACCCCGGGGAGAAATAGGCGTGAGTTTATGTATGTATGTTTTTTTAATGGATGTCTGGAATAAATACTGTGGCGGACCTAACTAATGACCAGCTAGTTCCGCCCATAGCCAACAGATGGCGCACATAATTAAATGCAGGCCTAAAACCCGCTAACGAAGTTCGCACAGCGCGACGCATATATACAAGTTCCAGCGGTGTTACCGTTGGATCGTCAACTAAGGAGTCACACTACCAACTTGTGGCTACCGGGGTACTATCTTCTGTTCTGTTGCCTCGCCGCCAAAATTCTTTTAAGCGAAAAGGTCGTACATATAGAAAAGTTTTGACTGTTTTAACTGTTTCCTTGTTTTGTGCGATAAATACATTTGTAGGATTAATGAATTCCGGTTACTACGATCCTGACACACCACGTTCGCTTCCTCCACTCTTCTTCTTGGTATATAAGTAACGTGCTCAAAAAGTGGGACGAAAAGTTAGTGAAGAAATAGCGATAGCCTGACATTCCGTAGTCCTTACTACGGAATGTCAGGGCATGTATCCCTTGATTTGTATAACCCGCCCGCGTTTCGAATCACCACGCGCTATAGAAGCCAAGACGACTAACGTACCTACATATTTTTTGACGATTTTATTGAATGTATATAGGTACCGCTGCGTATGAATGTGTAGCTAAGTTAGCGTCAAGTTGTCGTCGTTATTTCATATGACGCGTTTTAAGTTACTTATACAGGGTGTTAGTAACATCATAACGAAAACTCTGAGAGATAATTCAGACCACGATTCTGAGTTGTTATCAAGTGGAATTATCAGTCGCAAAAGTATGGAACTGAAAATAATTTAAAAAGCCACTAAAATTTTCATGAATTTTGTGGCAGGATACTTTCGTTACGGTGTCACTAACACTCATACGTACTTGTATGGCTACATGTACGTACTTATACGGCGTGTAAGTGACATCGTAACGAATAGTAAGGGACATAATTCAGCTCATGATTCTGAGTTAATATCAAGTGGGATTTTCCATCGAAAAAGTATAGAATTTAAAATAAATTATCAAACACAAAAAAAAACATGATTTTTGCGACGGAAAATTACTCTTGATATTAACTTTGAATTATGAGCGGAATCATCCCCCTCAGTACTCGTTACAGTGCCACTTACACCAAAGACGACCTAGCCTAAAAGTGTGATAATGAAATGCTCATACTCACTGACTAGTATAAGTATCCTGGCGAGGGAATACTGTTCGAGCTGAGTGCCAGTCAGCAGCTTCTCTCTGACTGTGTTGATCTCCTCAGCCGCGCTCATCACTAGCGCAATATTCTTGTCCGGGAACAAACTCTCGTATTCCAACTTTTGTAGAAGGAATTCTGAAAAACAAAAGTCTTACTATTCAGTAAGTCTATTGGGAGAAAATTCCCAGTAGTTCAAATGGTAAGACTACTCGGTAAGACTACTGGGAATAAGGGAATATTTCTGCTTTCTTAAAACAAAATAAAAATTAAAAAAAAATAAAGTAAGTATTTCATTAAGTAGTAGTAAGTAAGTATTTTCCGTAAACCCCAGTAGCCAATAGCATAGAATAAAGAATAATACTACGTAAAGGACGGCAACTCTCTGCTCCCCACCAGCGTCTGAGCTAGGTTCCCCTTTAGTCTTCAATCAAACGTCACACACACAGACGCGCGTGATACGATAACGTCAATGCGTAGTGTCTATGTAAAACGAGGTTTTTGTATGAAGTGTCCGTGGTGTGACACGACCATAGACTAAAAAATATAGTAGGTGTGTGCGCCTTCCACTCACCCAGTAACTGGTTGCAGAACAGGTTGGTGTGCGCGTGTCGCAGTAGCAGCAGTAGGCAGTGCACGTGGCAGCGCAGAAGGAGCGTCACCAGCGCCGCGGGGCCCACCGCCTCCCACGCCGGGCTGTGGCGGTACGTGGCGCACAGCGTGCACAGCCGAGCTATTACTTCGTCTGTCACTGCCGAAGATTGGTTTGTTAGTGTGTACACAACATAAACAGCCTATACATACGGCCAACTGGGCACAGGCCTAAAAAAAAGCAAAACGTTGGTAGAACAATTGCCTGTCACTTTGAGGTCAACAACTTTAGTCAACAGGCCTAAACCAGTGATTGTCGAATTTGTTTACGAATTCATGTTTGGATCATAAACGTTTAACACGCGGTAAAGGAAAACATCGTGAGGAAACCCACATTCCCGAGAAATGCATTTTCGGGGGTATGTGTCCTAACTTGTATAGGGCTGGTTTACCCTTCGCGGGTTGGAAGGTCAGACAGGCAGACGCTTCTGTAAAAAAACCCGACCTGTAAAAATCTTCAATTTAGGTAAACGGACCCTGTGAAATACGGGATGACGCTAGCGTTATCGACAGACGGAGATGATAATGATTGACAAAAATGGTTATCAAAAATGTTTGAGCGGTATGTGTACATATCGGCGATATTCTTATTATTGGATGACGATTATTGTGATTAATTAAAACTCATAATAAAGGGTTCTTACCGCGTTTAAATGGGGATATGTTTTAATGGGGGTAAGAACCCGTTATTATGTGTTTTAATTATGATAATAACCGCGTAAACTTAAAACAATGATTATTGTGATTGTTATAAATATTTGTTTATTCAAGTACACTGGACTGTTATTTCTAGAATTTCGTTGAAGCTTAAGTTTTTTTTTTAATATGCACAGTCAACTAGTAGTCAAAACCGACTAGTCCTTGCATCTCTACTAATTATTAATTCCAACAACAATACAGAAATGTATATCTACTTACATGTCTGTTCAATGTCTTGTGTGAGGGCTTTTAGAACTATGTCCGATTTTGATGCCAAGTTTAATAGGTAGGGTATCACATCTCGCTTCTTGTCTACACTGCTGTCGTCTCGAATTGCACCCTATAAACAAATAATTAAAGCTATATCCATCACAAAGCCAGTTGGTCAACCAAATTGCAGCATGGCTTATATTTATATTTATGTTTCTGTCTAAATTTTAATTTAAATAGTGTTGTTGTTTTGGTAAAATGTTCTCACGGCATCCAGTGTAGCGACTCAGTTGGTTATACAGGGGGTGACTGAAAAGCAGCAGCAATGCTGAGGCTCCTCCTTTTCGGCCACAACTGATAATGTGTTACATGTAATTAGGTTTAAGCAATTTTGTAATATATTTGTGGTTGAATAAACTTCTTTTATTTATTTATTTAAAGCTGTTTCTAACAGGCTAAGGCAAATTCGGTGTCAGTCAAGTTGAAAAGAGGACCATTGCACATACATGTTAGTGACATCGTAAGGAATTCTGAGGGGTATGATTCAGCTCATGATTCTGAGTGAATATCAAGTGGATTTTTTCGTCGAAAATTCCTTTTTTTTGTATGTTATTTTAAATTATTTTCAATTCTACACTTTGCGATGGAAATTCCACTTGATATTAACTCAGAATAATGAGCTGTATCATCTCCCTCAGTATTAGTTACGGCGTCAGTTACACCCTGTACAAGTACGTACAGGTACGTATGGGAGTCCACCTCACAACCCACACGATAGAAGATCTTATCTACCTAGAGGCTAGGTAATTAAGCTCTTAATTATTTACATAACTTTGGTGCCTTTTACTGCCAGGAATCCACCTGCAACGTACCTGGAAGAGGTCTACGAGCGCGGCGCGCACGTGCGCGAGCGCAGGCGGGTGGTGCGCCAGGTGCTGCAGCACGGGCCGCGCCGCGTCGGGCGCCAGCGCCAGCGCGCGCGGCGCCACCAGCGCCGGCTCCGCGCGCCCCACCCAGCCCACCGCCCACGAGCACGCGCGACATCCTGCACGACAACAAACAAAATATTCCCAATTCTCTTCTTCTATCCCACTTAAATAAATAAAAATCAACTATAGTATTTATTATTAAACATACTAATAATAACACGAGAAATTATTTTATACCATACACAAAATATTTACAAAGAGTAATATTTAAAAAAAACTATCTGGAAGTCCAGGTTCGATTCTCAATGGGGACATTGTCGAAATCACTTTGTGAGTCTGTCCTTTGTTTGATAAGGATCCCATGCTTCAAAGGGCATGTTAAGCTGTTGGTCCCAGCTATTAGCCATCTAAAAGCACCTCCATCAACTCACAGTGGAGCAATATGGTGGAATATGATCCACCCCTTCTAGTTGATTGAGAGGAGGCCTGGGCCCAGAAGTGGGACATATAAACTCTTTATGTATATGTATATTAGTTTTATTACCTAGCATCATGTCAATGCATTTTGCTCTCTCATCAGAATTCAATAGGGTGAGGTTTTGTGTGGTTATGTCCAGAAGAACCCTCACTGGCTCTGTGCTCTGTAAAGTTGCATCTGAAATAAAAAAATATGTTAGCCATTATACACTAAATTAAATTACTTTTTGTGGAAAGGACATTTTGTGGAAGAGATATTTTGTGGAAGAGATATTTTGAGAAGGGACATTTTGAAAGGAACATTTTGTGGAAGGGATGTTTTGTGGAAGGGGCATTCTGGGAAGGAACACTTTGGGAAGGAATATTTTGTGGAAGGAACATTTTGGAAAGGAACATTTTGTGGAAGGGATATTTTATGGAAGGGACATTTTGTGGAAGGGATATTTTATGGAAAGAACATTTTGGAAAGGAACATTTTGTGGAAGGGATATTTTATGGAAGGGACATTTTGTGGAAAGGATGTTTTATGGAAGGGACATTTTGGCAAGGAACATTTTGTGGAAGGGATATTTTATGGAAGGGACATTTTGTGGAAGGGATATTTTATGGAAGGAACATTTTGGAAAGGAACATTTTGTGGAAGGGATATTTTATGGAAGGGACAATTTGGCAAGGGATATTTTATGGAAGGGACAATTTGGCAAGGAACATTTTGTAGAAGGAATATTTTATGGACGGGACATTTTGGCAAGGAACATTTTAGGAAAGTAACATTATACATACACATTACATACGTTACATTAGCCCTCAAGCACATATAGTGTCAGGAGCAACCTCAGTAGAATTAAAATATTTACTTATTTTTTAAATTATTACTTAGAGTAGATTAAGGAGTATGCTCAATACTCTCTCTACAACATGATGAAATATTAATATAATATGTATTGTGGGTATGGTATTGGGACAAACCCTTTTGGGGTTTATTACATATTATTTTTATTAGTATATTTATAGTTTATAAATAAATAGTTGATTGTGAGGAAGCCTGTGCCCAGTAGTGGCATGACAAAGATATCTGTGTTATTACTTACTAGGTAAGTTGGCCTTGTCTGTAGCAATGTCCATAATGAGGTTGATGCACCAGGGAGCAATGAATGGGGCCCACGACTCCCCTAGGTTACACAGTTCCGGGCCAATCATAGCCACACTCTCTAGGGAACCATTTGCATTGGACTCATTCTGAAAATAATAACAATATAGAAAAAACTCACGCCTGTATGGGATGGGCAGAGGCATAGGCAATTAACACCTTGCAGCTTTTGATAGATATAAAATACTAGATAAGTAATGTGTGTGGCATCTTTCAATAATAAATATTTCTTTCTTTCATATGCATAGCAATAATTGCTAGTTTTGGAGGTCCAACAGGTGTAAGCTACATCACTTGCTCAGCACTTTTAATTGGTCACTTTCGTAACTGCCGTCTGTTTTATTTTTAAAAATATACAACGTCCAAGTATATACAAAAAATTAGAAAAGCTTATTGAGTCCTTTTATTGCGACTTATACTAGCCGTAATTGGTTAGGTTATCACTATTCCTACCTCATAATCTGTCTGGTTGATAGAGACATTGACAGCATCATGAAAGACCATAGCAAAGTACTCCAGCACAGCATCCCTTGCTGCTGGGAAGTTCTTCAGAAGAGAAGCACCAATTTTCGTAAGTTCCGGCGCATTCTGGAAGTTGCGCTTCGATACACCGTAAATAAAATTGTTCAGGTCCGCGGACAGAGACGTAGATTTCACTTGAGAGTTCATTCTCAATGTTTTACAGTTATTTAATTTATAATATTCACTAAAAACAACACCGCACCAGCCGCATCACAACTGTCAACTCCCTTTTTTTTTTGGTCATTGAAACGTCAAAGTAGGTACTTAAATTCGGATACACGCATTATTACAAATTTGAAGAAAAATCATTTACATAATAATTAGCCGGTATTTATGAGAAACCGATACTTATCCAAAATTATTATATTTTTGTCTTTTTGGTTAAAAACTTTTTGCTTTTGTTTTTAACATTTTAAAAAGTTTTAAACTGTACTAAACAAAGGTACTAAACTATAAATATACTTGGTCTTTGATAAATATAAGGCTTTTCGGCGGGAAACGGGAACGGGACAGTTGCTTTCTTCATTGAGTAATCTAAATAATTAACACGAAGTGGTGTTTTGTGGTTAATGATCGCATTAAGTTAGTCGGAAGACATTCGCGAGTGTTATTATATTGGAGTATTCAATAAACAAAGTGTATCTGCCTATTTTCGCTTCGTGCCGGGAAGCCGCTTCATAACTCAAAAGTTTATGCGGACTTTTGAGTTAATTCGTTTGGGGTTCGGAGTAGGAGTCTACTCCGAGGGTGGGGGCTTAGGTTTCATCATCATGACCTTTCATCATTTCATTAATCATCGAGAAAAAAAATACGTCAGACATGGGTGTATGGGCATAGTTCCCTTTGCCTTACGCTTCGGGGAAAACCAACATACATACATACATACATACATAAACTCACGCCCGTAATCCCTACTGGGGTGGGCAGAGCCACAAGTAATCAAAGACAACTTGCAGCCACTGTTGATACGATGTCGCAAGCTGGATATGATGAACCTTATGGTGATAAGTGATCAGCCTATCGCCCATAACATTAGTCCATCATGTCATGGGGAAAACCAAAACAAAAAAAAATTATAAATATAAATATAAACCAAATTTACAGTAACACACTGTTGATTACAAATTTATTCTTCTTACCTTTTCGCACTGGATCGATTTCGATGAAAATTAATGTATTGATTGGTGAAAAATTAGAAACCCAAGGACGGGCATATGGTGTTTTCCAAAGACACAATACAATGATGATCTTAAACTTCTTTATATAAGATTAGTATAATAGCATAAACAAAACTATTAGGGTAAATGGACCTATATGGTATAGATATTTTAATTCGGTTGCGTCTAGATGGTTGAGTCTAATATACCTATATAAATTATTATTTGTATGGGTAAATAGGCTGATCCTTGGCACCATAAGGTTAATCATATTCGTCTTAAAACTTTGTATCAGTGGCTGCAAATTAGTCTTTGTTACTTGTAACTCTGCCCACTCCAATAGGGATACCTATGGCCATGAGTTTATGTATGTATATCTTATAATAATACCCACTAACTATTATAGGTGCTCATATAATTATGTTACATTACAACTTAAGTATAAGTATAGATATGTCCCACTGTTGGATACAACTACACAAGCCTCCTCTCAATCAACCAGACGGAGTATGGCATTGAGCGTTAGGGTCAGCACAGACCAAGATCAGGCGAACACGTTCTGATAAAACCTGAAAAAATAACTTTATTATTATTTTCGTACAATGCAATATTGTTTGATAACGCTGAATTGCTCGCGCGAGTTTGAAGCGCTGCGAGCCAATATTAAGACGTATTAAATCGTAATACTAAATACAATGTAATACATGTCAATATTTCAAAATACATATAGACCTAAACAGTAGGTCTGGTCAAAAAGACCGCTCCAAGATTTGCCAATATTTGGAGAAAATTGAACTTTATGGTCATAGAAATAAAGTTATGTTTTAGTGTTATCATTATAAAGTGCTCGCCTCGCTGCTCTTGGTCTGCGCTGACCCTAAATAGAATAATTTAATATGTATGTATATGTAGGCAAAAGTCCTCATTAAACAGTGTTACTACACATTCAGATATTTTTCACGTTTGTAATAATGGCGAAACTGGAGTACTTCCTTTATTCTTCTTTCTATTTTCATTCGTCTTACATATTCTCTAGACCACATTCTAAGATTCTGTGTTTGCCGCACGCAATAGAAGAAGCGGTCCGGCGGCGCGGCGGCGGCCGCGGCGACGGCACGGCGCGTACTCTTCATTTTTAAGCCCCGGAAAGAGCGCGCGCGTAGCGAAAAATAGTTATCTAAACCTAGAAATGCTTTGGGATAGTCCAGCTTGTATTTATAGCATTACTTGCCAAATTTCTAGCGCATTTAACTTATAAGTTACTTAGTCATGTTATAAAACTGTGATTTAAAGCTTTTAGCAGTTTGCATAATATTTACAAGAAAACTGAAACCACATTGAAACAATCATCGTATAACCATGCGGAGATATGTATAGTAGATCGATTGGTGGGATAGAGCAGACGGTGTATAGTTGCCATAGATATAGCTATATACATTTGTATAGAGGTAGGGGGTTGATAGCGCAGCAAAGCGTGGGCATCGGGGGTCGGATGAAATCAATAACGACTGCGCACGCGATCGGCGCGCGTTTTTCACCGCCACGACGATGTTATTTCTCACTTAATTCACGGAGTAAATAAACCAATTTTTGCTTATATTAAAACTGTTATTAGAGAGTGATTTTTGTGCAGTTTTCGTCCACGACTAGAGCCACGTAAGTATGCTTAATAGTTTCGAAGAAAAGTTAACTACTTAGTTAACTTCTACGTAATTTTGTATAAATTGCTAAAACGTCGTTAAATTGTTATGTTTCTTTCCATTTTCAACTTTTAAAAGCGTCATAAATCTTCTTCTTCTAATCCTATTATCCCCTGCTGAGATGTAGACATAGAACAACAGATTTCCACTCCTCACCATATTTTGTAGCCTCTGTAGCTTGCGGCCATGACATAATGATTCATCAGAAGTCGGTAAAAATATAGGCAATGTTGCGCGAGATTCTAAAGCCGCGTAGGTCTAATTTAGATATATAAGTATATTAAATATTTAAATTTTCCGCAAATTATTTTAAAAATAAATATATCTTCTATTTTCTATTCTCCTCGACTGGGAGTAAGGAAAAAACAAAGAATACGGTCAGCTGTTTGTAATCCCGAGGAGGTATGATCAAAAAGTCGACTAAGGGACAATACATATTGTAACGTTGCGCAAGCCTAACGTTAATAAAAACATATAAATAAATAAAAATAAATATAATAAAGATATATCTAAAAATAATACTATAAAGAAAAATAAATAAGTAGGTACTTTCCTACTTGTAATAATGGACTACGACCACAGGCTGGAGACCTGTCATCATACAATACCATGTGTGACTAGAAGGTCCAGGCGACTGGAAGGTACTTCTATACACGCGAATTGTATTTGTCCGTGTGTTGACAAGTTAGGTACCATAAATATGAAGAAACAATTTTATATAATTGGTTGTTGACTGATACATAATAAATAATAATGTAACATACATAACATAAACAGCCTATATACGTCCCACTGCTGGGCTCAGGCCTCCCTTCAAGCACGGAATCATCTTACTTTTTCGGACAATTAGATGATTCAAGCCTGAAAAGTCCTTACCAAACAAAGGGCAGTCTCACAAAGTGATTTCGACAATGTCCCCATCGGGAATCGAACCCGGACCTCCAGAGGCCTGTTTAATAAAACTTACAATTGTAAATTACAACGACAATTTGTAGTTCATTACGTAGCCAATATGAAACTGCAAAATATTTGTGTTCACAAATTCCGCAATGTACATCAAATTGTCATTGTAATTTACAATTGTAAGTTTTATTAGACAGGCCCCTGATCGTGAGCCTAACGCTCTAACCACTAGACCACGGAGGCTGTTCAAATAAATAATGTAAATTCTTAAATACTGTTGAAGTTTTAACTGACATAGAAATTTTACAAAAGCTTTGAAATTACCTCAAGTAGTTAGAATGTGAACCTGGAACTTGACACAGGGCAGCAGCACGCAGCAGTAACTGTCAGTACAAGTTGTTATAAAAGTTGGTGTAAACGGGGACGGCCTTAGGATACTAAACTTATAAATTCACCCAATATTTTAAGAGAAAGTGAGTTACTATGATACGTTTTCACGCTTTATTACCCAACCTATTGGCATTAAATTATGCATACAGGTTATCAGGGGTATAGGTTATTTCAGGGAATCAAAAAAAAAAAAAATACACACCGCTATAAGTGCGGACGAAGTCGTATTATAATTTTGTTATTAATACTTTACCTAATATAATTTAGGTACGACGGTTTCTCGGCATACGTGTCTGGTCTGGTGTCAACAATAACGCTCGGTCTATGAAAAAAATATTATTTTAATGAGTTCCAACGGCAAGATAGGTACGCACGTAACTGTGCGGGAAAAAACTTCTAAAAATTGTAAATAGAACGCATTTACAATTTTTGGAAGATAATAGTTTTGTTGTATTTTCAAACTTGTGTTTTACTTTTTACTAAAGTTGTTTGAGTCTATAAATTAGCAAATAGGGTGTCAGTGTGAAATGCTGGCGCCTTGGCGCTCTTAATAAATTGACTACCCTGCTTGAGATGGAGCGTGAAGTTTAATTTGGTGACTTTTTTAATAAATCATTGTAAGCTACTAACAGCGCATTTTGATTATCATGCATAATTATTGATTCTTGATATAATAATAAATAAAATGCACGATGCGGCAAAGTCGTCGGGATAATATCTATGCAGCTAGTAGTTAGGGGTGAGTTATAACTAGGGACAGATATGTAGATGTGTGCGTTGCTGTGTGGGTCGCATTTGCGCGTGAACAGGGTGGCCGCGCGGCAGGGCGGGCGCGCCGGCGGCCGGCGGCCGGGCCGACGCGGCGGCCGGCGCGCCCCGCCGACACGACGCAGGCGCGCACCGCTCACCGACGCTCTCCGGCATGGATCGATGAGATAAACGCGCAACCCCGCTTTTCACGTTAAATCAATACTAATTCTATCGATTTTTGTAGCCGCAGCCGCCGCACACCGGATTCGAGGGTCGCACGCGGTGGTTGCGCGCATTATAAGATTTTGTATACTTGTGAAAAGTATTTAAATTTGTGATATTAGTATTATTTAGTTTCATTATTATATAAACGTTACATTTGAATATTTAACGATTTTGTATATTGCCGGTAAATTCAGGTAAATATCCACTCTATTTGAATAGAAACATAGGAAGTGCGTCGTGTGAAACTAAATTACTTATTAAATCAATTATTAAATTATTCGCATTTGTAAAAAGCCGTACAAATGAAAAATATAACTAAAATTATTACAGCACAAACTATGATTTGTAGTATAACGAGTATTTTCAAGAATAATATAATGTATTGAATTTTAATTTAGAATTATGAATATTAAAATTCGATATCCGTATCCTTTATTTCCGGAAAAGAAGCTTTCTGTTTTACTATGGAATCACGAAATGACAAACATGAGATTTCGCATCCAAGCCGTCTCTTTCTTTCATAGTTCAAATTGAACCATCCCGAAAGGGTCCGACGATCACGGCAAAGTGATAACCGAGCGAGTTTTCTTTTCGAACCGCAGTAACATTAGTAACGTCTCAGTTTGTTTATGTTTTGAGGTTAGAGATGTTTGGAACGCTAAGAAAATTGTTTTTAACTATGTCAAATTATAAACGTTGTGATTACAGGAGTGTGAAGTGAAAAATGATTGGATAGAGCAATGACGTCGACGGACACGTACCAGTTGAAATGGCACTCGCACAGTTCTCACTTGAATGGGTCGGTGGCGGCTTTGCTCCGGTCGGAGCGGTTCACGGACGTGGTGCTGTGCACCATGGACGGGTCACAGATCCCCGCGCACAAGTTCATCCTGAGCTCGTGCAGCGTCTACTTGAGCAACCTGTTCGAGGGCCAACGCTCGGTGATGCGAATGGGTGGGATGCTGTATGTAGTGCTACCATCAGAAATATCAACGAAGGCGCTCAAAATTTTAGTCGAGTATATGTATAAAGGTTAATATTTTGTTTATTAAATGAAAAAAACAATTTTTTAAGTGAATTATAAGATAGAGCTGACAAAACCACCTCTGTACTTTCAGGTGAAACAACAGTTTCAAATGAAGTCCTGGATACGGTTTTAAAAGCGGGTGAAGTGTTGAAGATCCGTGGGTTATGGCGGCAGACGGACGAAGTTGGTGGGGACTCCACTCCAGCAGAGAAGACGACGGCTGCAAACAGCACCGCCATCGTCAACAAACAGACGTTGCAGAAGAAACCGGAGGAGCCGCAAAAGATAGCTGTGAAAAAAGATGATAAATTACTTAAAACTTTTCAACCTGTACAACAGCAAGGAGTTACAAGGTACCTATAAATCTTCATATTTTTTAAAATTAACATACAAAACATTCTAATATGGAAACATGTCATTTTCTAAAATGATAGTATTCAATTTAAAAAAATCTTTTCAGGTTTCAGCTATACATTTGTATGTACAAAGATTACATAACTATTGTTGTAAATGCAACTTCACAATATTATTTCTCTTTGCAGGCCAATGTTTATCGGCCCACCAAAATTGGTCTTTATTAAAACAAGTGAAGGTGGCACACAAGCTGCACTAAGGCCAGGGGCCCCGAAAGGTCAAACCATTCTTGTTACACAAGCCCCTCAATCAGACTCATCAGTTGCTACTGCAACAGCTTCTACACAAGGCCCGACTATCACAGTAGCACCAACAACTATTGCTGATGACTCCCCGGATGAGGCCCCTCATCCCAGGATACTGAGAAGACATGCGACAGAGCGGAAGTACGGCAAGAAACAGAAGACTGATACTAACAATGATGCTGAAGATTCCAAGGAAAGTGATGCTTCTGAGACTTCAAGTAAGTTTCTTCAGTCATAACATTCGCCTTCTCTTTAATCTGTCTATGATTTCTTTAATTTTAATGTAAGCTCTTCTTGGTCTTCCCATTCCTCTCTTTCCTTGTAGCTTCCCTTCTATGATGTTTTTATTATTTTCTACACAATAAATGAATTTTTAATTTTATACATTATTGGTTACAGAAAAGTCAGCACAAACAAATAACACGACAAGCACAGAAATCCAGGTGAAAGATGAACCGGATTGGGATGCCAGCAGTATAGAGGAGGAAGAAAGGTCCATCGCTGAAATGTTTCAAGCTGAGATGAGCGTCAAATCTGAACCTATTGATGACATGGACATTGAAGATGAAGGACTGGTAAGTCAATAATAGTTTTAATGTGAACTTTATTATTTCCTCCCAAAGGCATCCAACTAGTATTTATTGCCATTGTTAATTGCTTCTCTGATTAGGAGGAAATTGTTCTAAGTTCATGTATTGTAACAATTTACTGAAGACAAAGATAACAAATTCAAGAAACATTACATGAAGAAACATTTCATTTGACCAGGCTGTATGGCTATGTCCCTTTGCCTGCTCCTTCTCGGGGCAAATTTAACCAAAAAAATGTCTATGGAACAATACAAAAGAGACAGTAATGCATTAGCTCCACTTTTGTCTGGACTTTGTATTATTTGGCCACTTTAGGTGTCTTATTATTAGTATCATATTGGTTACCCTAGCTTTCAATCTCAAGTCTTCATTTTTATTTTATCAATTCTTCAAATACAAATACACTTTATTGCACCAAAATAAAAAAAAATAGTTACAAAAGAGACTTAACTAGGTACATGGCAAATGGCGGCATTTGGATGTCAAGTTGGGTAGAGATGAGTTGTCCCAGATATTCTCGTATGTATTCGTATGTGTTGTATACAACACGGCAAATTTCCTAGAATGGAAACACTAACCCTAAAACTCGTGATATCCTGGCTGATAGGACATACCTAGGAGCCTACATGCAATGTATTGTACTGTGTCGTGACTTTCGCAGGTGTACAGCCCGCTGACGTGCGAGCTGTGCGCGGAGGTGTTCACGCTGCCGGCCGCGTGGGTGCGCCACGTGCAGGAGCACGGGCTGCACGCGCCCCACGCGCGCAAGCGGAAGTACCGCTCCGCGGTTAGTACCACGACTTTTACTCCTTACATTTTTGACGCACGCGACATGTTATAAACAAATAGGCTCTCAGTCTCCGTGGGGTCACGATCTGGAGGTCGGGATTCCCGATGGGGACATTGTCGAAATCACTTTGTGAGACTGTCCTTTGTTTGGTAAGGACTTTACAGGCTTGAAACACCTGATTGTCCGAAAAAGTAAGATAATTCCGTGCTTCGGAGGGCAAGTTAAGCCGTTGGTCCCGTCTATTAGCCGTAAAAACACCCCCACCAACCCGCATTGGAGCAGCGTGGTGAAGTATGCTCCATACCCCCTCCGGTTGATGTAGGGGAGGCCTGTGCCCAGCAGTGGGACGTAAATAGGCTGTTTATGTAGGCTCTCAGTTGCTAAGGAGTTTTTCTTAAAAAGCGCCCGAACCGTTTTGTAAATACGTATACATTAAGTTATGTAGATACCATAAGTTTGCTCCCTCAAATTAAGATGTTATGGCTTTTCAAATGAAGTGCAATATCAGTTGTACAGACATGAGCAATATCATGTACCCACTTTAAAACCCTATCGCACTATTATATTTGATATTTAGTGAGACTTATGGTTTAATTTGTCAAAAAAGTTAATGTGACGTGGTTTCAAAGTGTATATAGGTACATATTTTAGAGTACTTGTGACCGTAAGTGTCATTACACGCCGTCACTTGTGACAAGATGCGCCGCGGTCACTTTTTTACAGAGATTGGTAGTCTATTTGTTATACCACATTTATTCGCATAACTATTTACTTAATTAAAACACATAATAACGGGTTCTTACCGCGTTTAAATGGGGATATGAGACTCCCGATATTTCGACACTGTTGCAAGTGCCATGATCACGGGATGACTGATGAGATTGGAGTGGAGTAGGTAGATCCATAATTTTCTACGGGCAGACATATCTGCTAACTATTTACTTTTCATTCACATTATACGTATGTTGTCTCTCTTTTACTCATTACATTATTGAGAGAAGAGATTTTCAAAAAGGCGCTTATGTGACATGTAAGCTTATTCGGTTGACGACATTTAGTTACTCCATGGCGCAGCAGAGGAACTACATACTCCGTAGTAGATATTTCCCTACCCAAACTCCAAAACCATTGGTACTAAATCTAAAATGTATGGAAACCTCCAAACATGGTAATACTTATATTTTTCCTTGTATAACGACAGAGTGACGATACGGAAGAAACCACGGCCCTGTTGCGCTGCGACTTGTGTCAGAAGCACTTCCCCAACCCCGCCGAGTGGGTCCGACATATCCAGAGCACACACACTGAGTCAGGTTAGTTGTCTATTAATTATAATATTCAAATATATATAATAGTAATTATCTATAGCATATAATAGAATACATAATAAAATACAGGGTGGCCCATAATAGATAGAAAAATATCCTAAATAAATATCTTCTCATAATAGAAATCTATTTTAATTATTTTATAATACTTAAACAGCCGAATACACAAACATATCTATAATGAAAGGCATAAAACTTAGGAACAACTTTTATGAAGTTTGACAAAGGATGTTAGGTTAACTGACCATACTGATTAGTGCCTATAGGCTGTGCAATAATTATTGGGTTCGATTCCCATTTGACCATTTGCTTCGCTTTTTATCAATTGTTTCATACACGCACACCAGTTCAGAGTAGATCCTACTGAACCTTTTCTAAGGACATTTCCAATTCGGTCAATGCACGTCCTTCTAGGTCAAACAGGAAACAAATGTAATTCCATAGTTTTTGTATGTATGTATGTTTCGACTTCGACACCACAGATTTTACGAGTTATAAATTCGTAATTATTTTTGTCGGAGCATAATTAGATTGTGTCTTAATCTGTTTCAGAAACTTATAATTTCATATCGTATTCAGGAATAATGTTTTTAACATATGCAATCTTCCAAATTATTATTACTGTTTAACATAGCTGAAACCTGATTGTTATGTATGTGGCTAATTCTCGACACACAGACCAACAAACCGGACCACAGGATTTATTTGACTCTCGCCTGTTTGTAAAGAGAACCTTTCCTTGCTTGCGTTTTCATATTTATTATTTCCAACTTTTTGAACACCACACCCTGCTACACTCATGATAATCACTTCAGTTATGTTCAAAATCGAAATTTTTATTGTAATGCTTTGTTTGTACGCTTTCAAAAGTTGGCACCGAATTTCTGATCCAATCTCACTGTACACTGAAATGGTAGGCTGCAAACAAAGCATCGCAACACTGTGATTGTCTCGCTTATAATTGTGACTGAACCCTATTCTAAATGTCGTTCGATGTCGGTTGTCTAGAATTGGCCATATCAAACAACAGTCAGCCACCAAAACGTCACAATCGTTTCACAGAGGGCGCGCAAAACAAGACTTGCTTTCATTGCAAGAAGATGTTCCCATCACACGCATCTATGCTCATACACATGCGTACCCATACAGGTTAGTGTAATTAGATATAGATTTTGTAATACATGTAGTGTATCATTATAATTTCTTAATATATGTATAAGGTGTTATAAAAATAATAAAGTTTTCGTTACATCGTAACGAAAAACTTTGAGGGATGATACAGACTATGATTCTGAGTTGATATCAAGTGGAATTTTCCGACAGGAAATTCAGTTTGATATCAACTCAGAATCATGGTCTGAATCATCCCCTGCAGTATTTGTTACAATGTCACTATCACCCTGTAGTTATTTTTGTATCAATGGTACGTGATACGGAAGACGCCTGGACATGAAGTGGGCTTATCATTTGGAGTGTAGCTTACAACCTACATTATTTAACCATATAACATAAGTTCCTAATACTAACAAAACATAGAAGTAGAACCTAACGAGTCAACAACTCGACGCCTAATGAATCTTTCGTGTATAGGCGAAAGACCATTCGTGTGCGGGCTGTGTAACAAGGGATTCAACGTGAAGTCGAACTTGCTGCGTCACCTGCGCACGCTGCACGACCAGATCATAAGCCCGGCGCGCGTGGACACGGACTCGGCGGACGAGGCCGGCCCGTCCGAGGTGAAGCGCGAGTCCTGAGGCCGCGGGGGGGTGGCGGGGCGGCGGGGCCGCGGCCGCGGGCGCGCCCGCGCCGTGCAGCCCGGGGTCCCCGTGCGCAAGCCCGGCGGGTACTCGCTCTTCTTGAAGCAGCGCGCCGTGCTCTTCTCGGCTAAGAAGTGGAAACAGTAGTCGCGGTTCGCTACCTTAGCGCTGGATGTCGCATTGGACACGCTGATCTCGCCGTGTATTTGATGTTGTAATACTCGGTTATACTTAGATTAGAATTAATGTTCTTGCATGCAACGGAATGAAACTATGAAGTTTGATGGTTACTTTGGGAAGTTTCAGTGTCTTTAACTTCGAAGGTTTAAAATATTTAATATCGGTGTCGTCATAGTATAATTCCAATAACAAACGAATGATATAAATGTGTAAATGTTTTACTCGATATTTGGCGAACAAAGCGATCTCCAGCGTTCAACAACATAAATAAAGTAACGTTCAGTTTATTTGTTCGTAACTCTGTATATTGTGTTGGTGTCGAAAAATTGTAGCGATGTCGCGGCCCGTTCCCTCTTAGACCCTGTCCACCCTCCTAAATTTTTATTATTAGTACTTAAAATTAATTTAAAAGATTTCATTTGTAATTCTCGAGTGAATTATTTTTCTAAAGTTACCTAGAATGTAAAATTTAAGATTATTTGAAGTGATTTATTCCACGAAACTAGTCACATTAGTGTTAAAAATGTGATGATGGTTCCGCCTCTGGTATAAACGATAATGTAGATGTCACATTTATTTCAAATGAAGCACATTTTAAATGTTGACAGTTTAGTGCTCATTCCAGCACACTTAATTTTATTTTAAGTTATACCTGTCGTTTTCTTACCCGTCTAAAAGGAAAGGGACGGATGATTAACAGCTGTTGTTTTAAAAATGAATGAGTGAATGAAACAACACGGGCGAATGAATGGCATCTCGCTGATATTCTATACGCCAACGTTAAAATTTTCCCTATTCTGCAGATAAAGAAAATGTCAAGTATAACTTAAAATAAATTTAGTTGTCTGCTGGAATTAGCACTATTGAGCACCTTAAACACTGCCCTATAGGAGTAGTATTTGTATTGAAAGGTAAGCGCCATAAGATACGTTTGTATTGTTACTTATCAGCGGTGGGGATCAAAATTGTACTTAGATTTAAGGACTATTTTTATCTTGTAACAAACTAGAGCTTTAAGTTCACCATTCCATTGTGTTGTGTTAGAAGTGTTTATTTATTTCGATTGTGCTGTATTCTGATAATGATACGTGCTAATTCTAATATGATTCTTCAATACTCATGTGAAACATGATTGACATGATTTTGAATTATTTGTACTATTTTACTACTACGTACTACGATAGTACATGTGGAAATTAAATATTTGGAAATTAATTATTGTTTCATTGTATGCACATCGACTAAGTATCGTATTAATAACCACGTTCAAGAAATAAGAAGCTGTACTTTATTGTGTTCAAGTTAATACGAATCTTGGAATATTAAAATTTTGATTCGAATTATGATTTGATATTAAGATTTAAATTTGGTGCCGATGTACCAATATAGTAAAAAATAAAATTAGATGGTGTACTGGAATTATCTAATTTTAAGTTATACCTGTCATTTTGTTATCCACCGAAAAGGGACAGGTAATCGGCAGGCATAAAATTTATGGAACACGTCAATTCTAGGCAGGAATTTTAAAAACTTCCATCTTTTCATATTGGCAGAATAAAGTTGACAGCACACTTCAAACGGGTAGCATACCAGCGAGATGCGTGTATCATTAATTTTAAAATTGACAGTTGTCAATCATCCGTCCCTTTTCGGCGGATAAGAAAATGACAGGTATAACTTAAAATAAAATTAGGTGTCTGCAGGAATGTCCTAACTCTTTATATGAAAACGAAGTTGTAATACAAAAATTATGTTTATTTGCCGTTTACAACATTACAATCTTCAACATCCATCTATCACAATTTCCTGCTATACACACAGTGTATAGAATTAGTTAAATAATACAGAAGTAAGACATGATAGGCACTGACGGGCGGGAATTAACAGATACGGAGTACATGATAAAGTAACACTTAACACTAATTGTTCAGCTGTCTTCCTCTTCGATCTTTGGCGCCAAGTAGTAGCGAATGTGGCCGATGTCGGGAATACGGTACTCTACCACTAAAGGCACGTCGGCTGACATTGACAGTTGTACCTGGAACAGACAGGCAATATGAGTATTTTTCTGAAGAAAAACGTGAGCCTCCTTTGGGTAAAAATTGGCACCTACTGGAACTTCAGGACTTAATACTTTTCAGGGACGAAAACAGTTGTCTTATATAACCAAACTGAAACCAGGTATATTCTACGCGAATGTATTATCGGTCGGAAAGCTAAATAAGTGTGTTTGCACCAAAGCAGAGCGGATATGTGCAGGAATCGACCAATTGTCGCGGGGGAGAGAACGACAGCATCTTCTCTCCTGCGGGCCTAGCACCGTAAGCACGCGACTCTTTCTCGCCGCGACAGAGATCGTCTGTCTCGGCAGTACTGTGAAAGAGTGACGTATGTCGAGGCGAGAAAGAGGCGCGCGCTTACGGTGTTAAGCCCGCCGATTAGATTGCAAATCTCATCACTCTCGCTTAGGTGTAAAACTCCAAAGTACCGTAACGAACGCCTCCCGTCAATTAACCGGAGAGTGTATGGAGCATAGTCTACCACGCTGCTGCAGTACATAACTTACCTGTGGACTAAGCGAGGTGGCCTTAGTGAAGTAGTTGAGGTACTGGCAGGCGAAGGTGAGCGTGACGGGCTCGTCCATCTCGATGACGACCGCTTCCTCCTCCTTGTCTACGCTTGCAGTCTGCGCCAGCTTGATGTTCGCTGACCCTATGTCGCCGGTCGCCGAGAACTTCACACCTGGAAAAAATAACAGATTGTTTATTGTACATACATACATAATCCTTAACCTTTCGAACGCCGGAACGCAGATCTCGACCAGACACAATGTAAAATCTATTGTGTCTGGTATCTCGGCATATGAGAGGTTAATGGAATGGGCAGATTCACAAGTAATCAAAGGCAACTACTAAATAAAAACATGAAACTGAAAAGTTTTAACAAGAAGGGTTTGATATTTAACAGATTTGATTTTTTCCATATCAATTTTTTTTTCCTTAAATGAGAAATAGCTGACAAAAAAATATATACAAGCAATATATTTTAGAAATCAATAAGTACAAGCTTTAACCCCTTAAACGCCGGAACGCGGATCTCGACCAGACACAATGTAAAATCTATTGTGTCTGGTATCTCGGCATATGAGAGGTTAATGATAGTATGCTTTATTTGTAGTAGTATGCACTAGTCTCTGTTTTCCATGATTCTATAACGTCAGAATACCTATGACTCCAGGCACCCTTAGTCTCCAAAGACAACCAGCAAACCCCTGATGTTGTTGCCTACAACACTAAACTAAAAGTGCCTGCCCCATCACTCCATTACAAGCCCTATAACTCACCTTCTTTAGTGCACGAGATGACCATGGACTCTCCAAACTGTGAGAGATCGCGACAAATGCGCGCGAATTCCGCACTCGGCATGCGGATTGTGCAGCTGTATTCAGTCTCAGGAATACCTGAAAATCAATTCACACAACATTTAAAAATTAAAATTCAAAACGGTGCTCTTGTGGTGACTCTTATATTATTAATACCTATGGGGTCTGCCCGTGTTCCGCTTTCGCGTACGGCGCGATAACTATCGCCGCAGGTTTCGCCACACAGGCGCAGCAAATGCAGTCTATATTGTAGGTAAACATCATATGACTATAGATCCTTGCCTGCAATATTCGCCGCGCCGCGCATAATGGTAGTATAACCTATTAACTACCTGCTGATGTGTAAAAGAAATTGTGAACAATATCTCACCTAAATGCTCCAAATCAAGATTCATCAGCTTCATCTCGTAATCAGAAACTTTCTCCTGGTTGGGGCTTTCAAACACGAAGGTGACAGTGTCAGCGTTGTCCTGTGCCTTCATCGTCACTGTGTCCTTATCACCAGCACATTTGAGGATCTTTGACATGCTGTAGGCAACAAATTACATTGATTTTTTTCTAAAAAAAGGAATAGATAGGGAAGAGAAGTGTTCTATGTACAATAAGCCTTCCATTTAAATATAAACTAGGTATACTTTTTATATCATAGCATGATGCATAAGCCATGTGATGAATAGTTTTCTTGGTGTCACTTATGCACTAGACCATATTATTATTCTCTTACTGTCCTGCTGTTGCATGCTAGACTACAAATAGTATACCATCAAAACGTACCTGCCAAGATTCATGCCCATGGAGATGTTTCTGTCACATCTGTACTTATCAAAGCCGTCTGCTCGGAGTGTGAGGGACACCAGAGACACATGAGAGTTGTCCATAGCCTAGAATAATTAGAGCATGTAAATCTAAATGTGCATCTGTATATGGAGGAAGCAAGGGAAGTGTGTCAGGATCGAAGCAAATGGAATTCTATAGTCTCTGCTTACCCCGGTGGGAAATAGGCGTGAGTTTATGTATGTATGTAAATCTAAAATATAGGTAAGAAGAGTCTATTAAGGATTGTTGAGCAAAGACATAAAATGAGCACAAGTTATGCAAATATCAGTTGTCATGTTCACAGTGAGTGTAAACTTAGCTAGTTAGTGTAGTGCTGGTGCCAATTTGTTCCACTAAATGCAATGATGTACTCTTAATTATTCTTCAGATGTATATGTTCTATCAGTATGAATACTATTCAATTAAAATTACCTGTAGCTGTATACCATTATCGTCGCAATCAAATGTCGCCTGCGTGAGGAGGTCCTTGATGGCTTCCAGCACCTTCTTGAGGATGGAGCTCTTCAGGAGGCGTGCTTCGAACATTGTCTGTAGCAATCAATCACACACTTATATAGCAACTTGTACAAGTACGATATCTAGGGTAATGCGAAATAACATGCAACAAAGCCCTAACGCAGGAAACGCCGTGGGAGGCTGTGCCAGATATGGAGAGAATCAGAGGTAATTGTCTGTTTTACATATAATTAGGTGAACAATAGGCATTATTAAAAGTAAATAACACAATTTACTTACGTTTTATTCTTAAAATATAAAGATATCACGTAGAAACAAAGCACGATGCACAGAAATCGTTGACCCAACAGACAAGAATTGACAAGTCGACCGGCTGCCCCGGCTGGCAGCGGGAAAATTTGGCGCGAAATCGGACATCACATGTGTTTTTAAAGTTCTATCATTAGAGATTGTCATTTACACCACCACCACTCTCCTACAAATTGAGTGTGCGTCAAGCTAGCGGCCTCAAAAAAAAAATGGGCACGAAAAAATAATTTGACCATACCAAAAAATAGTACTATTATTGAAAAAAATAGTACCTGTTGTAAAAAAATTAGTACCATCACGGTTCTGGATTTATAGCCATGTTTTATTGCACTTGCTAGCTTGACGGTGAGCGAAATTTGGCGAGAGTTAACGACAAGGTCTTTCGCTATGATTTAAACTCCAAAAAATAGTACCGAAATAGTACTCACCCCCTGCAAAATACCGAAATGAGTACTTCAACGGTTCCAAAGTTATAAAGGCAGTTCTTTGATCCCGCTAGCTTGACGTTTTGAAAATACCTATTATCTAGGGAACGCTTGCATACTTCAGTTTGTAACTAATGTCAATCAACTCGTATGAAATAGTACTCCCTACCATCATAATTTGGACCTGATTCTCTTTGTAGAAATGTGTCAAAAAGTCATTATAACCTATGTCATACATTTATCAAGACAGGTACAGTCTCGAACAAAATTATTACACATGCTCAAAAAGAATGTCAGATTTTAGTATTTTTTCCCCATTTTTGGGTAAAAATTGGTGAAGTGCCAGGGTTGTCAGATGAAAGTAATATCATTGTTGAAACTCTTTGAGTTATTCTACAAATACTGCAAATTGTTTATTAACAAACACTTCGATCCGTAACAAATTGAACATGAAGGTATAAATTATAAAATAAAACAGCAGATTAAAAATGTATTATGATGTATTAAAATCACAGATTGTTTTCAATAAGAACTAGACCCATGCAGCCATTTTTTTTTTAAATTATTGCATATGGGTGTATGCAATAGCAATTTTTTGTAATAGCAACACTCTGAAGTGCAAAGAAATGGTAGGGTAGACCTCCAAAATGGCAATACTGGCGATGGCAATACTTACGAATAAATTGTGAGGTTATGTAATTGTCTACGTGACTGTATCAACAACAAATGTATGGCATAGGTTATGATGATTTTTTAACATATTTCTACAAAGAGAATCGGATCAAAATTATGATGGTAGGAAGTACTATTTCATACGAGTTTATTGACATTAGTTACATACTGAAGTATGCAAGCGTTCCCCAGATAATAGGTATTTTCAAAACGTCAAGCCAGCGGGATCAAAGAACTGCCTTTATAACTTTGGAACCGTTGAAGTACTCATTTCGGTATTTTGCAGGGGGTGAGTACTATTTCGGTACTATTTTTTGGCGTTTAAATCAAAGCGAAAGACCTTGTCGTTAACTCTCGCCAAATTTCGCTCACCGTCAAGCTAGCAAGTGCAATAAAACATGGCTATAAATCCAGAACCGTGATGGTACTAATTTTTTTACAACAGGTACTATTTTTTTCAATAAGAGTACTATTTTTTGGTATGGTCAAATTATTTTTTCGTGCCCATTTTTTTTTTGAGGCCGCTAGCTTGACGCACACCAAATTGAGTTCAGTCACTCAAGCTTCAAATAATACCTACAGGCTACAGGAAACCTTCTGTAGAAATGTCAAACAATTATTTTTAATTAAAAATGTAATGGAATTCATAGATACAGCCATTTGTAATGTTCTTGTATTTTATTTCAAGTCACTTCTTTGGTCATTTCATCTTAGAAACCGATTTGGCCCATCGATAGGTAGGTATAATTTTATTATTAATAGAACAAAAGTCAATGAAAGAAAATATTTGCTATGAACTTTATTGTAAAAAAGTAGGTTAAAAAAGTAACCGTTTAAATGAAGACCATGGCAATGATGTTAACAATTTAATAATCCATACATTTTAATATCCGAAAATTAGAAACAAAATAAATTAACACAATAGTTTAACAATTTGGTCTTGGTCAGGATAATTTGGTAAAGTTAAGTTGTATTTTTCAATGAGTCCAGGAGGAAGGAAGCGTCCACCCAAGTAATGCTTGGCATCAAGTATAATTTCTGGTCTCGCACATAGCTTAGGTGCCGACAGAGAAATCAGCATAGCTGGCTTTAAAGATTTAACGCTGATTGGTCCCTTTTCTACATCCCACCCACTTGGTATATCCACACTAGAAAGAGAATACGAATTCATATTATTTTGATCAATACAAAAAAAAGAACTTGGCTTATTTTACACGATAAAATCAAATACACCAATTAAATAAAATGACCCAATAAACAATCATACCTGCAAACTGGACTTTTAGAATCAATCATTGCATACAGTGCAGGCTTGAGTTCATCTCTTACTGGTGGTTTAAAACTGAATCCAAATAGTGCATCAACTATTATTTTAAAATCATCATTTGGTGCCAGTTCATCCAGTATTGTTACCCCAAAACTGGACGCTTGGTGTAGGAGATTTTCGTAAAGAGGCTTTGCTGTGCGCTTGGGGTAGTATACCCATACTGAATACCCAAATAGTGCCAAATGTCTTGCTGCTACCAGCCCATCTCCTCCATTATTGCCAGGCCCACAGACTACAAGCACGGTGCAGAATCTGTAACAATAATTGAACTGGGAAAACTGCAGAGGACAATGAAATTCATGTACCTAGACAATATATTTTTTAATGTATAGTGGGCAACTATTTATTTATATTATTTATTTATAATGAATGCCCGTAAAAAGACATGTACAATATGAGATGTTTAATATTTTCAAATTTAAGTTAAGAAGCAATATAATCTATGTATAGGTAGATATAAGATATATGTAACAAAACAGGTTAAGTACATTGTAAAAGTTAAACCTACTAACGTGGTAACTGGATAAGCTCTCGCCACCGCCGAGGCGACGCTCAAACCAGCTAGTTCCATGAGTTGATCGACACTGAATTTGTATTCATTGAATAGGTCCTGATCGAGCGCCGCCGCGTCTGTCTGCGTCAGATACGACGTGCGGCGACTGTTGCACTGCTTACCAGCCATCGTTGTATTTGTCGCACTGCACACGTTCGCTAATCTTAGCTAAAAACAACAATGTCATGACATGACCTCTTGAACTTGGCTTTGTGAAGTACCGTGCGCTATTTATTACAAACAAGTAATTCAAAGTATATTTAGTTTATGTACCTAGCAGGTACATCAATTAAGCTTAATAGTGTAGTTTTGTATGGTGTTAATTTAGTAGATTTCAATAAAATATTTGGATTAGGTAAGAAAGTATACTGATAAGAGGTGAGAAGTCGTATTATTAAATTCACAATAAAGTATTACCTAAAAGCTTACCAACAACGCACCACCGATCAATCTACGGAATAACATTTATTTATTAAAGTATATAGCTCTTTTGACCTGAAAACAAATAGTCTTTTTGTATTTTTATTATTTATTTATGGAAAATTCTCAACTTAGCCGAAGTTCACAACAAAATTTTGACAAAATCGTTAGCGTTCAGAAATATTTACTGGGTGATTACCGGTTTTTTAGAAATATTATCACGTATCTATATTACACAGCCACCGTTACCGGTTTTTAAAATGAAGTCGACTAGTGTGTGCGTGTATCCGAATGCAAATATTTTGATTTTGTTGACAGTTGACGTTTACTCACTCATCCGTCACAAAAATGGCTGCGCTTAGGGTTTTTAGCCGTAATTTACCATATTTACGACAACAATTTTCCGCTTTATTAGGAAACACATCACCCTCTGTGAAATTTATATGTGTGGTTGTGGTTATTGGATACATCTTATCATTTTCTGAAGATGTAGTGAACGTTCTAAGTGTCACTCCAGGATATTTGTTGCCACCTTCTTTCCAACTTTGGTCCACTTTCACGTTTTGGTTTCTCGAGATTCACTTGTGGGAGGTGGTGATTGATATTGTGACTGTGGGACTATGTGGGAAGTTGATAGAGCCACTATGGGGGCAGATGGAGATGATGAAGTTTTTCGTGCTGACGAACGCCGGCGTAGCATTCTTGACGACGTTTTACTATTTGATGATATTTGTGTGTACGGGGAATACATCGTATTTGTTCGACATACACGTCCACGGGCTGGCTGGGTACTTGGCTGCGGTGAGCGTGGCTGTCAAGCAAATAATGCCAGATCATTTGCTGATCAAAACACCATTAGGTTTGTATTTTGTTATTATTATGACATGTTTCAAATGGGTTACAACACCTACAACATAGTCACAAAGAACTGGTTTGGTGTTAAACCAAGCATTATTTTGTAAATATTACTCACATTTCGACTCTTTGTATCAAAATCAAATCCAACATTTCGACTCTTTGTATCAAAATCGAATCCAACATTTTTAACCATGTCTCTTTAAGGACTGTAATTCTAATCTTATCAATTGATTATTAGACTGATTTCTAATGATAAGTTTAGGAAACATAAACTCAAGAAATAGGGAAAAAATGCTAATAACCTCGTAAAGCCGAGGTTTCCAGACACAATAGTAAAACAATGGAGTTTGGATTTTAAAAGGACTGTCGGTGTTACGACTTTAATATAACACATCGTAACTACTAACATATAATGTGATAAAACATGTTCATTCATATACTTGCAGGAAAGCTCACAAACCGGTCATTGCCATTACTGATCCTGATTGTGGCCATAATTCTTTGGGCCGTTGGTGCCTTGGAGGGCACATACCCATGTATGTGGGGCAGTGGCACCATACTCTCGTGGTTCTATCTCCGCTTCTGGCAGAGACACAGCAGCGGCACTAGAGGGGATATGGCTGATAATTTCACCTTTGATAAGTAAGTTTTTATAATATACTAGTGGTTACCCGTAACATGTCCTATGCCTGTTATCTGAAATTTGATACTGGGTGAATGACCTCGGCACTCATATTGGCATCTGCGGCAAATCTACAATATTTATAAGCCACATCAATAAACTATCAAGCCTTTTCTTCAGGAACTTCTGTTTGTTTGGACTGGTGCTTAGTCAGTTTGTTCTATTGTTGTTAAATTTGGCATATCACATGGTTGTAAAGGTGTTATGGTAAAAATATACCAACATAAACAATACAACATTGTTGTATTAATATGATTTGAGATAACTTTGTAACTCAAGGATAAGTGACAATTTATTACTAATAAACATTTAAGTGTTAATGTCTAAAACAACATCAAAACATTGTCCTAACTAAAGTAAGTAACTTAATAACCCTGACAGCAGGTTTGCTGACATTGGTGATCCACCTCACAACCCACACAATAGAAGTTACTTATTATTTAATTTCAGCTTGAAAACATTGTAAAATTGACTTAGTACTGTGATTGACAAAAAACTTACCAATAGTTTGATTTATGTTTTTATTGTATAAAGGTTGAGAGAGGAAAAGACAACACAGGAAAAAATACACTGCAGGTGTTTTGAACAATTTCATTGTAATTTTTCATGCAAATGATTTGTATAATAGGTTCAGACTGAAGAATTGAAGTGACCTCCGGTCAATGACAAATCAGATGGCACAAAAAATGGGTCTTTATCAATGTTCCATTGAACAGATATTCTTTATTGTCATTGGCTAGTTGTATGTTACATTGTATTAAATTGTACAAAAGTGCACAAGTTTTATTGCTTATTCATAAAATTATTTTTTTAGACTTCAAAGATCTTCTATTTAATGCATGAGAAACTCCTGTTGATCCACTTCTGCTGCAATAGTGTATAATTCTTAATAATTAAATGACGGGAATGAAGAATTCATAAATAAAAGATATTGGGTTCCAACTATTCAGTTTTAATGCTTTTCAAAAGAAACACTTTTTCTATTGTATATATTTGAGTCAAGTGCCCATTTTTTGTTAATTTCTAATATATGTGCTTTAATTCCCAACCTGGTTTCATCTGAAATGAATGTAAACTTGCACAAATAACATAGCAATGTATATGGTCCATGTTGGCTTGCAAATGTTTAAATGGAATGCTGAATAATCGTGTTATTTTTTTCCCCAGTTTCTTCCCGACGGTGATGCAGCCGGTGGTGCGCGGCATCCTGGGGCCACCGCACCGCTGCCTGGTGCGGCTGGGATTGTGCGCGCCCAGCCAGCGCCGCGTGCACCTGGCGCTCAGCCCGCGCGGCGTCACCATCTCTATGCCCGGCGTCGAGCCGCAGGACATGGAGCGAAGAAGGTGAGCTATACATACATAAACTCACGTCTATATCCCTAATCCTTAAGCAGATGTCCAAGTAGGAGGCCGTCGGGAGATTTGAAAAGTGGCGAATTCACACCCCCTCCGCATGATTGAGGGGACCCTATGTGGCCGAGTGGGACATGTGTAGGTTGTTACATTGAGATAGACACGTGTCGCCAAAAGTCATCTGTTTCACTAACAGTCAGACATATAATTTTCTGTGGGTGGCGCTATTTGAAGCGCGCACTCTCGGACATAATTCTTTTTAATATGAGAAGAGCCGTTATCAGCTGAGAATAGGAAACCCAAATGACTTATAATCACTAAACAGGAAAACGCAATAAACTTAAGGAAAATATTGTAAATTAATTGTGTATGTTATACTTCAAGCTACACAGCTATCATACTACCTATATCTACGATTGTTAAACAATGCACTATGATTGGAATCTATGGCCCCGCGTCCTGTAACATGGTACTTAAACATAGTTGGCGAGGAGTGTACCTTCTGAGATACAGACGTAATGCTTTAGCGGTTATTACACTAGCCAATCCATCCTTACCGGTGCGTCAAGGTTACGGGCTTACACATCGAGATTGGGAAAAGCGACGCTATTAGACTCGCTCGATGTCATAGTTACTTTTTTGAAGTGACTTACTGTAGAATAGCCGCAAATGGCATTAGCTACTCGGCCGAACAAATGGTGAGCGCTGAGGGCTCGCACCCGGGGGTGCCCAGATAGGCGCGAACCTCTGCTCAGGGTGTCGTCTGAGAGAATAATATTTGAAAGAATTAATCGACCCTAGTGGATAAGTGCTGAATGAGGTAAACGTCGACCACGCCGGCGGGTCGGTATCGGGGTTCTGAACTGTTTGTTGTCGCGAGTTGATTGGCCACCTCAATGGCTAGAGTAATCGGGTCGTCGGGGCCGTATATTACGTCTATCGGGCGCCGATCGTGGTTACCATGGTTACCCACCGATTTCCTATTAGGCTACAGGATTCTGATCTTCGAACCCGTGACTGCCCGTGACCTTGATTCATCGGTAAGGATGGATTGGCAAAATTAATAATTGCGTATGGTATCTATGGTATGTAGGAAGTTACAGCAGTACGAATGACGTAACATGAAGATTGTTTGCTTCCTTTTTGTTGAGTTATGACAAAGTATTCATAACACATTCGAGGAAATACTTCACACAGTTTTATTGGTATTTGTTATGGCTGTAATTACGTAATTCGATGGCGATTCTTGTTTACTCTTGCTAATTAGTTGAATGCATGTTACGGAACTGGGGAGGGTAGAACAGCCTGGCATCATTCTCTTCTCCAAAAATGTACATTTATCCTTTGCCTTTCTCTACTTATTTCAACTTAAGATCACTACTATATTCTCAATTGGGTCCAAGAACCGACGCCTCACCGAACTTTCTGTTCTTCTTCTATCGTGTGGGTTGTGAGGTGGAGTACCAACCTCATCAACCCTGGTGTCAGGCTTACTATTGAGCCGCCAAAGGCCTCAATAGTAAGCTACTACTAACTCTACTTACATCAGTAAGTATTCGTTACATGAGCCATGTCACCGAGACCAACGGTTACCGAGACCAACGGCTTAACGTGCCTTCCGAAGCACGGATCATCTTACTTCGGAGCTCTCTGTAAAACCAACTTAGGTTAGGTTGTAGGATAGGTGAGCCGTATCGCCGTCTATAATGGTCGAGCTAACTGTATTTCTGGAAATTACATTTAAGATAAATTAATAACTCATTGGTGCAATCAAAACAAACAAAGTAACTACCTTATTCTCGCCAATCCAGGCTATCCTGGAGAATGAACACAACATTACGTTAACTCAGGACTTTATCCCGATTGGGATAGTCAGAGGTACATCCGTCGTAAGATGAACTGAAACGGTGGGAAATAGGCGTGAGCTTATGTTGTCTTGTTGTTCCAGACAAATCGCGCTCAAGGCGTTGAGCGAGCGATTATCGAAGACTTCAGAACAGACGCGACAGAAGAATTTATCGACGAAGGTGAATATGGAGGCGGTGAGGAAGATGCAGCCGCCGCACGTGATCCCGCAGTTCCCCAGCGAGGCGGCGGCCGGCCCCCCCAGTGAGGCCACCCTGGTGGACCTCACGGAGCCCCCCGCCGCGCCGCCCGCGCCGCGACACTCATGATCCCGCACGCCGCCGCACCAGGCTGTTCACAGAACCACTGTAAGAGTAAACCAGACCAGAGTCATAATGCCCGACTGACTGATCACTGGCCGGTCTTAACTGGACCATTCACACAAGCCCATGCCTTGATTGCACCATGGAGTGACTAATATTACAAGTAACTAAGTCAATTCGTCAAAGTGTTCGTGTGAGCTGGATTAATGCTGGCATAGACTCACTCCTGTAGTCATTACATGTAATCAAGGCACTATTGAATCAATCCTGTGGTATGTACATAAGGATGATCTTTGAAGTGGAATCTCCGAGCTAGTCCACTTATTGGATTGGTTTCTAGTTTAACAACTTGTGTAAATGGGCCATAAAGTCCAGTTGAAGATGAGGTTTGAAACAAAATATTGAATTGGTTGGCTTACTGGATTGTTTTAATAATTGGCCTCCTAAAAGTAAATTGTAAATGGTTCATAGAGATTGGAGTTTTGGCGCAAAGGGTTTTGCCACCTGAATTTATTTATATTTTATGCATTTAGTATTTTTGATTTGTTTTAAAATTAATATTCCTGCAATGGAACTGTGAATGTGTACGCTAGTATTTTCGTTTTATATAACGGTCTGAAGTATATTTTCCAGTATGGTTAGTCATATTAATACACGAAAATGAAGATATTTTTTGCGAATTTTGATGCATTTGTTATGATGTTACGTTATGTATGGAGAGTGAATGAGCGAGACTTTGTAAATATAATTGATATTGATTAGTGTTAATAAATGATACCCAATCATTTTCGTATTGTTTTTATTACATTTTCTGTCGTTTTAATATTGAGAATATTATAAACATCAAATATAATGTCGGAATTACTTACTTTAGTAATTTGAGACATATGAACTCTTTCGAGATATTGCAAGTACATATTTACAAAGATATTCATTGAAAAATCAAATGGAAAGATCTGTAGAAATGGGAAAGAAAGAGGAGGTAATAACAGTGTTTAGGGTCTTTGCTTGACTTGTAAGAAGATAATTAAAACGCGGACTGTAGTTATAGGCACTATATAATAATTTAAAATATAACAATAAGTGGCGTCGTGGTGGCCGCCGTGGAGAAGTGAGTTTTTGACATTCGCGCCCCCCTCGCCGCACTCGCCGCCCGTCGTCGCCTGGTGCGTTTGGTTACACGCAACATCCTCCCCGGGTTGAAGTGCTTCAATGAAGTGGGAGAGGGCATATGTTGTTGAATGCCCGACGTACTGTTCCTTTCTTAGTCTTCAGATCGGCGACTCGAGTAATGCCGTCGCTGCCCGGATAAATGTTCACAACTCGTCCCAGGAACCATAGGAGCGGTGGTAGCGACTTATCCTTTATCAGTACTAGTGCGCCCAGTTTGAGGTCACTTGAAGAGGATTGCCATTTGATTCTTTGTTGTAGAAGAGACACGTACTCGGTACTGAAACGGGTCCAAAAATGTTGTTTTATGTGCTCTATGCGCTTATATCGATAAGTTATGTTGGCGTCGGCCACCTGTGGGTGAGGAACAAACATCAGTGATCGCCCAATCAAAAAGTGGGAAGGTGTGAGTGCGGTAAGGTCGAGAGGGTCGGAGGAAACAGGTATGAGAGGACGAGAGTTTAGAACTGCCTCTATTTGAGTCAGACACGTAGCCATCTCTTCATACGTTAGATGTGTGAGACCTAGTAAGCGTCGGAGGTGGTGCTTCGTTGACCGGACGGCCGCCTCAGCCAAGCCGTTAAAATGGGGACTGTAAGCAGGCGCAAAAAGAAATTGAATTCCCTTTAGAGCAAGGTCAGAAGATATGTTAGATTTTAAAAGGAAATTATGTAAATCGTTATTATAGCCAACAAAATTAGTGCCATTATCGGACGTGATGCTCTCCGGTTTTCCGCGGCGGGCTATGAATCGGTTAAGAGCGGCCATAAAGGCTTCTTTCGTGAGGTCCGTCACCAGCTCCAGATGCACAGCTTTAACTGAGAAACAAATAAATATGCACAGGTAGGATTTTATGAGCTTACAACCTCGTCCCTTCCGGTCAGCTATCATCACGGGCCCGGCGTAATCTACGCCGCAATTAAGAAAAGGGAATTCGAGCTCCGTTCTAGAAGAGGGTAATTGCCCCATTATGGGTTGCACTTGTTGAGCTTTATATCTGAAACATCTTAGGCAATTTTTAACAATTAATTTTGATAAGTTTTTTCCACCTAATGGCCAGTAAGTTTGTCGAATGTTTGCTAATAGCAACTGAGGCCCAGCGTGACATAAGTCTTTATGTAACATTTCAAATATTGTTTTAGAAATGTGATGCTTGCTACATAACAATATTGGATGCTTTACGTTGTAACTATAAGGAGATTTATCAAGCCTCCCCCCCACTCTTATTATGTCGTTTTGATCGAGGAAGGGTGACAATGGTAACAAACGATTTTTTCGTGGTAATGGCTTTCCACATTTTAGTATTTTATGTTCGTCTGGAAACATGTCAAGTTGTGCATTGCGTATTATAATGTTCATAGAACGTTGTAGTTCTGAAACAGTAAATGAGCCATTAAGTTTATCATTCTCTTTGCGACAATTATTAATGAATCTAGTAATGTATGTAATAACTCTTTGTAATTTAGGTAAGTTTGAGTACTTGCAGATAAGGTCATGAAAAGGGGAAGTGTTAGTGACATCTGTAGCATGACAAACGACCTCTGGTAGATCATGTTTCGCGTCATTCGGAATTATCGGCCAGTAAGTATCATTTTGTAATAAGAAAGTTGGTCCTGACCACCAAAGACTACAATTGCTAATGTGGTCAGCTCTCAGCCCGCGAGAAACAAGATCCGCCGGGTTGTCCTTCGACGGCACGTAGCTCCACACATGTCCGTCTGTAGTCTCTTGGACTTCATTAACGCGATTACGTACAAATGGTTTCAGATTCTGTGGTGGTGTAGACAGCCAACCTAACACAATAGTGGAATCGCACCAGAATCTACATCTTTTAATCTGTACGGTAAGCGACCCGAGTACTTTTGTACACAGTCTTGCACCCAACAAAGCTGCACAAAGCTCGAGACGAGGAATCGTTGTGGGTTTAATCGGCGCTACTCTGTTTTTTGACACTAACAGCTTGACACTGACCAGTCCTTCATTAGTGACTGATCTGACGTATACACATGCACCGTACGCGCGCTCTGACGCGTCTGTGAAAATATGCAGTTCAAGCAAAGAAGAGTTATCAGCAATTGCCCAACGTGGAATTTCCACTTGATTGAGAGCAGGTAATGTACATACGAATGAACTCCAAAGTTCTCTTATGTCATGTGGTACTTCATCGTCCCAGCCGATCCTGTTATTTGTCCAGAGCTTTTGCATGATCATTTTTGCCTCGACAACGCATGGACCGACAAGACCGAGTGGATCGAATATCTGGCTGATGACCGATAGGATATGCCTTTTTGTTACCTTTTCATGAAAATCAATACCAATAGAGAAAGACAAGACATCTAAGTTGCACAACCATTTTATTCCAAGTGTTTTGGAGGAAGCTTGACTATTGGTTGACAAGTCCAGAGTTGTGTCAGAGGGTGCGTCTTTATTTGCTACCTTATTTAAGATCTGTGAGCAATTTGATTGCCATTTACGCAGAATAAAATTTGCCGAAGCTAACACGGCCTTTACTTGTTTACAGAGCTCTACAGTGGAGTCGATTGAAGAACTACCGCTTAAGAAATCATCAACGTAGAAGTCCCGCTGTATTGCGGTTTTTACATTATCGTTTAGATCTTGTGTAGCTAGACTTACTAGACACTTGGTAGCTAAATATGGCGCTGATGCCGTGCCATATGTAACGGTGTTGAGAGTGTACGTCTTTAGGGGCTCAGTGACGTCATAGCGAAAGACGATCTGTTGAAGAGAACGCTGATTAGGATTGACATCAATGGCCCTATACATTTTTTCGATATCACTAGAAACTACATATTTGTGCTGGCGGAATCTTAGTATGATAGAAAGAAGATCATCTTGTACAACAGGGCCTACCATCTGGATGTCATTTAGGGACACGCCCGAAGAAGTGACGGCAGAGGCATCGAAGACTGTGCGAAGCTTCGTAGTTGTACTGGATTCCCTTACAACGCCATGATGAGGTAAGTAGTAATTTACTTGATTTTCTGCATTGTGAGAAGACTCTTTATTTTCAGACATGTGTCCCAAGCTTTCGTACTCGCGCATGAACTCGACGTATCTACTCTTAAAAACTGGATCACGCTTGAAACGGCGTTCCAATGACATGAATCGGACTTTGGCCGTTTCATAAGAATCTCCTAGTCTGTTCGGATCATCTTTAAGTGGAATGGTCACTATAAAGCGACCATCGTTTCCACGGAGAGTATTGTTTGAAAAGCTTTGTTCACAAGCGCGCTCTTCTGCTGTAAGTGTGTGCTTTGCCGAGATAGTATCAAGTTCCCAGAATTTCTCTAAGTTGGGTTTTTCGTCACTATCGGTGAAATGACACACATGTGCGGCTGAAGAAATAGGCCGAGCAACAAAGCCGGACACTATCCAACCTAATTTTGATTCATATAATTTGGGCTGATTTTTTCCTAGGTCAATAGAGGTGGAACATAAGACGTTCCAGAAAACTTCAGCACCTACAAGAATATCTATGGCCGACGGTATGTTGAACGAAGGGTCGGCGAGGTGCAATCCCGATGGAAGAGGGATATTATCGATTTCAATGAAAGAAGACGGTAAGGCCTTAGTTATTTTTGGTAGAATGAGGCAATCCACTTTTACCCTGTAGTCACTGTAATAAGACTCTATTTGGAGCGTGCAGGACTGTGTACTACTGGAGGCAAGATTGTTTATACCTGTAACTGTGGAGCTGACGTTACGTCGCGACAATCCCAGCTTACCGCAGAGGTCATCCGTCACGAAATTGGCGGTGCTGCCGTTGTCTAGCAACACCCTGGCATTGTGCCTGTTGCCCTTGTTGTCAACCACCTTGACGACAGCTGTGGAAAGCAAAACATGCGACGAAGCAGTAGGCTGCAAGGTATTGGTTGTCAAAGCAACATTGTTAGTTAAAGAAGGGTTTTCATGTATTGCATTTGTGACTGGCTGTTCTAGATGCAAAAGAGTATTATGTTTTTCCCTACAATACTTGCAATGGGACAGCCTGCATTTTTTATGCCAATGGCCTGGACGTAAGCAGTTCAAACATACTTTATATTCTTTTGCTTTTTGTATGCGTGACTCTAAGTTCAATTGCTTAAATGTTTCACAAGTGAAAAGAAAGTGATTTTGTTTACAAAGAGGGCATTTGATTTGTAGATGTGATGAATTTTTATTGGTTTGACTTGAAGTATCAGTAGCAATAATGAAGCTTTTTGCTTTGCTTGGCTCAATCTTACTTAATTTGAACTTGTCTTCAATAGTTTCTAATACAGTTGCCCTGTCATTCAAAAACTTACAAAATTGTTGCAATGTAGGTAGCTCTGAGAGGTTGTTTGAGTGCTCTTCCCAGTGACGGCAAGTGTCGACATCAAGTTTGGTGCAAATTATATAAATGACGAAAGCATCCCAATTGTCAGTAGCTTTTAATGTTTTAAGGGCTCTGATGTTTTTATTAGTTAAATCAACAATATTACGTAAGCCTTTACTTGACTCTTTTTTAATCGGATCTGCATGGTATAGTGCTTGAATATGATTATTTATAAGCAAGCGGTTATTGTCGTATCGTTCACATAGGTGTTCCCATGCTGTTTTATAATTTGCACTTTTGAAATCAATATTTTTAATTACTAACGCTGCTTCTCCTTGTAGAGAGGCGCGAAGATAATGGAACTTGCTTATATCGTCAATATTTTTAGTTGTATGAATTAAAGAAAGGTAAGTCTCTTTATATTCTAACCATGACTGATAGCTGCCATCAAAGGAAGGTAAATTAATTTTTGGTAAGCGCACAAAATTTTTCCCACCTGGCTCTGCATCCGCATCGTGGAACCGGTCAGACCCTCCTTGAAGCTGCGGCTCCAGCACCTTCTCCAGTAAGATGCGAGCCTGCGCCACCAATGTATGATACTGCGCTTCTAGTTGCTCGCGGTAGGAGAACATCACGTCCGGAGTGTCACTCAGGATCTCAATCTCCGTCTGTAATTTATCAAACTCTGGGTATACATCAATGAATTTACTAAAACGTCCATCTAAATCGATACGTTGTAAGTCTGTTATTTTTTCACAACTGAGTAATAATTTTAAGTAGTTTTCAAAGCTAGTAACTTTCGCTTTTATTGTTCTACGCCTTTTTAGAAGCTTGTCTAACTGCTCTTTATCACTCATGGTTAAATTGTTTATGTATACTCTTAATTTATGTTCTGTTCAAAGTTATAATTTGTTGTTCGACGCAAATTATTATGAATCAATTAAAGTAATATAAGAAGTGCTGCATCGACGATGCGTAATGACGTCGTCGCGCATACAATAGATCAGCTGTGACTGTGCCGGCAGGCCGTTCGAACTCACTATGTATGTATACCTACTAATGTATTTATCACAACTTATAATTGTTTACTGTTTGAAAGGAAGTATCTAAATAGATAATGATGTTATTACGTTATGACTTCAGTTAATAGTTACCTTCCAAATCAAATAGTGACAAGATGGAAATAAAATACGTATATAAAATGAAATTATAAGGCAGAAGGAAAGGAAACTGAAGGAAATGTATTGGAACAAACTCACAAAATGAATGTCCTTCCACTAAGGTGACTTCCACATTCCACACGTCCTAGATGATGACGCCGACTGTTGATGACGTCACGATTTGATTTCTAGAAAATTCTCGCAGTTCTCTGTCCTGCCGGCGGTGTTTGGCGGTCGAGTGACGACACGAAGATGCAGTAGAAAGGTTCGTCGTTTTATCGCTGGTATTCTTTGCGATATTTCACCAACTCGCCGATGATCAGGATCAAGATGACGTATCTCGTAGTAGTAACGGTTTTCCGCCTTCAACAAGTATTTTCTATAATCTTGAAGAATCGCAACTTTTTACTTTTTAGGCTCGAAGGACCATTGTTTAGGGTCTTTGCTTGACTTGTAAGAAGATAATTAAAACGCGGACTGTAGTTATAGGCACTATATAATAATTTAAAATATAACAATAAGTGGCGTCGTGGTGGCCGCCGTGGAGAAGTGAGTTTTTGACATTCGCGCCCCCCTCGCCGCACTCGCCGCCCGTCGTCGCCTGGTGCGTTTGGTTACACGCAACAAACAGCTTTCATGGTCTCTTTTCAAAGATATTGAAATTTTAATACAGTTATACTGCAAAATATTGATAATTTCAATGAGGTACTTTCCAGGCTATGTTTCCCAAAAACAATATAGAGGGCACTGTCCAAATATTTGCCTTCGTTTAACCTTCTAGTTTCGTGGATAATAGACATAAAATGCATCTTTTATCTGTGTTATACAGATCTGATCCAAATATCAAGCAACTTTTACGTATGTATTTTTATACTGGGTGTTAGTGACATCGTAACGAATACTGAGGGGGATGATTCAGACCATGATTCTGAGTTAAAATCGAGTGGAATTTTCCGTCGCAAAATTCATGATTTTTTTAATTATTTTCAATTCTATACTTTTTCGATCTAAAATTCCACTTGATATTAACTCAGAATAATGAGCGAAATGAGCTCCGTCAGTATTCGTTACGATGTCGCTTACATCCTGTACCAGTACATACAGGTAGCCATACAAGTAGGTATGGGTGTTAGTGACACCGTAACGAATACTGAGGGGGATGATTCAGGCTATGATTCTGAGTTGATATCAAGTGGAATGTCCTGTCGGAAAATTCATGTTTTTTTTGTGTTTTTTTTAATTATTTTTCATTCCATACTTTTGCGACGGAAAATTCCACTTGGTATCAACTCAGAATCATGGCCTGAATCATCTCTCAAAGTTTTCGTTACCATGTCACTAACACCCTGTATATGCCTCTGCCATTACATTGTTTGTTTTTTTTAATTTTTAATTATGTTTTATTTATATACCTGAGCGACGAAAAAATAAATAACGAAGAACTTTCCAAGGTATGTTCCCCAAAACAATATAGATGGCGTTTCACAGATTTAACGTGATAATTACCTTAAATATGTACAACACTTGCTTGATATGTGAATCAGATATGGTATAGAATTATGTTGCTACCTATATTGCTTCCCTTTATTTTGATCAGGATAATAATTTTATTTATTTATTTAATAAACACACCTAACAGGTTACAGACATAAATCTTATACACTTTTTGAGGTTCAAACTGAAACCCAACTAAACGTATGCAAGTTATACAATACTATGGTGAGAAAAGACGACGCAAAACTAATAGATATTACAATAAAATATACTTAGCTCTGCATAATGGGTGGAAGATTATGTTTTAAGTGGGTGTAATAACAAGGGTCATCATTTATAGCTGAAAACGAAGATAATAGATGCATTATGTCTTTTATCCATGAAATGAGAAGGTTAACCGAAGGCAACTCTACAGCGCCATCACCACATATAGTACATTTTTATAACCCCGTTCCAAGTAACCATCATATGCATAACAACACATCTGTAGTTATTAGCTATTGACAAGGGCTACCAACAACACGCAAGAAAAATCCAATACAATTTAAATGTAGGTAATTTTAATTTATATACACTTTATAACATCAGTTCACTTATAACATCGCCACCAAAAGTGCTGATTCCTGTACACACCACCTAATTTTATTTTAAGTTATACCTGTCATTTTCTTATAATCCGAAAAGGAAAGGACGCGTAATCGACAGGCACAATATTTATGGAATACACGTAAATTTTACGCAGAAATATAAAAAACCCTTCCAAAATTTTATATTGGCCAATAACCCGACAGAATTAAGTTGACAGCACACGTCAAACGGATTGCATATGAGCGAGATGCCTATTTTATTTGCCCGGGTTATTCTTTCATTTTAAAATTAACAGTTGTCGATCATCCGTCCTTTTCCTTTTCGGCGGATAAGAAAATGACAGGTATAATATAAAATTAAAATAGGACGTGTCTGCAGGAATCGGGGCTACTCTCATTAATTTTAACCTATTCTTGACCATCATTATACCATATTTAAAGTAACATTAAGAATGACAGCAGGACAGAGATATAGTAGATAGCCTAGTGCGAAAGAGACGACAGATATGTCTCTACGAATACAGATTAGTACGAAAGAGACAAAAGATATATTAATCATGATATGATAAATAGGGTATACAGAGTGTTGGTGACATCGTAACGAAAACTGAGGGATTCACACCATGATTCTGAGTTGACATCAAGTGGAATTTTCCATCGCAAAAGTATGGAATTGAAAATAATTATAAGAAACACTAAAATTTCCATGAATTTTCCGACAGGCAATTCAATTTGATATCAACTCAGAATTATGGTGTGAATAATCCCCTTCAGTATTCGTTACGGTGTCACTGACCCCGACACTGTATTGTTATTATTTTACGAGAACATCACGAAGGTAGCCCTTAGGGTCAAACTACATCTTTCAGCACCTCATCACACTTTCCTATGCTTTTATCCTTTTCTGTTACTCAGAACCTTTATTCTAAAGCCAGAAACAGCGACCGCACGCGTCTGAATCGACGAGGCGATAGACCTGTGACCTGGGGGGTTAAAATGGTCACATCGAAACAATTCATCTAAGAAAGCAATATTGCTATTTGACATTCGTTTGCATTGCGCACTTACTTTTATATGCGCAAATGTCAAATTGCAATATTGCTTTCTTAGATGAATTGTTTTGATGTGGCCATTTTAACCCCCCTGGTGCTGACAGACCTGGTTCTACCCATACTTATCACTCACTATCTCGGCAGATTCTTCTGTCATATGATATCATAACACATTTGGAAGTCACATCACTATATACAAAACTTATTCCTGTCAACACACCTTGGTTTGAATGTCACAATTACCTATCACTATAGTGTCAAGCGTTTGCACTGTTTAACGAATTATTAAAGTCGTAAGACCAAATGTTCTTAACATCCAAACCCATCGTTCAACTATTGTGTCTGGAAATCTTGGTCATACAAGGCCAGATCGAGGCCATAAGGCAGTTTTCAAACATTACAGCAGCCAGCGGTTTCATGCCGATATCTATGGGGAGAATTTCACCACTTCACAAGTGCGCGGTATGCTTTACTCATCCTATGTTGACGAAACAAGTCACGACGCGACATATACCGCGGGCTTCGAGTAACAGACATTCGTATATAAACTACAACGGGTTTATCACAAAACGGCGTTTAGCATTTAGACACTGTTTGAAAAGGACGACAGTTAAACAAATTTGCACGCAATTTTAGATTAATTCTATTTAATTTTGCTTGGCAATTTTCTTAAATATTGTTTTATGGTAGAGTCGCCTATGTTATTTGTTTGTTAGGTTATTATTTTTTTTTTCACCGTTTAAACTTGCAATCAGTCCTTGGTTTTTCAGTTCTTTTCTTCCATTGCTGCACACCCTTAGATTATAATAGACTTTTTTTCGTGTTAGGGTTACGTAGTCACGTCAGGGCCTCCGGCCGCTCAATAGTAACCCTGAGTTCCTACGTTTCTCAGTATGTATACTGGGTGAATTTAAAAATGGAAGCGAAGCGATGAAAAAATCACCCGCTATAGTATACGTCGAGTCCACCTGTGAGCTGGCGATGTAGTCCGCATCGCGAAGGGAGTCCTTAGGTGTAGTACCGCGCATGGGAGGGCCTCCACGGCGGCGGCGGGCGCTACCGGTAGTAGTGGTGCGGCGGGGGCGGGTGCGGGTGCGGGGGGTGCGCGGGGTGCGGCGGGGGCGCGAGGGGCGGGGGCGCGTGCGGCCAGGCGGCGGGCGGCGCGGGCGCGTGGCCGTAGGCGGGCGGCGCCTCCCAGCGCGGCCCGTCGGCGCCGCCCGCGCCGCCCGCCGCACCTCCCACGCCCGGGCTCATTGTGGCCTGCCCTGCAAAATTCAATCAAACCAATTTATTTACTAGAACACAGTTTTGCAAAAAGGTCAAAGGGCCTGCATGCAAGCGTGCATATGTTTAAAAATGGGTAGACACATTGGTAAGAAAACTTGTGACGTTGTGTATAGAAACTATCTAGTAGTCCTATTTATAGTCCTGTGAGTTCCTTGACCTAAAAAGGGTAAAAAAGTGCTTCACACGAGATGATCACGTTTCGCATCCACATACAAATGATCGACATAAGAGGACGATTTGGGATACTGTAGTGGTCTCTACCACAGGAGAGATAATCATTTTTTATTTGTAGCTCCCAGTGAGTCGACTCATCTGTCACCCATGGTGCAAGAGCACTTGAAGTTACAGCTTAGAATTTTGAAAGGACATACTATAAAAGAACTTTATATCATAGTAGGTACTTGAACACTGACCAGGCTGCGCGACGTAGTGCTGCGGCGGCGCGGGGTACGTAGCGGGCGTGTAGTAGGGCGGCGGCACGCTCAGCGCGTGCGCCACCAGCGGCAGCGACGACGTGGGCGCCGGCTGCGGGCACAGTGGGGTTACTATGTAACTAATTACAATTTTATAGATTAGACTAGATTTTTTAGATTTAAATCTAATCTACGTAGGTATTTATATTTTTTGCCTTGCCACGATCGACTGGACTAACATTCGACCGACTGATCGACCGGTTGGCCTCCCCTAATGTAAGTGAATGTATAATATAATCTGTCGAACTTTGTCCGAAATATATTTTTTATTATTATTAGTAATTACACTCACAGCATAATAATTGTAATAGTTATGCGTATCTGGCTGGTCCTGTATGGGCACCGTGATGAGGTTGGTGCGGGCGCCGCGCGCATGCGTGTGGCCGCGCGGGTCGTTCGCCGTCGGCGGGACTTGCTGTAATCACACAACATAACATTAGCACACGTATACATTCCAATTGCGGTAGTCGGAGGTACATCCATCGCAAAATGAACTAAGTACCCACAGCTCACCGAGCTTTCTGTTAGAGCAACGTGGTAGGTGGTGAGCCGTATCGCCGTCTATAATGGTCGAGCCAACCATGGATGGGTGGTTGAGTTTACGTTTATATTTTACATATCAAACTTACGCTGATAATCCCTACTGAGTTTTACAGAGCTACAATATAACAAATGAAAAACGTCCTAAGATGGATATTTTGCGTTCGGGGCGGCAGGACAGAGTATAATAGAATCTCTCAACCGATTTTTAGTTTTTTATTTTACAATGGGTTAAAAGATGTTATCCGCAGCGTATAACTTGAACAATGATCTTAAATGTGCAGTGAAAAATGTTTAACGGAGATATATGATATCCGGTTCTGCCAATATCTCCATATTGATTCCCCCCCCATACAGAATAGAGACCAAATTATCGAAAGGTAGATGATGAACATTGTTGTACAAAAAGACTTACAGTGAGCGGTTTGACGATAGCTACAGAGGCAGCTGGTGGCTCCTGTTCCGGCTTTGCGTCGCCAGCGCCTGATGACACATGTCTGTGGTTGATGTGCGCTTGAAGGTCCCTCTGTAACATAGTGAGACAATTTAATACATAAATTGATTTTTAATTTATACTGCAAGTTCCAAAATTAACTCTATCTCTTTCTTGTACTTATCATAAGCAAACAACTGCACATTTTTAATCACATTTTTAAAATGGTTAAATTAAATAATAATTAAGAACTTCAGTTTTGTTTGCTGATTGGTTGGAGAGAAGGCCTATGCCAAACAATGCGACATATAGAGGCTGACTATGTTATATTCCATTGCTCTGTTGCAGTTTGACTGACTAAAAACTCAGCCTTTAACATTAACTCTAAAGAGTTTATAACCCAAACATATTTCTGAATTTGGTTTTCTTATACATACATACATAAACAGCCTCTATACGTCCCACTGCTGGGACAGGCCTCCCCTCAATCAACCAGAAGGGGTATGGAGCATACTCCACCACGCTGCTCCAATGCGGGTTGGTGGAGGTGTTTTTACGGCTAATAGCTGGCACCAATGGCTTAATGTGCCCTCTGAAGCACGGAATCATCAATACATAAAGACTATTTGGGAAAATATGACCTTATATTATTACCTGTGACAAATAAGTCCTTCTGCATCCAGTGTTGCCATATCTCGTGCCAGAATGTGTGCACATGAACACTGTGCCTAGACCAGTCTGTTCCACTCTCAGAACCTGTAATTATACATGAATAATGGAACATTGGATAGTGATATTTATATGAATATTTTGTATAATACAATAAAATAAATATAACATATTTTATAAAACAATATATTGTTTCCAATTCTTTTATATTTCTGTATTGTGTGCCCTTTGAGCCCACTGAAGTATATTTGTATTATACATTTTTTAGCAATTCTAGATATTATATAATATTACATAAGAAATATTTTTACCTTTTCCCTGCACCTCGGACAGTGTGTGTGATCAGCCCTGGCACAGGATAGGCAAAACACATGTTTACATGGAATCTGAAATATAAAAGTAGGTACTGATGTTACTAAAAGAAAATATCTACTAAATAGGATGTATGTTTTAACAAGTCTGAAAGCTATTTAAGTATTACTATAATGACCTCAAATCTACTGCAGATAAGCATACTAAATTGTAAAGTAGCATGTGCTTACCATTCTCCCATAAATAAGTATAGGTTTAGAGCAGATGTCACAACAATATATCATAGGATTGAGGACTTTCTCCCCAATAAGAGTGGCTCGGTGACTCCAATCTAGTCTTAGCATTGGTTCCGGGGGGCCACGCTGCAGTGTGGTGAACACTGGTGCTTCCAGTTGAGATATGTCTGATGGAACCTCCACTGGAAATGAGGGCAATTGTTATTTTACTGGTATACGATACGAAACCGATTATTGGTGGCGAACAATTGAAATTTGAAAACAGAAAACTGCAAGTTGGATCTGGCATTGTTACCAAGGAAACTAACACTTATAGGTACTGATACAAGACTTACATTTCGGTGGTTCCGGCTGTTCCACCTCCTCTTTCGGCTCTTCAGCTACTACATTATCTTCTGTGTCCTGGGAATTTTCTTCCACGGAGCATTCCTCTTCATCCGAAGACATGACTTTAGCGACCTTCTTGCCCCGCCCACGGCCTCTGCCTCGGCCACGACCGCGACCGCGACCACGGCCACGGCCACGAGAGTTTCTTTTCTCACCGTTCATTTATAATACAACAATCTTCCTCCGTTACGTTGAATAAAAACTAACCTCACTCCAAATAGAACCAGCACTTTAAGAAAGAAAATACTACAACAACAACACGAAATTAATCTCAGACAATTCTAATATATGAATATTTAATGAATAAATACGTGTTTTCTTGCAAAAATCTCCAAAAATTATAAGTTTATTTTTTTCTGAGTCGCGTCAAGACATTAGGGACGTCGTAAGACGTTTGTACTGGACTGTGTGATCCGATCAATCAATCGACTTATGATGCAAAGACAACTAAAAAAATGATATTATTTTTCAAAAGAACCGATTTTTCTAAATAGTCTCACTGCTGGGCCTGTGTTTCTTCTTCATTTTTCCAATCCTCACGGTTTTCGGTGAACTAATCAGAAAAAAGAAGTAACCGATAGATTATTACCAATGTTACCAAAACAAAAATGTGGTTACTTCACTATTGGTAATAACCGTTCCGTTCAACGTTTTTTCCTTGTCTACAAAAAAAAAAATCCCATTGATTAAATTCTCAAAACTATTATATTCCATGGTAATACATGATACTAATGTTCTTAATAACAAACATATTCACCAAAAAAATAACAAATTTATTTTTAAATAGAATTTCACGTATTACAAAAACATGTATTACGAAAAAAGGAACGTCGTAATGCGGCAAGAAATTGTCAACAATAATAAATTCCGAATTCCGAATTGCCGGTTTTCTTTTAAATTCTTCCTGGAGCCTCTTCTCCAAGCCCTTCTTCGAGATGGGCGACGATGGTTGAAGTAGACTATCAAGCCCTTTACGTAAGTCCAATCAATACTTTTCTGTTCTATATTTCCTACTTACTGTGTCTTCAGCTTGCCGACTGGAAATCTACACGCCCCTAGTTAAACCACGCCGAGCACCGTTCTAAATAGAATTAGAACTAATTAGTCTTTGATGCAGTAAACAGGTGTGCCTGGTTAGTTTTCCTGTATTTCTGTAGGTCAACATTGTATATTTTATAGGTACTTTTACTTATTTCGGTACTTGTTTTGAGGAGAATTCAAGGTCAAACATACATTGTGACCGGCCTACGCATTACGTGTGCGGAAAGTTTACGAAGTTGAAGCCTCTACCAGTACAGTACTACTACATTGAACAATTCCAAAAATGTCTTTTTTTATAACTTGAACAGCTTTTGCAGCAAATTCTATAATACTCACTATTTCATAACATAGGTACCTACTTATTATAAACAATGTGAATGTTGCTTAAGCAGTAGCTATATGAATTTCAACAAATGTGTTTCACTTTTAAATCTAACTAGGTATTTATAAAAGTATTTTTTTATGCCTAACATAACATAAACAACCTATAGGTACTCCACTATACAACCTATATAAGCACATTAACAGAAACTAATTGGACTAAACTAGACTTTCAAAATTCATAAGCATAATAATCTTATTGGTTACCTATAAGTACCACCCTATAAGACCCTAGTAGGTATAAGTGTCAATAGCTTTGTCTCAAACTGTTACAGTGGATTAGTAAAACTAATTTCCATTAATTTAATTTGTTTGTGTTAGGTGCACACTGAAAGTGTGTGGTTTCTTTTATGACCTAGGCACAAACTAAATAGTATTTTTGTATTCCTATGTAAGGGGGAGGTAAGAGGCGAGTCACTGAGACTAAACTGACAGTACTATTCAGAGGATATTTTTTCCTAAAAAGTAGCATGGAGTGCTACACCAACAAGAGTGTGGCTCTTATATTAGTGATGTAAGGGTTAATTTTTTTCTAATACACCCTTAACATATGGAAACTGCACCATGGTCTTTTTTACATTTAATATGGGTACCTATACCTCCTAAACAACTCCACTCAAGTTTATATTTCCAATTTACTTTCATGGGAAGAGAAACTAATAAATATTTATTTTAATGTATAATGAGGTGTTTATCCAATATACTCCAAAATTCATGAGGTCAATGTCATCGGCCCCTAAATTCTAACCTTATAAGTATAATTCATGTAAAAACTTGTTTTTCCTGACTTTCATAACTATTCAAAGTTATTACGCATTCAAAGAACACTGGTGTATTTATGTTTATGAAACCTTTTTGTTGATGTTTTAATAATCACCATGATTATCATAAATCAAATCCAATATAATAAATAAAAATATGCTTTTTTTCTTTATAATTATATTTATATAAAAAAATAATAAAAATATGCTTCATTGCACACAAACAAAGCTACAAACATTTAGCAACAGTACAAATGGTACAGTATAAATCATAAATGAATCTAGAAAACAAGCATTGAGTGGGAAATGTTTTCCACATTTTCATAATATGGGTAGTATTAATAAACTAATCTCAGTTGAGATTGCCCTTAAAATGATGCTCGAGTCCCTGTTTTTATATGTATAAGAACTGTCATAAGACATAGACATGATCTGGAGTAAATCTAAGTAGGTAGTTTCCTTTCCATCTAATACCTACCTATCAACCACAACGATTCATTCTAATGCCGTTAGATGGCGCTATAAGTTACTTGTATATAACATCAGCAAAGTGATTCAAACTATTTCCAATTTCCATTTTGCGACGTTGAAGGCTTCCTACATAATTATGTAACATACTAGGACTATATTCAAGTGTTATATTTATTTATTTCTAGGTATTGAATACATTTCTTATAGTTTCAAGAACACAGTTACATTCATAACAATTTGTAAGGAACATACGCAAATATTTACACACATTAATTTTCTAACTATAAATACCTATGCTATGGAAAATATTCGAGGATTAACTGACTCGGAAACAGTTTTCAATCGATAAACACTCTAAAAATATTGGATGAAGGTCAAAATTTATTTGTGTGATCTTCAAACTAATTCTTACCTCTCATACCTATCACGCATTGCTTACGTAACGTAACAAATAGGGCTTTGATATGATCTGTACTGAATGAACACTAACATACATATAGCACTCAGTGATTGAATGTTGTTTGCGAATGGTAGACGTCTGTTAGCGCGTGGTATCTTGAGCTTAAAAAATATCCTAAGGCTTAACAAAATATCCGCTTATCTTATGTCATAAGAGATAACTTTGGTAGGTAGATATGTAGGTACCTATCAGTCGGGAACTTACGGAATACGTACGTATTTTTTTTGAGATTAACCTATAAGTCTGCACCTTTTGTTTTGAGGCAAATATAAAATACTTATATATATTTAATATATAGCAACAGCCTCCGTGGTTTAACAGCCTTCGTGGTCTAGTGGTTAGAGCGTTAGGCTCACGATCTAGAGGACCGGGTTCGATTCCCGATGGGGACATTGTCGAAATGACTTTGTGAGACTGTCCTTTGTTTGGTAAGGACTTTTCAGGCTTGAATCACTTGATTGTCTGAAAAAGTAAGATGATTCCGTGCTTCGGAGGGCACGTCAAGCCGTTGGTCCCGGCTATTAGCCGTAAAAACACCTCCACCAACCCGTATTGGAGCAGCGTGGTGGAGTATGCTCCATACCCCCTCCGGTTGATTTAGGGGAGGCTTGTGCCCAGTTGTGGGACGTATATAGGCTGTTTATGTATGTGTTATGTATTTAATATACGTATTGTATACACACTTCATACGTATTACATGGACCTATTACAAAGGTCTTAAAAAGGAAAAGTGGGTGTACTATACACCTTTGGGTACCCATTCGGGGATACAGGAATGATGCTATGTTATGTTTCTATGTACTTATATTGCAGTATTTATTTTATCAATGGATTCTATGTAGGTGCCAGTTTATAGGTGTGTTATAATTATGGCACCTACGTGAATTCCCTCCGGCTATGGTATGCAAGTCAAACCGTCCCGGCTATGACTATGATATGACGCATGCCAGTAGTCGCAGCTCCGAATCGGAGGCCTTCGAGGGGGCTAGAACACTCCGACAATGAGGCACACACGAAGCTCACACTTTGAGAAGTTTATGAACCAATGCGATCTACGAATAGGAATACGAATATTCACTCAAATATTTATGAAATAATACGAATATTAACGCATATTTATGAAACACGACGTCCGTACCTCACCCAGCAGGGTCCACATAATACCAGCGTCGTGGTTCACGCCGCGACTTGTGCTGAGTGAGGCCCTTTTATCTCAGGACGTCCACCACCACCTTATGATCATTCTGATGAACATCCTCCTATGCTTTTTGTAATTGTTTTGTGAACATTTTCAAGTCATGTTATTGTCTTGTCTTTGTGTGTGGCGTCCTTTTATAATAAACAATTTCTATTCCATTTTATTCGACCTAGCCGCTATATTGCTAAAGGTATTCTAAGTGGTGGTGCTAAATATGTTACCTTCGCATCATTTCGGAAATCTGTGCACTTAGTACTATTTATTTATTCAGCGACTGTATTGGGAGGTTTTTCAGGCTATTTATGTAACACTCCACTCAACAAACAGATTAGATTGCCATAAGTCTGAAAGCTGAAACTTTCCATCTCTCCTCGCGAACTTAATCATGACACTAATGCTTGAAAAAAGTAAAAGAAATATTTAATCTACGTAATGGAATGGCTTAAGTACTTTGGTACTAGTTCGCTAAACAAAGCGCGATAACAATCCATCCGTAATTATATCTTAGCCATTAATCAACTTAAGTGATCGCGGTTTATCTGCTGTTGCTGTTATTTTGTTGTTCTCATTGTTTTCAATAGAATTATTACTTCTCTTGTAATTTACATAATAGTCTGTACTTTAAACGGCAGATTATTTAATAACATCTGGTTCAGAAGTGAAACACTTTTTGTGCCTTATTAAGGTCCTTCAATTTATCAACGACTTTAAAACTTTCTCCAAAATAAGCAGCCGCTTAAATTAACATGTTTTCTTTATTTTTTATCAGAATATAAATCGCTCGAGGCGAGCTTTGAAAAGCACGTTTATTTTGGTATGCAAGCAAAAATACATTTAAACGGCGCAGAATTATGAAATGTCCGTCCATTTCACATTTACTTTGCCCGGAGCAATTTTCAAGATGAATGTTTAGCATTTTTCCCCGCTGCATTTTTGCTGTTTTGGTTCGTTGCGGGAAACAGTTGCGTTTTTAGATTCTTCGAGATATTTGCGCTTTTTCATAGTCGATATTGCGTCATCGGGGGTTCGCTATGATCAGGAGGATTGAGATGACTTGAAGACGATAAATCCACAGAAATGGCTCGCGAACTTATAAACTTTCGTCCGGAAACTTTTCTGCCGTTACGTCATAGATTTTGATAATATCATCGCCATCTAGAATACATTTGTAAAAAGTTAAATGATTTATGCTAATCGTCCTAAACGTACGTCTCGCTATGCCGCGGAGAACAAAGAAAGAGCATTGGAGTTAACAACAATACATTTTAATGAGCCCGTAGGCGTTCTGAAACGTGAGGCATGTTTTAACGAATTTGGTATTGTCACTAAGACCATATTGAACTCTACAGCTTTATGTTTAAGGAAGAGAATGACTTGAAAAATGGGTTGTGTCTAATGTACTAAATACAGTTGAAATAGTAGAGTGATACTGTGTGGCTAGAGTGGAGCTCGTGTGGGCGTGGATGACCGAATATTTCATGATTGTGGCTGTTGCCCGATGCAAACAAGCTTCAACGGTTCAATGTGTTCGGCGATAGTTCTAGTGTCGATATGAGTTTCAGTGGTTATCATTTACGTTCGACATGCCAACGTGTTTGCTGATATATTGCTGGAAATTGTTTCCGAGCTGGTTACAGCGCTCCCGTGTAGGTGGTGGGCTGTGGGCGCGGGGTGAGATGCCCCATCCATCGTTTATTATGGAGCTTCTATTAAAATTTCATACGCCCCACGACTAGGACCTGCTAATGGAAAGATATCGTAAAATGTTACTAGGTTCTTTATACTTTGAAGAAATCGGGGTGCCCATTAGAATAAGCTTTTTTATTTTAGACGTAACGTATTGTAGATTTACCGCAATTGGTATTAACTTCTTGGCTGGACTAATGGAGAGCACTGAGGGCTAGCTCTATTTATTTATTTATTTATTTATTTATTTATTTATTTATTTATTTATTTATTTATTTATTTTATTTTATTTTGTTTGGGGAGCTTACAGCTTAATTCACATAATGTTACACTTAGTAGTAAGTAAAGGCCAATTACAAGCTACCACAAATAAAAGAAAAAGAGTTATACAACAAGACAAGAGAGTGGAGATATAGAAAAAATATAAGAAAAAAAAATAATTGAATGCGCAATCCCATTGTGCTCTGACCCATTAGACAAAGATACCTAATAATGTGGTCAAATACAACATGCAAACTTTTGTATTAGCGTCCTAAGATATTCTACCCATTTATGATGACCAGACATAGTGGTAGGTGACCAGCCCATAGCTAAAATTAGATTCTTCATTTAAATAGAAGCTTCTATAAAAGTCAAGTCGTAGAATCTATTAGAAGGTTGACAGTACGTAGAGCTAGTTGCATATTGTAATGAAAAACGTGATCTAACGTGAATAGACGATGCATAATAGTTGCACAAGTGGTGCAGCGTATGGCCGCGAGGCGGTTGTCGGGCTCCAACGCGGTCACGGCCGGTTGTCGCTCCGGAGTACCGAGCCCGCTGCGGCCGCGCAGTGCGCACGGCCATAGCACAGCGTTAGCTAAATTATGGGAAAACGCGTACGTATAAGACGCTTGCTACTTGCGAACGTCCAACTTACTTGCGCTCGGAGACAAACAACTATTTGAAGCAAGAACATCGGGTAAAGATCGATAATCTGCTTCTAAATTCAAATCGACTCTGGAGATTTTGAAAATAACCTTTATAAAAGAGAAGTAGGTAAGGTAATATAGTTTTCATTAACGAATAAACCAATCCTATAAGTCGTTTCCATACAACCAGTTAGCTCAACTCAAACATCGCTTGTTGGCTCAAACATACCTCATTCTACCGTGTCACGAAAATATACTACTCCTAGAGGTGAATGCGCTCGTCATACGGGCAACTCTGAAACAATATTTTTCCTCGCTGCTTGCAATTTGAGCGGTTTATGTTGTCTATCCACGCCCAACAGGGATAATTGTGGAAGATGTTCAGACATAGTCAAATCCATTTGTACTATTTGAACTCTAGCATGGTACTGGCCTACGTACCATGCTATAAGTGCTATAACGCAAAAATAGTCATGTGATGCGCCGTAATTAAAACTAAATGTTTTTAGGAAAAACAGATTCAATTCCCCAAACGTTCCAATTAAAACGTATCGAAATTGGGATAGTAATTTATTAGCTGTAAGGCACGTTTTATAGCCTCAACCTTGAGTGAGGTAGACCTTCAAATTATAAAAAACAAAGTGAGAAGAACGTATATCAGTCACATCACGAGTTCACGGCTAATATTAGTACTTTCTCTTGGAACTAGCGTGCGTAGAAGTGTGAAAAAACCCTTTTGGCAGCTGACAGTTCTTTATTCAGCGTAATGCGTTGACTGGAGTAGGTACACCTACCTATCTTTGTTGGCAGACAATACGTTACGCTGACGAAACTAAAGGGAAACGACAGATAGCAACGAGTGCTCATTAAAACTGACTCTACGATGCCTTTACTTACTCACGAGTTTTTATGCCACATGAATATTTTAATGACAAATGACTGTGGCTTTGCTAGTCAAGCGATTAATTAATTATTGTGAATAATTTGCAAGTAAGACGTGTGAGCTTGCTTAGTGGGTGACGAGTTGGCTAGATAGCTTCGGTTGTAGAACGGCTTCCCGTTACTCTAAGCACCCTCGTACACTTGCAGATAATAATGACCACCTCTAACCCTCTATAACGCAGTCACCATCGATTGCGCACTTAGTGACCAACCTATGTGCACTAAGGTTAACTTATTGTAAATATATTTACGTAATCAAACAAAACACTTCACAATTTAATTATAGACAAACACCAGCTGTATCTGTATCACACCACTGATATCACTTATCTTTTAAAGTAGGTATCATTCGATATAAATGCTACAGTGCAGGCAATAAATTAGCTATTAATGGGTAACCGTATTACTCGCAGTTGATAAACAGAAACCATGCCCTCGGTTAAAACATTGCAAATGTGTCAGAAAGATTCCAACGGAATGCCTACATTTATTCCGTCAACAATCAATTACCCGGTTTTTGTATTCTGTATATTGTCCCATGAGTAAATGGGAATATAAAAGTGAAGTGACAGGCAAACAGATACTTAACACGCAAATTTTTTTTTTGGCAAACATTTCTCGTTTCCTTGAACTAGGCATGACACTTTTCACGATGACGACGACATGCGTCTAGTAGGTTTCCTTGAAAATTTAAAATAGAGCAGATATACTCATTAATTTCCGCATTAATAGAATTTTCTGGAGGTTTTCTTTTCACCCGAAATGAAAGGCCTACTACTGTTTTCAGATCAGTGGGCCGCGTTGTGTGGCACGACCCACGGGCCTCACCCAGTTTGAATCAAAGCTACATCTCACGTTTGTAAATGCGGTGAAGTGTTACTAAACGTTATTAATGTACTCTGGGTAGGATCCTAGATTCCAAACGACCAGTCATCGACATTGTGGGCGGTTACAAATCGGCCAAATTAAATTCTTAAGAACTCTTCCGTATGTCCACGGACAGGGTCAGTGATACGCCGTTCCCGAAAATGTTCCCAAAGTGGGAATGCTCCTGCTTTAATAGTAAGGACACTGGCTACTTCTCTTTTTCAAATTGTTCTTTCTTGTACTCCTATTTGCGTAAAGGCTACGTAATAGCCTTTTACATAACTTTTGCGCCATTTCACTGCTGCTGCTGGGAACTTCCCACTTTCGGAACATTCCCGGGAACGGCACATAACTGGACAGGATGTACTCGCGGCGTATAAAGATCCGAAAATAAACACTGGTCACCAACAACGGTACTATTTCCATCCATAAAAATAGGTTAGGTCTATTAATATTAAAACCAGAGCAGTAAGGACGTACAGAATTGGTTTACCATAAAACTGGATCGCTTTTACAATGTATCATTACAATTTGTAATCCGAATGTGAATTTTCTCTCGCTGCCGCAAGTCCGTTGAAGTATTTTGTTTGAAATCTAGGGTTTGGATCTAACGTTTGCAGCAATGTACGGTGAGATGAGAGTTTGCATCGGAGGTGTGTGGCACTAGAGGGGAGGTTGGCAGCAGGGGAACGGTGCAGTGCCCTCCTTTCACCTTCGGCCTGTGGAGCGCCAGCCTGTCTCAGGAGCCCTGAACTCGTTCGCGACCCGCGCCCTTCTGTTGCTATGCTCTTATCTGCATTGCACCATTAGAAAGGTATAACAATCAATGACTATAATAGTCAATATCAATGTTGGTATTTGCTCATACGAAACCATTTATGGGTACGAATTGTGGTTTTGTATTTTTTTAAAGTTCCCATTAAATTCCTACAAAAAATTGTGAGTGTCAAATTTTTCACAATTTGTTTTTGACAGGTGCCTCGGCGAGGTCAGGTTGGTAAGGTACTTAGTACATCTTACGATGGATGTACCACTAACTACCACTAATTATATATTATAGTGGTGAACTTATGTATGGCAATATGGTCGAATATTAAATCAGGATATTTGCGATGTGATTGCAAGTCGCTGTTGCTGCGATTGATAACAGTTGAAATTCCATTCACGCATAGACGTTTCAGTATTTGTAACCTAGCCTGGCGGGTTAAAAAAACGTCACTGAATCAATTAATTCACCTAAAAAGCAATATTGCTACTTGACATTTGTTGGCATTGCGCACTTACTTTCATATGCGCAAATCTCAAATAGCAATATTGCTTTTTAGATGAATTGCTTCGATGGTCCCTGGTCGTTCGACCTGAACTATTGTACTTCATGAGAGCCCTCAGGGCTCCCCATTTATCCGATTAAGTACTTAAAAGCATCTGAGGCAAAGCTCCAATAAGTCATCATTATCTCCCTATCATTAACCCATTTTTCACTGGGTCCGCTTACCTAACCTGAAGATTTGACAAGTCCGGTTTTTTCAGAAGCGACTGCCTGTCTGACCTTCCAACCCGCGAAGGGAAAACCAGCCCAACACATGTTAAGTCACACACCTCCGAAAACATACCACAATAACCAACAATAAGTACTGTCAAAAAAAAGCCTTGAATATTTCTCGATGTTTATTACCATACCATCATACGCAATCATCAGGGCATATTAATGCAGGTTGTCGATGTTTATTTTATTGTTGAATAGATTCCAATGGAGTAATGTATTCTACTCACGCGAGCAGTCAGTGACTGAAGTCGTATAATATACCCTACTAGTTAAAATATTCTAGACCATATCCTTTGGGCTTTGCTTCGGAAAAAAATACTTTTGACCGTTTATATAGATTGCTATCTTCCAGAATTGTTTTAATATACATTGTTTTAATAGTATCTAATTTCTTTTCATAATAGTATTTTTATTTTTAATTTAATTTGGCATTGTAAACATCTCCAAGAGTATTTATTACTATTGCAAAGAAAGCTGCCTGTTTACTAATTTATTTCATTGTTGAAAATTGAAATTGTTGGAAGTACTTATTTATGTCACATTGGTAATACGTCTTCAACGTGAGCCTGGTTTTATTTTCTCGTAAAAAATAATAGTTATTGACTTATTTACAAACATTAATAATTCTCCTTAATCTGCATTAACATTTCATTGTTCTTTACGATGGCGTCAACCTTTGCAATCTCTCACGAACTGGGTTACTTATATTACGATTGTATAGGTTATTTGATACTTTTAACAAATAAGTAAATAAGATTACTTGGTATTTCGAATGCGTTTGCAGCAAACAATACACAATATCAGGTTTTGAATGGAGAAGTAAAAAAAATCTGAGGCAAATAAAATAATTGTTGCAAAGATGTGTCTAGTTCGGGTTCGTTTGATCATTTTAAAAGCAGTTAATGAGTGGAAACATGATGTGCCGACCCCACATAGTGAGATAAGGGCAGGAGGATGATGAATATGTACCAGGCTCCCGCGATTGTAACATACTAAATATTTCCTATAAATATTTATATGTATTCTTTCCTTGAAAGTGTTAACTAAAAAAAATCGTTACTCCTAATTTCTCGAGTGACTTAACAAAAGTGTTCCTCCTTTCGAGTCTTAAGTGAAGGTATCAAGATTCCAATCTGCTTTCTGAAGCCCTCCAAAAGTCGACGAAAGGTGAATATTTTATCAGATCGCGTAGCGGGCTTCTCTACCTACTTTAATATCACTTTCTCCGTAAAGGAAGATTCCAATAAGTCAAAATGACTTTTCTGCCACTTATCTCTAAACGATACCCCTAGGTTAACTGCGCAATTTAAATTATTGAATATTGTTTAACCTACGATTAACCTCTTGCCACAAATTTATCCATTGTTTGGCTAATTATCAGTAACTACACAATAATGGCACCTTGATCTGTGAATCGTTTGTTTTACCAGATCCGGCGCCGGCGCTATGGTGTTAAAATCAATATTATATCAAACCATCGACCCGTGTATACTTGGACGTCAATTCTGCAATCATTTAGGTCACATTAAGGTCATCTTCACATGTAAATTGCTTGATTGCTACGAGAACTCACGCGGTGATTATTAGCAGCAAGGCGATGTATGTAGTATAATTGCCTACAAACGTGTATGTTATCCAAAGAATCGGCCGAGATATTTTAACATTACCAACTTACTAAGTCAAACAGAATGATGTCATTGTGTACATGTTAGCAGCTTTACCGATGATTACTCTAGTTAATGGTTGTATTATGTGTGGAATAATGATCCTACTGTAGTCGTGACTTCTTGCGCCGTGGCATTCCGGCTTTATATGGCGTGTTGTTCATAGCACGTCGAGTACAGCATTAACTCATTAGAGCAATATTGACGGCCTTTCGACTATAATTGAACTCTATTACTTTCAAATAACAAGCGTTGTGTTGCTCGCTGAAGTTTAGTTTATTATTCTGGGAATTTCCAATATCTGGCAACAACGTATGTAGTTGAAATTTGCAAATTCAAGGTTTGTTACTAGTTAACAAGCTCCTCATGATTGATGAGCATCTGTTTGCTATCTGTAAAAACAAATAATGTTTTATTATACTTATGTATATGGGTCGCACCGAATTATCTAAGTAGTAATTTTAAAAGAAATGTGGCGAGGGCGAAGTTTGTTCAATTGTTGTACAAGTGTACAGATTACGCTGTAGTTGTCTCTGTTTGTTTTATTGTTAATTAGTAAGTGTGCGATAGAGATGGAGTTATGTAAACACCTGATGTTAAACAAACTCGAAGAAAACCGGTATGAATTGCTTTCAGCAAGGACGTATGACTAAATGCAAAGTTTGACATACTTACTTTACAGAATACATAGCATCAATCAGATTTTCTTTGCTTTTCTAGAACTGTTTAGTGTAATATTAACGGAATGAAAACGTAAGATACCCTACCTAAGAGAACCTACCTAGATCTTTATTTAATCCGCAGGAATATTGCAATGAGGTAGCTCTGTAAACTGCAAAAATGACTTTTTAACATTCGTGTATAAAGCGTAACTTAGATATTCAATAAATGATGTAGTAAGTACATCTATGGCGCAGTCTTATTTAGTAACTTTATGTACAATTTTATTCAACGAAATAAATTCTGTAATTTGGGACATCTTCCTGAGCCTGGGTTTAAAAATTCGAACACATAAACAGTTCGGCTTTGTAAAGTAGTTCAAGATGCGGTCAAGAGATAATCCCGATGTGTAAACGTTGCTGTGATATTTATTGAAAATAACATGCTAAAAGAGATAGTTGTTTTAATAACAATATTCCCGATATCTGTCTCATGGACTGAAAACTGTGACCTCTGAATTACGCAATTTCTGACGCAATCACTTCTAGCGTTTACATCACTGGTTGTTAACTACAATTTCTCACAAATTAACTTATTTTGTCATTATCACTATTATTGTCTAGCTCTGTCCTAAGGTTTCAGCAATATTCAATTAGAATATTATGCCTATTTTTCATATCGGCTTTGACAGGTTTCATTCATCCTTGATCTACTTTGAATCGGCTGCATAGTGATCGTATTCCTTTCTCTCTCTCTCTATTTAAGAGCTGCGCTCTTGTCGGTGGAGTAACCGTAATTCCTCTCTTCTTTCCGCCAAAACCTTCACCTCCCGATACGACACGACCTGCACCTTCTCTTTTATTTGTTTTTGTGTATTCCTTTACTCTTCTTAATTTTGCAACTTTAAAATGTACTCCATTATATTTCACGTTCATTGTTTTACAGTTATACTCTATATTTCATTCATTGTTTTCAGTATTCTATTCAGTTATAAATGGATTCTTGTAGGGCTCTAGCTAGAACATCACCGATTGAGAAATTGGTCGGTGTACTGCGGAACGGAAGGCGATTGGGGCAACCACCGTTCTACACGCCCTATCTATGGAGTATTGAAGGCGATTACTCCACCGACAAGAGCTCAGCTCTTAAATAAAGAGAGAGATTCAGTTATAAAATATATTATGCTAAATATTTGAGTTTACTATATAGTCAAGGATTATGTTTCGTCGAAAGTAAACCTCTGTCCTTCGGGGCTTTTGTAAAGATAATAGCGTTAGGTATTTATTAAATAAATTATTTTTAGTGCACACTGAGCCTTCATGTTATTTATATTATCTGATATAGGTTTTTCATATACCTATCTGTTATCAGAGGTACTTATGTAGTATAAGTAGATTCAGTATTTAAGGATCGGAATTCGATAGGCGATGCGGCATTGACCCACTCTGGCTGTCCAATTTTAATATTGTTTACTTATGCCAATTTTTGTACGAACATTTTTGTCTCGAATTTTTCTCAATCAGAGCAACTTATTCGAAAGCGACAATGATAAACCGTAGCTAAATCTCTGATGAGATTTTGAATAAATACTACCATTAAAATCAATATTATGCCAATCAACCGGCTTATATAAATATCTACTATAGGTACGATATTATGAACCTAAGTACTTGTTTGTAATATAGTGTAAATAAAAAGGAGTACATACGCATCAGGTACAGAGGAGATTGGTCGTTTATCTCCAGACGGGTGTCACGAGCCATGACGCAACTAGAGGGTAATCTCGCTCGGACGTGAGCGATGCATTCGAACTTTGCACGTCAATTTCCATTCGAAATAAATTGATCCATATTTTATAGCTTCGCTGGTTAGAATTGCTCTCCGTGAGCCACAAACCGCCAGAAAACTTCTCTTTCAGTATAGATATGATGAACTCTATAGATTACTTTAATTTTTTTTTCACCGATATCATATTTTACATACCTATTGGTATTTTAAAAACCGATCCCCAACTGGTACGAGAGTTTGTTGAACTTCAGAAAGTTCTTTGGGCCCTTATAAAAATGTATAAACTATCCCCTGTATAAATATTTTAAGACGAATACCCTTGTATAATGTTGTCGGGGTTTCGTTTTCCTTATCCCCTTAGCTCTTTGACCTGTAGTTTTTCAGATTTTAAATTTCATTTACTCATAAATTTTCATTAGATTCTTGGGATAAATCGAGGGGTTATTTAGTTTTAAAATGTCTGAGGCACGAGCCGTTAACATTTTTAAGCGGACATCTTAGGTCAATAACTCGAGTTATATCATAGATTGATTTACTTGGGAGATTTTATCGCGAGTTTTTTTTATTTGCTGAGTAAATCCTCTAATCCTTGACCCAGTGTAGTGATGTGCGACAGCCGCCGACAGCGGCCTAATGGCTCTTTCATTGGCATGTTTATGATACGTGCTCTCGATCTTGCTGAAACTGTAAATGCTCATCACTAATCATCAAGAAATACATATTGTGAATGGATTAGGTGAAAAATAATATGCGACGTGTGTTTTAATCCATACGTGGGTCGTTCTTCTTTTTTATCGACAATAAAAAGACATTTTCTCGATTTATCGGATTTAACATCTTTAAAATTATAACGGCAATAAATATTTTAAAACATCATATAAAGATGTGTCTGTAGAGGACTATTTAGTGGTTCTTTTTATCTTGGTAACATACTTTTCTTTGCAGGCGCATTCCAAAAAATATTGTGACAGAGTGGCCCTTTTCATCGGAGACAGCATTTCAATTTACCACTCTGTCACATAATTTTGTGAAAAACGATCAAGCTACGTTAATAACTAATTGAGGAACCGATTAGTATTTTGCTTGTATTTTGAGTATAATAAGATAACTATATTTTTGGACAATCAAAACATGAAATAAAATTCTAAAACATAACTTATCAGAAGCAGAACGAAGGACAGATCATTGTCGATAAAAAAGAAGAACAACCCACGTATATTTATCTCTACAATTATTAATCTATAGTAAACAAGGTTCCTAAACCGGAGTCGATGTTTACGAAATGCCTTTACACCGATTTAAAAAAGAACAATTTATGTTAAGCCCCAAAATTCGCTAATGCGCAATAGTTCGCGAATAAAACAGGTTTGTCGGAGAATACGAGTGACAGAAATAAATTACATTAATGTAAGCGAATTCAACGAATATTAATTCGGTAGCATGGTCGTGTTGAACTGTTAAACGGTTTCCGGCACGCCTCACAAAGTTTTTATCTTTTTAATTATTTTATGTAAGCGCATGGGCAACATCATCATGCGTCAGCGCAAACTATGTGGAGCACTTCGCTTGAATGATCGTGTTCCGTTGTATTCGTGAGATTTCGCATCACGCTGACTCAAAACTAGTATTCACGCTGTTGTTGTTGTTTTTAGTGTTTTGCGCGCTATTGTTACTAGTGTTATGTCCGTTCTAAATTGTATTATATTTCATATTGTAACTACTAAATAAGAAATTTATATTATATTCTTTTTTTATTATTATATTTCTTTTTTTCATATTATTATATAAATCGACTGCGACTTTAACTGTCAAGATGCTAAAGCGCATTACGTTTCACACGCGATTCTTCAAAAAATATTTTTTATTTTGGGTCTCTAGTTGGAAGCGGAAAAGTTTTTCGCGAACGTCTCACAGTTTTGCGAGACTTAAGCTATTTACGCCGCAGAGCGATGAAACTAAGCAGAAAATTTATTGCTAATGGCTTTCTGCTAGTCCAGAGATACTCAAGGTTGTATCAATATGTAACTGAGTGTTTTAACGAAGCCACAATATTAACACGCGCGGCTCGTTAGAATGTTACACGTGAAAATAAAATTGGAAAGAGGAAATGTTGTGCAATAACTGGGTCGACGTGACTCTAATAAAATGTTCGATAGCCTGGTTAGAGTGACATCCACAGGCAATGAATTAGCCAAGAACAAAAATTAAACAGCAGATTTTTATCAAAACGCAGACGTTTTGAAAAATGCAATCTAAGCGCGAATATAGATATTCACGATTTTAATTTTAATACTTTGAAATTGGCTGCAAATTTTGAAGAAACGCTAGCTTTCGACATTTCCGTTACTCACTTTTCGGTGTAGGTCCCCAAATTACCTTGCCAATAAGTAACAATGACTGACATTGAGTCGGGATTGCGCCAACGATGCTTTCCGGTACGTAGGTCATATGACTTGCGAGCCCTGCCCGGTTAAAGTAATTCGGTCTAAAAGAGGACCACTTATTTATTCGCAAATGGGCTCCTTATAGATTACATCCTGTCTGGAGTCAACCAATCACAGCTCTGAATAGGACCCTGACTTAAACAACACCGCAATCTAGACGTCATAGGTTAATGCCCACTTGTGATGAACCTAGCGACTGCTGGCGTCGTAATGTTCGTGGCTACATGTTAGTAGATTTAGACTTGTATGTAAAGTTTATGGATAGATGGAAAAGGGTTAAGTCTCTTTTTAAGCTTGTCTTTTCTACTTCAATCTTTACAAAAAAAAGTCATCATTTAAAATCTGGCCTTTATCATTTAAAGTCACGGAACGGAAACGCATACGCTGCTTTGGTTTAATAATCATTTTGAATGTTAATTAACTTTCTTCCCGAACTCAAACGTTAATTACTCAACGCCATTGAATGTCTGCCAACAATACTTAGTTTGTCTGCCCTGGATGTAAATTCATCCAGCTCTTCTTATATATCTAGCGGTTTTCTTAGAAAATTAATATTTCTCAATATTTTAATTTTTTTTTAATTTATTTATTATTAAAAATAAGTACAGTACTTAATCTTCATCTTTGGACTTCATATCAACAGTGGCTGCAAGTTGTCTTTGTTTACTTGTGGCTCTGCCCACCCCATTAGGGATTACGGGCGTGAGTTTATGTATGTATGTATGTATGTACAGTACTTAATACATTTTTTTTACAATTGACGGTGCAACAAAAACCAACTTTGGTTTGTCCGTACACCGACAGTCTATAATATTTACAACATTATATTTAATTGCTGAATACATAGGTATGTTATTTTTTATATCAAAGCTACAAACCTATGATAAAATGACGTCATACTCAGAGCGCATGTCTAGCAGCTTAGTCTATAAAATTTGTTAATAACTTCATTACATGTATGTTACGGATTTATTGTATGCAAAACGTTCATCGATTAATTAAGTATATGCTCGCTGTTTCGACGCGGAAGCGGCAAGGACATCGTCCATTTCCTGGCTATTATTGAGGAGAGAAATGAGTTCCGTCGTGCAAAGAATTTACTTTTAATTTAGGTCTTCCTTATCATACGTATTTATGTGTCACAGTAGATGTTTTATGTAAATAACTCCTCGTGGTTCGAAAGAAACCAAGTGTCAGTTTTACAAAAGGAACTGAAGATTTCCTGGTTTAATTTTGTTTGTGCCTTGGTTTGAGTTGTTAATAGTTTACTATTGAATATTTTTTAAAATTTGCTTTGTTGAAAATGTTTACGCTCATTATTGGAAAATTGTGCTACATCCTACACAGCATAGTACTCTAAACCATCTTTACGACCACTCGTACACACACCCACGTGTGACTTGAATGAAAGCGCGTTGAACTCTTTCAGATTTTTGTGAAGCTTCTAGTCTAGATTTAGGTGGACGTGATCAAGTGACCTGGCGTGGTCACGTAGCGTGTATGCACAGCCGGGGTTGTTCGCATTTTTGACACTGTAAACAGATTGTCGACCTAGTTTCCAGCATTGTTCAGCCCACCGGCGAGCGCGGCGCCTAGCCAAGTCTATTTTGATTTTTATCTACGTGTCAGCACGCGCGCAGTCTGCCTCTTCTCAATTTTTGCAATGTTTACGATATCAGTGTTGTCCCCAACTACTCAATTAGCGTAGGCGCATCCTTAGATCGTAATTGTTATAATTAGAAAAACAAGACACGTTTCTTCTTAATTTTATTTTTGTCCGCTTGTATCGCCTTTATTACTCAAAAAAATTTAAATGGTTACAGTTAAATCTAGCTTTCCAATTTGAATTATGTCAGAAACAGTCGTCGCTAAGAAGTTTCGTGGCCCCATGTAAAAATTTGAAAGAGTTATCATCCTTCAGCGCTAGTTCCACGTGTATGGAATCAGTTTAGTGCACAGCTAAAAAATAGACCGATAAAAATACCAACGGCTGTAAAACTTATCTTTGTATCTAACATGCATGTTCTCCGGGAAATGCGACCACGTGTCACGCACATGGTTTCTACTAGAACAGATTGATTTAGCATATTTATCTAATCGAACGCATCAGCTTGCTGTTAATTTTGCTGTTCCGGTTATTATAAAATTGCAAGAGCAAAGCAATTGTAATTGTGAAATATGTTCAGTTTAAATAATAATCATTTTAAATATAGTCTAGAATCGCAAGTTGATGTAATAGGTAAACAGATTGTGATCTGAGCTCGGTTTAGGTGTTTTCTGACAACTTGGAGCGTTGCCCAATTCTGTAAAAATTTGCGTCAATCCCATTTGTGTTCCTCCAGCTGCTATGCTAGGACGGCTATAAAAATAAAGTGCGCATTTACTTACTCGTATCTACGGAGCATGGCGTGACGCGAATAGACAAAATGGCTCTATGAAGATCTATTACATTTACGCTGTACGATATACTTCGCAATTTGTTTTATATCTTAGTCCTAAGTGTACGTGACATTTTGTATGGTAATGAAGTAAATAAAATCTTATGATGGATGTACCTCCGACTACTCCATTTGGGAATATGGTCATAAGCTTATGTTATTTAAGCACCATCAAAACTTTTCAACTACATTTAAAAATGCAAATTTTAAAAAGAAGTAACAAATTGCGAAAACACTGAAACACAGAAACTGAAACATTAAAATTAATCTAATTGTAATACAACATAATATTTAAATTAAATATGCAAAAAACTAAAAACCTAATCAAGTCTGTTCCTAGTAGCTCCCGGTCCAAAGGTGCTCATGACACAGGCAGCATTATCATGCTGGATACCGATGGACAACCTTTACATCAGGAACGAAAAACAAAAAAAAAGTAGTTCTTTTAGAATGAAAACTTTTTTATTGTCCAAGTACTGGACCATTGAACACTTGTCTTTATTACTTAATTAATACTTACAATACAAGAAATGAAAATAAAATTGCTATTCAAAATTCTAGGTTAAGTAAATTAAATTCATCTTTTTTGGGGTTATGTATACGTTTTTACAATAAAATACCAGATTATATTTTAGATTTGTCAGAAAATAAATTTAAAGGTCATGTGAAGCTTACTTTATGTAAAAAAGCTTATTATAAGATTAATGACTACCTAAATGTTAAAAATGTTTAGTATTGAATGTGTTCCTCTAGTTATTAAATAACTTCTAATGTATACCTTCATTGGTTTTTAAAAGATATGTTGCTGTTGCAGTTTCTTGTCATTTCCTCTCCTCAACCTTAAAACACCTTGCGAAATGACGTAAATTCAAAAATGTTACATTGACCTTCAACAAGTTTATCCATGATAATTACGTTGAATAAATGATTCTGATTTCTGAATACGCCAGGTTACATTATAATGATAAATGAACTGACTTTCATTATGTTTGCAGGTAATCAAATCCCGCCACGTTGCGTGTTCGCCGTACGATAATTTCCCGCGTCCATAGTACCGATTCCAAGACTGCGTCGATTGGTTCGGTCAGACTGCGAAATTTCAAGGTATCTAGCTAAATATAAATGAAGTCTAATGTAGTTGTATTAACATCTTCTAGGCGGTTCGTTGCACGTGGTGAGTTAACCTATTTTCTTCGAAACTGGCGAATCTGGAAAGATTTATTGGATTCAGATATCAGAAGCGATAAAATGCATGTTTTAAAATACCAGCTTGAAGATAGCTTATACCTTACCTCTTTCTTGGTAGAACGAATCTGATGATAACACGGGTCGCAGATGTGCATCACTCGCAGTTCATTGCGGTATAATTTTACCACAACGCAAGTCATTGCGATGTAATGAAATCGGTCGTCACCTTGAACGGTTAACCTGAAATATAAAAATCCATCAATCTTGGTTCACGTGAAGCATTCGTATTTAGCGGCGCGTCTCCCGCTGTGGCGTTCAGTGCCAAAGTTTCCTAGAGAGCGCTATTTCCGTGCAGCACAAGTAGAAAATTGCTGACGCATGCGCGCGGTCAAAGCTCCTCGACTGACGTTCGTCCGGCACCTTCCCTATCTATTGCTTATTTCTGGACGTTTACAACTTCCCGCCATTATTGCAAACTTTCCCATTTCGTTATGCTTTGTTGAGAGGATGGAATCATTCGTTCTGGGGTGTTAATCTATTTCCGATTGTTTTAGGTCTACCAACAGTCGTTATAGCTGAAAGGAAAGTCATTAGACGCATTAAGAAATGCTTTTAAAGTTTAGTGTTAAGTAAGAAAGATAAGATTTGATACTAAAGTTACTGCAGCTTTTGGCTTCACCAAAAGATCAATTGTGAATCTATGCAAAGCTTAGAATAAACTAGTCATTTAGAAACCTTGAAACACGTCAAATCGTCAAAGCTGCCCTTTTCATTATGCACCCTAAAGGCATTCCTTGCAATCATCTGCATTCCCACCAACGTTGCGACTCAGCGCTTTGGTAAAAACTGGGACACTCTTGTACCTCATGAACTCATGAATATGCGCGACAGAAGTAGTTCGTAAGCAAGATAGTGAAACGTTTAATAGGCCGGAACGATTATTATGCAATCTGTTTATTGTTTTGTACTTATGAGAAGGATGTTTTGTTTGTAAGTACTTCGCTTTGGCGGTTTTTTCGCAACAATCTAAGTAACATTAGCATGCTAAATTTTATATGTATAAACGATGTTTATAATAATAAAATGAATTATGGAATGACTGAAGTTAGTGAAACCGTTACGAGATCTCGTGTATAGTGTATAAGATAAGATTCACAAGCCATTTCCAAGTTGGATTGCAACATATTTCTGATTGGTTTCATTGTTACTTGTAGTAGGGATTCGGAACCTGTTCGGCTTCATAATGGTTGATTTAGGTTGTGTGGCGTTGCTTGGCAACTGGGCCGAGTAGGAGGAACCAGTCGGGACAGGTGCTCTCGCCCTTTGTGCTCCAGGCCGTAACGGATGACGCGACCCACTAGGGGAAATTGCACGCACAACCAATTATTAAGGTTTTTGCAACTGGCTTGCAACTTTCCCCTTTGATGGTTCAATAAATTATTTAATTTTACCGTTGTAAAGGTTACCACTATTTTCTCTAGCATTTACGTTATTTATTAGACCACTGGGTTACAAAGTTTTTGTTCCCGAGGCTCTCCAAGTGGGAACTAATAAGTCATAACTGCCTCTATATTTACCGTTCCAATAGGCATTGATATTAGAGTTTCCAGTAACTAAATGTTTATCTCTATTAGTTTGCAAATAGATTCATGATTACTAGCCGGTTTCTTCTTAGATTAATGCGAATGTAAGTATAGCTGTTTGATTCTCTAGTCATACCAAAGAACATACTCTGGAGAGACGTGTCTCGTTTGCTTCATTGCTAGGCTGCCATAAATGGTGGCAGCTCTGCAGGGCACACGACATCATCGTAGTGAAAGGAAGCCAATGCTTAACTAAAATTGATCTCTGACTAACATGTTGGTTTTGTTATGCAATACATTCGCCAATTGATATTCTACCGCGGTTATATTATGTGACCATAAATTTTAATAATGGTCGGAAGTTATATATCTGATGGTCCCCCAGAATATTCGCCATTTGACGTTTAGGGAGCAGCGGTGCGCAATTTTCGGAAACATTACGTCATGATGTCGCGTCTGGCATGGTTAGTGTTTGTAAACTAGCACAGCCAGTCCCTAGACCGCCAAGGTTGGGTCGGGTATGTAAATGCTGGGCTGTGTAGCCACCGAACAAATTATAGGCGTGATCTGATTAGAATCCGGACCGGCTCCGGCAGCGCAGGTTCCACCGACAATATCGTAGCTAACTATATATATTTGAAGCCCTTTACTCAACTAAATATATACTTATGAGACTGGTATATTCAACCGTTGGGTGTAATTTAAGAAAGTTTGTAGCAACTGTCATAAAAACTAGTAAATTGCGAGTTGCAGTTAAATTGCACAACGTACGCTCCATGTCTGTAAGATACCTAGAGGTATATGTGAACTGTGTAGGTAGTACCTAGTTGCATAGGAGATATAGGTGAGCCACAAATAGTTCAACAATAAATCGATTACATGTGAGGTTAGAGCGGTCATAGCCCGGCGCATTCTTTTCAATGTTTAAATTTTCCTGTAAACAATAAACGGCGATAAGAAAAAACCTTGAGTCACATAATATGCGACACAGATGCTCGCTGTCGTTGATCCATTTGCACATGGTAGTAATATGATGAGACAATTTGTTTTTCGACCTTAATTAAAGTATGATGCGAATCCCTAAAAATATGAGATTCGTGATGCCGTGGCTAACTAAGCGGTGTATCAATTTGGAGGCAATTAACCAACTCGAGTAAGTCCGAGGCAAGGTGTCAACGAACGGGCAAATGAACCTTCTGGCGCTTGTCCAACGTGTGATCTCTGACCAACATGGTAACTCTTGTCTTTGACTACTAATTATCGACTTGGCAACTTTTGTTTGTGCTAGTGACGGAACGCAACGCCCCTGTAGATTTTCTTTGAAACAGAATTTAGTTACCTAATGGTGCTTATTTGTCTAATTTTAGTTTGATAGCTCTTCAATTAGTGCCGTTCTTCACTTACACTACGTGCATAAAGAGATAGAGTTAGTTTTAGAAATGTCCAGCTAAGTTAAATTAGGTTTGTGGCTGCTAGAATCAACAGTAATAAAATTACAGAACGTATAAAACTTGCCGATGTTAGCAAGGAATAATGAAGTAAATAGCTCGCTAGTAAGTGTCAGTGAAAAACGATATTACACGAGTGAATGTAGAAGAAAGTACATTATACTTAACAAGACAGAATGATGTAAGTAATGTAAATTTGCCTTTGAGCGGCACCACTTCGTAAGAAGGAAGTTTGTCACCGCTTGTTTAGCATGCCCTAACACCCGCTTCCCTTTTCAGTCTCTTGTATAATCTGACTGACGCAACAATGGTAATAAGATTTGTGACTAATCCATTTACATTACGTGAAGTCACGAAAGTCGTGTTAAATACTCGACCTGCATGTATCTACGTAAATGTTATATTACAATGTTGTGTAAAGACATTATATACCTATTGATTGTGTAATAAAGTAAATCTTATTAGACGTTAAAGAAGCGAATATTTTTTTTTATCATTTGACCTCCCATCGCATTTAACTTTATCTAATCGAGATAAATTATAAACGATATTGGTGCCAGTTTTGACTAAAACCTAATTTCATTTTAATCCGTAGCTCTAAAAATAGTGGCATCGTTCACTTACGAAGTAAGTAAGACAGAGATAGACCTAGTTTTAGAACTGTCATACTTAATTGAAATTGAGTTTGTGTTGCCAGAATCGCTACCATTAATAAGTTATGTTTAGTTTATGCCAATCATCCGATAAGTCCTTTTGATACGATCGTCTTTTTAATCGAATTAAATAGTAGTAAGAGTAAACTAAACGCCATTACTACGAGTAAGTACACTGCAATCGTGGACTCGTAGAGTTGTGTCCACGTCAGCTTTAGTCACGCACGCACGATTAAGAATTATCCGATAGTTTCGATCGATTTAAATTCTAAAAGCCTTTGATATTTATTTATTATTCTTATTATATTATTATTTATTTAATACGTCAAAACGTCAAGTTAGGGAAGCGAACCCCGTGAAAACGGGATAATGCTAGGAAAATGTGATTTGTTTAATACATATTTTATTGCATTAACTTTTTACACAAAAGCGTGCTATAAATTATACAATAACAAACATTGAAAACAAAAATAAGTACATAGAAAATAGACAGGACACACAATTAACTTCAAAATTCGACATAACGTTTTAAAAATAATTATTAAGTACTATGGTGCCAATTCTGGAGGACAAAACTTCATTTTATTTTAGTATGACAGTTATAATATTTATTAGTGCCGTTCTTTACATAAGACAAGTACGAGACAGAGATAGAGATCGTTTTAACACTAAATTAAAATTAAAAGTTGGTGTCTGCGAGAATTATCACAGCATCATCATGCAAAGACGCTGCAGACGTGAGCAATGTAAGCTGCAACAACCCTTATTCACCTCCCTAACGTAATCCCGTTATCACAGGGACCGCTTACCTAACCTGAAGATTTGACAGGTTTTTTACAGAAGCGACTGCCTGTCTGAACTTCCAACCCGTGAAGGAAAGCCAGCCCAATACAGCTTATATAACGTCCCTTATTACGCCGATGATTTAAAAATTTGCAAACGAAATCTGCAAAAGCTTACGTCAGTAGTCAAGGTCAAGTATTTCCTTCTACGCGGATTTGGAATACGGCTTAAAAGCTTTAATAAAAACTTTAAGACCGGCAACATAAACTGAGAGGTTTGAAAAAATGTGGTCTTCAGGCCATGTGGTGAGGCGTGATCTATGTTGCCATGTGTCAGCTGTTTTCCCAACCAAAATAACGAACTGCGCAGCAGATGGATTCAACACGCTAACTTCTAAATATACACCTTATACAATCTATACAGAGCATACTTTGCATTTATATGTTTCTATGAATATGAATAGGTACCTTGCACTTGATGTTTCTCGGCTATGGAGAGTCCACAACTAATAGACATACGCAACAACACTTTTATTAATTGTTCAGTTTAAATGAAATTGTTTCCAATGATACGACTGCAAGCTATTAGCTCAAGTATTTAAATTAATACCATTTGTTTATGGAAATCTCGTCGGCATCGAATTCACCCGACTTCAATGAATATTAATGAAGTAACGAGTTTAAGATTTAATTTCAAAGGTGGTAAATCTATCCATGGACTTATTCGATTTTAAGATAATGGAGTCGAGGTGGGTGGACGGGAACAAGATGTAGAAGTACCTAAAACCGCCAAACCAGAAGCCCACAACAATTGCAATTTACGAGAACTGTGCAATGAAATATGTAAACAGAATCATTCGTAAAATGGACAGGTAATTGATGGGAAATTATCAGTCAGTCAATTAGCTCTTGTTGTTTTCCCTGTTCTCTATATTTAATACTAACTGCGTACTTCGCTGGTGATAAAAAATAATAATGACAAAACGATGTATAATCCGCCTAGACTTTTTATCTGTTCAAGAAAGGTATTCGCGGTTTGTTTATAAATATAGATGATAAAAGTAACGAAAATCACGCGAAATGGGTGGAACCGATTACGCTCACGTGTTAGTCAACTGATGATCCCGTGAGTCAAGACAGTCTTCGGTTTAGAAGTTAATCAGGTGTATTTTTGTCTGTCCGGTCACAAAATTCTGTTGAAGATGACAATGAGGTTCGGTTTTATTTAGTGGGTTTCGAGTAAAACTAGTTAGAGCCAGTTGCGTCAGTGCTCCAGGCTTGGGATCATGACCTGGCGAAAGGTGCGGGCTTCTTGCCAACTCTCGCTGCCAGCCTTCTCATAATCTTTCGTCCCTATTGCATCTTTGTATCATCTTGTTAATAATATGTTTTATACCGCTATATCGGCTAGTATATTAAAATAAGCTCTTTCGCTATTGTCAGTGCCAGAGTAAATTGCTACATTCGAACGTTTCTCTTCATCCTGATATTCGTAATTTCCTGGTTATTTGACTCTGAAAGAACTTCACTGCAATATATCATTTGGAAACCTCATTATACTAGCTTACACGGTGCAATGTCTTTCTAATGACGCTAACACAGGAAAATTATCATCTACATTGAAGATAGCTAAGTAGTTAAGTATAGATAAGTAGGTGTTAATGATATAAACTGAAGAAAAGTTAATAAGAGTTATAAATACTCTCTCAATTGTCTATTTAAGTGCCTATTTCAAGTTTAATCAGGAAGTCTGCGGTAACGTCACAAGAAATGATTCCAATTCGATTATATAGTTTCCCGTATTCCATTTGGAAGCAGTGACGTTGTTTCATAAACTTTATGATATTGACAATATTTAGAGCGCCTCTAATATTAGACATAGCGTTTCATAACTAGAATACTATATATTATATATGTTGGTCATCCAAAATTAAAAGGCAAAGGCAAGAATTCCTTAAAAGTTTAATACAAACATTAAATATAAACACATTGGGACTTAAACATAGCTGGCGAGAAGTCGGTGTACTATACACCTTTGCCTACCCCTTCAGGGATACAGGCGTGATGCTATAGATGTATGTATAATAAAAGACAGGTCGTAGCTAGGTGTAACATATAATTCAAGTGATAACCCGACAACATAATATGCGCAGGCGCACGTGAGTGGGTCTTTTATCGTGACTGACTGCGTTATGCGCGCAGTGTTGACGCAGCCACAGCCAGCGTCTCAACATTGTGGCTCCTGATTACACTTCGCAAGATAACCTATGCGTTTTATTGATTTTATTGGTCTGGACATTGCAAGTGGAAAGATACAGTCTGATGATGATGAATAGGGCACTTAGAGCAATATGATTACCAAATCATTCACGCACTGTAATTAGCTAATTATGAGTCGACTGAATTGAAAGAAATGAGCTCGTGAGATCTGCTGCAACTGATCGTGATCGAAAAACAACTGGAGCCAAGTTGCAAAAGATTATGACAATCGACATTGACAGTGCTAAAAATATATTGGATTGACATGACACCCTTGGACTGGAACATGTAAAGAAAAGTAAATTACAAAATATTAGTCATGATAGTAAAACTAGTTTCAAACATATACTAGAATATTCCGATGATTAAAATTATCAATAATAAATAGTTGATTGATACAGGTTTTGGTCGTCTCGGACTATACGAAAAAAGTTTATAAATGCTGCGCGGTTCATGCATGATTAACTAGGTATAACCTAATGCTATTACTCATAGTGCCACACTTGATTTCATATTAATTTCATAGAAAAAGTTAGAATCGCGAGACTAATGAAACTACAACATTGCATCAGATGCACTGGATTTTTATTGGGGCAACAATGTGAATGATTCAGAATGATGATGATGAATCAGTTGCAGTTGTCGCAGCCTACGAACGGTATAGCCAAGAGTAATATTCTCACGTACGACTTGCTATAATATTTAGAACAATTGTTAGAGATGCGTGCGTCAGTACTCACAGTCAATTAGAAAACCAAGCTTGCGGCATACAGCTGTGCGATATAAAATTTCTAATATTTATTCTTAGAAACAACTCTTGGCTCATCTTTGATGAAAAACTAGATCTTTGTACTCGTAAAAACATAAATAGACCGCAAATTCAACCCATCCGAGTAATTTGCATGATGATAGGAAGTAATTTACGATTTCCTCATCTATTAACCACGAACAAATGGGTTAGGTTAGAGGAAATTAAAAAAAGCTGACGTTGAAACAATTAATGGAAAATTAGTGAGCTGTGTAGAAGCCTACGCTCTACACGTAGGTATCAAAATGTCCCTTTATCGGAGTCCGTCAACATTAATATGCGCGTCAGCTGAGTGCCAACTCGTGAGTGCTGTCCAAACGATAAGCGAATGAGTTGGTGCTTAAAAAATATTAAATTTGCTAATTAGAGTACTAAAAACCTAAAAGAATAATCTATAAAAGCATTGTAATTACTAAAATCGGTGATTAATCATTAGATAATGATCATTATCTTTCATTGTAAAACGTTCAAATCACACGCAATATTAGCATGTTTCAAGAAATAGTCCCGCTTTAATTTATACTAAACACCAGAGACGTGGCTTTAAGCCGGCCAACTCAGTGATCGTATGATCACTACTACGTAAGCCAGTCGCCTATAAACACACGATAGTGCCACGAAAACAATTGTTACGAGTGTAAACACAAAGATCACAGAGGGCATGAATGGAGAGACCGGTGTTTCTGTTGATAATTGTTTTGTTGCATAAGCAATGACCATGGAAGACAACAAAACATGTTTCGATGACGAAAATGGTGTAAACAATGCGGCAAAAGCATCTACCTAAAATTCTCGGAATCTAGAAAAAAATGCTAATGAATTTTAAGTGCTCAAAAAGCCCGCACTTAAAGTTGTTAATGTATTGATAAACAGACAGTTGCGCCAATTTCTTCTTCGTACATTTCGCATTCTTTGAACATCGTTTGTTTAGTCTGGCCCGCTATTCACGTTCCCAAAGTCTGCGTTAATTATCTTATTCCTTTACAGGATTATCTTTTAAATAATCTAGTATAGATGTACGGATTCGTACTGTAAATACGACGATGTTTATAGAATGCATTGCTTTCGGCGATTACACGGTGTAGAATGTTGTTTTCAGCAGCCGTTGCCAAAACATCCGAGAAAGTATTGACTAAATTTAGCCACCATCTGCTACTTGTTTATGCTTTTAAAGAAACGTTTTATTTTTTAATGTTGCATGTATGTTTTTCTTTCGTGTTACTATTCCGTATGTACGCCAGACTTGGATGTTGCTTGATAAGTCAAATTATCACAGAATATTGTTGTTCCTTGACCACATTGCAAGGGATAATGACACAATATACGTAATTCATACTTTTAAACAATGGTAAACGCATATTATAAGTAATTGTATGTAATACATCTACCTAGTTCTTATTGTCACATACCTTTTGTTGTGAAACGGGTACAGTAGTTTCAGGTGCACCCTAATTCCTTTCAGAAAGTTTGTAGTTATAAAATATTGAATTGTCTACATTTATGGTGTCATTGAAATTGTTCGTGGCTACATCTTCGAGTTACTCAAGTTAGGTTAGTTTCATTTTGTTATTAGAATTGTTCTGGCTCAATATATACTTACATAATTTTGCTACATTTCACGCCGTTTGATTTATTTTTTATATTTTATGTAAGTACCGCTTATTAATGGGCAAAATAAGCGCTTAACCTGTTTTATGTCGTTAACAGCATTAGATTAGAAGAAATCCTTAGTCAAAACAATTTGTACGCTCAAAAAACGAACAACTCCTGATAACCCTTCATAAAAACACCATAGGTACACAGATTTGATGTCCCACGTCACATACAGACGCTACACACACACACACACACACACACACACACGCAGTGATCAGCACCAGCTCAATGAACACAAATGAATACTACAGATAGAAGCTATTGTAGATATATGAGATATTGTAGATTTATAGAAGCACTTTGGAAGTTTATTTTTTATAAGGATTATCAACAGTAGGTATAATGAAATACGCGTATTAGTAATAAAAAATATTGTCATTTGACAGTAGGTACTTTAATAAGTAGGTTTAGGTTTTTAATGCTTAATGTTAATGTTTCAAAAACAAATGTAAAATTTATTTTAACTTGTATCGGATAGTATCGATTTAATCGATTAGTGCCGATTATATCGAGGTATTAGTTATGATAGTATTGTTGCTTAAAGGTGTGTGCAATAATAGTCGATTAATCGATTATAATCAATATAATTGTAAAAAATCCATTATTCATAGTATCGATTTAATCTATAGTATCGATACTATCGATAAGCATATCGATATTTAGATTATTAAAAGGGGCTTAGAAAATAATCGATGTAGTAGTATTCGATTATCCGGCAACACTAATACCGATACCGAAGTGTCTTCTGTCTGCTTATGACTCTGTCTATTCTATAGGTACCAATAGTTATTAGGGTGGGTCACTATATGTGTGTACGTTTATCGTTAAAAATGATTTTCTAGATTTTCCTATAATACATAGGAGGATGATGAAATATTATTATAGAATGAATGTTCCTTGATAACTGGAGTTCAGTTTCGATCACATACAGCTGTGTGTTCAAGTACATTGTGGCCCTTCGTTGGCTGTTGTTAATCCAAATATTTACCCACGTGGGTAATAAGGATCCATCAAACACTACCAGCTATCGAGCGACGATGTCCGAAAACAATCTGGTTATCACCCTCTCCGGTGCACGCATTTCTATTTGCCCACAATTTAGCATGTTTAGATGCTATTTGCTCAGGACTGCTGCTCCTAAAATATCGATGCTTCTTTAAATTCGATATTGAACATAGAATTAGATGATTTTTTATTTTCATCCTCCTTTGGGGTTTCTTGATTTCTTGATTTTTTATCATTAAAAAGGAACACAGACAGATTGTAAACAACAATACATGTATGACATAACTCGAAAACAGGTTTAGAACTAGTCTACAATAAAAAAAAATACTTAAACCAATTAATGCATTAAAAACATCACCATAAGGACGAAATAAAAATAAGTAAGACAGCTAAAGAAGCAAGTGAGACCACAATACCTAATCGTTTAAATTTCGTAATATTATTGTCGAAAAGATCAAGATCAGCATTACAACGCTTGAGACCATCATAGTCGCGACACATTTTTTAATAGGATCGAAGAAAGAGGTTATTTTTATAAACATCCATGCGGAATAGTCTAGGTACACGCTGACGGATATTGCCGTTGAAGTTAATATTTTTTGTTTCTATTAGTACACATTCTTTTTTTTGGAATTAAAAAAAATTAGATGTTATTCATGTAGTTAAAGGTATTCGTTATTACACCAGTTGTTTGTGTGCATCGATGCCAAATCCCTTAATTGTTTCGGTAAATATTGACACCTACCGTCTAATATAATAGCTAACAAATGATGCTCAAATTTCCTTGTAAAGTGTGACCAAAACAACGAGTCAATAGCTCTGGGAGGCCAGCAGAGCGCCGCCGCGAGGCCGACGGGTGCCTACGTGACGGGAGCACGTTCATTCCGAACTCGCTTGTTTACGCGCCCGTAATCGCAGGACGCCCGATTTCGGCCGTCTGATAATACACTAATGAAACAGGCTAATCGATTCTGCTATTTAAACTTAGTACCAAATTTTCCATTGCACTCCTTCGTTGATGCAACTGAGTATGCATTTTCTTTAAATTTCACTGTTTATATACTTTTAGTACTTAAAGCGTGTCATTTTCTAATGTCATTAGTAAACATATCGTTAAGCTTTGTTATTTATAGTCTTTGTTATTGACAAAATTTTGTAGTTTCGCTTGCGTAAGTTGCGTGACCCAAAATTGAATAGCGTAGTACCTAATTTTTGCGTTTCTGTGTGAGTGGTGTGACTAATTTCTCATTGCATCTGTATTTATAAACCATTTTTATTTTTTTATGACATTTCTATATCTATAAGGTTTATTGCTTTTGTAATTCAAATCGGAATTAACGAGATGCCTCTCAGTGGAGAGGTTCAATCCACCCCAGTTTCAGTCACCTGCCCTAGATAAGGGTGCGGCGATAAGGGTCGTTGGCCTCGAGGCCGCGGGGCCGTTGACCCCGTCAGCTGTTGCACACCACAGTTATAGGCATCTCGCGTTTGACCCACATTGCACACATTGATAGTCGTGACGGTTCTACTAGCAACTGTGACAACTGAATACAGAAATTTTCCATTCATTCACTGCGGTCTATCCAACATTTTAAAGTCCTTTTCCCTTAAAATATTTAATACTTCAAGCCTGATTATGTGGATGGACCGCTTATAAGTATTTGCTACGATCCGATTACGCGATTTCATTACGATACGCTAATATTGTATGTTAATATATCACTCAAGTTAGACACAGTAGATTACTATTATATCTTTTTAAAGCCTACCTATCTAATCTTTCAAAAACTGCGCAGTTGGAAGTAGGTTATGTAACGGACATTATCTATTTCTCTCAACATTTTATATATTAATTTGCGATTTTTTTACACGTGTCGTGTACCCATAATTTAGCACTAGCGAACGTTTAGCTGAAAAACTAGTCTCAACGTGGTTATACCTAAGTGGTGTAAATATTTACAATTTTTGTACGTCTCAACGAAGGAGTTCTCCTTTCTTCTTAGCGTTGACGAGCTTTTGAGCATACTCCACAGTACTCCACATTTCTTTCATTACGGGTTCTCTCAATTGGTTTAGCGAAAACACACAAACCAGCCAGAAGCTTTTTTTATGGTAATTGTGAATCAACAACTCACAAAAAAGTCGCTTAGCTACTCCACTGACTGCATCGCTTATAAAGTGATCGCTGCGCTGGTAGTATTTGACCTAATTGAGATAAGGATTAGAACTAGTGACCTCCGGAGAAAGGGATTAGCTGACCTGCGGGAAGTTTTCTTTCCTGGAAACTTTCATATTTATTACTTAGCGACCTGTCACAAGATCCGCCCGCGCGGATATCTATGTTTTTATCTGAAATATCCTCAGATACTATTCTTTGGGCAGAAATATACTAGTTACAAAAAAAAAAATATCATTATAAAAATGCACAACCTTTTCTCTGGACCATTTCAAAATTGCCATTGGCGCAGAGGCAAATATATGATAGCAATCTTTAATTCGAGATAGCATAGTTTACTGCGAATCTGTTCAGCCGGTTTCAGCGGATGTGGCCAGATAATTTCTTATAGCTGGCAATTTATCGATGTTTATTTGTTTTTTATACTTCCCGCCTTGCGCAAAGTTGCGTATAAGAATCCTGCACGCATATCATTTTAATGAGCCGACACAAGCTCCGCGTAAATGGTTGCCGTAGCCAGTGAACGCACCTAGCCCCCGCCGTTTAAAATAGACGGACGGAATATACATAAGTACTTGGCTATCTACACAGGATTATAATTTCAGAATAGCCGGTCCTGGCTGGTTAATTACTGTATTATATTATCCAGATAAAGAATGGTCGGAGCTCACGCGTATTGTGGGTATAGGACGTAAATTAGTCGTATATTGAGTGAAAGAAAATATAAATAAATAGACAGTTTTTTTCTCTTGCACACCGTGAAGCGTTGAAGTTAGTTTTCTAATAGCCAGTTGCCATGCAATTTGATATTGGACCTGTTTTTCTGTGGCTCCTTATCTATTGTTTACATTTTCGCAAACTGCGGAGTAGGTTTTATCTTATCGTTAGCGAAATGTAAACCGCCTGTTTTGCTCGCTAATCGTACTAATCACTCAGTTTTGTTTTGTCCTCCAATGTCTGGTACACATATCGCACTGTTACATAATTGTATCGCACTGTTGATAATTGAAAAATACACCCACTCCCCGCCAGCTAAGTTTTAAGTCTCATGTAAAAGGGGCTAGCCATTTGCCATTAACCGGGCACATATTCTGGAAACCACACGTGATATCAAATCTACGATCCAAATATAAATTCAAACTCAAGTCGAATTCCGTGGTTTAGAGCCTGAGCCAGGATTCGAACCCTTGACACTACGATGTAAGTCATGTGTTCTCCGAACAGAGATAAACATGTACTTTAATTTCAAGGTTGCCATTGCTTTTCTAAGACCGCAAGTTGATATAATCTTATTTACTACGCACATACGCTTCTAAAAAAAGAATTGATTGTTTTGTTTTCTGTAGGCAGGGATCGGTTATACCTATTTGTTATCTCTATCAGTAACTATCTACTTACCTACTATGTTTATCGTTTAACAATTTACATTGTATTCTAAATTATCCAACCCGTACCTTATGTAACATTCAGGTAAATCATTTATCGCCTGATGAGTAACACTCATGTATTTGTTAGTCATCATTGCCAATTGTTATCAATGTTTACACAAATAATACATATTTCGTTATATCCTCATTATTGCCTTAAAAGTCATCATCGTTAGCACTAGACACAAATCTTGTCGGTGTAGCATTTTTTCCATACCTTGCATTATAAGTGCATACATGGTACCTATATCTTACTTTATTTTTTATTTTTAATAAAATACGGTCGCGTTTGACCACAATCTCACCTGATGGTAAGTGACGATGTGGTTTAGGGTGGATCACGTTTCCCTAGCAGATACCTACTCGCTATAGCCATGAGGACTGCCAGATTACCGAGAACGATTTGGAAAAACAGACGACGGCAGATAGAAGAAGAAGAAAGAAAATTTTGATGCGAACAGCAAAGATAGTTTCTATCCTTTGCTGTTCGCATCAAAAAGGAAGAGACAAAACGTTTAGTGCGGGTTGGAGAAATACTTATTAATGGTGCGTTAAGTAACGTCCATATAAATAAAATAGGAGTAAAATAGTCCTATCCTCATGTACGTAAAGGTCAAATGCATTAAGCGAAAGAGTGATGCAAAAATCATTATTAAGAAATTACATAAATACGCGCCCGTTTTAATCCTTATAGGTACAGACAGGCAGTCATTTCTTGAGATACCTACATCTACAACGAAGCATGTAAATGTTGTATCCCAAGATAAATTTGATGAACTCTACATTAACAGATTATAAACATATTATAATGTCTCTTGGTTGGCTCTAAATTTTGTCTCATTTGAAGCTTGGGAAATATAACTGTCAAAAAAGAAATGACAAAGACGGTAGACAATTTAGTATCTATCAAGATAACATCATTAAGCATACTTCAAGAAATACGCATAAGAAGTATCCGATAATATATTTGACATATCCGTGTTACCGTTTGTTGCTGTCTTGTCTCTCTTACCAGGGAACATTATCAACAAACACAAAAAAAAAAACAAATCTGGATATTGCTGTATCAAGTAAGCAAGCATTATTATAACAAAGTTCACCTTGACTAAAAGGCAAGACTATTAAGCACGTAGAATAACATATAAATCCTAATAATAGCACCATAGTAGGTAGTATTTGTCAAAGAAAAACATTACGCGTCATCCATTTTATTAGTATTAAAGTAGGATTAAATATGCATTAGCCTCAATTCAGTGCCAATGAGCATGCACGAATTGTTGTCATTTAACTTACAAAAGGTGATTATAATATGTATAATTCATATAATTATAATACCTATGCATAAATGATATACAAATATGAAGATATAGAACTCTAAGATGATACTACTCTAATACCAACTAGGCATATATATAAGCAGGTCATGGATGGTAAACGACATAAACAACATGGACAAAGTTGCGCATATTGCAGACATAGTTGCACTGAATGATAAATAGTCGCAAACAGCATTACTATGTAAATTATTATACAGTGAGGAAACAGCAATCGCACTCTTAAAATAGACTAGGATCGTGAACTGAAACCTTTCAGATGACAACAATAATATATTGTAAAGAGTTATATACAATCATTGAATGCTTCGATCGGCCGTGTTTAGCAAGATGTAAGTTGGGATTTAGGTCGTGCTTTTCTATGCTAGGTATGAATATGTACCTATTCAAGGTGTTTGTTCCAGTTTCTGACTGGTTCCTTCCTTACCTTAGTAATTTATCACATCTACCTAATGAACGTAGATAGAGTACCAAAGCAACGCAAGGCTATCTGCCTTTCGGTATTTATGGGGGCCCATTTCGGTGAGTGGGTGAAGGAATTAAACTATACGACTTCGTGCCTCATCCCTAATAATGAATTATCAGGTCTCTCAATTGTTTGCAGACTACAAAGATATTACAGACTATTATAATATAGCGGGCTTTATCCTGATAATTTTAATAAGTACTATGTAGGTACCTAACCTATACAGAATCTAGAATTTTCTTAAACAATGGAACATTTTCCTTTTGTAGTATTGTTGAATAGCTCTTGTTGACTTGCAGAATTGTAAGGTGGATTTTGCGTAGAAACAAGGATATTCACTGAATTACAAGATTTGTTTACAGGTAAGGAAATCACTTTCAAAAGTTTACTAGACCGAAACCTTCAATACTCGTGGAAGAGAACGAACCAATAAAATCCCTACCTAATTATGAAACCACTCATGGTTTTCGCGTAGGAGTCACTAATTACCTATTGCTGAATATCGAGGTTAGACAGAATACTCGTAACTGGTTCCTTAGTGGTGGATACGATATTAGTAACGAGATATTACGTATGACTCAACTAACTATAGTGTAGTCCTGACGTTCGCAAAATGAGGTTGCTTCTGTTTCATTAATAAGATTTCGATCAAACTCAATTATCAATGTTACGTTTCAGATCTTCTAGGTTCGTTAGATTTCCTATCAAGTATTTTAGAAGGAAAGGAATACTCCTTTTTCTGTCATCACATTTTTATTAAAATGCCTACCTATACATTGTCATTTTACATGGATCTATATAAGTATACTACTATTCCATTATTCATCGAATATTTGTTGTTGAAAATGATTTTTGGGGTGAATGCTCACTAGACTGATAAATAGCGATGATCTCATTCAAGATAACGTTTATAATATTATATCTTATCAGGAGCGATAGCTAGTCAGCTGAAGTTGGGAAATATAATAAAAGTCGTCTCATCACCCTATATTACTGCAAGAACAAAATGTTGCAAACTACTGCTACAACAGTAATAAAGAATTACCTTTGTAATTTTAGAGTATTTTTATCTCATTAAGAGTCCTTTATTTAGTTTCCTCGTGTGCACGTGACCAACCTATCTTTGTTGTTTAATTTTTAGCGATAAAGATATTTCTGTTGTATAACCGGTTGTTTTGTTATAATGTTTGTGTTTGATTCGCTATCGCCCAGGTCTCTGCGTAAGCTCCCAGGTTATCACGAAAGCATCGGTCTTACACACTTAAGAGACACCTACTTTATCTTGTCACTTACTACTGCGTATTGTTTGTCTACGTAGGTAGTACACAATCGCAGGTATTATAACTTTATCCAAAAAATAATGAGATATACCGAAACCACTTCAGTTTTGATTAAAAGCTTTATAACTCAAGTAGTAGATTTATCAAGCTTAATTTCTGCGTTGCTTTCTTATCTTACTACCGCTCAACCTTGACCGAAATCGAAACGTGACCAGTGATCACTGAGGAATCGGCAGTGTTATTTTTTTGTACCTATCTGGTTTAAAAACTTGTTTGTTACAAAAGGTACCAGTTTTTCCTCGGATAACTGGATTTCTGACCATTTCCTTTTATAATATAAATAAGTAATTTATTCAGCAATCGGTAAGTAAAGAGTAGATTTGAATTATATGAGCGTTGTGGAACTTTCCATCCGATGATAGAATCAATTTATATGGGATCAGTTGGAAAGAAGTATACATACGGTTGAGCACACAAATTGAAGTACACGCATAGGTACCGCATTATCTGTGTACTGACGATGACATCATGCTTGTACTGGTCCCGTCAAACTTGTTTTAAGACGCACGAGAGGAACCAATTCAAAAGTTTACCTTTTTGTACAATGTACACCTTAAGAGAAATAATTTTAAAATAAAAAGTTTACAGTGTGTTCTGTTCGTTAAGTAAGGTTTACTAATTAAATTTTGAATATCTCCTTTCTTATAATAAAGGAGAAACTGCTTTATCACGGGCGAAAGATTTCTTCAAAAGATGATCTTGACTAGACTTGTTTTTGTAGAAGTAAAATAAAGAGAGAAAAATATTAACACAGATACAATACAGATTAAAAAAAAATAAAGAAAAAAAAAGCAAATAAAGATTCTATTCTATTCTAATAATGGTGTAAACGACGCTCTAGTAACACTGGACAATACCATTACATTAGTGAAGAATTAAATATTGGACGTGATGAAAGTGGACCGGCTATGTCGCCGCTTCTTCAAGACTTGATGACCGAAAACAAAAATTTGAAAGGTCTAGGTCACAGGTCGAGGTTTGAAAGTGGATTTAGAATGGTTGTCAGGAGGACAACCTGCCAGAACGTAAAGTTTGTGAACAGGAGCGATGCCAACCGGAGAGATTGCCATCGTTACAGTTTAACTGACTGACATATCTGCACACTAAAAAGTCGATACGAGTATGGTGCACAAACCTTTCTTTTATAATACAATAGCTAGTTTAATGTATTTTCGTTTTAATTGTGTGTCAAACTAAAAAATAGATAGGTATTATCGGAAAAAATAACAGAACCCTGAATTATCGGAAATACTATCGGATATAGATGTTTTTCAAGAGAACACGAAACAGTGTATATCGCATCGCCTATGAGAGAGTCCATCGAACCCGGGATATTTTTTGTTTGCGCAGATAGAAATGTAGATTTACGGCCATCTGAATTTGAAATACTCATTTTGTCCTTGACCACGGCAGAGGCACGAGGAAGTGCGCAGGTGACAGGGTTGTATCACGCTATTCAATGCAGAAGGCGTTTTGTAATAGGATTATTTAATTTAAGACTTATTTCCTAGCTTTCTCTATAAATGTTTAAAATTCAAAACAGTCACAATATTTGTACCACCTCATAGAAGCATAAGATTTTATTCTATCTCCAGCATTTGATACTTAGATCATCTTGCGATAATGTTCCTCTGACTAGCCCAATTAGAAATAATCGTAAGCTTATGTTATGCTTATGCAATTTCCAAACCTCATATTCAAAGACGACTGTTTATCATGCAGTGTCAAGTTGCTGTTCCGTTTAATCATTTGCTTTTACTAAAGGAAACTGTTGGGCAAGCGATTAATTAAATAAACGATTTGTCACTTGGTCTTATGGGAAAAAACTTTCAAATAACACCAAAGTCCTTGAGGAACAAGTGATTGCTTTTGATTGAATCTGCGCGTTCAATCGACGTAAACGTACTTAAAGTACAATCGATTTTTTCACCTGATGAAAGCCCTTCTACAATGTCGTAGATTGGTGCTACTATTGTCAATGTGTCCACCAGAGTCGTGTTTCCGCCATCAGGTAAAGTGGCAAACAATACTCGCAATGGTTTATCTGCAGTGTTTGCGGTTAGCCGCTATATACACGACCTAATTACTATAATTGATTGTCGTTAGTTTAAACATAGCCTCGTGTTCGGGTACCTAAGCGCAGCAAGACTGGAATAATATTAATCTTAATTGCGTCTGTTTAAGGAAGGCATTGTTTGTTTCTATACAATGAACGGTTGTTGCCAATGAACAAAAAATCTAATGTTACTCTTAAGTGAAATTGTGATTTATTGATATCTTCGTATAGAGCAAATCGTTATAGAGGCAAGTAACATTTACTGAAATCTTAAATCATTTCAATGAATTGTTACTGGTGATTTTGACTTACAGTAACACCTACGCTTACCTATATGACGGAAGTCATATTCATATTTTGTTATTGCTTTACAGATATGAACTACCTACTTGCAAAAATATATTTTAGACCATGACAGGTGCCACAAATATCTTCCTATATTTCGGGAACGTCAGTTGCGAAACCTTATATTAAGTAGAAGCCCTTCTTGTTTGTCGTTTGTAGCTTTATTTGAGCCAATTGGAAGCAATACACAAATTACAGCCATCGATAAATAAGGTTCTATTCAAATCCATGGTTATTTCCGTATATTTGAATCGGTGCTTATTTGCGAGCTTAATTTGTGTCTATTCAACTTGTATTCGTTCGTTAGTATCTTCAAAATTATCGTTTGTAAAAATGTTATTACTGGCTATGACTTTTTTTTTAATTTAACTCCGTTTTACACCTGAATTGATGTGTGAAGTGTCACTTTTTTACTGTATCGTCAACGGGGTTGTCGACTCTGTTTCACCGCAGAGAGCCTCACATGTTTAAAACATAGTTGAGAACAGCGCAAAAAGTTCACATCAGCAATGCAAATTATTGCCGTAACCTTGGATCGGGTGACCGTATACTAATGCACTGACAGTCAAGAAAATCAAATCAAATTGTAACACGGTAGAATTTGATTTCCCCTTTTTTTTTCATAAATCTCGTTGCAACAAAATTGTGTGGCATAATGTTACTTACTACTTGTCTGTTGTACTATGACTGTGTCTAATAAGTTATCAAGTATGTTATGTTTTACATTGTAGAAGCTACGATCCGATTTGTTATCCCAACAGTGTACGTCAATAAAACATCGTAAGTTTTCGATGTTAGTATTGTTAGAATGTTCTTCAGTATGATAAAAAATAACACTTTTAATATCTACACTTACTAAATATTCTAATATTTCGGGCGTCACTGCTTTCTTGGTTGGGTATATAGAAGTTTTAAAGTAGGTATCTGTAATAGATCCTGTTTAGCTATTACTATTTTTTTTCTTATTCTAAACGTACTCACGTGTAACGATAATCACTTTAGATTGAAAGCGTTGCGTGGGTCGCAAACACACTTCATCTGAAAATGAGATTTGATTAGCGAATTCCTGTTTTTTGTATGTTTTCATCATAGTCACTCAGAACTACTTACGTTCGTTAAGATTTTTCCAAATATCAATATTTATTAGTTCCTGACGGAAAGTTTTGATGTAGAACATTCATTTTACAGGCTATTTTGAATAGGTATAATATGTATATTGAAATTTGAAGAACATATTATATATGGGTGGATTCCTACTAACACCTACTTATTCAATTTGTTATTTACTTACACATTTTAGAGCAGTAATGCTAAGTAAATTGACGTAAGTTGTATATTTAGCATATCGCTTCGAAGAAATTTACTCTTAATTCTCGAAAACATATGTACCAAGGTTAGGTTTTTGGAGTTGTCTGTAGAATCTTATTTTTATTGTCACTGCCGCTATCAAATGTAGTTCATTTTTGTTGAGGGTACAAAAAATGTAATCTTCAACCGTACTCAGTTCGTCTATAATAAAAATCAGTCAAATCTCTTTGTTAGAATGTCAGGTGCAGCTGGTACTAGGCCTACGTGACTCAAACGACCTATAGAGCTATTAAACCCAAAATTTCGAACACAAAGAAGTAACAAAAAATTGAACCACGGGAATACCGCGGTGCAGTCCTGCCCGTATATACTCGTACGTATCTTGAATATAGTCCAATTTTTGATACAGAAACGAACTCTATTATGCGATTATAAAGTTTAATTTCATTCAGTATATTTCGGAGAGGGGTCATCTAATAAATTTTCAATGAATAGGTTTACAGCTAGATAGGTAGCTATAAATGCCACTGAGGGAAGAATGGCGAGATTCTGTTACGTAATTTCGTTGCTGTATAATTTATATGTACTAGTTTACATTATGAACAGCACTAATCTTGTTTACTAATGTGCATATTGTAGTATTTCTATTGACCCAGGGTCTTTGTTCCAGGGTGTCTTCACTATGGATGACGAGGAAGATATCAACGTTATTGTTCGGAAAGTTTTGGGTAAAGGTTAGCTATTATATTATATAAATAATAATAATAGATAGAAGAAATATTAGAAAAAAAATATAGCAAATTCATAAACTAATTAGCAAGCTCATTAGTGCCAAATGGTAACGCTTGTACTAGAGTTTCGCTGATCATTTGCAAGTTAGTGATAGAATAGTGCCCGCCCTGAAAAAGTTGTATTATGGAACAGCTCAGTTATACCAGTCGTTTCAAACATCAAAACATGTTTCTTTCAACAAAATATATTAAAACAAGAAGCTTAACTCTTTAGGTGATTTGTGTTAAGAGTTAACGGACAAAGGAACAAAGGAAGAAAGCCGCAACTTGTAGACAAGGATTATTTTGGACCGACACAAACGCAGTAGTACCTGTCCTCGCCCCTTCACAGTTTTACGATGCTTTGATAAATGGTAACGCAAAGGGATCCCCGTTTGTAACGATTCTTGGAAACTACGCATCAAAATTTGTTTTGTTCCGAAAATCGAAAGTGTCCCAGAACCCTTGCGTTATGCTTTGTTGCTTTGAGCCGTTCGGATTAACGGACAATTAGCATGGTAAAATGAAGTGTGATGAAATATACCCACTGAAACACGTATAGAAGAAAATTGATATTACTAAGGCAAGGTGACTCATTCTTATTAGACTAGCTAGATTACATAGATTAAAGAGTATTGAAACTTCTAAGAAAAACACGTACGAAAAGTGTCATCGGATATATTTTTCGAAGATAAGAGTTAAGAGATTGATGTTAATAACATTATCACCTGATGTCGACGCGAGGTGATCCAAACTCTCGAAATAACTAAATAAAGTACTACTTACTCATACCTAATAAGCACATCTATCCTACTAAAGTATGCTAATAGACAAAATTTAAATGCAGCAATGTTGTGATGCTTAATTATAATGATGCTAGAGTTGAGTCATACTCTAATATTCGCAGCCGTCATATGTGGCGTTGCCATTCTATTTTGTAAGGGTTATGTTATTGTTGTTGTCAGTCACGTAGGCTCTGAGCGAGAAGGAGGGTGTGCGAACGAGATAAATGATACTAGAAGAGTGAAGACTGATGATAGAGAGGGAGAGAGGGAGGTGGCGTGACAACAAAGATGGCGGCCGAGCCGGTTGCCGGTGGGACCGGTTCGCCCGCACCACGTGCGGCATGCGCCGTGCAGTCGCTCCCGTCTTGTTTGTCAACAAACGCCCTGCGAAGGTCACTCATTGAAGGGTTAGAAAGACAAAGGAGTCCAGATTGTATAATAGTGCATAGCAACAAGAAAACAAAAGCCAGATTGGTTGTGGGAAATTACGAAAGTTAGGTAGTCGATGTAATAACCCCTACATTTGGTAATCCATTGTATTACGATGTTTTTTCTTTGTTCGTTTTGACTAATTTACGAATAGATACGACGACACGAATCGTCCGATCTGACAAGTTTGTTCTAAGTTCCTAATGTCGATTGTAAAGATCTATCACAAATCTTTGCAAAAGTTTCAGGTGCGGATGTTTAAATATCAAAAAGTTAATGAATGAGAACATAGTACCCATGTATTGTAAGTATGTGTCATTTGTAGTCGAATGATGCAACACATACGAAGTAGACGATTTTAAAGCTTGGCAAATGATGATTAACCTAATAGTTATGTTATTTATTAGTAATGATGAAATTACGTGACAAACGTTGAAATAATAACTGTAATTTTTGTACATGGATATTCCAATAGGTACCTATATATACAAGTAAATAAAGTTAAAAAAAACGGAGATAACATCTGGATCATACATTCTTATTGGAATAGGATGCTACGCCTTACTGAAAGTATATAACATGTTGTATCTACGGGAGAAAAAATAACGACAAAAAATATAAACACGTCAGCGGTGCGAGTGAGTGCGCATGCGCGCTGGGCCAAGGGGCCGGCGGGGTACGAGCGGGCGCGGAGTCATGCCGGGAGCCGGCTGCGGACCGCGAATGAGTCGCTAGTTGGATTTCAGAACATCGAACGGGCGGGCGTGTGTAGGATGGAGCGCTAACAACACCAAGCAGTTTTTTTCATTCCGCCTTCTAGCAGTGTTTGTTTATTACCTTCCGGCACACTTTCCGTAAATCCTTCTCGACCGTGGTGCTTTATAATTTTTGATTTCGGCGTTTTATTTCCTATCTTGTCCTAAAACGCCTTTCCGATTTCACGTCGAGAAGGCGGCCGCACAACTTTGAAAGCGGCTTCAAGAGTAGAATATCTACTCGGAACATCTCAGTATCAGCGCATCAAGCAATCATCAGAATGGTGAAGAAGATTTCAGAAGAGAGTGTAGATAGCGGTAAGTGAATTTTTATTTCTTATTGCGTGTCAGCGATGGTTGTATTATTTTGGAGGTCGTGATGGAACGGGGCGTTGTATTCAAGTATCATCATCTGATCCGTGGAAACATCTTTTTTGTCTTAATTATTTAACTGTTTTTTGTTCTTTTTTTATGTTTATTATTTAAATGTGCTTTACAATATTATAAAAGTTTCTACGTACGAAATCCCAGTAAGCACCGGCTTGCTGCGATACGCAGATTGAAATAACAACCATGGCTGACTCGCTACATTAATTTCTACTTCTCTACTAACTTTTTTAAACTGATTTATAGATTTTGCTTTATCAACATTGCTATTAACATTATCAGCTTTCGCATAACTTTAGTTAGATTTTATTTTTATCTTATGTATCCTACTGTTGTAGTCTGCTACTTTAGGTCCATCAGAAGTTATGAAGGGATGTCGTTACCTATTCCTTGTTATCGAGTTCATAAAGAATCAGTAACTAAGTTTAGTTGGAGATCAAAGGTGACATGTTGATCTAGAGATTCGCATTGGCGTTGGTTTAGTTTCGTTTAGAAATCTATATTGTCATATTTATTCACCAAAGTATCAGTGTATGCCATTAATGTTCTTGAATTCCTTGGCTTGATTGGAAATGCTGTAAAATTCCTTCAATGGTTAAGTTTATGATGATATATATGTTGCGTTTAGTGTATTTTATAGATTCTTCTCGTTTTGAGAATTTGCTTAGAATTTGCCGTCCGATAAAGAACATAAAATGCATTGCAAAACTGACCACACACAACCAGTTGCATTTTGCTCTCGCTAGGGTTTACGACTTAGGATGACGTGACTAGCGTTTCATTTATGACTCCATTTCAATTATTTTGATGCTTCATTTAGTTTCGTAGTTTCAAAAGGTTACGTTACGTTATTAAGTAGGTATAAATATAAGTACCTACCATTTGAAACTTGATCAGGTATTACGAAAACCTGGACGATTTCCATCTACTTGGCAGTAATTTGATATAGTTTTAAATGTCAAGAGTTCATATTCCAAGCCCAGAACGTTGACCGGCATCCGATGTATTGCATTATCTGCAGTTTTGTGTTTTCGCTGTACCTACCTATATGAAGGTAACTGGTTTTCAATTTTCATGTTCGATAAAAGAGAAATCCTTGATCATTTTCCATCTGTCGAAATCGTCATCATTATGGTGAGATTAATTTCTCAATGTAACGACTATGGTAACTTTACTATAAATAATCCTATCACTCATACATAGCTCTAGGGCATTGTCAATCTACAAATTTTATCTAGAAATCTCATACATTTTAGTTTTGCTTAATTAACCACCACAATATCATGAAATGACTCCATTATGTTTAAAATACCTTTTTTCATGCAAAATAGATTTTTTATTCGACCGGCGTTGTTAATTTATGTTTCAACTTTTGGACGTGTTTTTTGCAGTGTTGGATTTTATTTGTTTTGATATTCAGACTGATTCAGTTACTTTCTTTAAAAATCGTTGAAATGTTTCCACAGGGGCTTAAACTAATTTAAGACCCTATCTAAGTATATGAAGCTATTTTATGTGAATACAATTATTTCTAAATAAAAATCTGTTTCTTTTTTATGATATTTACATAATACTCCGGTGTTGTATTTATTAGCTTCCAGAATTGTTTAAGATTATTAGGTATAATTTACCAATTTGATAATTTTCAACGGTCTCAATTCAACATGGCCGCTGAAGCGAGACGCCCCAGCGTTCATTGTCAAGGTCACCCACTAACTAAACAAAACTGCGTCGTTGATTCGTACCGGCTTAGATAAGTCTTCTTTTACCACGCGATATTTTACCTAAACTTAAAAATGAAAAGTAATCGTAGTTTTCTTATTAGACATGTATAGATGTTACATGATTATTTCTACTTATTAAAAAGACTTTTTTGTTGTTTAAAAGTATCTACTAGTTTATTAAGGAGTATTCTTATCGTATAGCTATCAGTTGATGAAGAGTCAGTCAATCGTGTCTGAGTGAAACAGAGTAACCTTGACCGTGACGCAGCTCACGCCAGGTCCGCGGCGTAATAACGAACCCCGTTCCCCTCGCCACCTCCGCGTTCGGGCCCTCTGCAATCGATTTCTAACTCTGGTTGCATACGTCCCTTTGCGAATTTCCATTGTTATGTCGTTATCCTATATACCTAGTATCTATCAGATTGATTTGAGATTTATAGATTTCACGTCATAAACATTTCCACCTTTAGATGACGTCCATCAAATGTCTTCATTTCTATGCGGTGGGTGCTTGTAGTTCCGTCTAAATATGGAGCGCAGGCGCAAATTTCTAAATGAATATTATCTATATTAGGCATAGGGGCTGAATCAGTGAAAGTAGTTTGCTATGTATCGCAGGTAGGAACGCCCCCGTAGAAGTTTCACCGAGATATTATCTGGTTTAGTGCCAGACCCACTTGGCAATTTACTCAATACTATATGACCACTAGATCTAAATGATCTAACCGAGTCGACTTTGCTCCCTGAAGATAGTAATCGCAGACAGCGGGACCGTTTTAGAAAAAAAGATGATGTTGCCAGTATAAAATTGATGTTAAAATCTTGCAATCGACGACGTATTGCGATCTAAAAGGGGAATCTCCATTGTTTTAACCTTACCGGTAATATATGTTCGTTCAATCCTGAAATTTATGGAATTATTATGATGAAAGAGATTTACACCATTGTTATAGTTAGCAAAGCAATGAAGTGAATGGTACAGTAAGGGCATTAATTTGCATGCAATTAGAAAGTGACTTGTTTTTCGGCTTAGGGGTTTACAACAAAAGTATAATGGGCCTACGATCGGTAAGCGAGAGAGTGCATTCGTGGCCAAGCGTAAATGCCGCTAGCCAGATTAGAAAGTAGAAACCTCCGAGGGCACTGGTGTCGCGACAATTTCAGCATTAAAACAATGCAATTTAAATAGACCTCCAATCAATATATCTACAATCGTGCTCGTATGATTTGGCATGACGTGAGGAATAATAAAATGTACATAAATATACATCCATTTACATGACGATACAATTTGCGTAAATACACGATTATGTATGAGCTGGTGTTTTGTTTGTCTGATCGTTAGGTAAAGAAACACCCGATACTTTTAATTACTTATATAAAAGTATTATATCGGTGGTCTTATGTGAGCAATTTGTTTGCTTCGCCTACTTATTTGGGTCAGGTATTGTTCGGTGACCTCGTCTAAACGAGTGCCAAACTGCGGGCAGCTTGAGATGCTTCGGGAGGCGTTTAAGCTGGCGAGGTTCGGCTGTTACTGGGGTGGAGGTTGCGTAACTGCGCCACGTTGCCGGCCGGGTGCTCCGCCGTCGCCACGTGGTGACACGTTGTGCGTCACGCGATCAACACACGACGTCGCGATAAGTGTTCTCTTACAATGTTACATTAACATCTACAAAACTCATCAATTACGCCCAACATTGCACTGTTTTCGCATCGTAACTAATTTTGTTTGACTATTCTGTTTCGCTGTTCTTTGGATCTTTTAAAAACATTTGATCAACAAGATACATCAGAAGCCTTCTGCTTTGTATAAACTCAAGGAGCTGCGTGGGTAGTAACTTTATTACAGTCGAAAATGGGTTTGTGTATCACTCGATGAATCACTCAACTTAATACCTAAAACTAAAAGCTGTACGTGCGTGAGCTTTTTGTTTTGAACGCACAACACTTCTTTTGTTATCAATCTATTTACTCCTGAATATAGTTTACAAATAGTACTTTGCAAAATATAAGTCTTGTCGGTTTTCGTTAAATTGTAATGAAAAATTAGTACAAATTAAGCGCATAAACAGGAAGTTCGCATTGAATCGGGCGATTGCGTCCGTGGGCGTGCCATGAACCCGATAGTAACAATCGCACGTCTACTGCGCATTTGCTTCGCGCCAGTTGCTAGCGTATACCCACGCTGAGGTCATGGCGTGCAATTCATAACAGAGTTTCGTCTTTATCACACTCTTTAAGTACTTATACCATACGCGTAGACGTAAATGCCTACACATTATCAGCCATGTTCAAACAAATGCAGAACAGAAGCCTTCCACGCGGAAGAAGGGATATCATTATGAGTCATTTGTACGGAACAAGCATTGTTTCTCATCGGTTTCCTCGACGTCATTGCACTGTTATAGCTTTTCATTGCTGGCTGTTGAGGCGACGTTAGCTGCAATAATGCGGGTTACCCTTGCCGTGTTTGGCTTCGGGGCTTAGCCCTATAATCCTTAAAGTGTTGTCTAATAATAATCCTTTCTAAAGATTATGTCGCTAAGTTGCTGATAATCTTGATGCTTTATTACTTAATAAGAAAATGACATTGCAAGTCGACTCTACAACACTTAGCTACGTTAAATGACTTCTCAAGCGGCATCTATGTTTCACGCTGTGAACTAGAATGAGTATTGAAGAGGAGTAAATATGATAAGTTTAAAAAAGATTCAAGGCTTTACGCGCGAGAGATGAGAGTTAGATAATTGTTGTTATGTTAATTTGAAAGCTTAGTGTATCAGCTGAGTTGATTTTTACTGTCATTCCAGCTGTTCAAGTAGGATTCCAGTGTTGCAAGTTTAGTATTATCATTTAATAACTCGTAGTAGTGGTTTCTCTTATTATTGTAACATTTTTCTAATAGCCTTTAAACTAGCAAGTCGGCGGTAGAAATGATCGCGTAATGTGGGCGCTGCGTGCACGCAGTCGCTGCCGCCGCACCCAGCGTAGGTCGATGAACCGGCTTTGTTTGCCAACTCAGCTCGCTCGTTCATGTTCACGTCAGATTATTATTATTATCGGTGACAAGCGTGAGTAGCGTGACGTTTGCCAGAACATGCTAACACTGTTCCGGGGCCGACCCTCCCATTATGTCATCAGTCAGCCAACGGCAATTTTTTGCACAACTCTTCAAGCGTCAAAGCCCCGACTTTCAAGACAAAGAAATCCATTCGAATCGTTTTTCGCCGTGCGAAGTGCAATGTCAACAATTCTTTTTGTCATTTTTTGTGGTTGGATCTTATTAGTTTAAAGGCGATTAAAATAGGCTCATATGATCGCGCTCGTATTTACTAATAGCAGCACCTTGTTCACATTCACAAAGAGTTTTCGAAAAGTCAAACAACATGCAAAATAAGCATTATTTTAAAGCCAAACATAGTGAAAACGTTTCAACAATGGCTGGCACCAAAAGCAAAGTGAGAGCCGTCGGTAACAGCGGGTTATTGTATACAGCGGTATACGCATGCGTAATGGCTTGCGTTATTCATGTGGTCACAAAAACGGGGATGTCGTGAGCCACGGCATTCAGCGTTCAACTGGAGCTGTTACGACCTGTCAGCGTATTGCTCGGCTGTTGACTCTGCAGATGCGAAACGAAATGAATCCACAATGCCTTCCGCTGCAATCTTTTGGCTTTTTATTTTCGCCATTATCTTTTTGATGGATCGACAGGCTCTTTGGGAGCGATGTTCAATTAGCCGATTTGAGCATCAGCTGTAACGTATTGTCTCTTTGTTCAAGGGTCTGATTTATATTCAATGTTCCATCGATCTGATGAATTGTTATGGGCTTGTAGCTTCGTACTTATCTTCAACATTACGCATTCAAGTGTCATAAATTCAAAGGTTTTAATTTCGAAATAATTAAAATTGAAAAATATCGAAATAATTTTAAATAATTGTCTTCTAATCACCTAGGGTCTTCTCCATTTCGGGCAATTTTAAGGGGTTTGGCGTATACGACATTACAGCTTCTCGTTTTTATTATTACATTTTTATTCTTAACGCGTCTTGTAGCTTTATATACAAATTTTAAACAACGGGTTTCATTCTTGTCTCATCTATTAATTTATTTTGGTAAGCGGATAATCTACATTTTTGTCTTTATAGTTATTGTGACATGTAACATAACAAATAATAAACATTTTTTCCTTGTCCCTTAGGTGTGGGCCGCTGCAGCAGCCAATCTGGCAGCGAGCGCGAGTCGGATGAGAGTCCGCGCGGGCAAGAGCCGTCGGCACCCGTGCCCATCCCCGACAGTGAAGAGCTGCAGCGACGCAAGGAGGAGGCGCGCAGGAAGCGCCGCAGGAAGAAGCGATCTGGCAGCTCCGTCGTCACATCTTGTTTCCAAGGTAAGAGATGGTCTAATCATTGAAAGTTTACAGGGTGAATTAGTTCAAGAAGTTCCTATACCTCAGGTAATGTTGACGCCGATACATACTTACGTACAAGTCTAATCCGTGCCGACATAATAGTTACTTGGATAGCTGAATGGCTCCAGCAATAAATTCTTGAGTATATATTATTAATATAAAGTTGTACTTTACTTCAGCAGATGTGACAACGAGTTGGGTCGATAAAAATCTCTAACTACAGCCACTTGAGTCAAGTGGAAGTACTAATAACCACTGGACCAAACAATTAAAATCCACGCCACGCATTGGTGATATTATCGTTTAATGGACGTAATGTGACACGGCGCACTCAATCGATTTTCCTATTGAACATTCTAGACCCGAGTGTTACACCTAAGTCTATTTAATGTTTTGTATTGGGATAGTTCCAAAATATAACAGCTGCAGTGTTATATAATAAGACTTCTGCACTAATGTATTTCGGTTTGAGACTTAAGCTAGAATGTGTTGACCGAGGTCACTTTCTAAACATCTAGGATCTAAGTAGATTTTTAGAAAAGTATTGCGTCATCAATGACCCAACTTGATAAATGTTACTAGATCTTAATCTGATTCAGTTTTGTATTCACATCATTACAACCTTCGCCATTTGCGCGTATATTCTGTAACGGGAGTAAACCCACGTTCTCAAACCCCTCAAATGTTCCCCAGATCTGTACAAGTTAACGGGCGAGGTTCTCGGCGAAGGCGCGTACGCTTCGGTCCAGACTTGCGTGAATATCTACACGGAGCAGGAGTTCGCAGTGAAGATCATCGACAAGGTGCCAGGCCACGCCCGTGCCCGGGTGTTCCGCGAGGTGGAGACCTTCCACTACTGCCAGGGACACCCCAATATAATCCAGCTCATTGAATTCTTTGAGGACACAGACAAGTTCTACCTTGTCTTCGAGAAGGTTAGTCAATGCTCTTATACACATACATAAATTTCTCAATAGAGAGAATAGAATGGGAAATAGCCCATTGCGACAGGCAGAGACCGCCGAATTCCATTTCGTTCCTGATACACCATTCTGTTACGCTTTGATTACTTATAGTAAACAAATTAGAATCGGACACGGATAAGAAGCCTAATTCTGCAACAACAAGTTACACCGAATTTATTCCAATAGGGAGAAATGTCCGTCCTTGGTTCTCACTATCTTTCCAGATAATTCATTCACAGCATATTGATTATCAAAATCTAGAAAAATAATTGAAAGTAATAAATATACAATAATTAGTTACTTTCTTGATAAGTAGTTGTTGAGTACTTTGCCAAGTGGAATCGAGACTCAGTGGCGTCGTATGTATTACAGAAACTCTTACCATTATGAATATAAACACAGGGGGCCTACCGGCTAATTCGCCGAACTTCGGCGACTTGAAAACGATTCAGATAAATCGAAGTTCGGCGTTTGGTACCGGGTAATTTCCGATGTTCATTGCAATCTGGATGAAAATCAATCCATAGATAATAATAGACATATTAGAGGGGCGCATGATTGAACGAATGACTTTTGGTCTTGCGTTCCGTTGAGACATTTGGTAAACATTTAATATTTTATATCATTATGAAATGAAAAAATACAGACTTATTTTGTATGTTATTTTTATTAATTGATAATATTTTTAGTTAATCACTTTGTAAAGTCTTACAAATGTTTAAAACAAAAGGAAAATGCAACGACGGATTTTTCTTTTGCAACTGAAGTAATGAAACGCAAAAAAAAAAGAAAAATGACGTTATGTTATATCAGCTGATATACTTGAATTCGCGCCGAATGCAACAGTTTTATCTTCTCAGAATTTATACAATAACAACAATAACGAAAGAAATGTAAGTAAATTATTAATCTAGTAGTAGTAAGAAACAAGTCAAGAAAGAATAGTCACATAATGAACCTATTCATTGTTCAACAACTTAAATACACTTCTCATCAAAAAAATCGAAACACCTTGCAAGTTTACGTTTTGTCAGGATTATCAGAAAAATGTGTACATTTAGGAATAAATGTTAAATGTCGTTTAATAGTGAGTAATATGAGCTTATCAAATCTTAATGTTAATGTTCTAAATTTAAATGAATTTTTCATAGGTTTCGTATTTTGTTAAATGAGTCATTTTTATTCCGTATGGAGTATAAAGGAAATGGATAAAACAACACACGTAAATGAAAAAAAAAGCTAAAAAACGTTTAATTAATAACTTGTATTCCCTCCCCGAGCTCTAATTACTGCTTCCATACGGTTCTTCATCGATCGGATGAGAGTCACGATCACATGCTGTGGTATATTGTCCCATTCCTCTTGGATTGCATCTTGCAGCTGGCTAAGTGTTTCTGGGGCAGGATCTCTTGCTCGAATTCGTCTCTTTAATTCATCCCACAGATGTTCAATGGGATTCATGTCCGGGCTTCTTGCTGGCCATTCCATAATAGAGATATCGACTTCGTTAAGATAATCTCGTACGACGCCCGCGGTGTGAGCCCTAGCATTGTCGTGCATGAATATGAAGCCGTTGCCAATAAAATGTGCATAGGGCATCACATGAGGCTCGAGACACTCTTCGACGTACCGATGACAGTTTAGTGCAGGCAGACGTGGCCCAGACACGAAAGCAAGCTCTGTCTTACCGTCGGCGCTGATTCCTCCCCAAACCGTCCACGAACCGCCACCATAGCTGACCTTTTCTTCAATGCAGCATTGTGCATAGCGTTCTCCGTCTCTTCTGTAGACCTTGTTCCTTCCGTCGTTACCATACAGCATAATTTTACACTCATCAGAAAAGAGAACTTTGCTCCACTGTAGGTATGACCAATTTAGGTGCTCACGTGCAAAGTTAAGGCGCGCTCTTCGATGGTCTGCAGTTAATTTCGGCCCATTTGCTGGCTTATGCGGTACCAGTCCACGATCCTTCAACCTTCTTCTAATTGTAGAGTCACTTACAGCCACCCTTCGTACAACACGAAGCCGCTGCTGCAGTTGAAAAGCGTTAAGGCGTCGATTTCTTAAAGAAGTTGTTACAATAAATCGATCATCTCGCTCAGAAGTGACCCGATTCCTGCCAGATCCTGAACGGCGCGTGAACAAACCAGTCTCCCGATAACGTTTATAGACTCTATGAACAGATGACAGGCTTAGATGCAGTCTTGCAGCCACAACACGCTGACTAAGGCCAGAATCCAGCAATGCCACAACTTGGGCGGCTTCTGTGGGCGAAGTATCCATACGTTTTAGAAAAAAAACCTTTTTTCAGACGTCCCAAAGTCACAGTATTGAAATAAAAAACAAAAAGTTTAAGGATAGGCGCCAATTTTTAGTTTTTAAACGCTAAATGTACTCCAACCCTAAACACACATTTGTCTCAAAACAGTGATTCATTTCGTTTATAAGATAATCAAATGAAATTCTAATTTTGAATTTAGAATTTTCGCTTATTACTGTAATGGCCAAACTGCCAGCTATACATTTATGTATTTTTTTTCATCGTATGAATTCTTTTTTGTGTTAAATTCGGACAGAAACAATGAAAACGGAAGTGTTTCGATTTTTTTGATGAGAAGTGTAGTTTGTTGGAAACTTGTAAATGTATCTTTTTGTTTTTCTAGATCACCGATTTACTATCTACTAGATCTAGAGAGTCGGAGGCTAGACATGGAGGAGCGACTTGTTTCAGCAGTTAACAAGCTGGCTGGCTACAGCTGCTGAAGCTAATAGCAAGGCTGCGGATATGCAAACAGAGTTGCTTCGGCTGCTGCTGGAGGAAGCTAGGTGAAGACCAATAAAGGTAATTTACTCAAACTTATTAAAAATTGTATGGAATTGGAGCAAGTAGGAGAAGTTTATAAGGATCACGACACTTAGTGGTCTGTCCTTACTGCCTACCCCGCCAGGGATGTAGCATAAAGATTGTATTATGTTATATACCCAAATTTACCTCCTTGATTAGCATATTTTACTCCATACTATAGCAAGAATAAAGGCCAAATATAAATATCCTTATACCTTTGTATGTGCTACTTTATTACATTCCAAAATATTTTCTTTACATTGTATTTCATTCCATTAGAGTCGGCTAGTGTTCCTAAACTTTTAATTCATGAAGGACCACTTTACAAAATTTTTGCCTTGCCGAGATCACCCAAATAAATAAAGTAATAACTAGAGGATTATAACTAGTCTATAAAGACTATTACTAATGTACATGATAGACGTCATAAAAACTTTGTCATATTGTGACTGTTTATATTTCGCATGTATTTTATATGAATTAATGGATTTATTTATTACAGGTTAAAGAATAGCAGCATGACGATTCTCAAGAACGAAGACACTAGAGAAACTAAGTTAAAATACTTAAGTAAAAACATATGTACTCAATAAACTTGTATGAAAATATTTAAGCTAAAGTATAAGTACTCCATTTATGTTATTTAAGTGAAGTTGTATTTAATTTAAATACTTAAGTTTGGTCATGTTATTTAAGTGAGTTTGTCTAGGGGTAACATTAAAGTACATTAAAGACAAAGCAACTAGATATCATTTTACCAAGAACTATTTTGAAACAAAAATAATATAGCATCACGCTTCTATTCCCGAAGGGGTAGGCAGAGGTGTATATTATATGTATACACCCACTCCTTGCCTACTACTATCTAATAAAAAGATTTGTATAGGTGTATTGATGAAGATGTTGGATGCAATTAACTTATATTTCCATATTATAGTAAGAATTGGGAACAATATTATATTTGTAGTATGTTCTAATTGATTACATTTCTTTGATCCACCCGCAGGGCTTTTTTGACTATACTATTACACATTACAAATAGTCTAGTCCAATAAGGCCCCGCAAGCTTGTATTTATACAAAATAAATGGATTTATTTATTACAAGTTAAAGATAGATGGATAAACTACTTTATTAAGCACAATGGACACAAGATTAGAAAAAATGTATCTACTTGAGAGATAGGTTGGTTAATGAGAGGGGTGCAATGAAACAAATTATGTAATAACACAAAATAAATAAATATGCATAATGAAAATAGTTTATTTGATGTCAATAAAGAAAGGTTTGTTTAGATATTGTATTATTGAATAACAAATCTGCCACTTTTGATTACACCACACTGACTTCATAATTTACATTTCAAGGACCACACAAGTCCACTTAATGAACTTAAACATATTAAAATTAAGGAGATGTTCCTTTTCCCTTCTCAAAGTGCTGTTGTTCCAAATATGGTTATCTTGGCTAGCAGTCTAGCACTAACACTCCCATTGGATGCATCACAAATGTAATGCACATATCTCCATCACAAACCTGAAAATTAAAATATTTTTAGCGACTCAATCATAAGAATCAAAACAAATGTAGCTAGTTAAAGGCATGATTCTTACCAACATAACATGCAATGAATGGTAATACTTGCTATTGAAGAAGGCCTCTTCCCACTTGTGAGGTTGGATAATGGCAATGTGTGTGCCATGGATGCATCCAAGTACTCCAAGAAATCCAAATTTGTCATTAAAACCTCTGGAGACTTCTATATGCTCAGTTTTTGTCCGAGGAAACTTGATAGATTATCTCACGATTGCAGGCTGATTGAGGGCATTTGTCACTGTAATTATAACATACAGATATTATATTGGATTCATGTAATGTTGTAGTATAACTTTAATTATCAAAATATAAGGTAAAATATAACATAATATAGTAACCACCTACCTTAAAGTCGATTGCACAGTTGTAGAGCATTGGACCTTCAGATATGGTCCTAAGTCATGATACAAAGTCCGAAATGCATCTTTTGATAATCTAAAATTACCAATGTAGCTACTCTCTGAAACAAAACAAAATAGATAAGTATGAAATGATCAAAAATCGCTTCTAGTAAGTTCAGCAACTTTTCCTCTGTAAACATTGAGCCACTTGTCAGAAATAATGTTATAAATAGATGTACCTGTGAGAAGTATATACTGGCTTTTCTCTCGAAGTATCCTGCAATCGATTTGCTCAAGATTCTGAAGACATTTTCTTCCGCAGCAGCCCATAAAACGACTATCTCCATGACACTGTATTTAGGTATTTAAACACGAAAATCCACGCCGATATCAATTTATATTGATTAAGATGTTTCTAAAATTTGTCGCCCACCGTAAATAGCTCCTAATATTGGTGAAAAACAGTGAAAATAAGAAATTAAAATTGATCACGGTTACTGAAAAGTGCCCGGCTTCAACTGACACTTCCAATGGGAATCGGCTTCAGACGCCGAACTTCGATTTTTTACGCGGTAGCGATTTTAGTGTCAAAAGTACTGAAATCATTCGTTCAATCGGCTTGCCGAACTTCATGTGACGTCACGAATCGGGGATCGCCATCTTGGCTGTTTACGCGGTACGACAGAATCAAATCGATGTTCGATTTGCTCCAATCTGAATCGGCTTCGTCTTAGCCGGTAGCCCCCCAGGTTATCTTTTGACTATACTAACCTTTCAATATTGTCACAGCGATAGACAAGCTCTCGATAGGGAAATGCACCACTTTGGTATTGCGTTTTTTTAATGAAAGTGTTTTTTCAATTTCATTACATTTCATCATGCTGAATTGTTGAAAAGATAAACAATATGAATGTAAATTTTGGTATTGTTTTCCGCATGAGCAATACATGATATTAGCATAACAGAAGATGTTGTGAGCCGTATAAACGTACGCGGATTCCACGTCTCAATTATAATAATATAGTACAATACAATGTCATTATATCTTCGGTGGATTAGTCATTATATTAAAATATTTTGTACCCAGTTATAATTATCTTGAAATAAATACCGTGATAATTTACACGTAAGATATTTTAGTAGCGTAAATACTAATGCTGGCATTTATTAGTTAATAAGGCATTGTCTTTCGGTTAAGTTTTTTTGCTAAGGCAATATGACCATTTCATTATGCTTTGGCCCATACCTTAGTATTACTGTTTATTCTATAGTCATACATAGGTAATATTCGTATTTTAAACAGATATTAGTGTAAAATATATATTTAATAAATATAAAAATAACTATCACTTCCTAATTCCTATCCAAGGCCTTGAAAAAGAGGTATTTTGTTTTAATTTAATGAGGCATGGCACTGGAATTTTAACATTATTTGTTACAGTAATTTTATTTAACGCACACACCGTACTTACAATTTCGTATATAATTAAACTGTTTGTGTGTTATCGTACGCTGATGTAATACTAGAAATATTTATACTTTTTATTTTTTAAATTAAAAATTGTCGAAATTTAATTGAAGTTGATTGAAAAATGGAAAGTATAAGTGGGACGTATTTTCAGTTCAGGTTTCTCTTGACTTTCCGTGGAATTTGAATCCTTAATGTATTTTATCAACAATTTGCTTTAGTAGGCTTTACTTGCAAATATTTTTTCATAGTAGGTAAATAGAAAGTATTCTGTCACAGTATCATAGCTCTCCATGCCTACATTTCCCAGGCCTCCCGGTCATTCTTCTAGAAAACAACTGGAGTAGTTAATTAGATGTAGCAACACCAAACACTTCAACTACAACCGTGTTACCTCATTACTATCGCAAATAGGTTATTTATAACATAATGTTTTAATATTTTCCTTTTCCCTCAACCGCAAGTAGGTAGGTGGTTATCCTTTATTATGCACGCATAAATAATAATGAGTAATATTTGTTTTGAAAATACCTGCGCATTAAAATATGTCTATTATTCGTTGCATACCTCGTGTATGTATGAAGTATGACACACCCACTTCATTATATGTAAATAATATGTTCACGATAACAAAAAGGTTTAAATTTATTGTTAAAATGTGGGGTACATACCTATACCTATTATGTGGAGTGAAGTTTGACTCATGAATAAATGCGCAATTAACTCCAAACTTTGGCCACACGTGTATTTCAAATAGTTTGAATATAAGTACTCAAAATGTTTCAGTGTAAATACGTAGGTACTTCGGCCGTTGCGAATAATTAAATATTGATAACCAAGTTGTTTTTCTTTAACGTATAAACGGTCTAAAACAATTTCACGCGCGTTATATTTATAAGTACTACTTAGTAGTCAGTTTACGGTTATATACGATATTATTAAGATTAATATTTATGAAGTCACAATAATTATTATACAGAATATATTATGATATAGTAATATCCGCTACCTTTTTAACGAAGAAATGTCAGGCGAGAGCATATTGGACGTGAAACCTTGTAGCTGCTATGTTTTAGGATTAACGAGGTCTAATGAAACAATATTAAAGGAAATTCAACTGTTAAACAATAAATTTCCGGCTACGAACCTGGATGTAGGTCTTCAGGAGCTCACCATTAACAAACTAATACAAACTAAAACAAACAAAGGCCGAGGAAACTAAACACACTTCTACTCAAACCTGGCTAACGTAAGTAGGTCGAATATCAACAATCACTGCTTACTGCAAACTATAAGCGTACTGTGAGCTATTTTATTCGTGGGTCTGGCCTCGGAAAATGGGTCAAATACATAAACAACCTATATACGAGTAGGTACCTAGTACATAAGGTCGAGCTCAACTCTTGGGGTATGAAGTATACTCCTCTACACTGAGGTTTGGTGGAGTACCTTACCTTTTTATTATTTTTTTACGTGACTTATTGTAAATTAACGGGAGCGCTGAGGGGCTCTAACCCGGTATAAAATTTAAAGCAACAGGCCTGGAAGTGCCCAGTTGGACGGATTACCTTACCTATACATCTGAAAATATTGAGACCGAAATACGTAAACGTAAAGGTCGACTTCTAGATGTCATGAAATGGTGTCCTACCCTACTATTGCTGGAGCCAATTATTCAAAGAAATTTATCGATTTCGTAGCGAGGAATTCTGAACTAATTGTGATTTGTTGGAAGCTCAAACTTGTGTCTCGCTCAAGGTAAAACTATTTCGAGAGGTTTGACTTTGGTTTAGAGATGAACGAACGAAACTATAAATTGCCGTTGTTAAAAATAAATACTCCATTTAACTGCTGTGATTACATTAAAATCTTCATGGTTTCTGTATAACTAGCTGGTACCTTTTTTATGAAAGATACATTTTATGACCACTATCTCACCTGATGGTAAGTGACGTGTGACTGAAGATGGGACATACTCACCTAGCAAGTAATATACTCTTGCCTTGAAGAGGCCCACATTGTATTTATCGGGAAAACAGACTATAATGCGGATTGGCAGGCGTAAATAAGAACTCCGAATGAAAAGGTAGGCATATCTAAATAGCTGCAGTTTTTCAACCGCAAAGGGATCAATGACATATAACAATATAAATCGCAACGGCAATTGTTACTGGAAATATATATAGAAAAAATGTGCGACTAATTAATTAGAGCCAGATCATAAATAATGTACCTGCAACTAGTTTTATTATTCTTACGGTTGACTTGACACTCGAAAACATAGGAATTTGTTCTGGACAGACACCGATACTAGAATGTACCTCGTATATTAACTCTCCGCCCCGCATCAATTCGTATCGGGCCCCGACCTCAGCCCTCTGGAGTACTTTAGTCTTAAAATATGGCTGTAAGTCGCTAAGGAGTAAGGGGAAGAGCGCGCGAAATGTCTCGCCTGCACTTACACGTTAGGAGGCACACGGTAAGAATGAGATTTTTGTTCAATTCATACTCTCGTTATGCGGTGCTAGGTACGAACATAATACCTATTTATAGGTGGTTTATTCATGTATGTGTGCCTGGTACGATCCTACAATGTTTGCCTCTTATCTTTCGTCTGTTCCTGCGTAGGTAACGCGATAAACTCTTGAACTGTGCGCTTATTTCCTCGTTATAGTGCGTTCGTGTTGAAAATTACTTCAAAGTAGGTAATATCTATATAAAAATACTTCACAAGATCACAGTTCAACCGGTTTTTTAAACTGTTATTTTTGTCACAAATTGTTATGTATGCTATTTATCTTTTCTGATATCAATGTGACAATAGCGTCAATAACATATTATTTTTTTACAATTTATTTTTCTGTCTATAAAATCATTGGAGTTTTTTTGTTTGCTGATAGTAAATATCGAATGAATATCTTTCTTTGTGACTTTATCACGTCACGTCACGTGATTTTACGACATAATCTTTTACAGCTCAGTATTATTTATTGCGCTTGCGCTTACCCCACAATGTTACCCCTGAATTGTTTATCTTCGTTTGATAAAGTTGACATCGTTTTTTTTATAGGCCCACCTGATATTGCCCTGGTGTACTACTCCGGAAATACGTTACAACTATTATTACTTATTATTCAACCAAACATCGCAGTGAGTCATTGCTATAAAGTAAATCCGTAACGGTTTTGAGAATAAAAAACACGCAGAAAATACAGTCCAATAGGTATATTTTCAAGGTAAAGAATAACAGTATATCATCGTGACTTATTTCATTCCTTATGCAGATTTTAATAGTGTGTGTAAAATAGTGGTCATGTAATAAGAACTGGCAATCGACTAATTAAAATTAAGTCTGGTAATCAAAACGCGCGGCGAATTAGATGATAACGCGGCGTAGTAACATGAGGTCTCTGATTCATATATTACTGTTGCCGTCTAAGAAAAATTGAAAATTCGGTCAGACCGAGTAGTCACTAGCTTAGAAGTCTTCGTTGAGCAAAGTATTCTCCATGACTACTATTTGAACGCTAGAACCCTATGCATTCAGAGTCTATGCATAAAGCTCATTAACTAAAGATTTGAACAGGAACCCTATGCATGGGCCAGTAATAGTTCTTTATAATATTTCTAATTACGATCTTGTTCCGAGTAACCTCCAAAACTGAATCTTGTATTTAATCAAAACGGGCCATTTACGTTCCTAAAGGTTAGTCTGTTATGCCAAAGTCTAATAGCTTCCTTTCTGGATATTTAGTATAGTGAGGGTATTTTGCTAAATAGCCTTGTCTAATTGTTACAGATCAACGGCGGGCAGCTCCTCTCCCGCATTCAGGAGCACCACTATTTCTCTGAACCCCAGGCTGCAGAGATAGTGCGCGAGCTAGCGAACGCGCTACACTTCTTGCACGGCAAGGGTGTCGCGCACCGGGACCTGAAGCCCGAGAACATTCTGTGCGTGCACCCGGACCGGCTGTGCCCCGTCAAGATCTGCGACTTCGATCTCGGCAGCGGCATCAGCTTCACGTCCAGCCTCGCTAGCCCGCTTGCCACGCCGCAACTTATGACACCAGTAAGTTTACTACTATTTTTCGTCCCCTTTAAGGTGTCCAGTTGATTGAAGGCCTCTGTCTAGCAATGTGATGTCTACGTTCAATTTTCTTCTATCCAATGCGTTGAAAGTTTTTATTAAGTTTTTATCAATAAATAGAAATTATTTGTATAACTTTGATGATACATACAAGTAATTTGTTCATATAATTACGTTCAGTGTTTACATTATTTTATTACAAGCAGATAATAATTTAAACCGGCTATATGAAGACTTATTTCATTTAGATTGGATAAGTTGTTTACATTTCGTAGTGCAAATGCGGATGCAAATATTTCCTGTAGGTTAATACGTATAACTACAACAAGTCATATCTTTTGTTTAATATGCGAATTTAGATTTTAAGAGACGTTGCATATTAAGTGGAACGTGCGGTAAAAATACGCTACCTACACGTCGGTAGGTATACAGTTTTGCGAAATGTAAATGGAGTTCATAGTTTCAATTTTGGTGAGGATGAAATCATCACCAGATATAAACTGAAAAGCTGTTCTCAGGTTATCAGTGAATTGATAAGTATGAGCAAACAAACATTCTAATATGATAATTCTATTTTTCTCTTAAACGAAAATAGATAACTGAATATAATTAGCGAATTGTAAGTGCTTAAAACAGTCCTGAAAAAACATCTCGGGAACAAAATTAGAAACAAAAAAGTTGTCATGAAATAATTGGACCAATTATGATAAGGATAACAGCCTCGTTCTAAAAACATTCGCGAAACGTGAAACTTTGATAAAATTTGTAAACATTGGTATTGAATTAGGCACTTAGGCACACAAAAACACACGAATGTTATCATGGTTGTCTTATCATTACATATTTTTTGTGCTTTGTACCGCTATTGTAATATAAAGACAATAAAAGTTTGCAATGAATTGAATACCTAGTAATCTAAATTATATGCACAGCGTAGTATATTGAACGGGATTAACATAGGTACAGCTGGCGGATTTTCCAACGAAACAAAAGCATTTATGAACTGAAAACATGTTGTTTCATTCAAGAATGTTTAATTATTAAGTATGAGAAAATTGTTTATGCATTGCTAATAATACGTGTACCTAAACGAAGTGGTTATTTGGGTACATATAATGAGATTTAGATACAATTCTCCGTGGCATTTAGTTCTTTAAAAATATATTTATAACTGTCGTTGGCCGGCTGGCCTACAACGTGACTTCGAATGGTATTTTTAACCAAATTCTGAAAGCAACTTAAGAATATTAAGGTTTCATCCATGAAGGGTTTCCAACTCAAATTTGATAGAATTTCGCTGTTGCGTTGGTGATTTCTATGGAATGTTTTCACATTCTGTGTGAGTAGTGTATGTGAGCGGAGCTAATCAAATATGAATGTCTTGACATATTCAGTAATCAAGCGATCAGTCACGTGAACGAAATGTTGCTATTAACCGGAATATACTCGACCTTTACCTTGACATTGCAAATTTTTGACGGCATGGAGATTTAAAAGTACATAGCATACCGTAGCTTAGAAATCTTAACGCTATTCATTAGCAATTATATTTCGGGTTATCGCTTTACGGAAGAATTTCTTAAATTAAACTTTATATAAATAAGAGCAGGACCACAAGCAAGTCGTTAGCAGACAACTTGCAGCCACACTCATATTTCTAACATAGCACTAACTTACCATTAACTTGGTGATCATTCCTCGTATACAAAAGTACATCACAGCTAAATACTTCGGGTCGATTTTTGGTTGTTTATCGCTCAGTACACAAGAAACTACTAAACATACATAAGAGAGATTACAGTACAATTGGCGGTCTTGAGCTGGGCCATAAGTCTTTATTGAGTCATGTGATGACAGGTTACCAGTCCACAGCTCATATAAATACTTTAGACGATTTTCGGTTATCCTTGATCACTTATGGAATCAATTTTGTTGCCACCAGGTCGGTAGCGCAGAATTCATGGCGCCAGAAGTAGTGTCGCTGTTCGCGGGCTCGGCGGCGAACCACTACGACAAGCGGTGCGACCTGTGGTCGCTCGGCGTCATCGCCTACATTCTGCTGTGCGGCTACCCGCCGTTCCGTGCCGACTGCGGCGCGGACTGCGGTTGGGAGCGCGGCGAGAACTGTCGCGCTTGCCAGGAGCTACTCTTTACCTCTATACAGGTGAGCGTCTTGTTCGATACTTTTGTGTTTGTTGAAGTATATACATTTTTTTTGGGAAGGAGGTGGTAATTGAATCCAGTGTCTCGAGGAGATCAGAAGCTTCTTGAAGGATTGGCTCTAAAATAGTTTCAATTTTAACAAGAACCATACAAATTTAATTATGCGTCATTCGCTCTCTTTACGACTTGTTATTAAAACCTTCCCGTCGCGGGATTTAGTTGTATGAGACTTGGGATCGGGAATATACTCCTTAAAGTGTTAACAAGAGTTTGTTTCCCTGCAGGAGGGCCGGTACTCGTTCCCCGAGGAGGAGTGGTCCCACATCTCGTCGGAGGCGAAGGACCTGATCCGCGCGCTGCTGGTGCGCGAGGCGTCGCACCGGCTGAGCGCCGAGCGCGTGCTGCACCACCCCTGGCTGCGCCGCGCAGACCCGCTGGCGCGGGCGCGCTATCCCGCGCTGCAGACGCCCATCAATATCAAGCGGTAAGTTTATTTCTACAAAAATTATCATTTTGAAATGGAATTTTGATCAACATCCGCAGTAGAAATCGTGACGCTATCTTTCTTCTTTCGGTATAGGTAAATTATTGACTTATTAAACACGTTCCAGAATGAGGCTAATGAAAGTTTTGTATTACAGTAACATGTCGGCGCGCAACTTGTCGAACTTCGCGGAGTCGGCTATGGCGGTGAACCGGGTGATCCAGCAGCACTTCTCCATGAACTACTCGTACATGGAGCGCGCGTCGCCGGCGCTGCGCTGCAGCAAGTCGTGCTATCCGCGCGCCGACGACGAGGACGCGGGGCTGGGGCTGTCGCCGCCCGCCGAGTCGTCGCTGCTGCGGCGCCGCCTGGCCGCGCCCGCCACGCCGCCGCTGCCGGTGCACTAGCCCCCCCCCACCCCACCCACCGACGAGCCGCGCACATTCCGGCGTCCACAGACTGTGCCAAGGAAATATTCCACCAGTGATAACGAAACCATCCGATCGCGACGCGTGAACGGTACTTATAGAGCTGTAACGGTTTTATTTGAGCCTTTTAAAGATATATTTTTATGAATAAAAAAAAAACGACTGAATAGTTTTATCGATATGTAGAGTATTTGTGAATTTATGTTGTGGCGCGCGCCGCCCGGACCCCGCGGGGTCGATAAAATCGTATTATATTGAGATAGTTGTGCCGATCTACATACTTTATATCGATTACAGATTTATTATTTTTGGATTTATGAAATCCGCAATTTAAATTGAGCTTATTTGTATAATCGCCTTTCGTTCGTGGCCTATCCGTATGCAATAAAATTTTGTTATTTTCTAATAATGTTTTCGGATATGTACTAGTCTGTTATGTGATTGTTTTTGCATTTTTTACCAACGATGGAAAAACCACATCTCATTAATTAAGAATGAATCAAACCTACTTGTAAGCGAGTTAAGGCAATATGTGACATTTTTCTGAGAGGTGCAAGTGTAATATGTAGATGCGCATAATTCTGAATTGTAGTATGTACATGAGTATGCTTCTTTACAATAACCAACGCCGGCGAAGGGGCACTGGCCATCTGATGAACGAAATGTCATATATTTCTGTGGAGCTGTGTTGGTTAAGTGTTGCATGGGGTTCCATGGAACTGCCATAACATTGTGATCAGTTTGAATACTTTTATATTGCTGAGAGTGAAGTGTTGAAGTAATGTTAAGAGTAGACCTGCTAGACTGTAACCTGCGTACGCGTTGATTGGACAAAGGCGGAGCCACTTTCGGCCGAGAAAAACAGCATATAATTTTTAAATTTTCGAAAATGAAATTTTCTATTTAGTTCACATAAATTTTATATATATTTTTCCTTCGTGTAATTCTGGCGGCTTTATCCAATCAATCCTTAACTTTACTTACGCAGTACTTTGTTAAAATTTTGTTTTCGACTAAATCATTGATTTGAAATGTCATTGAAATACAGATGTTTGAATTTTTACAAGTGTTGTATTCTTAATTCCCTATTTCACATAGAAAATATTATAAACACAATGATGCCTGATGTACTCATTCTAAACAAAATACATAAACACATACATACGTAAGTTCACGCTCGTAATCCCTAACGGGGTGGGCAGAGCTACAAGTAATAAAAGACAACTTGCAGTCATTATAGATTATAAGAGATCAGCCTATCACCCATAAAGAGTTGTCCCTCATGTTGAAGGTGACAAAATCTGTCGGATCTTACGACATGCCCAGGAAGACAAGCAGCTGAAGATATTCTGTTTTTTATTTGCTCCCAGTCTAGCATAGAAGTAAGTGTTGGGCAGTGTTAGAGAGAAACAACTCTGCAGGCAATACGGCAGCCACTTCAAAATTAAAAGGAAATATGTGTCTTTCGCACTAATTTAACCAGTAATTTTGTGTTCTTTTGGAATGTATGAATATGTAACTTTTTCACAGGGTTATTTGAAGTGAACCGCTGTAGTGAAAATTCTCTATATTGAAAATACATGTCCAGTCTTTGTCTTTATCGGTTCCAAGTCAGGCTCCATACAATTTTGCCTGGGTCTCCAGACTCGGCCCAGTAGTCAATGAGCCCCTCTATCTAATCTTTAATTTTGAACGTGAACCCGCGGGCCACATTCTGTATATGGAATTAATAAGAAGGTAATTATTCAAATTGTTTCATAGAAAATTTGTATCTATTTCAACCAAACCATAAGATATCACTCACCTGGCGTAATTAGCGAGATTCTCACTAGTTATTAACGATGAACAATAAACTGGTTGATAATATGCAAATGTCGTGCAGACGCTTACTCATGTGTATAACGTAATTTTATAAACGTTCTATAACCAAAATCAAAATAAATAAATCAAAATCAAATCAAATGCATTTATCACTCACGACTTACTTCGGGTCACTTTGTAAAATTGTCGTTAGATTTTTGTAATTTGGCGCTATAAGTGACACTTTTTTTCTTTGCTAAAAACTAAAAGTAAAAGTAGCCTTGTGTCGCCCTCTGCAAGAGTTTCTTGGTTACTCTACCAATACCTTTGACCAATACGCTACCAACTGTACCAGAGCATTTTCAAAAATAAGTGTACCTCCCATTTTCACGTTGTCCCTTGTGTTTGAAGTCTAATAACTAGTAAAATTTACTTCTAGCTAATTATTTTAATTATTGAGATACATTAAATATATTCTAAACTAATTAAATTCTAACAAATTTTTCATGGTTATGAGGAATTATTTAAATAAAATGTAAATTTTTATCACTAAGTACTAGATTTTGCTGTGTCCCCCACTCAAACTGATAAATGTTTGAAGAGATTCTTAAAACTTTTTGTACTAGGGTATCATTTGATGTTTGGTATTGTTTGAAGTTTTCTAAAGGTTCTCTCATTTCCAGTAGTTTATAATTTAAATCTTGTGCTTATTTAAATATAGTTCAATTTTTTCAAAAGTCTTAAAAAGTGTACCGACCGGACATGTCGGGTTTGTCACGACTAAAACTGCCTATTGAAATTATTTACGGTAGCTATTTTCGTTTTAAAATGGCAAAATTATCCTTAATTTACCGGTCGCCATTTAAAAAAAGACTAGTGACAAAATATATTTCGTGACGCGAGACGTGTTTTCTGGTATTCCACGGCCGTCAAAATTTTATCTGTCGGGTTTGAGACGATATAAAATCAGATTCAGGTGAGTTTTATTTTTATTAATTTATTCAGAAGATGAACTATATTATAATGCAAAATTATTTATATTTGGTGACAAGACTAGGTATTTTTTTTCCTTTTAAATATCGGTTTGAATACAAAATGGGAACAGAGCGTCACGTCAGTTTTGCGACATTTTTCCCTGTGACCTACAGGCTGACTAGTAAAGTCGCAAAACCGACACTATAAAGCAGAGACTACATACTGAAAAGGTTTAAATTTTTTAGGCTTAACAATGCCACTAACTAGTGCAGAACGGTCTCGGAGATATAGAGAAAAATTTAAAAAAGAAAATCCCGAGAAATTAAACGCCCAAAGGTTAAAAAAATTACAAAGAATAAAATCGAAGAAGAAAAAAATATCTGAAATGAATGAAGAAGAAGCTGAAAAAAGAAGACAAGTTTGTTATTTGTTAAACTAAGTAATCTTGATTTTCAAAAAGACTGTTCCCATTAAGAATTGATAATTATTTGGTTAAAAACTTAAAATTTGTGTAAGTATATCTTTTATTTTATTCACTTACATTTTTGGGTTCGGTTTTCTCCTGTGTGAGCCCACCCTTAGAAAAATTCGTATGTCAGTTTTGCGACAGTCCCTCATTTTGCGACGAAGAAATTCTTAGATTTTTCTAATTTTCAATATGGAGAGTTGCTAATAATTTCTGTTATTTATTAAAATGATTTTAATATTCGGTATCACAATAATTACTTTGTTTATTAAACTAATATTCGAAATTAAATCGTAAATATAATGGTTGCCTTGGTATCAGCTGTGACAAAACCGAACGAAAAACTAGCATATTTCGTGTTTTATAGATTTTATGACTATGTATATATTTTTTTCATAAAATATCTTTGGTAATCTTCATAACACAACTAAAATCATATTTATATATTTCTTATAGTTACAGACCAATTATTTTTTAAGATAGTCGCAAAACTGACATTTTTTTCGCCCGTCGCCCTATAATTTAATAATTTTTCGTAAAATAGATTAATCTGTTAACAACTTCACATAATTTCATAAACTATCGCGTATCTTAATAATATCTAAATCAAAATATCTCCAACAATGTCATATTTTTAATTATAGCTAAAATTCAGACGTAGTACACTTAATTTTGAAAACGCTCACCAACTATACCGTACTATTTCGCAAAACGTTTTAAAGTTAGTTCATTTTATCGTTGCTAGATGGCACGTGGATGGCACAAATATATATATATATATATTTCTTTTGCCCATTTGTGGGTCAGGCTAAGATCATAAGACCATGCTGCCTAGTCTTTAGTACATAGCAAAAGCCACCAATATCGTAACATATGTATGTATTTACTTTGTATCAAAGACCAAAGACCAACTATGAATAATGAACCCTGAACCTTGTCTGAACGAACGTGTATAAAAATATAATGAAACGAACGCTACCTTACGCTTTGTGTTTTATTTGGAAAACTTTAACGCCAAATGTTAAAAGAGAGAGAGAATTACACTCTTTCCCTATGAAGTATTTTTTTCGTCTTACTCTTACTTAGTACGTTGAACAAAAGCTTCACAAATAAAAGTGATGCAAGTTGACGTGACATGTCAAAAATTAATGTGTAGAGGGCGCTGTAAATTGCTCAGCCACGTAAGTCAGGGTCGTATTTTTCTGTAATTTTTGTTATAAAAATTACGATTTTTAAGTCCCTGAGGTAATATGTAAGAATGGTTTAAAAATCCAAAAATTGAGTGCTATATTGTTTGTGTTTTGACTTCGTCCTGACCTCGGTAAGTCATTCTGTGCTTCGCCCATCCGTCATCTTAACAGCGATGAATTAGCATGTATAATTGAATATTTCAGTCGATATCAGCATTTTTATCAAAATACAAACACAATTGTGTGTGTCGCACATGGTGCATTGATTCGTATTTGTCGGAAACTGCGTACCTATAATTGTGTGACATTGAAATCTTCTTTCCAGATTGACAAGCCATGTCTAACTTACCTCCAAATCCTTACAACATCACAAGTTCGCCTCAGTTGAACGCTAATCCGGGGCCACAGTTCAATCATAACCAGTCGATGAGTCACTTGCCACCGGGCCAGTTACCGCCGGGATACGTTGGCTTGAAACAAGATGCTAACTCCAATAGTCCGCTGCCGCCGTCGTCTACGCCTCAGAACCACATGATCAACCAAGTGAACAACTACAATCAGAGCACGAGCAACTCGCCGGCCTTCAACAATCCAGGGATGATGCCACCTTCACTTAGTGGCATGCAATCATCCCCTATGAGGCATTCTATTAAGCCACCTATGGCTACAACTCCTAACCAAAACCCTTTATTACCAAATGTGCCTCCATCCTCCAGGGTAGGTCCTACTGCAACATCTTCTCCCCTGCCATATCCACCTAATTACCAGCAAAAGCAGATTAATGATAATGCCCCCCCTCTCATTCCATCTAGTCATAGTCAACCATTAATGAATGGACCTCCTATGGCTGGTCCGCCTGGTTCCATATCTCAGCCAGCCTCTCAATATCCTGGGCCACCTAGTGGGTTTGCCCCACCAATGAATAATAGGCCTCCTGTTAGTGCACCCAATTTTGGCCCTGGTTCTATTAATCAACCTTATGGACAGCAACAAGGACCTCCACCACAAGGTCCACCAATAATGAAGCCTCCTGGATCAGCACCAATCTCAAGTGCACCAAATATACCATTTTCTGGACCACCTCAATCGGGACTACCTAGAAATAGTCCACTGCCTGGTTTACCTATGGGTGGTCCCCCTCTATCGGGACCTCCTATTTCTGGTGGATTGCAATCTGGACCTGCTACTAGTGGACCTCCTGTAGGTCCTCCAAGACCAATGGGTGTAAATGGACCCAGTATTAATGGACCTCCAGTATCAAGCATTACAGGATTACCTATGGGCCCCCCTGGTCTACAAAAAGGCCCTACAGGTCTCCCTGCTGGACCCACAGGCCTTATGTCAGGCCCGCCTTTGGGTGGTCCACCAACAAGTCAACCTTATCCTGGCCCTCAAAGAAATGGACCTCCAATAGCTCCTCTAACGATGCAAAGTGGACCACTGAATCCTCCAATGAGTCAAGCCCCACCTATGAGTCAATCTTCAATGATGAATCAACTGCCTCCAATGAACCAAGGGCCACCAATGACCCAGGGCCCACCAATGAATCATGGCCCTCCAATGAATCATGGCCCACCAATGAATCAAATGCCCCCAATAAACCAAGGGCCCCCAATGAACCAAGGGCCACCAATAAACCAAGGGCCACCAATGAACCAAGGTCCAGGTCCACAATTGAATCAGATGGGACACAGTGTTCCTCCAGCAGGACTTCAGGGCCCACCGCCAGTTAGTGCCCCTCCTGGCCCACCAAGTGGTCCTAGTGGACCTCCAAAAGGCAATATGCAAGGGAGATATCCTCAGATGCCTCAAGGCAACTTTGGGAACCATCAGGCCACTATGGGCAATGCTAATATGGGCAAGCAGTACCAACAGCCCCTTCAATACGGGCAACAGCAACTGACACAGCAGATGGGACAACTAAGTGTCACCAAGCAAGGGTTTGACCAGCTGTGGGGCCACCAGGCTGTGGACCTAATGGCTTGCAGACAAATCCTGCCTGAATACCCTGAAGACCCGCCGGAGATCCGATTGGGACATCAGTTTTCTGATGCACCTAATTGCAGCCCTGAGTAAGTGTATTTTTTATCATTTATGAACCTGATAGTACTCAAGTTTCATAGAAACTTAATGTTTTATTGATACTCAGGCCATAATCGCTAAATGGGGTGAGCAGAGTCACAAGTAATCAACAACTTGCAGCCAGTATTGATATTAAGTCCTAAGATAGACATGATGAACCTATTTATTTATTTATTTATTTATTGATGTACACCTTTGAATAAGGGGCTTGTCTAGTTCTCTCTCTAATTGGTTTATGTTAGTTTTATTTCCTTCAATATAGGTATTTTTATATATGTCACCGTAAAATTGTAAATAACGTTAGATTATAATCTATCGATTTGAATCTCGCGAGATTGTGAACTGTCGAATAATTATGAATCGTATCATATTGCTTACAATTTAACGTATTATTTTTCGGTAGATTATAATTTATCGAAGTGAAACCGTCAAATTGTGATACGAAACGCACCTCGCGTGCTATACCATAGAGTTACAAAACTATTAGAGTGAGCATAATGTTAATTTGGGATTCTCTTAAAATGCATAAATGTTTTTGTCATAATTTTAATTATCATATTCCTTTTTGCATAACGTTTTTTAGCATAATAGTTTTACTTTCCCATAATAACATCTAGGAATACTGGTTTGTTAGGTATAACTTATTTTTGGGATTAATAAATAGATATCCATAATTCTTTTTTAGAATAATAGTGTTTTGTCATAATTTTTACAAGGCATAACAGTAGGTTAGGGTGCGGCGGGGGTGGCCCTTGGGCCACCCCTATGCCGCCAGCATGTTTATCTTACACACGAAAAGTATACTGAATGATACGTTTCAGATTTTTTAATTTTGATACATTTTTTCTTACCATGTGATGTCAGAATTATTGATTACTTACTAAATAATTAATAAATACGTACTTGATTTCACAATCTTGAAGAGCATTTATTTTATTTGACTGACACCTGTGTTTTATTCCTAACTCTATGGACACAGAACGGTCTACTGTAAGGCCGACCAATCAGAGACAGCCGTCGGACAGTTGCCAATTTGACAATTGTAAGATTGTGATTTAACAGTTTTACTTCGATAGATTATAATCTGACGAATAATAATACGTTAAATTGTAAGCAGTATATTACGTTTCACAATTTTTCGACAGTTCACAATCTCGCGAGATAGATTATAATCTAACGTTATTTACAATTTTACGGTGACATATACACTTTATTTATTTGGACTTGCACCAATGAGTCATTCATTTATCTTAAGTGCAGTTTTCACTAACACAGTTGGGTCGACCACTATAGAAGGCGATACGGCCCACCTCCTATCACTTTGGCCTAACAGAAAGCTTATGTTATGTTATTTGCGTTTTTAAAAACGGCTTGTAGAATAAAAAAAATGATACCTAATAAAGGTAAAAATCCGGTTGATTGAGGGGAGGCCTGTGCCCAGCAGTTCAAATTCAATTCAAAATTCAAATTCAAAAATATCTTTATTCAGTAGGTAACATAGTTACACTTTGAATCGTCAATTTTACATAACGAACGTCTCATCCGCCTAAAACTGCTGCAGCTTCTCACAACCTGTATAGCCGGGGAAAAGAAGCTGCAAGAAAAACCTCGGCACAGGGCCCTAGACGTTCTTTAAAAAAATAAAAATAAACATAAAACATAAAATATTGGTATACAATTGAGTAATTTAGCTGCCTAATATCAGTTCTCAGACAGTTAATCCCATGCATTCATATCTTCTAAATAATCACTAACTTTATAATAACCTTTTTTGTAAAGTTTTTGTTTAACTACTGTCTTAAAACAGTTGAAAGGCAAATTCTGAATGTCAATGGGAATCTTATTGTAAAAACGTATACATTGCCCCTTAAAAGATTTAGTAATCTTATGTAATCGACTGACTTGTAAAGCAAGTTTATTTTTGTTCCTGGTATTAACAATGTGCCGATCGCTATTTTTTGCAAATAATCCTATATGTTTTTTTACATATATTAAGTTTTCAAAGATATATTGTGATGCCAAAGTTAAAATATTAATTTCTTTAAATTTATTTCTAAGTGACATCTTGGGTCCCAATGGGACCCAGTGGGACGTATATAGGCAGTTTATGATGAAAGGTAAAAATGGGTCTAAGGTTTTAATTTAAGGTTGAAACACTAGAACTATTCATCTTTATTTAAGAACTATAAATTCTTGTTTATTAAAATTCATATTCATTTAACATAAAACACAATTATCTTTAAAAGTCAAAACATACATACATACATAAACTCACACTTATTTCCCACTGGGGTAAGCAGAGACTATGGAATTCCATTTGCTTCCATCCTGACACACTTCTCTTGCTTCCTCCACAACCATCAATCCTGTCATACACGGTTTAGAGTAGATCGTACTGAACCTTTTCTAAGGACAACCAACTTAGTCAATGTCTGTCCTTCTAAGTCTTCTTCTGTCAGCCCTACCTTCGCTTTATATACCATTTACTAAAAAAAAATAGTCAAAAGTCAAAAGTTTTGAATAAATAGGCAGCTGTGTTTAATCAGGTGGTTGCTTGGTTATTTATTATATGAATATTCTACTAGTCTGAGAACTGCAGACAATACACATGTTATCATTAAAGATAATTTATCTTCTAATGTTCTTGTGTAATGTTGATATCTTACTTGCTATATTTTAAGGTCATATCTAAATAAATGTGTGATAGGCTGATAACGGCCTCTGTGGTCCAGTGGTTGAGCGTTGGGCTCACGATCCGGAGGCCCCGGGTTCGAATCCTGATATGTCCCCTATCACAAAAATCACTCTGTGATCCCTAGTTTGGTTAGGACATTACAGGCTGATCACCTGATTGTCCGAAAGTAAGATGATCCGTGGTCACAGATACTACATACTGATGTAAGTGAGTAATTGTTACATGAGCCATGGCTCATGAGCTGACATGTCAGGGGCCTTCGGCGGCTCAATAATAACCCTAACACCAGGGTTGCTGAGGTTGGTAATCCACCTCACAACCCACACGACAAAAGAAGAAGATAGGCTAATAACCTGACAGTTTGTCTAAGTGTAACCATGTTCATCACGTTTTATCCATCTTAAGACGAATATAAGTAGCTACCTTATTGATACTACCTATACATATGTCTGAAATTCAAAAATATCGTTATTCAGTAGGTAACATAGTTAGACTTTGAATCGTCAATTTTTACATAACGAACGTCTCATCCGCCTAAAACTACTGCAGCTTCTCACAACCTGTATAGCCGGGGAAAAGAAGCTGCAAGAAAAACTTCGGCACAGCGTCCTAGACGTTCTTTAAAAAAATAAAAATAAACATAAAATATTGGTATACAATTGAGTAATTTAGCTGCCTAATATCAGTTCTCAGACAGTTAATCCCATGCATTCATATCTTCTAAATAATCACTAACTTTATAATAACCTTTTTTGTAAAGTTTTTGTTTAACTACTATCTTAAAACAGTTGAAAGGCAAATTCTGAATGTCAATGGGAATCTTATTGTAAAAATTCGGTGATATGTACGATAATATAGATAAACAGTTTCTTGCAAAGTAATAAATTAACTGGTTGCATTTCAGACCTCCTGGTTACGTGTCGTTTCTGTAATAGACCAAAAGCGCCTACAAAAACATAAATTTTATAATTATGACAACTAATGGTTCATAATTTCATCACTGTTTACAAATAATTCGCTGGGCTCAGTGACTGAACTTTTGCTCCTTGATTGTACCTAAACGAGATGGTAGTACATAAATAGAGTTGATATTACCGTTCACTTTACCCGATTTTTGAAATTGCAATCTTTTCTGTTGTGGGTTTAATGACCGGCCTCATCAACCCTGGGTTACTAGCCGCCAAAGGACTTTGACATGGCGCAAAAAAAAACGCAGATTTTTTAACGTTGCTATATTTTTATTTATTATCAGAACAATAAAAAAATACTTAATATTGCAGTTCCGAATTGTGTGTTTTCAATAAAATTACACCTATTTTAAAAAGTCAGGTCGGTAAGTGGTGGTTTCAACTCTATATCATAGAGTACCATAAAGTTTAGGTAAATATGTCACCGAATTTCAGACTTTTGATAATTTGTTTTCACTGCCTACCCCAATAGGGATTACAAGCGTGATGTTGTGCGTGTTTGCATCTTCAAAATATGAATAGTTTGGTAATGACACTTGATGATATTAATTCACAATTCACATGCGCAAAGTCCCATGACTCATCATTATACTTGTTTATTATTGGTCAAGGCACAAAGGGGCTCAGATAAAATGCGCAATGCAAAACATTGTCAAAGATAAATAAGTTATTTATGCAGGACACGTATGTGATGAGATGAATGTAAATATTTGAAATAGTCATAAGCATGCGAAATAAGTGTAAACTATAAAAATATCCTTGTTATCAAAAGACGTTAAGTGGGTCATTTGCGCTTAATGTTAACTTAATCTATGCCGAAAGATCTCACTGGCGGGCAAAGGTCTCAACTTTAATATTTCGTCTTTTGTGTACAATAATTATCATGTAATTAACCACTTTAGAACCCTGTCGCATTAACATATTTGACATTTGGTGAGGCTTACAGTTCAATTTGTTGAGAAAGTTAATGTGATATGGTACTTAAGTGACTCGTGATCATTGATTGATTTATTTAAGAAAATACACACTTTTTATGGTCTTCAATTATTATATAACCTTTAAAACGTATCCCGTCCGTCGCCTAGTGCGCAAGAGATGATAGATATGTCTCTTTCGCACTGACGGCATACAGCTTAGTACGAAAGAGACGAGGTGTAGGCGTCTCATCAAGGTCATTACCATTACCCATCAAGCCTTAATTTTCAAGGTTCATCATGTTGTTTTGCGCGTATTTATTCATTCATAAAGCGTAAAATTTGGGCATCGGACCTTTTTAAGGCACCTTCTAATTCAAATTCTTGTATCTTTAGTCTCGTGAGGTAGACCAATGTTAGCCTTGATGTCAGGGTTATTTATTATTGAGCCCCTGACATGGCTCATGTAACGACTACTAACTTAAGTCTAAAATATGTTCGAAGGGAAGTGAGGTAAACCTAGCTCAGACGCTGGTGGGGAGCGGAGAGTTGCCGTTCTATACGTAATGCTTTCGGGTGATCAGTCTGAAATGTCTTAACCAAACTAGGGATCACAAAGTGATTTTCGAATCCGGGTCCTCAGGACAGTGAGACCACTGGACCACGAAGGTTGTTAATTTAATTCAAATGATATTGTACGCTGTTATGGTGGTGTTTACCTTATGTTTGAGGATGTAAGGCTATTTATAAAATGTAGTAGGCAATGATAAGATGTTATGTTGCGGTTCATCATCACTAATTTAAGAGCTACGGTCTTGTCGGTGTAGCATATTCCATTCTTGTTTATCAAAGGCTAATTCTTTCACGTCCTTATAAGGCCTTCTCTTTAATCCGTTCCATGTAAGCTCTTCTTGGTCTTCCCTTTCCTCTCTTTTCTTGTAGCATCCCTTCTATGTCTTATTAAATGTCCAATCATATTGCCTCTTTTGTCCTCAATAAGTCTCAATATTGTTTTAAGTTTACGCGGTTATCATCATAATTAAAACACACACTTCACTTCATGGCGCTTGCAACAGTGTCGAAATATCGGGAGTATCATATCCCTGCTTTAAACGCAGTAAGAACCCGTTATTATGTGTTTTAACTCTCAATATTTGCGTCTTTTCCCTTACTCTTACTAGCACTTCCTCATTAGTAACCCTTTCTGTCCAATTTATTATATTTTTCTTACGTTGCGGTAAACATATATACGTAAATAAACATCCTCTTATCAATAAAAACAATATTAATTTGTTTCACGTTTTGTCACACGTGATAGTCTAATTTTAGACGATGGGTTGGTAACCTGTTTAGTACCTTTTTTTCACGTGTCTTATTGTAGATTTGCCGCAAATGGCATTAACTACTTGGCCGGAACTTGTATGTTTACTACCAGAAGTGGTTTTTTCATCTACATTCGCGTAGGTTGGGAGGTCAACCTCGTCAACCCTGGTGTTACTAGACCTCGGAGGCTGTTGTAATATGCTCTACTCTGTCCTAAATGTTGTTCAAGCCCCTTTATACATCAATCATTAAAACATTTATCATACATAAATGGGGCTTAAAGGAGTCGCCATACCGTGAATGTGGTCACCCGGATCAAACCATATCCCATATAGTGAACGAGTGCCCTCTACACTGGTTCCCAGGTGGTATAGCCGAGCTGCATTGTGTGACGGATGCGGCAGAGACTTGGTTAGGGGAGCTGAAGCTGGATATATGATCCACGCAGGATATTTTTATTTTTGTCTGCCATACGCAATATAGTATGTTTTAATATATTATACTATACTATATAGGTACTATGTGTTTTTTATCACCTTGCTAGTTTTCCGGTGTTAACAAATTGGCTTGTGTTGTCCACAGTATCTTCAGATGTACCGTCAACAAGATTCCGGACACGAACAGCTTATTGCAAAAGTCTCGCCTTCCCCTAGGAATACTAATTCACCCGTTCAAGGACCTCAATGTAAGTATCAATACTTCATGCTACCTTAAATTTTATTAAAATTAGGAGTGATTTTATTTTAAACAACAGGGTAAGCAGATGTACAGTCATGAGTAATATCATGTACCCACTTTAGAACCCTGTCGCACTATCATATTTGACATTTAATGAGACTTACGGTTTAATTTCTCAAAAAAGTTAATGCGACATGGTATCAAAGTGTATACATATTAGTACTCGTGAGTGTACATCCATAGCAAGATGAACTAAGCCTACTTCACCGAGCTTTCTGTTAGACCAACGTGATAGGTAGTGAGCCGTATCGCCGTCTATAATGGTCGAGCCAACTGTGTTATTGAACACTGCACTTAAGAAAAAGTCCGCTACCAGGGTTCGAACCGGCGGTTTAATTAAAACTTTTTAAGGCATATCCCGGTTAAGCTTAATGGTGTCGGATACGTTTCGGGAACGAGATTTTATGTAATATCCGAATATGTATGCACTCAATCATACGAAATCCGATGCGTTTCAGAACGCTCCGGTACTATTTAGGCGCTTGTGTTATTCTTATTGAATCTTCACTGCCCGTAAAATCTTCGAGTGGCAAATAATAAATAGCTTATTGCGAATGCATTTTAATAGCAACGTCCACTCTACACGTATTGTGATAATGATAAGCATGCGACAGGTGCGCAGTCGCGACAGACGATGTATAGTTATAGTATTGCGCTGCTAATCTGGGACAGCGGTAACTTTGACTTTTGGGTACTTTGTAGATATAATTTGTAATTTGATTTTCTTATTTATTATTCACTGTGGTCCTATGGTACACCGGCTTGCTTTTGAAACGGGGAACGCTGGTTCGAACTTCGGGACCGGAATTGCACCAATGAGTTATTAATTTATCTTTTCTCTATGTCTTGAACCAAATGGACGACTAAGGACGATTGTATTGAACGAAGTGAAAATATAAGTTTGTCGCGCCGTAGCTTGGGATAAAATATACTTTATTGCACTTAACAACTAGTTACATCACAAACAAGAAATGGACGTTTACAAGGGTGGATTTATCTCTAAGAGAGATCTCTTCCAGCCAACCCAGAGGTAGTGTGAGAGTAACTGCGGAAGAATAAAAAGAGGTGCAATATATTAAATACATTATAATAATTATATCTACATATAAAACAGATTAAAAATATATATATATATTATAATATATATAGCTGCAAACCCACTGACTGACTGACTGACTCACTCACTGACATAATTGTTCTCCCAGAAGGAGCGTCGGGGGGTGAAAATGATGTATGGGGGATGTGATCCAAATGTTCCGGTGAGTATGGGAAAACTTCCAGATCTTGGAAAACTGCTCCGCATCAGGGAGACACCCCACGGCCTGGCGAAACTATCGCACCTGGAATGATTCTTTTTTCACAAAACCTACTTAAATCTTGGTCAAATTTTATCACCGTTAAAAATAAAACAAAATGGCGGAAAAACAAGATGGCCGCCATACAAATTTTTGTTTTTCCAGAAAATGTCTCGGGGGTAAATACTGTGTATAGGGATGTAAGCGGAGTGTCTTGTCAAGAATGGTAAATGTTCTCAATCTTCAAAAACTGCTCCGCATCAGGGAGACACCCTACGGCCTGGCGAAACTATCGCACCTGGAACGATTCTTTTTTCACGAAACCTATTTAAATCTTGGTCAAATTCTATTGTGGGTGAAAAAAAATCAAAATGGCGGAAAAACAAGATGGCCGCCATACAAAATTTAGTTTTTTTAGAAAATGTCTCGGGGGTAAAAACTGTGTATGGGGGTGTGATCTGGACCTCCCGAAGAGTATGGAAATACTGCTCGATCTTGAAAATCTGCTCCGCATCAGGGAGAGACCCTACGGCCTGGCAAAACTATTGTGTCTGGAACTTTTTTGTTTTCACGAAATCTATTTAAATCTTGGTCAAATTCAATCACCGTTGAAAAAAAATCAAAATGGCGGAAAAACAAGATGGCCGCCATACAAAATTTTCGTTTTTCCCGAAAATGCCTCGAAGGTAAAAATTATGTATAGGGATGTGATCGGATCGTCATGTTGAGTATTTCAATACTACTCGATCTTGAAAAACTGCTCCGCATCAGGGAGACATCCTACGTCCTGGCAAAACTATAAAACATGGAGCAATAATTTTTTCACGAAACTTATTTAAATCTTGATCAAATACAATCGCCGGTAAAAAAAACCAAAATGGCGGAAAAACAAGATGGCCGCCATACAAAATTTTCGTTTTTCCCGAAAATGCCTCGAAGGTAAAACTTATGTACAGAGATGTGATCGGAACGTCATGTAGAGTACGGGTATACTTCCAGGTTTTCGAGAACTGCTCCGCATCAGGAAGACACCCTAAGGCGTGGCAAAACTATCGCACTTGGAACATTTTTTTTTCCACCAAACCTATTAAAATCTTAGTCAAATTTTATCGCCGGTGAAAAAAAAAACAAAATGGCCGAAAAACAAGATGGCCGCCATATAAATTTTTGTTTTTCCAGAAAATGTCTCGGGTGTAAAAATGTTGTATAGGGGTGTGATCGAAACGTCATCTTGGAAAACTGCTCCGCATCAGGGAGACACCCTACGGCCTGGCAAAACTATAGCACCTAGAACTTTTTTGATTTCACGAAAACAAGATGGCCGCCATACAAAGCTTCGAACTAATACAGGACACGCGAGCAGCTTGCTGCGAGCGAACCACGCGACATCTAGTTATATTATATATAGCTACAAACCCACTGACTGACTGACTGACTCACTCACTCACTCACTGACATAATTGTTCTCCCAGAAGGAGTGTCGGGGGGTAAAAATGATGTATGGGGGGTGTGATCGGGACCTCCCGGTGAGTATGGGAAAACTTCCAGATCTTGAAAAACTGCTCCGCATCAGGGAGACACCCAACAGTCTGGCGAAACTATCGCACCTGGAACAATTATTTTTTCACAAAACCTATTTAAATCTTGGTCAAATTCTATTGTGTGTGAAAAAAAAACAAAATGGCGGAAAAACAACATGGCCGCCATACAAAAAAATATTTTTCCAGAAAATGTCTCGAAGGTAAAAACGATGTATGGGGACGTAATAAGAAGATCATGTTGAGAATTTAAATACTACTCAACCTTCAAAAACTGCTCCTCATCAGAGAGACACCCCACGGCCTGGCGAAACTATGGCACCTGGAACGATTATTTTTTCACAGAACCTATTTAAATCTTGGTCAAATTCTATCGTGAGTGAAAAAAAATCAAAATGGCGGAAAAACAAGATGGCCGCCATACAAAATTTTTGTTTTTCCTGAAAATGCCTTGGGGGTATAAAATATGTATGGGGATGTAATCAGAACGTCTTGTTGAGTATGGATATACTTCTCGATCTTGGAAAGCTGCTCCGCATCCGGGCGGCACCCTATGGCCTGTCAAAACTATCGCACCTGGATCGATTCTTTTTTCACAAAACCTATTTAAAACTTGGTCAAATTTTATCGTGAGTGAAAAAAAATCAAAATGGCGGAAAAACAAGATGGCCGCCATACAAATTTTTCGTTTTTCCTGAAAATGCCTCGGGGGTAAAAATGATGTATAGGAATGTGATCGGAACGTCATGTCAAGTGTGAAAATACATCTGGGTTTTCGATAGCTGCTCCGCATCAGGGAGACACCCTACGGCCTGGCAAAACTATGGCACCTGGAACGATTCTTTTTTCACCAAACCTAATAAAATCTTGGTCAAATTTTATCGCTGGTAAAAAAAAACAAAATGGCCGAAAAACAAGATGGCCGCCATACAAATTTTTGTTTTTCCAGAAAATGTCTCGGGTGTAAAAACGATGTATAGGGGTGTGATCGGATCGTCATCTTGGAAAACTGCTCCGCATCAGGGAGACACCCTACGGCCTGGCAAAACTATAGCACCTAGAACTTTTTTGATTTCACGAGACCTATTCAAGTCTTGTTCAAATTCTATCGCGGTAAAAAAATGGCGGGAAAACAAGACACGCGAGCAGCTTGCTGCGAGCGAACCACGCGACATCTAGTTATTATATTATATATAGCTACAAACCCACTGACTGACTGACTCACTGACAGGGTTGTTCTCCCAGAAGGAGTGTCGGGGGGTGAAAATGATGTATGGGGGGTGTGATCGGGACCTCCCGGTGAGTATGGGAAAACTTCCAGATCTTGGAAAACTGCTCCGCATCAGGGAGACACCCTACGGCCTGGCGAAACTATCGCACCTGGAACGATTCTTTTTTCACAAAACCTACTTAAATCTTGGTCAAATTCTATTGTCGGTGAAAAAAAATCAAAATGGCGGAAAAACAAGATGGCCGCCATACAAATTTTTGTTTTTCAAGAAAATGTCTTGGGGGTAAAAACTGTGTACGGAGGTGTAATCGGAACGTCTTGTTGAGTATGGAAATACTGCTAGATCTTCGAAAACTGCTCCGCATCAGGGAGACACCCTACGGCCTGGCAAAACTATAGCACCTAGAACTTTTTGGTTTTCACAAGACATATTTAAACCTTGGTCAAATTCAATTGGCAGTGAAAAAAAATCAAAATGGCGGAAAAACAAGATGGCCGCCATACAAAATTTTCGTTTTTCTCGAAAATGCCTCGGGGTGAATGTGATGTAAGAGGGATGAGATCAAAATGTCATATTGAGTATGGAAATACTTCCCGACCTTCAAAAACTGCTCCTCATCAGGGCGGCACCCTACGGCCTGGGAAAACTATCGCACCTGGAACGATTCTTTTTTCACCAAACCTAATAAAATCTTGGTCAAATTTTATCGCCGGTAAAAAAAAATCAAAATGGCCGAAAAACAAGATGGCCGCCATACAAATTTTTGTTTTTACAGAAAATGTCTCGGGTGTAAAAATGATGTATAGGGGTGTGATCGGAACGTCATCTTGGAAAACTGCTCCGCATCAGGGGTCACCCTACGGCCTGGCAAAACTATAAAACCTGGAGCAATTTTTCTTTCGCGAAACATATTTAAATCTTGGTCAAATCCAATCCCTGGTGAAAAAAAACCAAAATGGCGGAAAAACAAGATGGCCGCCATACAAAATTTTCGTTTTTCCTGAAAATGCCTCGAGGGTAAAAATGATGTATAGGGATGTGATCGGATCGTCATGTTGAGTATTTCAATACTGCTCGATCTTGAAAAACTGCTCCGCATCAGGGAGACACCCTACGGCCTGGCAAAACTATAAAACCTAGAGCAATTTTTTTTCGCGAAACATATTTAAATCTTGGTCAAATCCAATCCCCGGTGAAAAAAACCAAAATGGCGGAAAAACAAGATGGCCGCCATACAAAATTTTCGTTTTTCCCGAAAATGCCTCGGGGGTAAAAATGATGTATGAGGAATGTGATCGAAACATCATGTTGAGTATGGAAATACTTTTCGATCTTCGAAAGCTACTCCGCATCAGGGAGACACCCTACAGCCTGGCGAAACTATCGCACCTAGGCCTTTTTTGTTTTCACGATACCTATTTAAATCCTGGTCAAATTTTATCGCCGGTGAAAAAAAAAACAAAATGGCGGAAAAACATGATGGCCGCCATACAAAATTATCGTTTTTCTCGAAAATGCCTCGGGGTGAATATGATGTAAGAGGGATGAGATCAAAATGTCATATTGAGTATGGAAATACTTCCCGACCTTCAAAAACTGCTCCGCATCAGGGCGGCACCTTACGGCCTGGGAAAACTATCGCTTATGGAACGATTCTTTTTTCACCAAACCTAATAAAATCTTGGTCAAATTTTATCGCCGGTGAAAAAAAATCAAAATGGCGGAAAAACAAGATGGCCGCCATACAAAATTTCGTTTTTCCAGAAAATGTCTCGTTGGTAAAAACTGCGTATGGGGTTGTAATCGGAATGTCATGTTGAGTATGGAAGTACTTCTCGATCTTTGAAATCTGCTCCGCATCAGGGAGACTCCCTACGGCCTGGCAAAACTATCGCACCTGGAACGATTATTTTTTCACTAAACCTATTTAAATCTTGGTCAAATTCAATTGGCAGTGAAAAAAAAATCAAAATGGCGGAATAACAAGATGGCCGCCATACAAAATTTTCGTTTTTCTCGAAAATGCCTCGGGGTGAATGTGATGTAAGAGGGATGAGATCAAAATATCATACATAAAAACGTTATATAAAATGTCATATTGAGTATGGAAATACTTCCCGACCTTCAAAAACTGCTCCTCATCAGGGCGGCACCCTACGGCCTGGGAAAACTATCGCACCTGGAACGATTCTTTTTTCACCACACCTAATAAAATTTTGGTCAAATATTATCGCCGGTAAAAAAAAATCAAAATGGCCGAAAAACAAGATGGCCGCCATACAAATTTTTGTTTTTACAGAAAATGTCTCGGGTGTAAAAACGATGTATAGGGGTGTTATGGGAACGTCTTGTTGAGTATGGAAATACTGCTAGATCTTCGAAAACTGCTCCGCATCAGGGGTCACCCTACGGCCTGGCAAAACCATAGCACCTAGAACTTTTTTGATTTCACGAGACCAATTCAAGTTTTGGTCAAATTCTATCGCGGTAAAAAAATGGCGGGAAAACAAGATGGCCGCCATACAAATTTTTAAATTTTCCTGAAAATACTTCTCGATCTTTGAAATCTGCTCCGCATCAGGGAGACACCCTACGGCCTGGCAAAACTATAGCACCTAGAACTTTTTTGATTTCACGAAAACAAGATGGCCGCCATACAAAGCTTCGAACTAATACAGGACACGCGAGCAGCTTGCTGCGAGCGAACCACGCGACATCTAGTATTATAATATATATAGCTTATATATATATAGCTGCAAACCCACTGACTGACTGACTCACTCACTGACATAATTGTTCTCCCAGAAGGAGCGTCGGGGGGTAAAAATGATGTATGGGGGGTGTGATCGAGATCTTCCGGTGAGTATGGGAAAACTTCCAGATCTTGGAAAACTGCTCCGCATCAGGGAGAGACCCTACGGCCTGGCGCAACTATTATAGCTGGATCAAATTTTTTTTCACGAAACCTATTTAATTCCTGGTCAAATTCAATCACCGGTGAAAAAAAATCAAAATGGCGGAAAAACAAGATGGCCGCCATACAAAATTTTGTTTTTCCAGAAAATGTCTCGTTGGTAAAAACTGTGTATGGGATTGTTATCGGAACATCCCGTTGACTATGGAAATTTTTCTCGATCTTGAAAAACTGCTCCGCATCAGGGAGACACCCTACGGCCTGGCAAAACTATCGCACCTGGAACTTTTTTGTTTTCACGAAATCTATTTAAATCTTGGTCAAATTCAATCACCGTTGAAAAAAAATCAAAATGGCGGAAATTCAAGATGGCCGCCATACAAATTTTTCGTTTTTCCTGAAAATGCATCGGGGGTAAAAATGATGTATAGGAATGTGATCGGAGTGTCTTGTCGAGTATGGAAATACTTCTCTATCTTCAGAAACTGCTCCGCATCAGGAAGACACCCTACGGCCTGGCAAAAGTATCACACCTGGAACTTTTTTGTTTTCACGAAGCCTATTAAAGTCTTGGTCAAATTTTATCGCCGATGAAAAAAAAAACAAAATGGCCGAAAAACAAGATGGCCGCCATACAAAATTTTCGTTTTTCCCGAAAATGCCTCGGGGGTAAAATTTATGTGTGGGGGATTTGTTCGGAACCTCATCTTTGAAAACTGCTCCGCATCAGGGGTCACCCTACGGCCTGGCAAAACTATCGCACCTGGAACATTTTTGATTTCACGAAACCTATTTAAATCTTGGTCAAATTTTATCGCGGGTGAAAAAAAAAACAAAATGGCGGAAAAACAAGATGGCCGCCATACAAAATTTCGTTTTTCCAGAAAATGTCTCGTTGGTAAAAACTGCGTATGGGGTTGTAATCGGAACGTCTTGTTAAGTATGCAAATACTTCTCGATCTTTGAAAACTGCTCCGCATCAGGGAGACACCCTACGGCCTGGCTAACCTATCGCACCTGGAACAATGATTTTTTCGCACAACGTATTTAAATCTTAGTCAAATCCAATCGCCGGTGAAAAAAAACCAAAATGGCGGAAAAACAAGATGGCCGCCGTACAAATTTTGTGTTTTCAGAAATATTTTGTTTTTTCAGAAAAATGTCTGAGGTAAAAACAATGTATGGGGGTGTAATCGGAATGTCATGTTGAGTATGGAAGTACTTCTCGATCTTTGAAATCTGCTCCGCATCAGGGAGACATCCTACGGCCTGGCAAAACTATCGCACCTGGAACATTTTTGATTTCACGAAACCTATTTAAATCTTGGTCAAATTTTATCGCGGGTGAAAAAAAAAACAAAATGGCCGAAAAACAAGATGGTCGCCATATAATTTTTTATTTTTCCAGAAAATGTCTCGGGTGTAAAAATGATGTATTGGGGTGTGATCGGAACGTCATCTTGGAAAACTGCTCCGAATCAGGGAGACACCCTACAGCCTGGCAAAACTATAAACCCTGGAGCAATTTTTTTTTCGCGAAACCTATTTAAATCTTGGTCAAATTTTATTGCGGGTGAAAAAAAAACAAAATGGCGGAAAAACAAGATGGCCGCCATACAAAATTTTGTTTTCCCAGAAAATGTCTCGGGGGTAAAAACGATGTATAGGGGTGTTATCGGAACGTCATCTTGGAAAACTGCTCCGTATCAGGGGTCACCCTACGGCCTGGCAAAACTATAGCACCTAGAACTTTTTTGGTTTCACGAGACCTATTTAAGTATTGGTCGAATTCTATCGCGGTAAAACAATGGCGGAAAAACAAGATGGCCGCCATACATAGCATCGAACTAATACAGGACACGCGAGCAGCTTGCTGCGAGCGAACCACGCGAAATCTAGTATATATATATATATAAAATATACTATCACTTGGTTAGGTTAGGTTAGTCAAAACAAGTGCAGTTTTCACTAACACAGTTGGCTCGACCATTATAGACAGCGATACGGATCACTACCACGTCTCGTACTGGCTATCCCAATTGGGATATAGTCGTGAGCTTATGTTCTAGGAAACTAATTTAATTTTAACCCGTTGTTGCAGCACTTGCCAGTGATCCAGTGCACGACGATAGTGCGGTGTCGCGCGTGCCGCACGTACATCAACCCTTTCGTGTACTTCGTCGACGCCAAGCGGTGGAAGTGCAACCTCTGCTACCGGGTCAATGACCGTGAGTTTATTGCTTCTTCTTCTATCGTGTGGGTTGTGAGGCGAATTACCAACCTCATCAACCCTGGTGTCAGGGTTACTATTGAGCCGCCAAAGGCCCCTGACATGACTCATTTATAACGACTACGTACTTACACAGTAAGTAGTAACCGGGACCAACGGCTTAACGTGCCTTCCGAAGCCCGGATCGTCTTACTTTCGGACAATCAGGTGATCAGCCTGTAATGTCCTAACCAAACTAGGGACCACAAAGTAATGCTAATAGAATAGAATAGAAATTATTTATTTTAGATATAAGTATTAGTATAACAGTAGAAGTGAACATTGTAATTACAAACTTATTTCTAAAAAGGGACGCCAGCTCAGCAATTTCTTGTGACACTCCGACATTGAGGGAGTGCCACAACGCTGATTTTCAGCTGTGCCCAAAAAAAAAAACACTAAAAAATAAAATAAAAATAAAATATATAAATGCTTAAATCTAGATAATCAAAACAAATTAAAATTAGCTGTGTTAATAAAGTGTGCATGCAGAGGGTGTAATTGCGTGTGTTTGTTAGGATGTGTGTGCGTATGTTCGTTAAGAGGGTGTGCGTGTGTGTATGTGTGAGTAGGGTATATGTCAATATGTGAGACATATGGCCCGGATAGTTAGGATGACTATAGGTCAAATTATGGTCGCGTAAATTAAATTGTGGCCGGTTGTCATACAATTATGAAACCAGTTAAATATGAAGATAAGGCTTTGCTATTGATATTGCTGTGTTCTTCATCTATATAAGCGTCTTTTAACAACACATTCGGATTTGATTTTTGCGTTTAGGCGCAGAATGTCCAATTCGCAAAATGTCCAGTTCGCAAAACGTCCAATTAGCAGAATGTCCAGTTCGCAAATGGTCCAATTCGCAAAATGTCCAGTTCGCAAATTGTCCAATTCGCAGAATGTCCAATATTCATCGTAACGTGATTAATTTACTAATTAAAAAAGTTGGGTTCTAATGCTAAGTCAAGTTATAAGTATATACATATAAGTGGTCCACTGATTGTAATTTTAAACCTACGGGACTCTCTCCTTTAAATCAACAGAACTTTAAAAGAGTCAAACTTTTTAGGGAACTGTTATATATATCTAAATGTCAATACAATTCAATTTTTCCAAAAACAAACTGCCTAATTATTTTCCAATTGTCTCGTGGTTTCTTTGTATTTGACGTCACGTTTGTATAACAGTTCCCTAAAAAGTTTGACTCTTTTTAAAGTCCTGTTGATTTAAAGGAGAGAGTCCCGTAGGTTTAAAATTACAATCAGTGGACCACTTATATGTATATACTTATAACTTGACTTAGCATTAGAACCCAACTTTTTTAATTAGTAAATTAATCACGTTACGATGAATATTGGACATTCTGCGAATTGGACAATTTGCGAACTGGACATTTTGCGAATTGGACCATTTGCGAACTGGACATTCTGCGAATTGGACGTTTTGCGAACTGGACATTTTGCGAATTGGACATTCTGCGCCTAAACGGATTTTTGTTTATTTATTTATTTATTTAATATTTGGGAGGCCAACAGCTCTTAAAAAATTACTTATAGAAAAGAAATCAAACTTAAAAACTCTTCTTCTTATCGTGTGGGTTTTGAAGTGGAATACCAGCCTCATCAACCCTGGTGTCAGGCTTATGTCTGAGCCGTCAAAGACCCCAGACATGTCCCTTTTGTACGCATAAGAAACTGACAGCTAAAAATTGAAATAAAATTTACTTACTTATCTTATTTCTGTAACTTTATTGCGTTATTATTACCTCGAATGAATCTAGGACGCAATTTTTCTTATCTTTTATTTATTTTAATCTTATTCATGACTTGTGTTTTGTTAGTTCTGCCGATGTATCTGTTATTATTATTATTACGTATGGCTGACAAAAATAAAATATCCTGCGTGGATCATATATCCAGATGAAGCTCCCCTAACCAAGTCTCAGCCGCATCGTTTTTTTTTGACATGACATATTGTAGTTTTGCCGCATACTCTACACCTCTGCCTACCAGTTCGTGAATGCAGGTGTGATGCTATGTTATGTTATGCTGCTAATAATAAGAAGCCACGGTCCTACACATTCTTAAAAAATGAAACAAATAAATATTGAATACAATTTCAGTAATTTAGCTGCTTACAACTATGTTATGCAGTATTACGTGTGCTTTCTACGCTCGAGTGACTGTTTCGGTTATCAACCTGAATTCCAGTTGTAGCAATACTGATACTGAAATAATTTAGGTTTAGTTTTATTTATTTCGTATGTTCCACAAGTGATAAAAGTTGAATAGTTTTTTTATAAAATAAATAAATACTTTGTAATTGAAATTACCTGATCTATCCGGTCTGATGATAATAAGGCTATGGTAAAGTGAAGTTTATCGTATAAAAGAAGATAAATAATATTTTTTCGGAAAAAAAATCTTATTTTCTTACTTCTACTTGAAGAAATCCTCGTATATTGTATTTTATTAGGGTAACCATCAGCTACATAACAAAATATACAAATTAATAAATCCTAAGCTATGTCGTTGAGCCAATAATAGGTTACCACGAATTACTTGAACAGATAGTTATGTATCACCTAAAAATTACAATGACTGGTTTTTCGTCTTCCCTTCTCCTCTTATAATATATATACACATAAACACATGTACAGTGATGACAAAATAAAACCAGCAGCGTCTTGGTTGATGTGTGTATTCAGAGAGGATGGAGCGTAAGGTCGTAAGAAACACTGAACCCTGGCCTTTTTTGGTGAGCTGCGGCACCCATATACCTTCATGTTTTCCAACTAAATATTAAAGTGTGTATATTTTAATATTATAAATGTATATGTGTGTCGTAGGTTTAATCTAAATAAACTTTTTTATTATTTTTATTTTTTTCGTTTCTCACCATATGGATTTATTTAACTATTTGGTTCAGCACCCTAAAAACATGACTATTAAAGCACATAATAACGGGTTCTTACCGCGTTTAAATGGGGATATGAGACTCCCGATATTTCGACACTGTTGCAAGTGCCATGATCACGGGATGACTGATGAGATTGGAGTGGAGTAGGTAGATCCATAATTTAATTTTTTTTAAAATTTAATTTTGTGCTTTAATTATGATAATAACCGCGTAAACTTAAAACAACACGACTATTTCATTGCAGTGCCGGAAGAATTCCAATACGACCCAGTTAGCAAGTCGTACGGCGATCCGACTCGGCGGCCGGAGATCAAATCTGCGACCATCGAGTTCATAGCGCCGGGAGAGTATATGTTGCGGCCGCCACAGCCCGCCGTCTACCTGTTCTTGCTGGATGTGTCGCAGATCGCCAGGGACTCCGGGTATCTCCAGGTGTGTCCAATGATCTGGAGAACGGATGTCCAGTCCCAGAAATGCCGTTCTTTGTCCTACAATAAGATTCCCATTGACATTCAGAATTTGCCTTTCAACTGCTTTAAGACAGTAGTTAAACAAAAACTTTACAAAAAAGGTTATTATAAAGTTAGTGATTATTTAGAAGATATGAATGCATGGGATTAACTGTCTGAGAACTGATATTAGGCAGCTAAATTACTCAATTGTATATCAATATTTTATGTTTATTTTTTTTAAAGAACGTCTAGGGCCCTGTGCCGAGGTTTTTCTTGCAGCTTCTTTTCCCCGGCTATACAGGTTGTGAGAAGCTGCAGTAGTTTTAGGCGGATGAGACGTTCGTTATGTAAAAATTGACGATTCAAAGTGTAACTATGTTACCTACTGAATAAAGATATTTTTGAATTTGAATTTGAATAACGAAGACTGATCGTCGTGGAGATCCTTGGGGGGAGGCCTATGCCCAGCAGTGGGCGTCGTACGGCTGATGATGATGTCCTAAAGAAGACGGTCTACTTTTGAAAAGGTCCGTTATTGCTAATTTGCTGATTACCCTCGCTCAAACTTTTAAAATACTGCTACAGTAAGTAGGTAATGCTACAATGTGACATCAACGGTTTTCAATAATCTATCCATGGTTTTCGCATACTGAAGTAACTTAAACACTTTTTGATTAAATACGTCAATAAAAGTAAAAATACTTTGGTACCTATGCGAAAATCATCGATAGATACATTATCGAAAAGGAGCAGCTGTAAGGCCCTTCAATTAAAGAGCTCTTGTCGGTGTAGCATTCTTCATTCTGGTCTATCAAAAGCCAATTCTTTGACTTCCTTATAAGATACGACGTTCGCCTTCTCAGACTCAGACTCAGACAGATTTTGTCTTTAATTTCTACCATCATAATCATCACCATTAACTTGTTGGTGTAGTATTCTCCGTAGTTGTCTATCAAAGGCGAATTCTTTGACTTCTATTTCCTTCTTCTTCTGTCATAAGTTACCTAAGCTAATTTATTTTCTAATTCCCCACGTGTATACTTGTAGGTGGTATGCGACACCCTACGCAACAACTTGGACCAGTTACCGGGCGATGCGCGCACGCAGGTCGGGTTCATCTGTTACGATGCGCACGTGCACTACTACCTCATGAGTGATGGACTCACGCGACCCAAAGAGATGACCGTGCTTGATGTTGATGGTGAGTCGGTGTAGTCTTGCTGCTTAGTGCGTTATAAAGGGTGCTAGTGACATCGTAACGAAAGCTTTGAGGGATGATTCAGACCATGATTCGGAGTTAATATCAAGTAGAATTATCCGTCGCAAAAGTATGGAACTGAAAGTTCTATACTTTTGCGATTAAAAATTCCACTTGAAAAAAATCCAGATGAAACGTCGAAACGAAAGTTTTCTTTGGAGTTTGTATGGAAATACTGTCCTGTAGCATCAATAAAAGCGGTCAAATGTCATACTCATTGTTACTTAATTCAAAAATAAGTCGAACAGTAAAATAAGATTGATTTTTGATCATCTTAGACTGGCTTCTATATATATCTTTGACCCAGTCAAATACCCTATTGCATTTGTATTACAGACGTATTCCTGCCATCGCCAGAGTCACTGCTGGTGAACTTGGGTGAACGCAAGGAACTCATCAAGGAACTGCTGACTGTCCTGCCGCAGCGGCACAGCGGGCCCGGTGTACCCGCATGCGCGCTGGGCGCTGCGCTACAAGCCGCGTATAAACTTATGGTCAGTATGAAAATGAAAATTAAATTCCACCAAGACCTATACCACCTTATCACGTGGGTAGGAGCGAAACACACTGTCGACGTGCACTCCCCATACTGCAATGGCTTAGGACTATTCAGAATAACCGTGTTTCATAATATAACCGAGTAATAAATAGCGCATTGTTTGTGTATTTCCAGGCACCAACAGGAGGTCGCATCACAGTGTTCCAAACGTGTTTACCGAATGTGGGCCCGGGGGCGTTGCAGCCGAGGTAATTCTACAAAAATGTATAATGAGGCCAATTGAATAGTACACATTTTACGTTTCCTTAAACTCATAGTTTTTTCAAGATATCATTTTCTATGTTGGCTCCAGTTTGTTACGAGTCTGACGCTGTTAAATATGATCTATTACACACACACCCTCACACAGATACCCTCTCAGAACACCCATGCATATATACACACACGTATATATGTCGTGGCCAGATCTTAGAATTGATTGAATTGTACTGTATTCATGTGTTATGTCTGATTGTTGAAATTTTAGTTCTGTGCAATAAAGTATATTTGATTTGATTTGATTTGATCTTAGAATTGATCATTTCATGATGTATTCGATCATTTCATGAAATGGTCATATTTCATAAAATAGCCAACTTACATAGACCATATCTTTGAAACGTCAACGTTTAATGATATTTCAATCAACGTTTGGCCATATCGTTAATATAGGCGGTGATTATGTTATGTGGTGTAAAAAATACAAATAGTCGATTAATTTTTTAGGTTCAAAATTATTTACCTAATCGATACTATCGATATGGAAAATTGTACAATTGCATTTATTCATCGATTATAATATCAATCTTTAAATATAATCGACATCAGCGCCACTACCGGTGGATAATGTTACTAATTTTACGACATGATTGCCGACGTTTGGCCATATCATGAAGTAATCATGCATTTAGTTGCTCGTATCGTTGAACGTTTTGTGTTCATTGGTCTGGCCAAACTGGTACATAATGACGTGGCCAACGAGTGATATTCTATTACATGAAATGTGTCCATTTCATGAAATGATCAATTCTAAGATCTGGCCACATATATGAAGCATCACGCCTGTATCCCTAAAGGTGGCCATAGTGTAGTACACCCACTCACTAGCTATATTTTAAGTCCCATGTAACAGGGGGCGAGCCTTGTCTTTATATCTTTGATTCTAGGTACTTACAATACATTGTTAAATAAATAGATGGAATATTTCATGTTCTTTTTTGTGTTTCAGAGAGGACCCGAACGCGCGGTCGTCAGCGGACGTGCAGCACCTGAGCCCGGCCACGGACTTCTACAAGCGCCTCGCTCTAGACTGCAGCGGCGCGCAGGTGGCCGTCGACCTGTTTCTACTCAACTCGCAGTATGCCGACCTCGCCACGCTCAGTACGTACATTATACATTCCTAGCACCCCACACATCATTGAACTACCTCCGGGGTCCCGTGGTTGAGTGTTGAGCTCACGATCCGGAGGTCCTGGGTTCGATTCCCGGTGGGGACATATCACAAAAAATACTTTGTGGTCCCTAGTTTGGTTAAGACATTACAGGCTGATCACCTGATTGTCCGAAAGTAAAATGATCCGTGCTTCGAAAGGCACGTTAAGCCGTTGGTCCCAGTTAAAACTTACTGATGTAAGAGCCATGCCGGTGGCCTTTGGCGGCTCAATAGTAACCCTGACACCAGGGTTGATGAGGTAATCTAACTCATAACCCATTATTATTATTTGAATGTAAAGGTGCTCGAGCTGATGCATCATGAATGGTCATTGCGACCTAGCGAGGTCTATTATGAACAAATCCCTATATTTAAAAATTCTCCTCTAGACCGATTCGATAAGATCTAGCGTCTTTTTGGGAGGAAGCTCCATGACCTGAGGATCCGTTATGTGGCCCCCCACTGCTCGGTTTCTACTGTGTATGAGAGCCTCACAGCTGTACAGCAGGTGTAATGGCGTCAGGCGTTAGACAGAATCTGCATAAAGGGGACTCGGTCAGTTCCGTTATATGTAGGTGCTTGTTGAGTCTGCAATGTCCCGTGAGGGCCCTTATTGAGATCCTTACCCGCCCCTAGTAAGAGTAAGGACCTCATCCATAAGGTAGAAGATTAAATAAATGTTAATGTGCTTTCCCGCAGGTGGTATGAGCAAGTTCAGCGCGGGTACGGTATACCACGTGCCACTGTTCAAGGCGTCTCGCAGCTGGCAGGCGGACCAGCTGACGCGGATGTTGACGCGGTACCTCACCAGGAAGATCGGCTTCGAGGCCGTCATGCGGGTGCGGTGCACTCGGTGAGTACCGCCGCCTAATTAATAACATAATATAACCTCACGACGATGGATGTATCTTTAACTAATTGGGGTAGTCAAAGGTACATCCATCGCAAGATGAACTAAGTACCCACAACTCACCGTAATCTTACGGAATGAGGATAGAACTGTTTATATTTCCCATTTGAGGCTTAAAATGGTCACGTCGAAGCCAATCATCTAAGAAAGCAATATTGCGATTTGACTTTTGTTAGCATTGCGCACTTACTTTTATATGCGCAAATGTCAAATTGCAATATTGCTTTCTCAGATGAATTGCTTCGATGTGGCCATTTTAGTCCCCCAGGTGTCTCTAGTGTTGAGTGTTCTTAAATTTTGACGGTTCCCCATAACAAACATATTGCTTTTGGTAAATTTTTACCAGAAAACTTAAAACTTCATATCAATCTAAACTGCCTTATTACAACTGGCTGGTTTTCTTTTTCGTAACTCATCCTTCAGACGGGATACACTCCACGTTGCTACACATTTTATACCAATTTATCACGAATTTTAGCTGGACAGTATGGAGAACTACATTGTTTTAACATTGTTTTAAGTTTACGCGGTTATTATCATAATTAAAGCACATAATAACGTTCTTACCGCGTTTAAATGGGGATATGAGCCGTTATTATGTGCTTTAATTTAGTACGGAGAACTGTCAAAATTTAGGAACACTGCTGTCTAAATTTGAGCTTCTAGTTTTTATCCCCATTAATAGGTAAGATCATCATCCTTAGCGTTATCCCGTTTTTCACAAGGTCCGCTTACCTGTCTGACTGGCTACACAATAGTGGTTTGTAGGAGTTTGTCTGGCTTTTCGCAGCCAATTGACCCTTGAAAACTGTTCGCAGGGGTATAACAATCCACACGTTCCACGGGAACTTCTTCGTGCGCTCGACAGACCTTCTTTCGCTGCCCAACGTGTCCCCCGATGCCGGCTTCGGAATGCAGCTCACTATAGAAGAGTCTCTGTCCGACCTACAGCAAGTCTGCTTCCAGGCCGCATTATTGTACACTAGTAGTAAAGGTAAAATAACCCTGTTTTGCTCTTGATATCGCAGAAGTTCGTCCCTAGAACGCCTTTATTCCCGTCTGCCACCACCAATTCTACCACCCATGGTGGCAAAAGCAAGTAAATTTGTTCTATCTGCCACCACTGGTGGCAGACGATGCCAAAACAGTTCTATCTGCCCCCAGTGGTGGTAAAATTGGTGGTGGCAGACGGGAATAAAGGCTAGAACGTGCTCTAAGTACAGTCAAGAGCAATATCATGTACCCACTTTAGAACCCTGTCGCACTATCATATTTGACATTTAATGAGACTGATGGTTTAATTTGCCAAAAGTTAATGTGACATGGTTATAAAGTGTATACATATTAGTACTCGTGATCGCACATCCTTGGAAAGTATCCCATCCGTCCGGATTGTGATCTATGTACCAACTTTTACTACAAAGTCTCAGTAGTTTGGACGTGAAATGGTAACAGACAAATAGAAATACTTCTATAATATTTAGTTTGGATTCCATTTTTCTTGCTACCGATCGCTTACTAACAATACATCCGAATAAAAATGAACAATTTGCGTCAATCAAGGCACAAGGTATCTGAGGCGTGATATGTGCAAGGCGTTTCAATTCGCGCGGTTAGCGGTTTGATTGCGACAGGTTCGTTATAAAAAGCAACATTACTATTTGATATCTATTGGCTATCGCACTTTTGTATGGCCTTTATTGACTCCCCCCCCACCCCAAGGTGAGATTGTGATCAAACGCGCATCTATTTTCAATAAAAATATCTGTTATTTTGGTTATCAGGCGAGAGAAGGATACGAGTGCACACGCTAGCGTTGCCCGTGGCCACCAGCCTCACGGACGTGCTACACGCGGCCGACCAACAGTGCATCATAGGACTACTTAGTAAAATGGGTGAGTTTATTGCTAAATATTTTCAATGAACCCCATATAAATTGTTGATTTCCAGGCTAAAACTTTATAATCCATGATTGGCTAAAATTTCTGTGAATTTACAGCAGTTGTCAGTTTCAACCAATTACAGAATAGGATGAACTGAGTCACATGGTTAGGACTCTGTTTGACACCAGGGGGCTCTGCACAGGAACATCGAGGGTGTCGATTTAATAGGCGCAACGAATGCTATTTACATTGCCTGATGTTAAACAAATGCTTAATGTGTAATGGTTGCCGTGATTAATTTAAACCCAGTCAGTTTGGCCTACTCATCACCATCTCCCTAGCGTTATCCAGTTTTTTAACAAGGTCCGCATATCTGAAACCTTAAAATTTGACAGGTCCGGTTTCAAAAGCGACTGCCTGTCTGACCTTCCAACCCGCGATGGAAAAACCAGGCTAAATACTAATGTATATGTTTCCGAATGTGGCAGCCGTGGACCGCTGCTCGTCGGCGTCGCTGCCGGAGGCGCGCGAGGCGCTCATGAACGTGGCCGTGGACGCGCTGGCGGCGCACCGCCTGGCGCAGAACCTGCCGCCCGCCGCCGCCAGCGCCGCGCTGCTGGCGCCCAGCGCGCTGCGGCTGCTGCCGCTCTACCTGCTGGCCACGCTCAAGCGGGTGACTGCCTTCTGTTCCACTATATTAGGAACATACGTTCCATTGCTATGAGGTGACATACACCTGCGATTTGCCAGGCACTGCAGGCCAAAGGCTACTTGACAAGTCAAATGAGATACTTTTTAAGAAGCGTCAAACCGAAAGTTTTCTATAAAGTTTCTATAGTAATACGCCGTCAAACGTGGTACTCATTGTTACTTAATTCATAAATAAAATCCGAAAATAAATCGTAAACTTAAATGAGATTGATCGATTAAGTACCCACACTTCACCGAGCTTTCGGCGGAAGTTTGATCGACTTCGTCCTTCGAATTTCAGAAAGCGTTCCGCACGGGCACGTCGACGCGGCTGGACGACCGCGTGGCCGACATGTGCGACATGAAGGCGCTGCCGCTGGCGCAGCTCATGCGCGGCGTGTACCCCGACCTGTACCCCGTGCACGAGCTGCGCGCGCATGCGCCGCACGACGACGACGCGCCCGACCCGCCGCGCCTGCACCTGTCGGCCGAGAGGTGAGCCACGCGCGTTATACACGCCGCTGGCTATCTATTGGCCTTTACGTCTGTTTCAGACGATTTATGACGTCATTGCCTCGAATAAATGCACCTTCATTCATGGCTGTGCAAGCCATTCCTACAGCGGCAAACTCTACTGCAAACTCTGCACGAGAAGTCTCCGACTGGTGGATTGTGGTCGGTTTGATGGCTTTTCGTTCTCCTGCTCGCCAGTGTGTCAAACCAGGAATCATATACGTCGTATAGAACGATGACTCCCCCGCCCACTCCAATGCGTGGCACCAACCTCACCCCCTTTGGGCTTTACTTTAGTTGTAGAATAATACTGCGTATAAGACAGCTACTCTCCGTTCCTCACTGTTTAGTTTACCTCACCCCCGCCCTATCTTACTTTAGTCTTCATAACATAATTTCACTTCATAGTGACGGCTGCGCGGGGATCATTTTGTTAATTTTATATCAGTTAATGTTATATTGAGATTGGGCGCCGACGTCCTTGGGTAGTTTTTCGATTTCATTACGGTTACGTCAATATCATTACGGTTAGTTAAAGAAAAAATATCCTAGAATCTTTGGTCTTTTTGCACATATCCAGAACTTATCTATGTCGCCCAACTTACGTAAGTTCGAAGCAAAAAGACCAAAGATTCTAGGATATTTCTGCGTTAACTAATCGGAACGATATACAATTTTGCAACGTGTCTTAATCCTTTTTCCTCGTCGATCTTTCCAGAATAAACATAAACGGCGCGTACCTCCTGGACGACGGCGAGACGATGATGATCTACGTGTGCTCGGGCGCCAGCCCCGCCTTCCTGTCGGACACGTTCGGCGTGACGGCGCACGCGCAGCTGCCCGACGACGCGCACGCGCTGCCCGCGCTGGACTCGCCCGGCAACCAGCTGCTGCACGCCTTCATCGACAAGCTCAACGACGACCGCCCCTACGCCGCCAACATACTGTTGCTCAAGTGAGTGCTTCGCCTCTGTGCCCCGGTGGTTGTGCATTGGGCTCACGATTTCGAAGTCCCGGGTTCGAATCCCCACAAAAATCACTTTGATCCCTAGTTTGATCACCCGATTGTCGGAAAGTATAATGATCCGCGCTTAGGAGGGCACGTTTACTAAAGGCTCGTTACATGAGCCATGTTAGGGACATTTGGAAGTCCATCACGTTACAGAGACAAGAGAGAAGCCCTTAGCCGACTGCAATGATTTATACAATACGGTAGTTTCTAACTAGTCAAATCAGTTACTTTTTATTAAACGTCAAAACACGAAATTAAAAAGAAGAACATAAAATAGGCATTAGGCCTTTGCTAGGCATGCGTGATCCACCCGAGACTACATCATCACTTACGATCAGGTAAGATTGATGTCAAACACGAGCCTAATTTATTAAAAAAAAAACAGTAGAAAAAGGAAACGTTTACGTTGTTTTACACTGCAAATGTTGTGTGCACCTATAATTGGATTATCCGTGCTTTGGAATGCACGTTAAGCCGTCGGTCCCGGTTACTACTTACTGATGTAAGAACGTTCGTTATATGAATCATGTCAATAGTAACCCTGACACCAGGGTTGATGAGGTTGGTAATTCACAACCCACACGATAGAAGCAGATTGGCTTATGTAACAGTCTAATTCCTGATGTAACTTTTATTTTATTTAATGTTTTATTATATAAGCTGTTGGTATAACCTTTTTTATAAATAAATAAATAAATATTTTTTGTCATCTTTAAACTTTGACCTGGGAAACTACTCAATTCTATTTACTTTCAGGGACACGTCGCCGAGTAAAAAGCTGTTCACGGAGCGACTAGTGGACGACCGCGTCGAGTCAGCATTCGCGTACTACGAGTTCCTACAACACATCAAGATGCAAATAAAATGAGTTCCGAGTGAGTTGGTGGCGCGGACTCGCGCAAGAGCGTGATAAGAGGACTAGGGCATTCCTCTACTAAAATGACTCGTTTTCTATCGATTTTTCGGCTGAGAATTAAGCCGTTTTTAATAGACATCACTACATAGTATAAAAAACGTCGCTTTTTCTGTCCCTATATCCCTATGTACGCTTAAATTTTTAAAACTACGCAACGGATTTTGACGCGGTTTTTTGTAATAGATAGAGTGATCCAAGAGGAAGGTTTATATGTATAATAACATCTATTAAATAGTGGAGAAATACTGTTATTTTTGAGGTTTTTAATGTGATGTCGTAGTTTCATTTTTTCCTCAGCATTGCACCCGAGCGAAGCCGGGGCGGGTCTATATATTATGATAAACGAGACCTTTTTATTATGTTTTTGTTATATATAAACGACGTAATTCTTAGCCAGGTAAACTAGAAGCGAGTACTAAGGAATGCCCACAGACGGTAACGCGACACTGCCCTAGCTGCGATACATACAATCGACAAGCAATAGTAGTAACAAACTCTAGTTCAATAAAAAACTAAATTCTGTGAATACGCTTCGCAAGTTTTTAATATTCGAATTGTAAATTGCTGTGACAATAGATTTTATAGTAGTGTCGTTATGTTGGACTGTGGTGGAAGGGACTGAGGCGTTAAACGTCGATAGTAATTTGTGTTGCATGTCCTGGGCGGTTAACACGGCCTCATTGAAGCTATTTACCTAAAAAGCAATATTGCTATTTGACATTGCGGACTTACTTTAATATGCGCCAATGTCAAATAGCAATATTGCTTTATAGGTGAATTGCTTCAATGTGGCGGTCTTAACCCCCCGTTTGTTGTTGAACTCTTGACGATCAGTGCTGTGTAAGGCGGCCACGACCAACCGTTGTTTAGAGTTAGATGATTGTAAACGAATGACATGTACAAGTGAATGAAATATGTTAACCGATAAATGATATGGTTGCAATTCTTTTGAATTAAATAGTGGAGTTAGAAACGGCAGCGTCCGCCGAGCGCCAGTACTGATTGACGGATGTCTAGGTATACTTTGATGGATCAATGTTATGTATGCGTGTCTGGACGCACCATGCGGAATAAAACATAGGACGGTCTGTCAAAATTTTGTATAAATTTTATTTTTATTGTTTAGTCAAATGTATAATTTTAACGGCATTGTTCCTATCTATTGTTTCGCATGGACGTTTACTGTATAAATTGTATGCTGTTTGTGTTACAGTGAGGCACTTTTTACAGGAATGTTTCTGATCAGAAACACTCTGTATAAAGTGGCAGGCTATGTTTGTTTACAGTTATATTATTTTATTTTTGTATAACGTGCGAGCCTAGGGCGTGTTGCCACTGCGGCGGCGGATACGATATACTACTTTATATTTTCCAATTGATGCAATAAAGTCGTTATATTTTTATCGTGACTCGGTATTAGGTGCATCTGTAAATTATTTTTAATCCTTGTATTTATCTGTATTCGATATTACTTCGATTGTAAATTTACTAGAATTATTTATGGATTAGATAGTCGGTTTTATACTGAAATGAGCTCGGTTCGGGGCACGGTACCCCGGGACAGACACCGCCACGCCTTACTATGTAACAATATGTTCACATTTAGCAAGCGCTGACAATTAACATAGGTTGTATATTTAAATGTAATAAACGCATTAACTCGGCATTTTATTGTAAATAGGAGTTACAGAGATACTATAAATCAAGAGTTATAGTGGACCGAGCTAAATGTGAACACACGATTAGCTTCATAAACGAATGTTACGTCACAGGGATGGTCACGGCAGCTGATGATACTTGCACACTACACACTACCGGGGGTCTAACGTGGCCACATTGAAGCAACTCACCAAAAGCAATATTGCTATTTGACATTGGACGGTTATGCCACCTAATTTATTTGCATAAATGTCAAATTGTATAGTTTGGTGAATTGCTTTGGTGAGGCATTTTCAAACCCTCTGGGACAGTCTTATCATTCAAACTGTTTTTTTGGGAGAAAATGTTATTATAGCAACCAATAGGCCACTTGACAACCTAGTCAATTGAGATACTTTTTACGAGATAGCAAAACGAAAGTTTTCAATGGAGTTTGTATGGAAATACTGTCCTGTGACGTCATCAATAAAAGCGGTCAAACGTCGTACTCATTGTTAATTCATAAATAAAATTCGATAATTAGTTGTAAAGTAAATTGAGATTGATTTTTGATCATCTTGGACCTGCTTTTATGTCTAGATTAGCATTTTATAATTTATATTTGATACAGTCAAATACTTTATTAAGAGCCTTTATACATGGTGTTAGTGACATCGTAACGAATACTGAGAGGGTTGTTTCAGACCATGATTCTGAGTTAAAATCAAGTGGAATTTTCCGTCGCAAATTTCATGATTTTTTTTATTTTTTTTTAATTATTTTCAATTCTATACTTTTGCGATGGAAAATTCTACTTGATATTAACTCAGAATAATCAGATGAATCATCCCTCTCAGTATTCGTTACGATGACACTTACACCCCGTACAAGTACATACGGTAGCCATATAAGTAGGTATGGGAGTTAGTGACACCGTAACGAATACTGAGGGGGATGGTTCAGACCATGATTCTGATATCAAGTGGAATTTCGTGTCAAAAAATTCATGAATTTTTTTCTTTTCTTTTTAATTATTTTCCAATCCATACTTTTGCGACGGAAATTTCTACTTGATATCAACTCAGAATCATGGCCTGAACCACCCCTCAAAGTTTTCGTTACGATGTCACTAACACCCTGTATAACAATATCATGCGTTGTAAAGGTCTCGTGGAAGTTGTTTGGGGGTCGCGAATTTATGAACTACATAATGAGAAGTAGATAGGATTTACATTTAATTACAATCCAAATGCAACGAAAATATCGCGCAGTGAGTTAGAACCTTAGAAATAAAATTAAATGATTTCGTCATACATCGTAATTTATACTTGGAGGCTATCGAAAGTAAGAAATAGAATGGTGCTGATTCATGCAGACACCAACTTAATATTAATTTAGTTTGACAAGTTCTAAAACACAGTTCTAAGACTAGTTTTGTCTCTGTCTTGCACTGTAAGTAAGTGAAGGACGGCACGTTCGTTTATGAAGCGTTTAGTCAGCTAAATTATAGTCTTGTTAATAGCGTTGCAAAATGTCCGTCAAATTCAGAAATTACCCGACATTTTCGATATATAACGTGAATTATCGACAGTTATGTATAAATTAGATTAGATATTTATTTTAGATTCAATATTAGTCTTTTATTTCAAATATCATATGGTCCAGAAACTGGAGTAAATATGATGTTTGTTTGTAATTTTATATAAATGTCGTGGAGTTGAAAATGATAGGAAAATTTAAACATAACCGACACTTTGCAACCCTACTTGATGGAGGTAGATACAGAATATATACTGCGACAAAAATATTGTAATTATATTAATTTAATGCCACTGTTAGCGGACTGAACTCGAGAGCCTTGTAACTTGTTTCAATATAAACAATCCAAAATCATACTTGTTTCATTGCTTAAAGTTTTATATGCCTGATATGAACATAGAATTTGTAGAAAGAGTAAGCTGAGCCCCTCTATTACCCGTGCGTGGTTCTAAAGGCCACGTAACACACACGCACACACATGCACCCACCCACCCATGCACTTACACACCTCCTCACGCACACACACGCAATATAAAAACCTCCAGAGCATAGCATAGTAGCAGATTCCTAGAGACAACAGCAGTTGACAGATGAAGAATTTGTGAACGAAAGGGGCTGGCGTGTATATTTGTTTGATAGTTCTAATCAAAAAGGATGTATCTAACCACGTTTTACATACATACATATATAGGATAACGCGTATTTCCGGGTGGGGTAGGCAGAGACAACGGAATTCCACTTATTACGATACTGACACCGCCTTCGCTTCCTTCACTCTAAAGACTCTAGCACCACGTTTGCAGTTCTATTTATTTGTCAATAAGGGCTGAATACATCTGGCAGCACATAACACTTTCCTAAGCTTCTATCCTTTTGTTTTTTTAAAACCGTCATTTGCTAGAGCTAGACAGGTAGCGTGCGAAAGCGTGCGGTCGCTCTCTCGCTCTAGTAAACGACGGTTCCGAGTAACAGAATCGATATGTGGATACGATACAGGAAATGAGGACAGAATATGTGGTTCGACCCCTAACCCTTTTGGGGCATTATGTTTAAAATAAAAATAGAATTAATTCATAATTATTATCATTATTAGCTAACTATGTACACACTATGAATATTTATACCACTGAACCCATAGTGTTATAATTAGAAGCTTAAAGTTTATAAAGTTGCTTGATTGTACTCAAATTAGTGAAGTAATCTCAATTTTCTTTCACGTGTAACATCAGCAGGCATGGAATTTGAACGAGTCTTGCACCGTTCCTTTTGATTCCATTTCCTCAAGATGCTTCGTGTGGTAGGGGTCAGCATAACTGATGCTGAAGTCTGCAAAGAACTTCTTCGGATCTTCTTTTATGATCTCATCGCTGGTATTTTCCAGTTTAGTGCGAAGTATACCGCAGCAGTCGGCGCATTTCTCGAAGTCTTCGATTTCCTTTAAGGAAGGCATGTCGGCGACCCAGTAGTCTTTCGGTGCCCACTCTGACCTGGTAAAGATCTCTTTTTCAATCAAGATCCATAGCCATAAGTAGTTTCGTGAGCGAGTCACTTTTGTGGTCGCTTCTGTTACCGCATCCACAGCGTTCATACACACCGGATCGCGCTCGGCGGGAGTATTGAAACATAGACTTTTAATGTTGCATTTGAATATCTGTTGGTATAGAATAAAGAATATTGACATACATATAACGGACACTTTCCGCCCCACACCAATGAGTATAAAAGTAGAAGCTCCAATGTAGGCCGGCAGCACTGTTGAGTCTTCCTAAATTTTGTCAGTTCCCCATACTGTCCAGCTAAAATTCGTGATAAATTGCTGTAAAATGTGGAGTCACGTGGAGTGTATCCCGTCTGAAGGATGAGTTGCGAGAAAAAAGCAGCGATCAGTTGAAAAAAGGCAGAATAAAGTTTTCTTCTTTCTTTTGCAGTTACGGTGCACAAAAGGTTTAGTGTAAAAATATAACCAAAACAATATGTTTGTTATCAAATCGTATGGGAAACTGTCAAAATTTAATGACACTCAACAGTAGCAACACCTAATGGGAGAAATGGGCAGCTTTTATCCTCATGCCTATCGGTGCCGAGGTAGGTTTAGATTTACCTCACCAACTGGGTCTCACTTGCGTCTAAACGGTAAATGAGCGCACGCGGACAGTCTGTCTCACTCTTACGCACTTCCGTACACGTAAGAACGAGATTTTTGTATGCCGTTGCTAAGGTTACGATTAATATATAATGTCGTCATTCTGTCCGTATTATATGCGCTTACCTACGCGCGAAGCGATATAATGAACCAACGCTGTTAGCTATGCGATAAATGACCTAATTCAATTTGTTCAAATGTAGCGTCGTCGTGCTCGATATGCGGCGGGCGCCATGTTAGTTGTCAGATGATTAGAATAAAGTAGCAATAGGGTATCAGGCAGGAAAGTGCTAAAATAAGTTTATACTGAGAAAAGGTTCTATCGCGTTTTCCCATCAATAAAAGAGATGTATTGAATATTGAAAGGGTTAATAAACTTACCGCATATCCGAAACATTCAACTATACAATGATTTATGTAATCTATTGGCACCAGATCCACGCGATATCCCAGTTTCTGTAGTTGAACTGGGACAAAGAAAAAAAATCAAATAGAAACTTAAAAAATACATGCGACGAGCTCGAACTTCAATACAAATAGGAGATGTATGTTGTTTTCTGGTGATTTGTGGTTCTGTTCACCCCGAAGGCGTTATTTACCTAGAACATTATGACGACAACACGAAACTATTTTCTCCATACAAGCAAAGAATAAATAATCAATACTACGTATAACTAACTCATTTTTATGCATAAAATAAGTAAAATTCGTCAAACGCATAAGTTAATTTTTCTGGGCTAAAAAAATGTACAATTATTTTTTGTAAATATTTCAAACAGGCTACTTGACAAAATATTGTCCTGTGACGTCATCAATAAAAGCGGCCAAATGTCGAAAAGAAAAATAAGCTTGATTTTTTATCATCTTATATTGGCTTCTATTTCTTGATTAGCATTTTATAATTTATCTTTGACCCAGTTAAATAGGTACCCTATTTGTATGGAAGGGTCCAGACATAATATAACATAACTTAAGCTCACGACTATATCCCAATGGGGTACTCAGAGGTACAGCCATCGCAAGATGAACTAAGTACCCACACCTCATCGAGCTTTCTTAACAGAAAGTCTAACGACCAACGTGATAGGCCAAATGTGTTAGTGAAAAATGCACTTAAGATAAATTAATAAATCATTGGTGCTTCCCGTTTGGGAAACAAACATTGCCCATAAGAATTGTCTATCATTAGAAACTAATTAGAAAGGACACAATCCCTCTGTCGGAATCAGCTGCAAGTGTTCTATATTTATTCTAGATTCTTCTCTTGTGTGGGTTGTGAGGTGGATTACTAACCGCATCAACCCTGGTGTCAGGGTTACTATTGAGCCGTCAAACGCCCCTGATATGTCTCATGTAAGGACTATTTACTGGATAAAATTTTATGTACTTATAGGTAAATTTAGTTAAGGTAAGTATTAAGAAGAAACTTCTCACGTCTGAGACCCGCCAAGTAATGTGGTTTGTGTTCAGCTTGTAAATAAAATGACTCTACAGGTCCATAGTAAATTGTTATATAGTGACTGGGCATTTTCCCTTTATCTAATTAAGATTAAGGTAATCTTACAATATAGTTTTGAAACACTATAATAAAATATACTAAATAGCACTTAGCCTGCTAAATTTGTGCTATAAAACTGTTATTATTTATAGCACTTTATATTATTTTCAGTATTACATCTGTTGGTAAATATTACTTTGACAAATCGCCTTTAATAAGACGTTACAATTTGAAACTGTTCTAAGCTTTCTTTTTATCATTAAGTTTGACTGTATAGCCAGCATACCAACGTAATGATTATATTCTCTTTGGCTGCGTCTATTTGGTCGAAGCGTCGCATATCCTTGCTTCGGGGACTCACATAGAGAAAAATAAAACCATACAATACAATGGTGCATGTTTTATTTTAAGTTATACATGTTACTATCTTATCCGTCGGTAAGAAAAGGGGCGGGTAATCGACAGACATATTTATGGAACACGGGTCAATTTTAGGGAGAAATTTAAAATACCCTCCCATATTTTATATTGGCCAATAACTCGACAGAATTAAGTTAACATCACACGTCACGGGTTGCGTATCAGCGAGATGCTCTTTTTATTCATTTTATTCTAATCTAGCCTACAAAATCCCACTGCTGGGCAAAGGCCTCCCCTTCCTCTTTCCATTTTTCGCGGTCCTGTGCGTATTCCGGCCAGTCCCTCCGGCAAGCGTCCAAGTCGTCCACGCCATCTCCGTCGGGTTATTCATTCGTTTTAAAATTAACAGTTGACAATCATCAGTCCCTTTTCTTTTCGGAGGATAAGAAAATGACAGGTATAACTTAAAATAAAATTAGATGGTGTGTATAGGGTGTGTATTGGAATCGAGGCAGGGATAATATTACCTAAGTCTTACGAGTGTCTAAGAAAGATTTATTTATTTTATTTTATTTTATTTTCTTAGGAAGATTAACAGTCAAATAATAACTATAGATCTAGACAATAGATGTAGACAATGCTAATGAGAAATCTCCACAAATAGATAAAGAGTTACGCGCTGATAAAGAGGCAGGTATAGGTATGTCACATTAATCTAACATTAAATGAGAAGAAGAATGAGTGAAAAAAAAGGGTTTGGCAAGCATTCGTTTGACAGTTGTAATGCTGGTACAGAACAAATCTAAATCACATTGCAATTCACTGAAATCACGACAGGCACGAATAAAAAATGAATTTCTGCGATAATTTACCCTAGCAAATGGTACTCGAAGAACAGAGCGCTGTCTGAGCCCAAGTAAATTAGTTCGCAGGTAGATCTTTGACAGTAGTTCCGGACAGTCAACACGCCCGTTGGCTAATTTGAACAGATAACAAATATCTGAAATAGTACGCCTGGATTGAAGAGGCAGAAAATGGTAACGTTTACATCTATGATAATAGCCTAATGATCTTTGTCTTGTTTTAAAATCCAAATACCGAAGAAATCTCCTCTGAACACACTCAATACGATACTTGTATGTCTCATATTGCGGGTTCCAGACTTGGGATGCATATTCTAAGTGGCTACGTACATAGGCTGTGTAAAGTATTTTTAAGGCTTTTACACTACGAAAGCCAGCCGATGTTCTCATAATAAAACCTAATGCTTTAGAGGCTTTAGTAACTATATTATCAATGTGCTTATCAAATAGTAGCTGGCTATCGAAAACAACCCCTAAATCCCTCATTGAATTTACCCTAGAAACTTCTTGAGAATGCAATACATAGGTATAATCAATAATGATTTTTTTCCGTGAAAATGTCATACAATAGCATTTGGATATATTGAGGTCGAGTTTATTAAATGAGCAATAATCTTGGAACCGAATCAGATCCTCTTGAAGATCCTTTGCATCAGAGAGATTGTTAATCAATTTTAAAATTTTCATATCGTCTGCAAATAATAGTATTTTAGAATGATGAAAGCATTTAATAACATCATTAATAAATATAACAAATAACAGAGGTCCCAGCAAAGATCCCTGAGGTACCCCTGAGGGTACTGATAACCAATTAGAAGAGTAGCCCTGCAGCACAACCGCCTGACTACGATTTTCAATATACGAGGAAAACCAACGATACAAGTCCCCATGTATGCCGGCACTTGCGAGTTTAGATAAGAGCACGTTATGGTCAATTCTGTCAAAACACTTGCTATAGTCAGTGTAAATGACATCTACTTGAGCACCATCTTCCATGCCCCTACTAATAAAATCGCTTGCCAATAGAAGGTTTGATGTGATATGACATTACTGATTCTTTCTTTATTAGTATACCTACTCGTAACAGGTACCTACCTACTTACCAGTCAACAATACATAACAACAATGACCACTAAACATGCATTGTAACATGGTAATTTAAATTTTAAATTAGAATTTGACGTTATTATTATTATTTATATGAAATAGCTAGCTGGACATCACTCCGCCCGCACAATAGGCTACTTGTCAACCTAGTCCAATGAGAAAGTTTTCTTTGGAGTTTGGAAATACTGTCCTATGACGTCATCAATAAAAGCGGTCGAACTTTGTGCTTGTTTAAGTTACCTGATTCATAAATAAAATTCGAAACTAAGTGGAAAGGTAAAATGAAATTTATTTTTGATCATCTTAGATTGGCTTCTATTTTTAGATTAGCATTTTATAATTTATCTTTGACCCAGTCAAATACCCTATTACTAATTTGTAACATCACGACGAAGGATGCAGTGGCCGATATAGCAAACATGAATCCGTATAGCAGATTCGAGAAAGTTCCTCCTCCGTGTTCCTGGAGACATCGTACGACATCGCTCCACCTCGCAAAGCGTTCTATCTCGCGACTTTGCTATATAGTTGGAGAGCATACTCGTATTATAGCAAAGTCGAACGAAGTCTGGCAACGTCGTTCGATATCGCCCCATGTATTCGCATCGTTCAATAAATGTTGAGTAGTGGGGATGACGCTTCCGATTTATACGATGGTTGGGAGTCCTAAGTCAGAAAACGAGTTACAGTTGAAGAAACCGTTGATAAATGTTAGCATAGACTTTGTAAAGGAGGTGTTTTATGATTGTCCCTATAAGCGGACCATGTGAAAACAGGATGCCGCTAGGAAGATGTGTGTGTTCGAAGTTTGAAGTTGAGCGGCAGACCCCCGGCTACGCTCTGCGAAGTGTGTGACCAGGGGTTCAGTTTGAGGTTTCGTCGGGAGCTGGCTGCAGGTTCTACTGTGAACCTGTGCAGGAATGCTGCCAGACCCGCCAAGGACAGCATGTGGCCTAGACGCTCGCCTGCAATCAAATAAGTAAAATATAGCTGAGTGATTTTTTGGATTCTTTGGTGTTGAGTGCAAAAAGGGCGTCAAAGTATATTCGATATTAAAGTACCGAAATTACGTACGGCATTTTCAAAAATATATCCAACCAAATAGTTTGGCAATAGGCAAGTAAACGAATTTAAATTAAATAAACTTATACGGTGTAGGTTTGATGGTATTGGATCATGGCAATACTTTATCCCATCAAATGAAAAAGACAGGAATTTAAAATTGTAAAGGCTCTGTTTTCACTTTATTATCCTTCCTTCCACATAAAAATCTGGTAGCAGATTTACAGTAACCGAATGAAAGTATTTAATAAGGTATGATGTGGCTTACCAACACACGATCGTGGACCTTCTCCGAAGGGTAAATACGAAAACTTGTGTCTCATCTTCTTTGCTTCTGGCGTGAATCTTTCTGGTCTAAACTCCTCGGGGTTGTCGTAATACTTTTTGTCCATGTGGATGGCATGCACTGGGATCAGAATCTTCACGCCAGGGTCGAGTGTGATGCCGAGTTCTGGGATTTTGTATTCTCTGACACAAACTCGATTCAGAACTCCAACAGGGGATAGCATCCTCATAGACTCTTGAAATGCCATATCCAAGAGATTCATGTTAGCTATGGCGTCGTAGCAGAGTATGTTGTTGAACTTCTTCAGTACAGTGTCGATTTCGTCTTGCACCCTGCGTTGTGTTTCCGGATTAAATGCCAGAATGTGAAGAGTGAAGCTGGTGGCTACAGAGGATGTTTCAAAACCAGCAACGAAGAAAACAAACATTTGCGCCGCTTGGCATTTTAAGTCCATTTCTAACTCCACTAGCTCAGGTTTTCCGTCTTTATCCACTTTTTCTATTGATTCTCCAACAATTGTACCTTTATTTTCCAATTCTAGTAATAGATCAACGAAGTCGTGACGTCCTATTGGTTGGTAATTTCTTTGTTGACGAATTTGTTTTGTAATAGCCATTATTACATTTTTGACGTCATCGGTTTCAACTTTTAAAAATTTTCTTACTTCAGGAAATAATTCCCATATCGGTAAAAGGATTCGACCCCTTAAGCTACCCTTAAAGATCTTTATCCCGAGTTCTCTAAATCTGGAGCGTTCGTTATTGATGGTGTCCATCTCGATGCCGAAGCCGCAGGCGCCGATGAACTCGGTGGTGAACCTCGCCATCAGCTCGCGCGCGTCGTACGTGGCCCCGCGGCTCGCCAGCTCCGTCACTACATCCTGCAGTCTCTCAGCACAGCGCACCACTAGCGGGAACATGGCGCGCAGCTTGGCCGTTGTGAACGCGGGGGTCAGCCGCTGGCGCAGCAGCTTCCACCTGTCTCCCTCTGCGTGGAATAAATTCCCAAACAAAGGCTCGAGTTGTACGTTCCGGGACATGCCTCGATTATAAAAGTACGGGAAGTCAACCGTCAGAATTTTCTTGATCAAGTCCAGGTCCCTTACAATCAGTTCTGGTGTGGTGCCTCTGTAGGAGCCTATAACTTTTTCGTCTGTGTATTTATTATAAAAGTTATTGCTTAGGTCAATTAGGCTCTGCAGTCGGAAGAGGCTTCGGGCGCAGTTACCTAGCAGAGGTAATGGCGTCTCGTACTTTATGTTTCGTTTCTTCCAGTAGTCGTGGTTCCTCACCGAGTAGAAGTAGGCCGCAGTGAGAAGAATTATAACTAGTATCAAGAACATTGTTTAAGGTCGCACTTGTATCGTTTTATCGAAACAGTTTTACTGACTTGCAATACCTACCCAGTTATTTAAAACTGAATTGGAGATGATGTTAGATTTTTGTTTGCACTAAGTATAGCGAAGTGAATATCAGAAGTAAAAATGATAGTTCTTATATAAGTAGGTGGAATTACCACTTCTTTACCAGAACGCAGTATGGCTAACTACTAACTAATCGGTCACAAATACAACAATAGAAAATGTATTAGGTACTACGATTTACTGATTTGATTTAGTGCTAAATATATTATGTTACTTATTTAATTGCTTCTTTGTTCATTAAGACATTAGTAAACTATTAACTGTCATGTTTGATTATAAAATTTTCATCTTTGACGTTTTCCTTTAGTATACCTATTCAAATACTAATAAAGCAAACCTTTTATAATTTGAAGCGTCATAATTAAAGGGATAATTTAAAGATATTAATCGTGATGGTTCCCGTACACACCATTTAATTTTATTTTAAGTTATACCTATCATTTTCTTATTAGCCGAAAAGAAAAAATATCCGTTTTTTACCCGTCCCTTTGAGGAAAGTGACAAGTACTTATAACTTAAAATAAATTTAGGAGGCGTCTGCAGGAAACGGGACAATTTAAAGATATTTAAATAAAAAAAAGATTTTTAAAGATATTTACTTTTCTTTTGTGAATAGAACATTTTGATAAGTAATTAAGTACTTACTTATATAGTGTAATCAATGAAGCTGAAGATGACACTTAATAATCTTATAATAGTTTAATAATAAGATATTAATAACAAAAGATATCATCTTTTATCTAACCTCATCAACCGATAACCATTTCACGACACTCATATTACTACAAGTAATTATTAATAAAATAATATTTACTATGAACAATGACATAGCTTTATTTAACGGGTTTTACTTTTATGTGAAACTTTGGGATAGTGCAGTCCTAGCCTATATCTGAATTTTGAAGCTGTTGTTGTGTTATAGTACAAACCGGACACTATACAAAATCTCATCTTTACCTACCGTGTGCCGCCTTAGCACGTAAGTGCGAGCGAAACAAACAGATCGCATGCGCCCCCGTTACTCCTTAGCGGCTTATGGTCAGTTAGATTATAGTAAGACCCAGAGGGGGTGAGGTAAATTTAGTTCAGTGCCTGTACAAATTGGTGCGGGGTGGATATTTGAAGTATACATAGCGTTGTATTGTTCTCCCCCTTACACGCAGTCTGTCTCGCCCGCATATAATGAGATTTTTTTATGGAGTGTTCGGGGAGAGCTCCGGTCTGCTTGTCTCGCTTTCCCTATTTATTGCGTGGAAGTTAGTTAAAAAGGCCACATTGAAGCAATTCACCTAAACCAATAATATTGCTATTTGTTTGTTGACATTGATACCGCTTCCAGTGCACACCATCTAATTTTAGTTCAAGTTATACCTGTCATTTTCTTATCCGCCGAAAAGGAAAAGGACGGGTAAACGACAGGCATAAAATGTATGCACTTACACACGTCAATTTAAGGCAGAAAGAAAACCTCCCAAAATTTTATATTGGCCCATAACCTGCCAGAATTAAGTTTACAGCACACGTCAAACGGGTTGCATATCAGCGAGATGTCTTTTTTATTAGCCCCGCTTTTCTTTTCGGCAGATAAGAAAATGACGGGTATAATTTAAAATAAAATTAGGAGGTGTCTGCAGGAATTGGGGTCATAGCGCATTTAAGTACTTTTATGTATGCGCAAATGTCAAATTGCAATATTGCTTTTTATATGAATTGCTTTGACGTGGATGTGGCCCTTTTAGACCCCCTGATCTTGAAATTGAGCGGCATTTTTCCGACGATTCTTGGCGCGATATCCGAGCTGGGGCCAAGCTTTATTTCATGGCGCGAGCTCTCTGCGGGTTCTACAGAGAATTTGTGCAAGATGGATGCCAGGCCCGCCAATGACTGCATTTGCCCGAGGCGAGCGCCTGTAACAAAATGATTGAAATAATTCAATGTAGGATCATCACGTTGAAATTAAATTCTGTGATTGTCGACTAAGTTCTATCTTACTGTGGGCTCCTGTCTACATCTATCTACACAAACACGTAAACATACATATACACGTATATAATAATAACATACACAAATATTATAATATAAATATATAAACATCATCCGTTAATGTATCAGTTGGCTTAACGTATCGTGAGAGGACAATGGAATCGCGCACTGTAAAGCTTTTGCCTGGCAGTGGCATGTGTATTGATGTACTTAAAATAAAACTTAACTCACCCACACATGCTCTTGGCCCTTCTCCAAAAGGTAGATAAGAAAAGTTATGTCGCTTTTTAATCGCTTCTGGTGAGAACCTCTCAGGCCTAAATTCCTTTGGGTTGTCAAAATATTTCTCATCCATGTAGATAGCTTGCAATGGAATCAGTATTTTTACACCCGGATCTATTGCGATACCAAGTTCTGGGATCTCGTATTTTCTCGTACAAATTCTATTCAAGACGCCAATTGAAGGAAGCATCCTCATAGCTTCATTGAAAGCCATATCTAACAGAGTCATTTCAGCTATGGCGTCGTAGCAGAGTTTGTCGTCGTATTTTTGCATAATATTGTCGATTTCCTCTTGAATTCTGCGTTGTGCCTCGGGGTGGTACGCCAGTAAGTGAAGCGTGTGGCTCGTAGCGTGCGAGGAGGTGTCAAAACCAGCTGCAAAGAACAGAAACACCTGCGCCATCTGGCAGTTGAAATCCATCTCCATTTCCACAGGAACAGGAGTCCCGTCCTCTTTGAATTTTTCGATTGACTCACCCAATATCTTTCCTTTAGCTTCTAGCTCCAGCAGTAAGTCGATAAAATCATGGCGACCAATAGGCTTGTAATTTCTTTGACTTCGTATCTGCTCCAATAAAACTCTAAACTCATTTTCTATCTGTTTGGGTCTTGTTCTGAAGACGTTTTTGATTTCAGGAAATAATTCACTAATAAAAATCAAAACTTTAATTGTAAATGTACGTTCCAGCAATCGTTTGCCAAAGTCTAAAAAGTAGGAGTGTTCGTTGTTGATGGTGTCCATCTCGATGCCGAAGCCGCAGGCGCCGATGAACTCGGTGGTGAATCTCGCCATCAGATCGCGCGCGTCGTACGTGGCCCCGCGATTTGCCAGCTCCATCACTACGTCCTGTAGTCTCTCAGCACAGCGCACCACCAACGGGAACATGGCGCGCAGCTTGGCCGTCGTAAACGCGGGGGTGAGCCGCTGGCGCAGCAACTTCCATTTGTCTCCATCAGCGTGGAACAAGCTCCCAAATAACGGATTAAGGTCAGTATTAAATCCAAAACCTCTGTTGTAAAAGTGCGGGAAGTCAGCCGCCAGAATTTTCCTGATTAACTCGAGGTCCCTTATAATCAGTTCCGGTGTTGCGCATCGGTAGTAACCCACAACTTTTTCGTTGGGGTACTTATTGTACATGTCAACACTCACTTCTATCATGCCCTTCATTCCGAAGAGGTTTAGGGCTTGATTTCCAAACAGTGGGATCGGCGTGTCATGCTTTACGTTCTTCTTCTTCCAGTAATCATGGTTCCGTACCGAGTAGAAGTAAGCCGCAGTAACAAATATCACGATTAATAAAAAAAAAAACATGTTATTGGTTTACGTTCACATCAGCAACTGCCGCACGCGTGTGTCTGATATGAAGTGCTTTGTTATTTACAGCAAACTCGTGAGTAGAGATAAGTATTATGCTGTTGTAAAGAATTACCTACTCGTATTACATAACGGGTGAATGTAACTCTGTTACGTATAAGTTTTAAAAATACCTCCACCAACCTCAGTGGAGCAGCGTGGTGGAGCAGGCTCCATTCCCACTCCGGTTGATTGAGGGGAGACGTCTTAATGTTCAAAAATCGGTTTGAAAATACTTGCTGAAACAGTCACTTTTTTGAGGCAAATGTAACTACTATTATCTACAAAAAAGGTCGGCGAAGTGTGGATACCTACTTAGTTCATCACTAATTGCAGATGTATATCTGCCTACCCCGATTCGGTATAATAGTCGTGCGCTTGTGTTTCTTATAAGTGACAGCCACTACAAAAATCCCTAGAAACCTCTATTGCAACTCCATTCACCCCGCATCGTTGGTAAATATGGAGAAGCAACATTTTTACGTTTTTCTCTTAAATATCAATATTTTAATTAATTTTACACAACTTTTGACATTTCTTATCGTTTTTTATCGTTTGATGTCGATGATCGCAAGGTAACCATATTAAAACTCAATCTGAAGTGTGATATTGTCCCTATCGACCCCATTTTACGGTTTCAAGTAAGTACGGTCATGAGCAATAATATGTATACACTTTGGTACCATGTCACATTGACAAATTGAACTGTAAGTCTCACTAAATGTCAAATATGTTAGTGCGACAGAGTCCTAAAGTGGGTAAATTATATTGCTCATGACTGTACATCATGCCCTAAATGAGTGGTTCCAATTAACAATTGAATTTGGCGTTATATTTTTTATTACTGAGTAAGAAACTATTTTATCACACCCGCGGAGTCTATGCATCTCTCACGTCCTACGTCATATTATTTATCTACTATAAGCATCCAATTTTAGTTGTAGATAAGAAGAAAATAAGATTAACTTTATTATTATAAAGTAACAGTTTTATTTGCAACATTAATATTATAATAAACTTACATTATAAGAACAACTAATTAAATAGATATAATAACATTTAATATGTAAGTTATACAACTTTAAATACATAAATATACTTTAAGAAAATATTTTTTACTCGGACGGGAGTTGAACCCGCAGCTCTTGTCTAGACAGTATGAGCGTGTTAACCTTTACACCACCGGGGGCCTGTTTAATAAAACTTACAATTGTAAATTACAACGACAATTTGATGTTCATTACGTAGCTAATATGAAACTGCAAAATATTCGTGATCACACACTCCGCAATGTACATCAAATTGTCATTGTAATTTACAATTGTAAGTTTTATTAAACAGGCCCCGGGTCCTTCTGTCCATGTGAAATTCTTCGATCTATTTATTTTATTGTCTTAGGGAAGGTCACAGCATTATTTACAATATACTTGTGACTTTATAATAACTATAGGCCAATTACAAGCTACCACAAATGATTGAAAATAAAAAACTAAATAAAAATAAATTTAAAAAAATTAAAAAAAAACATGAAAGCCATTAAGTAGAAACATTAAACAAAAATAAAATACTACTACTACAACTAATAATAATACTTATTGCTATTATTTAATATAGTTATTTACAAGCGAGGTCTTAAGAGAACCAGCGCTGCTGTAAAACAAATCGCATTGAGAACTATTTAAAGTGTTGAATATGAGCGCACGAGGCAAAAAGCTGTTACGTCGGTAGTTGGTGCGGCATCGAGGAACATGAAGCAGACGATTGTGACCAATTAATATGTATACACTTTGGTACCATGTCACATTAACTTTTTTGACAAATTGAACTGTAAGTCTCACTAAATGTCAAATATGTTAGTGCGACAGAGTCCTAAAGTGGGTACATTATATTGCTCATGACTATATATTGTGCCCAGTTGGGTTCGCGCCCAACTGGGAACCCTCAGCCTGTTGTCTTAAACGTTGTATCGGGTGAGAGCCTCAGCGCTCCCCATTTGTCCGGCCAAGCAGTTAATGCCTTCTGCGGCAAATCTACAATAAGTCACGTCAAAAAAAAAAAAACTGTATATTGTATAGTCATTAAGCTGACGCCGCCGTCGCCGTTTCACATGGACAGCAGGAGGACCCGGTGGTGTAATGGTTAACACGCTCGTGCCGGCTTGGCAAGAGCTACGAGTTCAAATCCCGTCCGAGACAGATTTTTTCGATATAGTTTTCTCTTTTATAGTTCTCCAAAGCACGGGTGAGTCAAAAATCCTTTAATGATAATCTATGCAGTAGGTGTCCTAGGTTTGAAGTTGAGCGGTAGTCCTCCGGCCACGCTCTGCACCACGTTGGACCAGGGGTTCAGGTTGAGTTCCAAATGCGAGTTGTCTGCAGGCTCTATGCTGAACTTGTGCAGCAGGGCCGCCAGGCCCGCCAGGGATTGCATCTGGCCGAGACGTGCACCTGTAATGATGGAAATAAACATTACATTACATTACATTACATTACATTACATTACATTACATTACATTACATTACATTACATTACATTACATTACATTACATTACATTACATTACATTACATTACATTACATTACATTACATTACATTACATTACATTACATTACATTACATTACATTACATTACATTACATTACATTACATACTGCGTATGCAGCGTCTATGCACATAAGGAACATACATACATAAGATCACGCCTTTTTCCCGGTATTGCAGAGACCACGGAATTCCACTTATTGTACGATTCTGACACACAACTTTCGCTTTCCTCTACCAACTCTTTACTTACACCCGCATCATAAATCTTTTTCGGAAGTCTACAAAAGGAACATACAAAAACGACGGCCTTATTGTTAAAGTAGAAATTTCTTCCAAGCAACAATATTAATAAAATAACTGTGATGATGACTATGAATACGATGCCTATAGACAGGTTGGCTACTAGCATAAGTATCTCCATCAACCCGCAGTGTAGGAGCGTGGTCCCGGCAGTCTCTCCTCAATCAACTGGAGGGAGTATGGAGCATACTCCACCACGCTTCTCCAATGCGGGTTGATAATAATGAATAATGCCCATAAACATAAGTAGGTAAAGGGTATTTATAGATATACCCACCAGCCATACTCGTACATTTAAAGTCTTTTATCAAAGCAGTATAATTTATAACATAATATATTTATTATATAACCGTTCACTATTTACTACATAACAACGCTGTAAAACAATAAGATAAGATTACATTGAAACTTAGTTATTTGTCTAGTTTCATGTTTTTTAAACTTTATCTGTCTGTCTAATCAGCTGTGATAATAACGGGGAACTTTCCATGCTACGTTGCTTAAAACCAATATAGATGGCATTGTGCAGATTTAACGTGATAATTAATTAACACTACTACATACATATGCCCGTTAATAATAATAATAATAGATGGCCGCTAATAATAATAGATGGCCGCTAATAATAATAGATGGCCGCTGGGGCGGAAGGGTTCTGGAGTGGCGGCCGCGTGTCGGACGACGCTCAGTGGGTAGGCCCGCTACAAGGTGGACCGACGATCTGGTGAAGGTCGCGGGAAGCCGCTGGATGCGGGCAGCGCAGGACCGATCGTCGTGGAGATCCTTGGGGGACGCCTATGCCCATCAGTGGGCGTCGTACGGCTGATGATGATGATGACTACATACATAAACTCACGCCTATTTCTCACCGGGGTAAGCAGAGACTATAGAATTCCATTTGCTTTGATCCTGACACACTTCTCTTGCTTCCTCCATATTCATCAATCGCTTCATACACGCACGCCGGTTCAGTGTAGATCGTATTAAACCTTTTCTAAGGACATCTCCAATTTGGTCATCGTAAGTCCTTCTCGGTCTTCCTCTGCCAGCCCTACCATCAACGTTCGCTTTATATACTGCTTTTGCAATTCTATTATCCTTCATCCGCTCTACGTGTCCAAACCAACCTAACATTCCCTTCTCAATCTTAGTCACTATATCGTTTTTTACATCACATTTCTGCCTTATCACACTTTTTCTCACTCTATTACTCAACTTCACGTTGCTACATTGCTTAAAACCAATATAGATTTAACGTGATAATTAATTAATTAATACTACACTGCGCTCCAAAACGGGTATCACTGATGTAGGGAAAAAGTTCAGCAAACTGAAGTGGGACTGGGCCGGACACGTTTGTCGGATGCATCCGGAGCGATGGGCACGGGTCGTTACTGGATACCTCAGGGCGGGCATAGAAGTCGAGCAAGACCGCGTAAAAGATGGTGTGACGACCTCAATGCTTATCGGAAGGATTGGCCGGAGATCGCGCAAATTCGAGAGAAGTGGAAAAATCAAGGGGAGGCCTTTGCCCAGCAGTGGGATTGAATAGGCTAAATAAGATAAGACAAGAACGTGATAATTACTTGTTCTCTCATTGCCCGTGGTGCATAACTATTCACAGATATACTGTAATGCACAGCAGCGGTATCAGTACTGGTTGGAGGCCGAGGAAATGGATTCTGGTAGGGCTCTAGCTAGAACAACACCATCGAAATTGGTCGGTGTGCTGCGGAACGGAAGGCCATTGGGGCAACCACCGTTCTACACGCTCTATCTATGGAGTAATGAAGGCGATTACTCCACCGACAAGAGCGCAGCTGTAATGGCAGATGCATATATAAAAATAATTGTTGCTTTATATTTCGATCAGATGTGGTATATAATTATGTTACTATCTATTTAGCTTCTCTTTAATTTAGTCAGAATAATTACGGGTCGAAGATGTCTTGTGTCTGGGCGTAATAACATGGGTCATCATTTATATCCAAAAACAAAGATAAAAGATGCATATGTCTGTTATCAAGTTTGTACAGCGCCATCTGTATATTTTTTTGGGAACGTAGCCTGAAGAGCCCCACTGAAGTATATATAGCAGTATGGCGTTATTATCTTAGTCTGACAGCAACTGTTACCTTATTCAAATTCAAAAATATATTTATTTAGGTAACATTGTTACACTTTGAATCGTCATTTTTTACAGAACGAACGTCTCATCCGCCTAAAACTACTGCAGCTTCTCACAACCTGTGTAGCCGGGGAAAAGAAGCTGCAAGAAAAACCTCGGCACAGGGTCCTAGACGTTCTTTAAAAAAAAAAAAACATGAAATATTGTTATACAATTGAGTAATTTAGCTGCCTAATATCAGGTCTGAGACTGTGGCCTGGCGTGTATCTAGGCAACTACCTAGGTAAATAAGGGTACGTAAGTACATATAATTGGAATCAGTTTTACCTTATTGTAGAGGTAAAACCAACTCTGGGAGTTTCCTTAAGGATATTGTTGCTAGTGTGGTATACAACAGGAATTATTTTTGCATAAATGATATTCCAAATTTTACCTTATTCTTTGCAGTAAAAGTAGTCGCAAGTTTTATATGTACCTATTCATTTCTATTACTTTACACAGTATAAAAACGTGGTAATATTTCCATACCTCAGTTTTATAGAAGATTTTGGAAACGAAATCTACTATCCTAGAACACACCCCGAACATTTCATACAAAAAACCTCGTTTTACACAGACATTACACATTGACACTATCGTACAGGCGCAACTGTGTGTGCGTGGCGTCTGACGCCCATACGATTGAAGACTAAAGTAAGACCGAGGGGGTGAGGTAAACCTAGCTCAGACGCTGGTGGGGAGCGGAGAGATGCTGTTCTATACGTAGTGTTATTCTATGCCTAGATGCTACTTATGTAAGAACTTATGTACATTCAGGCACATTTTAATTAAATTAATAATAAAAAAAGTCATCGGCAGTGTAGCAAAAACGTCAAAATTGAACCATTAGGTATAGATACCTACCTAGATATTTTAGTTACCCATGTCATTTTACAAACCCCTCTGAAACCCACACCGCTGAAAAACAACCCCGCAAAAAACGGAATAATGTTAGGGAAATAGATATTATGTCGTTTTACAAATATCGAAATAATAATAAGTAAATGAACTTTGGATCCAATGTGCTTTATTTGTCTCGAAAAGCTTGGACTTCGGACCAAAACAACTTTATTATCACCATGATTCTGCACTTTGCGTCAATGTAGTAGCTATGTTGACAACAGCTCAGAACGGTAGTCTACAATCAAGATCAAATACTTATTTTAGAACCCTGTCGCGCTAATATATTTGATATGTAGGGAATCTTACAGCTGAATTTATATAAAAAGTTAATGTGCCGTGGTAACAAAATTAATACACGATAATGCTACGTGAACACACCACATCGAAGCAATTCATCTACGAAATTTGACATTTGCGGGAAACGGGAACGGGACAGTTGCTTTCTTCATTTAATAATCTAAATAATTAATACAAAGTGGTGTTTTGTGGTTAATGATCGCATTAAGTTAGTCGGAAGACATTCGCGAGTGTTATTATATCGGAGTATTCAATGAACAAAGTGTATCTGCCTATTTTCGCTTCGTGGCAGGAAGCCGCTTCATAACTCGAAAGTTTATGCGGACATTTGAGTTAATTCGTTTGGGGTTCGGAGTAGGAGTCTACTCCGAGGGTGGGGGCTTAGGTTTCATCATTATCACCTTTCATCTTGATGATTAATGAAATTCATTAATCATAAAGAAAAAAAATACGTAAGACATGGCTGTATGGGCATAGTTCCCTTTGCCTTACCCTTCGGGGAAAACCAAAACAAAAAAAAAGAAGTATCGTTAAATACTGTGTTGTAACCTTGAGGCTCTGCCCACCCGAGTAGGTATAGTTTGTATGCGGGAGTTGTGTCTCTCCGAGTACTTAATTATGCCAATTCTGATGATACTATACAGTACATGTTCACCTTGAAACTACTGGTATAGGAATTTATTCGAATTATAATAACATTGTCGAGCATAAAATTTGTAAACAAGCTACTTGACAACCTAGTCAAATGAGATACTTTTTACAAACGATAAAACGAAAGTTTTCTTTCATTTATATTTTTTTTAGTTAGTATTTAGAATATGTTTTTATTTATTTCACTATGGATTACCTACGAGTACATTTTCAACACACAAACAATATACATACCCGTACATTACATTTACGACGTCGTATCAACAGTGGCAGCAAGTTGTCGTAGATTATTTGGGGCTCTGCCCACCCCATTAGGGATTACGGGCGTGAGTTTATGTATGTATGTGTATGTATGTACGAATACATGTCGTAGTACATTTTATATTGTTTACACAATATCCTTGTAGCGCTTGTTTCCCTCTTCTTATCGTGCAGTCGGGTCTCTTGATGTTTTTTTTTCATTACTACATTCATAAATGATATTTATAGTGACTTACCTATGCAAACTCGTGGCCCTTCTCCGAAGGGTAAATATGCGAAGCTGGGCCTTTCCTTTATCGCTTCTGGTGTGAACCTTTCCGGCCTGAACTCTGTAGGGTTGTCATAATACTTCTCGTCCATATGGATGGCCTGTACTGGGATCAAAATCTTCACACCAGGGTCGATTGAGAAACCGAGTTCTGGAATATCGTATTTTCTCGTGCAAATTCTATTTAATACACCGAGAGACGGGAACATTCTCATGGCCTCTTTAAATGCCATGTCTAGCAGATTCATTTCAGCTATAGCGTCGTAGCTAAGTTTATTGTCGTATTTTTTCATAACAGTGTCGATTTCTTCTTGGATTCTGCGTTGGGTCTTCTGATTGTAGGCGAGTATGTGGAGAGTGAAGCTCGTGGCAGAGGAGGACGTTTCAAACCCAGCAGCGAAGAAAATGAACACCTGTGCCATTTGGCATTTGAGATCCATTTCCATTTCTACTGTTTCTGCTGTGCCGTCTTTGTGCACTTTTTCAATAGATTCCCCGACGATTTTCCCTTTCTTTTCTAATTCCAGCAGCAGATCTATAAAGTCGTGGCGTCCTATCGGTTGATAGTTTCTTGACTTCCGTATTTGCTCTACGATAACTGTTAGCTCGTTTTCAATAGCATCACCTTCTACTTTTAAATATTTCCTTATTTCAGGGAACAATTCCCATATCGGTAACAATAAACGATTTCTCAGGCTTCGATTGAAAATCGTTTTGCCGAGGTCTCTGAAGCTGGAGCGGTCGTTGTTGATGGTGTCCATCTCGATGCCGAAGCCGCAGGCGCCGATGAACTCGGTGGTGAACCTCGCCATCAGCTCGCGCGCGTCGTACGTGGCTCCGCGGCTCGCTAGCTCCGTCACTACATCCTGCAATCTCTCAGCACAGCGCACCACCAGCGGGAACATGGCGCGCAGTTTGGCCGTCGTGAACGCGGGGGTGAGCCGCTGGCGCAGCAGCTTCCAGCTGTCTCCTTCCGCGTGGAACAGGTTTGCGAATATCGGCTCGAGGTCCGGGTCACGGCCTCCACCACGTTTGTAGAAGTACGGGAAGTCAACTGTCATAATTTGTTTTATCAAATCCAAATCTCTGATCAGGAGTTCTGGGACGGTGCCTCTGAAGTAGCCGACCACTTTTTCTCCTGGGTATCGCTTGTACAGGTCAACACTTATTGCTGTGATGCTTTTCTTTCCAAACTGGTTCGGGATGTGGTTCCCAAACAAGGGTACTGGAGGATCATATTTCACGTTTCTTTTCTCCCAGTAGTCGTGGTTTCTTATAGAGTAGAAGTAAAACGCGACGAGAAATAAAATAACTATTAGAACGATCATGTTGTTTGCGCGCGCGCACTGTTACAACTGAATGTTGTGAGCGATTAGCCGCCTACTCTAGGCGAGTTTACTGTTATCTGGACTTTGCACAGCGAACTGGTCGCGCTGGGCTATGAGTGTTAAGAAGGTAAATAAATTTTGCCAATTTGACTACGCAACAGCTTATATAATACATCTAATTCACGTTTATAACACGATATATAAAAAATATCAAGGGACAATAATTATATTGTACTTAATTACAATTACCTATTACAAAAGATAGTAAGTAGGTACCTACATACTTAAGTAGTTAGGTTAAAATAAGTTAGTAAAATAATGTTGTTTTACAAAATTGTTTTTCTTATTGTAACATTGACATTGGTATTGTAATTATGAAATTTACAATAATTATACTTATAATATAATGCATTACGTGAATTTGCTAACAAAAAATACTAACAAAGCGTTTTGCTCTGTTGGTAATGTGATTTTCAGCGAGAACTTCAATAAAAATAGTTCGTTTTGTGATATTTTAATCAGATTCAAATCGAAGAATTAGAAGATCAGAAAGAGAAAATAGTTGGGTTCGAATGTTCTACATTTGGGGTTACAAGAGGCCATACTGATAAATCTATGCCTATATCCTGGTGTTATCAAAATGATAAATTATCACTACGAAACATTTACTCTCGCACATACAATTATGCACATTCCTGATGTTGACAGGTTCGTTTTTATACAGAAGCGACTGCCTATGTGACCTTCCAAAAATGCATTTCCCAGGAATATGGGTTTCCTCACGATGTTTTCCTTCACCGCTGAGCATGTGATAATCATTTATGACCCAAACATGAATTCGAAAACAAATTCGACAATCATTGGTTTAGGCCTGTGCTGGATTGGAACCTGCGACCTCAAAGTGAGAGACAAGCGTTCTACCAAGTGGGCAACAACGGCTCTTATAAAAACTTAAATAACAAACTTATTCTGTGACTACTTTATAGATTGTAATTGTTTTTCGAAGGCCAAAAAAGTTATAAGTGGCTACGCATACCTAAATAACACACAAATATTTTTTTATAAAGAATGCATCTCTTTTACTAAAAACAACTTATCTAAAATTACAAATCTATAGCTAAGTAACTTAATAATAATTTACAATCCTGATTGACAAGTATAGTATACAAACTTCTATACCTACATACTCTTATTATAGAATAATTGTTATGTTTCGTCCTGTGATAACTGTTATCTTTGGGCTGGAAACAATTTAAACGTGTTGGTTACGTTATATATCCCGATAACAATAAATTAAGTCGACTAGTGTGTTTCAAATATAATAACAATTAATAAATAGCAAGTCTCTGTGAGGAGGCCTATGCCCAGCAGTGGGCGTCATACGGCTGATGATGATGAAGTCTCTGTGAGGGAGGCCTTGCCCAGCAGTGGGACACTTTAGGCTAGATAAGATAAGAGATAAGTCTCTGTGGTCCTGTTCATCGGCTTGTTTCTCAAACTGTACCGGACTTACACCAATGAGTTATAAATTTTTCAATAACATAATATAGGGATAGAGGCGGCCCAAAAAGTGTGGATAGATTGTGTGAACAAGGATGTGTGTGAAAAGTGTGAGCATTAAGATGAGATAAAAGGAACAAAAATAATTTTACGAATACACCTAAAGAGTGTGATAAGGACAGATGATGAAGTGAGAATTCATTGTTTCCGAGACAGACTAATCCAAGATTATGTTATCACATAAACCAGTCTACGATAACACGTATCTCTAACATTATCATATCTTTACACACTTCATAATATGCAGTAGATAAATAATGTTGTTAAATGTTGCGCACATAACCTTTGTACCTAAATAAAAAATGGTTTAAAATCTGATTAAATGCCAGCCTTTTAGTGATAAGCGTCGGTCTACGCTCACTTTTCAACCTTACTGATTAAAATATTGTATACTTAATAAAAACAAGTGAAATAGGTATCTATGTTCCAAGAACTGCTTAAAAATAGTCTTATAATAGGGTTATTATTGTGCAATTAATCAGTCAATTACTGCGGGAGTGGGTGTGCGTCAAGCTAGCGGCCTCAAAAAAAAAAATGGGCACGAAAAAATAATTTGACCATACCAAAAAATAGTACTCTTATTGAAAAAAATAGTACCTGTTGTAAAAAAATTAGTACCATCACGGTTCTGGATTTATAGCCATGTTTTATTGCACTTGCTAGCTTGACGGTGAGCGAAATTTGGCGAGAGTTAACGACAAGGTCTTTCGCTTTGATTTAAACGCCAAAAAATAGTACCGAAATAGTACTCACCCCCTGCAAAATACCGAAATGAGTACTTCAACGGTTCCAAAGTTATAAAGGCAGTTCTTTGATCCCGCTAGCTTGACGTTTTGAAAATACCTATTATCTGGGGAACGCTTGCATACTTCAGTATGTAACTAATGTCAATAAACTCGTATGAAATAGTACTTCCTACCATCATAATTTTGATCCGATTCTCTTTGTAGAAATATGTTAAAAAATCATCATAACCTATGCCATACATTTGTTGTTGATACAGTCACGTAGACAATTACATAACCTCACAATTTATTCGTAAGTATTGCCATCGCCAGTATTGCCATTTTGGAGGTCTACCCTACCATTTCTTTGCACTTCAGAGTGTTGCTATTACAAAAAATTGCTATTGCATACACCCATATGCAATAATTTAAATAAAAAATGGCTGCATGGGTCTAGTTCTTATTGAAAACAATCTGTGATTTTAATACATCATAATACATTTTTAATCTGCTGTTTTATTTTATAATTTATACCTTCATGTTCAATTTGTTACGGATCGAAGTGTTTGTTAATAAACAATTTGCAGTATTTGTAGAATAACTCAAAGAGTTTCAACAATGATATTACTTTAATCTGACAACCCTGACACTTCACCAATTTTTACCCAAAAATGGGGAAAAAATACTAAAATCTGACAACATTCTTCTTGAGCATGTGTACTAATTTTGTTCGCGACTGTACCTGTCTTGATAAATGTATGACATAGGTTATAATGACTTTTTGACATATTTCTACAAAGAGAATCAGGTCCAAATTATGATGGTAGGGAGTACTATTTCATACGAGTTTATTGACATTAGTTACAAACTGAAGTATGCAAGCCTTCCCTAGATAATAGGTATTTTCAAAACGTCAAGCTAGCGGGATCAAAGAACTGCCTTTATAACTTTGGAACCGTTGAAGTACTCATTTCGGTATTTTGCAGGGGGTGAGTACTATTTCGGTACTATTTTTTGGCGTTTAAATCAAAGCGAAAGACCTTGTCGTTAACTCTCGCCAAATTTCGCTCACCGTCAAGCTAGCAAGTGCAATAAAACATGGCTATAAATCCAGAAGCGTGATGGTACTATTTTTTTTACAACAGGTACTATTTTTTTCAATAAGAGTACTATTTTTTGGTATGGTCAAATTATTTTTTCGTGCCCATTTTTTTTTTGAGGCCGCTAGCTTGACGCACACGGGAGTGGGCGCCTCTTACTTCAGTAGGCCGGATGATAATGAGATGGTGGCTTAGTTCGGATAGGGACCCAGACCTACGGGGTACAACGTAGAACCCTTGCCCAGGGATACAGGTGAAGACGGTTGCGGAGGCAGAGATGGGAGCCATCGGTACGGCAATGCACGACCGAAGGGGCAAGTCAGGGACTATAAGCTGGAACATGATAGAGGCTAGCAGTAACTGTCAGTACTATTCAGAGGCGGAGGACAGGAGTCCTAGTACGGCTTTGAAATAGACTACTCTGAGCGCCATCCCACTCGCGTCAGACAGAGTACTGCGGGGCAGAAGGCAAGAGGGAAACCACCGCCCTATTGTTTCCTAAAAAGTAGCATGGAGAGGAATGCTACACCGACAAGAGCATGGCTCTTAAATTAGTGCTGAAAGGCAGTCAGTAGTGTTCATAATGTCGGCTACTGACCTTACAATACAACCGACACGACAGAAGATCATCTCATAAATCGATCGGTTATCTTATCAGATGGTATTTATCAGTTACAAAAACAGGAGCTTTGTATCGGCTAAATAAGGCAAGTCTAAAAGTAAAGTATAAAGTGCTGCCAACACTAACAATGCACTATGTATTCTGTGGCGCTAGTCAGTGTTCCGGCCAAGTAGTTAATGCCATCTGCGGCAAATCTACAATAGGTCATATAAAAAATAAAACTAGTAAGTCCGTATTTTTGTTATATTATCACAACCCGGACAGTTCATACAAAACATCCAGTTTTACACAGAGACTCATGTCTGACGTCATACGATTGAAGACTAAAGTAAGACCGCGGGGGAGGGGGAAGGTATATCTAGCTCAGCTACTGGTGGGGAGCGGAGAGTTGCCGTTCTATACGTAGTATTATTCCTTTATCTATTATATTACAGACTGTATTTTATAGTCGTCCAATATGTAGAGATCGCGCCAATCTCTGTTTACTTACATTGTAATCACTGGGTACATAATATATTTTTCCATGGAGAAAAATACCTTGTAAATCTTTTGTAAAAAGAGAATATAGTGGTAGCATACCTACGCGAAAGCTACGTACGTACCTATAGGATATACCATAGTGACGTGCTTGTAGCAGTCCCTAAATCACATGTTAATCGAGTCTAACTTAACTTAGTCTACTGAGTATGAAGTTTTCTAGGCCTGAAGTTGAGTGGTAGTCCCTTCGCGATGCTCTGCACCACGTTGGAGTAAGGGTTGACTTTGATCTTCAATTGCGAGTCCTCTGCTGGCTCTATGTTGAACTTGTGCAGAAGAGCCGCTAACCCAGCTAGAGACTGCATATGTCCCAGACGAGTGCCTGCAAGAAAATTGATAGTAATTTTTATGTTTTGTCGTTTTGCTAGTTGTTTTCATACAGGCGGTTGGGGAATGATTATAGCTATTATGATTCGATTGCATGTTAATTGCAGCGGATGCATGATCGTTAAGTCTAAAAAGACTATAACATGAGATTTATTAGGCATGCATATAATAAATAATAATCAATGGATTTCTATTGAAAGTGTTAAACCCGATTCTGAAAATGATGTTTTATCTACCTAGGTATAAAATTTATACCTAGGTAGATTTATACTATAAATAATATATACATCATTAAGTAAATTAACTTTAAACAACAATGGATATGTGTTTGTATAATGTAAATATTACTGAGGCAAATCTACAAGTCAAGTCACTTTCAAAACACTTGAAAATAAATTAAATGTCAAAACTTTAAAAAATACAGCATGATTGAACTTACCTATGCATGCTCTCGGTCCTTCACCGAATGCTAAATATGCAAAGTTGTGTCGATCTTTCATCGCTTCAGGTGTGAATCTCTCAGGCCTAAACTCTGTAGGATTGTCGTAATACTTCTCGTCCATATGGATGGCCTGCACCGGGATCAAAACCCTCACGCCAGGGTCAATTGTGATACCGAGTTCTGGGATCTCGTATTTTCTCGTGCAAATTCTATTTAATACGCCAAGAGACGGGAACATTCTCATAGCCTCTCTAAATGCCATGTCTAACAGATTCATCTCGGCTATGGCGTCGTAAGAAAGCTTATTGTCATATTTTTGCATAACAGTGTCGATCTCTTCTTGAATTCTCCGCTGCGTCTCCTGATTGAATGCGAGCACGTGAAGGGTGTAGCTGGTAGCGGAGGAAGAGGTCTCAAAACCAGCGGCAAAGAACACAAATAACTGAGCCATTTGACACTCAATGTCCATTTCCATCTCAACCTGCTCTGGAGTTCCATCTTTATGGACCTTTTCAATTGATTCTCCGATAATTTTACCTTTCTTTTCTAATTCCAGCAACAAGTCAATAAAGTCGTGGCGCCCAATGGGTTGGTAATTCCTCTGCCTCCGAATCTGTTCCAAGATAAGAGTCACGGTTTTTTCAATGTCATCGTTTTCGACTCTCAAAATATGTCTTATTTCAGGGAATATTTCCCAAAACGGCATTAAAATTTTATTTCTTAGTTGACGGTTGAAAATTCTTTTGCCAAGGTCTCTGAAGCTGGAGCGTTCGTTATTGATGGTGTCCATTTCGATGCCAAAGCCGCAGGCGCCGATGAACTCGGTGGTGAACCTCGCCATCAGCTCGCGTGCGTCGTACGTGGCCCCGCGGCCAGCCAGCTCCGTCACTACATCCTGAAGTCTCTCAGCACAGCGCACCACCAGCGGGAACATGGCGCGCAGCTTGGCCGTCGTGAACGCGGGGGTCAGCCGCTGGCGCAGCAGCTTCCATCTGTCTCCTTCTGCGTGAAACAGGTTCCCAAATATCGGTTCGACCTCTGGGTAGCGACCGATACCACGTTTGTAGAAGTATGGGAAATCTACTGTTAAGATTTTCCTTGTGATATCTAGATCTTTCACGATAAGTTCTGGGGTCGTCCCTCTGTAGTAACCTACAACTTTTTCTCCAGGGAATTTATTGTAGTACTCCACACTTATTTCAGTGATGCTCTTCTGTCCGAGTTGGTTGGGCAGATGGTTTCCGAACAGCGGCACTGGGGGAACATGTTTCACGTTCTTCTTCGCCCAGTAGTCGTGATTCTTCACAGAGTAAAAGTAGAAAGCGACGATAAATATAACTACTAATAGAATAATGATCATATTGATTGTTTGCACGCACTGACCACAGAATTGACTACACCGGTGCGCCAACTGTTTCTAGACTTTGGATTCTGAAAATTGTTAGACGCTCTGACTTGTCGTTTATGTCACTACACAGGTTTTGAACATTGAACTTATTGATACTCGTTTATATATCATCGTCCGTATCGCGTAGTATTAGCGAAAGTTCGAAGTCTACAGATCTGATGATAAGGGATTATCAGTACAGTTTATCATACAATAACTCACACAACCTACAGCACGGACTTTGTACTTAACATTATTTGTTTTTCTGACAATATTTTTGTCTGTTTTTCTGCCAAAACTGCTAACGGTTAATGCTAAGTGGAAAACTGCTAAGAGGGAAGCTGGTGTGTATTGTCATATTTTTGTAACACACTAATATTACTAGTCTACGCCATCCAATTGCAGGAAAAGACATCTCTCCCTTTGATCCAGTCGTCCATGTCTTGGGCTTCCTCTTTCCAAGATGTCAAGTATATGTCGAATTCGTCACGCCACCTTTTTCGCTGTCGCCAAGACGCCTCTTGGTATTTGGTAACCAGTCTTCCAGACAGTCAGTCAGCTAGGCAGTTTGGCAATCAGCCTTCTTTGCTCATGTGCTTCCGGCATCCAGGACTAGACCAGCTCGATCCCCATCAGTCGCCATTACCACACTAATTTTATACTAAATACTGCCGTCAAAGTTTTTAGGATTTCACTTGTTATTTGCCAGGGACAGGCACGATTTTGATGATTTTTCTTTTGTAGGAGTAGATTTTTATATCATGGGACAAATAAATATTTCAATCATAATTATACAAAAAAAATTTTGATATTTTTTTTCAAACGAAAAATGGATTTAAATGACATTTCTGGTTTCGTACCGAGAAGGCTTCCGATTACTATCCCTTATCCGTTTTTGCGTCTGTACGTTTGTCTGTCAGAGGATCTCAAAGTTCAACCTTTAAAAGGCTGTATTTTTTTAACCATATTTGATACCTGGTTGAAATTTGCACAGAATGTGCATTATTATAGCGGATTATGACATCAAGTAATAAAAATACAGAAATTAAAAAGATTAAGGGGGCCCCACACATGATCGAAATACAATTTAAAAGTCAACGTTCCGATTTCAGTGAGGCATCAGCTGCGCTTTTTTTTTGACGTGACTTATTGTAGATTTGCCGCAGATGGCATTAAATACTTGCCCAGACAAATGGGGACCGCTGAAGGCTCTCACCCGGTACAACGTTTTTTAAGACAACAGGCCTGAGGGTGCCCAGTTGGGCGCGAACCTCGGCTCAGGGCGTCGTCTGAGAGGAAAAATATTTGAAGGAATTAATCGACCTTAGTGGGTCGATAGCGATAAGTGCTGAATGAGGGAAATCGTCGACCACGCCGGCGGGGTCGGTATCGGGGTCCTGAAGTGTTTGGTGTCGCGAGCTGATTGGCTGCCTCTATGGCTAGAGTAATCTGGTCGTCGGGATCGTATATTACGTCCTTCGGACGCCGATACTTTTCAGTACCGTCCCTAAGCGGAATGTATTCGGAAGAATCATCAGCTGCGCGCAGCTCAGTAACCAATATTAAAAACAATGCAAGCCGCTACTCATTTGTTACAAATAAATTACGAGCTAGCATCACCTGACCTACCCTATGTTGTCTCCCATTTGTTTTCGAAAATAAACTGTTAATAAAATACTGTACATTTGGAATGGAAACGAACTGGCAAATATATGCATTAAGTGCAGTCGTCCACACGAAGCGTTTTGCTCACATCATAGTTTATCTAGATTTTTCTATCGTCCGTTCAACTGTGTCGACATATTATGATCATTTTCAGAACAAGAAGATGAAGAAAATGACTGTTGTAAAGATGAAAATTATAAGAAGCAGGCTTTATATAAATTATAATGGTAGGATAAAATCGGACAGCTGTCATTTGATATACATACAATGCATTAGCAAAAAACAATTTGTAGATTTGATGCAGTTTTGATATACAAATGGATATTCTTCAATACGTACCTACTCGTACAATGTCATTCTATATTGTCGTAGAATACAAAATGCGGTGTTGTTGTTTAAGTAGTGGTTAAGTAGGTACAAGGTGCAGAATATTGATTCGATCTGAACTTGGTTAGACAATCAATGGCATCCGGCTATTTTATAGAGTTGACAACCTGTCACTCTACCAAAAGTGGTTGCAAACCGGTTAGGCTTACCATTGTAGGGATTAGACGCGTGAAGTTTTGTGCAAGAATGCAGTTGACACAAACTTATGTAAAGAAATTAAAGATTTATAATTATAATGATCGGTTCGTTGACTATAGAATGAATATATAAAATAACATAAGTTCATGTATATATCCCAAATGGGGTAGTCAGAGGTACAGCCATCGCAAGATGAACTAAGTCTTACACCTCACTAGAATGAATACACGTGGACAATTAACTGCAATAAACTATCAGTATCCAAATCAACATTACCTACGTACGTCTTTATAGGTACAGAGTTCTCTCAAAATTCGCATTTCTTTTTGATAAGCAAATCTTATACTGGAAGACGAAGTTTATCAAAATACGAGTACGAATTAAAAAGTTTAAAAATATTACATTCCTGTTGTATGCATCACAGTGCGTGCGTGTGGCGTGCAGTGCAAATTGGCGCCAACCCTGCATACTTCTGTTGACATATCGAACAATTTATTTTCAATAGAATTGTTTTTATTAGTGTCACTTGTGCAGTCGTGAATTTATTCGACGGGTATCAAATCAATTGCGACAAAATCGGAATCTTTAGCTAGCCTGGTATTTTTGTTTTATAGAGTTAAAAGTTACTTTTGTTCTACGTGAATTTGCTACATTAGCAATATAGGCGCCCTTTCTGCATTTGTATATTTTTTATTCCTGTGTTATATGTTCCTTTTGTGCTATAAAGAATTGGGTAGTTTCCCTGGTCAAAGATAAATTATAAAATTCTGATTAATACTAAATAAAGACAGATCTAAAGGTGACAAAAAACGTTTTTTCTATTATTCCATAGTAATTTTGTGTTTTGAAGTTTAGTAAGAAGTAACTGATTTGACTAGTTGGAAACTATCCTACTGTGGTGCATTGTATCGTATTGTCATGTAAATACCATTGAACTGTTTGACGACGCGAATCGCTACGAATAAGTCTGAGTTATTGACATAGTTCATTAAAATGTTACGAGTTTTTGCTTGGAGTCACACCTGTTATTCTAACCAAACTCAGTAATGCGGGCGTTGTAAACAAATGAAGCGTCACCATTTGGATATAAATAGCTGTGGAATGCCGGATACTGCATCCCGAAGTGTCTCTACGTGGGTTCTGCAGGTGCCGCCTGAAAACTGTGATTCACTGAACGTTCCCGACCTCAGTCTGCGATCGAATCTCGCCTGGACCGTACGTCCACTTCGACTCTACCCTCTACATCGATATTAAACACGACAAATAAAAACATTTCAAAAAGTTTTGTTAACGTGAGTGATATCGATATTCTCGATAGTGGCAAGTGAACGATAAATTTAAACTTTTGTCAAATTGAATCGACTTTCGGACCCTAGTGTTTTGGATACAATGAAGGTTCTAGTTAAGGATGAAGTTTGTGTTGGTGGGAATGAGCCGACGGTGGAAGTGGAGTCTAAATTAACCAAGGAGGAACTGAATAGGTAGGCACTACTTATGCTATTGTGTATGATGACCATGTTAATCATGATGACGCCCCGAGCCGAGGTTCGTGCCCAACTTAGGTCACCCATAGGCCTGTTGCTTTAAATTTTCTACCGGGTGAGAGCCCTCAGCGCTCTCCATTTATCCGGCCAAATATGGAATGCCATTTGCGGCAAATCTACAATGAGTCACGTCATGTGTTCATGTATTCTATGGTACAGGTAGATTCGTGATTGACGTTGAAACAGATCAATACTCCGCGGGTTTTCCAAGCTGATTTGCATTTTAAACATTTGCAAATTTTACGGTAACTGTTCGTGCTTAAGAAGAATAAAGCTAAAGCCTACTTGTGCTCTTCTTCTCTCGTGGGGGTTGTGAAGTCAATGACTATCTCTTTTACTGAATATATGTTATGAAATAAGTTCCAATATCGATTTGAAACACTTTTGAGTTCGATTTTAATGAACTGTAACATTTTGTGTACGCTTAGGTTATAACTGGAAACGTTTCCGAGATTTAAACTAGGATTTAAATCATTGTTAAGTATTCATCTAGACTTTTAGAAGTGAACGGAAACGTGTAACCTTGATAGTTTAATGATTCTAGTTGCGTGAAATGTGTGGAATTTCCGAATATAAATTACGCTTAATAACGAGTGCGTGTTGGCACTAGGTGTGTCGGTAACTCTAGGGATTATAGAACAGCAGTGTGGATAATTTCTTTACATCGTTTTTCATTTTTTTCTGTATTTCTGAAAGACTTCAAAAATATGCAAGTTTCATTTTCTCCGAAACATCAACATGCGACAGACAGGGATACCAGTTGTAAGACTTTAATATTAAGCGTCATGCTGGCTGCACGTTGTCTTCAGTTGCAGGTGTAAATTCACTGTCTTCCCTTGTTTCGTCCAAAACATCAACAAACAACAAACGGGGATGGGACGCGTGCTAGGTCAGACGATGTTGGCTCCACGCCAGCTGACACAGTAGTCAGGAATGTTCTGTTTACGTGCTTACTGCTTACTCGTGGCTCGCTGGAATGTCAGCTGTGATACCGTATTCTGTCATCCTGACGTTTCGGTATTCTGTTGCGGATCACACATACTTTTCAGCTCGCTTGAGAAAGTGCGTAGTTTTTGAAAAGAGAACATTTAATTTTCGAAGCGATTTTTAGCCTGTCGCTGGGCTGGTTTTCCCTTCGGGTTGGAAGGTCAGATAGGTCACTATTAACAAGTACTAATTTAGGTTTCGTTATTTTCTAGTCGTTAACCTATCAAGGTTCAAACTTCATCAATCATTATCGTTCATATGTATCTGTGTTATTATCATAATCTCCTTATCATGACCAAAACACACGTAAATGTTCAAAGGTGGTTTAGGTAGAAGCAACATGTTGACGAATATTTATTTTATCTACTTTTGCGATATCTCAACAGTATGTACTCCAGCACCTATCTGTGCTGGTTTACTTACAGTAATAAGCGTAATTTATTATTAATGTGAATGTCGTTCTCATCGTTACATTAATTTGTTCAAAGGTCAGGTTCAAAGTCTAGAAGCAGCGGTCCAGAATTTGTACTTTGGAATTTCGATTTAAAAACGCTCAACACATTTTGTCGGTTTGATTCGACCTTCAAAATACGCGTGTCATGTGATGATGCCTACTTTTAAACGAGCCACATATTTTGATTGTCAAGGTTATTGTGTGGATTTAGAATATCATCGTCCATAACGTTTTAGTAATGGACCATGCTTCTTCAAAAAATACGCTGATCTATTTCGATAACGTCGTTATCTGCTGCTGAACTCAAATTTCGTTTCAAAAGTAATATTTGTCTAGTTGGTTATTTCTTTACTAATAGTGATGGCATCTACTTCTCTCGTTCTCGAGTTGTCATTATCTACTATCTACTGTCATATTATCCTTTCCTTAATTTCACTAACGTCTCAGCTTCGTTCTGTCCGTGGTTATAACTTTGTTTGCGCCTGAACGCTTAGGTAATACCGCTAAACCAAACTCCCCACAGGATTGCAATTAGATCACAGAGTTATCGACTTAGAGACTTGAACATATTTCTAATTCAATTTAATTATATCTACTTATGCTTCTCTGGCCTATCAGCCATCATCGATATTACGAATTGGGTATATTTTAGAAGGTGTTTCTATACGTAATTTGATTGGTGCATTTTTATTTGTAAAGAAACTGTAATTATACAAGTACATTAGGTTACCTTTTACTTATCAAATTGAATGGTCTATGAGGTACTTTTAGCCAACAATTTAGAAAAATATGTAAATAAAATCGCCACCAATAATATATATTTATAGAAATACATCCAAAGAATTTTACCATACAAACATATATTATGGTTATAAGACTACGTACCCAATAGATAGTAAACATACTTGTAATTATTTATAACTTTAGACATTAAATAAGCTCTTCCTCCCTAAATAGCGAAAGATAAAACGTGTCATATTATTCAACAGAGGCTGTCCCCTTGGAGTATCCCGGGTAACAAACCAGCTGTTCGTATGCGGCGCACACGCACTCCCCGGGGCCGTGAAGGCGCTCCGCCCCGGCCTGGTGGTCAACGCAGCGCCGGAGCTTCCACCCCCACCTGAGGACTACGTCCCCAGACACTACGTCCCACTGCTCGATACCCCCAATTCGGATATGCATCCCTTTATGGAACGCGTTGCTGACCTTATCAATGAGGTAAGTTAGTGCAATTTTGTGTTTTGTTAAGATTACAACGGATCTTATTTAGGTATGTAGGAAAAAGCCCCCCTAGGACCTTGCTCTCTCTTCGATTGGGGACGAGACCCCCTTTTTGCGTCACTGCAGAGGGCTACACGCGCCCAAATGCATTATAAGTTTTTGATATTGTTCTGTTCTTTTTATTTTATACTAACACTAGAAATAAGTCATTTACTAACATAATATGAGTCAATGGTTACTTGGAATAAAGTTTTTATTTATTTATTTAATAAGAGTTTGCTTGGCAAAGCTTTTTAGCTTCTTGGCTGAACTGGGAGCGTACCAAAGAATTCGTTCAGCTGAATGACAAGCGGCTTAATATGTCGTAAAAACAGACAGGTGGAGGGTTTGTGTCGTAATATTTGACATGATAGACCACCGTTGATGGAGCTGTCCTGTCACCATACAGTTCATCAAATCCATCTTAGGACTTAGTATCAAGAGTGTATTGGATTTTTTTTCAACATCGTCTTCCTAGCAGCGTTATCCCGTCTTCATAAGGTCCGTCGGCTTTTATTTATCAAAACACCCAAACAAAAATAACTTTTGCACATGAGAATATAATTATAAGTCGATAGTAAGTAATTTTTATCATCATAATCCCATTAACGTCCCCACTGCTGGGGCACGGGCCTTCCCTATGGATGGATAGGGAGAACGGGCCTTAAACCATCACGCGGGCCCAGTGCGGATTGATGGTTATTAACGACTGCTAATGCAGCCGGGACCAACGGCTTAACGTGCCTTCCGAAGCACGGAGGAGGAGCTCGACATGTAAACTTTTTTTTTATTTTTGTGGTCACTCATCCTATGACTGGCCTTTGCGAAAGTTGCTTAACTTCAACAATCGCAGACCGAGCGCGTTAACCGCTGCGCCACCGAGCTCCTAATTAAGTAATTAAAAGCTAAATATTTTGTTGTAAATATTATAATTGGTTTTGTTCACGTTTGTGTATTACGAGGTCTAACAAAATGCATTAGACCGGGAATCCTTCGTTGACTTTCAAGATAGATCCCTGATTGATACAAATATACTTTATTGCACCTAAAAGAAAATATTTATCTCATAAACACCTAACATACCTACCATACCTTTATCGTTTATTTAAATACTATTTCTCATTGTTCAGGTGGTCACAAGAGGAGAGATAGTACTGGTACACTGCGTGGCTGGCGTGTCGAGGTCAGTGACCCTCTGTCTGGCGTACCTGGTCAAATGGCAGAAGATGACCCTCGGAGACGCCTATCACCACATGAAACAGCGACGGTAAGATCCCATTACCAATTCTTTGAAATTTTTTAAACTAAGAACACATAACGTAAGCTCACACATAACATACATACATAAACTGCCTATATACGTCCCACTGCTGGGCGCAGGCCTCCCCTCAATCAACCGGAGGGGGTATGGAGCATACTCCACCACGCTGCTCCAATGCGGGTTGGTGGAGGTGTTTTAACGGCTAATAGCCGGGACCAACGGCTTAACGTGCCCTCCGAAGCACGGAATCATCTTACTTTTTCGGACAATCAGGTGATTCAAGCCTGAAAAGTCCTTACCAAACAAAGGACAGTCTCACAAAGTGATTTCGACAATGTCCCCATCGGGAATCGAACCCGGACCTCCAGATCGTGAGCCTAACGTTCTAACCACTAGACCACGGAGGCTGTCTGTAAGCTCACAACTGTATCCCAATTGAGATAGTTAGAGGTACATCCATCGCAAGTGGAACTAATTACCCACACCTCACCGAGCTGTCTGTTAGGCCAACTTGGTAGGTGAGCCGTATCGCCGTTTATAATCTAAACAAAGTAAACTAAACTAAGTAATAAATACACTTCACAATGAGAAGAAAAAGAAAGAAGACAATCAGATCAGAAGACGAGCTTCAGAAGGCACGTTAAGCCGTTGGTCCCGGTTACTACTTACTGATGCAAGTATGTAGTCGTTACATGAGCCATGTCAAGGGCCTTTGGCGGCACAATATTAACCTTGACACCAGGGCTGATGGGTTGGTATTCCACCTCACAACCCACACGATAAGAAGAAACTTCACAATTAGATAATGACAATTGACAATGATGATACTGCTAAGTGAGGGAAACGATCAGCAGATCGCAATAAGTTCGTAAAACTACTTGTAGCAATGGCAGACAGACAGTCGATTAGGCTAGCACATAGATAAAGTTCAATTTCAAATACACATAAGAAACTATATGAGATTTTTTATTATTTATTACCCATTGAACCAATTACGGAGGAGCTCGGTGGCGCAGCGGTTAACGCGCTCGGTCTGCGATTGTTGTAGTTAAGCAACTTTCGCAAAGGCCGGTCATAGGATGGGTGACCACAAAAAAAAAGTTTTCATCTCAAGCTCCTCCGTGCTTAAGGCACGTTAAGCCGTTGGTCCCGGCTGCATTAGCAGTCGTTAATAACCATTCCGCACTGGGCCCGCGTGGTGGTTTAAGGCCCGATCTCCCTATCCATCCATAGGGAAGGCCCGTGCCCCAGCAGTGGGGACGTTATGGGCTGGTGATGATGAACCAACTACAAGTGGACGATTAGTCGCAACTATTTTAAACGCAACCTCCTATTTTTGAATCACCTAATTTTTTGCACGAATGTTATTAAGAAATATTCGCGGCAGGTGTTTGTTCTAAAACCTAAAGCTTACGTAACAAGTCTTGATCATTGTCTTTGTCCAACAGACCGCAAATCCGACCGAACACTGGCTTCTTCAAACAGCTGATCAAGTATGAGGAGAGATTATTTGGTGAAGCGTCAGTCAAGATGGTGTACTGTGAGGCGATAGACAAGGAGATCCCCGACGTGTACGAACCTGACTACAGAGGCATGATGTGGTTCAGACAGAGATACGGACCCATTGAGAAGAGCTGAAGATGACAGATGATGATCATCATGTACTGACAGACTGACCGACTGATTAATGTTTAAGTTTCTAGTATGAAGTGATCTAGGCGAATGAGAGTTGGTAATACTTCATACCACATAAGGTCGTGATTCTAAAAAAACCCAGTATTTAATGAAAATTGGAACTTATAGTCGAGCCGTGCGGTATAAAGTGTTACCATTCTTATAGCTACAAAATGTAGAGGGAAGTTGAGAAATGGATTCGTGTGATTGAGAAAAGTGATAACTTGTATAGATAAGGATATTAAATTAAGACTGAGGGGATGAATGGAAGAATTGCATGATAAGTAATGAATCTGTAGAAGATATAACAAAAAAGCTAAAAAAATTAACGTTGTCAAATATATTTCCTGCTTTTTGTTATAATTTATGCATATCTAATATATTAGATGGAACTATATGTAATACTAGATGTGATAATGAATATTGTAATATTAATTACACTACATCTAATTATTAATTATGTTGATGGGACCAAAAATAAATACGTTAATAATTGTGACACATTTTTTTCATTAACCACGTCCTTTCAAATGAAACATGTATGGCCTTGTATATTTGTAAATGTAGTAATATGATTAATCACATTACAATTGTTGAAAATATATTTCTAGGCGCCTGCCAACAACAGCTTTAGTTCCAAAATAACGTCAACGCAAATATTTCTGCAAGTCATGGACAGAAGTCGCACGACTAAGAATATCCATAGATGAAGGTGATAAATAAAATAATGTACTTACGCTTAAGTTATTGCTTACAAAAGCATAAAATTAATTTAATGATTTTTGTTTTTATAGCACTTACTCGTGCGTAGGGAAACTCACAGAGAGAATTTTAATGGAAAAAATTCTCAATCGGACGAACCCGTCTTTTCTCTTTATAAAATGAATTACAGATAAAATATGAGTAACTGAAATTACAGAGGATATACATTTAAAAATCACCTCAAATTGTTCTCTTGAAACATTCTTATCAAAGAAGTTAACAAAACATTAAAGTCAGACAAACTGGGTGACGAATCCAGAGCGTGAACAGCCCGACGACACAAAAATAAGAGCAGTGAAACGAAAAAAAAGTTAATTCGAAAATAGAATGCATCACGAGATTTGAGTTACCTAATTGCAATAGTAGAGTAATGAGTAATCTCATTGAAGAGGAGTTGTTGGCCCCGTGGCATTGAGCTCGGGAGTTGGACAGAAATACCCGCGCGGGAGCGAGCGAGACGGCGATAGACAATCGACAAGGTGCGTACGCGCTTCCTCATTCCCCTGGCTGATGTAACCGGTGCCAAATTAATGATGGATTACACGTCTGGCTCCAGCTCCTAGATGAAGATATTTTCAGTCGGGTTATCTTTCAATGCTATCGCTGAAGGTAATTGTGAGGATTGTGGACTTAAATAATATTTGGATCGCAGCAGAGATGCTCTGTTTTCACAATGGATTGGAAACAAAGAAGCTATCATGTTCATGTATGTACATATTTATTGGTGAATTTGGAAAACTGTGATCGTAGATCATCATTATCATTGGCTTTATACGTCTGTTTCAGAGAATTGCAAAGCTGAAGTGGCAGTGGGCAGGACACATAGCGAGGAGAACCGATGGCCGATGGGGCGGAAAGGTTCTGGAATGGCGACCACGCGTCGGACGACGCTCAGTGGGTAGGCCTGCTACAAGGTGGACCGACGATCTGGTGAAGGTCGCGGGAAGCCGCTGGATGCGGGCAGCGCAGGACCGATCGTCGTGGAGATCCTTGGGGGAGGCCTATGCCCAGCAGTGGGCGTCGTACGGCTGATGATGATGATGATGTCTGTTTCAGACGGTTTATGAGGTCATTGCCTCGAAGAGATGCACTTTATTTCATGGCTGTGCAAGCCAATCCTAGAGCGACAAACTCTACCGCACACTCTGCAGGAGAAGTCTCCGACTGGTGGATTGTTGTCGGTTGATCGTAGATACGGTAGTGATAAAAAGATTATCTTATCTTGAAAATAACAATAGATAGCATAATATATGTTACTACTACATGTATCACTATAGTAATTAGATATAACATAGGCCTATGTTAAAAGTGACCACGACGGCTTTTACGACCAACTTCTAAGGTTAAATGCGAATAATATTGTTCTTGGTATGTTGCCAGCATTGATTGCGCATTCTTCACGTCTCATTTTGACGGCTTGCAAAAATAGAGATTTTTTTACATTCATGTGTGCTGTTCAATAAACACTTAGTAAACTCTAACCATTAAGACTTAAGGTGTGGATTGGTACAGATGATTGTGTATTGTAAAAATAGATGTGGTAACACCTGAAACTCTTGGATTAGCAGACATGATGATTCAAGTTCAATGCTTTCGCTAATTATCACGTTTGAAACTAATTATATTTTTGGCGAAGCTTGCCATTTTTTTTAAGAACAAATGTTTTTACTTCAAAGACTTCTACATGACAAGTCCAGTTTGTTTCGAGGTTTTTGACTGTCTATATCTGGTGTTAAATTTTCTTAATCATCTGGATGAAGTCAGACATATTTTAAGGCTACAAAACGGTAGTTCATTAACATCGTAACTGAAAGCGTCGGTTCAGTCAATGCCCTGGACTAAACCTTTTCTTTTTATATGTGGACTTTAATGGCAACCACCAAGATGTTAACTATTTTATTAATTCCGTGAACAGTGTCTGTTAAGAGCATATTTATATAATAATTGATACTTGGTCCTATAGTTATTTTATTATCACCATCACAGACTGATAGTGCTGTAAAAATATTGCTTATTCATAAAGTACCAAATTTATGCCCGTTTTAAATGTAGTGGTCTGAACCTGATAGCCAACTGCTCTAATTGAAGCATTAAAACATGACGCCATTGCTGGAATAGGATACGAACACTAAGTAACAATTGTGGTCTATTACTCGCAGCATCATGTTTTATTTGATCAACTTGCACGTAAAGTGATCTTGATGTAATTACGACTATTTTAGGACTTATGACAATGTTAATGCTGTGTTTTTATGATTTTGTTATTATATTTCAAGGTTATGTTGAGCTAAACTGAAAAGATGTTGAAAAACTTAGATGTTTATATGATTTGTTTGTTAATTGCTTTCTAGTAACTTCTACTACATAGTTTGGATGTGAGTCAGTTCTGTTCGTTTTATATCTATGAGCTCAAAATTTTACTTTATCCTTGCACTATAAAAACCAGGATGTTTATTGAAGGATTTGCAGTAAGTATTTTACCCAGCCTAACCAAACAGTATGGCATAAAACAAAGAGTCTAAATTTACGAAATGACGTTGTTACCAAACAATTACTTCCCTTCCACGTCTATAAGTACTTTAGAGCGTGTTTGTCTTGGCAGGCATTTCCAGTTTTCTTGGCATAACTTAGGCGAACACATTAAAATGAAATTTGGATTGCACCCAACCGTACCTTCAGCGATATCAACCTTGTTCGCTTATTTCTGCTGCACTTACTTCGCCAAAATAGTCCTCTGCCAATTTAGTACTCTCGGGTTTTATGACAGCAACCTTACATTTCAATAACGCGATAATTTTAGACGACACTTTGTAAACAATAAATTATTGTCTGTATGTAGAATTAATTATACGAGTATTGTAACTATATAACAGCTGAAGAGAGAAAATATTGATGATAGGACAATAGGTAAAAGCGATGTTAGTGATATTAATTTTGAAGATGCATATGATATGACGACACAAAACACAATTAAGTGGAATGGTTACTAGAAATAACATACAACATCTTTCTTGGAGTTGCTTAACAACAAACACAAGAGGCAGGGTATTAGAAACTCTAGCCGAGCCCCTCTATTATGATATAATAACACCATTGCAGCCCACTAGATATCCCCCTGACTTGAACCACAGACCAGAAATACTTGACTTGGCGCTTCTAAAGAACATAAACTTACGTCTATGTTCTATAGAAGTACTACACGAGTTACAATCCGACCACCGACCTGTTATATTAAAACTAGGCTCCCGTTTAGACGCCCCTGATAATCCAGCAACCCCTAAGACAGTACTGGACTGGGAGAAGGTGGCCGAAGGCCTCCAGTCTTCTAGTTCAGTATACTTAGATAGTATCCCAGTAGAAATAGTCTCCTTAGAGGAGGCCTCGACAGCTATTAACTCCCTCACGGATCACGTGAGGTCGGTTTTGAATGAAAGTTCAAAACAGGTTCCGGAGATGGAAGACCATCGCTGGAAACTGCCTACCGACATCCGTGATCTGCTAACGGAGAAAAACGCAGCCACCCGCGCATATGATTCCAATCGCACCGAGGAATGTCGCCGTCATTTGCGTCTCTTGCAGCATACTGAAAGAAAACGTATTAATGACATGCGACAGAATCGGTGGGATAATCTTTTGAGCGGCATTGAGCCCCACCACCAGGCCATCTGGCAGCTGTCTAGGTCTCTTCAAAAGGATACGGTTGTTCCTACTCCTCCTCTCAATAGGCCTAACCAACCCCCCGCTTTTGACGATGACGAAAAAGCCGAATGCCTTGCCGACAGTCTCGAAGCCCAATGTTCGCCCAGTACTCTCCCTATCGATCGTAGGCACCTCTCGACGGTGAACTCTGAAGTTCAGCGTAGGGCTTCTGTACCTCCCACCAATCCTCCTCTTCCACAGGTTACTGAGGAAGAGGTACTAGGTATCATCAAAAGATTTCATACCCGAAAAGCCCCTGGCTCAGACGGTATCACGAATCGTGTCCTTAAAAACTTCGGTGCTCCCCTCATCTGCTTACTAACGGCAATATTCAACGTCGCCATGAGCAACTGCGTCTTTCCACAGCAGTGGAAAGAAGCAATTGTAATTGGTATACCAAAGCCTGGGAAACCTAAAAACGAACCTTCCAGTTACCGCCCTATAAGTCTCCTCAATACCATGGGGAAGATTTATGAGCGGCTCATATTTGCTAGATTACGGGACTACGCCGAATCCAATAGTCTTATTCCACCAGAGCAGTTTGGTTTTAGAACCAAACACTCCTGCGTTCAACAAGTGCACCGTATTGTTGAACATATCTCCAGTAGATTAAACTTAAAAAAACCTGTCGCTACGGGAGCGCTCTTCTTCGATGTGGCGAAAGCGTTCGACAAAGTCTGGCACAACGGCTTGATCTACAAGCTTTATTCACTGGGAGTGCCAGACCGTCTCGTGCACATCATACGAGACTTCCTCTCAAATCGAACCTTTCGCTACCGCGTGGAAGGGACGCTCTCGTCACCGCACCCGATACATGCCGGAGTCCCACAAGGCTCCGTCCTCTCTCCTTTACTATTTTCATTGTATACTAGTGACATTCCCAAATCCCCTAATACCGAATTAGCTTTATTTGCGGATGATACAGCCATCTATTCTTCGTGCCGTGGTCGAGTTATGATGACCGGAATCCTCCAACGCGCGGCCAATGCCTTGGGCAAGTGGTTTCGCAAATGGAGAATCGAGGTAAACCCGGAGAAAAGTGCAGCGGTGTACTTTTCAAAGGGCTATTATAACACGCCACGGTCACGCCGTCAACTTAAAATCATTAAGATGTTTGGCAAGCCGATCCCTTGGGAGGAGCAAGTCAAATATCTCGGCGTAGTCTTAGATAGACGTCTTACTTTCAAGGCCCATATCAAACGTGTGCGCGATCGCGCCGCGTTTGTAATGGGCCGTCTTCACTGTCTCCTTAACAAGCGAAGTAAATTGTCCCTTAGGAATAAGGTCAAAATCTACACGACTTGCATCCGTCCGATCATGACCTATGCAGGGGTAGTTTTCGCTCATGCGAGTCCCTCTCAAATCCACCGTCTACAGGTAATACAAAATCGTTTCATGCGGAAAGCCACGGGAGCTCCGTGGTTCCTTCGCAATGAAAATCTGCACATTGACCTAGGTCTGCCAACCATTGCCCAATGGCTCAAATTAGCTTCCAAACGTTTTTTCGATTCTGCTCCGCACCACCCAAATCCCCTGGTAGTTGCGGCTTCCGAATACATCCCGCTTAGGGACGGTACTGAAAAGTATCGGCGTCCGAAGGACGTAATATACGATCCCGACGACCCGATTACTCTAGCCATAGAGGCAGCCAATCAGCTCGCGACACCAAACACTTCAGGACCCCGCTACCGACCCCGCCGGCGTGGTCGACGATTTCCCTCATTCAGCGCTTATCGCTATCGACCCACTAGGGTCGATTAATTCTTTCAAATATTTTTCCTCTCAGACGACGCCCTGAGCCGAGGTTCGCGCCCAACTGGGCACCCTCAGGCCTGTTGTCTTAAACGTTGTACCGGGTGAGAGCCTTCAGCGCTCCCCATTTGTCCGGCCAAGTAGTTAATGCCATCTGCGGCAAATCTACAATAAGTCACGTCAAAAAAAAAAAAAAAAAAAAGAACATAATAATTAGGGGTGTATTTTACCACAGTGCTCCACTATTATTTCACACAACTCAAAACCTGAAGCTTACTTTCCTAGATAAACTGTATTTACGAATTACGTTGCACCGAAAACACCGGATGTACAAACTTCGCATTCGTTCTTGTAATGCCCCACATTAGTGTTTTTATACCTGCACATTCCTAGAATACCTCTCTCTTTACTGAGAACAGTCCAAGGTCAAACTCTATTAATACGGGTCCAGAATGCCTGAGAAATGATTCGACCTCCATTACGCATTCTTTCTTATATTTCTTATTATTTTTGCTCTCATAATTTTGAAGGCGAGTTGACATCCTTGGTCATAATGTTATTAATGTGTTATTCTGTTTGCCATTTGACAATTTAAAGAACAAAGTAAATGGTACTGGTAGGATTGATGATAGCGGTTGGAGGAACGAGGAAGCGGATAGTTTGTCTGACAAGGAACTTATGTCACGATGCTACGTTGCGGAAAGGATGACACAAATTAGTCCAGGGGGTTAAAATAGCCACATCGAAGCAATCATCTAAGAACGCAAAATTGCAATCTGACATTTGACAGTAAATCCGCAATGCAAACAAATGTCAAATAGCAATATTGCTTTATTAGATGAATTGCTTTGATGTGGCCATTTTAACTCCCCCTGATCATCATTTACCTCAATAAATATATTAAGGTTACACTCGTTTCTTTGACAGGGTTAATTTACAATTATGTTATAAATGTAACTAGAAACATCGATTGTTGAAGTAGATAGATGGGTTCACAAAATAACATGAGTTAAAAAAAATCGCGCTATGGAGGGCCATGTTTAGCATTGAACCGATGCGGTTGTTGAATCAGCAACGCTAAAGTGTAATTTTATAGCATAGGTGAGAGAAACAAATACTGCGAAGTATTTTAACTGACATAAATTACGCCGATAAGACGTTTACGATACATACAAGACTAGAAAGATATGAATTTTGCTTCATAAATTGTTCATCATATTATATATTGCTGATGTGGGTGTATCACCGGTTATGTAAACAAATCGTTAGTACTTATTTCTGGAAGACGAGCCCCTTTAATATATCTTTTAAACTATGAATAATCCATTAGGTTTAATAATAAAACAGAACTCATGTGATGCTTTTGGCAATGGTATTTTGGCAACAAAAGAATTGTTATATAATGAATGAAATACATCACTGGTTTAGTGTAAATTAAAGACACTTCAAGACAAAAGACTATTTTTTATAGTTGAACCGTATCTTTCTTGCAAACATGGCCTGAATTAGTCACATCGCAGAATATTTTTTAGTGACTCTAACTATAATATTAACCGGTTATTCCATATCAGACTTTTGAATAGTTTCGGGATAATGAACACCATGAATCAATAAATCAATGTTTAGAACCATGTATGGAATAGATCCAAATTACTAGCAATACAATAAATATGTTTACTAGCAGTACTTTAAGTATGTTAAAATTTTATATATAAAATAGTTTCGACTAAAACTACTCTTCACTAAGGAATGTACTGGATTATTTTTATCAGAAATCAGGTTTTTCAATATAAATAGAAAGCAGTTGTGAATTAGAAATAGAAAGTTGAGTTTTATCGAAAAGTTGGCTGTAGGTGTTCGTTTCAAGATTGCAGCGAGACTTTTTTTTATATGAAACGTTATTATACAATTTACCTAAATAGGTACAGATTTTTTTTAAAGTACATCCAATTATTTGATATAAATGCCTTCATTATCTGTATTACGTATATTTTTTATTATGATTTGAGTACTGACATGATTATGATTACAGTACAAAGGTGGCCCAAATGGTTAGATATTATTCTCGATAAAAAGAATATTGTCAAAATTGTTGTAAAGATTAGTAGGTAACGATAAAATATTGTAAATATTATTGTTACTAATGAAAATAAGATTAAAGGCCTGATGAAAAAAACTTGGGTGGAAGGGATTTACAACTCATTGCATTAAACTTAAAAAATGGTAATTTTATCATCATCAGAAGATATAGAATTCTAATAGTTGCATCTATTTCTATCAGAGTAAATAGTGAGCTAGGTAAACTAGTTATTAATATAATAAGCAAGTTTCTTTCAATGAAGAGCTGTATTTTTATGGCTATTCCATATTTTATATCATAAATGTGATATATTCACAGGACAAACCTGTGGGTTCAGTTGCTACATTGCAGTTGTCTGTGGTCTCCGTGCTTTTTGACTACAAACTTCAGGTAGAACTTTATGAAGTTATTTGTTTATCTTGGTTAATTTAATTATTGAGTCCCACGTGCACGTTACCCAGTATGTGTTTCATCATGAAGCCAACAGTAAACTCAGAAATAGGTGGTATTCGTGTTAATTATGCGTTCCAGTGCACTATTCCTGAGTCCGTGTCTGATGCGATTGGACACGCTAATTGCTTTACTTCTATGAACCATCGCTAGTTGCGAATTCTCACCATGTGAATTGAATTAGTCCGAATAATTGTGGTAATGATAGAAACTGATGCTAATGAAGGTGAATTTAGTGCTTCACACATTAGAGTCTACAGAACTAAAAAATATGGTGAGAACTAAAAAACTAGAATTTTATGAGACTTCGTAACCGGCTAAAATTATAAAAATATATAAATGAAGAACAAATAATAAATTAAATTAAATAGAAAACCTTTTTTAGCATACTAGAGAAACAGAATTTTGTGCATCTATAGGTGTTGGCGATGCTCTTCTCGATGTATATACATCTCTTCTCATCATCATCTCGATGTAAAATTTTAACACACGATATGCGTTAAGTATTGCAGATTGTAGAAGAAGAGGCAAGTATTGCCATATTTAAAATATTAAATATTCTTGGGGATGCCCGCAATGGGAATAAAAAGATTAAAGAAACATGGGAATACGGTCAAAGAAGTACGAGTTAGAACTGGAGCATAAACCTTGCAGTTATTATAAGTACATTGAAATGTATTAAATATTTACAAATAAGTTTAATTTACGAGTGGATATAGTGTCCACTTCAAAGATGCAACATAGTTGCACGACGAATGGCATTTACTTCTAATGCAAGGATTAGAAGTAGATTTATTGTAAACAACTAATGAGGAAGGATTGGCAGAAGAATGGTTTCATTATTTATAATAATTAATTTCAATGACACTTATGTTACGTCTGTTGTTTTTTTGCTCATCATCAGTTTCTTCATTCACTCAACATATTGCGATAATTGCGTTTCCTATTTTTTATACTGTATCTTGTATTAGTCTAGCACATTTACAATTATAATCATTGGTACTTACTTATATTTAATTGCGTAATTTCTTCAATATGAAAGAGGGAGAAGAAAGGAACTTGAACAATGTGATCAATATTTTTGTCATCAAGATCTGTTCTTCACTCAATAGTAACTTTCCTTGTAATGACAAATGACTGAAATACTCTGTTGCAGACAGTATTTCCTCTTCATTAAAACCTTGCGATCTTCAACGCCGTATCAGTGCTGAAACCTTATCTTCACTTACCATTAGGTGAGATTGTGGCTAATTACGAAGCTGTTTGTAACAAAAAAATTGTCTGCTTTTCTAATACTGTGATCCCATAAAAGAAATAAAAATCTCGATGAGGCGTGGGTACTTAGTTTATGTAAGTTGACCTTTGATGTTGCTACCTTTGATGTTGTTTTATTAAATTATGTTCATCTACTATGTAGAGGTATAAGATCTAGAGAGGTATTTTTCCCTAAAAAAGTAGCATGGAAATGTTGCACCGACAAGAGCGTGGCGCTTAAATTGATGATGATAGGATCTAGGTAAAATATATAAAGTATCTAGTCAGTTTGCAATATATTCTTTAATATAGGTTGTCATATTGCTACCTAGACAATCTGAGATCAACCCAAAGATGCAACCTACAAATTGTTTTTTCTCCTGCAGGTAACTGTGAACGCATATAACGCAAAATCTTCAATCGGAATGCATGGCACCAGTTCTACAGCTCATAGATCCAGTTGAGCGGAATTATAAAGGCGTGTTCACACCTGCCGGCGCTGGAGCGTTGGCTACCCGCCAGCGTTGGAATGCCTGGTTATTCTGATTGTGTCGCGATGGCGAAACACATTCCTCGGTACAGGTGACACCACAAAACTGAGAGCTTTTGGAGACCGACTGCTATTTGCTTTGCATCAAATACCTGGGAACTAACAATTTTCTGTTTTAAACCTGTATAGCTTTTGAATTTCTTGTCTTATGTTCTTATCAGCTCATGATCTCGAAGCACTTGCTCGTTGTATTTGTTGTTGTTGGAATTGTAAATTAAATCTTTGACGTTGTTGTTGGCATTAAATTTATATTTTTTTGTGTGTCAACATTTTTGTCACATCCGTTCTTGCTCTCCATTTAACTACTGTAATGTGAACATTTTTTGTACGAATTTAATTAAATTCAGCGAATTTTGCCTACTTCTGGACGTTTCAATCTCAGCCTTCGCCTCAGATAACCAGCCCTCACAGCCATTAGGAACCTTACGCCCCAAACCTAACAGTTGTAGTTAATATGAATAAGTTTGCTTTTGTGGTTTGGTGTAAAGTTGGTGTAAAGTTAGTTGGTATTTGTAGACTATTCGTTAATTTAGACTTAATTTACTTGCAGTTTTATTAAATTATCACTATAGTCTTTCTTTTTACTAAAGCATCATATTATGTATTCTTTGTACTTACTAAAGTTGTAGCAGGTAACATTTTGCTTTATGCAATTTACTCGTAACCAGAAAACGAGACAAAAAGAGGTGTGTGCTAATTTATAATATTCTCACCTACAGCTTTTGTAATATTTCTTTTACGCTCAATTGCCAACTGTCCGAGAAATTATAATATATTTTTCTTTCTCAGGTTTTTCTAGCTAGTTACAGGCAATGAACAATTTAGTTTTATTTTGACTTAAAATAATAAATACTTTATCATGTAGATGAACGCATGTTCATCTCATCATGATGAGTACTCTATCGCGAAAAATGAAAAGAGACAAATTGATGTAGTCAATTGCCAAAAACTACACTTAACCACTGACATTTCCAGTTTTTTCTTCTCAACTTTCAAGTGTCAACTCAGATTTATTATGTTGACTTTTCTTAGGATGTATCAAAGATTGTTTTGTTCGTATTTACGAAGATTAAAGTGTTTACATAGAGTGAACATCGATCAACTAGACAGTAATATAGGCCAAAGTCTGAACACATGAGAAAGTCTGGATGTTGCGTAATGTAATAGTCATATTGAAATTTCTGAGTGGTGGCGGCCTGATAATCAAATCAAATCAAAATCAAATCTACTACTATCGTGTGTGTTGTGAGGTGGATTACCAACCTCATCAAACGGTGTTAGGGTTATTATTGAGCCGCTAAAGGCCTCTGACACGGCTCATGTAACGACTACTTACTTACATCAGTAAGTAGTAATCGGGACCAATGGCTTAACGTACCTTCCGAAGCACTGATCATCTTACTTTCGGACAATCAGGTGATCAGCCTGTAATATCTTAACCAAATTAGGGATCACAAAGTGATTTTTGTGTAAAGTCCCCACCGGGATTCGAACCCAGGACTTCGGGATTGTGAGGCCAACGCTCAACCACTGGACCACGGAGGCCGATAACTAAGTTACTTTGTATGATAGGGTCAAAATAGCAGCAGGCTTTAGAAGTTGCTATTCCGTCGTGGGATAGATGAAGAAATTGATGTGGGTGCATGTAATATATAAAAAAAAATGTGATGCAAGATCAGGGTTAGGAATTCTAGAGGACCTAACTACAAAGACCACTTTTACGAAAGAGAGAAACGTTTATTTTCGTAGGGCACAATATCAAAGACACACAGATAACGAAATACATAAACAAAATATACAACAAAAAGCAACAATCAAAGACATTAACTTACAGAACGAATGCGAACTTATAAAATTTGTGGCCAGTGTCGATGGTGACGTCCCTCATAACTTTTTAAACATATTGCACAATAACAATTCAAACAGATTGTCGAATCAATTTACTACAATTCAAAGTTTACGAGGATAAAAGAAGTTAAAATAATATTTACTTACATACAATTTGCGTTCTTTTAAACGTTTCTAAGAAGTACTGTAGGGCTGCTGATCGTCGAGTTTGTTGTGAAATCTGCTTCCTGCGTTTACCAACATCTTCAGACCTGAAACAATGTGATGATGCGAACCATCTTGTGTATGAATTGATGGCCGCTTACAATGTTTGACTTTCGACTGTCGAACTTCTTCAGTCCAAGGAATTTATTGTTTTTAAATTACGCAGCGTTGTCTGTGTTTTTTTTGACCTGACTTATTGTAGATTTGCCGCAGATGGCATTAACTATTTGGCCGGACAAATGGGGAGCGCTGAAGGCTCTCACCCGGTCGTTGTCTGTGTGCGAGCTGTTGTGCTGTGAAGTTATTATTTTTTACTTTACTTTTTTGATGATCTGTCTAAATCAGCGCTGCATTTCATTACTTCTCCCTCTCCGTCTGCATTCTTTTTACGGTTTTAAAGAGTCACCCTGTCATAATTAGAGAATTGTTAAAGTGTGCGATTCACTTGTTTACTACAGTAAACCAATCATATTTTTGGTGAGTCCAATCCAATTTAATGACTTTGTATTTTGAACATTGTGAACACACACGTGGACATTTTTTTTGTGTTTATTTTCATTCGCTGCGCAGTATCTTTGCGGTCTCAAATACCTCGCAATAAAATATGTGCGTGAAGGTTACATTTATTTGGAGAGCTGCTCATAATCGGAAATAACGTCAAGATCTCCGCATATTTGTGGAACTCGGAAGAACGAGGGATTATTTCTGGGAATGAACAAAGGTCTTTGTATGAAGAACTGGTGTGCTTTGAAGTCATTATAACTAGAAGTGTTATCGCTTTTAACTTCTGAAATTTTGCAGGTCGCATTGTTTCTGATGTAATTGTTTGTTGCAGATCTTCTTAGAACATCGATGTTATGAAGCAGTATCTAAGCATTTACGCAGTAGTACTTATTCTGTGTTATGTTATAAACACTAAAATATAAACATAAATAGTCTAAATGTCATCCACTCTTAGGTACAGGATATGGAGCATACCTTACCACGCTGCTTCACTGCGGGTTGGTGGAGGCATTTTGACTTGTGAAACAAAATATAAGAGACCAAATATTACATCGCAAATATCTGTGCCATCTCGATCATTACTCTCAGTCAAGAAAGAGTGTAATTACGCAAGTAGTGTGGTCTTATGGAATGCAGTCTCCGGTATAAATACAACGGCATGCGGTGCATCTTGATACTTGTGGCACTTTATTTTGATGGTAGCACGTGCGATGAAAATATAGACGCTGTGTGAATACACAGTAACAGTGTGGTCACTCAAAACGAAAAGGAGATATTCATAAGAGATGGTATATGGTATTCATCATTACTAGTTTAAGAGCCACACTCTTGTGGGAGTAAAATTCTCCATGCTACTTTTTAAGGGAAAAATAGAGCAGTGGTTTCCCTCTTGCCTTCCACCCCGCTGTACTCTGTCTGACGCTAGTGAGATGGCGCCCAGAGTATTCTATTTCAAAGCCGTACTAGGAGTAACTGTGCTCCGTCTCTGAATAGTACTGACAGTTACTGCTGCCCTCTGTCTGGTTCCAGGTAATGGTATTAGCTTTTGTAATTTTTACTAATTACCTACTGTCAGAGGAATTGTTTTTGTTTCTCACTCTTCTTAAAATGCATTATAATATTTCGATTGCCTTGTTATTGAAATAAAGGCTCTCATGTTGGATGATGTTATTATGTTACAGCTTGATGATTTTAATGTGATGAATAAAACTGACCGAATAGTTAATGCACTGCTTTTATATTAATTATGTTACGTTGTTGTGCTAGTGTCTGGAGGTTAAATATTTTACAGTTCATGATTCATTGCTCTATCAACAAGTAAGTCATTAGCATTAGTTAAAGGTGATTTTAATTCGTCTTTACTTTACTCAAACTACTTATTAGGAGATGTTTTTACTATTTGGAAGCCGTGGTAACCCAGTTGGTACAACGCTTGTCTCTCACTTTGAGGTCCCAGGTTCGAATCCAGCACAGGCTTAAACCAACGATTGTCGAATTTGTTTTCGAATTCATGTTTGGATGGCATAAATGATTATCACGTGCTCAGCGGTGAAGAATAACACAGTGAGGAAACTCGCATTAATGAGAAATGCATTTTCGGAGGTTTGTGATCTAACCTGTATTGGGCTGCTCATCCCTTCGCGGGTTGGAAGGTCAGACAGGCAGTCGCTTCTGTAAAAAACCGGACCTGTCAAATCTTCAGCTTTAAGCAGACCCTGTGAAAAACGGGATAATGCTAGGGAGATGATGACGACTTATTAGGAATTTGTTAGTGATTAACTTAAAGTTCATTTTCATCCTTGTCATATTTCAAAATTGGACCATCAATTATTTCGTCTTTTTTGAAAGTGTATGAATTTTTCAATTGACGACAATGACTTTTTTTTATTTTTCATCACTACCTACCTACCTTTGTTTAATATTGAGGGACATAGAGGTGTTATCGTAAAGCTCTGAACACGCCACAAGGGAAAATCCTTGAAACAAATAAGCGAATGAAATTAATCCAATAAAATACAAAGTGGACAGAAATATTTAGCACGAGAGAGTGTTTTAAACTTTCATGGTACAGTTTAGGATCTGACCTAGTTGCGGAGATGTCGCCCGGAATGCGGCGCGTGCGTCGCATACCGCATACCTCGCCAGAGGGCCGCAAAACCATGGTATTTTAAAAAGCATATTGGAAGAAGGTCGCTCAAAAATACTGAAGAATCCCAACAATTTTGCTCACGGCACTGTGTGTGCACCACCGATGTATTCTGTGGTACTACTGCGGTTATTTGTCTTCTGATTGAAGATTGGCAGAAAGACGGAATCCGTTTTCGAAGAACATGAACTTATAAATACTATGATGTTTTTTATTATTATTAATAATAAATGATTGGTTATAACTTACTATTTTTGTTATTGGAAACTGGGGAGTAATGAAGGCCATATTGAAGCAATATTGCTATTTGGCATTTGTTGACAGTGCACCTATTTTTATATAAGTAAATGTCAAATTGCAATATTGCTTTCTATGAATTGGTTCATTGTGGCCATTTTAACCGCCCTGGGCACATAAGATAGAGACGTTTCTCTTGTACAAGTGGAAGGAACAGGTAAGTACCTGCCCAGCAGTAGGAAATACAATAGGCTATGTAAAAAAATAACTTTTATAAGTAGTTATTCGTATAAAAATCCAAAATTGTTTATCCTTCAAGATACTAATTATTCTCAAAAGTGAAAGGTTACAGAAAGTTAATTGGTTTGAACAAACAATATCAGTTATTTATAAACACAGTGAAACATGAAAAATGAAACGACGAATGCTGAAGTGTCTGTTATTGCGAAAGCCGTTGCGAAAGTTAGTAAACATGTCGTCTGCGGAATGTTTCTGGCGTTGTGCATTCCTGGTCCAGATATAGACGCAAGCGCACCGGTGAACCGTGGCGCCATGCTCGTATCAAACGTATCTCTGGCGCCGCCAAACGTAAACAATCTGCCTTCAGACGACCACATCTTTGATTGTAACCAGTCGTATGATTGAGCAATGTTATTGCAAATTAGAAAATCAGCCGGTTTGTTTATTTGCGAATTGCACCATTCGCCGATGTTCGATTTTCAAACGTTCAATGTTGATTTCCTGGAATAATTCTTGGGTAGATCAGGGAATCTAAAAAGGCAACATTGCAATTTGACATTTACGTATAGAAAAGTAAGTGCGCAACAAAATGTCTAAAGCAATATTGCATGTTTAGATGATTTTTTTCTATGTGGCCATTTTAATCCCATACATTTAATTAAATTCACAAGTTGAAATTAGTCAAATTTGGTGTTTTGCCACTTGAAATTCCATGCGGTATTTTGAAAATACAAAAACTGATTTTGGCAGCATTTCGAAGGTCTCTCATATTTGGAGTTGAGTAGGCTGAGGATGATTGACAGGTGCGAATGAAGATGTTTTGCGCACATCGTATTTTGGTCTTCGAAGCTATGCAGCATATTTAGCGTCTTGGCAGCTGTCACAAAGGTGCACTTTGCAATTCTCTTTGCAGTGTCTTATCGTGTCAGTTGCGAAGAATGCGACTATTCATTTTCACACGTGGCTTGCAAACAATAGTGGACGGGAACAAATATCTCTTATTTCTTAGAATGTTCACTAACACAGTTGGCTATTACCGGGTGAGGGCCTTCAGCGCTCCCCAATTGTACGGCCAAGTAGTTCATACCTGCGGCAAATCTACAATAAGTCACGTCAAAAAAAAGTTGGTTATTTTTTTATTTATTTATTATGGACAACTTACAAGCTACAAGTTATTGACCATTACAGACGGCGATGCGGCTCACCACATTGGTCTAAAAAAAGATCAATGAAAGACAGGTAGGTAATACCATAACATAACATAAACTCACGACTATATCCCAATTGGGGTAGTCAGAGGTACATCCATCGCAAGATAAACTAAGTACGGTCACGAGCATTAATATGTATACACTTTGGTTCCATGTCACATTAACGTTTTTGACAAATTGAACTGTAAGTTTCACTAAATTTCATATATGTTAGTGCGACAGAGTCCTAAAGTGGGTACATTATATTGCTCATGACTGTACCCATAGCCGAGCTTTCAGGTAGGTACTTAGTTCATAATGAGATTACTCTTCTTCAGTCTAGGTTATTGAGAACACAGTCACGCGTGGGCATATATGCCTGTTATTCTTTTTGTTAGTATCTCTTAGGTCATTACAAAATGTCTTACTTTAAAACCGTTGCGTAAGCGCCGGTAAATATAATCGCGGCTAAACGAGGCAAGCGATGCTGTACATTCATATTATTTTTGTAAATTAGTTTATTAACCCGAGATTTTTAGCCGATAGGTTATACTTAGTCGTTACGAATGCTATGAATCGGTTTACTGTTGCAAATTGTTTAAATTCTTTACGGATCGCTTGCCGACAGGAAAAGCTAGAGGATTATTGTAGTAATAACATAATATGGAGCCGTGGTTGCCCAGTTGGTAAAACGCTTGACTTTTACTGTAAGGTCGCAGGTTTGAATCCAGAACAGGCGTAAACTTATGATTTTCGAATTCATGTTTGGATCATAAATGATTATAACGTGCTTAGCGGTGAAGGAAAACATCGTGAGGAAATCCACATTACCCGAGAAAACTCCGTTTCGGGGGTATGAAACGTCCCGTGAAAACGGGGTAATGTAATGGAGATGATGATTGTCAACAAGCTCAAAATAGTAATTTGGAAAGTATACCAGCTCGTGCCCTAATTAAAAACACATAAAGATTAACACCGACATTAATCCCAGAACTTCATTGCGTAAACGCAGCCATGACACAAATGTATTATTGCACGGTGCGTAATGATTGAGAAACTGGTTGGAAACCATTATTCCTGTACAAATTCAGCTGAAATTATGCTAAAGTTATTTTCATGTGAGTTTTTGTGATACCGAAATGACGGTACTCGTGTAGATTGTGGCAATTTATAAAACCTAGATTACTCCGACCTAGAATTTGATAATAAATGTCCGTTGCAAAAGTTATGTTTTGACTAATCAAACGACGTGACGATTCTCACGTAGGACACGGATTTAAACAAAATGCTTGAAGCCGTTGTGATAAATTTCCTGCTAATATTTGGCAGTGGTTATTTGGCAACTATCCCTTTCAAAAGGGAAGCTATGCAGTATTTCTTTTCTTATGTTATTTACATTTGATTTATCGAAGACGTGCCTGTTGAAAGCCGACAATTCTTTTCTGTATCGTACGCGTTGTTAGAATTGGAATTAGTATCTATTACATACAGAACACCGAGGAGCTCGGTGGCGCAGCGGTCAACGCGCTCGGTCTGCGATTGTTGAAGTTAAGCAACTTTCGCAAAGGCTGGTTATAGGATGGGTGACCACAAAAAAAAGTTTTCATCTCGAGCTCCTCCGTGCTTCGGAAGGCACGTTAAGCCGTTGGTCCCGGCTGCATTAGCAGTCGTTAATAACCATCAATCCGCACTGGGCCCGCGTTATGGTTTAAGGCCCGATCTCCCTATCCATCCATAGGGAAGACCCGTGCCCCAGCAGTGGGGACGTTAATGGGCTGATGATGATGATGATGACTTACAGAACAGATAAGGTCAATATTTGTATTGTTAATTTGGAAAATGTTAATAATGTAATGTCACTGGATGGCATGCGAATTATTGAAATTATCAAAACAAAATGAAGCTTTTCTGTTCCGCGATAGTGGCTTTATAATCTATACTAATATTATAAATGTGAAAGTGTGTGTGTGTCTGTTTGTTTGTCCGTCTTTCACGGTAAAACTGAGCGACGAATTGACGTGATTTTTTAAGTGGCGATATTTCTATATAAAATTTAAAATTATGACGGCGCGTACGAGGCGGAGGCATTTTGATTTGCTTTTCGATAGCATATTCTAGTTGGCTCGAATTTGTCATTAAGGAACAGACAAACAGACGTTTTAACGTTATTAAATGTATCACGTCACCTTGTAATACCATTTTTATTCGCGAAATAATTTGACCTAATTTCTAAAAGTGACTGAATTTAAATGAGTAATTTTTTGTATGCCGATTGATGTCGGGACTGAAATAAACTTTCATATTTTATGATTCATTGACTTGTTTCTTCTGCTATAAGCATAGAGCAACACGGACTTCCGCGGACCGGCCTTTGGCTATAAGGAAACTTGTTCCGAAATTTTAATTTTGTCTTAAATTATAAGAATGAATGTTTAAAAAACCTAAGTACGATGTTTAACGATGATAATTTCGAATTATGTGCAATTTGAGTAATTTGGTTGCCTAGTATTGGTCCTCAGGCTATTATTCGCTTCCTTTTGAAAATAACCTTTTTTACAAAGTTTCTGTTTTAAAACTGTTGAAACGTAAATTGTGAATTGCGTCTTTTAAAATCAGTGGGGTAAAGAAACCATCAAAGCAATTCATCTTAAAAGCAATATTGCTATTTGACATTTGTTTGTATTGCGCACTTACTTTTATATGCGCAAATGTCAAATTGCAACATTGCTTTTTTAGGTGAATTGCTTCGATGTCGCCTTTTTAACCCCCCTTGTCACAAATTAACTGCTAGTCCCTGCGTAGTTTCATAGAAGGTTACTGACATGTTATTCAAAGGTCAATGGCATCTGTACTAGCTAAATCTGGCGCCATTATCACCAGTTAGTCATCTGCCTGAATTACATTCCATGCTGGAGTATGTGTCGTTATAAAATTAAATCGGTTATTTATTATACCTACAGTAGATTTTATGGGAATGAGTCACTGATCACGAATGGGTCTGAAACGCGCTAACGATTTTTTCATCGTGGTGTTTACATACATTTTCATCAGGGGGGGGGGGGGGGGAATTTCACCACTGTTTACAAATAATTCGCTGGGTTTTTGCTCTTTGATTGTACATGCGCGTCGACGTCTGACGCCATACGATTCAAGCCCAATCTATGTCCGAGGAGGCTATGTCTATACTATAGACCGAGTCCTCACGGCGAGCATCCAACTACTCACATTGGATACTTCTTCTGGGCATAGTATATCTTAATCTTGATGTTGTCTTTTACTTGATCCGGCCAAGTAGTTAATGCTACTTCAAGCAAATCTCCAATAAGTCACGTCAAAAAAGTTCTCTTGTCAAAAAAAGATTTCCTTTGTCTTTTCTGACGTTCCTGTCAATCACAACAAATGAGTCTCGGATTCCCAATTTGAAACCGACTTAGGAATACTGTGTTGCCATTATGCTTGCATGTTCTCCGACATTGTTTAATTCACATCCGTCGCCATAAACTAAAAAAAATATCTCATCAATAGCCAACAGCAGCCTCTATTCGTCATTCTAAGGCTGTTCAAATCTGTTACTGTCCTGGGGGGCTAAAAGTCCACAGGCTACGATGTGGCGTTTTTAAGTCCATTGCTCTCTTTCCGCAGGGCTTTGATTTTGATCCTGTATTATATTCATGATTGTCGTTAATAACTGGTCGTCGATTTCCCTCATTCAGCGCTTATCGCTATCGACCCACTAGGGTCGATTAATCCTTTCAATATTCTTCCTATCAGACGACGCCCTGAGCCGAGGTTCGCGCCCAACTGGGCACCCTCAGGCCTGTTGTCTTAAACGTTGTACCGGGTGAGAGCCTTCAGCGCTCCCCATTTGTCCGGCCAAGTAGTTAATGCCATCTGCGGCAAATCTACAACAAGTCACGTCAAAAAAAATATAAATAACTAGAATCATGCCGCCTTTTGAAACTTCATTTTGGATGAAACCTAACAAGTTTAATTTACGTTTCTTGTTTCCCATTTTCCCTGCGATAAATAATAGTTGGTGTATAGATCAGACTAGGTGCTCTTAACGATCAAATGTGGTTAGTCATGCTGGAATCTTCATCTCCAAATAGACAGTTATCTTCAAGAGTGAATACCATTTGAAGAGCTCTCAATTGGGCACCATTAGCGATTAAGAGCAGTTAGTCACTGGACCCGCCTCAATAGAATTCCACAATTGGCTGTCTGCCAAATTCAGGACCATTCTTAGCGGCCTCCGTGGTCCAGTGGTTGAGCGTTGTGCTCACAATCCGGAGGTCCCGGGATCGAATCTCGGTGGGGACAAATCACAAAAATCACTTTGTGATCCCTAATTAGTTTAGGACATTACAGGTTGATCACCTGATTGACCAAAAAGCAAGTAGATCCTGTGCTTCGGAAGGCACGTTAACCCGTTGGTTCCGGTTACTACTTACTGATGTAAGTAAATAGTCGTTACATGAGCTATGTCAGGGGCCTTTGGCGGCTCAATAATAACCCTGACACCAGGGTTGATGGGGTTGGTAATCCACCTCACAACCCACACGATAGAAGAAGGACACCAGTCTTAAGACCATTAGTCGCATTGCGGTGTAATTACATACCAATGTAGTTATTAAATGTACAATATAACGGCCACCGTGGTCCAGTAGTTGAAAGTTAGGCTCACGATCCGGATGTCCCGGGTTTGAATCCCGGTGGGGATATATCATACAAATCACTTTGTGAACCCTGGTTTGATTAGGACTGTTCGAAAGTAAGATGATCGAAGGATTCGGAAGGCAAGTTAAGCCGTTGGTCACGGTTGCTACTAACTGATGTATACGTAGTCGTTACATGAGCCATGTCAAGGGCCTTTGGCGGCTCAATAATAAACCTGACACCAGGGTTGATGAGGCGGTCATGCACTTCACATACCAGACGACAGAAGACGATTGAATGAGTATGTACTCGTTACTTGCGTCATGTTAGCGGTTCTGATCGCATGAGACTCTGCCCGTCAAAAGACCAAACCAAAAGAACAAAGAGTAACTGTTTCCAGTAAACAATTTAAGTCCAGCTAATAAGTACTACGTATATGTGGCAGGCCACTTGATGGGATCATAAATATCTATTAGTCTTTGACAACCATCATGGTTGACCGATATCACCACTCTTTGAAGTAGTCAGAGAAACAGTTTCTGGGAAAATAACAAATGCTGTAAGAGCTAGAATAACCAGTCCTGTCAGTTGGGTTGGTTGGTTGGTGGAGCCAGACCCACAAGAAATCAGACAATCTGCAGTTTTTCTTCAAATTTTGTTATATTTTTGTGTTTGATAAGCGGACCCTGTGAAAAACAGGATAACGCTAGGGTTTGTGTTTGTTATGTTTGATCATCTTAAGACTGTAACTGTATATATAATAAGAAATAATAGCCATTTTAGAGACGAAATCATGACGTACAGTCATTAGCAATATAATGTACCTACCCACTTTAGGACTCTGTCGCACTAACATATTTGACATTTAGTGAGACTTACATTTCAATTTGTCAAAAAAGTTAATATGGACATGGTAGCAAAGTGTAGATATACATATTAATGCTCGTGACCGTATATATCGGACAAGATATTGTAACATGAAACTAAGGTTGTCTTCAGGCGGCCATAACACATTATGAAGACCAAAAACACTTCTTCAAAACACCGCATCTCAAACATCATCACCAGCCCATTAACGTCCCCACTGCTGGGGCACGGGCCTTCCCTATGGATGGATAGGGAGATCGGGCCTTAAACCATCACGCGGGCCCAGTGCGGATTGGTAGTTATTAACGACTGCTAATGCAGCCGGGACCAACGGCTCTCTAAAACAAACTGATTTAATTGTCAGAGCGCACGTCATCAAGTCGGAATACCTGCTCATGAGTCAGTGCAGCGATTACTGCATTCTAGATTTAGCAGGCGAGGTGAAGCTATGTTTAGATCCGGTGGTTCGCGCAGGACTCTGCTACATGGCATTTTTTTGGGGCACCATCATACATACAGTCATGAGCAACGCTTATGAGATGATATGGGTAGAGCTACAAGTAATCAGAAGAATATTAGACATGTTATTTTGACACGGACTCCTGAGATGGATATGATGATGTATGGTAACAGGTGATCTTGGGTCATATATTATTTCAAAGCCGAACTATACACAGATGTAATAATTTTTATAAGTACTCGTATATGTGTCTACGTCATCTACGTTAGTCAGTAATGCGCTTAATTTTCAGTCCTTGGAATGTTGGAGATACCAATTTAATGGTAACACTCATGTAACACTTACGCTATCAAACGGCTAGCATTCATATTTATGACGTAGACACATATACGAGTACTTATTTATAAAAATCATTACATCTGTGTATAGTAAATCTTTTACTAAAAGTTCAAAATTACCTATCAAAGTAAATTAAAAACTTGCAAATATCCACGACATAAAGTCATGCATGAGCAATATAATGTACCCACTTTAGGACTCTGTCGCACTAACATATTTGACATTTAGTGAGACTTACAGTTCAATTTGTCAAAAAAGTTAATGTGACATGGTACTCGTGACCGTGCCATGACATCAGGGTTGATGAGGTTAGTTCTTTCTCAACGTCAACCCACATGAAAAGAAAGAAAGATGTATGTATCTTATTTGCAAAACGAATTTCTTCAAAGAAAAGGAAGTATCATATTTCTTTACTTTGTAATGAACCCATTTAGTGTTTAAATGCTATGAAAGCTATTAACATTACTCTGTGCACATGCACCCGAGTCCATCTGTCTCAGCAAGGGCGTCTCATCCCGAAATACGTTTCAAAAAAGCTTTAAAACAAAACAGAAACATAATTTACCAGCTTTTTAGAGTGTTTACAAAATTCTTTCGCCGAGCCAAGCGCGTAAAAGTAACTCGAGAACTAACATTCCTGCTGTAGATACCACTATTAGGTCTAGAATTCTTATTGCGATCCAATGAAAGATTTTCCAAGCTACGTTCTTTAAATATAATATAGATAGCGCTGTACAGATGTTCCTTCGTTTAACCTACTAATTTCGTGCATAACAGGCATACCTATCAAGTATGCATCTTTTATCTTTAAACATTGTTTTAAGTTTACGCGGTTATTGGCCCCGATTCCTGCAGACACCGCCTAATTTTATTTTAAGTTATATCCGTCATTTTCATATCCGTCGAAAAGGAAAGGGACGGATGATTCACAGCTCTTAATATTAGGAAGAATGAGTAAATTAATGAATAACCCGGGCGAATCAAAAAGGTACGTCGCTGGTATGCAATCCGTTTGACGTGCTGTCTACTTAACTGTGTCGGGTTATTGACTGATGTAAAATTTTTAGACGGTTGGTTTAGATTTGTGCTTAAAATTGTTCCATAAAATTTATGCTTGTCGATTACCCGTCCCTTTCCTTTTCGGCGGATAAGAAAATGACAGATATAACTTAAAATAAAATTAGATGGTATTTACAGGAATTAGCACCATTATCGTAATTAAAACACACGGGAGTCTCATATCCCTACTTTAAACGCGGTAAGAACCCGTTATTAATGTGTTTTAATTATCTTTTATCTTTGTTTTTGGGTATAATATCATATTTCGAATGCTTCCAACGTAGTAAAGTTGTACTAAAATAAGTTGTAAATAGTCCACCGCTTCCTGAGCCCACCACAAGACTAATATTCTAAAACTTGAAGAATGCAGAGCTCATTACTTTCAGGGTGGACGTGTAAACATCGTAAAAAGTAGAATAATACTCCGACTCTTGAAAATTTCTCGTCGTAATAACTGACAGAGGTGATCTAGGACGTTCTTGTTAGATAACTTTCTCTTTCTCTGCTCGATTGTAATACAACAAATATGATCGCGGCCTCTGTGGTCCAATGGTCTCACGATCCGGGGGCCCCGGGTTCGAATCCCAGTGGGAACATATTACAAAAATCACTTTGTGATCCCTAGTTTGGTTAGGACATTACAGGCAGCAGCATCACCCCATTTGTTTTAAAGAAAGATTTAATCCCAGTTAGTACTCACGGTAAGTAAGTAGTTGTTACTTGAGTTATGCCAGGCTCTTTGGCAGTTCAATAATAACTCTGTTATAGGGTCAGTTAGCAGCATGTATACCTTGAAAGCTGAAGCCCTGAACTAACCTTTACCGTAGTAATACAGGGTGTTAGTGATATCGTAACGAAAACTTTGAGGGATAATTCGGACCACGATTCTGAGTTGATATCAAGTGTATTTTTTTGAAAATAATTAAAAAAAAACACTAAAATTTTCGTGAATTTTCCGACAGGAAATTCCACTTGATATCAACTCTGAGTCATGGTCGGAATCATCCCATTTAGAATTCTTTACGGTGTCACTAACACCCATACCTACTTGTATGGCTACCTGTAAGTTCTTGTACGGAGTGTAATTGACATCCTAACGAATACTGAGGGGGATGACTCAGCTCATTATTCCTAGTTAATATCAAGTGAACATTTCCATGATGTCACTAACACGGTATATAGCCGTGAAAAACAACCTACGACCCGGGAAATAACCGTTAGCGCTTCCTATTTGGCCAACCAAGTATGGAACGTCATCTGAGCCAGTTTCCATGAAGTTACGTCAAAAGAAACCGCTTTATACCGCATCGCCACCTAATCGTGTTACGTATCCGAATGGCACATTCTTTCAAATTCTAAACCTTTATTACAATCGCTGCGCTGTAAGGGCGCTTACAGACTAACGACGATCGGTTGACGACGCTGACATGTTTTTGACGTCATCGACTTGTTTTTGACGTCGTCGATATGTTTTTGACGTCGTCGACATGTTTTTGACGGCGTCGATATGTTTTTGACGTCATAGACATGTTTTTGACGTCGTCGACATGTTTTTGACGTCGTCGGTCACTTGCTGCTGTTCTGTAAGCGCACCAAGTAAATACAATCTTAAATCAAACTCATAAAATGCATCGCATTAAATGTAGTGTTTTTAACGTCGTCTTTCGATGCCAAAATACCTCACCTGCAATAAAGAATGCGCGATCGTAAATGACACTTTTATCTTACATTTTTAAGTCGTAAAAAAATATTTTGGAAAACAAACACATTTGCGTGGTTGACTTTGTGAGAATTCTACGTCCTTGTGAACTCGCCAAATTCCACACTGATGAATCATTTTATTAAGTATTGATATTACTTTGTGTTATTTACAAAAATCTCGTGTTTACCGTGGGCCGCCTTAACCTGTGCGTGCGAGCGAGACAGATAGTCGGCGTGTGCTCCCTTACACCTTAACGGCTCCATCCATCATTCATCCAGAATACCGTGGTGCCAACCACAGCCACGCCACCAACATATAAACGCTACCTCACCTTGGCCAGAGGAATGTCACCTTACTGTGTCAACTGCATACATTTAATTCATCTTCTTTCATTCTTTTCTACGAGGACTAGTTCACCTTTAATATTCAGTTGCTTAATACTAAATGGATACCTAAGGATATATAACGAAAACGAGGTCATCATAAATAATTTAAGAGCCACGCTCTTGTCGGTGTAGCATTCTCCATGCTACTTTTTAGGGAAAAATAGGGCAGTGGCTTTTCTCTTGCCTTTCGTCCCGCAGTATTCTGTTTCACGCGAGTGGGATGGCGCCCAGAGTAGACTATTTCAAAGTCGTACTAGGACTCCTGTTCTCCGCCTCTGAATAGTACTGACAGTTACTGATGCCCTCTGTCAGGTTCCAGGTTACAGTTCCTGGGACTCGCCTCTTCCGAAACGAAACGGAACGAGGTAGACACCCACACTAGCGTCTTTCGAGTGTCGTCGTCGTGCCAGCGTACGCGCAACGTCGACGCGACGTAAATAATAAAAAAACACTTTCAATGATTATTTACGGATGCCAAAACGAATATTTGACGAACTATTATAATTGATTGTGTTGTGCATTGCACTTCTTATCTTCTTCTTGTGACTGCAAAAAACGTTGAACTGGCGCTGCAGCTACGCGACGCACGCGCCGCGCACGCTCGGTGTTCGGCAGCCGGCCTGCGCTGGCGTCGCGTCGACGTTGCGCAGACGCTGGCACGACGACAACGGTCGAAAGACGCTAGTGTGGGGGGTCTCGTCGGCCCCGGAAAAGATGGTGTGACGATCTTGATACCGGACAGGTTGGTGGCAATTCGCCGAACTCCGTGAAAAATGGACAGATGAAGAGGAGGCCTTTTCCCAGCAGTGGGACAAGGCTAAAGTAGAACTAGATGATTTTCGACCTGACCTTTTACGGTCACAGACGGTGAACAAGATATTGTTTATTTTTCAGCTTTCTTTCGTCAATAAAAGAGTAATAGTCAGTGACGTCACAGCGTAAACAAGCACTCGTGCGTCACATTACATAAACTATCCTTACGCCTACCATCTCGTCACATGACCGGATCGATGATGTAAAGAATTGTGTTCATTGGCAGGTAATGACAAGGCGTACAAAGTTAGATCAGGGGCCTGTATAAAAATGTATAAGATTGATTTACAGTGACATATTTTTTTATCACTGACACTGTCGATTGTCTAAGGCCCCTGGTAAAGTTTTCTCAAATCTTTTAATGTTATAATTAAGTATCTATATGTAGTTGCATTTGTAGCGTAATTATAAAATTTAATATAAGAAAGTAATTCATTCCTTACTGGTAAATCATTTGTCTGGAAAGAAAAAAAGGATCTAAGTACCTATTTCATCAAAAATAACGAGACTTGTAATTTATGTTCAACGCAGTACGAATTTAATAACATCTAAAGTATTTGGAAGATAAAGATAAAAATATTTATTTTTCGTATTAGTTGTTGGCATTGATGTATAATAAGGCTTTTTGGCGGGAGGCGGGAACGGGACAGTTGCTTTCTTCATTGAATGATCTAAATAATTAATACGAAGTGGTGTTTTGTGGTTAATGATCGCATTAAGTTAGTCGGAAGACATTCGCGAGTGTTATTATATTGGAGTATTCAATAAACAAAGTGTATCTGCCTATTTTCGCTTCGTGTCAGGAAGCCGCTTCATAACTCAAAAGTTTATGCGGACTTTTGAGTTAATTCGTTTGGGGTTCGGAGTAGGAGTCTACTCCGAGGGTGGGGGCTTAGGTTTCATCATCATCACCTTTCATCATTTCATTAATCATCAAGAAAAAAAATACGTCAGACATGGCTGTATGGGCATAGTTCCCTTTGCCTTACCCTTCGGGGAAAACCAAACCAAAAAAAAAAAATGATGTATAATAATTATGTAACCTCATTGCTATTTGGTATTTCATATTTTTCTGTTATGAAACATAAACTTGCTCTTTCGTTTGTTTTTATGAGAAGAGTATATTGTGTAGTCTCCTTTTGATGACGTTAGAAAGACGGGTGTTGGTTTACGCGCTACGCGCCTACGGAGGTGGTGCGAAAACATTTGCGAATCGATCCCGTGGCCGCGAGTAAAAATAAACGAAACAAACAACTTATGTGATCCGTGATGTTGCGAATAGCGGCGGAAACGTTTGGGGGGGGGGGGGGGGCGCGGTTGCATTGTCGCTGAAGACAAAAGTCTACTACCACCACTATTCGACTACTGCCGCAGCGACGCGATAACTTTCCGATAACATTTCATGAAAAATGTACTTTATTACTACCATCCTCAATAGTAATATAAAATAAAAACATTTATTTCAGTCTAAGTACCATAAAGTGTTAGTTACAAATTGCTTAAAATGAACGTTAGTGTGTGTTTGCTTATTATTAAAATTTACGGTTGGTATCCTCAACAACAATGACATAACATTCGATTTGTCACATCGTTCTTCTCTCGTGTGGTAGCTATTGTACTCTTTCTAATCTCTTTTGTTTTGTAATTTGTATTTCGTAAGTGCAATAAATTATTTGTTATATTATGTGAGGTCAACGACCTACCTCATCACAAAATCACTTTGTGATCTCTAGTTTGAATAGGATATTACAGGCTGATTACCCTATTTGTCTGAAAGTAAGATTTGATCCCGGTTAGTACTTACTGATGTAAGTATGTAGTGGTTTCTCGAGTCATGCCAGGTTCTTTGGCGACTCAATAATAAAACCGTTATAGGGTTGCTGAGATTAGTCATTCACCTCTTTTAATTTCATACAACCCATACATAAAATAGAAGAAAAAGAACAAAATAATAACACTTATTATTTCAAACAGGGTAAACGGACACTAGTATCATTCATTTCAAATCGTGTCGTCCGTGAGAATGGGAACAGTGCGCAATTTTTTCGGCCCATTGATGTCTGACGCTATGCTAACGTGCAAAACAAGTCGTAAAGAAAATTATTAGCACTAGGCCAGCAGATGAATGGACATTGTATATCCGTGTTGATTAGATATTGTAATGACACAGACACAACACGTGCTTAATTGCTTTTATCTTACATAGTACGGTCACGAGTACTAATATAATACACTTTGAAACCATGTCACATTAACTTTTTTGCCAATTAAACCGTAAGTCTCATTAAATGACAAATATGATAGTGCGACAGGGTTCTAAAGTGGGTACATGATATTGCTCATGACTGTACCTAATTGTTGCTGCATTATAAAGTGGAATTAAGCCGGCCATGTTTGCAGAACGAACCCGGATAGGTCTTCTTATCTCGTTTGGGTTGTGATGTGGATTACCAACCTCATCAACCCTGGTGTCAGGGTTACTACTGAGCCGCCAAAGACCCCTGAAATGACTCATGTAACGACTACTTACTTACATCAGTAAGTAGTAACCGGAACCAACGGCGTAACGTGCCTTCAGCACGGATCATCTTACTTTCGGACAATAAAGTGATCGGCCTGTAATGTCCTAATCAAACTAGGGATCACAAAGTGATTTTTGTGATTTGTTCCCACCGGGATTAGAACCCGGGAGCTCCGGATCGTGAGCAGAACGCTCAACCACATATTTATTTATTTATTTATAAAGTACAACCACATCACATATATTAAAACATTTTACATTTATAAGGTTACGGTATTGTGACTAATATATATGACAAAATATATATCTAGTTGTAGTGCAACAATGTACCAACTTTGTTGAAGAATAAATATTTTTCATTTTTATTTATATACTGGGTGGTGAAAATAGTATTTCAACAAACGCAGGTGCAAGGTAATTTCTTTGACTTTTCTTCATCAAAAACAAGTTATTTTTGTCATAAAATGACGTTGGGTTTTTGTCATCGTCTAAAACAATGCAACTGGCTCTAAACCTGTCTTGGCAAATCCATTCAGTTTTTTTTAAAAGAGTTATGAATGATTTTATTCACGAGAAACGTTTCGAGCGACAGGATATTATCGTGTTTTATTCAAAGTTTAAGTGCATTGGAAATCATCGACATTACAAAACATTTAAATGTGGAAAACGCGATTTTGAGTTTATATTGTTTTGCTCTAAACCACTGAATTTGACCTTCGTGGTCCAGTGGTTGAGCGTTGGGCTTATGGTCCGGAGGCCCCGGGTTCGAATCCCGATGAGGACATATCACAAAAATTACTTTGTGGCCTCTAGTTTGGTTAGGACATTACAGGCTGATCACCTGATTGTCCGAAAGTAAGATGAACCGTGCTTCGGAAGGCATGTTAAGCCGTTGGTCCCGTTTACTACTTACTGATGCTAGTACTCGTAAGTAGTCGTTACATTAGCCATGTCATGGACCCTACGAATAAATAATACAGAGGCTTTGGGCGGCTCAATAGTAACCCTGACACCAGGAATGATGAGGTTGGTACTTCATCTCACACGATACAACAACAAAACGATAAAAGATAAAAAGAAGAGAAAAAAAAGAACAAAAAGAAAACAAAAAAGAAAGAAAGTAAGATATAAAGACATTAAAAAATATATATTAACAATGACTGAATATTAAAGTAAAAATCAGAACACAAAGTTTTATTAGAAAAGAATTCTTATACAAGAAAAATAAACCATCTACTTTAATAACTCTTCTGTAGCTTCATAGTTTAAGGATAGCAAACTTTCTGTTAAAATCTGTTTTGCTTTTAGGACAGTACCAATCATGTTAAAAATAGATAATTTCACGGAACCCTTTGACTTTGCTACGAAACCCCTAGATAAGATAAAGATAAGTACATAATTTTATTGAGCAAAGGATATCTCCTTTGCTCATAGACTGTATCCGGTCTACAGAAATTAAGATTATAACCTATACAACCTAACTTAGGTCTCGCGGTAGGCCTGAAACGCTGCCCTATGTATATATGTGTAAATATGTATGTGTACGAGTAAGGACGTCTATTCCAAACTAACTTCTAAACCTGTCAGAATTAGGTGTCACTAGAAGCGTCTTGATTGTTTGGTGGTTATAGGCTTTAATTTGGCGCCCCCTAGAGGATATAAGCTTAGCACGAAAAACATGGATGGATTTTAATTTTTAAACTAATTTTTTTTTTTACCAGTTTTGTAGAAAAGCTCACTGCCATCATGTAAGCGCGTAAAAATTCTATGCTCACTACTTTCGACGCCATCTATGTGTTTTTGAAGACAACAGTCCACCGGCAAAGTGAAGCGAATAAGCGATATGAAAATTGCGAGGGAACTGTTCAGTTTTCAGTAGGAAGTGGTTCTGGGAAAAGTCAAGAGATGGCGCTATCTGTTGATTATGCCATAGAGAAAAAATAATATTTAACGCCTCCGCTTGGTTGATATTTTTACGTATTTATTGTAAAAAAAATCGATAGATCTATTTTCCGTTCGTAGAATGTGTGATTTATAGGATCTAAAACAAATAATTCGTTTTTATAAGTTTGAATTCATGCTTGGTTCATATATCATTGATTTCACACGGTTTTCAGTGTTTGTTGGCTCACCGCTATTATAATACTTTTTTAAAGTAACGTAACATAGCAACACGCTTGTATACCTAAAGGGGTAGTCAGTGGTGTATAGTATACATATAACATAAACCCACTTATCGTTAGTTATGTTTAAGTCCTGTGTAAGGGGCGAGCTTATTGCCAATAAAAGGGCATAAATCCATTTTTTATTTAAATTCACTACCTGACAGTTGTTTTAAGTTTACGCGGTTGTTATCATAATTAAAACACATAATAACGGGTTCTTACCGCCCGTTTATCGGGAGTCTCATATCCTACTTTAAACGCGGTAAGAACCCGTTATTATGTGTTTTAATTACTTGACAGTTTTCGGATAAGTATTTAAAAAAAAACATTTTCTCGAAAAAGCTTTATGTACTAGAAAAAACTAATTTATCTTCATTATTTTCTTCGACCACGTCACATTTGGCCCAGTGACGTCACATTTCAATATTATTATTCTTACAATAATCATGTTGCCGGTTCGAATCCCAGCATATAGGCCTAAACCAATGATTTTCGAATTCATGCTTGGATCATAAATTATTATCACGTGCTTAGCGGTGAAGGAAAACATCGTGTAGAATCTCACATTCCCGAGAAATGCATTTCGTAGCTTTGTCACCTAACCCATATTGGGTCGGTTTTCTCTTCGCAGGTTGGAAGGTCAGAAAGGCAGTCGTTTCTGTAAAAAACCGGACCTGTCAAATCTTCAGGTTAAGTAAGCGGACCCTGTAAAAAACTGAATGAACTCTAGGGAGCTGCTGACAACTGTCAAGTTGCTATTTAAAGCAGCTATTGATTGTTATTGACGTTTCGTCGTTTGTTTTAATTAAAGTGGTACAGTGATCCCGTTTGTTGCAGTCAATAAAATGTAATTAGAACAAATAGTTGGAGAGAGAGGTCGTTAACGAAGACAAAGAAGGACGCAATGACGGGTCGAACCTGGTTCACAGCTTTGTAATGCAGGGCTGGAGTCAGGGCTAGTGATAGTGACGTCAACAGTACATTTTTAACCGACTCCAAAAACGCCAAAAGTAGTAGAAACCGACGAGGATGTATGAAAACTGGAAGTGGAAGAAGGGAGTGGTGTGTCAGGATCGTAGGAAGTGAAATTCCGTGGACTCTACCCTGGTGGCAGGATTATTATTGAGCCGCCAAAGGCCTGACATAGCAGATGTAACAACTACTTACTTACATCAGTAAGTAGTAACCGGGACCAACGGCTTAACGTGCCTTCCGAAGCACGGATCATCTTTCCTTCGTACATTCAGGTGATCAGCACAAACTAGGGATCACAAAGTGATTTTCGTGATGTGTCCCCACCGGGATTTGAACCCGGGACCTCCGGATCGTGAGCCCAACGCTCAAACAACTGGACCACGGAGGCCGTTACATTATTAATTTACCTCTTCTGGCACAAATAAATTGAAGCCTCAGAAATAATGGTAAATGGGAAAAAGACTAAATTATTTACGTTTTACACTATAGTCCGTTCAAGAATGATCTTCATAAAAGGTAAACAAATATGGCTGCCGATATTTTTTATCTGTGTCAAACTGTATACTAGTGAAGTGCTGAATTGATTTTAGCTCAAGTTATTTTATCAAAATGAACTGACTCTCTTGGGTTGTTTGAATATTTTGTATGATAATATTAAAATAATATTGTATGTTTCTTTGTGGTTACACTAAGTCACTTTGAAAGTCATTTATTCTGCGCATTTCGGCTTATTAAGTACAGTACACTCACTTAAGTTATTCACGGAACTGACTCATTTTCCTGACCTGAATGAAATGTCTCATCACTAATCGTCAAATTGACAGCTAGCCACAGATTAACAAGAATTTATGATGTCAACTTTTTTGTGTGAGGTTTTGTTTGATTTTTGTTTTTACATACATACATACATACATAAACTCACGCCCATTATCCCTAATGGGGTGGGCAGAGCCACAAGTAATCAAAGACAACTTGCAGCCACTGTTGATACGATGTCTTAAGCTGGATATGATGAACCTTATGGTGATAAGGGATCAGCCTATCGCCCATAACATTAGTCCATCATGTTAGAGGACACAATCCCAATTTTTGTTTTTACATGAAAAAATGTGTTTTTAATAATTATTTTACGTTAATTTCACATTGAGCTAAGAAATCATACATCTATTGAGTGCTACGGATGTTATTAGAAGAATACTTTGCGTAGTTTAGGTGAAATTCGAACATTCTTTGTAGTAACAGGTTTGTTTACCTTTTATGAAGATCATTTTTGAACGGACTATAAATGCGCTATACGTACGCCATCTAGCGTAACGAATAGGAACTAGACTAGGGAACCTACACGGTAAGTTTACTTATGTCAAACTGATATTGGCTTTTTCTGATAGCCATAGAGGCAGCCAATCAGCTCGCGACACCAAACACTTCAGGACCCCGATACCGACCCCGCCGGCGTGGTCGACGATTTCCCTCATTCAGCGCTTATTGCTATCGACCCACTAGGGTCGATTAATTCTTTCAAATATTTTTCGTAACGTTGTACCGGGTGAGAGCCTTCAGCGCTCCCTATTTGTCCGGCCAAGTAGTTAATGCCATCTGCGGCAAATCTACAATAAGTCACGTCAAAAAAATGAAAAAAGAAAAAAAAAGGCTTTTTCTGAAGCCGGCCCTCTGTATCCAATAGAAAGCTCTTTACTACCGTTTAATTAAATTTTTCTTCTATTCCTTATCGTGTCCACAAAAGAGATATTCTTTCTTCAGAATTAAAGCCTTTTTTGTTATCGATTACTGTAGTAGGTAATTGTTTTCTTAATTCAAATTTAAAATATAACACTTAACAGAATAGGGTAATTTCTAACTAGTCAAATCAGTAACTTTTTACTAAACGTCAAAAGTGAAATTACTGTGGAATTTGTATGAAAAAGCACCCTGAGATATAATACAGGGTGTTAGTGACATCGTAATGAAAACTTCGAGGAATGAAACAGACCATGATTCTAAATGATATCAAGTGGAATTTTCCGTAGCAAAAGTATGGTACTGAAAATAATTTAAAAATCACAAAAAAATTATTCATTTTCCGACAAGTAATTCCACTTGATATCAACTCGGAATCATGGTCTGAATCGTTCCCCTTAGTGTTCGTTACGGTGTCACTAACACCCATACCTACTTATATGACTACCTGTATGTACTTGTACGGAGTGTAAATGACATCGTAACGCATACTGAGAGGGATGATTCAGCTTATTATTCTGAGTTAATATCAAGTGGAATTTTCTATTGCCAAAAAGTAGAATGAAAAATAATTTAAAAAACTAAAAAAAACATAAATTTTGCGACGGAAAATTCCACTTGATATTAACTCAGAATCATGGTCTGAATCATCCTTCAAAGTTTTCGTTACGAGGTCACTAAAACCCTGTATATTTGAATTAATTTCCCATTTTATAAGCCTCCTTAAAAGTAGTAATTTTTGAATTAAAAGTGACAAATTCAAATCAACAATAGTTTCTAAAGGCCGTAAAAGGTAAAAGCTCTTGGCCATTTTTCGTAAACTCTAAACAATTACTGCGGCCAAATTAATCATGGCCGCCGCACAAAACACGAAAAGGAACCGCGGTATTTGCATAAAAATCCCCGGCGCACTGGAATCTAAATAATAAATTGTCCATTGTTAGTGGCCGGGTTACCGAATACATAAATATATATTTATTTATGCAGACAACATAATGAATTCCCTAGGGAAGCGCGATTATTCAAATTTTTACCGCTCCCAGTGAACCCCCGGCCTTATTCTGGTTAGAACTGTTACATTGTATGTGATGGAAGAGAGACCAGGGTATTGTGGCTCAGGTGTCTCATTATGATAAACACTCCTAAGCAACCAAGTTTAAAATATTATTTATTTAAATATGTATACCAACAGTACACATATTGTAAAGTTATAAAACTGAAGTCTTAAGTTAATGTTTGTATACGTGCCCTAATTACAAGCACACGGCATTCACAATTACAACAAAAAAACGTATACATATCAAATTCAAAAATATCTTTATTCAGTTGGTAACATAGTTACACTTTGAATCGTCAATTTTTACATAACAAACGTCTCATCCGCCTAAAACTACTGCAGCTATATATATATATAGGTATTATTAAATAAGTATAAGTCTTCTTCTTATCGTGTGGGTTGTGAGGTGAATTACCAACCTCATCAACCCTGGTGTCAAGTATAAGTAAACTACCTATATACGTCCCACTGCTGGGCACAGGCCTCCCCTCAATCAACCGGACGGGGTATGGAGCATACTCCACCACGCTGCTGCTCCAATGCGGGTTGGTATTAAAACTAAATAAGTATAAATAAACATATATAAAACTTAAGCTATAATAAGTAGGAAATAGTGTACATAATTAACTGACTTAAAAAAGAGGTCTTTAATGCAATCCGTATGTACCTATATTGTTGGAATTGCATAATATTCGTATGTTAGTATAAATGACATACATACATACATAAACTTTTTTTTTTTTTTTTAATACTAGTGAGTCAGTCTAAAATACCGCCCCCTCTCGTACCCGGTTCAAAGGTGCCCATTATACTGGCCGCGTTACCGCGCACTATTGCCAAGGAAACCTGTTGAACCAGGAACGAGCTGGCGCGGGGGTCACTACCGCGGTCCCTCAAGCGCCTCCCCAAAACACGAATAAAATCCTTGGCCGCCGAGCACCACACACCCGAAGTCTCGACGGCAAAAGGGACAAAATCGTGGGTCCGCGTTAAGTCCCCGTATTTCGCCAGCTTTTGGCTAGCAGCCCACTCGGCAGCTGCCCCTGCGGTTCGAGTAGTACGGGGCAGGTGCGTTGCTGCAAACGTGCAAGCACAGGTGGCGTCCCACAATAAAGCGCGCCCCCTCTCCCAGGGTATGAGCGTGAGCCCATCAGGCCTCTTACCGTCTGTACGGCTTAGACCCGGCGGTTCCAACTTGCACGGCACGTCGATCGACGCCAGTGCACGGCGGATGACATCATTCAGCGCATGATGCCGGGGGTGTCTTCCCGCGCACTTTAGGCAAGCGAGGCCGTGCCGCCCATCAGAGCCAACCGGCTTACCACAGCGGCATGTATGTGGCTCACACATTCTACACCCCAGCCGAAGGGCAACTCCTATCCTCAGGGTGTTATCGTCCAAGAGCGTGCCCACGTGCGGCGAAGGCAGGGCGTGAAGCCAAGCTCCGGACTCGGGACAGAGGGCCGCACGCAATCTGGCCAAGTCCGCCCCTGACGACAACTCCATAAGGTCCGCAACAGCTGATTTGGCCCAAAGGTCGTCCCAGTTCCTCTGATACTGAGGCTTTTCGGGGGACGTGGTATTAGGGCAAAGCGCATTCCATGCTGATTGGGCTTCGTCCGCAAACGGGATCCTGAAACTGTCACCCTCGAAAAAGATAATATTAGTGACAAGTTCCAGTGAGCCGTTTGCCGAAGCCAAGAAAGCAGACACCCCGATATCCTGCACTCGCCTCACCCCTAAACCTCCATGACGAACCGGAAGACCAGCCTGCCTCCACTCCCGTTCCCCCAGGCTAATGTTAATAATATCTTCCAGAGAGCACCTGAGAACTTCGTCTATGTCGGCAACCTCTTGAGGAAATAACCAAGTAGGACTGGTTCTTATTAAGTAGGTGAGCTTTGGAAGAGAGAGGCTACCCCTGAGAAGAACCAGGGCAACGTGAGCTGACAGGTGCTTTAGCTCCGCGTGTCCCCTGAGCAGCAATTCTTTTTTTTCTCGGAGCGCGGCGGAAACCGCGTCGGGGAAGATTGGCGCTCCTAAAAGCATAAAATTGTCTTTAGTGACGACCCTTAGGCCAGGAATCAGGTCTTTAAAAGTTGCCAAACCAGCCATCGCCTCGGGCCCGCACGGGAAAATCTCGCATTTTGCGGTATTAACCTTGAGACCCATCTCCCCAAGAGCCGGAAACAGGCGATGAATGTCCCGCGCGACTACATCTTGCGGGCCGCCGATAGTACCATCGTCCAAATACCAAATGTTTAAAGGCGACTTCAGGGATTCAACAGCCTTATGAATCGCTAGGCTAAAAATAAGAGGTCCCAACGGGTCACCCTGCTGGGCACCAACCTGCGATTCGATGGAAGAGTCGTCGAAAAAAAGTTTGGACGCCTTTGCATAGCACTGGTACACAAACGGGTATACCGACGGGATCAGGTCTTTCACCTGTGCGAGAACGGTATCCCTCTCAACGCTGTTAAAGGCATTGCAAACATCTAACTTAACAATGACCTTTCCGGAGTTACCCACGTTCATCGCAAAGGCCCGAGTGGCGTGAATAGCCGCCTCACACCCCAGTGCTGTCCCGAAGCCCAATTGATGGGGCCGGAGGAGAGCAGCCATCCGGTCCTTCACTGCACGACAACCGAGTTTGGCTACTAAACGTCTAAAAGTGTTTCCCACAGCTATAGGTCGGATCCCACCATCCTTCTTAGCGAGTGCAAAGAGCGAAGCCCCATAAATATACGGGCACACCTCCGGGTTCACCGCGCCCCGCAACATAAAATTACAAAGGCATGTGATCGACTCCAGGAGACGAAACCCATTGTCGCCGGCTGACGGCGAGATCAACTCCTTTAAGTGCTGCGGCCGCAACCCATCCAAACCGGAAGCGGAACTATTATAAAAAGATCCGATGGCATCCGCAACATCCTCAACAGACACTGTAAGAGCATTGTCCCCCCCGTCCGGCCCATCCGGTATCGACAATGGTCTAGATGGAGAGGGATGCTTTTCCTGGAGCGCCCTTAACGTGTCCTCCCCAAAAGGAGCGAGGCCGCCGTCGGAAACAAGAAGGCGCATCGCACCTCTCAAATCCCCATCGTGAACCTTGGCCTCAATGCGTCTGTAATGCGAACTCGGCCGCAAGACATCCTCGACTGGGAGGCAGGGAGACAGGTTTTCCACGTTTTCTTTCACCTTAGTCGTCAATGACCTACCGCTCACCCGCTCCGGAACCTTTAATCCAAAGAAAGAAAAAGACAAGAGCGAGAACCAAGACGATTTGCTATTGGACCGTAGGCAATTGTCGATGAGACCCCTTAATCTCTCAGCAGCGGCATATCTTGCTCCCTTAGGTATATGTTTAAGAACCCTCACCTTGGCTCTCAAACGGGAAAGAGTTTCCAGGTCCGAACATCCGTTCCCTGGCAAAGGAGACACGGGGTTAGGCTGACCGTTGGTGAGGGGGGCGCTCGCAGCCTCCAGTGCAACCTGCACATCCTTGTGTTTAGCCCGGATGTGTCGCTTAAGGCCACCACTTGTAAATAAATAAGGATTTGTCGTTGTCGGGCAGTGGGGGCATGGCACTCTTGGGCGGCCGCTCATTATTTCAAATAAATCGATTACAATAAATAATTACTTATAGAGAAAAAAAAAAACCCCCTACTTAATATAAAATAAAACAAAAGAAAAAAAAAAACATAAGAGGTATAAAGCCAAATAGTCACCTTCTAGATTAATAAAAAAAAAAAACTCAATGTAAAAATAAATAAATAATAAGAACAATTAAAAATAAGATTAATAAAACCTACAATTGATTGATAAATTAATTAATTAATTAAAAAAACGGCGATAAACAATAAAAAAAAAAAAATCTATAAATATGAAAATGAGCTACCTAAATATTACTAGTGCTAATTAACAACACAGTAGAAAATGAATTAATTGAGATCCAGTCAGAGTTTGCTTCAGAATTCTATCACGCCGGGCGTCGTCGTCCACGCAGGTAGGTATACGCAGTCGTCGCCGCTGTGATAGATTTGAGCGGTCCTCCACATAATGGCCAATATCTGCGAGCCGACGACACGAAAAGGAACGAGTTGTTGTTCCGACCGGGCCCGATGAGACGTAAACGACGTTTGCCGGTGAAGCCGCCGAACTATATCCGTCTTTCTCGAAAATCCCCCGAGAGGAGCACCTTGCGGTCCCAAGTCGTAAGTGCAAGCAGAAAGGCGCGACCCCCAGGCACAAAAAGTGGCAGGCACACATAAAAACCAGTCGTGCGAGACACGGGCGCCTGTGGTGAATGCCGTAAGACGGAGGTCAACTACACTGGTCACTTAATTTAGCACCGACCAAAGCACAAGACACTGTTCAACCGTGTATTAGACACTCGCGCGAAGGTCAAAGTAATTTGGTACTGCGCCGGAGTTCGGCGTCGACACGTCTGTTTAGTTCAACGGCCAGCCGCCGTTTTTTCTTTGTTACTATAAAGAATATTAGATTTGGTAGGTATTTTTCATCATAACTTCTTCCTTCAGAGCTTTAGGAAAGGCAAAACACTACTTAGTTGAGACAAGAAATCGTCTTTCAGAATATTCATCAAAATGAAACTCAATAACAGAACTGAGAGCGGGTAAATGTGGCTGGAGAATTCCCGAAATTCCACTTCCAACTCATTTGTGCTCGAAATTCAACTCGTTACCAAGTTTCTAATACTAAAGTGGTCATAATACTCCTCAAGTAGGGTCTCAAGTTGCTCCTTGCTCTAATAATAATAATAAAACACTTTATTGCACACAATTTTACAAGACATTTATACAGGATGTATATATATATATATATATATATCTTAGTATAAACTTATTCTAAGGTGGGTAAAGACGGCCTGATCGCTAAGCTACCTACTTTGCTTTGTTGCTTTTTTGTCTACTTACTTAAACAAAAAATTACAATCGTCATTGTTTATTTTATATCTTTGTATATACCACTACTAAAACTACTACTACCAAAACTACAAATACTACTAATAAAACTACTACAAAGTATTTCTTGATGTGTTTTCTAACACGATGGAATTTATACGGGCGATGACTTGTTACCCTGTCACAATATGGGACCCTGGTACAATATGGTTCATTATATCGATCTTAGGACTTCGTACTTTAGATACGAATCCACTTTAGCCACGTTTGGCTGCAAGTTTTCTTCGGATTATTCGATTTAAATTCTCAAGAACATTGAAAATTCCACTGTTTAGCTTCGCGCATAAAGTAAGTAAGTAAAGTGCACTCTTTACTTTTCCGCATAAAGTAGCAAGTAAAGTGTAGGTGGTACTCTTGTTCTCCATGTATAATTTCCCAAAAGCAAGTCTTTCTCGTCGTGTACGACGCTGCGTGTCGTCGTATATCGTCACAGAATGTCGGGGCTCGGAACACCTGCATACACCCGGCTCTCGAATACAGCCGTCGTATGGTTACAAAGCGATAGACAGGGCACGAGAATAAAGGTATTTTATTATAGTTTCCTTTAGAGTTGAACTGGCCAAGTACTTAATGCCATTTGCGGCAAATCTACTAATAAGTACTGTCAAAAAACAAATCTAAAGTTGGTTTTCACTAATACAGTCGGCCTCCGTGGTCCAGTGGTTGAGCGTTGGGCTCACGATCCGGAGGTCCCGGGTTCGAATCTCAATGGGAACATATCACAAAAATCACTTTGTGATCCCTTGTTTGGTTAGGATATTACAGGCTGATCACCTGATGGTCCAAAAAGTAAGATGGACCGTGCTTCGGAAGGCACGTTAAGCCGTTGGTCCCGGTTACTACTTACTGATGTAAGTAAGTAGTCGTTACATCAGCCATGTTCGGCCTTTGGTGGCTCAATAATAACCCTGACACCAGGGTTGATGAGGTTGGTAATTCACCTCACAATCCACACGATAGAAGAAGATTTTGATGTGACTGATTGTACATCAAATATCTATGATAAGCGGCTGCTATGCTACAGCTATACGAGTGGGTGTAGTTTAAAAAGTTGTCTCCAGTAGGGCTACGTGATAACATTTTGTCACGGTCATTTTATCGATTCTGACGATATAATTATGTCCATTGGTGATCTTATGTGAACCCAAATAGGTCATGTCGTTCTGTCAAAATACGAACAAAATCACGTGGTACACATGTTGGGGAAAGAAACAAACTTATTGATTTCGACAAAATGTATTGAATCGATCGATAACTTTATGCCCTGCTGAACGGCATATATTTATTTAAATGAAACTAGCTTTTTAAGGCCTCTTCTAGTCTTCCATAAGTGTGCACCAGCCAAGGATGCTATTTATCTCAACATAGATTAGTGTAAAGTGTTCTTGTGTAGGCCCACCTGTGTCCGTGAAAGTGAAGAGAAAGGGAAACTCTACACCCACATAAATTACACAGACAGACTCCAGATCATTGGGCCAGTGATGGAGACTACCATTTGAAGGTACAATTGGCTGGTTAAAGTGGAAATGTAGGGCAAAGGTTGCACGCTCAGGTGTGCAGTCATGAGCAATATAATGTACCCACTTTAGGACTCTGTCGCACTAACATATTTGGCATTTAGTGAGACTTACAGTTCAATTTGTCAAAAAAGTTAATGTGACATGGTACCAAAGTGTATAGATATTAATGCTCGTGACCGTGCGTAATAAAATCCTTGAAAGGTAACGTTTTTTGTTCTTTTTTTGATGTAATTTATTATGTGCATCCCATGAAATGACCACTACATGATCGATTAAATGGAAAATCAAGTTTAAAAAAAGAATACAGGTTTTTTACAGGAGCGACTGCCTGTCTGATCTTCCAACCCGCGAAGGGAAAACCAGCCCTATACAGGTTAAGCCACATACCTCCGAAAATGCATTTCTCTCGAAAGTGGTTTTCCTCACGATGTTTTCCTTCACCGCTGAGCACGTAATAATCATTTTATGATCCAAACATGAGTTCGTAAACAAATTCGGATTCGAAGTTACGACCTCAAAGTGAGAGGCAAGCGTTCTACCAACTGGGCTACCACATATAGCAGTACTGTGTGGAAAACCATAACCTGTGGTCGCGATCCTCAGCAGTGAGGGAACGAGGAAGAAGACTTATTTTAATGTATCTAAACCTAGTTATAATCCGACGTGATATATCGTGACCTGAGTTATTGTACATTTACGGATGGTATTTATTATTTAGCGGGATAAAAGGGAAATCACTTTGAAAATAATCACTTTTAATCAATATAATAATTAATCACTTTTAGCTGTTCAAAGGGGAAATGCTGCCTGTATTTTGGGCACTTTGCCTCGGTATGATGCTTTGGAGGAGTTTTTCTTTTTGTAGATATTTGTACGTTGTTTTGTGTGTGTTAATAAATGTTGTAAATACAGCAAACCAGAGGCCATACCTACTGATTTCAAAAATATAGGTTAATTGTTTGTTACAAAAACGAGTTGCGATTGATCTACTCTTCTTATCGTGTGAGGAGTCAGGGTTATTACTGAGCTGCCAAAGGCCACTGAAGTCGCTCATGTAACGACTACATACTTACATCAGTAAGGAGTAACCGGGACCAACGGCTTAACGTGCCGTGCGTGTGTTATTGATTATTTATTGTAAAGACATAATAAAATCAACTGTAAAACATAGGTTGGTACGTGATAGATTTTAAAAATATCCGAGCTAGAATGTTCCATTACTCAGAAGGAAAGTATTCAAGTATTCTACCAAGAACTAGTTCACCTATAAAGCATGGTGAACATACGTCAGTTCGCGTGCAGGCCGATCGAAGTATCCAGAACATTCCATTAGTCGAGTTCCATCGGTCGCGGTCCAATGAAAACTTCACCAGATTTATCGCTTGGAGTTGTGTTCGCGCCTTGCCTGCTCTACATGGATTGTGTTAAGTGAATTTTGAGAGGATGTGGTATCGGATGAGAAAAAAAAAGTGTCAATGGTTGACCTTAGGTGGAGTAGCTGGAAATTTTTAATTAATTACTTTGTATTTTAAATTGGCTAAGTTGAAATCCGAAAAGAGTACATAAGTACTCTTATTTTGACTTATGTCAAGTAAGTAAATCTAAATCACTAGTTTTCAAAACTGTTAACTTGGTCGAATAAAAGGATAAATGTCTCCTATAAATTATGTAAGTGTGCGTAGTAGATTAACATGACAGTTTCTGTCGCATATCCATATTACTTTGTGTTTTTAGTAGCTTTACCGAATTAGAACTAAAAAGTATTGTTTTACGAGTATTATACTTCTTTATATAATTCAGTCTTAGAGAGTCTTACCTTGTTATTTTCCTTTTGTCTTTCTAAATCATCAGTGCAAAAAATATAATTATGTCTTCATTTTAAACTACCACATCTACGCTTTCGCCTACAAAAGTAGCTCCCCAAGTTAAGGGAAGGACGTTTATGTAACTTGCTAATTACTTGATCAACATTCCGTCCCAGAAACGGCATTCCTTTGTGCGTCTGGGACGCCAAGCCGCGGCACGGGTCTGTGACTCGACGATACTACCTTTAGAGTCCAAATAATAGTTCTGTCGGTTCTGTCAACACATCTGACTTATATGTCTGACTAGTAGGTAGATAAGATGCCGACCTATATGCCGCCTTGACAAGAGTTGCGTGTTCATGTCCCGTCCGAGTCAGACCTTTTTGATTAAATTTTCTTTTTATGGTGAGAAGTAGTAGTCTTCTATTTCTCTCTCTCTATTTAAGAGCTGCGCTCTTTTCCGTGGAGTAAACGCCATTCCTCTCTTCTTCCCGCCAAAACCTTCACCTCCCGATAAGACACGACCTGCACCTTCTCTTTTATTTGTTTCATAAATGTTATCCTAGGTCTACCCCTTCCTCTCTTCCCTTCAATTTTTCCTTCTATAATGTTTGTTATAAATGAATCGTGTCGTATCTGGTGGCCAATCATATTTCCTCTCCGGTTCTCTATAGTCTTCGATATGGTTCTGAAAAAACAAAATTTCTTTGAAATGCGCCAAATGTCAAATTGCAATATTGCTTTTTTAGATGAATTGCTTCGATGTGGCCTTTTTAACCCCCCTGATGTCATACCAATTATAACAACATAGCATAAGGAGGCAGAGGTGAATACACACCCACGTCTCGCCAGCTACGTTTTATTACCATGTAATAGAAGACTGGCCACCTGATACGACATAGTTTTCAATATGGATATCGAAGACTATAGAGAACCGGAGAGGAAATATGATTGGCCACCTATTACGACACGATTCATTTATATGTCGTTTTTCTCGTTTTTAATTTTGGTTTTTTAGATGAACTGCTTTGATGTGGCCTTGTTAACCCCCTAGGACAGTAATATAGTATAAACCTTAGTGCGAAAGAGATGAGAGATATGCCTCTCTAGGAAGGGCCTTGATGTACGTATAATATTTTACTGTATTTATTACATTTGCAACATTACAGAAATCCATACCGTCACAAACAAGGTTTACTTTGAGGAAAGGCGTCTACTTGGTTGTACCGTCGATGGGTCCGTGGCTCGGTGGCTCGGCTTGACGTTAATTATGTTGTAATTGCTCTAGTTATTAGCTTATACGTGCGATTGTATCTCGGGGTGGTGGTGTGGATATTTCGTATCTCAACTTCTCGCCCGTTTTGTCTTTGAAACCAAGTTTTCGGCGCGGTATTCATGGTAGTGGCAATTTGTAAACGGTTTGTAATTAATTAGTTTAGTAATATGGGTTTTATTATGATTCATTCGCCCCCCTCCAGCATAGAACGGCTGTATTAATCTTTCAATATTCTTTATTTGCATACTATGATGGTGTACAAGTTTGTAAGTTACATTTATGAGTTTCACATCACAGACCTTTTCGGGCACAACAAAATAGAAGTTTAAAAGAGAGAAGGAAGCTTTTCAAATAGTAACATCAGTATCATTTCGGTATTCACTAGTGCTGTAGTAACATTTATTAATTAAATGTTCTTTTATTTTTTTAATAAAGATTTAGTCACTTTTTCTTCTTTTAATATGATAGGCAGTTTATTATAATTTTTGATGGACATCACATATGGCCTAGAAGAATATAGGACCAGTCTAGATATAGGTAAATTTAATCTTTTTCCATGACGCAAAGTGTATTTTACAGAGAGATCTTCACGGCGCGGCGTTTAAAAAAAATTGATAGCTCTAAATCAGAGTGTACGCCTAAGTCGAAATAAGGGAAAAGGGTCGTAAGTATAAGTAGTCTAAGCGAAGGAATATCGGAGGCAATTTAACCCTTGTACAGTCATGAGCAATATAATTTACCCACTTTAGGACTCTGTCGCACTAACATATTTGATATTTAGTGAGACTTACAGTTCAATTTGTCAAAAAAGTTAATGTGACATGGTACCAAAGTGTATACATATTAATGCTCGTGACCGTACTCTTTTCCGGTGAAGTATTACTACGAGTAACGTATCGTGTACTTACAAGGTGTATGAAAAAAAAAATGTAAGTGGTACCGATTCCTGCAGACACATCCTAATTTTATTTTAAGTTATACCCGTCATTTTCTTATCCGCCGAAAAGGAAAGGGACGGAAGTGAATGGAGGGGGCGGTCAGGTCATATACGTCCGATAATGCATTTCTCGGGAATATGGGTTTCCTCACGATGTTTTCCTTCACCGCTGAGCACGTGATAATCATTTATGATCCAAACATGAATTCGAAAACAAATTCGACAATCATTGGTTTAGGTTAGTGTCCTGGATTCGAACCTGCGACCTCAAAGTGAGAGGCAAGCGTTCTACCAACTAAGCTACCACGGCTCTCACGGGTCACGGGGCTTATACATGTATAAGCTGTTTGTATAATATTCCCTCAGATCAATATTGTCCACTAAATTCTCCAGTAGTTCCTCTCCCCCTGTATACTGGAGTGCTACCTGCTGGCGACACTGGCCCATAAATTGCTTCAAGAGCATACAGTCAGGGACAATCAGAATGGGCTGGCCCACTAGACAACCTTCAGCTCTTCATGTTGCGTTGCACCATGGTCTACTTCAGCGCAACCTTATGATTATCATCACCAACATCTCTTTTGTTTTGTGTGCGTCAAGCTAGCGGCCTCAAAAAAAAATGGGCACGAAAAAATAATTTGACCATACCAAAAAATAGTACTCTTATTGAAAAAAATAGTACCTGTTGTAAAAAAATTAGTACCATCACGGTTCTGGATTTATAGCCATGTTTTATTGCACTTGCTAGCTTGACGGTGAGCGAAATTTGGCGAGAGTTAACGACAAAGTCTTTCGCTTTGATTTAAACGCCAAAAAATAGTACCGAAATAGTACTCACCCCCTGCAAAATACTGAAAGTAGTACTTCAACGGTTCCAAAGTTATAAAGGCAGTTCTTTGATCCCGCTAGCTTGACGTTTTGAAAATACCTATTATCTGGGGAATGCTTGCATACTTCAGTATGTAACTAATGTCAATAAACTCGTATGAAATAGTACTCCCTACCATCATAATTTTGATCCGATTCTCTTTGTAGAAATGTTAAAAAATCATCATAACCTATGCCATACATTTGTTGTTGATACAGTCACGTAGACAATTACATAACCTCACAATTTATTCGTAAGTATTGCCATTTTGGAGGTCTACCCTACCATTTCTTTGCACTTCAGAGTGCTGCTATTACAAAAAAATCCTATTGCATACACCCATATGAACTAATTTTAATAGAAAATGGCTGCATGGGTCTAGTTCTTATCGAAAACAATCTGTGATTTTAATACATCATAATACATTTTTAATCTGCTGTTTTATTTTATAATTCATACCTTCATGTTGAATTTGTTACGGATCGAAGTGTTTGTTAATAAACAATTTGCAGTATTTGTAGAATAACTCAAAGAGTTTCAACAATGATATTACTTTCATCTGACAACCCTGGCACTTCACCAATTTTTACCCAAAAATGGGGAAAAATACTAAAAATCTGACAACATTCTTGACCATGTGTAATAATTTTGTTCGCGACTGTACTTGTCTTGATAAATGTATGACATAGGTTATAATGACTTTTTGACATATTTCTACAAAGAGAATCAGGTCCAAATTATGATGGTAGGGAGTACTATTTCATACGAGTTTATTGACATTAGTTACAAACTGAAGTATGCAAGCATTCCCCAGATAATAGGTATTTTCAAAACGTCAAGCTAGCGGGATCAAAGAACTGCCTTTATAACTTTGGAACTGTTGAAGTACTACTTTCGGTATTTTGCAGGGGGTGAGTACTATTTCGGTACTATTTTTTGGCGTTTAAATCAAAGCGAAAGACCTTGTCGTTAACTCTCGCCAAATTTCGCTCACCGTCAAGCTAGCAAGTGCAATAAAACATGGCTATAAATCCAGAACCGTGATGGTACTAATTTTTTTACAACAGGTACTATTTTTTTCAATAAGAGTACTATTTTTTGGTATGGTCAAATAATTTTTTCGTGCCCATTTTTTTTTTTGAGGCCGCTAGCTTGACGCACACTTTGTTTTTTATATTGTATAAGTTATTTATTTATACGGGGACAGTAACCTGGAACCTGAAAGAAGGCAGCAGTAACTGTCAGTACTATTCAGAGGCGGAGGACAGGAGTCCTATTACGGCTTTGAAATAGACTGCTCTGGACGCCATCCCACTCGCGTCAGACAGAGTACTGCGGGGCGGAAGGCAAGAGGGAAACCACTGCCTTATTTCCCCCTTAAAAGTAGCATGGAGAATGCTACACCAACAGGAGCGCGGCTCTGAATTTACTGATGATAATATTTGTAATAAATACGTTTTTTCGTTTTCTTTATTTAGTGCAGATATGGCGACCCAATGTCACGTGTGCCATGGATGGCACTCAATGTCCGAATGTGAGATGATCCATGCTTCGGGCACTATAATTTATTTAAGAACGTCTAGGGCCCTGTGCCGAGGTTTTTCTTGCAGCTTCTTTTCCTCGGCTTTAAAGGTTGTGAGAAGCTGCTGTTTTAGGCGGATGAGACGTTATCAGAATCCGCATATCTGCAAAATATTTCATTTAAATTAAATAGTGCCTTATATTTTGCTTGTATATTATATTTTCTTATGGTTTCTGTCAACGGCATACGTGGTCCAGTGGTTTGAGCGTTGGGCTCACTATCCGGAGATCCCGGGTTCGAATCCCGATGGGGACACGTCACGAAAATCACTTTGTTATCCTTAGTTTGGTTATAGGACATTAAAGGCTGATCACCTGATTGTCCTGAAGAAAGATGATATCTCCTTCGGAAGGCACTTTGGTCCCTTATGAAGCCGTTGGTCTCGGTTACTACTTTCTGATGTAAGTTAGTAGTCGAAGATGGTTTCTGTCTCTTTGTAGCTCTGCCCACCCCGATTGAGATAAAGAGCGTGAGTAGTGTCTGTATAACCACTTGTAATACAACCCCCCGTATATTGTCCTGGAGTCTACCTGCCCGCGACACTTGCCCATAAATCGCTGCGATGTCGTCGAACCTCAATATACGAGAGTTATACTCCAGGAAATTAATTCTGTCGCGGCTAGGGTTACGGTGAGGTGCCCATGATGAATCGTGGTTCCAAGGGTATGGGACAAAAAAGTCTATATTTTTAATAGTATAACAGTAAGTAGCTAGTAAGTAGGTTAGTTTTAAGGTTTTAGTAGTAGTTTATATTATTAAAAAAAATTAAAGTACATAATTTACTTTTTTAAATGTTATTTTCAATTATTCTTCTTTTTAATTTGTTAACTTTTGTTCCTATTTTTTATTATTATTTTTTAACTTTTTTATTTATGATATTATTATTTTGTCTTACTTTTATATTAGTAGGTATATTTGTTCATGTAATTTGATAAAATTTATGCACGTATGTAGGTATGCTATATAGTCTTATACACTGCATGTCTTTTTGGCACGTAGGCCAGCTGGAAGAAATCTCTTTCTTAGAGATAAGCTTTTCTGTATTGTCTATTTTCTTTGTATGTTTCTTTTGTCTTTTCTATTGTGTACAAATAAATAATTCGCTGGCGAGAAGTCGGTGTATGTACTATTTTACACTGCTGTATACCTCTTCGGGGATACAGACGTGATGTTATGTTAAAGAGAAAAGTTTTGTACAGGTAGAAGAAATGGCCACCCTGCGGGGTTATAACAAAAAGAAATTGATTTCTCTCATAAGCTGCTTAGATAGTGGGGCCAAGTGATATAACGTCTAATATTATGTTATTATTATGTATCCCAGATTCTGTAAGAGGATTTCCTCTTTTACTATAATTATGTTATTATTTCTGAATGTTACCGAACTGGGTAACCATACACAATATAATAATGTATTTGACAGAGTAGAATAGTTTATTTGGAAAACAGTACAACAAATGTTGTCGTATGGAGCCACCACGCTGGTCCACTACTGGTTTCCTAATCATCATCATTAATTTAAGAGCCACGCTCTCGTTCCTGTAGCATCTCTATTCCTTGTCTATCAAAGGCTAATTCTTTCACTTCCTAATGAGTTTTGTAATAATCACTGATTTAAGAGCCACGCTCTTGTCGGTGTAGCATTCTCCATTCTTGTCTATCAAATGCCAATTCTTTCACTTCCTTATAAGACACGACGTTCACCTTCTCTTTAATCTGTTCCCGTTCCTTCCTTCTATGATATCTGGAATAGAATAGAATATAAAAAGTTTATTATAAAAGGGCGCCAAACACAAAACCAAGACAATAACATCGTAACAAATTTCCGTAAAACAATTACAAAGAAACCAAGACGGATATTTGGCACTAACTACTTGGCTTTTTTATTTTTGGGTTTTCTAATATAAACACTAAATAAAACGATTTTATTTCCAGCACATAACGAATGAACAAGGAATGTCAACAAGTTTACTGTCGACATTAAAACAAGTTGAACATGTTATACTGTTACCGTAACTAACATCCGAGGAAGGACAACTTTACACGCAGTTTCAGAACTTTAATGTAGCTTTCAAGTTTAAAGTAGGTATTTAAAAATCTAGCTTACATTCTGTGATATAGGAACACACAATTTATCTATCGCTATCGACCCACTAGGCTCGATAAAATTTTTCAAATATTATCCTCTCAGACGACGCGCTGAGTCGAGGTTCGCGCAAACATCCCGAGGCCTGTCGTCTTAAATTTTTTCGTCTATCCCTCGTTCAGTGCGTATCGCTATCGACCCACTAGGGTCGATAAAATTTTTCAAATATTATCCTCTCAGACGACGCCCTGAGTTGAGGTTCGCACTCACCTGGGAACCCTCAGGTCTGTTGTCTTAATTTTTTCTCCGCTCTCCTTTTGTGCGGCCAAGTAGTCAGTGCCATTTGCGGCAAATCTACAATAAGTTATGTCAAAAAAAAAAAAATCATCTAAGAATGCAATATTGCTATTTGACATTTGTTGTCATTGTGCACTAACTTTTTTATGCGCAAATGTCAATACTGTTTTTTAGATGAATTGGGTCGTGTACTAGGTTCAAGATAAATTATGAAATTCTGATTACTAAATAGAGACAGATCTTAAACTATCGAAAAACATTTTCTTTTTTCTATTTAATTTACTTATGAATTTTAATCAAGAAACACGTAATAATAAGTCCGACATTTTATAACGTTTTTCTATGACGTCACAGTGTGCTTTTTCAAATTCAAATATATTTATTTCAGACATTAACACATCCATAGAGGTTGGTATGCAAGAAAACTTAATAGCTAGGGTTATCTTAACACTTAACTTTTCTTTTGTTTCATACATATTCCATAGTAATTTCGTGTTTTTTGACGTTTAGTAAAAAGCAACTGATTTGACTAGTTTGGTTGTTTTTTTTTAGCTCCCATGTAGTGTAAGACGCTTAGAGAAAAATACAGTATCACATTTCCACAATAGTATACTGCCAAACATGAGCACAGCAACAAAAACCCGTGGCACTCCACACAAAGCCTGAGTAAACTCAAGACTTCATCCAGACTGCAGTCCTCCAGTTAAAAAGGTACTCAAGGTAATGACCACAGCTCTTTACACTGAACTCACACCAGTCACAACTGTCACAACACTGTTTTTAAGCTGAAGACACATAAAGGCGGTGCTGAGAGCGATCTGGACGTATATAGTCACCTTATATTGAAAACCACGTAAGCGCAATTTTGAAAAAGATGTCGCTTATGTGGTTTGAGGAGGTATGTGACCTAACCTGTATTGGGCTGGTTTTCCCTTCGCGGGTTGAAAGGTCAGACAGGCAGTCGCTTCAGTAAAAAACCGGACCTGTCAAATCTTCAGGTAAGGTAAGCGGACCCTGTGAAAAACGGGATAAAGCTAAGGAGATGATGAAGTACTGAAGTAGTCGTTCTGTCGAATAGTACAAATTCGAAATATATTTTGTTTGCATTTTTTTTTAAAGTTGGAAGGCATTCCCTCTGTGTGTCGAGGCCGGTTATTCTTAGAAAATATTGTGTAGTTGCGAGAAACATTCGTAACAAATATCCTTCGTTTTCAAGCTATTCTCTGCCAGACGCTTGCGAAGTGAACCAACATTTATTTCCCAGTTGAAGTCGAGAGCTTTTCAAAAAGAAGATATGGTATTTGCGTCTTTAATCTTCTGTGACGTGGAAAAGGATTTATCCTTGTTTTTTTAATGCATTTGGTAATGGCAGAATGAAATTAAATATTATTTACAATGTATGTCCCTATTCGTGGTAGCCTTGGTAGTTGAAAGAACGCTTGATTCTCACTGTGTGGTCGCAAGTTCGAACCCCATCATGGACCTTAATTAATTCTCGATTTTTTTTCGAATTCATATTTGGATCATAAAAGATTATCACGTGCAAAGCGGTGAAGTGAGGAAACCCAAATTTCCGAGAGATGTGTTTTGGAAGTATGTGTTCTAAAATGGACCTGTATTGGGCTGAAAAAATGAGGTTCGTGGGTTTGAAGGTCAGACAGGCAGTCGCTTCTGTAAAAAACCGGACCTGTCAAATCTTCAGATTAGGTAAGCGGACCTTGTGAATACGGGTTAACGCTGTGGACATAATATTCAATATACCACACGTCGTATGTCAAATAAATTAGTCAAATGAACAAACATGAGGCACAAGATATGTTAATTATTCATGAATGTTAGCCAGTCTAACTTAATCACTTAGGAAGACAGCTTCATAGATAACTATAGGTAAATACCACATAATTACATGCGATTACATATTCATAAATATGTATGAAACTAAAAAAGAAGGTGGAGGAAGTAAGAGAAGTCTTTTAAGAAAGAAGGCATTCAATGGAATTTCGTAGTTTCTTAAAAAAATACATGTATATAAACTCTCAACTATTTATATCTAATAGTATATTCTTATAGCACATAGTATATTAAATGTATACCTAGTTTTATAGGTATATGAGTATAGTTGAATGCCGATACCTGGGACATGTAATGGGCGGAACTGCGGCGGTGTTACTCGGAATATATTGACGGCTGAATGTATTATCGCTTGTGCTAAGAGCGGATAATTTATAAAAAATAAACGTTCATGGGAAATATTGTAGTGTAGCAGAATATTTGTAGTACTGTGCTACGGCGTAGCAGCGTTACAGCTATCAGAATCAGAATCATTTATTCAACGTATTTATCATAGATAAACTTGTTGAAGGTCAATGTAACATTTTTGAATTTACGTCATTTCGCAAGGTGTTATGGCTGAGGAGAAGAAATGTCAAGAAACTGCAACAGCAATACATCTTTTAAAAACCAATGAGGGTATACATTACAAGTTATTTAATAACTAGAGGAACACATTCAATACCAGACATTTTTATCATTTAGGTAGTCATTCATCTTATAATAAGCTTTTTTACATAAAATAAAGCTATAGAAAACATTGTACGATTTGCATTGAAGTGTGTTACATTTTAATGTCAAACGAAAAATGATAGAAATAGATAACATTTTGTATCGTCAGCAAAATGAAAATGTCTATCGCGGCCATGTAGGAAATAGACGTTCCATTTTACAATTTTAGCTTGCAGCCGTCTGGAGAATCACGTCAGAGGCAAGTTTGAATTCCATCGCCGATTCGACCTCCAAACTTATTCCCTCGGATACATTTGGTTAAAATCACGTCTTCAGACCGGCATATCTGGTAAAGTTTGCAAGCAGAGGGTCCTATTCAATAGAGGGAAATATCAATCGCTGCAAATTGTCCCCTCCTGGGGCGGCGAATGCCAAACTCACAACTTACCTAATGATGCATTACGCTGATTCCCTACCTATAGATAAAGCACATTTACAAGTTTAGGCACTTATGAACTATCCATTTGATTTACGCTCGTTTCTACTCCGGTTTAAGGACCATTTTCGCGGTGCAGGTATATTATGCGCTACAAGTATAATGATTACGAAATGCTGTCATAAGCATATCGTCATGGGTATTCGATATCTATTCATTCTTATCAAATGTCAAGTGCAGTCAGCCCTAGTGAAAAAGGAGCGTTTTGATTATGAATTTATTTATGTCCTAATCATGATTCAATGTGTGATACAAGTACACAAGATAATATATTTAATATTCAAATTCAAAAATATCGTAATTCAGTACCATAGTTACAATTTGAATCGTGATTTTTACATAACGAACGTCTCATCCGCCTAAAACTACTGCAGCTTCTCACAGCCTGTATAGCCGGGGAAAAGAAGCTGCAAGAAAAACCACGGCACAGAGCCCTAGGCATTCTTTAAAATAAATATAAAATATTGTTATACAATTCAGTAATTTGGTTGCCTAATATAAGTTCCGAAACAGTTAGTCCCACGCATTCATATCTTGTAAATAATCACTAAAATTATAATAACCTTTTTACAGTTGCTGTTCAATTACTGCCTTAAAACTGTTCAAAAGTGAATTTGAATGTCAATGGGAATCATATTGTAAATAAATATATAATATAAAAAGTTTATAAATATTTAAATTATTCAATATAATCGAAACGTTTAACGTGATCGGAGATGTTACTGTTTATTTTAAATCTTCCTATTCCTGGACTATTTTGCAGGCCAGGTTACATTTAGTTTTATTTACATATTACGTATTATTCAGAGGCGGAGGACAGGAGTCCTAGTACATAATCTGGGCGCCATCCCACTTGCGTCAGACAGAGTACTGCGGGGCGGAAGGCAAGAGGGAAAACACTGCCCTATTTTTCCCTAAAAAGTAGCATGGAAATTGCTGCACCGACAAGAACGTGGCTCTTAAATTGATGATGATGACATATTATTAAGAAAACGTGATTTCTATATTTCGTGTTTTTTTTTTGTTTTCGTCGTTTTTTTTTTTTATTTTATTAAAGCTCCGTGGTCATATACTATACAAGCTATGTCCTATGACAATATAGAATAACTCCTGGGTATTTGTAAATAAGATTATTGTTCCTGCATTCCACAATTTGGATTTAGTTTAAAATTAAAATTCTTTGCTTATAAATTTTAATATTGTTAATTTGTTAAATAAATTTATTTGCTTAAGTTAGTATTAAGTAACTCTATCGTCCAAAACACAGGCTCAGCCTAGTTCAGTCACTAGTAATCTACCTTATTTCTAACGCTAAATGTTGGCAACACCAACAATAAAATATTGTTTTTATTACTGTGGCAACTTTTATGCTCTCTCTCTCTCTTTTTCCTGTCTCTCTCTCTCTGTTTACGTGTGTGTGTGTCGTGTGAAAATAAATGATTATAATTTTAACATCTTTTAACTACGAACTACCGCATACCCGAACACTAAATGTAGGTATTCAGTTATGTACTTTTTAATATTTTTATTAACATTATTTAGAAAATTTTCATGAAAATCCACGCCGTCAAAGTCGCGGGACCTATTTTATTAAGTACCTATTCTATTTATAAAGCTATGTGGGTCAACATCGTTATAAACAAGTTAACGTTTTAACAATGAGGCAAGAATTCCACGGCAGGAAACTCAACTTTGCTAAGTGAGTTGTCAAAACGCTAACTTTCCATTGAATTCAATCATCACGAAATTAAAATATAACTTGTTTCTTATTGCGTATTTCGCCTCTTCTTTATTTCAGTTCTAAATTCAAGTTCAAAAAAAATTACAAATATGTTTATGTTATACTAGCTTTTGCCCGCGACTTCGTCCGCGTGGCGTGTTATATAAGAGAGAGATATTTGTGTGTGTGGGAGTGCATACTTATGCAGTTTAGATTTTTTCATACAATTTTTTTCCCAATAACTCCCATTTTTCAAAATACAGCCAAAAATAAACTTTATATTTACTAAGGTATGCATGCATGCTAGATTGAATCAATTGATTGAATTGATTTTTTTTTAATTGATTGTTCATTGAGTTTTAATTTTAATACACACTTCCTCTCTTCCCTTCAACGTTGCTGTGCCCTACAGGGTCTATGTTTTAGTTCCTATGCCTATGTAACACCCCATTGTACTACATGGAATGCAATAAATAATTTAATTGAATTGAATTGAAAACATCTGTCCTACGCGGTTTCGATTTTTTCATACAAATGTTTTTTTCCCGCTAACTCCCGTTTCAGTGGGAATTTTGCAATATCCTGTTGCAACTAAGCTTTAAGTTAACTAAGGTACCTGCATGCCAAATTTCAAGCGTCTAACTTAAGCGGTTTAGATTTTTCATACAAAAGGATTTTTCATACAAAAGGATTTTCCCGCAAATTTCCGTTCCCGTGGGAATTCCGGGAATTCCTTTCTTAGTGCACCTCTACGGTACCTAAGCTATGTCCCTTCCAAATTTCAAATGCCTACGTTTAGCCGTTCAGGCTATGCGTTGATATGTCAGCCACTGAGTCAGTCAGTTTCTCCTTTTATTTAGATTTGATTTTTTCATACAAATGTTTTTTCCCGCTAACTACCGTTCCCGTGGGAATTTTGTAATATCCTGTTGCAACTAAGCTTTAAGTTTACTAAAGTACCTGCATGCCAAATTTCAAACGTCTAACTTGAGTGGTTTAGATTTTTCATACAAAAGGATTTTCCCGCTAATTCCCGTTCCCGTGGGAATTTCGGGAATTCCTTTCTTAGTGCACCTCTACGGTATCTAAGGTACCTGCGAGCCAAATTTCAAACATCTAACTTGAATGGTTTAGATTTTTCATACAAAAGGATTTTCCCGCTAATTCCCGTTCTCGTGGGAATTTCGGGAATTCCTTTCTTAGTACACCTCTACGGTACCTATGGTACCTGCATGCCAAATTTCAAACGTCTAACTTGAGTGGTTTAGATTTTTCATACAAAAGGATTTTCCCGTTAATTCCCGTTCCCGTGGGAATTTCGGGAATTCCTTTCTTAGTGCACCTCTACGGTACCTAAGGTACCTGCATGACAAATTTCAAACGTCTAACTTGAGTGGTTTAGATTTTTCATACAAAAGGATTTTCCCGCTAATTCCCGTTCTCGTGGGAATTTCGGGAATTCCTTTCTTAGTGCACCTCTACGGTATCTAAGGTATCTGCATGCCAAATTTCAAACGTCTAACTTGAGTGGTTTAGATTTTTCATACAAAAGGATTTTCGCGCTAATTCCCGTTCCCGTGGGAATTTCGGGAATTCCATTCTTAGTGTACCTCTACGGTATCTAAGGTCCTGCATGCCAAATTTCAAACGTCTAACTTGAGTGGTTTAGATTTTTCATACAAAAGGATTTCCCTTCACTACTCTGCTCCTATTGATTGTAGCGTGATGAAAAGTATACTATAACCTGTCCAGGAGTGTGAAGAATAATTGTACCAAGTTTCATTAAAATCCGTCCAGTAGTTTTTGTTTCTATAAGGAACATACAGACAGACAGACAGACAGACAAAAATTTTACTGATTGCATTTTTGGCATCAGTATCGACCACTTATCACCCCCTGATAGTTATTTTGAAAAAATATTTAATGTACAGAATTGACCTCTCTACAGATTTATTATAAGTATAGATACTTTTTACGCGCCTTTGTGTAACATAATCTCAGGTGAGGTGTGAGTACTTAGTTCATCTTACTATCCCGATCCCGGAAATTTCGAGATCTCGCGACATTGATATTTCCAATCCCGCGGGATCTCGAATTTGCTATCTCGAGTCGGGATTGCATTCTCTAATTTGCAGTGTTGTATAGTAGCTTAGAAAAATATCGAAATTGAACTGTACTGAAACCAACCTTCTAGATACACAACCCCTGAAAAAGTGAAAAAACCTTCATAAAAAATAAGTTATACCACGCTTAATGGAAAAATAAAAATAGCTTTCTAACAATGCTTTCTAACATATGTTGCAGTGGCGACAAACCTTTTTGCATTAAGTTTAAAAAGACATTACAAGGGTTTACCCCTAACAGCTCCGGTGTAGTAGGGTTTATGGGACATTCCGATGGATATGAGGGTTATGGGTGAGCAGCAAACATCATCAAAGGGCTGAGGAGTGAGGGCAATCTGCCAGCCTGATTGGACACGTCTCGGTAGCGCACCTGTGTCGCCCTTGCTAAGTGTACCCCAAACAAAGGGCAGGCTGTGGTGTAAGTTATGACATTACATTATATAATTATCTAATTTTTAAGTTTACTATAAATAAATAAATAAATCTTTATTCCAAGTAACCATTGACTCATAATGTGTTAGTAAATGACTTATTTCTAGTGTTAAGTAGTATAAAATAAAAATAACATACAATATCAAAAACTTATAATACATTTGGGCGCGTGCAGCCCACTGCAGCGACGCAAATAGGGGCTCTCATCCCCAATCGAACAGAGAGCAAGGTAAAGGTAAGATACTTTGAGTTAGGTACTATGTAATTTTAATTTTACTTTATTTTTAAATCATCATCATCATCAGCCCATTAACGTCCCCACTGCTGGGGCACGGGCCTTCCCTATGGATGGATAGGGAGATCGGGCCTTAAACCATCACGCGGGCCCAGTGCGGATTGATGGTTATTAACGACTGCTAATGCAGCCGGGACCAACGGCTTAACGTGCCTTCCAAAGCACGGAGGAGCTCGAGATGAAAACTTTTTTTTGTGGTCATCCATCCTATGACCGGCCTTTGCGAAAGTTGCTTAACTTCAATCGCAGACCAAGCACGTTAACCGCTGCGCCACCGAGCACCTCGCGCCACCGAGCTCTTCTATGTTAGATTTTTTATTTTTTAAATAATTACCCTTAATTGTATAAGTTATGTACACCGTAATTGTTATATATATTGGTCACAATACAGTAACCTGCTATATGTAGAAATATGTTTTAATGTATATAATGTGGCTGTACTTTATAAACAAATAAAGACATTAGTTAGTGGGGTATTGTGCGCTGAAGCCAGGAGCTTTGTGCGCGAGTTGGGGCGGCGCCTCAGAAATAGTGGAGCGGATTCCCACTCAGAATCGTATCTGGTGCAACGCATATCGCTGGCTGTTCAACGCGGAAACGCAGCCAGCATTATGGGTACATTTGCACCAGGTACGATTCGAGGCGGGCTTCTTAATTAATATAGTTTAGTTTAAGTGTTAATTGTACATAATTTATTTTAGTTTGAGTTCTGTTTATTTGTTTTAGTTTTATTTTAATTTTATTTCTGTTTTATTTCATATTTTCCTAATATTTTTGTTATGTAACCTTTTTGTTTATGGTGTAAATAAAAATAACAATTTGAAAAAAAAAAAAAAACTTACAAATTATATCGTTGCCGTTCACACGACTGTATCGCTACGTCTGCACTGCCATGCACTAACTAACTAACTACTAACTTGTCATACCGAAGCCTGGTATTCAAATATGTCACCCACGATATGTCATGTTTATATTTGTGAAAGTCGGTGTCATTATCGAAAAAAAAAACATTTTTTTTAAATATTATAATCAAATTACATAGAATAATGAACAAACTTTTGTCTATTGTCTACCTTTGCAATTCTAAGCATATTTTACTGTCTGGGCAGTTTCCTTGTTAAATTATTTCATATTTAAAATTTGTTATCTGAATTAATCATCGTAAAGTTATGTTTTTAGTTATGTTTTGTTAGGCTGAAGAACTTTCAAAGCTTAGATAACATACACGTACATCTTCGTTCATTTATTGATTTAGCTATTATTAATTATGTAGTCGTACATGAATCATGTCAGGGGTTTTTGGCGGTTCAATAAGTGGTTACTTATTGATTGCCATAAGGGCTGTTGAGGTCGGTCATTGTCGCCGTAAAGAGACTCGCCGTAGCGAGGGTCACCGTTCGGAAAGTTGCTGTCAACGCTACAATTCGTACTCTCAACCCCACTACCCACACGAGAAATGCTTATTATATCATTCCGCTCATGTCTTAACCCACCGGCTGTGTCAGCAGGTGTGTGCGATTGTCGCCGGCGACACTTGAATGCCTGATGCAAGCCTCGGATAAGCTTTTAGCGACGACTGTCTCACACTAATCCTACACTAGAGCATTATTTTTTATTGTTCATACTGGATAGCTATGCAAATATTGTTTATCGGTATTTCCACGGAATAGAAGAAAGAAGTTGGAAGGGCCAAGTGAACACGAAATACGCGCCATACAAGTATGAGCAAAATAGTTCACACTTCAACTTTGCACTCCACTCGTCTGCAAACTTTACGATACATCGAGCTCCATGATAGTTGTTAAAATGTCTTCTTATGTATTATAACTTGCAGGGAAAACAATCAAATATCGACTATCACGCACGGAGATCCCTCCTTGTCACAGGAAAGCTAAAAAACCTTAATATGATCGGCTATTTATCAAAAATACTTTTGTATGCAGTATCTTACGAAAAGTAATAATACAATTGCAGCCTATCACATAAAATGCACATTGCTGTTAAAGTGGCTATAGAATTTGAGAAGCAGTAGAGCTGTCGTAGTTATCTATTTGCAGGAGTAGTGTCTAGTAACAGAGAGCGGGGTTAAACTGGCGACAGCGGTTGTCATACAAAATGCGCATTAGCGCCATTCCATCCTCTTTCTTATATTCTATGGGTTGTAAGTATAGAACTTAGTTTTGCAAGCCAGTGTATTTTGCTATCGCCTTGTTCGGAAAACGCATGGCTTACATCGTTGTTACATTAATTCGAGTGTCGACTTGGGCTCTTAACCATTATATTCGACTTTTTGAGTTTGAATTTAGGTTTCAATTATAGGTAACAATTAAAAACATATATAAACAGCCCATATACATCCCACTGCTGGGCACAAGCTTCCTATTAATCAACCAGAGAGGTTATAGAGCATTTTCCACCACGCTGCTCGAATGCGATTTGGTGGAGGTGTTAATACGGCTAATAGCCGGGACCAACGGCTTAACGTGCCCTCCGAAGCACGGAAACATCTTACTTTTTCGGACAATCAGGTGATTCAAGCTTGAAAAGTCCTTACCAAACAAAGGACAATCTCACAAAGTGATCCCCCATCGGAAATCGAACCCGGACGTCCAGATCGTGAGCCTAACGCTCTGACCACTGGACCACGGAGGCTGTTAATAAGATAATAATTAATATCACATAGTTTTTGGGATCTGTTTTTTATTGTATAATTTTCGACACAATGTAAAAATTGTTCAGAAATAAATAAACTTGAAACTTGATCTGTGCCTGGTAATGGCAATAGGCTCGCCCCCTAATACATGGGACTTAAACACAGCTACACCGGGGTAATCTATTTGCTTTTATCCTAACATTCTTCTCGTGTATCCACCACATTCCTCAATCGTTTCAATACATTCGCGCTGGTTCAGAGTAGATCGTACTGAATCTTTTTTAAGGACATCCCCAATGTACGGACAACCGTACTATTTTATTGAAAGAAAGAAAGAAAGAAAGAAAGAAACAATTGTTGAATTGTTTTTATTGCTGAATCTTATTTAAGTATTGTTTCGATGTATCATATATCACTTTAAAATCAGTGCAATTAAACGCTCTCTATCAAGCGGTCGTTTTGTATCATTTCCTTCAAATGCCGTTTTCTATATAATTTTTATCAATTATCATCTTAAATATCATTTATCACAAGAGTGTATTTTTACCGATACATTTTTTGGTCCTTCGAGCCGGATTGATAAATGTACATCCTTCTAGATCTTTCTCTGCCATCGACCAACAACCTTCGCCTTATAGAAAGGTATTATTATAGATAAACCAAACTTTTTCTTGAATGTTATAATTATTAATAAAATTGTATGTTACGTGAAGTAATTATGGAAGTTTCCTCTATTGTCTAATTTTACTTTGTAAATGTAAGGAGTTTTTGCCGAAGTTTCCTTGTTAAATTATTTTTAATAAAGCTAATTTAATCATTATTAATCAAGGAAATTATAAAGTATCTATAGTTATTATTTGTAATTAGAAGAACAACTTTTTTTTATTTTCTTTTTTGACGATGTAGACTGGGGAAAAATTCACATAAGTAGACAATGTCAGATTAGCTTACTTTTTAACCGACTTCAAAAAAGATGGAGGTGATTGACCGAGCTCATCAACCTTATAGTTGGAGTAAGGAGTTAAATAATAGGTGCGCACTGTTTGTTACTAACCCAATATAGTTTGTGGGTGTGAGTTATGTCTGTCATATTTTGGATTTTTTTTCAAATTATTTAGTCTTCTTCTTCTATCGTGTGGGTTGTAAGGTGGATTACCAACCTCATCACCTCTGGTGTCAGGGTTACTATTGAGCCGCCAAACCCCACTGACGTGACTCATGTAACGACTACGTACTTACAAAGGCCACATCAGTAAGTAACCGGGACCGACGGCTTAACGTGCACTTCGAAGCACGGATCATCTTACTTTCGGACAATCAGGTGATCGGCCTGTAATGTTCTAATCAAACTAGGGATCACAAAGTGATTTTTCTGATTTGTCCGCTCCGGGATTCGAACCCGAGACCTCTGAATCGTGAGCACAACCATGGAGGCCGTTAATTGAGTTTAATACAAGGTGCGGTCTTCTTTTTACTTGTGTACCCTAACTCGATATAGAGTGCGGGAGTGAGTTATGTCTGTGATATTTTGGACGAAATCCGTCAACATATCGCATTTGTGGAGCAGGTATTTCTGAGGTTATTTGTGTCGAGATTGCGTTTATAAATCATGGGTGTTAGGCCCACTCCGCGGTCCATTCTCACGGATGGGGGCAAAGTATAAAGCGGGAATGTTGGAGAGGTTACTTTGAGTTAGGTAAATACATCTACAGAGCGTACGGTAGACCTTGGCTACTCTCGGATTAGCTTATACTTTCAAATTTATTAATTATTTAGTTATTCACCTGTTCACTTATTCCCCTGTTCACTTAGCATTAAATTGTATCTATGATAAATAAATAAAATAAAATAAATAAATAAATAATAACTTATTCACCTTATTATGTAGGATAATGTTAAGATCTAAGTTTGTTAAATAGTATCACAAAAATGTACTTATTATATTTACTTAAACATTTTACATTATCAAAACTATAATAGGATTGTTAACTACGGTTCAACTAGTGCAACCGGTCTGTGGAGTGTTTAAGAATGGTGTGGAGGGTAAGCATACAAAAATATAAATCATGCTACTTCGTTGTCACACCGTCATACGGTATGGTAGATAGGGTTTATGAATTTCGACGGTATTGTAACAGACCGGCGGGCCTAGTGGTAAAGCGTCCGCTTCCAGTGTACGAAGTCGTAGGTTCGATTCCCAGCGAGGCAAAAGTCTTTTTGTATTTTTAAATTTCTTGAGTGGGAATCCAAAGTTAACCATTTTAGTTTTTAAGTAATTGTACGCGACGTATGAGGGCATTCGACCATTTCTTGTGTTTGAGGTCAAACCTGTGTCAACTGCAATTACTGGTCATTCAAACATACCGACATAGATTGTGGAATTCATTGTGGATTTGTGGAATTTATCCTGGCAATTTTTATTTATATTTATTATTACTTACATTCAGTGTGGTGCTACAAAAAGGGGTGAGTCCATAAGTCATAGAAAGGGAGGATAGTTAATAGACAAACTTTAGTATTCTGCCTCGGTGACTAATCCGTACAATTTTATTGTTGTAGCCTACCGATACGCCCTTTTTGATGGGCGAGACCTAGAGAATAATTTCATCATAACCATTATTCATCATAACCATCCATAGCCCTGAGCTGCTAGCCGGTGGCAAGGTTTTGGCAGAGTTCCATCAACGTTGGCAAATAAAAACTCTCCTGGCGTCCAAGCATTAGATTAAGTTTAGTTTTAGTTTTTTTCTTTTTGTTTTTATTTAGCTTGGCTCACATGTATTCTTTTATTTAAATTAGTTATTAAACCTACCATATCATTGATAGTGTTTTATCATTACCTCAACCCATAACAATGGCGCCCAACGCAGCCAATGGCGTCACCGAGGCAGAATACTAAAGTTTGTCTATTAACTATCCTCCCTTTCTATGACTTATGGACTCACCCCTTTTTGTAGCACCACACTGAATGTAAGTAATAATAAATATAAATAAAAATTGCCAGGATAAATTCCACAAATCCACAATGAATTCCACAATCTACGTCGGTATGTTTGAATGACCAGTAATTGCAGTTGACACAGGTTTGACCTCAAACACAAGAAATGGTCGAATGCCCTCATACGTCGCGTACAATTACTTAAAAACTAAAATGGCCCCACGTTGAGTCTGAGCAGGAAAAGGTAATGATTGTTTTAAAGAACTTGCAACCGTACTACCAAAGAGCTGTGTGTAGAGATGTGTTCACGTCCATAGCGGATCTCAATAATGTTTTGCGAATTGTAGAACAAACTAAAGTAAACTGTGATAATTTTGAAGAACCAAAACATTTTAAAACCACATTAGAGCCTGATTTGGCATATAGGGTCTCTACATACGCAAATGTGAGAAAAGAAATAAATGCGGTTGTGCAATCTTCAGAGGCCAATATTGTCGAACCTAACAAAAAGCGCTGTTGGAACTGTCGAGAAGTAGGACACGTGTTTAGAGTTTGTTCTTTGCCTAAACAGCGTCTGTTTTGTTATAAGTGTGGTCGTTTTGGCGTAATTTCAAAGGACTGTCAATGTAAGGGAAACGGTACCGGGGAAAACGCAAGTCCTGCCAAGTAGGTTTTCCCTCGGATAGAACGAATAAAGATTGGCAGAATTGGCTACACACGGTTAATCAGTTTATGACACAGGGATCGATTAACCCACTTTTATTAAGGAAACATAATGATAATAGACCCTATGTAATTTTGGACATATTAGGGTATATGCATGCGGGTTTGTTGGATTCTGGAGCTAATCGTACAGCCATTAACTCGAAATTTTCAGATATCTTAAAATCGTTAGGTTTGAAATCCCATAAATCAGTAGCTACACGACTTTCTACCGCTGATGGTACATATCATAACGTGTCTGAATTTTTTGACGTACCAGTTAAATTTGACAATCAGTTCAAGGTGGTCACAATGTTGGTGATGCCAAATTTAACTCAAAAAATTATTTTGGGCAAAGATTTTTTTGATCTGTTTGATATAAAATTTCAGTTTAGGAGTAACATCTATGATGAATCAGCCACAATTTGTTCTGTTATGCATCAACAGTCAGCCGTTATTTCTAGAAATGATTTCAGTGATCAACAGAATGAAGATTTATCTCAGTTAATTGATGAAATGAAACAAACCATCGGTACAGGATTGGGGAGGACCCATGTTATAAAACACACGATAGATACAGGTGACACTAAACCAATACATCAAAAGCAGTACAATTTCTCGCCTACCATTAGGAAAGAAATTGAACGCGAATTAGATAATATGCTCGAAAAAGATGTAGTTGAACCATCGTATAGCTCGTGGTGTTCCCCAGTTTTAATTGTTAAAAAACCTAATGGTGATAACCGACTCTGTTTGGATAGCAGACAGCTAAATAAAGTTACCAAAAGAGATACATACCCTTTGCCCAGAGTATCTTCCACCATCGATAATCTCCGTAATGCAAGATTCTTAAGCACTCTTGATCTCAAGTCCGCATTTTGGCAGATTGAATTAGACACAGAAAGTAAGGAAAAGACAGCTTTCGCTGTACCTGGTCGAGGATTGTTTCATTTCAAAGTCATGCCCTTTGGACTTGTGAATGCATCGCAATCTCAACAGAGACTAATGGATATACTATTTCATTCCCTTGAGGGTAAAGTGTGGGCTTATTTGGACGACATAGTCGTGTGTTCGGAAACTTTTGACGAACATTTGGAGATTTTGAGGAAAGTCATGACTATTTTAAAGGAAGCACACTTGACCATTAATGTCGAAAAATGTAAATTTGCACGAGCTAGTTTGCGGTTCTTGGGATATATTGTTGACAAAGATGGGTTGCGCACGGATCCTGAGAAAGTATCCGCTATCTTAAATTTTTCTAGACCAAAGAATATCAGGGAACTTAGGCGCTTTATAGGCATTGCAGGCTGGTATAGGAGATTTGTCAAAGATTTCTCAACAGTGGCTGCTCCATTACACAACCTCACTAAAGGTAAAAAGACCGGACATTTCATTTGGGATATAGAGGCAGAGAGAGCATTCATGACTCTTAAAACCTTGCTTACCAGTACACCGGTCATGATTTGCCCAGACTTCTCGAAACCGTTCGTTATTCAGTGTGACGCTTCAAACAACGGCATTGGTGCAGTATTGTGTCAAAAAATTGGTGAATCTGAGCAGCCTGTTGCGTTTTTAAGCCGAAAACTGAGCGATCGGGAAAAACAATACTCCACTTCTGAGAGAGAATTGTTGAGTGTATTATACGCTATAGAGAAATTTAGACCTTACATTGATGGTTTGCACTTTACTGTTATTACAGATCACAGTGCTTTGCTGTGGCTACATAAAATGAAAGACCCTCATGGCCGCTTAGCAAGGTGGGCCATGAAACTGCAACAATTTAATTTTAACATCGTTCATAGACCGGGCAAATGCAATATAGTTCCGGATGCACTATCCAGATCAATTAATGCTGTGGCTGAAATATCGCAAATTGAAATTTTAGATAAACACAAAGACGATTGGTATAAGTCAAAAGTAAAAAAGATCCAAGAAAATCAAGAACGGGATGGCAGTTGGCTAGTTAATGAGGGTCTACTGTATAAGAAAATACATTTAAAGCAATACCCCAATGAAGAAAATGTTTGGAAGCTTTATGTACCACAATCTCTCAGAAGGGAAGTATTGAAAGAATGCCATGATAAAATTACGTCAGGTCATTTTGGCATCCGCAAGACTGCTTTTAGAGTTAAGCAATCGTATTACTGGCCGAATATATTGGATGACGTCAAAGAATACGTTAGGTCTTGTGAAAATTGTGCTAAATTTAAAGTCTCCCAACTTTCGCCTTATGGACACATGGGTAATCATAGAGAAGTCTCTGGACCATGGCAACTAATTTCTCTTGACTTAATGGGTCCCTTTCCAAGAAGCAAGAAGGGTAATACGATGCTTTTGGTAGTGACATGCTGTTTTAGTAAATTTGTTTTATTGTTCCCTTTGAAGACTGGTAAGGCAGACAAAATATGTGAAATTTTGGAGAACCAATTCTTGTTGTTTGGTGCTCCAAAAACTATCATATGTGATAACGGAAAACAATTCGATTCGAACTTGTTTAAAGATCTGGCCCATAAATATAATTACAATATTTGGTTCACACCGAATTATCATCCACAAAGCAATCCTACGGAACGTACAAACAGAGTAATAGGCACGATGATATCTACATACACCACTTCTAAGAAACATAATGAATGGGACTTACATCTTCAGGAAATAGGACATGCCATTAGAACGGCAGTGCATGAGACGACTGGTTATACTCCTTCTTACCTGTTTTTTGGCAGAGAAAGCAACTGTCATAGGACTGACTTTTGTAATGTTAGTTTTGATGACTCGCATCCGCCTCTTTTCAATACAGAGGAGTTTATTGCAAACTTGCAAAACAGAAAACCCTTGTTAAAAGAGGTCGAAAACAAATTAAGACATGCTCATGACTGCAGTAGAAAATTCTATGACATTAAACGTAGACCATCTCCTTTTCAAGTTGGCAATATTGTGTGGAAGAGAACGAAATATTTGTCCAGTGCAAACAACAAGTTCATGGCCAAGCTCGCACCAAAGTTCGAAAAAGCTATTATCGTCGAGAAACTGTCACCTAACGTCTTTCGTTTAAATAACGCTTACGGCAAAAATATCGGTGTCTGGCATGCCAAGGATTTAAAACATGTATAGGAGTAAATAAATAATAGTATAAAACAAAAACATATATATACATATATTATATAAAAAAAAATATATACATAAATGGTTATATATTTTTTTCTTGAGGGTAGGGGTATATATTATGTAGGATAATGTTAAGATCTAAGTTTGTTAAATAGTATCACAAAAATGTACTTATTATATTTACTTAAACATTTTACATTATCAAAACTATAATAGGATTGTTAACTACGGTTCAACTAGTGCAACCGGTCTGTGGAGTGTTTAAGAATGGTGTGGAGGGTAAGCATACAAAAATATAAATCATGCTACTTCGTTGTCACACCGTCATACGGTATGGTAGATAGGGTTTATGAATTTCGACGGTATTGTAACAGACCGGCGGGCCTAGTGGTAAAGCGTCCGCTTCCAGTGTACGAAGTCGTAGGTTCGATTCCCAGCGAGGCAAAAGTCTTTTTGTATTTTTAAATTTCTTGAGTGGGAATCCAAAGTTAACCATTTTAGTTTTTAAGTAATTGTACGCGACGTATGAGGGCATTCGACCATTTCTTGTGTTTGAGGTCAAACCTGTGTCAACTGCAATTACTGGTCATTCAAACATACCGACATAGATTGTGGAATTCATTGTGGATTTGTGGAATTTATCCTGGCAATTTTTATTTATATTTATTATTACTTACATTCAGTGTGGTGCTACAAAAAGGGGTGAGTCCATAAGTCATAGAAAGGGAGGATAGTTAATAGACAAACTTTAGTATTCTGCCTCGGTGACTAATCCGTACAATTTTATTGTTGTAGCCTACCGATACGCCCTTTTTGATGGGCGAGACCTAGAGAATAATTTCATCATAACCATTATTCATCATAACCATCCATAGCCCTGAGCTGCTAGCCGGTGGCAAGGTTTTGGCAGAGTTCCATCAACGTTGGCAAATAAAAACTCTCCTGGCGTCCAAGCATTAGATTAAGTTTAGTTTTAGTTTTTTTCTTTTTGTTTTTATTTAGCTTGGCTCACATGTATTCTTTTATTTAAATTAGTTATTAAACCTACCATATCATTGATAGTGTTTTATCATTACCTCAACCCATAACAACCTGTTCATTTGTTCACCTGTTTACCTACTCACCTCCTATCCTATTCAATTGTTCACTTGTCCACTTATTCACTATTGTTTATTCAAATAATGACTTACTTGCCAATTAAACTTTTTACCAGTTTACCTATTTACTTATTCACTTATACATATTCAGATATGTACTTATTTACATAAAAAAAACAAAATAATAATAGTAATAGTCGTCAGGAAGTACTTATCTCTGAGAGAATAAAAGCACTTGGCTATAGCCCGTGCCACTTGAGCCTCTTCGGAGAGAATTATGAATATATATACGTATATAACCTAACCTAACCTATATAATAATAACCTAATAATAATAATAAAATAATAACAATAAATAATAATATTAATATTATTAATACTTGCACTACTAACCCCTAACCCAATAGCCCAGTTGTTCCCATAAACACGTACCAGGGATTGTCTTTGGGTGCACTCCCATAGTACATACAGGCATAATCGCCGGTTGGTGTCACACCACATTGGTTTAAACTGAAACATTTAGATTAAACTGTCTTAGGGGGCCTCTACGTGTTGGCTTCAGCCCCACGCACGCCTTCTAAAAGTCCGGGTCTCCAAAGGCCCGAGATATGGAAACGACATACAATAATATTAATATATTGATTATATTCTTAAACATATTCAGATATATACTAAGTTACTTATTAATTATGCGTGCGATGAAAGGCGTGCGGGGCACATGTCTCGCAAATGTTTATACCCGTCTTATCGCGTAGGATTCGCTAACATAATTTTGCCTCTAAGCGCGCCATTTGTAAATATTCTTCAATCTACATATTAGTCAATCTTACACAGCTCGCCGCTCGCACTACTCGCCGTTTTAACGGTAATTGTTTGGAACAGAGCAGTGTAAGCCAGATGTTTTGCATTTTTTATCTGTAAAGCCTTTGTGGCAACTAAACCTGGCTCGCTTTATGTGCAGGCTACATAAACAAAACTGTGGGAAGCCATTACTGTGTGATAACGTCACTGGCATACACTGTTTTTATGTTGTGAACTGTTTTATTAAAATAGTGGTTTGCACTGCAGACTCTCGAATGAGGGACTCTCCAGGCCAGGTTCCCCAAAAAAATATAGATGTTACTGTATAACTTCGATTTGATAATAGGATTACGAAAGCGGTATATAAAGCGAAGTTTGGTGGTAGGGCTGCCAGAGACGTACGATAAGGTGCAAAAGTCCAATTAGTTTCTTGCAAAGTAAAAAATTAACTGGTTGCACTTAAGACCTTCTGGTTACATGTCGTTTCTGTAATAGACCAAAAACACCTACAAAAAAATAATTTTTATAATTATGACAACTAATGGTTTATAATTTCACCACTGTTTAAAAATAATTCGCTGGGGTTAGTGACTGCACTTTTGCTCTTTGATTGTACATTGACCAAATAGGATATCTTTCTAGAAAGTTTCAGTACGATCTACTCTGAACCGCCGTGCGTGTAGGAAACGATTGATGAATGTAGAGGAAGCAAGAGAAGTGTGTCGGGATCGAAGCAAATGAAATTCCATAGTCGCTGCTTACCCCGGTGGGAAATAGGCGTGAGTTTATGTATGTATGGATTGTTAAAAGATGTAACCAATTGCGTTTTAACTTCATTTACTTACGAGTACACCTGCTTGGAATATAACCAAAATAATACAGCGTCTTAGTGGCATCGTAACGATAACTTTGAGGGTTTGAGGGATGATTCAGACCATGATTCTGGGTTGATATCAAGTGAAATTTTCCATCGCAAAAGAATGAAACTGAAATTAATTAACAAATACGCTAAAATATTCATGAATTTCGACAGGAAATTCCACTTGATATCAACTCAGAAACATGGTCTGAATCATCCCCATTAGTATTTGTTATGGTGTTACTAACACCCTGTATATTTAAAACTTAAATAACTTCACACATTTACCTGCAAAGATTTCAGATAACATCCGACATACCTGATAACACTAGAAGTTCACATAAAATGGGTTCTATCTGTGTCTTCATCTTTTACACACGTATTTGAGTCCAAAAATAGGAGTTGAAAGTTAATTAAACTGGAGGACTAGCTTCTTATCCGATCAAGATAATTTTCCCCTTCGGTGGCAAAGAAAATCTCCTTTACAGCTTCACCTTGCCGTGACTCAAGTACCAGGCCGTAGACAGGGTCGAAGCCAGAGGGTAGTATGACAGTTCATAGTACGGCTATAGAAACCTTTTATTCCAAAATGTGCAACGAATGTTGCAAGTATAATAGAAACGAAAAAATTGAAGGAAGATTTGTCTGTTTTGTGTGGAATCAACTTGTCCTTTTGTCTTTGTTTTTGTGCAATAAATTTATAAATTAAATTAACAAACGCAGTAAAATGAAATCAATTTATGTAAGTATAAAAAAATACGACTTTTTATTTGAAAAGTGGCTTCTTATGCTGATCTGGACGTAAAGAAAAAGCGTAAACAAGGGAAATCGATTACCAACCTCATCAACCCTGGTGTCAGGGTTATTATTGAGCCGCCAAAGGCTCCTGTCCTGATATGGCTCATATAACGACTACTGACTTACATCAGTAAGTAGTGACCGGGACCAACGGCTTAACGTGCCTTCTCAAGCACGGACCATCTTACTTTCGGACAATCAGGTGATCAGCCTGTAATGTCTTGACCAAACTAGGGATCACAGTGTGATTTTTGTGATATGTCCCCACCGGGATTCGCACCCGGGATCTCCGGATCGTGAGCCCGACGCTCAACCACTGGACCACGGAGGCCGTTGTGCCTGTGTTGAATTGTGTAAATCCATAACCAATCTATCTTCGATCACGTCGCAAACTATAATGTTTATTCAGCGAGAACGTTGGCTGTGCATGTGACGTCGCTAACAAAGCAAGATTTATATCATTCAGCTCTGTCTTTAGAAGATTAATTCCAGACAGACGTAGGCAGTGTAGTACTAACAATCAGCGTGCGACTGCCGATAGCAAAGGGTAGACGTGTCAATGGAAGACACATAAATCAGGGGGAGTCCAAGTTAGTTCTGTGGTGTAAATCCTGTGCCTTGTTTATCATAACTTACAAGCCCTGTATCACAAGATATTTTCTTGCAATAATTTTCATTATTACAAGTATGTACATACATACATACATACATAAACTCACGCCCGTAATCCCTAATGGGGTGGGCAGAGCCACAAGTAATCAAAGACAACTTGCAGCCACAAGTATTACAAGTATGTACATAATATTTATCAAAACTACACGTGTGAATTATATCTTTATTTATTATTTATTTATTAGGAAAATCAACAGTAAAACACACAACAATTAATATAACTTTTTTAAGGCTAGTACTAGTGCTTGTACCAATTACAGACGTGCACAACTTATGTAATTAACATGCATATAGAATTCGGATTGATACAAGTTTCAATATTTATTTCACACATGTTACAAGTTATAAGTGTCAATTGTTACAAGTTTCAATATTTATTTAACAAGTATACTTTATAATCCCTCAACTTTTTTAAATAAACGTAATTTTCACGTACTTGTGAGTAACTTGTAGCTTGTGAACGTGTAGACTTGTAACTTTTGATAAACACGGCACTGGGGTACAAATTAGTTTAATTGTGTAGACAACTACTTCAACAACTGTGCTAGTGAAAAATGCACAACTCGTCGGCGTAAGTCCGGGGTTCGAACATGACCACAGTGACTCCTAGTTCAGAAATACATTTTAGAATGTTAATTACTAAATTTAAAAAAAACTAATTAATATAAAAAAACTACTAAGTACTTTACAAAAAGACTATCACCATGTCCGTTAGCGTTAACCCGTTTCACAGGGTCCGCTTACCTAACCTGAAGATTTGACAGGTCCGGTTTTTTTATAAAAGCCACTGCCATCTGAACTTTACTGGTTGATCCCCAGATTGTCCGAAAATAAGACGATTCGTGCTTGAGAAGGTACGTTAAGCTGTTGGTTCCGGTTACTACTTACTGATGTAAGTTAGTAGTCGTTATATCAGCCATGTCAGGGGCCTTTGGCGGCTCAATAGTAACCCTGACACCAGAGTTGATAAAGTTGGTACTCCACCTCGCAACCCACACGATAAAAGAAGACTGCCATCTGACCTTTCAACTCGCGAAGAAACTAGCCCAATACAGGTTAGGTCACGTACCTTTATCTGGAAGGTGTGTTTTTAAAAATATGAAAATCGTGTTTGTTTATTACCATCGTCTGTTACAAAATTGCAAGTTTTCCTTTAATGAAAGTACCAACCCCACGCATAATACCTCTGGTAATACTTTCACCAAACACGAGACCAACCTCACATAACCTAGGGTGGCAAGACTGCACCCATCATTACTACCAACATATCTCTATCACCCATACACCTCTTATTTCTCAGGCACTAAAGTCCGATATGCACTTCAGCAGTGTTACAAATGAGTTGCCGAGAGATGAAATTACCAAGTTTATTTTGCTAGTGGAGTGTTCTGTATTTTTAAAAGGTTAGAGTTGGTTTTGTTGTTGAATGAGGGTTGGGGGTGGTGGTAAGTAGGTGAAATATGATAATCTAGGTGATGTTCATAGTTGCAAGCTGTAAGGGAAGACGGAAGCCTTATATGCAGGGGATTAGTGCAAGGTATGATACTTTGTGAAGGTGTAATACTACTTGTGTTGTAGCGTATGTTTAGGTACATATTGATTTAAAAAATATATCCGCGAATATACAGTAGGACTTCTATCGTGTGGTCTCTCTGATCTCAGGGTCAGTAAGTAGTCGTTACATGAGCCATGTTAGGAGCCTTTGGCGGCTTAATAGTAACTCTGACATCATGGTTGATGAGGTTGGTACTTCGCCTCACAACCCACACGATAGAAGAAGATTAGAGAAAAAAAATGTAAAACAATTTTATTTTAATAAATTAATTTATTTCACAAATCCAGATAACAAAATCAGAAATACACAAAATATTTACATTAAAATTAAACAAACAAATAAATCTAATTACACACTAATAATTAATTATTAATTGTTTAATTATTCTTAGTTTAATTATTATTTAATTATTTTATATTAATTGAAATATACGAAACTGAAAAAATAAAAATCATTACATAAGAAAATATATATAAGGAAAGAAATGTGGTTACGTTGCGTGCTATTTTGCATATTTCGTCTGATAACTTTGTTTCGTCTGCGAGTATTTCCGGACGCCGGACTTATTTACGGGATTCCGAAAAAGTCCAAGTCATAATCCGTCAAGCGTAATCGGATTACTGGCCGTGCCACTACACGGTCCGGATTTGATACGCTCCGGACCGCAAAACGATCGCCGAATTTTGGGAAAAACAAAAACTGAGGAAATATTCGACTTTGCCGGGGATTTGCTGTATCGGGGATATGATATAGTGTGTCGTCATGGTATCTGTGAAAGATATCATGCATCGGCCGCAATAATATACTGAAATAGGGAAATCGCTATCCTTTCTTATGTATAAATATATGTGAGTGAATAGGTACTTTAGAATTGTACCTTTTATGACATTTAGCAAGCAATTAATTTTCTCTTGGCACGAAGGAGTAATCAGAAATCAGAATAATTTATTCAAAGTAATTATCATAGATTAAAATTGTTCAATTTAGGTCAATTTAACATTTTTGAATCTACGTCATTTCGCAGGTTGTTACGGTTGAGCAGATGAAATGACAAGAAACTGCAACATAAACACATCTTTTAAATCAATGTAGGTATACGTATACATTACAAGTTAATTATTAACTAGAGGAACACATGTAATACCAGGCATCTTTATCATTTAGGTACCTAATCATTAATTTTATAATACATTGTCTTCATATAATACATTTATATACATAAAGTAAGCTTCACAATAGTTCTTGCGATATCCGAACAAATGACTATTGGAGTCCAGGGTGGATGACAACCTAGATATTTATACTTTTTACAACTACAACTTAGTCAAATGAGATAATTTTTATTTATAGTACTCATTGTTTCGTACCTATTAAAGTTTGGAATTAAGTCAAAAAGTAAAATGAAATTGATTTTTGATCATCACAGTATGGCTTCTATTTCTAGATTAAAAAGTTATTGTGAAAAATGTGTATCTGTTATGAAACTTTAATGGCGTCGTCACACAATGGACAAACGTCTATCACTGGTATCTATACCCTAAAATGGCACATCCATATTATGATATCCCATTGCATCATGGAAAAGTTCTCTAAGTGAAAATGTTTTAGTTTGACAAATATACTTAAAAAAACATAATTAAATTATAAGTAAATAAAAATTATAACAACTGTCAAAAATTTCGTTTTCATAGGATGCGGCGTTAGTTCCCAAAACATCCTTACCGATCTGTAAGTACTGGATATTTTTTGTGTTCTATGCAGTAAAGAATACTGGTTTTATTAGTATTTATTCATTTATATAATAATTACAACTATAAGTTACCATATAGGCACATGCCCAGCCAAGGCAATCAAGAAATATAAATTATCATATAAATATTTATAGTAGGAAATGTGGGATATAGAAATAACACGGGATATTTTAAATATTTTTACTCCTTATATTTTAACAAAATCCACTAAGACATCGCACCATTTTAAAACTCCCTTACGTCCCATTCATTAACCATCCTCTTTTCATACCATAAACAATCAAATTTCCATTCATTATCCTTCCATAGTATTCTCATTTTCCTACAGTAATAAACTACTATTTACACTTCATTCGTTCATTTTCATTCAATCATTCATATTTATTTTCTTCATTCATTTATTTAATTTAGTATTTATACTTATTCAGTGGCAAACAGGCAAACCTCAGGAATCCTGTAGCGGTCTTAAGCTGCATAATAGCATTAGATAAGTCGAAAAGCTTTCTGTAAGACGATACGGAGAAAATCACGTGAAACCTGACCTGCAGGGCTTCGGTTATTAGAGGACTTTACTGTCTAGCCATCTGGTTTTTACATGCAAAGGTATTTGATGAAAATATTGGTAGTCATATGGTTATGATCGAGATATAATAGGTACAGTCATGAGCAATATAATGTACCCACTTTAGGACTCTGTCGCACTAACATATTTGACATTTAGTGAGACTTACAGTTCAATTTGTCAAAAAAGTTAATGTGACATGGTACCAAAGTGTACATATTAATGCTCGTGACCGTACGGTAAGGGTTGTGTAAGTCTCACTAAATGTCAAATATGTTAGTGCGACAGAGTCCTAAAGTGGGTACATTATACTGCTCATGACTGTAGATGTAAGTATGCTTTATTTAAGTTTTTATTTTATGTAAGATGTTGCACCGTCCCGCATCAAATTGTGTTAAATTTTCTTGCCTGCTTAGCAATAAGGCCCCCAGATTATACCTACTGTATCTTTCGTCCATGTGTGTAGAACTTGTTTAGTATTTTGTGTGCAATAAAGTATATTTGAGTCTGGTGTTATTGTGTGTGGAGTTCTTTTATAATAAATACATACATACATAAACTCACGCCTATTTCCCACCGGGGTAAGCAGCGACTATAGGAACCATAAAAAATAAATAATTTATTTCTTTCTTACTTATTTGTTACTTTTCATTCTATGCAAATAGATGTGACATGCACTCTACATCTATTTTTAAAGCCTTTTAGGGCCCCTTACTCAAATCTCTAAGGGATTCGAAACACTACGTGCACTTCTTGAAGTCTCAAGAGGATAGAAAACGAAATAGTAATGTAATGTCTGTTTTCTTTTCAAACTCCTTGGGGAAAATTAAACACACCATTAAATTCGTGGTAAATAAAATATATCTTCTTCTTATCGTGTGGGTTATGAGGTGGAATACCAACCTCATCAACCCTGGTGTCAGGGTTATTATTCAGCCGCCAAAGGCCCCTAACATGGCTCATGTAACGATTACTCACTTACATCAGTAAATAGTGACCAATGGCTTAACGTGACTTCCGAAGCACGGATCATCTTACTTTCGGACAATCAGGTGATCAGCCTATAATGTCCTAACCAAACTAGGGATCACAAAGTGATTTTTGTGATATGTCACCACCGGGAATCCAACCCAGGACCTCCGGATCGTGAGGCCAACGCTCAATCACTAAACCACGGAGGTAGTTATGTATAATATAATATTGTTGATTTATCAACCCGCAGTGGAGCAGCGTGGAGCCCAGCAGTGGGACGTATGTAGGTTGTTTATGTTATGTGTTATAGAGAAAACCTCTTAAGTGCATTTTTGAAAAATTGTTATTTATGTTAACCAACCTAGCAATAAACACGCTAGTTTCAAACCAGGTAACATTTTGTGTTCCCATTTTTTACTCTGAAAGTTTTGGTATTATCTAAAAGGTGACGAAACTTAATATAGTTTCAGATATTCATAATAGTTTTAGAAATTGTAGTTGGCAAACTAATAAGTTTGCCGTTGAAAATAATTAACTACACAGTTAAGTACAATTTCGTTTTAAACTACTTACAAACACGACTAGGTAAAACAATAATAATAAGAGAAAGTTCAACACACTTGACATTCTTCAGTTCACTTCTACGGAACGCTTGGAATTGTAAAAATATGGCATTTTCTTATTTATACTGTGTTAATTTTGAGTACTTATATATTATTATAGTACAGATATTCAACGTTTAATGTGCGAAATATTTAAATTTTAAATTACAGTTCTGTTAAACCACAATCCTGAGCCTGGCCGCATTGCAAAATTCTTGCACACTTTTCTAACAAAGAAATTGTTCTCTTTTAGCCGCAGTAAAAAAATGTTTTTAATGTCTTTATAACTTGTTCATTGGATTCAATTGATCCAATTTAGTGTCGTAAATATGCAAACGCTGTAAACTGTACTAACAAACCAACCTGTTGTTTTGATCGCGTGTTGTAACATTGGTGTATTCTACTTGAAACGGATTTAAGTTTTGAAATAACAATAGCTACATGTTTACATTTGAAGCTGAATGAAATGCAAATTCAAAAATATCTTTATTCTATACACTTTGAACCGACATTTTTAAATAACGAACGTCTCATCCGCCTGAATTATAAAGAAATAACTACCTAAATGTGTTTTATATTATTGATTTCTGATTTCTGATTTATTTAGATGTATATTTTATAATCCTTTAACTTAAAACAATAAAGTGTGTACAAATACTCGTATTCGGCTTAAAATATACGATGATTAGGTAGTTTTCCGCCCAACTCAGTAGCAATTTGTTTTGTTTTTGTCCATCGTATTATTTCCAGAGTATCGCATTTATCCAAGGATTATATCGAGGACTTCGACCAGTAGTCGTACGACTAGTATCCATGTAGATAGCATTCCCTTGATATAAATCGCGACACGCGTGACGTGGATTCTGTGCCGCCCGTGTAGGTTATAATTTCAAAATAATAATTTCAAACATTATTTATTCTATGGACTCAGCCTGTATCCACTTCCTGGGTATAGCCATCCCTTGGCCACGATTCAATGGTGCTGATTCCTGTACACACCATCTAATTTTAATTTAAGTTATACCTGTTTTATTATCTTATCCGCTGAAAAAGAAGTGGACGGGTAATCGACAGGCATAAAATTTATGGAACACATGTCAATTTTAGGCACAACCAAAATTTTGTGTTAGTCAGTAACCCGACAGAATTAAGTTAACAGCACATATCAGACGAGTTGCATATGAGTGAGATTGATTTTATTCGCCCAGGTTATTCGTTCATTTTAAAATCAATAACTGTCAATCATCTGTCCCGTTCCTTCTTGGCGGATAAGAAAATGACAGGTATAACTTAAAATAAATTTAGGAAGTGTCTGCAGGAATCGGGGCCAGTAACAGTCTTAGGCCATCTGTTGTCTTTCCGTCTTGCTAAGTGTCGTGCCCAAATTATTAAAAAAAACCAAGGGTCAACCGCAAAGGCTCCAGTAAGAAGGTAAGGCGTAGTCACGCTACATCATTTTTCATCGCAATTTACGAGTGGATGGTTTTACTGTTTCATTGGGTTATTCGGTTACCGTCGCCCGGCCAATTACTCCGGGCTGACGGTTTAATCACAACACTATGTAAGGAACTACTATGGTATACACAAACATACATAAACTCACTCCTATTTCCCACCGGGGTAAGCAGAGACTATAGAATTCCATTTGCTTCGATCCTGACACACTTCTCTTGCTTCCTCCACATTCATCAATCGCTTCATACACGCACGCCAGTTCGGAGTAGATTGTACTAAACCTTTTCTAAGGACATCTTCAATTTGGTCAATGTAAGTCCTTCTAGGTCTTCCTCTGCCAGTCCTACCATCAACTTTCGCTTTATATACCGGTTTTGTAATTCTATTATCCTTCATCCGCTCTACGTGTCCAAACCAGCCTAACATTCCCTTCTCAATCTACACCTTCTACTATAACTACTGTTTCTACTTCTTCTTGTATCTTCTACTATGCTATATTGTGATAAAAACTAGTAAAAAGGTACTTAGAAGTACTTTGTTTTTTACCTTGCATATGTCAGCCACTTTGAATTAGGCCTTAAAGTGAAACACGTAAGTCATCGTCTCCTTTAGCATTATCCCGTTTTTCACAGGGTCCGCATACCTAACCACTTACACTTCTATCGTGTGGGTTGTGAGGTGGATTACCAACCCCATCAGGGTCATTATTGAGCCGCCATAGGCTCCTGACTTGGCTCATGTGACGACTACGTACTTATATTAGTAAGTAGTAACCAGGACCAACGGCTTAAAGTGCCTTCCGAAGCACGGATCATCTTACTTTCGGACAATCAGGTGATCAGTCTGTGTGTGAGGATTATTACTGAGCCGCCATAGGCCCCTGCCATGACTCATGTAACGACTACGCACTTACATTAGTAAGTAATAACCGGGACCAACGTCTTAAAGTACCTTCCGAAGCACGGATCATCTTACTTTCGGACAAATAGGTCAGCACAGTAAAATCACAAAAAAAAAACATAAAAGTGACATAACATAACAGAAACATAAAAAAGAACATAATTAAGTACACATTTATACGTTCAATGTATAAAGGGTGGCGTGAAATTATCTTCGGGATTATGACGTCATGGCCCGCAATAATTACAATGTACCAACCACGACCCTCGCGCGTGTCACTCTCAACACAGATGAATGAAAATAAACTCACAATGAGATATTTAAACATCTGCGCTTGTCTACTTTATACGAGGATAAATTCTTGAATATGGGATTGATTGATTAAAAAAATATACAGGGTGTTAGTGACATCGTAAAGAATAATGAGGGGGATGATTCAGACGATTCTGAATCTTCAGAAAATAAGTTAATATCAAATGGAATTCTCCGTCGCAAAATTCATGATTTTATTTTAGTTTTTTAAATTATTTTCAATTCTATACTTTTGCTATTCATTCATTCATTCAAATTATTTATTTCAGATTAATATCCATAATTATAAGTACATTAGATTAGATTCAACTATTAAAATTAATTATATGAATTTATTTATTTATTTATTTTTATTTTCTTATAAAAACAATGTTACAAACACTGAAATACAGACATCGGTAAATGTTAAGGCCCGCCTCGACCGCTCTGCCGACGCTCTCCTCTCGCTCCAGTCCCGTAGGGAAGAGTCGCTGCCGCAGCTTCTAATGCCGATGAGACAGGTGGTTTGGGTTCTTCTTTAAGTAAAAGCGCCAGCAACAACTTCACATATTTATAATGAATTAAATTAAATAGAAAGAGATTACAAAATGAATATAAATGTCGTCATTTTGACGTTAGGACGACGCGCCCGTTACGCGCGTGCGTTGTTGCGGTCCAATCTGTGCATGTGGACATCAGTGAGGCTCGGTGATGGTAGCGACGTAAAAGGTCTTCCTATGAGGAAGTGCCCGGGAGTGAGAGGTTAATTAATGCTATGGAAAATTCTATTTGATATTAACTCAGAATAATGAGCTGAATCATCCCTCTCAGTATTCGTTACGATGTCACTTACAACACCCCGTACTATACATACAAGTAGGTATGGGTGTTAGTGACACCGTAACGAATACCGAGGGGGATGGTTCAGACCATGATTTTTGATATCAAGTGGAATTTCGAACATTACGGGCTGATCACCTGATTGTCCAAAAATAAGATGATCCGTGCTTCGGAAGGCACGTTAAGCCGTTGGTCCCGGTTATTGCTTACTGATGTAAGTACGTAGTCGTTACATGAGTCATGTCAGGGGCCTATGGCGGCTCAGTAATAACCCTGACACCAGGGTTGTTGGGGTTGGTATTCCACCTGATAATCCACACGATTAGAAGATTGGCTATTTCTTTTACCACTATTATATTCAGCATGTATTCAATCACTGCTGGGTATAGACTTCCTTTTTTTCACTCTAATCTTTCCAATCATGTGCAAATAGCATCCATTGCTTTCAGGCAAACTTCGCAATGTCATCCGATCATCTGCCTGGCAGTCTGATGATTTATAAATTAAAGTTTAAAAGGTTAAGATACCATCAAAACGAAACAAATGATTTTTCCAGCATTGGAGACGTCAGTTCCGCAACCAACATTTTCAATAGACCATCCACTTTATCTAGAGGGTAGAAAATTGAATCTGCAACTGTGGAATTGAATTTCGTACGATAATCACCTGTAATTGTACTAGCTGAAGGGCGGGATTTGCATAATTTTTACTCGGTTCACTTCGGCACCGTATATGTTTGAGAAGTTTGATAGCTTTATATAAAAAGGTATTTACTATGTTTTAAACACCATGAAGAGAACCACGTTCCCGAGAAATGCATTTTCGGAGGTATGTGACCTAACCTGGATTGGGCTGGTATTCCCATCGCGGGTTGGAAGGTCAGGTCTGATTCTGATTCTGATTCTGACAGGCAGTCGCTACTGTAAAAAACCGGATCTGTCAAATCTTCAGGATAGGTTAGCGGACCCTGTGAGAAACTGGATAATGCTAAGGGATGATTATGATGACTATGTTTTATGTATAAAATAAACGAAATTTTGAGTTATAGTTTGAATTTCATTTTGTGGCCTAGCATTAAAACTGTTTGACTGCTTTCTCAGCTTTTGCTTTATTAGTTTATCCAGTACTTTTGCATTTTAAGATTGTCGTTGTGTGATATTTTCGACAGATTTCCATAGTGGATGTAACGCAAATATTTTATGCGTGGTATTGTTTATTATGTCAGTCAGATTTTAACCTTATAGTCCAAGCTACAATACTGGTTATATACGAACTGCCGCGACTTCAGGGACGGTTATGCAGTTAGCATAAATAAATATAAATTCCGAGAATGAGCGCCTTTTGATACCGACACTATCGAGTTACGAGTTATCCTCCCGGGAAATGGCTCACGATTTTTAAGAAACTTTTATATCGCTCAGAGATTTATGACTTGTTTTCTCACTTCATTTTTGTAGTTTGCAGCTGAGATTTATTTTAAGTTAGTTGGGTTTTGAAACGTTCAGTTCGCGATAGACCATAGGAAGTAAATAATTATTTTTTAGTATAAAATAACACATAAGTACATGGTTAAGAGTTTGAGACAAATTAATGCTATTACTGGGATTAACTTTTGAATGAAATACAATGACACGAAATGTGAATAAAGGAGTCATTGTGTTACATTATATTTTTACCTAATGATGTCTTTTGTTAAAATTTGATGAATGTCTTCATAGCAAACACCAAAGAATCATAATAACCACGACTCAAATGTACAAAAATTGCAATTACCTTCTTACGTCGCATTAAGAGCGCTACATTCGCTATCTATTCTATAAGTATCAAAAATTCACGCACCCTAAAGTCCCCTACCAATCCAGTACTTAGGAAACGTCGAAATCGTCTGCGACAAAACAAACACGAGAGGGGTATTAGCGCGCATTGTGTGAAGAATTAGGAACGCGCAAAAAGCGAACGCAAAAAGGTATTCGAATCGCACAATGCGCCCTTCTGTTTGCGGTGTGCGCTATCGCTCCATCAGATCGTGGTGGGCTGTGCGCGGTAATGTCAGTGAATTTGACTCCTAAATATCAAAATAATACTACATAGAGATAGATAATAGGAACATTATCTATCTCTATGTAAGTAATTTATTTGGTATTAATTAAGTATTAATATGTAAAGGCCCGGTTCATAGCTACATCATCATCATCAGCCGGAAATCATCCAATGCTGGATATACCCCTCAAGGCTCACCACAATGATCGATTCTCTGCTGCCCGCATCGAGCATTTTCCCGTCAGTAGTTTAAGACCCACGAACTTGTCCGTGTAGCATTCTCCGTGCTACTAGCATTCAATTGCACAAGCCCCCCAACTCCAATTGGGATATAGTCAGCTTATGTTATGTATTACCCGGTATTACCTATGTTATTGTAGAAAAATAACTCAAGTATCGAACAATTTTTCCATATCGTGACTATAGAGGCAAATCGTCGATTGTTTGACGTCGGCATTAAAACAGAGTGTCAATATTTGCGACGGGAGGGCCCTCCGCAAATACTGGGGCCCCATCGATGTCTCTGCGTCTTTGTGGGGCCTCATTAAAATGTGCAAATTATCGCGTACCCGCAAATTATTTCGCAAACGAAAATAGACGAGAAATTCCATGTTTGAAATAATTTAACGAGTGATAATTAGTTTGACGAGGCGGTACGTTCATTTGTTTTTAAAGTTAGCTTTTCGAATTTGGAATTTCGCGTAACTAAGCACATGTGAATTAACTTTTTCGGGCAGTAATGTAACGTTTGGAATTGTACAGCTATTATCAAGTACTAATTGAAAATATGATAAAAAAGTAAGTTTTTCTTTTTTAACTGACTTTTGACATTGACTACTTGGCTCAACGAAAAATGAAAATGCATGGTGCGAGATCAAAATGGTGGTATTAGATTATTATTATTATAATGGTTTGGTCATTTTAGAAACTAAACTAAACTTTCTTTGTAAATATGGCCATCATCATCATCATCATCAGCCCATTAACGTCCTCACTGCTGAGGCACGGGCCTTCCCTATGGATGGATAGGGAGATCGGGCCTTAAACCATCACGCGGGCCCAGTGCGGATTGATAGTTATTAACGACTCCTAATGCAGCTGGGACCAACGGCTTAACGTGCCTTCCCAAGCACGGAGGAGCTCGAGATGAAAACTTTTTTTTTGTGGTCACCCATCCTATGACCGGCCTTTGCGAAAGTTGCTTTACTTCAACAATCGCAGACCGAGCGCGTTAACCGCTGCGCCACCGAGCTCCTCCAAAATATGGCCATAAGTTCCCCTAAACATCTAATACCTAATTATACAGCATTTAAAGCATGCCCCTCCAGTTTATTGAAGGAAGACCTGTGCCCAGCAGTGGAACGTATATTGGATGTTTATGTTAAGTATGTAAACCTTAAACTCTACAAAATTAGAAACACAACACCTCTACCAAGTCGTACCAACATACTGGTAGAAATAGAAATGTTAAACAAACAGCACAACCATTAATATGTGATGGAATGTGAATATCCTGCGCTGAATCATGTCAGTCCGCGTTCCTTCCACCACGTTGGTTTGAAACTCTTGGCGCCAACTCGTCTACACTCTTTACTACATTGGTATTAGTCTAGAATACATTATCATGTTTTTAGCGTGAAATGCGTCATAATTTAGAAATACGGATATGAAAAAGTACTTTTCTTATTATTGATAGCGTTTAGTAAAAATATCATATAAAAATAAATAAAATAAAAATCATCATCGCTATTCCATTTCTCACAGGGACCGCTTACTTAACAAAAAAAAACATAAGATCACTAATTATTTATTTTATTATTTGTCAGTTAAATTATTGTTATTAGTATTAATATATTTATTTATTATGGACAACTTATATTATTATTATTTATTAAAAACACTCGGCATGTTATGGGAGCAAGCTTCAGCAGCTGCAAAATATCGCGAGGAGTGGAAATCTATTATTTGAGCCTTACATCCCAAAAGGGAATAAAAGGATTAGAAGAGGAAGAAGATAAATACTTATGTGAAATAAATTACTGAAGCAATAGTTTATTTTTTAAAGAGGCCATGCTCTCGGTTTATGGCATTATGCTCGCCCCCTATTAAATACCTGGGACTTAAATATACCTGGCTAGGAGTACAGTCATGAGCAATAGCACACATACTTATGGAATACGATGTTCGTGCGTCACCCAACAGGGTCCACATAATATCAGCGTCGTGGTTCACGCCGCGACTTGTGCTGAGTGAGGCCCTTTTATCTCAGGACGTCCACCACCACCTTATGGTCATTTCGACAAACATCCGTCTTGCTTTTTTGTAATTGTTTTAGTGGAAATTTGATATGATGTTGTTGTTTGTTGTCGGTCCATGTTTTTGTGTGTGGAGTCCTTTTATAATAAACTTTTTCTATTCTATTCTATTCAATATCATGTACCCACTTTAGAACCCTGTCGCACTATCATATTTGACATATAGTGAGACTTACGGTTTCATTTGTCAAAAAAGTTAATGTGACATGGTACCAAAGTGTATTATATTAATGCTCGTGATCGTACATGTAATTTAATATACTTACTATACACGTTTGCCTACCCCTTTGGCATATAGGCGTAATGCTACATAATGTACTATTTAAATGTATATAATCATTATATCAGTATAATGCCGATCGATAAGGCCGCCTTTGCCCACCTTATTAATTTAATGACATTTATTTAAATCTGTACAACAATTAATTTCATTATAGCACCTTTGTATGAAATGACACTTTTATATTTAAAATTTTACAAATTTTGCATGATTTATGTAAATTAAATGCACGGTAAACTATATTTTTTGTAACATCTGTCATACTGCATTTATGGCAAATAAATAAGAATAAGTTTATCCTGTGAATGTTTTGTAATTTTGTGTGCAATAAAGTGTTTTATTATTATTATTATGATCGAGTATCCAGTGAGGGCTCCTCACGGTGTCACTAGCATGCCACCTCTTTCCCTCGACAGATAAATCAGCTGATATCACAAAGGAGTCGCACACAATATGAATGGCTGGTCGACAGGATATAGGGCTGCCGAATTTTATTTTCATATCGTTTTTCTAATTTTATGTATTCCAGGAAACAGGTTAAGGCACCGGAGAGAGATTCCTGGAAGTAATGCAGGCTTTTGCCCAGCAGTGGGACTCCGTGGAACAAGACGAGATAACAGGTTACGATCCGTGTTAAATTATCAGGTACATAAAATATTAACCTCACGAAAATCAATACAAAATAAGAACAGCAAGATCAAAAATCATTAACAAAAAAAGAAAAACAAACCAAATTCTTAAAAATAAAAATATAACCAGTAAGTAGTCCTAAATGCAACGCACTGACGGCCCGATCATCTGCGGTGGCGTCCGGAATAAAAGGACCTCGCTCAGCATAAGGCGTAACTACTTAGTATTAGTTTCACCTATAGAATTCAAAACAAAGATTGCTTTTACATTTTAACCGAACTAAGGTACTACACTCGATGGAGGAGCTCGGTGGCGCAGCGGTAAACGCGCTCGGTCTGCGATTGTTGAAGTTAAGCAACTTTCGCAAAGGCCGGTCATAGGATGAGTGACCACAAAAAAAAAAGTTTTCAACTCGAGCTCCTCCGTGCTTCGGCTGCATTAGCAGTCGTTAATAACCACCAATCCGCACTGGGCCCGCGTGATGGTTTAAGGCCCGATCTCCCTATCCATCCATAGGGAAGGCCCGTGCCCCAGCAGTGGGGATGTCAATGGGCTGGTGATGATGAAGGTACTACACGAGCAACAGTTTGGTTTCACAAAGGGTCGTTCGACAAGTGACGCGGGAGTTGCTCTCATGAGTTTTCTGGCCACGTCTTTCCCTCAGCGTTACAGATTCCGATGTGGTAGTAGTTTTACAGCTAGTTACATAATGGTGCTAATTCCTGTAAATACCATCTAATTTTATTTTAAATTTTAAGCACAAATCTAAAACAACCGTCAAATTTTACATTGGCCAATAACTCGACAGAATTAAGTCGACAGCACTCGTCAAACGGTTTGCATACCAGCGAGATATCTTTTTGATTCGCCCGGGTCATTCATTCATTTACTCATTCTTCCTAAAATTAAGAGCTGTCAATCAGCCGTTCTTTTCCTTTTCGGTGGATAAGAAAATGACAGGTATAACTTAAAGTAACATAAGCAGGTGTCTGCAGGAATATACCAATATGTGATTTAATTTTTGACGTTTAAAAAGCGCTAAATTTGTAAGCCAATTTTGAAAAATGAATATTTTAAAATTTTTGAAAAGAACGTTCTTTTTAAAAATTCATCACCTGTCATTTTCTTATCCGCCGGAAAGGAAAAGGACGGATGATTGACAGCTCTTAATTTTAGGAAGAATGAGTAAATGATTGAATAACCCGGGCGAATCGAAAAGGTGCTGTCGACTTAATTCTGACACTATGTCCAGAAGGCAGCTGTGGTGATATCCCTACCGGCGCTGCAGGTACAGCGGGTCGCGGGTCACGGGTTTGCAATTGATGGCTGTCACCGACGCGCGGTTTACATATTTCTGTTTACAAGTATTCTTTGTACGACGAAAAATGTCCTCCATTTATTACACTCCAAAATACACATAGTTTTGTGGACACTTTAGGGATATTATTGTTGTTTTTTTGGGAGGTTTTTGCTCAGATTTCTGTTTTGTAAGTCAAGTAAAAAACATTTTATATCAAGCTCCATTAATCATATCAAATCAAATAATCTTCATTGCACACACATACACGAAACATTTTAAAATATACACTAAAAAGATTACATCTTTCTCATCAGTTATTTCTAGCAGGCGACCATAGAAAAGGGTAGTGTCCAAATAGTCAAATCAGTTAATTTTTATTAAACGTCAAAACACAAAATTACTATGGAATTTGTATGAAAAAACAACATGTGACGTCATAAAAAACGTGGCAAAATGTCGCACTTATTATAAAAATTCATAAATAATTTAAATGGAAAAAAGAACACGTTTTTTGTCACCTTTAGATCTGCCTTTATTTAGTAATTAGAATTGAATAATTTATCTTTGACCCATGAAACTACCCAATTATTTATTTACAAGTTTTATTACGCCCAGAAATTATGTTGTGAGTCTTGGTAACTTACGAGTAGTTGAATGAACGCCTGACTATACTATGAGGTCGCAGATTCGAATCCACTGCAGGCCTAAACCCGTGGTATTCGAATTTGTTTTCGAATTCATAAATGATTATCACTTAATGATACAAAGGAAAAAATGAAACTTCGGATGTGACTTCATCTGTACTGGGCTGGTTTTTCCTTTTAATTTATAACATAACCTTTTTCAACTAGACGACATTGTAAATTAATACGTGGATAATGTGGTTGATTGTACATGTACTTATGTGAAAATATCCATGTATAATTGTTTATTATCCCATGAAAATAAATAAATAAAACAGCCTCTGCCTACCCCTTCGGAGAAGTAGGCGTGATGCAATGTTATGATGGGACGTACAGTATAGACTGTTTATGTTTATGTATGTTTCTTTCTTCCATATCTTTTTTTAAACAAGTAATCAACGAACTTGTAGATAAGAACACATGAAATAAGTAAATACGATTAAATAAATGAATGTTTCAAAAAGACCTGAAACCAAAACCTTCATGTCTAAAAGTACGTATATTATTTATTGAGTGATAAAAACTTTCTCTTATAAGTAATTCAAAAATTATATATGTTTGCCTTTTAATAAATTCTATTTTAAGTCTTCAGTTACAGAATTCCCAACACTTGTGTAATTCTCACGATTGAATTTGAATAGTGAATATTATTGAATGTACGTTTGCTTTTCGCATTTCCAACCACTCGTTCTCAGTACTAATTATACTTGAAGGTTTTGATTCGAATACCAAGACACGGAAAGGGCTGGATTGAGCCAATGTACTTCATGTTAGTGGGCTATTACACTAGTCATTTCCTAGTATGGGAAGTCTCTGTTGGCAGAGAAGTAAGTAACGACCTTCCTGGTCCAGTGGTTCAGCATTGGGCTCACGATCCGGAGGTCTCGGGTTCGAATCCCGGTGGAGACATACAACAAAAAATACTTTGTGGTCCCTAGTTTCACTGCGGGTTGGCGCAGGTGTTTTTACGGCTAAGTAGTAACCGGGACCAACGTCTTAGCGTGCCATCCGAATCTCGGAATCACCTTATTTTTTCAGTGAATCAGGTCAGCGCGGGATGGGAAGTGTGGTGGAGTATGCTCCATAGTCCCTCCGGTTGATTGAGCAGAAGCCTATGCTCATCAGTGGGACGTATAGGCTGTTTATGTTATGTATGGTCCCTAGTTTGGTTAGTACATTACAGGCTGATCACCTGGTACCTAACCTGAAGATTTAGACACAATTTTGGTTGATTTGGATGAAGGATAATAGGATTACGAACGCAGTATATGAAGCGAAGGTGGTAGGGCTGGCAGAGGAAAAACTAGAAGGACATACATTGACCAAACTGGAGATGTCATTAGAAATAGTAAGATCTACTCTGAACCAGCGTGCGTGTATGAAACGATTCAATTCAATTCAAATTCAAAAATATCTTTATTCAGTAGGTAACATAGTTACTTTGAATCGTTAATTTTTACATAAAGAACGTTTCATCCGCCTAAAACTACTGCAGCTTCTTGCAACCTGTATAGCCGGGAAAAGAAGCTGCAACAAAAACCTTGGCACAGCGCCCTAGACGTTCTTTAAAAAAAATAAACATAAAATATTGTTATACAGATTGATGAATGTGGAGGACGCAAGAGAAGTTTGTCAGGATCGCAACAAATAGAATTCCATAGTCTCTGCTTACCCCAGTGGGAAATAAGCGTGAGTTTATGTATATATGTATATGTGGTTTGTATTTGGAAATGCGATGATTGCCGAAGGACATTAGGAAAGTAGAAGCACTTTAAACGAAGGTGTGTGTGTGTAATATGTCAGGCCCCTTTGCCAGGTTGGTAATAACACCACATCCTCTGTCTGATCGGAAAATGATAGGCTCTTTATTAAACATACATCTATCAGTAGAATGAACGTGCTTATTATGCTATTTGAATTCAATTTATTCTATTTGTATTTTAACAGAAGCATTTTTTGACGAATGTTTTAAGGAATTTTAGTGTATCAAGACTTTATTTATTGATTTTTTATTTATTTATTTATAAAAGCATTAAAGCCGCCACTTGCCATATACTTAGTTAATATGTCTCTTTTGTAACTATTTTCTTTAATTTTGATGCAATAAAGTATATTTGAATTTGAGTTTATGAATACAAGAGATCTAACCATAGCTGAACAACACTTTGCTTCGAAGTCTAAAATCTGTTTTCTATACAAAAATCTCGTTCTTACCGCGTAAGTGCGAGGAAGACAGACAGTCTTCGCACTCGTTTACTCCTTGATGGCTTACGGCCCTTTAGACTAAAGTGAAACCCAGCGGGGGTGAGGTAAATCTAGCACAGTACCGATACGAATTGGTGCGGGGTGGTGAATGTCCGTACTCCGGCCATAGTAAGAGCGATATCAGACGTCTATCATGTACCTATATCAGTTCACCAATCTTCCGTGATCCTTTAAAATCACCTTTGAAGGTATCAGTACAAATATTACATCAAATAATTAATTAAAAGATTCCACACGAGTAAGTATTTACCTATATAGAAGGTTACGTAATATCATTCATTCACATAATAATTAAATAATTAAAAACAATTCAAACACAAGAGAGTGCACATACATCGTCAAAAAACTGCTCTGCAGTTCCGCGACTTATTTGATTAACCTTTAGGCACGTAACACGTCCTCTCCAATGCGTTACATCGAGGCGTGGTCCCCAACAACCTAGCAGCATTACCTCTCTGAATTGCCAAATTTACCCTGCCTAGGTAGGTACCTAAAAGGATCAGAAACATTGCAAGTTTTCATCGAGAAAATCGTCAAAGAGAAAATCTGACTCGGACGCGGCTTGATCTCGCAGCTCTTGTCAAGTCGGGATGGGCGTGTTAACCATTACACCACCAGGTCCTCCTCCTGTCCATGCGAAATTCTTTCGACCTATGTATCGTCATTAAACCGGCGCCCTAAGTACGGGTACGTGCTATAAAAACAACAATCATGGAAAATTCTGTCAAGCATTTTAAGTAGACGTCAAAAATAGACAACATATTATAAAAGACGTCCAATTTTATCATAAATAATTAAACAGCACATCCTTGACAAAACTTCTCATTATCCCGTCAAATAGAGACTTTACGTCATGAAGTGAAAATGGCTAGATAAACATAAGGTGAGCTACGGGACCCGCAGTCTGTTATTAAAAAGTTAAAGCGACGGCCGCGCCACTTGCTAGGGTTCCCTCATTATTTATTTAAAGCCCGATCCGATTGTCGTATGTACGGGAATGGTGGGTGGTCTAAATGAGTTGAGCGTGGGTTGCCTTCTTTAAGGCTGCATAAAACGATTTTATTTTTAGTGCAAGAAGAAAAGCGGTAGGCTATGCTAAAAACATCTATTTTAAGCTGCATCTAATACACTGTATAAAATAATCTTCTATTCAAAGACAGTAATCAAAGACAACTTGCTGCCACTGTAGATACGAAGTTCTAAGATGAATATGATAATTGTTATGGTGACAGGAGATCAGCCTATCGTCCATAACATTAGTCTAACATGTTAGGAAGGACACAATCCCTCTGTCGGATTTTACGACATGCCCCGGGAGACAAGCAGCTGAACGTATTATATGTTTATTATTCGCTCCCAATCCAGCATAGAAGGATTTCGTGTGTCTCGCTTATATCCTCTGTCTCGCTTACTTCCTGTGTGTCGCTTATATCCTCTGTCTCGCTTATTTCATGTGTATCACTTATTTCGTGTGTCTCGCTTATATTTCGTGTCTTGCTTATTTCCCGTGTTTCGCTTATTTAGTGTGTCTTATTTATTTTGTGTGTCTTGCTTATATCCTCTGTTTCGCTTATATCCTGTATGTCGCTTATTTCTGTTACTTGTCCCACGTATGGTTCCAGACGGAGTGCTTTTAAAACTTAACCCTTATTTCCTCACTTTGAGCACTTTGCCGGATTACAGCGTCTTCAGAGAACGTCTAATTCCGACGTAACAACTTCCATTTTAGTATTTTGACGGGTTTTCACATTTTCCAATAAGCTGTTAATTTATTACAGCTGACGGGGACTGGAAAACATTTTGGACTTTAAAATGTTCAAAAGTTTGTTTTAAGATAATATTGGCATTATCTCAAACTAAAAACTTTAAATTGGTGCTTCCGAAGTTTATAACACGAATCAATCTGAATTTTAAATTTGAATTTGGAACATTAACACGAAAACGTTACTACATAAACCCACTGTAAAATTTAATGGATCACTTACAGCTATGCACATTATAAGATTTACTTAAATCATTACTGATGTGTAAGCCAATTACAAGTGAACACAACATTCATTATAAAAAATGTTGCGACTAAGTTCTCAGCAGCTAATATCTCACTATTAATAACAGTACGTAATATCAAACTTTATTTCCAAACTCTAAAATTTTACAAATGCGAATAGCAACAGTATAACAACTCATATTTCAGTCCAAACCGGCTAGAGCAAAAATGGCTCGGTTATGCAGAACTTAGTGGAATAGTGTGATGGAGTATGAGCGAGCGTGGGAGAGGCGCAGCGGTGGGGTATGCTATCTGAAGCGGTACAAAGGGAAAGTTGTCCTGTGTCCCGCGCATTGTTTACGTGGACAGAGGTATACAGCGAGTTATGTCTGCTGGAAAGGATATCGCAAAATTACTTGATAAAAACGAAAAAATAGCTAACATAATTCATAGTCATGATTCATTTATTTGCAATAAAAATGGTACAGTTTACAGTTGGTCAGCATTTAACACAATTAAGCACAATTGTTATTAACCTACTAATAATCTATGGACTGTTATACATATTTGTGTTGGTCTGAAATAAACGTTATATTATTATTATTATTAACATTTGGTCTAAATTTTTAGTTATATATTAATAAGAATAATGGCACGGAATGAGAGGATTTCGTGCTTCGGAAAAGTAAGATTATTTTATCGGACAATCAGGTGATTTAAGTCCTCAAAGTAGCAGCAGTAACAGCATGGTGTGGAGCAGCATGGAGGGGTATGTTTTATTTCTACATACGGGTGACTGAGGGTATACCTGTAGATTGTTTATGTTATGTCATATATTATATTATCCTATATTATATGTTACTTCATTATTCTATATAGGGCATTTAGAACGGTGGTTGCCCCAATCGCGTTCCGTCCCGCAGTACTGCGCAGCTCGTAACTAAAGAGAGAGATATATATAACAAAAGTAAGTAAGTATAATAAAAGTATATCGAAAACTATATTTTTTCCTGGAGTCCATATCACTACTTACAAGACACCCTGTATTTATTTTTCTCAGTTAGTATTCACTCCTAGAGTTTCTTCGAAGCCACATCCAGCTTCACCTACATCATTGTCAGCGTGTTTCGGGCACGCGAGTGGGACGATAAATTCTGCGCTTTGTGCTCTTACAGCCCGCGGTTTTTGTGCTGCATACTGAGCCAGTTCAGGTACAGGTATAAATTCCCGGGTTTTTATCCTCCTGAAATAAACATAGCGTAATCGGTGATATCTCTCTTATGACGGTGACACCGGGGTGAAATTAAAAAAGTTTGTGCAAGTACTTTATAATACTACGTGGTGAGTTCGGCCCCGCGCACGCCTTCCAAAAGTTCGGGACTATTGAATGAGTATATATCCATATTTAACAATCTTCTATCGTGTGGGTTGTGAGGTGGATTACCAACCCCATCATCCCTGGTGTCAGTAACCGGGACCAACGGCTTAACGTGCCTTCCGAAGCACGGATCGTCTTTCTTTCGGACAATCAGGTGATCAATCTGTAATGTTCTATAATCAAACTAGGGATCACAAAGTGATTTTCGTGATGTGTCCCCACTGGGATTTGAACCCAGGACCTTCGGATCATGAGCCCAACGCTTAAACCACTGGACCACGGAGGCCATATTTAAAAATGTAATAAGGAGATACTCGAACGTATCGTTGTTAAGTTACTGGCGTTTTGATTGTTTATTCACCTTAAGTTAGTCTCAAGTAGATGTTGTTTTTTTTATGATGAATGTTTCGTTCACTTGTAATTGGATTACTGTGTTACTTTGTTTAATTATGTCTTAACTAAATGTTACAATGTGCATAGCTGTAAATGACCCATTAAATAAATAAATAAATTAAGTACTTAGGACCATTTCTCATCAGGTACGGTAGCGCCAAGATCGCAGTAGTATAAACTTTACCCCACGTGTTGGCGTCAGATCTGGCAACCCCCGTTGCCTAAGTATTGTTGATTATATGGCGCATAGCGACAGGGGTGTAAAGTAAGGTTTTTTACTCTTTATTATACATTAATACTGAGTTGGTCATCTTTGATTTCGTTCGCTAATATCGTGAGGCGTCGTGTGAGTAGCGGAAGTAAGGACTAGCGCAGGGGTCCTCAGGCGACCTGCACGCAAACTTGCAAAGCTGGATCTGACGCCATAGCTTGGTAAGGCCTTCGGTTCTTACCAGGGGGAAAGATGTTGGCGTCAGATCTGGCAACTCCCGTTGCCTAGGTATTGTTGATTATATGGCACATAGCAACGGGGGTGTAAAGTCAGGTTTTTTACATTATTATATTTTCGTGATATTTTACGCTTTATTATACGTTAATACTGAGTTGGTCATCTTTGATTTGGCTAGCTAATACCACGGTTAAGATGGTTTGTTGATTGTGCAACTAATAACCCATTAGCTGTCGACATGTGGGATATAGAAATATCACGGGATATTTTAAATGTCTTTACTCCTTATATTTTATACAAATCATTGCACCATCGACTCGCCTCTCTTACTTTTTAAAAAACTGTCTTACGTCCCATTCATTAACCATCCTCCTTTCATACCATAAATAATCAAATTCCCATTCATTATCCTTCCATAGTATTCTCACTTTTCTACATAAATTTTTTGTTGACAGCGAGACCATGGTGTCCTAGTTAAAAACATATCGTTGTCTATTTGCCAATCTTTAAAGTGCCTGTAAGCGTCTTATAAATGTCTGCTGTCAGAATTTCAGCGGGAATGCACATCCTCCCCCAAATATTAGGTATGCAGCGTCTACAGCGCACGTTGAGCGATTCAGCGTCTAAGCTTTCAATGGGGCTTTCATACTACTTATATGCCGTGGTGTTGCTTGTTTGTATATTATAATGTTGGCAAAATTCTAATCTAGCTATACAGTGAGTGTTAGTGACATCGTAACGACAACTTTGAGGGATGATTCAGACCATGATTCTGAGTTGATATTAGTTGGAAATTGCAAACAGTATTGAACTGAAAATAATTAAAAAATTCCAATTTATATCAACTCAGAATCGTGGTCTGAATCATCCCCTTCAGTATTTATTACGTGACTAACCCCATGTATGGTCTCATTTCCGAGTCAAAACTTCTTTTTTTATCGTGTGGGTTTTGAGGTGCAATACTAACCTCATCAATCCTGGTGTCAGGGTTATTATTGGGCCGCCAAAGACCCTTGACATGGCTCGTGTAACGACTACATACTTACATCAGTAAGTAGTAACCGGGTACAACGACTTAACTTTCCTTTCGAAGCACGGATCATCTTGCCCGTAAGGTGAAAGGGTTGTTTGAACTGATTTAACAAAACACAAACAAACACATATCACCACGTAATCTGACTAGTTAAATATCCCAACGGCCTCCGTGGTCCAGTGGTTGAGCGTTGGGCTCACGATCCGGAGGTCCCGGGTTCGAATCCCGGTGGGGACAAATCACAAAAATCACTTTGTGATCCCTAGTTTGGTTAGGACATTACAGGCTGATCACCTGATTGTCCAAAAAGTAAAAAGATCCGTGCTTCGGAAGGCACGTTAAGCCGTTGGTCCCGGTTATTACTTACTGATGTAAGTACGTAGTCGTTATATGAGTCATGTCAGGGGCCTTTGGCGGCTCAATAGTAACCCTGACACCAGGGTTGATGAAGTTGGTACTCCACCTCACAACCCACACGATAGACGAAGAATATCCCAAGAGCAGGCATCAATCTTTAACGTGTCAAAGTGACAACAATAAAAGTGGAGCGTGCATTCAGCAGTGAATGCAACTGCAGAGCATCTTCAAAGGATATTCGATCAATTGAATTTTCCAGAACGACAGGGCTTCTGCGAAGAACTCGTTGAAATTGCAGAATAGGATTTTCCATATGTTGTAAGTAAGTAAGTAAATATACACTTGTAATATCATATTTTTAATATTTAAGTCTTTGTTTTTGTTGTTGTGTTTGTTTTGGCGAACGTCGAGTCTTATAAGGAGGTGAAGGAATTGGTTTTTGATTGACAAGAATGGAGAATGCTACATCGACAAGAGCGTGGCTTTTAAATTCGTGATGTGAAGTCTTTGTAGGATCATGCTTACGCATAGTGAAATAGCTTGTATCACTGAAGAGATAGGCAGAGCTATGTAGTATAGTCACCTTTGTTTAAGTCCAAGTAATAGGCAGTTACGACCACGTGACATTAATTAACTAGATGCAATTACAAACTAAAAGTATAGATTGAGGAATAAATAATACTACGTATAGAAAGGCAACTCTCCGCTCCCCACCGGCGGCTGAGCTAGGTTTACCTCACCCTCCCTCGGTGTTACTTTAGTCTTCAATAGTATGGCGTCAGACGTCACACGGACGCATCTTGTCCGTGTACGGTAATGTCGATGTGTAAAATGAGGTGTTTTGTATGAAGTGTCCGGTGTGCGCTCAAAGTCCAATTCAATAGTTTGCGCCTGACCCGAGAATCGAACCGATGACATTACCACTACGGATTATACTTATACGCTGAAATATTCCTACATTATTGTCCGTAGTGTTAGTTAAATTATTTAGTGTAATAAAAAGTCTATAACATTAGACTGAGCATGACTACTTTGAAGATTTCTAGAATATTCCCGAGACGAGAGACAACTCGTGACGTACGAATTTCCTGAAGAAATAGTTATCATAGGTATTTCCTGATATTTTTCGTGTTGGGACTATGTTTTTTTTTAATATTTTTCACGACTTTAGGTTACTTATTCTACATTACTTAAATCTCGTTCATTTCATCGCATAATTATCTTTGAGTAATGTTATAGTAAGTAATTATTCCAAATTGGTGTGTGTCGTATAAACAGACATCAGAGCGCGTTGAAAGCGTTAATGAAAACAAATGGAACGAACGCAACAAACAAACGAATGGACAGGTTAGGGCGCGTCTGCAAAGGTTGGAAGAACCAGAACTGATTTTACTTCTCTACTGGACTGGGCTGGAAGTCTACCATCACGGGCATGTCGTAAAAACCGACTGAGGGATTAAGTATGTCGTCTGAAGAAGGGGCCAATCAGATCGCGACAACAAATACTTTAGGACCCCGATGCCGACCCCGCTGGCGTATCCGACGATTTTTTTTCACGTGACTTATTGTAGATTTGCCGCAACTGGTATTACCTACTTGGCCGGACTAATGGGGAGCGCTGAAGGCTCTCACACAGTACAAAATTCTAGACAGCAGGCCTGAGGGTGCCCAGAAACTGGGCCCAGGGCGTCGTCTGAGGGGATTATATTCGAATTAATAGACCCTACTGGGCCGATATCGATAAGCGCTGATTGATGATGAGGGAAATTGTCCTGTAGTGAGCCGTTTTAAAAGTGTATAATATATGTATTAGTTGTGGCGGACCCAACTACTTGGCCAGCTAGTTCCGCTCACATGCAACAGATGGCGCCACATTCAATAATGCAGTCTTCAAGCAGTCCTAAAACGCGATATCGAAGTTTACACAGCAAGACGCATATATACAACTTCCAGCATACGAGTAACACCGTTGGATCGTCGATCCCTAGTCACTCTACCAGGTTGTGGCTAGCGCGGTACTATATTCAGTTTGGTACCCCGAACTCATCCTTTGGAGACAGCACATCCTTGCCGCCAAATATTAAGTTATTATTTATATTATTGTTTTGACTTATTTACGAATTTTATTTATGAATTCCGTAACAACAAGGACGACTTTTGATAATGTGTATTGATGACATCACCATTGGGTATTCTCATTCAAACGTAATATAAATGAACCGTTTTGATGTTTCATTAAAAGTGTAGAGTGTGTGTGTTTCGTTGTAGTGGACTAGGATGTAATCTAGCCTATTGTAGTTATAATAAATATTTTGTTCCTGTATACTCACCCTTACCTCCCTAGTTCGTGTCGAGGCGACACCTCTGAGTTTTGACTGTCGACAAATTAAATCAATTAAAGGGCCAGCCTCCGTTTTTTGTGTCCAAATGTCCTCCATTTGTTAGTATTAAGCTGCTTTTTTTTTGTGACGTCCCGCTTCGTGACTTTTACAGGACAAAGGAGTATTTTTATGTTTTGTTTATCGCCTCGATTGTTATACAGTATTTGTTTTAATTTAGATTTATAGGGTTTGGGTACTGTTCGGAATTTACTGTGGATGTTTAAATGATGCAAGTTTGTCTATTTATATTCTTAATTTCGTTGCGTAATATGGAGGCAGTGACGTCAAAAAATTCCCAATAAAACTCTCAAAAGCCACGGCTGCTAGGGTCTAGTTAAACTTCGTTTTGCTCCGAAAAATATGCTCTATTAATTTTTATAGAAAGTATAGATATATCGCACATCTAGTTCTTAAAAGTCATAATTGTCAAAAAATCTGAAATTGAGTTAACTTAGTAATTAACGTAGATATGGCAAAACAAAAATCGTTAAAGCGCTCTACTGTAAAATTAAAAAAAATACCTTTATGATTTTAAAGAACTAGATGTGCGATATGTCAAAGTATGGCTCCATCATAAGCTAAGCCATTTCCTTTTGCCCGTATTAGTAAAATTCATAATTACCTAGCTCTTAAAAAAAAATGAAACTTGCAACTTGAAATTGGCAATGGATTTCATGTCAATTTCATTCTTATTCTTAGATATAAAGTCTGAAAATATGACTCATTTTTACATTTCTAAATTAAGTACTTACCCCAGCTGTTTTCAGAGCCATAAAGTACATCAATTGTTTTCCTCGTAAACGTCGCGACGTTGTCAAACTGGCACTCAATCACTAAGCTCAATCAGCGACGGAGTGTGAAGATGAAACTGACTGCTTTTACAATGGTTCACACGTAGTGATTTTTTATAATGGAAATTATTAAAAGTGTATAATTCTCTTGAAGTTATACTATTGCAAATTTACTCATCTCAAATTGTTGGTCTTGTAATGCCTACGGCTAAGGGTAATGCTGGATACAAACACTGAGGCGTGTGATCCGCATGGCCTTCGCAGCATGCCTCGCAATGTGTCATATTATCAACAAATCAATAAAAAAAATTATAAAAATATTGAATATACTTTCATATATATTTTTTATATATTTTTTACATTTTTCCTCACCTTATGGTTGTCTGGAAGAAATCGCTTTAAGCGATAAGGCCGCCATTAGCCATTTACTTAGTTAAGAGTATTTTTGTAATTATTTCTTTTTATTTTGGTGCAATAAAGTGTATTTGTATTGTATTGAATTTGAATCATCCTTAATATTCGTCTCGAGGCACGTGCTACGCATGTATAACACAAAATAAGGCGTGGAGCGCACTGCGTGCGGTGCATAGGTTTCTATCCGCCTTTAGGGTTACCTAAAAATCATGACCCTCTCATATATTTATTTCCAAGCGAGAGCGTTTTACCTCAATACTTACATGTCTGAACAAAACTCACAAGTATACCAAGGATGTTTAATATGATTGAAAATTCCTAACTACTCTATTTCATATGAGAGAGCTTATAGAAATTCAAGGATTTTAGAACGATAAAGTGCTGTGTTGTCAGCATTTTGCAGTATGCATCAAACGTAGCACGAACGCTACGAGCGTAGCAAGACTACTACGTCGTATATCTGCTACGGATGCATCGATGCATAAAATAAGCTTTTCATGCAATTCTCTGACGGAATACTGTACCGTGTGTTTTAGTAAAGAAAAAATATTTAAATGAAATCGACAGAGAAAACAGAAACAAAACATCAATTGTGAAACGTGACAGATGCTGCGTTCCGGGGAGGCTTTAAAGCTTGGGGTTGATGTCTTCTTAAGGCGATAAAGCGATCATCGTAAGTAAATTATATTAATTTCTTGCTATCATATATGATTACTTTTTATTAATGTTGGTAGATTTGCGTCAGGTGGCAATAACTACTTGAAAATACGATAGTATTTAATTAAGCAGTAACACAATACTTATAATAAAAAAATAATTATTTGTTTCCATAAAAACTTAGTTTAATTACACAAAGATATTGAGATTGGCCCCGTTTCCTACAGACATCTCTTAATTTTATTTTAACTTATTACTGTCATTTTAATATCCGTCGAAAAGGAAAAGGGCTGATAATTGACAGCTATTAATATCAAAATGAATGAGTGAATGAATGAATAACACATGCGGAGCGAATAATTCCGAAGTCTTTGTTCTTCGTTTATTTTCGTATGTGGATTTTGTTGCGTCTATTAGACGAACATAAAAAATATATTTGTCCTTTAATGATACCAATTTCGCTAATCGCTACCAGTTATATGGATCCTCAGAAAAATAAATGCAATCGATACTGACTGTTTACTCTGCTACCGTTTTTCAACATTCATTTGGTATGCAAGTTTAGAGCAGTTATTAAGGAGGTTCTATTGGAGATAGTAAGTGAAGATGTTGAAGATATAATTAAAAAGATATAAAACTGATGACGGTAGTAGCTAATTTCATTTCAATTAAGAATCATAATTGGGATTATTTATTCAACGGATTAACTATCATTGATTTCTCATTAAAATTTCACATTTATGAACGTCCTTTCGCAAGGTGTTATGGCTGAGGAGAAGAAATGTTAAGAAACTGCAACACATTATTTAAATCAATATAGGTATATAAAAATATAAAACCCTGTATTTTCATACACTGGTCACAAAAGGAATATTTTCCACAAAATATAAGTGAATCTTTAAGAGAAATGCAAACCACAAATTCCATACTTTGTGGTCTGTGACAACAGTGGAACAGGCAACATTTTGTTCTTTAATACCCTCGAGACAGAAGCCAAAATACTTATACAAAATTCTCTTTACTGTATTTTGCGGTGAATAACAGAAAATAAATAGTTTATAAGAATCTTGAACAGGTTTTAAACACATATACAGAGTATTGCAAAAGCGGTATATAAAGCGAAAGTTGATGGTAGGGCTGGCAGAGGAAGACCTAGAAGGACTTACGATGACCAAATTGGAGATGTCCTCAGAAAAGGTTTAATACTATCTACTCTGAATCGGCGTGTATGAAGCGATTGATGAATGTGGAGGAAGCAAGAGAAGTGTCTCTGCTTACCCCGGTGGGAAATAGGCGTGAGTGTATGTATGTATAGAGTAGGTAGGTTATCACGTTGGCCTAACAGAAAGTTCGGAGAAGCGTGGGTACTTAGTTGACCTTGCGATGAATGTATCTCTGACTAGGTCAATTAGGTATATACCTAATTGACTATATAGTCATGATCTCATGTTATAGAGTAAGGTTCGGATGATAGCTGCATGGATAAAACATTATAACAGCCTAACAGACTCGTACGTCCCATTGCTGGGCACAGGTCTCCCCTCAATGCTCCATTGAGGATTGGTGGAGGTGACTCCTGTCCTCACGCCGGGCATGTGAGCGAGATAGAATGCGCACAATTCCTTACTCCTTAAGAGTGTTGACCCTCGCCCACCAACAATAGATGGCGTAAGTGTATAAACTAACGCATTGGGTCCTCATGACGGGTACAGGCATCGTGGTAGACCTCGAAAGAGATGGCGTGACGACTTGGACGCTTGCCGGAGGGACTGGCCGGAGTACGCACAGGACCGCGAAAAATGGAAAGAGGAAGGGGAGGCCTTTGCCCAGCAGTGGGATCTTGTAGGGTAGATTAGATTAGATAAACTAAACTACCGTGCTTCGGAAGGCACGTTAAGCCGTTGGTCCCGGCTGCATTAGCAGTCGTTAATAACCATCAATCCGCACTGGGCCCGCGTGATGGTTTAAGGCCCGTTCTCCCTATCCATCCATAGGGAAGGCCCGTGCCCCAGCAGTGGGGACGTTAATGGGCTGATGATGATGAAACTAAACTAAATGAGGTACTACAATGCAATACGATACGATACGATACGATACAATACAACACATCATAATACAATACAAATACACTTTATTGCACTAGCATAAAAAAGAAATAATTACAAAAAGACTTTTAACAAATACATGGCAAATACTACTTCCATTTTTAGATGAATTGCTTTGATGTGGTCTTTTTAACCCCCCTAGATGTTAGCTGCACGCTACCAAGTGGTGTCCCTAATTATTATTCAATACAGTAGACAGCTGATATTTTCACTTGGTGATTGGACAGTAAAATATTTTAAGTATTACTTGTTCTTTTCGATTTCGAAGCCTAAGAAATGAGTCGGCTGCAAAGAAGACTTTAAGGCGAAAAAAAATAAAATAAAAAACAATATTAAAGGAAGAAAAGCGTCGACACGTAATCTCATTAATCTAGAGCTGACAGGATAATTCAATGCCGTCGGATGGATAGATAAGGAAGCAAGAAAAAGAGCAAAAATACGAGGTCAAAGAACTAGTCTGTGGCGCCGAATTGTCGACAGTAACGGTGGGGGTTGAGGTATAAGAGATATACGTTGGTGTACGATCGTGTCTAAAAATATTTATATAGGTTCGATTCCCGATAGAGACATTGGCGAAATCACTTTGTAAGATTGTCATTCATTGGGAAAGGACATTGCGGACTTGTATCACCCGATTGTTGGAAAAAGTACAATCCCGTGTTTGGGAGGGCTCGTTAAGCAGTTGGTCCTGGCCATTAGGTGTTGACAGCAGTGGGACGTATATAGAATGTTTATGTTTATGGCGATTACTCCACCGACAAGAGCGCAGCTCTTAAATATAGAGAGAGATGTTTATGTTATACAGGTAGGTACAGCAAGACCTGCAAAATCCTGTCGCTTTAACAGTTTTAACATTTAGGAAAACTTTGAAAACTGTTTCAATTTGTTACATGAGATTAGATTCTTAGTCATTTATTCTCCTCATCCATGACACCGTGCAAAATGATGCAGATTTACCTATTAAATTGACCTTCTACAAGTTTATCTATGATAATTACGCTGACTTAATGACTCTGATTTCTGATTCCTATAAGGTAACAGATTGATCTGGAGGTCTTTGGTTCAACCCAGTGGGGCAAAAAATATTTCTGTGTTTATCTAGTTTGGTTAGGACAGCATGCTGAATCAAAATTCAAAATTCAAAAATATCTTTATTCAATAGGTAACGTAGTTACACTTTAAATCGTCAATTTTACATAACGAACGTCTCCTCCACCTAAAACTACTGCAGCTTCTCACAACCTGTATAGCCGGGGAAAAGAAGCTGCAAGAAAAACCTCGGCACAGGGCCCTAGACGTTCTCTATGGTAATCAAACCTTTAAAGAACATACTCGCTAACGTTTATACTTTAGACTGATTGTGCGTCGATTTCTTATTCATTGATTCCCAAAATCGGTTCGGCAGTTGACATTTTGTTCTTAGACCATTAATAAACATTGCCAAGTCCGCCTCTTGGAATTAAGAAAAATAACACCGTTTTAATGACGGGAAGTACCATTACTTCCCGTCATTAAAACGGTGTTATTTTTCCAATCTTCATATTGTGATTGAATATATTAAAATGTGTAGGTCTCCTTTTTCTTATCGTGTGGGTTGTGAGATGGAATACTATCCTCATCAACCCTGGTGTCAGGGTTATTACTGAGCCACCAAAAGCTCCTGACATGGTTCATGTAACGACTACATACTTACATCAGTAGGTAATAACCGAGATCAACAGCTTAACGTGCCTTCCGAAGTATGGATCATCTTACTTCCCGGCAATCAGGTGATCAGTTTGCAATGTCCTAACCAAACTAGGGATCACAAAGTAATTTTTGTGACATGTCCCCACCGGGATTCAAACCCGGGGCCTCCGGATCGTGAGCCCGACGCTCAACCACTGGACCACGGAGGCCTACACTTCCAGTGAAACATTCACAACATACGATACGATGCACACGAACGATACAACGATACGATGTATGATGTATGTATGTAAAGTAGCGTTATGCTACACCGACAAGAGCGTGGCTCTTAAATTGTCGATGATGACTTAGTATGAAATTTGTCAGTCTACACCGACGACGAAGCAAAACAAAAACGTGTGGCATCTCGCTTACATTCTATAAAAATCAAAGTAAAGAAAGCACTGTGAAAGAACCATTCCGTTTTCTTTGAAATTTTTGTTCCTTCCATCTAATTCATCAGCCCATTTTTTGATTATAACCTGACGCATATAAAAAGGTCTTTTCTTGTTCCTTCGTTGATTAGGGAGGGGGGCCTGTTGAAATTATCCGAGCTGTAGCAGGGGGCAGTAATGTACCTTATTGGATTAACTTGCGCTTTGAAGTCTGTCCATCGTTTGAGTCTCGCTTACGTCGCGTTAAAGGTAATAAAAAGTAGGTAATTCTTAAAAGAAGCCTTGTAAAAGGAAATTCGGTTTAACTAAGTGGAGTGTCTTGGAAGATAGAAATGAGGATAGCCGTTTGAACAGGTCTTTGATGAAAAGTAATCAACGAGGAGTGGACGTAATTTTGTTTTTTATTTTGCAGCGAAATATCTCGTTCGTGTTTAGAGTCCCGAAAAAGGAAAAAAAAATACAAATACTGTATTCTTTATTGCGCTCAAAACAAACATTAAAATTAACAATTGGCTACTTGACATTTTTTTTTTTTGACGTGACTTATTGTAGATTTGCCGCAGATGGCATTAACTACTTGGCCGGACAAAAGCTACTTGACAGTTTTCGGATAAGTATTATAATAAAACCCACGACGGTAAAAATCTCATCGAAAAAGAATAAAATAACTCAAAACCCCCGACTTAACCCAATTATTATGTAATGAAATATTATAATAGACTTAAAAGTACTTTTTAAAATGAGTTGATATCTCGAGAAATCGGTAATAGATATACTTAAGTACCTAAATAATGAATATGGATGTTTACAGTTTTTCTAACGTGTTTGTTTCTCGAAGATATACTTAAATGTAGCGATAATAATTTTACCATAATATATAAACGAGGAATATCCGTCGGGGGCTGCCGTTAACCCAGCTAAAGTTTTTCTAGTGACGTGATTACAATTATTGAAGAATTGTAGATGTTTAACGACGACATAAATACATTTATATGAGTATGATTAAAGTTTTGTTGAAATTTCATATAGAAAAATCAGCCCCCGAAATGTAAATAAATAAATAAATTGGCGGCAGGCTAATATTTATTTTTATTTATAAGGGGAACACAAATCAGTAAAGAGCGGTACAGCAGAACATTTGTCTGTCTATTGTGACATCACGATCCGGACGGAATCGATGTTACAAACAAACGGACAAATATTGCGGGCACCAGGGCTGGAACAGTATGAGAACGGCGCGTGTGGAAATGAAACATTGTACAGTGAGGAGCTCGGTGGCGCAGCGGTTAACGCGCTCGGTCTGCGATTGTTGAAGTTCAGCAACTTTCGCAAAGGCCGAAAAAATATAAGTTCATCTCGAGCTCCTCCGTGCTTCATAAGGCAGGTTAAGCCGTTGGTCCCGGCTGCATTAGTAGTCGTTAATAACCACCAATCCGCACTGGGCCCGCGTGGTGGTTGAAGGCCCGATCTCCCTATCCATCCATAGGGAAGGCCCGTGCCCCAGCAGTGGGGACGTTAATGGGCTGGTGATGAGTCATGAGCAATATAATGTAAATACCCACTTTAGTACTCTGTCGCACTAACATATTTGACATTTAGTGAGACTTACAGTTCAATTTGTCAAAAAATATCATGTGACATAGTACTAAAGTGCCCCTAACTATTACTATTATACTTAAATCATCATTAGTAAGAAGTAACCGGGACTAACAGCGTAAAGTGCCTTCCGAAACACATATCATCTTACTTTCAGAGAATCGGGTGATCAGCCTGCCATGTCCTAACCAAATCAGTGGTCACAAAGCGATTTTTGTGATGAGTCCCCCACCGGGACTCGGACCAGAGACCTCTGGATCGTAAGCTCAATGAGCAACCATTGGACCCATGGAGGACGTTACTAAGCGAGGCGAACTAGGTAATAATAAGTGCCACCATGTCATGACGATAAAGCACGCTAATCAAATCAAATATACTTTATTGCACACAACATACAAAACAAATTCACACAGATGAAGATAGATACAGTACAAAGACAGATCGAAAAACAATATCGTATAAAAAAGTAAAAATATTCGTAATAAAAAGCTTTTATACAAAAAAAGTTGTAAAAAGATTGTATATCTGTTCGGTTAGCTCAGTAGTGAAGATTGTCAGTGAGTGTTGATTATTAAAAGACAGTTCTGGAGATAATTAATGTTTACTAAAGTAGAATAAATGTTGAATGTTAATATGTTTCGAATGCACCCGGTCGCGCCGATACCGAAAAATGCACTAATTATAAAATATAAATTACCGCGATGCGTCGGCAATGTGGTGACGACGCATAACGTGTTTGCGTTAGACGCGTGTTTGGTGTATTACACTGAACAATGTCAAAGGTACCTACAGTCTATTGAAATGTTATGTGAACTTTGGTTTTTATTATTGGCTTTCCAATGAGGGACTTTTCAGGCCACGTTCCCCGTAGAAGAAATATAGATGGCGCAGTATAACTGTATTCTAATTTAAAAGATTATAGACATTATGAGATTTAGTTATTTACTCCCCATAGGGGCGAGTCTATTGCCGCTAACCGGCTACAAATCATGGAAACCACATGATATAAATTTCTATGATACAAACATGAATTCGGACAAACAAAGTCGATTTAGTGGTTTAGAGCCCGAGCTAGGATTCGATTAAACTGTCTTAAGGGGCCTCTACGTGTTGGCTTCGGCCCCACGCACGCCTTCCAAAAAGTCCGGGCCTCCATAGGCCCGAGATATGAAAAAGACATACAATAATAATAAAAAAGTTTATTCAGGTAAAATCTAAATTTTTTGAAGCAAAATATTTGCATTTCGGAGGAACCTGTTATGGGCTGGTTTTCTTTCGCGGGTTGAAAGGTCAGACAGGCAGTCGCTTTTGTAAAAAACCGGACCTGTCAAATCTTCAGGTTAGGTAAGCAGACCCTGTGAAAAACGAGATAATGCTAAGGGGATGATGTGAAGCAAAATGATGCATTACGATACTCTATCTATATCCATCTATCTCTTTCTATCTGCTTATTACAAATGCATCGAGAAGATAGCAATGCCATGCAGAAGATAATAAATGCAAAAAGAAATCCAATTGCATTGTTATCTGTATCTTGAAATTGGTCTACAAATTAGGGTGTAGCAGATTAGTGTTGCGATCCCCTTTGCGATGTAAAGGGTTAAAGTATGGGGTTCGTGTAATTTGGACTCTGTCAATACTATCAAGTTAAAATACAGATGTACTTTCATTATAGTTATAAATAAACATGCTCTCGGCACTCTCCATTTGTCCGGCTGAGTAGTTAATACCATTTACGCCAAATCTACACTACGCTTTGTTAAGTACCTTCCTATTTACTGGGTCGTCTGCTTGGTGAAATTAAATAACTCCAAAAATTTGTCTTCAAAACGATAATTAACTCTTGAAAATACAAACAATGGTTACAATGGACATTGGATGGCAAATGGCCATGTAGGGAACTAGCGGGGAGAGGCGCGCGGGCGCGGTACTGTGACGGGGAGGGGGGGCGGATGACGGCGGCGTGTGCGACGACGGTAAGTATATACTCGTACTTCATAACTTTAGCTTTTTTTTTTCTTTACTAATTTTCTTCTTTTTATCAGGTTTTCTTTCTTAAAGGTATTATCTTCTCTTGTGTTAACACGCCTCAAAAAAAGTTTCAATATCAATAGGAAGCACGGGAGTTGCCAAGCTACGTTCCCTAAAAACAATAATAGGTGGCGCTGTTCAGATTTAACGTGATATTTACCTATTTTCTCGTTACCTAATTATTTAAAAATACAATGTAATTGTTTGTTTTTACTAATTTGATATCCGGCCAAGTAGTTAATGCCCTCTGCGGCAAATTCACGTGAAAAAAAGAACTAATTTGATATAACATAACATAATCTCACGACTATATCCGAATTGAGGTAATCAGAGGTACATCCGACGCAAGATTAAATAAGTTCCACACCTTCTGTTAGACCAACGTGATCTATAATGATCGACTCAACTAGGTATGTTAAAAACTGCACTTCTCCTCCTATCGTGTGGTTCTATCTTCTAGTGTCAAGGTTACCATTGAGCCGCCAAAGGCCCCTGACATGACTCATGTAATGACTATGTACTTACATCGGTAAGTAGCAACCGGGACCAACGGCTTAACGTGCCTCCAGAAGCACGGATCGTCTTAACTTCGGACAATCAGGTGATCAGCCTGTAATGTCCTAACCAGACTAGGAACTACAATGTCATTTTTATGATATGTCCCCACCGGGATTCGAACCCAGGACCTCCGGATCGTGAGCCCGACGGCGACGCTCAACCATTAGACAACAAAATAAAAAAAAAACTGCACTTAAGATAAATTAATAACTCATTGGTGCAGGTCCGGTACCGGCGCGGCGCTTGAACCAGAAATCCTTAATTTGATACTTATAAGACTTGTTAGTTCTATATTCCATTGTATTTATGCATTTTTTGTCATCATTGTTATTTTTCTTTTCTGTAGCAGCATATTGGTTCGATTCTAATTTCACCAAGAAGGTTATTTGCGTACCAGTATTGGCTACATGTACCGCGCTTGCGTAATTCCAGTCATTTTCGAGCCCACTGGCGAGGAAAATATGAATTTGCCAGCGATAGTTCAAAGGGCTTAGAGAATTAACAGATTGGACCTATAGGAAGCTACAGGTTTAATTTGATTTGATTTTGTCAAGTTTTGGACGTAAGTAAACAACGTTTTGGATGCCGATATTGGTTTCTGTATTATGTTTCTAAGTTACGTGGTAGCTATTCTTTATTCTGTGATACATAGTAGGTAAGTAATTGATTAATTAATAGTTGGGTTGGTTTCCCATTTAGTGTCCGTAGTAAACCGGGCCAGTCAAATGTACAGGTCAGTTGAGCGGACTCTGTGAAAACGGAATGACTTTATAAAGTAAATAACTTTATAAAGATGATGATTAAACAGAAAACAAAGAAATTATCCAAGAATCTAAAAATAAATTTAAGTACATCAAAAATGTTGTAATCGTGACCGGAAAGGACCAGAAAGACGAGCATCAAAATTCTCCCAATTAAAGATGGTTGAAAGGCGGTAGTGGCGAATTTTTCGCACAATGGCCGCCTTTCAAAAGGATTGGCGGACCGTCAAAAACGCGCCCGTTGATGACGCGCAGCTGAAATTCGCCTTTTGGTGTCTGGAAATTCGATTTTTTGTCGACTCTGCGATTTTGTTAGGAGTTGATGATGTTGATTGATTGTTTTAGTTGGTTTGCGTTTTATATTGAAAATAATAAAGAATATACTGCTAAGCATAGAAAATAAAAATGTTATTGGTATATGCGGGTATAAATTGAAGGAGAAAAGTAGGGTGCAAGAAAAGGGGTTATGTTTAATTTTATTTTTCTATGTAGGACAGTTAATAAATCTATTGTAAGCTCTATTAGTATTATTATTTTGTAATATTCGATTATTGTAGTGTTACAATAGGGTAGTTTCCAACTAGTCAAATCATTTACTTTTTACTAAACGTCATAACACGAAATTACTATGGAATTTGTATGAAAAATGTCGGACTTATTATTACGTTTTTCTTGATTAAAATTCATACATACATACATAAACTCACGCCTATTTCCCACCGGGGTAAGCAGAGACTATAGAATTCCATTTGCTTCGATTAAAATTCATAAATAAGTTAAATAGCAAAAAAAATGTTTCTCATTAGTTTTAGATTTGTCTTTATTTAGTAATCAGAATTTCATAATTTATCTTAATCCTAGTACACGACTGAATTGTATATAATAAATGTAGTGTCGTCTTATTATGTAGTTTTAACGATTTTATTAAACATTTTTTTTTTACTTGTTTTTTTTTAATTATGCTTATATTCGGAGTTCAATATAATCAAATTCGTGCCAATTCGACCAAATTTTTTTTTAATGCTTTTCTCTTTAGTCACCCGTGGCACGGAACAAAAGTCGTGTCAAATTGTGACGTATTCACGTGCGGGCCACGAGTGAGTGAGTCGGGATAATTAGTGTGCAGTGACCGAGTGAATGAATGAATGAGTGACGTGACGCCGGGCAACCGTGCGCCACCACGGGAGACCAATTTGTGCATTGTGCATTCTTTGACTTCTTTTATGGGTATTTTGAAATATCTAATGGGGACTTTCGTATATATTTGTCCAAATTCCATTTGAAAATCAAATTCCATTTTTAACTCAGTTTGATTTTCGTATATCTACCGTTGTAAATAATTGTAAAGTTAGAAATTATTTTTGTAGTGATATAATTATATTTGCAAAAGAATATTTGTCACTTCTTGAGGTGACGAATTAATAAACTCCTACTCTATCGAATTGGTTATATAAACTGTAATCAAATCAAATCAAATCAAATATACTTTATTGCACAGAACTAGAATTTCAACAATCAGACATAACACATGAATACAGTACAATTTGGGCGGCCTTATTGCTCTAGAGCAATTTCTTCCAGGCAACCAACAAAAGGAAACAAACATTTACAACTTGGATACGGGATGGTAAATGTAAGGTGTTTTGAATAAAAAAAAAGAAACCAATTAAAAAGAAACAACCCGTGACAAGGGTACAAAAAACATGTCTCATAATTTTTGTTACTAACTCATTCATGCGCTAACTAGATGCAACACAGTAATTTAGTAACTAAATACCTACTCCCTCGGAGAGACATCAAAAGTATTCATTAACTTCATTCCACAAGCACCCTCTTTGCGCAATTTAGTGTCATTTTAGTCGTTTGACATATGATCAGGGATCTATCATCACTGTCAGTTGATGATCACAAGACCTTGTTAAAATGGCGCGTGTATAGCACGTGCTTACTCCAAAAGTGTTCTAATCTGTACTAATATTATAAATGCGAAAGTAATTCTTGTCTGTCTGTTAAGTTTTCACGGTTATACCGCTGAACTGATTTAGATAAGATTTGGTATTGAGGTAGTTTGAGACTTTGAGAAGAACATAGGATAGATTTTTGGGCAAATCATCCCCTAAGGGGATGGAAAATCCCCATTTTTCATTCTCTTAGGGGGTGATTTACGCAAAAATCACCATTTTCCGTCCTCTTAGGGGGTGATTTACGCAAAAATCTATCCTATGTTCTTCTCTGTAACCAAACCCCGCTACGATAACTAAAGTCGCCGTGGGTGAAGTCGCGGGCAGACAGCTAGTTGATTATAATTTTAGCCCCATTTTAAGGCCCCACTTTGTTTGATTTTTTTTATATAGGGTGAATTATTTTCTAATTGGTGTTGAAGTGTAATTTCAACGTTTGATTACTATTGTTATGTGTATTGTGCGTTTGTAAAGAGTTCTTTTGTTAGTCGGATTTGGGGTTGAAAGTTGGTTCTTGCTTAAAGCAGTGTTATATACTTAAAATACAATATTTAGCATAATAACTAGCTTTAAATACGAAAACATACTTACACAATATTATTACTATAATATACTTACGTGAAAAACCACTGAATCCGCTTGGCAAGCACTACCAAAGAAATTCGGTATTTAATCCACACCCGTGCGAAATACGATTCATTTATCGGTAAACTGGGTATCGGAGATGATCCGGCTACCCGGTGAAGACCCGACGTTGCATTATTTATCAGCGCCCACTAAGTTTGTTTCGCGATTCTTCCCAAAATAGGATTTTGTTTGGATCGCATTGGCAACGCACAAATCTGGCCATCTGCGACAGTTGTTTTGTTTTTGGGACACATTGTTGTTGAGGATGAAAGACGGTAGAACCCGTTCGAAAACGCGAAAAAATAACACCAATTCAACGCCAATCATTAAAGACGTTGTTTTCCAGTAAGCCGAAAAACATTATTGCGCAAACCATCCTGTATATGGTGTAAGCAGCTAGTGCGAAACAGGTTTGCAGCCGGCCCGATGATCGCACTCGGTACCTATTGTGGCGCGTTGTGGGTATCACTGTTATTCAATATTGTTAATGTTCCATTAGTTAAGTAAGTAAATACATATTATAATTTTAGTTTAGAGACCCTCCCACACTAGCGTCAGTCGAGCGACGTCGACGCCGCGTAGAAGTCGCACAGACGCCGCGCGCCGGCACGGCGACGGCGCTCGAAAGACGCTAGTGGGGTCTCTAAACTAAAATGATAATATTATGTATTAAGTTGAGGAGATGGGCGGGACACATTGCTCGAATGAGCAAGGAAAGATGGACCCGGAGATTGTTAGAGTGGCGCCCACGAGCATTCACAAGACCGAGAGGAAGACCACCAATGAGATGGAAGGACGACATTGTGCGGCACGCAGGATATGGCTGGATGTCGATAGCCCAGGATCGTCGGAAATGGAAAAACATGGAAGAGGCCTACGTCCAAAATTGGATATAAATTTAGGCTGATATAGATAGATAGATGTATTAAGTATATTGTTAGTAATTTCTAAGCGGAATGTGCATCAGGACAAACCCCTTTGGGGTTTCATTATGTGTTTTATTGTTTTTAGTTTATAAGTTTAAAATAAATAAATGCAAACATGCAAAATTTGTGTTTGCTTTGCTGTGTATCATCTTACTTTAACGAATTTAGGAGGTATGGTATTACATACGATTTGTATCGTTTAAAAAATAAAATAAATACATAGATCATAATTTATCGCAGTATGTCCGTGTGTAGATGATTACATCGTTAAAATTCAATTGTAGCGGACCACCCTGCTGGGCTGAGCCCTATTGATGTAATAACTCTATTGAGGCCTCGTAATTGCAAATCATTTGCGGTTTTTTACCACTAGCAGGGGACAAACTTCATTATTGTGAGCCATAGAGCAGGGAACTATGTTTGGCCTCTACTAGATTCCTAATTCATAATCATTAATTCGCAATAAAAACGGTATTATAGTTTGCAGTTGGTCAGCATTTAACATTTGGTCTACTTTTTTAGTTATTTATATTATAACATGCATAGAGATGAACATAGTATTTATGGGAGAAAGAGAAAAATGTTTTAGGGTTTCCAGCTAAATAAAAATTGTCATATAATGTAAGATTTTTCAATAAATATTTTTTTAAATCTCGAAAATCTGCCAACATAAAAAATAAAAAATATATTTTAGAAAACAATATTTTAAACAAAGGAACATTAATTTTGTATGCCATAAAATACTATATATATAGTATGACGATTTTTTATTTTCTCATTCATTTATTCATTTATTTTATTTTGTAAAAATAATAATATTTATTTGTTAAAGATAACACAATCAATTTATTTGGTAATACAATTCACTTACCTTATGTTAGTACCTTATAACTAGAGGGTATTTGGGGGGCAATGCATGCAGCGCTTTAATAGTAGAGCACACCCTTTTTCACATGCTGTTTCTATTCATTCTGTATAATAGATATCATAAAGGCACCTCTAGTAGCAGCGAGCGGGTGGTTCCATGTTCTACATTGTGCCCAGATGGTGAACATGCAAATTTTATTTTCTATTTGGAAGGTTATTCTGTGAAGATTGTGGTTCTAATGATGGTGGTAATGGATATTGCTCTCAGTTAGCAGTCTAAGACGGATTCTTTTTGATAATTAACAAAAAAATGTGCACTCATTGAGAAGGCAGTTACTTCAAAATCATCCTCCTATGCTTTTTGTAATCCAAATTCAAATTCAAAAATATCTTTATTCAGTAGGTAACATAATTACACTTTGAATCGTCAATTTTTACATAACGAACGTCTCATCCGCCTAAAACTACTGCAGCTTCTCACAACCTGTATAGCCGGGGAAAAGAAACTGCAAGAAAAACCTCGGCACAGGGCCCTAGACGTTCTTTAAAAAAATAAAAATAAACATAAAACATAAAATATTGGTATACAATTGAGTAATTTAGCTGCCTAATATCAGTTCTCAGACAGTTAATCCCATGCATTCATATCTTTTAAATAATCACTAACTTTATAATAACCTTTTTTGTAAAGTTTTTGTTTAACTACTGTCTTAAAACAGTTGAAAGACAAATTCTGAATGTCAATGGGAATCTTATTTCTTTTAATTGTTTTGTGAATTTATTTAAGTGATATTATTGTCTTGTCTGTGTGTCCTTTTATTATAAACATTTTCTTTTCTATTTTTTATTTTATTCACTTTCCAGGTTGCGTTCCCCCAAAAATATAGATGGCGCTGTTCATAGTTGCCTTCATTTGACCTTCTATATTTTGACTATAACAATCGTTTTACACATAAGAAAATTATACATGGCGAGAAAGTGTATAAAACACATAAAATTTCAATAATAAACTCTATATTTTACATAATATGAACAGTCTACGTATATAACTGGAAAATTTAATGACTGGCAGTAAAGTATCTCAGATTTTATTTCTTCCTTTATGAAGTGGATTGACTTGCTGATGGGGGCAAGTTGTTTGGTGAGTTTGGACGGATAATATTTTGATTTATGAAGCCATGAAGACTTGTATGAAAGTTTCAATAGTAAAATTTGTTATAAGTGTTGGCAATTTCAAAAAAGGAACGTCACGTCACTTTTTAAGAGAAAAACGTTTTGGCGGGTGATCCGTCTGGGACTACGAGGAAGAAAAACAAGTGAAGACGATGATTGTCGAGAGAAGCGAAAACTGAAAGACTATTTTGTATTAATATTTCTTATTATAATTTGTAGTAAGTAATAATATTTGGTTTCCGTAATAAGAGTGATATTTGAGCTACTTAACATTTACTGATTAAAACTGGGTATGTTACTAATATTTACGTTTATTGTAGAGTTTGCTAACATAAGTAGATTAGTTTGGAGCTACAAAAATAATAAAAAGTGTTTATTTCAATCAGTTACCTGTACTATCTGTTTTCTTTGTATGTTTTATTGTGTAATAAATATAAATTATTAAAGAGTTTTAAAATTAAAAGATGGCGGACTAAAGACGACGGTAGTCTTTTGTTTCTCGCCGTTTCGTTTTTCCATAAAAAAGAACTTCATTATAAGAAAGAATGGAGTATCGAGTGGAAAAAACAGTCTATTGTTGTTTACTTGAAGCATAAGTAGTTTTTAAAATATTTAATACATTCAAGAAAAAGCAGTACCAATTGTACTGTACTGTTGATAGAAGAAATGTATTATGTTACTAACAAAATATATATAGATTTATATTTAAAGTTGACTGAATCACAGGATATCAGTGAGTCAAGTAGCAACCACTCATAATATTGGTCCTAATGGATACCATTATGAACGAGATTTCGTCATCACATTTTTTTAATACTTTCCTCTTTTTTACTCCATAGTAGCGCGCGTCCAGATTGTGTGAATAAAGCGCGCTTGACAGATAAATCGGAATATTTAAAGTGGTCAAATTCGGTATAATCTCTAAATATAACTAAAGAAAGCTGCTACGAAACCTACTACGCCTGTAGCAGACGTTACAACTATGTCTACGCTCGTAGCAAAACAGCCTCATAAATTCCAAGCATGCGTCTCGTTAACCAAATCACCACGTGTTACAGTCTGTCACCATCTTTCCCTACATTTTCCTTGGAAGCGATGAGTCATACTGTCCCCAAACTTGGGTCAATGTCTACAGTCATCCACGCTAGTTTATCCATCCGATTAAAATGAAAACGAAGCGTATAGATTTGTAATTAGGTGTCAGATTCGTTTGTAAGACCGAGTGAGTATACTTTTACTTTTTCGCGACTGTATTTACTGTAACACAGCTAAGTTTTCTCGTATTTATCCTGGCATGTTTCTTATGTCCATGAGTTTAAGATGTAAATTGCTTGTGTTATGATTTTGTGTATGTACGAATAAGTTGGTAAAGAGATTATAGGATTCCTAATAGGGTGGACGTGACAGTATGTGAAGGGTGAAAGGAGATGTGTGACTGTGAATTTTATAGGGTTACAGCTCTATTACTCGCAAATGGGAGTTTTATTTGCTGTGATTCGGATAGTGTGTAAAATTGATTCGAGAAATACGGAATGGGGAAAGTAAGTAATGGGGAGTGACTGTTTATGGTAAGTATGGAGTAGATGTTAATATTCACAGACAGCTGGTATGACACAGATTGGGAAGGTATGAATCACAATATTTATGTACTTATGTGTGAAACTTAGAATTTTTAATCATCGCATAAGTTCTCAGAACTCGGCTGCGGCATACATCTTCATTTATAACATACGATCACGCTTCTACCCCTAAAGGGGTAAGCAAAAAAGTAACGCCACAAAATGAGTCATGCATTTAAACACGCATACTCAAACACTCACATAACATGGTATAAAAAGTGGCACAATTAGTACTAAGCCGCCTCCCCCTAACAATTACTGACCGGGCTCGCTCTCATTTGTCGCTTGTTTAGGATTAATCCCTGCTTATTTACACTTGGGCTTGACGAATTTTGTGCGAAGATCATTCACTCTTCCCGTGGCTGTCATTCACTCTTCCCGCTACTGTCAATCATTCACTTTTCCCGTGACTGTCACTCATTCATTCTTCCCGTGACTGTCATTCACTCTTCCCGCGACTGTCATTCACTCTTCCCGCGACTGTCATTCACTCTTCCCGCGACTGTCAATCATTCACTTTTTCCGTGACTGCCACTCATTTATTCTTCCCGTGACTGCCACTCATTTATTCTTCCCGTGACTGTCACTCATTCTTCCAGTCTTCTTCTCTCATGTGGGTTGGGAGGTGGATTACTAACCTCATCAACCCTGGTATCAGGGTTACTATTGAGCCGCCAAAGGCCGCTGACATGGCTCGTGTAACGACTACTTACTTACTTATTAACGTGCCTTCCGAAGCCCGGATCATCTTACTTTCGGACAATCAGGTGACCAGCCTGTAATGTCCTAACCAAACTAAGGATCACAAAGTAATTCTTGTGATATTTCCCCGCCGGGATTCGAACCCAGGACCTCCGCATCGTGAGCCTAACGCTCAACCACTAGATCACGGAGGCTGTTATTTATTCTTCCCGTGACTGTCACTCACTCACCCTTCCCGAGACTGTCACTCAGTCATCCCGTGGCACTTGCAATAGTGTCGAAATATCGGGAGTCTCATATTCCTGTTTTAACGCGGTAAGAGTTCTCCACCTACCCGCACTGGAGCGTGGTGGAGTATGCTCCATATCGCCTCCGGTTGGAGGAGGCCTGTGCTCAGTAGTGGGACTTATATAAGTTATTTACACTAGGTAATGCAGTATGAACCCGGTATTATATATCTTTATAAATACGCCAAGCTAAAGAATATTCTCTTATAAAAGACATCGGAACAAAACAAAAGAAGAGTTTTCCGGAAGCGTGTCTCGTGTTACCGAACATTTTCTATTCGGCTTGTATCTCAGATTACAGTGGCCAATCTTGTACAGTCGCCGTACTCTGTCAATTAGTGGTACATCTGACAAGGAACGGATGTGGTCCGTGTACGAGTATTCTATTTTATTAAGTGGGTCTTACGAAGTACGAATCTTGTATCTAATCTAAATACCTATTAATAAGTACATCAAAAAATCCCGGCTCGGATTCTAAGCGCATGTACAGAGTAGGCAGAGCTTCGTAGTATACACACACACTTCTCGCCAGCTGTTTAAATCCCTTGTTATGGGGCGAACCTATTGCCATTAATCGGGCGTAGTTAAAAAAAAATATTGACTCAAAACATACATTCAAACTTTTAGCAAAAAATACAGAAAAACATGTTGGTACGTATAACAATAAAATACCCTGCCTCTTATACTAGGTAAGAACCTGCATTATAAGAGTCAGTGTTCGACCGTGAGGTGGTTCTATCATTGGAAGTTAAATCACTTACTTTTTACTAAACGTCGAAACACGAAATTATTATGGAATTTGTTCGTAACAAGCACACAGTGACGTCATAGAAAAACGTAATAAAATGTCGGACTTATTATTACGTTTATCTTGATTAAAATTCATAAATAGAAAAAGGGAAATGTTTTTCGTTAGTTTTAGATCTGTCTTTATTTAGTAATCAGAATTTCATAATTCACCTTGAACCTAGTACACGACTTAATTCTGGAAATCATGTCATATCAATTATCTACGATCCAAACATAAATTCAATCTCATAAAGTTAAATTCAGTGGTTAGAATACGAGTCGGGATCGAAGTGACCTTGATGTACGTCACGCGATATTTCTGGGATAGAAATTATATAGAATTTAATGTAAGACTGAAAATTTTAACAGGGCGCACCACCGACGGGGCGTACGGTACCGAAGTTGTTGGTCTGCAGTCAGCCTTACCGAGTGACTTTTGTCTTGTCTGTCTCTGTCCTGATTCGTAAGCCAATTCTGTAGAGCAGTCGGTACGGAGTGTCAATTAGCGGCCAGTATATCTGACACGGAGTGACCGCTTGGAGAATTAGATAGAGGATCAGTATGTAATTGGATCTGAGTAAGTAACTATTAGGTAAAATAGTACTGTATGTGCTGTGTGTGTGTTAGTACATAACATAAATAGCCTATATACATCCCACTTGCTGTGACAAGCTAGATTACTTTAACAGCCCGCTGCGTCTCACTTTAGTTTAAATGGCAGTTGTAAAGGAGTAACGGAGCGCGCGCGGATTGGCTGTCTCGTTCGCACAAGATAAGTAGATTCTACAGTCTACAGGGAATTTGATGTGGCCATTTAGATATTCTTATAATCATTAACATTAATCCACGCCACGCCCACGCCACGCTCTTACCGGCGCAGTATTCTCCATGCAACTTTTTTAGGGAAAAATAGGGCAGTGGTTTCCCTCTTGCTTTCCAGCCTGAAGTACTCCCAGAGTCGTTTATTTAAATCCGTACTAGGACCTTCGGCTCTGAATATCACTGACAGTTACTGCTGCCCTTTGTCTGTTTTATAAACTGGATGTTTTATAGGACTTTTTTGATAATACATGTTGTAAATATTCTTCTTCTCGGATGGTATTAACTATCTTTGACAATAGTTTTGTGCAATCAAAATACTCAATTGTGTTTGAGACGACAATACTTACCAAAATAGAACTTGTACGAAACAAATGCGCATCTAAATGTACGGGTAAATGCGTATAATGAGAGAGGGCAGACGTCGCTAGCTGCCGGCATCACGCCCAATTAGTGTCCGCAGTGGACAGCATGATACCATCGCGAGATGAACTCGCCACGATGCGTTGTCGGGACCTAGGGGAGAGAAGAAATGTTGCTTGTTGAATGTTTATTTATTGTATTACCACCATAACATAACGTAAGCTTGTGACTATATATATACATTGGGACTATATATATTGGGGTCGTCAGAGGTACATCCATTGCAAGATTAACTAAGTACTGTTAGATAGAAAATAATCAATCGACTAGTATTGACTGATACATCACTATGCTAATGAACGTCACAGTGCATATTTCTCTGTAGGTATCTGCACCGGCACCAAAATGAAGAGGTGTCCTAAAGGTCTTTGTAACCAGGCCAAAAATAAAAAATAAAAAAACTATCTTTCGTACTTTGACAGATCTAATTCTTACCGGGCATTGAAGCTATTGTACCGGTTGCCATACAACCATAAAGTTGAAGTTGAAGCTATTGTATACGTAAAATGTTATCTTATTGAAATTTAATCACTAATTGTACTGAACTGGTCGTTATATTTAATAGTACCATACCTCACCAAGCTTTCTGTTAGACCAACGTCGTAGGTGGTGAGCCGTAGTGCCGTCTATAAAACTCTTTGACAACAACGTATTCAACAGAAAAACTTCAATTAGGATTAAAGATTATTTATTCTCACTTAAGATAAACTAGAATAAAACTAAAATGCATTACATCGTTCACATAAATCTTAGTAGACCAAAAATAAATACCATTTCACTAACTGTCACTTTCTTACTATTAAATTAAATATCAAACGGGTTTAAAGTACCTTTCTAAAATGTGGCGTGCTAATTTTTTTTTAAAGCGTTAAAGAAATTGCTTTTTTTATGTGTAAAGGTAGGTTATTATACAATTAAAAAGGCTTCCACCCTTAATACCTCTCACACAACCCTAACCTCTTTCATTCCCATTAGAGTCATCGACTTGAACGGTTTGAAAGATAATTAACAGCAAACTATCAGAGGCGATCAACCTTTGGAAAACAATTTTGCTTACACTAATGACGTCACGATGACGTCACGGTACCGTAATAGAAGTCCCGTAATTACCGGAATCAGGGTAATGCGCGACAACCAGTACTGAGCTTTTTGCTCGTTAGGTGCCCACGTGGGGTGCTAGTTTAAGCGAATTATAAATATAAAAATATAAAAAGTCTTGATGAAAACACGCGGTTACTTAAAAGCTTTATTATTTTATAAATATAAATGTAAACTGATTAGTAGTCAGACCGCCTATTGTGCACAAGCATTAATATGTATTGACTATTTTATAAATTGTTTTAATTGACTTATTTTTTATTGTTTGATGATCTTTATTCTTTGTTATAAGTATAATGTGTATTTGAATTGTTTTATAATTTGTACGATTGACTTATTTATTGCTGCTTATTATGATAATTGTTTACTTACCTGACATTGTTTATGAATAAATTATGAAATTATGAATTACACTTTGGTACCATGTCACATTAACATTTTTGACAAATAAATTAATTTTAATTAATTTTTTATTATTTAATTAATTTTTTTTTTTGTACTTGTTTATGTATTTTTATTTGACAAATTGAACTGTAAGTCTCACTAAATGTTGTAATCTATACTAGATTGATTTTGTTTTTTTTTTCAGTAAAGTATTTTATCTATCTATCTATTTAAAAGATGTCTTGCTGTTGCAGTTTCTTGTCATTTCTTCTCCTCAGCCATAACGCCTTGCGAAATGACGTAAATTCTAAATTAAAAAATGTTATATTAAATAAATGTTAAAAAAAATGTTTAATAATGATTTTGATGATGAAAAATGTTTGAGATTAATGTTCAATATTATTTTACATGTGTTTTATGCCACACAGCCCACACACACAGCCACAGCCTTCGTGGTCTAGTGGTTAGAGCGTTAGGCTCACGATCTGGACGTCCGGGTTCGATTCCCGATGGGGACATTGTCGAAATCACTTTGTGAGACTGTCCTTTGTTTGGTAAGGACTTTTCAGGCTTGAATCACCTGATTGTCCGAAAAAGTAAGATGATTCCGTGCTTCGGAGGGCACGTTAAGCCGTTGGTCCCGGCTATTAGCCGTAAAAACACCTCCACCAACCCGCAGTGGAGCAGCGTGGTGGAGTATGCTCCATACCCCCTCCGATTGATTGAGGGGAGGCCAGTGCCCAGCAGTGGGACGTATATAGGCTGTTTATGTTATGTTTATGTGTTTTATGTTGTGTTGTTGTTTTGTTATGTTTATGTTGTTGAGTTTTGTATCTTATCTTAATCTTATTGACACTTAACAAGTTTATCCATGATAATTACGTTTAATAAATGATTCTGATGAGCAATAAGGCCGCCTGTTGTGTTGTGTTTATATTGTCCTTATCTCTGTATTTTGTGTCCATTGTGCTCAATAAAGTATTTTATCTATCTATCTAATTTCTGATTTCCCCGTCCGCTGTAATAAGCACCATAAGATACTGATCCATTGAGCGCGGAACCAGCTTGTCATGCCGCGGAGATTGCCTGTGAAAGGTCTGGTGTCCTCGTCAGCCCGTGGATTGTTATGGTAAGAAAGTATTTACTCGACATTCATTTGAAAGGGTTGACTGAAATTGTACAATGCCCAGGCTTTTCTTTCAGCTACTTTCTTCAGCTGTACAGATTGAGCTGCAGTAGTTTTATGCGGGTGAGACGTTTGGCGAAATAAATCTTGCCCTCCAAAGCACGGATCATATTACTATATAGTTCGTTATTGTATTTGAGAATTTCGATGCCTACAGCTATATTTCTCTTCGCGATAATATTTATCTATGTACACTCTAATTCTATTAAAATAATTTGGCATATATTATAATGTATATACACCATTAACACATGTTTATGGAACACGATGTTCGTGCGTCACCCAACAGGGTCCACACAATATCAGCGTCGTGGTTCACGCCGCGACTTGTGCTGAGTGAGGCCCTTTTATCTCAGGACGTCCACCACCACCTTATGATCATTTCGACAAACATCCTGCTTTTTTGTAATTATTTTAGTGGAAAGATATGATGTTGTTGTCTTTTTTTTGTGTGTGGCGTCCTTTTATAATAAACTTTTTCTATTCTATTATATTCTATTCATATTCATTTATTTATTGTAAAGTCACAAGCAGTTAAGGTGTTACATGGTAGTAGGTACATGTGACGCCCTAGAAGGGTACAGGAAGAAAGTATCTATCTGTTTAAATGCCATATGTCACTAGAAGACCTTGACATGGTCACGCCACCAACAAAAGGTATGTAGTTGTATAAAGGACCTTACCTCGTTGCACAACCATTTTGCTGTCAACAACCGAATAAACCGAACACCGAATAAGTTCCCGCTGGTGGTGTAATACTGGTTGGTGTCCTATGTGAGATAGGGCCCTAACAATCAGTTGAAGAGAACGTTAACGGCTTTTGTGCAGCAGGGCTATATTATCGATCGATTCAATAAATTTTGTCGAAAGTGATAAGTGTGTTTTTTCCCCTAACATGCGTGCCACGTTACGCAAACTTAGGTCGTATTCTGACAATTCGACATAATTATATCGCCAGAATCGATAATTTTATCGGTCATTTGACCGTGACAAAATTTTATCACGTTGCGCATATTAGCCCTACTGGTAAGATATAAAACTACCATTTCGTAACAAAAAAGAAATTATTATAGAGTGACTTTAACTGAACCACGCTAAAGGAATCCTGCTCAACGCAGAAGAATATCACTACACAGTATAAAACAAAGTCGCTTTTTCTGTCCTTATATCCATATTGGGCGGAAGGCAAGAGGGAAACCACTGCCCAATTTTTCCCTATAAAAGTAGCAATCATGCTACACCGGCAAGAGCGTGGCTCTTAAATTAGTGATGATGATCCATATGTACGCTTAAATCTTTAAAACTATGCAACGGAGTTTGATGCGGTTTTTTTAATAGATAGAGTGGTTCAAGAGGAAGGTTTATATGTATAATAACAACACAAAGTAAATTTTATTTATAGCATTAGAGATACAATTTGTCACTTAAAATAAAAACAATAAATAAAACAAAAACAAAAAACACACAACAACAACATCCATTAATAACATCCATTAAATAGTGGAGAAATACTGTTATTTTTGAGGTTTTTAATGTGATGTCGTAAATAATTTAATTTTTTCCTCAGCATTGCACCCGAGTGAAGCCGGGGCGGGTCGCTAGTTTATAATAAAAACAAAGTAAGTATGCCTCCGAGGAAGTATTGTTGTATGAGAATAAAGGTTGAGACCTGCCTCTGATCTCTTGTCACGGCAAGGCTCACAATACGACAATTAGACAATAAGCCGCGCTGAATGCCTTAATCTAGAAGCGAACGATCAACGCTTCCCTTGCTACGTTTGCCTGCAAGGGCGTGTAGACGAGCGGTTTGTGGTTATTTATTATTTCAATTTATCTCAAACAAAAAGGGCTCAAATTCAAAAATATCTTTATTTAGTTGGTAACACTTACGCTTTGAATCGTCAATTTTTACATAAATATTACTTTTCTAAAACTTTTCATTCGCTTAAAACTACTGCAACCTCTCACAACCTGTGAAGCCAAAGAAAAACCTCAGCACAAGGGCCTAGAAAATCTCAAAAAAAGTCTTGAATATAATTTCAGTATTTTGGCTGCCTAATATTGGTTCCCAGGGAGTTATTCCCATTTCTATCTTATAAATAGTCCTTAACCTATGATAACCTTTTAAAAAGTTTCTGTTTAATCGTTGTCTTAAAATTGTTGAAAGCTAAAGGTTTGTCAATAGGAAATGCGTTAGGAAACATTTCTAAAGCTTTAAATTTAACAGTTTGGTCCCTAAACTGGAACCTCGGGGTAAATGGTAAAGGTGTCTAGCTAAGTTAATCACTTACAAGAATTTATTAATTTTGGCGTTGTGAATTGAGTCAGTTTACGTTGAGTGGCTTGACTCTTCATATTGTGAATCGCGGAAAAACAATACAGAAGTAATTTTACATGGAAATGTAATTATTACGACGATTACCATTTTCGATAACAATATGTTTGTTTCGATTATTTCGCTAGCCTCGATACTTAATCTAAGCGAGTTACCAAACGCATAATATAACAATACCCGCTCGTCTGCCTGTACCCCTATTGTCACGGCGCGCTGTCTCGACCTGCTATCCACAAATCTCTGCCGTCATTTGCACTTTTCCCGGTGAAAAAATACCACAACGGCATGAAAAATGGAATTCCATCCTATTCCATCCCATTCCATCCCCACAATGGCGAATGGTATTCATCCGGAACAATAATAACTTAATTCTAATTCAAAATAACCAGCGATTCGGAAGGAAAAGTAAGGAAATTCTAGAGGTAAGTATTCCCCGCTTTTATATTATTTTATTTATTTGTATTTTTGAAGGAATATCGTTTGTCAGTCCTAATCATAATGCCGACTGGATTGATGGAAACGTGTTACAGTAAAGTGTTTTGCTTTTAAGTGACGGCTTTATGTATCGCGTTTTGATATATTTCATTTACTTACGGGTTTTTTTTTGTACTTAGTAAAATCCCCTTTTGGGTAGTCAGAGGTACATCTAAGCAAGATGAACTGAGGTGCGGACAACTCACCGAGGCTTGTGTACTTAGTAAGCGTATTAAAAAAAAAACTGGGTAGCCTCAGTCCTAATGTTTTAAATTTTGTTCCGAGTGAAAGTCCTTAGCGCTCCACGTTTGACTCGCCAATTAGTTAATGCCATTTGCGGCAAATTAATAATAATTAAAAAGAAAAAGGTTTCACAATACAATACAAGTATGCCATTTCTTGGAATAATATTTGGACCATGGATAACTGATATCACGTGATTAAAACACATAATAACGGGTTCTTACCGCGTTTAAATGGGGATATGAGACTCCCGATATTTCGACGCTGTTGCAAGTGCCATGATCACGGGATGACTGATGAGATTGGAGTGGAGTAGGTAGATCCATAATTTCGAAATATCGGGAGTCTCATATCCCCATTTAAACGCGGTAAGAACCCGTTATTATGTGTTTTAATTATGATAATAACCGCGTAAACTTAAAACAATGATATCACGTGGTTTCCAGGTTCTATGCCGGGTAAATGGCAATAGGGTAGTTTTTACTAAACGTCAAAACACGAAATTACTATGGAATTTGTATGAAAAAGAAAAACATGTTATAGAAAAACATTACAAAATGTTGCACATTTTTCATAAAGGACAGTCTCAGTAATTTTCGAGAGTGTCCGCATCGGGAATCAAACTTGGCCCCTCTAACTACTAGACCACGGAGGCTGAGGTTAAGTAATTATTTTTGTTTGATTGTGTAAGTGAATGTATGTTTTTATTTCTATTGTTGTAATGTTCTTTCCATGCCGCGGTACTACGGAGTCCCGGACTTTTGGAAGGCGTGCGTGGGGCCGAAGCCATCGCGTAGAGGCCCCTTAAAACATTTTAAAGGTGAAACACACCGTCTGTCGATTATCCCTTTGTCTACTATATAAGTACACCCATCGAATTATTATTATATTATGACATTTCTTACCCTCGCTCACAATACAATGTAATGACACCCTCTAAGAAACACTGCCATAGAAATAGAACACTTTTGTACTTACTTAAAAGTTCTTTTACCCCGTAAGACATCGGACATGACTATGCTATTCTGTCCCCGGATCAATGTTGGCTAATAACGCTTCGCTAGCCTCTCCCCCCGGCTTTACTTGACTGAATAAAGAAAGTTTCGGTCTGTCAATATTTGATAGACGTTCAACGGATAGTTCCGAAGATCCTTTGTTGATGGCAAAGTTTTGCTAAGTAAAGTTGATGACTGTAGATGTTAGTAGTTTTGTAGATTTATGTAATCGCTGAATTATTGAATTAATGCCCTAGTAACAAGTGTAGTGAATTATTTATTCTATGGTTAGTCACTTAAGGTTTAAATAAACACACTCACTTACTTCACTCATTTGAGGTTTAGGTTTAGGTTTAAGGTTTTTTTTTCTTTTTTCAAATTAGATGCTTCAGGACTTTTTTTAAATATTTACTTGAAGTGGTAATTGATATATCACGTTGTTTCCAGGATTTGTACCCGAACATGGTAAAGGCTCGCCCCCTACTACATAGGACTTAGAAATAGCTGGTAAGGAGAGTGGGTATTTAGACACATCTGCCGACCCCTTCAGGAATACAGGCGTGATTCTATGTTATGAAATTATTTTCAAGAACATTCTTTTGAATAAACCAAACACGCAATATAGCTATAATCTTAAAGAATCAATAGTTAAGTATCTTGATGTGAGCAACACCTTTGACGCGAAGTATCCTTTTATAAAATAACTTTATAAAATACTTAGGCCGTGTCCACATCAATAAATCTTGTTCTTATTCGAATTAAAAAGCATTTGAATAAGTTAGTTTCATCTGACAAACGATCCGCCAGTATACACGTACAAAATTTATCTGCGCTCGTTTTTTAATCTCCGGAAACGGATGGAACGTAAGAGATTAAACCAGAGGCTATCTTTCAAAAAGTTAGTCTCAGAGCCGATAGATATATTTCACAATTGTTTTCCGCCCGCGACTTTGTCCGCGTGGGTGTTATATTGCAATAAGCGAGCTGAGCGAGATCGTACTGTAGCGTGGAATAAACAAAATACATAGACACTGTCCGCTCCGCACCAATTCGAGCTACCTACCCCCAATAAACTCAAACTTACAAAAAACATTTAGTAGGCAACATAACACCCGTATCTCTGGGCAAGGGATGGGAGTGAAGACCTCAACGGTTGCAGAAAAGGCGATGGGAGTCATCGGTACGGCATTGCAGAACGGAAGCGGCAAGTCACAGAGACTGTAACCTGGAACCTGACTGAGGCCAGAAGTAACTGTCAGTGCTATTCAGAGGCGGAGGACTTTTGGAATGGACTATTCTGGGCGCCATCCCACTCGCGTCAAAGTACTGCCGGGTGGAAAGCAAGAGAGAAACCTTTGTCCTATTTTTCCCTAAAAAAGTAGCATGGAGAATGCTACACCGAAAAGTGCGTGGCTCTCAAATTAGTGATGTGAGGTGACATAATTACCTATAAATCGTCATTTTTTACATAAATATTTTTTTTTGTCGGACGTCTCACCTGCCTAAAACTATTGCAGCTTGGCAACCGTGGAAAAGTAGCTGCAAAAAACCTCTAAACGGAACACTAGACGTTCTTTAAAAACATCAGAAAAATAATGTAGGTATTTCTACACTTTTAGCAATTTCGGCCTAGCGTTCTATGCGTGAAAAGGCAACAGACAGACAGAGTTAGCTACTTTCGCATTCATATGGAAGTATAGATTCGCGGCCGAGAGAGTCGGATGTGCATCGGGCAAGTTTATAATGTATTCGTATGAAACAATAGCCATAAAGTGATAGGACATGATAATCCTGGGGTGTGTGGGGTGCACTGTGGTGCTCTCTGCGTCATAAATTGTAGTTTCGTGCCATTGACCGTTATTTATGCCTTGCCGCGGCCTCGCCTTCTCAGACGCATAAATACACTTCTATGCCTTGCCTTTTGACTACCCCTACTACGGTTGATATGTTTTTGGTGAGAAATAAGTGAGTTATGTTCATAGAATAATGTTTTGTTTTTTGCGATTATGCGATGTGCCTCTAACTACCTAACATAAGGGAAAATAGTCATGAGCTGTGTTGTTATATTAGGATTTTAATTCCAATGTATTTATGTATTAATGTAGTAAATAAAATATTTTATGATTATTTTTTAATTTAGTAAAGAAAATAGTTTATTTATATTATTTTTTTGATTTTTTTTTTACTTAGTAAAGAAAATATTTTATGATTATTTTTTACTAAAATGTAATCGGTTAAAACCGACTAACTCTATAAAATAGTAACATATAACTGACATTGCATTCCTTTGCGTAACGAATTTAAAAAAAAACATGTTATTGAAGTGGGAAAATACCTAATTGATGATTCAGGGTTGATAAGGTCAGTTATTGATTTCACAACCTACACGAGAAAAGAAGAGGAAGAAGAGGGGAAAGAAATATCAGTATAAGAAAGGATAAGCAGGTAAAAAGCATAGTGCAGAAAATGTTTTAAAATTTTGTGTTTACTATGTAACATGAATTTATTGTTTCCCATAGTAGAGTCATGTTCAGTTCACGTCCCACTGAGCGGCTGAGTTATAAGATGCCGCTAAATTCTGCAATTCAATTTATGAGTTATCGTAAATTTTGATGGGTTTTGGCAAGGCCGAATTTAATTACGGACATTATTATCATTTTATTATGGCGCTCCAAATCGACAAAGTTATGGAAAAGTACAATTCATTCGCTTGCCACGGGGTTTGAGTTCGTTTTATGTTTCGAAAGACTTCTAACACATTGGTGTTGGTGGGACAGACGAAAAAACTGAAAACTTCAACAAAACTCAATTTATGCAGTGAATAATTGAGTAAGTATTGAGTATCCATCGTGTATTCGAATTTATGTAGGTACCTACTTCTTCTTCTATCGTGTGGGTTGCCCGGGACCAACGGCTCATTCCGAAGCACGGATCGTCTTACTTTCGGACAATCAGGTGATCGGCCTGTGATGTCCTGACCAAACTAGGGATCACAAAGTATTTTTTGTGATATTTCCCCACCGGGAATCGAACCCGGGACCTCCGGATCGTGAGCCTAACGCTCAACCACTGGGCCACAGAGACCGTTACTACCCGTCAAAACACTAAAATTGACGTGTGTTCCATAAATTTTATGCCAGTCGCTTACCTGTCCCTTTCTTTTTCAGCGGTTAAGAAAATGACAGGTATAACTTGAAATAAAATTAGATGGTGTGTACAGGAATTAGCACCAGTATTTTATGAAAATAGAAGCTAAACACCCAAATCAGCCTTTAAATGCTTGAAACGCTTAATCGTTCGCCTTCTATTCGGGTCGGTTCACACGGAACAGTCCTGCCGATAGTTTTTGTATGGGCGTCACAAAAACTCCATAGAACGGCTTATCACCATAGAGGGTGATTGATATTAATGGTCCTGTACTCGGGTTATCGTCGCTTTGTCGTGATCCGGCCTATTCAGCCAGCCGCTACTGAAAGGAGGTTTTTCGTGAAAGAAGAAAATAGTTCAAGCACTTATTGTGCTGGAGTAAACCGTCTTTTTAAAATAAAAAAATATATATTGACGGCTAATGAACTAATATCTATAACGTCGCTTTATAGCGTAGAATAAGGAATAATACAACATATCAAATTCAAATTCAAAAATATCTTTATTCAGTAATTAACATAGCTGGGTTGTTCTTCTTTTTTATCGACAATGATCTGTCCTTCGTTCTGCTTCTGATAAGTTATGTTTTAGAATTTTATTTCATGTTTTGATTGTCCAAAAATATAGTTATCTTATTATACTCAAAATACAAACAAAATACTAATCGGTTCCTCAATTAGTTATTAACGTAGCTTGATCGTTTTTCACAAAATTATGTGACAGAGTGGTAAATTGAAATGCTGTCTCCGATGAAAAAAGCCACTCTGTCACAATATTTTTTGGAATGCGCCTGCAAAGAAAAGTATGTTACCAAGATAAAGAGAACCTCTAAATGGTCCTCTACAGACACATCTTTATATGATGTTTTAAAATATTTATTGCCGTTATAATTTTAAAGATGTTAAATTCGATAAATCGAGAAAATGTCTTTTTATTGTCGATAAAAAAGAAGAACGACCCAGCTACACTTTGAATCGTTAATTTTTACATAACGAACGTCTCATCCCCTTAAAACTACTGCAGCTTCTCACAACCTGTATAGCCAGGGAAAAGAAGCTGCAAGAAAAACATCGGCACACGGCCCTAGACGTTCTTTAAAAAAAAAAATTATTACATCGGATTGCGATTTTTCAAATAGGCGCTTGCAAGGTTTTCACTATAAGATGTCGATAAGGTATACATTTTTTTAAAGGGCATCTTTGAACCAAGTACAGTCATGAGCAATATCATATATCCACTTTAGAACCCTGTCGCACTATCATATTTATAGAGTCTGGGAACATATGTTTTATACATTGTTTTAGGTTTACGCGGTTATTATCATCATTAACACACATAATAACTGGTTCTTACCGCGTTTAAATCAGGGATATGAGACTCCCGATATTTCGGCACTGTTGCAAGTGCCATGATCACGGGATGAGTCTCATATCCCTGATTTATACGCGGTAAGAACCCGTTATTATGTGTTTTACATATTTTTTTGTATTATGTGTATTACATATTTTAACTTATTGTTGATTTGCCTAAGATGGCATTAACTACTTGATCAGAAACCTGGGAGTATAAAAAAATACATTTCCTGTTCGTGCCTGACCGTACAAAGATATTAAATAACTACTACTAGTACATCTTGGTAGCAATACTGAGTACGAGATTTTCCGTTTGCGTCATGTAATATATTATTGGTCGGTCGTTGGGAACAGAGTTGAGCGTTTCCGATACATGGTCATAAATAACAAGCACTGCTGAGCGAATGTAAGAAAAATATACATGTTATATTATTTATTTGAGAATTAGTTGGGAATTTAAGTACGATGCGAGAAATGTAAACAAAATGAAAAAGTTAAACAAAAAAATTTAAACAACTCTGATTTATTCTATACGTAGTTACATAGACATGTAACTAGAATAAATCAGAGTATTTTTTTTTGTTAAAATTTTTCATTTGTTTTACATTTCTCGCATCATATTCCCAACTAATTAACGTAGTTACATAGAGATGTAACTAGAATAAATCAGAGTTGTTTAAATTATTTTTTTTTCTTGTTACATCTCTATGTAACTACGTATAGAATAAATCAGAGTTGTAATAGTCGTGGCATGGTGCACGCTTGTCGCAATCTATGCGATAAATAAACCAATTCAATTGGCTGACATGTGCTATGTACGGGTGGTGTACTGTATCTGAAGATTTGAGTCGGCGGTCTACTCCGATAGGAATTACAAACGTTAGGTTATGACCCCGATACCGACCCCGCCGGCGTGGTCGACGATCTCTCTCACTCAGCGCTTATCGCTATCGACCCACTAGTGTCGATTAATTCTTTCAAATATTATTCTCTCAGACGATGACCCGAGGTTCGCGCTCATCTGGCCATCCTCAGGATTGTTGTCTTAACTTTTGTACCGGGTGAGAGCCCTCAGCGCTCCCCATATGTCCGGCCAAGTAGTTAATGCCATCTGCGGCAAATCTACAATAAGTCACGTTGAAAAAAAAATCGTCTACAAAATGTAAGTCTATGCGCGTGAAGTTTCCGTTACATTACATAAATAACGAGTTGTGCAGGCAAATATACTGCACCGTGCTTGTTTAGATGTACGTGAGCAGTTTACTGCAGCTGGGAGCGGACTTGGTAATCAGTTTGTGAGCCGTTTTAGCTGTTACTTTCCTGCATTTGCTTTTTAGTGGCAACGAGGTAGCAACATACACTCTTCACAGGAACTCTCTGTGGAACTGTGACGTCATAGAACTCTTAAAACTGAACAGACTGTTCTTCAGACTTGTTAAGAATAAGAATGATAAAGAATGATTATTGTTACAACTGTCAAGTAAAGCAGTATATAAAGCGAAAGTTGATGGTAGGGCTGGCAGAGGAAGAACGAGCAGGACTTCTCTCTCTCTCTATTTAAGAGCTGCGCTCTTGTCGGTGGAGTAACCGCCATTCCTCTCTTCTTCCCGCCAAAACCTTCACCTCCCGATACGACACGACCTGCACCTTCTCTTTTATTTGTTTCATAAATGTTACGTGTTGTTATGTGTTGAGCAGGACTTACATTGACCAAATTGGAGATGTCCTTAGAAAAGTTTTAATACGATCTACTCTGAACCGGCGTGCGTGTTGAAGTGATTGATGAATGTGGAGGAAGCAAGAGAAGTGTGTCAGGATCGAAGCAAATGGAATTCCATAGTCTCTGCTTACCCCGGTGGGAAATAGGCGTGAGTTTATGAATGTATATAAGAACGATTTAGGTATTATTTGTTACTATAAAGTACATCGTATATACATCTTAGGGCTTCGTATCAACAGTGGCTGCAAATTGTCTTTGTTATTTTGTGGTTTGCCTACCCCATTAAGGATTACGGACGTGAGATTTTGTATAAATGTAAAGTATGTCCCACATTGGGACATACTTAAGCGAGAATAATATAGCACTTACACGTGCTTTGTCATTTTTCTAGGCCACATAACCGCGAGGTATATATACGTACATGTAGTAAGGCAACTTGAAGCCTAAATATGACTGAACATCTATAGACAGTAACATAAAAGTAATATGTAATATTTCGGCACCTAACGCTCATACGACACGACGATTTCTGACCTGGTGTGCGCGTGGAAAACGCAAAAGAACGCGGCTCAAAGAGACCTGGAGATGCTCGGTTGACCGGGAATTAAAAACTCTCCTCATGTCGTATTAAACCTTTTCAAAGACATTTCCAATTTGGTCAATGTACGTCCTTCTAGGTTTTCCTCTGTCAGCCCTATCAACAACTTTCGCTTTATATATCTTGAAACTTTGATAGCAATGTAGTTGAAGGTTGCTACTGCTATATTTTTAATAAACATCAACTAGATGTTGCGTGGTTCTGTGTCCTGTGTTTATTCGAAATTGACCCACCTACCTCTAACGGTTGACTTTGCATGGCAGTCATCTTGTTTTTCCGCCATTTTGATTTTGTTTCACCGGCAATTGACATTTCAATAGGTCTCGTGAAAACAAAAAAGTTCCAGGTGTGATAGGTTTGCCAGGCCTTAGGGTGTCTCCCTGATCTTCTTCTTATCGTGTAGGTTGTGAAGTGGAATACCCTGGTGTCAGGGTTTGGTTGATGGGGTTGGTCTCCCTGATGCGGAGCAGTTTTAAAATATTGAGAATTTATATAAACATCAATATAATATTTATCGACAGACTTACATTACTATATGAATTTATACCAGCACTTCCGTAGTGCTAGAGACCGCGACGGAACGGCGCCACATTCCTTTGACTGGAACCTCATTGAACCTCAGACACAAATCTTTTTCAATGAAACCCCAGCTGAAATAAACGAGCCATAGAATTGCAGAGTAAATTACGTTGAATAGCGTATAATACAAGTAAATAAGATGTCTTTTCTGCTTCATGACTTGAAAAAGGTAAGTGTTGTGTCTTTTAAATTTGGTTACATTATTTCTTTATTTGGTATTTGTGATGTTTTTATATGAATGTTTTACTAAAAATTCAAAATTTCTTTGCAAAGTAAATATAAAAACATTGGCCGTGGGTAATTTATTTTTTACGAAATGGCAACGCTGGGATGACGTCAGCTGGGCTAACCTTGAAATGTTAGCTGTCACTTTTGAGCATAAGTACTTACTTGGTTTTCTTATACCATGCTGGTCGTGAGTTAGAATGAGAATCAACGGATTACATTCAAGTCAATACGATCTACAAACCGCTTCACCGCCAACCGCGTCGGTGCGCATGGTCGTGACTGTGAGAATCGCCTAAAAAGTTTGTAATCTTAAACTACTTATACTCGTAATGTTTTGTCATAATGTAAAGTAACTAACTAATGTAACTTAAAATAAAATTAGATGGTATTTACAGGAATTAGCACCATTGTTATGTTGGAAAATTATCAATTTTTATTTTTTATTATTTATTTATTTACCTGCCCGGCCTGTTCTTTGCCTCCCCAAGAACAAAAGAGGCAGAGGACGCCCTCCTTATACTTGGTGGACCAGTATGTCCCGATTATTGAAAAATGAAAATTTACCCGACCCAACAACCCTAGACAGAATGTCAAGGCGCCGCAAAATTAGGAGAGCCGACCCCACCTAAAGTGGGATAGCGCAAGGAAGAAGATTATTTATTTATTTAGTTACTAACCATTTTATGTTAATTTATTTTATTTTTATTATAATGTATTTAATGTAATGTAATGCAATGTGTGGGCCTAGTTGCCCGAATAAAGATTTGATAATTATTTGATAAAGTGGTAGGTACTGGCAATAAGATCAAATTCTCCTCAAAAATCAAGATCCTTCGCGCCATTGATTGCGGTAAGAAAATGGTACGGTCAGCAAATTGTGCGCAAAAACCTGATCCTGCGGCTAACGTGGCGGGGCGTCAATTAGCACAGTAACGATCACGGGTAATGGGCTGGAAGTTTGTACCGTTAATTGCTGCCCGAACTGCCCACGAGGTGTTGCCCTGCGGCATAGAATAAGGAATAACACTACATATAGAACGGCAGCTCTCCGCTCCCCAACAACAACCAAAAAATAAAATGTCCTCGCTTTATGTCCTCTAGAGGGCGCCACATTGAGTTAGCGTGACGTCACAGCCTATAACCATCGGATAATCAAGACGCTTCTAGTGACACCTCATTTGTTAAATTCTGACAGATGGTTTAGAAGTTAGGTTGGAACAGACGTGCATACACACATACATAGAGATCAAACAGATTACCCTCCTTTTTGCTTCGCCGCAGTCGGGTAACAAAAGAGAAATAGAACAGCCTTATTGCTAAGTAGCAATCTCTTCCAGGCAACCTGCGGTGCCAACTCTCGCCTCTAAATCAATTTAGATTAGACAGTGCCAACTATCTGCACCAATATCTCCTAAATTATAAGCCCCCACAATATGTCCAGGCAAGCGTACAGAGCGTAATCGGATGACGTCCCCCAGCTCAACCATGTTTCAATTAGACGAGGTTTTATCTCCAGACGTATCGCGCCCTCTGCGATAACTCGGGAGATAGCGACGCAGGGATGTCGACAGCGGCTGGCGGAGAAAGCAAAGTTGTTTAGATTCACACGGTCTTTAGTTAATTAACTAATTAAAGTTTTACCTACGGCTACACGTAAGTACTTCGATAGATAAAGTCTCTGATGCCTATGGAATACGCCATAGACAGACCTTAGGGTATAATACATTATCTTATGTTATAAGAAGATATTATGATATGTTATACTGTTACTTATAAATAAATTTCAGGACTGACTATTGAACTTGGCACCCATTTTGATCTCACTTTTTTGTCATTGAAGTCAACATCCAAGGCATTTATTATAATATTGAACTTGGCTGTCATTTCACATTTTGTTTTTGATTGGATATCATTACTTTTTGTAGTATGAGTAGGTAATGATTTTACACTATTGATGTGCGCTAAATATAAAAATAATAATTAATACCAATTAATAATATGTAAACCGACTATAAGTACCTACTCTTAATTGTTAATAAGTAAGTATACCTAGATAGTTACCTACTAAAACGGATATAAGTAGGTACCTAAATAAATGAAAAAAAAAAATTGGCCGCCGGAGCACATTATTGCACATAATATCGTGTTCGACATTGCGTTAAAAATTTACACGTTCCTTACGTCGACGTTATTCGCACTCTATGCACCCGTGAGCTGGAATGCGCCTTTGACGCAAAGACGTAGTCATATTATTACGAGGGTACTCTGTCGACTGATTTCTAAGCGGAAATTGCAATGCAATTTATGCTCATAACACTTGAGTCACAACATTCTTCTTCTCCCATGTCGGTTGTGAGATCAATGACCGATCTCATCAACCCTGGTCAAGGCTATTCCGCCAAAGGCCTTGACGTGGCCCTTGTAACGACTACATACTTACTTAAGTAAGTAGTTGGGACTTGTAAACATGTCTTCCAAAGCTCGAGTCAGCTTTCTTTCGGACAATCGGCCTGCAATGTCGTAACTCAACTTCAAACCCTCTTAGGGTGTTTGTAACAATGTTTTGTAACTAAAAATGTATAATAAATAAATAATAATAATAATAGTGTTGGCAATGAAGCAACTTTTTGTATGAAGACCCCAACATTTAATCATCAGTCGCTGAATTTTTGCTAGGTTATAGTATAGCATTAGGTGAAGCTTGTATTTAAGTAAAAATACCTAACTTCCGATATCTTTTTATTTATAAATTATGTCTATTTCACAATACTGCAAAGTTTCGTCCCCTGAGGAATTAATGTTAAGGTCCACTACCTTCCTTTCCTACACCGTATTACACATTTAAATTAAATTGTCTTAAGGGGCATCTACGTGTTGGCTTTGGCTCCACGCACGCATTCTAACAGTCCGGGACTCCATAGGCCCGAGACATGGAAATGACACACAATAATAACAAAACAAGGGATAACAAAGTGATTTTTGCGATATGGCCCTACCGGGATTCGAACCCAGGAGCTCCGGAGCGTTTCAATAACGCTCACCGCTCAACTACTGGACCACTGAGAAATCGGCCTATTCAAAAAGAGCTCTTAGTAGATTATCACCGTGATTCGAAACTTTTGCGGTCCGAAATGGCTGAAAGCCCGTTCGGTACGATATATCCAGGAATGTTGTGCGTTTATGGAATTCTATAGTCTCTGCTTACCCCGGTGGGAAATAGGCGTGAGTTTATGTATGTATGTGTATGTGTGTTGTGCGTTTATTCAAATACTAATAATAATATTCTAATGTTGGTAATAACTTATACAATTTAAAGCTAATAAACTCGCGCGACACTCCCTATCCATCCATAGGGAAGGCGAAGTGCCCCAGCAGTGGGAACGTTAATGGACTGATGATGATGAAACTCGCACGATACTGGGCACGGCAGCGTGCAGTTCTGCTCACCGGTCTGCTAACACACTCAGGATACTGTTCGAGCAGGCACGCACGAGGCGCAGCAAGGAGGCGCAACGTTTCCTCATGATGGTGTAGAAACAATTATTTTTATTAGTTTAGTTTATCATTGAATATTTTATATTTAAGTAAGTATCTTAAAGTCATACAACTACATCAAACGCTTCGTATAATGCAACTTACGCTTTAATCTATAAAACTCACAATTAAAACATTGTAACAGCAAATAAAAGCGCTTACAAAAAGCTGCTCATCCCGGAAATGTCGACATGTATACCTCAGAGAGGGTTAACATTTTTGCTTTGTCATGACGTTGTAACTGTGGGATGAAGCAACTATGCGAGAACCACAGACTACGCTCTATAGATACCGTGTCAAGGCATTTTTTGGTATCCAGTTTACACAAATGACAGGAAAGCTTGTAATAATAATAATAAATAAAAATCGTTTATTTCGGACAAAGTCCATAGAATGTTAGTATACAAACGACTTATATATACTAGTGTTGGTGTGTAGGTGTAACTACAATAACTTCGCTATTATTTTTTACACCGACATACAACTCATTATACCGGTCCACCCAGTAGCATTAGTTAAGCCATCCAGTAACCACCGTCGCTGCAACGCAGCCAAAACATCATGAAAACAAAATTAATTAGGTATTTATTTTATTGTCACTTATAAGTATAAACTGCACTGCTGAATGCGCACGAGTTCGAACCGTATCGCGAGTGTGCTGGTCGGCAGCGCCTATGTTTGCGCGTTGGATGCGGTTACACACAGGTGGTAGTAGCAGCTGATTTTTTAAATTGTAATATCTTAAAATGCTCTATGTTTACTAACAAAAAAAATAAGATTGTAATTACTAACACCTATGGATTGTAATGTCTGAAAATAAATCTTTATTATTATTATACATATAATCACGTATCCACCCGTTAAAAATATTACAAAAAATTATATTCATTTTACAGTTTTTATATTGAATAGGTATTTAAGAGTAAACTCGAGGCGGTGTCTATGAAGGTATTCTGTGGTGTGGACACACGAGGTTATCTCACGACTCGTTGATGAGTGACAGCTTCGTCATGAAAGAAAAGTTCGTGTTGGGTGGGTGATGTGGGGCACATTATCGGTGTTACGTCACACTATGATAAAGGAAACATACGACGATGGTCGATAATTTATTAAAGGCATGAGACAATAAAATTAACCTGTATTGGGCTGGCTTTTCCTTCGCGGGTTGGAAGGTCAGACAGTTGCAGAGGCGGAGATGGGAGCCATTGCTACGGCAATGTAGGACGGAAGGGGCAAGTCTCAGGGACTGTAAGCTGGAACCTCACAAAGGACAGCACTAATTGTCAGTACTATTCAGAAGCGGAGGGCAGGAGTCCTAGTACGGCTTTGAAATAGACTATTCTGGGCGCCATCCCACTCGCGCCAGACAGAGTACTGTGAGGCAGACCACTGCTTTATTTGTCCCTAAAAAAGTAGCATGGAGAATGCTACACCGGTAAGAGAGAGCGTGGCTCTTTTATTAGTTATGCCAATAAGACCATTTATGAAGTAAAACAATATAAAAGTAGAACATTTCCTAAAACATATATGAATCCATCTCCTGCATTACAACATCCGCGTGTAGTAGTATAGAGGGCGCCACTGTCCTCGGAACTTCTTAGAGTCGCTAATTACTTACCCAAATATTTACTTTGCTAACATTCCTTGCAACGGGTTACGGGGTGCGCCGATGGTAATATAAGAGGTGCTACAAGAGGAGCGGACGTATGCGAGTGTAGGGGTACAGACTCAATGAGAATATAATGCAAAGGAAATCAAATCTAAATATATAAAAGGAGAAACTGACTGACTGACATATCAACACGCAGCCTAAACGGCTAAACGTAGGCACTTGAAATTTTAGAAGGGACGTAGCTTAGATACCGTAGAGATGCACTAAGAAAGGAATTCTCGAAATTCCCACGGGAACGGGAATTAGCGGGAAAATCCTTTTGTATGAAAAATCAAAACTGCGTAAGATAGATGTTTTCAAATTAAGCATTTTTTAACCTTTCTCCCACACACACAAAGATCTCTCTTTTATAACACGCCACGCGGACGAAGTCGCGGGCAAAAGCTAGTTGATAATATAAGAAGATTGAAGTATGCCTCGTTACAGTTACACCCGACTAAAACTAAAAATAGAGTTGTTTTGTTTTTCAAAGTTCTTTACTAGTTAATAATAATTTAAATGTTAACTCACAAAAAACATAGCGAGAAACAAAACATCAAATTAAAATAAAACGTTTTCAGGCTATATAGCCTTTAAAAAACTTATAAAAGAAAAACATTATAAATTGTCTTTACTAAATAATCTTTACGTACACTATACACTCACTGTATAACTCACAATATAATTTATAACTAACTTGGACGACGATTATTTTTGGCTTAGGTAATACTAGAAATTAACGCAAAGGCTTTTGAAAAGAATGTTATTATAATAATATATGTACATATGTCTTTTTATTACTTATTTTTTAAATAGAGTAAAACACTCGATATAGCGATAGTTTAAGGTCTACAAAAGAACTAACGGTACATCCAATCCATTTTAAAATTTAAAACAAGTGTTTCTACAAATTGTTTATCTTAAAACGACTTAAGACTCTATACGTCATAATAGAATATAAGATATTAAAAAAAAATAAAAATATATTGAATATAACCGGCCGCCACACACAATAACAATACAAAAACATCAGACCTAAAACTTACACAAAATGACATTTAATAAAGAAAAATAAAACAATGATGCTGGTGAATGGTGTTGGTCAGCATTTTTTTACTTGATACGTACTTTACCCGCTTCAGCGTCCTACAGAGTCCTAATTCTAATAAAGGAAGCTCTCTCCTCGGCAAGTTAGGACATTCCTGGCAGGCGGCGAGGATTAAAACGAGATAAGATGGATGTCAGCTCCAGAGGACACTGCTGCTAGGTATAATAGATAATATAAAGTGCAAGCGCCATGTCTTAGACGTCTGTGTTTGCCCTTGTCCAGTCTGAGTCTGAGAAAGGACGGCGAATTTTCACTTTTTACGCGAGTAGGACGGGGTACCGAAATAAATACTATTCTGCTTTAAGATTGAGAAGGGAATGTACACATAGAGCGGATGAAGGATAATAGGATTAAGAAAGCAATATATAAAGCGAAGGTTGGTGGTAGGGCTGGCAGAGGAAGACCTAGAAGGACGTATATTGACCAAATTGGAGATGTCCTTAGAAATGGTTCAGTAAGATTTACTTTGATGAATGATTGATGAATGTGGAGGAAGCAAGAGAATATTATATTATATATGTGTCTACTTACCGCGGTGGGAAATAGGCGTGAGTTTTTGTATGTATGTATGTCTGCTTTAAGACGTTATAGTAATTACGCTATCTCACTGTTCCGGCCAAGTACTTAACATATGCGGCAAACCTGCAATTTGTCAGGTAAAAAAAAATAAGATAGTAAAAAGACAATGAGTAGGTAATACCAGCAATATCGGTTGCCACCGCCTCTACCGCCGTATTGGCAGTGCTTCGATTACAGCGCCATGTGGCAGAAAATGGAACTAGATTGAAATTACTTCGCTAGGCAAGTAGTTAAACGTTGTCTGTTAATTAAAAGGTGAATTAACACGTTCACTGTGTATGAACCACATATGACTCAATACATTTGAAACTCATACGTGCATGTCCCACATGTGGGGCACATTTTTCTTGCCACAGTGTGTCTTCGATACATAGTATAAAACAAAGTCGCTTTTTCTGTCCCTATATCCCTATGTACGCTTAAATCTTTAAAATTACGCAACGGATTTTGATGCGTTTTTTTTTAAATAGATAGAGTGATTCAAGAGGAAGGTTTATATGTATAATAACATCCATTAAATAGTGGAGAAATACTGTTATTTTTGAGATTTTAAAGTGATGTCGTAAATAATTTAATTTTTTCCTCAGCATTGCACCCGAGCGAAGCCTAGTTAGTTATACATATCATATCGCTTGTTATACATAACTTCCAATGTGTTTATCGTAAAATAACATTGCACGTGAGGGGTTGATATCTAATTTTCACTTACTATAAGTTAACGTCGCAGTTAGCTGAACAAGCTATAGAAAGTGTACACGCGTCTATATCGCTACCGTCTATTACTTCCCAAAAACACTGTGGTTTTCCTCTCCGCGTGTCATCAAAAGAGGCATTTTTCTGTCATTTTCCAGCATAATAACATTATTATAATAATCACAACAATTCGTCGGGTGTCTGCGACGTGATTCGCGCAAATTGAGCCAATCTCCGCACACCTTTTGTCTAGTTGATCGAATGTTTGCAACGGCGACTCGTAACGACTTAACTTTAGTACTCACTAGCTTGAAAAGCTTAAGGAAGTGGTTTGAGTGTTGGCGAGTCAAGAGCAATACTTAAGTGTTTAATAATGAATGTGTGTGTTTTTTACGATTTTGTAAGATCAAACAAGTCAATCTCGGAAATCATTTTCTTTCTCCATCAGTTTTTGTCTTCTAGAGGGCGCCACATTGAATTTCGTGTAACATGACATAGCCTATAACCACCGGACAATGAAGACGCAAGCGAAGTTCCTATTGACACCCCATTTTTTTAAATTTTGACAGGTGCTTTAGAAGTTAGGAGAAAACAGACGTATGCATAGCGGTCAAACACATAACCCTCCTTTTTGTCCGCAGTCGGGTAAATAGGTAGTTTGTATCGATCGCATAATCGCTTGCAAAGAGCCTGACATTTCAAAGGAAGAGATTAAACTTCAACGGTTGTTCACAAAAATACCGGTTGTTGGAGGAAATACCGGTTGTACGAGAAAATACCGGTTGTTCGACATACGGCTCGGTCGTGCCCGATGGAACGAGAGAATTCCATTTTCCACTTTAGGTCAATAGCTCTGTAGCCTGTGAACTGTATTAGACGAAATTGTGGGTGAAACTGGGTACTGTACGTGATGGGATATTGAGAATTTGTTGTAACGAAAATAGGATTACAATTTGACATAACATACATAGCATATTACATAACATAGCATCTTTGAATCTCTACCTACCTCTTCTCGGTGAGTGAGTGTATATACTATACAGTATAAGTATCAAATGTAATCAGACTCGTGTTTTGTTGAATTGATAGGTATTTTTACACACACCCAGACAAAAATACATAAACAAATACATTCCATTCAAAATCAAATCATTTTTTTTTTCTTTTCTTCTTTTTTTTCTTTTCTTTTTTTATTCTTTTTCTTTTTTTTCTTTTCTACTTTTTTTTTAACTGTACTATTGTAACAAAAAATGTTAATTACAATTTAAATATAGGTATATCTAAGATATATGCACGGCATAGAAGCCATCCTGATGAAACACCTGCCTGTGACATCCACCGAGTGTTGGGAGGAACTATCAAAGATGAGGCCGGAATGGCGATCTGAAGTCCGAAATGGTGCAGAAAGCTTCGAAGAAGCGCGACTAGTAGCCCTGGATGAGAAGCGTCACATACGGAAGACTCGTCCCAAACCCTCTTACACCTACACGTACAGTCATGAGCAATATAATGTACCCACTTTAGGACTCTGTCGCACTAACATAATTATTTGACATTTAGTGAGACTTACAGTTCAATTTGTCAAAAAAGTTAATGTGACATGGTACCAAAGTGTATACATATTAATGCTCGTGACCGTAACAGCTACGAACAGCTCTACTGTCTTCGATGAGATCGTGTGTTTAAAGCGAAGTTCGGTTTCACCAGCCACATAAGAGCGCATAACAGACATGACTTAGGTCGACGTTACCGGACACAATAAGGAGGACTATATGGTGTGGACATTCTAGCCATAAAGGCGGCCAATCAGCTCGCGACACCAAACACTTCAGGACCCCGCCGAAGAAGAAGAAGATCAAACCGAACCGAACCGTTCCGTTCGATCAGATCTGGTCGAAGATTTCCCTCAATCAGCGCTTATTGCTATCGACCCACTAGCGTCGAATAATTCTTTCAAATATTTTTCCTCTCAGACGACGCCCTGAGCCGAGTTTCGGGCCCAACTGGGCACCCTCAGGCCTGTTGTCTTAAACGTTGTACCGGGTGAGAGCTTTCAGTGCTCCTCATTTATCCGGCCAAGAAATCTACAATAAGTCACGTCAAAAAAACAAGGTGTGTGTGGACAGTTGTGTCAGCCTGTATATCTGGAAGAGATCAGATTGTAAGTAGGTAGGTACCTATACAACATTGTCCTCAATTCCCAATACGCACACGCATAGCCGCACAGATTGTATACTCAACCATCGATCATATTTCCCTAATTGAGTAATGGCTGTGTGGCAGCCTGATTGATCGCGAGTTCTAAACATGATGCATCGTAGACATGTCCACTCCGCTAACTTTGATTTGGGGATGAAGTTGAACACAGGCCGAGTCGAGATTCAAACCCATGACACTATGATATAAATGACGCTTTAGAAAAGGTTTAAAATACGATCTACTCTGAACCGGCGGCGTGCGTGTATGAAGCGATTGATGAATGTGGAGGAAGCAAGAGAAGTGTGTCAGGATCGACGCAAATAGAATTCCATAGCGAATTAAAATGAGTTTATGCATGTATCTAATTAGCCCGATATATTGAATAAGTTACCTAAAGACAAAAAAACGGACATACTTACTAACATAAAAACATGTAAACGTACTTTAAAGAATTTATACTTGGGTTCTAAAGATGTAACGTAATGTTATGATAATTATTGTAACGAACGAGCAATTTTCATTCGCTTCTCGCATAAGCTTTATTCAGGCTTTTAGATAAGCGTCTTATACTGTGTAAATAAATAATTTGTAAAGTGTTTTGAACAAAATAAATAAAAATAAAAAAAAGCATTTTCATAATAAATACTTATCAACAAAAATGATTTATTATTAAAGTTGCATAACATAAACAGCCTATATATACGTCCCACTGCTGGGCACAGGCCTCCCCTCAATCAACCGGAGGCGGTATGGAGCATACTCCACCACGCTGCTCTAATGCGGGTTTGTGCTAAGCTATACTGTATAATAATATTTCATTAGGTTTATCTGCTTTGGTTTATCTAAAGAAAGTATTGGCGAAGTTATAGTCAAAAAGTAATAACTTCCTTGAAAAGACCCGATGAGCACTAACTTGAGGCAATAACTTTTTAGTTCACAGCACTCGTTTCGAAGTTTCGTGTACAAGTACATTACTCTGCGAAATAAAACTCGTAGAAAAATACTTGAGGAAAAATTTGGCTTTATACTGGATGTTTTAGGTACCCGTAAATGGTTTTACGACTCTGTAGGAGCAAATTGTATGTGGCGACGCTGCTATTGCATTTGATGTTGTCTAGTGTCTACATGAGAAAATCTGCGAAGAAAACAATATACAAAAGTATAAGACTTCAACTTTTTATTATTAGTGACTCGACAACTGCACTTGTATGTCAGTTTTGCGCGTTTATAGTCACTTAAATTCGAATAAAGATTTTTAACGGCTTCTTTAACATTTTGACGAGCGCATATATTTGGAAGAATTTTAGGTATATAGGCAATATACTGATATATATCAGTGATAATCCATTAAAATCCAGTTAAACCATTGGTCCCGGTTATTACTTGTACTGATGTAAGTATGTAGTCGTTACATGAGTCACGTCAATGGCCTTTAGCGGCTCACTAATAATCGTTTCATATTAATTAAAAAACTGTTTAGATACTACAAAAACAAAAAATTAAGAGGGCACTCTCTGAAACTGTAGAAGCCACCATGTGCAAGCAATCCTAGAAACATTTTCTCCCCAACCGCATAGTGGACTTATCAAATATCCCCATCAGTGACTTGACGAACATTATAAAAAAATCAAAAACACAAGTGCAGTGACGTACATGCATCAGTTTATGTTGCTAGTGTACTTAATAATAATCCTGACACAAGGGTTGATGAGGCTGGTAATCCACCTCACAACCCACACGGTAAGAAGAAGAGGTAATATATTACTGTCTATTGTCATAATCATTTTCAAACTTGGCTAAAGCCTTTGACGACTTGCGCTTCTATACACCACTAAAGAGATTATTTAAGATTATGTTAAAATAGTCCTGTTCATTCCACTCTTAAAATAAGGTTGCAATGTGGCCAGCCAGCCAAACAAACCTCATCGTAAACAGCTAACTCAATTACGTTTCGTCTTGTTGTAAACTGCGGAAAAATACGTCCTTAACGCTCCGTTTGATGATGTAATTTAATTGTGGATTATATTACGCTGAGACGGTTTGTAAGAGAATTTTAACTTGTTGTTTTAAATTCACAACGAAAACTCGAATTGTTGCGTTGACAACGACTCTCTGAACGGCGATTCTGGCTATGGCGATTCTGTTTACGGCAAGTGGCTTGACATCACGTCTGTCATTAACTCACTCACTGCGAAACACGGCAGCGTTAAACGTGTAAGTACTTATAAATTATCGTGGTACTGCTGAGATTGTCTCGACGACCCGATTACTCTAGCCATAGAGGCGGCCAATCAGCTCGCGACACCAAACACTTCAGGACCCCGATACCGACCCCGCCGGCGTGGTCGACGATTTCCCTCAATCAGCACTTATCGCTATCGACCCACTAGGGTCGATTAATTCTTTCAAATATTTTTTCCTCTCAGACGATGCCCTGAGCCGAGGTTCGCGCCCAACTGGGCACCCTCAGGCCTGTTGTCTTAAACGTTGTACCGGGTGAAAGCCTTCAGCGCTCCCCATTTGTCCGGCCAAGTAGTTAATACCATCTGCGGCAAATCTACAATAAGTCACGTACAAAAAAAAGCAAAAAAAGTAGTAGTAAATTAGTAAGTAAAAGAAACTATGCAATACATTACAAAGTCAATGAGAATGACGCACTCCCAAAAATAAAAACATGATCCCTTGATCTCACGAATAAAACACCATTTCATTTTTAATTCACTAAGTACTTGACTTGAAAACCTCTACTTTTTCTCCCCTGTAATTAAATTCCTTAAGACAGGACTTTCAGTGAAGAGGATTCGACTTGATTACCCTCGGATCAAAGTCTTGTCTCACTAAACGAATTACAGGACGTTTAACTTATATTAAGTTTACAATGATGCTGCAGGCTATGAAGGGTAGACAGGGAAAGGAGAGTTCTTCCCTTCTATCGTGTGGGTTGTGAGGTGGATAACCAACCTCAAATTGGTGAAAAAACAAGTTGTAAGTTTGTTAGTGGTTTATTGTTGAATATGAAAGCAAGAACAATAATAAAGTATTAGAATTATTGCTCTCTGGTGAGGAGGTGCTGGTCGTAATCAAACAATTCAGCAATTCTCTTGAATAATGTTATATTTTCATAAACAATGTTAAGTCTCCAAATCTTCATAGCGGATTACCGCAACCGAACAAAATTCCCGCCACCGCCTTTCTAAAAGGCAAAAGAAGAAATTAAAAATAAAAACGAAATAAATTAACTGCCCGTTTCAAATTAAAAATAATAAAGTTTTGACATAGATTTATGACTTTATTCCGTCATATTAGTTATTTAATCTAATAATAATTAAATAATAAAATACTCATAACGAACCCTAATAGTAATAAGGTACAAGTTAGGCAGCTAGTGTCCGAACTAGGCTGAGCTTGTGTTTCAAGGCGATAGAGTTACTTGATACAATGTTTGATGGTTGTGGTCATTTTTCGTCTACCTTTTCATATATCGAATATCTTAATCAAAATATATTCAATTCCATTTATTTACTTATAACTAATGAATTTAATTACTATTATTTGTCACATATCTAAAAATAATTATAACTGTTCGAAGATAACAATAAACAGAATGTAAATCCACCACAGGCTTCGTCAGTACCAATAGTCATATAAAAAAAGGGAAAGCACATTGAAATCATACATAATAAAATTCGCACAAGCTTAGTTTAGGTTAGTTTTTTTTATTAAGCTTCGTCAAGCTTCGTTATTAATTAGATAACATTTAATAGTTTTTTTTTTCTGTAGCCTAATCAATGTCCCACTGCTGGGCAAAGGCCTCCCCCTTCTCTTTCCAACCCTCCCTGTCCCGGGCATTTAATAGTTAGAAAAAAAATATCACTTACAAACTATGTTACTTTTCCAAGTATATATCTATCCTATCTTTTACAGACTAAATAATGTAGTGCGTTTTTATTTTCACACACGTATACATAACATCACGCCCATTTTCCGTTGGGGTAGGCAGAGATCACGGATTATTTTATTATTAAATATTTAGTATCATAATTTTAGATTTCAATTCTGAATTTACACGCTTCGTACAATTTGGAGTAGAAGAATTTTAATACCATTGAATTATTAATTTTTAAGAGAAAGAAATATTCCAAAGAATATGATATTGAAGGGGCTCTCAAATTATATATTAATGGCAAGAAAAATGGCTTTGAAGCGTTTTATGGCTATCATCAGACGGATTGCTTGCAAATTGATACGTCTAGGGGGTTCACGGAAACAATTAAATCGAAGGGTGTAGTTAGGGTACAGCAGTACAATAGGGTACACAAGGGTACTAGGGTATAATGATGCTATTCGGTATCATACGATCTTTGACCGAACAGTTTTTAGGGGCTCCGGGTAAAGAAACAATGGTTCATTTGGTACCAATTTATGTGCAGGATATCCGGTAACGAAGTATAAAACGTGCGGACCTACATAATATGTCGATATATGCTCGGTGTTTTATGCTTCGGTTGGTATAAAAAGATTGAATAAGTATGTGATTTGGTTTATATGGTTCTTTTACCTGAAATCTTCTGGTACTTTTGTACTTGGGTTATGAAAAAGCAGAGCCATAATAGATTAAATAATAAACTATGCAACTTTTTTTTTTCGTTATCTCAAGAGTTGCGACAGACCTGAGGACGTAGTTCCAAGGGCCCTATCTCACTAGGGCATTATGGCAACCAAAAAATGTATACAGTTGACAACAGCTGGTGTTCTGCTAGTCACACAATTTTCTTGATGGCGTCACCACGGTCACGAGTGTTCTTCTATCGTGTGGATTATGTGGTGGATTACCAACCCCATCAACCCTGGTATCAGGGTGACTATCGAGTCGCCAAAGGCCCTTGACATGTGTCATGTAAAGACTACGAACTTAGATAAGTAGCAACCACGACTAACAACTTAGCGAGCCTTACGAAGCACGGATCATCTTACTTTCGGACAATCAGGTGATCAGCCTGTAATGTCCTAATTAAACTAGGGATCACAAAGTGAATTTCGTGATATGTCCCCACCGGGATTTGAACCCGGGACCTCCGGATCGTGAGCCCAATGCTCACTGGACCATGAAGGCCGTCACGTGCTTTGTCCTAGTGATATTTATGGTGTTAAGTGGACTTTATGGATATGACTGGGGTGGGTTTCTGTGCACTTATAAATTTTCAAGCAGCACAGAAAGATTTACATAAATGGCTTTTATACGTCCCACCGCTGGGCGCTGGCGTCCCCTCAATCAACCGGAGGGGATACGGAGTGTACTCCACCACGCTGCTCCACTGCGGATTGGTGGAGATGTTTAGGCTAGTAGTCCGAGTCCGGACAATCAAGTAATAAAATTTAGCCTACATGTCCTAGCCAACAAAAGATCATCTCACAAAGAGATTTTGACAATGTCTCCATCGGGAATAGAATCCGGACCTACAGTTTGTGAGGTCAACACAAACTACTAGACCATGAAGGCTGTTAAGTTCAAAAATATTTAGTCTCACCGTAGCCGAATCGTCTCATCTACATCATGAATAACGACGCGTCTTTTCACGAGTTTGTTTTATCAAAAAAAAATAACGTTCTTGAAAAATAGGAACATCAGTTGCTTCCCCCGCTCCGCTCGCTTCCTTTGATGCATTGTCGCAATGCACCCCTGTGGAGCGGAAAATGACAAGCGACATAGTAGGTAGAGTGTGTAGGGGTGTTGACAATTTAAAGTACACGAAATACATAGTGATCCAAATAATCAACTTGGACTTGTTTCGTCATCATCATCATCACCACCCCATTAACGTCACGACACGGCACGGCACGGGCCTTCCCTATGGATGGATAGAGAGATCGGGTCTTAAAACACCACGCGGGCCCAGTGCGGATTGGTGGTTATTAACGACTGCTAATGCAGCCGGGACCAACGGCTTAATGTGCCTTCCGAAGCACGGAGGAGCTCGAGATGAAAACTTTTTTTTTGTGGTCACCCATCCTTTGACCGGCCTTTGCGAAAGTTGATTAACTTCAACAATCGCAAACCGAGCGCGTTTACCGCTGCGCCACCGAGTTCCTCATTAATTATTAATAACTAGCATTTAAACACGGATCCCCTATTGCTAATATACCAACTTTTAGCTTCCTACCTTGAAACTGCGAAAAGTCCCATATAAAATTTAATCCCCTCATTGAAGGGGTTGGGGGCAGATTTCTACAAAAATATTACGCACTATTTTTTTGTTAGACACAAAGTCCGCATATTAATAACATAACATAATATAACAAATACTTTATTACACAAACAGGAAAAAACAAAAGAGAAATAGAATTAGTACAATAGGCGGCCTTATTAATTTTTAGCTTTCTACCTTGAAAATTGCGGAATGCTCCATACAAATCCACCCTCCATTTTAGGGAAGTGAGCCCCTCTCTTTTTGAAAGAGACAAAATGTAAGTAGCCTATGTCACTCTCCATCGCTTCAACTATCTCCACTTACGTCAATTCGTCGCTCCGTTGTGCCATGAAAGACGGATAAACAAACGGACACATACACTTTTAGAATCATTTACGATGTCCCTAACACCTTGTATAAACCTCTGCCTACCCCTACTGGACGTGATGTTATATTATGTTAAGTAATATTATTTTAATAACAAACTGATTGATTGATTTCAAAAGTCTTTATTACACATTAATAGATTACAGTATTACAGACACAGTCTAACAATACTTACAAGAATGAATTTAGTACAAATATTTCGCCGGCCATAAAGCCATACGGTTTATGACACATACATTGAGAACTATTTTGAAAAGTTAACTATGTTGGCATTATCAATAACAAACTAAACTCGCCTCCACCCTGAAGATAATATAACCTTCAAATACCTATTCTTATCATCGTCACATCTTAGGAAGTTTTTGTCTCATGTTGTCTCATCGCGTCTCCCCTCGGCGTCTATAATCCATTATGTTGTCAACAGGATTGATATACGGGATCATGTTACCGGTGCATCGCTAACGACTCGCTTGATCTTTGACATTAGCCATTCTGAGATAGAGGGAGAAAAAATATATTCGTGTTATGACTTTGAAGCGTAGGTTTTCTTTAGCTTCTATTCAAATTCAAATTCAAAAATATCTTTATTCAGTTGGTAACATAGTTACACTTTGAATCGTCAATTTTTACATAAAGAACGTCTCATCCGCCTAAAACTACTGCAGTTTCTCACAACCTGTCATAGAACAAGGTATAAAACTACGAACGGCAACTCTCCGCTACCCACCAGTGGCCGAGTTAGGTTTACCTCATCGTATAAGAAAACCAGGTATGCTCAAAAGTGACAGCTAGCATTTCAAGGTTAGCCCAGCTTACGTCATCCGAGCCTGCGTTGTCATTTCGTAAAAAATAAATTACCTACGTCCAATGTTTTTAATTTGAAATTTTGTACTTTTAGTAAAAGATTTACGTACAGTTTTAACGATTTTTATATATGTGACAAATAATAGTAATTAAATATATTAGTCAGTAATTCACTTAACTTTCAATAATCTAAACGTCCTTGAAATTTTGGAGATACCAATTGAATGGTAACACTTACGTCATCAATGGGCTAGCAATGGCGGCTTGTCATAGGATTAAGCATACCGTCTTTTTATACCATGGTTTTATGTTTCTTTGAGGATTCGGGCGTGAGTGTATGTATGAACATAATTATGACAGGATCGAAGCAAACGAAATATAAACTATTTGAGAATTTAAATTTTGTTAATAATTGTTTGCGAAGTGGTGGGTAAGTACCTATTTCCTTTCGAAGAATAAACTGAGTTTCATATCCTCCATTCCGGACTAAAAAAAAAAGAAAAATACACTTTTTTACTTATGAAAGGAACCTATTTTTACATACAACCCCATTCGTCATACCTTTATAAGTCCTAGCAGAGCCCGTAACGTGTCTCTCAGTCGACTGCACGCAATCAGCACAGGAAGACGGGACTTTGAAAAATCCCGTCGTTTCCCGCCTTTGTGACGTCACACGTTATGACGTCATAATATGCCTCTGTGATCCATTTGGCGCAAACACTCTGGAATTCTGTCATTTGTTTCCTCAGCTGCTAAAGTAAGCAACTATTTTTATGCGCATTGTAAAACAAAAGAAAGCAGTTATATAATGGTGCTGATTTACAATCATCATCATCAGCCCATTAACGTCCCCACTGCTGGGGCACGGGCCTTCCCTATGGATGGATAGGGAGATCGGGCCTTAACCATCACGCGGGCCCAGTGCGGATTGATGGTTATTAACGACTGCTAATGCAGCCGGGACCAACGGCTTAACGTGCCTTCCGAAGCACGGAGGAGCTCGAGATGATTTTTTTTTTGTGGTCACTCATCCTATGGCCGGCCTTTGCGAAAGTTGCTTTACTTCAACAATCGCAGACCGAGCGCGTTAACCGCTGCGCCACCGAGCTCCTCGAGCTGATTTCCAATACACACCATCTAATTTTATTTTAAGTTATACCCGTCGTTTTCTTATCCGCCTTAACTTCCAATAAAATTAGGAGGTGTCTACAAGAATCGGGGCCAATGTTTATTAATGTTTCCATTGCAAAAGTTGACCGGAATAGATAGCTCTTATGGTCAAGCAAGACCGGTTTTGCCCATATTAGAATAAGATTTTCCTGTGAGTTATAAGTTGAATAACCGACCAAAATGGCTCATCTAACGACTACACATTTACTTAAGTAAATAGTCAGGACCAATTGCTTAATGTGTCCTCCGAAGCATGGATCGTATTTATTGAATTTATTTTAGATTTTAAGCCAAATCCGACGACATAACAGTATTGGCGCCCCGTCGTCGCACTCTCTCGTCTCTGGACACCCCGTTGCGATTTATGGGTATGTGATTTCGGGTTGAAAGCGTGGGCGGGACCAGACCACTTCGGTAGATATAGCTTTGCCAAATTAAGTCAAGTTGGTTCAATATAAAAGTAGTAAAATAACGAAAATTTTAGCAACTTGTTTTATGTGATAGGTTGGCCTATCTCTGACAACTGGTAATTAAAAAACAAGGGCGTTAAAATGGCCACATCAGGTCCGCAAACCAATTTTTAACCTTCTGTCTTGAAAATTGCGGAATTTTCCATACAAACTTCCTCCCCCCATTTTAGGGAAATGGGGGGTTAGAAATAGACGAAAAGTAGCCTATGTCACTCTCCATCCCTTCAATTAACTACACTTAAAAAACACGTCAATTAGTCGCTCCGTTTTGCCGTGAAAGACGGAAAAACAAGCAGACAGGCACACACATACACTTTGTTATTTATAATATTAGTATACCTACGTGTGTATTAATATGTGGAAACATTAAAGAACCGTTTATTATGTATGAGGCCTGACAGTGCGTCGGTGGTATGGATGAAATTCAAATGAGAGACAATATTTTTTTATTACGCATGTTTGATGCGACCCTACGGAACCTAACGACGCGAAAGTTACTTCGGAGTTGTGTCTTTCTTTTTGCTTCCCGATAATAGTTTTACTTGTATGGGGTCCGATTTTTAGGGTTACCAAGTACCTAAACGAGGAACCTATAAAGTGTAGGCATTTTTGTCTGTGTGTAAGATCTTTTTTTTACCTTTGATGGGTTTACTCTTGGCTCCAGATTTGCCCGATGGCATTGACGAGACCTAAGATGGAGCTCGCTCGCCCAGAAGGTGCCTGTTCACTCTGGCCTTGAAAGCACCCGGGTTATATGCATTGGGAAATACAGAAGACGGCAGATAATTTCATTCCTTATCTTTTTTGTTTCTGCCATTCTGTCAGGTCTTGTCTTTAGTAAAGGTCATCATCACTAATAAGCAACACGCTCTTGTCGGTGTAGCATTCTCCTTCCTACTTTTTTAGGGAAATAGGGCAGCGGTATCCCCCTTGCCTTCCGCTCCGCAGTACTCTGTCTGACGCGAGTGGGATGACGCCCAGAATAGTTTATTTCAAAGCCGTACTAGGACTCTTGTCCTCCGCCTCTGAATAGTACTGACAGTTACTCCTGCCTTATGTCAGGTTCCAGGATACAGTCCCTGTGACTTGCGCATTCCGTCCTGCATTACCGTACAGGCTCCCATCTCCGCCTCTGCAACCGTTAAGGTCTTCACCAGTATCCCTGGGCAAGGGTTCTACGTTATACTTATCCCAAACAATCAAGGATAAAAACTAGAAGCACAAATTTACACACTGTTTATCGTTTTTAAATTGGAGAAGTACCTAGGCAGTTTTTATCCTCATTAAGACCGAGGTACATCCAATAAGATCATTTATTCGTTTTATTTGTTTAACTTATTGTGTTCGAAAGATAGAATGTCCATTAAATTAAATAAATACTACAGCGTACCGTCTACCACCTTCACCGACACCATCTTCATATTTTAAACGAGAGGCACGATATAATGGCCGTTTTGACTTTGTCTCTCTCATCAAGTATCGAATTAATTCATAAGTATGTTAAGGGCCCAGTCTCCGGTAACAGAAATCAGAATTTGAAAAGATAATAGAAGCTTTTAAGAAAATTCTAATCAAGATATTTAGACAAGAATGTTAAGAACAGGAAAGCCTCAGTAGATTTTCCAATTTAAGTAAGTAGTTGTTATTACGTCAATCTAAGTGCACAAAAATGACTCGACACTGTCTTGGGCGAAAGAGAACCGTATTCAACGCTTGATTTATCTTATGTAAAACAGCTAAATGTACTTTAAAAAAATACGGGTCTATTACTTATATCATGTATATTTATGTACAATAAACGGTAGTCAAATAAATAACGAAACATTGCTTAAAAAAGGAAAATAAATGTCACCAAAAACTCACGATTTAATTTTGCGGAGTCGCCTTAAAGGAGAAAAATTGCTGTAAGTACTTTATTTTGTCAAAACGGCCATCATAGCCTGCCGCTTGTTTAATGATAAAGATGAAGTTAAATAAAAACAATGTATTAAAATGAACAATAACTAAAAGATATATAAAAGTACTTTTAATACACTTTTATTGCTATTAAACTCAGTGACTATACTTGTAAAACACCCAATGAAAATCTAAGGATCGAGAGAGTTTCCAAAAGTTGGCAACACTGGGGAACAAAATGGCGATATTTCATAACTCGGGGCCGATTCCTTCCACAACATAAAACCTAACGATAAATGATAATTATTTTATTGTTCAAGTATTTCGATGTAGCTGAATAAAATATTAGGTGATTCCATGATGGCGCAAGTTATAGCAGTCAGTGGAGTTTTTTTATCTACAGAGAGAACATACATACATACATAAACTCACGCCTATTTCCCACCGGGGTAAGCACAGACTATGGAATTCCGTTTGCTTCGGTTCTGATACACTCCTCTTGCATCCACATGCATCAATCGTTTCATACACGCACGCCGGTTCAGACTAGATCGTACTGAACCTTTTCTAAGAACATCTCCAATTAGGTTTTCCTCTGCCACCCCTACTACCAACCTTCGCTCACACATCTACAGAGAGAAAGACATTCTTCCTTTTTCTCAAAACGACTGATCCTCAAAAAGACAGATTCTCAAAAGGTATTTTATACCACAACCCAGCCCTCGCTCCATCGCGTTACACCCAAGCTATCTTTCTATCCCTATCGAGGGGATCGCAGCACCGCATCGGAATGATGGCGAATTCGGACTTTAAAGGTGCTGATACACTTGAGCATTCACTTGTAATGAGCATTTGTGCGAATGTTACAATACGTGAAAAATACGAGAACATTTTAGCGAGTATTCTATCGAGCGTTCTTGCTAATGAAAATGTAATAGCAATGTTCGGCTTTATGCCTGGCTCGGCTCGTTGTTCAGTTCGACAAATATAAAAACGGTGAATGCTCAATTCGATTAGGGATGCTCAATTTTGCGGAGGAGAAACCTCGCATTCTATCGAGCGTTCTAGCTCATGAAAACGTAATAGCAATGTTTGGCTCTATGCTTGGCTCAGCTCGTTGTTCAATTCGACAAATATAAAAACGGCAAATTCTCGATGTTCTGTTACAAGTGAATGCTCAAGTCTATCGGCACCTTTAAGGTGCTGATACGCAACTGCTCTTGTTTTACTGTAAGTCCGACCAACTCTGACTATCGGTAATTTATAGAACTCGTTCGGTTGGAAACTATCGCTTTGGCTTTTGGATATTGAATTCAATGTTACTTTTAAACTTAAACCGATTTAAATACGTAGTTATGAGGGTTGAGTTGAGATCAACTATGTAGATAGATGTCGTAGTTGGAGGCGATTTTTTTGGTTTGAAAAATAAATGTATAATATAATATATAATTAAGCGTGCTAGTAGACGTGTATCATATTATACATCTATTCCTTGCCAGCTATATTTAAGTCCCATGTAATGGAGGACCGGGCACAAATCTTGGAAACCACGTGATATCAATTACTTATGACCATACATTTACATAAACAGCCTATACGTCCTACTGCTGGGCACAGGCCTCCCCTCAATCAACCGGAGGGGGTGTGGAGCATACTCCACCACGCTGCTCCACTGCGGGTCGGTGGAGGTCCTTTTTTAACGGCTAATAGCCGGGACCATCGGTTTAACGTGCCCTCCGAGGCAGGGAAACATCTTATTTTTTCAGAAAATCAGGTGATTAAAGCTCATAAAGTCCTTATCAAACAAAGGGCAGTCTCACAAAGTGATTTCGATAATGTTCCCGTCGGGAATCGAACCCGGACCTCTAGATCGTGAGCCTTACTTACGCCTTCTTATGATTGTTTTTTTTTTAATTCAAACTCATAAGTCGAATGCAGTGGTTTAGGTTTGAATATTGGCTCACTTTTCACTGATACATACGTGCTTATAAATGCAAAAATTGTTAATGTATCCCTTTGTTAGTTTCTTAAGAAATAAAGAAAAAAATACATGACTTTATCTAACGACCTACGCTAAAGATCATCCCCCAATCGTATAGCGACAACGGTATCAATCACACAATAACGTCTTGACAGCGCGACGAATCTGAGCTGAACTTACATTCACGAGTGACTGCATCTGGCCCCCCTTAGACCCCCATAGCCCCCCTCTAGACCCCTCGCGAGACAAAGGCACAATGTGCTGAGTGACGTGTGAACCCCCTTATGACGTATGCACGCTTCCGTAGGGGCTGGATTTTTGAAGGTCTTTTTTGAGCTAAAAGGAAAGACGGATGACACGGCGCTCAGGATAGTTGATTGTGTGTTAATCGTTGTCTGATATATAAATACAGAGGAATAATTTTTAGCTTTGCTGTGTAAAGTTTTAAATAGTTACCCTTCATTGCATAAGTTATGTACGCCGTATCCACTAAATAGTATAAAACAAAGTCGCTTTTTCTGTCCCTATATCTCTATGTACGCATAAATCTTTCAAACTACGCAACGGATTTTGATGCGGTTTTTTTTAATAGATAAACTGATTCAAGAAGATGTTTATATGTATAATAACACCGATTAAATAGTGGAGAAATACGGTTATTTTGAGGTTTTTAATGTGATGTCGTAAATAATTTCATTTTTTCCTCAGCATTCCACCCGAGCAAAGCCGCCGGGGCGGGTCGCTAGTTATCATATATATTAGTCACAATACCGTAACCTTCTAAATGTAAAAAAAAAATAATGTATGTACTTTATAAATAAATAAATAAAGAAACAAGTGCATTTTCATTCTGGAGGTTTATTTCGACTGTTAGAGTGTAAAAGTCTGTCAGTCAGTGTAAAAATCTTTCTGTTATTAAGTACTAGTTAGGTAGTGACAAAATAAACAAAAATATAATTGTTTTATAATAAAAATATAATATAATTGTACTTAGCTCATCTTGCGATGAATAAACCCCACTACCCCAATTGTGATATAGTCATGAGTTTATGTTATGTCAAAAGATATCAAGCTTTTTTTCCTTGGTGCTTTAATGTATCTGAGCCCGTCAGAAAGAAAACGGCCTCTGTGGTCCAGTGGTTGAGCGTTGGGCTCACGATTGTGATCCTTAGTTTGGTTAGGACATTATAGGCTGATCACCTGATTGTCCGAAAGTAAGGTGATCCGTGCTTCGGAAGGCACGTTAAGCCGATGGTCCCGGTTATTACTTACTGATGTAAGTCAGTAATCGTTACATGAGCCATGTCAGCCTTTGACGGCTCAATAATCCACCTCACAACCCACAGGATAGAAGAAGAAGAAAGAAAAAAAATATATAGGTACTTATGCCATACATTTGTCTTAAAACATCTTTCAAAGTTGAATCATACTTCAACAGCATAATGGCAGCATTTTAACTGCTCGAAGAATCTTACTGATTGACTCTAATCCACTCTCTAATCCAACGAAGGAAAGAATCCAACCAAATGAGACATTATCTGGTGTCATTTTTGTATCCAACCCATCAAATGGCGGAGTGCTGGGCTTGCAATGAGTATCCCTTAATGATGCATTCAGAGACACCCTGCTATGTAGAAACTGTTTGCAATTAGGATGTCAGACCGCAGGAATACGGTATAGTCTAGACTAATCTTCATGAGTATAAAGAAATTTTCAAGGCATTTTTCTCAATTTACTTTTTTATACTTTCTATGGAATGAGAGCCCTCAGCGTTCCCCATTTGTCCGGCCAAGTAGTTAAACCCTTATGCGGCAAATCTACATTAAGTCACATAAAGATAAAGTGGCTTGTGACGTCATGTTCGGATTACACCTTACTTTTGATACATCGACTTCTTTCGCTCTAAGGTTGCCTGGCAGAAATTGATGTTTAGCAGTAAGGCCGTCTATTGTCTTTATTGTATACGTTTATACCTGTCCTCTATGTTATTTGTGCAATAATCTTTTATTTATTGTTAAGCTATTCATCATCATCATCTACCTAGGGTTACCCCGTTTGGGGGTTGGATTACCAACCTCATCAACCCTAGTGTCAAGGTTATTGAGCCGCCAAAGGCCCCTGACATGACTCATGTAACGACTACATACTTACATCAGTAAGCTACGGCTTAACCTGCCTTCCGATGCACGGATCATCTTACTGTCGGACAATCAGGTGTTCAGCCTGTAATGTCCTAACCAAACTAGGGACCACAAAGTGATTTTGCACGAGAGTGCAAATTCATGTAACAGCAGGGGAGCCCATGGGTGGATAGCGACTAGTGATGTGCTGGTCCCTGGAATATGCCCACTAGAGGAACGTTCCTGGCAGTAAAAAGTCGCAAAACTTATGAAAAAAGAGCTTTAATACCTAACCTTTAGGCAGATACAACCAGAGTACAAGAAAGAACACTTTAAAAAAGAAAAACAGCCAGTGTACAGTCATGAGCAATATAATGTACCCACTTTAGGACTCTGTCGCACTAACATATTTGACATTTAGTGAGACTTACAGTTCAATTTGTCAAAAAAGTTAATGTGACATGGTACCAAAGTGTATGTCATATTAATGCTCGTGACCGTACTTACTAATAAAGAGTTTTTGCAACGGGAACTTTTCCACTTTAGGAACATTCGTTAGGCACATCATTGATAGCGTCGTGTTTAGTCGCTTCAATGGCTAGTGTCCATCTGTCGTTATTTGTTGGTTTTGCACGGACATTGCTGTGATGTTGATACGAAATATTTTGTATGGGCCTTAGCTGCGTGCTGCGCTGAAGAACTAACACACACTTAAGTCTATCTATCGTCAATATTGTTTCTGAAACACAATTTAACAGTTCAAGAATATAAAATAAAGGGATACTTACTTAACTTATTTTTAAAAGATAATTCTTTCCGTAGGGCCGAATGCATGAGGAATGATTATTATTTATTTATTTATTTGGGTGGGGATTAGGGTGGCCCTTTAAGAGGGTAATTGTGGTAACGGAATATATAAAATATAATTGTATTTACGAAAATTTCCGTTCTTAATTCAAATCTCTGTTCGAAAATTAAGTTCTGAAGCCATTTAAAGAACTTTTTAATAATAAATTAATTCAGAGTACTTTCTTATTAAACGGACCCGATTAAGAGGCGTCGAGCACTCAGTGAGATTAGAAAAAATATATTGGTGGCGTAAATATAAAGTTTTCGACACTTAGGGGTTGAATGAGGAGGGGGCGAACTCAAATGTATTCACCCTTCGATATCTAAGATTTTGTTCTCGCTCGAGAGCGGGAGCGGGGAAACATTTGGCAACAGTAAATGTTTGATAGACAGGCAATCCGACACAACATAATAAAAAGGCCACATTAAAGCATTATTTTTTAAATGGAATCTTCTCTTCTGTCGTGTGGGTTGTGAGGTGGAGTACCAACCTCATCATACCTGGCTTAAAACAGGGTTTAAAGTAGGCAGTTACTTTTATATGTGCATATGTCAAATTGCAATATTTTTTAAATGAATTGCATAAATGTGGCCTTTTTAACCCTCCAGGTCAAATTATGAAATCTGTACCAAAGAGATTAGAACCATAAAACAAGAGTCATAAATATGTTTCTTTAAAATACTATGTTGTAATTGTATATAGCAAATTTTATATTTTCATAAACAATAAAATAATTACGATCAAACTAAAACTACAGCATAGAATAAACGTATCTTCGCCCCGCGCAAATACGAGCTTGAAGCGAACATCATTTACCTCACCCCCTCGAGTCTATAGTAGTCTATTTAAGACGTAAGCCGTTAACGAGTAAGGGAGCTCGCGTACACTGTCTGTCTCCATCGCATGCTAGAGATAAACCGGCACACGGTATAAACGAGATTTTTGTATGAAGTGTCCAGTCTGGGGAAAAAACAAATCAAATCAATTTATTTGCGAGATGTGTTCGGTCTGCAAAAAAAAATAATCAAGAAATGGTGCATTGAAAAGAAAATTATTGAAAATTATACTAATTATTAAAAAAAAAAATACAAAGTTTAATTTTTTTTATGTTCAAAATATTCCTTTAAATTATAATAACATTTGTTCATAAGCCATTTCGTTACGTTAATTTTGAACTTGTTTCCAGTCAGTATTTTCAATTTATTTGGCAGATTATTAGATGTGTATTTCCGCGTCCATTTACGCTTCCGCGCATTCACTGTGACTACCCTGTAATAAGGAAAGGAGGAAGAAGTTGGACATTTAAGGCCAGTGCATCGCGTTAAGGGTTAAAATTTGCATAATGGCGGAACAAGATGTATTGTGATGTGGCGTGGGTAGCCGCGCTTAGATTAAAATTAAAATATGACCTGTTAATGGGTTTAGACTGCTAATGCAATTAATTTCAAAGAGAATTTATACATAATTCATTCTATTAGGAAAGTCTTTAAAGTCTTAAGCTGCTTATCGAGAATGCGTATTTTAGGGCCGTGTCAAATATAACATAAAACAATAATATAAACAGCCTATATACGTCCCATTGCTGGGCACAGGCCTCCCCTCAATCAACCAGAGGGGATATGAAGTATACTCCACTACGCTGCTCCATTGCGGGTTGATGGAGGTATTTGGACTAGTAGCCGGTGACCATTGCGATGCCCTTACCAGAAAAAGGACAGTCTCACAAAGTGATTTCGACAATGTCCCCGTCGGAAATCAAACCCGGACCTCCAGATCGTGAGCCCAACCCTCGAACCACTAGACTTCGGAGATAGGCTTAAAATTTATAGAACTCGTTTCTTTCCTTTTCGACGGATAAGAAAAAGACAGGTGTAACTTAAAATAAACTTAGGGTGGTATTAATAAACTAATCTCTGCTTTGAATCTTCTCTCGAGATCATGTCAATGTGACAGTTCTTATATAAAAACACAGACTTGAGCATGATCTTGAGGGCAGTCTCAGCTGAGATTAGTTTATTAATACCACCCTTAGATGGTGTGTACTGGAATCAGCACCAATGTGATTTTTATTTTAGAATGCATCTAGGCCTATCTTCCATATTACAGACAGTATATAAAACAATCAGTGTCCATCAGGCATCAGTGATGGCCCATCACGCTCTACCTCGATCCCCGCGCTACCCAACTGATGAACCGCATAAATCAGAAGTACACTCAGCTAAAGGAGTACTGCGTGTAGAAACATAAGTAAAATCAATTTATGTACATACATACACATGTTCTTCTTCTTATCGTATGGGTTGTGAGGTGGATTACCAACCGCATCAACCCTGGTGTCAGGGTTATTATTGAGCCACCAAAGGCCCCTGACATGGCTCATGTAACGATTACATACTTGCATCAGTAAGTAGTAACCGGGACCAACAGCTTAACGTGACTGTCGAAGCACGGATCATCTTACTGTCGGACAGCAAAGTGATTTTTGTGATATGTCTCCACCGGGATTCGAACCCGGGGCCTCCAGATCGTGAAACCAACGCTCAACCACTGGACCACAGAGGCCGTCATACATACGCCTTTTCAACTTCAAAAAAAAAAATTTTTTTTTTCAAGAAATAAAAAAATCTATTGGGAATAGTAAAGTTTTTCAATGTTTATTGCAACACGTGAGGATCTGCATTTAAATCTTCTTTTGAAAGAGAGTAGAAAATATTTAATTAGTGTACTTTTGAATTGAAGAAACAACAATACGAAAATACAGAACAAACAAAAACAGTAGGTATACTTGTATGCAAATAGAGTTTGTAGATAGATTTTCTTTTCTTATCTAGCCTACAGTGTCCCACTGCTGGACAAAGGCCTCCCTCCATTTCTTCCAGGAGTCTCTCTCCAGTGCTTCCTCCAGTGATAAATTTTACGAAAATAATTAGTATTTAGAAATGGTATTTAGTATTCAGAAAATTCCTGTCAAGTTATGATAATTATTAATAATTTTATTAACAACTTAATTCTAATGACAACGTTCCTGTTCAGATGGTAGATATTACTTCGGAAGGTACATAAACTATGTGGAATATTTAGACTGCAGTACCATAGATTATAGAATACTAATGTGTGTGCAGTCAGTACATTGTCTAATGTTAAAAAAAAAATAACCGACTTCAAAAAAGAAGGAGTTTAATTTGACACGTATGTTTGTTTCCAACTGTACCAAATCCCGGAAACAAAAGTGTAGTGGGTGCTTTATAGACACTCTTTAGTCTTCGGAGTGTGTGTTAAAAGCGCGATTTGTTATCTTTTGTGAACGTTTCTGTGCGTCGATAATGTTTGCAGTTTGTCTTTTGATGGCACAAGAGCGGTAATGAACGTTATTTGGATGCTTTTGTCGTAGCTGCGTAGTGCATTGGCTACGACCGTTACGGTGACGTAGTCATTTGCTACGGTTGCAATTAATTTTGATAGACGAAAAATATTGTTAATGATTATAATTTTGGCTTTTTAGCGTAAAATTGATCATAATTATACTTTTATAAAAAGCGAAATAACTAACTTTTACATTTGCGACTTCTACTATTTGGGGGATTACGTATAGAGGCGGTTCCTTTTGAGGGCTGCATATGAAAATAAGTTTCATGTCTATGAGAAAAGTTGGTACTAATCATAAAAGATCAACAAAAAATATTTTATGCATTTAACGTTTTCTTTTTACAAAAATAAAATCTTATCGCTACTATTCATTGTTATTAATAAATAAAAAAATAAAAAATAAAAATCTTTATTCGTTTTAGACAATATTTTCTTTTAAATGCTAGTTGACCCAAGCCCCCCTTTAAACTGGGAAAGTCTGTGTTAGGAGGCTTGGCTCTTCCTTATCTTAACTTACTTAATTAGTGACTTATTATACCAAATATGTATGTATTATATCTATGTCTTTCCTTAATGTATATTTTTATCATTCTTTTATATTTTTATTTCTGTACTTAGGAGTGCAGATGGATGTGTGTGTGCGTGTGAGTGTGTGCATGCAGGCAATGCGTGCAATGCATGTATACGCGTGCGCGCTTATGTATATTTACAATAAAATTAAATAGAATTCATTAACAAATAATACTAATTATTGACCGACGATCTGGTGAAGGTCGCGGGTAGCCGCTGGATGCGGGCAGCGCAGGACCGATCGTAGTGGAGATCCTTGGGGGAGGCCTATGCCCAACAGTGGGCATCGTACGGCTGATGATGATGATGTATATATGTATATATGCATGCATGTACATGTACACACCTGCACCCACACATATACATACACAAGTACAAGCGTACACATACACATACACACACACACCACTCCAAAACAGAAACTAGTGTAACCAATGTATGACTGAAACATTTTATGCTTGGCATTGTAAAATCTTTTCAGTTTCATCATAGTTTTTCGATTTTAGTAGTTTAGTAGTTAGTATTTTACATTCCCGGTGTATCATTGAGTATATAGGTATTGACGAGTTTATTCCATTGTATATAAAAGCCGATAGCCAGTTGTACTGATGTCTAGCAAAAGTTGTGCGTACAATGGGTACTTCTGCTACCAAATTAATTCGCCTCTTCTTTGTTTTATTGGGGTCGTATTCTAAGGTTGAGTGTTTTCTTAGTATAGAATTTAAAATATATAGTTGACGTACAGTAAGTAGGTTACATTCTGAATACAGTTGTTCAGTAGGGTACCTTTTATTTTTAAAATACATGAGCTTTATCAAAGCACGTTGAGTTCGCTCTAGGTGAAGAAACTGGGTTTTAGCAGCCCCACCCCACGCGGGGATGCAATACGTTAGTATGGATTGCGCCAGAGCAAAGTAAATTTCATTAAGAAGATTTCTTGTAGGGTTATGGACACCCAAGGCCCGACGGGGCACCACATACCTAAGCGATTTAAAAATGTAAGTTATTTTTCGAAGCCTGTTAATGACATGATCGATATGCGGGTACCAGGACAGACGTTGGTCGACCAGAACTCCCAGGTATTTCATCACACTAACTTTTTGAATCACAGGGCAGTTACAGTTATCAAGTTGACAGAATTTGTGTATTTTAATGTTAAAATCAATTGATGGCTGAGCATTTGCATATGTACTAAAACAGACGTAATTCGATTTAGTGGTATTTAAAGTAAGGAGATTGTAATCTAGCCATTGTGCCACAAGTGATAATCCATGTTCAGTATTTGACTTAACATCATTCCAGGTTTTACCAGTGAACACTACAGCGGTGTCATCGGCGTACGCAAAGATGTTGGAGTTTGGTATATTGAGATTACACAGGTCGTTAATATATATTAAAAACAGAGTAGGCCCCAACACACTGCCCTGGGGAACTCCGTATGTCACCACTGACTCATCACTAATAATATCCCCAAGTTTCACTCGTTGTTTCCTATGAGATAGGTAATCTGTAAACAAGGATAAAGCCCTTTCCCTTATGCCAATCTTCTCTAATTTACGCACAAGGATAGGAACAGACACAGTGTCAAAAGCTTTTTTAAGGTCAAGGAAAGCTGCCAAACATTTATTAGACTTATCTATTTGGTCCACTACCACAGAAGTTAGAGCTAGTACCGCGTCTTCTGTAGACCTACCCTGTCTAAAACCAAATTGTGACTGTGACAATATATTAAACTGAGTCAAGTAATTTAAAAGTCTTTTATTTAGGAGCTTTTCCACAATTTTTGAGATACCAGTTAGTACAGATATAGGTCTGTAGTTGCTGACTTCGTCTCTGTCCCCACCCTTGTGCACTGGTGTTATGATAGCTTGTTTGAGGACAGATGGAAAAACACCTTTCTCAAAACAAAGGTTGGCAAGATGCGTTATGACCGGTATAATTTCGTCTTTTGCATATTTTAGGAATGAGGTAGATACATTGTCCCAACCCGGGGCACTAGTAGATTTTAAATTGCATACAATATGATTTACTTCATCATTGTCGGTTGGTAGTAAAACAAAGGAGTGAGATAAGGCAGGGAGGTTTCGAATATACTTTTCGGATTCACCTGTAACACAGATTTCCTCAGCAAGATTCTTCCCAACATTAGCGAAAAAATTATTAATGAAATTGGCTGAAGCAAAGGGTGAACTTTTAATGTGCATTAAATCAGAATTGCAAGTACTGGTCTTACTGGTATACGTAATATTTTTTATATTATTCCATAACAATTTTGTATTATTAATAGATTTGGCTAGTAATTCCCGTTCATAATTTCTTTTAAGTTTTTTTATGAAATTGTTACAATAATTTCTGTAGCGACGATAAGTGATTTTGAGTGTCTCATTAAATGGATCTTTACGAAGATTTTTCTGAAGATTATTCCTATTACGTATACAGCGAAGAATGCCATGGGTAATCCAGGGTTTCAAAATTATTTTCTTATTTGGAATCCGGGTGACAACAGTGCTAGCTAATATCGAGTCTAGTATTTGTTGTGTCAGATTTTCGATCACATATGATGGATCGTTATTGAGCAAGAGAGTACCGATATTTTTTGTCATCAAAAGTTGAAGAGCTTCTTCAAAGTTTACGGTCTTTTTGGATTTAATCACTTCTGAGCGGGTTTTGATTTTGGCTAAGGAAAGTAGTATAGTGTTATGGTCAGTAACAGTAGTGGACAAAATTGCAATAGTTGCATTGAATTTCCGTTTGTTAAGGCGAAGCATGAAATGGTCGAGGCAATTTTTATCTCTCGTTGGAATAGTATGACCTGATATAATTCCATGAGCAGAGAGAGCACCCAAGTAGCTAATCCTATTTCTATGTTCATGGTAGGGTTCATTTTGTTTCAGATGAATATTAATGTTGATGTCACCAGTGATAATAATATTATTTTTAGATTTATTCAGTTTGTCTAGATGTTCGCTTAGGCTCTCCACAAACCCGTCAGCATAAGTATGGGAGGGGGATCGGTATATACACAAAATTAAGTTGTTCATAACCTCAAGTTGTAAGCAGGATGCCTGTGATAAATTTACTTCAGAAACTTTATGTTTTAAGTTACTTTTAATATATACCACAACTCCATCATTTTGGTTCAGGCAGCGCGTACTACAATATGAAGAGTAGTTATTGAGTTGCGGAATCTGTTTATTTACGTTAAGCTTACACTCACTTAAAACGATTATATCCGTGTCGAAAGTAAAACCGGAAAGGGTGAGCAAGAAGTCATCAAAATTTGCATAAATACTACGAATATTTTGGGATATTATAGTTAAGTCACTCTTGTTTACCTGCAAGTGTTGTTTGAGTTCATTGCAGTCAGATTCTAACACACGCGCCACCTCAAATTTATCTATTTCATTTGCTGTGTGCAGGATGTCATCCATAATAATTACGAGTATGTGTTATGAGGGTGGCTATGTACGAGTAAGTAGTTGTATGTGAAAGGTAAAACGGATGATCCTAATGTAAAGTTAGTGTTTGTATGGGTGAACGCTTTGTAGTCGAAAACGCGTAACCGACGGGTTTGGCATGGCGCATAGTACCTTTTGGGCGCGGCGTTACACAGTGCGATATCGGAGGCGGCGTAAATTTGAATAATTGGAATTGAAGGTGGCTTAAAATCAACTTCGCAGTAATGTTGATGGATTATTAAGTATGTTGCATATTTGTGAGTATTAAAGTTAGTATGTAATACAAAGGTGGATAATAAACAAATAATTCGTATATGTAGGTAATAGGAGGTGTAAATATTATATTGAGTGTGTGTTGAATTGTGTGTAGAAGCTATATTTGCAAGTATATTGTGTGTCCCGTGTAAAGATATACAATCATCCATTTTAACTTCTTGTTTATACAGCCATAAGTACGCACAAACGAATGAATAACGAATTATTGTGTAATATAAACTCGAGGGAACATATTTTTCTAACATTTTGGTAGTTAAGCGAATACAGAATGCCATAAAATAATAAAGGTTAACAATACATAACGATCCAGGTAGTCAATTTTCCATAAGTAGGTGATGCACCTGATCAGCGTTCTTTATCATAATAATAGGGGTTTGCTCAGTCTTTCTGACATACACCTTTCCATATGCTGTCCAGCAGAAGCGGTAGTTTTTAGACTTAGCCAAATCACGGGCCAAAAAGTGCAAACGGGCTCCTCTCACTGTCAGATTTTCTGACAGAAAAACAGGGGTGTCTTCGTTTGTTTTCATACCCAGATGCTTAGCACATAGTTTGGTCTTGTTTTTTATGTTGTATGATTTGGCCATCCTTAGAAAGTCAGTCTTGAGGAGACCAGAGTTTGTTTCCACAACAATTGGCGTGTTTTTGTGATCAGGTTTTTTCCCTCTAACACGATAAATATCTTTGATATCCTTTATGGACATCTTGCAGTCGATAGTTTCGGAGAGGTGAGTAACCATCTCAATAAGGTCGTTTTTTGTCTCGTTATCTTTTTTAGGAACATTCTTAATCTCAAAGTTTGTCTTGCGGATTCCCAACTGCACATCCTCAAGTTTATCCTCAAGATACGTTATGTATTCCCGATCTTCCCTAATTTTATTCTCCAGGTCCACTATTCTTTTATTAAATTCTTCATTTTGGGCCGCCAGGTTAGAAATTGAGGCGATAATATTTTGATTAGATTGGACGACATCCTTAAGTGTGGCTTTTAGTTCTTTAAGTTCACTCTTATGCGAATTGGAAATATAGGTCATGTATTTCCTCATTTCTTCCTTGAAGCTTTCGAATTCACCAGATTGCTGGGTCCCGTTGTCAGGGTTCTCATGCATGCCTCGTCGTCTAGTCGTAACAAAGCTTGGATTTGGAGGCGTATCATCACCTGCAGAGAGACAGATTGACATTTCCGGGTCTGGTGAATTTCCGCCCAACATCGTGTCTCGTAACGTAAGACAGTGGAACCAGTTACACAGCTATACGGAACAAATGTAGGTATGCCTTGTGACTTGCGCGTGCTTACTCGAAGCTACTCGGCGTGCATAAGCGTAGTACCCACCAAAGATTTGAAGTACTTGAGTGAGCGTGAAACTGCTACACAGCATGTGTACGATGTGCTCACAGTCGAAGATTGATGACACGCACTTCTTTAACTTATGCACTCCTAATTTTTAAGTTGATTTTTTGACAAATAATTGAATTTAAATGGTTTAAAAATACAGTGACGCGGATTCAGACACGTTTACTCGCAAGCGAGGTCCGAAGCGAAGAGGATTATTCCTTACCTACATGCAATGCGTACGTTTTTTTTCATGTACCCATTGATAACGGGTCCAATTTATCTTGTGAAGGCAATGCTTTGTCCCTTTTTCTTTGAGGCTTCCAATCTAAGCTGTATTGTAACAGTCAATTGGCTACGCCGCAACGAGTGCTACGACTCAAGCACTCTCGTAGCAATCGGTTACGGCAAATGTTGTCCTCCTTGAGATTGCGTAGACGATTTTAATTTGTAACTAGAGTTGATTTGTTTCGGCATAACATAAATAAACATTAATAACACATACATAACACATAAATTCACATCGTGAGGAAACTCAAATTACCGAGAAGTGTATTTTCGGATGTATGTGACCTAACCTGTACTGGGCTGGTTTTCCCTTCGCGGGTTGGAAGGTCAGACAGGCAGTCGCTTCTGTAAAAAACCGGACCTGTCAAATCTTCAGGTTAGGTAAGTGGACCCCGTGAAAAACGGGATAATCCTAGGTAGATGATGATGATGATGAACATAAATTAATATAACTTACTTAGAGGTCAATTAATTAAAGTTGTTATGGTGGGAATTACAAGCTTAGACTACGAGGTTTTATAAGAAATAAACATAACATAATACAGCATTACTCCTATATCTCGAAAGGGTAGGCAGAGGCGCATAGTACACCCACTCCTCGTCAGGTATGTTTTAAGCCCCATGTAATATAGGGCGCGAGCTATGCCGCTGGAATCCACGTGATATCAAATGATATATTAACCAAACTTGAATTTAAACTCGTAAGCTTTGAATTCAGTGGTTTAAAACCCGTTTGTATACAAGCGACTGTCTGTCATACATTCGAAACGCGTTTTAAACGTAAACCTACTATCATGTCGTGGCGGACATTGCTAACTGACGTATCTGTATTTTTTTGCTAAAGATTTGTGTCTTATTGACAATTGCAAAAGCTGCAAATCAGTTTCGCCAAAAATTGCAAATATGTCAGTTCGCGACCTCAGCGACGATAAAAAAAGTAATACAAAAAATATATATTATGGTTTATTTCGTTTTAAGGATCATCACAGAATACTTATCGAAAGTTCTATTAGTGGCAGAATAATCGACTGACCACTATCACATATAAAACTAACCACAAACATCTATACAGCGAGTTCTCAGGGAAAAACCTCACTTAAGCGGTCTGTGTAGTCTGCGGTACTTCACCAGAGTGGCGTGGAGGGCTCGCGACTAAGCGCCCTCCAATTAGACCTCCCGGAGGCTTCTACCAGTTTTATAAATGCGGCACGCAGTTCATAAACTGCCCTTATTTGGATTATCTTCATTATTTATTCTACTTTTCTATTTCATTTATGTATTATTATTATTACGTGTTATTTAGGAAACGTTTTATGTAGGTAATCTAAAGTTGTTCTTCCCAAATGATTACTATAGTTCAATTTAATAAAACACATGAATACATTTTCCACCAGCAGCGCTAACATGAGCAACGGATAAATTTTGTCGAAACCGATAAGTTTATTTTTTCCTTAACATACGTGTTACGTGATATTGCACGGCACGCGCATATACTCGACAGGGTGCCTCATAGGCTCCGGAGGAGCGCGAAGACTGTGCATGTCATGGGCCCGGGAGTGTACGGTCACGAGCATTAATATGTATGTACTTTGGTACCATGTCACATTAACTTTTTTGAAAATTGAACTGTAAGTCTCACTAAATGTCAAATATGTTAGTGCAACAGAGTCCTAAAGTGGGTACATTATATTGCTTGTGACTGTACAACACTCCTGTAGGGCTGACATGCCTGACCATATCATACAAGCAAAGAATTGTACTTTATTTAAACTTAAACTTAAAAAATGGCTTATTGAGCAGGCATTCTATAGTTTTGACGACCTGTAATTGATAATATATTTTAATGTAATTGAATTCCGTAATAATATTTAATTTCATTGAATTTTGTAATATCTGTGACGTGTAATTATTATTATCAATAAATGACTATGACTATTGTTCGTATTTTGACAGAACGACATGATTTATTTGGGTTTACATGTTAGCACCAATCGACAAAACGACATAATTATATCGTTACAAGATAAAATGACCGTGACAAAATTTTATCGCGTTGCGCATGTCAGCCCTACAGGAGTGGAGCAGTGTGGTGGAGTACCCCCTCCGGTTGATTGAGGGGAGGCCTGTGCCCAGCAGTGGGACGTATATAACTTAGACTGTTATATTATGTGTTATATTTATATATTTTGGGGCAGTGCTTAACTTTTTTATATCCAACCTGTATTAGCCTATCAAAACAGGGTTTTTGGACTGGACCTTTAGGTACTTGTGATGAGTTCTGGATGGATGGCATCTGTCATTATAGCATCTCATCCACCTTCAGACTTTAATATGTATCAAGAAGGGCATCTCCCTAGCTTTATCCCGTTTTTCACAGGGTCCGCTAACCTAACCTTAAGATTTGTCAGGTCCAGTTTTTTAGAAAAATGACTGCCTGTCTGACCTTCCAACTCGCGCGGGAAATCCAGCCCAACACAGGTTAGGTCACATACCTTCGAAAATGCTTTTCTCGGGAATGTGGGTTTCCTCACGATGTTTTCCTTCACCGCTGCGCACGTGATAATCATTTATGGTCCAGACATGATTTCGAATACAAATTCGACAATCATTGGTTTTGGCCTGTGCTGGATTCGAACCTCGAAATGAGAGACAAGCGTTCTACCACTGAGCTACTGCGGCTCAATAATATGTACCAAATATATTATCTTAATATTTACCAAGAAAGTGGTTGACTTTAATATGTAGGTACCAACAGTGGTGAGTGGTGGTTGATTCTGGTGAGATGTGATTCTACCCTACCCGAAAGTCTTAAGCCTGTGCTGGATTCGAACCTGTAACCACTTTGACTGGAACTTCCTTTTAATTATGAAGTCTGCGAACTGGTTCAAAGGTTGCCCCGGAAGAGGCGGACTTCCTGGGACAGATCAAAGACTTCAACTCAATCATCTATTAGCCCGGGATGAATAAAGAACCTCCATACAAAGACAGAATTTATAACCCGGATATAAGGGTTATTCGTGGAAATGGTAAAAAGATAGGGTATTTATTGGGTTTAAAAATATTTAAAGATTTATAAGAATTTGTAGTTCTTTTGATATAATCAAATACAAATTCTTGCGCGTAATTCTTAAGCACTAGGACACGCGCACCACCAACAAAATGTATGCAGTTGACACCTGAGTGAAAAAGGCTAAATTGAAAAGAATCCTGTAAAAAAGCAACGCTATTTGACATTTGTTGCGCACTTATTTCTAAATGCGTAAATGTCAAATTTACAATATATTATCTATCCTAGCTATTTAGATGAATTACTTCGATGTTACCTTTTTAGAACACCCCTGATGTCCTGTTGGTTGCGCAACCAACAAGACACCAGGTGACAACAGGTGTCAACCATATATACCTACATTTTGTTGCTGGCGCAATTATGCCTGCCACCATGATGTTCTACTGAGAAAGAGCCCTAATCCAATGGGCAGAGCAACAAGTTTGCAGCCACTTTTGATACAATGTTCTAAGCTGAATATGGTGACAAAACCCCCCTGATGTCCTGTTGGTTGCGCAACCAACAAGACACCAGGTGTCAACAGGTGTCAACAACAACCAATATACCTACATTTTGTTGCTGGCGTAATTATGCCTGACACCATGTGTCCTAGTGAGGAAGGGCCCTAATCGGATGGGCAGAGCCACAAGTTTGCAGCCACTTTTGATACAATGTTCTAAGCTGAATGTGGTGATAGGCGGTCAGTTAATCGTCCATATAATATCAAGAGAGAAAGGGCACCTCTGTCAGTTTTTACGAATGTATACAACTAAAAAAGTTAAAGGAAATTGAAAACGTTTTCTCATTACAATTTCAGTGGCTGATTCTCAGGCAATGGCGGTCGTATGGTCCCGCATACACCTCCATCTTTATTATACAAGGGTTTCTTTAATATGAACGCAAACGAGACTCCGGCAACCATGTGCAGTTTAAACGATGAACGGACGATCGAAAACGTCTACATTTAAACAGTCACTACGATTACATATCTACATTAAGGGCCCTATCTCATCAGGACACTATGGTGGCCCAACCACGGTTACGATCAGTAACAAAATGTTTTGCAATTGTATAAACGATATGAAACGACAAATGTTTATCACGTGCTCAGCGGCGAAGGAAAACATCGTAAGAAAACCCATATTCCCAAAAAATCGAGGTATGTGACCTAACTAAACATCAAATGTGCAGACGCTTCTGTAAAAAAACTGGACATGCCAAATTTTCAGGTTAGATATGCGATAGTTACTAGAAAGATGATGATTTTAGACAACAAAAAACACGTTCTTTATCTCACCTTTCCACAACCCTCTAGCGCTCATCGTTTAACCGCTTGCTCCTCAAAAGCAGAGCTCGTGAAGTCTCAATTATTAAACAATGCAATCGCCTACAAGCGAAACCCTAGCGTTAATACTTGAGTACTGCTATCTGGGTCAGCCCGCGTCGTGGGAACCTTCGCTGCCATAGTATATACAATCAGTATGATAGGATCACGTCACTTCTTGTTGTAATGCACGCTTTCGCCTTGGCACACCAGCAACATGGCGGAAGATTTTTATTGGGTTCTTGAGTTTTGCAAGTAGATACTTACCAATTGCGACGCAGAATCTACCGTACTGATCGAAAGTACAATTTTAAAATTAATCTAGCACTAACAATAAATAATATATTTTTTATTAAATTAGTTTTTTGTTTTTGATTCATATAGTGATATGATAAAATATTGTCACTATCGACTCAAATATTTGCAAAAAATAACTACACCAGTAGATATTTTAAATTTAATATATAATTATCTTACATCTACAAAACTGAGACATAAGTTTATAGTGATAATTCTTTTAGAAGTTTCAGTTTGTCTTGTGATTAAGGTAGATGAGCCCGTTTGAAGCTACCTCACTGGTTGTATACAATAATTCTGAGTCAGTGATAGAAATAATTCAAAGGTGATACCCTAACACGCTCCGTGTTACGTTCCGTGCCACGAATTTATGCTTTGACTTTCTGGTTAATTTATTAGCTTGTACTGGAGCTTATCGTTATTTCGTGGATGAAGAACTTGATCGCCTTTCTATGTTCCGGAATGAATTTCGATTTACTCAAGTCATTCATATTTGTATCCCTGGGATAGGGTAAAACATGTGTAGTATGTTGTATGTTTTATTATCATGCTTAATTTTATTGATCTACATCCATACATAAACTCACGCCCGTAACCCCTAATAGGGTTACTTTTTAAGAAACGTCAAAACACGATTTTTTTTTGACGGGACTTATTGAAGATTTCCCGCAGATGTCATTAACTACTTGGCCGGACAAAATTAAAACACGAAATTACTATGGAATTTGTATAAAAAGAGTCAGACTTATTATTTCGTTAAAATTCATAAATAAGTTAAAAAAAAAATTCGCATTTAGTTTCCTTTTTATACATGTAAATAATCAAAATTACCAAAAGTCAAATAACCTAACTTAAAATTACTTAACCTAGAACCCACTCCGTGTCAAACCTGGCCCAAAAGTGCCCATGACACTAGCAGCGTTACCGCGCTGGATTGCCACGGACAACCTCTGAGCCAAGTAAGACCCGGAGCGGGGGTCAAAGCCCTGCTCTCTAAGGCGACGGCCCACGTCCTAAGTTAAATCGTAAAAATAAAATGTTTTCGTCAGTTTTAGATGTGTCTTTATTTAGTATCAGAATTTCATAATTTATATTGAACCTAGTACACATCCCAATCGGGTGAGCACAAGTGATCAAAGACATTATGCAGCCACTGTTGATACGAAGTCCTAAGATAGATATGATGAATCTTATATATTGACAAGGGATCAGTCTATTGTCCATAACAATAGTTCATCATGTTAGACAGGCCACGATCCTTCTGTCGGATTTTACGACATGCCCGAGAAGACAAGCAGCTGAACTTCCATTCCAGCATAGAAGCTTTTATTTCTTTATTAATTCATATTTTATTAAGTACTACTTATATACATGGTGTAAGTGACATCGTAACGAAAATATCGAGGTTAGATTCAGACCATGAATCAGAGTTGATATCAAGTGAAATTTTCCGTCACAAATAAGATATTATAACTCAGAATCATGGTCTGAATCGCCCCCCTCAGTATTCGTTACGGTGTCACTTACATCCTGTATTGTTGCTGTGGCATATAATAAAGAAGTATACTACGTAGATGCAGATTGTCTACTGGTGACTTATGACTTTACTCACCTCGATAGGAATAACGCAGAAGATAACGGATTGTGGACTGAGCAGTTTAAAACCAGACAGTTTAAAACGGGATTCTCTTAAAATGCATAAATGGTTTTGTCATAATTTTAATTATCATAATCCTTTTCGCATAACGCTTTTAAGCATAATAACATCTAAGAATACTGGTTTGTTAAGTGTAACTTATTTTTGGACTAATATTTATTGGTATAAATTTGATTCGCATATAAATAGGTATCCATAATTCTTTTTTAGAATAATAGTGTTTTGTCATAATTTTTACAAGACATAACAGTAGGTTAGGGTGCGGCGAGGGTGGCCCTCGGGCCACCCCTACGCCGCCAGCATGTTTATCTTACACACGAAAAGTACGCTGAATGATGACCAACAGCTTGAAATAGAGTCAAAAAATATAAAAAGTCACAATCATGGACCAAATGCAGCCAAGGAAAAAGTAAGTTTCGGAAATGTTCAAAGTTGTGCCAAAACTTTTCTTACGACTTATTATTCGGAGTATAGTTTTTATGCTTATAATAATTATGCTTATATATCATTATTGTCATTAATTATTATGCTTATAGTAATTATGAGTTTCGAAATTATGCTTAAAAAGTTATGACAAATGAATACTATGCGTAACTAATAATAGGACAAGTAACATTATGCGAAGGTAAATTATTACATGAAAATGTATGCGTAAAAATAGAGAACCGTTTAAAACAGCTACATTTGGGTTATACGACGTTTCTTATTTCAGGTCTTTAAGGGGCCCTAAAAATGAAACACAATGTGTATTTCCAAAATGTTTAATCAAAACTTTAAAATCGCTACTTTAAGTCATCTGTACGAACCTTACTTTAATCGATAAATGCCCCTATTTGGTTCATAATTTATTTACAACAGTGTTTTAAAAACATAATGAATGAATAAATGTTTATTTCGGATTTGGATCCATATGTGTTAGTAGGTACAAAAGAACTTAATAAAAACTAAACTGACCTGACTTCACCGACGGACCCATATCCGTACTGCATATTATTATATATATATAATATTTTTGTTGAGCACACAACACCGAACAAGTCGAACCTGAGTGGATCTTCAAACAACGGAAGTCAATATCGTTACCTACATGAACGCGAAAATATCCCAGAACCTGTTTTCTTTTGCAATATAATGGCCCTCCCTGCAGACACCTCCTAATTTTACTTTAAGTTATACCTGTCATTTACTTATCCGCTGAAAAGGAAAGGGACGGATGATTGACAGCACTTAACTTTAGGAAGAATGAGGAAGTGCATGAATAACCTGAGCGAATCAAAAAGCTATCTCGCTGGTATGCAAACCGTTTGACATGTGCTGTCAACTTAATTATGTCGGGTTATTAACCAATGCAATATATTTACTTATAGGGTTGTTTTAAATTTATGCTTAAAATTGACGTGTGTTCCATAAATTTTATGCTTGTCGATTACCCTTTACGGTGGATAAGAAAAAATAAAATTAGATGATGTTTACAGGAATTAGCACCATTGTTCAGTTAGAATTTATGTACGTCGTCAACTTACGTAATTGTATTGCACCGTCCCCTACTACAATACGTAGCCAGTTTTTTCACCCTAAGGTTGCCTGGAAGAAATTGCTATTTAGCAATAAGGCCGCCGATTATGCTTCTCTTGTCACTTTTGTAATTGTTTTTAGTGTTGTGTTTTTGTAGTGTAAAGATTAAAGATTTTAGAATATTTCTGCGTTCACATGTTATATTGACTAGTTATTAAAATTCCACCCACCTGTGGCCAACTATATTTCTTTTCGTAAGAATTGTGCGGTGTTTGCTCTCCGACGATATTTACTATAATAAATTATCAAGCAATACTAAGTACTCGAATAATACTGATCAAACGTACATAACTAATTTACAAAAGGTAAAAATGTATTCTAGATACAAGTAATATGTGTTCTTTCTTAACTCTTTATTTGTTAACACTTTTAAGGACACTGATTGTAATAACGTTTTGTTCAAATTGTATTAGTTACACTTGGGTTTGCGATATTGACTGACATACTGTCCATGAAAGTGTTAAACTGAATTGCAAACACTTCGACTGTAAACATAGAAATTGACTGAAGTGATCACGTAAACAAATAATTTGTCATTATATCTATATTTTTGGGCAAGGATTTAATTAAACATAAATTGTTTAGAATATTTATCAATTAGGAAAACATCTCCTTTCTACGACAGTAGCGCAGTCAATCCTAGACATTTCTCTAAAAATCCGCGATAAATTGACCAACATGTTTGCATCATTGTTCCTGCACATCCACAGATTCAAAATATTTTCCGTCGGTGAACATGTGTTGGAGAAATAATAGTAATAGGAGGAGATCTTCAACTTTTCGGCCAGCAGTCGCCAGTCGTTACCTTTCGGGGTTTGAGAGTCCAAAAGTTTACACAATATTACCCTATCGGATTTCGTCAGCACATTTGTCCGGTAGTTATTGTCCACGCTGAAGTTACTCCTAACACTGGTGTTCTTATACACAAATTCGTATCGACCCTCCTTCTTGGACAACGATGAATAATTAAAAGGATTCTCCATAATGTTTACCGTATAACCATCGACGCTACAGCTGCTAAATCTCTTACAATTAAAATTAGAGTTTAAATCGTTAGTCTTAAGATTGAAATTGACTGAGTTAGATTGCTTTTGTTTCTGATAAACGGATAAGTTTAGCTCTAAACAGTTGATGGAGTCGGTTTGTTGTAAGACAAACACGCAGCTTAAAGGTCTGTTCATGCTCCAAAGTTGCGAGTAAGGCAACTCTTGGTACTTACCTCCCGAGTGTATTTTCCATCCTTGTCCAACATCCCGAATATTTAAGCAAAGATCTGAACAATTTTCTTGGAAAGGAATCGTTTTGGGGTCATAGAGCAGTGAGCTACCCGACTTCTTTTCAACTTCCATACATTCGTAAAACGCGAAAGGCGTATCATTGAACACGTAAATCTTTAGGCTGTGGTACCCGCGGCTACCATCCTCGATTCTTTTGGAAACAAACAGGGCGAGTTTGAACAACTTGGCGTCTAGACCGCTGAAACTTTTTCCAACTAAGACGAAGTCGCTTAGAAATTCACACACGACGTATGCTTTTGAGGGGTCTACTTGGGTAAATATAGGCGTTCCTGGAGTTTCTTGGCCGAGTGTGAGGATCCGGCGCCACTCCTTGCAGTTGATGTCTTCTGGCTTTTGAAGTATGGAGAACAGCCAGCTCGTGTTCTTGAAAGACGCACAATGAGGAAAGGTTAGTACTACTCCTTTCCTGAAGTGGAAGTTTTTGGGCCCGCATCGGATGACTGGACTCAATTGAGTTTCACCTGTATAACAATTACAAGTCTGTGTCAAGTTAAAACTAAAATAAGGCCAGCTAAAGGTGATTATGAAGTACATACACAAACATAAACAGCCTATATACGTCCCACTGCTGGGCACAGGCCTCCCCTCAATCAACCGGAGGGGGTATGGAGCATAAAAATGGATTAAATAATGGATGGATGGATTAATAAATTAATATTAATGGATTATTTAATAACAAATATTTTATTTTTGATATTTATTTTTAAATGACCACAGTAAGTGTGAAGTGGAAAATGATGACGTTATTAATTCAAAATTTTTCAAATTAACGAATACTAAAATCTACCGTCTCTGTTTTGTGATAGTGATTATAATTCCATATAAAACTGCAAATTCTGACACGTGAAGAACTCTGATTTTAGTCTCAATATAAATTAAGCTAAGATTTGTAATCTAATACGTTACGAATATTACACACCACATACTTGAAATTGAATTCACAACCGAAGCTAACTGGGACATTTCTCATGTTACCGACTGCAGGCATGTGCAGACTGCAGAGTGATGCCAAACATAGCGGAATGCATACCTAAGTTGGGCTCGCGCGGGTCGAGACCTGGCATTTCAGAATGAGGTCACATCGTTCTAATCCTATTTCCTACCGTCGAACTTACAATAGACTTTACTAAAGCGAAACTTGCCGGGCTTGCTTGGAAAATTTTGTTCAGTTCACCCCGAAAATTAATGTGCTACTTAGCTATATTTTCATGGCTTCTCCCCTTTGTTCCGCTACGGAACTTAAGCTGCTAAAGTTTAGTAATATGATGCCATGGTAATAACTAACGTTATGGTTGTGTAATATGATGGAAGGTAATTAGAGTGCAATAAAGATTTTTAGTGTGGCATTCACTTTGGGTGCACCTGATATAAGATTCGGGAAAAATGGTTTGTGAGAAAGATTTAGATTAGTATTGTTACACAGGACGTCTAGTTCCGTACAATTAGTGATTACATTTCAATAAAGCCAATGTACAAGTTAGATCTAGAACTGTAAGTTAGTTAGAAGGCCGGTCATAGGATGGGTGACCACAAAAAAAAGTTTTCATCTCGAGGTCCTCCGTGTTTCGGAAGGCACGTTAAGCCGTTGGTCCCGGCTGCATTAGCAGTCGTTAATAACCATCAATCCGCACTGAGCCCGCGTGATGGTTTAAGGTCCGATCTCCCTATCCATCCATAGGAAAGGCCCGTGCCCCAGCAGTGGGGAGGTTAATGGGCTGATGATGATGACAAGTTAGATCTGTCACAGTGCAGAAGCCAGTGTTATGCTGTTCATTAGTATAGTACTGTTTCAGTCCAAATTAGGTCGAGCAATTCTGTTCTATCTAATTGTATGCACAGTATGTAGCAATGAAATCTATAAATTGGGATACTTACAAGAAATACGACGCCAGTGAAAATAAACTACTAGCTCACCTTCCAATAAAGCAGGTCTGTTCCACTCCTCGTCAGTGACTTCAATCGAGAACAGCTCGTCTCCTTTATCGACTACTCCATCTGGCACGAACAGGCTGACTCCACATTTGTCCAGCCTCAGCCAATCCCCATCACCCCCTACAATCCTGGATGTGGCAGTTTCTAAATGAGGAAGTTTTGCATCTACGGACACGTGGTTCTTTAGTGAAGGTGACATCTCTACGCTTTCGTTGCCATACGACGAGCCCGCTGGAAAAAAAGTTGAAAAAAGGTTAAAAAGGCCACACGGCAGCAATTTATCTAAAAAGCAACATTGCAATGTGACATTTGCTGATTTAAATGTAAAAGCACAATGCCAACAAATGTCAAAAAGCAATAATGCTGTATTAAATGAATTGTTTCGATGTGGCCTTTTTAATCCCCCAGTTCAGAGTAGTGACATTTTTTTTGCTTCACAGAATAACTTGAACCGTGCCGCCGTCAACAATGACGTCACTCCCAGATCAGCGCGGGCGCTGGGTGACTAACCGCCGCGCCGCTACCCCTTGCTCCACTCGCAATTCAGACAGAGAAGAGGACTCACGCGCACTTGTGGTAGCTTTTTTCCCATTATTTGTAAGTACTTGCTAAATCGAAATAAATTGTCTTGCCAAGACAACTTAAATACTTTTTAATTTCACATAGTTAGAAATCAAGAATATTTTCCTGAATACGTGTAACATTAAAAATATCACTAAAGTTGAGATTAAATTAAAAATAGGTCATAAGATAAAAGGTACAAATTATTATGAAACAAATTATAGCCAAATTTAAAATAGTCAATTAAAAATTCCATCATATCAAATATAAACAAGAGACCCAACGCTAAACACAGGTTCGACCTAGTTTAATTTCTTGTCTTTCTTTCCACAAAGGGTGTTCATATAATGTTTTAAAAAAAACAAAAATCGACCTTACTACATTTGTTATATGTGGTAACAACTGTCATTTGTGAAGAAGGAAACGTAATATAATGTGAATTTGATAAAAAAGCAAAACAAGCATGAAGCAGTGCGTTGAAGTTAGACTCACAGCTCAGAAAGCAGCTGGAGTCAGAGCGGTCGGACCCCGGGTCCTTGCAAGCCGTACTCCGTGCGCTGTTTCCGTCGGGTCTTACCTCGTGGTCGATCGGGGCCATGTAGCTGCAATGGAAAGAGATGTGAATTTCTTGATAGTGATGTTCTTTTGTTTTGTAGTCGTAACTTACTAGCCGGCCAAGTTGGCCGATGTATACTTTGGCGATGCTTTGGCAACGCATTTTCAATCGTCTGTCTTTTCAAATTGTTTAGCGATGTAACCAGTGACGTGGTCAAGGCGTCTCGGTGAGTTATGATCCTTATTGTAGGTACTTTGGATAGCGTTCATTACTTGGCAAGGAATGGGGAGTTCTGAGAGGTAGCCCAGCTGTGTTGACTACTTTGTCACATACATAGGATCAAACATATTTCCCGTCGGGGTAGGCAGCCCTGCGATCCTCACACCACTTTCGCTTGTTCCACTCTGATCAAACTCTTCTTGCATGGTTTAAATAGGATTCTGTTCTATAGATCTACTGCTGGATAAAATCTGCTTCGAAGATACATCTTAAAATTTGTATTTTACTACTATTTCTTTATTGTTCGCGGTCGGCCGAATGCACCCAGATAAATAGGCTAAAGCGCTCACGCAATGGGTGCTTACAGATGGACGCTGCAGCAGAGACAGGCCCAAAGGAAGATGGAAATATTTAGATGCCTTGAAGGGACTGGTAAAATGGTGTAAGGTATGGTAAGGTATTATGGTATAACGAACTGTGGAAGAGGAGAGGGGAGGCTTTTGCACAGCAGTGGGACACAATATGCTAGAGAAAAAACTACTGTTTCTACCAAAACTTTGGACATTACCTGTTAGCCAACTGGGGAACTTCATACAAGTGCTCGTGCCGGGCGTTGGTTGAGGTGCTCATGTGCCTCGTTCTTCTGGAGTCCAGCGTGTGGAACTCCTCATGAATAGTCAGATCTGGCTGGTTTGTCAACGTCCTCTTTATCACGTTGCCGAAGTAACTTGAACCTGTTGAGTGAAGTCGCTTCAGTAGATTATCCTTTTTTTTTTTTTTTTTTTTTTGACGTGACTTATTGTAGATTTGCCGCAGATGGCATTAACTACTTGGCCGGACAAATGGGGAGCGCTGAAGGCTCTCACCCGGTACTAGTAGATTATCCTCGTGGCATAAAATAAAGAATAATACCACATATAGAACAGTAACTCTCCGCCCCGCACCAATTCGTACTAGTCGCTGACCTTACCCTCTCTGGGTGCTTTAGTCTTAAATCGGTGCTCTTAAAAAGGAGCTCGGTGGCCCAGCGTTAAACGCTCGGTCTGCGATTGTTGAAGTTAAGCAACTTTCGCAAAGGTCGGTCATAAGATGGGTGACCACAAAAAAAAAGTTTTCATCTCGAGCTCCTCCGTGCTTCGGAAGGCACGTTAAGCCGTTGGTCCCGGCTGCATTAGCAGTCGTTAATAACCATCAATCCACACGGGGCCGCGTGATGGTTTAAGGCTCGATCTCCCTATCCATCCATAGGGAAGGTCCGTACCGCAGCAGTGGGGACGTTAATGGGCTGATGATGTTGATGGCTGTAACCCACTAAAGAGTAAGGGGAATGCGCGAATTATCCGTCTCGCTCGCACTAACGTGTTAGGCGCCACACGGTAAGAATTAGTGTGTGGGTTGTGTGCTCGTGGTTATAGAAGTAGTTAATACTGGAGGTTTGTCTTATATTAAGATATTTGGTCTTACGATCTTTATGACTGGAAATTTAATTTTGTATCTGAATTATCACGGCGACACCATCAAATAAATCTGTGTAAAAATCGCTTCAATGAATGCTATTGATCAAAGATGACAAAAGAACGATGTGGTAAATAGTGTGTGCAGTATATTGGTAGGTATACAAAAATAAAAGAACGACTATTACCTGGCGGTGGTTTTACATAAGGAGAATTTTCAGCCATCTTAATTTTCATATATTTGATAACCAAAACAGCAACGACGATAAATATGAGAAACGCGATCATAAGTGCTATAAGCAAAGGCCAGTATGATGATCCTGGAAGAAAAGAAAAATGTTAGAAATTGACGAAAGATTGAAAGACAATGTTGATTTTTATACAAGGTGACAGTGACATCGTAACGAATGCTGAGGGGGATGATTCAGACCATGGTTCTGAGTGAATAACAAGTGGAATTTTCCATCGCAAAATTCATGTATTTTTTTGCGTTTTATTTTTATTACTTATTTTCAATTCTAGACTTTTGCGTTGGAAAATTCCATTTGATATTAACTCAGAATCATGGCCTAAATCATCCCTCAAAGCTTTCGTTACGATTTAACATTTACTTTTTCTCCATTCCCAGAAAGCGGTCAAGTGTTTGAGTTCTCCACAATTTGTTTTTGTAAGTAATTATTTATTTTTATTTTGGTGCAATAAAGTGTATTTGTATTGTTTGTATTGTATTGTTGTATTAAGTTAGGTACATAGCAAGGGTGGGTATGTTTTTATAACACAGTAAACGTTAATAAATAAATAAAACACAAACGTAAAACTCGGACACGGAACGCTTGATCCCTTAACCGCTTGTAGTTGCTGAAAGGACCCTATTAGTACATTTGAAAGGACTCACCATCATTGATCATATCCGATTTGGACGTCCTCACACAGAGAAGGCACTGCGCCACTTGATAGTCCTTCCCTGGACAGTCAGCAGCTACATTACTAAGACATCTTCGTCTTCTGGACTGAAGGCAATCAGAGTCACATCTTGACCACTCCGACCATTGTGACCAGCGATTCCTAGGCATGTTTCCAAGGAGAATATCCGAAGACTCGTCTGCCAACTCGTCTATGCCATCTACGTATAAATCTGATAAGGAAACTTTAGTTACATTTTTGACTTGATTATCATCATCATTAACTTAAGCCACACTCTAAAGCATTTTCTATTTATCTCTATCAAAAGCTAATGTGTCTACTTCTTTATGACTCACTTATCAGAATGAATTTCTGATAGTAACAGCACTTCCGAATTTTTGAGGCGGTCGCTAGATTTTTCTAACGTGTTGGCTATAGATATGAAACTCACAGACCAACAATCTATTCGACAAAAAAGAGACTGTCGCTTTGTCATAAAAAATAATGGCGCTATCAAAATTACACTTAAGTTTGCACGGGCACTTCCAGAAATTCACCCGTCAAGGTTTTAAAACTATGTACAAACCTATATCACAATCGACACAATCCGGGCTCTTCTGCACGCTGGGTCCCACACAGGGTTGACCGCCGTTCAAAGGTCGAGGCGCGGTGCAGGATCGCTCTCTTTTCCTGCCTGTCCTCTCCCGTCCGGATTGGCGCGCGCAGTAGCAGTCCGTCCAGGGAGACCATGTTGACCAGCCGCCGTTTACTGTTATGATTAACTTTATCAGCAGAGTCAACACAACAACAATTCAACCAGCAACATCTCAACCAACAACAACTTAACCAACAACAACTCAGCCAACATCTACAAGTCAACACAACACATAGCATTAGCACACGACTTTATCCCAATTTCGGTACCCAGAAGAACATCTATCGCAAGATAAACTAGTATCCCACACCACACCGAGCTTTCTATTAGACTAACAACAACATCGATCGAACAATCTGCAACTCAACGGACAACAATTACAGCAACATGTATGTAGTCGAGTTTGAGGCGATTTAGAGTAATATCAAAACCGAAATGGGAAGAGATAAAAAACAATCGATGGAGAGGTGTTTTTTTTTTTACTTTTACTACTTTATAAGCATTAATTTTCTGTTTCTTATATCGATTTTTGTATACTGATAATCTAGATGTGGGGGTCTACGCAAATGTAATGTATTACAGCATCGCTAATATTGATACCTCTTCGTACACTAGACACTACACAACAACAAGTAGATAATAAATAATCATAGTTTTTTAAGGTACACTTACCAAAAACAGTTAACAAAGCTGGATCGGATATTCGTTTTCCTGCTAAATTTTCAGCCACACAGGTATAGTTAGCCATATCCTGAAATAAAGGTATATATTTCAAAATCTAATAATTTGGGAGGTGTTAACGCTTGGATTTCATTTAGTTAGTACTTACTTTTAAATACTTTGATTTAAAAATACTTAAATATTTTATTTGAATAGCGAACATTCTAACACATTATAATTTTGGGGGTTTCAATGCTCGAGTGAGTAAACAGTTATTTACATAGACAGATAAAATCATTATTTCTTTTTTCTTTAATATTTGTTAAGTAAACGTGTCTATCTTTAGACCACATCGCGACTATAAAAATACCACATTGAAGAAATTTATCTAAAAAGCAATATTGCTATTTGTCATAAAAAGTAAGTGCAAACAAATTGCAAAAGAATTACTTTAATGTGGCCCCCAGGTCAGATAGCGATATTATAGTTTTTTTTAAACTTACCAACAACGAAACCTGTTTTATAACAAGGTCCCCTTCTTTGGTGATCTGTACATTATCATCTACTACTACAGGGGCGCCATTCTTCAGCCAATACTGCTGGGCGAAGGGGGCGGCTGGGGGCGGCTCACAACGAAAGGTAACAGGGGAATTCAGCTTCACTAGCTGTGATTGAGGGGCCACTGTGAAGTGCTTCTTTATGTCTGGAAAAGGAAGACTGACGTTAGAAAAATATTTTTAATGTTTTACGAAGGCTTATTTAAATTTAAAAATATTTTTATTCAGTAGGTAACATGTTACACTTTCAATCATCATTTTTTTCATAACTATTACAAAAACTAAAATATTGACAAAAGAAAACGTACGCGTGGTAGATGGTGCTGTATTTATTTGAGTATTTATTCCGAATGCGCAGTACAGTGCTAACGATCCGGATGAGAATCCCGGTGGGGACATATTACAAAAAATCATTTTGTTATTCCCAGTTTGGTTAGGTTAGGTTAGGTCACCCATTCGCGGAAAGTAAGACGATTAGTGATTCGGAAGTCACGTTAGGCAGGCGGATACTGTATAAGTTACTTGAGTAAGCATGAGCCTTTGGCTGACACCAGGGTTGATGAGGTCATTGATCTCACAGCTCACACGATAAGGCGAAGACTTCCATGAATAAGATTATGGTCTAAAACGGACCTATTAAAGAACGAATACTTACATGCAAGTTCAATTGTAGCTGGTTGACTTTTGATATGTCCGGGGCTGGTCCAAGCCACGCAGTGACATTGGTATTTGTCAGTTCCGAAGTATTCGTCGACCTGTTCTCTTGTGACTTTGTACTCGCCTTCTATGATGCGCACTCCAGATTGAGGATCAACGAATTCAAAATTCAGCGCTTGAGTTTTTACGCCGTTGCATTTGAAATATACCTTGAAGAAAAGACGCCTTTAAAACACGTGATATTTGATTCTTACCGCGTTATAACAGGGATATTAGACTCTCGATAGTTCAATACTGGTGTAATTGCCATGATTACGGGATGACTGATGAACTTAGAGTGGAGTAAGTTTTTTCCATCATCATCATGTCGTCCAAGCGTATTCGGCGACGGCAACTCCTAAATATCTATCCTGGCTTTTGCTGGGTTTTGTGGCTGGCGAAACCGAACTTCGACTTGATACCGGTAAAAACCCGGTATAATATATTTTAACTATGATAATAACCGCGTAAACCTCAAACAATGTACAATACGCCGTTTTTATACAAAATAAACTAATTTGAAGTAATCCGTCTTCGGTGCGAGAATTTTTTATTATTATCATTAAAACATAATTGTCATATAGAAGTTGATTAGAGATTATGTCATAGAATGTATTGTACGTTGACTGATAAATTGTTATTTATTTGTCAACCAAACCAATTGGGCACATTCGGTCGAGAGGTGATAAAAGGGAGCATTTTAATTGTGCTTTTTAATTTAGTTTTAGTAGTATAGTTTTAATCCTTATTATTGCGTTTTTCCCAGTAGCTTTGTAATAAAATATAAAATAATTAATACTTTGTAAACATGTCTATAATATTCATAAATAAATAAAATATATGAGTTGTAAATGAAAAAAAAAAAATTTGAAACTTATGTCAACGAAACCCTAAAAATTTATATATTTCTTAAGTTTCCAGATTTACGTTCAGGATGACTGATATATCCAACTAAAATAAATAAGTTAACCAAAGGATTATAAAGTAACAAATCACTTACTTCCAAAGCATTAGCAGCGCGACATTTCAAAGTAGCTGGTTTATTCTTAACAACATAAGTGTTTTCAGGCTCCAACAGAAACATGGGTAAGTTGTCTTTCGCCGTGTGAATTGGTATCTTATCATTGGTTAGAATACTCTTTGCAGTGACATCGGGGGAATCTTTATAGTTCTCTTTAATCTCGTAGTCGTAATCGGGATAGGTGTCTTCATCTTCTTCTTCTTCTTCATGGTCGTTAGTGGTGAAAACCGGCGGCAGAAAGTAGTCTTTTGCATCATTTGTGGATTTAAGAAATTCCAACGGCTGACTAGAGGCGTCTTTTGTATCGGTTTTTGTCGAAACGTCATCTGAATTGTGATGAGTGCCTAAAATTTGGTTCGGTCATTAGAATTTAATGAGTGCTAACTGTCTAATTAGTTACTGTTTCAAGCGCTCTTTAAGATTTGTTGTTTTAAAAAAGTGACGTTGCAGTTGATAATTGTACTATTAGAAATGATTTTATTTATATATTATATATGAAATTTCAATCAATGTCAATTATTAAGTTATTCATTAAGCGATTTGATAATAAATAAGGCATTGCATTTTTACTTCTTGGATATGAAAAAATATAAATTCGTAATATAATACGTAAAATATCTTGTCGGTATGGAAAACCTAATATCTATGAATTATTAACAACGTATAATTATTAACTACCTATTTTTAGGAATTTTCGATATCATTTTACAAATTAACATTTTAAAAAGATGACAGTGCGTACTAATTATTTGGAACTGCTACCAAAGAAATGTAAACTAATACCTTATTACCTGTTAGTTTTTTCAAATAACAAAAGATTATATTTTAAATTGTGTATAGGATAAAGGTAGGTATTTGTCGAAAACACTAGAATCTTAACAAAATATTGCACAATATATCATAATATTTTCTCGTTCTATTTTAAGTACTTACTTTTCGTTGAATCCTGTGCTGTCACATAAATCACCAAATTCACTACAAATAAATAAATCCAAAACTTCACTTCCATTTATAAACTTATCTTCACCCGAAACATTTAAAAACACAAGAACCGATTTAATGGAACCATTTGGTTCCATCACTTTTTATTTAACACTAATTATTATTACATTGTAATCACTTGTATTTAACTTTCTAAATTATTTTTACAAACAAATTACACTTCATTTATATCTTAGTTTATTTAAATTCAGAAAGAGTTCATTCAAAAGTATTCTTTTGATTTTTAAATCGCGTAATTTCAATCGTAAAACTTTACGACATTTTCGGCTTGCGGCGCGAACGCGTGCGCTCACCCCCAAGAACAGCGATCAACTGAACTTCAAGGGATGAATGAAAGCGATTCCAACCCCAACCCATCACCGCGCATGCGTCAAAGTTTTAAGTACCCCGTAATAGGCACTTCAAGTTCATGAATAATAGACGCAGTTGAAGCTATTGCCAAGTTTCCATATCTTTATTCAATTATTCCCTTTTGCCACAATGTAAGAGGCAGTTTGGCACATAAATTCTATTAAAATACCATAACACTGTTTTAGGAACAAACTTCTTCTAAGGTAACTTATTGTAGATTTGCTGTAAGTATATGGCAATAACTACTAGGCCGGACAAATAGGGAGCGCCGAGTTCTGTAACCTGGTGCCAAATTAAGGCAACAGGCCTGAGGCTGCCCAGTTGGGAAGAAAAAGTGACAACAACATAAAATTAAAAGAGAAAATACCTAAAAGATACTAAATACTTATACTACTTAATAAAATATGTCGCACAAAAATATTATTATACCTAGAAATATTAAAATAGATGATTTCCTGTAAACGATGAACTACCTACTTAACGAAAAAAAAAAATCACCAGGAACACTAATTTGGAATTTGTGATAAGTAATTACCACAAAAAGGTTTTGTATTGTGTAATACAATACAATACAAAAAAAACTACACACTTTACACTTTTTATTGCACTTAAAACAAACAAACATTAAAAAATAACAATTACAATCAGTTAGGTACTAACAACAGGCGGCCTTACTGGTGATATCTGCCAGGGAATCTTCAGGTACTTATAGGAAGTGAATTTAATAAAAGGGACGGGATAGATAGTGTAAAATAAAATTAGAAATTAAATATCATTGGCATTAACAATTTGGCCGGAACTTCGACCACTACTCCTGGGACATAGTATGTTTTTTTTTAAATTTATACACTGGTAAAAGTTCCAGACAAAAGCAGTCGCTCCTTGGGTTCAGTCACGACGAAGTATAGAAATGGATGGTGTGCTTCAAATATAGCTTGACTTACTGGAATTCCATGGGCCACTGAAAAAAATTATATTGTAAACAAACTACATGGGGGCGGCCCAAAAAGACCTGGCGACCGAGAGTTGAAAACTCTCGACTCAATAACGTGGGTGGACTGAGCCTTTTTCTAGCCCATTTTTACTTTAATAATTTAAGAAGTGGAAAAGTGAAATAAAAGAAATAGTAGAAGTTCGTCTTTTTCCTGTCAACCCCAGGGTTTCGAAGTAGCATCTCGACCCCTGGTAGTTGCGGCTTCCGAATACATTCCGCTTAGGGACGGTACTGAAAAGTATCGGCGTCCGACGGACGTAATATACGATCCCGACGACCCGATTACTCTAGCCATAGAGGCAGCCAATCAGCTCGCGACACCAAACACTTCAGGACCCCGATACCGACCCGGCCGGCGTGGTCGACAATTTCCTTCATTCAGCGCTTATCGCTATCGACCCACTAGGGTCGATTAATTCTTTCAAATATTTTTTCCTCTCAGACGACGCCCTGAGCCGAGGTTCGCGTCCAACTGGGCACCCTCAGGCCTGTTGTCCTAAACGTTGTACCGGGTGAGAGCCTTCAGCGCTCCCGCTTAGTAGCATCTTGTCTTAGATGCAACACGTCGATCTAAGATACTGTCGTAGTAAATTATGTCTGATTAGAGTATGTCGAAATAGTTTCATGTCAGTGTAGCACTACTGTCGAGGTAGAATCTCATGGTATTCGCATCGTTTCTTAGTAATGTCATGTCGAAAAAACGTTTTGTCGGAGTAGTATCGAAGTTAAGACATGTCATGATGTATTGTGGGAATAAAGAAGTGTCGGATTTTCATATTGCCGAAGTGAAATCTTGTCGGATAACAGTTTGTCGGCCTTCAGTTTTTAACCCCACGTCATGGGAGCAAGCTACATGGGCTGCAAAAGATCGTGAGGAGTGGAAATCTGTTATTCGAGTCCTACATCCCAGCGGGGATATAAGGAGTAGAAGAGCAAGAGTGAAGGCGCTCTTCCTGCAGGCATAACTTGGAAGTGTTTTTTTCTTATTCTCCTTATATGTATTATTATATTGTATAGGCTATTTTTATGTATGTATGTGTATGTATATATATAATTTATTATTTTATTATTACTATTTTCTTATTTTATTTTATTTTTCTTTTTATTATTGTTCGTGTCATTATAATGTTTATTGCACCAGCCCGTGCTCCAATGCATTAACTTCTTTCACCCTAAGGTTGCCTGGCAGAAATTGCTATTTAGCAATAAGGCCGCCTATTGTACTTATGTTTTTATTCGTATGTTTATGTCCTTTGTATATGTCGTTGTGCAATAAAGTATTATTGATTGATTGATTGATTGAGTAGAAGAAGAGGAGAAACAATCTACATTTCCTGGAAGCTGCACCACTGCGTATTAGTTAAGCTGTTTGTAGCCTGTGACCAACGGCTTAAGGTGTCTTCCAAAGCACGGAATCGTCTTGTTTTTCAGCCCGCTAAGTCCTAACAAAACAAAGGACAGTCTCACAAAGTAATTTCGACAACATCCCTTCGAGAATTGATCCAAACCTCTAACCGTGAGCCCAACGCTGCTCCACTGCTGGTTGGTGCAGGTGTTTTATTTTTTATTTATTTATTAAGTACTACTACATCATATATATAAAACATTAACAACTAAGACAATTACTAAAATTAAGACTTATAATATATGACAATTACAGTGTACATACCATCTACAAATTAGTAATTAAATTAACAAAGCAGTCTCTATTTACCCTTAACTGACAAATATGAATAAAATATGAAATTAAAGTAGAATAAAATAAAAATAAAAAAAATATGAAGTTACTTATTACTTACTAGATAGTTTAGAATTTGGACTTAAGTATTTTTAGGACATTTCTCACAAAACTTGAATGAGTGGAATGGAACACATCAAGGTTTTCAGCGTGACCATTGGCGAAATTGTATTGTTTACAGATAATTTGGTTACAGCTAATTAAGCTATTGTTTATAGCTAATTAAGGTGTTTTACAGCTAATAGCCAGGATCAACAGCTATATGGCCTCCGTGGTCCAGTGGTTGAGCGTTGGGCTCACGAGGCCCCGGGTTCGAATCCCAGTGGGGACATATCACAAAAATCACTTTTTGATCCCTAGTTTCGTTAGGAAATTACAGCCAGATCACCTGATTGTCCAAAATAAAGATGATCCTTGCTTCGGAAGGCACGTGAAGCCGTTGGTCCCGGTTACTACTTACTGATGTAAGTATGTAGTCGTTACATGAGTCATGTCAGGGGCCTTTGGCGGCTCAGCTATAACCCTGTTCAGGGTTGATTAGGTTGGTATTCCACCTCACAACAGCTATATTACTAGAGGCCATTAAAAAAACTCACCAGAATGTCCGATGTAGCCCTCCGGTCTCAATTCAATAATGACTCTTTGGTAAGCCGCGTCAACTTTTACACTTCCACGTTCAATAATATTTTTGAATCCGGAATCTTTCGAAAATATTTCCGTTAGGCCAGTCTGCAAATAGGTTTAATTATTTAAAAGCTAAAATTACGTTGAAGTCATCTATTGTACATATAATTTCATGATTTAAAAAATTATGTTGTTAATCTGTAGTTGAATAAGTATTTTGTATTAATTTGAAAATCGTTTTGTTAAAACTATAGTTCAAGCTTCATATAAACTTTGCCCCCTTTAGGGATTGAATTTCGCAAAATCTCGTCTTAGTGAGGGCGTACGTCCTAGAAGGGACCCCCGTGGAAAAATTGAGACTCATTATACTTTTGTAGTTTCAGAGCTTTCGTGATGAGTGAGTCAGTCAATCAGTGAGTGAGTTATCTTTTGTTTTTATATATATAGAACGTGGTTATGACGCCCGCTCCGGTTCATATCTTGTGCAACGGTTGTCTATCGCTGTCCAGGGTGGAAACGCGGCTAGTTTGATGGGCACCTTTGCAACGGGAATGACACGAGGTGGCTTATTTTGACATGACGCATGTGCATGAAGAATTCATTAATTTTGGATTAATTTAAAAAATATAAAATTATAAGCAGTCAAGAACTTTTAAATTCGTTTAGTTATTAAAATTCATAAACACTTCATAAACACGAAATGACTTATCAATAATTAACAAAAATAATGCTATTTACTGCACTCGTCAAAAAGCCCGTCCCTTACTAATCCAGGCGCAAAGGTGCCCATTACACTAGGCGCATGTCCTCGTTGTACAGCAATGGACAACCTTTGCGCCAAGATTGTAAATGAACTTGAAAATAAAAAAATAATAATTAAATAATCAATAAATTATTGCTAAATATTGTATCTATGTGTTATTAGACTTAAGTTTTTATTGAGCAATAATAAATGAGCTAGCTTGTTTGTTTTCATAAAAGTTTATATAAAAATAAATGTTTTACTTTAGGATATAAATAGTAATATAGATAGGAAGAAAAAGATAATAACCATTTCATACAAAACAGACAAATCGATGTCCGACTGTATAGTAAATGCGGGTAGGTATAGATCAACCCTGGTCCGCTTCGTCCTAATTCTGTTTAGAATGCGCGGCGAGTACCGCAGTTCATCTAGCAACTTGAACAATCCCAGACGTGTACTTGGAAGGACAACAACCAATGACGCTCCCACACCTTGGAATGGTATCTTTATGAGCTGAAATCGAAATATAATTATAAATATCCAGTAGGTTATACGTCCCCCTGTTGAGCACATCAATCAACCAAAGGACGTATGGAGCATAGGTACCTACTATGGAGTTGAAATCGAACTATTAAAGACGGCGATACGGCTCACCATCTATAACTTTGGTCTAACAGAAAGTACTTAGTCCATCTTGCGATGTATGTACGGTCACGAGCATTAATACGTATACCCATTGGTACCATGTCACATTAACTTTTTTGACAAATTGAACTGTAGGTCTCACTAAATGTCAAATATATTAAAGCGACAGAGTCCTAAAGTGGGTACATCATATTGCTCATGACTGTACCGAGCTTATGAGTAAAGTGAATGCATATTTTATCTATCTACCTGTGCGTCAAGCGCTTTACTTTCGGCGTATTCGAAATAATTGTGTGCTTTCATCATGGACACGTTGGTTTCTCCTTCCAGTCCGTAGAATATGGCTGGCTTTACTTCCTTGAATGCGTGCGTCCAGCCAGCCTGCATGTGAAATATATAAACTGGAACCCAAGTTTGCTAAATGATATACATATACATATATGATAATGACACCTTTCTGAATACTGAGGGGGATGAAATCAAAAAATCAAATTGAACCGTTGTATTATTTCATCATCAACATCTCCCGTTTTTCACAGGGTCCGCAGAGTTTCACAGGGAAATCCAGCTCAATACAGGTTAGTTCACATACCGGAATGTGGATTTCTTCACGATGTTTTCCTTCACCGCTGAGCATGTGATAATCATTTATGACCCAAACATGAATTCGAAAACAAAGTCGACAATCATTGGTTTAGGCCAGTGCTGGATTCAAACCTGTCCGTTTTCGTGGCATAATTTATCAGTAAAAAATTATAATTTTGCGGAACCAGCCTGGTGGCTTTCCTACAGAATCCTTTGATACCGCGCAACCCTCTTTAGGAATTGCCGAATATATAAATTAGAAAATAGATGATATTCGTCGCGTCACTAACACACACTTTACTAACACAGTTGGCTCGACCATTGTAGACGGTATTACGGCTCAGCACCTATCACGTTGGTCTAACAGAAAGCTCAGTGAAAAGTGGGTACTTAATTCTCGATCTCGGTGCTAGTACTTCTAACTAAGGCCAATTGGTAATATAGTCGTGAGCTTATGATATGTTATATATAAAAACAAACCTTGAAATAAACCGCGTTGACAATTATCAAGTCCATGGTGTAATCTGCGTCATCGGGTTTCAGCATGTGTTCAATCATACCATCGGTTTTGTGTTTGACCTTAAATTCATAACAACATAACATAGCATCACGCGTGTATCTCTGAAGGGGTAGGCAGACGTTTGTAGTTTAAGTACTGTTAGAAAAGAACCGATCGACCTAGTATCGACTGATACATGATACATTACCAGGCTGATGAACGTCACAGCACTATTTTACGTACTTTAACAGATCTAATTCTCACCACGCATTGAGACTATTGTAAAATGTTACCTGATTGAAATATAATACATACATACATACATAAACTCACGCCTATTTCAATCAGCTCGCGACACCAAACACTTCAGAACCCCGATACCGACCCCGCCGGCGTGGTCAACGATTTCCCTCATTCAGCGGTTATCGCTATCGACCCACTAGGGTCGATTAATCCTTTCAATATTCTTCCTCTTAGACGACGCCCTGAGCCGAGGTTCGCGCCAAACTGGGCACCCTCAGGCCTGTTGTCTTAAACGTTGTACCGGGTGAGAGCCTTCAGCGCTCCCCATTTGTCCGGCCAAGTAGTTAATGCCATCTGCGGCAAATCTACAACAAGTCACGTCAAAAAAAAAATCACGCCTATTTCCCACCGGGGGGTAAGCAGAGACTATAGAATTCCATTTGCTTCGATCCTGACATACTTCTCTTGCTTCCTCCACATTCACCAATCGCTTGGCGTGAGTTTATGTATATATGTATGTATTGAAATATAATCAATGATTGTACTGAACTGGTCGTTATGTTTATTGGTACGTACTCCCACTCTTCGCCAGCTATGTTTAAGTCCCATGTAGTAGGGTCTAGTCTATTGCCATTATGGTTAGCGGTTTAGCATCCTGTCGCTCATTATAAACCTATAAACTATTCTACTTCTATCGTGTGGGTTGTGAGATGGATGAACAATCTCATCAACCCTGGTGTTACTATTGAACCAAAAGCTCCTGTCATGGCTCATGTGACGATTACGTACATAACAGCAGATCACAAAGTGTTTTATCGTTGTATCTCTACCGGGATTCGAACTCGGGACTTCCGTATCGTGAATGCAACCCTCAATCACTGGAGCACGGAGGCCGTTAAATATCCTACTAGAAAGGAATTAATATCGATCATACCCAAGTATTAATTTTTGCAACAGCAACAAACGGTTCTATTAAATTCAGTAACTCGACTCCAGTGCCGAAGATATGTGTAATGGTTTCCTGGAAGTTTTTATTCACATCGTTTCTATCGTTCAGATACAACTTAGATGCCAATGAGAAGTTCGCACCCCGTAAATGGTGCAAATCTTGGATTATCTCTTGAAAAACAGTTTGGACCTGAAAAAAAAACAACAACGACTCTTCTAACACCACTCTCATAAATAAAAAATGTTCTACAGACAACTAGACCAATTTTTTTTAGAAAAAAGAAACTAAAATAAAGGTGGGATGTACGTAAAAAGTATAAAAGATTTTATATAACTGGTGAGTTGCTCGATAATCGGCCACAATGCCCGACATCGGCTATCTCTCTAATAAAAAATCTCTCCTTTGCAGATCAAACACAATAAAAATTACAAATGGATAAAAGAAGTTCACACCAGGCCGTCACAGAATGACGGCCACGAGAAGGGACGAGGTCAGTAGGTAGACCAGAGAAGGCCAGCGGCTCGGTGGTCGGATGACATCGTTGCAACAGCAGAAAAGTTGTGGATAAGTTTAGCGCAGGATCAGAAAGTATTATGCGAAATGGAGGACGCCTAAACCCAACAGTGGGATGATGTGCTGGTTGATGGAAAGAAGTTCGACGGGCGGTCTTCATCCAAAATGGTGTTTTAAAGTTTCATTTTTTTTGACGTAGTAAACACGACGAAGAACCTTTTATACAACGTAATTATCATGAATACACTTGTTTAAGGTCAATTTAACATTTTTGAATCTACGTCATTTCGCAAGGCGTTATGGCTGAGGAGAAGAAATGACAAGAAACTGCAAAGGCATCTTTCAAATCAATGTACGTACACAAGTTATTTAATAACTAGAGGACCACATTTTTATAATTAACATTTTTTTATAATAAGCTTTTCTACATAAAGTAAGCTTCACATGGGCTTTAAATTTATTTTCTGACAAATTCCAAATATTATCTGGTATTTTGATTTAGAGAAAAAATCTAACTCGGACAGGATTTGTCTCGGTTCCAAGAGGGGTGCTGGTTTGTGTCCCATCCGAGTCAGTCTTGTCCAAGCGAATCATTTCACATACCTGTTCTAAGGTAGAGAACTTGAAATGACCCACTGCTCTCAACAGCTCATCTAACGTATATCCATCAGCTCCAAAAGCTAGTTTTCCAAGTGATAGCATCGCTGCTAATGGAGAACATACGACACTACGGTATGGATTCAATAATGCGGCTTCCTGTTGAAGAATAGATTGTTTTACAATTTAGGTACCGGACTTGCACCAAGTCCGGTACCGGACTTGATCCGGTGGTTGAGCATTGACCTCACGATCTCATCCCGATCGAATCCCGGTGGGCACATATTACAAAAATCACTCTGTGATCCCTAGTTTGGTTAGGACATTACAGTCTGATCACCTGATTGTCCGAAAGTAAGATGATCCTTGCATCGGAAGGCACTTCAAGCCGTTGGTCCCGATCACTACTTACTTACTGATGTAAGTGAGTAATCGTTACATGAGCCATGTCAGGGGCCTTTGGCGACTCAATAGTAACCCTGAAACCAGGGTTGACGAGATTGGTAATTCACCTCACAACCCACGCGATAGAAGTAGAAGTGCAGTTTTCACTAACACAGTCGGCTCCACCATTATAGATGGCGATACGGATCAGCACCTATTTGTTGTTTGTCTTACAGAAAGCTCGGTGAGGCTTGGGTACTTAGTTCATTTTCTGATAGATGTACCTCTGACTACCCGAACTGGAATGTAGTCGTGAGTTTATATTTTTATGACGCCACCGCAGGTGATCGGGCCGTTAGTACGTTGCATTTATAAATACTTTCGTTATTACTGTATTTTTTTAAAGATTTGTTTTTTTTTTCGTAATTTTAATCTCAGTGTTCTTTTTTTATATTATTTTCCGTATGGTTTCTGTGTTACACGTAATGCACCTGTCTGTTTGTGTCTCTGGTGTCCGAAAATAATAAATATTTATTTCTTTATGTTAAGTTATTTTACAACTTAGTCCATACCGATCGCCATCGACTAGCAAAGAAGAAGACTTAGTCCAACAAGATATTTTTTACAAAGTATGTCATCGTTACATGAGCCATATCAGGGACTTTTGATATGGCTCGTGTAACGACTCTTACAGCTGCCCTGACACTAGAAGAAGAATTGTGACTCACATAACCACGGCGAAGTGCTATAAATTATAAATGCAAAATCATTTATATTATAAAATTATTTTTATTATCAATAAATATGCTCCATACATATTTATTAATTAATCATAATATGCATATTTATTGATAACAAAGATGATCAAGGGTAGGACTGTGCCCAGTACTTAGTGGGGCATATTTACTAAGAAGCTACTTATGTTATGGTTGTTAAAAAAATATATAATATAATTACAATAAAGAACTGTTTCATCAAGTTGCCTTGGAGGTCAAGCGCGAGCCAGGTCTCTTTAGTATATTCATCCATTATGTCTGGTTCATACTCTGTATCATTATCATATTCGCGACTTGACGCATAATCAGTATAAATATAGCTATAATAATAATTCTGCGAAAGAAAAGTTTCATTTGAATCACTGTAGTTATAAACAGTATAATTCAGCTCGTAATTATTTTTATAATCTGTAGGTAGCGTCGGTGCATTCTTTATAGATCGCAAATGCCTTTTCTTCTTGGCGATTATTGGCGTCGCTAATAATAGACATACAACTGAAACAATTGTAAAATAATTGTAAATTAACTAGAGAGGATATCGAAAAATTATGACACAGAGAAGACTCAACAGCGTATTAACTAATGTAGACGACAGGTCGACATGGCAATTCTCTAGTGACGTGACGTACACGCGACGAAGATGCAACCGTAGCCATTTTTAAAACACAATAGTAATAAATTATGTGAGCGAGATTATAATCGATAAACGCGGTCGATACGGACTCCTGCGACACTAAGACTAAGACGCCGCGGGGACTGTGCGGGTGTGCGGGGCGACCCCGCCTCCGCGGCTCACCTCATGCCCCGATTGCCATGTCGACCTGTCGTCAACAGTATGTCATTACTGCATTCATTCAAACACCTTGTTTTACAGACACTACATATTGACGTTATTGAACACGCGCATCTGTGTGTATGTGATGCCCATACGATTGAAGACTAAAGTAAGACCGAGGGGGGGGGGGGGGGGGGGGGGCAATGGGTAAACCTAGCTCAACCGCACATCATAAGGTTAGGGAAGAATTGCCGTTCTATACGTAGTATTATTTCTTATTCTCTGCTTCGGCTCTCTCTCGGCTATTGTTCAATTTTTCATGACGAAAATACACAATTCTTAGTCAAGTTGCAAACGATTATGACAGTCAACAGTGACAGTGATAAAATGTATGGATGTGACATGTCACCCTATGTCAGTAACAAGTATGTTATCAATTGATATTAACTCAGAACGATGGTCTGAATCATCGTGGTATTCGGTTCGATGTTACTAACACCCTGTATAGTATATACTTATACATCGTTGCATCTAGCTGCTAAGTACACAGTTGTTTCTTAAGCTATGTAGTGGTCCGCTCTAGCGGCTTAAATATGAATAAAATATAATTATATGAAATAATTAAGTATTTCAAATAAGGAAAAATCTTTCCGTCATTTTGTTCGTAATGGATACTTATCGATAAATAACAAATGTATAAATACTTACTAATATATGCCCGCATCATTTTGATTTGTATTTATATTTTACACCACATTGAACACAAATGAATACAGATTCAATAACGTATCTTCTTTTTCAATAATACATGTTCTTGTATCTAAAAACTAATCAATCAGACATTGGATAGTGTCAATCTCAAAACAGAATTCAATTAATCGCTAAATTCCACGATTACACGCTTGCTTTTACTTTACGTCATAAATACTGTACTTTGATTGAAGTAAGTAGGTATTTTATAGGTACATGAATAATTCCAAGCATCGAGTAGAAGTATATTTAATAATAATAATAATAAATAATCACTTATTATTTCGTATCCTTAGTTCCATTTTCAAAAATTTTGGGATACCACCTGTAATAATAATCATGTCACATGCCCGTAACAAATTAAAAAAAAAAATAACTGTTCGATTCTTCTTCTACTGTTCGATTTATTCATTTATTTATTTTTCTACTCCTCTACTTTAATCTGGCATTTAAATAACCAAAAAGTCTAATATAAGTACATACATAATTAAACTCTTTGAAAAAGTGTACGCTCTATGGCCTATAAAAGCATTGTTTACAAAGTGTAACTGTACTATAATGTCGCCAAAAAAGCATTGTTGTTGTTTTTTTTTTTGACCTGGAAACTGGCACCTTTACTTTGTTTGGTGCCATAGATATACTATAAAAAAAAAGTATACATTTGCCGCCATTTTCCCGCGCGTTGGAAAATAAATTGGAAAATTTTTGTGTTTCGTTTAAAATTATGTCGTCGTAGAAAAAGTATTGTATGCAACGTTGTATAACTAGGTCAAAAAATGCTCGTGGCGTCTCTTATTGCGATGTTCGCCAAGGCTCACATCGCAACTCACGCCACTCGCATTTTTTGACCCTTCTTATACAACTGTTGCATAAAATACTATAATGTACAACCATATCACATGTATTATAAAACATTATTTATGCAATAGGTGACAATTACGGCGTACATAACATTCGCAATTTGAAAGTAAGTAGAATTAAAAGTAAAAATCAAATTTTATTTGAATGAGCTTAATCTTACAAAACGTAATTATGGTAATTTTAGGAGTGAAATACTTTTTTGCAATATACATTGATAAGTTGCTGTCTTTGTGTATGTAATATAAAACAAGTATAACATTCAAAAGTCAATCGCAGTGAGTGAGAGGGATTTCTAAAAATATCTGAAAAATGTAGACAAAGTAACCCGCACTTACGAAAAAAAATCGGACAAATAAGAAGACAATCATTCTGAGTTAATATCAAGTGATAAAATATGTGGTACTGACTTAAGGTGACATGTCACATCCATACATTCTCGTCCGCCTGTAATTACTGCAACTTTTCACAACCTGTATAGCCGGGGAAAAGTAGCTGAAAAAAAGTCTCGGCGCAGGGCCTTGGACGTTCTTAAAAAATAAACATAAAATATTGTTATACAATTCAGTTATTTGAATGCCTAATATAATACTTAGGTGTGTGTAACTAATATTGTCAAATATTTAAGGCTATATGTGTACCTATAGTAAAGATTAGCGTGCGTGTATGAAACGATTGATGAATGTGGAGGAAGCAAGAGAAGTGTGTCAGGATCGAAGCAAATGGAATTCCGTAGTCTCTGCTTACCCCGGTGGGAAATAGGCGTGAGTTTGTATAAAGATCTTTTTTTTTATTTGTTCTCCACAATGTACATAAATGGGTTTCACAAAATAATGCACAATTGAAGGGTATGTACGAGTGGAGACTGGCGCCCGAGATAAGCCAGAGCCTGTGTTTCGGGATCACCAGTGCTCCAGATGTACTTCCCGGATGTCTTAACATTAGTTACCTATATGTATACACTAGCTTTTGCCCGCGACTTCGTCCGCGTGGCGTGTTATATAAGAGAGAGATCATTGTGTGTGTGGGAGTGCATATCTAATTTCAAGCATCTAACTTATGCAGTTTAGATTTTTTCATACAATTTTTTTCCCAATAACTCCCATTTTTCAAAATACAACCAAAAATAAACTTTATATTTACTAAGGTATGCATGCATGCTAGATTGAATCAATTGATTGAATTGATTTTTTTTTAATTGATTGTTCATTGAGTTTTAATTTTAATACACACTTCCTCTCTTCCCTTCAACGTTGCTGTGCCCTACAGGGTCCATGTTTTAGTTCCTATGCCTATGTAACATCCCATTGTACTACATGGAATGCAATAAATAATTGAATTGAATTGAATTGAAAACATCTATCTTACGCGGTTTCGATTTTTTCATACAAATGTTTTTTTCCCGGTAACTCCCGCTTCCGTGGGAATTTTGCAATATCCTGTTGCAACTAAGCTTTAAGTTAACTAAGGTACCTGCATGCCAAATTTCAAACGTCTAACTTAAGCGGTTTAGATTTTTCATACAAAAGGATTTTCTCGCTAATTTCCGTTCCCGTGGGAATTCCTTTCTTAGTGCACCTCTACGGTACCTAAGCTATGTCCCTTCCAAATTTAAAATGCCTACGTTTAGCCGTTCAGGCTATGCGTTGATATGTCAGTCACTGAGTCAGTCAGTTTCTCCTTTTATTTAGATTTGATTTTTTCATACAAATGTTTTGTCCCGCTAACTACCGTTCCCGTGGGAATTTTGTAATATCCTGTTGCAACTAAGCTTTAAGTTTACTAAGATACCTACATGACAAATTTCAAACATCTAACTTGAATGGTTTAGATTTTTCATACAAATGGATTTTCCCGTTAATTTCCGTTCCCGTGGGAATTTCGGGAATTCCTTTCTTAGTGCACCTCCACGGTACCTAAGGTACCTACATGCCAAATTTCAAACGTCTAACTTGAGTGGTTTAGATTTTTCATACAAAAGGATTTTCCCGCTAATTCCCGTTCCCGTGGGAATTTCGGGAATTCCTTTCTTAGTACACCTCTACGGTATCTAAGGTACCTGCATGACAAATTTCAAACATCTAACTTGAATGGTTTAGATTTTTCATACAAAAGGATTTTCCCGCTAATTCCCGTTCTCGTGGGAATTTCGGGAATTCCTTTCTTAGTACACCTCTACGGTATCTAAGGTACCTGCATGACAAATTTCAAACATCTAACTTGAATGGTTTAGATTTTTCATACAAAAGGATTTTCCCGCTAATTCCCGTTCCCGTGGGAATTTCGGGAATTCCTTTCTTAGTGCACCTCTACGGTATCTAAGGTATCTGCATGCCAAATTTCAAACGTCTAACTTGAGTGGTTTAGATTTTTCATACAAAAGGATTTTCCCGCTAATTCCCGTTCCCGTGGGAATTTCGGGAATTCCTTTCTTAGTGCAACTCTACGGTATCTAAGGTACCTGCGTGCCAAATTTCAAACATCTAACTTGAATGATTTAGATTTTTCATACAAAAGGATTTTCCCGTTAATTCCCGTTCCCGTGGGAATTTCGGGAATTCCTTTCTTAGTGCACCTCCACGGTACTTAAGGTACCTGCATGCCAAATTTCAAACGTCTAACTTGAGTGGTTTAGATTTTTCATACAAAAGGATTTTCCCGCTAATTCCCGTTTCCGTGGGAATTTCGGGAATTCCTTTCTTAGTACACCTCTACGGTATCTAAGATACCTACATGACAAATTTCAAACATCTAACTTGAATGGTTTAGATTTTTCATACAAATGGATTTTCCCGTTAATTTCCGTTCCCGTGGGAATTTCGGGAATTCCTTTCTTAGTGCACCTCCACGGTACCTAAGGTACCTACATGCCAAATTTCAAACGTCTAACTTGAGTGGTTTAGATTTTTCATACAAAAGGATTTTCCCGCTAATTCCCGTTCCCGTGGGAATTTCGGGAATTCCTTTCTTAGTACACCTCTACGGTATCTAAGATACCTGCATGACAAATTTCAAACATCTAACTTGAATGGTTTAGATTTTTCATACAAATGGATTTTCCCGCTAATTCCCGTTCCCGTGAGAATTTTGGGAATTCCTTTCTTAGTGCAACTCCACGGTACCTATGGTACCTGCATGCCAAATTTCAAACGTCTAACTTGAGTGGTTTAGATTTTTCATACAAAAGGATTTTCCCGCTAATTCCCGTTCCCGTGGGAATTTCAGGAATTCCTTTCTTAGTGCAACTCCACGGTACCTATGGTACCTGCATGCCAAATTTCAAACGTCTAACTTGAGTGGTTTAGATTTTTCATACAAAAGGATTTTCCCGCTAATTCCCGTTCCCGTGGGAATTTCAGGAATTCCTTTCTTAGTACACCTCTACGGTATCTAAGGTACCTGCATGACAAATTTCAAACATCTAACTTGAATGGTTTAGATTTTTCATACAAAAGGATTTTCCCGCTAATTCCCGTTCCCGTGGGAATTTCGGGAATTCCTTTCTTAGTACACCTCTACGGTATCTAAGGTACCTGCATGACAAATTTCAAACATCTAACTTGAATGGTTTAGATTTTTCATACAAAAGGATTTTCCCGCTAATTCCCGTTCTCGTGGGAATTTCGGGAATTCCTTTCTTAGTACACCTCTACGGTATCTAAGGTACCTGCATGACAAATTTCAAACATCTAACTTGAATGGTTTAGATTTTTCATACAAAAGGATTTTCCCGCTAATTCCCGTTCCCGTGGGAATTTCGGGAATTCCTTTCTTAGTGCACCTCTACGGTATCTAAGGTATCTGCATGCCAAATTTCAAACGTCTAACTTGAGTGGTTTAGATTTTTCATACAAAAGGATTTTCCCGCTAATTCCCGTTCCCGTGGGAATTTCGGGAATTCCTTTCTTAGTGCACCTCTACGGTATCTAAGGTACCTGCATGCCAAATTTCAAACGTCTAACTTGAGTGGTTTAGATTTTTCATACAAAAGGATTTTCCCGCTAATTCCCGTTCCCGTAGGAATTTCGGGAATTCCTTTCTTAGTGCACCTCTACGGTATCTAAGGTACCTGCATGCCAAATTTCAAACGTCTAACTTGAGTGGTTTAGATTTTTCATACAAAAGGATTTCCCTTCACTACTCTGCTCCTATTGATTGTAGCGTGATGAAAAGTATACTATAACCTGTCCAGGAGTGTGAAGAATAATTGTACCAAGTTTCATTAAAATCCGTCCAGTAGTTTTTGTTTCTATAAGGAACATACAGACAGACAGACAGACAGACAGACAGACAGACAGACAGACAGACAGACAGACAAAAATTTTACTGATTGCATTTTTGGCATCAGTATCGACCACTTATCACCCCCTGATAGTTATTTTGAAAAAATATTTAATGTACAGAATTGACTTCTCTACAGATTTATTATAAGTATAGATGTTTAAGTTTTAAACTAAGAAATTTAATTGGTGTGTGTGTGTGTGTGTGTGTGTGTGTGTGTGTGTGTGTGTGTGTGTGTGTGTGTGCGCGCGTGCGTGAGTGCATGCGTGCGTACGTGTGTGTGTTTGTGTGTGTAACTCCAGACTAACCTGGTGGTGTTAAGAGGTCTTCAGTGGCATTGTAGTTCATCCCTTTGAGCCATGAGATTAGTTTTGTTTTGCAGTAGTATTTGTTATCAGGGAAGATAAGAAGTTGTTTGTTTGCCAAGTTATAGATGAAAGGGCCAAGGAAGAAGAAGAATCTTTGGCTAAACTTGGTATTGTGTGACACGATGGGCATAACCAGTTTATTTCTCTTGCGATTAAGTTCGAGTGAGAATGTAGAAGCCTTATGTTGTAGTAAAACAGTGTATAATATGAATAACTGGCGGACAGTTAGAACGTCGCAGAACTGATATAAGTGGGATGTTGGAAAATAAAAGGGTTTGAAGGTGGCCACTTTAAGAACAATCCTTTGGGCCACTTCAAGGCTTGTGTATATATGTTATAGTAAACATTGAAAGTATTTTAGTATTTTCATTATGAAACTGTGTAAAATAATAAAATTCAAACCCAAAAAAATAAAATACCCCTCACCCATGCCTTTCTCTTCGGGGATACAGTTACGTTATGTCATGTTATGGTATGTGTGTAAAATACAAGTCTCAATTTATATTTTTTTCTTATGTTGGGCAAAGTCACTGTATGCAGTGACTGCGTTACGTTATGACGTATATTATTATCATAATTAAAACTTACCGCGTTTAAATCAGGGATATAAGACTCCCGATATTCGTGTTTTGTGTGTTTATATTTGTATCTTAATTATGATAATAACCGCGTAAACTTAAAACAATGTATAACATAATTATGTATGTTCAAAGCATACATACTTATTACATACTGTTAGGGTAAGTGATACCTTATATTACCTAACTGATTGTCCCAATCAAGCAGAGATTTACATGGCAAGTTGCCCTTGTCTATGTAACATCTACAATATCTACCTATAATAGGGTATTTGTCTGGGTCAAAGATAAATTATAAAGTGCTAATCTAAAAATAGAAACCAGTCTAAGAAGATTAAAAATCAATCTCATTTTAGTTTGCGACTTATTTTCGAATTTTATTTATGAATTAAGTAACGATGAGTACGACGTTTGACCGCTTTTATTGATGACGTCACAGGACAATATTTCCATACAAACTCTTAAGAAAACCTTCGTTTTGACGTTTCGTAAAAAGTATCTCATTTGACTAGGTTGCCAAGTAGCCTATTCAGCTGTTAGAATAAACCTAAAACTATTACAATCATATCAATTTCACTCGCTAGAAAGAAGCTACTCTACACTACAAAGAAACTCTTTCATGATTCTTTAATTGTTGAAATTAACATTTGCAAATGAGATCATAAAACGAACCAGGAGTCTGTATGTGGAAGTGGAATTCCGCAGTTCCTGCTTACCCCGGTGGTAAATAGGCGTGAGTTTATATTTGTATGTATGTATGTTTTCAACATACATCGTCGACAAACAATCAACTAAGTTTTGTTGCTGAGCATTTCACAACTCAACTGCCGGGGACAATAACTCAGTATTATGATTATTTGTTAATATTTTTATTATAGTCTCATTTTCGACCTGGTTCTGATACCTACATATATCGTGGCATAACCAGAGGGGGTATGGCGCATGCTCCACTAAGCTGCTCTAGTGCGGGTTGGTGGAGGAAAAAAAAACATTTAAGTACTTTATTTTTATATATTTATTTTTAAAATAATAGCTTACAGACCAGTAAACACACCAGCTATCAGCTGTTGCCCGTGCATTACAACAAAGAACATAAACGGGTGGTTGGCTTCAAAATATGCATCATCGCTTCTACCGTTAGATTTTCTCCAAAAATTGTGTCCTGAACCATATGTCCAAGTTGGAAGGACTTTGCCCCAAGTGGGAGCGGGTTTGCCCCAGTGGGGAGCGGGTTTGCCCCAAGTGGGAGCGGGTTTACCATAAGTCGGAGCGGGTTTACCCCAAGTCGGAGCTGGCCACTTTGGACCTGTAGGCCATGTTGGAGCGGGTCTCCATCCCCCACCTTCCGGAAAAAAGTGGGTAATGGTGAACATAAAATTTCTAGAAATAGTTTCAATACAGATAAAATATTTGAGGATAATTAATACTGCAAAACGGGATTTCCGGTAATGAATATCATATCGCATTGACAAAAATAGAAACAAAGAGTCGCTAAATTGGAGCTTTAAGCTATTATATACATGATAGTACTCGTGACCATCATCTTCCTGCCCCTATCCCACTCAAAGTGGGATCGGTAGGATAATTATTATTCTTTTTCTATCAATTTCTCTACTCACACCTTTTTTTTATATCACAGTCACATTTGTCACTTTTCTTGTAACAAAGGTACACTTTTAATCGTCAATTGTTACATAAATATATTTTTTGTCGAACGTCTCATCCGACTAAAACTACAGCAGATTCTCACAACCCGTATAACTAGAGAAAAATTGCTGCAAGAATTCCTGTAATATACCTTTCATCCCTCCTCATGACATGTCCATACCACGGTAACCTGTTGCTCGTCCATTTCTCAGGGACCGGCGCTACCTTTCTTTCTTTAGTTGTGTCGAGTTTTTCAAATTGAATCTTACCAGGTCTTCCTTCTATAACTCCCTCCGTCGACACTTCGAAAATAACCTTTTGCTTAGCAATGTCCACTTTCACTTTTCCATGATCAAGCATCTTTTGAAGACCAGTATGGTCTGAGAATATTTCCCTTAAGCCAAACTGTGAACATGTTTAACTTTTAGAGCACGTGTCATAACTTGCTGATAAACTTTCTGCAGGTACTACTTAATTAGACGGATAAGTTTTGGACCGGATATTAGAAGTCTACCTAAAAACTCTTATAGGGATCATTTATAGATCCTATATGAAAATTCAAGGAGAATATAACAAAATATGATTTATTTGAAGTGGACGTGAAGTTTGCTTGAAAGAGGTGGGTAAACGAACAGCATGGTAGCGCCAACATGGTTGCGTCACCAACGAAATGTATGTAGTTGTATAAAGGGTACACTCCTGGTTGCTCAGCCAATTGTTGCTGGCAAGGGAATCCCAAATAATAGCCCGCTGGTGGCGCAACCATGGTATCCAAGTGAGATAAGGCTTTAAACATAGGTTAATTCATTCACTGTTAAAATACCCGTTTAAATTCTTTGTGTAAGGACATAACAGGCCTGAAAGATTTCAATCTTGCTTTTAAACTCTTCATCAAAATTAAAGTGAATAGGTGGTTACTAGGTGCGTGGCACCTTAAAGCACTGTTAAATTATTATTTTTTTCTGTAGCCTAGTTAGTGTCCCACTGCAGGGCAAAGGCTTCCCCCTTCTTTCTCCAACACTGTTAAAATACCCGTTTAAATTGACCACCACCATCACCTGTGGCCATAACCTATAGTTAACGATTATAGTTATATCGGAGGTGTGCTGACATGCAGTGAATGTGGCCGTACATTTACTGCTAAGATCGGTTACGTCAGCTATGGCTGTAATATGTACAGCGCATCTAAGGCGCTCTTAGATTGGAGACTTGTCGCCATGGCCGAATACGGCTGGAAGGATTTTATATACCCGTTTAAATTAAAGTAAAACAAATTACCCGCTTGAATTCCTGAGCCAAATTGATTTCAGACTCAATTGCAAACTTTGGCAGAGACAACTCAACAGATTTTTTCTTCATTCTGATATTGTTCAAAAGCGATGGTGCCAATCTTAGCTGGGAGAACAATATGGGTAATCCAGATCGTGTATTCGGCAGTAGGATTATCAAATGTGCTTGCGATGTCTTATAAGGGATCTTTATAATCTGAAATTAGACATTAGAGAACTTTAAGAGAAATGCTCAATACTGTGACTCAATATATAATCGGAGCTATTTTAGCGTCAACCACACCTCGGACACTTCATACAACAGACACCACACATTGACGTTGTCGTACACGCGCATTTGTGTGCGACGTCAGACGCCAAATGATTCAAGTCTAAACTATGTTCAAGGGGGGGTGAGGTAAACCTAACTCAGACGCAGATGGGGAGCGGTGAGTTGCCGTTCTATACCTAGTATTATTCAGACATAGCACTTCTTGTGAACATAGCCAATGGTTCTATTGAGTGGAACTTCTGTCTAAATTGCATTCACGCGCAATTATTCGTAATTTAATGTCCTACTTTATGGGTACCTTTTGCGAGAACTAACTATAGTACCTACTTCATACATACATACATAAACTCACGCCCGTAATCCCTAATGGGGTGGGCAGAGCCACAAGTAATCAAAGACAACTTGCAGCCACTGTTGATACGATGTCGTAAGCTGGATATGATGAACCTTATAGTGGTAAGGGATCAGCCTATCGCCCATAACATTAGTCCATCATGTTAGAGGACACAATCCCTACCTCATCAGTACCTACTTGATACGATCTATTGACAGTTTTAACAGTTTACCACCTGAGTACGATCTAGACCTATTTTGTTCTTAAGTATCCATGATGCAATAAAAAATTGCAAATACTTTCCTTGTGACACAAGTGACTTATTATCCCTAGTTTGGAAACGTCAAATGTTTGTAAAAGGGTAAATAACTTAGCCACTTCTAGGTGGAAACTCGCCTTGAGCCTTCAGTTAATGTCTTATAATTATTTTCGGAAACGTATATGGCCGTAAATTTTCCTCAATATAAATAAATTTACACCGATATAAATATTTCTAAATAAAAAAAAAATTGCATTACCTTAGCATCTAGTGTTGAGCTGTAGCCATATTCGAAGTGCTCCTTTATTTTCATCATGGATATGGAACTCTGTCGCGTTGGGGTATAGAATATGTCTGTTTGCACTTTAGGGAATGGGTATTTCCATTTACCCTGCCAATAAACATTTTTTTAAATAACGTTTAACTGATCATGGGGGTTAAAACGCCATACCAAAGCAGTGCGTGCAAACAGCGGCAAAGGAAAAAGAGCGCTATGTATGTATGTATATATGTGTGTAAGCATGTCTGTCTCAACCTAACCTCTAAACCACCTGTCAAAATTTAACAAATAAGGTGTCAGTGGAAGCGTCTTTATTGTAAGGTGGTTATTGGCTATGTGACGTTGCGCTAAATTAAATGTGGAGCCTTCTACTTCAGAGGTAGATGACATAAATAGAAAAAAAAATGTTAGTGTGTTGGGTATTAAATGTGAGGGGTCAATTCGCACATATAAAATAATAATAATGTCAGTACACATTACTGGTTTAACTCCAAATCTTAGATACAACACATATCGGAAGCATGTTATCTTAATAAATAAGGCCTTAAATAGTATAAATAAAAATTATAAGCTTAATATAATAACTAAACCTCAACTACGGAAAAATCACGCTTTGAAAAGTATAGTAAATATAGTAGTAGTTGTTTGGTATTAGGTCGATAGATTCTTTTCTATCTAACATTATAACTAGACATATAACAAAAATTACACGAACCTTGAAATACACTGCATTCACCACTACCAAGTTCACATGGCTAGACAACTCAGAGGTACTTATAATTCTGCTTATCGCCCCATGCGTTTCGCTATGTACCTTAACAAAAGATATGAAATAATCATAAGTGTAAAATAATAATCTAGTGGTTAGAGCGTTGAGCTCACGATCTGGGGCCTGTTTTTAAATAAAACTTACAATTGTAAATTAAAATGACAATTTGATGTACATTGCGGATTGTGTGATCACGAATATTTTGCAGTTTCATATTAGCTACGCAATGAACACCAAATTGTCGTTGTAATTTACAACTGTAAGTTTTATGAAAAAGGCCCCTGGAGGTCTTGATTCGATTCTCGGTGGAAACATTGTTGAAATCGCTTTGTGAGACTGTTCTTTGTGTAAGGACATAGCAGGCCTGAAGGCTTTCAATCTTGCCTTTAAACTCTTCATTTAAATGAAAGTGCATAGGTATGTACACTTACTAGGTGTGTGGTACCTTAAGGCATATCTTCACTTACGATTGTGGTAAGTATTTACAATAGATTGTATGCATTTTGTGCTGAAACGTACTAGAAGAGACGAGAGGTTGTGGTCTACCGCAAGTCTATTCTTCTCTCTCTCTCTCTCTCTCTCTCTCTCTTTATTTAAGAGCCGCGCTCTTGTCGGTAGAGTAATCGCCATTTCTCTCTTCTTCCCGCCAAATCCATCACCCCTTGATACGACACGATCTGCACCTTCTCTTTTTTTCGTCTATTCCTAATTTAAATAAAAACTTTTGCATCGTAACTTACCCATGCATTTATTTTACTAGCAGCCCCAGCGTCATGCACATACAACGGCTCGACGGTAGATTTGAAAACGTTTTTTGTTTTGTCCTTGAAACTACTCTTCAGCTTCTTCTCCCTGTTGAGGTATATCCTGGATGCCACCGCGAGAGTGACCCCGCTCAGATGACGCATGTCGTGTAGATACGTCTTAAATCGTGATGCTACCTAAAAAGTAAGTCAAATAAATCATAAAAAAAAAATATGAAAAAGTACATACATAACATACATAAATAGCCTATATACGTCCCACTGCTGGGCACACGCCTCCCCTCAATCAACCGGAGGAGGTATGGAGCATACTCCACCACGCTGCTACACTGCGGGTTGGTGGAGGTGTTTTTTCGGCTAATAGCCGGAAGTCAAATAAATTTAAAAAATATTGTGTAAGTATATATATTCCAAAAGTAGAGCTACAAATATATCGCTTAATTAGTTGTCCACGGCACAGGGTAAGCCTACTATTACTAATATAACGGACTAGTTTCCGAAATAGAAATAGAAATAGAAATACACCGGCAGTTCTGAAACATACCATTTAGCGCTCAAACCTTTCAGGTAGAAATCTTCATAATCTTAGTACATTTCAGCACAAAACGCGTACGATCTTTCTGTGTGTATTTTATTAAGACATGTGATACTACGTAAGCGGTTCTGACGTTCACAAATATATCCGACCTCACCCCGTCTGGGTACTTAAGTGTCAAGGAGTCCCTCCTTCCAAGCGTTCCAAAAAACACGATAGATGGCGTTGTTATGTTTAAACTTCTAATTTCACGGATAATATATGCATCTTTTATCTTTATTTTTGCTTTGTTTTTTATTACACCCAGGCACAATCACAACTTCCACACATTATTATTCTGATCAAAGTAAAGAGAAGCAATATGGGTAGCAACATCTCTATACATAATGGGATTCAACTATCAAGCACCAAATAGTTTCATATACGCTTCTGCTATTACATTACATTTTTGAATAATTATGTACCCCAGCCATGAGAAAGTAGGTAATTATCACGTTAAAAGTGACAACGCCATCTATCGTATGTTTGGGGAACGTCGATTGGAAAGTCCCTAAGTGACAGTGAGCCGCTAAGGAGTAAGGAGAAGAACACGCAAGCTGTCTCGCTCACACTTTACGCGTTAGGAGGCACACGCTAATAAAGAGATTTTTGTTTTGAATTTTCGTTCAAAACAAAACCATGTGCCTCATAATTTACAATTCATTTATTCGCCTTGGTAGGTACAGTTTGCAGATGGTCAGCATTTAGCATTAGGTCAACATTTCACGGTAATAAAGAGATTTTTGTTTGGAATTTTCGTAGGAATTAAGGGTGAAAATCGGTGCCGTGACTTACCTTACTCATGGAACTGACACCAATAGCTTTCAACAGCTCCTTCTCGGTTTCATCCTTAGCACCGAATGCCAATTTGCCAAGCGGCATCATGGCGGCGAGTGGGGAACATACGAGACTTTTTTGTGTTGATCCGGAGTACTGTCAAATATGAGGACATTTTTAATAAATACGTAGAATGCCTTTGAATTTCGAACAATGCATTGTTGATCGGGATTTGAACGCCATCTTTGAAAACTTCCTCTGTGGTGTTGGTTGTTAGATTGATGCGACAACAAACTTTTCAAAAACCCGATATCGACCCCGCTGGCGTAGATTACAAAACGGCCCTGTTTTTGAAAACAGCTAGACGTAATGTAATACAGCGGATTATACAATCCGACTGCGACAGATCCACTACGGTCGGTTAATTCTTTCAAATATTTTCCTTTCAGACGACACCCTGAGCTGAGGTTTGCGCCCAACTGAGTACCCTCTGGCCTTATGTCTTAAATTTTGTACCGGGTGAGAGCCCTCCGCGCTCCCCATTTGTCCGGCCAAGTAGTTAATGCCATTTGCGGCAACTCTACATTAAGTCACGTCAAAAAAGAAGGTCGACCAATCATGTTGACTGTCAGGATGATAGGGTCACCATTCAATTATGGCAATGATGTTCATTTTGACCTTGAAAGCCTAACAGAGCTCGATATGAGACTTTTACTGACGCTTTATACTTTAAAACATCATTACGCCAATGTTCCTAACAATATTTCCAACAAATCAAAATGTTTGAGCATACATCTATTTCTATCGATTTGTTGGTTTATTATGTATTATTAAGGACCGGAAACATTTTAAATACTTCACTTAAGAATATGAAGTATAATGAGGCTCCTTCCTTGCACTCCTTGGGAATCAAGTAAAACTGGTACAGTCATGAGCAATATAATGTTACCACTTTAGGACTCTGTCGCACTAACATATTTGACATTTAGTGAGACTTACAGTTCAATTTGCCAAAAAAGATAATGTGACATGGTACCAAAGTGTATACATATTAATGCTCGTGACCGTACTTAAAATTGGGAACTTAAAGTCGTGATATACATAATAATATTATACAGTCACTGAAGTCCTGTGTTTGCTGGCTTGTTTCTCAAATGGCAACCGCAGTACTAAAGAGTTTATTTTATATATCTTAAAAGTGCAATTTTCAATGACACAGTTGGCTGGATTATTATTGACGACGGCGAAACAGTTCACTACCTTATCATTTTGTTTTAATAGAAAGCTTGGTGAATCATGGGTATTCAGTTCATCTTGCGATGAATGTACCTCTAATTAGCGCAGTTGGGAATTTACTCGTGATGATGTGTTTTATTGTTGTTAGTTTATAAGTTTAAAATAAATAATACTAATAAATACTAACGCATGGCTTGACTACATGTCCTTGGCTTGGGCCCGTGCATGTCAGTAAACCAGCGAAAGCAAACTTACTTACAAAAAGAAATCTCTTCATTAATTCACCCTTCATGTTAAACATTGATCCGTCGTTAATTTTGTGGTTACTCTCATCATCATCAGAATCCAAATCGCTATCACTTGATAGTGAATCATCAGAACTATCTAAATCAGAATCAGATTCTGATGAAGTACTTCTGTCCTTCTTTTTCTTTCTTTTGTTTTCTTTTTTGCAATTTACTATCACCACAGCAATCAGTAATAGAACAACTGGAATAATGGCAAATTATTATTGTCATTGATTAGGCAAGGCAAGCGTTCTACCAACGGCGCCGTGGTAGCCCAGTTGGTAGAACGCTTGCCTTACACTTTGAGGTCGCAGGCTCGAATCCAACAAAGGCCTAAACCAATGATTGTCGAATTTGTTTTGGAATTCGTGTTTGGATCATAAATGATTATCACATGCTCAGCGGTGAAGGAAAACATCGCGAGGAAACCCACATTCCCGAGAAATGCATTTTCGGAGATACCTGACCTATGTTATATTGGGCTGGTTTTCCCGTCGCGGATTGGAAGGTCAGACACACAGTCGCTTCTGTAAAAAACCGGACCTGTCAAATCTTCTGTTAGGTAAGCGTACCATGTGAAAAACGGGATAATGCTAGGGAGACGATTGACTATTTAGTCTGTAATTTTAATAACCACTACTTTTTGGCCCGCGATTTTGTCCACGAGGACTTCGGTCATCGCGCGTGATGCGTTTATTCATCCCTTCAAAGGGTGATTTTGAAGATAAAAATTTGTTTATTTCATGTAAATTTGTTTAGTGGTTTAAGCGTGAAAAGGTAACAGATAGATAGCCAGAGTTTTTCGCATTTACAATATTACTGTGGATAGTGTGGGTTATGCAGTATTGAAGTGTTTGAAGGATAAATTATCAGGTAAGTAAGTAAGTACTATTTGGAATGTTTCGTGGTACTTGTTATCTTGGGCACAGAAAACAACACACCCTAATATTAGGATAACCCGCTTTCCTATTAAATAATGGACAATGTAACTTATAATTATTTCTTCCAAGAATTGTTTTTGTTTTAATTTTTTAATGTCTGAAATTTACTTACGAATGTATGTCAGTCTCATATTTTACCACTCAACAAAAACGATACAAGTGAATACCGATTCATTTAAGCACTCTTCTTCTTCAATAATACATGTTCTTGTATCTAAAAACTAATCAATCAGACATTGGATAGTGTCCATCTCAAAACAGAATTCAATTAATCGCTAAATTCCACGATTACACGCATGCTTTTTATCATCTACGTAATTATGAATTTTAAATACCTACTTTTTTCAAAGTACGAAAATGATGTATATGAAAAGGTCCCTTATAAGAGCTGGATTGTGAGTTAGCAGTAGGTATTAAACCAACAGTAACATTATTATTCATCGATGTATTAAACATAGGACCTATATTTACCATTGTATTTAAGTCTATAAATTATGTAATACAAACTGGACTTAAAAAAAAGAAAGGAAAACATGAAACAGTAGGACTAGGGCCCTGTGCTGGGAGGTTTTCTGGACACGTCTTTCCCTCAGCGTGACAGATTGCGATGTGGTAGTAGTTTTACAGCTAGTTACATAATATTTTTTTTGTAATTTAATTTTTTTGACGTTCAAAAAGCGTTAACTTTGTAAGCCAATTTTGAAAAAATAAATATTTTTGATTTTTTTTTGAGGATCCTTCCACATTGGACGTGCTGTTAGTTACTTCAATCTTAAAAGGAATTATAATTACTATTACAGAACGGATGAAGTAGATTTTGTTTTGTTAATTACAAATAATACCAGTGACATTACGCGCCCAATTCTTTTGGTGACGTCATCAGAATTATTCAAACGAACAAATTAAATATCGAATTAAATTTAGCCGTGTTTGGTTACCTCCAGACAAATGCTTGCCACCAAGTGCCAAAACTTGTGTTCTAGCATGATGTTTGGAGAAGTAGCTAGGGGAAAGAGGACCGGGAATTGGCACCATGCATGTGTCGATGACTGTCTCAGTGAGTCTTGATTTGCAAAACTGAAAGATATGAAAGCACGTACGATTCAAAAGAAACTGCATTTTAAGGATAAAGGTATATCATCCAGCAGATCCATCTAGGGATTTGCATAACAACATTTTTTCTGACGTAATTTTATTGTAGATTTCCCTCGGATGTCTCGTACTATTAGGGCGAAATCAAAATCAAGCGTGACTGCAAGTGTCTTCTGATGATGAGAGTAGTATATTATTGGGCTGAATGCCCAATTATAATTATTGACAAATATTTGGGCAATTATTGGGCATTTTTCCCAACTTATCGTTCGCTCTACTCATGACCGTTCGCTGCGCTGACTTAGGTGGGTAGACTGCCTCATCTTGTGGGTGACAACTTCTTCACTATCCTTATATTTTGAAAATGAGACACTGGACGCATGAGTCTAGAACTTTATCCAAATATGTTCGACGGATAAGGAAATGACAGGTATAAATTAAAATATCGGGGCCAGTATCACCTCACCGCACCGCGAGACTTATGCGTTGGCCGATAAAACTGCCAACCCTTGGATCTCAAGCTGCCTCGATAAGGCGTGATGTCTTTTAGGGTGGTATTAATAAACTAATCTCAGCTTCGAGACTACCCTCAAGATCATGTCAATGTGACAGTTCTTATGTAAAAACAGGAACTTGAACATGATCTTGTTAGCAAACAGAATTTTAACGTATTAAATGTACATAATAATCATATGTTATTTTTATAATAATTATTGAACACTTTTAAATAATTATTTATCGCAATATTTCACACTTAAAGATTTTATTTTAAACTTATTGATTCATGACTTAGCGTTTCGCGTCATGCATCGATCATTGATGTTATTAGGAGAGCTTTTGTGTCTGCCAATGTACCGTAGGTGGCTTGAACCAGGAGGAATTTGCCGGACGAATGGTAGGAGACCTGTGCCCTGTTCTTCTTCTTATCGTGCGGGATATGAGGTGGATTACCAACGTCATCAACCCTGGTGTCAAGGTTATCAAAACTTATAAGCTGTATTACAAGTTCTTGTAAAAAATTTCAATACATGTAAATTACATGTTACAAGGTGGACCGACGATTTTGATAAATGCGGCACTGATGACATTACTCCGATACCCTGGAACTGAGGGAAGATTCTGGATTAGGGCGCCACTTGCTTGGATTCCCTTGCCCTGTCGCATTTACCTTTTAAGAATATAACATATTTGATTCAAGTAGCCTATTACTCGAATTCGCAAGCGTATAAAGCGGCCGCACTGAGATATTTATGTCTAGACCGCTACATCGACGTACCCGTCGTTCATTGCATGTAATACATGCGCTAGTTGTGGTTGCTCGATACCAAAAAGCAATGAATGTTGTGGAAAGTTTTATAATACGATTATGGATCGTTTTATATACGTACATATTTCCGTCTTACCGGCTATGCTCACGCGGCATCTCTCTATAATAAAGAACTCTATGGAGCTGGGGTAGTAGACATAATATGCATCTATTATCTTTGTTTTTGGTTATAAATGATGACCCTTTTTATTACACCAGGGTAATTATGACTTCCACCCATTATTCTTATGAACAAAATAAAGAGAAGCAATATAGTAACATCATTCTATAAGTACCTATATAATGTTATCAAAATATCAAGCAACAATTATTAGTTTTATATATGCTTCTGCCATTACATTACATTTTTTAAATAATTATGTACTTACCCCAGCAATGAGAAAATAGGTAATTATCACGTTAAAAGTGAACAACGCCATCTATCGTGTGTTAGGGGAACGTCGATTGGAAAGTCCCTAATTGTATACAATACAAAAACTCTTATACATTGTTTTACATGGTTATACATTGGTTTACATGGCACTTGCAACAGTGTCGAAATATCGGGAGTCTCATATCCCCATTTAAACGCGGTAAGAACCCGTTATTATGTGTTTTAATTATGTGTTTTAATTACAAAAACTCTTTATTGCACTTAAAATAATAATAAAATAATAATGCGAGTTCCTTACTTGGGAATGCTCTTTTCTAATATTAATGGTCCGTAATTACTTCCACTATCAAGGCAATAATAAAATAAAATAGGTACTTTAAAAAAATACGTTTAATGAATATACATCAAATTACTCCTTATACAGTATTTTTAGATTCAACAAAATTGCGTCATCCAGTTATAAGATTTTTTACTCACTTAAATGTAATACAATACAATACAAATACACTTTATTGCACCAAAATAAAAAGAAATAATTACAAAAAATGTAAATGTAAAAGTGTTTCGAATTTTGATGCCAAAAATTATATTCGAATTTTGAATTTAAATGTTATTTAATATTAGTCATTCTCATAATTAATTTCCTGTAAATACACCTGCTAAAACTTGTTGGTGTTTTGATATGACGAAGTATAAAAACGGATGAGTGGCTTCAAACTTCTGCGGGGGTATGTTTCCTATTTCAGACACTGAAAGAAGATGCAAACATTATGATTGGATACTACATCACGGACCTTTGCCAAATTGCAAAGACGACAATTTAATCGACTGAATGCGATTAATAAGTTTATGAGCGATACCATTGTGGCTAAATGAAATCACTATGTAAAAAAATATATTAAAAAAGGTAACCGGAATGGAATCGGAACGTCCGTAGACGTTCTGTCCTTGATAGTGTTACTTAATAAGTTTATGAGCGATACCATTGTGGCTAAATGAAATAACTATGTAAAAAAATATATTAAAAAAGGTAACCGGAATGGAATCGGAACGTCCGTAGACGTTCTGTCCTTGATAGTGTTACTTAATAAGTTTATGAGCGATACCATTGTGGCTAAATGAAATAACTATGTAAAAAAATATATTAAAAAAGGTAACCGGAATGGAATCGGAACGTCCGTAGACGTTCTGTCCTTGATAGTGTTACTTAATAAGTTTATGAGCGATACCATTGTAGCTAAATGAAATAACTATCTAAAAAAATATATTAAAAAAGGTAACCGGAAGATTGCCTCCCCTCTGCTGTCAGTTCTATGACGACTTTTTGTCTAGCCACGTCCACTTTCACCGTTCCATTTTTAACCATCTGCTGTAATCCAGTCATGCTATTGAATATATTATGTAAGCCAATCTGCAATATTTAAAAGCTATGAAGATATTTAAAACTAAATTAAGACCCATAGGGGTGAGGTCGGCGCCCCATACCAATTGGTGCGGGGCAAAGAGTTACCGTTTTAAACGTAGTTATTATTATTTATTCTAGGACAGCTTCCGTGATCTAGTGGTTAGAACATTGGGCTCACGGTCTGGAGGTCTGGGTTCGAAGAAAAACACTTTGTGAGACTGTGCTTTGTTTGGTAACGACATTGCAGGCAATCACAGCTGATTGTCCGAAAAAGTAAGATGATTCCGTGGTTTGAAGCGCACATTAATCCGTTGGTCCCGGCTATTAGCCATAAAAACACTTCTACCAACGCACTGAGAAGCCACACCCCCTCCGGTTGATTGAGGGGAAGCCTGTACCCACCAGTGGGATGTATATAGGCTCATGTTATGACTGTACCCAGCAGCGGGAGATAGGCTCTGAGTAGAAAGATAAATCAGGAGTTCAATTATGTTATTATATTACTTACTACCGCACCTTACCGCAGTGGAGCAGCGTGATGGAGTATGCTCCATTTGATTGAGGAAAGGCCTGTGCCCAGCAGTGGGACGTATATTGACTATTTCATCATCACCAGCCCATTAACGTCCCCACTGCTGGGGCACGGGCCTTCCCTATGGATGGATAGGGAGATCGGGCCTTAAACCACCACGCGGGCCCAGTGCGGATTGGTGGTTATTAACGACTGCTTATGCAGCCGGGACCAACGGCTTAACGTGCCTTCCGAAGCACGGAGGAGCTCAAGATGAAAACTTTTTTTTTGTGGTCACCCATCCTATGACCGGCCTTTGCGAAAGTTGCTTAACTTCAACAATCGCAGACCGAGCGCGTTTACCGCTGCGCCACCGAGCTCCTCATTGGATTGGCTATTTACGTTTTGTTTATGTATTACTTACTAGTACTAGTAGAAAGTGATTTACCATTTTATATAAGACGTCCATTTCGATTTCACTTTCAACTGTGAATCGGGGCATGGTTAGGCTGACTCTGGTCTTTTTCAGATGGACTTTATTCAGGAGTGTCGGAGCCAGCCTTAGCTCGTTCATCATCAGACCCAATCCAGAGGGAGAATTTGGCAGAACAATCACAAAGTATGCATGGGCTCCTCTGGATGTATCATCGTACGGAACTTTTATAACCTGAAATAGTGATGAAGACGTTGGTCGTGCGCAAGTTCAAACTCTGCACATACTGGCCTCTCCTTTTTACCGTCAATCATTTTAAATTTCGAAATTCTTCTTCTTCTGATATGGCTCATGTAACGACTACTTACTCACATCAATAAGTAGTACCCGGGACCAACAGCTTAACGTGCCTTCCGAAGCACGGATCATCCTACTTTCGGACAATCAGGTTCTTCTTCTTCTATCGTGTGGGTTGTGAGGTGAATTACCAACCTCATCAACCCTGGTGTCAGGGTTACTATTGAACCGCCAAAGGCCCCTGACATGGCTCATGTAACGACTACTTACTTACATCAGTAAGTAGTAACCGGGACCAACGGCTTAACGTGCCTTCCAAAGCACGGATCATCTCAACCAGGTGACAGTCAGGTGATCAGCCTGTAATGTCCTAACCAAACTAGTGATCACAAAGTGGCTTTTGTGATATGTCCCCACCAGGATTTGAACACGGGACCTCCGGATCGTGAGCCCAACGCTCAACCACTGGACCACGGAGGTCGGTATTTCGAAATTCTCATTCCATTTCACAATTCCTTTTATCCTGCTCTGACACATTACATCTGCGACCTTGATAAGAGTAACATCTATATTGCTGTTATACATGAAATTAGAAGTTTAAATAACTTGAAAGTGTTTTTTTTATATTCTCCTTATATTGTATAGGCTATTTGTATATATGTGTGTGTATGTGTGTGTATATTTATTTATGTATATATGTGTATATATTTATATATATTTTTATTTACGGTGTTTTTTAGTTATGTTGGTATAATTGTATGTTTATTGCACCATTCCGTGCTCCAATGCATAAACTTCTTTCACCCCAAGGTTGCCTGGCAGAAATTGCTGTTTAGCAATAAGACCGCCTATTGTGCTTATTTTTTATTCGTATGTTTATGTCCTTTGTACTTATGTGTCGTTGTGCGAAAAAGTATTATTGATTGATTGGTTTAAACGAAGAACAACTTAACAACTCCATCTATCGTGTTTTTGGGGAACGCCGATTGGAAAGGCCTTCATTACCTTTGCATCGAGTGTTGGATTATAGCCGTACTGGAATTCATGCGTTACGTGCATCATGGGTACCGTTCTATCTCCACCCACGGCGCGGAATGTTCCCGGGTATTCCGTAAACGGATATTTCCATTGGCCCTGGCAATGTAAACAATATTACATCTGACATATATATGTCCCACTACTAGGCACAGACGTCACCTGAAACCTGAGGGAGTGTGGCGCATAGGGTTAGTGGAAATATAAATCATCATCATCAGCCGTATGACGCCCACTGCTGGGCATAGGCCTCCCCCAAGGATCCCCACGACGATCGGTCCTGCGCTGCCCGCATCCAGCGGCTTCCCGCGACCTTCACCAGATCGTCGGTCCACCTTGTAGCGGGCCTACCCACTGAGCGTCGTCCGACACGTGGTCGCCACTCCAGAACCTTTCCGCCCCATCGGCCATCGGTAATATAAATATTCATCACTAATTTAAGACTCACGATCTCGTCGACGTAGCATTCTCCATGCTAATATTTAGGGACAAACAGGGCAGTGGTTTCCCTCTTGCCGTCCTCCCAATATAAACATAAATATTAAAAAGAAGAAAATAAATATGATAATCTAACTATCGATATAAATTTTTAAAACTATCCATAGACAACAAACACTCATTCCAACTTATCACAAGAAAGAACGACTTGTTTTGATATCACTCACATGTGCTTAGGAAACTCAATAACCGAAAATATTCAATGACAATAGAAGAAAGAAAATACATTTATTTCCATATCGTCACTGGAAAGGCAAAATTACGTAAGCGCCAAAATAGGTATTTTGGGTTTTTTATATATTCGGAATCAGCGTTTCATTCTGCGTCGATCTGTCTGGGTAGCATTGCGATACGAGCACTTTTTTGGCGCTTACGTAAATTTAAAAATAGTTGACTTTTTTCAATTCCAGTTTCTTAAACGACAAGATTTTGGTGTTTTTTTCGTGACTGGTGTATAAGTAATATTGTGTTCCTATATAATAACTACATATTAACTTTAAGTAAATTTGGCATTCTATAGTTTGAAAAGTATCATTTTATTAGTAATTTTGAACTACTGAAAATAAAAAATAGACTATGTATAAGTCATTTTTATTTACAGCTTTTAAAATAAGTAAGGCGTATAAGAAAAAAATGTCTTAGCATGTTTATGCAGTGAATGGCGAATAAGTAATTTTGACTTACAGTATTTAGAATAAGTAAGGCGTGTACGTAAATTTGCCTTCGCATTTTTATGCTGTTATTAAGCAAGTTTGTGGGCTAGCAGTAAGTTTCCCAGGAAGTTATTTTTTAACAATAGATCTAAAAGTAAAACTATTTTAGAATTGATTTTATAATTTATTAGCGACCCGGCTTCGCTCGGATGCAATGCTGAGGAAAAATGAAATTATTTACGACATCACATTAAAATCCTCAAAAATAACATTAATTCTACACTATTTATTGGATGTTATTATACATACCTATAAACTTTCCTCTTGAATCACTCTATCTACTAAAGAAAATTGCATCAAAATCCGTTGCGCAATTTTAAAGATTTAAGCGTACATAGGGATATAGGGACAGAAAAAGCGACTTTGTTATACTTTTTAAGTTCTGTCGTTTGCGTATTTAGCGCCAATTTTGAATTCAGAACTCAAAGTTCAAATTTGTTGGAATTTCGAATATCAAAACAATTGAAAGCATTAGGATTAATGCAATTGTTTAGTCACAGCGTTGGTTTGAATCTGTCAGGTCACGTCCGAAAATGAATCTTACAAAGAAAAAATTTCTATAACTTTCGAAGAGGCCTACTGCGACTTCAGTATTTCAAACAGTTAAAATCTCTATTCCACGATGAAGTGCCATGTCTGCGAACCATCGAACGCTGGTATTTAGAATTCGAGCGTGGACATCCGCCTTCACTGAAGATAATATCGTTGCTGTGAGACAACTAATCCTCAAAAATCGTCATGTGACATACCGAGAATAGAGGCGTTATTAGGCATTTCAGGGACAACCATTTAAACGATATTGCATGAGGCTCTTGGTGTGAGAAAACTAGTTTGCCGTTGCATCCCGCATTTTCTGACGATCATAAGGTAGCCCGCGTCAGATGGTGTAAGAAAACTCTTCAGAGGTTCAACCGAGGAGAGTCAAATCACGTGTACGACATCATCAGTGGTGACGAATCTTGGATTTATGCTATTATCCTGATTCCAAACAACATTCCACAGTTTGGGTCTTCCAAAACGAGTCAAAGCCGACTAAAGTTGTTCGCTCTCGAAGCACTTCAAAGAAGATGGTGGCTATCTTCGTGGAGAAAATCGGTCATATTGCGACAATTGCACTTGAAGATCGTAGGACGGTTAATGCGGATTGGTATACCACAATTTGTTTACCATAAGTCATCGCCGAACTTCGAAAATCTAGCCCAAAGCGACGCATGATGATGCGCAGGAGTGCAGGATGCTGCACCATGACAACGCAAGCTCACACACCGCTCGTCAAACGATTATTTGAAGCAGGAAAACGTAGAAATTCTTGACCATCCTCCATACAGTCCTGACCTAAGCTCCAATGATTTCTTTACATTTCCTAAAATTAAAAAAGAAACTCTTCGCGGTCAAAGGTTCCAGTGCGGTGAAGAAGCGGCCAACGCTTTCAAGTCAGCCATTTTGAACACCTCTACTTTGGAGTGGAATAAATGTTAAATAATACCTGGTTCGAGCGAATGGAAAAGTGTATTAAACTTCGTGGTAAATACTCTTAAAAACAATAAGGGGAATTATTGAGGAATTAAAAAGACTTGACCCTTCCAGAGACTTGACTCGACTTAGAGCCACGTATGCTTGTCCTAATTCAAACGATTTTGAGCCCAAATATACTACTGCATGGTCGACTGTGCTGCCCTGCATATGTTATGTTATGTTAATGGGCTCTGTTTTCCGCATTTAGACTCTAAGGTCCCATTATGCGTGTAATTGTTGACTACGTAAGCCAACCTATCTCCTTCCAGAAGCTCAGAAGCCTCCTGGGGATTTCACAGGCTTCGCGGAGCGACCCCACCCAGCGATCCACTGTGCTGCCCTGCATATTATGGACGGTGGATGCCAATGACAAAATTAAGGGCAACATCCTTCTTTTAGTCATTTTGTAATATCGTCCATCTTGGATTTGAAATTTTGACATAATGACAGTATTCTACTAGTGTAGTCCTATCTTTGATACCCATATTGAGGGGGTTGTGGAAAAATATGTACCTAGTCCGCTATTTTGGAACGGCGGCCATCTTGGATTTTAAATTTTGACATAATCACAGTATTCTACTTGTGTAGCTATTTCATTTGATACCCATATTGAGGGGGTTTGGAAAAATATGTAATCCCCCATTATGTACCGGCTGCCATCTTAGATTTATAATGTTATTGATTTTATTATATTGTATTGACATCGGAATTAAAGGTGCGTACCAAATTTCAGATCAATCTGACAACAGGAAGGTACTTAAATTGCAATATCTAATTTTGATACAAATATACCGTACGGGTTTAGCTAAATAAAACCGTTTAACCCTTTCACGGACAGAGACCATGGGTCATTGGTGGTTCATAATAGGTAGTATGGCACCTTGGAATCGAAACGTCCGTATACGTTCTGTCTTTGAAAGTGTTAAAAAGAAACCTTTACAAACAGATAACGGGTTGTACGCTATTATTTATATTTTATGAAACTTTATTTCTGGCACTTCAGTATTTTAATAGCCATTTTTATAAATCAATTGAAGTAATAAGTAGTTTAAGGAGGTATTAAGAATAATTATTTGTCTCTTACGTCTTTTTACCCATGTAAGATATTACAAAAACTTACTTTAAAGAATTTTTGGTGAACTGACATAATCAATCGATCACTTTTTAGGCAATTTTTACATAATGAGAGCAGATGTGTAAAAGTCGTTACAGTAACTTTTACTCCGCTAACATTACAGTATTATTATATTTAAAGAAATATTGTCGTTCTCGTATGCATTGTCGTAAGAGCTGTAAGTAATTTTGCTTCCAAATAATATTTTAACCAGATGGCGGTTAAGTAAATTTGCTTTACTGTAAACTGAAGTCATTTTTACGTAAGCGCCACTATATCCTAAAATAGCAATCCAACAGTTATGATATGTATTGCTGGATATAGACAATTAAAAAACAATGTAACCTTACATTGACATCATCTAAATTGGATAATTGGGTAAAAAGTTATGATAAAGAAACGAAAAAATGAAACTTTAAACGGCTTTTTCTCGAAATGGCCTTTTGGCGCTTACGTAATTTTGCCTTTCCAGTGACGATATTGGACGCCACATTAACGAACTTTAAATTAATATGTAGGTACGCGAATAGCTAAACTTATCAACGGTGGCTGCAAGTTATCTTTGATTACTTGTGATTCTGCCCACCCTATTAGGGATTGCGGGCGTGGGTTTATGTTTATATATCTATAAGTAACAAACCTTAAAATGCACAGCATTAACCAATAATAAGTTCGTGTTTATCGAAAAGGTCATTAAGTCCTTAGAACTTAATATCTCACTTATTTTATTTTTCGTTTTCCGTTTAATCTGAAAACAGATACCTACAATTATTATTAATATTAGTAAATAATTATTAATTGCATGAAGATATTGATGTCACCCCCTCCGGTTGATTGAGGGGAGGCCTGTGCCCAGCAGTGGGACGTATATAAGCTGTTTATGTTATGTGTTGTGTTATTGATGACAATGAATGAAGAGAAAGTAATGTTTCAAGATCATAGTAATTTGAATTATTGAGCCGCTAAGGGACCCTGATATAACGATAGGACCCTGTTATATGCGCAAATGTCAAATTGCAATATGGCTTTTTTAGATGAATTGCTCCGATGTAGCCGTTTCACTGACTTACTGATATTTTAGCGGCTTAATAATAACCCTGACACCAGGGTTGATGAGGTTGGTACTCCACCTCACAACCCACATGATAAGAAGAGAAGGGTTGAGAAGGTCGGTTACCTCACAACCCACACGAGTGAAGAAGAACACCAAATCTTACCCAGGAATTGATATCTTCACCAGTTGTATGTGGACTGTTAATGTCCATTAGTTGCACGCTGGACTTGAAGAGGCTTTTAGTGTGTTCTTTAAATTCACTCAGCAGTTTCTTGTTCTTGTTGAGAAATAATCGTGACACTATTGTGAGTGTGGCTCCTTTCAATTTTCTCAAGTCCCTAAGGTGCTTCTTAATACGTTTATCAACCTAAAAAGTTAAAAAAAAAAATACTCAAAAAAACAATTTTTAAGAAAAAATGGATGGATGTTTGTCCGAAAGTAAGATGATTCGTGCTTCGGAAGGCATGTTAAGCTGTTGGTCGCGGTTACTACTTATGTAAGTAATTAGCCGTTACATGAGTCATGTCAGGGGCCGTTGGCGGCTCAATGGTAACCCTGACACCAGGGTTGATGAGGTTGGTACTCCACCTCGCTAATAATAGAAAAAAAAAACGATTTTTCACAAATAAATCGATTATTTATTATTATTTAAATCGATTATTGAGGAATCGATATTGCATGAATAAAAATCTATTTTTATTTAATCCATTATTTTCCATCAATCTCACATCCCTACACCTCACAACCCACATGTGAGAAGAAGAAAAAAAATGGAAAAAGTTCGGCTGTCTTACCTCTTTTACAGATCCAACGCCGATAGCTCTCAATAGTTCTGCCAGGGTCTGACCACTGGCACCAAATACCAGTTTGCCAATCGGCAGTAGTGCCGATATTGGCGAACATACTAGACTGTTGGAGGGACCCATTGTTGCTGCTTTCTGTTGAAATAATAATATATAACATAACATTGCATCACGCGTGTATTCCCGGGGTAGGCAGGCGTGTATTACACCCGCCTCTCGCCAGTTACGTTCAATTCCCGTCAAAAGACAATGGTCTCGCCCTCTATTACATAATAGAGGGACTCATAAAGTTTATACCTACCTACGTACTTTTTCTTTTTCAAATTCAAATTCAAAAATATCTTTATTCAGTAGGTAACATAGTTTTTTGAATCGTCAATTTTTACATAACGAACTTTTTGTAGTTCAATTAGTCCAACTCCAATGTTGTTTAAAACTACTCATATGAAAGTGATTGTTTCTCAGAAATAAAGTATCTTAAACCTTAAAGTTGAATTTAGTGGTTTATAACCTGAGTCAGGATTCAATACCATGACACAACACTACAATGTCACGCGAAGCCATCGCATAATAAACTCATCATCACTAAATTAAGAGCCACGCTCTTTCCGGTGTAGCATTCTTCATCCTTGTCTATCAAAGGCCAATTTTTTCACTCCCTAATGACGTTCACCTTTTCTTTAATCTGTTCCATGTAAGCTCTTCTTGGTCTTCCCCTTCCTCTATTTCATTGTGGCTTTCCTTCTAAAGCTGCGTTTTTTTTTATAAATTCCTCGTGTCTTATTAAGTATGATAAACTAAGGCGATTAAAATGTCACACGTTTGTTCTCATATCTTCCTAGCGTTATCCTGTTCCCGTAACCGTAAGCTGAAGATTTGATAGGTCCGGTTTGTTACAGAAGCGACTTTCTGTCTGACCTTCCAATCCACGAAGGGAAAACCAGCCAGTAGCTACAGGTTAGGTCATATACACTAAATACGGGATTATAATAATGAATGTATGAATGTATGCTTATAATAATGAATGTAGTCGTTACATGAGCGTATTATATGATCTGTGAATGAGTCATGTCAAGGGCCTATGGCGGCTCAATAATAACCCTGACACCAAGGTTGATGGGGTTGGTAATCCACCTCACAACCCACACGATAGAAGAGAGAAGAAGATAATGAAAAATAATATGATAATTACAAAAACGAATTGCTTCATAAATGCACTTGTGAAATCAAAGACTGCCTTGTTATCAGAATCGGAGGTTCCCAACATTTCGCTTTTGGTAAAATCAGCGTCATCATAATAATGATAGAAATAATAATCACTCTTATAATAGGGATCATTCGAAACACGACCATGTTTTTTCTTCCTTTTACAATTTATTGAGACTATTGTCAGTAGTATGACACCTGAAACAATGGCAAATAGAACATAACATAAATGTGACGTAACCTAGACCACATCCCGGACTTCTTCTTCTAAACCTTTTATCCTCAGTTGGGATGTAGAGCTCGATCAACGATTTTCACTCATACATAAACAGCCTATATACGTCCCACTGCTGGGCACAGGCGTCCCCTCAATCAACCGGAGGGGGTACGGAGCATACTCCACCACGCTGCTCCAATGCGAGTTGGTGGATTTTCACTCCTCGCGATCTTTTGCACCGTCTGTAGCTTGTGCTGCTGCTTGCTTTACGGAAATGGCGGTGGATTGGTCATATCCTTAGAAAACCTGTGGAACACCCGTCCCGACGAGTTCTGTCATAGTGTGCGCGTGGACGCTAAAGGGACCCAAAGAGGCCTGGCGACTTTCCGTTGACTAGGAATTAAAATGCCGATTGCCGAGGAAATGGATTCTGGTAGGGCTCTAGCTAGAACATCACCGATTGAGAAATTGTTCGGTGTACTGCGGAATGGAAGGCGATTGGGGCAACCACCATTCTATACTCCCTATCTATGGAGTAATGAACGCGATTACTCCACCGACAAGAGCGCAGCTCTTATATAAAAAGAGAGAGATATTAAAAACATTCGGCATGTCCTCGGACACTCCATACAAAAATCTCATGCTTACCATGCCACCTAACGCGTAAGTATGAGCGAGATATAGTCCGCGCGCTCACTCCCTTACTCCTTAGCGGCTTACGGCCATTTAAGACTAAAGTAAGACCCAGAGGGGGTGTGGTCAGCACCCGATTCGAAATTCGTTGCGGAGAGTTTATGTTCTATACGTAGTATTATTCTTTGTTCTATGCCTAGGTATACAGGCTAAGCAAGTCACACTAATGAGCACAATCCACTCCTCAATCAATGGAAGGTTTATAGAGCATACTCTAATACACTACTCCAGTTCAGGTACCAACCTGGGGGTAAATAGAACATCCTCATTTTCACAGACATACACAATTTATTGCATTTCTTATCTTATTGTAGGTTTCCTTAGATGACATTAACTACTTGGCTGGACAAATGGGGAGCGCTGAGTACTGCGGCCTGAGGGTTACGGTAAGGCCCCAGCTTACAGGTGTCCTAGTAAGCTGGGGCCCCTATCAGATCCATCGTGTTGGAAACAGACATACTTCAGACGATGAATAGTTACTCCCTATTTTATCAGAAATGTTTAGAAAATTCAATAAAAATAAACGCAAGTTAATGCACTTACAAATGTATGTCCATCTCATATTCTTTATTCTTCTTCAATAATACATGTTCTTGTATCTAAAAACTAATCAACCAGACATTGGATAGTGTCCATCTCAAAACAGAATTCAATTAATCGCTAAATTCCACGATTACACGCTTGATTTATACTTCGCGTCATTTAATAATCTAAAAAGAGTATCAATGTTTTGTTAAATGTAAGTACATGCATTATAAGTGCTACCAAATTAAAATTCCACATCATACGCATCTATCAGAGCAGAACATGATAGACGTGACTCATGTTAAGGAAAAAAATAACTTATCGATTTCGACAAAATTTATTGAATCGATCATTTTATCGGGGATTAAAAGGCCGCATTAAAGCAATTTACACAAAAATATAGCTATTATGACATCTTTGGTGACAAATGTGCGCAAATATCAAATTGAAATGTTGCTTTTTAAATGAATAGCTTTGATTATTTATTAATTTCTTTATATTTCACGACTTTACGGTGCAGAAGCGCCAATGCGCCGTGAAACTTTCAATATAAACAATAATATAATTAGACATTATGAAACTTGATGTGGCCTTTTTTAGACCCTCAGATCCCACGGTGGAGCAAAACATAGATAAGACCAACCTTCTCCTCCCTGAGTCATATCTCCCGTCTGCATCACTTTCTCGCGTACGATCTCTATCTGTTTATGTCGTCGTCGGCGTATGGAGCGGTGCGGAACTAGTTGGACCAAATCAAAGTCATACTCAAAAATATCTGTATTATTATTAATTAAAAAGAAATATCGGTGAACATACATAAAAAAATATATTATACATAAAGACAAATTGAGAACCTCCTACTTTTTTGAAGTTGGTTAAAAAAACTCATCCACCTAAAACTACTGCAGCTTCTCTCAACCTTTATATCTGAGGAAAAGGGTGCTAGACATTCTGAAGAAAAAATAAACTAATACGTGTCCACTAGGTTTCCCATCTACTTTCCCAGTCAGGATGAGTTCAGGACTATGATAATACTTAATAATAATTCATTTATTTCAAGAAAAAGACCCCGCCAGTGTGGTCGATGATTTCCCTCATTCCCTCTATCGGTCCACTAGAGTAGATTAATTCTTTCAAATATAATCCTCTCAGAAGACGCCTTGGGCAGAGTTTCGCGCGGAACTGGGCGCTCTCATGTCCAAAGGGTGTTGTCTTTTTGTACCGGGTAAGTACCCTCAGCGCTCCTCCACCAGTCAACTTCCGAAATGCATTAAAAATCATTGGTTTACTGGAATTCGAATCTGCGACCTCACATGGAGTGTCTAGCGTTTTTACAACTGGGCTACCACGGCTTTCGATATAAGAAACGTGATCTATGATATTATATACATAATAGTAATTGAATAAAACACATTTTAAATTTATATTTTTTATTAATTAGAAGTAGTAACATCAATCTTTTTTTTCACGTGCTATATTGTAGATTTGCCGCAGATGGCAATAACTATTAGGCCGGAGGTTCTCATTTCAATCAAAAGAATGTTATTACATTTAGTGATAAAAAAAAATCATAACGAATACTTTGAGAGATGATTTGGACCATGATTCTGAGTTGATGTCAAGTGGAATTTTCCGTCGCAAAAGTATCGAAAAAAAAAAAAAATTCCGACAGGAAATTTCACTAGATATCAACTCAGAATCATGGCCTGAATCATCCCTCTTAGTATTCGTTACGATGTCACTAATACCCTGTATAGGTAAAATAGTATAAATAGAATTCCATATACTAGGTATAACAGTAGCACGTTGTTTCCAGTAACAGTAGTTTTTACTCATTTTTTTGTCAGTAACCTGTAAATACTCCAGCAAAAAGTTGTTGTTTTTTAGCCAAGATGAAATACAAAAATGGATGATTAGCTTCAAACGCTGCCTGTGAACTTCCGAGTCCAACCACTACCACTGAAAAAAAGTATAAATCATCATCCATTATCCCGTTTTTCACAGGGTCCGCTTACCAAACCTGTCAATTTTGTCACGTCCGGTTTTTTACAGAAGCGACTGCCTGTCTGACCTAAAGGTCTGAAAAGGTTTTTAAAACCCGCGAAGGGAAAACCAGCCCAATATAGGTTAGGTCACATACTTACCTACAAAAATACATTTCTCGGGAATGTAGGTTTCCTCATGATGTTTTCCTTCACCGCTGAGCACATGATAATCATTGGCCTATGCTGGATTCGAACCTGCGACCTCAAAGTGCTCGAAAAAAAGTATAAATGTCAATGAAAATTGTATAACCGGGCGTCAGTGTCCGTGCAAGTGTTAAAGTGACTAATACATGTTATTTGTTTATTTATGCATCGTTTAGAGTTACTTATTTTTATTCTCTTTCTTATTCTTATTTAAGTAAGTACTTAATTAATACTACGTTCAGTCAGCAGACTGCTATAATGAAGAGGGCGTTGTTGTATAACATAACATAAATAATAACATACATAACATAACATAAATACCTAATTTACGTCTCACTGCTGGGTACAAGCCTTACCTCAACCGGAGGGGGTATGGAGCATACTCCACCACGCCGTTCCAATGCTGGTCGGTGGAGGTGTTTTTTTTACTGCTAATAGCCAGAACCAACGGCCTCCTAATCACGTAATACCATCTTACTTTTTAAGACAATCATTTTGTTCACACCTGAAACGTCCTTACCAAACAAAGGACAGTCTCACAAAATGATTTCGACAATGTTCACATCGGGAATCGAACCCGGGCCTCCAGATCGTGAGCCTAATTCTCTAAACACTAGACCACGGAGGCTTTTAAATCCTGAGATATAACTGATTTATTGATATTTGATATATATTTCCTTTTATACAGCATAACACTTCTATCTATAAAAACACATAATACCAGGTTCTTACCGTTTTAATCAGGGATATGAGACTCCCATCTAAACTTCCATCTATTGTTTTATATGATACAACTATTTAGGTTATTACTTACATAAACTGCCTATATACGTCCCACTGCTGGGCACAGGCCTCCCCTCAATCAACCGGAGGGGTTATGGAGCATACTCCACCACGCTGCTCCACTGCGGGTTGGTGGAGGTGTTTTTACGGCTAATAGCCGGGACCAACGGCTTAAGATGTCGTGCCCTCCGAAGCACGGAATCATCCTACTTTTTCGGACAATCAGGTGATTCAAGCCTGAAAAGCCCTTACCAAACAAAGGACAATCTCACAAAGTGATTCCGACAATGTCCCATCGGGAATCGAACCCGGACCTCCAGATCGTGAGCCTAAAGCTCTTATTACTTAATTATACATATTCGCTATTACCTTGCTATAGGTATAGTCATAAGCAACATCTTATACCCACTTTAGAACCCTGTCGCACTAACATATTTGACAATTAGTAAGACTTGTAGTTTAATATTCACTATTATTATTTATTATTATCTATTATTTTTTTTTTTTTATTTTATTTGTAGTCTAACTTATATATTATTGTGACAATTATTAATAATAAATTTATATCTTTAATAATGTAAAAAATATAATAGGGCATGCATAATTAGTACAGAATTCTAATGTTTAATTCGTTTATAATATTAATGTTTAATTAATTTATATTTGTACGCCGACTGGCAGATCACAGCGCTCTAACCTATATATATGTATAACAACCTACTCTACCTGTGTTTCACAAATAAATCAATTTGTAATTTGTAATTTGTAATTTGTCAAAAAGTTAAAGTAATATGGTACCAAAGCGTACACAATCGTTGTTCTAAATACTTTATGATAGGGGCTGCCTTACACTGCACTACTCAGTAGTGATTATTTTGTGTCTCTACCCATCCCATTAGGGATCACTGGCGTGAGTTTGTGTATGTTTGTGTGAAGCTCACCAGAAGCGGCTGCGGCCTCAGTTCCTTCCCTCGTCACTTCCACAATGGCTCTTTGTCTGGCCATGTCTACCTTCAAGTACCTACCATGTTCACCCTTAACCATATTCTGTAATCCACCAACCGGATTGAATATATCTCGTAGGCCTATCTGAAATTGGATAGATATTTTTTTTTATACTTATACAAACTTATAAACTAAAAACAATAAATCTCATCAATAAATTCCAAAGGGGTTTGTCCTGATGAACATTCCGCTTTAAAATTACTAAAATTTACTTAAACTAAAATTATAATAATTATGTATTTACTTAACTAATGAACATTAACAATATTGTAGATTGATACCCACTACGCGCCACAATAGATACCGAGTGGGATCATCAGGCCGCCGGCTGCAAACCTGTTTCGCACTAGCTGCTCACACCATATACAGGATGGTTTGCGCAATAATGTTTTTCGGCCCACTGGAATACAAAGTTTTTACTGTTCTGCGCTGCATTTTCCCGTGTTATTTTCCCGCGTGTTCCAATGGGCATCCGGTTAATATAAAATGCTAATTTGTAAATAGAAGCCAGTTTAAAAGGATCAAAACGCAAACTTATTCTACCCCTTTCGAAAGTTACTTGCAGTTGGTAAACAATTCGCGAGTCAGTCGATGTAAGGAGAAAAATAATTCGTTTTTTTAAATGCTACACCGACATGAAGCAGCCCGAAAAGACATGGCGACGCTTGGTTGATAAAGAATTGAAAACCCGGCATGGGAGCAAGCTATAGAGGCTGCAGAAGATCGCGAGGAGTGGAAATCTATATCTAAATCTATAGAAGAAGAAGAAGACACCGACAAGAGCGTGCTTCTTAAATTAATGATGATGATATTTTTTTAACAAAATGTTAGCAAGTATCAGGAAGTTACTATTAGGTATCAAACTTACTTGTTGATATAAGAGTCCCAAATCTATATCACTTTCAACTGTGAACTTGGGCATAGTTACTTTAATAAAGGCGTTTCTCAATTTGACTTTATTTAGTAGTGTCGGAGCCAAGAGCAACTGATTCATCAACAGAAACAATCCGTTGCGAGAATTTGGGAGCACAATCATAAATTTTGCATCATCTCCTTCGTAGGGCATCTCTATTACCTAAAATCATGAAACGAAAATAATTAAACGTAATGTCACTAGAATGACAGCAGGACAGAAATATAGCATGCAGCCTGGTGCGAAAGAGACCAACTGTCGCGGCACGGCAACCTCGCGGTTTCCATCATGGGCTTCAACCAATAACCGTACGTTATTTATCTATGTAGATAGCATTCGTTGTGTCCATTGGTCAAATCCCTCGATATATTTCGCGCCGCGCGTAGTGCGGTAGCTGATCAGATCATGCAGTACAGTCAATGCATTGTTCACAATATTTGAGCACTGACCGTAATCACTATCATCATTGGCCACAAGATTAACTGTGGCTGTGCAGCTGTCATGTTTTACTACAGAACCTTTCAAGCCAATAATAGAAGCACAGCATCTTCTGCCGCATTTCTCATTGTGTGAGTCTAGTGTTTCTGGGAACTGACTGGTATCTATCTCCCTGGCCTTAACCCTATTTTCAAGGAGTCCGCTAACCTAACCTGAGGATTTGACAGGTCCTGTTACATAGATGTCCGCAGCAATATTTACCTTGGCACTCAGTGATTCACTTTCGCCGAACTTAAACATGTTTGTAACTTCCATCATGACTATAGTGCTGTCACCCTCTACACCGTGCAACGTGTCAGGAAACTCTTGCGTGAATGGGAATTTCCATTTACCCTGGCAATTGAGAGAAACTCTTTTAGTATAAGGAATGTATTTTGATTCACTTGCTATTAAGCCACTGATCCTGGCCAGTAACATTACTTAAGTAAACACGTTGTCGTTACACAAGCCATGTCTAGGGCCTTTGGCGGCTCAATTATAACCCTAACACCAGGGTTGCTAAGGTTGGTGGTCCACCACATAACCCACACGATAGAAGAAGACATAGTGTTTCAGCAGACGCATTATCTAGAAGACATCTTGTCTGTAATGACAATGGTGCATTTTATCTAGTTACTTCTATGAATATACAGACCTTAAAATGCACAGCGTTAACCAATATCAAACTCGTATAAGGCTTGATGTCGTTAGAATATAATATGCTAGCTATCTTGCCGCTTGTTTCCTTATGAACCTGAAAGAAAATGTAATAAATCAACAGTCAAAAAGTATCAAATCTAACAGAGAGAAATGCATCGCAAGACGACAGATAGCCAAATTGACTTCGCTGTGTAAAGACACGGTAGATTGGATTAGATTCATTTATTTCACATTTAGTTATACAACACATTTTAGACACAATATAAAACGGTAATAACATAAATATGATAGTAACATAAGCCACGCATATGTGGCCGTCCGTTCTTCACAATTTATTCTTCATCTTCTGTCATGTGGGTTGGAATTTGATGACCGACTTCATCACCAAGCGCAATATCGCAATGTAACTTATTGTTTTAAATCATCGGCTTTAATTTAATTTTCTAACCAAAGTGTTTTTTACGTTGTCTACACCGGGATTCGAACTCCAGATCGTGAACCCAGCGTTCAGCCATCGGACCAAGTAGGCCGTGTTTTTTACTAAAACTACTAAGTATTATTATGTATTCTAAAGCTTACCCAGTTATTGATGGTTTCAGCAACAGCGCGTGGATCTTTCACATCTACTAGGTCGACACTGGAATTAAAAACTTTTTTAGTTTTCTTTTTAAAATCCTTTTCTAGTTCCATATCCTTGTTTAAATATATTCGTGATGCTATTGAAAGCGAGACGCCTTTCAGTTTCTTCATATCTCTCAGGAATCCTTTAAAGAGATTTTCGACCTGCAAATGTTCAGAACTGAGTCCAAGATCTGCAATGATTTAATAAGTGTTCATGATGATAATTGATGCGAAATAACAAAAAATAATAAGTATTACCTTTTGAATGGAATTGACACCGATCGCGTCCAATAGCTCGTATAGGGCTGAATCCGTAGCACCGAAAGCTAGTTTGCCGAGCGGTAGAAGTCCAGAGAAAGGAGAACATACAAGACTTTTCGCAGGCTCAAGCTCTGCTGCTTGCTGTCGATGAGAAACAAACGAACATAGTCTCCCATCAGCTCCTGCTGTGGGCCACCTCAGCGTATAAGCGGTAAAATCTGTGATAATTTCATACGTGCTAAGGCATATCTGGCCAAGTAGTTAATACCAGCAGGGGCAGGGGCTAGCCTCCAATAAGTCACGTCAAAAAAAAACGCAATATTTAATAAAATGTATTGCGAAATAGATTGCGAAGAGTGGAAATCTGTTGTTCGAGCGCCATTGTTGTTAGATGTCATCATCATTATCAGCCGTACGACGCCAACTGCTGGGCATAGGCGTCCCCCAAGGATTTCCACGACGATCGGTTTTGTGCTGCCCGCATCCAGCGGCTTCCCGCGACCTTCACCAGATCGTCAGTCCACCTTGTAGCGGGCCTAGCCACTGAGCGTCGTCCGACGGGATTAAACGAAAAAGAGAAGAAGTAAAAATGTATAAATGTAATGAATTTGATAATTACAAATACAAACGCCTTCATAAGCTCTCCAGTGAGGTCAAAGATCGCGTTGTTGTCCATCCATTCAGTGTCATAGTCATAAATAATTTCGCTTGAGCCGCCATTGTCAGTACTATTTGAAGATTCTGCTGAAGAAGATTCTGCTAAAAACTTTCCATGCTTTTTCTTCTTTTTACTATTTACTAATGCCAAAGCAATCAGTAGTAGGACAACTAAAATAAAAGGATAAAATGTAAAGTTTTACTCTTTGCCAAGTAAAACATAATGAACTAAGAATCACGCATAGTTAACATTACACAAATTAGAATCATTTATTTTATTTTCAATTGAGGAACATCGACCCCGGTATCAGACTTATACCACTATACGCTAATTTATCTCACGTGCAAATAACTAACACAGTTGACTCGACACACGACCTATCATGTTGGTCTAACAGAAATCTCGGTGAGACGTGGGTACTTAGTTCATCATGCGACGAATGTACCTCTGACTATTACAACCGGGAATACATTAGCTCATACATTCATAACATTAGTTATGTTTATCGTTATATCATCAATTATTAAAAACACGCGAGTAATAAACGCCAGTAATCCCTAATGGATTGGGCAGAGCCACAAATAATTAAAGACAACTTTCAGCTACTGTTCACACGATCTCTTAAGATGGATAGGACATATCTTATGGTGGCAAGAGACAAGCATGTCGCCCAAAATTAGTTAATCATCTAAGAAAGGACACAATCCTTCAGTCAGATTTTACAACATGCCCGGGAAGACTAGCAGCTAAACGTCTCTACAAAGAGCAAGAATATTTTGTAAAGTCTATTATTTAATTTCGGTACATGTTAAATCGGCTATAGATCGCGCCATGTTACGCATCCACCTGATAGATCGTATACCAAACCTCGAAATTCGGCAACGCATTAAAGTCGAAGATGTAGGTGTACGAATAGCTAGGCTTAAGTTGAGATGGGCAGGACACTTGGCAAGACGGGAAGACAACAGATGGACTAATGCTGTTACTGAATGTTGGCCAAGGGATGGTATGCGATATCGAGGCAGACCACCAGCCCGGTGGTCGGATGACATTGTGAGGTACGCCGGAAAGCAATGGATAAGACTTGCATAGGACCGGAAAGGACGGCGTGAAAGAGAGGAGACTTATACCCAGCAGTGGGTGGATATAGGCTGAGTAGTAAAAAATGAAATGAAATGAAATGAAATTTATTCGCTCTAGAGTGGTACAAAAGATCTTAAATATACATTATATCAATAAAAGTCCATCACTCAACCATACAGCGTGCGAATATTAATATTAAATAATTTATAATTAAAGGAACACTATAATACTTTATTAAAATTCATAAATAACTATAAAAACTTAGTCTAATTACACATAGATAAAAAATGATAATTAAATGAATTTTAAATTAATCCAACATCAGTGAATTAACGTCTATGTGCACGTGCGTCATGTTCAAATAATCCACCTCGTGTCATTCCCGGTGCAAAGGTGCCCATCAAACTAGCCGCGTTTCCACGCTGGATAGCGATGGACAACCGTTGCACAAGGTACGAACCGGAGCGGGCGTCATAACCACGTTCTCTCAATCGCCGGCCCACCTCAGCCACAAATGCCTTCGCCTCCACACACCAGGAGCCCGCAGCTTCCACCGCGAACGGCACGAAAATATATTGCTGGGCGAGGGCTGAGTATTTTTCCCGCTTTTTCACCGCTGCGCATTCCGCTGCAGCCCCGGGTTTTCTAACCGTCCGACTTAGGTGACTAGCGGCAAAGGTGCTGACGCAAGTAGCGTCCCAGATCAAGCACCTACCGTTCTTCCAAGGCACCAAAGTCAGTCCGTCTGGCCTCTTTCCATCTGAGCGACTAAGCCCAGGAGGCTCGAGGACACACGGTATTTGGGCGGACACCAGGGCACGCCGGAGCAAATCGTTCAGGGCGTGGTGACGCGGGAACCTCCCCGAGCAGCGACAACAACTTAAGGCGTGATGTCCATCGGCCTCCACCATAGAGCCACAAACGCATAAATGACGTTCGCAAACGTTGCAGCCCAGGCGAAGAGCAACCGCCACCCGCACGGAGTCATTATCCAGGAGAGTCCCCGTGTGCGGAGAAGGCATTGCATGCAGCCACGCACCTGCTTCCGGCTGTGACACCGCACGTAGCCTGGCCAAATCCACCCCTGAGGCATTTTCCACCAAACGCTGAAGAACAGCCGTCGCCTGAGTGTCGTCCCACCCTCGCTGAGAACACACAGCCTCGGGTACCGTGGAAGCAGGATTGAGACCCCGCCATACAGTCAACGCGCCGTCAGCGAAGGGTATACTCACTCTACCAGTAGCGGGTGACAATATAGATGACACCAGGTCTGAGACCCCATGTGCTGATGCCAAGAATGCAGGCACTCCTATATCCCCCATACACCTTATTCCTAGGCCGCCCAGCCGTATAGGCAGGGACGTCTGAGTCCACTGGGTACTGTCGAGCGAGACATTAAGAATGCCCTCCACAGAAAGCTTGGTAACCGCGTCGAAGGATGCCACTTCCGTTGGGAACAGCCAAGTCGGAGACGTCCGCACCAAATAGGTTACCCTCGGAACCGCAAAGCAAACCCGCAATAACAACAAGGCCACGTGTGCAGGGAGAGAACTGAGGCGCTCCTGGGCCCTCTCTATTAATTCCTTTTTCTGGCGTATGGCCCCTGGGACTCCTGTAGGAAAAATGGGAGCCCCAAGTAGGCAAAAATTTGCTGAATTCAGTTCCCTCAAGCCCGGGATCAGAGAGCCAAACCGTTGAAACCTATTCTCCGCTGCCGGACCGCAAGCGAAAAATTCACATTTTGCGGAGCCCACCTCCAGCCCCAGCTCCCTCAGCCGTGGTGTAAGGAAAAACATATCTCTTTCCACAACCTCAGGCTTCCCCCCGATAGTTCCGTCATCGAGGTACCAAACATTAAGTGGGGATTCGAGCTGAGATATTATTTTATGAATGGCCAGGCTAAAGATAAGGGGGCCAAGTGGGTCCCCCTGTTGGGCCCCAACCTGAGATTGGATAAGAGATTCTCCGTAAAAGAGACTCGAGGGTGAGCGGTACATCTGAAGGAGAAATCGGTACAGGCAGGGAATGTTCTCTTTTGCTTCCGCTAACAAAACGTCTCTTTCTAGAGAATTAAAAGCATTGCGTATGTCCAGCTTCAATATTACGCAGTCAGCGTTAATCGGATCGACAGCAAAAGCGCGTGTGGCGTGGATTGCCGCTTCACACCCTAAAGGTGTTCCGAATCCGAGTTGGTGCGGCTGAAGATAAGTAGCAACTTCAGCTCTCACTGCCTGACACCCCAGTTTTGCCACCAAACGTCTGAAGATACTACCGATAGCAATCGGTCGTATTCCTCCATCCTTTTTGCTCAAAGCACACAGAGAAGCTCCATAAAGGTAAGGGCATACAGCAGGGTTTAGCTGACCATCTAAAAGAAAATTGCAGAGGTTGGTAAGTTGTTCTAATAGCTTGAGGCCCTCATCCCCTGCTGAAGATGATGTCAATTCCTTGAGATGAGCCGGACGAATGCCATCTAACCCAGCCGCTGAACTGCTATAAAACGAGCTGAGCGCCTGGGCTACGCCCTCAACCTTAACTTTCAAGGACGGTGTATCGCTGTCTAGTTCCGGTGGAAATGAAAGTGGCCGGGACGGGGAAGGATGTTTCGCTTGTAAAGAGGCTAACGTTTGGGGATCAGATCTTACAAAATTATCGTCCGACACAAGTAACCGCACTGCAGCTCTAAGGTCTCCCTCATATACCTTTGATTCGATAGTTTTAATCAATGAGGGTGTTTTGCCATTTACATTATTATCACTGGCAACAAAACAAAAACCATCGATATTTCGTTTGACCTTGGTTGTTAGAGACCCTGCTCCAGAGCATTCCGGTCTCCTCAATGCCGTGTAGGCAAACGAAAGAAGGCGGTACCACTCATCTACACCGTTTTTCTCCACACAATCCCGTATTACAACAGCAAGTTTGGCCGCCGCCAAACACCTTGCTCCTTTTGGAATGTGACGAAGGACTGGTGTGGTCCTTTTCATATTGGGAAGGATATCTAGGCAGCAGTTTGTTGGTGGGGACAGAGACAGTGAATTTTGGCGTGTAGACACCGGTACCGGTGCAGCCGGAATATCAGTGAACGGTTGTGTGATCGCATCGGCATCGTTCTTGTGTTTGCGACCGATGTGAATACTAAGGCCCCGCCGTGAAAACAGTCTTGTAGAACCGGGGCAGTGTGGACAGGTCACATTGAGAGAACTCATGGTAATAAAATACACAATCCATAGAGATACTAATATTTTGTACTAAAAAAAAATAGTACCCTCTAGTTAGTAAAACGTAGTCAACAAGTATACAAAAAAAAGGAAAATACAGTGCGATTTTACCAAATTTACCGAAACAAGACAACGAATAAATATTAATTATTAAAATAGTGAATCATTAAATATAAAATTATTATGTCAAAATATTTAATTAAAACAAAACTACAACAAGAAAATGTCAAAAACTTAAATAATTTCACTTGTATAATTCAAAGTGTAAAGACAATTAATAATAATTAAAAAGGATGTAAAACACAATAAAAGATAGACGTCTCACAAAAATTAAAATAGTGAATAATTGAATATAAAATTATTATGTCAAAATATTAAATTAAAACAAAACTAAAACCAGAAAATGTCGAAAACTTAATCAATTTCACTTGTATATAAATAATTTAAAGTGGGAAGACAATTAATAATAATTAAAAAGGATGTAAATCACTTTAAAAGATAGACGTCTCACAAAAATACCAAAAAAAAAAAGAAGCTAAAAACGATTTGTCGACGCCGGGATTTGAACTCGGAGCTGGCGGCTTGAGCAGTCAATAATAACGTCACGTACACCCCCAGGCCATCGATGCAATCGTCTGAAGTTGCGAAATTTGCGGCCAGTAGGAGACAAACACATATATGGACCTAAAAACAGCTGACGTGCAGTCCAAAGGTCACCTTTGTGTTTTTATAGATAACTGTTGTAGCCCTTTGCTTAAAAGTCCTCTGATAAATCCGCTCGTTCTAAAATCACTCGTAGCACTAAAGTTATCACGCTCCCTCGAAGAATCAATGCGAAATATAGCAAAATTATTTTTTGGCCGGCACTTTGACTTCTGGGCCGAAATCCGATGATCTCCTTTGTGTCCGTCTTTGTTGCCTGCACGAAACACTTCACCAACACTAGTACTCATTAATCGCAACACTTATAATGCCACACATATAAGGAACACTTAATCTTTAATAAATCTGTCTCTTAAAAAATAAATAACAATAAGTAGATATTTTAAATACACAAAAAACAATAGAGATTAGTATTGTGTGGTGAGTAGTAGTAGTAGTAGTATAATACAGCTGAAGAGAAGAAAGACGTGACGCCCAAGCTGTAGGGTTCTATTTGCTAGAACCACATTATGACATATTATTATAATGTCATAATATGTAACGTCTACACATTGTGAAGTCTTCGTTAGAATACGAATATATTTAAGCTGATCTTTGATTTTTACTGTTTTTTAACATAAAGGCTGGTAAAATACTTACGAATGTACGTCAGTCTCATATTATTCATGTTCAGATTCTGAGGCACAAAATCTGTATCAGTCAAATAAATACCAATACATTTACGCACTCTTCTTCTTCAATAATACATGTTCTTGTATCTAAAAACCAATCAATCAGACATTGGATAGTGTCCATCTCAAAACAGAATTCAATTAATCGGTGAATTCCACGATTACACGCTTGATTTATACTTCGCGTCATTTAATTAGTAGTCGATGTTTTTTTTTTATACCTACACTTATTTTTTGGCGCGCCCCAGTTTTATATAAATATTCTTAATTGAACATTTATTATTTACCCGCAGTGGAGCAGTGTGGTGGAGTATGTTCCATACCCCGTCTTGTTGATTGAGGGGAGGCCTGTTCCCAGCAGTGGGACGTATAATAGGCTGTTTATGCACTATGTGCAAACAAAAATTTACAGTCATTCATAAAAACATCGTCACTTTAATAAAAAACATTTTTTTAATTAAAACTTTTTATTTCAAGTTGAAATAAATATACAATATACAGAGCCTGAAAAATAAGACATGCGCACTAATTCGCAGGATTTTGTATTTCGAGTTTCGAGGTGCTGTCAGCATTATAGTCCTTATAATAAGTGGGTGTTTTTTTCCTTTACTAACCACCTGTAAATATACCAGCAAACAGTTGTTGACGTTTAGCCATGATGAAGTATAAAAACGGATGGTTGGCTGCAAATACGACGCCTCTTGGCTGTGGACCTACAAATAGTAGTCCCACGCCTGAAAAAATAAAAACATGAAATTATTTTCACCTCTCTACCAGGAAAAGGAGCCTTTTTTCGCTTAAAAACAACATAGAAAAGCGTATTTTATTCACATACGAGAAAAGTAAGTAGTTTTTTTCTAATTTTACACATTGAACAAATTCATCTTAAAAACAATATTGATATCTGTGATTTACATTTATACATACTAATTAACTTTTCAGATGAATTACTTCAATATGGTCTTTTTAGTCCCCCTGTGTGTGTTAAGTTGATAGGATTCAAAATTGTGCTGGTGTACATTTACAGTTAAAAATAATTTGAATTTCGATTTCGTCAGTTGAATTATAAAAAACTGAAACGAACTGTTTGAAATGTTAGACAGTTCACTTAAAAACGAGTTTTCAAAAACGAGAGCTAACATTTGTTTATTATATTATTATAATTACGGAATAAATAATATAATTATTATGAATTATTTATAAAACTAAACTAACTTTGTTATTTATATCTCGTCAAAGGCTTAGTGAAATAACCCTCACGAACCTAATTTTTTTTAACGTGACTTATTGTAGATTTGATTTGATTTGAGAACTACTTGGTCGGAAAAATGGGGAGCATTGAAAGCTCTCATCCGCTTCCCATCCAAATGGCTTTATAATACGAAAAATTCGCAAATGACCTTTAGTTGTGGGGAGCTGAGAACTCACCAGAAGCGGCTGCAGCCTCGGTACCCTCTGGCGATACTTCTATGATGGCCTTTTGTCTAGCCATGTCTACTTTCAGTGTTGAATTCTTAACCATCTTTCGTAATCCAGTATCGGCTGAAAATATTTCTTTAAGGCCAGTCTGGAATCGATTTCAAAGTCGTTATGAAGAGGTGAATACAATGAAATAATAAACACACTAAATACTTCCATTCATAAATATAAACAGCCTCTTTATGTCCCATTGCTGGACACAGGCCTCCTCTCAACCGGAGGGGAACCATACCCGAACACGCTGCTCAACTGCGGGTTGGTGGAAATGTTTGGACTAGTAGCCCGGGATTAACGACAAGCGGAAATAATAGTAAAAAAAATAATGATTTTATTTAATTATTATTATTATAATAATTATTATTCTTACTAGTAGTAGTACTAGTAAATAATTATTATTCTTTTCATATCAGTCTAGTTAGTTAATTTGGTATGAGCCGTGGTAGCCCAGTTGGTAGAACACTTGCCTCTCATTTTGAGATCGCAGGTTCGATTCCAGCACAGGCCTAAACCAATGATTGTCGAATTTGTTTTCGAATTCATGTTTGGATCATAAATGATTATCACATGCTCAGCGAAACCCACATTCCCGAGAAATGCATTTTCGGAGGTATGTGGCGTAACCTGTATTGGGCTGGTTTTCCCTTTGCAGGTGGGAAGGTTAGACAGACAGTTGCTACTGTAGAAAACTGGACCTGTCAAATCTTTAGGTTAGGTAAGCGGACCCTGTGAAAAACGGGATAATGCTAGGGACATGATGATGATGATTATCAGTCTATTTACAAATGTATACTTGTTAATACAGCTACATAGCTTACCTTTTTATACAAAACCGCCAAATCGAGTTCACTTTCGATTATGAATTTTGGGATCGCCACCTCAACCATGGTGTCCCTCATTTCCACTTTGTTCAGGAGTTTAGGCGCCAACCTGAGCTCGTTCATCATCAGTGACAACCCTGTTCTGGACTTCGGGAGGACAATCATAAATACTGCATCTGATCCTTTGTACGGTATCTCTATTACCTGGATAGTTAAAAAGGCCACATCGAAGTAATTAATTCATCTAAATAGCAGTATTGCTATTCGACGTTTGTCGACATTGTGCACTCATTTTTATATATGTAAATGTCAAATAGCAATATGGCTTCTAAAGGTGGGCTTGTCTCTTAAAATGATCTCTTGTAGCCAACTCTTTTCATTATTGTCTATTGTTAGTGGAGCTCTTTCCAGATTTGTCGACAAACCAGTCAAGGCAACTTCGCAAGATGTAAATATGAAGATTTTACGTGGCAGGACACAGTGAAAAGTCTAATAATAGACATTTGCAATATTACAGTATAAACCATTGCATTACAAACAAGATTCTTATGGGCCTAAAACAAATTTACAATATTATAATGATAAATTGAAGAACAATAAAGGAAGGATACACAAAATAATAACAAAACAATTCAATTAATAATAATGAGGCGATACATAACAATAAAATAAAAATTATTTAACTTATGCTACTGACAAGCATCAATAATAAAATCTATAAACATATCTGACATATACCAAAAAGGGCCACATTCAAGCAACTCCTCTGAAAAAGCGATATTGCTATTTGTTATTTATTGACATTACACACTTAAGTACTTTTGTATGCGCAAGTATCAAATTATATTATTTTGCTTTGTAAGTATATAAATTGTTTCAATGTGGCCTCTTCAGACCCCTTTCGCTGGCACTTAGGCTGTCAGACCTTTTTTATTTTCTTCTAAATTCGTCAGGCTCTACTACTAGGCTGTTCTTCTTTTTAAATTACATATTGCTTTAAAATATTCGCATAAGTTGACATACACAGCCTATATACGTTCAACTGCTGGGCACAGGCCTTCCCACAATCAACCAGAGGTTGTATGGAGCATACTGTGGAGTATGCTGCTCAACTGCACACTTACGTAATATATCTTACCTGTGCATCCAGGGTGGTACTATCACCGTAATTAAATGTCTTTTTAACATGCATCATTGTTACTCCTCTCTTTTGCTTGGAACCGTGGAAAGTATCCTGGGTTACCCGCGTAAACGGGATTTTCCACTCACCCTGGTAACGATAATATCATATACAGAGGGTGTTAGAGACATCGTAACGAATACTGAGGGGGATGATTCAGACCACGATTCTGAGTTAATGTCAAGTGGAATTTTGCGTCGTTCAGATCACGATTCTGAGTTGATATCAAGTGGAATTTCCTGCCAGAAAATTTATGTATTTTTTGGGTTTTTTTTTTATTATTTTCTGTTCCATAATTTTGCGACGGAAAATTTCACTGCATCATCCCTCAAAGTTTTAAGCGCCCCCTAGAGTCATTTAACTATGTATTTCCAAAATAATCCTCTCAATCGACATTCTGAGGCGATGTTCGCGCCTAACTAGGTACCCTCAGGCTTGTAGTCTTAAATTTTATACCAGGTGAGAACCCTCAGCGCTCCTCATTTATGCGCCAAAACAGTCAATGCTATCAGAATAAATAGTTTCATATTGAAGAATCACCCTCTGGCGCAGATAATAATCCAACACTGACCTTAAAATGCACAGCATTAACTAATAGCAAGGCCATATTAGGCATTATGTCACTTTTATATAAGATTTTACTTATCTTCCCATCTGTTTGCTTGTTTACCTGAAAAAATGATATTAAGAACTTCAACAACACTTATAGTCTTAGCAAACACCATCGTCTCTCTAGCATTACCCCGTTTTTCACAAGATCCGCTTACCTAACCTGAAGGTTTAATAGGTCCGGTTTTTTACAGAAGCGACTGTCTGTCTGACCTTCCAACCCGCTAAAGGAAAATCAGCCCAATACAGGTCTGGTCACATATCTCCGAAAATGCATATCTCGGGAATGTGGGTTTCCTCACGATGTTCCCCTTCACCGATGAGCATGTGATAATCATTTGTGATCCAAGCATGAATCCGAAAACAAATTCGACAATCATTGGTTTAGGCCTGTGCTGGATTCGAACTTGCGACCTCGAAGTGAGAGGCAAGCATTCTACCAACTGGGCTTTTTTATAGTCTTAGCAATGAAAAAGCAAAAAATTTCGCAGCGAGTGATATTTTCGGATGATGGAGGCGCTGGGAGCGTTAAACTCTCTCTGACAACTAAGTTGATACCTAAATAATGTCAAGACTTCAATCCGCAACCAACCAAGCAACCAACAAGGCCTGTGCCCAGTAGTGGGTCGTATATAGGCTGTTTATATTATGTTAATATCATGATTTTTACTGCAAATTGTCTACATGTAGAAGCATGTTTGTTTCATAAAACATCGACAATTGAAACAATGTGTATGAGGCACTCGGTTTTTCTCATTTTAAAGAAGTAGTGTCAGATAAAGGCCTCTGTGGTCCAGTAGTTGAGCGTTGGACTCATGATCCGGAGGCCCCGGGTTCGAATCCCGGCGGGGACAAATCACAAAAATCACTTTGTAATCCCTAGTTTGGTTAGGAAATTACAGGCTGATCACCTGATTGTCCGAAAGTAAGATGATCTGTGCTTCGGAAGGCACGTTATGCCGTTGGTCCCGGTTACTATTTACTGATGTAAGTGAGTAATCGTTACATGAGCCATGTCGGGGCTTTTGGCGGCTCAATCATAATGTCAGGGTTATGATTGAGCCGCCAAAGGCCCCTGACAAAGCTCATGTAACGACTACTAACTTAAATAAGTAAGTAGTAACCGAAGGATCATCTTACTTTTGGACATTAATTTAACTTTAACTTTTTTATGGAATTCAATTGTCTCTGCTTACCTCGGTGGGAAATAGGCGTGAGTTTATGTTTGTATCTAATTGCAAATTTAATTGACAGTCTAGTTACATACTTACACAACCTTTGGAAGTCTGCAACACACCTAGGCCGAATAATTCCCCAGGGTCGATGAGGCTGGTATTCCTCACAACCCATACGATAAAAAGATGATAAGACTTAATACTTACCCAAGAATTAACAGCGTTAACAACAGCCAACGGATCTTTAGTATCCACTAGTTCGACGCTATATTTAAACACTTTTTTAGTTTTTTCTTTAAATTCTTTCTGCAGTTGCAAATCCTTGTTCAAATATATACGTGATGCTACTGATAAAGTAACACCTTGGAGTTGCTCCAAATTATAGAAGTAGCCTTTGAAACGTTGGCTAACCTGAGAAAAAGTAATTATGATGTAGAAAAGTACTTTTTTGCCATGACTTGTTGTAGATTTCCCGCTAATGGCATTAACTACTACATCGCCAGACAATGGGGAGTACTGAGGGCTCTCATCGAAGGCCACATCGAAACAATTCATCTAAATAAAGCAATATTGAAATTTGACATTTAATCATAAGCTTACAAACGTATCGTACAGTCATGAGCAATATAATGTACCCACTTTAGGACTCTGTCGCACTAACATTTTTGACATTTAGTGAGACTTACAGTTCAATTTGTCAAAAAAGTTGATGAGACATGGTACCTAAGTGTATACATATTAATGCTCGTGACCGTACAAGGTTATAAGTAGTAACTCATCGCTTAGATGAGAACTGGTACGAATGCCAGTTGACACTTATGCCGGAATTATGTAGTCGACTCGCCTGAATCGATAATAGGCTAGTTTACAAAAAGTCATATCAGTTACATAACATAAACAGCCTATATACGTCCCACTGCTGGACACAGGCCTCCCTTCAATCAACCGGAGGGGGTATTGAGCATACTCCACCACGCTGCTCCACTGCGGGTTGGTGGAGGTGTTTTTACGGCTAATAGCCGGGACCAACGGCTTAACGTGCCCTCCGAAGCACGGAATCATCTTACTTTTTCGGACAATCAGGTGATTCAAGCCTGAAAAGTCCTTACCAAACAAAGGACAGTCTCACAAAGTGATTTCGACAATGTCCCCATCGGGAATCGAACCCGGACCTCCAGATCGTGAGCCTAACGCTCTAACCACTAGACCACGGAGGCTGTATCAGTTACTTTTTATTAAACGTCAAAACACGAAATTACTAAGAAAATTGTAGGAAAAAGCAGCTATTATTACATTTTTCCTTATTAAAATTTAAAAATAAGTTAAATGGAAAAATAATTCTCTTTCTTCACCTTTAGATCTGTCTTTATTTAGTAATCAGAATTTTATAATTTATCTTTGCCTTAGGAAACTACCCAATTCGTGTGGGCTGGCTAGATCATGAGGTATTTTTACAAGAAGCAATTACCTCTCGTTTGCTACTCACACCAACGGCTTTCAACAGTTCTTTAAGAGTGTCCTTGTCAGCTCCAAATGCCAGTTTACCAAGCGGCAGGAGTGCAGAAAAAGGTGAACATACGAGACTGGCGGAGGGATCAAGTGATGACGCTTGCTGTTGATGATAAATTTGGCAAAATTAACATCACTACTACTAACTATGCCCTTAAATGCATATAAAAATAATACACTGGCTGCTTTTTGTTAAATTATTTATATATTTTTTTTTAATTTAAGTACTTAGTTTATATCTGGGCTTCGGGGGATGCTGGCTTTCTGTCAGAGAATTAGTCTGGCGATTCAGAGGGGTAATGCTGCCAGCCTGTTGGGCACCTTGCCTCGATGTGACGTGTTGGAGGAGGTGTTTTATTTATAAGATGTGTTTGTTTTGTTTTTAATTGTGGTGATTAAATCGGTTTATATCTTGTTTTCGTTGTTCACTTGATTGTGCATGTTGTGACTACCTTTTAAGCTAGCTCTTAATCTTTTTTTTATTGTCTGTAATTTTGCGTGTGCAGTGTAGCTTGTAAGTTGTCCAAAATAAATAAAATAAAATAATATCACGTTACATAATACCATACTAACACTAAATTGCACACACAATAGGCTAGTTTCCAACTAATCGAATTAATTACTTTTTACTGAACGTCAAAACACAAAATTTACATTTAGTTTACTTGTAATTCATAGATATCAACTCATTTATTGCGTGATAACACCGGCCCACTGAGTTTCTCTCAGGCTGTCCAAGGTTAGCTGGAAGGTGGTTTTGGATTGTTTTTATTTTTATGTGGATCCTGTTTTGCCTAAATGTAATGTACCTGTCTGTCTGTGTCTATGGTGTCCGAAAACCACACATATCACAATACCTAATCTTCTATCGTGTGGGTTGTGAGGTGAACAACCAACTTCATCAACCCTGGTGTCAGGGTTATTATTATTGAACCGCCAAAGGCAGGGGCCAGGAGCTAGGAGCCAGGGGGCTCATGTAACGATTACTGACTTACATCGTAAGTAGTAACCGGGACCAACGGATTAACGTGCCTTCCGAAGCACGGATCATCTTACTTTTTGGACAATCAGGTGATCAGCCTGTATTTTTTGTGATATGTCCCCACCGGGATTCAAACTCCGACCTCGAAGTATCTCCGGATAATAAGTCTAATGTGCAACCACTGGACCACAGAGGCCGTTAAATATGTTTACTAATATTTAAAAAAGTCTCTCTGTTTTAAAAAAAACTGATGTGAATTCTGGTCTAGCTTCTACATGGTCTCACGCGGTTATTTATACGCAAGCAAATCTCTTTCATATTGCAGAGACTCAAAGTCAGTAATTAAATCATCCTAAACATTACCATAGAGTAAACAACAACACATCGACACGACTGTGATGTTGAAAATGAAATTAATGCCCCTATTATAACTAATTTATTACCTAGTAGGAATTTGAGTTTAAATTTTGTATTGGGTACTAACAGTAATAATATCTACTACCACCACAGATACGGCTGTATCCGAAATAAAAGATTTATTATTATTCTAATAATTATATTTTTACATTATATAACTAAATATTTACATTAATTTTAAAAGTAGTTAAATATTTATTAGAGCATTTAGACGGGAGAAGGTAATAAACCATCTTCCGCAGTGAGGAAAAGAAAAATGAAAATATTATAATTATAGAATATTGAAAAAAGAATTCATCTTGCGATGGATGTACCTCTCACTACTCTCATTATTCTAATTATTATTTACTATTTATACATGATTATAATTCTGGCTCTTATTCTTGAACGTTACTAGTCGATACCGCCGCACGATTGTAGTCGTTTTTGAATTTCGAACGGTTGCTTTTTTAACCGTAGTACTATTAGTACCAATAATGGTACGACCCGTAGAACCCACAGTGGTTCTCAACCTTAGCCGTGATACAGTCCGCGGACGTAAGGTACGGTTGTTAACTTCGTACCATTTCAAAAATAACTGACGTGCGATTTCTGCATCTTTTCCTAAGGTTGGTACAAGCGGCTGCAACAATACAATTCATGAGTTTACTGTGTTTCATCTTCTTCTATCGTATGGGTTGTGAGGTGATTACTAACCCCATCAACCCTGGTGTCAGGATGACACTAACAATAACTGTGTTTCATGACAAACACACTTAAGCAATCATTAAAGTAACAGTGGGATCATGGTATAAGAAAACCAGGTATGCTCAATTCTATGACAAGCCGCCATTGCTAGCCCATTCATGACGTAGTGTTACCACTGTGTTACCATTAAATTGGTATCTCCAACATTCCAAGGACGACAATTTTATTATTGAAAAATCAATTGAACTACTGACTAATGTATTTATTTACTTTTATTACTTGTCACATAATATAAAAAACATTAAAACTGTACGTAAATATTTTACTAAAAGTTCAAAATTCTTTGCAAAGTAAATTAAAAACATTGGACGTAAGTAATTTATTTTTTACGAAATGGCAACGTTGGGTGTGATGACGTCAGCTAGGCTAACCTTGAAAATGCTAGCTGTCAGTTTTGAGCATATCTGGTCTTCTTATGCCATGAATGGGATAATCCGGCTTTAAAGTTGGTACGCCCTGATTCCAGGGTTGCTGATTTTGGTGAACGACCTCATAACCTACACGTTAAAAGATGGTGGTACAGAGATAAAGCATGATTCCGTACGTCTGCTGGTGGTAGTAGATATTTTAATTATTTATTTATTATTTTTGTGTATTGAAAATGAAATAAATAAATCTGTGTTAGGATTAATCTTGTACCTATTCTCTAAAGAAACAAGCGTCTACATTTTTCGGGATTGGTAAGCAGAATTTAACAAAAAAAAGGTGAAGGATTAGTTTAGTATTTAAAATAACTAAAATGACGTCGACGTGAAATGTCAGGGGCCTTTGGCGGATCAATAATAACCCTAACACCTTTTCATTTTCATATTCATGAGTTGAGTGGTGTTCTAATACGATTACCATTATTTTAATATAATTTAGCAATATGAAATAGAGCTACTTATGGAAATTATTACGATAAATTGAATTTGGTCAAGCTAGTTCCTGTGTATCTAGGTGTGTGAGGATGTGTATGTATGTGGTGTGCGAAGTACAGATTTTGGCAATTTTTTTTATCACTACAAAGTATAAAAATAAGCCGCTTTTTCTGTCCCTATATCCCTATGTACGCTTAAAACTTTTAAAACTACGCAACGGATTATGATGCGGTTTTTTAATAGATAGAGTGATTCAAGAGGAAGGTTTATATGTATAATAACATCTATTAAATAGAGGAGAAATATTGGTATTTTCGAGGTTCTTAATGTGATGTCGTAAATAATTTTATTTTTTCCTCAGCATTGCACCCGAGCGAAGCCAAGGCGGGTCGCTAGTCTATTATAAGAATAACCCACACGATAGAAGAAGAATGTGAAATGAGGATAGAATAGAAAATATCATACTTACAAAGACAAATTCTTTCACGAAGTCGCTTTGGAAATCTATTTTCCTAAGTTTTTCATTGGCATATCCGTATTCGTTGTTGGTTCCACTTGAAGAGTCTGTTTCTTCCGAATAATCTGAACTTTCAGAACTGCCAAAGGATGACGAGTCTTCTGACTCTGAAGACTCTGAATGTTTTCTCTTCCTTTGGCAATTTACTAGTGACAAGACCAGAAGTATAAATATATCTGGAAAACAATTTTAAGCAAGCATTATAACATAACATAAATAGCCTATTTACGTCCCATTGCTGGACACAGGCGTCTCCTCAATAAACCGGAGGGGGTATGGAGCATACTCCACCACGCTGCTCCATTGCGGGTTGGTGGAGAAGCATATTCAAGCATTAATGGTATTCTACAGGCGTTCAAAAAGGCCCCATTGGAGTAATTCGTATGGAAAACAATATTGCAATTTGATATTTGCGCATATAAAAGTTAGTGCGCAATGACCTCATCATCATCAGCCGTACGACGCCCACTGCTGGGCATAGGCCTCCCCCAAATGGGCAATGACCTCTAGTCGGGAGAAATCATCCTGTTGGCATTTGATCACAATCACTCGATGGTACATGACGATATTCACTCTATGTTTATACGGTCAACTTCAGCCGTCAAACATTTCTTTTTAACGTGGCTTGTATGATTTCTGTGGTATGTGGCTTGCTACTTGGCCGGACAAATTTCGAACAAGTGTATTCACCCAAAATAGGTGCTTTTCAAGATAGGGGACAATTAGAGGACAAAAAGACCGTTGAATTAGTCACATTTATCTTCGAAATTCTTCAAGTTCCTTATTACAAATTAATACTTACGAATATAAAATCGTTTCATTTTATTAGTATTCAGATTTTGTATCACATAAAAAACGAAATATGTTATCAGTCAACAAAAGCGAGTCAAACAAATACAGATTACGCACTCTTCTTCTTCAATAATACATGTTCTTGTATCTAAAAACTAATCAATCAGACATTGGATAGTGTCCATCTCAAAACAGAATTCAATTAATCGCTAAATTCCACGATTACACGCTTGATTTATACTTCGCGTCATTAACATAATGTTTCTTTTTAAAATTACTAGAGTTCAAACAGACGTTCTATAAAGAACTTTGATGAATAAACCACTGCCCGGACAGGAAGACCTAGGAGAATATACTGCGGCCGAGTTCAGAATATTTTGAAGAATGGTCAGATTAGATTACCTACCAACCAGCGAGTATGTAATTATGAAGATTTTCATGAGAATGGAAGAAACAGAAGCCAAAATAGTGTACTACAAGCTAAATAAAACAAGAAGTTTTAAATTTGAATTTGGAACATTTAAGTTAAAATACCATAGACAAAATTTAAAAATCATAAGAATATCTTACAACTAAATTAACAATATTTAAAAAATAAAAAAGAACACTAGGTATTAAAAAAGTATAAAAGAATACACAACAATAAACAATAAACTCTCAGTGACCCTTGTACAAGAGCGTGCCAGTGAGATTCTTTGCAAGAAGGACCCAGTAGAGAATAAACATAAGAAATTGGATAAATACATACCTAATTATCTACCTAAATCAATAGTATAGTAAGAACATAATATTTAATCACACCTTGTTCTAAAGTATTATAAAACAGTGAGTTCCTGAAATATGGATTAATTTTAATTAACAAATAGTTTAAGCTCTATAACAAGGCGAATGGTGTGGTAGAGTCAGAAGGCCCAGGCAAATAATAATATATCTCGATCAAATTGAGAATAATGTCAGGAAATTCCAGGATTGGAGCCGTGGTAACCCAGTTGGTAGAACGCTTGTCTCTCACTTTGAAGTCGCAGGTTTGAATCGCAGACCTCAGTTAATGATTTTCCCTTCGCGGGTTGGAAAGTCAAACAGGCTGTCGCTTCTGTAAAAATCCGGACCTGTCAAAATGTTCAGGTTAGGTAAGCGGATCCTGTGAAAAACGGGATTACGATAGAAAGATAATGATAAGGAAATTCCTGGTCATCTTAGAGTATCTACCAGCCGAATTACCTGTTGCAAAACCCCAATAATCAAGTCGTGCAATATGCAAAATCAAATATGCATTCGCTGGTTATCGTTATCACGTTCAACACGTGTAACACGTTTGACTTGTGCTGTCAACTTAATTCTGTTGGGTTATGCGTCTACGTAAAAAAAATGATAGGGTTGTTTTTAGATTTCTGCCTAAATTGGCAGGTGTTCTACAAATTACCCGTCCCTTTCCTTTTCGGGATAAAAAAATGACGGCACTTTATGGATCACGACTCTGCAAGCTGTCTTCTGGTGACTTATCTGCCCACCCCGATTATTACGAGGGTGTTTTGTCTTTCCACGATTCTCCAAAAAAGCAACCGACGGTTTCATTTAAAGACAAGAGTCCAGACTCTTGTAGATTTATTTCAATAATTTATGAAATACACTAAATATTTGAACAACAAAAGAAAGCTCCGTAGCGTTAGAACAGATTACTTAGAACAATATTGTAGAACATAGGCCCCGATTCCTGCAGACACCGCCTAATTTTATTTTAAGTTATATCCGTCATTTTCATATCCGTCGAAAAGGAAAGGGACGGATGATTCACAGCTCTTAATTTTAGGAAGAATGAGTAAATGAATGAATAACCCGGGCGAATCAAAAGGTACGTCGCTGGTATGCAATCCGTTTGACGTGCTGTCTACTTAACTGTGTCGGGTTATTGACGGACGTAAAATTTTTAGACGGTTGGTTTAGATTTGTGCTTAAAATTGACGTGTGTTCCATAAATTTTATGCTTGTCGATTACCCGTCCCTTTCCTTTTCGGCGGATAAGAAAATGACGGATATAACTTAAAATAAAATTAGATGGTATTTACAGGAATTAGCACCATTATCTAAGTATATTGAAATTCACTAATTCTACTGACCTAGACTTTATGTATAGTAGTAGACAACATCTTGACATGCATTATATATATATTAGCGTAATTAACATAAAGTACGCAACATATTAAAGCTTCTCTGTTGAAATAAGATAATGTAAATCGCTGAAACATGGTATGCGTTTAGCTGATTATCAGATCGAATACATCGTAAAAGTCGACAACTGGACTGTGCCGACCACAGTTTAACGTGGATATCTTTTGAATGAGAAAGGTACTAGATTTTTTAGTTTAGGTACCAAATAGTTCTGAACGGGTACTAGTACTTTGATGAGCTCGGTGGCGCAGCGGTTAACGCGCTCAGTCTGCGATTGTTGAAGTAAAGCAACTTTCGCAAAGGCCGGTCATAGGATGGGTGACCACAAAAAAAATGTTTTCATCTCGAGCTCCTCCGTGCTTCGGAAGGCACGTTAAGCCGTTGGTCCCGGCTGCATTAGCAGTCGTTAATAACCATCAATCCGCACTGGGCCCGCGTGATGGTTTAAGGCCCGATCTCCCTATCTATCCATAGGGAAGGCCCGTGCCCCAGCAGTGGGGACGCTAATGGGCTGATAATGATGATGATGACTACCTAACAATATGCAGCAATAGGTCCCGCCATTTTGACGCTAACAAAACTTCGCATGGACAGGATGAGGACCCGGTGGTGTCATGAAACACTCTCGTCCTTTGGCAAGAGCTTCAAATCCAGGCCGAGTCAGACTTTCGATTTAATTTTCTCTCCGTAACAGCTGTCAATCACTCATTTATTTGCAGAGGATACGTTTATCAACAGATGGTAGGTTTTATGTTCTAAGAGTCACATCATCCGCTTAAAATAATAAAAAAATGTATAGGTACTAAACGGTTTATCGTATCCACATTAGGATTTCAATAGACTATGAAAAGAGATAAACTAGGGTGGTGATTTAGATAGAGTTTGGTTCGCAGACAGTTTGAGAGCAGGATAGTTTTCATCCCGGAATTCGCTCCCAAAGAGACTGAAAAGGGGATGGAAAAAACGCACGAAAACCGAAGTCGGACAGAATGCTTGTTTTTAATAAAACACTTAAATATATTTTATTATTTTATTTGTACAAATCACAATTATAAACTCTGATGAGAAAGAAAATTATTGTCATTTTAGAAGTCATAAAAGGTGTTAATTTGCTCGGTTGGTTCGTAATGTGGGTAGGTAAAAATGTAGGTATCAATTTAATAAGGGTTGAACAACATAGGACTTCCCTATGCTTCTATACTTTTCTGTTACTCAGATGTTTACCGCGCTTACGCACGCTATCGTTACATCGTTACCGTCGCGTGCGGTCGCTCTCTCTCACTCTAACAAGTGACGGTTTTGAGTAACAGAAAAGGATAGAAATATAGGAAAGTGTGATGAGGTGCTGACCCTTAAACGGCTGTAAATATACCGGCAAAAATTTGTTGCCTCTGAGCCATGATGAAGAACAAAAACGGATGATCAGCTTTAAAATGCACTAGTTGAATGTTTGACAGCGTCATTACATTTACCGCTAAAACAAAAATAGGAGAATATTATGATAAAAACGTCAGATAATATAATATATTTGTTTAAAGACGACGACATCGTCGCTTCATAGTTAAACATACATATAAACATAGACTCACGCCTATTTCCCACCGGGGTAAACAGAAACTATGGAATTCCATTTGCTTCGATCCTGACATAATTCCCTTGATTCCTCCACATTCATCAATCGTTTCATACACGCACGCCGGTCTATAGTAGATCTTACTAAACCTTTCCTAAGGTTATCTCCAATTTGGTCAATGTAAGTCCTTCTAGGTTTTCCACTGTCAGCTCTACCACTAACCTTTGCTTTATACAGAATGTTAGTGAGATTGTAACAAAAACATTTTGTGTTTATATCAAGTGGAATTTTCCGTCGCAAAAGTATGGAACTGAAAATAATTTAAAAATACACTAAAATTTTCATGAATTTTCTGACAGGAAATTCCACTTGATATCAACTCAGGATCATAGTCTGAATCATGCCCCTCAGTATTAGTTACGGTGTCAGTAACGCCCTGTACGAGTATATTGTTTTCTTAGTCCACGTTTCTTTCGTTTCGTGTTTTTATAGTTAAAACCACCATATAAACGTCTTTTTGAAAAATCACATTCAAAGGTGCAAGTGAATGAGTGAGGAGGGAGATTGCCTTTTTCATGATTTACGGCTCTGGTCACCCCAGTAGGGATAATTGGCGTGACTTTATGTGTTTATGTATTGAACCCACCAGAAGCAGCGCTGGCCAATGTACCCACAGCAGTCACTTCAATGAGGGCTGTTTGCCTCCCACGGTCTACCACCAGTTTTTCATTGATAGCAATATGATCGAAACCTGTCCCTCCGGCGAAAATTTCCTTCAGGCCAATCTGTAAGAACAATATTTTGTAACTTTTAATTTAATCGAAAAAAAATCTGACTCCAATGGGATCATGGCGCAGATGAATAAAATACTTCTTTATCAAGAACGTCTAGGGCCTTATTCCGAGGTTTTTCTTGCAGCTCCTTTTCCGCGACTATATAGGTTGTGAGAAGCTGCAGTAGTTAGGCGGATGAGACGTTCGTCAAAAAATATACTTATGTAAAAACTTACGATTTAAACTGTTAATATGTTACCAACTGAATAAATAATATACTTTTTAAGTTTTTGAGTTTGACTGTTCCTTAAATGTCACAAACCACATTAAAAAGGAAATTTTGCACTGCTTATCTACTACTCTATCCTGTTCATTGTACTTGCCAGTCCTAATTTGTATATATTATATACTTACTTATGTTTTATTTTATCCATTATATACATACATAAATAAACCCACGCCTATTTACCATGGAGGTAAGTAAAGACTAAGTCCATTTGCTTCGATCCTGACACACTTCTCCTGCTTCCTCCAAACTCATCAAAGACTTCATCGTTTTGTTTCGTTTATCGCTTACCTTTCTATATACGCTTTTTAAATCAATTTCAGTCTCTATTTTGAACTCTGGCAACGATAGTTTAACATTCTGCTTCTCCATTTTGATAGTGTTCAGTAGTTTAGGTGCTAATCTTAACTCCTTTAGCAGTAGAGATAATCCAGCCCGAGAATTTGGGAGGACAACTAGAAACGTTACTTTAGATTCGTTGTACGGTATTTCTATTGCCTGAAATCATACATACATGCTTAAAATTACACCCGAGGCGTTAAAAAGACCGAATCGAAGTAATTCGACGAAAAATAAATATTGCCTTTCGTCATATTTTGTTGGCTTTGCGCACTTACTTAAATAAGTTAAACGGAAAAAAGAAAACGTTTTTTGTCACCTTTAGATCTGACTATATTTAATTTCTGATTACTAATTATTTCATCATTTATTTTTGACCTAGGAAACTATCCAATTTATCTAAAAAAGCAATATTGCTATTTGACATTTCTTCGTGAAGAAACCCACAAAAACAACATTGTAAAGAAACCCACATTCCCGAGAAATGCATTTCCAGGGGTATGTGACCTAACCTGTACTGGACTGGTTTTCCCTTCGCGGGTTGGAAGGCAAGACAGGCAGTCGCTTCTGTTAAAAACCGAATGTTAAGGGAGATGATGATTATAAATGTGGCGGACCCAACTAGTTGGCCACCTAGTTCCGCCCACATGCAACAGATGGCGCCACATTCAATAATGCAGTCTTCAAGCAATCGTGAAACGCGATATCGAAGTTTACACAGCAACACCGTTAGATCGTCGATCCCTAGTCACACTACCAACTTGTGGCTAGCGGGGTACTATGCTCAGTTCGGTACCAAGAAAACATCCTTTGGCGGCAGCACACCCTCTCCGCCAAATAAGTAAAGAACAGCACTATTTTTACAGTTACTCTTGTCAAACTAGAATCGACACTAAGTCGAACATACCTTTGCGTCCAGCTCTTTACTATGGCCGTAAAAATATTCCTCTGTAATTTGCATCATGGGAAGCACCCGTTTTCCCTCCGCCCCATGGAATGTCATTGGTTTCACCTTCTCGAAAGGGTGTAGCCAACTACCCTGATAATAGAAGATAGATTGATGCTATTAATCCCAATTACGCTGGGCAGAGAAACCAAACACATCTTGCTGAAAAAATAAAGATTCAGGTAACCTATTTCTACGATACTCTCGGAATCATAAACAGCATGGATTGTTATAAATATTATCTTTCATTCTTAAGAGATTTGAATATGATAGGAGATACGAAAGACCAATAGGAGGCACTGAAGCGGCTTGCAAGCTGCATTCAGGTACTTGTATGAAGTTGTATAATCCGTTGCATGGTAAAAGAAAACCAGGGGCCTGTTTAATAAAACTTACAATTGTAAATTACAATGACAATTTGATGTTCATTGCGTAGCTAATTTGAAACTGCAAAATATTTGTGATCACACACTCCGCAATGTACATCAAATTGTCATTGTAATTTACAATTGTAAGTTTTATTAAACAGGCCCCAGGTAATGCTCAATATGACAAGTCGCCATTGCTAGTCCATTGATGGCGTATGTGTTACTACTGTGTTACCATTAAATTGGTATCTCCAACATTTTAAGGACGTAAATTTATTATTAAAAATTAATTGAATTACGGACTAATGTATTTAATCGCAGCTATATTCTAATTTTAAAGTTCGTGTTTTCGTTGGTTCATATATTTAATTACTATTACTTGTTACATATATAAAAATCATAAAAACTGTAAGTATGTAAATCTTTTACTAGAAGTTCATAATTTCCTTGCAAATTTCCTTGTTAAAAACTTATGAGGGGTTGATATTATAAGAGGCTGCAATAGTTTTAGGCGGATGAGACGTTCGACGAAAATATATTTATGTTATTTACCATTCTTCTTCTTCTTATTGTGTGGAATACCAACCTCATCAACCCTGGTGTCAGGGTTATTACTGATCCGCCAAAGCCCCCGACATGGCTCATGTAACGATTACATATTACATCAGTAAGTAGTAACCGGGACCAACGCGCAACGACTTAACGTGTCTTCCTTAGCACAGATCACCTTACTTTCGGACAATCAGGCGATCAGCCTGTAATGTCCTAACCAAACTAGGGATCACAAAGTGATTTTTGTGATATGTCCTCCGAATCATGAGTCCAACGCTCAAACACTAGACCACGGAGGCCGTTTTATTTACCATTAGAAATGTAACTGTGTTACCTAAAGAATAAAGATATTTTTCCATTTGAGTATAAAATCCGCTTCAAAATCAACAATTACCAATCAAGATAACCAAGAGCCAAATATTTTATTTTTTTATGTTATTTATTTATGAAGGAAAGCTAACAGCACGAAACCTTAAATAAATACGTACAAACATAAGCTAGAATGAGGCTAATTACAAGCTTCCACATATGTATAGACCCAATTTACATCAAAAGAGAGTTAGATATACTTACAAAAATAAATAATGAAATGAGATTGCCAATATAAAATTAGTTGCTATTGGTAAATATCGATATAAGATGTTTTTGATTGTATATAAACTAGAGTTAAATACATTAATGCTGTCATCACTGCAGAGTCGATTGAGTAGTTACTCTCACAAGGAAGGAGTTTTTCCTGTAAATAGTCCTAGCACTGGGGTACCTAGCAATCGTAAAAATTGGACGTGGTTTAAGTAGTCTATTAATAATATTCCAAAGACCAAACCTTGAAATGTACAGCGTTGACCAATATCAAAGCCATCTCAGGAGACAAATCATTTGGCCTTAATATCTGAGTAATCGTACCATTGGTTTGTTCTTTTACCTGAAACGAAAAGCTTGTTATGTACAATCTTTTTTTTAACGTGACATATTGTAGGTTTGCCGCAGATAGCATTGTTATGTACAATCAAAGAGCAAAAGTTTAGTCACTGAGCCTAACGAATTATTTGTAAACGGTGGTGAAATTATGAACCATTAATTGTACGTATTATAAAATTTATGTTTTTATAGGTGTTTTTGGTCTATTACAGAAACGCCATGTAACCTCTGGTCTTAAGTGCAACCAGTTAATTTATTACTTGGCAAGAAACTGATTGGACTTTTGCAGCCTATCGTACGTTCATTCCAATTGGCTTCAAACCAAGATAATCATGAACACAAGTGAAGTGATAAGTACGCATCAGCACAAAGTGCTGCCTGTGCTTCCAATATTAATAATAACAATAAGATTAAACTGTCTTAAGGGGCCTCTACGTGTTGGCTTCGGCCCCACGCACGCCTTCCAAAAGTCCGGGACTCCATAGGCCCGAGATATGAAAAAGACATACAAATAATAATAATAATAATCACTTATATTATGCGTAAAGACTGCAAATTGTTCACAGTATATTTGCAGTCTTTATGGATAATAAGAGAGGAATGGCGATTACTCCACCGACAAGAGCGCAGCTCTTAAATAAGGAGAGAGAGAAGAGACAATGTGGCCTAAAGTAGGATGTTTTCCTTCGCGGGTTGGAAGGTTAGACGACAGAAGCGACTGCCTCTGTAAAAAACTGGATTAAAGCGGACCCCGTGAATATGATGTGAAGTGAAATGTAATTATGTATTCTTTGTCAATTACCCAATCGTTGATTTTTTGTACAACTTTACCGGTCTGTTTCATATCCACCAACTCAACGCTAAACTTGAAGATTTGTTTGGTTTTTTCTTTAAACTGATAAATTATATTCTTATTCTTGCTTAGATATAACCGGGATGCTATGGAGAGTGTCACTCCTGGTAGTCGTCGCATGTTACTTAGCATCTTTTTGAAACGTCTGGGGACCTGAAAGCATACATTAACTCACGCCAGTAATCCCTAATGGGGAGGCAGAGCCACAAGTAATCAAAGACAACTTGGAGCCATCTTTGATGCGAAGGCCTAAAATGGATATGATGAACCTTATGGTAACAAGAGATCAGCCTATCGTCCACAAGGAAGTAAGGAGACAAGCGCTTTGTCGGATCTTACGACATGCCTGGAAAGATAAAATTGTGACAACGCGTAAAATACGACGCGGAAGAATTTTGATCTACTTTCAACATTACGCACCATTCCAAGTCCTTACGTTAAGAAAATCATATTTATTTACCTTTTGTATTACGTCGACGCCGATGGCTTTTAGAAGCTCAGCCTGAGTTTTATCCTTAGCACCGAATATTAATTTCCCGAGAGGCAATAGTGCTGACAATGGAGAACAAACCAGACTTTGGTTGGGGCCAAGAGTTGCTGCTTCCTGGTAAATATACCTAAACGTTAATCAACACTCCCACACCACGCCCACGTCCCCAAGAAATGCATTTTGGAAGTACCTATGTGATATAACCCGCAGATTTACCATCGCAGTTTAGAAGATCAGGCCAGTAGTCGGTTCTACAAAAACTGGACCTGGTAAAAGACTCGCATAGCAGACGTAACCGAAAAGGCTGCAAAGTTAAAATGGGACTGAGCCGGTCGTATTTGCAGGATGCAACACGATAGTTGCGCAAAATCTGTCACGGATTGGAGACCTCTTGGACGCAAAATCAGAAGCAGACACAGAAAGCGATGGAGAGACGACTTGGACTCGTTTGAGATGGGGAGACAGGTCGCTCAGGAGAAAGAAAACTGGAAGCTCAGAGTGGATGCCTTTGCCCAGCAGTGGGACCAGGCTAGTAAAAGACAGATTGATGAAAAGAAGATTGATAGCACATCGCTCGTAGAACGGACGGCCGCAAGGTTCTCGAGTGGTGACCGCAGACCGGAAAGCACAGCGTAGGTCCCCCACAAGGTGGACCGACGACTTCCTGAGAGTCGCGAGAAGCTAATAGATGCGGCCAATGAAAGATCGGTTATTGTGGCGAGCCTTAGCGGAGGTTTAAGTCCAGCAGTGGACGATATCCGGTTGATGATGATGAAAAAAAAGATAATTACAAAAATAAATTTCTGGGACAATTCACCCTGAAGTTCAAACATGTTTTCTTTAGTTTCGTAAAAATCATCATAGTCGTCAACCGGGGGTGATGGATATTCGTTGGAGTAGTAGTACTCCCCCAGGTCCTCCTTTTTCCTCCTTTGGCAATTTACTATCATCATCGCAACTAGTAGCACGTAAACTGCAAAATGAATAAAGATACATTTATATTAGGCACATACTGAGATACACAAGCAAAAAATAGATTAAGAAAAAAAGAAAGAACAAGTCTTGGGTCTTGGCTCGTCAGTGAAAGGCCTCCGTGGTCCAAAGGTTGAGCATTGGGCTCTTGATCCAGAGGTCCCAAGTTCGAATCCCGGTGGGGACATATCACAAAAATCACTTTGTGATCCCTAGTTTGGTTAGGACAGTGCTTGCTGATCACCTGATTGTCCGAACGTAAGATGATCCGTGCTTCGCAAGGCACGTTAAGCCGTTGGTTCCGGTTACTACTTACTGATGTAAGTAAGTCAAGTAAAGTAGTCGTTACATGAGCCACGTCAAGGGCAAAGACCTGCTCGGCTGGTGTCGGTTTCCCCTTCGGATTTGACGATCAAATTGGCATTCGCTTTTGTAAAATAGGTTGGCTACTCAACCTCAGTTAGGAAAAAACGCTAGAGGGATGCTAATCTATGTGTGACTGCGGTTTCAGTTAAAAAAAGTATGTTTATCTTATAATACTTACAATTTATTATCTCTTTCATACTGTCCGTATTCAGATTTAGTAAAACATCAGAAACAATGTTTCATCTATCTACACAAACCAAACGAATGAATACGAATTCACTAATATCTTCTTCTTCTTCAATAATACATGTTCTTGTATCTAAAAACTAATCAATCAGACATTCGATAGTGTCCATCTCAAAACAGAATTCAATTAATCGCTAAATTCCACGATTACACGCTTGATTTATACTTCGCGTCATTTGTTATGTTTCTTTTAAAACTCCGTTCTGAATTTTAAATGGAACATTTTTAAATTAAGTAACGGGCACCTTCTTCTTCTTCTATCGTGTGGGTTGTGAGGTGGATTACCAACCTTATCAACCGTGGTGTCAGGGTTACTATTGAGCAGGCCTGCCCCTGACATGACTCATGTAACGACTACGTACTTACATCCGTAAGTATTAACCGGGACCAACGGCCTAATATGCCTTCCGAAGCACGGATCGTCTTACTTTCGGACAATCAGGTGATCAGCCTGTAATTTCCTAATCATACTAGGGATCACAGAGTGATTTTTATTTCTGGGATTCGAACCCAGGACCTCTGGATCGTGAGCCCAACTCTCAACCACTGGACCACGGAGGCCGTAGAAGATAGAAGAACGGGCTCCCAGGTTTGAACCTTGTGGCGTCCAGCGGAGCTCACTTCATCAGTCATCATCAAATCATTCGCATGGAGAGGAGGAGGACCCGGTGGTGTAATGGTTTATACGCTCCAGACTTGACAAGCGGGTTCAAGTCCTACCCGAGTCAGATATTTACGGTTTAATTTTCTCTTTCCGAATCATCATCATTTCCATATTTTCATTATCCTATTGTCACAGAATTTTGTACAGAAGCGACTGCCTTTCTGACCATCTAACCTGCGAAGGGAGAACCAGCGCAATTTGAGTTTCCTCTCGATGTTTTCCATTATGGATACTGCGGGATGAGTCGCGGTACAAAAACGGGAAAAGTATGTGGCTTTTGAGGGACCTTACTTCTTCGTTCCCTTTGCTATTCAGGTGAGTGGCTGAGGCCAGGAGCTTTGTACGTGAATTGGGGTGACGCCTCAGACATAGTGGCATAATAAATAATCATCATCATCATCAGCCCATTAACGTCCCCACTGCTGGGGCACGGGCCTTCCCTATGGATGGATAGGGAGATCGGGCCTTAAACCATCACGCGGGCCCAGTGCGGATTGATGGTTATTAACGACTGCTAATGCACCCGGGACCAACGGCTTAACGTGCTTTCCGAAGCACGGAGGAGCTCGAGATGAAAACTTTTTTTTTGTGGTCACCCATCCTATGACCGGCCTTTGCGGAAGTTGCTTAACTTCAACAATCGCAGACCGAGCGCGTTTACCACTGCGCCAGCGAGCTCCTCGTAATAAATAATAATAAAGAATAATACTACGTATAGAACGTACACTCTCCGCTCCACATCAATTCGTACCGGGTGCCAACCTCACTCCCTCTGGGTCTTGCTTCAGTCTTAGCAGAGACAAGAGAGAATGCAATGAGTAATTATACAGTAAAGCGTTACACTGTAAGAATGATTTCCGGGGTGCTTTTGTTTCCAAAAATGTTGGATAGAGTAAATAGGCATTTGCTATATCAGTTTATTAAATTAATTATGCTTATTTTTTTTTGTTTTTGATAAGAGTGGAGGAAGTGAAAGTGGTATATCAGGTTTGTAGTAAGTGCAATTCCTCGGTCTCTGCCCACCCCAACGGGACATAGGCGTGATCTTATTGCCATTATTATATTTTACTTGACAGGCCAAATATATAAATAACAAATGTATAGAACATTCATATAGAGTGATTCGACTTTATTTATTTTTTGTGGTAAACGCTTGAAAGCGCCTGATAATTCGAAATTGCAAATTGTTCGAAAATGTTTTCAAGAAAGGCGTTACAAGTCTACTAAAGGCGTGACTGACAAAATGGTTTATTCATTCATTTTAAAATTAACAGTTGTCAATCATGCGTCCCTTTCTTTTTCAGTAGATAAGAAAATGACAGGTATAACTTAAAATAAAATTAGATGGTGTGTAAAGGAATCAGCATTATGTAGATACAGAATTTAATAAACATCTTCATGCTTGCTATGTCAACGACTAAGTCAGGAGAAATCGGGGAGCGCTCGTTCGATACCCGGTACTGGACTAGCACCAATAGTGTAGGCAATAAAGCAATTTTTTCTATGAAGACCCTATTAAATTAGTTTTAGTATGAAGATCCTCAGTCGCTGAAATTTTGTTAGGTTATAGTATTAGGTGAAACTTGTATTAAAAAAAAAAAACAATTTTGACTGAGAATTTTTCCGAAGAAAGATATAAACGATTTATTAATTTAGGTAAAACTACCTAACCTTTTTTTGGATATTTAAAAAGTACTTTATGTCTATTTCACAATAATTTATAATACTGCAAAGTTTCGTCGCCTGAGCAATTAATGTTGAGGTCCACTATCTCCTTACCTACACTACAATGAGTTATTAACTAACATAGTTAAGTCACAGTTATTGGTTGTTGAGTCTTTTGTAATTATTTCTTTCATTTTGGTGCAGTAAAGTATATTTGTATTCCTTGATCATTACATAACATAAACAGCCTATATACGTCCCACTGCTGGGCACAGGCCTCCCCTCAATCAACCGGAGTATCATTATTAGTCAATATAGGCGGCGTTACGACGACGCATCATCTATGATCGTTAGACACTGAAGTCCAAAATGAAACTTAAGATAGTTAGGTACCTACTATATGTATGTATAGACCAGAAATTATTATACAAAAATTAAAACAAACAACAAACTTCATAGGTAGTTTAATATCAATTACTTTTTCCATGTTATATTTAGGGGACTTTATATACCTAACCTGCAGTAAATGTGCCGGCAAAAAGCTGTTGCTGTTCAGCTATGATGAAGTAGAGAAACGGGTGATCAGCTATGAATTGTTTTGATGTTTGTAACGCTGCTTTAACCATGTTTGATGCTGAAACAAAAAGTCACATGACGTCTCAGCAAATAAAGTACGCGTGTTAACCCAAGCTTTCGGGTGATAAGCTCTGACAAACGTGGATGAACACTCCATACTTCTTACCATCATCTCTGTCTTACCATGTGGCAGCAGACGCGGAAATGCATACATGTAGGAAAGTGAGAATGCTATATAAGGAGAATGAATGGGAATTTGATTGTTTATGGTATGAGAGGAGGACGGTTAATAAATGGGACTTAAGGCAGTTTTAAAAAGTAAGAAAGGGGAGTTTTTGGTGCGATGTCGGTCGGGTGGGAGGATTTTGGTTTTAATATAAGGTGTGTGTAATATAAAAGGAGTAAAATATATCCTGTGTTATTTCTACATCCCACAATTTATAACACATACATATAATAATTATTCTAAATTCCATGTATTAATATCGCATGACTATGATATTTTTACGCTTGCAGAGGTGAAGAGCCATCGGTACGGCAATGCAGGACGGAAGGGGCAAGTCACAGGGACTGTAACCTGGAACCTGACAGAGGGCAGCAGTAACTGTCAGTACTATTCAGAGGCGGAGGACAGGAGTCCTAGTATGGCTTTGTAATAGACTACTCTGGGCGCCATCCCACTTGCGTCAGACAGAGTACTGCGGGGGCGGAAGGCAAGAGGGAAACCGCTGCCCTATTTTTCCCTAAAAAAGTAGCATGGAAAATGCTGCATCGACAATAGCGTGGCTCTTAAATTGATGATGATGATGATGATATTTTTAAGTTGACATTTATATCCCTACAGTGTGATCCCTGAATTGTATTTGTGATCTATTTATTTTGTAAAACTTTATATTGTACACAAACAATATAAACAATAGATTGTGTTGGCACAATATATTGTTTACGGAATAAATGAAATTGAAATTGCATGCGAGTGAAACAAACAGTTCGCGCTTTTTTTTTGACGTGACTTATTGTAGATTTGCCGCAGGTTGCATTAACTACTTGGCCGGACAAATGGGGAGCGCTGAAGGCTCTCACCCGGAGACAGTTCGCACGCTCCCCCTTATTCCTTACCGGCAAAGACGTAATACTGAATGTTTTTTTTTTAAATCCAAAACCAATTGTTTTACCATTGTGTCGGAAAACTCGGCCTTAGGAGATTAAGATTAAAGTAAGAAGTAACGGGGGTGAGGTTGGCGCCCGATATAAATTGGCGCGGGGCGGAGCGTTGCCGTTCTATACGCAGTGTTATTCTTTAATCTATATGCTGTTAGCCCAAATATAATACCTTCACAGTGGAGCAGCATGGTTGCGTGCTCTACAGCCCCTTTTGTTGATAGGGTGTGGCTTATGCCCAGCAGTGGAACATATACACGGTGTTAGTGACACCGTAACCAAAACGTTGAAGTATGACTCGGACTATGATTCGTCGCAAAAGTATCGGAAATGACAATGGGCACTTTTGTATGAAACTTGGTCCAAGAACCTCCACTGATGAGACTTATATGTAATGAAAGCTTATGCTTTCCCTATGATTCTGGCAAAGTTCTATCAGATTCTGTTCCGGGGTTCTTTTTTTACGGCCATGTTTGTCCTGGCTAAAAATGTGATAAAATACGAGCTAAAATCAGCTCCAGATTTGTTGCTGGATAACTAAGTCTACATAAATAATTATGTATCATATTATATATCATTTTAAAGAGGATCTTTTCCAGAATCCGAAATATAAAAAAAAACAAACAAATTCCACTAAGTCATCCCCCTCAGTATTCGTTACGGTGTTACTAACATCCTGCATAAGCTGTTTGAGTCTCACCAGAAGCAGCGGCTGCCGAAGTTCCTCTTTCGGTCACTTCTATGATGGCTCTATGCTTGGCGCTATCTATCCTCAATCTTATTTTTTCTCTTTCTTTATATTTCCGTTTTTCTTTTTCGTCACTGTCAGATTCTTTCTCTCTTTTTCCTAAAGCAATTTCTTCGAATCCACCATATTGAGAGAATATTTCCTTTAGGCCCACCTGTAAACATGTTTGCTATCTTCAGGTTACGTAAGCGGAACCTGTTAAAAACGGGATAATGCTAGGGAGACGATGAAAGAGAAGAATAAGAATAGGAAGAGCTGGATGTGCTTTACTTCAAGATATCGTAATTAAAAAGTATGACGTCATATCCTGTTCAATTAACGGAAATTTTTTAGTTAAATATTTAAGCCTTCCAAGATGTTAGAATAAAGAATAGGTAATACTAAGTATAAAACGGTAGCTCTCCGCTCCCCACCAGCGGCTGAGCTAGGTTTATTTCAACCCCCTCGGTCTTACTTTAGTCTTAAATCATATGTCGTCAGACGTCACACACACCGATGCGCGTACGATAACGTAAATGTGTAGTACCTATCTGTGTAAATAGAGGTGTTTTGTATGAAGTGTCCGGTGTGTGACCTAAGACAGGCAAAGATTAATTAAATTACTTCAAAATATGTCTAGGGTCACCTTTTTATATATTGCACCCAAATCGAGTTTACTCTCGACTGTGAATTTGGGTATAGATACATGAATTTTCTCCTTCTTCAGCTTCTGCGTGTTGAGAAGACTCGGCGCCAACCTCAGTTGGTTCAATAACAATGACAACCCCGTCTTGGAGTTTGGTAGGACAATCAACATCATTGCTTTTGCACGTTCGTACGGTAATAGGATCAACTGAAATAATTAGGTACATTTATGTAAATAAATAAAATAATTAGATGTAATAAGGTATACATCCTTTATGCGTCCCACTGCTGGGCGCAGGCCTCCCCTCAATCAATCGGAGAGGGGTATAGAACATACTCTACCATTGGACGCTGTTAGGTACGTAATTATGTGGTTAGACTTTAGAGCCCAGTTCTTTTTGTTTCACTGTTTTTTTGATTCCCCAACCGGCTGCAGCTGAAAATCATCGTCATAGTCTAGCTACAGCTAGGCCGTGACATTTGCTGAGCTGAAGCCGTTTCGGCATTATGTATAATTATAATTAAGTAATTTAATTACTTAAGTATGTTTTGTTAATTAGTGTTAAGTATGCCGAAGAAATATTTTTTCTTTCTTCTTTCTGTTCCAAAGGGGGGTTGGTGGAGGTGTTTTATTAAAGATATACCATAATATTATAATATGTATATTAAAGGCCTCAGGTTGACTAAAAGGAGGCCTGTTTCCATCAGTGTGACGTATATAGGCCGTTAATATATGTATATATTATGTTTATTAAAGGCAATAAACTTATATAATTAAATTGCAATGTTGCTTTTTGGATGAACTGCTTCAATATGGCCTTTTTAACCCCCCTGGGGTTTTTGACTGCCTACGTGTGCAGATAAAGGAGCGCTGAGGGGAAGGGATTGGAGATGGTAAATTACCTTAGCGCCAAGAGTGGAACTCTCAGTGTAATTAAAGGTATTGGTGACGTGCATCATGGTTACCGCTCGCTGTCCCGCCGATCCGTGGAAGGTCGCTGCCTGCACTGATTCGAAAGGATGCTTCCATTCACCCTGTCATTAGGTACAATAAAATTACTTTAACATTTAGATGATTTTCGAATTTGCTCTAAATTTATGTTAGGATCTTAATCGTTTATCACATGCTCAACGGTAAAGGATTTCACATTCCCGTGAAATGTGACCTGACCTGTATTGGGCTGGTTTTCCCTTCGCGGGTTGGAAAGTCGACAGGCAGTTGGTTGTGTCAAAAATCGAACCTGTCAAATCTTCAGGTTAGGTAAGTAAATATGATAACGCTTGGAAGATAGAAAGGTCTCCATTCTTTTCTTCTAGACGATAATTATTAATATTTTTTGTTTTTGAATTTGTTCGATTTTAATAAATAGATTATATACCTGCGCTCGCGGCAAAATAACGCGCGACGCGGATGATATCAAGGACTTTGACCAATAGCCGTACAATAGTCGTCTATGGATGTAGATAGCGATGCCTGCCGAGTCTTTTATTGAGCTTTTTTATTGACGCTTCGACCATAAGCCGTTTGACGTCCATCTGCGTAGAAAGCATTCGTATCGTTTATTGGTTCAAGCGCTCGATATAATTCGCGCCGCGCGCGGCGCGGTTGTCATGCAGACCCAGCTGATCTACACACGACGTCCATATTTACTTAGGGTCGATTAATTCTTTCAAATATTTTTCCTCTCAGACGACGCCCTGAGCCGAGGTTCGCGCCCAACTGGGCACCGGCCAAGTAGTTAATGCCACCTGCGGCAAATCTACAAAACTTACACAATGCCTAATCTTACCATAGAATAGAAAATAATATTGCGTATCTTACCTTAAAATGTACAGCATTGGCCACTATCAAGTTGCTGTTAGGAGGCACGTCACTGTATTCTAATAAATCAGTTATCTTACCCTCAGTTTGGGATTTAATCTGAAAAGAGAAACTTAGACTTGAGTATACTTCATTGACTATTGAGCCCGACACGCTGATCTGACCATACGGTTCTTCGTATCCATTCTATGGAGTAATAAAGCCACTTCTTCACTTACCAAAAACAAAAAAGTTACTGTGTACAGTCATGAGCAATATAATGTACCCACTTTAGGACTCTGTCGCACTAACATATTTGACATTTAGTGAGACTTACAGTTCAATTTGTCAAAAAAGTTAATGTGACATGGTACCAAAGTGTATACATATTAATGCTCGTGACCGTACACCAGGGGGGTTAAAATGGCCACATCAAAGCAATTCATCTAAGAAAGAAATATTGCAATTTGCGCATATAAAAGTAAGTGCGTAATTCAATCAAAGCAATACTGCTTTCTTAGATGAATTGCTTCGATGTGCCCATTTTAACCCCCAGATTTCTTCTCAAACGGGGAACTCCGCTTCGAACCCCGATACCAGATTTGCACCAATGAGTAATTACATTAATTTATCTTAAGTGCAGTTTTCACTAACACAGTAGGCTCGACCATTATAGACGTGTGCGTGTGTGGTGCGTGGTCTAACAGAAAGTTCGGTGAGGTATGGGTAATTAGTTCCTGCGATGGATGATGTACGAACCAATCAACCAGAACTGAATGCGTATAACCCGGGCGCTTTCAAGACCAGAGTCTTCTTCTTCTTTCGTGTGAATTGTGAATCACCAACCCCATCAACCCTGGTGTAAGGGTTATTACTGAGCCGCCATAGGCCCCAATAGACCATAGGCGCCATAAGACCACAGGGAACAGGCACCTTCTGGGCGAGCTCGCTCCATCGTAGGCCTCGTCAATGCCTTCGGGCAAGTCTAGGGCCAAGAGCAAACCCATCAAAGGTAAAAAAAATGTATCTCTGACTACCCCATTGGGATATAGTATGGAATATAGTGAGATAGTGTTTGCAAAAAATTTATAAGTATACTTATTTGTAAAAAATAGTTTCTTACCCAACCATTGACCAGAGGCACAACTGTTTTAGGGTCTTTCGTATTCACTCTTTCGACGCTCGACTTAAACACATCTATAGCATTGTTTGCAAATTCATTGATCACTTTCAATTCCTTATTGATATAAATGCGAGATGCCACCGAGAGTGTCACTCCTGGTAGGTGGCGCATGCTTTTGAGTACCGATTTGAAATGTTCCTTTATCTGAAAAACATAATGAATAATAAAATCAAAATCGAAATATCGGGAGTCTCATATCCCTATTTCAAACGCGGTAAGAACCCGTTATCATGTGTTTTATAATGAATAATAATATTTTAGAGTTCGAAGAGGAAGGCCTTGGCGTGCATACCGCAGCATAGAACAAGGAATAATACTACGTATAAAAAGCAATGGATGAGACTTGCACAGGACCGGAAAGGATGGCTTGAAAGAGAGGAGGCCTTCCTCTCTAATACATAATAATTATTTTATTAACCTATTGCTTAAAATCGACTATCCTCTCCTTTATTATAGACTCATTAATCGGGTCGTCAGGATCGTATACCATGGATTAGAAGAAAGGGGTTGGAAGGACCAAGGGAGCGCGAATCGCAAGCCACACAAGTATGAGCATATATAATTCATAATATTGTGTATTGTGAACATATCTGCAAGGAGTCAAATATCGATTGTCATGCAAGGAGATCCCTCCTTATCACAGGCAAGATAAAAACCTTAGTTCGACGGCTTTGTATTTCTAAGCGCACTGCTAGGGAGTGGAATTCATTGCCGCCTTCTGTATTTCCGAATGCATAATATAACCCGGGTGCTTTCAAGGCCAGAGTGAACAGGCACCTTCTGGGCGAGCTTGTTCCATCTTAGGCTTCGTCAATGCCTTCGAGCAAGTTTGGGGCCAAGAGAAAACCCATCAAAGGTAAAAAAGTATGCAGTATCTTACGAAAAGTAATGATAAAATTGCGGCCTATTACATAAAATATAGATTGCCGGTAAAGAGGCATCGAAATCTGTGAAGCAGTAGAGTTATCGTGGTTATCTGTTGCAGGAGTAGTAGTAAAAGAAAGTGCCTGAACCGGCGACAGCGGTCCTTATACAAAATGCGCTTTAGGATCTTTCCAACCTGTTCCTTCTATTCCGTGAACGCTATACGTCTTTCTAGTAACTTACCGACGTCATGCTGCGCATGCCTATTGTTTTGTATAACTCCTCCTTAGTTTTTCCCGTAGCACCGAATATCAGTTTGCCAAGCGGTAGAATGGCCGATAATGGAGAACATATCATACTCTTGGTGGGGTTCAGTGATGCTGCTTGCTGTTGACCAAGGGAACTATTAATTACACGTCGAAGATAACACGTAACGGGGGGGTTAAAATGTCCACATCGGAGCAATTCATCTAAGAAAACAAAACGCGCATATAAAAGTAAGTGCGCAATGCAATCAAATGTGAAATAGCAATATTGCTTTCTTAGATAAATTGCTTCGATGTGGCCTTTTTAATCCCCCAGGGCTGTCAAGATTTTTAAAATCAAATCAAATCAATTATTAAGTTAATTATTTTTATGTTAGAATGTGGGTAGGTACTATTATAATTATATTTGTACAAAATTTTCCTATACCCAAAGGTTGCCATGAATTGCTGCATGAGCATCAGCCGCCTCTTGTGCCTTTCTGTACCTGTTATCATTATTTCTGTATATTGTGGCCGTTATGCTCAATAAAGTATTTATACAGTGTTGGTAACATCGTAACGAAAAATTCCACTTGATATCAACTCAGAATCATGGTCTGAATCATCCGTCAAAGTTTTCTTTACGATGTCACTAATACCCTGTATATTCGTTGCGTTATGTACGGTCCACTTTGGTACCATGTCACATTAATTTTTTTGACAAATTGAACTGTAAGTCTCACTAAATGTTAAATATGTTAGGGCGACAGAGTCCTAAAGTGGGTACATTATATTGCTCATGACTGTATGTCACAACAAAAGCGAAGTGTGCACAGCGCGTCGCATATAAGTATATTATTATGTAATCCGTGTCTGTGGTGTCCTAAATAATAAATGTTTCTTTCTTTCTTATATAGGTACGTACGTCCCACTGCTGGCACAGGCTCACTAACCTGCCTTGCCCAACCCTATCTACTTATATTCTAATAAGTAATAAAACAGGATAATTACAAAGACAAACTGTTTCATAAAGTCGCCAGTGAAGTCAAACAGATAGGCACGATATGGTTCGTTGGATTCAGATGACTCGAAGGAATCTGATACACTGAGACTCGAGCCAGATTTGGAATCATCCTTCTTTTTCTTCTTCTTGCAATCTACTAACACTATCATAAGAAGTAATATCACGCCTGAAACAATGGTTGTAATAATTAAATTCCAACTCTACCTAATTAGAGCGTATGCAGATGATGGCAAGTCATAGTGTTATTTACAAAGAGAATACTAAAACACACTTCATACAAAACACCTCGTTTTACACAGACACTAAACATTGACGTTATCGTACGCGCGCATGTGTGTGTGTGACGTTTAGCGCCATACGATTGAAGACTAAAGTAAAACCGAGGGGGGTGAGGAAGGTAAACCTAGCGCAGCCGCTGGTGGGAAGCGGAGAGTTGCTGTTCTGTAGGTACGTTTATTTATTTTTTGCATGTCACATGGTAAGTATTACGTAATATTGTTCCTCATTCTTTAACTAAAGATATTAACTAAGTTTAAAATAATAATCCTCACCACGAAAGAAGTCGACGGATTTTAATAAAACTAATCGACTTGTAGCGCGATTTGTAGCAACTGCGGCGCGATCGTGGGAGTTCTTTTTTTTTGACGTGACTTATTTGCCGCAGATGGCATCAACTACTTGGCCGGAGGGAGTTCTTTCGTGTCACGGACTATGTACGTGACATTATCTTATGTTAAAAAAAAGTTATGTTTAGGATCAGGGGGGTTATAAAGGCCACGTCGAAGCAATTAATCTAAAAAAGCAATATTGCAATTTGACATTTGTGCATGTAAAAGAAAGTAAGCAATGCAAACAAATGTCAAATAGCAATACTGCTTTCTTAGACCCCCAGGTCCTACTTATGTAAGTACAAAATACTTACGGATATAAATCCTTGGCATATTGTAAGTATTCAGATTTTAAATGACATTAAACAGAAAATTTACCAATTATCAAAGACAAACGAATACCAATTCATTTACGCACTCTTCTTCTTCAATAATACATGTTCTTGTATCTAAAAACTAATCAATCAGACATTGGATAGTGTCCATCTCAAAACAGAATTCAATTAATCGCTAAATTCCACGATTACACGCTTGATTTATACTTCGCGTCATTAATCCATGTAACCACTTCAAACTTATTTAATTTTCAGTTTTGGTTTTTATGTAAAATCGGTCCATTTGTTAAATTTTTACATAACGAACTTCTAATCCGACGAAAACTACTGCAGCTTCTCACAACCTGTATATCCGAGGAAAAGAAGCTGCAAGAAAAACCTCTGCACAGGGCCCTAGGCGTTCTTTTTACTAATTAAACTGCTTAATTTCTTTGGCCTACAAGTGAGCTACGTAAGTTCGACTTTATGAGTTTGAATTCATGTTTGGATCATAGATACCTAACAGATATCATGTGGTTTTCTGAATTTGTACCCAGTTGAAAACAATTAGGTCACTTCTATTACATCATTAATATCCCTATCATTATTCCGTTTTCCGCAGGATGTTTACCTAACCTGAAGATTCCACAGGTCCAGTTTTTTATAGAAGCGACTGCCAGTGAAGTGTCCACCCTCGAGAGGAGTATAATATTCTGCACTTAATAAAATTAAACCCAGAGTTTATAATTGCATGCCTTAAATTAAAGTAACTGTCTAAAATTGGTTATGGAGGGTTAGGTCACATACTTCCAAAAGGCATTTCTCGGGAATGTCGGTTCGAACCCTGTTTGATGAGACTTAAACATATCTGACGAAGAGTGAGTGCCTACACCTTCGGGGATACAGGCATGATGCATTGTTATGTGAGCTTCTGTTTTATATTGGCGGAAAATGAAGCACATAACGCGTTGAGCCTGCTTATCTTCAGGCATGTAGCAAAAACCAACCGTCTCCTTCCTATAAGAATTAGGTATGATGGACGAAAGACGGATCACACCTAAGGTAAGTACTTATTACACTTCAAGAGTGGTTTTAGGTTGTGGTTGTTTTATGTTTCCACTCATAAAAAATCTTTCACTTGTGAGTTAAATTAGAGTGAGCGTTATGTACAGTCATGAGCAATATCATATACCCACTTTAGAACCCTGTCGCACTATTACTATCATATTTGACATTAAAAATGAGACTTACTGTTTAATTTCTCAAAAAAGTTAATGTGACACGGTTTCAAAGTGTATACATATTAGTACTCGTGACCGTACCATACCCATCTAGCAATACACAGGCTTCTGGCACGTTACTTTTTTATTACATCTTCCCAATATAAAAATTACATAGATAGGTAGTACATGGGTACCTACAATTCATCAAAGTTTGGTAGAGTAAAAAAATAATTTCACAACCCATAATTTCCTGTTTAAATCTACGCGCGACCTTTGCATTTTTAAATATTGCTATTTATTATACTTATTAGGTTTAATTTATTACTGTTCCGAAATATCGATTAATAAAAGTAGTCGATTACCATGGTATGGGCCGGTACATCACTAACAAAAAAAAAAAACAATACGAAACGTCAACTTGACAGTTACCCGTTATCCGCTGAGGGAGTATTGTGGGGCTTTTTGGCGGGAAACGGGAACGGGACAGTTGCTTTCTTCATTGAGTAATCTAAATAATTAATACGAAGTGGTGTTTTGTGGTTAATGATCGCATTAAGTTAGTCGGAAGACATTCGCGAGTGTTATTATATTGGAGTATTCAATAAACAAAGTGTATCTGCCTATTTTCGCTTCGTGTCAGGAAGCCGCTTCATAACTCAAAAGTTTATGCGGACTTTTGAGTTAATTCGTTTGGGGTTCGGAGTAGGAGTCTACTCCGAGGGTGGGGGCTTAGGTTTCATCATCATCACCTTTCATCATTTCATTAATCATCAAGAAAAAAAATACGTAAGACATGGCTGTATGGGCATAGTTCCCTTTGCCTTACCCTTCGGGGAAAACTAAAACAAAAAAAAAAAAAAAAAGGGAGTATTGTGGTTAACCAATAAGCCATACTTCAAAAATTGAATTGAATTGAATTGTGGTTAACCAACCGTGTTTATTTCTACTACTTGTTTAAACAAAACTTGTGACAAAATATCTTTATTGTTACTTCATCCACGAAAACTGAATAGAAGAAGCCCTTGCGATTATAAATACTACATTTTATTCAAATTTACAAGTGTCAGTGAAGTATTCTGGTCGTTGCCTGTTGTATCGATTGGAAGATGATTCCAAGTGAGATTTTTGCTGAAGACCTGATGAGCACTGTGATTCGATATGGGCTGTATATTGGAGCCGCCTTCCAACTGATGTGCCTACTAGCCTGTGTCACCCTCACTGACGACCACAGCGAGCCACATCCATACGAAAAAGTAAGTAGATATGCATTTTCATTTTGCAAATATTATCTTGTTTTGTGTAGTCTGGGGCCTCATTGCATTTCTTCTACAAATGCTTGTTCCATCCATATTGTATCCAAGTATACAACTTATAACTTGACTTAGTACATAATAAGCAGGCACCAATTTACTTTAGTTTTGTTAGGCTACTTCTAGTATATTTTTTTTAACAAAAAAGCATATAATTTACATCTATAATTAATATTATTTCTGTCGAGTTTAATGCCTCTCAAGTGTCATTGTATTATGAAAGACAAGTCAATGGATTGTGGTTACCACCTTAAAAGGGTTTAAACTTTTGAACATTGGAATGCAGATCGCAACCAGACACATTGTAAAATCTATTATGTCTGGTATCTTGTCAGATGAGAGGTTAAACATGTTGTTATTTTCTTAAATTACAGAGTTACACAGACAGTGATGAATGCAGCTCGGAACAGTCTTCGCCGGGGCACCGTGCTGCCATGTCTCGAGCCCGGCGGCATGACAAGAAGAAACGCCGCTAGCTCAAATGTAGGCTCTGAAGGTGAAACTGTTTATTTTTTAAATTAGGAACAATATTTTTTTAATATCCTTGCTTGCCAGTGTATGGCAATTTCATTTTAAAAAAACAATGGCTGAAAGTCAAGGATTTGCTACTACTTACTCAATGTCATTGATATTATTTAAAATCATATTATTGAGAATGTTGAGTAGGTGCCAGATATTCAAAAGAAAACTATAAAAATAACTATATTATGGTACAGGCCTGCATTTAACAGTTAAGTATTTATTTTACGTTTTATAAGTGACTACTTGTAGGTTTGCCTCAGATGGCATTAACTACTTGGCTGGACAAATGGGGAGTGCTGAGGGCTCTCACCTGGGGGGTTAAAAAGGCCACATTGAAGCAATTAATCTAAAAAAGCAATATTGCAATTCATACAAAAATTTGAGATAACACGCGTGCCCTGTTGGGATATTTTTGTATAATTCATGGCCAGTGAGCTGAAGTTTGTTAAAGATCAAGCATTTATAATATTGATGAAATTGCAATGATGAAGGCGAACATAATATACATAATATTTCGTAAGGTGCTCCCTCACTGCGAGCATTCGCCTGTAATGTAACATTACAGATCCGAGAATTACGTTGGTATGGGTGGAGAACTGCTATTAAGCAGCTATGCAGTATTGTAACTCAAAAATATTACATTGTACGCGAATGTTCCTAGTGATACCTTTAGAAAAATCCCTGCCAATTGGCCTCATTGTTTGAGAAATTCTAAGCTTCATAGAATTTGAGGTGGATTGTTCAAAAACAATAAAGATCTATAATTTGAATGACTAATAGGCCTAACTATTGATTTGCTCATTTGCTTGTTGTTCATTACATACATACAATATACATACATAAACTCACGCCCGTAATCCCTAATGGGGTGGGCAGAGCCACAAGTAATCAAAGACAACTTGCCGCCACTGTTGATACGATGTCGTAAGCTGGATATGATAAACCTTATGGTGATAAGGGATCAGCCTATCACCCATATCATTAGTCCATCATGTTAGAGGACACAATCCCTCTGTCGGTTTTTACGACATGCCCGGGAAGACAAGCAGCTGTTCTATGTTTTTTATTTGCTCCCAGAACAGCATAGAAACAATTGTTGTTCATTAGGGATACAAAATCGTCATTATTTGCATAATAGGTATCTGTGTAACAGTAAAAACTAGTCATTTTTCCATACACAAGAATAATGTCTATAATGTGTGAGATTCAGTAAATATTTGTATTACAAATAGCTAGTATTAGTTGGATATTTATTTACTTTATTTTTTTATTATTTACATTTTGTAGTAACTAGTAGATGTGGAGGGTTGCACACTTTCCGGTTTGTGTCAGAGATAGTTACAGGTCCATATTCATAATATGCATAAATAAAAAAGACATAAAATTAATACACATAACTTTAAAAGACATACAGTTGGAATCCATATTGTTAATAAGTATGAAGACTCTGACCGGGAAATGTATGAATTGTTCTTTTATACATGTGTAGAATAAGTATAGGTTTTTAGTAATATACTGTATGGTACATAATATTACGTTAGTAAAATGTATAACATAGTTTTGTATTTAGAAAAAATATACATTAAATTAATTATAAAAGATCTCGATGTCATCAATACTCACAATGTTGTATTCTCTACAAATTAAACAATAAAACACTTCAGTTTTTAAAAAGCGTTTATTTGTTATATTGACTAGAAATCTTACAGCATAATATTGCTTCATATTACACTGAATTCGTAAATTCTCATTGTAAATTCAACATTTCTTGTACATTTTAAGCACAATATAAGTACAACAATAACAACATTTAAGGCACATTATATCATAAATCAGTAGCACCATTGTTTGCTTAATATTTAAAATATATTATTTACTTTATAATATATATATGTCACCGTAAAATTGTAAATAACGTTAGATTATAATCTATCGATTTGAATCTCGCGAGATTGTGAACTGTCGAATAATTATGAATCGTATCATATTGCTTACAATTTAACGTATTATTTTTCGGTAGATTATAATTTATCGAAGTGAAACCGTCAAATTGTGATACGAAACGCACCTCGCGTGCTATACCATAGAGTTACAAAACTATTAGAGTGAGCATAATGTTAATTTGGGATTCTCTTAAAATGCATAAATGTTTTTGTCATAATTTTAATTATCATAATCCTTTTTGCATAACGTTTTTTAGCATAATAGTTTTACTTTCCCATAATAACATCTAGGAATACTGTTTTGTTAGGTATAACTTATTTTTGGGATTAATAAATAGATATCCATAATTCTTTTTTAGAATAATAGTGTTTTGTCATAATTTTTACAAGGCATAACAGTAGGTTAGGGTGCGGCGGGGGTGGCCCTTGGGCCACCCCTATGCCGCCAGCATGTTTATCTTACACACGAAAAGTATACTGAATGATACGTTTCAGATTTTTTAATTTTGATACATTTTTTCTTACCATGTGATGTCAGAATTATTGATTACTTACTAAATAATTAATAAATACGTACTTGATTTCACAATCTTGAAGAGCATTTATTTTATTTGACTGACACCTGTGTTTTATTCCTAACTCTATGGACACAGAACGGTCTACTGTAAGGCCGACCAATCAGGGACAGCCGTCGGACAGTTGACAATTTGACAATTGTAAGATTGTGATTTAACAGTTTTACTTCGATAGATTATAATCTGACGAATAATAATACGTTAAATTGTAAGCAGTATATTACGTTTCACAATTTTTCGACAGTTCACAATCTCGCGAGATAGATTATAATCTAACGTTATTTACAATTTTACGGTGACATATATATATTATATATATGGCCATGCACAAAAGTACATCTTTATACAAATTACACCATCAATAATTATTTAATTTATTCATAAGTTTGCAAAGGAACCCTATAAGTTTACTATCAGTTTTATTATATATTTAAATATCTCCAACATATAATATAAATATTAAAATCTATTCAAATGGCACATACAAATACGTTTACCCATATAACAATGAATATCGCTTAATAATTATAAATAGTGCTTAAAATTCAACAAATGAAATTATGGCAATACATTATGTTTGTACAATATTAAATGCAGCGTTTATGAAGCGACTAACTACAAGCTCGTGGTTAGGTTGAAGTTGTGCGCTTTCAATGCATGGAGTAAATCATTGTCCGACAAAAACTGTTTGAATGCGTCCAACTTCTTAAAACATATTGTCACGCAGCACGATTTTTTATCGTTGTTATTATTACCACAACATGAATCAGATTTGGACGAACTCTCTTTATTTGTACCGCAACAACTCTTGTCCGGACCACTTTTGCAAGAACATTTCAAGCTATCTATAACACTGTTATCTTCATCGTATTCTTGCTGAGTGTAGACACCAAGTTCTTCTAAATTACAGTTCTTATGCCTGCGGTGGTAATGTAAGAACGTGTTATGATTGTCGTCCGTTGCTTTACCACAACCTACGGCGCATTTCATAGTTGCGTGGTCACATTTGCAATCGACACATGTACATGTATCATCTGTACATGCTTGCGGTTTATGAGTTTCTGCATGTGAGCAGTTTCTACATTCCCCATTTAATGAATCACATTTACATTCTGCACACGCGCATATACCAGCGTCAGCTGCTAACTGTTTTAAAGCATTGCGTTTAGCCATTTCCTTGCCAAATATGTTCTCCGTTCTTACAACGTACATATCTGAGGCAGGCTCATTGTCGAAAAGTAAAGTATCTTCTAAAGCTAAATCTGTGTTAAACAAAACTGATATAGCTGGGTTTATTTCTATTTTTTGATGTACTTTAGGAGAGGGTGGCGTATTCAATAACCTGTCAACATCATCCTCAGGAGCTTTCAAAAAATTGTCTGCAAATAAAATTGGGTCCGACAGGTTGATCTCTGTCTTCTGTGCTATACTAGATAAAGGATTAGCAGTATTTTCATTAGGATCAGGAGTATTCAAAAAGTTGCTGTCAAAAATATTGGCATTATCAGTATCTATTTTCGCGTTCAGTTCTGTTTTTGTTGGAGGAGGAGTATTTAGCGACCTGTCTTGTGAATCTGAATCTGTCAAGAAGCTCTCTATTTCTGTGTCGAGTTTACTCGGTTCAATATTTGAGATCAGCTGGCTGTCATTAAATATTTTCGCGTCAACATCTAATATTGTTGGAGTATTCAAATCGTAAGAATTTTGTGACATAAGATTTGCAGTGGGTGTGACTTCTTGATTCAAGTCTATGTAGCTCTGCATATGAGTTGGAACAAAGGTAGCAAGCGTAAAGATGCTTTCTGGTGTTTTCTCTTTGATGCAAACTGGTGTTTCTGATATAGAAGCCGCTAGGGCACTGACGTCTACCCACGGAGCTTGAACCTCTATCTCATTGGCAAGAGCTAATTCTATAGCCCTAGATTCTCCTTCGAATTTTCCAACTTGCATAGGTTGTGGCGGTAATGAAATTGGCAACACACCAATATTTGTCCAAGAATTTTCGTTAGTATCTTTTTTGTCATTCTTATCTACTGCGAAGGGTGATATTGCTCCTAGATTGGTTAAATCGTATTCTACGGGTAAGTTGTTAGTACTATGCGTCGATGTGTTAGTTGCATTATCGAATAGCAGTTCGGTTATATCTACGGCATCGTTGTGTAAAGCATTGACAGTCGTGATGTCTTCTAAACTGCCGTCGGTAGAGTTGGATTCTGTGGTTATTCGTCCGAAGGACTCAAGGAGACCTTCCCAGTTCATTAGGTCTTGAACTGGTTTTGTTGGGTTCGACGTTTCGATCACTGTTGCTGTCGGTGTTTCTGCTTCCATCTGAAATATTTATTTTAGAGTTAGTGATCGACATCATGTAACAACTCACCACGTTGATTAATGCTTGGCGTTTCAAATCCTGATAATACTCGAGAACGATCTTCAGTATCGATAAAAAAGGCTTATTTTAGAACGATCTTCAGTATCGACAAAAAAGGCTTATTTTCAATGTGATTGTATATGTCACCGTAAAATTGTAAATAACGTTAGATTATAATCTATCTCGCGAGATTGTGAACTGTCGAAAAATTGTGAAACGTAATATACTGCTTACAATTTAACGTATTATTATTCGTCAGATTATAATCTATCGAAGTAAAACTGTTAAATCACAATCTTACAATTGTCAAATTGTCAACTGTCCGACGGCTGTCCCTGATTGGTCGGCTTTACAGTAGACCGTTCTGTGTCCATAGAGTTAGGAATAAAACACAGGTGTCAGTCAAATAAAATAAATGCTCTTCAAGATTGTGAAATCGAGTACGTATTTATTAATTATTTAGTAAGTAATCAATAATTCTGACATCACATGGTAAGAAAAAATGTATCAAAATTAAAAAATCTGAAACGTAACATTCAGTATACTTTTTGTGTGTAAGATAAACATGTTGGCGGCATAGGGGTGGCCCAAGGGCCACCCCCGCCGCACCCTAACCTACTGTTATGCCTTGTAAAAATTATGACAAAACACTATTATTCTAAAAAAGAATTATGGATATCTATTTATTAATCCCAAAAATAAGTTATACCTAACAAACCAGTATTCCTAGATGTTATTATGGGAAAGTAAAACTATTATGCTAAAAAACGTTATGCAAAAAGGATTATGATAATTAAAATTATGACAAAAACATTTATGCATTTTAAGAGAATCCCAAATTAACATTATGCTCACTCTAATAGTTTTGTAACTCTATGGTATAGCACGCGAGGTGCGTTTCGTATCACAATTTGACGGTTTCACTTCGATAAATTATAATCTACCGAAAAATAATACGTTAAATTGTGAGCAATATGATACGATTCATAATTATTCGACAGTTCACAATCTCGCGAGATTCAAATCGATAGATTATAATCTAACGTTATTTACAATTTTACGGTGACATATATATCGCATAGTATTTCGCGTAGATTTCCGCAGATAATTAGGTACGATATTAAAGACAGTTTTCAAAATCACATAATTTTTATTAAAATCTCTTCGAGCATGACCGTAAATTTGGGTTAAAGTGTTTTAAAAATAGTACGAACCTGATGTTTCTTGGCATGAGCTCGGAGACTGGTGGGAGTGGAGAAGACCCTCCCACATCCTGGTGATGCGCAGGCGTGTGGTCTAGACCCTGAGTGTGTTCGTGAATGAGCCTTCAGATGATGCGATGCCGTGAACGATTTGCCGCAACCGTCCGTCTTGCATCTAGAATCGAGAATTTTTATAAATATTCAAAATTATTTGTTTCAAACTTGGTATATGCAATATTTTTATTGTGTAGACTTATCATAGTGTAGTCGATGGCGTTGTTGTTTGCGGAAGAAAACCTCATGCTGAAATAATTCTAACAGTTTAATATAATATTTCGTGTATTCAGGAAATAGTATTGAAATTCAAGACTATATCTAATTTGTTAGTATATTCTAGATAAAATTCCACAAACTTATAAATAGTTGAAGGCGCTTTAACCTCATTTGAATCCGGAATTCTTTACTTTCCTTGCATTTATATTATGTTTCTTTCTCTAACTGTATGTTTATTGTAGGTGTCACAATAAGCATATTTAACATATTATGCGATGTGAATCATCTCCCTAGCGTTATCCCGTTTTTACCAGGGCCCGCTTACCTATGAATAATATTTAATTATTAATGAATATTGAAATGAAATATTACTTGTATGGTCTCTCCTGCGTGTGAGTTCGGATGTGTTTCTTCAGGTCGCTGAGTGTCGTGAAGAACTTTGTACAGCCGTCAGCCTTGCAGTTAAACGTGTCTCCGCTGTGAAGTCTTTGGTGAGCGCGTAGTCTGAAACCAAATATATTTTCCTTAGCATAATGAAACCAATCAACAAATTCTTCATTATTTCTTAAATCATTATCATTACCTTCAATATGTCCAACTAGTGTTAAAACTGAAAGACATATAAAACAAGAAGAATAAATTATTATCTGTTCTATTTCTGCTAACGACTTATTTACGACATAAAGTCATCAGATAGAAAACAGTTGGCAAATCGCATTGGCCGCAAGACAAAGATACAATCTGGATTACTGGACAAGAGTCTAAAGCTAATATCAGCCAATGGTATTGGCCAGGATTCTGTATAAATAGAAAATCAATCATTTCGTTCTGATCAAATTAAACTATTCGGCACAGAAATCATATAACTAGTCACTAGGCTACTTAAAGATTTTATGACACTATATACTTGATTATGTTGTACCTAGTATGTATCATAATAAACTGCAACAAAATGAACTTTGAGAAAATCGTGTCTTAAATTGTGAGCTTTGCTGGGAGTAGATCATCGATAGGACACGTCAGAATCTCTAGCAATGTGTGAAATAAAAACAGCAGAGAGAGAAAGAGAGTCCACTGATTCTGGGACGGGGGCTGATTTTAATAATTATATCTATATTTGTGATATCTTTAATCGTCGTCCACCTGAGACAATGCGTGACAGGTGTGATGAGTCGAATAATGTAGATGTAGGTGTTTGTTGTTGGTACTTATGTCGCCCACGCTAAACGTCTAACGTTTACTACTGTAAAAGATTATGACAATTCTTGTAAGTATAAACAAACGTAATTACGCACTAAAATAGATACGTGTAGCGAAGTGTGACAAACAGTTCGAAACGTTCCTTTATAATTGACTGGGCGAATAAAATGTTGGATACAATGTATGAATTGGCGGATTTCCAACTACATAAATCACCAGTTAGTTTTTCAGATAAAAAGTAAATTTTGTTTTGAAAAGCAGCAAATTATAAATTAATAGGCGTAACAAGTCTTGCGTAACGTACTTATTTAAAGTCGGGCCTCCTTGGCCTTTGTACAAAGCATTTTTTTCATATGGCTTCATTATCTTGAGTCAATAATCGAAACCGTATATAGTGCCTCCTCTTTGAGGAACATGGGAAAACTCAAAATTAATCTACACTTCGTTGGGTCGATGGCTTGGCATACTGTAACAGTGGCTTTAGTAATTTGACTTGAAAGAAAAAGACGTTTCTTAGGTGTTTTTTATAATGATAATACGAGTATTAGATTCCAATTAACATTTCTACTTCAAAAGTAACTTTTTAACATGCGATATTCTTACCTGTACAGTGTGTTAAATGCCTTTCTGCATCCTCCTATGGTGCAAGCAAAGGGCTTTGACTTGGTGTGTGCTCTGACGTGGATCTTGAGACTGTATGACGTGAGAAATGCTTTGTTACATGACTGCATGGGACATTTGAACCTGTATTCACCTGGAAAAAAGATATACTAGATTCAGAAACAATGCTAAACTATAAAGTTTTGTAATGGGTATTGGGTACAATAAGTAGACACAATAACTTGCAATCAGCTGTTCGTTCAACAACAGTGTCAGTATTTCTGGTCATTCAACCATTTTTTGTCCCAATAGTTGAAACAGAATGAAATCAAAATAAATTCTGTGACTTATCTCAAATTATGAAAATACGAGTTTGAACTTTCGTATCATGAATCTCAAGAATGAAAAATGGAAAAATATAAAATAAAATACGGCGGTTAATTTTCAAACATTCGTCACGAATTTCTGCTTTTTATGTGATGATTCAGAACATTTGGTATCATTCATAAACATTCACTACTTTGAATAGAGACATCTGCATAAAACAATAATTTTTGTTTATGCCTTACCCATTATGGTTTTAGTATTTTTTTGTTCTATGGATTATAATCATAGTATCGATCTTATAACATGATCATCATCATCATTGGAATTTTTCTTAGTTCTTAGGACTGCAGAATTATTTTTGCTTCTTCTAGAACTCTTTGTTTTGTATCAATAATGTTTGTCTATTTCTGGGTAATGGGGTTCTCATCGTTTTACTTAATTTGTATATTTTCGGAATCATCGCTAACCTTCCTAACTGTTAATGATTTATTGCTGTTGGTTCATACATTGTTAAAGGGTGTGTGAACATAATGCTAGGCCTTCCGGAGGATTGTTGGGTACATCGCCACTAATATTATTAATTACCTATATTTATCGAGTTTTAAGCGATGTATGAGACAATTGAACTCATTAACAACCAAATGTGGCATATTTTTGATTAGCACTTTTTTCTTCCACTAAAAGGTCTACGTCTAGATTTACTCTGGTATTCATTCTTGACTGGGATATCTGAAAGTTAATGTGTTTATGGTACATGATAGTTAGTAGTAGTTTCTTAATACCTTTGTGTGTTTTCATATGTGTCCTTAAGTTGCCGACTGTACTGTATGTTCGTTCACAACCCTCGTACTCGCATTTATATCGAGCACTGTTGTCTTCTTGCCTTTTCTTGTTTTTGTCCATGGTTCTGATGTCGCTTGACTGGTCCGACGTTCGGTCATCGTGACTGGAAAAATATTAGATGTATTATTTCTTGCATTTGTTGTTGATAGAGTTAAGTGAAATAGTAGAAATGAAACTTGGAATGTTCAAATAAGTGTGACATTAACAGATTATGGATGACTCATATTCTTAATGCTGAGAATTTCTTACATTTTAAAGGGACGAAGCAAATTCAAACTGCGGCATAGAGAGGAAGGTCAATAACAATATTTACGATGGAAAATCTAGAAAAATAAATAACTCCGTCAAAATACTCATAAATATTATGTTGTTAAAAAAAAGGAACCAAAATATATTAAAAAGACAGCGCATGGAAAATTTCAGTTTCAGTTATTTATTATGACAGGGGAGACCGAAGACCACAAACATTTTCTAACACGGAGTATTATGTTACATCTTGAGTTTGTAGAGATGTCCTCACACGCTGCGAACTAGAGTTAGGATATTCGCATCATGATGGTAATGTACCAAAATAGAATGCCCAAAAATGAAACTTGACGAAACAGACCACTTATATACTGTATACAACCGCGTGAGTGCGAGCGAGACGGCAACAATGTTGACAAACAGCTGATTGAATAATGAGTGAAATGGGAGGAAATGGGGCGGCTACTGGTGTTATTTTCAAAATTAATTAACTATTTTTGTGTATTACGCAATATAGCACTAAACTCACGGTAATAGTCCTTGTTTATCTCCAATACTGTCCTTGGGAGGTGCTTCGCTTTTCGACGTCACTTCGCTATCAACTCCTTCACCGTGGAAGATGTGCACTCGTCCTTCGCCGTAATTGTTACCGAAAGCTTCGAAGTTTATGTTTGTACCGGTATTCGTATCGAATTTCCCCACCGGTCGACCCCCCAAATTGTTTTGTGCCGGAAAATTGGAGGGGCCGCTGTCACCGAGCCATGCGGCCATGTTCTATAATAAATAGTGGTGTGCTGTTGACAGCTGCGGTGAAACCGATAAACTAGACGGTAAACTCGAGTAACTTGAGATGAGACGAGCTAGTTCGACGGTATGCCGCGAGATGGCGCTGATAGAAAATGAGTGAGGAGAGAGCGACCGTGTGGCCGGCAAAGTAGGCGCTCAGTACTCCCGGCCGAACTCCCGTTATAATGAATACAGCACTTGTTGTCTGCACGGGCAGTGCGCCGATCGCACGCCCTTCCACGCACGCGAATGTGCCATCCTCACATTCGGACAAAATTTCGCATATAAAAGTGTGCCGCACTAATTAATTCTTATATCACACCTAGTGCAAATAACAAAAATAAATTCGCAAAATGTGTTCAAGCAGTTTAGCAGTCTATATTTATCTGGTGAGTAGAAAAATAAACAATATCCTTTAAACTAGTTTATAAGTTAAAAATTAGTAGTATCGAGGACAGATAACTGAAAACAGCCAGAAAGGCTTTCTACTTAAACTTGTATTGGATTCCGATTAAATAATAATTTGAGACTGTGACTGTTCATTTGGATGTTAAAAAATGAAAAAGATATACTCAAAACTTGAAAATAATTAAACATTTTTCATAGATTATATGGAAGTGGAAGATCGTAAACAACATAAATAAAACTTTGAATAGATAGTTATCCGTAATCAATTGAGTGATCTAAGCAATTTGCCAGATAAATTGCGATTACACAGAGATTTATCCGAATGCGTGAAGTGCTGTAATTTTCGTAATTGTACAGTGGTCATTGTTATTATATCCCTGACGTGATAGATATATACTCTATTTCTGGTTTTGATATTCCTCATTTGTCTTCAAATCGTACATTCTATAATTCTTTATTTCCATGTGATCAATAGGATTCCTTATCGCTTTAAGCTGCTCAGAAGTTCTCTCATTAATCTTCCAAGTTGTTTTATTGTTGACTTTTATTTTTATTCGTATAACTGTTTCTTTCTTAATTAGGTATGTTCTCTGAGCTGGAATCTAAGGAAATGACATCTTTACAGTGTAGTCCATAAATGTTTCCATAATGTGTTCCTCGTAACAAATGACTTATTTTACTTCGGTTTGTTTTATGGTAGTTCTTAAATCACGAATTATTGTAATCCCTTCAAATATATAAAGATCATCTCTAAAAAGCTCGTACAGATAAAGGCTAACAAAGTCTTCGATTATCTCAAGTAGTAAATAGATTTTCTAAAATAGGATAACCAGCACCTTAGCTTGCATGGTTGACTGACTCATCGCCTATGCATTTGGAGCAACCGAACCGTTGAGGGAGATAGGTAAAAAAGGCTTGAAATGAAACAGTGGGTGATGCTTTATCTTGGTTTACTGTTAGCCATTTCACCGCGACGCACCAAGCTTCTCTATTATCGTGTCATTAGTTGAAGGTTGCTGACCGACATGAAGTGACAGACAAACAAGAACTTGCGAACAGATGGAAAGTTGACATTACTTCTTTACTTGCTACTCAAAGTGTGTCTTTGCCTCTGACACCAAAGTTGACATTAGCATCTCACAGTGCTAGTAAAACCTCCGTGTCCATGATGTGCTTTACGGTGATTTCTTAAACTGCTTCTAAGTTTCCTGTAAGATAACGAGCGATAAGGTCAGTGAGTGCGATTGTCTGCGTCCCGAGTTCTATGACCGCTGGGGAAACAGTTTAAACACGGATTAGTTCTAGGCTGAGCGAACATGTTTGTATTCCTGTGTCTCTGGACCTGATGGGTCTTGTGTGGTCACAGGTAGCGTGTAGGTCATTGACTGTTACGAAGGCAATAATGTTGTTTTAACACGCTTTTCCCCAGTGTCATCTTAATGGAATTGTCTTCGGCTATGATAGGTATAATCTTCATTATAGACAAATCAGTGTCAATGACATAATTCCTTAATCTTTTCTTCGTGCCAATGGTTCGTATCAAGCTTATTTCTTGAATCGGTTTGGTCATACATGCATTATTGGACCGGTTTTGTATCTTATTCCAAACAGCCGTAGCGTTTCAAATAAAATGTGTGTTTGAGAATGTCCTTATATGGTTTTCCCAGGTATGAGAAAATTGCAAATTTCTTCAACCTTATCGCCATGTCAACGGCATTGATCTACGTGAAATTATGTAGTCAAAACGCGGGTTTGTGAAGAAGCATTAGAAGATAGCTATATGAGTCACTAAAATACATCTAAAGAATGTTGCAAAAAGATAAATTAAGACATAAAATAAGGAGATATTTGGGATGTGAATATAGCGTGTTTATATGAATATGAACAGAATGATTAGGTAGAGGTTTATCATATGAATGTTTCAATGGTACAGTCAGAACTATCGGTAGGGAATTCTATATATCGTTACAAAAATCATAAGTTTCCTGACGCTTCAAAACGCGAGTCGTTGACTCTTATGTTTTGAATCAACGACTCTTATGTTTCGAATCGCTTGTTGTCGTTAAGGTACGAAGTTAGTAAAGTTAATAATTATATAAATTACATTGTAAAATTTATATTTCTCAATATGTTTTCTATCCCATAACTTTTCCCATTGTCACGTAAATTCGTACTTGCCAAGAAGTAGTGAAACCTGGGAAGTAAACAATCCTAGCTTTCGCTGTAAAATGTTTGGACGCGTAGTGCATGATCACTCGGAAATCGAGTATTAAAATGTCATTCAAGAACGTGCGGTCCATACAATAGACCTCAGGGACTGCTAACCACTTTCGCTGGTTTTTCTTCATACAAATTTCACTTTTGTATCAATTACAGCCCGTTGAGACCGATTGTACAATAAGTAATCCATCCCAAGAGATCGGATTGCGTTCTATAATATCGTAATGATTTATTGACTCGAAGACTAATGTAATAATCGTTTAGGGATTTAGGTAACTTTAAGCAGTGTTCCTGCAATTTTGCATTTATATGGTGTAACGGTTGTTGAAAATTATGTTCCGATATTCAGAAATAACAGCACGCGAGAGTTATTTAGATATTCGACAGTGACTTGCAATAACATGATGTAGGAAGTACACTCAATCAGATTTCGGACCATTTACGGAAAGTGTACCGATGCTATTACGGATAACTACTACATTGTACATCGGTGCCGATATGCCAATTCGTAACGGTTTTATTACCAAAATAGCACTTGTCCTATTTGGCGGACTATTAGATACTTTCGTTTGACTATACAAATAAGACTCACTGTTTTATCAGTATGCTCCTGTGGAACAAGCTTGCGTGGATGGAATCCTAAGTGTTGTGCACTGTAGCTTAGATAAGATTACCTGTCTGCGTCAGCCACTGACCGGATCTAAAATTGATTTCAAGTTTATCTCTTCTGAGAATTTTCATCATTAGCTAAACTAGCTTTTGAATACAGGAATTTAAGAATAGCAGGATTCTAGGATAGAACTAAAATAGCATCTTAACTTTTGATAAGTGGTCTCTAAGCATGCTATGTTTTAAACAAAAGATTTTTCACTTTTTGGGAATAAGAAATAATCTTATAAGAGAAGATAACTGGATCACTGGAATACAAAGGAACTTTTAAATTTTATAAATGTTTATACAAGTTTTTACAGACAGCGTAAAAAGTGATAGAATAAGGCTCAAGATGAAATTTCATAAAGACCGTATAAAACATAGGCAACAACCTGAACTATAAATACAAACGGACGTATGGCATGAAAGCTCAGCTATAATTGAGTACTTGAGTGTATATTATCAATAAAACGCGTTAGCTAATGAAGTTTCCTATTTTATGGTTTTAGCGAGGTAAGTAAAACGCATTTCAAAGAATCGAGAGGGCTATTTATTTTTGAATCAGATACACCTGACACGAATGATGTCTGACACCGGTTTGTGACACAGTGCAACGACATGACAGTCATACATGAACGACCCAGAAATATGACACTGACACTTTCTTTTCAAGAGCATGTGCGATTGAAAACACCTTATCGTCACCTTCATAGATGCAAAAATAATCTGAAGTATTTTTTTTCTTAATTACTAGGTTAAGATATTGGAATTTATACTCTTTTTAAAAGCTGTGTGATGTTAAATGTTTAATCGTTGTGATACAAGGTCAAAATTTGAATCACGTAATTTCATTGTTCACTTTTCTACTTTCACTCAAGTACATGAACGTCGTCAAATACAATTGCTTCTAATATATTTCATGTCTCCGCTTCTGTTATATAGCCTACAGCAGTCAATACTATTTCAATAACATCAACACGTCTAAATATGCGTTCATTCATAGCAAATCTCTACCAAGTTCCATGTTCCATATTTATGAAAATGTTTTCTGAACTTAATCTAAACGGTAATTGAAAACAATTAGTACTTCGTGAGTAATGTTGAGTTGAAAGCAATGGTTTACTTATGCCTAAGAAGACATTAGAAAATGCATCATCTACAGATAATACAGATATGCCTCTCTAAGTGACTCTAATACCAGTAAGTAAGTTTTTATTGACTTTCATCCGGCGTTTTAACAATGTGGCTTATCAACTGTGGCTTTTTATCGCCACAGAAAGCCTTTATTTGTGTTTAGTCACGCTCGATGTGGCTCGTATTGTACATTGCTCGTTCCCTTTTGTTTATGTCATGAAATTTAGAACCAAAGCCGTAGTGGATGTCGAGATTTAGTGGGAAAGGACGGGTTCAAAGATGGCCCGAGGTGGGCAGTGGAAGTGTGTAATGGTGCCGCGACACAGATAGCGTCTCACGCGCACGCGACAACTGATCGTTTGTAATATTTATGGTATCAACGTCCGATATGAAATCGTCCTGATTTGCACCATCGATACGTGATTCAAGTTAAATAGCCTTACCACAATCAGTCTCTAGTAAATTATAGCTAGTTGATGTGTGATGCCTTCCTGCATCGTTTACGTGCTATCATTTTATCATTAGTATAATGAGATGGCTCGGTCGCGTCTGAGGTTACAACGGTTATTAAGTCATCAAAGACTTGTAAGATTTAATGTTTAGTAAAACACATCCTTTCGTCGATAAAGTGACTTTCTAAATGATGACTAACATGTGAAACGCGCTTGTTTTATTTGAATCCAATCCAAAATTCTAGAAATTTTGGTGACGTCATTCATATGAAGTTTATTAAAAAAATGATTATTCTTCTCCATGATTTGGAGTAAAAGAAATGATCCAGGCCTAAACCAATGATTGTCGAATTTGTTTTTGAATTCATGTTTGGGTCATAAATGATTATCACGTGCTTAGCGGTGAAGGGGACGAAACCCACATTCCCGAGAAATGCATTTTCGGAGGTAGGTGTCCTAACCTGTATTGGGCTGGTTTTCCCTTCGCGGGTTGGAAGGTCAGACAGGCAGTCGCTTCTGTAAAAACCGGACCTGTCAAATGTTCAGGTTAGGTAAGCGGACCCTGTGAAAAACGGGATAATGCTAGCGTGATGATGATGATGGAAATGATCTAGAAACAGTATTTAATAAATAAAAAGTGATAATTTCGGATTTTGGATATACCTCGTCGCAAACTTTAGATGTGTTACAGTCACGAACGAAAATGCCTCGCAGACAGCTCAAGTCATTTTCAGTAGACGAACGAGGCCTTAGGTGATGATGATGGTTACATACTACTTCATTCATTTCGTAATCGAAACAAGCCAAGGACTTTCTCATGTTTAAAAGAATTTCAGCACACAATTATTTACGATTACTATACGTTAGTAATTACGTACGATGGCATTGGATATGAGAATGAAAACAAGGTATTTTTAGATTGCATAAAAGTTTGTATGAGATAGACTAGAAGAAGAAGAAGAAAGACTGGAATTAGAAGTAGGTCATAGTCTTAGGGAAATCGGTATATTGTCAAATGCTGGAATCGACACCACATTGTGATGTGTTCGCTGATAGATGGTGGAGTGTATGGAGAGAGTGTTTGGCTTTTTGCGAGAAGATTTATTAATGATTTACTGTTTTTCTTTTCCATTATTATTTTTATTGTTTGTGTGATAGTTTACCTTTTAATTTTGTAATTGTATTTTTTTATTTTTTTGTGTTTTTCATGTTCATAGTCTTATTTTTCGTTTTGTTTCTTTTTCATTCATTGTTTATTTTTGTTATATTAATTTTTATATTGTTTTTTTCTCGTCATACAGCGCATTGGGTTACACTGTATGTTGTATGTACCTTTATAAAGAAATAATTAAATAAAATAAATTCTACATCCAAATTAGCATATAAGTTATATAGGTAATTGGTAAACTTTTAAGATAGAAAGTGAGTAGATAGATAGATAGGTTAGTTTCCAACAAGTCAAATCAGTTACTTTTTACTAAACGTCAAAACACGAAATTACTTTGGAATTTGTATGAAAAAGCACACTGTGAAGTTGTAGAGAAACGTGATAAAATGTCGGACTTATTATTACGTGTTTTTTCTACGAATAAATAGTGTTTTTATTAAAATTCATAAATAAGTTAAATATAAAATAGTAAATAAATATTTTTCGTTAGTTTTAAATGTCTTTATTTATGAATCAGAATTTCATAAATTATCTTGAGCCTAGTACACGACCCAATTGATGCTACGGCGGTGACCTAGTCGCTAAAAGACTAAAGAATCTTCTTCAATAAAGATTAAAAAGAAGAAGAAATAGGTATTTTTTCTTTACGGCCCAAAATCAATTTTTGATGTATTAACACAAATTTTCAGCGCATGACAATTTACATTTACGATTTAGGTATGTTGTAGTGGGTAGAGTAAGACTCCTAAGTATTGTTTACATAATGTGAATGTTGATTTGATGTTCCAGACATTAGCAGTAAGCTACGTGATAGCAGACTGCGGGCCAAGACTGAAGTATGCCTGGGGAGACGCACTTCAAGGCACAGACTGTCCGGGACCTGATGGATCTCCATATCCTAGGTAATTAGCAATTTTATCCATACTTTCAACACTACTAGTAAGAATAATACTACGTATAGAACGGCAACTCTTCGCACCCCAACAGCGGCTGAGCTAGGTTTAAACCCCCCCTTTCTACCCCCTCTTCCCCCAGGTTACTTTAGTCTTTAATTGTATGGGCGTCAGATGCAGGGTTACCAACTTAGGGGTTTTCCCCCCAAATTTAGGGGGTAAATAAGTGGGATGGGATTTTTTTAGGGGCGTTCTATTTTTAGGGGTATTTTTAGGGAGTTTCTGTCATATTTTAAATGTCAACATGTATGATTTCAAAAGCTCAGAACCAGAAGAAAATGGCATATTTCAAATATTCGATAATGTATGAATAAAGAATATTAAATAATATTATTTGTAATTTAATGTAATCATTATTCTTTTTTTTAATTAAATATGTCTGATACATACGAGTATATGTTCTTTTTTACCCGGGTATATATTTTTTCAGTACGGGTACTATTATTTATTCTCATCTTAATAATAAAATTTTTTTTGTGTGGCTCTGCCCACCCCATTAGGGATTACGGGCGTGAGTTTATGTTTTAGGGGGATTTTTTAGTAATTGTAGCAATTTTAGGGGTTTTAACTTCAGCTTTAGGGATGTATATTTTTAGGAGTTGGTAACACTGGTCAGATGTCACTCACGCAGATGCGCGCATAAACCGTACTTGTCAAATCTTCAGGTTAGGAAAGCGGACCCTGTGAATACGAGATGACGATCTGTGCTTTAAAAACCCGTGGTAGGTAGCTTACTTAGTTGGAAGAATGCTTGAATCCATCGCGAGACTGCACGTTCAAAAGCACGTACCTAAATCAATGATTGTTTAATTTTGTTTCGAATTCTGGTTTAAATGATATCTTGCGTTGAAAGAAAACACCGTGAGGAAACCCACATTCCCGAGAAATTTTCATATAATTATTGGGCTATTTTCTCTTCGACTTGGAAGCTCAGACAGACAACCGCTTTTTTTTTAAAAAAACTATAGGTGTTTATTTTTTTACAAATATTTGAACGCGTATCAAAATTCTTAGCCACCAATACATTGGCCAGTGATTAAATTAGTACTGTTAGATCCTTTTCGCTTTAATACTCCTTCGGAAACCGGTTCCATGGTTACGGTTAAGTTAGCGTAAGTATAGTAATTAATATCAAGTATAATGATGTTCGTGCTTTATAATAATAATGAATAAGGTACGTACGTACTTACAGGTTATTTTGCTTTCGGACCGAAACGTCGATATGCCTACATACTGCCTACCTCTATTGGCATATACGATCGAATTTATTTGAGATGATAAGGTTATTTCGGCAATCTACAAAATACATTACCTCTAGTTAGAAAAGGAGTATTAAGTAATAACATACTTTCTCATCTTTATCCCCATTGGGGTAGTCAGATGTACATCCATCGCAAGATGAACTAAGTACCCACAGCTCACCGAGCTTTCAGTTAGACCGAATTGATAGGTGGCGAGCCGTAGCGCCGTCTAGGGTATTAGGTAATACTTTGCAAAATTACGTTGTTATTATTACCTACTTTGTTTACTTATTTTTATTTTTGTCTTATGTCCAAACGGACAGTAAAATTACTTCTCTGACAATCTATAAGATCGATTTTAACTCTGGCAGAATCAGTGGAGGTAAATATCCTTACTATTATGCGGTAACCAGAACTATCTATTAAATTATAATGCTCGGGCTGCGCGCGGCGGTCGTAATTAATCATATCGGCTTCTATGGAGTTCGACCTTTGGGTTGGACAAAGCGCGCTTCTACTGGAAGAGCGAGAGCGGCGGATGTTCGGGTTTGTCCGGCCAACTTCGGGCACACTCGCTGCTCACCGTCCACCAGTCTCCCCGCAACGCGCCTTTGCCGGCCAGTGCTCGATTCTCGCGTCTATCAGCCGGTATTTTGTAACAATACGCGACATATGGCTCATATTTATTTGTATATTCAACACCATTAAACGCAGTAACACAATGGCAGACGACGACGGCGTAGACCGCGAAGAATTCCTCCAAAAATTGCACGGAATGCTCCACTGTAAAGCCATGAACACGTTTTTAGTGCCGTACGACCGCTACAACCGCCTTATTATGGAAATTAAAGAGGCTAAAATTAAGAAACACAAGACTCCGGCCGACTTCAGACGTATAAAAAGATTTGAAGTAATACCCACGCCAGAAGGAGAAAGAATTTTCATGGCTCTCAAACCGAATAACCCGACGGCGGAACGGCAAATGTACGTACCGATGGAAGAAACATACGACATTATCCGCGACTGCCATCTGCAACTGAACCACGCCGGTAGGACTCGCATGGCGGTAGCGCTAAAGAAAAAGTACAGAAACGTTACCAGTGAAAGTATTCGCCTGTACCTGTCACTCTGCAAAGGTTGCATCAACAAGCCCCACAAACGCCAATACTTTACTTCTATGTTGAATAGTGTGACCCCTGATAAGAGCGTCAAAAGAGAATCAAACGAACCTTCAACGCAAAAAATAACAGAAGTAGTAATGACAATGGAACACGAAGACGAAGACCCATTTGGAAATGACGAAATGTCGAATGATGTACCAGCGAAAACATATCCAGAACTCTTTTCAAGAGGACAAGTTGACATTCTAGACGTTGCCGACGATCCTAACGAAGAATTTCGATACATGTTAGTGTATAGAGATTTCCCGTCTAGATTCATTCATTTGAAGCCGTTGAAAGAAACGAATATAAAAGTTACGGTTGACGCTCTACTGGAGATATTCTTAATATTCGGCGCGCCGAATATTTTACAGTCGAAGAACGGTATGCCAGTCGCTAATCCGATTAGCAGACACATCTCGAAGATATGTCCGAACATTAAAATAGTTGCAGGCGAGACGAATAGCTGTGAACACGAATTTGAAGGGAAATCGAACGAAGATATCCTGAGAATGTTGAACGAATGGCTTGCGGTGACGAAGAATGCTAAATGGCAAGAGGGACTTAAATTCATTCAGCACGCTTGGAACACTACCTTTAACCAAACGCTTTGTCGCACTCCAAGTGAGATGGTTTTCAGTAATAATCCAAGAAAGGGACTGGCCTCTGCTCTACTTCCTTCTGATTATGAATCGCTGAATACAGAAGACGATTTAAAGAAATTACTAGAAGTCAAAGAGGAAGGCCAAAACACAACGACGTCTTTGAGAATGGAAGAGTCGCTGATATTACCCTGCAATATCATTAAGAAAGAAATAGATGTAAAAGATGATGATGTAAAGGATTTGGAAAATTTAAATTAATAAACGTACAATAAAAATTGACCTTACGGGTTTAAAATGCCACATTGAAGCAATTCACATAAAAAGCAATGTTGCTATTTGACATTGAGCACGTACGTTTATATGCGCAAATGTCAAATAGCAAATAGTGCTTTTTGAGATGAATAGCTGCAATGTGACCTTTTTATGGCTATATCTTGGCAAAAGTTCTGAATTATTGTACATTTTCTATAGCATATTAAACTTATATAAACAATGCTCTATAACATTTCCGCCAATATTGATTTGTTACATCTTACATAAAATATCAAATGTCTAATCCAAAGGTTATTTTCAATGGGTACCTATAAGATTATCCTTTAGAAAATACATAGAAAGACAAAACATGCGACGCAAATTTGATACCTTGCTACCACGTTCTAACAGAGCATCACGCCTGTATCCCCGAAGGGGTAAGCAGAGGTGTCAAGTACAGTCATGAGCAATATAATGTACCCAGTTTAGGACTCTGTCGCACTAACACTTTGACATTTAGTGAGACTTACAGTTCAATTTGTCAAAAAAGTTAATGTGACATGGTACCAAAGTTTATATTTAAATCTAAAAAATATATAAAATGCATGCAACTAAATTGTATCAACAGTGGCTGCAAGTCGTCTTTGATTACTTGTGGCTCTGCCCACCCCATTAGGGATTACGGGCGTGAGTTTATGTATGTATATATGTAACTAAATTGTAAATATTAAGCCAATAGAAGTATTCCAGTAATACCTGAAAGATATGGCGGTTAAAGTCGTGATTGGCCCACTTATTAACTGTCGTTTCATTGCGATACCGCAATTGGAAATGACTGGTTAATTCTACTAAGTTGGAGAAATATATGTTTGCAAGTAAATAAAAGTCGCACTTAACGTGATATACTTGTTAAAAGCCGTTTATGGGGTTTTGACATTTTCAATCATCCTCCGTTTTTCAATGGGTCCGCTTACGTAACCTCAAGATTTGATAGGTCCGGCTTTTTACAGAAGCAACTTCCTGTCTAACAACAATACAATACAATATAAAACTCTTTATTGGACTTAAAATAAACATTCATCATCATCAGCCGTATGACGCCCACTGCTGGGCATAGGCCTCCCCCAACAAATAAATACATATTAAATAAATATTAAAAATTAATAATTATAATCGGTTAGATAGTAATAATTACAACAGGTGGCCTTATTGCTAAGGTAGCAATCTCTTCCAGGGAACTGACCTTCGAACCCTTTGAATAATACACCTTTGACTTTTGGTTTTGAACTTATCAATGATACGCGATAAATAAATCAATTGTATCGGTTCAATTGTCGCTCGTCGTTGACGATACGGCTCACCACCTATCACGTTGGTCTAACAGAAAGCTCGGTGAGTGCTTAGTTCATCGTGCGATGGATGTACGTTTGACTACCCCAATTGGGATATAGTCGTAAGCTTAAGTATGTAAGGTAAAAGCGATTCATATCCTATGTTATGGCGTTATGGCCTTTATGGCGCGAATCATACACGCCCGCAGCGTTTCTCATAGGTACCGTTACGCCTGACACGGTGCGTTCCCTCAGAGCCCACGCGTGGGAATGTTCCCACAGCCCGACCCGGCCTGCGCCCGACAATTTGCAGCAATTCCTCCTCATTTTCGAATTATTATCATTACACTCGAGTTTAACTAAGCGTAAAGGAATGTGGTAGTGTTATGGCGATTAGCGCCATCTGTTGGTGGTGTGTTGTAATTATTTGGTGAGATGTTTGATGGTGCCTTGTTTTTGTGAAGCTTCGCGTGGTGTGGTATAGATGGCGTGCGTGTTGATTTTGGAAATATATTTTTTGTTGATAGCCAGTAAATTATAACGTACAGACAAAGTATCACGCCTGTATCCCCAAATGGGTAGGCAGAGGTGTATAGTACCCAATCCTCGTCAGCTATGTGTCCCATGTACAAGTATACATACACACACATTAAGCTCACGCTTATTTCCCACCGGGGTAAGCAGACGACGCAGAGAGAGTACGTATAGGATAACAGTAAATAAATATGCAATTTGTATAATATTGTACGGTCACGAGCATTAATATGTATACACTTTGGTACCATGTCACATTAACTTTTTTGACAAATTGAACTGTAAGTCTCACTAAATGTCAAATATGTTAGTGCGACAGAGTCATAAAGTGGGTACATTATATTGCTCATGACTGTACAATATATTTGGGTTGCCATTTACTTAGCTTCATCATCATCATTAACAGCCTGAGCTCGTCCACTGCTGGACATAGGTCTCTCCTATGGCATGCTATGAGCTCGGTCCTCGGATTTCCTCCTTCAGCCGCTGCCTACCTTACGGATGTCGTCACTCCATATAGCCCCAGAGCGTCCTACACTCCGATTTCCAAGACGTGGTCTCCACTCAAGAATTTCCGTCCATTCCCGTCTTCCCCAACGGTTGTGGGTTACTTCGCTTACTCATTATCCATAATGTTTCTTTGCAGGCATTTAATAAACCGGGCACTGAAGTCCGGGCCGTGGGGGCAGTCGTCGCGCCAGGGGCGCACGTCGCGTACAGTGGACCCCGCATTGCTGCGGCGAGCATTGTTGGACGCCCACGAGGCGCGTACCGAAGGAGCTGTGGTCAAGCCTGCTAACAGGACTGGTACGTTCATACCACGGAACAGAAGAAAGAGGATGGAAAGGCTTTTTTTTGACGTAACTTATTGTAGATTTGTCGCAGATATAGTGATAAGCGCTGATTGAGGTTAGTCGTCGACCACGCCGGCGGGGTTGGTATCGGGGTCCTGAAGTGTTTGGTGTCGCGAGCTGATTGGCTGCCGCTATGGCTAGAGTAATCGGGTCGTCGGGATCGTATATTACGTCCTTCGAGATGGAAAGGCCCTAACGCGCATTTTGTATGAGAACCGCTGTCGCCGGTTCAAGCCCGCTTCCGAATACATCCCGCTTATTGACGGTACTGAAAAGTATCGGCGTCCGAAGGACGTAATATATATTACGACCTGATTACTCTAGCCATAAAGGCGGCCAATCAGCTCGCGACACCAAACACTTCAGGACCCTGATACCGACCCCATAGGCGTGGTCGACGATTTCCCTCAATCAGCGGTTATCGCTATCCACCCCCTAGCTTAAACGTTGTACCGGGTGAGAGCCTTCAGCGCTCCCCATTTGTCCGGCCAAGTAATTAATGCCATCTGCGGCAAATCCACAAAAAGTCACGTCAAAAAAAAAAATGGACAAACACTCTTGGGGTTTAACGACGTCATATTAATAATGTTCGTAACAATGTTTTGTAACAATAAATAAAATAAAAAATAGTATACTTACAACAAAGAGAGAGAGAGAGAGATGAGATGGCGTGACGACTTGGACGCTTGTTGGAGGGACTGGCCGGAGTACGCACAGGACCGCGAAAAATGGAAAGAGGAAGGGGAGGGCTTTGCCCAGCAGTGGGATCTTGTAGGCTAGATTAGATTAGATACTTACAACGCAACTTGACATTACAGGTCGAGCGACCAACCTGCCGGGGCTATCTCCAATGAGCAGCAACTCCTGCGGCGGGTCCCGGCTGTGTCGCACGCGGTACAACACCACAGCGCCGATGTACGGAGTGTCATTGACCTCGGGCCAGCCAGTCACCATTGTGCAGAAGTTCCCGGACTTACTGCAGCAGGTCGTCTTCGAGGTTTGCGAGTGAGTATCTCCATCATTACCTTGTCACACCGCGGACACTTGATACAAAACACCTCGTTTTACACATACATACATAAACAGAGGGATGTAAGGGGCTCCAAACGACACCTTTCGGAGCCCAAGCCAACCTCGCCTGCACGCGGTACATCCTGCTATTCAACGAAAGAGGCTCTGGCGACCCACCAACACGCACTGGACCAGCGCGGTGGGCTTATGGTCCAAACCCCCCCCAATATGACCTCAACACATAAAAAACGGCCCCCAGTCCCCGGCAGCCCCGTTGTCCGTGGCTACGGTAGCGGCTACGGTAACGGCGGGGCAGGGGGTGCGAAGAATCTCCGGGCTGGATTCGGCTACCACCAACGACGACTGTACCTGGCAACATACAACACGTGCACACTGAGGACCGACGAGAAGCTTACCGAGTTGGAAGAATCTATCAGCAGGTTACACTGGGATGTCATCGGGTTGTCTGAAGTCCGAAGAAAGGGCGAGGACACGATAACTCTGGGCTCCGGTAACTTGCTGTACTTCCGGGAGGGCGAACAACTGTCCATGGGTGGTGTCGGGTTTATCGTCCACAAGTCCCTAGTCAACAACGTGTTGACCATCGGTAGTGTTTCGAGCAGGGTAGCGTACCTGGTACTCAGAATATCATCGCGATATTCGCTGACTGTCATCCAGGTATACGCTCCGACCTCGGGACACCATGATGACGAAGTGGAGACTATGTATGAGGAGATTTCTAAAGCCATGCATAGCCATAAAAGCCACTACACGATTGTGATGGGGGACTTTAATGCACAGTTGGGGAAACGTTGCGGTAACGAGCTGAGAGTGGGGCAATTTGGATTTGGGGTCCGGAACACCAGAGGCGGGATGCTTGCGGACTTTATGGAGAAGGAGAACCTCTATATGATGAACTCCTTCTTCAGGAAGCCCGCGACCCGCAAATGGACCTGGATAAGTCCCAATGGCAGGTATAAAAATGAGATCGATTTTATCATGTCGACGAAAAAGCACATATTCAATGATGTCTCTGTGATCAATGCCGTTAAGACGGGAAGCGATCACCGCATGGTAAGAGGCACATTGAATATCAATATCAAGCTAGAAAGATCGCGACTGATAAAATCCACGCTCCGACCGGCGCCAGCCCAGATCCAAAACCCCGAGCGCTTTCAGCTCGAGCTTCAAAACCGCTTCGAGTACCTTGAGAACTGCGCAGACGTGGACGATATAAACGACCTGATGGTGGATGCTGTCCGTACGGTAGGTTCTAAACACTTTAGAACCCGCCGTACCAAAACGCAGAAACTCTCCGCACACACACTCGAACTCATGGATAAGAGACACGAAATGAGGCTGCAGGACTCAGCGGATGTCGTACGTTATAGACAACTTAATAGACAGATCTCGAAGTCTTTGACGAGCGACCTTCGCCAATTTAATACTAAACGTATTAAAGAGGCTATTGAGCGGAACAAGGGCTCCAAGGTGTTCGCAAAAGATCTGTCTATTGGGCAAAGTCAACTAGCGAGACTGAAAACTGAGGACGGCAGAATCATTTCGTCGACTCCCGAAATCCTGAGAGAGATTGAGAGTTTCTATAGACAGCTATATTCCACGAAAACATCAGGCGAAAGCATGGCTCGAGACCCTCGAGCCAAGCTTACCCGACACTACACTGAAGATATCCCGGACGTCAGCCTGTACGAGATTAGGATGGCCCTCAAACAACTCAAAAACAACAAAGCGGCAGGAGATGACGGAATCACAGCAGAACTTCTGAGAGCGGGCGGAACGCCAATACTTAAAGTCCTCCAGAGGCTCTTCAATTCCGTCATATTTCAGGGCAAAACGCCGAGGGCATGGAGCGGAAGCGAGGTGATCTTGTTCTTCAAGAAAGGGGATAAAGCCCTACTGAAGAACTACAGACCTATCTCGCTTCTGAGCCATGTCTACAAGTTGTTTTCGAGGGTCATTACGAATCGTCTCGCTTGCAGGTTTGACGACTTCCAGCCTCCCGAACAAGCCGGTTTCCGAAAAGGCTTTAGCACCATAGACCACATCCATACGCTGCGGCAGGTTATACAGAAGACCGAAGAGTATAATTTGCCACTTTGCTTGGCGTTTGTGGACTATGAGAAAGCCTTTGATTCGATCGAGACCTGGGCTGTGTTGCAGTCTCTTCAGAGGTGCCAAGTGGACCATAGGTACATCGAAGTGCTAAGGGACCTCTACCAAAATGCCACTATGTCAGTTCGAGTACAGAACCAGAGCTCTAATCCGATCCAACTGCAGCGAGGAGTGAGACAGGGAGATGTCATCTCTCCGAAACTGTTCACTGCTGCATTGGAGGATATTTTTAAGCTTCTGGACTGGAAAGGATTTGGCATCAACATCAACGGCGAGTACCTGACGCACCTTCGATTTGCCGATGATATAGTCCTAATGGCTGAGACCCTGGAAGACCTGAACACCATGCTCGAGCATCTCAGTAACGCATCCCAACGAGTGGGTCTTAGCATGAACATGGCAAAGACAAAAATTATGTCCAACGACCATGTCGCACCCACTCCAGTTCAGGTTGGGAACGTTACACTCGAAGTTGTAGACCAGTACATTTACCTAGGACAAATAATCCAGTTAGGTAAGTCCAACTTCGAGAAAGAGATCTCTCGTCGGATCCAACTCGGATGGGCAGCGTTCGGGAAGCTGCGGAATATCTTCTCGTCCAGAATACCTCAGTGTCTCAAGACGAAAGTCTTTGACCAGTGCGTGGTGCCAGTGATGACCTACGGCAGTGAGACGTGGCCGCTTACTATGGGTCTCGTGAGGAGGCTCGGTGTCGCTCAGCGGGCAATGGAGAGAGCTATGCTCGGTATTTCCCTGCTGGATCGAATCAGAAATGAGGAGATCCGCAGGAGAACTAAAGTCACCGACATAGCTCGGAGAATTGCAAAGCTGAAGTGGCAGTGGGCAGGACACATAGCGAGGAGAACCGATGGCCGATGGGGCGGAAAGGTTCTGGAGTGGCGACCACGTGTCGGACGACGCTCAGTGGGTAGGCCCGCTACAAGGTGGACCGACGATCTGGTGAAGGTCGCGGGAAGCCGCTGGATGCGGGCAGCGCAGGACCGATCGTCGTGGAGATCCTTGGGGGAGGCCTATGCCCAGCAGTGGGCGTCATACGGCTGATGATGATGAGATGACATAAACAGCCTATGTACGTCCCACTGCTGGGCACAGACCTCCCCTCAATCAACCGGAGGGGGTATGGAGCATACTCCACCACGCTGCTCCAATGCGGGTTGGTGGAGGTGTTTTTACGGCTAATAGCCGGGACCAACGTCTTAACGTGCCCTCCGAAGCACGGAATCATCTTACTTTTCCGGACAATCAGGTGATTCAAGCCTGAAAAGTCCTTACCAAACAAAGGACAGTCTCACAAAGTGATTTCGACAATGTCCCCATCGGGAATCGAACCCGGACCTCCAGATAGTGAGCCTAACGCTCTAACCACTAGACCACGGAGGCTGTCGTTTTACACAGACACTACACATTGACGTTATCGTACACGCGCATGTGTGACGTCTGACGCCATACGATTGAAGACTAAAGTATGAGTATGGGGGGGTGTAGCATTCTCCATTCTTGTCTATCAAAGGCCAATTCCTTCACTTCTTTATAAAACACGACGTCCATTTGAGAGCCTTCATCACACACCGTTTGTCTTGCGGCAAATCTACAATAAGTCACGTCAAAAAAAAATGTATATTTATTTTGAGATTTTAATAAATTTTAAGCGTTATAATTCTTTCTCTCCGCAGATCGAGTGAATGCTCGTTAGTCCGGGGGTCCTGCACACAGACCTACGTCCCGTACTTGTTCCTAGTGCTACCCCTAGGGCCAGTGACGCTAACGGGACAAGACTATGTGTTGGTGGAATCGGGCTGCGTGTGTCGACCCGACCCTCTCTAACAGTGTTGCTAGTAGGAAATTGTTGGGAGATGTGTTTGGTAAGCTTGGAAGTCAATGGGGCTTATGAAGTGGCTCAACCTTTAAAATGGTTCAACCTCTAAAATGGTTCCACCTCTAAAATGGTTCAACCTCTAAAATGGTACAACCTCTAAAATGGTTCAACCTCTAAAATGGTTCAACCTTTAAAATGATTCTAACTTTAAAATGGCTCAACTTTTAAAATAGATGATCGCAGATTCTCGTGTTATTTTTTTGACAAGACGTAATAGGTTTGTATCAGATGGCATTAACTACTTGGCCGGACAAAGCAGATTCTCGTGTAAAACAATATTAAGTTTATTGCATATCGTCTTACGAAGCATCCTCTTTAGAACTACACTTCTCAACAAAAAATCGAAACCTCTCGCAATATTTCGTAAATTTTATCACAAAAATATTAAATGCGAGTATTAGGAATAAAAAATAAATGTAATTTTAAAGTGGGTAATAATTCGTAGGTTTTTAATTCTTAATAATGATGTTCTAAATTCAAATTTAATTGACGTGATGATTTGACATAAAAGATTTTAATTATTTTATTATAATAACTGGCAGAATATGCCTTTAGAGCTATTAACCTTTCACGACCCATTGACTTCCCTATTTCTATTGACCTAATGGTAACTTAATTTTGTCTTCAGATACATCTTGCCGTGTGTATTTTTACCCGACTGCCAAAGGACGAGGGTAATGTTTTTACCATCCGTGTTTTAATTCCGTCCAAACATCAAAAAAATGTTTTGTAATTGTGAGGTTTCCAAACTTCCAAGATACTTATACAAAAATGTGCATTTACTTATTTAAGAGATTTATGGCTCGTTTTAAATCGCCTAATATAATTATATTTATGAGCCATAACTAAGTACTTATTAATGCATTTATGAAAAAGTATTATTGGTTTAACTAAATGTTTAATAATTCTGTAAAATTGCCGAAAAATTCAACGATTTTTGATAATTTTTCGGCCATGTTACGGTTCGTATTCGTACATAAATTCTATATAGACTGAATTTATTATTGTTAATTTATTTTATAGATATTTATTCTTCCAAACTGTTACAACGATAAATATTTATGTCTAGAATAGTTTATTTGTAATATATTTTGAATTATCGATAAAATCGCCTAAACGCTCAAGTTTCATAGAGTAATTTTTAATTTATGATCAACGAATGTATCAAAGATTTAATAAATTCTTTAATATAATATCGGTATAACTATCATTTTACAGAACATGCGACATAGCATGATTAGAATATTATATAACCCAATTGGGCTAGACTACAGAAGGGCTAACATACGCAACGTGGTATAATTATGTCGTTTTGTCGATTGGTGCTAATATGTAAACCCAAATAAGTCATGTCGTTTTTGTCAAAATACGAACAAAATCAGGTCCGGGTTTGATTCCCAATAGGGACATTGTCGAAATCACTTTGAGTGACTGTCCTTTGTATGGTAAGGACATTGCAGGCGTGAATCACTCTGATTGTCTGAACAAATTATGATGATTCCAGGCTTCGGAGGACACGTTAAGTCTTTGGTCCCGGCTATTAGCCGTCAAACACATCCAGCCCGCAGTGGAGCAGCGTGGTGGAGTATGCTCCATACCCCCTCCGGTTAATGAGGGGAGGCCTGTGCCCAGCAGTTCCCACTTACGTATAGGCTGTTTATGATTTATGATTGATAACTGGACAAGGGGTTTTTTCTTTCACTTGTAATGGGTGATGTATATATACCATAATAAAAACACCACTACGTATTTCATATTTAATTTATTTACACAAACGTTCAAGCGACTCGCTTCAAACAAAACCTTCGATTTCTTACGTATTTTGTATACCTATTGTCTTTAATTACTAACGTCTCGTGCATATCACAAGACAGGGTGAGCACCCTACAATCATTAAGTAGGTACAATAGTGCGTATATAGACCTAAAACATAGTTTAAATCTATATTTCTAGGAATCAAGCGATCAGTTGGACTTTAAATAAGACTTAAAAATCCTAACTAAGGTTAAAATAGGCACTAAATACAAGTACTTATTAAAATTAAGTAACAAGCAATAATGGTGTCTAAAATAAATTAGATTGCTTTCGAAAATTGAAACTTTGAAAGAAAGATAAAAGAAGACAGAATACGCCAAAGGAAAGAAAAGAAAAGAAGGACAGAAGAAGAAAGTAGACAAAAGCAAATTATTAAGAAGTGATCGAAATACAGACACTACTAATGCTATTTGAAATTAGCTCTCAAGTTATTTTGTCTAAAGGCACTACAATTATTAAAAAACACATTTTTATTTTAAAATTCGAACGCTATTCAAACTATCAGCTGTAATTTATTTTCACTTTAAACGAAATATTTTAAACCAGTCTCCTAACGTCTTGTCGACGAATTAGGTATTTTAGTTTTTAATTAAATCTTATTATGCCTGATACCTTTTCACCAAAACACATTAAGAGCTCATTCAAACGTCTTCTAGAACAATCTATTGCTCATAACGGTAGTATTGAGGTGGCGCTTGCTGCGGCCTCTGTTGCGCATGCGTGGGTTGCGCGTGTGCGATTGGCTGGATTGTCTGTGGCTTGGGAGTCGGGATCTTCACCACGATGTCTGTAGGCTGACGAGAGACCTAGGGAGAGAAGTAAAAGGTAAGCATTTTGTAAATCAAACGCAAATGAATAATTTGTTTTTAATTTGAATAATTATTTTTTGACGTCATGCCTCCAGTCAGGGTTGAGGCGTTGTCTAAGGATACCGATTTTAAGTTGTTGTCATGACACCGGGCGATAGGTAGGCCACTGTAATTTTATCTAATTCTCTACAGAGATAGGCTGTCTGCGTCCTGTAGAGCTAAAATGCGCAACGTAATAAAATTTTCACTAAATACTAAAATCTGACACTGTCATTTTATCGATTTTGTCGATATAATTGTGTCATTTCGTTGATTGGTGCTAATAAATGAACTCAAATAAGTCAATTTACTCTGTTTGCAACGAGTGCAGAATGCCATCCTACGTTCAATTGCGAACGCAGCATGGTTCAGCAAGAATGAAGAAATACACGAATACCTTAACATTCCAACCGTCGCTGAAGAGATCAAAAATTACCAAAAGAAACATCTAGAGCGACTAGCCGATCATCCGAATCCCCTCGCATCAGAGCTTATAGACCTCGTAAATGTGGTGAAACGACTGAAGAGAAGCCATGTCGTATAAAGTGGGAGGCTATGACATTGGTTGTGGCTCCTGACACGTCATCTATCCACTTAACGAAACTGCTTATAGTCTAGAGGACTGATTGTAGTTTAAACCAAGAAAAAAAAAATAAGTCATGTAATTCTGTCAAAATACGTACAGAATCACGTGCCACGCGTTTAAAAAAAAACTTATCGATGTAGATACAATTTATTGAATCTATCGATAATTTTATCACGTTGCGCATGTTAGCCCTGCTGGTGATCAGGGGGGTTAAATGGCCACATCGAAACAATTATTCTAAGAAAGCAATATTGCTATTTGACATTTGTTTGCATTGCGCACTTGCTTTTATATGCGCAAATGTTAAATTGCAATATTGCTTTCTCAGATGAATTACTTCGATGTGACCATTCCAACCCCCCCGTTCTTGTCTAAAATTCTCTCGTCAACTTACCTCAGCCTTGAAACCCTCCTTAGGATCAGCAGTGTAGGTAACAGTTCTGATGAAGCCATCGCTATCGACGACGGAGTAGGACCCCTTGATGACGTCACCGTCGCGCTCCTCCTTACGATTCTGGTAGTTGGTGTACTGGTCGTCGTTCACGTCGAAACCGAACTGGTAAGAAGGATGGGGCTGGAAGAAAAAACAGATGAAATAAATGATAAAAAAGTAAGTGAAATAATAATAGTAGTCTTCTATCGTGTGGGTTATGAGGTGGATTATCAACTTATTAACCCTGGTGTCAGGGTCATTGTTGAGCCGCCAAAGCTCCTTGAAATGGCTCATATAACGGCTACGTATTACTACTCTTTCCTGCAGATAAATTGTTTAAACAGTTTTGCACGGCGTTGATAAATATTAGTACATATCAAGATTTAATAAATAAATAAATGTTGTGCCGACCCCACCTAGGGTACTCTTAATAAACGAATCTCAGCTGAGACTGCCCTCAAGATCATGTTCAAGTCTCTGTGATCTTGAGGGCAGTCTTGAATCTGAGATTAGTTTATTAATACCACCCCTAGAGTGGCTTGTATCACGCTGCTCTTCGTCAGCTTTTTAGCTGGCGAGCTGAATCAATAGTTATAGGATGTAGATATATACGCGAGTCTATCTATCAGTGGGTAGGAACAGCTAATTGGAAACCATTGCGCCATATAATTCCGACTTTCTACAAGAACTGTCGAGCTATAAACTCTTTAGATGTACACCCGATAAATATTTCCGACTAATTACAATGTCAACGCAATACGGAAGCAAAGTTGTAGGAAATTAACAACCGTTTGATATTTGCATGTACAGTGAACTGTAGGTATCGCTCGCAACTTTCACTTGGAACCCGCTTGCTTGTGCTGTGATCAGTGATGTGCCTGGAATGTTCCCGCTTTGGCAACGTTTCCAGCATTAAAAAGTTGCAAAAATTATGTAAAAAGAGCTTTATTACGTAATCTTTAGGCATATAAAACCAGGGTACAAGAAAGAACTATTTAAAAAAGTAAAAGCAGCCAATGGTGCTAATTCCTGTAAATACCATCAAATTTTATTTTAATTTATCTATATCTGTCATTTTCTTATCCGCCGAGAAGGAAAGGGACGGGTAATCGACAAGCATAAAATTTATGGAACACACGTCAATTTTATGCACTAATCTAAAACAGCAGTCTAAAAATTTTACATCAGTCAATAACCCGACACAGTTAAGTAGACAGCACGTCAAACGGATTGCATACCAGCGACGTACCTTTTTGATTCGCCCGGGATATTCATTTATTTACTCATTCCTAAAATTAAGAGCTGTGAATCATCCGTCCCTTTCCTTTTCGACGGATATGAAAATGACGGATATAACTTAAAATAAAATTAGGCGGTGTCTGCAGGAATCGGGGCCAGTGTCCTTACTATTTGAAGAGTTTTACAACGGGAACTTTTCCACTTCGGCAACGTTCCCGACAAGTAAAAGTAAAAAGGGGCAAATCTTTTGTAAAAACAGTTTTATTACCTAAATTTTAGAAAAATAAGACCAGGCTACAAGAAAGAACAATTTGAAAAAGAAAAGCAGCCAGTGTGGTTCTTATTAAAGAGTTTTATAACGGGAACATTCCTGTGGTACATTCACGAGAACAGAACATCACTGGCTGTGATCGAGTTTTACTTATAGGTAGGTATATGAAAGTAGTGGAGATAGGCGATATTGGTTGGTCACGTTGTGCCATGGAATAGAATAGACCTACGTAAAGAACGGGAACCCTCCGCCCCGCACCAATTTATATCGCCGAGCTAGATTTCCTTCACCCCCTCTGGATCTGACTAGTCTAAATGGCCGTAAGCTTACTCGCACTAATGCCCACGGTGAGAATGATTTTTTTGTATGGACACAAACACAGAACTGTGGAGATTGACTGGGCAAAATAGTGTGGAGGCCGATATCCGCACACGGAAATGGCGGTGAATTGGTCATGTCCTTAGAAGACCTGTGGAACGTCCGTCCCGACGAGCTCTGACCTGGTGTGCGTGTGGAAAACGCAAAAGCGGGCGGCTCAAAGACACCTGGCGACACTCGGTTGAGTAAGTTTTTATGACCCGGGTTATTCACCTGTAGACAATGTAACCTGCACTCACTCCAGACATACACTTTCGCTACTTTTTGACACGTAAGATGATAAAGTTGCTTCAAAGAAAAACTTTGGGTATCCATTGTTGCCTTTGTTTCTCGACATCCGCAAGAAATCGTCGATCTGAATCCCGTAAAACCACTTTTTTGTTTATTTTATCTGCAAGGTTTAAGAATACTGGTTACCTAGAATATTTTATTGCCATTCTCAGAAAAGTAACCTCTTTACGTAAATGCTAGTGTAGACCTTGGTCCCGGTTGCATTCATGGTCAATAATGGACGTATTTCTAGATATTTCTTTGACAGCCCTACCAACAACTTTCACCTTGCATCATTTTCGTAATCCTAATATCATTCTTCTGTAAGTATTAAAACATAACATACGTCATAGTCTTCCTGGGGCTCGCGCGCGGCTTCAGCCTGGGGGCGATACTGCTGCGGTTGGGGGCGGTATTGCGGTTGAGGCTGGGGGCGGTATTGGGGTTGAGGCTGGGGGCGGTACTGGGGTTGCGGCTGCGGCTGCTGGTACTCTTCTGTTTGGACAGCATATGGCTGGGGGAAGAATAAAAAAATGTTAGAAATTAAATTAGTTATGCCAAACGGCTTATTTTCATAATAATCTATTCTATAAAAAAATGATTAATCGCAAATTATCTTAAAAATACTATTCTTGCAAGGTTCTTAAAAGATTCGCATACATTATTTTGTTCAGCGGCACTAGCCACTCAACTTACCAAACGTGCGGGGGCGGGCGCAGCGACCTGCGGCCGCTGCAGCACGTGTGTCTGCGCTTGCGCCTGTGAGTACTGCTGCCCGATGTACTGCCGCAGGAGATGCGGCGGCACCGGCTCGGCCTGGGGAAGATAGACATTGTAGAGGTCGATGAACATGATAGATGCTTTACATTGTATTCTTCGAAAAGTAAGTGGGTTATTTATACAGAAAGAACCACAATAAGAAGGATACATGCAGCCTTATGGTGATTTATTGTCTTTTAGGTCGTCGTCTAGGCACGTCTTTCGAAGGGCGGCTTTCGATGCGCGCTCTCAGTACTGCGGACTTGAAGCTGACGGCAGCGCCTGATGTAATTCATAGCATGGAAATTCATATAATTTTATACGTAGAGCGCCCAAAACGCAGTGCATTGGGCCTCTGTCAGGTATAACTAGTTTCTAGGGTAAACCCTGGGTACACAATGAGATGAGTTCATTTTTAAACTCCTCACTTCGATTATGTCATCTCAGTAGGTCATTATTTTTTGTCTTCTTTGGGGATTACAGATAAAATGTAGGTAAACTGCTAATACAAAGCTAGTCGATAGCCCTGGGGCCCCTACCGGATAAGACGAAGCCGATTCAGATTGGAGTTAATCGAACACCGGTTTGATTCTGTCGTACCGCGTAAGCAAAATGGCGATCCCGATTCGTGACGTCATATTATGAAGTTCGGCAAGTTGATTGAATGAATGATTTCAGTACTTTTGACAGTTCATCGGTACGGGCTCTGGTATTAAAATCAAAACGCGTATGTGATCGTAAATGCATTCCTACAACCCGATAAACAAAAATTAAATTATGCAAAGCATTGCACATGCCAACACTTCATTACTCCGGATAGTCAGTTGGCGTATCACTCAACCATTCGACAGTTCCGTCCCAAATCCTCAAGCACGCATCATCAAGAAACAATTAAAATGTTACGTCACCAGCCCACTGTTGTGAAACACGGTTACGTCATGACGTGTCCGATGTACCGAAATGCGAGCAAGCTTACTTGCGTGTAGGGTAGGCGAATGTGCTCTAGTTTCTTGTAATACTTATTCCATTGCCTAACTGTCGACTGGTTTGTGTTACTGTGGATTTGGTTCGTTTGAAATTAGGTTAGGTCTTTTTCGTGTCGCTGGATTACCTTTGCCACAACTTATTATTATTATTAATAATAATATAATATAATCTTTATTTCAAAATTAAAGCACATAATAACGGGTTCTTACCGCGTTTAAATGGGAATGGGGAAGTGCCGTGATCACGGGATGACTAACCGCGTAAACTTAAAACAATGTATCTTTATTTCAGGCCAGGCCCATATTTTAAAATTGCAAATTACAGCAAAAAGACATCACAAACAGAGTAAAAGTAAATAGGAAATTACACACATAACACACAAAGTAAATTTAAAAGTGTATACGGGACAATACTAACATTTAAAACTTTTTTTTCACGTCCCGATGCACTCTAATCCAGGGCCTCAGAATTCCGTTTCCAAATATATATCGCCTGATACCACGCACATCAGCTTGTTAGTGGAGAGATGTATGCGTTCGCGAAATATTATTTATAATATTATATTATTTATAGTACCTTTAGGGCCTTATATATACCTTTAGGGCCTTAAAGCTTTTATTATTATCAAGAATAAAATATTTTCATTTAGGTAATTATACCTAAGATAAAACCTGCCTATTTTTAACTTATGCTCGGTATTATATAAAGTTACACAAAACATAACATAAAATAAATAGCCTATATACGTCCCACTGCTGGGCACAGGCCTCCCCTCAATCAACCGGAAGGGGTATGGAGCATACACCACATTTATTTGTAAGGCCATTAAAATGTAGGAATTCAAGATAAGAAACATAACACGAAAGCAGGTAGGTAGGTAAAAGCTGAATTGTGAGATTTCTTAACTACTATTTTTTCCCGATGAGTTACATAAAATAAAGCCTTTGTTAAACATAAGACAAATTGCAGCCAGTGGTAATATCGACGTCTTGATAAATTAATAATTAATAAATTAAAGTCAGATCACTGTGGTCAACAAATATCTTTCAACTTATTTGTTGACCGCTCACTGAAAAAGGATGTTACATGCAATCCCATATCAAGTAGTCGTTTAGAACAATTCAAAGATAATATGTCAAACAAATTACCAGAACTTCCTTACTGTGATGACCCAAATTTGTTATATAACTCCCTATTTAATCTAACAAAATCGGAATTTAATAAAGTATTTAAGGCAAAAACAATTAAGAAAGCAGACACACCAATTTTTAGTGACTGGGCGACGGTAGGAATTTATAAGAGTAGAAACAGGTTGTATGAACTTTACGAAGAAAGAACATACAATCATAGCGTAGCTTTTCACGACTATGTAAAACAGTATTCAAAAGTTTTCAAACGTGTTTGCGTTACCGCGAAGGCAATGTTTGTTAGCAGTAAAATTAAAGGTAGCTCAGATATTATTAAAATGACTTGGAAAGTTATTAATAGCGAAACTGGGAAAGTCAAAGCACGCGATCTCGAGTATCAATTACAAATTGACGGTAAACTACTCACAAATGATAAGCAAGTTGCTGAAGCTTTTGAAAAATTCTTTACTGACATTCCATTTTCGACTACCAAGGACTTGAAGTCATCTCCTGCACTCGCTCAATCACTTGTAAGGGAGCACATAGATACGTCCAAAGTAGATAAACTAACATTTACACACGTGAGTCCTAGGGACGTCTTAAGAGCTTTTAAATCTTTAGAAATCAAAAAGACTGCAGATCTTCATGGTCTCTCTGTTAAAGTCATTAACTCCGTGATTGATTGCATAGCTCCCTATCTATCATGTATATTTAATAAATGTGTAGACAATGGTGTGTTTCCAGATTTAATGAAGCACAGTAAAGTCATTCCATTGTTTAAAGCTGGTAGTACTTCTGACCCTACTAATTTTAGACCAATATCTATACTACCCACGCTTAGTAAAATATTTGAAAAAATTTTATTACTGCAATTACTTCAACATTTCAATTTAAACAATTTAATGTCTAATAAACAATTTGGTTTCACAAAGGGTCGCTCAACAACCGATGCTGGTGTTGAGTTAATAAATCATGTTTTTCAGGCTTGGGAGGAGTCCAAAGATGCTATTGGTGTCTTTTGCGACCTTTCCAAAGCCTTCGATTGCGTTTGTCATGATATCTTGATCGCGAAACTTCGTCACTATGGAATAACTGATAATGCCATCGCTCTTTTGGAGTCATACCTTAGTGGCCGCGTTCAGAGGGTTGATGTGCATGGCTGCAGATCGTGTGGATCTAACGTCACTATAGGCGTCCCGCAGGGCTCAATTCTAGGTCCATTTCTATTCCTAGTTTACATAAACGACCTACCTAGTCTTGTAAAACATGAGGTGGTGCTGTTTGCAGATGATACCTCCTTACTTTTTAAAGTAAAGAGACGACAAGATTCCTTTGACGATGTAAACAACGCCATTTCAGATGTAGTGGATTGGTTTACTGTAAACAACCTGCTACTTAATGAAAATAAAACAAAATATGTTTATTTTACGTTATCGAATGTTAGTAGGCCCCTCGATTCTATTATTGTAAAAAATAAGGAATTGGACCTCACGGATACTGCTGTATTTTTGGGAATTACTTTGGACGCTAAGTTGCAATGGAGTCCTCATATTGATAAGTTGTCCAAAAGGCTCAGCTCAGCAGCATTCGCGGTCAAAAAAATTCGTTTAATAACCGATGTAGAAACCGCGCGATTAGTTTATTTTGCCTACTTCCACAGTCTAATGTCGTACGGCATCTTGCTGTGGGGTCATGCTGCAGATATGAACAGCATTTTTGTTCTGCAAAAGCGAGCCATTCGGGCGATTTACAAATTGGGACCCAAGATGTCACTTAGAAATAAATTTAAAGAAATTAATATTTTAACTTTGGCATCACAATATATCTTTGAAAACTTAATATATGTAAAAAAACATATAGGATTATTTGCAAAAAATAGCGATCGGCACATTGTTAATACCAGGAATAAAAATAAACTTGCTTTACAAGTCAGTCGATTACATAAGATTACTAAATCTTTTAAGGGGCAATGTATACGTTTTTACAATAAGATTCCCATTGACATTCAGAATTTGCCTTTCAACTGTTTTAAGACAGTAGTTAAACAAAAACTTTACAAAAAAGGTTATTATAAAGTTAGTGATTATTTAGAAGATATGAATGCATGGGATTAACTGTCTGAGAACTGATATTAGGCAGCTAAATTACTCAATTGTATACCAATATTTTATGTTTTATGTTTATTTTTATTTTTTTAAAGAACGTCTAGGGCCCTGTGCCGAGGTTTTTCTTGCAGCTTCTTTTCCCCGGCTATACAGGTTGTGAGAAGCTGCAGTAGTTTTAGGCGGATGAGACGTTCGTTATGTAAAATTGACGATTCAAAGTGTAACTATGTTACCTACTGAATAAAGATATTTTTGAATTGAATTTGAATTTTCTTGTATGCGATGAACTTATGGGATTTCTCTTAGTGTAGGTAAGCTTTTCATTTCATACCCTAGCTTGCACAAAACGAACGATAAACAAACAAACTACTCAAGTATATGTTGTGTTATGTTCAGAATAGACTATGCCATTATAAGTAAATTGTGTCACTAATTTGCTATTGTTTAGATGTAAGTGTATTTTTGACATTGTGTGCAATGAAATTGTTGCGAAAGTGCCGGTGATTTTCTATTGTTGTTTGGTAATTTTGCAGAAGTATTGTTTGTTATATTGTCAGCTATACCTACAAGGCGGTTAAAAAAATAATTTCAGTTCCATACTTTTGCGACGGAGAATTCCACTTGAAATCAACTCAGTAACATGGTCTAAATCATCCTTAAAAGTTTTTATTACGATGTCACTAACACCCTGTATACCACAAAAAATTCAGAAGATGTGTCCCTATATCACAGTCACGAGCAAACAAAATCGCGGTCACAGCCAAAAAATAGGTAAGATACGTCAAAATAAATAACTAATAACTATACACATAGACGAGTTATTCAAAGAAGAGTTTTATTGAGCCATATTCCGGCCCATTTCCCTAAACAATTGCCGATTGACCACTGTTACATACTGGCTAACATGTCTGATAACTAGATCGTAGAACGGTCGCGGTATTTTGCAACGAATCGGCTTCGTAATTAAGTACCTAATTAATTGCTTGTTGAACATTTTGTTATAGGCAATTATTGCCTTTACGTAAGCTTTTAGTCATGGACTATTTAGTTCGATGAGTTATTAATTTATCTTAAGTGCAGTTTTCACTAACACAGTTGGCTCGACAGTTGTTCTGGGCGGCGATAAGGCTCACTACCTATCACGTTGGTCTAACAGAAAGCTCGGTGAGGTGAGTACGGTCACGAGCATTAATATGTATAAACTTTGGTACCATGTCACATTAACTTTTTTGACAAATTGGACTGTAAGTCTCACTAAATGTTAAATATGTTAGTGCGACAGAGTCCTAAAGTGGGTATATTGCTCATGACTGTACTTACCCACGTACTTAGTTCATCTTGCATCGTGAGCTGATGTATTTAGATCTATGTGAAGAGCGCATTTCTACACAAGGTCTTATAATGAAAACCTCGTAAGGACATTTTTTAAAGATCACATATTACAGATGTTTCTGTAACAAAACCTAGTTTCTTTCAGTAACATATTTAAACAAAAAAAATAATTTATGATCTAAACATGATTGGATTGGATTCAAACCCTCGACCTTACAGTGAGAGTCAAGCAAGCTTTCTTCCAACTGTGCTACCACGGCTCTCAACCTTATTTAAGCGAATACAAAACATCTAAACTAAAAATAAATAGGCAAGTACCTAATATCGTTTAAAAATGCAGAGTGAATTCAGCTCTATCTCTATCTTGAGCAAGATGTGTGCTTCCAATTTTGCACGGGTAATTGAAAATACAATGCATTGCGAACGTGAGATTTTTATAAACTAAGTAACATTATACACATACTTATTGCAGTTTTATGCGCATTTCAAAAGTCATTAGCGACCTTGAGCTGATAGTAAATGAGCGTTTTCAAAATTAAGTGTACTACGTCTGAATTTTAGCTATAATTAAAAATATGACATTGTTGGAGATATTTTGATTTAGATATTATTAAGATACGCGATAGTTTATGAAATTATGTGAAGTTGTTAACAGATTAATCTATTTTACGAAAAATTATTAAATTATAGGGCGACGGGCGAAAAAAATGTCAGTTTTGCGACTATCTTAAAAAATAATTGGTCTGTAACTATAAGAAAGATATAAATATGATTTTAGTTGTGTTATGAAGATTATCAAAGATATTTTATGAAAAAAATATATACATAGTCATAAAATCTATAAAACACGAAATATGCTAGTTTTTCGTTCGGTTTTGTCACAGCTGATACCAAGGCAACCATTATATTTACGATTTAATTTCGAATATTAGTTTAATAAACAAAGTAATTATTGTGATACCGAATATTAAAATCATTTTAATAAATAATAGAAATTATTAGCAACTCTCCATATTGAAAATTAGAAAAATCTAAGAATTTCTTCGTCGCAAAATGAGGGACTGTCGCAAAACTGACATACGAATTTTTCTAAGGGTGGGCTCACACAGGAGAAAACCGAACCCAAAAATGTAAGTGAATAAAATAAAAGATATACTTACACAAATTTTAAGTTTTTAACCAAATAATTATCAATTCTTAATGGGAACAGTCTTTTTGAAAATCAAGATTACTTAGTTTAACAAATAACAAACTTGTCTTCTTTTTTCAGCTTCTTCTTCATTCATTTCAGATATTTTTTTCTTCTTCGATTTTATTCTTTGTAATTTTTTTAACCTTTGGGCGTTTAATTTCTCGGGATTTTCTTTTTTAAATTTTTCTCTATATCTCCGAGACCGTTCTGCACTAGTTAGTGGCATTGTTAAGCCTAAAAAATTTAAACCTTTTCAGTATGTAGTCTCTGCTTTATAGTGTCGGTTTTGCGACTTTGCTAGTCAGCCTATAGGTCACAGGGAAAAATGTCGCAAAACTGACGTGACGCTCTGTTCCCATTTTGTATTCAAACCGATATTTAAAAGGAAAAAAAATACCTAGTCTTGTCACCAAATGTAAATAATTTTGCATTATAATATAGTTCATCTTCTGAATAAATTAATAAAAATAAAACTCACCTGAATCTGATTTTATATCGTCTCAAACCCGACAGATAAAATTTTGACGGCCGTGGAATACCAGAAAACACGTCTCGCGTCACGAAATATATTTTGTCACTAGTCTTTTTTTAAATGGCGACCGGTAAATTAAGGATAATTTTGCCATTTTAAAACGAAAATAGCTACCGTAAATAATTTCAATAGGCAGTTTTAGTCGTGACAAACCCGACATGTCCGGTCGGTACACTTTTTAAGACTTCTGAAAAAATTTAACTATATTTAAATAAGCACAAGATTTAAATTATAAACTACTGGAAATGAGAGAACCTTTAGAAAACTTCAACCAATACCAAACATCAAATGATACCCTAGTACAAAAAGTTTTAAGAATCTCTTCAAACATTTATCAGTTTGAGTGGGGGACACAGCAAAATCTAGTACTTAGTGATAAAAATTTACATTTTATTTAAATAATTCCTCATAACCATGAAAAATTTGTTAGAATTTAATTAGTTTAGAATATATTTAATGTATCTCAATAATTAAAATAATTAGCTAGAAGTAAATTTTACTAGTTATTAGACTTCAAACACAAGGGACAACGTGAAAATGGGAGGTACACTTATTTTTGAAAATGCTCAAATGCAGAAATCTGTACATATAATAAATATATCAACCAGTAATTTACGATGCTTCTATTTTCGAATACAAACGAATGGTAATTTCCATGTTCAACAATCAATACACGTATACACTGACATTTAAAGTTGGAACACGTATATCAGAATTTGAATTCAGAACTAAGTAGGTAGGTACTTTATTGTTGTTTAGCCAATGTGAACAAAACATGGAAATGATAATTTCCATGAGCATTCGTTTCCATTCGGAAATGCGATAATTGCCGAGGGACATTAAGAAAATAGATTCTGATTTTTTAAGTAGGTAACTTCGTTTAGATTAGGTCCTACTCCTGACCTGGCTTTGCTTTAAAATGTTCTCAGGCTTTCTTCTTCCGACTCTCATACCTATATTATTTCGTTAATCATTTTTCATTCAGTTGGGGCCTAATACAAATAAGTCTAAGGCATCTCCCGAGTAACAACCGTATCAAAGTAATCCTCCAATAAGGAGAGGACACTAGTGCGCAAGAGTAGGATGTAGGGATGTAGGTTGTCACCTTGAACCGCGTCTTACCGCGTCTACAGTAAAGCAATCATGACATTTCGCAAGAAATACAATGGCGGTTGCCTTAGGGGACGAGCCTGTTACCATTAACCGGACACAAATCCTGAACACCACATGATATAATATAAAACGAATTTCTTTCATAATCAGTTGAGGAAAAGCGTAACCGAACAACCTACCGAAAGTCGGCAACCAATCCGCACTAAACTTTTTGCCTCCTTTTTGATGCGAACAGCAAAGGACTAGAACTGTCTGCCGTCGTCTGTGTTTCCAACTCGTTATAATCTGGGAGTTTTCAAGGCTAGAGTGAATAGGTATTTGTTAAGTAAGTGTGATCCACCCTAGACCACATCGTCACTTACCATCAGGTGAGATTGTGGTCAAAAGCGAACCTATGTTATTTCAAAAAAGTCGTCTTAGCCAGCAGCAGTTTTAACATCAATAATAATAATAAGTAATTGAAATAAAATATAATATTTTATAATATTTTTTTATAGGTATCATAAGTACATTGTTTTAAGTTATATATAACCGAAACCGCTTAGTGTAGAAATATCGGGAGTCTCATATCTCTGATTTAAACGCGGTAAGAACGCGTTATTATGTGTTTTTTTTATTATATATTTTTCCTTATTCAATATCACAGATCATATAATATTTTTTGTTGTAATTTACTATTTGTTGTTTTAGAATGTAACAATAATATTTACACAAGCCCACGTAATATGATGTACATCCATCGCAAGATGAACTAAGTACCCACACCTGGGGAGGGAGGAAGCTTTCTGTTAGAACAACGTCTATAATGGTCGAGCGAGCTGTGTTAGTGAAAACTGCACTTAGGATAAGTTAATAACTCATTAGTGCAAGTCCGGTACCGGAGCACCACAAGACCACAGTGACTGTTCTATTATGTATTATTCACTTATTACCATTTTTCCGCCTCTGACAATTATGTTAATGGACTTTTCTATATTTAATTACGTATTACCACGTAGCCGGTAATTACTGCAGTAATACGGTAGAGTTAACTTAGTATTGCCAGAGTTGCGTGTCTCACATATTGTCACAGTTTATTACCCCTAGGAAATACCGATTGCCGGGAAAGATAGGTAAATATTGCTAGATTGAAAAGAATCCATCGACTGATCACTATGCTATTGAACGTCACAACACTAGCTTATGGATTTTAATAGATCTTATTGGACTTTGGACTAGTGTAAAATCTTTTTGAAATATAATCACTTATTGTACTGAACTGGTTGTCGTGTTTTATAGTATAGTCTTACATTTAATTAAAATAATGTCTATTTTTAAGTATGTACGTATTTAGGTACAAAAGTTATATAAAGAAATTTTTAGAAGACATACAATTAGAAAACGCGTACGACTTTATGCACACATAAATTAGGAATCGAAATTTCATCTCAGCACATTTTATGAATATGTGATATAATTTACTGCTTAGTACTGTCATAATTTAATGTAATAAAAAAATATACATTCATAATAATCATAATTATTAAACCAGATGCAATATGATTCAGCCTTCCATATTACACTTTTATTGTTTATAAAAAAAACGGGAATCTATCTACTTTATCACTTTAGGTACTTAACATATTTTATCTTAAACCTATAAGTAATAAAATAAAATAATGCACTAACCTGCTGTTGATATTGCTGGGGCCTAGGTAACGCGAGCGCGCACCCGAAAACTGCCAAAACTAAACACTGCCTCAACATAATGCACTCACTAAAAAACCTTTTAAAAATAAAATTAAAAAGTTAAATATTTAAAAACAAAGCGCAGCACAGCACACGCGCGAAGTAACACGTATCGGGGATACGCGTATTCTGTACTCTCACTTTATATAGAGACACCCCTTCTTACCGACAAAATGGCGGGGGTGGATAAACCACTTCGAAATTTGAAAATTGGAGCATCGATGTTAATGTTACGCATTATTATTTAATAAAAATATTTTTAAAGGTTGCCAGTATTGTGGAAAATGAATCACTTCATAAATTAAATTCATTGATTTTTATGCCACATTGAGTAAAGACTGAGATGAGAATGTATTTTAGGATATAAGCAGTATTATAGTAGGTACTCAATTTTACTTACGTTTGTAATTATCTTAAGCCTGTATCTGTTTTTTTCTCCAAATATAAATACTTAAATAAAAAGAATAGAAGGTATCTGAGAATATCTAAAAATCTACCCAGCTTATGATTAAGATTTATTTTCACAAAAAAGTTAGACTATTAAAGTTGTGAAATAAGTAACCTAAAATGAGACTAGATACCTATGGGTGTTCCTTCCTACTTATTTATCTACATAATGGATTATGAACCGATTTCTTTTATATTTTACTGGCAGTTCAAGGTTGCTAATTAAGGAACTTTAAGGATATTTACGGGTAAGTTTTATAATTTATTACAGCCGCTTATGTCAAAAATAATTTATTAGTACTCATCTACTTACTTATAAATATATTCCAGTAGGTAAGTCCCTACATAATCTCTCTTTCGATGCTATAATTAATATTGTTCCTTTTTTAAATGACAACCGATAAACAGACAAAGGGTCATTAAGTGATCAATCGATCGATTTAAAAATTATAAGTAAAAAGCATTCAAGAAAGCTTACTCAGACATTGTGAAACAGGCGTGATTGTATTCAAATAGGTTTGCGAATGCAAAACTTCGTCTGGCCTTGCGAGCGAAGCTTACGAGTGATAATGTCAATGAACGGATACTGGTAACTAGGTATAACTACGTATAGATAGCCGGTATAACTATAGATAGACGGTAAGTCTTACATGAACTATAACCTATCATTATAGTGTACTTATAAAGGTAGTTATTCAACGTAAGTATATCTCTTCTATCGTGCGGGTTGTGAGGTGTATTACCAACCTCTTTAACCCTGGTGTCAGGGTTATTACTGAGCCGCCAAAGGCCCTGACATGGCATAAAGATACTCACTTACGTCAGTAAGTAGTAACAGCACAGATCATCTTATTTTCTGACAATCAGGTGATCAGCCTATAATGTCCTAACCAACCCAGGGATCACAAAGTGATTTTTGTGATGTCCACACCGGGATTCGAACCCGGCACCTCCGGGATCGTGAGCCCAACGCTCAACCACTGGACCACAAAGGCCGTGAACGTAAACGTAAGTTTATCGTGACCTAATATAATAAATACTTATAAACCATAAATCAGAAAAACATTATGAATCGCTTCTTTACACTGAACTGGAGTGATTAAATCTGAACCTGTGATGACCAAATTCGATCTTATTTGTCTTTTGAACTTATTTATAATTAGATCACAATGAGTACGCCGATGACGACTCTGGACAAGTATTTCCATACAAACCCATTTGAAAACTTTCGTTTTGACGTTTTGTAAAAAGTATCTAAGTATCTCATTTGACTAGGGTGCAAAAGAGCCTAATGTATTCAAAACAAAACACAAACATCATGGAAGGGAAGATAGTAGGGAAGAGAGGAAGGGGAAGACCAGGAAGAATTTCATCATCATCATCACCAGCCCATTAACGTCCCCACTGCTGGGGCACGGGCCTTCCCTGTGGATGGATAGGGAGATCTGGCCTTAAACCACCACGCGGTCCCAGTGCGGATTGGTGGTTATTAACGACTGCTAATGCAGCCGGGACCAACGGCTTAACGTGCCTTCCGAAGCACGGAAGAGTTCGAGATGAAAACTTTTTTTGTGTCATCCTAAGACCGGCCTTTTTTTTTTAACGTTGGGAAATGCGTTACGCATCCACGCCGCCCGGGGGGGCGACGTGGTTCGAGCTCGAGATGAAAAATTTTTTTTTGTGGTCACCCATCCTAAGACCGGCCTTTGCGAAAGTTGCTTAACTTCAACAATCGCAGACCGGTCGCGTTTACCGCTGCGCCACCGAGCTCCTCAAGGAAGAATTTACATGGATAAAATTAAAGAGCAGGCGAGTGTGTGTGTGTGTGTGTGTGTGTGTGTGTGTATGTGTGTGTGCGTGCGTGTGTTTGTTGGTGTGCATGTGTCTGGGTGTATGTATTTGTATGCAATTACTACTATTCTCATTCAAAATTTGTTCTGTTTCATCGTACGTTAACGATTTTGTATGACCTTGGGAACTGATACTGGGATCTCAAGCTATTACCTAGTATGCCTACCTAGATTATCTAAGTACAAATGAAACCTTATAATACCTGTGACCGCAGCTGCAGACGGCACGTATTTCATGTCTATAAAATGTAATTGGAAACTGGAGATCCGGTATATAAATGACCTCTTAAGCTCAAACACAAATACAAAAGCCTTTTTTGAACTTAAAACAAATATTAAAAATACATTATTTTAATTAGATAGGTACCTAGTACAAAAGGCAAGAGAAACCACTGCTCTATTTTTCCCTAAAAAGTAGCGTGGAGAATGCTACACCGACAAGAGCGTGGATCTTAAATTAGTGATGATGATGAGGTAGTAAAACAGGCGGCCTTATTCCTAAGGTAGCAATCTCTTCCAGATAACCTTTAGGTATAGGAAATTAATCTAATAAAAACGTAGTGGGATAGACAGTTCAAAATAAAAAGTTGAAAAATATAAGTATACCTAGACAAACTATATTAAAAAAGTGTCTGGTATTAAAATTAATAAACATGACACAACACCATGTATCTCCAAAGGGGTAAGCAGAGGTGTAGAATACACACCTACTCCTTGTCCGATATGTTTATGTCCCATGTAATAGGGGACGAGCCTATTGCCATTACCGGACACAAATATTGGAAACCAAGTCAAATCAAATCAAATCATTTATTCATAATATTCATTATACGTCCTGTCCTGTTCTGTTAAAATGAAATAATAGGAATACCTTTTCTAGCATTTACTTTTTTCTTCTTCTTTCATATGAATTTTAAATTCACCGACCTCTACAATCCTGCTTTCATGGTTACTATTGGGTCGCCAAGACCTATGAATGTCACAGTACGTATTTAATTTAGTGCCTTCCGAACTACTGAACCATCTTATTTATTAGATAATCAGGTGATTTCAGCCTGCAATGTCAGGCCAATGTGTGTGTGTGTGTGTGTGCGTGCGTGCGTGCGTGCGTGCGTGCATGCGTGCGTGTGTGTGTACGTGTGCGCTAACTATACAAACCCTAAGTCCACAAACTCTACACGATAGGCAAAATATGGGGCTTGTCCGTTTCATTCCTACAAGAACGGCAATGAGCAGTTAATAAAGTTGCCTATGGCGACGGCATAAAATAGTTTTTTTCACCTTTGCCCATGTATAGTTATTTTTTTTTGGTATGATCCAAACCTGAGTTATGAGGATTAAAAAAATCGTCGAAACGTTTCGAGAAAAGGTAGGTAGTGAAGTAGAGTTGAATAAGAGCAGGTTCTTGGCGGGGGCATCCCCATGCCAGATTGTTGCAACATCCAACAAATTATATTTTTTACTTTTTTATAAAATGGTAATATTTTTTTTATCTTTTATTTTTTCGATCATCTACGATCGCTCGACTGCAACGTACCATGTAGATAATTATGTACCTCTAATTGGAAATATAACGTGATCAACTCAAAGTCAACGTGTTCTTTCATTCCATCCTCTACACACCAGCCAGCGTGCAACACTACCTACCCGCGACATGGTCCTTCGAACCGGATATGAACCAGCAACCTATGGGCCCGCTCAAAGTATAAATAAATAATATCTTAACTCATTTGATTGTACAACTGATAGTGTAATATGCGTTTAGATATCTCACTGGCACATCTAGTTACGTGCTTGTGCATTGTCTGGCGGAAACAATAAAAAAAGAAAACTTTTCGAATGTCAAACTTTGATAGACAAGTCCGTTTTTGATGGATAATTAAGATTACAAGGTGTGGCAAGGAGGCGGTGGTTTTTATTGTATAATTTTGTAGTATATTAATATATAGATACAATACTCAATAATCTTAATGTCTTTCCACAATGTTGATATGGGTAACATTTAAATGTGTTCCTTAAGATATTAAATAACTTGTAATATATACTCTCATTGATTAAAAGATGTGTTGCTGTTGCAGTTTCTTGTCATTTCTTCTCCTCAGCTATAACACCTTGCGAAATGACGTAAATTCAAAAATGCTACATTGACCTTCAACAAGTTTATCTATGATAATTACGTCGAACACTTAAATGATTCAGAATTCATTCATACCCCTAGCATTAGCCCGTAACACAACACACCAACACACACACATACACAGGTAACATTGTTATATTATAAAATAAAAATCATTTTGGACACTTGAGGTCACAGCAAAAGGAACAGAGCGGAGAGCGTAGTCTTAACTTAGCGCAAAAACACAAGAACAAAAGAGATGCATTTCGGGTGCTTAAAAAAATATACTTAGCTGTTTTACAGAACATTACATAAGCTCACGACTATATCCCTACTGGGGTAGTCAGAGGTACATCCATCGCAGTGATCTAAGTACCTACTAGCTTTCTGTTAGACCAACGTGCACCGTATCGCCGTCTATAATGGTCGAGCCAACTAAGTTAGTGAAAACTGTACTTAAGATAAATATTTTTTTGACAACAGGTTTTACTTCATATATCTAGCTGCATTATATCTAGTCGGTTGCAGAGATCGGAGAAAAAGTAAAGCTTTAGTAATTTTTTTTTATTTTTATTCACCGCGTAAATTATCTTTGATAAACTTCCTTATGTGCCGCATAATAAATACCCTAATGACTTTTACTTTTCGCTCCAAAAATAAAATCGTCCAAGAGCGCATAGAATACGCCTAACAGGATTCCGCAGTTATTATGAATTAGATCGCATTTTTATTTTATATTTTTTTCTAATTTCTGTATTTTTAACCAACTTCAAAAAAGGAGGTTATCAATTAAATACGCATTATGTATTGTTGGAATGGCACAATATTCGTATATATTAGTCTGTGTAAGCATCTCAACACGTGTGCCATAATTCCAGATTATAGGTATGTATGTAAGTTTGTGTGTATATAGAAAAGTGAGTATAACGGAACGTAAGATTGATAGAAAGTAAGAGACAATAAATACTCATCATCATCATCATCATCAGCCCTACGACGCCCACTGCTGGGCATAGGCCTCCCCCAAGGATCTCCACGACGATAAATACTATGGAAAGATAATGAATGGGTATTTGGTTGTTTATGGTATGAATTTAGAATGGTAAATGAATGGGACGGGAGGGGGTATTTTGTTTTAAAAATAAAAAGGGTGGTCTGTGATTATTGGGGTCTTTTTTGTAAAAAAAGGAGAAAATAACGGGAGTGAAGATAAATAACAGCCCTTGTGGTCAACGCTCTAATCCACCTGATTGTCTGAAAAAATAACTTGATTCCGTGCTCCAGAGGGCACATTAAGCCTTGGGTCCCGCCTATTAGCCGTAAAAATACCTCCACAAACTCGCAGTGGAGCAGCGTGGTGGAGTATGCTCCATACCACCTCCTTGATTGAGGGGAGGCCTGTGCCCAGCAGTGGGACGTATATAGGCTATTTATGTTATGTAAGATAAATAAAATTATGTATGTATATTTCTCCACGCATTTCTCGGAAACAACAAATCATAATGCGACAATAATATGTATTTTTTCAATTAGAAAAGTGCTAGTTCGATCCTAATCGGTTCGCTTTACATTTAATTCCATAACTATTAACAGTTATGATACAAAAAAAAATAACGCAATAGTAACAATGAACTCGTTGATGTCTTTTGTATTATTTATCCTTTAATAGTATGTATTGCAATAAATATTTTTTATCACATCCGAATTTAGATTCTAACATTGTATTCAACAAAATATTACTCCTTACTTTTTATTACACAGACTTTTTTTAAAAATCTTATTTGACTACGGAACCCCAAAAATTCAACTCAGCTTTACTTACTTACACCATTCTTTGGTGCAAGTGGGTTTTCAACGAAACGGATTTCATAACATCCGTGCGATATTTACATAATAATAAGCCTTACACAGGTGGAGTATGGACTATGGCATTTGGAGTGCATCTCAGGTCTACATCGGTAATTAGGTGCGTTTGCACATTCAATGCTGCAACGCTTTGTGCGATGAGAATACGCTCGCCTAGTTAAGTGTGATACAAAAGTATACTTTCCTGCATGGGGTCAAGGCTGTATTTTTCCGTCATAATTTTAACTTAGTGTAGGTAAATAATACCTTGATGGTCAAACCCAAAGGAGTTTTTATGACAGTTGGGTAGTTTCCTAAGTCAAAGATCATCATCATCAATTTAAGATCCACGCTCTTGTCGGTGCAGCATTTTCCATTCCAATCTATCAAAGGCCAATTCCTTGACTTCTCTATAAGACACGATGTTAACCAAAAACAAAGAAGAAAGAAGAAAAACAAAAGAGAGAGGAAGAGAGGGGAGGTCAAAGATAAATTATGAAATTCTGATTACTAAGTAAAGACAGATCTAAAGGTGACAAAAAACGTTTTCTTTTTCCTACTTGACTTATTTATGAATTTTAATAAACTATGATCGAGGGGGTGAGGTAAACCTAGCTCAGACGCCGGTGGGGGGCGGAGAGTGGCCGTTCTATACGTGGTATTATTCATTATTATATGCCTATGCCTTAGAATAAGTTTCTCCCGTAAATGTGTTGTAAAGTTCGCAATAAATAATAAAATTATTTATTATAAAATAATTCATGCCTATCTAGACTATATTTCAAATCTGAAATTAATATCTCTATATTGATATATTGTCATTGCCTTCTCATAATTTGGCCTGCGCACACGCTTTGCTTGTTTAGACATCTACCTATAATAGTAACACTATGATTATGTAACGACCTCCGTGGATCAGTGGTTGAGCGTCGGGCTTGCGATCCGGAGGTCCTGGGTTCGATTCCCGGTGGGAACATATCTCAATAATTACTTTGTGGTCCCTAGTTTGGTTAGCACATTACAGGATTTACAGGCTGTTCATCTGATTGTCCGAAAGTAAGATTTATTTATTTATTTACTCCACTATCGTCGACCACGCCGGCAGGTTTCGGTATCGCGGTTTTGAAGTGTTGAACTGATTAACCGCCTCTATGGCTAGACTAATCGGGTCGTCGGGAAGTGAGACGTGTAAGCTAAAAATAATTATAAAACATATGGCGACAAGCAATGCCTGTACGTACAGTTATGAGCAATATAATGTACCCACTTTAGGACTCTGTCGCACTAACATATTTGACATTTAGTGAGACTTACGGTTCAATTTGTCAAAAAAGTTAATGTGACATGGTACCAAAGTGTATATATATTAATGCTCGTAACCGTACAATGACAGCTCACTACCTACAGTAAATTACGGTCGTAAGTGTCATTCGCAACTGATAACCGGTTCGATTGAGCCACATGCGTTGGTTCGTGACGAGATTGGCGCGGTATATGATAACACCGAGTAGGCCTAAGGCATAAAATATAATAGTAGGTATACTAGCAGTGAGATAGGTTATGTTGTCCTCTTCTGCCGTGTGGATTGTGAGGTCGATTACCAACCCCATCAACCCTGGTGTCAGGGTTATTTTTGAGCCACCACAGGCCCTTGACATGACTCATCTACGTACTTACATCAGTAAGCAATACTGCTTTTTTAGATGAATTGCTTCGATGTGGCATGTTTAGCCATGTATGGCGTACCTATAAATAATAATATTTCATCTGATTTGTTTATAAAAAGGAAAGCACAAAAGACACGAACACATGTGATCTGCAGCTCTGCAAAGCCAAAGTTACAAGAACGAAAGAAAGGAAGCAAAGAAAGTATAAACATATTGTTTTTATTGTGCCACAAATAATTAAAAGAAAAAATATCAAAACAATTGTAAATGCAAAATAATTATGTAATTGAAAGAACTTATCATACTGTTTATATACTTCGTGTATCTGGGAATTATTCGGCCTAGGTGTGTTGCAGACTTCCAAAGGTTGTGTATGTAACTAGACTGTCAGTTAAGTTTGCAATTACATACACATACATACATAAACTCACGCCTATTTCCCACTGAGGTAAGCAGAGACTATTGAATTCCATAAAAAACCTAAAGTTAAATTAATGTCCGAAAGTCAGATGATCGTTCGGTTATTATTTACTTATTTAAGTTAGTAGTCGTTACATGAGCTATGTCAGGGGCCTTTGGCGGCTCAATAGTAACCAGGGTTGATGAGGTTAGTAATTCACCTCACAACACACTCGATAGAAGAAGAATAATATCTTTAAAGTGACACTTGACAGTTGTAACAATAAAATATGAAATATTTCGGATATGGTACTCGTAGTTTATCATTCGATAATAAAATTATCCAATAATATTTTTTTATTAAGATCATTTTTAAATATTTTATTTTTACAAAATAAAAATGCGATTTTTTTATTTGTGTATTACATAACCCGAAACACGGGCGGCCATGATTGAGCTTCGTGTGATGTGACATTTCACATAATAAACACAAACTGTTTGACAGTTTTTTTGCTTATTAAAATGTGACGTCACTGGGCAAAATGTCACTTGACCAACAGTTTTCGCGCGAAATTTGAAGTTAATGAAGTAAAATATTATGTTTTTTTTTAATATTAGATAAAGCTTTTTCGAGAAAACAAATTATTTTAAGAAGTATAAAATAAACGTTTATGTATTTTTTTAAATACTTATCCGAAAGCTGTCAAATAACCAATTGTAATACAATCAACAATCACTGGAATCACATGCCTAATAAAGAACTGGCAATTACTACGTCACACGTGAAAGTATGAAAATTATCTAATTTCTCACTCAACTGCAACCAGTAGACAACGGTCCAAATACTTAACTAATTGCTTGATTACTTTAATCAATGCTTCAACTTATGGACACATTATACATACATAAGTTACCACCTATTTCCCATTGGGGATGGCCGATAGACCATAGAATATCGCTTATTGTGATCTTAACTCGCCCCTTCTGCTTTTTCCACTTTTTTTTACCTTTGATGGGTTTGCTCTTGGCCTCAGACTTGCTCGAAGGCATTGACGAGGCCTAAGACGGAGCGAGCTCGCCCAGAAGGTGCCTGTTCACTCTGGCCTTGAAAGCACCCGGGTTATATGCATTCGGAAATACAGAAGACGGCAGAGAATTCCACTCCTTAGCAGTGCGCATAATGAAGAACGATGCGCTTTGTGCGTATAGTTGGGATATCCACCAAATAAAAGGGGACTGAGATTGTCAGGAGGGCTCCTTCTCCAGACTCTTTCAGGGCAAGAGTGAAGGCGCTTTTCCTGCAGGCATGACTTAGAAGTGTTTTCTTAGTCTCCTTATATGTATTTATAGGCTATTTGTGTTAGTATTAGTACTATTATTAGTTACCTATATGTAAACATGTATACATATAGGTAACTAATGTTAAGACATCCGGGAAGTACATCTGGAGCACTGGTGATCCCGAAACACAGGCTCTGGCTTATCTCGGGCGCCAGTCTCCACTCGTACATACCCTTCAATTGTGCATTATTTTGTGAAACCCATTTATGTACATTGTGGAGAACAAATAAAAAGATCTTTATTATTATTATTATTATTATTATTTGTATGTATGTTTATGTATGTGTAAATATAATGTGTGTTTATTGCACGATCCCGTGCTCCAATGCATAAACTTCTTTCACCCTAAGGTTGCCTGACAGAAATTGCTGTTTATCAATAAGGCCGCCTATTGTGCTTATTTTTATTCGTATGTTTATGTCCGTTGTATATGTCGTTGTGCAATAAAGTATTATTGAAAAGGGGGGTGGTGGAATGAGCTCGTGTAGATCGCGCTCCACTCATCATCCTCCTGTCTTGATCCCACTCTAGGTGGGATTGGCACAACATGTATGTCGTATTCCTCTTCCATTCATTTCTGTCAGCCGTCATCTCAGTACTCACACCTTCTGCTTCTTCCACTCATGCTAACAAAACAGCGAATGAAGTGGATGTTATCATCATCAGCCCATTAACGTCCCCACTGCTGGGGCACGGGCCTTCCCTATGGATGAATAGGGAGATCGGGCCTTAAACCACCACGCGGGCCCAGTGCGGATTAATGGTTATTAACGACTGCTAATGCAGCCGGGACCAACGGCTTAACGTGCCTTCCGAAGCACGGAGGAGCTCGAGATGAAAACTTTTTTTTTTCTTGTGGTCACCCATCCTATGACCGGCCTTTGCGAAAGTTGCTTAACTTCAACAATCGCAGACCTAGCGCGTTTACCGCTGCGCCACCGAGCTCCTCGAAGTGGATGTACTGACATCCATCTTAAATAAAGGTCACTGGGGTTAAAAAGGCCTCATCGAAGTAATGAAGTGTGCTTATTAGCTTATATATATGCTAGATTGTAATATTGTGAAGCATATATTTAATTATAATGCTTTATTTAAATAAATAAAAAAGCTGTGCTGTTTTCGGAGCTATAGGGACAGCGCAAGTGGTCACGATTCTTCCTTTCCTTCATTATACCTTTTTTCTTATTTCTAACCGCAATTACTATGTATCGAACACATATTTGCGTCTGATTATACCTCAATGCATTGAATTTAGTCTTTTCCCTGACCGTACTCCACATGACAGCATTATGATAAGAAATGCTATGTCGATCGTAGTATGACACAAGTGTAGCATGTCGCAATGGGGCGTGGTTGCGCAGGAGTGGACCGGTCAATTACGTGTTACGTGGTAACCGTGGCAACCACATCATATCGTCTGATAATCTGTAATTGTCGGGTTAGGTAGCGGTTGCTATGGTAAATGCAATGGTATAAAGTTGGTAAAGGGGAGCTGATTGAAAAGTAAATATTTTGTAAGTTAGAGTCAGTCACTAAGGACCAGTGGTGTGCCTGTTCCCAAAATGGAAATATTCCCGTTGTAGAGATTTTTTAATAGTCCTTACTATTAAAGAACCAGTGTTCTTACCCTGGCTGCTTTTCGTTTTCAAATTGTTCTTTCTTGTACTCTGATCTTATTACGATTATGACAACATAATCGTTTGCAATTTAGGGGGCTAACTTCCACGTCAGTAGTAAAAAGGCGCAACAGTTATGTAAGAAGTGCTTTATTGCCTAACCTTTAGGTAAATAAGATCAGAGTACAAGAAAGAACAATTTGAAAACGAAAACCAGCATGTGCAGCATGTTCAGTAGGCCTACTTATTTCTCAAATCAGATGTCGCTACTGTTGAGTGTTCTTAATTTTTGGCAGTTCACCGTACTGCTTGAGTAAACAAACATTATTATTTAGGTTATATTTGTACACTAAAAACCTTCAGCGCCATTTGTCCGGCCAAGTAGTTAATGCCATCTGCGGCAAATCTACAATAAGTCACGTCAAAAAAAAAAAAAAAAAAAACAAAAAAAACTAAAAACATTTGCGCAGCGTTTAACTGCAAAATCATAGTATTATATTTATTCTCTAAATATAGAAAAGAAGGAAACTTATAAAAACTTATTTTTAATCAAAGCTGCTTTTTTACAACTGGTGGTTTTTCTTCGTAATTCATCCTTTATATACACTTCAGGTTGATCCACATTTTATAGCAATATATCATGAATTTTAGCTGGACAGTATGGAGAACTGTCAACATTTAGGAACGCTCTATAGACTTGCCGCCTACATTATAGCTTCTAGTTTTTAACCTCTGTGTACCCAGATTTATGTTAAGTATAAGTAATCCATAGCGATAAGCAGGAACTCATCTCTCTGTTGACTTTATCGTCATGACATATGTATTTACCTAGTAACATTTCCCTTATAGGATCACTTTCCAGGAAGATATAATCTTTGAGGATAAAAATCCTTATTTGGCAAAGGCCCCTAACATTTGTCTTACTTGGCCCGCTTTGCCCGCTTTGCTTTGGCCAGACTCTGTTTCCAATCAGCTTAAAAGTTGAAAATAGAAGTTGAAATGTAGTTCCGGTCGCCCTGAGAGAAACTACGAGAATTAGTGTTTGTATGTTCTGAAAATAATATGACACTCATGTAAAATGCGAAAAGTAGTGCAGGCAACATGAAGCAATTGCTATCAATTTGCTAAAATGTTGTCCCTATGAATAATTTTACATTAAATATGAACACATACACATGCTAAACACATGTGGTAATACATGCAAGTCCAGTTGTAGATAACCTAAAATGTCTCAGCGATTTCAGTTTAACCTACATTCTCTTACAGCCCTTTCACACGGCAGTCCAGTTTTGCAGGATCGGCTTTTTACGGTATCCTGCTAAAATGGACGCTGTGTTCACACGGCAGTTCAGTTTTGCAGGATTCAGTAAAAAGCACGCAGGAAGCCGTGTGAACACCGCTATTAAAATATATGTGTGATTAAACGGGATCCCGCTTTTTACTGGACTTCGGATCCAGTTTCTAGTGACAAAACCGAACGGCACAATTCGACCGGATCGGTTTTTTGCAGGATCCCGCATGCGGGATGCTCGTGTGAACGCTAGCATATAAACATATTCGCCATCAAACGGGATCCTGCAGAAAACGGGATCCTGTTAAAAACTGGACTGCCGTGTGAAAGGGGTGTTACACTTGTTTAAACAAGGCAAGAAAAGCATTTATGTTTATGTGAAGACGCAGAAATGTTATGTAAAATTTGCATGAAAAGATGTGGTTGTGTAACCATATGAAACATGGTCAGTAAGTAGTTCTTTAAAAGTTATGAATGAGCAACTTTTTCTCAAACGTTTTGCGCAGATTTATTGTTGACTTTTTTATTTTTATTGCCTTCAGAGTGTTTATTTCAAGTTTAGAGTTATTAGAATCTGCTTAGCTCCATGTGCAAAACGCAGCAGGGGCTTGTGTGAAGTATAGGCACCTTAACGCTTTACATAGTAACAGGAGACGAATTTCGAGCTCAGCGATGAATCTGATCGTCTTTCCATCTTCAACGTAACATAACACACGATTATTAAACTAAGTGTATTTGATTTGATTTTGATAACATAACAGACGGAGTATGTAACATGCTTATATCATAAAGTATAAGCACTTTTTTATCCCCTTAGAGGGTGATTTGAGGGATAAAAACTGTCGTAGCTCTTAAACTATCTCAATATCGAATTTCATCTGAATCGGTTAACGTTAAAACTCAAACGAACAGACAGACAGAGTTACATTTGCATTTATAATAATATAAGTGTGGATTGGAAAAGGATAAGAAATGAAACAACAGGCCGCATTGAAGTTCATTTCATTAGCAAGATTATTATTCCATATGTAAAAAGACGATTAAATCTATCATAAAAATTAAATAAATAGCGTAAATATAATCTCCTATTAAATAAATCTTACGATGCGTATTTGTTCCCGACGTGGTGTCGTACGCCCCATTTGTAGTTGGCATTTTTGTCGGTTTTCACGAACGTGTGGACTGGGCCCGTGACCCCTTTGTTGTCTCGGTCGCGGTCGTGATGGTGGTCTATATCGTAGTCGTGATCACGTTTTGGACGCTGCCATTGCTCCTCCGCTTCATACTCCCGAACTGGAAAGAAAGTGCGGTTGTTTAGGTCGCTTTGTTGGCGATAAAGCGATTTTGTAGCTTACATTTCGGAAATTCTAGACTGATGTCTCTGTGGCACACCCTAGAATCCTCGGACCATACAAATATTAAAAATAACTGCAGAGTAGTGGATAGTAAAAGCACTACCTAGTTTATCGTGGTATATTTTTGCAAGTCAATCAACCGTACAAGAATTCCTAATTCGAAATATTATTATTATTTATTATTATTTTTTATTTTAATATCCCTTCCAACATCTACCTCTACATATATGGGATAAATCAAGAATTAGGCTGGCAATATATCCACCAATCGCTACTCGTCTGCAATGGGACCCAACCTTGCCATGAACCTTGAATTGGCCCTTGCGAATACAATAAGTAGGAACATCTACGGAGAAAAGTAAGCTTTCTCCAGAGGTCGTGGTCGTGTACCTACTCGCTATGGTTGTAAGAGTCAATGGTTGCAATTAGCTACGTCAAATTCTGTCTAGCGAAACTCTACTGGAGTATTTCAATCATTATCTTCTTCTATAGAAAACAACCACCTTATGCTACAGTTATCTTATCGTTATCACCCAACACTATCTATCTTAAGTAATCTCCGAGGATGACACAACACTTGCTCATCAGGGGCTCACACTCCCCAATCAGGGGCTCACACACCCTATCATGGGCTCACACACCCCTATCATGGGCTCACACACCCCTATCAGGGGCTCACACTCCCTTATCAGGGACTCACACTCTCCTAAACAACACTTACCAGGTATCCTGTGTACAGGCGGCAGGACCTGTGGTGGACGTGGAGGATGAACATGTCTGACATGTCTGATGTATCTCGGAGGTATTCTCTGTAGACCATGCACTGGGTAGAACGGCACCGACCACGCTGAAGTCGCCAGAGCGAGGCAAGAGAGGATTAGCTGTGAACATTAATTATAAAGACGTTACAGAAAATGTTATTTTATAAAATTAACATAGTGTATTTAACTATTATAATAAAAACATTATTAAATAGTGACAAGGAACAAACTGGTGTTTTGCACTTGGAAGTAGAACCCTCGACCTGTCGCCATCTACTACACCTACAGTCCACACACACAAAGAGTCGAACACTATTCGCAAAAAAACTAGGTACAGAGTCCAAATAGATCTAGGCTGTTTATCTTTGCAAAATTATCCAGCCCAATAAAATACACATTAAGGTATAACTACATTAGAAAGTTGATTGTACCTATTCTACTTATAAAGCAGGTTGCATATCGATTGCCATACTATAACATTACAAATTATAATGTTATATAACATTATAACAATATACGCAATTATCTTAATCAATGATTGACTAAATAAATGAGGTCGGATTGTGTAACGGTATTGAGACTCTTTTGAATGTTTTAAAATTATTAGGGAAAGTTAGGTACCTAATATAACATAAACAGCCTTTTGCTACGCAGAATGTTCGCTTATTCCACTCCGACCAACTAAACGGATCAACTAGTTGTTCCGATCGGAACTCAGTATGTGCAATTCTTCCCACCAATCCAACTACTCAAAAGTAAGTCATATTAAACCACTTTACATTTCTATAGAATTCCGAACTGAACAACCAAGTTGAACAGTTCCAGAGAAGACACATTAATTAATTAATCGGTTAATTGTTAGGTAATTTTGTTTTTATCAATTTGAAAAGGGCGACGTATACGAATGGAATAAGGGGTACTGTTGTATGTATTCTGTCCCATTGCTGGGCACAGGCCTCCTATCCATCAACCTAAGAGGGTATGGCCCACACCACACATACCACACTGCACGCTATACCTACATACATAACACCACGCGAGGTGTATAGTCTAAACACCCACTCCTCACCAACTATTCTTTTCCGCGGCTATACAGGTTGTGAGAAGCTGCAGTAGTTTTAGGCGGATGAGACGTTCGTTATGTAAAAATTGACGATTCAAAGTGTAACTATGTTACCTACTGAATAAAGATATTTTTGAATTTGAATTTGAATTTATGTCTAAAGGCGATCCTATTGCCATTAACCGGGTACAAATCCTCGAAAACACGTGATATTAATTACCATAACATAAACATAAGCAGCCTATACACGTCCCACTGCTGGGCACATGCCTTCTCTAAATCAACCGGTGCCGCGGTGGGGGTATGGAGCATACTCACTGCGGGTTGCCAGCAGTGTTTTTACGGCTAACAGTGGCCTCCGAAGCACGGAATCATCTTACTTTTTTAGACAATCAGGTGATTCAAGCGTCTAAAAAACCAAACATCCTTTGGTTAGTCGCAAAAAGTGATTTCGACAATGTCCCCATCGGGAATTGAACCCGGACCTCCAGAGAGAGTCTAACGCTCTAACCACTAAACCACAGAGGCCGTCCATCAATTACCTACGATTACCTGATGATCAATTACTATGAACCAAATATGAATTCAAACTTATAGACATGTTTAACTTAATTAAAAGTTATCACCTGCCGCGGTAGGTAACTGACTTACATAATATGATTTGTGTTTATAGGTATTTTACTGCGATTCCGTTCCCTTTGCCTTTAAACTGCTTCGCGTAAGATAGTCTCACTTTCACCAAGGCAACTTGCTACAATTTGCTGGTGACTATTATAGAAAGTAATACGTAAATGTTACAAAGTATTCAGCCAGTATTGTATTACCTGCGCCCCAGAGATCTTATCCGTGTACTTACTAGGGACCTTTTGACAATAAACTTGTTATTATTTCTATGAACTGTTTTGTTTTCTCCCTAGTAAGTAGGTACTACCTATTTTGTTGGCGTGCTAAGAGCGTGACAATATAGCTATTCATATCTTTGCTTCCGGAAATGCTGGGCTGGGAGCGAATACGCAGCATCAAACGGAGCATACCTCGTGTTAAGCATTATTATGTGGCCCTCTCTTTCGTTGTGATATGTCTGCGGGATTCAGCTTGGGACCTCCCGATTGTGAGCCCAACGCTTAACCAATGGACCACGGAAGCCATTGCATTTTTTTTTGACGTGACTTATTGTAGATTTGCCGTAAATGGCATTAACTACTTTTTCGGACAAATGGGGAGCGCTGAAGGCTCTCACCCGGTACAACGTTTAAACCAACAGGCCTGAGGGTGCCCAGTTGGGCGCGAACCTCGGGGCGTCGTCTGAAAGGAACAGTATTTGAAAGAATTAATCGACCTTAGTGGGTCGATAGCGATAAGCGCTGATTGAGGGAAATCGTCGACCACGCTGAGTAGGTATCGGGGTCCTGAAGAATTACATAATAACTATCTATATCATAATACATATATTATATAACACTATTATAAATAATAAAATTTAAAAAAAGTAACTTACCAAAGTAAAATGTTCCATAATAATAATATAATCAGGTGTTCTATTCTACATTTGGTTCAGCAGTGACAGTGGTCGAGTCTGCAGGTCTCTTATAAGTTAGGAAGAAAACGAATTTAACACTTTCTCGCGATTTTCCGCTTGATCGCACCGGCGCCGGCGCAGCTCCGGTTGTCCGCTGACAATGTGTCTTTTGTGACGATTTGAGAATGATAAAATGGTAGTCATATTGACATCTTTACTTTGCGTAGTTTAAAATGTAAGTAAGTACTTAAGTGTTGTAATCTTAATATATCGTCAACGGACTTCTTCTTATCATGTGGGTTGTGAGGTGGAATACCAGCCTCATGTGGTTGGAATAGAAGAAGAAGTTTTACTAAACGTCTAAACACGAAATTACTATAGAATTTATATGTAAAAGCACACTGTGACGTGTGAGTGTGTCAGGATCGAAGCAAATGGAATTCTATAGTCTCTGCTTACCCCGGTGGGAAATAGGCGTGAGTTTATGTATGTGTGTATGTGTATGTGACGTGATAAAATGTCGGACTAATGATTACGTTTTTCTTGATTAAAATTCATAATTAATAATTCATGTTGAATCTAGTACACGACCCAGTTGCCAATAGGGCTAACATGCGCAGCGTGATACAATTTTGTCCTTTTGTCGATTGGTGCTAATATGTGAACCCAAATAAGAAAAAAAAAACCTACCAAAATGCGCGCATGTTAGGGTAGAAAACAAACTTATCCATTTCGACAAAATTTATTGAATCCATCGATAATTTTAGCACGTTTCGGGTGAATATCAAAACGTGTCAAAAGTTTGGTGGCGACTGTCATATAATTTTTTCGTGAAAAATTGGGGAAATTAGGAAAATTGGGAATTGAAAAATTCCTTTTTCATGTCGGAACCGAGGATCCTTTTGGATCTTTTTAATGTCGGAACCCAATTTTTCACGAAAAAATAATATGAAATTTCGCCACCAAACTTCCGGTTGGTTGGTCTGGCTATGGTTTACTTTTACTTCTCTACAAGACAAAACTATCCTATATTCTTTCTTAGGTCCCAAACTATGTCCATACCAAACATCAGAAAAAAGTAACAGACGGCCCAACTGGGCACCATCAGGCTTGTTGTCTTAAATTTTGTACCGGGTGAAAGACCGCATTTCCGACCGCACTCCCCATTTGTCCGGCCAAAAAAATTACAATAAGTCACGTCAAAAAAAAAAAACAGGTAACAGACAAGTTACTTTCGCATTTAGGTAAAATAATAAGTACTTACAGTTACTGCTGCCCTCTGTCAGGTTCTATTCAGAGGCAGAGGACAGGAGTCCTAGTATGGCTTTGTAATAGACTACTCTGGGCGCCATCCCACTCGCGTCAGACAGAGTACTGCGGGGCGGAAGGCAAGAGGGAAACCACTGCCCTATTTTTCCCTAAAAAGTAGCATGGAGAATGCTACACCGACACGAGCGCGGCTCTTAAATTGATGATGATGAATAAGTACTTAGTGTGGATTATTTCCAAACAGTATAGTTTGGCAAATTGTATAGTTTACTAAATGAAATAAATATATTACATTCAATCAGCAACGAGACATTTGTTCACGGTATTTTTTCTATATTTGCAACAGTTTTTGTAATGAAGTAGTTACAATTTGGCAAGGGATGCGGTAACCGATATCGGCCATTTTTTATGCAGCGGTGCATTTCCGATCGGAAGCATCAGAGCAAACAGATTGGTTGTCTTATTGATTGACTTTTTACCACGGACACACTGAGAGAATTGAGAATTGAATTGAATTGAGAACTCTCTATTAGTTATGTATTGTATCTACTTAAGTATTATTTTTTTTTGGTTTTCCCTTCGCGGTTTGGAAGTTCAGACAGGCAGTCGCTTCTGTAAAAAACCTGACTTCTCAAATCTTCAGGTTAGGTATGCGGACTCTGTAAGAAACGGGATAACGCTAGGGGATGACTTAAGTATTTTACAAGTATGTACAAGTATTCATATGCTGCACTATTCCGCCTTTGAAGGCTCAAAAAAATCTGATACCTGATGCAGCTAATGCCGAGACGATAGAAGAAGACATCAATGCAGGGAAATGTTCATGTAATGTACTTATGCTTATATGCTCAAAATTGAATGTGTAATCTCACAGCACGAGAGAGGATCTTAACAAATCCTAGGTCATCAACTACCAAGACGATCAAAACATGATGATATATTGCCTTCTACACAAAACGTTCCAAGAATAGCTAAGCTACATACATACATACATAAACTCACGCCCGTAATCCCTAATGGGGTGGGCAGAGCCACAAGTAATCAAAGACAACTTGCAGCCACTGTTGATACGAAGTCCAAAGATGGACATAGCTAAGCTATTTATATTTTAAAAAGGACTATTCTATTCGTGACAACTGTTCCCATCTTGGTACCTAATTGATGATGTAAAGTTCATTACAATCCACCCTCGTGCTAAACATTAATTACATTACAGCGATTGCTGGCTAGGAGTGGACGAAGGTGGCGATAGTCGAACAGCTATTCTCTACATCGACAATCTTCATTAGTGGAGAGGCATGACAAGAAGAGAAGATAGTTCGCTGGTGAAGGAACTTCACTTTCTTTCTTCTTGTTGTTCGTCCGAATCAATCACTCAGTGTATCCCAAGCGTGGCCGGCGAGATGCAATAATTACGTGATATTACATAAATGTCATTACGTCGAGATTACAACTGTACCTAATTTTAATCTTCGCTGGAGCGGGTCCGCGCGGTCCAAAGCCGATGTCATCGGCTATGCCTCCTCGCTCCATTAGACGCCCTACATTCTTTACTTCCGAGTAATTAATATTCTTGTGGATTTACCTAATGAACAGCGGTGAAGGAAACCCACATTCCCGAGAAATGTATTTCGAAGGTATGTGACCTAGTCTATATTGGGCTGGTTTTCCCTTCGCGGGTTGGACGGTCAGACAGGCAGTCGCTTCTATTAAATACCAGACCTGTCAAATCTTCAGGTTAGGTAAGCGGACCCCGTGAAAAACGGCATAACGCTAGGGAGGTGATGATGATGATTTACCTAATGAAATGACTCACTAGATTACTTAGATAACCGTCCTGTACTCAATCAGCGAAGGAAAACACCGTGAGGAAACCCACATCTACTTACCAATAGATTTCAGACTACCACAATCGAAGATTGTCATCTAATCGTTCTAGCAAGTTGATATTTGTTTTTAGCCGAGCTTCGCGCCCAACTGGGCACCCTCAGGCCTGTTGTCTTAAACGTTGTACCGGGTGAGAGCCTTCAGCGCACCCCATTTGTCCGGCCAAGTATTTAATGCAATCTGCGACAAATCTACAATAAGTCACGTCGAAAAAATAATTGTGGCGATTTTTTCGAAATACGCTCCATGATTCGTGGTTGGCCCTCGTCCTTTTATTAAGATGATTTAAGCAGCATTTGTCGCAGGGGCACAGTAACGCCGCTCATCGCTAAATAGTCCGATTCTGGAATAACACACTCCAACTATACACACACTCACACCATAACACACTCCATGTTTAAGTCCCTTGTAATAGGGGGCGACCCTATTGCCGTTAACTTGGCACAAATCCTGGAAATCACGTCATATCAATTATCTATGATCGAAACATGAATTCAAACTCATAAAGTCGAATTCAAAGTTAAAAATCATATTTCAATCGTTAGTCAAATAGGCAGGTATGTAAATTGTTTTTTAATCTAAACAAAACAAAAATGTAGGTGAGTACCTTCGAATCGATTTCGAAAAACTAAATAGGTACGTTTTCCATCTTAGTTTTTCAAGGTGAAGTTCCTTCAAAACGCATTTGACCACATTTTTTATCACACTAACATACTTCACGGCGAATAAAACGAAAAAATAATGTTCCGATGGAAATGACAGAGATAGTAAATCGGTAAACTTATACAGAATATAAAAAATATAGACATAGTCTACTTATCGTGAAAACGGGATATCGCTAGGGAGATGATGATGAGACATACTTAACATAAAGTAATCAATTAAATATTTCATAAAAATATTACTTACTGGCATAAATGGAAAGTAAAATATTCTTAAATGCCATTTTTATTGAAAAAGACAAATATATTTCTTTTTATATTCTAAATGGCTAGTTACATATTGTAAAAACAGAATTAACTTCTCGAAATTAAATATTTTTTTCTGCTTGACTAAAGAGTATTGAAAGACTATTGTATTATAATTTTATTAATTTATTTTAATAGGTCTATGTGAAGAATAATGTTAGGATGACGAATTCTTCAATACTTTTTGTACATTTCTATTCTTTAAGTCATTTTCTTATTTAGATTCTAAGTAGTTTTTATCTTATCAGAAGTAAACTCCAATAGGTTGGGGACCACTGCCTGTCTCTGATTGTCGCCGAATGGTATAAATGAAAAATGCGGTCACCATTCTCTTACAGCCATTGTTAACCTCAAGATGTCACAACGTCTCCCAAGCACGGTACTTTATCAAAACAATAACAAATATTTGTTGTAATTCAGGTTTATTTAAATAAAATTTCTTATTATAATTCTTATAAAATTGTTTGAGGTTTACGCGATTATTATCACCCATTTATTTATTTGTACCGGAACCCGGTATTATGTGTTTTAATTATTCTTATAAAATTACCGTTTGGAAATTGTGAAAAACTGTGTCAGTGATCAAAGTGATTTTTGGGATATTTCGTGTGAATTTTATTTGTGCATTATTTATTGGTGTAGTACTATCATTATGGAATTAATCTGTTTTGCATATAAGTGTACCTTCTTATTTTAATGCATGTGCTATGCATAAATACTGGTGAAGTAAGGGTGTAAGTCAGGGGTGGTCAACTTTAAGAAAAAAATATTTATACATCCGTGATAGCTCTGTTCTGAGAAAGCGTGATTTACATCTTAGAGGCTCTAAACCACTGAATTCGACTTTATGATTTTGAATTCGTGTTTGAATACATAATTGATATCACTTGCTTTCAAGAATTTGTTCCCGGTTACATGGGAGTTGCGGTATATTATTAGATATATACACCTCTACCTACCCCTTCAGGGATACGGGCGTGATGCTATGTCTTTGTCCACAGTATTACATAGTCCACACAGTCCACAATTTATTTTGTTAAGTTGTTTTAAACTGTAGACAGCCAGAAAAATAATTTATATTTCTGCTTAAATTGGTAAACAAATTTATTAAACATTATTATTATTATTATTTATTAAACAAAAAATAGTTAAGTGAATTTTCAATATATAAATGAAGTAGGTAGTACTTATCATGAATACCTACCGGTCTACATTGAGAGGCATCTTTCTGTGTTTGCAAAAAACAGCTACACTTTGCAATCAAAGAAAGTTCTGCGGTTTCAATCACGAAATAGCAAGTAACAGATTGAAAGCGAGCGCGAATGAAAGTGTTTGACTGGATAAACATATTTTTCTCTTTAAGTATCCAAATAGGTGCTTAATATTGCTAGAAACTATATAAAACTCGGACAAAACGCATTGATGATAATACCGTACGAAAACGCCTAGTTCCTAGTTGGTATAGATTTAAGAGACGAAGAAATTCCACTTACTTAACTATCCTGACACACCACTTTCGCTTCCAGTGCACTGTACAGTCATGAGCAATATCATGTACCCACTTCAGAACCTTGTCGCACTATCATATTTGACATTTAATGAGACTTACGGTTTAATTTGTCAAAAAAGTTATTGTGAGATGGTTTCAATGTATATACAGTATACACATTAGTACTATGACCGTACATACTGAAGAAATAAAAGAAATATAAATACAAAGTCTATATGAGGCGAGGAGGGCATTACCTATGTTTTTATACCTCTCCCAAAGAGTCGATAAATTACTCTACTTGTCATCATCATCCAGCCCTTATCCCATAGGTGTGGTCGGCACAATATGTATTCCTCTTCCATTCATTTCTATCAGTCGTCATCTCAGTACTCACACCATTGACATATGCTTGTTTACAAAATCCATCAACATCTTGGGTCGTCTCCTACCCCTATCCATCCACATTCATACTCATAACATTCCTCGTTATACGCCTTTCATTCCTCCTCATCACATGCCCATACCATGCTAACCTGTTGCTCCTCAATTTCTCAGTGAACATCGCTACTTTCAGACTTCCTCTTGTGTATTCATTCCTAATCTTGTCCATTCTGGTCACACCACACATCCATCTTAACATTCGCATCTCTTCACACATGTACTCTTCTTTCATCCGTCTCCTTTGTCGCCCAGCATTCAGAAACATTTTTTTTTTTTGACGTGGCTTATTGTAGATTTGCCGCAGATGGCATTAACTACTTGGCCGGAATTCGGAAACAAACCTACAGCACGACAGATCTTATGAAAAGACTCTACTTTTATCTGTACCTATTTCAGAAATGGCTGTGGTGCCTGCTAGTGCTCTCTGCAGGCCCGGCGTGGAGCCCTGCAGGCTCCGTCGCCGTCAAGGCACCTCCCAACACCCCCGCCACGGTCGAAGCTCAGGCTAAATTCTTCCAGTGAGTATCTGATGACCATAAGTTGATAACAAACCCCATAGACTAAAGATGCATGCAAAATGATCAGATTTATTACGCCACTATTAAGTTTCCATTTCGTCTTACTCTGGCGTTTTGTGAGGCCAGTGACTGACCGCACCAAATCTGGTGTCAAGGTCATTGAGCCGCCATAGCCCCTGACATGACTCGTGTAACGACTACATACTTACATCAGTAAGTAATAACCGGGACCAACGGCTTAACGTGCCTTTCGAAGCATGGATCATCTTACTTTTTTGGACAGTCAGGTGATCAGCCTGTAATGTTCTAACCAAACCAAGGATCACAAAAAAACAAAAAAGATTTTTGTGATTTGTCCCCACTCGGGATTCGAACCCGGGACTTCCTGATCATGACACGCTCAACCACTGGACCACGGACGCCGTTATTACTATAATTAGGTAGTCAAATTTCTTTGCGGCCTGAGCAATATTCAGCAATGAGCAAATTTTGCCGGCTGTTGTGCCTTTCTGCATATTTGTGTTATTACACGTTCTTTACGCCTAATAAAGTATTTGAATTGTATTGTATACAAGTCCGAGTAAAAGTGCAAACACAAATACTGTATTTAAGTACTTAACCAACTTAATAATAATATTTAAAATACTATATTGCTTACAATTAACTTGTTAATGTAATTGTTAGTTGTACAAAGTTACAAAATTGCGGGGACAATTGAACTTACAAAATCTTTAAGCGAAAATAATACTGCAATAGGTAATTATTTTCTTAATAATATTCCTGTACGGTACAACAGCCCAATGTTATGTTATGAAAATCGTTTACAAATAACAGAGTTTAGTAATATTTTTTGTGACTAACTGGAAGGAATTGTTATTTATAGATAATAGTTGACAAAGAGAGTTGACGTCTTTGTACAGTCATGAGCAATATAATGTACCCACTTTAGGACTCTGTCGCACTAACATATTTGACATTTAGTGAGACTTACAGTTCAATTTGTCAAAAAAGTTAATGTGACATGGTACCAAAGTGTATACGTATTAATGCTCGTGACCGTAAAGTTGGTACCATTATAAGTAAATATACTTAATTAAAATTATTTATTTGCTTATAAAACATTACACGTGGGTTCGTGTAGTGATTTTAACAGGCATGATAAGTATTTCTTTATGGTTCCTACATTAGGAACGTTTCCGGCAGTAAAAAGGCGCGAAAGTTACGTAAAAAAAAGTTTTATTGTCTTGCCAATTTCAAAAAGAACAACCAGTGTCCTTACTATTAAAGAGTCTTTACAACGGGAAAATTCCCGGGCACAGCACATCACTGGTTTCGGATCCTTCCTATTCCATTAAGATAATAAACTTACTAAGGCTTCTTTATAATTTGTCAAAATAATGAATTAGTATATTTGGTAAACTGAAACTTGTTGTTGGCAGAAGGAACTAAGGATCAAAGGTTGTTGAAACTTGAAACCTTTATGATGTGATAAGAAGCGTGGGGTTATGTATGTATGAGTTGTGTATATTCTTATTAGACACAGCAGCTACCTATAACAGTTTCTAAAAGCTACTTCAGCGCTATCTTCGTGCTTCAAAAACAGCTCCCAGCTTCAAAAACATGTCTTCATCGACGGAATCTTGTCTATGTAAAACTACTGACTTGACTCATGGCAACGCAGTCCCATTAGAAACTTAGAAAGCCACACTTCACAATAATACTTATTACTTGTACAAAAGTCGCTAATTCGTCTTATAGGGATTTTTTCTCAGTGCAGCTAAGTCCGTACAAGATAGAGTTTGGCCATGTTTGCGAGGACCCCAACACCTGGGAGCAACGTTACGAGAAGAAAGACTTCAAAAACCACCGGGACATGGGCAAAGTAACTCCTATTATCTCTTCTCTAACTTCTACTATCTCTTTCGCGACTCTTCTCTTCTGCCTGGTGTAAAGGTTGTTTGTGCGTCAGCAACACAATCATGCTTGGGTTTTGTCATTTTCGTTTCTTTACGCATTCATTATCTCGCCTGATTCATGTTTTTTCATTGTTCTTCTTTCGTATTTGTGGATGTACAATCTACATAATGTACACCTCTCTCTCACTCTATCTCTCTCTCTGCTATCTTATCATTTGCTTTGGTGTTCATAAACGCATCGCCTCATCAGAACATCTTATAGTTATGCTTACTTATTTTTTTGTTATTTAGGTACCTAGACCTATTTAAGTATATTTCATGCTTCTTGTTACTCTATAAGCACTAACTTTTCTTTCTTATAGGATTTCTATATTTTACTTACTCTCTTGTAACAAGTCAAAATTATCATGAACGCTAAACATTCCAACTGTTTTTGTGTTTTCATACTTAACAAATTACTTATTATCATTTTCATTTTTTATCTACGTTGTTTGTGGAATTCTCTTTTCAAATGTACCATTCCACTGTTCTAAAGTACCTAATAATACTTACTTAAATATTGAATACTGAAGCTTTTGAAGATACCTAATTATTTATTTGTAATGGTACGTTTGACAAGAGACGCTCCTTTTATTTGACATCTTTCTCACATTATCATGCTCTACTTAAATTCTTAAGACATTTAACACTTCTGCCTTCTTTATCTTTCTTCTAAACTGCTTTATCTTTCTTTCCTTCTTTCGCTTCGCATATAAAGGTACAGGCATCTTCCAACACATGAAGACTACACTCAGGGGCACCGTCAAGGCAGCGAACACCACTTCACAGAGAGACACGAACGCGCCAAACCTTCTGAAGGACTATTCTCTGCTAAAGTATGCTTCTGCTTTTATTATAAAGGTTGCATGTTAAAGAAACTAGATAAATTTTTTAAAGGATTTTGGTAAACATGAGAACTTCTTCTCACTTAGGTCTTTTACATGCATCCTTCCTTTCCTATATTTTATCTATCGTATTTATATCTATGTTTCCAAAGTCACATGATCATTATAACTGTCTAACCAACTCTTGTGTACCAAGCCACTATTTAACAATTTCTGAACACTAACATTACTTAACCATTATCATAACTTCTAAGGCAGAAAACGCCGCTTTAAGATTCACGTTTTCAACTAAAACTATATAACACTCTTAAGTTCCTAAAACTAAAGATTGAGACTTCATTTTGAACTTTCAAATTGACTAATGTTTGTTTTTTGAATAGGTGCGATGGGGTGACAAGCAAGGAGGGTACGGCGAACATTACTGGGACTTGAATCATGCTGGACACGCGGGTGACCATGGCAACGACGATTACAGCAACGACGGTGACAATGGCGCTTATAGGGTCCACGATGATGAAAGTAATGACCCTTACGACGAACCCAGCGAACACTCTCCAAACTTTAGCGACAATTATGACCCTGAAAGAGCATCTTCTTACGAAGAAACTAACAGAGCTAAGCGAGCTCAACCTAAACTTAAAGAGAAGAAAGATGATGGTAGAGAAGGAAAACTGAGAATTAAAGTCCAAGAAGAATCTGAAGAAGATAGCGAAGAAGAAGAGGAGGAGGAAGAGGCTACTACTTCAGCACCGAGGCTGAGAAAGAAGCAGAAACGGCATAAGCCAAGAGAGAAGAACTACGAAGAGGAACCTCAAGACACAAAGCCTCCAGCTGAAACGAACCAGTTTGAATCCAGACGCCAATCAGAACCGACTCAATTCAGTGCGTATGAGCAAGAGCCAAAAGCTGCGAAAACCAATCAGTACGAACCTAGAAAACAACCTGAACAGACTCAGTACACCTATGATCAGCAGGAGTCAAAAGCAGCAGCCAAAGCCAATCAATACGAACCGAGAAGACAACCAGTGCAACCCCAATATGGTTCTTATGACCAGCAAGAATCAAAGCCAGTAGCTAAACCCAATCAGTTCGAGCCCAGACGTCAACCTGAACAGACGCATTACGTTCCTTATGAGGCAGGAGCAGGAGTCAGACAATATCATGCTCCAGAAGCAGTCGCCGCTGCATCAGCACCAAGACTCTTTCTAGAACCTTCCACGGGACACGTCGTAGACAGAGCCACTGGACAAGCCTACATTTTGCAACCAATCGTGGCTAACTTCAATTAGGTGTTACATACTAGATTAGACCTTAGATAATAATATTTAATTTATTTTAAAATTAAAATGTTATGTTATTTAATTTGTGTTTTTTTTTTCAATGACTTTCACTTTTACAGTTGTTACTTGGTCATTGACAAATTAATTTTCAATTTCACTTTCTCGTATTGTTTCAAGAACAATGCGATAGAGTATAACAGCTACTGATTAATGAATAGACATTGAATTTCGTTACGGAACTAGCGTACAAAACAAAGTAAAAACTTTTACTTTTTTATTGGAAGTCTAGATTCTAAAGTTTCAATGTAGAAACTAGATTAATGCAAGATCTAATAATTAGGAAAATCCGTGCCAACATTTTATTGCACATTTCTGAATTCGTCATGGAATTCGTAAGTTTAAAATCCATTAAAAATATCTTATAGGTAAAGTATCCTCCATGATTGAGTCTACATAGTAAATAGCTGTTTGTATAAAAGTGACTTGACTCTACGTGGTTCAAGTCATATTATTATGTAGGTTCTAAGTTTAAAAATACGTTATAAATTGTACAATAATCTCACTTTCTTCTTTGAATTCCAAGTTTATTGTTACATCACTATGCAAAATAAGGGTCATCAGAATGCCCGTTCCCATGAATTCTGCCCAAACAGGTTTTACACAAAAGGTCCGGAAGACATTGTTTTTATTGTTTCTAATAACTGTCAGTCGCCACTACCGTTGCATGCTGGTAGGTTATCTTATAACGACATCTAGTTTTGTCGAACTACAGGAGTAAAATAGTATTTTATGCAACAGTTGTATAAGAAGGGTCAAAAAATGCGAGTGGCGTGAGTTGCGATGTGAGCCTTGGCGAACATCGCAATAAGAGACGCCACGAGCATTTTTTGACCTAGTTATACAACGTTGCATACAATACTTTTTCTACGACGACGTAATTTTAAATGAAACAAAAATTATACAAAGAAAAATTTTATTTATAAAAATGAAGATGTAAATTTTGAATGGTATTGTGTGATATGGTAATATTGGGTACATTGGTAGGTTTTACTGCAGTGTTGATATCCAATTTATTTTCCAACGCGCGGAAAAATGGCGGCAAATGTATACTTTTTTTTTTATAGTATATCTATGGCACCAAACAAAGTAAAGGTGCCAGTTTCCAGGTCAAAAAAAAAACAACAACAATGCTTTTTTGGCGACATTATAGTACAGTTACACTTTGTAAACAATGCTTTTATAGGCCATAGAGCGTACACTTTTTCAAAGAGTTTAATTATGTATGTACTTATATTAGACTTTTTGGTTATTTAAATGCCAGATTAAAGTAGAGGAGTAGAAAAAGATTTTAAGAAAATTTTGAAATGGGAAGTTTCAAAGTAATGAGAATAATAATGTAATTATAATATCAAAAAGTGATGCATTTTGAACATAGACATTTCATACTACTTTAAAAAAATATACACAGATCCTTATAACAATTAATTTTAAAAGTGAATTGCACTTTTTACAAATGGTAGGCAACTCAAGCTAAATAATCAGAAAAATAAAAAGAATAAATATTTTTTTAATCGATTTTATGTCATCCGCACTTAGTTTTTCGTCAAAATCAGCCAGTAGATACCTATGTTGTACTTAATTTAAATAATCTCTTTATTGAGAATATTTTAAACAAAATAAAATCTCTTTGCTAAAGTAATCAAGACAGTAAAGCGAGACAGGTTGAATTTTACGGCTATGGACCATAATAATATAAAGGGTTGTTCTAACCCCACCGCTTAATGTTCTAAAGAGATGCAAATATAGGCACGCGCCTAAGATGAAAAAATAACAGGGAGAATAAAAAACCCTTTTTTTAAAGTTTTATTTTGAGGGATGCTGTTTGTGTAAAATTTTATGTTTCGTCACCTTTTTATTGGGAATAAGTAAGTAGGTACCCATAAAAGAAGTAGGTAAGTACTAATACAATGTAAAGTAAGTAAGTAGTTTTAAGTTCTTGTGATAAAAATCTTGTGTATAACGCAATGGATTATACCTATATCTATAATGTTGCAAGTGTGAGGGTAAATAGGTAATATACCTATTTATTTATTATATAACTTGTAGAGTTGGTATCGTAATTTTGATACATTACCTATTGTTACAGAACCTATTGTAGCTCTTAGATCTGTAAGTAGGTTAAAGTATTTCGAATGAATACCTTCCTAGAGAATTTGGAATTATCTATTTTATAGAAATGAAATTTTATGAATAAATTACAAATAGACCTAAAATAACAAAAAGGATATATATAACCTTATAGGTACCCTATTAGGCAGGTACTGTAGAACAGTATAAATACTATTTTATTAAGTAGTAAAATTAAATAACTTTCGTAATAAAAAAAAACAAACGAACTTCTTAACTCTGTTAGGTACTTACCTAACCCACCCTCAAAATGTCTAAAAATAAATATAAGTAAGTATATTTACTTGTTGCAGATTTGTCGCAAATGGCTTAAACTACTTGGCTGAAAATAATAATTTTGATTTATTACTTACCTTTAGTGGTAATTAATAATAATCCCGACTCTACCAAACGGAAAATCTTCGCGAACTGCCCCCGAGCACGCAAAATATTCTCAAGACCCACACCTACTTATAATAGACACAACCCTGACTGGTTTGACCAGTTCCGTGTGGGAACATTGCCCAATGTCCCTTATAGGGTGTTTGGGTTTGTTAATGTCACCTGTTGAGGGGTTAAGGGTGAGTAGTCGTTTGAAGTTTAGAAGGGACACTTCCTTATGCGACATACGGGTGGGAAGAAAGTAAGAAAGTTGTGGCGAGTTTTACATAAATTATATTTTTATATGTTATTAACGTAAGGTATTTAAATTATATTTTATATTTTTTGTTTTGTAAATATACATTTCGCTTACCTATTTCTTCGAAAAAAAAAACATATCGTCGTCGCCATGTAGTGCAAACCAAGTAAGCGCCTTTCTGAAAAATTACATTCTGATGTACCTACCTAATTTTCTTTAACTACACCTCGATTTCTTTCAATTACTTTCAATGTAGGTAAAAATAAAAAAATAGAAAAATACTTTATGAAATGGTCAACCTATAATAAAACTACAAAAACCTTAAACTTTAACTTTTCTATACACATAAAATCTTCAAAAATTTATACAATCCGCATCGACAGTGTATCACAAAACTTGCACCGCATGCAAATAAAGGGTCAACCGCACTGTCCTTTCCCACATGAGGAAGCGGTCAAACAGGTTTGTGGACGCACCCTTACTTGCAGGACAAAAGGCAAGGACAGCGGTATCTTCAGCCTTTGTCCAAAACTTGTCTGGGCAGTTATAGACCATGAGAAAATTTTGCAAGCGGAAGTATTAACTATTAGCGATTTTTTTTTGTATATACTTATTGGCAGTTATTGTGAGTTACTTATGAGTGTTGTGTTGTTAGTTATGTTAGGTTGGTTTGGACACGTAGAGCGAATGAAGCATAATAGAATTGCGAAAGCGGTATAAGCGAAAGTTGATGGTAGGGCTGGCAGAGGAAGACCTAGAAGGACTTATATTGACCAAATTGGATGTCCTTAGAAAAGGTTTAGTACGATCTACTCTGAATCGGCGTGCGTGTATGAAGCGATTGATGAATGTGGAGGAAGCAAGAGAAGTGTGTCAGGATCGAAGCAAATGGAATTCTACAGTCTCTGCTTACCCCGGTGGGAAATAGGCGTGAGTTTATATATGTATGTATTGGCAGTTATAGTGTCCCATGTTGCTGGTCTTATTACCAGGTAAAGCTCTATTTCATCTCATTATATTTTTCCATGAAATGACTACTACCTTAATTTAATAATAATTTTGTCCGTAAATACCTACAACCTACATAATAGTACCTACGATTAATAGACATGGTCTAGTACTTACTACGACTAAGGTAAGTATTCCGAAGAATTTAGGTCGCTCCCCTTGTCCTTCTGTGTAGGTAAGTGAGAACCAATGTCAACGGCATACCTCCAAGGATTATCAGTGACTCTGAAGAAACATAGGGCTGGCGACATCTGGTGCGCAATTAACTTATTCTTCAATGGAGAGTTAACGAAGATCGACCATTGCTCATTGATGTTTAGTCACAATTGGCTTTAGTCAATTTCTAACCTTGACCGCCGGTTTCCGGTCAGGTCAATTTATGTTTTTTTCTTACTGGACCTGGGTCTGAGTGTTTTTCGAGAACATGTAGTAGATACCATACATACATAACTCACGCCTATTTTCCACCGAAGTAAGCAGAGACTATGGAATTGCATTTGCTTCCATCCTGAATTCCTGACACACTTCTCTTGCTACCTCCACATTGTTTGTAGAGCATACCATATTATTATTATATAGGTATTCACTCTATTACCTATCAACCTCCGATCGAAGTGAAGGCAAGGCAGATTTATATTCAGTAGTGCCTATAAGCTTATTAATATCACCAAAAATATCGCAATTCGAATTGAATACTTACTCAAGTAGGTATGAAAAATACGACAAAATCATAAAGCCCTTACAGATGTCCATTTTGCATAGACAATGACCTGCTTAGAAAAGATATTTGCACTTGCACAACTCTTTAGAAATCGATATGCGCCAGTGAAAAACTGCTAATTAACTTTTTATTAATCACTTTTTGTTCATCGAACAAAAAATGTTTTTTCTTTTAATATTATGTAATGTTTAGGTAGGCAATCTAGGCAAGACAGTTGTTATGTGCCACTTACCTAAATTGAGTTGGGTAATATCCCACCCTGTTACACTTACTATTTGTTTAAAAGTAATACCGACATATCCTCACTCGAATGGGTTTCCCACGAAATGTCGAATAGCCAACAGCAATGACCTAGAATCCATTCAAACTTTATAGTGTTCGAGCGAACTTTATTTGACCAAGATATTTAGCAACAAAAAGTTACAATCGGGTTTCTATAAGTGGTTTCCTTCACGGTGCTTTTAAGTTTTCTATACGTTTATACATTCTTCTTTGCTCACACTCACAACCTTTTTCAAGTTTTACATTACTAAAAACAAAAATAAAATGGCGCGCATGCATCTTTTTTAAATTACGTATTTTCTTTATTTTTAAGAATATACATCCAAGTCAGACATAATGGTGCTAATTCCTGTAAATACCATCTAATTTTATTTTAAGTTATATCTGTCCTTTTCTTATCCGCCGAAAAGGAAAGGGACGGGTAATCGACAAGCATAAAATTTATGGAACACACGTCAATTTTAAGCACAAATCTAAACCAACCGTCTAAAAATTTTACGTCAGTCAATAACCCGACACATTAATTTACTCATTCTTCCTAAAATTAAGAGCTGTGAATCATCCGTCCCTTTCCTTTTCGACGGATACGAAAATGACGGATATAACCTAAAATAAAATTAGGTGGTGTCTGCAGGAATCGGGGCCAGTGTGTTCATGGAAGTACGCATTTCTTATTCGTATTTTGTATAATCGAGAAGTGTGCATTCTGAACGAAAAAAATATAGGGCGGGGTATCAACCCTTTCAAAACTTAATCGAGAACACAATGCCGTATGCAAATAGGGACATGACTTATGCAGCGTCTTTAGTGCAATGTCAGTGTTGCACAGGTCGTTCTTGAAGATACGTCTGGTGATTAGAAATTATTATAGCGGAAATACTTATCGTATAAACAGTTGTAGTGAATGAAAGGCAAAAGGTTCCTGGTGATATTTATTTAATATTAAAATAAAATTTAAGGTAAGTGAGTAATTAAATAATTAGTTTATGATTATAATTTGGATAGAGTTAGTGTTTAAATATTTTTAGTCAAACTTTAAAATATACATTCAATACACTGAGCATATTATAGAAGTACAGTTAATTTAAATATGTCATTTAAAATATTTTAAACTTATTTATAATTAAATAAAATTTAAGTTTTAATGTTGATGTGTCTTTACACTGTAATAAATGAATATATTTCATAAATTGTAAACATAATGAAAAAGTCAAAGTAAATGTATATGTACTCAGGTAAAAATCAAGTAAGTAATTTAAAAACGGGAGAGAGGACAAAATGAAATTGGTCTCTAGTTTCGTGGTGCCTACTCTTACTTCATTGCGAATTTTTTGTGATTTTTGTTAGAATTTTTCACTTTTTTTGTATTTGTTTTATGTGATTTTATTCCGGCTCATTCATCCTGAGGCGGGCGAAGTCCTCAAACACGATATTATCTTCCTCCTCATTAGTGTAGAGAGAATTCTCGTAGCGGTGTCTCTCAATCGACTGCATCTTCTTCATAGCATTGAAGCGCTGACGCTCAACTGTTCCTGTGAACCCAAACACCCGAGCTTAAATGTGCAACCTGTAAAGATATTCCTCGCAAATTTGATTGGCATATTATTTTGCCACAATCAAATGGCAGGCGAACTCCAAAGTAACAAACTATCACAGTGAGGTCAATGATCGGGTTTTAATCAATTGTAAAAAAACTTTCTTTCAAGTGACTTGTGATTGTTCAAATCCACGAGGATTGCCTTTTGAATAGGTACTCTGAGTGCGACACTTTTGCAATAGAATAAACAACAAGGACAATTTAATTAGCTCGGCTTATCAATTCAGTTTGTTTTTTGTATATAGGTAATAGTAATGGTTCCTAGGTTAATGAGCTATATTTAGCCATGTAATCTCCCTTGTCTAAGATTAATTTTATTGTCATAGTTCGCGTTCGTTCGTTAAAAAATCAACTATATATGATACAGTACCTTCGGCTGGGTGCAACAGTTTGAATGGCACATCAGTCACAAGTTCTCCGCCAAGAGTTCCGCAGTTCAACTTGACTCGCACGGAGTACGACACGACGATACCAATGGCATCAGCCGGGCATTTCCCTTCAGCCACCATGGTGGAGCTGGCGAGATTCACGTCATCTTCTTTCAGGTGGCCGTCGAGAGCCACGCCTGTTGAAAAACATTTAGCAATCATTTCGTTGTGAAGATTGCTCTAAAATTGTTCTATTATTTCATTATAAAAAAGGAACGCAATATGACACGGAATTGATTTGTATTTTAATGTATGAGCAATGGGAGTTTTAAATATTTCAGTAAAGTTTCAGATAGTGGTAATTAACGTAGATCTTAGTGTTATTACAACAATCATTATTATACAGGATATTTTAGTTAATTCTGTTATGTACCCGAATTATAAATAACTGTTACCAACCGCGAATATCCTTGTTGCTGCGAGCCAATGGGACCAAGTAGAAGGTCTTGGACAGACTGGCCCCAGGTGTAATAGGGCATCCTTCACGGCTCTCCAGAGAGGCAACATGACGGCTGAACTGGGAGTTAATCATGGTAATCTCCACGTGTTGCACTACCATAGCACGGATGCTGCGCACAGATTTGCGTGAGTTGTTAGACACTATAATATTGGCAGCAAGCTTCTCGCCGTGGTAATAGATCTCCCGGTCCAGTGTCACCTCAAGGTTGATCTTTCCATTGCTGAAAGTGAAGCCCTTGCTGACCAGTGAGCTTGGAAGACGACGTCCACGGGAAGTGGGAGCATGTTGAAGCTATGTAGGATAGCAAAAAAAAAACATTAATCAGTACGAAGTCTAATAAGTGAATCTGTTGTTCAGTAAAGTTGTCAACTTACTTTCTTGATGGCAAGAGTAACAGAGCTTCTCTTATGGCTCTTTTGATCCTCATTTTCAGCAACATAAGTCCTCACGCAGTATTCAACGCCCATTGGCTTTCCCTGGTCTTCCTCAGCGGGTTGCAGAGTCACCTGTTAAGCACTTTGTTAGTAAATTGTGGTCTGTGCACATAAAATATTTTGAATAAATGTGTAATTTTACCGAGCTGGGCGCCATCTCAGGGAAGTTGAAGGTGAAGGGATATGCATGGGGCCCCAGCTTCTTCAGCAGCTTCTCCTGCACAGGGGTCAACTCCATCTTCGAGTTGATCAAAGGCACAACCTGTTCCTGGCCGATAACCATTTCCTTAGAGAACTTCACTCCCATAACCTCATCTTCCTCCCGACCATAGCGGTAGGTCGTAACCAGCTGGATAATAAATTATTGTATTAAACCATTGAACATGGTACACACAGCACTTAACTTCACAATAACACTGCACTTTTATACCTGACTATAAACTTTCCTCCCTTTCAGGTACTCGGTATCAACAACCACCACTCCATCGACCGGATCGCAATAATCTATATGATCAATGAAGTCGCGCTTGCCCAGGTAAACCGTGATTTTTCCATTTGGAGTAGTTTTCTTGAAGACCTTCACCGCCACCACAAAAGCTAGAGACAGGCAATCAAGCATTTTGCTTGAATTTGGAATTTGAATAATAGGAAAATTGGGAAGCACAAGGAATTAATATTTCTTGCGAGGAACGTGAAATGTGAAAGTTTTGAAGCGTTCACCAGAAATGTCGACTGGCAGGAAGTACTGCATATATATAGGGTATCATGTGAGGTTTCTTGAATAGAATAACATACTAATAGGATTTACATCGTAGGCGTACAAACAGGATTAAAATCGCATGACGATGACGCATCGATTGCATGCTCGCATTCAGTCGATATGACGGCACATCACTAATCTAAAATAACATCGAGCGATTTTGCGATGCGTTTCCGAACGTCGTTATTTTGACGTTTTGATTTGTTTGACATTTTGACTTTGACAGTTTCTAAAGAAAGGGGTCGTGAAGGTTTTGTACAATAATCCGGATTATTTCATGTTTATTGATTTATATTTTGTGAATATGAATTGCACTAGTTAGAATCCTATAAGGTTTACATTTTACTGGCAAAAAGTATAGCATTGTACTGGATTTACTAAGAAATGTAAACGAGTTAAGGTTCGTATATTGTAATAAGTACCTATTTTATTTATGAAAGTCTAAAATTATTAACACAGTACTAGGTAATAATGTAACTAATTAATAAAGTATGCAGAACATCGCGTATCACAAAAGAAACTTTTCAAGTATTATCGCTTTTTGAATACTTATTTATTTTTCATAGTTTTAAGAACTTTTTCCTATAATTTGATTAAGTTTAGTAATCAATGCATTCTCATTATAATATGCGTACTCTTTATATATTTGATGTGTGTGCAAAACTTTAAAGTTTTAACCTATAGTCTGTTATATTTTTTTTTTTCAATAAAAATTATGCTTTCCTCCAAAGAATAAATTGAAATAATACTCCAAAATAATCATAATGAGATCTTCTATAGATATAAATTGCAGTGGTTGTATACTTTATAGATATTTAAGTTATAGAATGTTACTTAGAATTGTTCATTCTGGTTAGAAAATATAGAATGAATTAGAATGCTTTTCTTCTCAAACTTCTGAATTGCCTTTCTAGATAACAGTCTGAATAGCATGTCTATTACGATGAAATAGTTATGTGGTCAATTACTAGATTCAGATCTAATCCTAACTAATCTAGCCAATAAGATATCTGATGGGCAAAGGCCTTGATAGATATTCATCATAATTGTCTATATTAGGATGACAATGCTATAAGTAATGTTGTAACTTATGTTGTGACATTTGGCTGTGCTCATTTCATTAGGGATTATGTTGTAGCCACCAACTGTTTCAAGGCTTCATTAAGCAAAGCCCCTTTTATTTTGTGATACTTGCACACAAGCAACAAACACAGACATGGCATGGCACAGGCATGGGTTTTATTCAAAATAGATGCTTAACATACTATTAAGAAAAGCTTTTTAATTCATACTTCCATTAATGTAGAACATTCATGTTTGGTAAAGTTAATCACATCACTAATTTAATAGCCATGCTCTTGTCAGTGTAGCATTCTCCTAACTCTCCATGCTGCTTTTTTAGGGTAAAATAGGGCAGTGGTTTCCCTCTTGCCTTCCGCCCTGCAGTACTCTAAAGTTAATAAGAATAAAATTTATTCAAACATCATAGGGTCTATTTTGTTTACAGCAATGACTTAAAAACTATGTTAGTGTTAAAGATGAGAGAGAATTAATAAAAACTAACAAACTTTGTGCTCCATACCCTTTCCGGTTGATGGAGGGGAGGCCATGCTCAGTTGTGGACATATATGTATAGGCTGTTTATTATTTGGGAGATCAACAGCATTCAAAATTTATGTAAGCTTTACATTCTATATTGAGGATTGATTTTTGGTACCACATATTAGAATTTATATAATTTTACTTATTTAGAACATAGCCCCCAATCAACTAGACCAGGACCTAATCAGTATTGCTTATTTTATTTCCATTGTTAGTGGTCTTCTTCTTCTTATCGTGTGCGTTGTGAGGGGGAATACCAGCCTCATCAACCCTGGTGTCATTGTTAGTGGTAGTACCCCAGAAAGTGTCGCTAGATTGTGTGAAGAAGGATATGTGTGTAAAAGATGTGAGTACTGAGGTGACGACTGGTATTAATGAATGGATGTGGAATACAAGTTGTGCCAATCCCACTTAGGGTAGGATAAGGGCACGAGGATGATGATGAGTGGAACTCATTTGCTCCAACCCTACATCCCACAGAAGGAGATAAAATAATTAGAAGAGAATTATAAATCAAATCAAATCAAAACAAATAAACAGGGCTAGTATAGTATATATAGGGCTGGTAGTTATTTCTGTCAGAGAATTAGTCTGGCGATTCAGAGGGGTAATGCTGGTAGCTTGTTGGGCACCTTGCCTCGATGTGACGCTTTGGAGGAGGTGTTTTATTTATAAGATGTGTTTGTTTTGTTTTTAATTGTTTGAATAAATGGATGTACTTATACAAACAAATAAATAAATATACTTTATTGCACAGAACTAAATTTAAACAATCAGACATAACACATGAATACAGTAAGTACAATTTGGGCGGACTTATTACTCTAGAGCAATTCCATCCAGGCAACCACTAAAAGGACACCAATAACTACATACATAAACATATACACACATATATACAATCATGAGCAATATTATGTACCCACTTTAGAACCCTGTCGCACTATCATTTGACATTTAATGAGACTTACGGTTTTTAAAAAAGTTAATGTGACAGAATTTCAAACTGTATACATATTAGTACTCGTGTGTGTATATATATGGTTTTATACTTAAATTTTTATAGAAATATTTCCAAATTTTGCAGCTACACCCTCGCCATGCCAACATTCCTCACGCCGGGCCGGCACGGGTACAGCGTGCGGTTCTCCCGCACGCGAGCCGACGCCCTGGCCGTGGCCACGAGTCAGTACTACGGGCTGGCAGGCGGAGGCACCCTGTTCTTCCTCGAGCTTGCTCCAGATGGGACTACCTTGGTTGAGCTACAGAAACTGGAGTGGAGCGATGGACTGTTTGATGTGGTGGGTGATCATTTCTCATTCATAACATTGCACACATCTCATCTTTATCAGCCGTACGACGCCCACTGCTGGGCATAGGCCTCCCCCAAGGATCTCCACGACGATCGGTCTTGCGCTGCCCGCATCCAGTGGCTTCCCGCGACCTTCACCAGATCGTCGGTCCACCTTGCAGCGGGCCTACCCACTGAGCGTCGTCCGACACGTGGTTGCCATTCGAGAACCTTTCCGCCCCAGCGGCCATCGGTTCTCCTCGCTATGTGTCCTGCCCACTGCCACTTCAGCTTGGTAATTCTCCGAGCTACATCTCATCAGCTATCCATAAACCACGTATCGGAAGTATGTTGCCTTTATAAGTAAGATCCCAAAATAATAAAAATATAAGTTTAAATACCAAAACCCGACTACGTACGGAAAATGACGCTCTAAAAGGTATGAAACAAGAAAATAGGTATATTTCTCTGAAATTCTTCCGAATAGTGATGTTTAGAAGATAGTTATAGTTTTTAGACTTTTATTTTTGTATAATTTATCTTTGACCCACTCAAATATCCTATTCTTTGTTATGGATAGCCATTTACATATTAATATTTCCCCCACGACCCAGAAAAGTCCATACAATGTCTCATTGCTAATCTCCACGGGCAAGGCACATTTACGCAAGCAGTAAAGAAGCCATACTACCAGTTATGTTACGTATAGCACTTGGCGGGCTTACCTAGCACTTTTTATAGACAGTTGACTTAAACACTCAAGTGTTTTGTTCAACTTGATTTTACTGTTGCCTTTTGTTATTGCTCCTGTGTTTAACTGTCTAGCAATGATTATTAACGCCTATCATTTAGTAAATAGAAAATTTGCTTTCATATTTTTACAGGCGCGAAAATAACTTATAGTATCTTTGTTTTCTTTAAGCCTACGGGATTTTCGGGCCGGGATCATTGGGCTATTAAACGTTTTGAGTGCTAAATGTCTTTTGTTTTATATCCCTTATGAGTGCTTATGGACACTCATAAAGAGAAAATTTAAATCAAAAAAATGTTTGACTCGGACGGGTCTTGACGACGGACGAATCATCGTCACACGTGACTATACACCTAATCACCTGCACCACGTTGTCGCTAATTTTCAATAGGTGTTTATGTCGCGGTCGATAAGTAGCTGACTCATCGACCTTTATCTATTGAAATCTTGTTATGTTACTTTCTTGGGTTATCTAATTACCATATTAGGATTTCGAGTTCTAAGTGCTGTTTTGCTACTTCCCTTCACCTTGATTGATAGTTTATCCAGAATTTATATAGAGTCACGCCTGTATCCCCGACGGGGTAGGCAGAGGTGGGTAATATATACACCCACTCGTCGCACACTAATGATTAAGTCTCATTTAAACGCAAATCCTGGAGACTACGTGATATAAATTGTCTATGATTTAAACATGAATTGAAATTCTTCAGTGATTGCCCACTGTCAATGTGACAGTTCTCATATAAAAACAGGAACTTGAGCATGATCTTGAGGGCAGTCTCATCTGAGATTAGTTTATTAATATCACCCTTAGACCCTGAGACGGGATTTGGCGCCGTGGCACTACGACCCAGAATTGAATTAGCAAATAGTAGTACTGCTATCTGATATTCTCATATCCCAATTTGTTTTCAAGTTTTCTCTCTGGGTTTGACCAATCACAGCGTGCGAGAAACGGCCTCCGTGGTCCAGTGGTTGAGCGTTGGGCTCACGATCCGGAGGTCCCGGGTTCGAATCCCGGTGGGGACATATCACAAAAATCACTTTGTGATCCCTAATTTGGTTAGGACATTACGGGCTGATCACCTGATTGTCCAAAAACACCGATCCGTGCCTCGGAAGGCACGTTAAGCCGTTGGTCCCGGTTACTACTTATTGATGTAAGTAAGTAGTCGTTACATGAGCCATGTCAGGGACCTTTGGCGGCTCAATAGTAACCCTGACACCAGGGTTGATTGGTACTCCACTCACAACCTACACGATAGAAGAAGAGCGTGCGAGAGAACGAGAGAGAGGACGCTCTGTCGCTCATTCCCTTGCGGTGTTTCCGTACATCCCCGGTCGCTTTAAAAACATATACTTAGGAGTGACTGACAAATAACCGTGTAACTCTGTGACTGTTGCAGACATGGTCGGGCACGACAGATGGCGCAGCGGCGTGTGGCGCGGGCGACGGCGCTGTTATAGTGTGGCGCGCCGGCTGCGCCGCGCCGCTGCGTGTGCTGCGAGGCCATTGCAGTGAAGTGTGCTCCGTGGACTGGCCGCGCAGGCACCTGCTCAGCGCCAGCTGGGATACTACGGTCAGACTGGTCAGTATGGCGCTTTGCATCTGTGACGTCATAGTACAAGCTGTTATTTCACATTTATTTATTTACATAAGTGCGGATGGACTTTGTTTTTTTTCTTCTTTGAGTTATATCTGCAATCGGCAAACGTCCGTTTGTGTTACTATGAGCAGATGAGCTGAAGAGGAACTTTGCTTTAAGAGAGAGAGAGAGAGAGAGAGAGAGAGAGAAAACGTTTATTCAAACAAACAACACACAAAACAAAAGCATAACATTGAAATAACACTTATAGGCTATAAACATTTACACAAAAGAAAAGAAATAAAATTAATAACAAAAGTGTTGTGTGAGATAGTGCGCATTTATTTGAAAGGGTAAAACGACTCAGCATGTGTTTTATGAGAGACAAATCCACTGATATATTCTCAGCAGGGGACCTTATATTTTGCAACAGTGTCGAAATATCGGGAGTCTCATATTTCCCTGATTTAAACGCGGTAAGAACCCGTTATTATGTATTTTAATTATTTATTTACCAAAATAAGGCAAAATGTTTCGTATGACGCCCATCCAAGATTACCCGTTCTCTTTTGCATAAACGTTATGGTACGAGTATGTGAATTTACATCATTTTCATCATTTTAATTCCATCATTCATTTAATTTTTTAATCGTTTTATTTTAGAGGCGGGCTTTTAAATTATGGTTTAGTTTAAGGTGTTAATTGTACATAATACATAAACTGCCTATATACGTCCCACTGCTGGGCACAGGCCTCCCCTCAATCAACCGGAGGGGGTATGGAGCATACTCCACCACGCTGCTCCAGTACGGGTTGGTGGAGGTGTTTTTACGGCCAATAGCCGGGACCAACGGCTTAACGTGCCCTCCGAAGCACGGAATCATCTTACTTTTTCGGACAATCAGGTGACTCAAGCCCGAAAAGTCCTTACCAAACAAAGGACAGTCTCACACAGTGATTTCGACAATGTCCCCATCGGGAATCGAACCCGGACCTCCAGATCGTGAGCGTAACGCTCTAACCACTAGACCAAGGAGGCTGTTACACACACATAATTTATTTTATTTTGAGTTTTGTTTTAGTTTTATTTAATTTTTTTTGTTTTTTTTTTTGATATGTTTTGTTTATGGTGTAAATAAAGTTTATTTACTTTTAATTCCAGTGGGACCCAGAATCCGAGTCTTGCCTGAACACATTCTCGGGGCATTCGCAGTTGGTATACACAGCGCAGTTTTCCCCGCACTCGACGAGCACGTTCGCGTCAGTGTCGGGTGACGGACATCTAAAGCTGTGGGCCTGCAATGAGCCTCGCCCGGCCGCTGACGTCAAAGCGCACGATGCTGAGGTATGAGTCATCCATCCTCGCTACAGCTCAACTCAAGGTCATAAACCAAAGTCAACTTTTTATCGTGTGGGTGTGAGGTGGAATACCAACCTCATCAACCCTGGTGTGATGGTGATGAGCCTCATGTAACGACTACAGTATCAGTAAGTAGTAAGCGGGACCTTTTTTTTTATTTTGACGTGATATATTGTAGATTCACCGCAGAAGGCATTAACAACTTGGTCGGACGATTGGGGAGCGCTGAAGGCTCTCACCGACTACCCCGGCGGGGTCGGTATCGGGGTTAGTAAGCGGACAATCAGGTCACAAAGTGACTTTTGTGATATGTCCCCACCGGGATTCGAACCCGGGGCCTCCGGATCGTGAGCCCAACGCTCAACCACTGGATCATAAGTCAACTGAAGCGCATCCAAGCTCACTCAAACTTAACCCAAGCTCACTCAAGCTCAACCCAAACTCAACTCTATATTACATAATATTTATTACAAGCAATACAATTTTTTTACTCCAGGTACTATCATGTGACTGGAGCCGTGCCGAATCTCACGCCCTGGCGACTTCGGGGTCAGATGGACTGGTGCGCGGCTGGGACCTGAGGCGACTCACCTCTCCCATGTTTACGCTTAAAGGTATTATAATAAAAAACACCATTTTCCAAGCGTTATTCCGTTTTTTTACAAGGTCCGTTGACCTAACCTGAAGATTGGGGAAGTCAGGTTTTTTACAGAAGCGACTGCCTGCCCAATATAGGTCACATATGTTTTTCCTTCATCGCTGAGCACAAACATGAATTGGAAAACAAATACGAAAATCATTAGTTTAGGCCCGTGTAATAATAATAATGGTCCGGTCCACTAACCCCCAACCCAGTTCCCTTTGTTCCCATAATCTGCAATAGTCCTACACGAACCGGGGATTGTCTTTGAGTGCACTCCCATAGTGCATACAGGGATAATCGCCGGTTGGTGTCACACCACATTTAGATTAAACTGTCTTAAGGGGCCTCTACGTGTTGTCACGCACGCCTTCCAAAAGTCCGGGCCTCCATAGGCCCGAGATATGGAAACGACATACAAATAATAATAACAGAAAATGTCCGTAAATATCCATTAGTAAGATTACAAACTTAGATCTAATATTAGTAAAAGAGACAGCTCAAAAACCTTAAAACCTGACTTTTTTTCTAAGTAAAAACCTTACGATGTATTTATAAATGGCAAGGAAGTAAATAATCGAGTTATAACGGGAGTCGCGCTGGTCGAAGCATAGACACGGAGGAAACGAGCTTCGTGGTTATTGTGATACTTACAATATCATGTAGATGGCGTTATAAAATGGTAACATAAATTCTCAACAGATGGCGTTAGTTGTGTCATTTAGACACACTTGCAGCGAGCATTGCTGTTTATTTCTTTTGTTATTTGTTTAGTAAAATGGTATTTTATTATTTCAGATGGTATATTATGTAATTGACGGAATATGCAAAATTGATAATAAAGATGCTAGTAAATAACATTCAATTTAATCTATGCAGGTTGCGAGTGTGCGGTGCGGCGCGTGCAGTTCTCTCCACTCGCGCCTTCGGTCATAGCGGCGGTTTCTTATGACTTTACTACGAGGTAATTAAAAAAAATAATCTGCCGTAAATTAATTTTTGATTTTGCTGTCGAAAACCTATTGTCTCCATACATCGACATATGTCGCGATTATTTTACCAAGTGCAATGACGAGTGGCGCGTGATTGTCAATTTTTCATTTATTGCTCTGTTCGTTTTCTTTTTTAAATATGTATACACACACAGGCATGCACGCACGCACGCACGCACGCATGCATGCACTCACGTACGCACGCATGAACGCGCGCACGTTCACACACACAATTTGCCGCGCCCTGTACTCAGTTTTCTTCTTCTACGTGTGAATTGTGAGGTGGAGTACTAACCTCATCAACCCTGGTGTCAGGGTTACTATTGAGCCGCCAAAGGCCTCTGACATGGTTCATATAGCGACTACTTACTTACATCAGCAAGTAGTAACCGGGACCAACGGCTTAACGTGCCGAAGCACAGATCATCTTACTTTCGGACAATCAGGTGATCAGACTGTAATGTCCTAACCAAACTAGGGACCATAATGTATTTTTTTTTATACTCAAATTCAAATTCAATTCAAAAATATCTTTATTCAGTAGGTAACATAGTTACACTTTGAATCGTCAATTTTACATAACGAACGTCTTATCCGCCTAAAACTACTGCAGCTTCTCACAACCTGTATAGCCGGGGAAAAGAAGCTGCAAGAAAAACCTCGGCACAGGGCCCTAGACGTTCTTTAAAAAAATAAAAATAAACATAAAATATTGGTATACAATTGAGTAATTTAGCTGCCTAATATCAGTTCTCAGACAGTTTGTACTCAGTTGGTCACCTCATTTTATCTTGTGTATTTCCCGAGTACGAAGTAAATTGGTGTAATGTCCGCAGGATATGGGACCTGAAGCGCGGCTGCGACCCCATCGAGACCATCCGCCACCACTCGGAGTTCACGTACGGCCTCGACTGGAACGCACTGCGGCCGCACCAGCTGGCCGACTGCGGCTGGGACTCGCTCGTGCACGTGTTCACGCCGCGCTCGCTACACTGATACCGTTAGTACACCAGCACGGATACGTACGTCACGAGTACTAATATGTATACACTTTGAAACCATGTCACATTAACTTTTTTTGACAAATCAAACCTTAAGTCTCATTAAATGTCAAATATGATTGTGCGACAAGGTTCTAAAGTGGGTACGTGATATTGCTCATGATTGTACAACTAGTGGCGTGCACCTCATTTAGGCATTAACCCTTAATCAGGCATAGTACGATTTATCGACCACCTAGGTAATTGGAGTTATTTAGTGATCTTTGTCTTTTTTAAAATTCATAAAACCTTTATTTGATTATCAATATTTGTATCTTTCGTATGAAGCTAAACATTTTTTACTAAACAATTCATTTTGGGAAAAATCATTAGTCAAAGAAAGTGGTCATTAATATGCCCTATGCCCGTCTGGCGGTAGTATGATATGGACACTGTTTCCATTGTATAAAAGATGATTTTGAAATTAAAATATAATTGAATTTTAAAGTCTAAAAACAACTTAAAGTCTAAGGGTGGTATTAATAAACTAATCTCAGCTTCGAAACTGCCTTCAAGATCATGTCAATGTGACAGTTCTTATATACAAACAGGGACTTTAGCATGATCTTGAGGGCAGTCTCAGCTATGATTAGTTTATTAATACCATCCTAACTCAAACAATACAGAAAAATACGTTAAGTAAAACATACATTAAAAAGAATAATCGATATACCAAATGTTCATTACTATCACGGATTCAATATCGAAAGTGGATGCAAGTTGCCTTATGATTACTTGTCGCCTACCCACTCTCTCAGAGTATACGGGCGTGTACGTATATTTAATAATTGAGGTACATACATACATACATAAAGTCACGCCCGTAATCCCTAATGGGGTGGTCAGAGCCACAAGTAATCAGAGACAACTTGCAGCCACTGTTGATACGATGTCGTAAGCTGGATATAATAAACCTTATGGTGATAAGGGACCAGCCTATCGCCCATAACATTAGTCCATCATGTTAGAGGACACAATTCCATCTGTAGTTGAAGTATCACTGGTCGAGACGGAATTTCAACTGATTTTTCTAGCGGAACTATTGAACATTTCACCCGAATGATGATTGTCTATGATAGATCATTTATTCAATTTTGTTCAAAACGCAATATTAAACCTTTTGCGTAAAAATAGTACCAGTAATAATTACGTAAAAATAGGTACCAGTCCTATGGGTCAGGATCCTAATCACACACATACGAGAGGAGTAGTCAGGATCCTTATCACACACAGATCAAAGGTTAATTTTCATTTTTTTTTATGTTTATTTTTTTTTTATTCCAGGAGTAACGCCAACGTAATAAGGCTGTGTCAAGTGTATCCTGTGCCAAGCAAGTATTGAGTGCCAAATTATAACTGACTTTCAAGCGATTGCTGCGGAAAGACTATTGAGGTTGGACAAAACAGGGATTATGTAAGACTATAGACGCGGAGTGGTAGATTAACGTACGCTTTTCAATATTATAATATATAGGGTATATATATTTGAAAAATATAATGTTTAAAAAGTTTCAATTCTAAAAGCCATGAATGAAAATTAAAATAGTTCAAGTTTACGCGGTTATTATCATAATTAAAGCACATAATAACGGGTTCTTATCGCGTTTAAATGGGGATATGAGACTCCCGATATTTCGACACTGTTGCAAGTGCAATATCGGGAGTCTCATATCCCCATTTAAACGCGGTAAGAACCCGTTATTATGTGCTTTAATTATTAAAATAGTTACCTATCTATATTTTTACTTTTTTTTGTTCATTAGATCGGTATCCGTAGCGTGCTGTCCGCATATCGCGCAACATCTCTCTAGCATTATCCCGTTTCACAGGATCCGTTTACCTAACCTGAACATTTGACAGGTCCAGTGTTTACAGAAGCGGCTGCCTGTACAGTCATGAGCAATATCATGTATCCACTTAGAACCCTGTCGCACTACCATTTTTGACATTTAATGAGACTTACGGTTTAATTTGTGAAAAAAGTTAATGTGGCATGGTTTTAAAATGTATCCATATTAGTACTCGTGACCGTACGACCTTCCAATCCGAAGCGAAAGACAGCCCAATACAGGTTAGTTTCAAAATGTATACATATTAGTACTCGTGACTGTACGACCTTCCAATCCGAAGCGAAAGACAGCCCAATACAGGTTAGTTTCAAAATGTATACATATTAGTACTCGTGACCGTACGACCTTCCAATCCGAAGCGAAAGACAGCCCAATACAGGTTAGTTTCAAAATGTATACATATTAGTACTCGTGACCGTACGACCTTCCAATCCGAAGCGAAAGACAGCCCAATACAGGTTAGGTCACAAGCATCCAAAACGCATTCCTAGGGAATGTGGGCTTCCTCATGATTCTTTCCCCGCAGAGCTCGTGGTAATTATTAAGATCGTAAATTCCAAACTTGACTTCAAATTTCAAAAACAAAATCGAAACTCACTGGTTTAAGCCCATGCTGAAATCAAACTTACAGTGAGAGTTAAGCATTCTTCGAAGTGGGCTATACTGGAATCCGCATATCGCGTAAGATGCGATAAAGAACCAAATTTATTTGCTACTTGCGATACGCGGAAGGCATGCTACGGGGGTTGGATGGCTAACACAAACCAATTGAAGCTAGATATTTGAATCACTCTGCTCAAAAGTGATCACAAATACGAACTTATAAATTGTACTCGCTTCAAATTGTCATCCTAAAAGAATAAGGATTCAAAACAGACGTCCTGGGGGTGTAAAAAGGCCATATTGAAGAAATTCATCTAAGAAAGCAATATTGCTATTTGACATTTTGTTGACGTTGCGCGTTTACTTGTGTGTGCGCCTATATCAAATGGCAATATTGCTTTTCAGATGAATTGCTTGGTCCCCCTAGGCGGTTAAAACGGTCACATCGAAGTAATTCATCTAAAAAGCAATATTGCAATTTATATAATTATAATTCTGAGAAAATAATAGGGCTATTTGTGTGTCCAGACATTATCATAAGTAGCCTATATACGTCCCACTGTTGGGTACAGTCCTCCCCTCAATCAACCGAGGGGGTATAGAGCATACAGGTGTCGAAGTAGGTATTATCTGTTGTCAAATATTAATTTGCCATGAACTTAGAACATTTTACTTATAATATTTGTTATTCGAGTATTTTGTAAATTTTTAGCCCAACATACTATCCTTTGTAATAAATTGTATGTTATTTGTTTTAATATACCTATGAAAGGAACAGAGTGTTCTTTTGACTAATCGCACATGTTTATAATGATTATGATTTATGATATTTTATGTTATGCAAAATGTTATTCTATTTTTAAGCTATGTATTACAATAAGTTACTGTCGACATTCCACAAGACAATGTACTGACTGAGTCAATTGTATATAAACGTGTTTAGAACCTTCTAGTAATTACCGCTAAGGATATCATCAGGTTTATCTCTGATCTCGATAATTAGTTCTATGGAACTGTGAGGTAATAGAGCTAACATACATACATACATAAACTCACGCCCGTAATCCCTAATGGGGTGGGCAGAGCCACAAGTAATCAAAGACAACTTGCAGCCACTGCAATAGAGCTAAAACGTTCCTTTTTCAAATTTTGTTTAGTTCTATGGAACTGTGACGTTATAGAGCTAAAACGTTCTTTTTTCAAATTTTGTTTAGTTTTATGAGACTGTGACGTCATATACCTAAGACGTTCTTTTTTCAAATTTTGTTTAGTTCTATGGAACTGTGACGTCATAGAGCTAAATGATATTTCTTTTTTCAAATTAATTGATTTCGTAAAAATGAACAAATTGTATAGACTTGTTTCCAATTGTAAATATGTTTTTGTATAATAATAAATGTATGGAATTTTCTTATATTTACACACGCTCTCTTTTAGCCAGAGTTTAAATCAATGCAGATGTATTTATTGAGTATTTGGGTGTTTGGTTTGGTATTATAACACTTTTACGCACACACGTTAGAAAGGAACAAGGATAATCGGAACTAGAGTACTAACTAGAGTAGTCCCGCGGTTTCCAATGGAACTAAATGACGTTTCATAATAATTAATGCACACATTGCGACACCAGCACTGCGGTCGCGGGACTTGTAGCATCCTATGAAAATGTCATTTTTGACAGTTATCAATTTAGCTCAAATGCACTAAAACAGTTGGCTTGACCATTATAGACGAGATACGGCTCACCTGTCACGTTGGTCTAACAGAATGCCCGGTGAGGCGTACCCGTACTTTCTTCATGTTGCGATGGATGTACCTCGTCTACCCCAATTGGGATACAGTCGTGAGCTTCTTATTGTGACAATTCTTATCAATGGAGAATGTATGAAGATGGTGCACACCAGAAGATTCTTATCGACCTTGTTCTGCCGCGATATGAATTTTGAAATTTAATTCACATTAATAAATACACCATCTCTGTGACAAAATTGGTCGAAAAGCAACTTGATAAACACACCATCTCAATGTGGAAAAAGTGGTCTAAATCCATTATTATAGACACGCCATCTCTATGCCACAAAATTGGTCTAAAAGCAACTTAATAAACACACCATCTCAATGTGGAAAAAGTGGTCTAAATCCATTATAATAGACACACCATCTATATGCCACTGGTCTAAAAGCAACTTGATAAACACACAATCTCAATGTGGAAAAAATGGTCTAAATCCATTATAATAGACACGCCATCTACATGCCACAAAATTGGTCTAAAAGCAACTTGATAAATATACAATCTCAATGTGGAAAAAATGGTCTAAATCCATTATAATAGACACGCCATCTCTATGCCACAAAATTGTTCTAAAAGCAACTTGATAAATACACCATCTCAATGTGGAAAAAATAGTCTAAATCCATTATAATAGACACGCCATCTATATGCCCAAAATTGGTCTAAAAGCAACTTGATAAACACAGCATCTCTATGCGGAAAAAGTGATCTAAAAGCAACTTAGACACACCAACCCGAACACCCAAGCACCAGCTTATTATATTATCACACTATTAACTGTTCACATATCCAATGAAATAAAGACAAGGATAAAATATTCCCAAATGTTTTATTTACCGACAGAAGTAAACGCTCTTACACTAACAATATGACAATAAAACTGACGACTTCGGACATATACCTTGACGACACAGCGGCTTAGAAGCGTTAGGGAGTGGACAGGCACAGTATGAATGTTAATATGGCATATTTCTTCTTAATCGCCGTATCCTGCCTTCAATGGCTGATAGCGTGTAGTATACCAACTTCAAATTTTCCTTGTCCTCACCGCAGATTTCCAATGTACTGAGAAAATGAGATTATAATACTTACTACCCACGGTCCTGAGACAGAAAAAAACTAAAATACATAGTACCTACCGTTTTGAGAAAAACGGTTGTATCTAGGTACTTGTAAGTATTTAGGTACCTAAGAGCATTGTTGATGTAGCAACTGGGCAAGGAGTCCATCTCGCGCTTTCTGGAGTGGTTCGTCGACTCGGGCTCCGGAGTTTGGAAGCAACCCTGAGAGAAATGAAGTTGTTATAAATGAAGAATTATTTACCTATTATACTTAAGTAGTAGGTGATCAAATCAAATAAAAAATACCTTATTCAGTTCAATGTGGTACATAGAGATGATACAGAGGTACATTGAGCTCGCCAAAGGCAGGAGGGAGGTTCTAAAATAAACCAAGACATTATCCCGTTTTTCACAGGATCCGCTTACCTAACCTGAAGATTTGACGGGTCCGGTCAGGGGTACTTAAGATAAATTATGATATTATTATATTTGTTTAAATAACGTCTAGGGCCCTGTTTTTGGGGTGTTTAAGGATTTTGAATAAAGGTTTATTTTTATTTAAATTTGAATTCAATAAAAAAAAAACATTGAGAGGCCTGCCTTCTCGCTTTGCTGTATGTGGTAACTGAGCTCCTGCCGCTGTTTCGTCGCGGGGCACATCTGCATACAAGAGAGGTCCGACTTGAACATCGACTTGCCAAAACTGCTCTTCTCAGGAATCAGTTGCTTCGCCACTGGAATGTTTATTGGATATTAATTTATTTAGATATAAGTACTTACTGTTAGATAGAAAAGAATCGATTGGCAATCCACTGATAAATCACTATGCTACTCAACGTCACAGCAAACTGGCAAAACAAACGATACGTAGATACTTAGTTGATTTTAATGATATAAAGTAATTATTTTTAAACACAATAAGAAAATTGTTTATAAAATTAAAAGGACTTACCTATTGATTGAAGATGAAAGCTAAAGAGAATTTCGAGTTTTATTGTTTTAAATTAAGAATTATAATTGAGAAAATGTCAGCCAATAAGGGGTTGACAACATAACACTGCGAGCATGTTCTATTTTATTGCCGCGTCTCCACTTGGCAACATTTGGCGCGCAACGTGTTGCCCAACTTGTTTAACAACGTTGTCATATCACACGTTCGTCGTAGACAACATATTGTCGTCAGAGGAACTAGTGTTGCTGCGCGTTACGTCTCCACTCCACGAACTAGCTCCATAAGTCCGTGACCCATACTTGTTCAGAGCCCTGAGTGCGATCTTTGAAAGTTCTAATTTTTTCATGATAGTAAGAGATATGGTTTACTTCCTATTTTGCACTCAATAGGAATTGTGAAGTGTTTAGAATTAGAATATATTTATTATTATTTCCGTTTTTAACAGGACGTATATAAAATTAAGTAATAAGCGGGAGTTACAACGAAGTCAAAACATTTTGTATGGGGACTGTCAACGTGCTAAACAAACATCAAGCCGCGCGACTTGTTGCGCTTCAGCTGGCAACGTCGCGCGCTGTTGTCCAACGTAGCGTACATGTTGAGCGTTATGGTGTTGCGCGTTAATTGTCGCCTAGTGGATATGAGGCTTTTAGGTTACAACTTCACTATCACCAGGCACTGATCAAACGTGAACCTAGGTATTTGTAATAAAAAAGGTACTCACAAGTTTCCTTAACCCTGCCAATGTGTCGAGTTAACAGACTGCTGTAGTACCGGCAGGAGCCCATCAGATGGTTCTTCATGCACTCTTCGAAGGAACCTGTCTACACAAACTCCATATAAATACTGGTGGACTTATAGAAATATACATTGCTGAGCCGTCTCCTCGGCGATGTCTAAAAAACATAATACATAGATAATATATAGAACGGCAACTCTCCGCTCTTCACCAGCGTCTGAGCTAGGTTAACACCCCCCCCCCCCCTACGCTCGAACATAGTTTAGACTCGAATCGATATTGTCAACGTAAAGGAATGGGAATTCTGGACTTCTCAAACTTGGCGATTGGACTACGGGCGTCTCTTGTACGTCAAAGAGATGGTGATGTAAGGGAATAAAGGACACACTAGAAGTCTGATCTAGATGTGTATGGGACGATTGTTCCCTGGTATGGTTAGGACATTACATGGCTAATCACCTGATTGTCCAAAAGTAAGACGATTCGTGTTTCGGAAGGCACGTTAAACCGTTGGTCCGGGTTATTACTTCCTGATGTAAGTACGTAGTAGTTACCCGAGTCATGTCAGGGGCCTATGGCGGCTCAGTAATAACCCTGACACCAGGTTTGATGGGGTTGGTAATCCATCCACCTCACAACTACACGATAGAAGAAGAAGAAGCCTAGCTACCAAACACACGAAAAAGACTCTTTACATTTATAAAAATGTTATGTTCGCTATAGTAGTTATGACTTTTGTCTTTTGTTTTTCTGCAAACAATGATATAGGTAAGTAAGTATTCACCGACCGCAAGCGGTGTCAACGACCTCTGCATGCGGCATCTCAAGAAGCCGGGCTCGACAGCTGGAGCAGTACTGCGTCACACCGTCTTTGTGGTGCGATGTCTTTGTGAACGTAATCATTGAATCTGCAACAATTATTAATATAACCAACAACCCGCAGTAGAACAGCGTGGTTGAATTATGCTCTATACCTCCTCCGGTTGATTAAGGGGAGGCCTGTATCAACCAGTGGGATGTTAACAGTGTTAGTGACACCATAACGAAAACTTTGAGGGATGATTCACACCATGATCACGAGTTGATATTAAAAGTATAGAATTGAAAATAATTTAAAAACGCGACGGTAAATTCCACTCCATATCAACTCAGAATCACATACTGAATCATCCCCCTCAGTATTCGGTAGTATGTCATTAACATCCTGTATAGGCATTTTTTTTGTTTGTGTTATGTTTATGTGTACCTTAGATAAAATTATAAACAGAAGTTGCGTTTGGGCTAGCTTTACACTACACTTTTTCTGCAACTTCTTGGTGGAGCTGAGGTATACGAGTACACGTACAGTCATGATCAATATAATGTACCCACTTTAGGACTCTGTCGCACTAACATATTTGACATTTAGTGAGACTTACAGCTCAATTTGTCAAAAAAGTTAATGTGACATGGTACCAATGCAAAGTATATACATATTAATGCTCGTGACCGTACAGCGGGCAGCAGGTACAAATCTACACACTGCCGCACACTCATAACAGAAAATCAACGTCTCCATAAACGCAGTTCTCTCTCCTTCCGATAACTTTAAAATAAATAAAACAATAAAATAAAAATAAACTGTGAAAGTCATACTTACAATATACTAGAAAAAAAATAAAATTGCCATTCAAAATTCTAGATTAAGTAAATTTATCTTTTTCGGGTTATGTATACGTTTTAACAATAAAATACCAGATAATATTTTGAATTTGTTCGAAAATAAATTTAAAGCTCATGTGAAGCTTACTTTATGTAAAAAAGCTTATTAGAAGATTAATGATTAAGTACCTACATGATAAAAATGACTGGTATTAAGTACATGTGTTCCCTAATGTATTATAACCTCATTGATTTAAAAGATGTGTTGCTGTTGCAGTTTCTTGTCATTTCTTCTCCTCAGCCATAACACCTTGCGGAATGACGTAAATTCAAAAAAATGTTACATTGACCTTCAACAAGTTTATCCATGATAATTACGCTGGATAAATGATTCTGATTCTGCATACCAAAACAAAACTGTCACACAAACAACAAAACACGAACGGTCGTTCACATACTTACTTCAGCAGAGGAAAACGCAATTCCAATCTATCTTAACCTTACTAGAGAATACCTACGACCTCCGTAGTCCAGTGGTTGAGCTTTGGGCTCACGATCCGGAGGTCCCGGGTTCGAATCCCGGTGGGGACATATCACAAAAATCACTTTGTGATTCCTAGTTTGGTTAGGACATTACAGGCTGATCACCTTATTGTCAAAAGGCACGTTAAGCCGTTGGTCCCGGTTACTACTTACTGATGTAAGTAGGTAGTCGTTACATGAGCCATGTCAGGGGCTTTTGGCTGCTTAATAATAACCCTGACACCAGGGTTGATGAGGTTGGTAATTCACCTCACAACCCACACGATAGAAGACAAAGAAGACTAGAGAATCTACGAAAAGTGCCCTACGAGTAACATGAGTTCCCGAGGATATTCCTCGTGCTTGATGGTTTAGTTTGAATCTCTGGCGTCTAGTTTGAATCCTAGGTTATACTACACAAACACACTCGGATTTTTTGTTTTGTATTCTGTTTCAGATACAAAGAGAGGTGAATACTTGACAATTATATATAATACCTGGCTGTGTGGATATACTACAATGCAACCGCGACTCGAACTCGCAGGGAGAAGTTACTGCCGACGTCAGCGACCTCTTGCAACACGGCTCATCACCTGAAACTCATATTGGTAGAATTAAATACAATTTCGTAGTAACACCCCTATACCGACCCCGTCGGCGTGATCGACGATTTCCCTCAATCAACGCTTATCGCTATCGACCAACTAGGTTCGATTAATTCTTTCAAATATTTTTCCTCTCAGACGACGCCCTGAGCCGAGGTTCGCGCCCAACTGGGCACCCTCAGGCCTGTTGTCTTAAACATTGTGCCGGATGAGAGCCTTCAGCGCTCCCCATTTATCCGGCCAAGTAGTTAATGTCATCTGTGGCAAATCTACAATAAGTCATGTCAAAAAAAAAAAAAACGTAGGTAGTAACAAGAAGTTATCCTACTTTTAACGTAACCCACTAACTTCTTGTTCTTACTGATATACCATCAGTATTATCCAGCAAATTCATTATCACCAGTAAGTAGATACTAAGCAGGCACTAATTTCTTAGTCTCACAAAAGAGCTATTCATAACAGCTTCAAATTGATGATTTTCTAATTGGTTCTGTGATGCCTGTCAATCAGCCATCCCTTTCCGTCGGCGGATAAGAAAGTGACGGCTATAACTTAAAATAAAAGTAGGAGGTGTCTACAGGAGGTTTCCGGCGACTGCGACCGCAATTAACTAGGACCGAGGTTCCACTCGCCAGATCCGTAAAAATTAAATTATTTTTCTTGCGGCAACTGGGACCACTCATAAATGATTGCTCAAATAAAAAAAAAATACAGTCAAACGAAAATGTTTTAGATGTTATAATTGAAGGAAAATCCTTTTTTATTTAAAAATATGATTAATTTATGTAAAATATTTATTTCACAAAAAAACAGTCTTTGACTACAGTCGTTTACGTTTGACTACTTTCCCAGTCGCCGAAAACCTCGTCTACAGAAATCAGCATCAGCTCTAAGCATCCTGACACCCATCACTAAGGTACAGGCACGGGCCTTTAAGGGAAAAACATCATTATACCTGTATCCATATCTTTAAGAAGTCCTTGGCAGCTGTAGCGTGATGTCAGAATAGCAGCTGATAACTTATCCGGTGTGAATATCTGCGTTGAGAGGTTGGAGGTTTCATAGTTGTCTGAAACATGAAAGTCTTCTAGAGATGTACCTATTAAGATGTAACTTTTAGTACATTTACTTAAAGACGACTTTCTACTTGGCCAGACAACTGAGATGGGAAAGTTGACAGCCCATTCTGGTAAGTTTTTTGACACAACATGCCAAAGGGAGTTCAGCTCAGTAACTTCAGCTCAGTGTCTGAGAAAGTTTGTCAGAGAAGGGAGAGTCCGTAGAAAATGAAATGGCGACTTTCCATTCTCCAACGCTTATCACCATCAGCTTTTTTTCTGGGCAAGATTCATTTATTTGTTTAAATTCGATAATCTATGTCAATTTTAGACATATTATGAGCCTCTGGAAGGGCTTAGAAACGAAAAATAGAAATAATAATGTTAAAATAGGTATCTAACTATTTATCATAATATGACATTCAACTGGGTTAGCCACTAACGCTTAAGCCAATCAAATAAGTTGTCATATTGAAACAAATGGAAAACTGTTGAATTTATTTCACTAACCTGTCGCCATTCCTGTATGTGTGATGTGGCTTACTTCAGAATACGGCCTGGGCAATGCTTTTGCAACTAATTTTGACGTTTCGTAAAGCGCTTTGTACACTGCAAGCAAATCAGATAACGGTGAACACGAAAGAAGACGAGTTCTGAGGGGTGGTTAAAAAGGCGACAACGAAGCAATATTGCTACTAAATTAATGTGCGCCAATGTCAAATTGCAATTTTGCTTTATGCGCCGATGTGGCTTTTTTATCCCCTGGTAAGTTAAGTTGGTTGACTGTACAAAAGTGAAGTGAGGAAATAAGTAATTCTGCACTACAATTTGGAAGTAAGAGATGATTTAAGAATATCGGTAATACTTACTTCTAGGAAGGAGCAGTTCATCACCCAACACCTGGACTTTCGGCCGCAACAAGCACCGTCGTCGTCCGTCTCGCGATCTGTCATACGATCTCTCGCTAATTGCTGGAAACAACACACTCAGCCGACCAATACTAACAAATAAACTAATTTACCTCTAGGAGACAACACTTCATCGACCAAAACATCGCCTTTTGGTTGAGAAATCCTTGACTCTTCACGCGATCTGTCGTACGATCTGTCGCTCAATTTGCGGAAGCAGCACGTAGTAGCGACTGACGTCACAGACCCGACGTATTCGTCCACGGCATGTTCTTTGCGTGTTTCCATTTCTGGTGAGACAAGTCCTAGAATATTTCAAGTCACAAGCTTTTCAATCAAAAGCTTCAAGCAAGATTAAAATCATTGCTAATGCTTCTCTAATGTGGAGGACAGAGCCACAGGCATTCCGAAGATAACTTTCAGCTCCTTTAGATACAAATATAAAGCCAAACCATAAACCATAATGGTGACAGATGATCAGCCTATCGCCCGTATGGTCGAACATGTAAAACACAACCACTCTGCGGGTTTTACAAATCACCCAGGGAGATAAGCAGCTGAACATGATCTATATCTTTCTATTCGTTGTCAGTCCAGCACAATAGTGCTACTTCTTGTTCTATCGTGTAGATTGAGAGGTGAATTACCAACCTCATCAATAGTGCTACTATAATCTTTAAATATATCCTTGTTTGACTAACCAATGTCTCGATTCGAAACATGCCGTTGTATCGACACGTCTGTCAATGATTTGTGGTGTACCAGGCATCTCGGTTTGTCGTATATGAACATGCAATCTGAAATCAAATTAAAAAGGTCAATAAGTGTAATCAGCAGCGTAAAGGGATTATAAGTATGTATTTTAATTAGTTATTATTGCTAATATTGTACTATCAGAGTAAGGTAGAATTCATTATAATTAAAGTCCTAGGTATTCATTTTATGATATTGGACAAAATGTCAAAAAAGTTATAGAAAACTGCTGAATATTGCTGACTTAATTCATAGAAAATTATCTACCAGGGTTGCTTGCTGAGGCTGGTTATCCACATGACATCCCACAGGAAGACGACTAGAAAATGAATCTAGTTTATGTAATTAATAACGCACCACGATGAAAGTTTTCGTGTCCTTTGCAGTGACATGGAAGCAGAACAACGCGTGAAGTCAATGCGCTGGCTGACATGTGATGCTTCAGAACTATCGGCACAGAGTCGGTTGCTGAAATATTATCGTAAATCCTGGTTTATTCAACAAAATATTCAATTTATCAGTTTACTTTGTAATGGTGTCAACCTTACTTGATATCCTTCATCGGCATTAATTCTGGCTGGTTATATTTTAGAATTCATTCTTAATTTAAATTACAATGAAGTCATAAATTCTTTTTGGCTTTCATTAGTCACCTTTTTTCACGTCTTATAGATTCCTATTCATCATTATCTCCTTTAATGCGCCTCGTTTGCACAAGGTCCGCCTAGCTTGCATATTTGTCAGATCCGGTTTTTTACAGAAGCAACAGCCTGTCTGACCTTCGAACTCAAGGGTAAACAGCTCAATATAGGTTAGGTCACATATATCCCAAATGTATTTCTCGGGAATGTGGTCCTCCTCACGATGTTTTCCTTCACCGCTTATACATTCTTGATACCATTTTTTTGACGCATCGAGTCACACGGACAGGGCAATGTAATAACCGCTTAAGTGATGTTGGTAACACTTACCTGCATCGCAAATATCTGGCGTGGCTTGGAGTTCGCATTCTTTAAGTTCTTTTGTCGGTGATATATCTATAAAAAAGCACATAACATAGCATCACGCTTATTATATTATATTTCACACCAGTTAAACAGTAGGTATACATATTCAACTTCTTGTCAGCCGAGACGCGAATCTCCACTAGGCACAATGTAAAGGTGGGTACTGAGCGGTGTTAGGACGCGTATTGTACCATTCGCAGCGAGCATGATATGTTACGTCATGTGCTTAAAATCAGTGACGATGCTCGCTACGAGCGCCTTATTTCCCTGTACTGACAGCACGAACGCTTGCTGTGTAACACATTACATTACGCCTCGTAACACGAGTCAGTACCGACCTTAAAATATATTGTGTCTGATATCTCGGCACACACATCCGCCAACCCGCATTGGAGCAGCGTGCATGGTGGAGTATGCTCCAAACCCCCTCCGGTTGATTGAGGGGAGGTCTGTGCCCAGCAGTGGTACGTATACTATGCTGTTTATGTATCTCGGCAGATTAGAAGTTAGGTCCCATGTAATAGTGAGCAAGCCCATTGCCATTTAATCTTTGTGGATTACAACCACATTCGTCTAATAACGCTCCATGGAATGCGGCTAATTTGGCCGTCAGTACCTCTGGCTACCCGAATTGGGAGTCAAATCGTCATCATAATAGTTTATCACCTGAAGTAACTTTATCAACCATAGCCACTTCGATGGCGTGCGAGCTGAGAGCTATGGAGATCTTCAGCGTCGACTCCCGCGCAGGTAGCACGTCCGCCAGGCTATCCCTGGATAGCGTCATCAGGGGCTCTGGCATTCCTATAATGTGATAATCAATGTCTAGTTATATACCTCGTCTTCTATCGTGTGGGTTGTGAGGCGGAGTACCAATCTCATCAACCCTGGTGGCAGGGTTACTATTGAGCCGCCAAAGGCCCCTGACATGGCTCATGTATCGACTACTTATTACGTCAGTAAGTAGTAACCGGGACCAACGGCTTAACGTGCCTTCCGAAGCACGGATCATCTTACTTTCGGACAATCAGGTAATCAGCCTGTAATGTTCTAACCAAACTAGGGACCACAAAGTATTTTTTGTGATATGACGTCCGCACCGGGAATCGAACCCAGGACCTCCGGATCGTGAGCCCAACGCTCAACCACTGGACCACGGAGGTCGTCTATATATACCTCGTAAAACAAATAGACCACTAATCTCTATAAAAAAATGCCCACCGCGCATCTTGCCACAAGTGATATATACACTATGAAACCATGTCACATTAACTTTAATTGACGGACGGACGTTGGTCCCGGCTATTAGCCGTAAAAACACTTCTACCAACCCGCAGTGGAGCAGCGTGGTGGAGTATGCTCCATACCCCCTCCGGTTAATTGAGGGGAGGACTATGCCCAGCAGTGGGACGTATATAGGCTGTTTATGTAATGCTTGGGCAATGCTAATAGTGTGAAGGTGACAAAAATAGTACCAGATGTAGATAGGTATGATTTGTGGAACTTCTGGCTCGACGCTGGCGACATCAGAGTCTTCACTCGACAGGAGCCCTGCCGGCGGTCTTGCTTCAACGATTCTGACGTCACTTTCCCCACGTCCAGGACCGATTGGTACTCTAAAACCATTAATGAAGATTACAGTTTGCATTGCAGCAATAATGAAAAAAAGCCTGTTGCGGCTCAGAGTGTTAGACACAATAATTAAACAATGCGTGGGTGGGATTCGAAAAGGACTTTGGGCCTTTAGATCTTAAGGTTTAAAATAGTTAACTGTTGAAAAATGGCTTAAATCTATTTATTATTTTTTAAAATTCTATTACTACATTGGCCCCGATTCCTGCAGACATCTCTTAATTTTACTTTAAGTTATACCTGTCATTTTCTTATCCGCCGAAAAGGAAAGGGACGGATGATTGACAGCTCTTAATTTTAGGAAGAATGAGTAAATAAATGAATAACCCGGGCGAATTTTTAGACGGTTGTTTTAGATTTGTGCTTAAAATTGACGTGTGTTCCATAAATTTTATGCTTGTCGATTACCCGTCCCTTTCCTTTTCGCCGGATAAGAAAATGACAGATATAACCTAAAATAAAATTAGATGGTATTTACAGGAATTAGCACCATTAAAAATCTATTACTACACAATGTATTGCATCAACTCCCATTATTTGAAAGAAGAAAGAAATAAGGAAAGACTTGGCTTCAGTAGCTTCTTTCACTTCAAGATTAGATTTTGTCTCTGTAATTTATTTTGAAAAGTAATAAATGAATTATTACTAAATAGTGTTAGATACAAAAGAATCGATCGACTTAATATCGAATAATATATTACTGTGCTAATGAACGTCACAACACTAGCATAAGATTGTAAAATATTATCTTATTGAAATATAATCCATTATTGTACTGAGCTGGTTATTCTGTTTAATAGTAGGCACCTGTAGGCTCTGCACGGTAACCGCGCCACCCGCGGCGCGTATTACATCGTGGCCTTCGACCAATAGCCGTTTGACGTCCATCTACGTAGACAGCATTCGTATCGGTTATTGGTCGAACCGCTCAATATAATTCGCGGCTGTTTGGTGTATGAGGAGGAAAGAAGAAAAAGTATGTACTTATTTAATAGTATCGAAGCAGATGGAATTCCACAATCTTTGTCTACTCAGACTTACCTGGTAGGAAATAGTTTATGTATGTACAGTCATGAGCAATATAATGTACCCACTTGAGGACTCTGTCGCACTAACATATTTGACATTTAGTGAGACTTACAGTTCAATTTGTCAAAAAAGTTAATGTGACATGGTACCAAAGTGTATACATATTAATGCTCGTGACCGTATGTACCTTTCGAGAGTTGGCTATCGAGTGGTATTCCACACCGACGGATCCACTTGGCAGCGTTCAGACTGCTTGATTCAGATCTACAGGAGTATCGGGTCGGTTTGCCCATCAGACGGGACAGGCATATCAGATGGGCATCCAGTGTGCCTGCGAAACGAAGCAAATAGGTCATAGTTTAAAATATTTCTTTTATTTGAGTGGCGGAATCTGGCAGTATACGAGATATTGTCATTCAAACGATACTAATTTAAAAATCGAGAAGGGAATTCTTCAACTTAGGATATTTTTTGTTCTCTGCGCGGCCTCCCACGACATTAATGTCGACGAAAATTTTATTAGTGTCAAGTACAAACATATTTTCTTTCTCAAACTAAAACTTCTGTGTGTGCTTGGTTTTATTTACTTTTGCTCCTCTATCTACTCAGCCTATATCCATCGCACTGCTGGGCCTGCTCTCTTTCACGCCATCCTTTCCGGTCCCGTGCAAGTCTCATCCACTGCTTTCCAGCATACCTCACAATGTCATCTGCTGTCTGCCTCGATATAGTGTTTAATAAATGATTTTATCGAATACGAAATCTTAGCGCTCTCATTATGTCCATAGTTCGCAGATTCCGCGAAGCGAGAGCTAACATTTACGCTCCCGCACTTGCCTCAGGGTGTTCCGTTGAGTGAGTAGGTACGTTCATGAGCACTAATATGTATACACTTTGAAACCATATCACATTAACTTTTTTGACAAATAAAACCGTAAGTCTCATTAAATATCAAATATGATAATGCGACAGGGTTCTAAAGTGGGTACATGATATTGTTCATGACTATACAGGCGCCGCGATAAAAAATAAAGGGATAACATACTGTCAAGCTTGAAGGTCGGCGAGCGAGGTCGTCTCTTGTGCTTGTAAGTGCAGCTGGACAAAGCCTTAGGCAGCCACAACGGGCTCCTAGTCAAGATGCCGTTGTGAGTCAGCAAGGAGCTATCATAGCTCACTGAAAGAAAATAAACCTTATGATGAATACTTAGTTTACATTAACATGTTATAATTTTCATAACTAAAAATGTTGACCTAATGCTAAACGCTGACCATCTGCAAACTGTACCTACCATTTTTAAGGCGAATAAATGAATTATGAATTAACATGCATAATAACTAGGTAGCTTATGCCCGTTAAAATCGAAAAGATAGATATCTATAAAGAAACATTTATTATTTTAGGTTACCCAGACACGGATTACAGATAATTTCTAGCTGTTGCTGTTTTAATTCATCTTATGTAAGACAGGCAAAGATTCGTAGACCATACAGCTATTACTTCAATAGTTTATACTTTGAAGTACCCATCCAAGATGGACCTAAACCTTATCTTCAGTTTTCATTATCATATGAAACTAAAGCGTTATCTTCTATTTAGCTTTCGCTTCGCTTAGGCTTAAAATCCGTTTAAGCCTAAGCGAAAATTTCTAGAATCGGACGGGGTTTGAAAAAGAGTCTCTTGTCAAGCTCTTGTAAATTCTATCTGAAATATGCAGCCACTTTTGTTAATGAGGTCTACGTAATGATGTCTTGTACATAAATATATCATTATCAATCAATAACAACATAACACAAACAAACAATAACTAATAAACATTAAGGCGATGCACTTTAGCACTTATGAAAAGATATTTCTATTAACTTTAAATCATATTAAAAGTTACAATTGAATACAATTACTTACAATTGAAAAGGTTGACGATTTAATTTGAATAAAATGTGAAACTCACTCGGATAGCCAATTTTAGCGTAATTCATTTCAAAATTCTTCTTTCTGTTTTGATTTTCCGAATCTAAATGTGCGTGTCCGCATGTCATGATATTTCCTGAAAAACGTAAATCGCATAAAAAAATTAATTTCAGGAATGGTGATTGATCAATCTTAAAAGGACACCTATTAAAAGGTCGCCTATTGTGCTTATGTTTTTAATCGTATGTTTATGTCCTATGTATATATCGTTGTGCAATAAAGTATTATTGATTGATTGATTGATTGAAGGACACAAACAGTCCCACTCTCAGGTTTAGAACATACCCGGGTAGATAAGCAGATGCTTATCCCTAAACACGTTCAGATGGACGTGTTTTATAGTTTTATTCGCTCTCAATCCAGCATTGAATAAACAATTATAGTCATTATAACGTAGTTAGGTAATGTTGAATCTCAGAATCTCTACATCCCTTCATTAGTTTAATTAGCTGCGAAGTGATGAATACAGTATCTGCCTACATAATAATATCTGTTGGAAGACGTGAAGTACTGATTAGGATAGTATGGTCTAATTAAGATGTCTTGTTTAGATAATTGGAAAGTCTGTGATTTCAATTATAACCTATATTCGATTCTATTTATCTACTCATCCTGTGTCTACCCACTACTGGGTATAGGACTTCTCTCTTTCACACCATCCTTTCCGGTCCTGTGCAAATCTCATCCATTGCTTTCGATTACTTGGTATTATTTCTCTCCTACCTAGTTTGGAGGCGAGGGTGTGCTGCCGCCAAAGAATGTATTCGGGACACTGAACAGAGCATAGTACGCCGATAGCCACAAGTTGGTAGTGTGACTAGGGATCGACGATCGAACGGTGTCATGTTGGAACGCGTCGCGCTGTGTAAACTTTGCTTGCGCGTTTCAGGACTGCATTATTGAATTGTAGCGCCATCTGTTTCATGTAGGCGGAACTAGCTGGTCACCTAGTTAGGTCCGTCACAGAGAAAATCACTTCCGGATGCAATTTTTGTTGACAAAACCCCGCAATCCTCTTTATGTTTTCCAACTAAATATTAATGTGTGTAACTATATTTTAATGTTGTAATGTATATGTGTGTCGTAGGTTTTACCTAAATATACTTTTTTATTATTATTTTTTTTTCAATAGACACGCTAGTTTTAATCGAGATAAAAAATTTTGGGTTAAATTTACTTGGAATGAAATTAACTGAATGAAATTGAAGTTTAAAAAAAACATATAATTTTTTTAAGTAGTTTTGACGATACCTAACCTGACGATACCTATATTTTGTTAGAATTCGGGTAAGTAAGGAAATTTTTTACTTAAGCCTGATTTTTCCGGTCTTCTTACTCTTGCTTTGAACTTCGTAAAAATATTTTTTTCATCACAAAAGTCAGATGGTCCTGTGTCACTGGTTTGTTCATCAAACGGGGATCGCCGATTCGATTCACGTTACCGGACTTGCGAGTTATTAATTTATACGTGCAATTTACTCGCCTTACCTGTATTCAGAGTTTCCACATTCTCTGCATTTTCCACAATAGGCGTCAATGGAGTCCCTGAGGAATCCTCAGGGTCGAAGTGCAAGTTTGGTTTCACTGGCTGCAGCGGCATTTTCTCAGATTTCTTTATCGGTATATCTATGTCGAGCGTCTCGGTTGGTTCTAAGAAATAGACACATAAAATAACGTAAGCTCATGACTTTATCCCAATGGGGTAGTCAGAGGCACATCGATCGCAAAATGAACTAACTCCCCATACTTCACTTATAAAAAAAACAATAATGAATTTGAGGCAAATTCATTATTGACACGAGGCAAAATAAGTTATTTTGATGTGCCAATAACTAAATACATTTTAATCACGTAAATAAGAATTTTCACATAACAACTAAAAACTGATCGAAGACTTTTCAATTAAGTTATTTATATTGGATAATCTGTGTTTCTCCACAATCACAAAAAAAAAAAAAAAACTTTACAGATTGCCTTATGGGTAGGTTGAGTTATTGACTGGGTCAAAGACACATTAGGTAATATGAAATGATAGTCTACGTTTTCTGTGTCGAGAAATAGAAGCCATTTTAAGATGATCAAAAAACAATCTCGTATTCATTTATTTTTGACTTATTTAATTTTGAATCTTATTTTTGAGCACATGATAAACATGAATGCGAAAACAAATTCGAAAATCATTGGATTTTTAAATACGTACCAAAAGTATTAATAAAAATCAATTCAAAATGTCGTTGGTCCCGATTACTACTTACTGATGTAAGTAATTACTCGTTACATGAGCCATGTCAGGGGCCTTTGGCGGCTCAATAGTAACCCTGACACCAGGGTTGATGAGGTTGGTACTCCACCTCACAACCCACACGATAGAAGAAGAATTCAAAATGTGATTTTTCAAAAAAGCGCTTACATGGTTTTCACTTTAACGCGAAGTATATCACTTAATGTCACTATAAATTATTTTTGTGCGGTGAAATGTTCTACTGACGCCGACAAACTTAAAGAGAACATACATACATACATAAACTCACGCCCGTAATCCCAAATGGGGTGGGCAGAGCCACAAGTAATCAAAGACAACTTGCAGCCACTGTTGATACGAAGTCCTAAGAAAAATAACTACACTTAAAGACAACTATACTTAAAGAGAAATATCTCCGTAAGTATCTTGTCGACACTAGGCGTATTTTGACACAATAAAACGTAACAATGAACCATATTTTATGCGGCATCGCAGTTATTTTTCAATGCGAATGAAAAATCACCGCCTTACACCATGCGTCTGCACCATTAGGCGAAATTGTGAAGATTCCCCGAATAAAAGGATGAAATATCATCATGAGTTCGTATTTTGCCGAAGTCATACAAGACGCATTTTACTTTTGTCGAAGATTCCACGCGGATTCCTAACGGACGCTGACTGTCGGACGGTTAATACTGATTGCAATTCATCGACTCTTGTGTGTGGGTTGGTTGTTAGATGAATTACCAACCTCATCAACCCTGGTGTCAGGGTTGTTATTGAACCGCCAAAGGCCCCTGACATGGCTTATGTAATGACTACATTACGAAGCCGGGACCTACTGTCCCGTGGTTCAGTGGTAGATAGAGTGTTGGGCTCACAATCCGGAGAGAAAAATATTTATCTTTTTTCATTTAAGTATGTGCCGTTTGTATGAGAATACAAAACGGTGACGTAATTAATAGGTAACGATGTAAATATGTCGTTTTGTCGATTGGTGGTAATAAGTAAACTCTAAGTCACGTCATTCTGTCAAAAATATGAACAAAAACTCACCCCCCCCCCCCTCGGTCTTACTTTAGTCTTCAGTCGTATGGGCGCATCGCCAGACATCACATACACAGATGCGCGTGTACGATAATTCCAATGTGTAGTGTCTGAGTAAAACGAGGTGTTTTGTATGAAGTAGGCGATATTACCTTGTTCTGTAATAGGCGTCATTTGAGTGGCTATTTCCTTCATAGAGTTGCAGAGCGCGAACACCGACAGTGGCTGCTTGTAACCAGTTTTGCTGGATCTCTGGCCTTTGAATGACAAAAATCAAAAATGTGTAGTCATAAGTACACGGTGTCAACCAAACTTTTTCTTTCATCAAACAAAAATAGTAGAAAATAATAACATCAACTCTGGTATCGGGGTTATTATTGACTCGTCAAAGGCCCTTGGTTATGTAACAACTACACAAGTACACAGAAGACTAGCAAACGCTCCATCATAACATCAGCCCCCGCGACACAGTAACCACACCGCGTGCATCGCGAATCAAGGGAATCAAGAGCTTCAACCACTAGAAGCAGTGAATGGTATCTACATACTATTTACGTCACTGTTATTTTATTAGTCACTGATTAAAGAGCCACGCTTTTGTCTTTTTATTTAAGTATCGTTAAATATATTTAACTCAATAATAACCCTGACACCAGAGTTGTTGGGGTTGGTAATCCACCTCACAACCTACACGATAGAAGAGAAGAATATTTAACTTAAATATGATATGAAGTCATAAAAATAATATTATATAGAAAGACTTATACCGTATACTTCTAAACATCTGAAATTGGGTAGTTTCGTAGGTCAAAGATAAATTATGAAATTCTGATTACTAAATAAAAACAGATCTAAAGGTGACAAAAAACGTTTCTGTTTTCTATTTAAGTTATTCAGATTCAGATTCTAACTCTTCTTCTCTTAGTTTCTTTTTTTTTTATTCATGAATAAATTGTGTCATATAGAAATAACACAGGATATATTTTACTCCTTTCACACACACACACCTTATATTAAAACCAAAATCCTCCCACCCGACGGACATCGCACCAAAGACTCCCCTTTTTTACTTTTTGAAACTGCCTTACGTCCCATTCATTAACCGTTCTCCTTTCATACCATAAACAATCAAATTCCCATTCATTATCCTTACATAGCATTCTCACTTTTCTACAGCTAAATTGTGAGATAATAACTCGGGATATTTTTTAAATGTCTTTACTCCTTTTGCACCTTATATTAAAACCAAAATCCTCCCACTAAAGAAAAATTTAATAATAAGTGCGATCGTAAGTAAGTGATTTTGTGACGTTTTCTATGAGGCATATTCCGTAGCAATTCGGTGTTTTGACGTTTAATAAAAAGTAACTGATTTGACTAGTTGGAAATTAGGTACCCTATCACTTACTTGTAATATAAACGTCCATGTTGTCACGGAGCGGGGCAGACAAGGTCTCAGCTGGATCTCCAACGTCGAAGCGAGATGTATGCGTCATTGTCGACTGCACTGATTGGCTCATCTTTGGAACTTCTTCGAGTTTCACACTTGTTTCTGAGATCCAAGATTTATTATCAGAATTAGTAACATAAAAAATATTTTTGTAGTAAACATCGTGAGGAAGCCCACATTATCGAGAAATGCATGAGTTTCTAAAATACCTATATTTTGAGGGATGATTCCGATTATGATTCTGAGTTGATATCAAGTGGATTTTTCCGTCGCAAAAGTATGGATCTGAAAATTACTTAAAAATTTCTAAACTTTTCATGAATTTTGCAACGGAGAATTCCTCTTGATCATGGTCTCAATTATCCCCCTCAGTATTCGTTACGATGCCACTAACACCCTGTATAACTTGACCTATGATGGTACGTCGGCTGGTTTTCCGTTCGTGGGTTGGAAGGTCAGTCGCTTCTGTAAAAACCTGTCAAAATCTTCAGAATAGGTAAGCGAACCCTGTGAAAACGAGAGAACCCTGTAAGAGATATGATAGTAATCAAGCATGTTACCTTGTTCAACACTGGGTGAGATCTGAGTACTCATTTCACGGACGGACTTGCACAAGGCGAATACTGACATCAGCTGACTGCGACCGATCTTGGTGGAGCGAGGAGTACCTAGCATACAAATATGGGTAGGTACTTCTCATCAAAATAGAGAAACAGTTCCGAAGTTTTCTTCAACAAAACATAACTTTTAATTAAATTTTAAATTTGAATTTGGAACATCAATTACAAACATTAGAACATCATTAAGAATTAAAACCTCATAATACCCGCAGTAAATGTATTTTTTATTTATTTGTTATACTCGTACTTACCTAATACATATTTCATATATAACATACATAAACAGCCTACGTATATACGTCCCACTGCTGCGCACAGAACTCCCCTCAATCAACCGGAGGGGGTATGGAGCATACTCCACCACGCTGCTCCATTGCGGGTTGGTAGAGATACTTTTACGGCTAATAGCTGGGAAAAACTACTTAAAGTGCCTCACTGGAATTATCTTACTTTCCTGAACAATCAGGACGATTAATTACTTTTATGATAAACTTATATGAAAAAAACGTCATGCAAAATATTTAGTTTTTTTATTGGAAGTGTACACTGTCCTGGGAGGTAAAAAGGCCACATAGAAGCACTTCATCTATTGCTATTTGACATTGGTTGACAATGGGTACTTACTTTTATATGCGCAAATGTAAAATTTCTTTTTAGGCGACTTCTTCCAATGTGGCCTTTTTAAGCGGCTTGGTCTCATTATTTCCAGCAAGAACGAGCCCTTATTTGACGTTAATTCATACATTACATTAAGTAATGTTTAGAATTAGAGAAGTCTCTAACAACAGGATTTTGGAAGACCGCAGATGTATTATTATTTAAATTGACAACGGAACTTACTGTATATACTATTGTAGTTACTGTATTGTATTGTAGCATCAACTTTATTCTTGTTCTTGCTATCTGTCATGGTCTTGGCGGTCATTTCCCCAACAGACTGCGTGGAGGTCGCGTCTGTCACAACTCCAGCTGACAAACGACTTGGTACTTCTGGGGAAGACAAAATAATTATGATATTCATAAATGTGATAATAACGGCCTCTGTGGTGCAATGAGTGAGCATTGGGCTCACAATCTGGAGGTTCTGGATGCATACAAAGTGTATGAGAGAGACATGGCGTACTAGAGAACTAGCATAGTACCCTTAGCCTCTCACCACCACATACTTTCTGTCTAGCTTGCCTCTCACACGAGGGCGGGGAAAATTGCTCCACCCTGTCATTCTCTGTTTGGCGTCCACATTATTTTTTTCAAATTCAAATATATTTATTTCAGACATTAACACATTCATAGGGGGTTAGTATGAAAGGAAACTTAATAGTTAATGTTATCTTAATAATTTACTAATAAATAAGACCTGGGTGTCGGTAATATATGAGCCTTTGTCCAATGCTAAAAAATGAACCCTGGGCGCAGGCTGCCACAATTTTCAGAGGCTGTTTCAGCTGCCACGCACCCTGCACATCAAGGATGCTACTCTCTCATAATAGCAGCAAAGCCATGTACATGGGCATCTACGAACATCCCTGATGCGCTGCAGAATCGCGGCAGCCGAAGCAGCATCCTGAACATATTATTATATAATACTCTCAGAGAGCTGAGAGCTTTCTGTGTATAGTTGACCCACAGGCTGCAGGTGTAGAACGACTGACAGTAAGCCTTGAATGCAATTTGAAGTCCTGTTTTCGTTTTTCCAAATCAAAAATACCGAGTTTTTTTATATTTGCAAGTCCACTCCGTTATTCTTTTCTATTTCTCATTCTAGCAGAGTAATTACTAACCATCTTCTATTGAAGAGTACTGAACGTGTACGGACTTATGTGCCGCCGACAAACCCTTTGTATTTGTGACTAGGTTCATACTTGTTCCGGTGTCACATCTTAAATTGGTATCTGAAAAGAAGATTTTAGGTATTAATTAACCTTTCAAAAGGGCCTTAAGCAGGTTGCAGACCAGCATGATCGAATGCAGTGTGTACCTGTAATCGGGGCACATATACAAAAACTAACTTAAGACAAATCTTTAATAAACTTCCAGAAAGTATCAGAGGCCTGCCTATAAGAGTGTTTAGACGATCTTTGTTTACGCTACTGAGCGAGAACCCCTTTTATAGTGTCAATGAATTTCTTGATCACAAAACGTAATAATTAATTGTATATAAAACTGTATGGCTCTTTACTTTATTCTCTCTCTCTATTTAAGAGCTGCGCTCTTGTCGGTGGAGTAATCGCCATTCCTCTCTTCTTCCCGCCAAAACCTTCACCTCCCGATACGACACGACCTGCACCTCCACCACCACCTCCTCATCTCACTTCACCTTTTCTTTATTAATGTATGTTATTTTTTAATTCAATGTTAAATTGTATAATAATTTGTATTATGTATTTATATTGTTTTGTATTATAATGTACTTAAATGTTGATTGTAATTGTATGTTGCACGACCTCTCTGTATTTGCATACCAATATTGTTTTGGTTAAATGTGTGAAACTTTAATTTAGTCGTATATATCAACCAATGTACCACATTTACTGCAAATAAATGATTTGATTTGACTTGATTTTTTTTAACTTTACAATATGCGTACTGTTGGTATACCTATCTAAATAAAATAAAGAAAAGATGGGGTATGTGGTGAAGAATGACCTGTGCTTGTGCAGTGTATCCGAAAATGACACGTTTGATAGAGTGAAGTGGAGAAGAAATACAAAGAAGGCAGACCCCACTATCAGATGGGAATAGTACACGCTCTTTTTCTTACACTGCAAATGTTGTGTGCACCTATAATTGGCTTATGTAACAGTCTAATTCCTGATGTAACTTTTATTTTATTTAATACATACATACATACATAAACTCATACCTATTTTCCACCGGGGTAAGCAGAGACTATAGAATTCCACTTGCTTCGATCCTGACACACTTCCCTTGCTTCCTCCGCATTCATCAATCGCTTCATACACGCACGTCGGTTTAGAATAGATCGTATTAAACCTTTTCTAAGGACTTCTCCAATTTGGTCAATGTAAGTCAATCAATCAATCAATAATACTTTATTGCACAACGACATATACAAAGGACATAAACTTACGAATAAAAACTTAAGTACAATAGGCGGCCTTATTGCTAAATAGCAATTTCTGCCAGGCAACCTTAGGGTGAAAGAAGTTATTGCATTGGAGCACGGACTGGTGCAATAAACATACGAACAAAAATAAAAAATAATTAAATAAGAAAATAGTCCTTCTCGGTCTTCCTCTGCCAGCTCTACCATCAACTTTCCCTTTACATACCGCTTAATTATTATTTTTGCTTATTTAATGTTTATTATATAAGCTGTTGGTGTACCTTTTTTATAAATAAATAAATAGTAAAGGAGAGATGGAGATACAGCAGGTTGCAGACCATATTGACATAGCTGAAGCCCACTGTAGTGAGAAGTTTGTAAATGACGTGAATCGTGGATGGAATCCTTCCGAAACATGAAGGGAAGACATTTACCCAGCTGTAGGACAATATAGGCTAACCTTGAACTTGAAACGATCTTTATCTTAAGAGAAAATTGCAAAAGACAATATTATCTTCACTTATTAAATGATATAATAATGTTATTATGATATAAGCAGCAGGTGCGCGAATTACATTAAATTATAAAATTACATTAAATTATAAGAGACCTTAATTAACAATGGACTAATGTCTATTGTTCCTGAATCTGATTTTCCGTCAGGTGTCATCCAGATTAATTCTCGGTTTATAACGGGCTGTTTATTATGACAAAGACGATCTCGATATTGAAGACTCACAAATATTTTTCTACTTTTAGAAAGCATCACATAAGGCGACGAGTGACAGTTAAACAAGTGACTGATGTATTTGTGTCCTTATTAATTACATCCCGCTTAGGGACGGTACTGAAAAGTATCCAAACGCATCCTACTAGGAGCAAGAATGTCTGTTAAGTCCTGTAAAAAAAACAAGTATATATATCACCACACGCCGGTACTGCGTGCCCGTGCTCTCCTCAACTCTGTTCTCGCTTCGGCACCACATTGCGAATTGTTTGGAAGTGCGATTGTATGTGTGTTGAGTGAATGTGTAAAAATATTCGAAACTTTGATGCCTGTTAGTACTGTCCAATGATATTATTATAATTAATATTAGTAATACAATGTGAAGTAGTTTAAGGTCTTGTAATAAGAATCTTGTTTGTGACGCAATAGATCGCATTAAATCTCGAGGAGTGGATATCTGTTATTCGAGCCCTGCTTTCCATCATCATCACTAATTTAAGAGCAACGCTCTTGTTGATGTAGCATTCTCCATGATACTTTTTTAAGGAAAAATAAGGCAGTGGTTTCCCTCTTGCCTTGCGCCCCGCAGTACTCTGTCTGACGCGATTGGGGTAGCGGCCAGATTAGTCTATAACCTGCTTCCTAACAAGGGATAAAAGGATAAGAAGAAGAAGAAGGAACCCAATGGATATATATATCTGTAATGTTGCAAATGTGAGTGTAAATAAATAAAATACTCACCTTCCTCATCAGCGTACTTCACGTATTGCACGGATTGAGAACAAGTATTCTTACTTTCTAGTACTCTTAATTCTGTTGAGGATACCGGTTGAACTGATCTGGTCGCGTAATGCTTGGTGACTGTATTTACTGATGTTGACAGGTGTTTGGAGAATGCTCCATTATTGGCTGTTAAGAATATTGTCAATTAGTCAAAAAGTTAATTTAAGATCATTTATGTTCAATGTAAGATCATTTATGTTCGATCCGGAGGTCCCATGTTCGAATCCCGGTGGGGAAATATCACAAAAATCACTTTGTGATCCTTAGTTTGGTTAGGACATTACAGGCTGATCACCTGATTGTCCGAAAGTAAGACGATCCGTGCTTCGGAAGGCACGTTAAGCCGTTGGTCCCGGTTACTACTTACTGATGTAAGTACGTAGTCGTTACATGAGTCATGTCAGGGGCCTTTGGCGGCTCAATAGTAACCCTGACAGCAGGGTTGACGAGGTTGGTACTCCACCTCACAACCCACACGATGAGAGATGATTCAAATCATAATAAATTCTGAGTTAATATCAAGTAGAATTTTCGGTCGCAAAATTCATGTTTTTATTATTTTATTTTTTTAATTATTTTCATTTCTATACTTTTGCTATAGAAAATTCACCTGAGTCATGGTCCGAATTATCCGTCAAAGTTTTCGTTACGATATAACTGCGAGGTGCTATGTTATGTTATATAAAAATCACTTACAAAAGTCATCCAAGTCATACTGGACATAACAATTTGTCTTGTTGACGTTTTTATCAGTTGAAGGTCTTTGGTTTTCATCGCTACCGATGGATATTATGGTAATTGGTGTTTTTCTTGTTATCGCCATACCAACAGATCTGTTCACAGTTTCTATCTTCTTCACCGAAGTGGCCATGCCGAAGGATTTGCGTGGCGTTTCCACTGTGCCTATATTAGCCGATACTTTCTTTGGACTGGACTCTGAAAATGTCAAAAAATCTGGGTGTTAAAAAGCAATGCATCTCAAAAAGTAATACAGCAATTTGAAATTTGCGTATCTAAAAGTTTAATTAAATTAATTGTTAATGATAATGAATCAATAACAAAAATAATTGTAGATTCGAAAATGTTAAATATACCTTCAACAAATTTGTCTATGATAATTACGTAACATAAATGATTCTGATTTCTGAATAAATTATTTATTAATTTATATTTTTGTTTATTCATTTTATTTCATTATTTTTATTAAGTATTGTTTATTAGCGCAGTTGTAACTGCATTATCCAATCAAATCAAAATCAAATCATTTATTCGCATAGGATTTCATGGGTTGTAAAAAGTTGATAGGTTGATCAATCACTGTTAAGTGTTCAATTCCTGTATTGTAATAGAAAACGCATTACCAAGATGAATTGGTGTAGGTAGATCGTCTAAAGAAGTTGATTCTTCAAATCCAAATATCCCGCTATTGGTACACGTTGCATCTGGAGACAAGGCAAACATTTTAAACAATACACAATTACTCTTATTTCAATTAGCTATAGTTTATGTTACGATCCACTCAGTTATCAAAAATTCCACAATTGTTGTTTGTTAACTTTTGGCGGTCCCTCATGAACTCTTATTGCGACCCCTATCCTCTATTTCCATACACAATAGTTTAATAATGCGGTTTTGATTTTAAAAGAACTGGGTTTTAAGACCATCTGATTAGGATCTACGCTAAACGTTAACGTGAGTGACTGAAGCCATTTCTGAAAATGTTGTATTTGTATTCTCTTTTGAGCAAAAACATTCGCAGTTTTTGTCATAATTTTACATGAATTTATAAATTGTAATGATGTAAGTACCTGTCACTTTCGTTACTTCCTTAGGAGTTAATACTGATGATGATATTGATAAAACTTTGATCCCTGAAAATAAAATGATTATTATTTGCGTCAAATACGAGTTGTTACGTAATATGATGTTACTTTGTGGCATAATTTTTTGGACTATAAATAAGATCCACAAAATATTTAAGTACCTGTCAAAGTGAGAACTGGGTCTTTTGAATCCGTAATAACAGCACATTCCTTTTTTGGCAAATCATTATGTGAAACTGATGTACCTGTGAAAGTTAAAAATGTCTTTAAAACAACAAAATATACCCGTAATTCAAGTAAGAATGGACAGAATGAAAATATCTTCAAGAGACAATTCAATTTAAACTCGTCACTGATGTTGTCGTTTACGATACAGATACTATTGATACTGGCGGTATAATTCATTATAATGAATCTATTAAGACAGGAGAAGATCCCATAGACAATTGGTACAACAATAGGGTTAAAAGGCCACATAAAAGTAATTTATCTGAGAAAGCAATAATGCTATTTCATATTTGTTGACAATGCGCACTTACTTTTATATGCAATATTGCGTTTTAGATAAATTGTTTCAATGTGACCTTTTTAACCACCCAGCTCCTTAAAAAAAGTAACAAATTAGAAATAGCTAATAAATAATTTGGTGTCACAAAAACTTACAAGCAACACAAGTATTCCGTTTTTCTGGTAGTGTCTGCGTCATAATAGCACTGCTTTTGCAAGGCGTCTGGGTGACAACTCGTGCTATCGGAGACTCACTGCGCCATAATTTGTTCAACGATCTTTGGAAGTTCCTTATAGAGACACGAAGCGGCATGTCTGGTGTCGGTACAACTTTGGATAATGGCGATGTGTTCAAATGTCTCATGCTTATGTTTGAAAATGGCATGTCACCTGTGGATATTTTAGTATCAACTTTAATACGTTATTGCTGCTAGGAACCTGTTGAGAAACCTGTGATGCATAATTTCAGGGTCGAGATCAAGGAACCTTGGTAAAAGTGTTGGGTTTAATACTATTATCCCCTTATGTCCGAAGACAACATATATACATGATGGATGACACACCACTTTCGTTTCTTCCACTCTCATCAAAGACTTCATGCATGCTCGCCGGTTTAGAGTACACTTTTATGTGACAATTGCCAATTTAAGATATTTGAAAATACAGAAAGAGCTTCTCGTTTTGATGAATCGAATCTTAACATTGTTATATAATCATCAGCCAGATTTCCGCTCAATAATACATGTTACGTACAAAGCGGGAAAGAGGGAATTAAAAAAAATATTGTTAGAAATTACTACATTTATTTATAGTAATTTGTACCTTTTACGTTTAAATTTCCCGAGGTCCGGAATAACCGTGGTTTAGTATCGCAGCTAGAAGTTAGTTTACTTGTATAGCTATCCGTGTAATCTGGAGGAAGAAAATTCAAGCTCTTAATATTTTATCAAGAGCTAAGCTAAACAAAATCGTTTTCATTCTTCAACTAACTTTTCAATACATACCATTATTTAAAAAACTTGCCATCTTGGTCCCTGGCTCAACCAATCCTGGAAACGACTGCCCTACAAATTCAAAATTATGCTGAGATTGTTTGTCTGTAAAGAAATGATAACGGAACTTTTCACAATATGAAATATCCTGTAAGTAAGAGACATCAGATTTAATTTTTTGATCTTGTACGATGAAATCGTTGCCTTTATCAGTATCATCGAAAAACGTGTCAGCTAGGGGAAAACTATAGAATTTGGCAATCTATTACTAAGGACCCCTAATATTTACTTACCTTCGGTAAAAGGATTTTCATACTCCATCCCAGTGCAGCCATCGCAACTTTGGATGTCTTCGGTCTGTCGCGCGCTATTCTTGAAAACTGTGGAATATCGTGAAGGGCTGCTCTGTCGAAGACGCGTATCTGCCATTGGGTCCCATTTGGGTAGAGCAGGGTACGCAAAACTTGTCGATTTTGGGTCTGCAAACGTTGTTATAGAGATCGATATTGTGATTTTTCGTACTGTTTTCTCGAGAATATTTTAACGACTACATTTTAAGTTCGAGTACCACTTAGCAATAATGTCATTATCATCACACCACCTTTTCTTGGGTCAACCACGATAGCAGCGACGAAGTACAAAAATAATTTAAACTTACTTGTACTGTAACAGGTCCTTTTATTAAATAAAGACGACCTTATAGACGAAAAGAAATTATTGTAACTGGTGAAGGGGTTGGTCGAGTGATCGGTGAGTCCACTAAGTTTGAGGCCACTAAGTTTAAGTTTGCTTGGGAGCGAGTGGTTCTTCATTTCTAAAAAAAAAAACAATAATAATTAATACAGAGTCTTAGTGATACCATACCGAATACTGAGGGGTATGAGCGCAAAAGTATGGAAATGAAAATATTTTTTTTCCAAATAAAGAAAGTTATGAATTTGGCGACGGAAAATTTCACTTGATATTAACACAGAATTAAGAGCTACGAACTTGTATATTCCACAATTATTGCTAATAATATGCATTATTCTATTGGTACAAAAATTGCTACTTCAGGAAGGTATTATGTTAATTTATTTATTGAAGTTTTATTGAAGCCAAACAACAAAAAGTGCGGACTAATAATGCACTTCAAGAATCCAAACAATAATTAATAATTCTAAGAATACTTATCCGAAATTAATACCCATTCGCGTTGCAAATAAACAGCATTTTTCGACTTTTAAAGGGCTTTTTCGCGTAACTTAAAGGTCTGAAAGTTTAGGGACCAATTGTGTTAAGGACGTGGTCATTTTACTGATGTTCGACGTCAAAAAGCACTTTGGACGAGATGTTAATAAATTAGATTTGTTACCTGAGTGCAGTTTGTTATAGGCTGCTAGCCAGGAGTTGACTCGTAGTGAAGTGACGATTGCTATTGATTTTTGATCTTTTTCAGTAAACGTTGCTGTGAATGAAAATTTTATTGAGTCAATGTCGTTGCTTTCAACTGCTTTATTATTGTGGATTATACGAAATGACCCGAAAATTGAGTTTATCACTTTTTAAACTGTTCCTGGATTGATCAAGACATTGCAGGCTGAAGTCACCTTTCCAAAAATATAAGAAGTTTCCTTGTGTCGCCGCCGGTCCCCGCTACTTTTTACTGTAGTAAGTGCGTAGTTGTTTCATGAGACTTATCACGGGCTCAATAAAGTGCGCTGCATTGATTGGCATTTATGCCTATTCGGTAAGACAGTAGGCTGTGTGTGTATCAGAGTTTATTTGTGGATCATTATAATTATAACTATTAGGCTACATTTTGTATAATGCTATGGATGTAATCCTTGAAATGTTTTGTGTTTTGTTATTTTTTCTGTTTTAATGCGACGAATGCGTGCCGAGACAACCCTCTGTGGTTTAACGCCATCATTCAAACTATGTATTTAGATTAAGGATATAATGAAAAAGAAAAAAAAATAACCCTGACAGGGTTGCTGAGGTTGATTAATGCTTTGGTTTGATTGAATGGTTGAGTAAGAATAAATGAACGTAAAGAAATAAATCGGTTAAAATCACTAATGTCTAAACAATTTTATGGTCATTAAAATGCACAGCTGTTATCTTACAATATTTTAATCATAACGTTTAATAAAATATATGTCTATATGTTTAATATGTGTATATGTCTAATTAAATTGTGTTATGTTTTTCTTTTCCTGCTATACTTTGTGTTTGAGTGGTTAAATTTTATTAGTAAGAATAGTAAAATTTAAATACCTGTGTCTCTAAAAACGAGTATGGATGTCTGAATGTCCACGTCCTCGCATAACATGGTACGTTGAATGTACGACATCGCACGATCTGTAATTGCAAAAACACGTGATCGACGAGTGTGTTGAGAAGCCCACGTTTAAGCAATTCAACTGAAAAAGCAATATTGCAATTTGACATTTGCACATATGGAAGTGAGCAAAGTTAACAAATGTTTATATAAAGCAATAGCCGCATTTACGTGAATTGCTTCAAAGAGACTGGTGATTTTGTCCATAGCGACACCGTATCAAGACGTGATTACAAATACATATTATGTATGTAGAAAATTTTACCCTTTCACTTTTCACTTTTATACGTAGTTGTTTCACAATTGGCTCAACCATTAACAGACGGCGATACGGCTCACCACGTGTCACGTTGGTCTAACAGGAAGCTCGGTAAGGTGTGGTTCCTTATTTTGCGGTTTTGTGGTTCTTTATGTTATGTTAAAGTTCGAATAACTATCATCCTTTCACTTTTCACTTTCATAGTTGTTTCACAGTTTTCCCAACCATTAACAGACGGCGATACGGCTCACCACCTGTCACGTTGGTCGAACAGGGGGCTCGGTAAGGTGTGGGTACTTAGTTTTTTGCGATGGATGTACCTCTGACTACTTAAATTGGGATATGTACAGTCGTTAGCTTATGTTAAAGTTTAAATCCCGATAATCCTTAGTTTGGTTAGAATGATCACTCGATTGTTCGAAGGTAAGATAGTCCGTGCTTTGGTACTAACATCCTTGAGTTTTCAACCGAGTCTTGTTCCAAATAGCACAGCGTCTCGCTCTCGCCTGGGTCTTCCGCCACACGGTGTTACATCGACGGTAGCACACACAACACATCTTAGTGAACCGGATGCGTTGTACCCGGGTGCACGCTGAAACGAGATCGTGAGATCGTATACCACTCTCTTTATTTAAGAGCTGCGCTCTTGTCGGTGGAGTAATCGCTATTACTCCATAGATAGGGCGTGTAGAACGGTGGTTGCCCCAATCGCCTTCCGTTCCGCAGCACACCGACCAATTTCTCAATCGGTGATGTTCTAGCTAGAGCCCTACCAGAATCCATTAACCACCACCAAGAATACCACTAAGAATATGTATATCGTCACTGGAACGGGAACATTACGAACGTGCCGAAAGGCCATTTCAAAAAAAAGTTGTCTCTTCAAGCCTTTGTAATTTTTTACCCATTAAGCCAATTTAGGTGACTGTAGCTGTGGTAGCCCAGTTGGTAGAACGCTTGCCTCTCCTGTAAGGTTGCAGGTTCGAATCCAGCACAGGCGTAAACCAGGCCTGAATTCATGTTTGGATCATAAATGAGTATCACGTGCTCAGCGGTGAAGGAAAACATCGTGAGGAAATACGGAGGTATGTGACCTGACCTGTATTGGGCTGGTATTCCCTTTGCGAGTTGGAAGGTTAGACACGCTTCTGTAAAAACCGGAGCTGTAAAATCTTCAGGTTAGGTAAGCTGACCCTGTGAGAAATGGGAGAATGCTAAGGAGATGATGAATCCAATTTAGGTGACGACTACGTAACATTGTTTTTTTTCTATGCGGCAATTTATACATGTCAAAACATGGACAGCTATTTTAGCATATTTTGGCGCTTACGTAATTTTGCAGATATCTACACTTTATAACCTGGTCGTATTAACATAGATATTTGATATTTACTGAGACTTCGTATTAATTTATCAAACATGTTAATACGACAGGATACCAAGTAAATCCCCCGTTTATAAACCCCTGAATTCAACTTAATGAGTTTAAATTCACGTGTGGATTATATATAATTGATATCACGCGGTTTCCTGGATGTGTGCTCGGTTAATGGCAATAATTTCGCCCCCTGTTACGTGGAACTCAAACAGCTGGTGATTAATGTGTGTATTTATATACCATACATCTCATTCTGCTGAACATTATAACAAAAGTAATTTATCCAAACCTTTATATAGGTTGTAATAGTCATGCAAAGTTCTATGATTTCCTTGGACGGAAGCGTTCCCCATGCAAGTGTGGCGAAAACGATTCCTTCGATTTCGCTTGTGGCTTCTGTCTGTAAAATCTTTTTGGCAATTGCGACAATATTGATGGACTCCTGGAAACAGAAAAGTAAGATGTCTTTCAAGGTTATGGGATAGAAAACCAGTGAGTATTTAAAAAATGTAGGGTGCTATGTCAGCGGATTAGTATACAAGTACGGAAGTATAAGCATTTGAGTTACGATCTTAGGTCAGGTTAGGGACCTAGGTAACTCGCTGAAAGAAGCGGCGGAGAGGGAGCGGGAAGATTCTATCGACGCAGGCGACTAGTAGGGTTAACATACGCAATGTGGTAAAATTTTGTCACATCGATATAATTATGTCCTTTTGTCGATTGGTGCTAATATGTGAACCCAAATAAGTCATGTCGTTCTGTCAAAATACGAACGAAATCAAGTGGCACGCATGTTAGGGAAAAAAACAACTTATTGATTTCAGCATTTTATTGAATTGTTCGATAATTTTATCACGTTACGCATGTTAGTCCTGCTGGAAGGCGGCTACAGACGCTCTTGGTCGCGATAGACCACGCGTTGCCTTGACGGGGACCTGTGGACGGTGATCGGGGGTTCGCTGGTCTAGATCGAAGGTCCCGTGCCGTAAGGCAGCAAGGAGGAACACCGTTGGGTTGTTGTAGGTATACCAGCTGCACCTGCGAGTCCCACATAACCACTTTCCCCGCAGGCGACGTGGTATGCGTTACGTATTTCCCAACATAAAAAAAGAACTTAGGTATCTTAGGTAGGATAGGGAATGTTGTCGCTTCTTAATTCAAGCAATTTTTTTTAAGATTCCATTTCAGTCATGGATGTCTAATACATCATTCAAACACAAAAACGATTACCTTCAGGCGAAGGTTGTTGGTAGATTCTAACCTATAAGGACGTACATTGACCAAAAACTGGCATGCGTGTATGAAACGATTGGTAAATGTGAAGGAAGCAAGAGTAGTATGACAGGATCGAAGCAAATATATTCCACAGTTTCTCTTAGCCCGGTGGAAAATAAGCTTGAGTCACTTACCTTTATCACACTTCACATATTCATAGCGATATTCCAAATTGTCCCGCGGAACATTTTGTTCAGAACCCTGAACGTCATACATGAAGAAGCTTCTAGAATGGCTGCCGTGACATTCGGAGTGGTCGTCCATATAGTCGAGGGCGTATTGGCTGAAAAGTGGGTACAGACTGGAGCATTTCCTCGACCATTTCCATGTAATATAAAAAGACGCATCAGCCCAGTTCGTAGAACGTTTGAGTCTGACTGAGGTCGCAGGTTCAAATCCCAGCACGTCCCAATGATTTTCAAAATTGTTTCCGAATTCATATTTTGATCATAAATTATTATTACTTGATCAGCAGTAAAGGAAAATATCGTGAGTGAAAACAAAAAGTCAATACTCTAAGCTACACTCACCTGAAGTCATCCCTAACCTCTAGGTCGGTGGCTGCGATGCTGTCGGTGTGCTGAGAGTTGCAGACTGCTGCTGTGCTGTCAGTGTGGTGGGAGCCCGATGTCAAAATGTCGCCTTGGTGACAGGCCACTTGGAATGGAGAAGATTTTATAAGGCTAGTGGTGCTAAGTCCCGTAAACACCACCTAATTTTATTTTCAATTATATCTAATCATTTTCTTATCCGCCGAAAAGGAAAGGGCAATCGACAAGCATAAAATTTATGGAATACACGTCAATTTTAAGCACAAATTTAAAACAACCCTCTAAAAATTTTACATTGGCCAATAACCGGACAGAATTAAGTTGACAGCACACGCCAAACGGTTTGCTTGCATACCAGTGAGATACCTATGTGATTCACCCGGGTTATTCCTTATTTTACTCCTTCTTCCTAAAATTAACAGCTGTCAATTATTCGTCTCTTTCCTTTTCGGCAGATAAGAAAATGGCAGTTATAACTAAAAGTAAAATAGGAGATGTCTGCAGGAATCAGGGCCAATGACTATTCAGAAGATGCATAGGAATAATATCTTGGGAACCATTATTAGGATCATGTGCCCAGGTTTTTCTTGCAGCTACTTTTCCTTACCTAAGGAAACCAAACCAGAGCAGTTTTAGGAAAGGCCAGAGCAGTTTTAGATGGATGACACGTTCGACAAAATAAAATTATATTTATGCAAACATTGACGATCAATGTGAAACTCTATATTACCAAATGAATGAAGATATTTTTGAGTATGAGTTTGAGAAGATTTTGGTGTTATTCCAGTCAAGGATGCTTTCGTGGATGGATATGATTATAGGGATTTTATTTTAACACACACAACACAGAAACACAACATGAAGAGAGACAAAAGTATAAAGCTTTAGAAGCTTCTTCAAAATATGAATAGATGAACAATGTTACTAATATTATCCAAGTTGGTGGTCTTCTGCAGAACTTCTGATGAACACTCAACGAATGATCGGACGGGCTGGGAGTAACACAGCGTGCATAGTTCCGTGGAGGTTGAGGGAAACTGGAAGGTCTTGTTCACTCCATGTTTAGGATACCCTTTGACAAAGAAGACAAATAGGTAAATAAACTTGCAAACAAAATATTATGAATCGCGGCTCAAAACAGATCAATTGAATACGCCCGTGCAATTTTCATCTGGCCTGGCACATAATAATAATAAAACTTATTAGGTGCATTCGAAATTCAAAAATTAAGAGCTTCATTCTGGTCGGTGGAGTTCTTTCCACATTTGTCGATCTATTGCAAGTTCCTTGGAATGTGACGAGACGTCTATTGGCCAGACTCTGGTCTGGTCTGGTTTGAGCTGGTTGGGTCTGGAACTTATTATATATGCGACTAATAATCAACGTAAGAACTGTATTTACCTTTTCCAGTACTGCCTGTATCATTGCCTGTGTCTGTAGAACAGTCAGGTCTATGCTTCATCGTGTTATCTCGTATTAAGACGGTTGGCTGGCTCGAAAGAATTGTTGCTACTGAAATATTTCATGATTAATTAATTTATTTATTTAAAAGCATATCGCTGCCATTACAAACGAGTCCAATGCGATAGCACACCCAACCACTTCATATATGAAACTTCGTTTTTGACGTTATCGTACACGGGTATCTGTGTGTATGACGTCTGTATCTGTGGGAATTAAGTCACTATAGTACCTATTGGGTTTGTTTAATCCGATATAAAATAAAAGGTTTATTAGTTTTAATAGCCTATGTGGTTAGAGTGTTATATCTACGTAAAGGTCCGAGTTCGATTCCCGAAGAAGACATTGTCGAAAACACTTTGTGAGACTGTCCTTTGGAGTAAGGACTTTGCAGGCTTGAATCACCTGATTGTCTGAAAAAATAAGACGATACCGTGCTTCGGAGGGCAAGTTAAGCCGTTTATTAGCCGTCAAAACACCTCCATGCTTCATAGCAGCTCCGGTTGATCGAGGGGAGACCTGTGCCCGGTAGTGGGACGTATATGCTGTTTAAGTAGTGTTTGTTATTAGTTTTAGGTAAATTCCGACTCAAATATATAATAGTCCTACCGTAATTAATCATAGGGTAGTAATCGCCAACCTTTACCTGCTGCTGTCTATCCCCAACGTCACTTGAAGAGGGTACGAATAATTTATTACTAATGTAATAAATCTGTGCTGTAACCGATAGAATTAACGTAATATAGTACTTCTCAAATGATTTTTGTTTTTATTGCTTCTCTACTCACAAAGAAAAAATTAAATCTAAAAAAATTCTGGCTCTAGAGGGGTTTTGATCCCGCAGCTCTTGTCAAGCCGGGACGAGCGTGTTAGCCATCAGAGCGCTTTCACATTTAAGCGTTTTGTAGCGCGACTGTAGCGCTCCACAGCGAATCCCTTAACATTACAGCGGATATAGCGCGGCAAGTTGCGATGCCGTCGCTAGCGACAGCTACGCTTCATAGTCGCGCTGCAGACGCGCTGTAGACGCGCTACAAACGCGCGTTGAACTTGGGGTGACTAGCTCATTTCCAATATGGATTCAACAACAATGATGGCACGTTAAGCCGTTGGTCCCGGTTACTACGTACTGATGTAAGTAAGTAGTCGTTACATGAGCCATGTCAGGGGCCTTTGGCGGCTCAATAATAACCCTGACACCAGGGTTGATGAGGTTGGTAATTCACCTCACAACCTACACGATAGAAGAAGAACAACACTAATCTAACGCCGACTGATCGAAGGCGACTTTGCGGCTTATCTGCCACCGCTAGCTCGAAGCGCTGAGCTACTTAAATGTGTATGGATAACCAGTCGCACGGTTTGCAGCGCGACTTAGAAGCGCTTCAGTCGCGCGAATAAACGTCTAAATGTGAAAGCGCTGTTAAGTAACAATGAGTACGTTTGACGGCTTTTATTGATGACGTCATAGAACAGTATTTCCAACTTTCATTTTGTCGTTTCGTAAAAAGTATCTCATTTGACTCAGGGTGTCAAGTAGCCTATTATGAGCGTATAGTGAATATTATAGCACAAGTTATGATGGTTAAATTATTCAATGAGTACCAGCCAGTTTTAATGAGGGTCAAAGTGAGGATCAGCAAATTAGTTTGGAAACTATGTGGAAATTATCTATGGGAAGCTTTATAATATATGAGAGCCATTTGGGATGTAGCGGAGAGGAATTCCATTGTGTGATTAAACTCAACGAGGGTGTTTTATGGTTTCTCTCTCTATCGGATTGATAGAAGTGCTTGAGCTAGTAGCCAAGCTTTTCACCATAACATACAATAGCCTAATATACTTCCCATTGCTGGGCACCGACCTCCTGGGGGGAATCTATGGAGCATACTCCACCACGCTGCTCCAGTGCGGGTTAGTGAAGGTGCTAAGGCTAGAAGCCCGAGATCAACGGCTTAACGTGCCTTTCTTGCACGAAATCGTCTTACTTTTCGAACAATCAGGTGATTCAGCCTGCAATGTCCTAGCCAAACAAAGGACAGTCTCACAAAGTAATTTCGACATTGTCTCCGTCGGGAATCGAACCTGGACCTCCATATCTTTCAATTTTTACATTTTTCCTCACCTTATGGTTGTCTGGAAGAAATCTTTTAAAGCGATAAGGCCGCCATTTGCCCATTACTTAGTTAAGAGCCTTGTTTTTTGGTGCAATAAAGTATATTTGTATTGTATTGTATCGTGAGCCCGACGCTCTGGAGGAGCTCAATATGGCGGCTGTTAAATCTTTATATTTATCTCATAATAATCAGGAATACTCGATACATGTTAGGATGCCTTAATGTGGAATACCTGAACTGTTCTGTGCAGAGATGTTGGTCGAGCGAGGTTCTCCAGTACTTGCGTTTTTCATTACTTTATTCGTATCACCTGCAAAATATCCACTGTTACATATTTTGTCATTTATCTCTTTAGATGCCCAGCGGGTCTGCACGTCAACTACAACGCGCGGTGCGATATATATCTAGGGCTTTGACAAACAGTGCAAACCTCATTGGTTGACATCCTCCAACAAGTTAACGAAATCAGAATCATTGATTCAACGTAATTATCATAGATAAACTTGTTGAAGGTCAATTTAACATTTTTGAATCTACATCATTTCGCAAGGTGTTATGGCTGAGGAGAAGAAATGACAAGAAACTGCAACAGCAACACATCTGTTAAATCAATGTAGGTATACATCACAAGTTATTTAATAACTAGAGGAACACTTTTATCATTTAGGTAATCATTAATCTTATAATAAGCTTTTTACATAAAGTTTTATTAGTTTTATTTTCTGACAGATTCAAAATACTGTCTGGTATTTTATTGTAAAAACGTTTACACAACCCCAAAAAAGATGAATTTAATTTACTTAGTCTAGAATTTTTGATAGAAATTTTATTTTTGTTCCTTGCGTTGTAAGTATGTCTTTCACAGTTTCTTGGAAGGAAAATTCGGAGACCTTCGGGCTGGTTACATTTTGGAATTAATTTTAAATTCAAATTATTGGAAAGTTCTTAATTATCTTTGGCTTCTGTCATCAGTTTATAATCCTTCCTGCCCGGGCATGTATACTTTTTAATATATTATTTTAGGTACTTTCGATAAGTTGCTTTAGGTATATTGCAAATAGGAATAGAGTAAAAATTCTAAATAAAAAGTGTAGCCAATGTTATTAATATTAAGTTTATTTTAAGTTATATCTACCTGTCATTTTCTTATGCGCCGAAAAGGAAAGGGACGGGTCATCGACAGGCATAAAATTTATGGAATACACGTCAATTTTTGACAGAAATTTAAAGAAACCCTTACAAATTTTTATATTGGCCAATTGGCCAACCGATCATAATTCAGTTGACAGCACACGCCCAGGTTTGATATTAACGGTTGTCAATCATCCGTTCCTTTCCTTTTCGGCGAATAAGAAAAATACAGGTATAACTTAAAAAAAAAATAGGAGGTGTCTGCAGAAATCGGGCCCACCTAAGCACAAAAGAGACACAATACATGTATCAGAAAACTGATAACTATTATATAACTGAAGCTGTATTTCACTAAGTAAGTATAAAATAGTACACTGTTTTTGTTTTCAATAATGAATCATAACACGACCTATCGATAAATACAATTTGAAATGTTAAGTAGAAATTACTTACTCAAGTTTCCATTAGCATTGGAAGAAGTATCGGGGTCTATTAAACAGTAAACTGAAACAACACAATTGATATTTAAACAATTTATTCCTTCAGAAGTAATAATTCCATTCGTTTGCTTCTATTTATTTATAGATTTTGGTTATTTTTAGAATTTATTGTGCGATGAAAATATCTCTATCTCTATGGTTGGAAGGTCAGACAGGCAGTCGCTTCTGTAAGAAACCGTAACCCCGTGAAAAACGGGATAACGCTAAGAAAATGATGAAGATGATGAAAATATTTCTGTGAAGATAGTCTTATTCTTTCTGTAAAACTTTCAAATCAGAAATCAGAATCATTTATTCAATGTAATTATCATAGATAAACTTGTTGAAGGTCAATGTAACATTTTTGAATCTACATCATTTTGCAAGGTGTTATGGCTGAAGAGAAGAAATGATAAGAAACTGCAACAGCAACACATCTTTTAAATCAATGAGGAACACATTCAATACCAATACCGTAAACAGTCTATTATGTCGCAGTACCAGAAACAGGCCCACTTACCATCATCTATATTACATATTGTCGTAACTTTTTTTTTTTTTTACTCAAAGTAAAGGTACGAAAAGAAAAGGAAAGAAAAGCTTCAGTGCGATCTACTCTGAACTGGCGCGCGTGTATGAAACGATTGATGAATGTGGAGGATAAAAGAAGTATGTCAGGATACAAGCAAATGGAATTCCATAGTCTCTGCTTACCCCAGTGGGAAATAGGGGTGAGTTTATGTAAGTATGTGTTTTACTATCCACACCTGTATCCCCGGATAGGAAGGCGTAGGTGTATTGCACGGTCACGAGCATTAATATGTACACACTTTGGTACCATGTCACATTAACTTTTTGACAAATTGAACTATAAGTCTCACTAAATGTCAAATATGTTAGTGCGACAGAGTCGAAACATTATATTGCTCATGACTGTACCCACCTTTCGCACAGCTATATTTAAGTCTCTCTTCTTATCGTGTGGGTTGTGAGGTGGAATATCAACCCCGGTCTCAGGGTTACTACTGAACCGCCAAAGGCCCCTGACATGGCTCATGTAACGATTACATACTTACATTAGTAAGTAGTAACCGGGACCAACGGCTTAAGGTGTCTTCCGAAGCACGGATCATCTTACTTTCGGACAATCAGGTGATCAGCCTGTAATGTCCTAATTAAACTAGGGATCACAAAATGATTTTGTGATATGTCCCCACCTGGGTTCGAACCCGGGGCCTCAGGATCGTGAGCCCAACGCTCAACCATTGGACCAAGGAGGCCATTAACCGGGCACAAATCCTGGAAACAGTTTTTTACCCTTTGGGTAAGGAACACTAGAAAAAACAAGGTAAAAACGCTGTCATGTTGCCGTTAGAACTATGAACACATTATTTTTCCTGCAACATAAATCTATTGGTCTCAGGATACTGTATATACTGTAAAGGACAAGGTTGGTTTGAAATTATTTATTTTCCATCGTCGACAAGAAATAAATGTGTTTTTTGCTTCTTTTGTGTTTTCCATACTCCCATTGTCAGTATTAGCATAAACAGACTGAATTCTCTACATTCTTGGAATATTTGGGCGATTTATTTTTTGTTTTTCGCCTGTTTATTTTTAATCTTCGTACTTATTTCTTATGTTTTAAAGATTATTAATAAAAAGTGCTTTGACCACAATCACAGCATTGGCATTGAACTTTAAAACGGGACTGTGCAAAGTGCGTTTAAAAAAGTATTCTAAAAGATTTATTCTTATAGTGGCTTCTGTGGTATCAAGATGACACATAACGTAGCATCACGCCTGTATCCCCAAAGAGGTAGGCAGAGGAGTACAGAAATTCATTGCCATCTATATCTACATTCCATATAATACAGGAAAGCCTATTGCAATTAACAAATCCTGAAAACCACGTGATATCAGTTCGTTGCTGGGGGGTTAAAAAGGCCACATCAAAGCAATTCATCTAAAAAAGCAATATTACTATTTGACATTTGTTTGCATTGCGCACTTACTTTTATATGCACAAATGACAAATTGCAATATTGCTTTTCTAGATGAATTGCTTCAATGTGGCCTCTTTAACCCCCTGATGTCGCTAACTGACATATTATGTGACGTTTCGAATCTGATTTGCACCTTTTGCTCATCTCAATAAGACACAAATTAATTTAGCAAAAAATGCAGATACGTCAATTTGCAAAGTCAACTACGAATTACCTATGATCCAAACATGAATTCAATCTCATATAGTCGATTTCAGTGGTTTAAAGTCCCAGCCGGGATTCAAACCCGCGACATTATGATGTAGGCCACGTGTTCTTCGAACAGGGTTGTCACGGATATTCAGGGAATCAAGATAATGGGCCATCCATATGTCTAAATGCGGAAAATAGAGCCCACTACCATACTACTACTACTACTACCAGGGTTGATGAGTTTGGTAATCCACTCCCCGATACCGACCCCGCCCCGATACCGAACCGGCGACGACGACGATTTCCTTTATTCAGCGCTTATCGCTATCGACCCATTAGGGTCGATTAATTCTTTCAAATATTTTTCCTCTCAGACGACGCCCTGAGCCGAGGTTTGCGCCCAACTGGGCACCCTCAGGCCTGTTGTCTTAAACGTTGTACCGGGTGAGAGCCTTCAGCGCTCCCCATTTTTCCGGCCAAATAGTTAATGCCATCTGCGGCAAATCTACAATAAGTCACGTCAAAAAAAAAAAGGTAATCCACTTCACAGCCCACACGATAGAAGAAGATTATCCACATACCACTTTCCTCGTCTTTCCTGCGGTACTGCGACTCGCTTCCCAACCAGTCCTGGATGTTGTCCTCAGACGTGTTGTACAGGTTCGCGTCAGTCTCCGAGTTCACGGCCATGTCCATCGACCTGTGCTGGCTCAAATCCGTGCTGCATATCTCTGGAATTTATGTGCACGTTGAATTTTTTACATAAAAGATTTTTTTGACGTGACTATTAATTTGTCCGGCCAACAATCTACAATAAGTCACGTCAAAAAAAAACATGGCCAGACAAATAAAGAGCGCTGAAGGCTCTCACCCGGTATAAAGTTTAAGACAATAGGTCTGAGGTTGTCCAGTTCAGCGCAAACCTCGGCTCAGGGCAGGGGTCTGAGAGAGTTATATTTGTATTCGAAAGAATTAGTCGACCCTAGCGAAGTTTGTTGTCGCGAGCTGATTGGCCGCCTCTATGGCTAGAGTTCTTCATCAGAAAAAAACAGCTACAGTCATTTTACTACAAGTAGACGTTCTATTTTTTTTTCGTTACGGCACACCCCGGGGCAGTTCATACAAACAACCTCGTTTTACACAGCCACTACACATTGACGTTATCGTACATGCAAATCCGTATGTGTCGCGTCGCGCGTGCGACACCATAAACTATATTTGAGGGGGGGGAGTAAATCTAGCTCAGACGCTGGTGGGGAGCGGAGATTTGCAGGTCTATACGTAGAACTCCTTATTTTATGCTTAGGGTGTCACTTCCACCATCCTGCATATATATTAGTACATATATACATAAACTCACGCCTATTTTCCACTGGGTCAACGGAGACTATGGAATTCCATTTGCTACGATCCTGACATACTTCTCTTGCTTCCTCCACGTTCAACAATCGTTTCATACACGCACGCCGGTCCAGAGTAGATTGTACACATTACGTAGGATGTACATTAGTGAGTGTAGAACAGGGAACATTACCAACTTTGCTAGACCTGACCTGACATGATGCTGCTCACCTGTGTCCACGACGTCACGGGCCGTGTCCGCGTCTTCGGTGCCGTGTCTTCGCTCTTCCACTCTGTACGTAGACATAAACGAATTTGGAGGAACGTTGATGTAATCGTTCACGGATTGAACAAACCAGTCTGGAAATAGGAAGGTAATACTGTAACAATGTGATGTCTTTAACACGTTGACAGTCCCCATACAAAATGTTTTGACTTCCTTGTAAGTACCTTTAGTGCGTTGGTCGTTTCTTAGTGACCCATGTATGGGTCACGGACGTATGGAGCTAGTCCGTCATGACCCGTATATGGATCACTGAACTTTCAACGTATTATAGCACGTTCTGAGTGGTAGGCGCGTTCATTTAAAAGTGAATTAGTATTTAAATGAATAGAATGTCTTTGGACGGAGTATCTACGGCGTCATGCACCTCTCTCTCTCTATTTAAGAGCTGCGCTCTTGTCGGTGGAGTAACCGCCATTCCTCTCTTCTTCCCGCCAAAACCTTCACCTCCCGATACGACACGACCTGCACCTTCTCTTTTATTTGTTTCATAAATGTTATCCTAGGTCTACCCCTTCCTCTCTTCCCTTCAATTTTTCCTTCTATAATGTTAATGTTAATGTGTCATGCACCTAGTTGCTAGTTATCAGTTTTCGCTCTCTCTTTGCTACTTAAATTCCCCCTGAATTAAATACTTATTATTATAAAAGGATTGAAGAAAAACGTATAAAACATCAACTGCAAAGTGTTCCATTTAACAACGAACATTCCTGAACAGTTTACAACTAAACATGCTGCGCCCTATGGTGGCCGTTTTGTAGTGCAGTGGTATCCCCTTAAAATACAAAATTTTTCGATTACTTTACGGCCACCGAAATTTACCTATTCTAATCTTTTAAAAATGTTGTTTATGGCCACCCGGTATCAGTTTTATGTAGCCGCAATCAAACCCGATGAAGTCAGCTTGCGGCCAGGGTGAACCAGTCTTGGTTGATTTGGTCCCCCCCTATTTCGGCGCCCGGTGCGGTGGCACACCTCGCTAGATTATATACAAATCAGTTACATTTTACCAAACGTCATAACTATAAAATAAATAGAAAAGTGACACAAAATTACAAAGAAATTCACCAAAGTTAGCATTACCGTTCAAACGATCGTTGTTAATATTCTTAAACATTGGCCCCACTGGAGGTATGGGTTTGGCTGATGCCAATGAAGGGGAATTAGGTTGGTCAATCATGCTGTAATCTGAAAAGTTTTGCTAATGTAATATTTTGCTTTCATTATTTTTCACTATTAGGGAAAGGCTTCCTTAGAGCTATATTCAAAGATAAGATATATGATTCTGAGTTGGTATCAAGTGGTTTTTACCGTCACATAATTGTTAAATAATTAAAAAGACTAAAATTATCATGAACTTACCGACATGAAATTCCACTTAATATTAATTTTATAATCATGAACTGAATCATCCCCCTCAGTATTTGTTTCGGTGTCACTAATACCCTCACGTACTCGTATGGCTACGGGTACGTACTTGTACGGGGTGTTAGTGACATCGTAACGAATATTGAAGGGGAAAAAGTATATACAATTGCAATTGCAATACAAAAAAACATGAATTTTGCGACGGAAATTTTCACTTGACTCAGAATCATGGTCTGAATCATGACTGTACGTACTGGGTGTAATAAAAAGGGCCACAATTTTTGCCTAAAAACAAAGATAAAAGATGCATAATATCTTTTATACATTAAATTAGGGAACGTAGCCTGGAAAGTCTCTTATTCAATTACTGGCGCAACTTAGAGATTTCGTCTACGGGACTAACTATTTCTAACAGTTCACTTGATGTAACCATAAATTCTGTTGTGAAATCTTCACCAGTTGGCTCGACCATTATAGTCGGCGATACGGCTCACCACCTACCAACGGTTGATTTAACAGGAAACTGAAGCGTGATTGCTCAATTCAATTTAGAATTGGCCCTTGATAGACAAGAATGGAGAATGCTGCATGAGCGTGGCTCTTAATGTGGTATTAAGGGTTGTATTAATAAACTAATCTAAGCTTCGAGACTGCCCTCAAGATCATGTCAATGTGACAGTTCTTATAATAAAAACAGAGACTTGAGCATGGTCTTGAGAACAGTCTCAGCTGAGATTCGTTTATTAATTAATACCACCCTTAGAAACTAATCTCAGCTTCGAGACTCAAGATCATGTCAATGTGACAGTTCTTATATAAAAACAGGGACTTGAGCATGATCTTGAGGGCAGTCTCAGCTGAGATTAGTTTTTAATACCATCCTTAAAATTTATGATGATGTTTTACATGCATGTGTGTGTGTAAATGTTGTATGTGTGTCGAAGTTTGTCCGAAATAAATCTTTTTATTAGTAGTAATTCGGGTTCGATTCCCGATGGGGACATTGTCGAAATCACTTTGTGAGACTGTCCTTTGTTTGGTAAGGACTTTTCAGGCTTGAATCACCTGATTGTCCGAAAAAGTAAGATGATTCCGTGCTTCGGAGGTTGGTCCCGGCTATTAGCCGTAAAAACACCTCCACCAACCCGCATTGGAGCAGCGTGGTGGAGTATGCTACATACCCCCTCCGGTTGATTGAGGGGAGGCCTGTGCCCAGCAGTGGGACTAGGCTATTTATGTTATGTTATGTAGTAGTAATGATGAATATCGAACCTGGTCTAACGTTAACCATTTGTACCCGCTGACATTTGGGACCTCTCCCAACGTGGTCGGCGCTGGCAATGTTATTAGGTTTCTCTTTCTCCTTTCCTTTCGGGCTCCAAGTACGTCTGGGGATGTTGCTCTTATTCAACCTATTTGGTTCAACTGTAATAGAAAGAAAGGAATATGATTAATTCTTTCAAATATTTTTCCTCTCAGACGACGCCCTGAGCCAAGGTTCGCGCCCAACTGGGCACCCTCAGGCCTGTTGTCTTAAACGTTGTACCGGGTGAGAGCCTTCAGCGCTCCCCATTTGTCCGGCCAAGTAGTTAATGCCATCTGCGGCAAATCTACAATTAGTCACGTCAAAAAAAAAAAACTGTTGCCGAACTATCTACAGGACACTATCGATTCTTGTTTAAAAAAATAGCTTACTTTGTATCTCTCGACGAAATGTCGGTTCTGGCATTGCGGCGTTACTGCATCCAGGTCTTGGCGTGCCTAGAACATAGTTTCAAGCAATACAAATGACACAAACAACTGGAACTCGATCGAATTTTCGAAATTCAGTTGCAGAAGTATGTAACTAGAGAACTACTCTAAACCGGCGAGCATGCATGAAGACTTTGTTGAGAGTAGACGAAGCGAAAGTGGAGTGTCATGATCGTAGTAAGGGGAATCTCGTGGTCACTGCTTACCCCAACGTAAAATATATGTGATTTTATGTATGTATTCAATCAAATATACATTATTGCACAGAACTAAATTTCAATAATCAGACATAACACATAAATTCAGTACAATTTGGGCGGCCTTATTGCTTATAAATGTATTGTTAGGGAGAATATAACCAATCTGCTTAATCTCTACTGGTAGGTACATCACTATGCTAATGAACTTCACAACAATGGTGCTAATTCCTGTAAATACCATCTTATTTTATTTTAAGTTATATCTGTCATTTTTTCATCCGCCGAAATGGAAAGGAACACACGTCAATTTTGAGCACAAATCTAAAACAACCGTCTAAAAATTTTACATTGGCCAATGACCCGACAGAATTAAGTTGACAGCACACGTCAAACGGTTTGCATACCAGCGAGATAACTTTTTGATTCGCCCTGGTTATTCATTAATCTACTCGTTCTTCCTAAAATTAAGAGCTGTCAATCATCCGTCCCTTACCTTTTCGGTGGATAAGAAAAATGACAGGTATAACTTAAAATAAAATTGGAGGTGTCTGCAGGAATCGGGGATAATGGCTGCTGTACTTTGACATTATATAAATGTTAATTATACTGAAATATAGCTACAGAGGAACGTAAGATCATGAATATTTCCCGTTGGGGTAGGCCGAAACCACGGGATCCCACTGGCTATGATCCTGACACACCACATTCGTATCTTCCACTTTCGTCTAAGACAGCATGCATGGTCGCCGGTTTAGAGTACTCATGATCAGGCTAATTGTTAAATCATCTCCTAGGCCTTCCTCTTACAGCCTTACCACTTATACGAGGGTTGTTCCGGAAATTGTTAGCCACACCTTAAATATAATCTCTTTTTTCCTGAAACTATTTTGAATTGACGGCTAATTTCAACACTAATCTCTTTGCTGAAAATCATTGGCCACTAAGAAGTCGTTCTTTTTTCAAACATTTTTTTAAATTGGCTGTCATGCTTCTTTTGTTTACAACAATGGACGTCTCGCGGGAAGCTTTTCGTGCTATGATTTTCTACGACTATAAACGAGGGTTAACATTTAAGGAATCACAGGAAAATTTACAAGCTGCTTTCGGGGAGTCTGCCCCTGCATTAGCAACGATTACTTATTGGTATCGTGAATTTAAACGTGGTCGAGAGAGCTTGAATGATGACCCCAGATCCGGCCGACCATCAACTGCAGTAACTCATGAAAACGTTACTCGAGTAGAGTGGCTAATCCAGGAAAATAGAAATATTACACATAGAGAGATTCAGGCTGAACTGAAGATCGGATCCCGGGCAGTTTCCACCATCTTGCATGAACACCTGAAAGTCAGGAAGGTTGCTTCACGATGGATTCCTCATTCTCTCACCGATGAGCAAAAGTCCCGACGTGTAGATTGGTGCAAATTTATGCTGGAAAAATTCGAAGGAGGAACTTCGCAAAACGTTTCCTTTATTCTTACATCTGACGAATCTTGGATCTACTGCTACGATCCTCTCACAAAGCAGCAATCCACGCAATGGGTGTTTGAAGAGTTCGCGGTCGGAGCGTGAATAAAAAAATGATAGCGGCTTTTTTTCGACGCAGTGGACCAGTTGCTGTTATTCCGCTAGAAGATCGTAGAACAGTTACTAGTGAATGGTATTGCAACCTTTGTCTGCCACAGGCTTTCGAGGAGTTGAATTATGAACGCTCAAGTACCGGCGTCCGTGGTATTCTGTTTCACCAGGACAATGCACCCGCTCACACAGCTGCAAGAACTGTTGACTATTTGTCAAATTTGGGGGTACAAATGTTACCACATCCCCTACAGTCCCGACCTAGCTCCGTGCGATTATTTTTTATTTCCCACGGTGAAAAAAATGCTTCGTGGGCGAAGATTCGAAACAGCAGACGAAGCCGTGGAAGAATTTCGACAGCAATTTTTCGACCTTCCGCAAGATGCGTTTTTCAAATGTTTTGAAAGCTGGTTTAGCCGAATGCACAAGTGTATAGGGGTTGGAGGGGAATATTTTGAAAAAATATAAATATTTCTTTACCATATCTTGGCTAATTTTTATTTTACTAAAAACTTTCGGAACAGCCCTCGTACCCGTATCATAATATATCTTTTTCGTAAGTCTACCTTCATTCATTTTCTCTACATGTCCGAACAATCGGAGCATTCCTGTCTCAATTCTCATTACTACATTTTCTTTCACATCACAAAATTCTCTAATCACACTATTTCTTATTACAGAGGAACATTGGATTGAACTTATAAATTGTATCTAGTTACCTGGATGATCGCCATATGACTTCATGATGCCTTTGGTCGCATTCCACATTGTAGGCGTTTTGATACTTCTTGGCAGTTTGCTTATGCTTTTCTTAGGTCGTGAGAAATGTTCTGAAATTCCCAAGATAAAGTTTCCCAGTATCATCAAAATTTGAGAGGCTAGGGTATGTGCTTTCTTGCCTTTCCCTAAGCAAAAAATAACTTCATTTTGTCAAATTTTGTATCGCGCTTTACATGCTTTATTGAAAAACATTGGTTTGGTTTTGTTCTGACTAAAGGTGATAGGGTTATTTTGAAATCTTAGATAATTTACAAACTAGTCTCACTTAATTTTATAATTATAATTTTGTTTGGATCTACCTATAATTTATATCAAATGGTTTCCTGGACTTGTACCCGGTTATTTGGAACTTAAACATAGCTGGCGCGGATTAAGTGTAAAAACTGTACATCTATTCTGCCTATTTCCGACAGGCGTGCTGGGCAAAGGCCTCCCCATCATGCTTCTGGCTCTTTTAGAATAAAAGAAAAAAAAACAAAATGGTTTCAAAAGATCCTATACAGTGTTACATAACATCAAGAACAAGAGGGCTGTTACAATATTTCAATGCAAGTACCCATTGCGCTTAGAACCGAACCGTTTGCGTCTCGCAATCGATTTCCTAAGGATATTCCTAACACAATGCAGCTGACCAACTACGACTGGCGACCTACATACAAACTGGCACGTGGTTAGAATATCGGGAACAATGCGAGGACTCTAAAGGACTCTAGAGTATATATACATATATATACGTCCCACTGCTGGGCATAGGCCTCCTCTGAATCAAACGGAGGGATATGGAGCTCCCAACATGTTGTTCCACTGCGGGTTGGTGGAGGCGTTTGGACACAAAAAGATGTCTTTTAAAGTAAGAAAAAATCCCTGATAGCCCTCGGAGTGCAAATCCCGGTTTGGGCTCTAAACCACTCGATCACAGATAATTTGATATCACTTAGTTTTACACTTCAACATAGCTGGCGAAGAGTGGGTGTGTATAATGTGTATGTCTCTTCAACAACCTTTGGATTCAAACGAGACGCTTGCGTTGTTTGACATATACGTACTTTTATGATAAAATTGGGCGCAATAACATTATGGAATGTATTAAAATATTATTTGTAACACAGGCTATAATGCCAATACAATGTTATCTTATTCTGATATTTATTAATAAAACAAAAGTTTTTTCAAAAGCTTATCAGATTAGTGGGAAAAATATTGATGTTGTCAGTAGATAAATACCGTCAAAATGATCCCGAAGTGAGCCAATTTAAAAAATGCAAAAAAACTGTCTATTTTGTTTAAAAATAGATAATACTTATTTAAATAATAAAGTTGAATATCTATTGTAGATATTCGTATAGACATAATACCATTTTATATTAGAGCTCAACTCTGTCTGGACAGAACACGTCTCTATGTCCTAAATTCTCATATTTTGAGCTCAACAACCCAAGAATGGAGCGATTCAAGCATATTTGTTGTACTTTGAGAGAATTTTCTCAAATTTGCTGTAGATTTCACAGTTTGTTAAGCGCATTTTTTTCGTTAAAATTTCACAATTGTATTGAAAAAAATTTCGTATTGCACTTACATAATATTGAAAATTATGTCTATTTTGGAAATAAAGATAATTCAAATTAAGTATGTTGTTTTTTTATTTCTTGACTATCTACTCTATTCTCGTGATGTAAGTAAAAGTGGTTTTCTTAACATACCGGTTGGAGATTTTTCTCTGTTCAAGTACAAATTATAACCGTACGCTATAACATATTCCTTGTTACTATCGTTGACCGGAGTGGTCGCGGGTTCTGGTTCGTCCATAGGACTTCTGATGGCCCCAAAGCCTTCTCAGATTCAGCTTTGCAATGCTCGAATGGTCGGATCTAGATGGTTTATCTGTAAACAAAAAATGGGATGAGGTACACAAGATACATTGTCCAAATTGGGGATGTCCTTGGAAAGGTTTAGTAAGACGTTGGAGTTTTGAACGTCACTCATAAAAGGACGTCATCTACATAAAGATTCTTAAAAAGTTTTGCCGAAAATATGATCAGGTTTTCTTTTAATAACGTGTTGAATACTCGAATCTTCTTATGAAGTAATATGTGCTTATATAGATTTTCAGCGTTTTTCATCATCCCCCTAGCATTATCCCGTTTTTCACAGGGTCCTAACCTAACCTAACCTGAAGATTTGACAGGTCCGGTTTTTTACAGAAGCGACTGCCTGTCTAACCTTACAACCCGCGAAGGGAAAACCCGCCCAATACAGGTTAGGTTACACACCTCCGAAAATGCATTCCTCGGGAATGTGGGTTTCCTCACGATGTTTTCCTTCACCGCTGAGCACGTGATGATGATAATCATTTACGATCTAAACATGAATTCGAAAACAAATTCGACAATCATTGATTCGAACCTGCGACTTGAAAATTAGAGGCAAGCGTTCTACCAACTGGGCTCTCACGGCAGTACGAACTACTAATAATTATAAGTAATTGCTGTTTAGCACTAAGGCCGCCCATTGTGATTATTTCATCCGTCTTATCTGTCCTAATGTTATTTGTACAATAAAGAATTATTGATTGATTGTTTGATCTACTCTGAACTGGCTTTCGTCTATGATTTGATTGATGAATGAGGAAGAAGCAAAAGATGTGGTCAGGATCAAAGCAAATTGAATTCCACAGACTCTGATTACACCGGGTGAGAAATAGGCGTGAGCTTATTTATGTATGTGTATATATGATGAAATACAGCTGAATGATGCTGCTTAGCAATATGGTCACTGATTTTACTTCTGGGGATCTAAAAAGCAATATTGCAATTTTAAATTATAAATGTCAAATAGCAATATTGCTTTTCCAGATAAATTGATTCAATGTGGCCTTTTTAATCCCCCTGATGTCATTTTGTAAATTTATCATCTTATTATTTGTGTTATTGTGCATTACAGTGTTTTGTATTGTAATGAAATAATATAGTTGAATTATCAATTTTAAAGGTGTTAGTTCTTTATTCTTGCTCTTCTGTAGTTTAACTTTAAAGATTGGTTTTTATTAATTTTTCTTCTCTTCTATCGTGTGGGTCGTGAGGTGAAACACCACGACCTTATCAACCATTATTGTTTATTTATCTATAAAAACAACTATTTGTACCTACCTGTCTGTTTCTGTTATTCTCTATTCTATGGTACAGATGTGACGTCGTGAATCCGTCACACTATGTCTGAAGAGTTGGTGGAATTAGTACTTTTCGACGTTTCCTTGTAAAAGTACTTTCTAGCGGCGCAGCGGCCACAACCTCTGCTACTACGCAGTTTAATGAGACGTTTCTCTCGCAAAAACTTCTCGAAGTGACCTGGAAACAATGCTTACAAATTCAAATTCATAATTCTTTATTCTTTTTTTTTTTGACGTGACTTATTGTAGATTTGCCGCAGATGGCATTAACTACTTGGCCGGACAAATGGGGAGCGCTGAAGGCTCTCACCCTGTGAAGGCTCTCACCCGGATTGTTTATTCTGACAACACAAGATCCGTAAGGTTAATAACAAAAACTTACATAGGTACTAAGTTGGTTCACAAAATTAGTTGAATGATTGGATTTAAATCCGCTCACCACCCCAATCAGGTGGTTTCACTTAGCAAAGAATCATCATCTTCATGTCCCTAGCGTTACTGCCTATCTGATCTTTCAACCCGCAGCGCTTTCAACCACCCTAATACAGATTAAGTCCCACACCTTCCGAACGCATTTCACACATAAACAAAAATATTGACACTCACTCACTCTTTTACCTAGCAAAGAATATAATTAAAAATGCAATAAGTTTTCTTAGCTGGTAACTTAAAAAAACATAATATCATGTTTTCAGTTGCATCATTCTGTAGTATGTTGTAAAAGTTAACTAAAGGAAATAATCATGGCGTCTCCAATTTGAAGAATAGGGTACTTTACAACTAGTCAAATCAGTTACTTTTTACTAAACGTCAAAACGTGAAATCACTATGGAATTTGTATGGAAAAACAACTTGTGACGTTACAAAAAAAGGTGATAGAATTCCACATTTATTATTACAAATTTCTTTATTAAAATTCATAAGTAAGTTTAATTCGTCAGTTAAAAAAAAAGAAAACGTTTTATCTACTTTAGATCTGCCTTTATTTAGTAATCAGAATTTCATAATTTATCTTTGACCTAGGAAACTACCCAACTATCTTTGTGGGCCTTGCCCCTGTCACCAAATTTAATATTGTTTATCTTATATTTTATCCTAAGACTCCAACACTCAGTTTTACTGTGAGTTGTTCTCTTGATGAATCTTGTTTCTAGCAACCATTCATAATAATATGAAGATCAATATTAGAAAATACTCACCTACGACTTTCTTCCCATAGTAAGGGCTAAATCCCAAATTAACTTTTACAAAAGAGTTTGCTGTTTCAAACTTATGGTTCCCTTCCGAATAGTGCACCTTATGTCGACTTTTGAGCTTAAAAAAGGACCCTATAGATTTACCTGTAATATTATATTGTTCGTAAATTAATGTCAAAACACTTTTCTTCTATCGTGTGGGTTGTGAGGTGGATTACCAACCTCATCAACCCTGGTGTCAGGGTTCAATCAATAATAAATTGAGCCGCCAAAGGCCCCTGACATGTCTCATGTAACGACTACATACTAACATCACTAAGTATTAACCAGCAACGACTTAACGTGCCTTCCGAAGCACGGATCATCTTACTTTCGGACAATCATGTGATCAGCCTGTAATGTCCTAACCAAACTAACACAAAGTATTTTTTGTGTTATGTCCCCACCGGGTTTCGAACCCGGGACCTCCGGATCGTGAGTCCAACGCTCAACCACTGGACCACAGAGGTCATCGTCAAAACATTGAAAATATCACTGTAGTCCTGTGTGTCACAGTCTTGCTTCCCAAGTGGGGGAGTTATTCATTTGTTTCGACCATTAAAGACGGCGATACTGCTGACCATCATTACGTAGACCTAACAGAAAGCTCCATATTTGGCCATGGTAATGAATATCCTGCCGCAATGACATCGGCAATTCACGAACTCAAATAAGAATACAAAAGAAATTAAGGAAAAAACACATACCTTGAAAAACATTGCACTGAAATTTCTTACGTTTTCGAGGTATAATATGTACAGGCTCTCCAGTAGTATTGCTGACGCTATACAGTTGAGTCAATATTTCATCATAAGTTTTGTCGTCATATTGCTTGCATTGCACTGCAGAAGGCGAACACTTAAATATTCTCCCAATTTCAACGACTGGGTGGAAAGCAACCTATATTATTATTTACACATTCATAACACGAATTTTAAGGATTGTGATAAAACTTACTTGTGTCAATTCTTCAACGAACTACATGAGGGTTTCAATAAAAAAATCTAATGCAGTTTTTTGGGTTGCTTTTGTATTTATACGCAGAAAAATTTATCTAAAGTAGTACGAATCTATACATTTTACTTGACAATTAAAAATTTCTGCCAGACGGGCTTCTGTCAATTAATGGCCAGTGATGTTTTGGTATAAAGTAGGTTGTACGATGATCGTTAAAAGTAGGTTTTCCTACGGTCAATGTACAGGTTCATCTATTTCTTCTATTTGCATGTGTTCTGTTAATTTTGCTTCTTGTTCCATCCGTTCCCGAGCTTTTGCTTCTGCTTGTATCTCTTCCAGTTTCTTGATCAGGTCTTCTTGTACACTATCTACGATTTCTTTTAGATTTTTGGCTGGAATAAAATTAATATTTCATATTTTTTTATTTAGCTGGAGCTTGGTACATTTTACAAGATGAAAATGTGCAACTTTTTGGGAGAGAGCGCTTCACGTACAGTTTTAGTCGCTCCGTACAGAACGCCCGGGCTAATACGGATGGAGCTTCGTCCTACCCACGAATCTGTAACTACTGAAGTCATCTAGATTCAGAGCCTTGTGTAGCATTATATGTGAACCTTTCACTTAATATCAGACAAACCTAGATCAAGTCTTCCTCTTACCTGTTTTCTGGTTAAACTCCTCAGCGATCAGCGATATCTTCCTCAACGTGCTAACGTGCTTCGCAATCTCGCTCGCTACATCGTGGTCTCCCCCAGTGTTCACCGCTATATCATGCATTTCCACCGGCTCCCTTATCCTTGTCGGTGCTTTCATGACGTCACTGCCAACTACTGGCATCCTCGGTAGCTTCAGACTTTGGAATGCTCCTCCGTCATCTTCCTGTAATGTCTGATATTAATGAAATAATTATAAAATAATCGAAATCAAAAATTTGTAGGACTCAGAAAGTATCTGCTGTTATCTGTTAAAATTTTAGTAGACACAAATATTCTGGTACGAATCATTAATGATACGATTTTCCTACATTTCATGCTGAAGTGCTTTATTTTATAGTCCTGCAAGTAGTTAGTGCCATCTGCGCCAAATGTAGTATAAGTCACGCCATAAAAAGTTGATATTCCTTTCAAAGATTCCAAATTTGAGTACTTACAGATAATGAGGGTTCTTCTGGTATTGGTAAGGGAATTTCCACAGTATCGCTGGATATAAGTTCAGGAGCCAAGCTTTGCAATGTTTCGATTTGCACTGGAGAATCTTTTCTTTCTAGCGTCTTCTTGGAAACTGTTATGGGTAGAGCAGCGGTTATTGTATCGATGATAGTATCTAGAGAAAACAAAAAGAAAAAAAATGAACAAGACCATTTTAACATATTTATGTCGATAACAGCCTTCCGGAATCCTGATAGGGACACTGTCGAAAATCACATTGTAATACTGTCTTTTGTTTGGCATGCTGCTGAAGTATACTTAGCTCAGCTGCTAATGGGGAGTGAAAAGTTGCCGTTCTGTACGTAGTATTATTCCTTATTCGATGCCCACACCTCACCGAGTTTTCCGTTTGTATGTGTGTTTTCTGGTTATACGTGAGATGTTTGGTATAATTACGATCATATTAATCAAGAGCAACTTACGCACGATGTTCTCCGGTGGTTCTGATTCTTCTTCCTCTTGCTTCTTCTTGTAAGCCAGTTTCCTGGTGAGTTCGGCAAGGAACATCGAGCACGTCGGTCCTGTTACATACATTCATACATACATAAACTCATACCTATTTCTCACCGGGGTAAGCAGAGACTATGGAATCCCGTTTGTTTCGACTGTGTTAGTGAAAACAACTGCGCTTAAGATAAATTAATAACTCATTGGTGCAAGTCCGATACCAGGGTTCGAACCAGGGCGCTCCTCTTTTGAGAAGCAAGCCAGTGAACCACAGGACAACAGAGACTGATATTATACATTATTCAAACTATGTCACGCCATTCATAACTTGGCCATCTGATATATGGAAGATGCCTTGCCCAGACTCAGTTCGCCTGATACTTCGTGGCTGACTATGCTGACGTATCAGTATTTTTTTTTGGTAAAGTGATTTGCGTCTTATTGCAGATACGTCAGTTCGCGACTACAGCGACGATACAGACCCATGAAAGAAGCCTGCCAAATTCCCCATGTTTATAAAACTCAAATTAGTTTTAGTTATTTATCGCTTATTTTGTCTATAGTCAATACACCATAATATTATTCTGTTAACAATAACTTACTAAGGCATAAAAACACAAAAGCTTTTATTACCTACTTTAATCATTATTTTGTAGTATATTTTGTGTACGCTCCATTTATCTTCTAAATTTTCTTCGTAATTATTAAATTTTAGTGTTCAGTTACCGAAAATACCTAATACTTAACTTTGACTATAAATTATAAAATATCAGATTAATTTAAGAGCCAGACTCTTGTCGGTGTAGCATTTTCCATTCTCGTCTATCAAAGGCCAATAATTATTTGACTTCCTTATACGACACGACGTTCGCCTTCCCTTTAATTTGCTCTACGTTAAGCTCTTCCCCTTCCTCAAATTATAAATATACGTAACTTACTATAAATATCCAGCTAAGTCCGCTTTTATCAACCAAAGGAGGCGCAGTTTACTCTCCCGTGTTGCTTTAGATATTTTATATATGTTTTTGTGACTTAGTGTAAGTTTGTCTCGTATTTCTTAGCCATAGAGGCAGCCAATCAGCTCGCGACACCAACACTTCAGGACCCCGATACCGACCCCGCCGGCGTGGTCGACGATTTCCGTCATTCAGCGCTTATCGCTACCGACCCACTAGGGTCGATTAATTCTTTCAAATATTTTTCCTCTCAGACGACGCCCTGAGCCGAGGTTCGCGCCCAACTGGGCAACCTCAGGCCTGTTGTCTTAAACGTTGTACCGAGTGAGAGCCTTCAGCGCTCCCCATTTGTCCGGCCAAGTAGCTAATGCCATCTGTGGCAAATCTACAATAAGTCACGTCAAAAAAAAAACTCGTATTTCATTAACTACATAACCGGAACTTTGTTTCAGCTTACCATCGCCTTTCTTCTTCTTAGGGGTTTTAGGTTTGGCAGGTGGTTTCTTATTTTTTGCCTTGAGACGACCTGTCTTGCCAGCCGGCTGGCTTTCCATACCTGGAAACAAATAAATGTTATAGTTATAAAGGTCAAAAAATATTTTTCTGCTTGCCAACACACTTCATACACAAATTGCATTCTTACCAAGCGTCGCCTTACTGCGTAAGAGCGAGGGAGATAGACAACCTACGCGCGCTCCACCGTACCCTTCAGCGGCTTACAGCTATGTAGACTAAAGTAAGATCCGGGGGGAGTGAGGTAAATCTAGTTCGGCGCGGGACGGAGAGTTACCGTTCTATACGCAGTATTATTCTGTGTTGTCACTTTAACCTCTCATATGCCGAGATACCAGACACAATAGATTTTACATTGTGTCTGGTCGAGATCCGCGTTCCGGCGTTCGAAAGATTAATAGTATAGTCAATGATAAAGCCTATCAAATTGAAAGAATGGAAACGTTGTCGGTTCAGTGAACCAAGAGTTGTTGAAATTCTGCGTACCCTTCAAGCAACCTTACGTACTTTTGGGTCACTGATTGATAACAAAGATAAATTATACTGCATAATTATACCTCTATGATATAAGGGTTTATATGCTCGCTGCTCACGATCTAAAGTTCATCACCATGTTGGCAGGATAGATAAGCATGATGGTTTCTTGCGTTTTGTGTGCTTTTTTTACGTTGCACGTACATAAGACCACGCCTATTTAACGTTGCGGTATGCAGACACCAAAGAATTCCACTTACTACGATCATGACAAACCAATTTTGCTTCTTCCACTATCATCAGTCTTCAATCCAATACAAAAACGCTTATAATGTAAAAATACCCGTTTTTCATAGGGTCCGCTTACCTAACCTGAAGATTTGACAAGTCCGGTTTTTTACAGAAGCGACTGCCTCCAACCCGCAAAAGGAAAACCAGCCCAATACAGGTTAGGTCACATACCTCCGAAAATGCATTACATGGGAATGTGGGTTTCCTCACGATGTTTTCCTTCACCGCTGATCACTTGACAATCATTAATGATGCAATTGAGAGTTCGAAAACAAATACGACAAACATTGGTTTAGGCCTGTGCTGGATTCGAACCTACGACCTCAAAGTGAGAGGCAAGCGTTCTACCAACTGGGCTACCACGGTCCATACGCCTCTACTATGGTCTCATAAACGAAGTAAATCCAGGATAAGAAGCAATATGTCAAGGGAGATTTAGTGGATGGCACTGAGGAGAAAGCGAGGAAAATCTAATAGTTCGCACTGCTGTTCCCGAAATACATTTGCAATGTGTGGACACATCGTGAGGTCAGAAGAGGCCACGACATAGAGGTCATGTGTTACATGTAACTATACATTTTCTACTTTACACGAAGCGGTATAAAGCTTATAATTAAAAACAGGTACATTTTTGATTAAACCTATAATGCAGTGGGATCGAATAAGCTAAATAAGATAAGATAGACTTCTTTCTCGTACTAGGATTAAGGACTATGTATATATTTTTTTAACAAAAGGATATTATTATTATTTGTTTATTTATAAAGGTACCTACAACATTACAGTGTAAACAAACTAATGCGCTGTATGACGAGAAAACAATATATTATAAACTTATACCAAACAAAAACAAAATAAAAAAAGCAATGAGTGAAGCAGTGAGTTACAAACATAAAATTAAAATGTCAGTAAACTAACAAAAAAAAATGCCAAGCTTTCTCCAATAATAATTGTGCACGTCAATGTACTTGTAGTGTTTACATAAATACATAAACACATCTTATTGTAATACACGTAGGTATAATTAAATATATAAATAAATATGTAATTATTATTATTCTTATTAGTAACACTCAGTGTCCCACTGCAGGTATATGTAATATATTATAAAATACTTGAATCGATATAATCGATTCACATATATATTCTGTCGTCTCGGGCAATGCACTACGCGGTGGCCACAATTAAAAAGTAAACGGTACGGGGATGTACGGGAGTGGAGTGAAGACGTAGTGTGTGGCAACGAGCCGATATTTATTTATATAATTATATTGAGACCAATACACTATTTAATATTATGATACTTTTAACAAGACATTTACAAGAAAAAATTGGACAACCCTGGCTTTTTCGCTAAAAATGGTCCATAATCCATATTTGTAGTCCAAATATCAAGTATGGCTGCAAGTTATTTTCTGATGAGGCATGGATCTCTAAATGTGGAAATCACATCACTCCAGCGCAGAGTACAACAATATTTACCGGAGAGTAGAGAAAGGTAAATACCATCATCGAAATATTTGCCCGTATTAATGCGGCTTTGTAGATACGACAAAAGTTGAAAATGGTTAAACTGAATTAGAAAAAAAAATATCTGTAGCAACACTTACTTCAAGGACAGGTCCCGGGAAGCCCCGATAATCCGGGACTTCCGAATGTAAATGAAAAAATAATATTTTGCTTGCCTAATCACTGCTGTGCTTTGCTACTATGAATTTTAACATACTGTCAAATTTTTGACGTGTGCGCGTCATCTTGGCATATTATGACAGTATTCAAAGATAACAGACGTTGTTTTTTAAAAGGATAAAATCTTATTTCTTCCATTAGGTGTCGCTACTGTTGTGTTCTTAATGACAGTTCCTCATCATAGAGCAACATGGGCCTACATGGCTTCATACTATTTGTGTAAGTATACAAACATTTTGTTTTGGACATATTTTTACACTTATAATCATATGCGCAGCGTTTAATTGCAAAATCATAGTGTAATATTTATTCTCTAAAGATTGGAGAGAAAAAAATTTAGAGAAGCTTAGCTTAGCTTTCTTTTTAGCCCCCGATGCAAAAACGACGGGGTGTTATAAGTTTGACGTGTCTGTGTGTGTGTGTGTATGTGTGTGTGTAAATGTGTATGTGTCTGTTTGTGGCTTCGTAGCTCCCAAAAAGATGATCCGATTGTAATGCGGTTTTTTGTTTGAAAGGTATATCAGTCGAGAGTGTTCTCAGGTATGTTTGGTGGAAATCGGTTCAGGTCATCAGGTCGTTTGTTAAGTGTGATAGGAATGTTACACGCTCAGTTTGCTTGCAAGCATAATTATGTGGGATCTGACATTTGAAACTATGTTTACTGGAACCACTGAGCAGACCAGTCTGATGAAAGCGTACTTTTTTCTGGTCGGGGGTTTTTTAAATTTTAAATTTAGTCGTAATTTGTCGTTCAGACCCATGCTTCAGACGGGATGTAACTCCACGTTGCTTCACATTTTATAGCAATATACCCAGAATTTTAGCTGGACAGTATGGAGAACTGTCAAAATTTAGGAAAGGTGCTGCCGCCTACATTTCAGCTTCTATTGCTCTGCGCAACCCAATAGATATTACGGGAATGAGGATATGTACATTTTAAAATTTAATTTAAGTAAGTTAAATAATAGGCACCACACGTTGTTATATTCTTTATTTTCACATTTCTTTTAGATTTCTTGGTATTATGTTTGCAGCAACGATGTGTATTGACTTGTGAGACTGGTATAAAAATGCTGCCAATGTTCTGATGATGATAAAACTTTAGGTTTCTAGTTCTTTGGTCAATGTTGCTACGGTGGAAGGTTGACTGGTTTCTGAAAGAAAATACGACAATAACTTTATTCGTTTGTCCGAGATTCGTGTAAATAGGGTCTTAATATTTGAATTCATGTTTGGATCATACATGATTAATATTGCGTGGTTTACAGGACTTGTGCCCAGTTAACGGCAATAGGCTCGTCCCTATCACATGCAAACAAGCAACACGCAAGCAAGCATGCAGCATGCAAACAACAACATGCAAACACAGTATCTATTGCAAACCTAGCTGGCGAGGAGTGGGTGTATTATGCTATATACTTCTCCGAATCGTAATGTTATGTTATTGTTTAAAGACTGCCGATGATGGTTACCTATTGCATTTCCGATAAATTTTATTTCGAATATTGTTATTCCGCCAAAGATTTGTCATTTTATTAGTTTGTCATGTTTATTTTCTTTCCGCGTTTTAACCTTTTTACTTGTTCACTGTTGTTTCAAATTTCCGTAAAACAGTTTACCGGAATACAGAAAACCCGTTGTAACATTCACCATTCTATTAGAGGTATGTCCAATAGATTAAATGACCATAATATTACAAGGACATTCAAGCAAACACGCAGCATGCAAACAAGCAACACGCAAGCAAACACGCAGCATGCAAGCAAGAATGCAGCATGCAAACAACAACATGCAAACACAGTATCTATTGCAAACCTAGCCTACGCGATTGCGATTTATTTATTTATAACATTTGTTTCGGATTTTAAACTTTATTACTTAATAAGAAAAATGGCGCTAAAAACTATGTTAGTAAAATAACAATAAGTAATTATTATTTTATATTCATTTAATACATATTTGCTGAAAATGCAAACGTTTGTGAATTTAGATAGATAGATACAATCTTTATTTACGTTTAAATTAAATTAATTAAAATAGCTTTATTTCTGATTACAATGATTTTTAAGACGTTATATTAATTTGTCGAAATGAGGATAAAAACATACTATTTGAGTAGAGTTTCGGTTATATTTTTACATTATAACCCTTTGCGCAATGATTGGAAAGAAGAAAACTTAGTTTCGTCAAAACTTCCTTTTTCCAACTGGAAGCTTTTCTTTTTCATAACTCATCCTACAGATGGGATATACTCGACGTTGCTTCACGAATTTTAGCTGGACAGTATGGAGAACTGTCAAAGTTTAGGAACAATCAACAGTGCTGCCACCTACATTTGAGCTTCTAGTTTTTATCTTCATTGTAGCTAGATTTACGCTATAAGTAATCTATCGCAATAAGCAGGAACTCATCTATTTGTTGACTATATCGACATGACATAATGTATTACATAATAACATTTGCCCATTTGCCCTTCCCCCAGCTCCCTCAGGGAGTAATTATCTGGGCCGTCAGTGTTTTCCTTTCTATGTGGTTTCTGTCTTGTGTTAAATATAATGTACCTGTCTGTCTGTGTCTGTGGTGTCCGACAATAATAAATGTTTCTTTATTAATAAATATCATAACATAAAATATTTCCATTTCTTCGAAACGATATATTTAACATAAAATTCTCCCAACACGAGTTACTCTCACTCTCATAAACAGATATTTCAATATCAACCACTCCAAGAATATTCTAACATAGCACTTCTCAAACTGGGACACCTTGCGACCCACACTCATCGAATCGATATTCATCGAGTGGGTCCGAAAGCCACACTGCTCGCCCGGTCCAATAGCCAGACGACCTATTGCTGGTTTTTGTTTTTACAGCACTCAACCGTGCTTAGGAAACCCCGATACCGACCCCGCTGGCTTGGTTGACGACTTCCCTCAATCAGCGCTTATCGCTATCGACCCACTAGGGTCCATTAATTATTTCAAATATTCTTCCTCTCAGACGACGCCTTGAGCCGAGGTTCGCGCCCAACTGGGCACCCTCAGGCCTGTTGTCTTAAAACGTTGTACCGGGTGAGAGCCTTCAGCGCTCTCCATTTGTCCGGCCAAGTAGTTAATGCCACCTGCGGCAAATCTACAATAAGTCACGTCAAAAAAAATGCTTAGGAAATCTCACAAAGATAATATTAAATCGAAAAAAAATGTGAACGGGAATTGAACCCGCGGCTCTTGTCAAGCTGGGCGTGTCAACCATTATACCATCAAGTCCTCCTCCTGTCCATGCGAATTTACATCGATCTATGTATCGTCATTTAGCTGACGCTAGCGCCATCTATCTAGAATATTGAGTACTAATATTACTTAGACCGACAAGTCCGGCCTATTGGTTCATAAGCGCGTAAATCGGTAAAGGGGCCTAAACTTGTTTATTGCCTATTTACTACCTAACATAGATACTAAGTGTGTGTAACTACTAACATCTTATAGACAGTCTTAGTCTGTTTATTTTTATTACTGGACAACCAATCCATAAAAAAGCAAATATTTATATAAACATTTTGTACACCCCGAAAAGACATCACTAAGAAGTTGAGTATCATTAGGCCAATGTGCTATTTCTAAGACAGTCATGGGACGAGTCCTTAATTTCGACGTGTTCTTTTTTAGATGAAGGTGGTCTAGTCAACTTTGGGAACCACTGTTCCCAACAGCATTTGCTTTCGCTCCAAATAACTGATACAACGATAAATTCAAAAAAAATTAAAAAAATAAAAAAATAAAAAAAAAAAAAGTATTTAAAAATTTAGATAAATTTGCATGCTTACTTGTAAGCTGAAAACACGGACTACTGTATACAATTACATCTGTAAATACTGTTTTCTGGCAAATAAATTATTCTTATTATTCTTATTATTCTTATTATTCTTATTCTTAACGGAACAAATCCATAGCAGGTGGCGTGCGCCGTTTATCCTCCAACGTTCGTCCAAGCGAATTTTTCTGCGTCATTGGCATAATGGCTCGGGGCTTACCAATGCCCGGAAAAAAAATCGTAAAATACGGTAACCTTGCGGAAGACTCACACGTGAAAGTAAGTTATACTAAATAATACTGCTTTTGTAAGTAAAGTTAGAAAATTATTTAGGGATGAGCAAATCAACATTTTTGATTCCGAATTTATCCTTGAGGATGGTGGTCTTTTAAAACGGAACTCGTGGAATGCTTTCGATACGCTTATTGGTCGTAGTCACGCAGTAGCAGTAGAATAAAATATAATAGAATAGAGTAACTTTATTCCCAAAACAGTGAAGGTAAAAAAAGCTTTTACATTAATTAAGATTAACAATTTGTGACTAGTAGCTAACACTGCCCAGGGAAATGGGACTGACTCAGCATATTGTTGCTAAGAGTATGGTACGAGTACCCACTCTCACCAACACTGATATTCTGCCAGTACCCAAATATAGTAGCAATGGTGGACTTTATGAACTAGACTACAAGATACTTTTAAAAACGCTAGGGCATCAGGTATTTTTTTTTAAATTTTACCTACATATGAATAAGTAACAAACACAATTAAATAAAATTTGTAACAAAACATCAGCATCAAGTTTGTTATATATTTAAGATATTTCTATATCTATAATAAAAAGGGATAATTTAATTAACTTCACTACTTCGAATTGAAAAAAACCAAGTACTTCTTATTATTACAACGACAATCTAATAATAGACCTATAGACCACCTTATGTTTTTTTTAAACTTTCTTCCATCCCATTCATTAAACATCCTAAATTCATACCACAAACAACCAAATCCCCATTCATTATCCTTCCATAGTATTATCTCTTACTTTCTATTTACTTTCCTGCATATATGCTTTGCCATTCTCTATTCAACGGCTAATGATAATTATTTTCTAAATTAACAGTAGAAACTAACCGAGATAGCGGTGCGAGGCTCTACATCAGCTTGTGCAGCAGTCAAAACCGCCGGAATCATCGCTTTTGGATCAGCATTCTGATTTGGCACCGGCTGAGCTGTCACTTGTTGAGTTGTTATCGATTGTGGTTGAGCTGCAACAAATATACACTTTGATCACTAAAACTCTTGTGAAAGTGATCCATGTGCTTGGTAAAGTGGCACAAAATCAAAGTTTTGGTTTGGCTTGGTCAACTTTTGGGTTCGCGTGTAAAAAATTAGAACCATCAGTATTCAGGTAAGCGGACCCCAGGACGGGATAACGCCAGGAATGTCATGTTTTATTTTAAATTTGAAGAATATTAAATATCTTACGTTGTAATCCATGATAACTTTCATGGGCATCATAGAACTCTTCTTTATTGGGGTCGCTGTGAGGAGCCCTTAAGGACTCCGCTGAAAGGCTACTGGAGGAAGTCTTGGCTTTACTTGGCTCCTTGTTCTTCTTCTTCTTCCGAAGCTTCTTAGGTCTTTGCTCCTGATTCGGATTTGCGTTAGTATTAGACGAGTCTCGCTTCAGATTGTGAAGTTCCAGGATAAAGTGGTCGTTTGACTCGTAAACGCGAGTGTCGACGTCTTCGTCCGATGATGTCGATGTGGTCGAGTCCTCAAATTCAAGAGGGTCTGGGTCTGAAAGAAGATACAGTGCTATGAGACTGTTATTTTGGGAAAAAGCATTACAATTATTTTTCTACTTTCGTGCATAACCTATTCTAGTTTATATCTTATTTATATAACCTCACCGCATATGATACCTTTTTAATTATGTAAATTAAAACAAGGTGGAGTTCTTACTCAACATTATTGAAGCTATATTTTATACGATGTTGAGCCGTTGATGTGCGGAGATTCTTTTTTGACACAACGTACAACAAAATTATACAAATAGAAATATAATTTATTGTATCAAAATAATGTTCCGTTTACTTCGAACCGACTGAAATTGTGCGGTTCAGAGTGTCGTTTCATAAACAATTAAGTGGTAGGTATTAGTCCTATCAAATCTTTGGCAAAATTATTTATTGCTTTTTGTTGCCACTAGGACCTGAATGTTTTGAAATACACTTACTAGCATTAATGAGGTCCAGTTTACCATAGTTCCTTTTCATCGATCGCGGCTGGTTACTATCCGTCAGAATTAAAATAGAGTCTTACCTACGCGTAGCATTTTGAAAGACAGGAAAATCATAATAGGTGCACATAACTTAGGTAATAACGTAATACTTTCCTTGTTGGGTGCTTATTTGTAGAGGGTGATAACGACGACTGTTATTGCATTTTACCTCTGTAAAGGTTACTTATGCTTCCGTTTAGATACAGGGTTCTAATAGGCAACTAACAGTACTTATCGATTGTATAGAAAAAACATCTGTAAATAAATCTCATACCCATCACGTGAAATTTGCTGTTATGTAGAACCTTGTTATTATCATGAAATACACATCATTGCGTTTGTAGAAATGTTTTGTCACTAAAATTCAACGAGCATGACCGTGTCAGACAACTTTTTGAATTTTGGAACTATAAAATCAAGATGGTGACCTGTGATAGTGATTTCTATCGTTTGAAGATAATTTGACACTTTGTAAAAAAGTTGAAAATGAAAACCATAGAGTTAGTATAATATTAAATATTATCTACTTTCTTCCAGATTCGACCTTTTTTTTGTTTTTTTTTGACGTGACTTATTGTAGATTTGCCGCAGATGGCAGTAACTACTTGGCCGGAACCAGATTCGATCAACTTTACATTCTTGGTGTAACGGAGTCGGGGTCTAAAAAGCCAATAATTTTTAGAATTCATCTAAAAATAAACATTGCAATTTGACATATTTTATGTTGTGGATATACCACTAATCCGCACTAAATCTTTTGCCTCTTACTTTTTGATGCGAACAGCACAGGACTGGAAATGTCTGCCGTTGTCTGTTTTTTTCCAACTCGTTACAATTTGGGAGTCTAGAGTGAATAGGCATTTGCTAGGTAAGCGTGATCCACCCTAGACCACATCGTCACTTACCGTCAGGTGAGATTAAAGAAATAAAACATAACATGAGCTTAGAGCATCTATCAGAAGATAAACTAAGAGCCCACACTTTACGCAGCTTTCTGTTAGACCAACGTAGTAGATACAATTGAACATTTGAGCACAAAAGGTGCACAATGTCAACAAATATTAAATAGCAATATTGCTTGAGGAGAGTTGCTTGAATGTGGTATTTTTAAACCTTCTCACAATCATGATCTTTCTATAATATTTTGGTATTATTATAATATAGTATACTAAGATACCATTATGACTAAATTGAAGCGATACGGATAAATCTTTCTCGAAAAGGAACTTATTAACACGACTTTTAACTTCGTTCTAAAAGCAAAGTTTAATACGGAGCCTAACATCTTTATAGGAGAGTGTTATAAAATGTAGCTGGTACTCGATATGGTCGGGATACACTCGTAAATGGACGAACACGATTATGTTGGCAGGACCGTGGGAAGTAGGTGCCGCGAGGCCACGAGTTGGGACTTTGGGAAAAGTTCTACAATTTTGCATTATTTCAGACTACTTCGTGCCCGTTTTATACCACACTTGATATAATCTTCTTAATCAAATTCTGATTTTAAATTTCTTAAAGCCTAAGGAAGCATTATTTATGTGATTTTTTTTATTTATTTATATCATTAAAGTATTGCATTAGGTATTAAGCGGAAGGCAAGAGGGAAACCACTGCCCTATTTTTTCCTTAAAAAGTAGCATGGAAAATGCTGCACCGACAAGAGCGTGGCTCTTAAATTGATGATGTTGAAAATTGTAAGGTAAACCACTGATACCGTTAAACCACAATACGGTTTGTCTCGGTACATAAATACACTTAATATGTGTACATAATTATGTGTTTATGCATTGTGTCTGGCGACGTTCGGTTGACCGAGAGTTAAAAACTCTCGGCATGTCATGGGAGCAAGCTACAGAGGCTGTATAAGATCGCGTAGGGTGGAAATCTGTTATTCAAGCCCTACATCCCAACAGGGGATAAAAGAATTAAAAGAAGAAGAAGAAGCATTGTGTAACAATATTGTGCTACAGGATAGTGCTAGGGCTAGCACATGTAATAACATGGGACTTATACATAGCTCGCGAGCAATGGATGTATATTTGGCGGCGAGGGTGTACTGCCGCCAAAGGATGTTTTCGGGGTACCGAACAGAGCATAGTACCCCGCTAGCCACAAGTTGGTAGTGTGAGTAGGGATCGACGATCCAACAGTGTTGTGTTGGAAGTTGTATAAATGCGTCTTGCTGTGTAAACTTCGATATCGCGTTTCACGACCGCTTGAAGACTGCATTATTGAATGTGACGCCATCTGTTGCATGTGAGCGGAACTAGGTGGCCAACTAGTTGGGTCCGCTACATATATACTAAACACCGCTGCCTACCCCTTCGGGAATACAGTCGTGATGTTATATTATATTTTATTGTTAATATTTCTAAAAATAAAGTACATTTTGAATATAAAAACAACTGGCTAATTGTCAGTAAGACACGCACTAAGTCCTGAACTGATAAAAGTGTCTATTTTTTGTTGTAAATACAAATATTATCTCAGACTTTTTCTTACGACTTATTAAAGACGTACGTAGAGATTATACTAACGCTCATAAAATAATATAAAAACCTAGACCCCTTATTTTTTTATGGTCGAAGGGCCACACTTTTCTAACTTGGGCACTATTTTCAAGCTATAGTGCCCAGTGGCTACGCGGAATGGAGTGGCCATTTTTATATAGACTATAAAAGTAAAAATGAGCCTTGCCCTCTGTGGTTTTACGATGCGATCGACACTGACCCCTGAGAGGACACCACTGATAATAAAGATAAGTAGCAATGTAGGGTTTTCGACCCTACATATATGTAGTTCTATAAAATATATATACAGAAATGTGCTAAATTATTCTAAATCTGAAAATAATGACCGGGAGGCATTAAGAAATCTGGAGTTTTATCGTCTAACGATAGATGTTGTACTATCGTAATTATAATCTATCGTAATTACAATACATATTCTTTATTGTACACATTAAACTATTAACACACATACATTTCACATTTTGCCCTAAACAGTAGCATGGAGAATGCTATACCGACAAGAGCGTGGCTCTTAAATTTGTGATTATGTTGTATTAATGTGCCATCAACATTCATCATCATCAGCCCATTAAAGTCCACTGCTGGGGCACGGGCCTTCCCAATGGATGGATAGGGAGATCGGACCTTAAACCATCACGCGGGCCAGTCCGGATTGATGGTTATTAACGACTGCTAATGCAGCCGGGACCAACGGGAAGGCACGCTACCTTCCGAAGCATGGAGGAGCTCGAGATAAAAACTTTTTTTTTGTTCACCCATCCTATGACCGCCCTTTGCGAAAGTTGCTTAACTTCAACAATCGCAGACCGAGCGCGTTTACCGCTGCGCTACCGATCTCCTCACCATCAACATTAATACAACATAAATTAAAAAAAAAATGTACAAAAGATGGACTTATCTCTAAAAGAGATCTCAAGAGATGAGAGAGAGCGGGTTTTTTGTATTTCTGGCTAAATGTAGTTTGTTGTTATTTTTTTCTTGTTTTCTATATTCTCCCGGGTCCATATATGGCACTATAATATTATGTACTTATAACAATTGTTTCCCATATGGTATGCAATAAATACTTTGACAATGACTTATCTTCCAGCCAACCCCGCATTGTGTGAAAGGTAAATAAAACATAAATACAAAAAATAGGGTTGGCAACTAAGCAGTAACCATAAAGTTCCACTCTGACACCATTTTTATTTCACTTCTTCATCAAAATGTTCACGCATGCTCGCCGGTTTAGTGTAACTAACTATTATATATGTCGCAGCTCACTGAATGACACAACAAGGAGCAGTTATTTTGTTTATTCTTTTTTTTGTGAGGAAACGTCAGGTTTGTACCTGGGTGAAATCAGAGATGGCGTGACTGACAACTAGTAATTTTAAGGTGAATTTGTTTGTACAAAATGGCAACACTGGCGATGTAAAAGTTGGTTGACAGGACGTCAACGAGGTGGTGTCACTGTCACTTTGACATAAAAAAGGATTGCGTCACGTTATCTCTGGGATCGCCACGTTTCCGTCCGTTAATATCTAAACAATCAACTTGCATTGTAACTTCTCGGTGTCTTATTAAAGTAAAGTGGGATTTGATCAAGCAGCTCGCATCGTTATTTCTTCTGATTATGGACGGTGGCCGGTTTGAGGAGACGAGTGATGGACTCTCGTCGGAGGGGATTCCCCCGGATCCTCCGATATCAGAAGTGGGATTAGTGAACTTGGATGAAGACAATGTGATGCGACGTTCACAACAAGACAATGTAAGTTTGGATTATCACAATCAGAAGAAGATTATGATGACTATCACATTCGTGTGACCACGTGATGAAGATGTAGTGTCATGCCTGAATTTGGAGATGGACCTGACTTTGAATTGACCTGGACTTTGTTAATGATCGGCATCACTACATGCCGTAAGATATGATGGCGTAAACATCACAATATTTCCATACTGTGTGCAGTCGTGTTTGGAAATTATGGTACCTCAACTTGGAAACTGTTATTACGGTGAGTCGTTTTCATACTGGAACCTTATTGTTATTGACTTCATTGCTGGGTGAATTTCCGTTTCTAATAATGAGGAAATTGATTTAAAATTAACTTGGAAATTATTATTTCCCTTTGTTTAAAAAGAAAATTGACGAGACATATTGTGTCAATCCGTGTCAATCATACCGCGTTTTCCAATCTGTTTTCATCATTGTCAAATCTTTGTATTTTGGTCTAAAAATATTTCGAATTGGTGTAGACACGCTTAACCTGCGTTGTTAAAGTTGTATTTTCTCACTCCAAGCAAAAAGATATTAGTTATGACATGATAATTGAGTCTCGTTAAATTACGTGTTTTGTAATCTACCGTCATTCATCAAATCTTTCAATATTCAACATTCTTTATTGTAATCTTTTTAAACCTATTAAAAAAAAGACATGCGAATACAATAATACAGTGAATTCTTTTGTTTTATGTCATAATTTGACACGTGGTTCGGCAACTGGTGAATTGCGAGCGGCGATGTAAGTGGCGCGGGCTGAGCTGTAGCCGTGTAAAGTGATGACATCATGGCAGCGCGTTGTATACCAGCCAGACTTGTTGCGCTGGTGCTGTTGAAGACCTAAATCATGTCATAAGACCAGTGGCTATCTTTTATTGGAAATTATTATAAGTCCTGGTGAGTCGTATCTGTTTTACCTGATTTGAAAGATGGGAAGTTTTATTAGGATGAAAACGAATATAGTGCAGAAAGTTCTTTTTTGTTAACTTTAGTTAAATTGGAAATCGTAATGAAGTGAAGTAAACATTGCGAAGTAAAATGATTTGGATTATGATTAAGTGGAATAGGCTTGGAAAAATGCCTCGAAGCGAATTGCCTTCTGAGTTAAATGTTACTGATTTAGAGAGTGAATAAGATGTTATACGACACACATACCTTGATATCGTTATTTCCTCTGTTGGTGTGCCGCTATCTGTTGAGGTAGTGATGAGATTAAAGTGTTCTTTTGTTGGTGTGCCGCTATCTATTGAGGTAGTGATGAGATTAAAGTGTTCTTTTGTTGGTGTGCCGCTATCTATTGAGGTAGTGATGAGATTAAGGTGTTCCATTGTTGACTATGAGCAATGATGATGATGGGTTCCATTACATACTACATGTGATGATGATTAAGGTTTCCCGTCACTTGATGCAAGTGACGATGAATAGTGTGTCCCGTCATTCAGCTGTGTGAATGATGATGATTGTAGAGTTCCTGCTGCAGATAAGCGGTGGATGATTATTAAGTGGCAAATGGTTGCCAATGTTGACTTGTCACCGAGTATTTGTGTGCCCGTGTACGTGTGTGTTTAATGAACGGTCTAAGATGTTTTTTTTATTTTATTTTTGATCATTAGTTGTTGATTGAGGCATTCTTTCAAATTGTTTACTCTGTGTTTAAAACAACCCAGTAGTCAGTGGGTGACGCACGCGGGCAATCCGCTCGTGTAGAGTCACAAGTAGAGCTCATGTAGAGCCAAAGTAGAGCTCATGTAGAGTCACAAGTAGAGCTCATGTAGAGTCGGAAATTAGTGATGTAGAAGAAATTGTGTAACCCATTGACCACTATTCTACCAACTAAAATGTAAAGTTTGTGTGCTTTGTTGAGATATCGTCACTTAGTGTAAGTGGCATGAGTTGCTATCGCTCGATTTAGGTGGTAGCAACGACTGTGTGAGCTATCGTCACTTGATGTAAGTGGCATGAGTCACTACAGCTCGATTTAGGTGGTAGTGACGCCTGGTTGTGAGATATCGTCACTCAGTGGAGTGGCATGAGTTACTATCGCTCCTTTAGGTGATAGTAATGACCGAGATGCATAAAGATGATGATTTGTGATTGTAGAGTTGATTTTAGTGTAAAGAGTAATTGGATTTTCAAGTATGGTTGTTTATAGGATGAATACTGGTCAATGGTCCGTGTATTGTTAGTTGATGATTTATCATGATGAAATGTAAGCTTAATCATGTGAGAACAAAGTTTGATCCCCTGTAAGATTTGTTTTGCATTGGGATGCTTCAAGTGAGGAAGTCAGGATGGGCCGAGTGGAGATGCTCTGGTGTTTGCTGAAGACTAAGAACTCGAAAAGGACTTACAAACACGCTCACGACCGTGTACGTAAAATACCAGATCATCAGGATCCAAAAAAGTTAGACATAGAGGTGAATGGCGATTCTGACGCCAATAAAACTGTTTGATGTTTTCTTTCTATGCTTTGTTATGTCTCGCCGATTTGACAACTGATTAACTTGTGACCGTGTTAAGACTTTGACTCACTGACTGGTGTGGTGGGTAGCCATGCCTATAGTTTGTATGGTGGGTACTCATACGACTTGACGTGCACTTGGTGGTTAGCCAAACTGCTGCATATCTGCTTGGTGGGTAGCTGAGCGTGTGCCTATGACTCGGTGGTTAGCTGATGGTTGCACTACCTGGTGGTTAGCCAGCTAATGATTTTGGTGGTTAGCCAGCTAATGATTTTGGTGGTTAGCCAAAGCTCTCTTGTTGCACTTGGTGGTTAGCCAACGTAACGACAGTAACTCTCGTGAGGGGGAATACGTAATTTTGGCTATCATCATATGGCCGTTACGTGCCTCGCGTAGAAAGGAAGTTTTATTGAGATTATAAAAATCGTACTTGACGGACTAGACTTGTTATATTGAGAATTTCAGTGAGCCAAATGGGTTAGATAACAGAACAGTATGATCTTGTAGTCGTAACTTCATTGTACTTGGAACCTCTTGATCTGCAATTACTGTTAAACTGTAATGTACCGGGTTAACTATTCTCAACTGTCTTAGAATTTAGGTCAGGAATGACCGAGCGAACTTGGATACTGTGCTGTGATATATTGGTTCAGATTAACACACGAGGACGTGTGTCAAGCAGGATGGCCGTGTCGCAGCTCACTGAATGACACAACAAGGAGCAGTTATTTTGTTTATTCTTTTTTTTGTGAGGAAACGTCAGGTTTGTACCTGGGTGAAATCAGAGATGGCGTGACTGACAACTAGTAATTTTAAGGTGAATTTGTTTGTACAAAATGGCAACACTGGCGATGTAAAAGTTGGTTGACAGGACGTCAACGAGGTGGTGTCACTGTCACTTTGACATAAAAAAGGATTGCGTCACGTTATCTCTGGGATCGCCACGTTTCCGTCCGTTAATATCTAAACAATCAACTTGCATTGTAACTTCTCGGTGTCTTATTAAAGTAAAGTGGGATTTGATCAAGCAGCTCGCATCGTTATTTCTTCTGATTATGGACGGTGGCCGGTTTGAGGAGACGAGTGATGGACTCTCGTCGGAGGGGATTCCCCCGGATCCTCCGATATATACTATATTTCCTTTCAATGTATTGCAGTGGTATTAAGTAACAAATAGACTAGACCGACCACAGATTGAAATACATCGGACGATAATACTATCGTAACATAGAACAAAACGGTTTGGCGTGATGAATTGACTTTGCCTAGTCTAAGACACAGACTAAGAGAAATTGTTACTGGACTTAAGTAAAAACTACTGGACCTGTCTTGGGATTAAAAGCTGAAAAAGAGCGATAAATCTTGCAGTAATATATTAAAAGGTATATGAATCTGTGTTACTTCTTTTGCTTTGATTGTTTTTGTCCGTTTTACTGGATTGACTTATGATATTAAATGTATTAACGGCCTCCGTGGTCCAGTGGTTGAGCGTTGGACTCACGATCCGGAGGCCCCGGGTTCAAATCTTGGTTAGGTTAGGTTAGGTTACAGGCTGATCACCTGATTGTCTGAAAGTAAGACGATCCGTGCTTCGGAAGGCACGTTAAGCTGTTGGACCCGGTTATTATTAACTGATGTAAGTGAGTAATCGTTACATGAGCCATGACAAGGGCCTTTGGCGGTTGAATAAGACACCAGGGTTGATGAGATTGGTATTCCACCTCACAACCCACACGATAAGAAAAAAACTAGTGTAGTTTAAGTCTGATTTAGTGTCGAATTAAGTATAGTTAGATGTTCCAGCCTAAGATTGTAATCTAAGTTCAATGTCGCGGACTCTTTGTGTGGGCAGTGACTACTTAGTTTTCGGAAAGTCGTTAAATTACATTTTAACTCCATATTTATTATGGATTATTTTTGTTTTATTTTATTTTTTGTCATGTATTTTTTTGTTAGATTCGCGATTAGTCAAAGACGCTTAGCAGCCACCGTTGATGAGAAGTCCTAAGATATGATGAACCTCATGCTGGGAATCGATGTTAGAAAGGAGACAATCACTCTGGCGGATTTAGAACATGCTCGGGAATTTCCAGCTGCTGAATATGTTCTGTTTTTTTCGCTCCCAAATCAGCATAGAAGCTAAGACATTTCAAAAAACTGTTATATTTGTACTTACAACCATTTCTTTCAACGTAGGGGAACTGTACTGTGAGTATTGTGACCACGATTTCTGTTCAGGGTGTACTGTTTTGTGTAATTGGGTCGTGTACTAGGTTCAAGATAAATTATGAAATTCTGATTACTAAATAAAGACACATCTAAAACTAACGAAAAACATTTTCTTTTTTATATTAAACTTATTTATGAATTTTAATCAAGAAAAACGTAATAATAAGTCCGACATTTTGTCACGTTTTTCTATGACGTCACAGAGTGCTTTTTCATACAAATTCCATAGTAATTTCGTGTTTTGACGTTTAGTAAAAAGTAACTGATTTGACTAGTTGGAAACTAGCCTATTGTTGGAAGTTTTTTTATGGCTGATTCATTATAGTGGTTGCCTTACCCACACCTCACCGAGTAAGTAATATAAAATACTATGTAAATATTCTTCTCCACATAATTGAAACCAATATTTATTTTATGATCTCCTGTAGCTCTAACATACGCAAAGTTATAAAATTTTGTCACGGTCATTTTGACGATATAATTATGTCGTTTTCTCGATTGTATTGACAAATATGTCTGTCGAAATAGGAACAAAATCACGTGGCATGCAAGTTAGGGAAAAAACAAACTTATCGATTTCGACATAAGTCGAATCGATCGATAATTTTATCAGGTTGCGCATGTTAGCCAATATGTAATTTAATTCCGTAGTAATATTTATTAATTTTTTTCCGGGTGAGAGCCTTCAGCACCGGGTGAGAGTCTTCAGCGCTCCCCATTTGTCCGGCCAAGTAGTTAATGCTATCTGCGGCAAATCTACAATAAGTCACGTCAAAAAAAAATGAATTTTGTAATATCTGTGACGTATAATTATTATTATCAATAAATGACAATAAATAAAATTTAGCTTCGATCGCCATCGACTCGCAAAGAAGAATAAATGACTATGACTATGACTAGCCCTACTGACGCAATACCTAATGGCGCACCCCTAACACTCCATACAGATATCTCGTTTAATACCTTGTGCTGTTTAACGTGTTATAGCGAGTGAGACAGTCGAATAAAATAGCTTCACAAACTCAAGGAACCATAGTCATCCGACTAGGTCTCTCCGGAATTTGAATAGAAAGTGCAGTCAATAAGCGTCGGGCATTGACTGTGAACAGTGACGAGACGTTCCCATGAATATTCCCACTTTGAAAACATTCCCGGCAGTAAAAAGGCGAAACCCAACAAATAAATTAAATTAAATTAAATAATAATAATAATAAATAAAAAATAATAATAATTAAACAATACCTAATTAATAAATAAATATTTATATTTTAATATTTATTTTATTTTATTATTATTTAAATTTTATTTTAATTTTATTAATTATTATTTTATTCTTTAATTTATTTATTATTATTTTTTATATTTGGGGGAAGGATGTACCTACCCTTCTCAATGGCAAATAAATGATTATGATTATGAAATAAAAACATGTGTAAAAAGAGCTTTATTACTTTACCTTCAGCCAGATTTAGATTACAAGAAATAACAATTTGAAAAAGAAAAGCAGCCAGTGTCTTTACTATTAAAGAGATATTACAACGGGAAATTTCCTTTTTGGGAATATTCCCGGGGACGGCACATCACTGACTGTGAGACGTCCCGGTATCTCCCGGAATGTACTACGTGACATACCGCACCGCTTCACTTCAGTCGTGCCCACACCTTCCCAACGATATTGTGGTTTTGTATAACTTTATTGCTTATGGATTTTCTTGAGGAATCAGTCTTATTGCCCATGGCCATTTACATAAAACATCTATGTATACTTACAGATTAGAACCCTTTTTTTTTGAAGTAGGTGTATACAGGGTGTTAGAGACACCGTAAAGTCCCTCGTATTCTTTGTCACCTTCTATGTACCACATAAGCAAGCTCGAAGCTTATTATGAGCTCGGTTAGTTATTGGTAGTTAGTTCATCTTACGATGGATGTAACTCTGACTATACTTTCCTCATTTCTTATTCTTCATTCCTCGTGAGCTTCTTCTTATCGTATGGGTTGTGAGGTGAAATACCAACCTCATCAACCCTGGTGTCAGGATTATTACTGAGCCGCCAAAGGCTCTTGACATGGCTTATGTAACGACTACATACTTACATCAGTAAGTAGTAACAGGGACCAATGGCTTTTCGTGCCTCTAGTTACTAAATAACGTGTAATCTATACCTTGGTCTATAATCGTTACATGAGCCATCTCAGGGGCTCGATAGTAACCCTAACCCCCGGTTTGATGAGGTCTGTAATCCACCTCACAACCCACACGACAGAAAAAGAAGAGTAGAGGAAAACATTTCATTTTATGTTTACTACTTTTATGTGTACCAATAAGTTAAGACATTTGTTGTAGAAGAATCAAAATCAAATCAAATCAAATATACTTTATTGCACACAACATACAAAACAAATTAACACAGTTGATGATAGATACAGTACAATCCGGCGGCCTTATAGCTAAGCCGCAATTTCTTCCAGGCAACCAGTGGATAGGAAACATTATTACAATTTGGTGCGGGACAGTGCAACATCTTGTATAAAATAATAAATACTATAAATAAATAAAAAAAAACAAATAAAAGTAAAATAAATAAATAAAAATAAAATAGAAATATATAAATACATACATACATATACCCATTTATATCAGACGTATATATTTTGATTAAATATAAGAAGAGTCGTTAAAACGGCATTTTAGGTTAATCAACCCGTTTTCACGGGTCCGCTTGAAGATTTGACAGATCCGGTTTTTTACAGAAGCGGCTGCTTGTCTGACCTTCTAACCCGTGAAGGGAAAACCAGCCAAATACAGGTTAGATCACATACATCGGAAATGCATTTCTCGGGAATGTGGGTTTCCTCTTTATATTTTACTTCACCGCTGAGCACATGATAATCATTTATGATACAAACATGAATTTGAAAAACGATTTCAAAAATTATAGGTTTAGGCCCGTGCTAGATTCGAACCTGCAACCTCACAGTGAGAATCAAGCGTTCTTCTAACTGGGCTAACATGGTAATAAGTTTACTCTCAAAATAAATATCTACTTTCTTCAATTAAGTACTAAAATTACAGATTTTATTGCCTTTTATTCTACCGCTAGAAAATAATAATTATTTACTTTCCATTCATAAGTAAATGTTTAATTTGAAAAAAATAAAAATAAAGTTCGCATATTAATTAAGAATATGAACTTAATACAAATCAAAATCATGAATTCTATGAAATATTTTGTCCTTAATTACCTAACTTTGACCTTTATACGGAGTGACATTGGTTACAATTTTAATAATAAAGTAATAATTATAGGCACTTAAATAGCTTTATAAAATCCATGCAAAAATTGCTAGCTTTCTTTAAGATTAGGTACTTTTTATACCACAAAAAGTGAGTTATTCGAAATAAGTTTTGGGAATTCCAACTCGTTGACAGAATTCCGGTAATAAATTATTATTAAGTACCGCAAAATTACCGAAAAAAAATAAGTGTGCTTGTCGGAAATACTTCGGAACCAAGGCCAAAAGCAGCTTAATAGGTAAAATTCGAAAATAAATGGCCTCACGCGAAATTGAATTTTAATAGGAAATGTGTGCGAGATTTTGCTACCTAAAAGCGAAACGAAAACCAGACTGATAAATATGCAATTAAGTTTCATATTTCAGTCGAATTTCAATTTCCACGATGTATATTTGAGTTATTTTCGTGACGATTATATTCAACATAGAATCACGCCTGTAACCACGAACGAGTATCAGAGGTTAGTACATTCACTGCTCGCCAGCTATGTTTAAGTCTCATTATACTCGCTCCTTGTTCGAGAGGTTTTAAACAGTGTAGTCTACGTCTTATGCTCCAGCATCGTCACAATTTTCAAAGCTCATATCCAAAGCTAAAAAAAAAGTTAGTTTCCCGCTTCCTGAACGCAGCTGTCAACTAATGTCATTACGGTTTTTGTGCACCGGCGCGTCACTTCGCCTCCGTAAATAAACTAATTGAAAACTAATATTTAATACAAAAACATGATTGATATAGTGCGAAAAATCTGTTACTTACATAATCAAGTGCTTTTTTATCTAAAAAAGCTAGAAACAGTACCAAAGAAAAAATGTGGATGACGACGAGCGTAAGTTCTTTTTGATAAAACAAAACGTGGATTATACTGGTAAGTCTTAACATTATCCATCTACTAAAACAAGAGAAGATATAATTATGATCAATTCAATTTAATTCCTTTTATTGTCGAAAACAAATTACTTTTTTTTTGAGGTTATAATTTTATAATCCTAACATTCGAAGAAGTAACTTAAGTTGGTACTTATTACTAATAAAAGTAACTAGTTTTATTAACAGAAATAATAATAATATTAAAATTGTATCGTGTTCGTGTTATAACAGTGATTTAAAAGTTATACTTTATTCCGATGTTGATGTTGTTTAAATTCGCCTTATATAAGGCAGGCAAAGATCTCAGGACTATACAGTCTTGACTTTAGTAATTTAATATTCGAAAATCACGATCAAAATAGGCTTAGGCCTTGTCTTCAGTCCCTGATTGCCGCGTTTTTATTTTCATCTGTCAAAAAAAAAAAAAAATTTTTGTTTGTTTTTGTAATTGTGTTCTTGGCTTATGTTGCGGTTGATAACTTACTATCAGCGAATGAAATGAGCAGTTTTATTATAAAACAAAGAGAACCAGTGAAATATAACCGCAGAATGGCATAGAAAAGTAAATAATTAACTCGGAAATAATTTGACAAGTTCAGATAATTAGATGACAGAAGCACTTCATGTTTACCCTGTTCATCAAGAAGTACCTATGACACAGTAGTACTCAATATCACAGAGGTCATCTACACCATTGGTAGACAAGATACATAACTTATACAAGATAACCATACTTAAAAATGATATTATATATATTATAACAGTACATAATCCCTTCTCACAGTCTCTGTTAAGTGGTGTTAATAATGTTATCTTCTCCGAATGATACTTACAATATAAGATGATGATAATATACCCTAACAATAAAAACAGAAAGAGTGTTAAGAGAGTACAGGCAAAAGATAGCCTTATTATAGTAAGCAATTTCTTCCAAATTACTCTAATCTTATTATAATTCAAGCTTCCAACGTATGGGTGATAATTATTGGTACCAACATAACCAACAAGAGAACACCACTTGGAGAGTCACCTAGTTAAGCACTAGTAGTGAACTGTCTGACTAGAGAATAGACAGACTATTTGTTTCCCTTTAGAGCTATCACAATAGAGGATAGACAATGGACTTGATGTATCAATCAATCAATCAATCAATAATACTTTATTGCACAACGACATATACAAAGGACATAAACAACCCTATTAACATAAAAATAAACCACTAAGACCATTGCTAAGCGCTAATATACCTATTTTACATTTCCATACCTAGAGCTATCACTTAGAGGATAGACAATGGACTTAAAGGCACAATGCAATGAATGTAAGAGCTACCACTAAGAAAGTCGCCATTGACAAGCGCTAACATATCTATTTCTCATTTCCATACCTAGAGCTATCACTTAGAGGATAGACAATAGACTTGAAGGTATCAATGCAATGAACATAAGAGCTACCACTAGGAAGGTCGCCACTGACAAGCGCTAACATACCTATTTCTCATTTCCATACTTAGAGCTATCACTTAGAGGATAGACAATGGACTTGATGGTATCAACCTAATTAACAAAAGATCTACCACCAGGAAGGTCGCCATTGCCAAGCGCTAATATACCTATTTATCATTTCCATGCCTAGAGCTATCACTTAGAGGATAGACAATGGACTTGAAGGTATCAACACAATGAATGTAAGAGCTACCACTAAGAAAGTCGCCATTGACAAGCGCTAACATACCTATTTCTCATTTCCATACTTAGAGCTATCACTTAGAGGATAGACAATGGACTTGATGGTATGAACCATATTAACATAAGAGCTACCACGATTATGGTCGGCATTGGCAAGCGCTATATACCTATTTCTCATTTCCATACTTAGAGCTATCACTTAGAGGATAGACAATGGACTTTATGGTATGAACCCTATTAATATAAGAGCTACCACGATTATGGTCGGCATTAGCAAGCGCTATATACCTATTTCTCATTTCCATACCTAGAGCTATCACTTAGAGGATAGACAATGGACTTGATGGTATCAACTCAAATAACATAAAGCTACCACTACAAGTATCGCCTTTTGCTAAACGCTAGTAGATAGCTAGAACATAGACCAACTATTTTTTATACTTTTATTTCCATGTTTGGTTTGTCACTTGAGGAATCGAAGATAAACCATTGAATTGTCGGGGCTTACCTACCCATGTTGAAACTCAAGATTAGACTAATGCTGAGAAACAATAGACTATTATGTCAAATTGATTATTATAAAATAATGAGAGTACAAATTCTGAAGAAATAACCGACAATTCAAAACCTAAAAGCCTCTGTTCTATTAATCAACCTCAACTGTGCTAGAAATCAAAGTATGTAATGTCAGAGATTACTTTCAAAAGAGATAACTGTACACAAGACATGGTTAGAGAATACTGCTATTAAATTCTTTCAACCAACATCATAAAATTCAAATAGCACATAAATAATAATGAATAACATTGCCCGAAGAGTGAGTAAACGAGATAGCAACAGGATCTGTGGAACAGAGACAACAGTATCAGCAGGCAGCCCCACAGCCAACAGCATGAACAGAAAGCCCACAAGGAACAGTATCAGCAGGCCGCCCCACAGCCAGCAATAAAAGCAGTGATGCAACCAGTCATGATCAGCAGTGCTATAACCAGCAGTACCAGCAGCCCTACAGCCAGCAGTAGTAGCAGAGCTACAACCAGATGTATTAGCAGTCTCACAGCCATTAGTATCAACAGTGGCCCAGGCAGCAAGGCCGTTTAAGAATAGCACCTCATGAGGAGGAAGAATTCCCTATAAAGTTATAATGGGAAAATTTGCACAAGCAAATATATTTTTCAAAATTCTGGTAAAATTAATTCCGAATGTCTATCACTAAAAGTTTTAGCATTATCATTAAGACATGGGATTCAAATCCTGTCTTTGTTAATCAGGAATAACAATACTAATCTCAGTATAAATTGGGGTACCTACCTGATAATATTATAACTTCAATGAAAATTTCCTTCAAGTATTACATTCGAAATTGTAAAATATTGATACCTAGTTCGGTTAGATAGAATAGTTGCCCTTTTTATTATTAACTCATAGGTGAAAAGGAAGGAAAAATAGTTCATTAGTAACATATAACTTACATCACCATTAGCGTTTTCTCTAAATTATGTTGTTGTAGATTTATTATGTTGTTGCTGATCAGCCCAAAACACAGTTTACAATTAATATAAAAATTACAACAATAATGTCCCTCCACTTAATCAATCGGAACCAAACTGCAGTGGAGAAGTAACAATAATATTTTCATGATAAATATATGTTTATCTTATTTTTCGGTTAGTGTTGTAACGTAAATCAGGCAGGTCCCTTCACTAAATAACCTGACATATTAAATCTTCAGGATGGGTACGAGAAGTGAATCCCTGTGCAAACAACAGGATCATGTTAAGTTAGGTTAAAGGAAAGGATGATTTTTACGAACGATGATAATATACCTACACGACCGATAATTAATAAATTAATGTTATCCTTATATGTAACTGCACACCTAAGGGTAAAATATGTTTTATTCATTTATTTATTTTTTCCAGTAAATAATAGGACGTCACTATTACTGTCCTAAAAACAAATTCAATAATTATTACACTAAAGAGATAGCTGCGTAAACAATGTTACGTGTGTTAATGTGTTGTGTGTACGTTGTTCTATCATCTGATTGGTGGGTGAAAGGTTGCATAGAGGAATAGGAAAAAAATTCACAACAAGTTATATTTATTATTACCACATAAAAAAAAATATACTAAATATTATTACCAAGCCCATATGGTCGATATTAGGTAATACACAATAACTTGGGCTCAGGTAATCTATTTTAATAAAAACAAAATCTTAATTATTACGAAGATAATTATCACACAAGTACATAATGTAAATGCACTTCCCCTCTTTATACTTTCAGCCTCATTTAACAATATCTTATAATAAAGAGGAAAGTTTAGTTCAGTGGTTCTGAATATTTTAATGAAAAAGGTCATTTGAATAAATGTATCGAAATTCTTACTTGCACTTATATTTGTATTTTCTCTAATCAATTTGACATGTTGTCTTAGGATTCATTTAACTACTCAATGTCGACAACAATTGCCAACTTAGCACAGGATGTTACAATCAATCTTGTGTCTGGGTGCCCTCGTCATTACCCGTTCTTCTTTATGTATTTCTTCTTCTTTTATGTATGTAAACAAATAATGTGTAACTTTGATAATTAGCCCTTGGTGTACCAATGAAAAATGAGTGTTATACTATATGATGAAATCTCACAGTCCTTTCGACTATAACTATCGTTGTTGTTCAAGAGCTTCGGAAATGTGCTCTACGGTGAGGTCCCTGTGAGGCTCTTATAGCCAATCTTGATGTTGAGCTCAATCAGAAATTTGTTCTTGTGTAGTTCTTTTGTTGTGAAATTGATAGTAATGTGAAATAGGTATTTAATGTACTCGCTCAACTTCAACTTAATTATTTAGAACTATGTATCTATTCTAGTACAGTATAGTATAACCATATATTATATAACATACATAATATCGATTCCATTCTTGAGAACTGGTGAAACTTGTTTAGCGAACAGTTATTATTCTTATTGTTTTTTACATGATAATATCAAAACGTTTGGTGGAACGCCGCGCTGAGTTTATCAGGCGACGGCTGTGCCTCTCACTGCCTTTATTGGGATTAAAGTCATGGGCAGCTTAATTAGCTTTCGTGATAACAATGTACTTTATTCATTAATGAATAATCATATTATTGGTACTCGTTTCAATTTAAATGTTTCATTCCCAACTAAACTTTGAACATCTACACTGTTTAAAACCTCTCGAACAAGGAGCGAGTATAATTATGAGATTAAACGAACTTACCTGTAAGTGAAGTTCTATCTCAATTATACGAAGCTCCTTGTTCGAGAGGACTCCCTCCCTTCAATTTTAATATCCCGCCCTAAAGCTTCCACAGGTGATGGAGTTGTCCATGAAACATGCTTTAAACATAATGACATTAGTTGACAGCTGCGTTCAGGAAGCGGGAAACTAACTTTTTTTTTAGCTTTGGATATGAGCTTTGAAAATTGTGACGATGCTGGAGCATAAGACGTAGACTACACTGTTTAAAACCTCTCGAACAAGGAGCTTCGTATAATTGAGATAGAACTTCACTTACAGGTAAGTTCGTTTAATCTCATAATTAAATAGGTGGCGTGAGTAGGCCCGCTACAAGGTGGATCGACGATCTGGTGAAGGTCGCGGGAAGCCGCTGGATGCGGGCAGCGCAGGACCGATCGTCGTGGAGATCCTTGGGGGAGGCCTATGCCCAGCAGTGGGCGTCGTACGGCTGATAATGAAATAGGTGGCGAACCTATTGCCACTATCCGGAATATACTTGTTAGAAAAAAGCGTTTAGCTGCTTATTTCCATTGTATGCAATGAAAAGATTTTTTATATTGTACAACCCGCATAAAATAAAACTAAAAACACGAATATAAGGAACAACGCAAAAAGTTAAGTTAGGTACATAATGCTTCTCGTTCCTGTAGACACCACATCATCTAATTTTATTTTAAGTTATACCTGTCATTTTCTTATGCGCCAAAAACAAAGGAGCGGGTAATCGACAGGCATAAAATTTATGGAACACACACACATCAATTTTAGGCAAGAAATTTAAAAAATCCTTCCAAAATATTATATCGGTCCATAACCCGACAGAATTAAGTTGACAGCACTCGTCAAACGATCCTGCCTCTGCTCGTCTGGAAGAAATTGCTGTAGAGCGATAAGGCTGCCAATTGTACTGTAATCTTTTTTGTGTATGATTTAAAATGTTTCGTGCATGTGTGTGCAATAAAGTATATTTAATCTGATTTTGAAATGATACGGCTCACCACCTATCAAGTTGGTACAACAGAAAACTCGGTGAGATAATATAATAATAATATGTGTACTTAGTTCTTTTCGTCCATCACGAAAACCCCTGACTATCCCAATTGGGATATAGTCGTCAGCTTATGATTTTGGATTGACTTATTCCATTGTGGTGGCGTCAATGTCCTTCTTTGTTATTTCAAAGAATTATGAATAAGTGGTGCGCCGTATTATGGTATACAATAGAATAAGGATATAGAACGGCCGGGAAGCCGCTGGATGCGGGCAGCGCAGGACCGATCGTCGCGGAGATCCTTGGAGGAGGCCTATGCCCAACAGTGGGCGTCGTACGGCTGATGATAGAACGGCAAATCTCCGCTCCCCACCAGCGGCTGAGCTAGGTTTAGGTACCTCACCCACCCTCGGTCTTACTTTAGTCCTGAATCGTATGGCGTCAGACGTCACGCACACAGATACGCGTGTACGATAATATCAATGTGTAGTGTCTGCGTAAAACGAGGTTTTTTGTATGAAGTGTCCTGGGTGTGGTAATACTGAAAGGCTGCAAGTTGCTTTCGAGTTGATGTAGATAGATGTAGGTATGTTGATGGTTTATACCTAATATCATTTCTACAATGCTCATCCCCTGAAAGGACGAACCGAAAGAAAATAATTCAAGCATGAATATTTTTTTCACTTATTCGAATTTCCTTTGACAAACGAAGCCTACTGATATTACGGCGACACATAAACCCTAAGATATGTTAGACTTGTATTTTCATAAATCTTGTTTTGTGAGATTGAAAGAACAAAATCGTTCGGAACAAACGTCTGTGGAGATCTGGGAGCGTGAAGCAGTTTGTACAAAGATCTTGTCTAGTGTAACGTTAGGAATCCTTTGCCAGAGACGGATTAAGTAACACCATTGATGAGGTTAGGAAAGAAAGAAAGAAACATTATTTAGGACACCACAGACACGGATTACATATGTCGTAGCAGTGTGGTGTCAGAAGGGTGGGCGTTAGAAGACAATAATGGTCATCATTAGTATCATCATCATCATCAACAGCCTATATACGTCCCACTGCTGGGCACAGGCCTCCCCTCAATCAACCGGAAGGGGTATGGAGCATACTCCACCACGCTGCTCCAATGCGGATTGGTGGAGGTGTTTTTACGGCTAATAGCCGGGACCAACGGCTTAACGTGCCCTCCGAAGCACGGAATCATCTTACTTTTTCGGACAATCAGGTGATTCAAGCCTGAAAAGTCCTTACCAAACAAAGGACAGTCTCACAAAGTGATTTCGACAATGTCCCCATCGGGAATCGAACCCGGACCTCCAGATCGTGAGCCTAAGCTCTAACCACTAGACCACGGAGGCTGTTAATTTCTGTATTAGTATCACAATCATTTTATTTACTTCCACATAGTTTTTTGTATCACGATTACATAAAGTCACAGCATAAGGTACACGTTCGTGACGAAGGTTCGCGGTAGACTGCCCGACTAGAACGGCAGTGCACGTCCGCTCGACACGACGACTCTGTAGTGACTCTCTCAACTTCCGCCAGCTCTGACCGTATGCCACCTGCCGTCGGAGCGTTGCAACTTCATGACGGAAATGATGTAACTTCATTTTAATTTCCAATTTGATCAATTTTTCTTCTTAATTCATAACTAACCCCGACATAATTATATAATGACAGAACATCAAAAGTCAACGCACACACGAAATATTTTCTATATAGGAACATGGAAAACGAACACAGAAACTTATACCTAAAGTAAATGTGACGTCATGTCGGCTTACCCACGTGAGGTGGATGGTGTCCCGTATAAAAGGTCCTCACTCAGCTTTTGCCGCGGCGTGAGCCGAGACGCGAGGTTCCTATCATATAAGTACATTTTATTTTTGACGTGATTTGTCGTAGATTTGCCGCATATTGGCCGTTCAAAGCGGAAGCGCTAAGGATTGTCACTTTGTATAACATTTAAGACAACACGCCTAAGGGTGTCCAGTAAGACGTGAACCTCGGCTCAGGACTTCGCCAGAGAGGATCCTATCATACAGAAAACTGCCACGCATTCGAACTTTCGGCGTTCTATGTTGTATAACATTCATAGGTATTAGTAATATGCAATGCAATATTGTGATAATTGATATTACATTCTCTAGTTTATTTCTCTAGTGATTAAATAACTTGTAATGTATACCTACATTGATTTAAAAGATGTATTGCTGTTGCAGTGTCTTGTCATTTTTCTCCTCAGTCATAAGACCTTGCGAATTGACGTAGATTTAAGTGTTAAATTGACCTTTAACAAGTTTATCTATGATAATTTCGTTGAATTAATGATACTGATTCTGATTCATTGCCTGGTGTGGCCATGTCTATAAAAGTATGGTGTGATTATGTCTATAAAAGTACCTAACGCAACAATATTCCCATAGGGGTAGGCAGAGTATAGTAGACACCCACTCCTCGCCATCTATGTTCTTCTTCTTCTATCGTGTGGGTTGTGAGGTGCAGTACCAACCTCATCAACCCTGATGTCAGGGTTACTATTGAGCCGCCAAAGGTCCCTGACATGTCTCATGTAACGACTACTTACTTACATCAGGAAGTAGTAACTGGGACCAACGGCTTAACGTGTCTTCCAAAGCACGGATCATCTTACTTTCGGACAATCTGGTGATTAGCCAGTAATGTCCTTACCAAACTAGGGACCACGAAGTAATTTTTATGACATGTCCCCATCGGGAATCCAATCCGGGACCTCCGGATCGTGAGTCCGACGCTCAACCACTGGGCCACGGAGGTCGCCATCTATGTTTAAATCCCAGGTAATAGGAGCGAGCCTATTGCCATTAACCGGGCACAAATCCTGAAAACCACGTGATATGAATTATGTATGATCCAGACATCTGCCAATTATGAGGAAATCATACCTACTTTATAAATTAAAGGGGGGTTTTAAGAAGGCTCCAGCCAAAGGATCCGGCTCTGGACGAATCAGCCCTATCGTTTTATTGTTTCGTATTTTCTATTTTTACGTGTCAACCTATCTATTGGAGAGTTTGTCGTTGTAAAACCACTAGAGAATCAAAGAAATCTTGTCTTAGCTTTAACCAAGACGTCTGAATCGATACATGTACCTATACTAACTGTTTAATAAAAACATTCCCTGAATGCCAATACGAACCTAAACCAGTGACTTTCGAATTTGTTTTCGAATCCATGATTGGATCATAAATTATTATCACGTGCTCAGCGTAAGCCGTTGGGCCCGGTTACTACTTACTGATGTAAGTTTGTAGTCGTTACATGAGCCATGTCAGGGGCCTTTTGCGGCTCAATAGCAATCCTGTCACTAGGGTTGATGGGATTGGTAATAACCCACACGATAGAAGAAGAAGTGGAGGGGAGAAGGGTGCTTCCCCTCCCAACTACCTCCCTGTATCTCGACTGCAGTTTCAAGTCATAACAGACATTGTCTAAAACTTCTCAGCCTGAACGGCGGTACTCTAGAAAATATATCCTGTACAAGTCAGAAACAATCTAACTTCACTCATATTTTAAACTATCTAAACTGTCCCCGTCTTCCGTAAGTTTGGCTTGATAAACTATCTTCTTTAGTTTTATGGCATTTTAAAACACTTTGCTTAAGACTATACAACTTTGGTGTGTATCATTTTGTTATTATTAAGTTACAAAATTAAAAAGCAGTGCAAAAATTCTATAAATTGTAAATATAACATGAGCACAACATAAAATGTCGTCGTCTATAACGAACACCACGTGAGCACTTTTTTAAAAAAACATGTGAATTCGATTACGGGAATGTGATTTTTGTTAACAATACCTCGCAATAGAATAGCTACCTAGTTTCGTTTGGTTAAAGTAAAAATTTCGGGTCTCAATTTTAACACGATGCACTGTGGAATATTTGGGTGTGTTTCGGATCAAAAATCTGTAACTCCGTCAATTTTAAAGATAGAGCGATGTAATTTTGCACTAATATAAAGGAATATATAAAAATTCATATAAGTAATGTTTGGTGAATTGAAATTACGCGTAATTTTTTTTATCAAATAAAGAAAACTCACAATCGTTTAAAATGCTATATATTTATTGAAATTTATATTTTTAGTTATATTATCTTACCTGTATTTCTTAACACTAATTACTCAATTAACATAACTTATCATATTAATGATAAAATAAAATAAAAAATGGTACAGTACCTATAGCTATACATTATGCTAAACATAGAAATGAATCAAAATTTTCTTAATATTATTAATTTAACTAGCTATGTAATAGGGTTTCTTGTTAGGTTCATTCCCATTTACACCTGGTGAGCTTCAGGATCTAAAATCAGTTCATTAACCTTAAGAAGGAATTCTTCAACTAGTTTTGCTTCCGTTCCTTCTCCCATAGAACGCAATCCTTGAAGATATCCGCCCAGAATGTGCTCCAAACCATATTCGTTCATCAAAATAGTGTTTCTTCTTTTTTTGCTTGATTCTGAAGAATCTCCATATGTCACACACGGTCTTCCTCGTTTACCAGAAGAAGTAGACGGTGTTGAGTCTGTTGACACGTTTTCTGATGTAGGTATAGTCACGGAATATTCAGAATCCGGCCAATTTGTGTTATTTTTTAAAAATATATTCTTATTGCGTGCTGCTTCTTTCCAGCGTCTATTAAACGCAGGGATGATAGTCTGTTGGATTTAACCAATTATAAAACATATATTGTCTTCTGATACTTGTTTTTCCTCCAAATATGACGAAAGTGCCGCAGTCTTTTTACCGCCTTCTATATAAGATTCTATTAATTCACGTTTACTACAGTTAAAAGTAGACATTTTGAAGAGTAAAATAGCCGTACTATACGAAAATACCACTGAAATTGTAATGGAAACATATTTTGTTACCTCCCTTTATATATTGTTTCAGAATGTGTGAATTAATTCAGATATCTATTTTCTCACGGAAAATGACACCAAAATGATAAAAACTTAACAATATAAAATAATCAATTGATAAACTATACCACAAAGTATTGTTAAATCAAGTCAACCACGAAACCGCAATTGATAGCAATTTCCGTTCCCTGACTAGGATTCGATTTTATCTCATATCTCCAAAGTTCGCAAAAAATCGCAGCTAATTTTTATATATGTTGTTGATAAGTAACTAAACTATCAATTAACATTAAATTCAAAGCACCGGTAAACGCCGGTAAATGTTAAAAGCTTCGACGAAGTTGAAGAAAACCTTTTTTTTCCTCCATTTCTTCTTTAATTTTTTTTACGTATATATTCGTATTAAAAACAATCAATTTAATTTGTTTAAATTTTCCGATAGATAAGCTTTTCAAAAATATATAATACCATATACCTTTCATTTTAAGTTTTAAAACTATCTGACTTTGAAAATCGTCAATGAGGAACTTGATATTTCCCAATTTCATGAACCTTAACTTTACCACATGAAAACAACTACTTTCACCAAATATAATATGAATTGCGCTACAGAATATGAATCTTCGACTTTCGAACTATTATATTACATTGATAGAAGGACCTATTTCAATTGGTGAAAAAATGAATTTTGATACGCGTTTGTTCTACCATATTCCATAGTGCGATGGTTGGGCGGGTGTAAGATCAATGCGTTTAATGGACTGTATTTGACTGGTATGTCACGCTGGGCGGATTAATACAAACTGCTGCGGATATGGAAGAAAGCAATACAGTTTGTAAAGGTAAAAGGAAAACCACAGCACCTTATCAACCCTGGGGTCAGGGTTACTATTGAGTCGCCAAAGGCCCCTGACATGACTCATGTAACCAACCTTATATCAGTAAGTAGTAACCGCCACCAACGGCTTAACGACCAACTAAGGAACACATAGTGATTTTTGTGATATTTGCCCACTGGTATTTGAACCCGGGACCTTCGGATCGTGAGCCCAACGGTGAAACCACTGGATCACGGAGACTTGGTTGATGGGATTGGTAATCCACCTCGTGATGAGTTGAAGGCCCATCATGCCGCTATTCATTATAATTACCAAAACGGTGTGCCCACGTGCCCTCGTAAAGATAGGCTACATAAGCCATCTTCGGGCGCATCAGCGTCGTGTCAATTAGGAGTCAAAGTGGTCGCCATGGCCGAAATCGGCCGGAGAGATCAATCCATCTCACAACCCACACGATAGAAGAAGAAGAATGAAACTAATTGACGAGTCATAATAATCTATGCACAGTCTTTCGCGATACTATTATCTTTCAGTCTTCGTTTTTTAATGACATTGATTGAGAAAGGAATGTTAAGCTGTTTTTAAGTTGTTGTTGTTTGTAAGTTGTTGTTTGCCTTTCAACTGCTTTAAGACAGTAGTTAAACAAAAACTTTACAAAAAAGGTTATTATAAAGTTAGTGATTATTTAGAAGATATGAATGCATGGGATTAACTGTCTGAGAACTAATATTAGGCAGCTAAATTACTCAATTGTATATCAATATTTTATGTTTATTTTTATTTTTTTTAAAAGAACGTCTAGGGCCCTGTGCCGAGGTTTTTCTTGCAGCTTCTTTTCCCCGGCTATACAGGTTGTGAGAAGCTGCAGTAGTTTTAGGCGGATGAGACGTTCGTTATGTAAAAATTGACGATTCAAAGTGTAACTATGTTACCTACTGAATAAAGATATTTTTGAATTTTGAATTTGAATTTTGAAAAGGATTGCGAAAGCAGTATAAAAAGCTAAGGTTGGTGTTAGGGCTGGCAGAGGAAGACCTAGAAGGACGTACATTGATCAAATTGGAGATGCCCTTAGGAAAAGTTCAGTGAGATCTGCTCTGAACCGGCGTGCGTATATGAAAAGATTGATGAATGTGAAGAAAGTGAGAAGTGCGTCAGGATCGAAGCAAATGGAATTCCATAGTTTCTGTTTATCCCAGTGGGAAATAGGCATGACTTTATATAGGTATGTATGTATGAGTTTAAATCTAGATTATCTCATTTTGAAGCCTATTGAGATTTAAATAGTGTCTTATTGAGACTATACGCCCCTACAAATCCACACCAATCACAGTACCTATAAACCTTTGCAAAAATATAACCATAAGTACTCTACAAACAGATATCCGTATAACTTACGTTTAAAGAAACTCAAAGAGTCAAGGAACAGATAAAGTTCCAATTCCAATATTGATTTATAGTTTGAAAGTTTCTTTTAAGTCGTTTAAAGTTATGAGAATAATATTTTGTTCTCACAGCCATCCATTATTTCAACAAAGCTGGAAAACCATTCCCTTAAATGGGTTTATGGCCGAGACTAAGAATTTTTATTTAGTAATGAATGAATTGTGGTTACAAATGTTTTTATTCTTAATATATTATTGACTTTGTTTTTATTTGTTTTGAGTCGGTGCTGGAATATTATTTATTATAACTGACTGTTTAATCACGTTGTCTGGGAGAAATTGCTATTCAAGCAATAAGGCCACCTGTAAATCTGTGTGTTAGTGTTAGGAATTGTACAATAAAGTCTGTTTGAAATGATTTATTCATACAAATTAATTGGTTTTTGCTGTTTTTAGTGACTAATAATAATAAAAAGTTTTCATCTCGAGCTCCTCCGTGCTTCGGAAGGCACGTTAAGCCGTTGGTCCCGGCTGCATTAGCAGTCGTTAATAACCACCAATCCGCACTGGGCCCGCATGGTGGTTAAAGCCCGATCTCCCTACCCATCCATAGGGGAGGCCCGTGCCCCAGCAGTGGGGACGTTAATGGGCTGGTGATGAATAATAAAAAGAAATGAAAATGACGATGGAAGAACTTGCTATTTAGCAATAAGGCCGGCGATTGTACTTCTCCTGTCACATTTTTAATTGTTTTCAGTGTTGTGTTTATATGTGCAATAAAGCGTTTTTGTATTGTATTGTAATAATAATATTCAATAATAATATAATATATTATGTTTATTAATAGTTACATTATACACATACAATGACTAAAAACCAGGATTTTTGCAAAGGTTAAGTACTTATCTTTGCAAAAATCCTGGTTTTAATTTTGTTTTTTTTTTCTAACCTATTAAGTACTTATATTGGAGTAATTCATAGTATTTCATATAAAATTTCTCCTAAAAGGGGGAAAATGCCCGATTTCCAATTTTCTGCAGTATAATCTGGAATTTTGCCAAACTTCTACCAAAATCGTTCATGAAATATGCCGATCGATTTTAGATCTTCCATAATTTGTATTTATGTCCAACATTACTAAGATTTAAGATACGATACTTTACCGTTATGTCGTGACTACATTCTCATATAATTTAATAGTAATAAAACAGATTATATTATCATCATCATCAATTTAAGAGCCACGCTCTTGTCGGTGTAGCATACTGAGAATTATTGAGGACAGAAGAGGCAAGATGATTGGACACCTAATAAGACACGACGAATTCATTAAAAACATCATAGAAGGAAAGCTAGAAGGAAAGAGAGGAAGGGGAAGACCAAGAAGAGCTTACATGGAACAGATTAAAGAAAAGATTAACGTCGTGTCTTATAGGGAAGTCAAGGAATTGGCCTTTGATAGACTGGAATGGAAGATTATATTATAGTTACAATATATCACATATATAAACTTCACATCAGGGCAATCGTGACTTATCATGACGATGTAGAAACATGTATATATATCGTATTTTTTTTTGGCGTGACTTATTGTAGATTTGCCGCAGATGGCATTAACTACTTGGCCGGACAAATGGGGAGCACAGAAGGCTCTCACCCGGTACAACGTTTAAGACAACAGGCCTGAGGGTGCCCAGTTGGGCGCGAACCTCGGCTCAGGGCGTCGTCTGAGAGGAAAAAATATTTGAAAGTTATTAATCGACCCTAGCAGGTCGATAGCGATAAGCGCTGAATGAGAGAAATCGTCGACCACGCCGGCGGGGTCGATATCGGGGTCCTGAAGTGTTAAATATATATCGTCATATCATGTACATCATGTACGAGTACATTGTCATGCCATATCATTTACATAGCGTCGCCTTATAGCGTAAATCACGAAAGCGCCTTTTTGATAAAATTAAATCACATTTGGATGTGATTTTTGTTAACAAAACTTTGGAATAGTCAAGCTAGTTTCAATCTAAATTAAAATTTGTGGTCTCAATTTTTACGAGAAATGAAATTATTAAAAAAATCTATTAGGCGACGCTATGTGTATATCGTCGCATTAAAGTGAAAACCACATAGCGCCTTTTTGATTAATCACGACTGTTCTGATGAGCCGTTTTCCAACAAAACCACACAAAATAAAATCACATCAGAATGTGATTTTTCATAAAAAGGCGCTCTCGTGTTTTTCGTTAGGCGATGATATGTGTATGTGTGCGAACATTTCATTAGCAAACCAACACAATAAACTAGAACTACAGATGTATTTATAACTTGACAAAACAATAAAACTATAGTAAAGTCTTGAAATTGCTGGAAAGTTTGAAATATACTCCATATATTTAGGTCATAAAACTGTCTTAACCCTTGGCTTGATGTCAACTGGCATAATTTTGTGGAATGTACATTCAATTGCAGTGGTCATACTTTACCAACAGTATTCGTGGTCTAGTGGTTAGAACGTTGGGCATGATCTGGAGGGCCGGTTTCCATTCCCGATAGGGACATTGTAGAAATCACTTTGTGAGACTGCCCTTTGTGTGGCAAGGACATTGCAGGCCTGATTCCGTTCGCTCGCGACTATTAGCCGTAAAACACACCATCACCAACCCGCAGTGGAGCAGCGTGGTGGCTTCATATCTAGTCCGGTTGGATGAGGGGAGGCCTGTACTCAGTGGGTCGTGTATAGGCTGTTTATGTATACAAAGGTTTTGTATTGGTAGATCGCATTCTAAGCTAACATTTGTGGTATAAAATTTTATCCGGATTTCTGCGTGACTCATAATGAACTAAGTGCCGCAATGTCTGATCTAGAACTATTTTTCAATTCTCTTAGGCAGTGTAAGGATAAAATTTATAAATATTTATGTAATATATATTTTACTTTTTTATGTATTATTTTTAATTATCTGTATTTTATATTTTAATACAAGTTATATCTGTATAATTTAATTATCTACTAAACGATTACATTGTCTTACACTGCAAATGTTGTGTGCACCTGTAATTGGCTTATGTAACAGTCTAATTCCAGATCTAACTTTTATTATATAAGCTGTTGGTGTACCTTGTGTAGAAATAAATAAAAATATAAATAAATACCCGGAATGAAATTTGAAAAATACTGGTTTTTTTTAATGTGATTTTTCACTAAGGCGCTTACGTGTTTTTACTTTAAGGCGACGCTATGTAATATCATTCGGGGTCTTTAACCTCTATACATGGCGAGATGCGTGGCATTTACGTCAACACGACGCCTGTGACAAAGAAAAACTCTTAAACAACCGTTAGGTCACCCGTAACCATTTAAGTGTCTGCTGTACTACAAGCGAGTAGCGAATACAACGGCATCACGGAACAAGATAAAGTTAACGCTATAACCTAAGTCAGTACGTGCAAACTCCGCAGAACACAAGCTTCGATTTAAATACACATAACATAAAACAAACAGCCTATACACGGTGTTAGTGACATCGTAACGAATACTGAGTGGTATGTTTCTGAGTTGATACCAAGTGGAATTTCCTGTCGGAAAAGTCATAAAAAATGTTCTTTACTTATTTATTTTCAGTTCCGTACTTTTGCGATAAAAAAATCTACTTGATTTAAACTCAGAATCATTGTCTGAATCATCCCACAACGTTTTCGTTATGATATCACTATCATATCATACACTATCATATCATACACTATCATATCATACACTATCATATCATACACTATCATATCATACACTATCATATATGATATCACTAACACCCTGACAATAACTAATACGTTTCACTACTACGCACATGCCTCCCCTCGACTGACCGGAGGGGATATTGAGCATACTCCACCATGCTGCTCCACTGCGGGTTGGTGGAGGTGTTTTGTGTGTGACCAGTGGCTTAACATGCCCTCCAAAGCGCTGAATCATGTTACTTTCTCGGACAATCAGGTGATTTAAGTCTGCAATATCCTTGTCAAAGAAAGGATAGTCTCGAAAAGTATTTTCAATAATGTAAGTACCCATGAAGAATCGATCCCGGACCTCTAGATTCTGAGCCCAACCTCGTAACCACTACACCACCGAGACTGTTCAACAAAGCAAATGGAAATTACATCAATAGTAGAAACAGCAGATTTACTGGTTGATTTTAAAAACACGATTCTCGCTGTTTTCTCCTAAGTCGAATGACACCCTTATCTCAACCCCTACTATCGCTTACTCGTACCTATCAAGCTGCCATTTTTACCAACGTGGATGTCTATGTGACTGGATAAACTTTGAAGTTCAACTTCAGTCCACACTAATATTAAAAATTCCAAAGTATTTCTATGTTTGTTGCCTTTTTACGCTTAAACTACTGAACGGATTTAGATGAAATTCGGTATGGAGATAGTTTTAGACCAAATGAAGAATATGGAATAGTTTTCATCTGGAAATCGGCCCCTGAAAGGCTGTAAAAGGGATGAAAAAGAAACGAAGTCCACGCGGACTATGTCGCGGGCGGAAAGCTGGTATACGTAATATAAAATGTTTCGATAATAATTATGTTATCTTTACGATTTCGCGTTTAATGCATTTTTTTTACATTATTAGATAATTATTACGCAAAGACTCGTTAAATTATCATCAGCTGGAAATCGTCCACTGCTGGACATAGGCCTCCCAAGGCTCGACACCCGTTAAATAATCACATCTAATACATGAGTGAATCTTTATAAGTTTAAATGGCACTCCTCTCCAACTCGTGACGCAATTCAAGTACCTGGGGCACTGGGTCACAGACACCTTGCCAGATGATACGGACATAGAGAGGGAGCGTAGGGCTCTGGCCGTAAGGTGTAATATGCTGGCTCGTCGTAGGTTCGCACGCTGTACCAAACAAGTAAAAATAATGTTGTTCAAGGCTTATTGCCAGTCAATGTACACGTGCAGTCTATGGACCAATTACACTCAGAAGGTATACAGAGCTCTCCGCGTCCAATACAATAACGCGTTCAGGGTAATGTTGGGGCTGCCGCGCTTTTGCAGCACATCTGGCATGTTTGCTGAGGCACGCACGGATAGTTTTGAGACCATAGTGCGCCAGCGGATCTTCTCCCTGAGGCGCAGGGTGCGGGGCAGCGACAACATGTACCTGAGCGCGTTAACCGAGAGGGTTGACTGCCCTATCGTAGTACACTGGATGAAGGTACTTATTATGCCTAATTCTGGTGCCTACGAGAAATAGATATTACCTAGTGTTACTTTACTAACATAGTTTTATAAGCGCCTTTTTTCTTACTAACAATAATATGGAGTACAATCTGAAATAAATGTGATAATAATAATAATAATAAGTTAAAATCATGTTGCAGTCCACATTTTCAGTGGTACCCCCAATAACCGTAAGGTGCGGTGTCGTGGCCCCGATAATGATTCGACCGAGCCATAAGGGTTGTTGATAAGATACCCCTCAACCTTCATCGCCAAATTATTTGTACCTACCTTCTCAAAATCTGCAAAACGAATATATTACTGCAGACACCTAATTTTATTTTAAGTTATACCCGTCATTTTCTTATCCGCCGAAAAGGAAAGAGACGGATAATTGACAACTGTTAATTTTAAAATGTATACCTAAGTGAATGATGAATAACCTGGACGATTAAATAAACATCTCGCTGCATAGTGCAACAAGGACCTCCGCTCCCACTGATATGAAACCCGTTTTACGTGTGCTGTCAGCGTGAATTATGTCGGGCTATATACAATTTTGGGAGAGGTTTTTTAAAGTCTGCCTAAAATTGACATGTGTTTCATAAATTTTATGTCTGACTGGGTTGAAAAAATCTGAATGCCATCGAAACGACGAGAGAATTAACACTCGTTTTGGTATTTTTCCGCTGGCTTGTAGCAGACCATCCCGGCGGAGTACCTATCGAACTACAGCTAGAACAAACTGAGTTGTCGGGTTTATAAACACTTTTTGGGTAAGCTCGTTACACCGTCGGGAACTATTTTTACCTCTTTAAGAGGGAGAATGATGTCAGGAGAACCCATTTAAAAAAAGATTAAGACTGACTTTTAGTGACTCTCATGGGATGGCTAACTTTTATTCGCTATTTTTATCCACACAATCAATCAATCAATAATACTTTATTGCACAACAACATATACAAAGGGCATAAACATACGAATAAAACATAAGCACACAAATCCCCCGGCATCCCTGATAATACTTGAAGAATCAACATCTGAAGTTGTGACGACGCAAAACGGTTTACTTTCCAAACAAGACAGCTAACTTTTTGTGTAAATGTCATGTACACTCGCCCTTTCATTATTGTTTTAATGAAGTTCGAGAACTTCTGGAAAAGTTCGAGAGTTTGTTTACGTACTCATAAAGTTAAAGATTCTCGAAATAATGTCCTTCGATATAGGAATATAGTGCAACTATATTCCTATATCGAAGTTCTGAACGGTCAAAAGTAAAAATATGTGTGTTCTCATCATTAGTTCTCATTGACAAAGTGAAACAAAGTCATACTAAACGTTAAATTTATGGTAGTTCAATTCAACAGGGTTTTAAAGTAAGTACTTTGCTTACAGTTATCACTCTGTCTTTTTCACTCTAGAAGGAACTTCGGAAGAATAATTCAAAAGATATTGAAGTCACACGCGAATTTTTATTATTTGGGATATAAATTGATCTATATACAAATCACTTACAAAATAATCTGAAGAAATCTCTTTGTCAGGAATTTGTTTACGTCTGGTCCCTTTTTACACAAGGTTCATTTTGTCTGTTCTATTCTGTACATATAAATAAATAAATAAAATTATCAAAAAATATGATTTTACCTTGTTCCATAACGTAAACAGCCTATATACGTCGGGTTGGTGGAGGTGTTTTAACGGCTAATAGCCGGGACCAACGGCTTAACGTGCCCTCCACAGCATAGAATCATCGTATTTTTGCAGACAATCAGGTGATTCAAGCTTGTAAAGTCCTTACCAAACAAAGGACAGAACTTGTCGAACCAATAGATCCAATTTATCGTACAACATTTCCCCTGCGAATCCATCCATGTCAAGTACTTACGCACCTACTTTTGTCTTCTCTCATATTAGGTAAAGGGTATTTCCCGAGTAAAAACTATGCTATGTTCTTCAATGGATTCCAGATGTCATACTATCTAACTATCTCTCTACCAACGTTCAACTTATTCGGTTCAGCGATTTAAGGGTGAAAAGACAGACAGCGTCACTTTCGCATTCATAATTATTAGTATGGATCAGAAGCCTTTTTCATTGTCATACCCATGTTATTTCCGGTAAATCTTACAAGTACTTAACTTTCAGTTCCAACACAAACCCTTTATATTATTTTGATCTTATTATGAAGTATTCAGAGTCGAATATTCATCATAATATAGGGGGAAAGGAAGGAAAATGTAAATTTGTTTCTCGAATTATGCAAACCGACAACATTTCTTTTGGTTTATCATAAGACGCAGGAGTTTTGAACGTCACTCATAAAAGGACGTCATCTACATAAAAATTCTGAAAAATTTTGACGAAAATATGATCAGGTTTTCTTTTCTTAATAACGTGTTGAATACTCGAATCTTCGAGGGGATCAGTGCGGGGCGGAGAGTTGCCGTTCTATACGTAGTATTATTCTTTATTCTATGGTACAGTTATACAGTTTGAGGAGCTCGGTGGCGCAGCGGTAAACGCGCTCGGTCTGCGATTGTTGAAGTTAAGCAACTTTCGCAAAGGCCGGTCATAGGATGGGTGACCACAAAAAAAAATGTTTTCACCTCGAGCTCCTCCGTGCTTTGGAAGGCACGTTAAGCCGTTGGTCCCCGCTGCATTAGCAGTCGTTAATAACCACCAATCCGCACTGGGCCCGCGTGGTGGTTCAAGGCCCGATCTCCCTATCCATCCACAGGGAAGGCCCGTGCCCCAGCAGTGGGGACGTTAATGGGCTGGTGATGATGCTGGTAGAGTTATACCACCCACCTACACTGAAGCAGCGTGGGGAGGCTTATGCCCAGCAGTCGGTATATACAAGGTGTAAGTGACATCTTAACGAATACTCAGGGGGATGATTCAGACCATGATTCTGGGTTAATATCAAGTGGAATTTTTGGTCGCAAAATTCATGCATTTTTTCAATTTTTTAAAATTATTTTCAATTTTTACTTTTGTGATGGAAAATTCAACTTGATATTAACTCAAAATAATCAGCTGAATCATCCCTCTCAGTATTCGTTACGATGTCACTTACACCCCGTACAAGTACATACGGTAGCCATACAAGTAGGTATGGGTGTTAGTGACACCGTAACGAATACTGAGGGGGATGATTCAGCCCATGATTCTCAGGTGATATTTTATCAAGCGGAATTTCCAGTCAAAAAATTCATGAACATTTTTGTGTTTCTTTTTAATTATTTTCCGATCCTTACTTTTGCGACGTCAGTGTTTTCGTTACGATGTCACTAACACCTGCATGTATATAGGCTTTTTTATGTAATAAGTGTACTTACCTATGTTAACAAAAAATAGTTTGTGACAAAATGGAGATAGGCTTTATCTATTCTGTGCCTATGACAATGAAATTATCTATCATCTCGATTTAATATTCAACATCACGTGGCGCTGACACTGATTGAACAAGCTTAAATTAATTTAACTTTAGCCTACCGTAGCCACAGATCATAGAAACGACGGAGATATGCCATCAGGACTAATAAATTATTTTACACGAGTCCGCATGTCGCCTGTTAACTCATGTCGGATTGTGAAGCCGCCGCATATAGACATATATCGATTTACCCGCCATTAATTGCGTAAACACAAGCGTTGGTCGTGGTTACGCTATACCAAAGAAGCAAGGAATGAAGTAGAAAGTTTTATAAACCCCGTATTCACAGGGTCCGGTTTTTAAAGAAGCGATTGCCTGTTTGAACTTCCACCCCGTGAAGGGAAAACCGCGAAGATTAGGTCGAACAAATGCATATCTCGGGAATATAGGTTTCCTTCACCGCTGAGAACGTGATAATCGTGTATGATGCTAACATGAATTCGAAAACAAATTCGACAATCATAGGTTTAGGTCTGTTTTGGATTCGAAACCGTGACCTGTATTCCACTAACTGGCTACTACTACTCCCAGCAGCCAAAGCTCAGTAAAACATTTCGTTTTATGCATATTTAGGCCTACCAGGTACGCTTCCGTGGCATTTCTCTAAAGTGCGATCTCTGTAACCTTAGTTTACCAAACTTTGGCAATATACTACAAGTGTTTTGAGCGTAATTATTGTCAAAATTACTAATATGTAAAACTTTTGTATAGACATTGAAAGTAATTTTAATAAGCGAGTTTTCTCTTCGTATCCGAGACTAAAACAATGTATATAAAATATTGAATTTGGTCGGCAAATACAAATTATATTTTACCTTTTATTATAAATTAGTGTGTGTATTACTTGTGTTGTGGCTCTGTCCAGCCCGTTAGAAATCACGTGCGACATATAATTATTCATTTTAATCAAATAAAAATATACGTAATAAGGCTAGGGAAAAATTACGCTCTAAAAAGGATGAAAAAATAAAATAGGTATATTTCTCTAAAGTTCTTCCAGGTTTAGAAGATAGCCGTGCTAAGTAAACTGTTAGGACAGATTGGCATGACCACAGCTATCTTATAAACATCACCACACGGTAAAATTTCAGAGACATATGTCTATTTTCTTATTTTATAATTTTTAAAGCGTGATTTTTCCGTAGTCCTTCATACATACATATTATACACATACACACATAGCGGTCAAACACATAACCCTCTTTTTTTGCTTCGCCGCAGTCGGGTAAAAATAGATAAAAGTCAAGCTAATCACCCAGCCAATGAACGCTTTATAGAAATAAATTATAAAATCTGCTGAATTCAGACTTCAGACATAATTTAGGTCTAAAGGAGATTTTAATTTGAATTTTACAGACTATCATTTTACGCAAATGAAATTATTCTAAGAAACCTTAAGGCAGAATATAATCATTATGAATATAACTATTTAATTTCGCTAGACTTTAATATCAAAAATTACCTATATTTTTTAATTAAATAGAATTAAGAGTTATTAGCATGGACGGTAAAATATTCAATGAACTGATGATAATGATGAATGTAACTATTGATGACATCAATGACCAAGCTCATCAAAGTACACACACGTTTTTTGACAGAAATCAACGCATGACTATACCGTGTTTTTTTTAAGAAAGATTATTTATTGGTGGGAGTAAAATAAAGTACTGTTTTTTTTACGTGACTTATAGTAGAATTTCCGCAGATGGCATTATCTACATGGCCGGACAAGTGGGGAGCGCTCAAGGCTCTCACCCGGTACAACGTCTAAGATAACAGGCCTGAGGGTGTTCAGTTGGGCGCGAACCTCGGCTCAGGGCGTCGTCTGAAAGGAAGAATATTTGAAAGAATGAATCGACCCGAGTGGGTCGATAGCGATAAGCGCTAATTGAGGGAAATCGTCGACCACGCCGCCGGTGGGGTCGGTATCGGAGTTCTGAAGTGTTTGGTGTCGCGAGCTGATTGGCCGCCTATGGCTAGAGTAATCGGGTCGTCGGGATCGTAAAGTACTCCATACCTAACTTCCGTAACGTTACGGTAACGTAACGTTAAGCCGTTGGTCCCGGTTATACTTACTGATGTAAGTAGTCGTTACATCAGCCATGTTAGGGGCCTTTGGCGCCTCAGTAATAACCCTGACACCAGGGTTAATGAGGTTGGTAATTCAACTTATAACCCACACGATAGAAGAAGAAGACCTAACTTCCGGATGGAAGTTGTCTTGAAAGAATACATACATACTTAAGATCACGCCTATGTCCCGTTAGGGTAGGCAGAAACCACGGAACTACACTTAATACGATCCTGACACACCACCTATCGCTTCCTCCACTCCCATCAAAGACCTCATGCATGTCTTGAATTACGATACGTAGACAAAACCCTTTGAAAAAAAAAAAACGAGAATTCTCAAACTATCAAATTCAAAATTCAAAATTCAAATTCAAAAATATCTTTATTCAGTAGGTAACATAGTTACACTTTGAATCGTCAATTTTACATAACGAACGTCTCATCCGCCTAAATATATCTGTAAACGTTTATTTATTTATTTATTTGTTGCATGTCACATGGTGGTTTACAGTTCTCATAAGTAAATAATGTACAAGCATGTGACGACCTGTAAGGGCACCGCAAAAGTATTCTAACAATAACTTAAAACTAAAAAAAATATAAACTATTTTTTATATAACTAAACTTACTTTAGAATTTAGAAATTATATATACTACCTACTTATACTATTATTATTATTATTTTTAAGTAATTATCAGTAATTAAGATTTATTTTATATTTTTAGATAACAATAAAATTATATTATTTATTTAACTTATTATAATCATTAAATAGCTCTTCTATCTTATAAAAGGCAGTGGCTGCGCGGAAATAAAAAGAAAAACTAAAGGAATATCACTTTTACTGAAAATATGTATAAGGAAAAAGGAAATACACAAAAGAAAAGCCAAAATAAAATAACTTAAAAACTCAACGACCGATCTTGGTGACAGCGAAAATGGAAGAAAAAAAAACAAAAGACAGTCAAACCATATAGAAGAATAAAGCAGAAATTCTTATGAACTAAGGAGATTGTATAATATAATTATCAAAAAGTATAAAATCGATATAAAAATGTTCGTGCGTCGTTTACACTATCATAAAATCTAGCTAAGATTTCGCAAAGTGTCAGGATGTCTGTACAAATGTCAGCGTCATTGTAAAACTTGCCAAATGGATGCCAATGCGGGCGACACTGGCTTTTGGGATGGCTCCAAATGAAAAGGTATTGATATTGCACAGTCGAAAAAATACGTACTAAAACACAATCATACGTACAAAATCTATGATCCAAACATGAATTAAAAATGTCGAAATCTGTGACCATACGATGTAGAGTCACGCGGATTTTAAAAGAATTGGAATTAAATTTATTTTAAAAAATGTAAATTTTTTGGATATTTTATTTAACTCAAATTCAAATTTATTTGTTCGCATTTAATTGGGGTTTACAGATGTTAAGTTAATTACCAAATCTAAAAAGGTAATTTATTTGAAAGTATTTTGCTTACTTAAATGAATTCGGTCCATTTATTTTAGGTATCTACTTACTTATAGGTAAACAACTAAAACTTTCCGCAATAATTTACCTTTCGAGAAGTATTATTTGCTCCCAGTAAAATAAATGGACAAAAGCGTTATTGGAATTTACAAAATGGCTTCTTGTAGACAGTTTAGAGTGATGCGAGCGCATTTGGCGACTATCCAAACCTATTAACGGGAACTGAAAAATGCATTAAAAGATATGAATTTTCATAGCACTCGTAGTCTCTACCATCGTGGTGCAAATGTTGGATTTTTTAAATTCTTGTAATACTTTCTTGGTTGAAAATGGTTATGTTAAAAATTAAATGTAAAGCGGGTCTTTTTTGCAAAATGCGAGTGTCAAGATTTTTTGTCGGCTTTTATAGTTATTATTAGTAGTTATAGTTATTATTATTTTTATAGTTTAGTATTCATCGCATGATTTGTTTTCGATTGCAGTAAATGATAATATCTATGTACGATAAGGTGCAAAAGTCTAATCAGTTTCTTGAAAAGTAATAAATTAACTAAAAAGAAAAGTAAAAAATGGCACTTAAGACCTCCTGGTTACATGACGTTTCTGTAATAGACCAAAAACACCTAAAAAAACATAATTAAATTTTATATTAAATTCCACTGTTTACAAATAATAAATTCGCTGGACTCAGTAACTGAACTTTTGCTCTTTGATTGTACAAATATAATCGGCAAAATGACATATATATATTGTTATTATGCGTTTTGTGAAATAAGTACGTAATATTATTCCTAATTGTATTTTTTATCCCGCTCATAGTCTTTATTAGCTTCACTTAATATAAAGAGATAGTTATTAAATTCCGTTTTATTAATATCATGGTAACTGTAGAGTGTAGACATTTAGAACAACTACTTACAACTTACACCTTGTACCTTAGTAACGTTGAGTCTGAAATTAATCAGCCGCTTATTGGTCGTAACCTCAAAACGCGGGCTGTACCCTGTGATAACGATATGATGGATACCGACATTCACTCTTAGGAATTTCCACCTTTAGAGTGAAATAATATAGTATAGATTGGAAGAAAAATATAGCAACAACAATAATTTGTACGCGTATGTACGGTCACGAGCATTAATATGTATACACTTTGGTACCATGTCACATTAACTTTTTTGACAAATTGAACTGTAAGTCTCTCTAAATGTCAAAAATATGTTAGTGCGACAGAGTCCTAAAGTGGGTACATTATATTGCTCATGACTGTATGTCTATCTATACAAGGTGTTAGTGACGTAACGAATACTCATAGATATATTATTATCGTAGTTGACTATCGCGATATGCTCATGGTAATGACCAGCTGAACATTTTACTTTTGATTTTTACTTATCTTCTCCCAGTCCAGCCACAGATTACTTCCTTAATCATCATCAAAGAGAACCAGGAGAGAGTTTTCACAACTGAAATGTTTTAATCACCAACTGGTCACTAGTACATCACTAGCAAGCTCCGAAACATTCTCGCCTAATTGTAGGAAATGAGCGCAAAATTTTATAGTCTCGTAAAAAGACTCGTAAATACAGTTCATCGCACTGTAATTTGTTCAGATTTTTATACGAGACTCCGTCGGCTTGATTAATGTAAGAGAATTACGAGAATTACGAGAATTACGAGAATTCTCGTCTGAATGCGGTTCTTTAAGCTGGGATTTGTGAATCTCCGACGATGAGATTGACAGAGATTATTAAAATCTGTTTGCCATGTTTATGCTAAAACCACCACAGCAGCGTTAATACATTTTTAAATTAAACATAAATATACAAAATGATGGCACCCCTGATGCCGGGCAGCAGAGGTATCAGTACTGGTTGGAGGCCGAGGAAATGGATTCTGATAGGGCTCTAGCTAGAATATCACCGATAGAGAAATTGGTCGGTGTACTGCGGAACGGAAGGCGATTGGGGCAATCACCGTTCTACACGCCCTATCTATGGAGTAATGGCGGTCGGTTACTCCACGGACAAGAGCGCAGCTCTTAAATAAAGAGAGAGAGAGAGATACAAAATGAAGACTATAAGATTCAAAGGGGGTGAGGTCAGCGACTGATACGAATTGGTGCGGGGCGGACAATTAGCGTTTTATTATGTAGTTATTATTATTTATTCCATGACTATGTAAACACTATACTTATCATCATCATCATCATCATCATCAGCCCATTAACGTCCCCACTGCTGGGGCACGGGCCTTCCCTATGGATGGATAGGGAGAACGGGCCTTAAACCACCACGCGGGCCCAGTGCGGATTGGTGGTTATTAACGACTGCTAATGCAGCCGGGACCAACGCGCAACGGCTTAACGTGCCTTCCGAAGCACGGAGGAGCTCGAGATGAAAACTTTTTTTATTGTGGTCACCCATCCTATGCCCGGCCTTTGCGAAAGTTGCTTAACTTCAACCGCCGTTTACCGCTGCGCCACCGAGCTCCTCCCTTATATGCTATACTTATATGCGTCAACTAATATTTCCATTTAAAAAATCATGTCAATTCGTCGCTTCGTTTTGCCGTGATAGACGGACAAACAAACAGATAGACACATACACACACTTTCCCATTTATAATATTAGTATGGATAAGCGCAGTGTAAACATCTTTTCATCAGGCCATCTGTCCCATCCATCATCGCAGGCCATTCCTTCCCCCATTTATGTTTCTTCGTATTATCGCTTTGACCTGTCCTCTACTTTGTATCCCTGTATGTTGCTGCGAAAATGATTTTCGGGGCTAATTAGAACTCTATAACAATAGATGGTTCACAGATATATTTGGAAGTAATTATTAGTGTAATAAGTAACAAATCAACTCGTAGAGGCTTTTTATTATTATCTCGAGCTGCGCTCTTGTCGGTGGAGTAATCGCCATTCCTTTCTTCTCTCCACCAAATCCTTCACCTCCTGATACGACACGACCTGCACCTTCTCTTTTATTTGTTTCTTAAATGTTTTTCTAGGCCTGTCCTTTCCTCTCTTTCCTTCATTTTTCCAATTAATATTTATTATATCTTTTATGCTTCGGAGGGCACGTTAAGCCGTTGGTCCCGGCTATTAGCCGTAAAAAACACCTCCACCAACCCGCATTGGAGCAGCGTGGTGGAGTATGCTCCATACCCCCTCCGGTTGATAGAGGGGAGGCCTGTGCCCAGCAGTGGGACGTATATAGGCTGTTTACGTACGTACGTATATCTTTTATAAAATTATATAAATATTTTTTATGAGTTAATTATAACTATAGTATAAATAATGGGGAAGCGTGGTCCATACCTCCCTCCGGTTGATTGAGGGGATTGAGGCGACTGTTTAGGTTATGTTACTGGTAAATAGCGTCTGTAAGGGAATTTCTTGTTCGTTATGAGCTTTTCAACGTTACAAACTTGATATATCCTTTCAATTCGTAAGTAGAAGTCAACGTAACACTTTAAGATACCAAAGTCGAGAAACGAACCTATTTGAATAACAAAATAACGTTATGAATATATTTTCCCCTTATACCTACGCATCTTCCTTAAACTTTGTTTACACGACCGATAACTCCAAAAATATATTGAGTGAATCTTCCAAACAAATCTTTCATATTCACTGCATTACCATTTACAACCACTCGATGAGCCGCCCTAAGTGTTCAATAAAAATGTTTTGACACACCAAACTCTTATTATCACATACTTCTTCGGAACCAATGAGTAGAGGGTTTTATGCGAATGACTCAATGAACAAATTTTTTTTTATATACGGGATTATGTTAAGGATCTAGGTATTTCTCCACTTGCTAACAAATATTCTGATAAACTATTAGACGGATAAGTTCAGGATCAGCTATTACGAGCCTATTCGACTGAGAGACTAGACCGTGAACCAGCAAACCCTTATTACTCCCTTATTATCCTTATACTAGATGAATACTTTTAGCGAATCAAATGATTCCACAGTCATCTTCTAACCAAATGAAATCTGCACTAATGTTTGATGATGGTCGCAAGAATTTCGTTTATATCAAGAATTCCATATTTAAAAACGGAACTCCGTTTTAATTTTAAATTAACAATGGCGGTGGCAGCAAATTTTCTCCCAAATGAGATTCACAATCTCATAAATCGGCGTGCAACCTTTAACCGCAGCCAACAAACCAAAAATTATAACCTTATCCCACGCAAGGAAAAGGCGTACCCTGCCCACTAATTCCCTGTTTGGGTACCAAATAACGCGCAAAAGGGGGCAAAATTATATGCGTACATCCCCGTTTTTCGGTCCCCCCTTTATGGAAGTACCCAACCACCCCAAGGGAACTTCGTTCAAGGGGAAGGTCCTCGACCTTGTTTGCCCTTGACGAAAGCGTCCTGTTTGGGTTAGGACACCAACAGGTTTTACGATCGGATTTTATTGCGCGGATTTGGGAAATCCTTGTTATGACGCTTGCACGGGTGAAAGAATTGGGAAAAAATATTGGGAGGAAATTGCAAGTGGTGACAAAATCGTCATTTGGGTTCCGATTTTGGAGACTCGTAGAGGTATTTGCATTAACTCTAAAAGTATTTCTCTGAAATTGTTTTTGCTTTGAGTTTGCTTACCACGATCACGGATGTCGCCTAAATATCAGTATTTGGAAGAATTTCCAAGAAATATTATATTTACGTACTTTTTTATTTATGTTTATGAAGAAAGAAATGGTAATTTTTTATATTTAATAATACGTGGATAATGTGGTTGATTGTACATGTACTTATGTGAAAAAATCCTACACCTATTGTTAATATATCATGTATAATTGTTTATTATCCCATGAAAATAAATAAATAATTTTACATGAAAGTGTTACATTATGATAATTATTTATAATTATAACAATTATGTGGTTTATAACTTAAATTGGTATACCGTTCGGATTCTACTTCCATTTTAATTTATCTAAAGTAACGTACGTCACCTTAAAAAAATAAGAAAAATACGTATACAATAACAAACGATAAAGAACAAACAATAGGGATATTTCCAAGGTCAAAGATAAATATTAAAGATGCAGATTACTGAATAAAAACAGATCACAGATTAATGAAAAACCATTTCCAAAAAAACTTTTCTTATTTCAGACTTTTTACAGTACGCTATTTCCGTGGTCAATTTTATAAACTTATATATTTTTTTGACTCGCTTATGCTCAAAATATTATAACCAGTCGTGCTATAATTACTGATGCTAACAAAAAACAAATAAATATGAGCAAATACGTTGCGGAAATAATAATGAATTTCATTAACATATAAATTGGAAGGGTGGAAGATCAGCTTCAAAGTAATTCAATCAACACCAAGATTACATATATGGAAATTGATTGTGAGGTGGTGATTGAGCCATATTACCAAGGCCATGGGGGTTGCTCATTAAAATATGTAATCAACGACACATTTGTGTGGGGCTTGGTGTGGGAAATTACAAAATAAAGCGTCTTAATTTAAACACATAGCATCTTAATTCAATTCAATTCTCAATTATTTATTGCATTCCATGTAGTATAATGGGGTGTTACATAGGCATATGAACTATAATATGGACCCTGTAGGGCACAGCAACGTTGAAGGGAAGAGAGGAAATGTGTGTGTGTGTGTGTGTGTGTGTCCTTCCACACCCATTATATATAATAGCCAATTCTGTTGGCTCGACTGTGCCTGATGCTAAGCTTAGAGAAGCACTATTTGCAGAAACAACTGATATGTAACGCAATGAGTCAATTTCGAAACAGTTGCGACTACCATACTGGCCTATTAAGTGCTTCTTCTCACTTCGCTTGAAAGACCGCATGTTGTATAAAGAATCAAGTGTAAAATCTTAGATGTAAGTGTGTATCTTAGTGTGTGTGTTGTAAGTGTTCCCAGTAAGTATAAAGTCTTGTCGAATGTGAATACTCATGATCAGAGTCAGAGTTCATTTTCCGATTAGGACATTATTGAAATCACTTAGTAAGTATATCTTTCGTTTCATTAGGATATTGCAAACTTCAAGTAACTTCAGTGAGAGAATGAGTGAGGGAAAGAAATAAGTGATTCATCATTTGATTGTCCGAAGAGTGGTATGATTCCATGCTTTGAAAACACCTTATTTATCTCAGGAGCCCCTGATGGTTCAATAAGAAAGGACGATGCAAATGTAACATGCAATTTAGATACAATATAGAACAAAAGACGGGCAGACGAAAGTCCACCGGTTGCTATCGGCCGTACGTCCCCGGTTGCATTGTCGAAGACAAATTGGTCAATTTGTCCTCTATTGTTTGACGTTTGTGCGACGCCTAAGGGTTCATTAGGCGCCTGAAGCCTGTCGGCAAGCTAAGTTGTTTCAAAATGTTTGTTAAACCTAAGCGAGTAGCGGACGCCAATGACACAAGTTTTTAGACGGCAATGTATAGTCACAATTGATAACTAAACATTGAAGTTATAAAGCAGAAAATAGACCGAAATTTGCTGTTCGCGCTGTCCGAATTTTCAGTTTTATATGAAGTTATAATAGTAATAATGATTATAGATTAGATCGATGTATGTTTTGTTAATTAAAAAAACTGTTGACTCATAAGAAGAATTCGGAGCGTAATGTCACTGGATAGCATCTGAATTTAGAACGCGCTTCACCCTTAAATTGGGGGGTTAAAAAACCACATCATCGAAGCATTTCATCCAAAAAGCAATATTGCTATTTGACATTTGAGCAGGTAAAAATATGTGCGCAGTGAATTGCATCTATGTGGCCTCTTTTTATGCCCCCTGGGCTGCAACGCGCAGGTCAGCGCCAATTACTGGTTTTACTATGCCAAAGCCTTTACCAAATCCAATGCTTCTACAAATCCACAATTGAGCTGTGCGACGCGTATGGTTGTTATCTCTTCAGATGATGAATGGATTTGTCTCTTTCTTACTTAATGTGCTCCGTGTTTATTTATTTATTTATTTACACAGACCAAAAAACGCTAATAGGCTTTTTATATACATGTTATCGTGTAGACCCTTATGCAGATTTATGTCTGAACCACAGGTCACAACCATTATTCATTTTAGTCCTTTCGCTTACAAAGAGGGCCTGGCGTTAGCGCCCTGTATTAGCATAATATGAATCTAAGCCACTTTTAATATTTACCTTCATCATCAGATTTATGGAAATCCAAGAGAGGTATTTAAATGTATGTATACGTATCTATACATGAACTAACGCCCGTAATCTCTGATGAGGTGGACAGAACCACAAGTAATCAAAGACAACTTGCAGTCACCGTTGATACAAAATCCTGAGATGGTTATGATGAATACGATGACAATAAGAATTATTATTGTTGTAGTCGTTGCATGAGCCATACCAAGGGCCTTTGACGGCTCAAAAATAACCTTGACACCAGGGTTGATGAGGTTGGTAATTCACCTCACAACCCACACGATAGAAGAAGAAGAAATATTCCCCATCATGTTAGAAAGAACATAATCCTGCCAACCTGCAGGGTTCACCGTGAAAGAACATATTGTTTCATGCCCCCTTCGATTGTCGGATGAGAGTCCTTAGCGTTCCCTATTTGTTCGGTCAAGTAACTAATGTCGTTGTAGGCAAATCTACAATATCATGTGTTGGTGTTGGTTGGTGGTTAGTATCTCGGATGGGTCCTGAAGTGTTTGTTTAGGTACTGTTGTGAGCTGATATCCAAATGGGCCCCTTCTGGCCTTAAATTCTATACCAGATTACTTATTTATTTATAACAGTACATACAACACTATGGCCAACAGTGTGGTCCAATGCGCTAGATGAGAAAACAATATAAAAACTAATACAACAAAAATAAACAAAAAGAAAAAAAAAGAGACGAGAGCTTTCAGCGCCTTCGATACGATACGACACGTCATAAAAAAAAAACAACTGATTAATCACTTTTATGACTAGAATAATTGGTTCGTCAGTACGGTGTATTTATGCGACTTCCGTGATGCCCAATAAGCAAATAAAAAAATAAATAAAAGTAAAGGTAATTCTTCCAACGCTCACTCCTAGATCAGTTACTTTGCTACACCAAAAGGGTGACAACAAAACGAGTTTTCAATAAATAAGAAGTGCTTAATTCCGTGGGCGATTTCGCTAGGATTATGGAGTAGTTTTAGTTTAGCTTAAGGCAAATTGGGTGCCCATTGTTTGTTTAGGATTATATGCGTATGTTACTTTATTAAGCCGTTGTAACTAACAAGGTCATTACTTTGTTGGCTTCAAGAAAATTAAATTTTGTTACAAGGTTTAGGTGAATTGAATAATCTATGACCACAATGACCCACCTGGACTGGGCTAAGTACCTACTTAGTGTTGTTTTAAATTTTTGTTTACTACATTTATTAAAATTCTGGATGGGAGAGAATCTTCTTTCATATAGACCGTGAGATCAATTATGATCGACCTCATGAACTCTGGTGTCAAGGTTACAAGGTTACCAAGGCCAAAGGCCGTATGTCAGCCGGGACCGACGTGCCACCCGAAACAGAAAATAATTATATTATTTTTAGGGCAATCAGGTGATTTTAGCCTGAATTGTCTGACCTTCCCCTCAAAGCTTCCACTTCTTCCTGTCCTAAGTGATTTCTCTCCCCGTCTCAAATGTATCCAGCAGGGCTAACATGCACATCGTGATAAAATTATCGATCGATTCAATAAATTTTGTCGAAATCGATAATTTTGTTTTTCCCCAAACATGCGTGGCACGTGATGTTGTTCGTATTTTGACAGAACGACATGACTTTGGTTTCACATATTAGCACCAATCGACAAAACGACTTAATTATATCGTTAGAGTCGATAAAATGACCGTGACATAATTTTACCTACTGAACGTCTCTGCATGGGTTCATAGGTCCTCCTTAAATAAGCCAGAAAAACAAAATTAACCATAAAAACTTTCCAGCCCAGACGACGTTACCGAAAAGGCCAAAAATATAAAATTCCTAAAACAACAACAGACGAGGAATTGCTTGAGATCGATCATCGTTATCTCCTTCCAGCAGAAAGAGCTCACTTTATTGTTTGCAGGCTTCAAATGAAAACTTTGTATTTGCTGATGATTTACTGTCTGTGATTATCCTCCTTGTATTAAGTGGAACATTTCAACAGCGGGTGATATCATTGTACGTTTGATTATCGATAGTTGACCTTGAAAATCATCTTTACTGACGATAGTATCGAAAGCTCATTTAGATCAATCTACCTATCGATAGTATTGATTTTGTCTACTATCGTTACTATTGAATTATCGATATCTTATCGATACTATTGGTTTTCTTTCAACTGCCGATAGTATATCGATAGTGGCATATCCATAGGCAACAACACCTCAAATTGTTCACCCTAGTGTGGGAATTGGGTGACAAATGTAGCATTAGATGGCGATCACAATAGATCTCATTGGTTGCAGTGATACTGTTCAAATCCCCCAGCTTCATAGCAAAACACAGAACTAAATTAGAAACTAGCTTTCAAAAGATACCCTAAACTTTATCAGTGGATCACCCTTTTGTTTCCTAGTTAATATTACAAATCCATCACGAAATCTCAAGGACTTAGATATTTAGAAGACACGTGTTTTGGGATCTGAGTTCTTACAAAAAAGGGGTTCTATAGGAAATTCCTAAGGGTGCCTATTTGAAATAACTCAACGTAGATAAATGTCCATTTGTTTGGAGAATTTCCATAATAGCACTCAGCCGCTTAACTCCCGAGAGGCACAGTCACATAATATAAACAAAGAATACATTTCGCAGAAAGGACAAGCTTCGGCTTAGGCAATCATATCAAATTACTCAAATTATGGAGCTCTGTGTATTATACGAGCATTTCTCTACATTGCTCCTTTTACGGTTGCCATATTTCATGGTGATTATAATGAGCTTGGAGTTTGGAATAATATAAAATTTTGTGGGTGTTAAAACTGAGTGTGAAATATATTTTGTGAAGTGGAGCCGATTTTGTGAATGTATATACCAATACGGATTGTCCCTTGACGACTATTGTTCTTGACTTGGATGATTGATTGAGTAGTCTTTGAAATAAACAAACAGATAACATCTGGAGTAATAATCAATATTTTTTTTATAATTCTCATTACTAACTTTTCCCAACTATGTACATCATCTGCAAGAGGTTTTTCTTGCAGCTTCTGATAAGTAATAAAACCGGAAAACGTCGTGCTTCTTTCTTAAGACTGCATCCTCTTGAAGTACTTTTCGATAGAACTTATAATGAGATTTCAGAATGGATGAATCAACCAACTAAAAAGAAGGAAATACCTAGTCGTAGTAAATCAAATATAAAATAAAACTTCTAATATCAGAAGACAGTTAGAATATTTGTTTGATCTATTGTCCTAATTTTGGTAAAACCGGTGGCGGCCCCTTATCTTGGGAATCTGCCAAGATGTGACCACAAGTTCTAAAGCATTTCTCCTGATTCTTGGAAATTTTAGCTGTATTGGAAATACTATTTTGTTACAAACTGGCGAAGGGGCTGGTTCCTAGATTTTTGATGCCCTTATTTCTCATTAACCATAACGACTGGAATATTAAATTCTCCCAGCTCTATAAAACGTATTAGTTTTTCTTCTTGGTGTTCCACAAGGGAATATTTTAGTTCTCCAGTGAATATTCAATGTTTTGTATTGGCAAACTATATTGTCGATGTAGGTAAATAATAATTAAAATGTCCGTGCCAGTTCTGGGAACTATAAGGTTCCGAGTGCATCAGGAGTTAGTGTAATTTCTCAAACGATTGTAAATCCATCTAATAATTTGTAAAAGTAGACACTCAAAAGTTACAGTGAGGAAGATGGGCCCGCAAACGAGGATGGTAGACGATCATATCTCTTAATCCAACGAATGTTGACAAGAAGTATGAATGATAATATACAGTAAGTAGGTATGCACAAAATGGTTACTGCGTTTTCATCATTTACCGCAGTGTTCTTTAGGGATACATTCAAATTATTTCTAAGCGTATATTAGCTTATCTACAAGTAAATCTATTACAAAGCACCTTTCCCTAAATGTGTTGTTAAAAGCCCCAGTGCTATCGTGTCATACTGAAGGCTACCAAGGAAGTAAAACAAAAGTAATAAACCCACCAAGTCAGTGGCCCACAATTAATTCGCTACGTGGAATGAAACTGCGTTTTTGCGCCGGGGAAATTGAGATGGATAGCCCTGACTGGCACTTTAGCAGTTTTTATACTATTTAATCAAGATTATTATTATTATCTTTACTTCTAAGCTGGACTGTGAGTGAACAGAGAACTTAGAACGCGTTTAGCTTCTTTTCGTCCCATTATTATAATGTTCATTACTCCTTTCTTTTTTGTCGTTCCGTCACTACTGAGGATCATGATTATATGATTGCCTTTATGTGTGACGTCCTTTTATAATAAACAATTTATTTTCTATTCTAAATCTTCCTCCACTGGGTTCGGTCTTGTGCCATATGTACCTACTGCTCTTTGTATAGGGCCTCCTGCTTGACCTGGTCCACCCACCTACTCGGTGCTCTTCCTCTAGCAGTCTTACCCTCAATCTGACCCAGACTATTATGAATAATGTTCATTAAGTAAAAAAAAAATTACGAGATTTTTTCCCAAGAAAGTAAAATTTTATTAATATTTGATAGGTAGGTATATTAAAATTCATTTAGAGCGACAGAACATGAGATTAACAGCCTATTATACGGCTTATAGCTGGGTAGGCTCATGCCTTCCTTCAATCAACTGGAGGAGCATACTCCACTGCGCGTTGGTAGATAAGTTTATTACGCTTAATAGCCGGGGGATGTAAAGAAAAAAATATGAATAAAGAAGAAAATGGTGCTATAGGAACTGAAACACCTATTTTTGCAAGATCTGCTGCTTACTCAGGACATAGAAATGAATGTAGTTAATCAGTCACCAATACTAAAGTTGCCAAAACCTAAAGGTTCGTTCGTGTAATTGAATCACATCCTACATCCATTATTTATTAACTCATCATGTAATGGAGTCAGACACAACAATTCTAACACTGAGGAAGCAGTCTTCTGAAATAAATCTCCCGGACTTTTACTGCGACATTGGACAGATAAGCAAAACTTTCTACATTGACGCCATTTTTATTTTCCCATAGGACCAATTGCAATGTCAAAAGGTCATTGAACTGTGCTCTTTAGATATTACCATTGGGGCGTAAAAGAGCGGTGTTAACTGCTGTTTTATGGTTCACTACAAATGCCATATGCATGGTAAAAGGGACGGATGTGAACGTCGTTTGTGGGATAGTGGAAAATTTTAATAGGCTTAGCACGAGATTGTTGCGAAAACAACATATCGTGGCTGACTTTACAAACTGAAGCATCTGCAATTTTCTGCTAAAATATTTTTTGTCTTATTGACAAAACAAAAGTTGCAAATCATATCGTCGCGACGATTTATATTCAGTTCTAGTACAATTAAATGTGTTTCTAGTAACTTAAAACAATTTAATTGTTGTTAACAAAAGTTAAAGTTGTAAATATGTTATATATTAACATAGTCATTGAATAACCCGCCTTTCACTGTTTCTGGTGCTAAGGTGCCCATAACACTCGCCGCGCCGCGCTGAACAGCGATGGCCAACAATTGAATTATAAAATACCTTTCTGTTCAATAATTAGAACAGAAAACAAATCCATTTCCGAATTTTTTTTCCCGATTTTTTTCGTGTTCGATTGATGAATGTAGAGGAAGCTAGAGAAGTGTGTCCGGATCGAAGCATATGGAATTCCATGGTGTCTGCTTATGTATGTATGTATTACCAGAGATTTATTTGCAAAAAGATCAAACACGACACAAACGGTTTGATCCTCCAAATCCTTTGGATCGTCATCCATCATCGATTTGGGTTTTATGACCGCCAAACAAAGGATGCTAGACCCTTCCTAATCAGTTAAAAACAATCTCTTCCACGAGTAGGGTGAAGGTAAATCTGCTGAAGTTTGCGTTAACAAGGTCACCGGCCTTGAATTTGCATTGTTGGTGCTTGTATGAATATTATAACATAGAGTTTACCTAAATCGATGAGAAGAATAATGAATTATGAATTAGACAACACGTAAGCAATGAAGTTAGAAAACTTGATTTTCGGCCCAAAGGATGTGGTGATAAACCTCTATGTGACATGTTATAGGTTCATTCATCATCACTTATTTAAGAGCCACACTCTTGTCGGTGTAGCCTTCTCCATGCTACTTTTTAGGGAAAAATAGGGCAGTGGTTTCTCTCTTGCCTTCCGCCCCGCAGTACTCTGACGCGAGTGAGACGGCGTCCAGAGTAGTCTATTTCAAAGCCGTAATAGGACTCCTGTCCTCCGCCTCTGAATAGTACTGACAGTTACGGCTGCTGCTATATAATTAAATAAATTCTCAGTCGAATCTAATCAATGTCGACCTTGTCTATTTCTTTTTCGTTTGAAATGAATTAAAATTAATTGAATTTTGTAATAATTGGCCCATTGTTTGCAACGCAAATCTAAAATTGAGGAAATATAAACAAATTTTCCAATAAAGATTCAAATTATAATCATATTGTTCCCTTCCACGCCCCGCGCGTTTCTGGATGAGCGCTATTTTCATCTTACATATGGTCGAGTCATTGCAGAAACTTCCAGAAGTCCGATTTTGATATTATATTTATATCAGAAATCAGAAATCATTTATTCGCTTAGGATATGTAGGTACAGAGTCACAATATGGTATAAAGCAGTGTTACAGCATCTCTATCCTGCTAATTATTATTAGCATGCAAATGTCGAAAATTCATACAAATTACTTAAATTAAAAACATCTTGAGTGAGGCAAATAAATATTTCGATTATATATAAAAAAAAATCAACGGCCTCGAGGTCCCGGGTTCGAATCCCGGTAGGGTCTTATCACAAAAATCACTTTGTGATTCTTAGTTTGATTAGGCCATCGCAGGCTGATCACCTGATTACTTAAGTAAGTAGTCGTTCGATGAATTATGTAAGGGGCCTACGACAACTCAATAGTAACTTTGACACCTGGGTTGATAAAGTAGGTCATTGACCTCATAACTCAAACGAGAGAAGATTTAATTTCAAGAACCAAAAATCTGTAATACAAAAAGTAATAAGTGAAATATATGCTAGTTCCTGTGGATTCACGGCCTTAAACTCTGGGTTATCCAAAGGGAAGACAGTGACGTCCAATTTCGCCAGCTCGCTTAGTATGCTGATGAGGTTGTGTGCTCGTTGTGCCACTTCTAATGTTTGTCTTTTATCCTTCCTGTGGTCGTTATTATTATTCGAAAGAACACACATTACAAGTAAATACTCCAGTCTGTGTACAACATTCAACCAAAAAGTAATTCCGTGAAGGTTGTACTATCAGCCAGTGTGAGGGGAACACCCAACAGATATCGACGTACCCTTTCGTTGTTATTTCTCTCCTAGCGCCTTCATTGCCAAGGTCTTCGGAAGGCCGCAGAAGGGCGAATGACAGATAAAACTAAGGGCCTTTACACACAACGCTCACCAACATTACACGTCGCAAGTATTTGTAACTTTATGACTGTAGCTTTAGGTAATTTAGGTGTAAGTAAGTAGACTTTACATGGGCCGTGTCAGGGGCCTTTGGCGGCTCAATAGTACTCCTGACACCAGGGTGATTAGGTTAGTGATCCACTTTATAACCCGCACGATAGAGCATCGATTTTTAACTTTGAAGCAACATTAGCACATTCAAACCTCAAAAAAGGAGAGATGGAGAAATTAGGTGACTACCGCAAATTTGCTCGATGGTAGCGATTAGAGCGTTCGGCTTGTGTAGTGGAAGTTTTAGGTTCGATTTCCGTTGGCGACGCGTTTAAAAATCTCTTCGTCAGCCGGGTCTTCATGACAACCGCGCCGCGCGAATTATACCAAGCGCTTGGACCAATAAACGATACGAATGCTATCTACGTAGATGGAGGTAAAACGGCTATTGGTTGAAGCGCCAATATAATGCGCCATTGTCATGCAGACCAGGCTGATTGTTTTAACGAATTTTAATTATGGTAACTAATAGTTGATCAGGCTTGGCATCGGCGAGGATTGGGTTGTAGTATACCTCTGCTTCACCTTCCTATATATAAGTACGCGTACATGTCATGAGCAATATAATATACCCACTTTAGGACTCTGTGGCACTAACATAATATTTGACATTTAGTGAGACTTACGGTTTCATTTGTCAAAAAAGTTAATGTGACATGGTACTAAAGTGTATACATATTAATGCTCGTGACCGTACACGCGTGACGCTTTATCGTTTTTATTGGGTTTACAATATAAATGTCCCTCTTGTAAATTCAAGTTTTGCCCAACGGCTGGGACACTATGCTCGGGCTAAAATCTATAACACAGTTGCTAACCACTGTGACATCAAATTTAGCACTGTTAGAGCTGCAAAACTCTCAATTATAACATGGTTAAAGTCCCTTGACTATGATGATACGGAATCACTTTTACATCTTTGCATCTAATATCTTCTACCTTCTTTTAAAAATACTCGCGTAACATACTAGTTCGTTCATAACATACGTTCATACAAACTCACCCTTACACCCATACATAAATTGGAAAAACGTACACTCTCACATACATAAATACATATGCACTTATTTTGTTACTGACTTATTATCGCTATGATTACTTCTACTATTAGACTCGCATGCACTAAACTCGTATACTCACACATTCATATTGCTACTTAACACACACCCTTCGCTCTAATACTTAGATGTAAGTTTAGTTTTAAGTTTCCTTTGGCAAACTATGCGCCAACATCACATGTACCCATTTTTTTACGGTTTCCCAAGATACAGGCTCCGCCTAGTTTGTTCATTTGGATATATTTTTAATATTAAGTACTCATCCTATTTTATGTGCCTCATTTGTATTGTTTTCTGGTAATAAAAACATTTTTCATTTCATTTCATGTTATGTTGGTCAGTCCAACGCTCATCATAATGGTATGACTTGTTAGAAAGAACACAATCCCTCTTGTCGTGCGTTGTGTACGAAGTGCCTTATACTACTATGAAATGTGTACCTACTATGAAATACGTATGTGTGTGTGGAAACAAGGACAGAACGAACGCTGATTTATTTGTCTTATCTTTCTTGTGTGGATGTATTGTTTTGATTTTATGATATATGTTCCACTTTGGAAATTGCTTGTCATGTCTATCTATCTAAATATAAAATACGTTTGAGCTAGTTCTTTAAATATTAGTAGTTACGTGAAGGCTTCATAATGATCTGAGTAACATAACTAATACTTTAATGCACAAACACGAAAATACAAAACAAAAGACAAATAGAATGAGTACAATAGGAGGCCTTATTGCTAAGTAGCAATCTCTTCTAGGCAACCTTTAAGTATAGGAGATATTAAAGTAAGAAGTAAGTAGTAATCGTCAAAGCTTGACTGATAAGTGTGATAACTATCAAATCCAATATAGGTACATAACTCTTAACAAGCAGACAACTATTTGAAAGCCCTTTATAGTTTTATAAGGGCCACTTCCCAAAGTCAACTCCCCAAATTGACGACTATTACTAAGAAATAGGTAACAAGAAAAAGGTAAGTACCTATTATTGCTCAATCGATTCTATTTTATTTTAATATTGATACACAAATAATATGACATACAAATAATAATAATAATATTTATTCAGAAAAAAGGTAAAATTTTTACATAATCAGCATTGTTTTAAGTTTACGCGGTTATTATCATAATTAAATCACATAATAACGGGTTCATACCGCGTTTAAATGGGGATATCATCTCATATTCCCATTTAAACGCGGTAAGAACCCGTTATTATTTATAATCAACATTACATTTTTAGTGTAAGTTTACAATTTTTATGTATACGTTTTTACAATAAAATCATCATCAGCCGTACGACGCCCACCTAAAATACCAGATAATATTTTTTTGTCAGAAAATAAATTTAAAGCTCATGTGAAGCTTACTTTATGTAAAAAAGCTTATTATAAGATTAATGATTAGCTAAATGATAAAAATGTCTGGTATTGAATGTGTTCCTCTAGTTATTAAATAACTTGTAATGTAAACCCTCATTGATTTAAACGATGTGTTGCTGACGTAAATTCAAAAATGTTACATTGACCTTCAACAAGTTTATCCATGATAATTACGTTGATTAAATTTCTGATTTATGAGTTAGTAATAATATCCTATGTACGTGTATACATGTAAAAGCAATGAACAAATGAAATGAAATTTGTTAAATAACATTAAATATTGGTAGTATAAATACACCACGCAGTCAGTGCTAAGATAAGTATTAAAAAGTGGAACGGGTTGCCATCTCAAGTGTTCCCTCCTTCTTACAACATGGGGTCCTTTAAGCGAAGCGTACCTAGTACATACTGGCCGTATGGTAGTCGCAATTGATTCGAAACTGACTCATTGCGTTTCTTTTCAGTTGCTACTGCAATTAGGGCTTCTCTATGTTTACCATCAGGCATAGTTGAGCCAACATACTTGGCCAATACAAATAAAAAAAAAATAGGAATTATTAGACCCTCTGGCGCGAGGACACCATGGTGGCACAACCACAGTCGCACTACCAACAAAATGTATACAATAGTATGACCACTACCTGCAAACCAGAGGGATAGAGGCTTCGAGCATACAGGCGCGATTGTACTGTTAGAAAAGTATATTTGAATTCCTTTGAACTAATTTCGCTTGAGACAAGCCATAAAGAGTTTACAAGAGCAAGGGTTCAAAGTTTATTGGTCAATAAAAATGAAATAAAATTGGAATAAATTCGAACAACTCAGCGCCAACTCATGAAAGACGTGTAAAACTTATTTTATTGAATAACTTATTTGTTCTCTAGAGTTTTGATAAATACTCACTTACTATAAAATAAATTAAGTTAGTAAAACATTGTTCAGCCCTCGCGGCACGGCAATCGAACCGGGCGCGGCGCGAATGATATCGAAAGCTTCGACCAATAACCGAACGACGTTTTTCTACGTAGACAGAATGCGCTGCGCCTATTGGTCGAAGCGCTTGATATACTTAATATGTGAAGAAAAAGACAGCGGATGTGAAATATGTACGGTCTTGTCTAGAAATGCGTTTACTTAATAATATTATCCATTTATTTCTCTACTTACTTTAGAACCCTGTCGCAATAACAATTTATGGAATGTAGTGAGACTTTGTTACAATTTGTCAAATATATTAATGCGATATGACCGTATATACCTAGTTAAAAATTTAGATACTTTTTATCGCATGCAACGAATAGCGTTTTCATCAACCATTATGATTTCAAACACAACATTTAAATGATTTGTTTAATTTAGGTATATTGTTTGGATTCATGTGCGCAAATAAAGAATTTTCAAGTTCCTTACTTATCTATAACGCACCGAGCAACAATACCGCTATTATTTTCCATTAAACAAGAAAGTACTTACGTAAAACAATAAAGTGTTCGCGGTTCCAGTTTTAGTACTCGATCATAAACCAGATTCATCGTTGAAGACAATATTCCCTTTCACACGTGGGAGAAAAACCGCAGAACATAAATCAAAATTTTTCAGGTTCAGTATTTTTTTATACATTGTTTTAAGTTTACGCGGTTATTATCATAATTAAAACACATAATAACGGGTTCTTACCGCGTTTAAATGGGGATATGAGACTCCCGATATTTCGACACTGTTGCAAGTGCCATGATCACGGGATCGGGATCGGGTGGTGAAAAAACGTGAGGACACAGTGAGTGCGGTTTATCGTAGTGAGTTTGGTGCGAGTTCAGATGGTTCCGAACATTCCGATATCAAAAACATAAACAAGCGGCAAAGAAAGAGGGTAGACAGATATGTATGCCCGTAGAAAATTATGGATCTACCTACTCCACTCCAATCTCATCAGTCATCCCGTGATCATGGCACTTGCAACAGTGTCGAAATATCGGGAGTCTCATATCCCCATTTAAACGCGGTAAGAACCCGTTATTATGTGTTTTAAGTATTTTTTTAGGTTCAGTATTTTTGGTATTCTAAAGCATTCTTCACTTCTTGTCCCAATGGGGATATAGTTGTGAGCTTAAGTTATAATTATAATGTTTCTTCACTTCTTGGAGGGAAGTTGGCAGAGGTGTAAAGCATCTTACACTCACTCCTCGCCAGCTATGTTTTAATAGAAAACACAGTCATTAACAGTCCAGTGATACATATACGAGACATGACGGACTAGCTCCATACGCCCGTGACCCATACAAGGGTCACTAAGAAGCGACCAGGTACGGACTTGGATTCCGGGTAAATGTTTAATGAATGCTACTGTCCACATGTTTGAAGACTGAAGTGACTGAAGGTTAATAACTTTTACTAAACTTTTCTTTTCCTTTTTTCGTAAAATAATCAAAAATACCTGTTTATTAAGCTTTAATTCTTCAATAAACTAATATAACATATAAAATTGAAGTATATGCAGGACTTAGAAGGAGGACTTAGGAGTATTATTGATTGATTGATTGACTTACAAGGAAGTAAAAAAAAATGTATGGGGACTGTCAACGTGTTCTTCTTCATCTATCGTGTTGGTTGTGAGGTGGATTACCAACCCCATCAACCCTGGTGTCAGGGTTACTATTGAGCCGCCAAAGGCCCCTGACATGGCTCAAGTCATGGTCATGGTCAACGTGTTAAGACCCATGTAGTGGGGGCGAGCCTATAGCCTTTATTAACCGAGCTTAAATCCTACAAAACCACGTGATATCAATTTTCTATTCCAACCCAAATATGTACTCAACTTTAAAAAGTCGAAATCAGTGGTTTAGAACACAGTGAACGAGTGCCCTCTGCACCGGTCCCCAGGTGGCATAGCCGGGCTGCATTGTGTGACGGATGCGGCAGAGACTTGGTTAGGGGGGCTTAAGCTGGATATATGATCCACGCAGGATATTTTATTTTTGGTGCCATACGCAATAATAATAATAGTGGTTTATAGTCCGACCCGAGATTCGAACCCGCGACGCTACGAAGTAAGTCACGCGCTCTCCAAACACGGCTATCGCGGATTTTATCCAACTAGGAAAGAATTAAAAAAAGAAGTTAAACTACATCTACCTACTTAAGTTGCCGCGGAGCGAGGGACTCTTTTTAAAAAGTAAAAATTGAAGTTTGAATTTAAACTTTTAATGCGTTCTCTACAATGGTCAACTTAAGACTAAACTTACGAACTAATTCTATAATCTAAGAGAACAATGAGAAGAACAATACCTCCCGGTAGTTCGGGCTTATCTATAGCTGAATGCGCAGGACGGATTTTGTTCGTCTGCGCCCGGAGGTCTGCGAATGCGCTTCATGCAATACTTGGAAAGCTTACGTCGGGCCTCTTACAGTACCCGCGGTAGGTCCGGAATACATAACTACCTACATCGTCACTTAACATCAGGGGCCTGTTTAATAATACTTACAATTGTAAATTACAACGACAATTTGATGTTCATTACGTAGCTAATATGAAACTGCAAAATATTCGTGATCACACACTCCGCAATGTACATCAAATTGTCATTGTAATTTACAATTGTAAGTTTTATTAAACGCGAGCCTATTATATTTAAAAAATAAACTTTAAGTCAATCTGTCTCTACTTTTAGTGGTGGTGGTTTTAAGCTTCATACTTTATAAGTTTGTATTTATGATCGCCCGAATAATGTCTTACTAACACTAGTTTATAAATCGTTTGTACACTAACATTCTATGGACTTTGTCAGAAATAACTATTTTTTTAGTGTTTCGTACATTAAAAAAAAAACCTTCAATACATCACTCAGGTGTCTATACCTAACGTACAATGCTAAGTTTTCAATGTAATAGTTACAAAACAAATGAAATGAATGCTTAACGCATTTGGAGAAGAATACCTTCCCATATTAGGCAACGCAATTAAACCAGAACTAAAGGAAAACAAAATAGAAAATAAGTAATTGAAACAATAGTGAATGCTGCCCGCAGTACGTGTGACCTTACGTCAGACTATCCGACCGTGTTAAATAGACACACAACTCTGATGAACCGTATGCCAGTGCCAGCATACGGCCAATCCGGGTGGCTAATTCACCTATCAAATCGCATTCATGATAAAATGGAGGAGCTCGGTGGCGCAGCGGTAAACGCGCTCGGTCTGCGATTGTCGAAGTTAAGCAACTTTCGCCCGGTCGCAGGATGGGTGACCACAAAAAAAAAAGTTTTCATCTCGAGCTCCTCCGTGCTTCGAAAGGCACGTTAAGCCGTTGGTCTCGGCTGCATTAGCAGTCTTTAATAACCATCAATCCGCACTGGGCTCGCGTGATGGTTTAAGGCCCGATCTCCCTATCCATCCATTGGGAAGGCCCGTGCCCCAGCAGCGGGGACGTTAATGGGCTGATGATGATGATAAAATGAAAGATTCTCAAACTGTGAATATCACTTTTATTAAACTTGAGACACAAGGTTAGAGGTACAATTTACATAACCTTACAGCTCAACTATTCGAAACTAACTGCCTGCCCGACTGACGACCGGTCTTCTTCCTTACTTTTTCCACCTTGACCCTGTCACTCTCAAAATAAATTGTTACCAGTTCAAAACTAATAAAACTACTATTATAATTATTTATTTTACGTAATCACGAGTGGTCGATCAAATAATTTAAAAATAACCGAAATCATGACAGTAACATCACACAAAGGATCGAAATGTGTGTGTGTGTGATTATGGATATTAATCTGAAATAAATTGAATTGAATTGAAAAAGGACGGTATGAATCGGTTTCGATACTGATTCCCACAGTTCTGTGTTTATTTTTGCGGCTAATACATTCCGTGTGAAAGCATCTAATACCAAATTTACAGGCAGTTTGACTTCAAGTTTAACTTTTACAAGTTCGTTGGCCACTCTGTCAAACGCTTCCGTTAACACTTTCTTGAGTTTGTGAAGAAACTGATGGTGAGAACTTTTACTTCAGAGGCTTCTGTGAAAAGGGTTAATGGTCTGTTTTGGCGCTTTAAGATTGTCGGTTAAAACAACAGACAGGGCAAAGTTATTGGGGGAAAAATGAGATGCTGGTTATTATAGTAGTATGTAATATTATTAAATTGAGTATTTATCAAAATATATGTATAGGGTTAACTTTAATTTACTTGTATTTATTGCTTGTTGCGCCATCCCGCATACATGTCTGGTAAATATTTGTTTCCTGGTAGTGGTTGCTTGGAATACATTTCTCTAGAGCAATAAAGCCGCCCAAGTTGCACTGTATTCATGTGGTATGTCTGATTGTTAAAATCAAGATCTGCGCAATAAAGTGTATGTGTGATTTGATGGTTTGGTTATGTACTTACACTTTACGGAATTGATGCAATATTAACTCATTCATCAGTCAAAACAAAACATCAACATATATGGATGCTTATTTATCTCCAACGTATTGTGTTGGGTTTCAGCTTGGGTTCTTGCCAGAACTTGTTAGACAATTGGATAGTGTCGGCACAGAATAAACAATAAGTAATACTAACTATAGAAGGGACATTCTCCGCCCCGCACTAATAGGAACCTGAAGCAAGCTGGACATACCTCACCAGATACGGGCCTTTAGCACACGCGGAATGTCTACTTAGTCGCGCGACCATCTCTAAAGTAGAGGATATGTTTGCCTCGTGCGCAAAGTTATAAACAGTTCAATACTTTTGGCACAAAAAACTAGTTTTCATTCTGCTCTCACGTTTAAACTGTTGCATACAATTTCGTTCAACTTTATATTAAATTTCCGCCGTTGACCTAAAATTTTAATTAAAAATTCCTTTCAGAGAAACTTTAATTTTATAGTATACATTGTATGTTAGTGAAGTCTAGACTATGGGAATGAGTAGTTGACGTGATTGGTTGAAGCCGAGAAAATATGAGTTTTAAGTTTAAAAATAAAGACTGCTTACACGCAGCCTCCTTTGGCCTTTGGTTTTGGTTTCATAACCATTAACCTGGCCCCAGGGGGGACAAAGTCATCTTCTCTGACATCCACTGGGACAATTCCTGTTCGGCGCGTCCTTGTCGCGGGGTTAGGCGCCTCTTACGAAACAGACACGTGTCTGAACATTTTAGCCCACTTAGCGCGGCTTAGTTGAACCACTACTAAAATATCACTCATAAATGAGTACTAGTTTTATATTTTATTATTATTTTTCTGTTCTTTTTACATTTCTGTTAATAAGTAATTTCGTGTAAGTTTATTTTTTTTTCCCTACTGTTTTTGTATTGTTACTGTGGCGTCCTTTTTTCCGGCTAAGTAGTCAATGGCATTTGCGGCAAACCTATAATATGTCACGTCAAAAAAAAAGCTGTGGCGTCCTCCAATAATAAATACTTTCTTTCCTTCTTTCTTTAATCAATTTCTGTACCAAAAGTGGCTGCAAATTATCTTCTGGTTACGTGTGTCTCTACACAAGTAGGGTTTACGTGTGTGAGTCTATGTGTGTGTGTGCAATGTGCATGTAACCAATCAACTAGAGCCAAACTAAAGTACTGAAATCATGTTCGGCAATTTAGGTCCTATTACCAACTGTGACGAGGGTATAGCGGTCATTATAGGACTGTGAAGGTGATTAATTATGTGGTTATGTTAACTGACTCGGCTTGGGGCCATTTCGTTTGTGAATAGCGGAGAATATTCAATCTATATGTAAATATATAACCTATATCTAACCTATACGTATTAAACAGAGCGTAAATAAAGTCAGTCTGTAAGTGAGTTAAAATGTTGTACATAAACAGCCTATATACGTCTCCTTGCTGGGCACAGGCCTTCCCTTTATCAACCGGAGGGGGTATGGAGCATACTCCTCTACGCTGCTCCACTGTGGTTGGTGGAGCTGTTTTACGGCTAATAGCCGGGACCAACAGTTTGATATGTCCTCCGGAGAATCGTCTTACTTTTTCGGACAATCAGGTAATTCAAACCAACAATGTCCTATTTATCTCCTTATTATAGGCTTATCACAAAAAATGCTTTGTGGTCCCTAGTTTGGTTAGGACATTACAGGCTAATCACCTGACTGTTCAAAAGTAAGATGATCCGTGCTTCGGAAGGCACGTTAAGCCGTTGGTCCCGGTTACTACTTACTGATGTTAGTAAGTAGTCGTTACATGAGCCATGTCAGGGCCCTTTGGCGGCTCAATAGTAACCCTGACACCAGGGTTGATGAGGGCGGTACTCTACCTCACAACCTACACGATAGAAGAAGATCGGCTTATACCAGGTTTACAGGTTGTTACCGGCTATACAGGATGTGAGAAGCTGCAGTAGTTTTAGGCGGATGAGACGTTCGTTATGTAAAAATTGACGATTCAAAGTGTAACTATGTTACCTACTGAATAAAGATATTTTTGAATTTAACTATTCCTAGTATAATTTTGAAATAAAGATGGAATTTTTATTTGTAGGACTCGGAAGTTTCCGCACGAGGACGCCAGCTGTCACTAGTGCGAAAGTTGTAAGTTGACGTATTCATGAGTTATATTATAGCTTCACTAGAAAAAAGCCTGGCGTGAGGGCACTGAAGTGTTAGTTTATTTATAAGAGACTTGTAGAAATAAAAATTATATATTTTTCCTGGGAAAAAAAATCTTTGCTTTGCCTGAGCAAAGCTGTTGGGGAGCGGAGAGTTACCGTTCTGTGCGTATTTTTCCTTATTCTATGCTATAGACGAAGGAAAAATATAGAACTGTATTTTTCTTTGTATAGGTATTTACCTTGTAAGTATCTACAACCGTATCTATCCGGCAAAGGTAACTCTCCGCTCCCCACCAGCGGTTGAACTAGGTTTACCTCACCCCCTCGGTCTTACTTTAGACTTCAATCGTATTGACATCAGACGTCACACGGGCAAGATGCGCGTGTACGATAACGTCAATGTGTAGTGTTTGTGTAATACGAGGTGCTTCGAATGAAGTGTCCGGGGTGTAAGTATCTAAAGTTTTAGTGCCCTTGGATTAAATAATCGTACAATGGCCCCGATTCCTGCAGACACGTCTTAATTTTATTTTAAGTTATATCCATCATTTTTTATCCGCCGAAAAGAAAGGGACGGATGATTGACATCTGTTAATTTTAAAATGAATGAATAACCTGGGCTAATAAAATATGCATCTCGCTGGTAACCCGTTTGACGTGTGCTGTCAACTTAATTCTGTCGGATTATTGGCCAATATTAAAATTTGAGAGGGATTTGAAAATTCCCGCTTCAAATTGACGTATGTTCTACAAATTCCGTCCCTATCCTTTACGGCGGATAAGAAAATGACAGGTTTAACTTAAAATAAAATTAGATGGTGTATCCGCACCATTCACTAACTTAATAATAATTGTAACCTAATTTGACAGTACTAAAACAAGCTCTATCTCTTTCTTGTGCCTGTAGTAAATAAAGGATGGCACTAGTTTAAGAGGTGTCAAACTAAAATTAGGTTTACTTTGTATGCGCCAGAATAGCTCACGTCTATATCCAATTGGGGTAGTCAGAGGTACATCCATCGCAAGATGAACTAAGTACCCACACGTCACCGAGCTTTCTGTTAGACCACACTCCACGTTAGTATGACCTATATAATCTGTGCCCGAGTTAACTTATGCCTGCGAAACCATCTTAGTTTTCAAAGTAATATTCCTAAACTATAAGTCATAGGTTTAAACGATTTCTCATGTGTATTTATTGCTTCACAGATAAATTAACCTGCCCTCATCGTAGATTAGAAACTTTGCTTAAGTTAGTTAGTTGTTTTAGATCGACAACACGAAGTTTCCGTTAGTGAAGACGGCCTTATAGTTGGAGGCTTTACTTGTAATTGACACAACATAATATAATATAAGCCTTTATTGGGCGTGACGGGCTCTTCTTCTTCTTCTATCGTGTGGATTGTGAGGTAGATCACCAACCCCATCCACCCTGGTGTCAGGCTCTTTTTACATAAAATTAACTTATAGTGTCTAACATTTGCTTTTTTCTTAATAGTACTTTTTGATTTACTGACCTCTTCTCTTTCTTTCTTTTTCCTTTGCATCAGTTTACCCTTGCAAAAGGGCCTTCCCTCTCCAGTTGACACAATATACATAAACATAAATAGCGTTATAAATTACCTACCATAGCATGGTGGGAAATCCCTAAATCCCAATTTTGCGACAGGAATTTCCACTTGATATCAACTCAGAATCAAAGTCTGAATCATCGCCCTCAGTATTTGCTATGGTGTCACTAACACCCTGTATACACTCACACTTCGCCAGGTATGTTTAAGTCCCATGTCATATGGCATATTGCCATTCATTCATCATCATCATGAGCCGGAAATCGTCCCCTACTCGACACAGACCTGTCCCAAGACTCGTTACAGTGACCGATCCTTGTTGCCCGCATCCAGCGTTTGCCATTAACCAGGCACAAATTCTGAACGTGATACCAATTACCTATGATCCAAACACGAATTTAAACTCAGGCGAGGCGAGGGAATTGATCAGAGAGATCGGCCGGAGACTCAAAGTCAGAGGGGGTGACCCTAGGTCTGCGTCTTACCTGGTCCAACGCCTGTCAGTGGCTGTGCAACGGGGCAATGCCGCTAGTGTAATGGGTTCGGGACCAGGTCAGATTCAGAACACTTAAACGCCTAGTTGGACGTGACGAAGTTACGTATTACGTATGTTTCTGATTATGCGACAAATTGTATTATTATAATAAAATTGTGACCTGTTTATTTTTTATAGTTTTAAAATAATTAATTGTAACTTTTAATTTTAAATTGACATTATGTATAAAATTTTAACTCATAAAAAATCGAAATCATAGCTTCAGATCTCGAGCTAAAATTCTAGGCTGTGTTACAAACAGATTTGTAAAGAAATAGGTAAGTTTTAAAAAGATCTCTAGCCGCTTTCAGAGGGTTTAAAAGCCATATTCTTGTTACAAAGTTCCTTCAGTTTACGGGCAGTTATAAATTGCTAAGCCTACCTCCATCGCCGGCCATTTTTCTTTTGTCTACAGGTGGTTGGCCATCCGACGTGTTTAAATGTTTCTTTGTCTCCTCTCGGGGATCACGGATGAGAAATAGGGGTGATACTGTAGTTTTTTTTTTGACGTGACTTATTGTAGATTTGCCGCAGATGGCATTAACTACTTGGCCGGACGATACTGTAGTGAATTTGTGTCTTTTTCTTTAGTAACTTTGCTACGATAATCAAATAAATAAATATTCACGTTTAAAATAAACCTTTTCTAAGGACATCTCCAATTTGGTCAATGTAAGTCCTTCTAGGTCTTCCTCTGCCAGCCCTACCATCAACTTTCGCTTTAAGGTTTACTACGATCTACTCTAAACCGGCGTGCGTGTATGAAGCGATTGATGAATGTGGAGGAAGCAAGAGAAAATAAAAAAAATATACGGTCGAATTGAGAACCTCCTCCTTTTTTGAAGTCGGTAAAAACAAACTTATCGATTCCGACAAAACTTATTGAATCGATCGATAGTTCACGTTGCGCATGTTAGCCCTGCTGTACAGTCATGAGCAATATAATGTACCCATTTTAGGACTCTGTCGCACTAACATATTTGACATTTAGTGAGACTTACAGTGCAATTTGTCAAAAAAGTTAATGTGACATGGTACCCAAGTGTATACATATTAATGCTCGTGACCATACTATGGAATAAACCCAAAAACATTGGTTCAAACAGTGGAATGCACAGATAGAAATGTGACGAAATATATTTTATCCTATCTTATGGTTTGGAGTGCTATTTCCATCCATTTTGTTTATCTATTTCGCCTGATAAATAAAAATGTTCATCTATCTACTAAGTTTCGCGATAAAATGCTTTAGATTAAAATTGTGCCTAAAAGGGACTGAAATTTCAACCTATGCGTCTATACTATCACCGGGTGAGAGCCAGCGCTCCCCATTTGTGCGGCCAAGTAGTTAATGCCATTTGCGGTAAGACGTCTACACATGGCGATCAAAAAAGCACCTTTACTAAAATATTCTAAAATATTATAGGCCACTGGGGACCAACTTCGACCAACAGAAGGACAGTAGGAAGTTCTTATCATTATCCCGTTTTTCACAGAGTCCGCTTACCTAACCTGAAGATTTGACAGGACCGGATTTTTACAAAAGCGACTACCTGTCTGACCTCCCAACCCGCGAAGGGAAAACCAGCCCAATACAGGTTAGGGCGGTTAAAATGGTCACATCGAAATTTATCTAAGAAAGCAATATTGCAATTTGACATTTGCGCATATAAAAGTAAGTGCAAATAGCAATATTGCTTTCTTAGATGAATTGCTTCGATGTGGCCATTTTAACCCCCTAGGTCATATAACTCCGGTAAAGTGGCTATGGAATTTGAGAAGCAGTAGAGCTACCGTAGATACTGTTTACAGGAGTAGTAGTAAAAGTGAGTGGAGTTGAACTGACGACAGCAATTCTCATACAAAATGCGCGTTAGTACCCTTCCAACCTCTCTCTTCTGTTCCTTGAGCTCTATACAGGCACTGATGTTTAAGAATAAGAATAAAATAAATTGATTGCCAGTAACAGATAAGATACTTAGTCTTTTTACGCATTATGGGCAAGTACTTAACCACAATCTCACCTGATAGTATACATAACATAAAATAAACAGCCTATATACGTCCCACTGCTGGGCACAGGCCTCCCCTTAATCAACCGGAGGGGGTATCGAGCATACTCTACCACGCTGCTCCAATGCGGGTTGGTGGAGGTGTTTTTACGGCTAATAGCCGGGACCAACGGCTTAACGTGCCCTTCGAAGCACGGAATCATCTTACTTTTTCGTACAATCAGGTGATTCAAGCCTGAAAAGTCCTTACCAAACAAAGGACAGTCTCACAAAATGATTTCGACTATGTCCCCATCGGGAATCGAACCCGGACTTCCAGATCGTGAGCCTAACGCTCAAAACCACTAGACCACGGAGGCTGCTTAGAATACGAAATGTACTTATAGACGATGTGGCTGAGAGTGGGACATGTTTATGCTTACGCGCTTTCCTAGAAAATACCTTTTCCTAATTTCCTAAAATTACTTGCTTTGAAAAATAAGTCTTTATAAACATAACGATGTGACAATAGACTTAGAAATTACGCTTACGCGGATGTGTCAAACACTGAACATAATGTCCTTTCATTTATAAGCAAGATGATCCGTGCTTCGGAAGGCACGTTAAGCCGTTAGTCCCGGTTACTAGTTACTGGTATAAGTAAGTAGTCGTTACATGAGTCACGTCAGGGGCCTTTGGCGGCTCAATAGTAACCCTGCCCACCAGGGTTGCTCACAACCCACACGATAGAAGACAGGTCCTTTCATTTATAAGCGTTTTTATAAACACCAAAGCAATGGTTTACGTTCATTCGAGCTGTAAAGGGTCGAATTTATGATACCGGTGCCTTTTTCTGACAAGTTAATCAGCTCAGGCGATTGTGAACGATTCGCGAATCCAGTTAATTGGGAGCGATTGAGCGTGGCGACACCAAGAGCCTTTGTTCAACGAAAATTGCTGTTTTAATTGAACCCTGTTCTGAATAAGCTTTTGCGTTATAGTTTAGAAAATTCATTTTTATTTATTTTTCTTAATTCAATATTATTATTGCTTTATGAACTGAAGGAAGAGAATTTTGTCAGGATCGATCCTGACAAAATTCAAATGCAGCTCCATAGTGTTAAAATGTGTGTGGATTGATTATTTCCCCACTCGTAGACTGTATTAAAGAAACGCTGGTTGTTTTGCCACTTCGCATATAATTTTAGTAGGTAATTACAAAGGTTACAAACACGTCCGACAATAAGAGAAGATCGATGAATATAAAATTAATTAAAAAAGTAAAGAATTATTATTTTTTATAACCTTTTTAAGGTATTTTTATGTTGCAATTGTCAACACATAGTATGTGCTTACTTCGATGGGAAATATTCCTTAGTTTATGTATGTACCTATATTATTATTTTATAGCGAAATGAAAGTTTTTTTTTATATTTTTATTATTATTTTTAAAATTGTTATTTTAGCTACATAATTTGCTTATGTATTTAATTATGAAAGATAAAAAAATAGACTTTGGAAATTGATTTTGAATTTATGTTTAGATGACAAATGATTAGCACGTGCTTAGCGGCGAAGGAAACCATCGTGAGGAAAACCACCTTTCCAAGAAACGCGTTTCGGGGGGTAAGTGACCTAACCGGGATTGGGTTGGTTTTGCCTTTGGGTAAGAAGGTCAGTAAGTCGGAGTACTCGCGCACCAAGGGTTCCGTAAAAAGAGCCGAAAATTAACGAAAACCATCGATTTTAAGATTTTTTTTTTTAAAAGTTCGGAGCTCTAAAAAATCCCTTCGTTTTATACGTAAAACGTTTTATTTTTTTAGTAATACTACAACACGTATGCGATATATGTACGGTCACGAGCATTAATATGTATACACTTTGGTACCATGTCACATTAACTTTTTTGACAAATTGAACTGTAAGTCTCACTAAATGTCAAATATGTTAGTACGACAGAGTCGTAAAGTGTGTACATTATATTGCTCATGACTGTACAACATATGACTATAACTGATTGTTTTGATGCTATATTTTTATGAACGGATTCTAATCTTTACTGCACTGTTTATGCTTCACTGAAAGTACATCTTAAAATTCTTATTGCTTTGATACCAAAGTTACATACATACATACATAAACTCACGCCCGTAATCCCTAATGGGGTGGGCAGAGCCACAAGTAATCAAAGACAACTTGCAGCCACTGTTGATACGAAGTCCAAAGATGGATATGATGAACCTTATGGTGATAAGGGATCAGCCTATCGCCCATAACATTAGTCCATCATGTTAGAGGACACAATCCCTCTGTCGGTTTTTACGACATGCCCGGGAAGAGAAGCAGCTGAACGTGTTCTATGTTTTTTATATGCTCCCAGAACAGCATACCAAAGTTATGTAAGCATAAGAAGGAAAATATTTTCCCCTTTCTTTCAAAATTTATTTTTTCCCTTTACATATCTCGTGACATACGCCTAACAATCCACAGTGGATCAGTGTGATAAAGTATTATGCTCTTCAACCCCTCCGATTTATTGAAGTAAATCCTGCGCCCAGCAGTGGGATCTATATGCTGTGTTATATGTATATAAATTGCTATCTCAATAGAAATACGTGTAAAGAGTTCCAATTGGAAAGTCTTAGCAAAAGTATGAGAAAAATTGTAAGATAGCCTTCAATCATCAAATAATGAAATAGCGAAAGGTGTATAATTATATCTAATAGTCCTTCAGTATTTATTTTAGCTATTAGTATTTTTACTAGATAGACCACTAAATACACGCCTCGGAGTCTTTACCGGGTCAATTTAAGGAAAATGTTTTTAATGCAAAAGGTTTCAAAACCAACTAAATAAAGAATATTGAATATTGAACTATCATCATCATCATCATCAGCCCATTAACGTCCCAACTGCTAAGGCACGGGCCTTCCCTATGGATGGATAGGAAGATCAGGCCTTAAACCATCACGCGGGCTCAGTGCGGATTGATGGTTATTAACGACTGCTAATGCAGCCGGGACTAACGGCTTAACGTACCTTCCAAAGCACGGAGAAGCTCGAGATGAAAACTTTTTTTTTTGTGGTCACCCATCCTATAACCGGCCTTTGCGAAAGTTGCTTTACTTCAACAATCGCAGACCGAGCGCGTTAACCGCTGCGCCACCGAGCTCCTCCCTCTAATATTGAACTATACTACCCCAAATATCTTGCCTAAAAATCCTTAAAATCCGTATCACCAAAGAGCTCAACTCAAGAGCAACTTAGAGCCTTCTATTTAAGAAAATCACGCCACTAATCGTATTTCCGTGACTAACGTTCCCACGCAGATTCGGTAGAATTTTCAATTACGACTGTAGTATACAAGTTAGTATCCCGGCTTCAGTCGCGGATTTGCTGTCTGACCGTCGAACAGAGAGCACGCATCGTCGCGAACGAACCACGAACTTTCACGACACGATTGGTACATTATACAGCTACGTTTATAGTGAACTTTATTAAATAATTAATTTATAATAATAATAGTGGTATTAAGTTTAATAAAATAATAAAGAGTTATTTTAGGTAGAGTTAGTTTCTATTTAGTGAAAGTACAGCTCGGTGTTAAAAGTGTTTGTGAAACGTTTCAAACTTAATAGTGTTGTAAATGATCAGTGTTTAATTATAAAAGAAATGTGTTTAAATAAATCGAAGCATTGAAAAGTTCCTGCTAATAAAACCACAATTTCAGTGAAGACAAAATTGATTATTAAGAAAAATACGTTTTTTTTCCAACTAGAAAGTGGGTTCATAATCTTCAAAGTAGAACTCTGGGCGGGATTACAAAAGTTTATCAACGAGTGTTATGACAAACTTTATGAATAAAAGTTCCTAAGTAACTGGCGAACTTACCTGGTCTCTTAATTCTAAGTACACATTAAAAAAGTAGATGGATGAAGACTTCAACTCGAGTTCTGACAACATTAGGGACTGGAGCAATTTATTCTTTGTGAGTACCTATTTTATATAATTTTATTATTCATATGTAGTCGTTTCATGAGCGATGGGCCTTTGGCGGCTCAATAATAACCCTGACACCAGGTTTGATGAGGTTGGTAATCCACCTCATAACCCACACGATAATAAGAAGATACTTCAATTTAATATAAGTTCACGACTATATTGGGGTATTCAAAGATACATCCATCGCAAGATGAACCAAGTACCCATACCTCACCGAGCTTTCTGTTAGACCAACGTGATAGTGGTGATGAGCCGTATCGCTTTAATAATGGTGGTAGTGGAATTTATTTTATAAGTACATTTTTTATTTATTTTTTTCTCTCTATAGTATGTAATGAGTAGTCGTTACAAGACCCGTATCATAGACCTATGGCGGCTCAATAATAACCTTGACACCAGGGTTGATAAGGTCGGTCATCAACCTTTCGGCCCACACAAAAGAAGATTATTTATTTTATTCTATTTGTTATGTGACTCATCGTAGATATATATTCTATGTCATTCCCTATTTGGCTGAACAAATGGGGCGCGTTCTCACCCGGAGGATCACTACAAATAAGTTTTAAAAAAAACCTAATAAGAAAAGAAACATAAAACATAAACTGCCTATATACGTCCCACTGCTGGGCACAGGCCTCCCCTCAATCAACCGGAGGGGGTATGGAGCATACTCCACCACGCTGCTCCACTGCGGGTCGGTGGAGGTGTTTTTACGGCTAATAGCCGGGACCAACGGCTTAACGTGCCTTCCGAAGCACGGGATCATCTTACTTTTTCGGACAATCAGGTGATTCAAGCCTGAAAAGTCCTTACCAAACAAAGGACAGTCTCACAAAGTGATTTCGACAATGACCCCATCGGGAATCGAACCCGGACCTCCAGATCTTGAGCCTAACGCTCTAACCACTAGACCACGGAGGCTGTTGAAGAAAAGAAAGCGAAACCTAAAAAGAACCGACGGAAAAAATCCACTTGATTTATTCATTAACCCAGAATTATGAGCTGGATCATCCCCTTAAGTGTTCGTTACGATGTCACTAACACTATATAATATATTTTAAGCGTGACCGTTACCTATGTGAGTGCAAGCTTTGTTGACTTGTAATCAAAGGACGTAATAATATACGATCCCGATGACCCGATTACTCTATCCATAGAGGCGGCCAATTAGCTCGCGACACCAAACACTTCAGGACCCCGATACCGTGGTCGGTATCCGGCGTGGTCGCCGGCGTGGTCAACGATTTCCCTCAATAAGCGCTTATCGCTATCGACCAACTAGGGTGCGATTAATTCTTTCAAATATTTTTCCTCTGAGACGACGCCCTGAGTCGAGGTTCGCGGCCAACTGGGCACCCTCAGGCCTGTTGTCTTAAACGTTGTACCGGGTGAGAGCATTTCCCATTTGTCCGGCCAAGTAGCGGCAAATCTACAATAAGTCACGTCAAAAAAAGTTGACTTGTACATCACACTATCATGCTCACTTGTCCTACTGACACAAATAAGTGGAATCAAGCTAAGTAACTCTGCTAAAAGCATCACATACCGGGTTTACACGGCGAAGCCAGCTGTATACTACACTGTACTGTATTTGAAACCCTCGGCGTCGGATTACATGTTCCAGTCACATAACACTGTTATTTTATAGTTCCACTGCACAAACACACTAATCTTTAATACTCCGGGGTGCTCCGGGGCATCATAGGCCCGAGATATGGAAACAACATATAAAAATATTTATTTAGAAAACACAACAACATAAACAGCCTATATACGTCCCACTGCTAGGCACAGGCTTTTCCTCAATCAACCGGAGGGGGTATGGAGCATACTCCACCACGCTGCTTCATTGCGGGTTGGTGGAGGTATTTGGGCTAGTAGTCCCAATGGCTTAGCGTGCCTTCCAAAGCACGGAATCATCTTACTTTTTCAGATAATCAGATGATTCAAGCCTGCAATGTCCTTACTAAACAAAAGACAGTCTCACAAAGTGATTTCGACAAAAAAATATTCAGAAAAAAGTACAGAATTTTACATAGGTATTATTTTTTAGTGTACATTTTTTTACTGAAAAGAACATAGAAGAACGCTTGACTCTAAGGTCGCAGGTTCGAAACCAGCACGGGCCTTAACCAATGATTTTTCGTAATCGTTTTTAAATTCGTATTTAGATCATAAATTATCACGTGCTCAGCGCACATACCCGAGAAATGCGTTTCGGAGGTAATTAACCTAACCTGTATTGTGCTGGTTTTTCCTTTGACGGTTGGAAGGTCAGAGAGGCAGTCGCTTATGTAAAAGAACCGGACCTGTCAAATCTTCAGGTTAGGTAAGCGGACCCTGTGTAAACAGGATGACGCTAGAAAGTTTTTTTTTTTACTGAAAAAGCGTTTTTATACCTTATTAAGGATAAGTAACGCTAGGGAGGTGAGAAAGATCTTTATGACTAAAGTCAGGTATTGTAAGAATTTCCGAAGAACTAGCTTTCGTCTAAATAATTCAACATCATTTCGACAAAATTACTGTCATTTAACATCGTATGGAGGTGCCCTACTGGTCGGTTAAACAAATAGTCCAAGTCCTATAGAACACAACTACTGTTTATTTTAAAGTTCACACGATTTCACTAGAAGGATAAGAATTACATACTAGACACTACACATAAAGATAGGAAAGTTAGGCAACGTATATATACCACTTTCACCCCATAAAGCTTCCATAATATAACTGCTGTCAACCGGTTATATCTAGTTATAACCCGCTACGCCCAACTTCATCATAAGGGGTCATAAAGAGTAACAGCTACAATAAAAACTATTATTTTTACGATACATTCGCAGTTAATGCTGTGATATGGCAGTAAGTTGACGATTAACAAGTCCGAACTGATGGCTGACATGCAATATGAGCGTATTAGTAAGTAAAATATTTGATAAATATATGTGATTGTAAGCACGCATTCACACAGAAACTTACCGCTGCAAGCGCAATGTGGCTTCATAATATTATGGGTCGGGATTTGTCGAATGATGTAGGTGCGACTGTAAATAAGCGTTTGCTTCCCTTTGGGGCAAACTTATGCTGAGTCGTTTTACCCTTTCAAATAAATGCACAATATCTCACGCAACACTTTTGTCATTAATTTTATTTCTATTCTTTTGTGTAAATGTCTATAGCCTATAAGTGTTATCTTCAATGTTATGTTTTCGTTTTGTGTGCTGTTTGTTTGAATAAACGTTTTTTTTTCTCTCTCTCTCTCTCTCCCTCTCTCTCTCTCTGTCTTTATCTCTCTATAAGGAAAATCACCTAAGCGCCATTTTGAAAAATCATATTCTGATGTATTTTTCTTCAAGTAAATAAACTTCGACTTATGTAGATTTGGCGTGACTTATTGTAGATTTGCCGCAGATGGAATTAACTACTTGGCCGGACAAATGGGGAGCGCTGAAGGCTCTTACCCGGTACAACGTTTAAGACAACAGGCTTGAGGGTGCCCAGTTGGGCGCGAACTTCGGCTCAGAGCGTCATCTGAGAGGAAAAATAATTGAAAGAAGTAATGTCGATTAATTAGTGTGTCGATACTAATTAATCGACATTAATAGTGGGTTAGTGGGTCGATAGCGATAAGCGCTGATTGAGGGAAATCGTTGACCATGCCGGCAGGGTCGGTATCGGGGTGTGTAAGGATCGTAGTAAGTGGAATTCCGCGATGTCTGCCTACCCTAACTCGTAATAGGCGTGAACATATGTATGTATGTATGTATAAAGCTTGCGTTACCGCATTTAATTATGTATGGGCTTTACAAAGAACCACATCAATTATCATTGATTAAGTTAGGCGCATGTTACATGTCACTCAAATTATTTAAATTACCTAAATGCAAATGGCTAACGGAAATTAGTAATGTTGCCAACATAAATAGTGTTTTAAATCACAGTTTAATTATTTAAAGCTAGAAAAATATATTTAAAATCGGGTAAAAATGTGTTTATTTGTCGGACTTAATACCTACTTATGTACTTACCTACACAGTGTACACAGAAATACATATCTACCAACTGTAGTAAGATTTTCTTTATTAATAATATGTTATTATTACGGTTAGCATTTAGTTGACTTATCATTAAGTTCAGAATAGTTTTTACTTCCAAAATACTATGTAGAGTGTCAGGCCGAACAGCCAATAAAATATGTTAAATCTATTTTGGTTACCCGACAAAAATAAAAAGTTTTCTTACCTAATAAAACTTATTTTCAAAACAAGCACAATTAAATTACCCAGTGTTCTCATAATCGTGATATAATGAGGAATGAAGAGGCGCTTGAAGAAATTTCAAGTTTAAGCAAAATCGTTCTTAAGAATTACTTAGCATAGGTACTTCAGATGTTCTGTTTCATAAATGTTCAAAAGTTACTTAAGTAATTAAAATAAAAACAATTTAATACGTTACACGTTCCAACAAAGTGAGTAAACGCTTTAATACAATTAGTAAACAAAAAGTTATTCATGTAAATTATGGAACAATTAAAAGGGCTTAATTTTAATTGTTTTTCTTTGTGTTTAGGCACAGGCTTATTTGAAGATGGGGTAATTTCATTTTTTGTTTGTTATTGCAACGGCTTCCATTTTTACCGACTTCAAAAAAGGAGGAGGTTCTCAATTCGACCGTATATTTTTTTTTTTTTTTTTTTTTTTTTTTTTTTTTTATGTTTGTTCGGGCATATCTTCGTCGTATATGAACCGATTTTGATAATTCTTTTTTTGTTTGAAAGGAGATGTACCCAAGGGGGTCCCATGTCAAGGAAGTCAGGATCTGATGATGGAAGACCAGAGAAATCGAGGGGAATTTTCAAAAATCGTAGGAGCGACTAGTGCGTTTGTAAAGTCATATTGATCGGATCGCTCTTTAGGCTTCGGGAAAACTTCCCGACCTTCGAAAACTGGTCAGCATCAGGGAGACACCCTATGGCCTGGCAAAACTATACAACCTGGAGCAATTTTTCTTTCACGAAACGTATTTAAATCTTGATCAAATCCAAACGCCGGTGCAAAAAAACAAAATGGCGGAAAAAAAAGATGGCCGCCATACAAAATTTTGTCGATTTTAGAAGAAGCCCCTTTGGGTAAAAATAATGTATGGGGCGCTTACTCAAAACGTCATGTAGAGTACGGAAATACTTTCTGGTCACCAAAAACTGCTCCGCATCAGAGAGATACTCTACGGCCTGGCAAAACTATCGCACGTGAACCAATATTTCTTTCAGAGCACTTATTTAAATCTTGGTCAAATTCCATAGCGCGTGAAAAAAAAACAAAATGGCGGAAAAACAAGATGGCCGCCATAGACAATTTAGTTTTTTCAGAAAATGTCTCGGGGTATAAAATATATATCGGGGTTGTGATCGGATCGTCATGTTAAGTATGGAAATACTTCCCGATTTTCGAAAACTGCTCCGCATCAGGGTGACACCCTACGGCCTGGCGAAACTATCGCACCTGAACCAATTTTTCTTTCACGAAACCTATTTAAATCTTGGTCGAATTTAATGGCCGGTGAAAAAAATACAAAATGGCGAAAAAACAAGATGGCCGCCATACACAATTTTGTTTTTCCAGAAAATGTCTTGGGGTTAAAAATGATGTATAGGGGTGTGATCGGAACGTCATCTTTGAAAACTGCTCCCAATCAGGGAGACATCCTACGGCCTGGCAAACCTATTGCACCTGGATTTTGTTTGTTTCCACGACACCCATTTAAATCTTGGTCAAATTCTGTCGCCGGTGAAAAAAAACAAAATGGCGGAAAAACAAGATGGCCGCCATACGAAGAGGGACAGTTTCGAATAAACAGGACACGCGAGCTGCTTTAGCAGCGAGCGAACCACGCGAAATCTACTGTATCTATATGTGTGCGTGAGTGTGTATGATAGCAGCTTCCACTGACAACCACAAGTGTGTATGTGTGTGTGTGTGTGTGTGTGTGTGTGTGCGTGTGTCTGTGTGTGTGCGTGTGTCTGTGTGTGTGCGTGTGTCTGTGTGTGTGCGTGTGTCTGTGTGTGTGCGTGTGTCTGTGTGTGTGCGTGTGTACGTGCGCGTGTGCTCGTGTGCGTGTGCGCGTGTGTGAGTGTGTGTGTGTGTGTGTAAACATGTTCATCAATAATAATTGTGATCACTACTAATCATATATTATTATATATCAATATAAATCAGAAAATCTGTCTGTCTGCATCCTTGCTCAGTCTAACCATCACTTAAAATCGTAAAATAAAATAAAATTTTTAACAAAAAAAAAACCGACTTCAAACGCAAAACTAAAAAGCAATAAATAAATTTACTTCGCACAAAGTAATTAGTACGTATTTTCAATTAGTTAATTAATTTTATAAATCTGAAGTCGGTGCCAAGTAAATGCTACAACAACCCTACTACAATATCAAATTACTATGTACACACAATATTGTTTAATACCTATATCAAAGCAATTACAAAACAATGTCAAACAAAAAATTACAAAACAATCAGTATTGAAAAATATAAGAATCGGTACTTCGTTGTAGCATTTCCTTGGCACCGGCTTCAGATTTATAAAATTAATTAACTAATTGAAAATACGTACTAATTACTTTGTGCGAAGTAAATTTATTTATTGCTTTTTAGTTTTGCGTTTGAAGTCGGTTTTTTTTTTGTTAAAAATTTTATTTTTGTATTTTTTTTTATATGGCTTACCACCGTTGGTGTAACAGAAAGCTTGGTGACGTATGGGTAGGTACTTAGACCAGCTTACTATAGATGTACCTCTGACTACCCCATTGGGATATAGTCGCGAGCTGATGTTATGTTGTTGTTATTTTTATTGTATAGATCCAAAACACAACATACATAAACAGCCTATATACGTCCCAGTGCTGGGCACAGGCCTCCCCTCAATCAACCGGAGGTATGGAGCATACTCCAGCACGCTGCTCCAATGCGGGTTGGTAGAGGTGTTTTACGGCTAATAGCCGGGACCAACAGCTTAACGTGTCGTGTGAATCATTTTACACCCGAAACGCATTCGTCGGGAATATGGATGACCTCATGATGTTTTCCTTCACCGCTAAACCACATCTATGATCTAACGATGAATTCGAAAACAAAATCGTTAATCATTGGTTGTGGGATTCAAACCTGTGACGTAACAGTGAGTGTTTATCGTTCTTTCAATTGAGCTACCACAGTTGACATACCAACCAACATATTATATTATATTAAATTTTGCAGCGAACTACATCTAAAAGTCGATTTGCCTTAAAATATAAGATAGGAGTATTTGCTTCTTCCTCGAATTATATTATATCTAGACTATAAAAAGGTATCCTTAGTAAAAAGTAGTGAAAGTACTCCCCATTTATGAAGACGGCTTCTACTCCCGACTGTACTAAGCCAGGTCGTTTATAAATAGGATGGTAAACGAAGATGAAGCTAGACGGTGCAACGGGATCTGCGCTATCCATCACTCGAATGTCGGTGTAAAAACTTTTACTAGAGGTAAACTTCCCTTAAGGTGTATCTACACACTTTGTATCCTTGTATAGCAGAATGAAAGAATACTGTAAGTACAACCATGTGAACATTTTTTTTTAAATATAGCTTATTTTAAATATAGTCTCTTTTAAATAATAATCATCATCATCAGTCCATTAACGTCCCCACTGCTGGGGCACGGGCCTTCCCTATGGATGGATAGGGAGATCGGGCCTTAAACCATCACGCGGGCCCAGTGCGGATTGATGGTTATTAACGATAATAACTACCAAGTCATTATATGAACCATGTCAGGGGCCTTTGGCGACTCAATAATAACCTTGACACCAGGGTTGATGAGGTTGGTAATTCACCTCACAACCCACACGATAGAAGAAGAAAAAGAATAATAAACTGCCAAACATTATTATATTAAAAATATAAAAGAATTTCTAATAAATAAATGTTGTTATAGCACTAGTGGGATCTTCGCTATATTCTATCGTGCAGGTTATGAGGTGGATTACCAACCTCATCAACCCTGGTGTCAGGGTTATTATTGAGCAGCCAAAGGCCGCTAACATAACTCATATAACGACTAAGTACTTACATAGTAAGAAACCTGGACTTATATTATGTGTGATATATACTCAGTAAAATTTGGAAGTCAGTGGACCATGCCTTGTACCATGTTCCAGTTAAAAATAAGCAGATGTACCAATACATACCAAACATTGTTACTGTAACTGTTGACAATATTTTTTTATGTATTATTATTAATTCTTGTATTCATGATTATAATTATTTTTCTTAAAGAATATAAATTTATTTATATCTTGAAAAACAAAATAATAATAAACAATCTGTCTTTATTTAAGAGCTGCGCTCTTGTCGGTGGAGTAATCGCCATTCCTCTCTTCTTCCCGCCAAATCCTTCACCTCCTGATACGACACGACCAGCACCTTCTCTTTTATTTGTTTCATAAATGTTCTCCTATGTTTATGTTATGTTATATAATATAGTCTTTGCCAAAAAATAATAATAATAAAAATAAACAAAACAAATAATTCCTACTTAATAAAACATTGTAGCAGGTATTCCTGATTAGTCAAACAGTTCATTATTAATAGCATAACATTGGTATACTTAGCAGTGTTGAACTGATTCGTCGTGTGTGGTAACACCTTAACAGAAGTTTTATGATGAAAAATATGCTTTGTCTCTCTCTTAGAAACTAGGTCTTCAGAACTGTTGTTTGTCACGCTACTTTATGGCATCTAGAAAATAGAACTATGCAAACTTGCAGAGAGGTTGCCATAAGTTGGTTTATAGAGAGAATTTTCAGTCGTTTAACTTTTGTTATTGCGGAAGAGAGAACGTGTTGTATGTACCTACGTAAACATATACCTAAGTATATCTGAAAAAAATAGGATACTGCTTACCACACTTGCTTTTTTTGACATGGCTTATTGGAGATTTATACTTGGCCGGACAAATGGAAGGGCGCTGAAGATTCTCACCCGGTACAACGTTTAAGACAACAGGCCTGAGGATGCCCAGTTGGGCGCGAACCTCGGCTCAGAGCGTCGACTGGGAGGATATTTGAACGGATTGATCGACCCTCGTTGGTCGATAGCGATAAGTGTTGAATGAGGGAAATCTTCGACCACGCCGGCGGGGTATACATTTGCCTGCAAAACTAAGTACTTTTATTTTGAAATTATATTTTTTAAGAACACAAGTTAACTTTCGATTTTCGAAATGAAAAGGACTTGAAATGCTATTATTTATTGTTTAATAGTTAGAAAAGAAGCTGATAAAAATGTTTATAACACATTTCTGATTTTAAATCTCCAACTTTTATAGTTTTAAAAAGAACTAATTTTAAAAGTGTAGTACATAGTTTTGTGTAGCAATCTTTCTTACTCGTTCATCTTATATCATCTTACTCTTCTAACTACACTTTCATGCATACACACATAAACTCACGCCTATTTCCCACCGGGGTAAGCAGAGACTTTGGAAATCAACGAAAACAACAACACAACCTACACAACAAACGTAGTCCTAATACGTACCTATCTATGTACACACTAATCCAAGTTTCCGGGAACGGGATCGTAAAATTCATCCAAAAAAAACAAGAAAAAGCAACAAAAATGCTTTTAGCCGCAGCAAAAATAGCTGAACAAACTAATAATAGCACACAACGTTGTTTCGAGGCCAAAAATCCGTGTAATTTTTCCAGCGGTTGAAACAATGGCTAAACGTTCCCTCGGGAGCGAATAACTCGATAACATCTCGTAAATACTGACGTTTGAACTTACTAGTGTTGCTTCAAAGACGACGATCGATAGTAGTTGCAGAAAAAAAAGGAAAGAAACATTTTCTATTTGTTGAGGACGCCAGATAAACCGCCAAAATACTAGTATTCTAAATTCCGCCAGAGTCAGCGTACCCGAAAAGATCATCATCACCCTAGCGTTACCCCGTTTTCCACAGGGTCCGCTTACCTAACCTGAAGATTTGACAGGTCCGGTTTTTTACAGAAGCGACTGCCTGTCTGACCTTTCAACCCGCGAAGGGAAACCCAGCACAATACAGATTAGGTCACATACCTCCAAAAATGCATTTCTCGGATGTCCTCATGATGTTTTCCTTCACCGCTGAGCACTTATGATCCAAACATGAATTCGAAAACAAATTCGACAATCATTGCTTTAGGCCTGCGCTGAATTCGAACCTGCGACCTCAAAGTGAGAGGCAAGCGTTCTACCAACTGGGCTACCACGGCTCCCAGCAGATAATAAGCGTACTCCAAAAGATAAATACCTAAGCGTAATAATATATAGATAGGTATAAAAATCACGGAGTCCCTCTAGCTACGATTTTGGGCGTCTATCATTGCGAGATATATCTTTGATTGCAAGTAACATGACTCATGAGGAAGGCATATGCTACAGATCCCGTAAGAAAAATGCGATCTTTACGTTTTGTCCTTTTGGGGATTCTTAGCTCGTCGATTGTCGTACGTCGATTGTCGATTATTTTATTACTTGTCGATTCCATATAGGACTCTGTGCTCTGACTGTGAAATGATCAAAAATGGTAAATCCTTTCACGAAAGCAATTCAAATTGGGGTGAACATAGGTCTGCGTCTGTGCAACGGGGCAATGCCGCTAGTGTAAGGCCGGGTTTCCACTGACGCGGAGTTGGGCGGAGAAGAGCGGAGATGTGCGGATTTGACCAATCACAGCGTTCGAGAGAGCGAAAAACGAAGACGCTCTGTCATTCTCTCTCTAACGGTGATTGGTCGATTCCTGTACATCTCCGCAGATCTCCGCACAGCTCCGCGTCAATGGAGATGCAGCCTATTGGATTCGTTTGGACCAGGTCAGACTCAGAACACTTAAGCGTATAGTTGGATGTGACGAAATTACGTATGTTTCTGATTATTTGACAAATTGTATTCTTTTATATTAATAAAATTAATGCAAAGTTTTATGGTTAAGTACAATATAAAATTCCATATTCAAATTTCAAAATATATTTATGTTATCGATACGAAGAGGAAAAATATTCTATAGTAAGGCAACTCTACTGGTCCTTAGTCCTTTAATAATTTGTCACTGTAGAAACACTGTTTTCGATCTGAAAGAAAGACCGTATTACCGGCCCACTGCTCTTGTGGTACGTTAACGATATAATAAATCATAGTTAGTCGCTGTGGTCCTGTGGTGCAGCGGGGGCGCCGGTTCAAATGCCAATACCGGACTTACGCCAACAAGTTATTATCTTAAGTGCAGTATTCCCTAACATAACTGCACGACTGTTATAGACGGCGATACGGCTCACCATTTATCGCGTTGGTCAAACAGAAAGCTCGGTGATGTGTGGGTACTTAGTTCATTTTACGATGGATGTACCTGTGTCTACCCTAATTGGGATATACCTAGTCGTGGTTTTATGTAATAATAAATCATAATAATAAGTGAAATTCCGTGGTCTCTGCCTACCCCGGTAAATAGACGTAATCTTATGTGTGTACGTATACCAGCCTACCAGCCTTATCGCCAATAATGGCTCCATAGTAGGCTAGTATCCAGTATCCAACTGGTCAAATTAGTAACTTTTTACTAAACGTCAAAACACAAAATTACAACGGAATTTGTATAAAAAAGCAACCTGTGACGTCATAGAAAAACGTGACAAAATGTCCCATTTATTATTAATATACGTTTCTTTATTAAAATTAATAAATAAGTTAAATAGAACAAAAGATAACGCTTTTTTCCCCTTAGATCTGTCTCTATTTAGTAATCTGGGGGATTAAAAAGGCCACATAGAAACAATTCATCTAAAAAAGCAATATTGCAATTTGCTTTTTTAGATAAATTGCTTCGATGTGGCCATTTTAACCCCCCAGAATTCCATAATTTATCTTTGACCTAGGAAACTACTTACCCAATTCTGAAGAGGACATTTGCTGCCACGGTAGTTGTATATCAATAGCTACCACATTCAATAATGGCTGTCCTATCTTAGAATCTACAACGTGGCACAAAGACACTGCAATATTAGAGTCTGCTCTCGACTGAGAACGACAATATCTAGCAGACATTGTCCTAGTACCCTCGCCTTAACCTAAATGAAAGCATTTACTAGAAAATCTTATAAAACATTTTAATAAACCGCTTTCATAAGAATCCACGTCGTTGAAACAACTTGTCGTTCAAATCATATCAACAACTAAAATCTATTTCGTATAACTTTAGAAATGTTCCGTATCAAACATCACAAACGCTGTTGCATAAATTAAATTAATTCCTTTACAATCTGTTATTGACTTTTTCTTTGTTTTCAATAAAAATGACGATTCCGGTATACATTTCAGGCAAAACTCTCGTCGATTATGAATAAATCGCTTACCTATTCATAATAATCCATAGGGTCCGCTCATTTAACCTATATGTTTTCGCAAAGCTTTTTTTTACAGAAGCGACTACAATTTGAGTTTCTAATCCATATGGATAACCAGCCCACTCACGGGTAATGTTTCATAAACATAACATAGCATTGTATCCCAATTAGGTGAACTAAGTACCCACACCTCACCGAGCTTTCTGTTAGACCGTGATAGGTGGTGAGCCGTATCGCCGTCCATAATGGTAGAGCCAACTGTGTTAATGAAAACCTAACGATAAATTAATAACTCATTGGTGCTAGTCCGGTACCGGGATTAGAACCGTCGTTATCTCAGTGTAACACAGAACCACAGTGACAGGACCACATCGGCAGCCTGCTTCACTCGATTTATTAGTCATATCTGCTGACAGGACTCGTACAGTCATGAGCAATATAATGTACCCACTTTAGAACTCTGCACTAACATATTTGACATTTAGTGAGACTTACAGTTCAATTTGTCAAAAAAGTTAATGTGACATGGTACCAAAGTGTATACATATTAATGCTCGTGACCGTACACGCGTGACGCTTTATCGTTTTTATGTTATGTTGGTCAGTCCAACGCTCATCATAATGGTATAACTTGTTAGAAAGAACACAATCCCTCTTGTCGTGCGTTGTGTACGAAGTGCCTTATACTACTATGAAATGTGTACCTACTATGAAATACCTATGTGTGTGTGGAAACAATCTATTCTACCTGAGGACCACCAGACGTGCGGCGTGGTGTTATCCATACTTGGTTGAGACACCCATAATTCGCATCAAGCGCTTCGCTTCATCGTACATAATGCGTGCGACCAAGTAGTAGAATGCATTTCCTCGAGATAAAATAAATAGAATAAATGTAGATGAAGCAAGAGAAACGTGCCAGAATCCAGGCAAATGGAATTTCATAGTCTCCGCTTATCCCGTTGGGAAACAGGCGTGAGTTTTTGTCTGTATGTAAGGGAGTCTAATGGTCGCAACGTTGATGCTGTTACCTTAAATAACCAACGACGTCAAAGCAAATTCTAGGTAACTTCTATGAGATTGCGGCCAGACAAAGTGACTTAGATACAACCATAAATAGGTATATTACGTAAGGTATTCCTGTAGAATGTTACATTAGTACAGGATCAGAATCAGAATCAGAATCATTTCTGATGAGCGGTGAATGTTACATTAGTACAGGTTATGGTAGACTAACGCTAAGTCACACCCTGGACACTTCAAACAATACAATACAATACAATAATAATACTTCAAAAAGCAGTAATTCTAAATACATGCCGCATCGTCAGGAAGTTTTTATCTCTGAAACAATAAAAGCACTTGGCTACGGCCCGTGCGACTTAAACCTCTTCGGAGAGAATTATAAATATTATAAAGATAAATAATGATAATAATAAAAAAGTTTATTTAGGTTCAATACAGAAACTCTTGATTGCGCTTATAATAAATATTAAAAATAAACAACACAGACACACACTGACACACATTGACGTTATCGTATACGCTGTCTGTGTGACGTCTGACGCCATACGATTCAAGTCCAAAAGGGGGTGGGCTGAGCCGCTGCTGGGGAGCGGAGAGTTGCCATCCTATATGTGGTATTATTCCTTATTCTATGGCTAAATTTAAAGAACAAACCACGTTAATTCACAAGTTGATTTTAATAAGATAATTTTGTATGCCTATTATTATTTATAGAGATGAAAATGTAACTCGCGTTCTGCTAATAAGCGAATTCAGATTGGGGAAATTTTATTTAGGTTTTGGGAGCCGAGTTGAAAGAACGCTTGACTCTCATTGTGAGGTCGCAGGTTCGAATCTAGAACGGGTGTAAATCAATAATTTTCGAATTCATGTTTGGATCATAAATGAGTATCACGTGCTAAGCGGTGAAGGACATCGTGAGAAAACCTACACTCCTGAGAAATTCGATTCGGGGGTACGTGTCTCGGACAAGCGACTAGCTAGCTAGCTAGCGCTAGCGCATATTATATTATTATTTAGGAACCCATTAGTTCGCTTTGTTCGTTTCGTTTTTACCTCAATGTCAAGATATTAACAAACAACAAACAAGGCAAGGCAAACATGAAGAACCTATAATGTGAACACTGTCATCTGTATTTATATTACTCATGTTTAAGCAAATAAATTATCTTTATCTTTGTAAAAATGTATCTTAGCAACCAAGAAATCTAACAGATGTCGCTATTAACGAACGCCAATAAAACAAAACTACCAAGATGGAGTGAACGACGGAACACGGCTATTTTTTCCGCTCCCGATTAATATTACTACAAACCAATTCAACCCAAAATATACCAATTTCTCATCTGTATTTCTTCAGTACCTATGTGACTTTACCTGTATTGGGGTGGTTTAAATGGGAAGTCGTTCTCACACCTTTCACATAATAATTCAGGGTGTTAGTGACATCGTAACGAAAACTTTGAGGGATGATTCAGGCCATGATTCTGAGTTAATATCAAGTGGAATTTTCCGTCGCAGAATGGAACGGAAAATAATGAATTACAGGAAAATCCACTTGATATCCACTCAGAATCATGGTCTGAATCATCCCCCTCAGTATTAGTTACGATGTCACTAACACCCTGTTTACTTGTATGCACTTGTACAAGGTATAAGTGACATCGTAACAAATACTGAAGGGGATGATTCAGCTCATTAGTCGGAGTAAATATCAAGTGGAATTTTCCATTCCATTCGTTACTATGTTACTAACACCCTGTATGTCCTTCTTCACACAGTCATATCATAGTTTCAAACACAAGGTACATTAAAGTTATTACTCAGTAAAATCTCTCCACTAGATGGGGCATGTGACGTCACGATCTGGGAGAGATATCTGGTAGTAAGAGTAGTGGGGCACGCTGTTGGAATTACAAGCGTGACCCGACATGAAGTGCGCAACTTCAGTAATATTAGAAAACATTTTACAAAGAACATAATCTCCGAAACGGTAGGAAGAGGTGTAAAATATAAAGGACTTAGGTACACCCACTTACTTCTCTAGCTAAAGGCCAGGCGCGCACTACGAGTTTTTCGCCGCGCGGCAGAAAAAAGCAGCGGCATAATGTCGCACTGTAATTCTGTACCAAACAGTTTTAAATTGTATTGCGCGCACTTGACGGCAGAACCGCCGCAGAGGCGCAGTATTACAGTGCGACATTATGCCGCTGCTCTTTTCTGCCGCGCGGCGAAAAACTCGTAGTGCGCGCCTGGCCAAGGAGCTTGCCTATTGCCATTAACTGGGCACAAGTCCTGGAAACTACGTGATATCAATTATGTACGAATCAAACATTAATTCAAACGTATAAAATTAGATTCAGAGGTTTAGAGCCTTTTGATTTTGTTTGGTAAATAAGTTAAAAAGAAAAAATAAACAGTTTAAATCATTCTTTCTTTAATATTTTTTTCATAATTCATTTTCGCCCTAGGACACTGCCCAATTCCTTTGTCAATTTTAACAATATAATAATAATAATAATAATAATTTATTCAGAAAAAAACATTAAGTACTTATAACTATTTACAAACAATCATCTTCAGACAAAGAGAACAATAAGCACGACCTATTTGGATATCAAGTGCTACTGTAAGTTACTATTTGGTGACTTATGATCACGGGAGAGTCGAGTTTGTGTTTGTATATTTTACTCAAGCCTTGCTGAAGTTACCTTTACTGTGACAAGAACCTTTCTTAGCTCCAGTGGGATGTAAGAATAATCTTATTTTTTACATACATACATACATACATACATAAACTCACGCCCGTAATCCCTAATGGGGTGGGCAGAGCCACAAGTAATCAAAGACAACTTGCAGCCACTGTTGATACGAAGTCCAAAGATGGATATGATGAACCTTATGGTGATAAGCGATCAGCCTATCGCCCATAACATTAGTCCATCATGTTAGAGGACACAATCCCTCTGTCGGTTTTTACGACATGCCCGGGAAGAGAAGCAGCTGAACGTGTTCTATGTTTTTTATATGCTCCCAGAACAGCATAGAAGCATCTTATTTTTTCTTAGTTTTTTTTACGTACGTATTGGTGCGGGCGGAGTTTTACCATTCTTTACACAAATAGTAGGTATTATTCTTTACTCTATTTATTTATTTTGTGGAAGACTTACTGCCATATACAATTCACAAAATAATTAGCAAACAATAACTAAAGGCTGGAGCCCTGGTACTGGATTGGCAGCAATGACTTATTACGTATAATTTATCTTAAGTACAGTTTTCACTAACACAGTTGGCACCATTATAGACGGCGATACGGCTCACCGCTTATCACGTTGGTCTGACAGAAAGGTCGGTGAGTTTTGGTACTTAGTTCATTTTGCTACGGATGTACCTCTGATTACCCCAATTGAGATATAGTTGAGAGCTTCTATTGTGTTATGGTAGGTATTACGTGCGTTTCCCGATCGCTAACGCTATCGCTTCTTCTCTATTTCCGCCCCGCTGTTCTTTTTTATTTGCTTCGAAAACTGAACTTGGGTACTACTATTTATTTATCTCTCCATTGCACATACATAAACTGACGCCTATTTCCCACCGGGCAAGCAGAGACTATGGAATTCCATTTGCTTCGATCCTGACACACTTCTCTTGCTTCCTTCATATTCATCAATCGTTTTATATACGCACGTCGGTTCGAAGTAGACCGTACTAAACCTATTCTATAATGACATCTCTAATTTACTATTTATTTAAATTATTTTATTCACATAAATTAAAACAAATCTTTACCAAAAACTGAGTACGGAATTTAAGCCTACAATTCACAGTTGTATTCTAAACTTAGATCAAGCAATTCCAACTTGCGACTGGAATTGGTTAGTTTATACAAACGACTTTCCCCACTGGGATTATAGTGGTGGAGACTGGTGGGAAATTGTGGGAGTTGGATTGTGGCCACAACTATAGCGGGAAAATTGTCATATGACGTTCTTACAATTGCAACAACCTAGGCCTCATTATGCGGAGTGTGACCGGCCAAAGCGTAGCACATCAATCGGATGCGTTTGACTACTTCTTGTAGCTGAGTGTCGATTTTCTGCAAAATGCCTATTATTAAAACATTGTTATCAAAGATTTTTTTTGAACCACGTACCACGGTCGTTGTCATTGAGAATGGTTCCACACCTACAGCATTAGCATTGTTTTAAGTTTACGCGGTTATTATCATCGTTAAAGCACATAATAACGGGTTCTTACCGCGTTTAAAGTAGGGATATGAGACTCTCGATATTTCGACACTGTTGCAAATGCCATGATCACGGGATGACTGATGAGATTGGAGTGGAGTAGGTACTACGGACAGAAATATCTCTCTACCCTCTTTCTTTGGCACTTGCAACAGTGTCGAAATATCGGGAGTCTCATATCCCTACTTTAAACGCGGTAAGAACCCGTTATTATGTGTTTTAATTACAGCATTAGCGCCGTATTCTGTATTTTTCGAACTAGTTGAGTCAATCCAGCAGGAGCTCCGTAACTTACTTCTTATTAGCCGAGGACAAATTAATCTGATATTTTATGACCTAGCAAATAAGACCTGAAACCTTAAATTGAATCCACTAATCGTTCATTAAATCCAATCAAATCTTCTTCTTCTATCGTGTGGGTTGTGTGGTGGAGTACCAACCTCATCAACTCTGGTATCAGGGTTAATATTGAGCCGCGAAAGGCCCCTGACATGGCTCATGTAACGACTAATTACTTACATCAGTAAGTAGTAACCGGGACCAACAGCTTAACGTGCCTTCCGAAGCACGGATCATCTTGTTTTCGGACAATCTGGTGATCAGCTAGTAATGCCATAACCAAACCAGGGACCCCAAAGTAATTTTTGTGATATGTCCCCACCGGACCACGGAAGTCTTTACGCTATCGCTTCCGCTCCAAACTTGCCCCGCTGCCCGCTGTGCTCGTAGCCACAGCATTGGGATTGGTGGGATTTCCACGTCGCCGCGTATAATTTTCCTAATGTGAATTGTTGCGCTTTGGTCGCGGGCACAAGTTTACGATGCAGTTGAGAATTAACTGTCTGCAGCTATTTAAGATGGATCTATGGAATCTGGTTTATTGTTACTTTGTTGTAAAGAGCAATGGCGTAAGTAGATATTCGTCTTCTTTGGTTAGCTGCTATTTTAATGAAGAATGAGCCAATATTTTCCATTTCTGAATATTAAATAGTGCCCGAGATTGTCCAAGACTAAGTTCAGCCAATGCTCCCAAAATCGCCGCGATTTGTGTTAATTGAGGCTTTAATGATTATTTCAACGATCCTTTTAGAGTTTTTGTTATTTTTCTGTAGCCTATTTGATGTTATTTTGTGATTTTTTTTATTTATATACTTTTATAGACGCCGATACGGCTCACCGTCTATCGCGTTGGCCTAACAGAAAGCTCGGTGAGGTTACTTACTTAGTTTATCTTGTGATAGATGTACCTCTGACTACCCCAATTGGGATATAGTTGTGAGGTTATGTTATGTTGTTATTATGAAATTATTTATTAATAATTTTTATTGTGTATTTAAATTATGAAAATGTGTGAAACGTCCTTTATTAATAAACAATTTCGATTCTGTTCTATAGAATTTACATCGAAATCAGTCAAGCAATTTTTGCGAGACTACGCACAGTATTTTTTTTGCTATTTGAATATGGAATGTGAACATAATGCAATATCGCTTCTATTCAAGATAAAAGGGCCACTAAAATAAAATCTCGATTGAAATAAAATAAGACGTACTTTTCCCTTTTACGTTGTTTAATTTGTAGTACCAGGGTGTCCTACTGACGCTTTTAAATTCATTATAAGTGTGCTTTCGCACGATATCCCAGGAAGACGAAATGATTGATACCAGCGCTGGATGGCGCCATAGCATGCCTCCATCACAGCACAAGCTGAGTCAATTCCTTTTGCCCGTTGTCGTAATATTCATAATTAGGTACCTAGTTTTTACCATCAATGAGATGGAAGAACGACATCGTGCGGAACGCAGGATATGGCTGGATGTCGATAGCCCAAGATCGATAGAAGTGGAAAAACATGGAAGAGGCCTACGTCCAAAACTGGATATGAATTAAGGCAGATATAGATAGATAGACCTAGTTTTTATCATCATCATCATCAATTTAAGAGCCACGCTCTTTTCGATGCAGCATTTCCATGCTACCTTTTTTTACGGAAAAATAGGGCAGTGGTTTCCCTCTTGCCTTCCGACCCGCAGTACTCTGTCTGACGCAAGTGGGATGGTGCCCAGAGTAGTCTATTACAAAGCCATACTAGTTTTTATAGCAACTGTTTTATGAATAAATATTTTTTTTTTTTTTTGTAAATTGTTACTGGCAATAAATTTATTTTATTATTTTTATTCTTAAGTGTTTTACTGTTAGTAAGTGTAAAATATTCTTCAAAAGCTTTTACGGCCTTCTCGCTAAAAATCTCTGTGATAACTTTCGTTAACAATTAACAAAGTAAATTAGCAGCTCGGTGCGGTACAAACACAATTTTCCTAAGTTTCATCCCTAAGGCACTCCCGGCTGTCAGCGACAAGCGTTCCGCTTTCCGCTTAAACGAGATTTGTCTGATTTAAATAGAAAAGAATCAACTTTATCTCGACTGACATCACTGTGATAATGAACGTCACAACACTAGCTGATTTATTTTGACAGATCTAATTCTTACTACGAATTAAGGCTACTGTTTCTTTATTGAAATACACTTCTCATCAAAAAAATCGAAACACTTCCGTTTTCATTGTTTCTGTCCGAATTTAACACAAAAAAGAATTCATACGATGAAAAAAAATACATAAATGTATAGCTGGCAGTTTGGCCATTACAGTAATAAGCGAAAATTCTAAATTCAAAATTAGAATTTCATTTGTTTATCTTATAAACGAAATGAATCACTGTTTTGAGACAAATGTGTGTTTAGGGTTGGAGTACATTTAGCGTTTAAAAACTAAAAATTGGCGCCTATCCTTAAACTTTTTGTTTTTTATTTCAATACTGTGACTTTGGGACGTCTGAAAAAAGGTTTTTTTTCTAAAACGTATGGATACTTCGCCCACAGAAGCCGCCCAAGTTGTGGCATTACTGGATTCTGGCCTTAGTCAGCGTGTTGTGGCTGCAAGACTGCATCTAAGCCTGTCATCTGTTCATAGAGTCTATAAACGTTATCGGGAGACTGGTTTGTTCACGCGCCGTTCAGGATCTGGCAGAAATCGGGTCACTTCTGAGCGAGATGATCGATTTATTGTAACAACTTCTTTAAGAAATCGACGCCTTAACGCTTTTCAACTGCAGCAGCGGCTTCGTGTTGTACGAAGGGTGGCTGTAAGTGACTCTACAATTAGAAGAAGGTTGAAGGATCGTGGACTGGTACCGCATAAGCCAGCAAATGGGCCGAAATTAACTGCAGACCATCGAAGAGCGCGCCTTAACTTTGCACGTGAGCACCTAAATTGGTCATACCTACAGTGGAGCAAAGTTCTCTTTTCTGATGAGTGTAAAATTATGCTGTATGGTAACGACGGAAGGAACAAGGTCTACAGAAGAGACGGAGAACGCTATGCACAATGCTGCATTGAAGAAAAGGTCAGCTATGGTGGCGGTTCTGTAGGTATGACCAATTTAGGTGCTCACGTGCAAAGTTAAGGCGCGCTCTTCGATGGTCTGCAGTTAATTTCGGCCCATTTGCTGGCTTATGCGGTACCAGTCCACGATCCTTCAACCTTCTTCTAATTGTAGAGTCACTTACAGCCACCCTTCGTACAACACGAAGCCGCTGCTGCAGTTGAAAAGCGTTAAGGCGTCGATTTCTTAAAGAAGTTGTTACAATAAATCGATCATCTCGTTCAGAAGTGACCCGATTTCTGCCAGATCCTGAACGGCGCGTGAACAAACCAGTCTCCCGATAACGTTTATAGACTCTATGAACAGATGACAGGCTTAGATGCAGTCTTGCAGCCACAACACGCTGACTAAGGCCAGAATCCAGTAATGCCACAACTTGGGCGGCTTCTGTGGGCGAAGTATCCATACGTTTTAGAAAAAAAACCTTTTTTCAGACGTCCCAAAGTCACAGTATTGAAATAAAAAACAAAAAGTTTAAGGATAGGCGCCAATTTTTAGTTTTTAAACGCTAAATGTACTCCAACCCTAAACACACATTTGTCTCAAAACAGTGATTCATTTCGTTTATAAGATAAACAAATGAAATTCTAATTTTGAATTTAGAATTTTCGCTTATTACTGTAATGGCCAAACTGCCAGCTATACATTTATGTATTTTTTTTCATCGTATGAATTCTTTTTTGTGTTAAATTCGGACAGAAACAATGAAAACGGAAGTGTTTCGATTTTTTTGATGAGAAGTGTATAATCACTAATTGTACCGAAATAGTCTGTTTAAGAGTAACTACTTAATGAGGGATTGTTCAGTTAAATAGCTCATATAAGTCCCTCGCCGGGGCGCACTTTAACCCTCTATCAACCGGAGGAGGCATGGAATTAACTCCATCACGCAGCTCCACTGCGGGTTAGTGGAGGTGTTTGGGTGAGTAGTCCGGAACGTGCATTCCAAAGCACGGACGAGGTTATTTAACTTAAATTTTCGCCCGCGCGCCCGTTTCGTCGGTTATAGCCATGACAGGATCACTTGAAAAATATCTGTTGGCATCAAATCTGGCAACCCTCATTGCCTAGGTATTGTTGGACATATGGCGCATAGCAACGGGGGTGTAAAGTAAGGTTTTTTACTCTTTATTATACATTAATACTGAGTTGGTCATCTTTGATTTTGCTCGCTAATAATAGCAAAATTCGGATCATAAGGAAGTGTGGAAAATACCAAAACTCGGCTAAGTGGTTTAGTCGTAACTAGGTAACAAACATAAATGTATAAATATTAGTATGGAATCGCTACTTTGCGAAACTTTACTACTCTCTCTGAATCGCTTAAAACCGCTACTCGCTCTCACTCGGAAGAATACCTCAGAGAGACAACACGTAAACTTTGGGAGGACAAGCCCTCAAGCCTCCTCTCGAGACCCTCTGAGGACAAGAGTGACCATTATTTACCTAATTAATTAAAGCGGCTGGTATTATATTTATTTAATTTTCCTCCATTCAAATGTTTCATCTCCACAGAACCTTACGGAAAACGCCGGAAAAATGAAAACTATTCCCAAAGTAAAATAAATTATTTTTTACTTAAAGTATAAATAACAAAGTGGTATGAAAACGTAAGTTGGACGTCATATTATAAATGTGATAAAATTGCATACTTAATGGTTCCGTTATTCGTAAATAAGATAAATATAAATAGAGAATGTTTTCATTACCTACCTACCTACTATTTACAACGGCCTACCGGTTTCGAGTCCCGGTGGGGACACATCCCAAAAAATTCACTTTGTGATCCCTAATTTGGTAAGGACATAACAGGCTGATAATCTGATTGTTCAAAAAGTCAGATGGCCACATCGAAGTAATTCATCTAAGAAAGCAATATTGCTATTTGACATTTTGTTTGCATTGCACACTTACTTTTATACGCGCAAATGTCAAATTGCAATATTGCTTTTTTAAATTAATTGCTTCGATGTGGCCTTTTTAGAAAAAAATAGAAGGTTAGTTTAAATGCACTTTATCTAACATTAGTACATTTTATACATCTATTACCTCGACTTTACTTACCACAACCTACACCGACAATGATTAATCACGAGGTTCTTTGAAGCGTTCCATCTAAGTCACCAAGCTATCTTCCTAGAAACATTAAGGTAAGCTGCACAGATAATGCTACTAGTATATTTTAAAAACCCATTTTTCTAACGTCAAGGACGGTCGAAGGACCATCAATCAAGAAGGCAGGAGTAGGCTGGCAACATCAACGGTTCAACCAAATAGACGCCGAATCAACATTAATTTTCTGCACAAAATTAAACAATGTTGCCAATTCGTGCAACCACCAACATTTTTACCCGACCAGTGTTGTGAAACGATCCCAGCAGTAAAAAGGTGCAAAACTTATATAAAAGTTACTTTATTACCTAACCGTTCTCTCTCTCTCTCTCTCTTTATTTAAGAGCTGCGCTCTTGTCGGTGGAGTAATCGCCATTCCTCTCTTCTTCCCGCCAAATCCTTCACCTCCTGATACGACACGACCTGCACCTTCTCTTCTATTTGTTTCATAAATGTTCTCCTAGGTCTACCCCTTCCTGTCTTCCCTTCAATTTTTCCTAACAGTTAAGCAGATAAAAATTGAGTCCAAATTAAAACAGTTTGAAAAAGAAAAGCAGTCAGTGTCCTTACTATTAAAGTGCTTTTACAACGGGAACATTTCCACTTTGGGTATATTTCCAGGAACGGCATTCAAACTTCATAATCAAACTTTAACAAATGAGGTGTTGCTAGAAGCCTCATGATTGTCTGCTTGTTTTAAGCTAAATTGACAAGACTAAAACTAGCTCTTTAAGTGAAAGACGAAACTAGTTTAAAACTTATTGTGCAAGCTGTGCGCTTATAGAACTTCTTACCTGCTTCCGTCAAGAGTCGCTAACTCTTTTTAGAGCTTCAAAAACCTATTGCGCGCTCGTTTTGAATCCATATACCGATATTCTTAGCAATTACTATTATGATGTATTTTATTTTATTTCAATAAGTACCTGTTTTTTCTGTGTGTGTATAGTCTATTATATTATATAATTTATAGTTTCTTTAGATTTCCACCAACCGATTGATTGAGGGGAGGCCTATGCCCAGCATTGGGACGTAAATAGGCTGCTTATGTATTATGTTTATGTTCTTTAGATTTTGGTTAGGTAAATACGTATTTAATTTGATGTAAGACCTATCAACTTGACCTATTAATTAAATTAAGATTTATTATTGATTTTGTACACAGAATTCACTTTAACAACTAGTTGAGGTAGGTAATGGGGCTGAGGAAGGTGAGCGTTCCTGTTGGCTCGCTTAAGGACCTTTAACACTTTGAAAGGACATGGAAGCCGTCGCGATTGGTCGATCATTCTCTGATCTCGTAGTCAGATGTTTTGGCAGAACCCGCTCGTATGTTTTTAGGAGTCTAGCTGTTGTACTGTCGATGGTTGGGGAACAAAAGAGCCTTTTAACTTGCAAAATACGTAGTCAGATTTATTCCCTCTAGTTTCTTTTAGGATCTGGAAGACGTTGGCGGTATTAAATGAATCACTCGTAAGGGTTTTCTCATCAAGGACTGTGATTGTTTCATTATAAAGCTTTGAGGCTCTTGGCGAATAAATTGGGTAGGTTTACTAATGTTTCAAAGTAGATAATTTAAGTAGCATTAAATTGAGTGGTACATTCAAACTCTTATGTAACATTTTAACTTTTTCTCGGCTATACAGGTTGTTGTTGCCAACCAAACCAGCCCTTAACCAAATTAGAGGTGTCTTTAGAAAAGGTTCAATAAGATCTACTCTGAACCGGCGTGCGTGTATGAAACGATTGATGAATGTGGAGGAAGCAAGAGAAGTATGTTAGGATCGGAGCAAATGGAATTCCTTGATCTCTGCTTACCCCGGTTGGAAATAGGCGTGAGTTTATGTATGTACTTATGTATGTATACAGGTTGTGAGAAGCTGCAGTTGTTTTAGGCGAATGCGTAAATTGTCGATTCAAACTGTAACTATGTTACCAACTGAATAAAGATATTTTTGACCATTTATTAAATGTTCTTCTTCTTCTGTCGTGTGGGTTGTGAGGTGGATTACCAACCCCATCAACCCTGATATGGCTCACGTAAAAACTACTAACTTACTTCAGTAAGTAGTAACCGGGACTAACGCCTTAACGTGCCTTCCGCAGGATCATCTTACTTTCGGACAATCAGGTGATCAGCCTGTATTGTCCTAACCAAACTAGGGATCACAAAGTGTTTTTTTTTGTGATGTGTCCCCACCGGGATTCAAACCCGGGACCTCTGGATCGTGAGTCTAACGCCCAAACCACTGGACCACGGAGGCCGTTGCAAACATGTTAATCTAACATCTTATCTTTTAGTTCCTGACCGTACTATCCGATAACACACCTTTGCAATGGAAATGTGTAATGTCTAACCTTACCAATAGAATAGGGAACACTCCTTACCTTAACCTTATATTTATTCAAACTGATTAGCTCTGTTGATAGCGATAGCTTGCTGTCACAGATTACTAAATAGTTACTGCAAGACTAATCATGAGGAAGACGGACAGTTGCAAACCATAATTATTTTAAAAGTTTAGGCGATTCTACGACACGACACGATTCATTTATAACAAACATTATAGAAGGAAAAATTTAAGGGAAGAGAGGAAGGGGTAGACCTAGGATAACATTTATGAAACAAATAAAAGAGAAGGTGCAGGTCGTGTCGTATCGGGAGGTGAAAGTTTTGGCGGGAAGAAGAGAGGAATGGCGATTACTCCACCGGCAAGAGCGCAGCTCTTAAATAGAGAAAGAGAGGCGATTCTCACACTACCCCGCATTATGCTGCATGTTGCGTGTCGACGCACCTACGCGCATACCTGCGGGAGTGCATCATTTCATTCAAACTCTCATTCAAAGGCGTTCCAAAATCACGCGCGGCACTGCGGGATTCGGTTGTTGGATGGCGAGAGAAATATGCTGCGCTAAGTAATGCCCGGACCGGGAGTCGCCACCTTGCTCCCTTAGCCGCTTGACTAATTATTTAATTGAAAAGACGCTTTATTCCGTTGGCGAATTTTTGTCTAAATGATATTTATTGTTAATTTTCTATTTTGATTAGGTATATTGTGTAAATTTATTTGAATACTACGTATTGTAAATTATTTATTAATTTTATTTGTAATTTAAATCTGTTATGTTTTAAATTCGTACACCATAGTGCGACATAAATTACGACGACGAATAAATGCATTTGAATGATCTCCCTAGCATTATCCTGTTTTTCACAGGGTCTGCTTACCTAACCTGAAGATTTGACAGGTCCTTTGTCGCCTGGAAAAAATCTGTAGAGCAATAGGGCTGTCAATTGTGTAATTGTGTATGTCTTAAAATGTTCCGTGTATGTGTAAAAATAAAGTGTATAATTTGATTTGATATACGTCGTACAGTTATCGGTCGTACATACATACATACATACATAAACTCACGCCCGTAATTCCTAATGGGGTGGGCAGAGCCACAAGTAATCAAAGACAACTTGCAGCCACTGTTGATACGAAGTCCAAAGATGGATATGATGAACCTTATGGTGATAAGGGATCAGCCTATCGCCCATAACATTAGTCCATCATGTTAGAGGACACAATCCCTCTGTCGGTTTTTACGACATGCCCGGGAAGAGAAGCAGCTGAACGTGTTCTATGTTTTTTATATGCTCCCAGAACAGCATAGAAGCATCGGTCGTAGGCGTCGATATAACTCGAGCGGTGTCCGTGGCGCGGCCCAGGTAACTATAAAGCCTATGCTGATCAGCAACACGTCGCCTAAGCCCGCGAAAGGGTGTCCGATTATTTGACAAAAAACAAATAATAAATTTTCATTTGAAAAACAACATTTGTCAAAACTATATTTGATAAATGTATCATTTTACAAACTATTGTTTAATAAACTACTCATTAGACAATATATTTACAAAAAAAATAATTATTACGCTAAAACATTAATTTACAAATTGATTATTTTATAAACATGTTAGATGGCAAAACAACGTAAAGCAAAAATAACATTTGACAAAATGCATTGCTTGGTAAATATTTTATTAACCAAAATCTATGTAAATCAACAAAAATCTTTCTCAGTTTACTATAGTTTAACAAAAAACGTATGAAAAAAGATCATTTTAGAAGAAAGTAGTAAGCTATTAAGTACGTGTATATCATTACTTTGGGTTCATGCATGAAAGTCCAATAATAATAAAGAAGTTAAATAATTATAATAATCATTTATTTTCCAATGTTTGGTTAGGTTAGGTTAGAACTGCGACCACAACGCACGAGCCGAGCGAGCGAAGCGAGCGTGCCGCGGCAGCGGCCGGCGAGTGCCAGAACCGAATTCTACTTATTTCACTAAATTCACGTACAACAATCTGTTCAAGAGTTTAAATAGTTATTTTTAAAAACTAAGTAATAATTTATTTTCTAACTTTTTGTAATAACCAAAATCTATGTTAATCAACAAAAATCTTTCTCTGTTTACTATAGTTAAAAAAATACAATACGCGTCAGTCACACTTATTTTAAAAGACAGTGCAATAAACGAAATAGTGCGGCAATAAGTGGGTACTACAATAAAATTATTCTAAAATACCGACTTTTGTACGGCTTCACATAAAAATAGTTATTTTAAAAAAATAATAATTTATCTTGTAACTTTTTGTATAATCACCAGTTTGGCAAACGAATTATTTAGTCATGTGATTATTTTAAATATAATATTTTAACAGTTGAATTATTTTCTAAGTAAAACATTTGCGGAATCTGTATTATGTCATATGATTGTTTTTAAAGTAATATGTTTGCGAAATGAAAGTTTGTCAAATGATTAGTTTTCCAAACGTTGTTTGTAAAATGATTATTTGTTATACGTTTTTTGTAAAACATTAGTGAACCCCGCGAAAGCTTACATCCCCAACTGGTATCTATCAGCTTCGTTTGCATACTAGCTTATACAAATCTGATACACTGGGCAAATCATTACCATAATCATGGACGCCCATAGGCGAACAAAGGCGTATATAGTGGCTATTTCCAGCCGTTATCGTCGGCTTAGCCATAATTTTCAGCTTAAGCCTTTTTAGAAATAGTGTTATGGTGTGACTTGCAAAGAATAGTGCTCGTGTTGTTATGGCGATAGCTATATTTTCATACGGGTAATAATAGAACAACCTCAGTGATCTAGTGGTTAAGCGCTGGGCTCAGGATCTGGAGGTCCGGGTTTGATTCCCGATGGGAATGTTGGTTGCGCAACCTACAACTACATACATTTTGTTGTTGGCTCGATCATGAAAAAGCCACTATATTGTCCTAGTGAGATATGACCCTTAGAGCGAATATCCGTAATGATCAGGGTTGATGAGGCTGGTATTCCACCTCACAACCCACACGATAAGGAGAAGAGAAGAGAAGTCGTGGCGTCGAGAGCTAGTATAAAATATTTATTACCAAAACGTAGCACTAAAAACTTTCAAACTAACCTAAAAATGTCACTCAAATAAGATATATTTGAGACATTCATTTACGACAACACAGTTTATGTAAAATAATATTTACGACTGTTCCGATTTGGCATTCATTGGTGTTATTTTGACTGCTATAATAAATTATTTCATGTTTTTAAATGCTGGATGGAATGCATACGCAGTTATAGATGGGTTGTTTCCTTGGTCAGATTATGAAATTCTGATTACTAAATAAAGACAGATCTAAAGGTGACAAAAACGGTTTTTTCTTCTTTCTATTTAACTTATTTATAAATAATAAAGAAAAACATAATAGTAAGTGCTAAATTTTGTCACGTTTTCTATTTCGCATATTAAGAACGAAAGAAAGAAAGAAACATTTATTACTTCCGGACACCACAGACACAGACAGACAGGGAAATCGATACACATAAAAAAAAGAAAAAAAAACAAAACAAAAAGAAAACCAAGATCAAAAATAATAATAATAATAAACTAAGTATTCTAAATGCAACGCACTGACGGCCCAATCATCTGCGGTGGAGTCCGGAATAAAAGGACCTCGCTCAGCATAAGTCTCGGCGCGGCGGTATTAGGTATTGTCAAATTATTTATGTAAGTACTTTCTTTATAATATAAGAAAAACTGAAGGTTAATATATAAATAGGCAATATACGTCATAACTTGCAATATAAGTACGGCCTTTACGGGTAAAGATGAATAAATAAGCTATATAGAGGTTAACATCACTATGCGGATACGAACGTTGCTTACCATACGAAAGGCGTTGGACCAAAATATTAAAATTGGGGTCAACGACAGTAAAGAAGAAAATCTTGCAAATATCTCGCTGTTTTCGCTGGATGGTGGATTTTGTTGGAGTTCTACGAACACATGTTAATAAATGATTCAAATATAGAGCCGTGGTAGCCCAGTTGGTAAAAAGCTTGCCTCTTACTTTGAGGTCGCAAGTTCGAATCCTACAAACCTAAACCAATGATTGTCGAATTTGTTTTCGAATTCATGTTTGGATCATAAATAATAATCACGTGTTCAGCGGTGAAAGAAAACATCGTGAGGAAACCGACATTCCCGAGAAATGCATTTTCGGAGGTATGTGACCTAACCTGTATTGGGCTGAATTTTCCTTCGCTGGTTGGAAGGTCAATCTTCAGGTTAGATAAGCAGACCCTGTGGAAAACGGGATTACGCTAGGGAAACGATAATGATGATGATTCAATTATAGATATAAGTAGCTAGTCGTGGTAGACCTCGAAAGAAATGGAATGATAACCTAGTCGCTTGCCGGAGGAACTGGCCGGAGTACGCGCAGGACTGCGAATATTGGAAACAGGAAGGGGAAGCCTTTGCCCAGTTGTGGGATCTTGTAGACTAGATTATATTTTGATAAGTAGTTAAGGTTAGGCACTACCTCCTCCGGTTGATTGAGGGCAGGCCTGTGCCCAGCAGTGGGACGTATATAGGCTGTATATAATAAATTATAATAAGTAGTTAGGTACAGTTATATATACAAAATTCCACTTGATATTAACTCAGAATAATCAGCTGAATCAAACCATGACTCTGAGTTGATATCAAGTGGAATTACTTATCAAGAAATTCATGAAAAAGAGTTTGTTTTTTTTTTAATTATTTTCCGATCCAAACTTATGCGACGAAAAATTCCACTTGATATCAACTCAGAATCATGGCCTGAATCATCCCTCAAAGTTTCCGTTACGATGTCACTAACACCCTGTATATGCAATTATGTGTTTCGAATTTGAAGACGAAAACCCGTGTGGGATTTGAACCTGCAATCACCACAGGGAACCTGCAGGGTCCACAGAATACCAGCGTCGTGGCTCGCGCCGCGGCCTATGCTGAGTGAGGCCCTTTTATAAAGGACACCACCACCAATCGTTGACCAGTCCATACACTCGACTGTTTGTGTTTCTCGTGTATGTTGTTGTTTTTTTTTTATTTTTTATTATGTGTTTGATTGTAAGTTATGTGTTACTCCGTTTTTTTTATTGTATATTTGTTGCTGTGGTGTCCCTTTATAATAAACTTTTCTTTCTTTCTTTCAATCTCACAATAAGAGATAAGAGTTCTACCAAGTAGATTACCTAGGCAATAGGTTCATGTAAGTATGTTGTGGACTATAAGTAATTAGTATTGCGAATTAAAACGCGCTTGTATTTTTAAATAAGACTTTTTATGTAATAAATGTATGTGTCATTAAACGTCAAAAAATCCAACATTTTGTCATTATTAATTACCATCAGTAGGCATAAAAAAATGCGGAATTTTCCACGATTTGAATATGAAGTTCGATCGACATTAATATTTCGAATAAACGGTTTAAAAAGGCTTTTGACGATAAGGGCCATAATTTTGCGAAGCTTTTTTTCTTTGGCAATTGGATTTCGATTTTTTTCCTTGGTGTGGGTAGGAACGCAATTGGGGGAGATTGCCATCCCTTCTTCGGAGCTAAATTTAGAGCCATTAGAAAAACGATTTATGTCTCGACCTCAATCGGATGTACACGTGGCAATTTGAATGTTATCCGAGGTAAGGCTAGAGTGCTTCTGTGCTTCTATGTGTTGCTTCTATGCTGTTCTGGGAGCAAATAAAAAACATAGAACACGTTCAGCTGCTTGTCTTCCCGGGCATGTCGTAAAAACCGACAGAGGGATTGTGACCTCTAACATGATGGACTAATGTTATGGGCGATAGGCTGATCCCTTATCACCATACGGTTCATCATATCCAGCTTACAACATCGTATCAACAGTGGCTGCAAGTTGTCTTTGATTACTTGTGGCTCTGCCCACCCCATTAGGGATAACGGGCGTGAGTTTATGTATGTATGTATGTAAGGCTAGAGTGGAAAGCTGCTTGACGTCTTTGTCACATCGCTATTTCAAAGATGATAATGATTATCATCGTTAACCCATTCTTACCGAGTCTTCTTAATTCAAATTACCAGTATTTAATTCAGACCATATCCATATATTATGTTAGTTTTAGTTTCAGAGCCACGCCCTTATCGGTGTAGCATTCTCCATTCTTGTCTCATCATCATCATTAGCCGTACGACGCCCACTGCTGGGCATAGGCCTCCCCCAAGGATCGCCACGACGATCGATCCTGCGCTGCCCGCATCCAGCGGCTTCCCGCGACCTTCACCAAATCGTCGGCCCACCTTGTAGCGGGCCTACCCACTGAGCGTCGTCCGACACGTGGTCGCCATTCTAGAACCTTTCCGCCTCATCGGCCATTCTTGTCTACAAAAAGCCAATTCATTGACTTCCTTATAAGACACGACGTTCGCCTTCTCTTTGTTTCATGTAAGCTCTTCTTCCCCTTCCTCTCTTCCCTTCTATCTACAGTCGTTTTTTAAGTGTCCAATCATCTTGTCTAATCTGAAAATGTTACACTGTATTTTGGAATAATTATGCACCCGAGTAATGAGAAAATAGGTAACTATCACGTTAGAGTTGTACAACGCCATCTATATTGTTTTTGCTGAACGTAACCTGGAAAGTACTTCATTCAAACTCTACAGCATTCATATTTCAAAGATTTAACTTTATTTCAATTTTCAAAATTATTGTAAAATTTTTGAAACGCTTTGTTAATCAAAATTGTATTCTTTTAAATTCTTTTGAATTCAGAACTTTGTTTGAATTTTGAATTCAGAACGACGCAAGATGCTTCTAAACTTCAAAACAACGTTTATTGTCCCAGACTTGTGGTTAGGAGCTGCCTTAGGCTACGCGTAGTGTGTTGTTTTCACTGATAGGGAGTGGAGAGTTGCCGTTCTATACGTAGTATTTTTCCTTATTCTATGGTAAGACCCAGTGGGGGTTAGATAAATCTAGCTCGGCATCGATACGAATTGTTACGAAAAGTGTCCGTTCTATAAGTAGTAGGTGTCATTCTTTATTCTATGACAAATGGTTCTCTATGGTAACACTCTTACCAACTCTCCAAACCCACACATAGCTAATTCCCGTCCACCTAGGGAGATTCGTAGTACCTGTATAATACCTAGTGATGTTATAATTAAGAGAACAGCACTATTTCATCCCACAGTTGGTTATTACCTCCGCAAACAGGAAAATCCCTGAGGAATGTTACCTTGTAACGACACTAACCGCTTCCTGTGGCTTCGTTTCAGCCGAAGTGATAAACCGTAGTCATTTAGAAATGGGAATTACGTGCCTTTATTGTACCTGGTAATGATATTTTAATTACATTACAGTCATAAAGTCAGGACGTAATATATTGATGTGAACAGAGTAATCATCAGTGGTAGCCCAGTTGGTAGAACGCTGGCCTCTTACTTTGAGGTTGCAGGTTCGAATCCAAACAGGCCTAAACCAATGATTGTCGAATTTGTTTTCGAATTCATGTTTGGATCATAAATGATTATCACTTGATCAGCGGTGAAGGAAAACATCGTGAGGAAACCCACTTTCCGAGAAATGCATTTTCGAAGGTATGTGACCTAATCTGTATTCGACTGGTTTTCCCTTCGTTGGTTGGAACGTCAGACAGGCAGTCGCTTCTGTAAAAAACCGGACCTGTAAAATTTTCAGGTTAGGTAAGCGGACCCTATGAGAAACGGGATAATGCTAGGGATGATGATGATGACAGACGAATCATGTGCGAGATTTGTCTTAACATGGACATGACTCCCAAATCTTCAATGTCCAAACACATGTCATTGGAATTTTTATTAAACATTTATTTTCATTTTGTGAATTATTATAGTAATTAGGAGTAGTTACGTATTTGTATTTGATTATAATTTTATTTCATGCTTTTATTTATTTCTGTTTTTTTTTTGGATGAACGATCTTTCTCATTTATAATACTTAATATGATAAGTACTTGTAATATCTCAAACAGTTTACTTTTATTTAGTACAAAAAGAAGATTATAATTATAATGTAACGTATTGGCCTCCGTGGTCCAGTGGTTTGAGCGTTGGGCTCACGACCCGGAGGTCCCGGGTTCAAATCTCGGTGGGGACATATCGCAAAAATCACTTTGTGATCCCTAGTATGGTTAGGACATTACAAGCTGATCACCTGATTGTCCGAAAGTAAGATGATCCGTGCTTCGGAAGGCACGTTAAGCCGTTGCTCCCGGCTACTATTTACCGATGTAAGGAAGTAGTCGTTACATGAGCCATGTCTGGGGCCTTTAGCGGCTCAATAATAACTCTGACACCAAGGTTGATGGGGTTGGTAATCCACCTCACAACCCACGCGATAGAAGAAGATTGTAATGTAACGTAATCGTCAAACGTGGACCTGTAGATTGTGAGTCGACAAACAAATGAAGTCGGTAAAAATAAAGTATGTATGTAAAACACATCAAAATTATTTCCCTATTAAATGTTGCTGTTGTTTGTATGGTAAAAAATCAAGTTATTTTGCCGTAAGTAGGTACACTTCTTTTGACGTTATGACATAATAAATATTTATACAATCCGTAAACGCGCTACATTGAGGAAAAGGTTGGAAAACAAACTTGATTTTGTACAAAAAGCCTTTTAAATATTTCACGTTCAATATTTTATCTTTTCATCATAATATTTACATTTGCTTCGCATCTTTCAATAGCAGCGTATGTAAATAGCAGTGTATGTAGTTAAATAATATAACGCATATAATTCACTACGGGATGGGATATGGGACATTGAAAATGGGAGTTAAATGTAGCTGGCGAGAAGTGGGTGTATGTACTATGCACTTGTACGGGGTGTTAATTACATCGTACAGTCATGAGCCATATGATGTACCCACTTTAGAACCCTGTCGCAGTATCATATTTGACGTTTAATGAGACTTACGGTTGAATTTGACAAAAAAGTCAATGTGACATGGTTTCAAAGTGTATACATATTAGTACTCGTGACCGTACCGAATACTGAATGTACTGTGTTATACTGTGTTAATAATATCAAGTGTCTTTTTAAATTATTGTCAATTCTATACTTTTGCGATGGAAATTTTCACTTGATACTAACTCAGAATAATGAGCTAAATCACCTCATTATTCGTTACGACGTCACTTACACTCCGTACAAGTGCGTAAAGATAACCATACAAGTTTGTACGGGTGTTAGTGAAACCGTAACGAATACTGAGGGGGATGATTATTTTGTCATATCATAGAATAAGGAATAATACTTCGTATAGAACGGCAGAGGAGGACGGTTGAGGAGCTCGGTGGCGCAGCGGTAAATGCGCTCGGTCTGCGATTGTTGAAGTTAAGCAACTTTCGCAAAGGCCGGTCATAGGATGGGTGACCACAAACAAAAAAAAAGTTTTCATCTCGAGCTCCTCCGTGCTTCGGAAGGCACGTTAAACCGTTGGTCCCGGCTGCATTAGCCGTCGTTAATAACCACCAATCCGCACTGGGCCCGCGTGGTGGTTTAAGGCCCGATCTCCCTATCCATCCATAGAGAAGGCCCGTGCCCCAGCAGTGGGGACATTAATGGGCTGATGATGATGATGGTGATGATAGAACGGCAATGAGCTAGGTTTAAATATTAAATTTGAAAATGAATAATGATCCACAAGAATCCACAACAAATTATGGGACCACGGTATTTTCCAATATTTATATGGTATCAAGTCTCAAACTTATGTTTCTGATTTCATTTACTATAGTTTCAACGTCAAATATTCCGTAATAACCTACATGTATTGTAAGATAATAAACATATTTTGAACAATATTAACTTGTCATTTATTTAATAAAAGGAAAAAATATTTTCTTGTTGGGCGCCACGCTCAAAAAGTGTAACTTGAATTAATATCAACGAAAAAAAATAAAGGAAAAAACACTACATAAATAAAATAAATAAATAATTATAATTGCATAAGTTCAAAAAAAATGCTATGCTTTATCGCGGCACTCCCTGAGCACCACACGTCTTTTTATTCTTTACTACTGCCAATAAAAACGTAACACTTTCAGTTGATTACATCCCAAAACATGTCGTTATAAACCAACAGACGGATTGTGTGTTTCCTAAGATTCTTATCTTACTGGAACCTCATGGTAGCACCACCACGTTTTTGCCACTTACAAAATGTATGCAGTTGTATAAAAGGTACCTCACTTGATTGAGCAACTGAATTCGGAATAATCCAGCTGGAGGCGAAACCATGGTGTTTTAGTGTAATAGGGATTTTACAAGAATATTATGTGGACTAATCACCTATCAATCCAGGACATCATATTAAAAGAGGTTGTAAGTTGTCTTTTAACTAGTGGAACTACTCACTCCATTGGGGATAAGGGGAGTCAGTTTATCTACAGGTTTATAGACGACAGAATTTGCCTATAGCAATAATTTAATCGAATAAAGCCAAGCTAGGCCGTAATAACCGAGCAATCGTCCAATTATTTAGGGAACACTCGATTGACGATGCGATTTGCTTGAAACATTTCGCTGAATACAAAGAGAACTAAATTGAATTAGAACTGAGATGAGACTAGGCGCACCATGGCTGTTCTTAACACTAGGAAAATGTCAAATCAGAATGTTGCAGAAATCGTAATCATTTATTCAACGTCGCAAAGTATTATGGCTGAGGAGAAGAAATTCAACGTATACATTATGCTTTTAGGACATACCAGGGATAATAGAAACACCATCACCCTAGCATTATCCCGTGTTTCACGGTATCCGCTTACCTAACCTGAAGATTTGACAGGTCCGGTGTTTTACAGAAGCGACTGCTTGTCTGACCTTACAACCCGCGAAGGGAGAACCAGCCCAATACAGGTTAAGTCACATTTCTCGGAATTAATGTGGGTTTCCTCACGTTTTTTTCCTTCACCGCTTAGCACGTGATAAAAATTTATTATCCAAACATGAATACGAAAACAAATTCGACAATATCAACCTAGGCGTAATTTAAATTTATACTTTTTCTTCTCCAAGGCAATCCTTCCCTTTTACATTCTTACCCATTTATTTAGCCATCACCCAAGCACATAGATAGATATATAGATAGATATATAGATAGATAAAATCTTTATACTATATGATGTACCATATAAGGCCATAATGATGGCAGGATACACACCACTCCCAAGAGACACCTGTGAATCTAGGTTTTCCCCATCCAATTATACCCGCAAGCTTATGAAGATTGTCGCTATGTCTTCTGCCTTCAGGCGTCTCATACCACGTTTGCATAGGGGTCTTCCCTTGAGACTCAGATATCGTTTCTTTCAAATGCCATAAGTATGAAAGACTGCTGATATTCGAGATTTTGTTACACAAGATCTCTTTTCTGCCCTAAGGAGTTGAATTTCTGAATATCATAAGAGGAAACTTCGTGAATTTGGTTTTTTATGTCCAGCGATTTCAGCTGCATTGTGTAAGTCAATTCCTTTTTTATTTTTAAGTAGATTAAATCTCTACTTTTATTGTTCCTGATATATCTACAGCTCCTTTCAATAAAAACGTAACGTATTCCATCAAAAGTGCCTAATATTATGGCAGATACTTAACTTTTACGCCTCGTCATCATCACTTCTTTGTTTTCGAACTCCTCAATAAAAAGATCGTATCCTACCATCGTGAAAATCGACGAAATAAAAATAAAAACGAAAGTAAACAGATGGTCACCCTATCTACTCCCAGTAGGGCGACCACTTGAAGCGAATTAAGGGGACAATAAGTCGGGACAGTACCGTCTTAATTCGCACAAGAATACCCGAGTTTTTCTTTCTTTCTCCGCAAATACGGGATCATTTGTTTAGCGTTCTTTGTTTGGTCAGGTGACTTTAATGTGGGTCACTGCCCTACATAAGGGTGTTTTATTCTGTTTTTATGTGTAATTTAAGTTATTATTCCTAATTTATTTAGTGTCTGATGAACAAATGAAAACTGTGAATATTTAAATATTGCCTTTAAACCATTTTAGGATTAAAGTCCTTCGATGCAGAAACCTGCTAAAGCCGTTGATTTATGTTGGTCTGCATTTGTCGAAATTCTAGTGACCCGTTGAAAATTTATTGCTTTTTGAGTATGGCTTGTTGATTATTGCGAATAAATCTATCGAGATCTAGACAAATAACGATTATATCGAAGGATAAACCACTAAAATAGCTTACTGGCAATAATTTTGTAATACTGGATAATACTGGGTAAAACCGGTTAAAACGAATAATAAATCACAGAATCCAACGCACCTGTTCTGAAAAGTGTTCTTGGTGCGTACTCGTAAAATTGATAAAGTAGATCACTTTGTCAAGCAGCTATCAAAGTGATTGATCACTGAATGTACCGCGGTGTCGAATAAATACGGGACCGTCCCGGGTTATTAGACACCGACGATTTGCGGAATGAACCTGGCGAAAAAATAAAATAAATGGGAGTTCATTTTTATTTTGTATATTTTTGCAAAATGAATTTTTATATTTTTTTTATATTTTTATTTTTTTATTTTTATTTTTATATCCCATTAGGGATTACGGGCGTGAGTTTATGTATGTATGTATGTAATTTTTATATCTTTATTTTTAAAAAAAAAGGCGGACACGTCGACACGTCAAGCTCTATAATTTCCAAGTTCGAATTTCAAAATGTTTAATTATTTACATAGATCTAAATAAATAAAGCTGCAGTGGAGCTGCGTGCTAGAGAAGTTTATATGCCAACATTGAAACACATGGAATAGGCTAGTTTTACAACTAGTCAAATCAGTCACTTTTTACTAAACGTCAAAACACGAAATTTTATATGAAATAGCACACTGTGGCGTCATAGAAAAACGTGATAAAATATAAAACGTCTTTCTATGGCGCCGTAATAAATTAATATTTTTTAATATTTACAGTAATTAATTAATATTTTTTACGTTCTATTGATTAGAATTCGTTAGTAAGAATTTTGAGCTATTAATAAGTACAGCTTTTGATAAGTACTTAATTAGGTAGACAATAAATAATGTACTTACCGCCGTAGGTACGAAGCTGTGCTAACCTGTGGACGTAAATTTAGCATTATTATCTGCAGCACATCAATCATCTGAGAAGTCGTTTGTTATCTTCGCTATGTGGGAGGATAGAGGGGAAAATGGAATATGCCTCTTTAGAAGGTAAATATAGGGGGTGTATGGCTAACTCGATATACAAAGAATGTTGAAATATTGAGCATGCTTATCGTATTTTAGATACTTAGTATTTTAAAACGGTTAAGTAAGCCCCTCAATCAGCGCTTATCGCTATCGACCCACTAGGGTTGATTAATTCTTTCAAATATTTTTCCTCTCAGACGACGCCCTGAGCCGAGGTTCGCGCCCAACTGGGCCGGATGAGAGGCTTCAGCGCTCCCCATTTGTCCGGCCAAGTAGTTAATGCCATCTGCGGCAAATGTACAATAAAACACGTCAAAAAAGGTTAAGTAAGTACTTTGAATGTAGGAATGAAAGAGATCTCTCTGTCGTCTTCTGTTATGATCTGGAGGTCCGGATTCGATTCCCGATGTGGATATTGTAAAAATCACTTTGTAAGACTGTCCTTTGTTAGAATCACCTGATTGTCCGAAAAAGTAAGATGGTTCGAAGAGCACGTTAAGCCGTTGGTCCCGGCTATTAGCCTTAAAAACAACTCCACCAACCCGCAATGGAGCAGCGTGGAGAAGTATGCTCCATACTCCCTCCGGTTGATTGACTGGAAGCTCGTGCCCAGCAGTGGGAAATGCGTAGCCTATAATGTATGTGTGTATTCTTATTGACCGAATTATAAATTACATACATCGTACTTTCTAGTAAAATACAAATAAAATATTAAAGAAAAAGAAATAAGAAGAAAAAGTTACATTTAAGACGTCAAATCTGTCGTCTGTCCGTCTGTCGTCGATGCTGTTCTGGGAGCATATAAAAAACATAGAACACGTTCAGCTGCTTCTCTTCCCGGGCATGTCGTAAAAACCGACAGAGGGATTGTGTCCTCTAACATGATGGACTAATGTTATGGGCGATAGGCTGATCCCTTATCACCATAAGGTTCATCATATCCATCTTTGGACTTCGTATCAACAGTGGCTGCAAGTTGTCTTTGATTACTTGTGGCTCTGCCCACCCCATTAGGGATTACGGGCGTGAGTTTATGTATGTATGTATGTGTTAAGACGTCAAACAATACAAGTTAAAGGAAACATTTTTCGGTGACACGTTTTGTTGCGCTAATCAATCATTTTGAACGGTAAATTGATATCATGCTCGAGTTCATAAATATTTAAAGGAAAGCTATAATTAAATGTTGTGAAAAGTAATTTTGTTGGTCATATTTGAAGATCTTTTTTTCTCTTGTACGCAAGAGAAAAAAGATCTTCAAATATGATAAAAATTTCTTAATAACATAACATAACATAAATAGCCTATATACGTCCCACTGCTGGGCACAGGCCTCCTCTCAATCAACCGGATAACGTGCCCTCCGAAGCACGGAATCAACTTACTTTTTCGGACAATCAGGTGATTCAAGCCTGAAAAGTCCTTACCAAACAAAGGACAGTCTCACAAAGTGATTTCGACAATGTCCCCATCGGGAATCGAACCCGGACCTCCAGATCGTGAGCCTAACGCTCTTACCACGAGGTTGCGTAATAGCAAAACTATTTTAAGCTTAAAAAGTCGTTGCTAAATGCATTATGATAAAAATATTATATTCATGAAACGTTCAAAGTTAAAGTTGTATGAAAAGTTTGAATAGAGAACTAGCGCTTAGCAACTAATGCACTGGTGGACAAAAAATCGACTCAAGTTGTGTTGCTGAAGGTTTGGGAAAATAGCTGTCTATAAAAAATCATCATCATCATCATCAGCCTATTAACGTCCCCACTGCTGGGGCACGGGCCTTCCCTATGGATGGATAGGGAGATCGGGCCTTAAACCATCCCGCGGGCCCAGTGCGGATTGATGGTTATTAACGACTGCTAATGCAGCCGGGACCAACGGCTTAACGTGCCTTCCGAAGCATGGAGGAGCTCGAGACGAAAACTTTTTTTTTGTGGTCATCCATCCTATGACCGGGCTTTGCGGAAGTTGCTTAACTTCAATAATCGCAATCCGAGCGCGTTTACCGCTGCGCCACCGAGCTCCTCAAAAAATATTTAAAAAAATAAAATATTATAAAAAATATTATACATTATAGAGTAAACCTGTATAAGTACTTTATGACATATACAAGAGAAGCGTGTCACGACCGAAGCAAAGTTCCGTAGTCTCTGCTTACCCCGGTGGGAAAATAGGCGAGTTGGTTTATATAAGTACCTTCTTTATACAAGGTGTTAGTAACATCGTAACGAATACTGAGGGGGTTATTCCGACCATGCTTCTGAGTTAATATCAAGTGGATATTTCCGTCGCAAGAGTATAGAACGGAAAATAATTAGAAAACTCTAAAACTTTCGTGAATTTTTCGACAGGAAAATCTACTTACCTACTGTCAATCCCTCAAGGTTTTCGTTACGATGTCACTAACACCCTGTATAGAAAAATATACAAGTTTTTTTTTGAAATGCCTTAAGTTATTTTAAACAACCATAGTAACAATGTAAAATTATGCGAAATGGTTGTATTTCTTTCCAATTTGTCTGTTTACACGGTAAATTAGGCAACTTTAGAACACTTCCCGTAAACAAAGATATTACTTATCTGGATATAATTAATGGTTAGAATAACGTTTCCATATTCTGTTGTACTGTCATTAATTTTCCACAATCCATCTTTGGAAATATACCAGCCTTTAGACGGCTGCAAATTCAAAAGTTATAATTCGCAAAATGCAAAATTGTGGGGCCCAGCCGTCTGCAACAGTCGTTAAAACTTTGGAAAATCCTATAAAATTTAATTTAAAATTTGATTTATTGCGAATTTGGAACAATCGAATAGAATTATAATTTACAAAAATTAGCAAAATGAACAATAAACCAATTCGTGCTACCGAATTCAAATATTATTCTCTCAGACGACGCCCTGAGCCGAGGTTCGCGCCCAATGTACACCCTCAGGCCTGTTGTCTTAAATTTTGGGCTGGCTCAGCGCTCCCCATTTGCCCGCCAAGTAGATAATGCCATTTGCGGCAAATAAGTGACTATAAGTTCTATGATCGCAGCGGTAAACGCGCTCGGTCTGCGATTGTTGAAGTTAAGCAACTTTCGCAAAGGCCGGTCATAGGATGGGTGACCACAAAAAAAAAAATGTTTTCATCTCGAGCTCCTCCGTGCTTCGGAAGGCACGTTAAGCCGTTGGTCCCGGCTGCATTAGCAGTCGTTAATAACCACCAATCCGCACTGGGCCCGCGTGGTGGTTTAAGGCCCGATCTCCCTATCCATCCATAGGGAAGGCCCGTGCCCCAGCAGTGGGGACGTTAATGGGCTGGTGATGATGATGAAGTTCTATGATATAAATGAAAGAGACTTTTTAGAAAACGTTATAATAAGATTAGTGATTATCTAGAAGATATGAATGGATGGGATTAGCTGTCTGAGAACTGATATTAGGCAGCCAAATTACTAAATTGTGTAACAGTTTTTATGTTTTTTTTTTAAAAGAAGAACGTCTAGGGCCCTGTGCCGAGATTTTTCTTGCATCTTATTTCCCCCGGCTATACAGGTTGTGAGAAGCTGAAGTAGTTTTAGGCGGATGAGACGTTACTTATGTAAAAATTACGATTCAAAGTGTATCTATGTTATCTACTGAATAAAGATTTTTGAATAATCCATTCAATTAGTAGAGAATATCGACATAAATCTTGGAGGATCGTTTCATCCTATTGCCGTCACTGGCTTATAAATTGCTTAAATAAATTCTCAGACGTTCTTAGGTAGCAATTACTTGGTGCGCGAGGTAAGCCGATATTTAGTACGAGTAATAGCATAGTACAGACGGCACAAAGCTGTCTTTATACTTAGAAGATAGCAAATTCATATTTTAATTAAATATGTTTTAAAATTACAAAAAATATGAGTTCCTTGCCTCACTTATCCTCTTTAGCTCAGTGAAATCTTAAAAAAAACGCAAAATGTAAAGCTGAAATTTTGGAGTGTTGTTTTTGGAATATTTTGTGAAAGATTTTGTTTGGGGTAAGTAATAAAAGATAAAAGTAATAAAAGTTAAGTTAAACTCAAAATAAAATAAAAAGTATGAAATAAGAAATATTTTTTCTGAAACTCGTCCAAATAAGTAGTGACGTTTAGGATATGGCCGTGGACGTATGCCGTGGTAAGTCTTAGGTACCTCGTTCAGTTTTTGTTAAGACAATCACGCTACGAAAATTTCTTGATTGAAAATTTTTGGATTGTAATTTTTTTTGACTGTAGATTTTTTTTCGAATTCATGTTTGGATCATAAATGATTATCACGTGCTCAGCGGTGAGGAAAACATGGTGAGGAAATCGATATTCCGAGAAATCCATTTTTGGAGGTATTGGGCTGGTTTTCCCTTCGCGGGTTGGAAGATCAAAGTCAGTCGCTTCAATAAAAAATCGAATCTGTCAAATTTAGGTTAGGTAAGTGGACCCTGTGAAGAAGAAACGGGATAATGCTAGGGAGGTAATAATCGCGCCGCGAAAAAAGAAGTGAAAAATATTGTGAAGAAACGTAACGTATTTTTATGAATATTCTACCTACTCGTATTAAGCTATAGAGCATTATTACGTACGGTCAAGAGTACTAATATGTATACACTTTGATACCATGTCACATTAACTTTTTTGACAAATTAAATCGTATATCTCATTAAATGTCAAAATATGATAGCGCGACAGGGTTTTAAAGTGGGTAGATGATATTGCTCATGACTGTACTAAGTATACCCATACAACCAGTAGGATATCTAACTAGCAGCATGGTGAAGACTGTATCACTTTACATATGGCTACTAAGGAACGTAAAGCGAACGTTGACATCATATAATGGATGTATTTTGCGTAGAACACCGTCTATGCAATGTTGGAGCATTAGGGACGGCGCACTCACAGAGTGTGTGACGTCAATACAGTGGCATAAAATCAGATTTATAATCCAATCTATATTTTTTACCCTGATACCGACCCCGCCGGCGTGGTCGACGATTTCCCTCATTCATCGCTTATCGCTATCGACCCACTAAGGTCGATTAATCCTTTCAAATATTCTTCCTCTCAGACGACGCCCTGAGCCGAGGTTCGCGCCCAACTGGGCACCCTCAGGCCTGTTGTCTTAAAGGTTGTACCGAGTGAGAGCTTTCAGCGCTCCCCATTTGTCCAGCCAAGTAGTTAATGCCATCTGCGGCAAACCTACAATAAGTCACGTCAAAAAAAAAGTTGTTGCCCCCAATAAGACTTATAGCTGGCGAGGAGTGGTTGAGTGTATGGTGAGAAAGTTATTGAAAAGGTGCAGTATAGCCCAATCGGAAGAACGCTTGACTAACTGTCAAGTGGCAGATTCAAATTCCAGTACGGAATGAATCTCTATGTTTTCGAATGTTTGGATCATACCTAAATGATTATGACGTGTTTAGTGGTGAAAGAAAACATTGTGAGGAAATCCACATTGTCGAGAAATACGTTTCAGAGGTATGTTACATAACCTATATATAGGCTTGTTTTACCTTCGCGGGTTGGAAGGTCAGACTGGCAGTTGTTTCTCAAAAAAAACTGGAACTGTCAAATCTTCAGGTTAGGTAAGTGAGAAACGAGAAAAGTGTATTTTTTTTAAACTATACGTTTCCAGAAACACTTGTATAGTGCCTGTGGCAAATCTACAATAAGTCACTTCAAAAAACCAAACGTGTAAAGAGACTCGCCGTTCGGGGAGTCGCTGTCAACGCCATAATTCGTCACAGAGTAGAATAAGTCGATTTCTCTTAATACTTACTATTTATTATACAACCTCTACGAGTACTATGCCCGTCAGTTTCATTTGACAATTATAATGTTGATGAAGTTAGTATGACTTTTCGTCGGGAAGGGGACGGTTGCTTTCTTCATTGAATAACCTAAATAATTAATACTAAGTGGTGTTTTGCGGTTAATGATCACATTAAGTTGTCGGAAATTTTCCCAATAGTGTTATTAGAATATTCAATAAACAAATTGTACCTACTTATTTTCGCTTCGTGCCAAGAAGCTTCATAACTCGAAAGTTTATGCCGACTTTTGAGTTAATTAGTTTAAGGTTAGGAGTAGGAATCTGCTCCCGAGGCTCCTAAGCCCCCACGCTTAGGTTTCATCATTCATCGTTATCACTTTTCATCATTTCATTAATCCTCACGAAGAAAAAAATACATAAGACATGGCTGTATGGGCATAGTTCCCTTGCCCTTCGGAAAAAATCAATTAAAAAAAAATAAGTTGGTTTTGTAAGCAAAATATTAGACGTGTTGCCTTGTAGGTATGCGTTGGCCCTTAGACAACATGGAACTCTCTCCAGGAGCCACTACAACATGAATAAAATAAAATAAAAATATCTTTACATTGCGCGATAAGCGAAATGCTTATTCAACTAACAGCGTTCGTCTAATGCATTCTGGAAAAAGTTGCAAGGGATGCTTAGTTTTATCTTATTCTATTTACAAAAATGTGTAGACGCAGCTACTTACGAAGACAAACTTGAAAGTAAGTAGGTGGAATAATTATAAATTTATTGAGATATAGGTGTATACCCAGTATTGTATCAATTATGTAATTTGATATATATATTAATATAATTATATAGGTACCGCCCCGTATTTCAGTCTATATCAACTCTTTTTGCCATAAGATTTCTTGGAAGATATTACTGTTTATCAACAAGGCCGCCGATTGTCCTTCTGCTGGTTATTTTGTAATTGTTAAATATTTTGTGTGTAACTGCAATAAACGGTTTTGAATTTTGAATTGAATCCCAATGGATTCAATGGATTTGGGCAAACCGCAGGATAATGGAAAACCCTTGCTTTCTCAGCCATACGAATCTACATCGGTTTTTCCGATTCGATTTTGTTTATTTCATCGTTTACCTCGACGTAATTATTTTTCTTGCGGATCCCCCGTGTGATTGGGAGATGTGTCATAGATTTATTTTTTTTAAAAAATTGTGCTTAGAAGGCCTGACGCAGAAATCTTATTCTGAAACCGGTTCAGAGTAACCTAAAACTAAAATTATTTATTTGAGTTTTAGGAATATTGAATATAGATTTAAACGTCTCAGTTATTTTCCAGACCAATCAATTACACCAGCAAATAAAACGTGTACGGCATATGTTGCCTCTAAAAGTGGAAAATATCAGCCTTGTATTTATTTCAAACTGTAAACAAGCTTAATTCCTCCAATCAGCTCAACGCACTGAAATTCCAATTTCAAAACCAGACGCGAGAGTGCTATGGTAATAAAATTGTCTTCACTGGTTTCTGCTACGTTGAACATGCGAAGTCCAATTTGCTCTTGCGTATTTTGAATGTTGCCATTTTCAAAGGTCAGAGATGAGTTTAAAATGGCAAAATGTTTCTTTGGCGGAGGTTTTGACCTAAGCGTCATAGCAAGGGACAGTTTATTGTACTGCACTTGGAAACTGCCCATTCTACCGTCTGATCACACTTTTGAATAACGTACGCTCGGAATAGAAGAAAAAATAGAAATTCGTAAGTCAAAGTCATGCGAAATATTTATAGTTAAGTGAAAATCTATAAGATGATAGAAATCTCTTCTAGAGTCTCGTGTTGTCTCCTTCGATTTCGTTTGTTAGACCTAACCGTCTGTATAGTTTTTTGATCTTAGGATGTATGTTATGTCTGTCATTGAAATAGTAGATATTTATTCCGATCAGTTCGTCTATACGTATTTGATTACTCCCTGACGCGACTCGACGAATGATTTCGGTAATTTATATTCAATGGACGTTTTTATCGTGTTTCTATCCGTCTGTAATCGATCTCAGGAGTCGAGTTCTAGCTTTTTAAAATGCTATTATCATGGTACATTTTATGTTCTCTAACTATTGTCTGAAGACTTTGAGACAGAAGTAATATTTTTAGTTTTTGATTTTAATTCTGGGACCATTTTAACTCATTCATTATAAAGAGAAAATATAGCATAGGTACAATTTATTTCAACTTATATTTTTTATAAAGTATATTAAAAAGCAATTGCTTTCTCGCAAAAAATCGAAAATGGTTCAAGAGATTTTGAATGGATGAAAGTACTGTACGGTTTAGTTTTTTATATGATACGCATAGATTAGATTAGTCATTTTATCTGCAAGAAGTCTCTAGGGAAGAACAACGACTGTTGGGTCCATTATATTTAATGTTTTTTTATTATCTAATGATGTACACTTCTATTCGAGATCCCAACATAGTTGTTTTATGTTTATGTACTTTAAAATTTACATTTCTGTTGTAGGTGAATGAGGAGAAGATGTGAGCGGGGTCATGGAGGAGTGTCCGGACTGCGTGTTGTACGCAGCCGTCAACGACAGCCTCAACAACACTGCCAACACCACTTCCATCAACAAGTTTTACTTCTACCAGGTCAGTTGGAAACTCATTCTCTTCTTCCTGTCCATCTCTTTTTATATTATATGTCCGGATTGCGTGTTGTACGCAGCCATCAACGACAGCTTTTACAATGCCACTTCCATCAACAAGTTCTTCTTCTATCTGCTCAGTTGGTAATTCATTCTCTTTTCTCTATTTATCTCTCTCTCTTTTAATATAATATTATAAAGTGTGTTAAGACATCTTGTACCCAGCCTTCATCAACAGCTTTGAAAAGAAAAAAAAATTGAATTTGCGGCATTAGATTGAAAAGCTTTCCACTTGAGATATCACTCGAGAATTTATATAGTTAAACGTAGCAATTACGGGATTTTTTTCGGTTAGGAACGAAAAGATTATTTTATTCAGCAGAGAAAACTTGATCGATGATAATTATGTAAGCGTTAAAAATGCTTCAGTATATTTATTAGTATTATTATTGAGTTTAATTTGATTCTCGGATCAATATAACAGCAACATGAAGACCCTAGCTGGAAAGGCTGATTGTGGTATGCTAATTGAACAAAAAATATTATTAATAATATTCCTAAAGTTGCCTAAATTGCGCAGTAAAAGTATTACGTCAGACATTGCATTATGCATTTAAAAATGTCCACAGCAAACTATTTTGTCTTGACAAAGCAGTTGAGTGATTTTCATGATATTGCTGAAACGTGTATCCACCCACGCGAAGTAAAAGTTGCACTTTAAATTCTGTGTGCTATTCAAGCGCAACAGAAGAATTCAGTATAAATCCTATAATAAAATAAATTTAAAGAATTCGAGTCAATGCGATGTGAAAACGTCATTCCTGGCTCATATATGAGGGGCAATTGCGTGAGAGAATCACCGCTGAAGTATGGGACTAGACGATCTCATTTTAATCTCGTTTTTGAAACCGCGTTGGGTAAAAGCGATGGACTCTCCTATGTTTCTTTCCTTTGTCATGTAACTACTTTCTTGTACGTCTGCGTATCGTCGATAGCATAAAATCAAAAATCTATAAAAAAAAACAAAAAGTAAAAAATAAAAATGTCAAAGAGTCTTTAAAATTTTGACATGCCATTGTCATGGAAGGATTTCATGTCTGCGCAGAATGTTTTCGTAGATATTATTACATCCCATATACTTCGTTAAATTGCTTGATTAACTTAGCTATCTTCTTCTATAGTCTGGGTTGTGAGGTGGATTAAGAACCTCATCAACCCTGGTGTCAGGGTTACTTAGCTATCAATTCAGAACAATCCGTTTTCCTAGAATTTATCTAGACTATCATCCTAATATCTTAGGCACTTATTCCACCTGGAAAACATCTCAAATTTTTGGTTCCCAATTAAAATATCTGGTACTAATTTTACTCATTTGTACTACACTGTCTTGAGTTCTAGGGTCACATCAATTGAATTCCGCCACTTCTCCTATTCTGGACCCCATACCCATTAATGTCTGGCTATTTAAATTCTTTGTAGTCTACTGGAGTAACATTAGGGTCTCATTTGGAAGGATCGCACGATATATTGCACTTTATGTGCGAGGGACAAAGTCGTTACATAATACATATATGCAAATTAATTTTACGGCCTTGTTACATTTCGAAATTGTGCGTAAGTGGAAAGATTGGGAGTTTTGTTAGTAATAATGATTTCGTTCTACATAATTCAAAGTTGAAATTAGAACTAAACAGAGTAATATTTAAATAGGTGACTGTGCAGAATCGATATAGAATAATCATAAATGTGATTTTCATGCTGAAAAAATTCAAATTTTGGCGCATCGAAAGCGCTGCGCTATCAGAATTTTTATTTTCACTATCGGAATTATCATCACGGAATTATATTACTATCAAAGAGAAAAGAAAAGGTCGATTTTTGTTTAATTAATTTGAAAAATTCTGGGTGATGATTATCCGTATTAGACACTTAACCTTAGCACCTCTAGACGCCGAAATCTCTGAATGATTGGTAAGTCTGATGAATGATCCGACTTCGTATTGATTGTCCCCAGAGCGCCCAGTTGGCAGTACTATGGGCATTATTGGTGGCCATAGTGGCGGGAAACACGACGGTAGTGCTGGCTCTCCTACTCAACAAGACCAGGAAGAGCCGTATGAACTTTTTCATCATGCAGCTAGCTATAGCTGGTAAGTGTAGTGCTAAAACTGATACCTTAGCTAATCATTTAAATTTTTCTACTATGTGGAGCGCAAATTTTGCTTGTGATACATAAAAATATTATCTTCCTTAGAGATATCAAAAGTCGGATTGACTTGATTTTTATCATTGATAAAATCAAAGCCGTTCGAATATTCAAAAAACGTCTAAACGTCTAAAAAAGCTAGTAGATATGGAATTTTATGACTTGAATGAATATTTTCAACAACAATGATATTTAAAATTGACAAATGTTTATAATGTAACTAATTATTAGGTACTTACTTAATTCCTTGATGCTTAATACTGACATTATTTGTAATATTGTATTATTTGTAATGTTGAGACAATTTCGTAATGTTTGACACCTGCATTACCTACACAGCTTCTCAATATGTTTCTTGTTTCTTGATGTGTAATGATTTATGTATTATTAAAAAAAAAAAACGCCTGCCAGTTTCCTACAACAGTTAATACTTCGTGTCTGATGGAAATAAATTATCAATTATTTTATCACATCAGAAAGTGTGATTCGTAAAAGCATTTTCTATTAAAATTGAAACGAAATTTTGGCGCTCTTTTTCCACCAAATGGTTTTTTTTTATTATTATAAACAATTGCAAAGTACATTATCATGTTAAGTACAGTACATCACAAACTTAAAAAGTTTTACCGTGCACTGTAGATTCGCCGATTATAATAGGTAACAGATCAACAAATTATAACAATGTTCGTTATTAATGGTTCATTGTTTTAGATAAAATTGTATTCTTTTTTTTGACCTAGGCCAAGGCACTTGGCACATAAATATTTTTTATTTGCAGATCTCCTAGTTGGATTAATAAGCGTACTGCCAGACCTGATACAACGGATAACAATTACGTGGTTTGCAGGATCCATAACCTGCAAAGTGGTTAAGTATTTACAGGTAACTATTGACAACTACCCTGGTCCTGTGGTACACCGGCTTGCTTCTTAATTTGGGGGCGACAGTTCGAACCCCGCTACCGGACTTGCTCCAATAAGTTATTAATTTAGCACCAATAATTTATTGATTCATCTTAAGTGCAGTTTTCATTAAAACAGTTGGCTCGATACGGCTCACTATCTATCACGTTCATCTAACAGAAAACTCGGTGAAGTGTGCACTTAGTTCATCTTGCGATGGATGTACCTTTGACTACCCGAATTGGCATGAAGTTGTGTTTATGTTATTGTCAATAGTATTTTCTCATCCTATGTTCGACTGTATGCCAATTATTCTGAACAAAATTAAGAAACAAAGCTAGGTTTAGTCGACATTTGACAGATTCCGCTTTTGACATATTCTACGTTTGACAGATCATTTATTTAGGAACTTTAGGAAAGATTGATTGCTTTTTTAGATTTTTTCTTGGATGTGCAGGCACATCTTAACTCTACAATAACTCTTAAACCACTCAAACTTCGAGTAAACCATATATATATTAGTCCTTTACCAACGAATTGAACTTTATAAGACGTAGGTAATCCAGAAACTTATTAAAACTACTAGGAACTATGACACGGTCTTACAAGACGTAATTTTGTAAGATGATAACGCAGAAAGTGTCGAACAAGTTAGATTGGATCCTGTACGTCTAAGAAACCCAGCACCCAATTCTAATATAAAGGATACTTAAACAAATTCCGGTAAAGGAAAAATATATAAAAATTTAAGAAAACACATACATACTTACATAACATACTTCTATCTATCTATCTACTCAGTACACATAACAATGCCATGTTAATATTTGTACTTATTATTTTTAACCCTCAGCACAATGCTCAGACGGGTGGTATAGGTCAAATTCGATTAAAAAATAGGCCAAAATAAAAAAAACCGTATTCAAATTGGACCATCCGTTCTGTAGCTACAATCATAGCCATCAAACTTATAACACCCCTCTTCGCGTAGCATTGGCGGTTAATGAAGCATAGTCACCGCTTTTGGGTAATTAAATTTCATTACACGTTTCAAATTGTAAAATATTTTTAAATAAATATACCAAATGTTATGAATTCTCCGGAGATCTCCAGTGATCAACAAATCACTGGTGAATTTCACCGGTTCGCAAACTTTCGCTCCGGAGCAAACCACTAGAGCTACATCCAATGCAACTTGCAAGATGAACTAAGTACCCACACCTCATCGAACTTTCTGTTAGACCACCGAGATAGGTGGTGTGCCGTATCGCCGTCTTTATTGGTCGAGCCAACTCTTTTAATTACCTATGCATAATTATTATGATTGTCATTTCAAAACCGATACTTTGTTTAATTTCTTTTAAAATAAATTTCGCTTTGCTAAAATAAAATTTAATTTCGAAATAAATTAGTAATTCATTGGAGCAAGTTCGTAACTGGAGCTCGAAACGGCGCTCCCCGTTGAAGACGCAACCCAACGTACCACTGGACCAAAGTGATATTCAAAATCAAAGCGTACGAATAATATGTGTAGGTATTTTTAGGTGCTACAAAAAATATCTTCTTTTAATTCTTATATCTCCTGTTAAGATCGCGAGGAGTGGACATCTGGGGGGTTAAAATGGCCACATCCAAGCAATTCATTTAAGAAAGCAATATTGCAATTTGACATTTACGCATATAAAAGTAAGTGCGCAATGCAAATAAATATCAAATAGCAATATTGCTTTTTTAGATGAATTGCTTCGATGTGGCCATTTTAACCCCCCTGTTATTCAAGCCCAACAGTCCCAAATATAGAAGTTCTTATTATTGCAAACAAAATTAAATTGAAACACAATTAAGTTGCTTTCTTGTAATAGGCTAGTTTCTAACTAGTCAAATCAGTTACTTTTTACTAAACGTCAAAACACGAAATTTCTATGGTATATTTTGTATGAGAAAGCAACATGTGACGTCATGGAAAACGTGACAAAATGTCGCACTTGTTATTACATTTTACTTTTATTTATTTATTTATTAAATTCTTACATGCTCATACAATGTGTTCATTACAGGTAGGGTCCCAATTCGACAACATCTTAAATATATAGCAATCATAAAAAATGCGTTATTAAATTAAAAAATATGTTCAACATTCATAATTATTCTTATTCTCAAACAAAGTATTAAAAATTAATGAAAAAATTGGAAACAATAACATAACATGAGACATTACGTACTAAATAAACAAGAAAGAACTTATAGTCTAAAAAACAATGTCATAAATAAATTAAATAGGAACTTATGTTAAATTCTATATTACTTATTGGTTAAATAATGCAAAGCGGCCTCTTCGAATTTCGCCAGCGAACAATGAAATATGTCTATTTCATGTGCGATATCATTAAGGGTACGGAGGGCTGTAGTCAAAGGTGCGTACCTCAGTATATTCGTCCTACACTGAGGCAAAGCAAATACTTCGTTTCTCTGTGTTACGAGCCTAAGTCTGGTGTTTGGCACTCTAATTTGTATAGACTCTAACATTTTCGGATTAATTAGTTTACCACGAAATAAAATTCATAAAAATAAGTTAAACAGAAAAAAGAAAACATTTTTGTTACCTTTAGGTCTGTCTTTATTTAGTAATCAGAATTTCATAATTTATTTATGGCCTAAGAAACTACCTAATTGTATTGAATATAAAGACAACGAAATCTTATCAAGGGCGTGTCGAAAATGCTCACTGTTGTATTATTTTTACCCGAGTGTCATCAAAATGAGCAGGCGTGTGACGGTCCCAATATCAAGACTTTATCTTTGACCAAGCTGATCAAAGGATTTGACGAGTCATTCGTTCAAAGATGGCAGATGATTATTCGGGGAGGGCGGGGGAAATACACGGAAATTGTGAATCGGAACAGATTGGGTTATTAGTGTCATGACCTTAAGCCACGTTTATAAAGGCGCAGAGTTTCATTACAAACGCTTCTGTCAAAATATGAATGATTTTGACTGTTATTAAAGTAGGCGCATAGCATAAGTTATTTATTAACAATTATGGATGTAGAAAACAATACCGAAATAAAAGTTTGAATTTTAGTTTGAAATTGGAATAGCACATTGCGTATTTTAAACGCGCATACGACGCGCAGAATCTCGATTCGATCGCAACCTTGTAACCTAAGTCCTTGTCCAGATGACGCGATTTACACGCGTTGTCATACCACAGAGTACTTAACATCGTACGGATACAAACGCACATTTCCAAGCATGCAGGAGTCTATAAAGTAATTAATTTTATTTACTCTGTAGTATGAAAACGCGAGTAAATCGCGCCTTCTGAACAAGGTCTAAGCTAACGAAACGCGCCTCTACTGCGCGTATACGCGCAGATACAGCAATACAGTTTGTATCGCTTCAAACGCGCGAATACGTGCTTCATGCGCGCGCTTCTATTATCAATGCAAACGCAACAACCAGCATCTACGGCGCGCAAGAGGCGCGTTCCTGAAACGAGCGTTTAAAATACGCCTTATGCTATGGGCCTTACAAAATTGATTCCACATGCCACAGAAACGATGCTACAAATCCGATTGTCTCTTTCTTAAGCTTAATCTACAGTCATTTATTTTCTTCTGGATCCTATAATGCTAATCAATATACCATTGAAATTGTCAATGGGACTACGTAACGTACAATACCACGGTTCGTTTGTATCTGACATAATTCGTAATACAATGAACGGTGCGCCAAAAAGCCTAATAATGGACCCTGTAATAAATGAAGCGTCATTTTTCTATGGTGCTTTAGAAGGAAGGGTGTAAATGAGCCTTGGGTTTATTGAAGATACTTTTATATAACTAAGTGTAGTATTATGTCTAAAAATAAAAGTCTATGTTGATGGACTCGACCGCTGTAGCACGGGTTACGCTGTCTACTACACTGCGCTACGAGTACACGAACTATGCGATAAATTTTGTCGGTCGCAACGCCCGTAAATTGCTTTTAAAATCCAAACCAATTGTTTCGCTATTTTGTTTAGAAATACCGGCCTTTGGAATTCTAAATTCAAATTCAAAATTGACTTATTCATGCATATACGTCATATAAATTAGTATCAGTACGCTTTACAAAAATAGGTACATATTTTTTATTACATATTGCTCCTACACACTTACCTACCTACGATTCGACTCCAATCCAGTCTGCGCTTTGGTATACAGGGTGTTAGTGACATCGTAATAAAAACTTTGATAGGTGATTCAGACCATGATTCTGATATCAAGCGGAATTTTCCGTCGCAAAGTTATTGAACTGAAAATAATTTTAAGAAAATATAAAAAAACCATGAATTTTCCGAGAGGAAATTCCACTTGTTATCAACAATCCCCATAAGTATTCGTTACGTTTTCACTAACTCCACACTAGTATGGCTACCTGTAAATAGTTACTTGTACGGGGTGTAAGTGATATCGTAACGAATACTAAGGGGGCTGATTCAGATCATTATTCCGAGTGTTCAGATCATTATTCAAGTGTTGTTTTTTGCCATCGCGAAAGTATATAATTGAAAATAAATTTAAAAAAAGACAAAAATAATCTCGAATTTTGTGGCTGAAAATTTCACTTGATATTTACTCAAAATCATGGTCTGAATTATTATCCCCCTCAGTATTCAGTACGATGCCACTAACATCCCGTACAAGTACTTACAGGTATACATATGTACTTACGGGTGTTAGTGATACCATAAAGAATACTGAAGGGGATGATTCAGACCATGATTCTGAGTTGATAACCAGCGGAATTTCCTCTCGGAAAATTAATATTTTTTTTTGTGTTCATGCTGTATAATCGTCATGCAGCATAAAAAACCCAACAATCTGCAGGATGTATAGTATAGACGGTTTTAGTTCTTAGCAATTATGTTTTATGTGAATATTGGTGCTAATTCCTGTAAATACCATCTAATTTTATTTTAAGTTATATCTGTCTGTTAGGTATCGACGGTACGCAAGTGAAACAACCGGTGGTTACAAACAGACTGGTTTATTCAATGCGCGCGAGGCGCGTTCTCCTAATGATGTATGTAGGTCTACTTACATATACAACATCTTTCCTCTCTTAATTAGGACTTACTAATAATATAACAATTTAGAAAAAGCGCCTGAAATCTATCCTGGGACGTGAACGCAACACTCTTTGAGGATTTGCAGTTAGATCATTCTCTGCGTTTGTTTCTGCCTCATGGAAGTCTTCATCTGCCGAGACACAATCCTCTGTCACACCCGGCTCATTTTCTTCCTTCCTCTCCCCTTGCTCTTGTTCTCTAGCGTTGAGCGACGAATCTAGTGATGATGTCGGAGGTGCCGATGGTCCAAGCGGCGTACTTGGACTGAATATGTCTGTGGCAGCCATGGTAGGTGATAGCGTAGACACAGATGGCTGTGGAGAATGTGGCGGCGGCGGTGGCATCGACGGCGGCGATGGCGGCGGCGTGACGGAACGCGGTGACGACGGCAACGACGGTGGTGAGTATGGTATGTTTATTTGTGTATACGTTTTGTCACAGTCCCTTGTATCTACGATCTTTCCCTTATATAATACTAATTGATTTATATGTTTACGATAACACTTTTTTGTTTCCTTGTCCATAACTAAATACAATACGTTACCTATGCGTTTTTGTATAACCCCTAATTTCCATTTGAATTTGTTATTACAAAACTGTTTGTACAATACATTGGTTTCTGGTTCATATTGTTTTTTTATCTCCGCCTTAAGTTGTGTAGACTGTTGGTTTGGCAAAGAGCAATGTGAATCCGTAGGCGAGGATGCGAGTGATGATGTAGGCAATATTAAGTCCAAACGAGAGTTCAGTTTATGGCCGTACAATATCTGTGCGGGAGAAGAACCAGTAGCACTGTGTTGTGAATTGCGGTAACAAAATAAATATTGTAATAACTTTAATTTTGATTCCCTAATATTTGAACTAGACAGCAAACTTGCTTTAATTCCCTTTTTAACGATTTTTACATAACTTTCAGCCTGGCCATTGCTGGCTGGATGAAACGGTGGTGATGTTATGTGTGTTATGCCATTGGAATCACAGAAAGCTCTGAACTCATGTGAACAAAAAGCTGTGCCATTGTCACTCACAATATTCCTTGGTATTCCGTACCTAGACATGAAATCGGACAGTTTATCTATGACGGCCGCAGATGTAGTTGTATTTGCCATATCATAAACTTCTGGCCACTTTGAATACGCATCCACCAACACTAAATACATTCGTCCATTGCATGGCCCAAGAAAGTCTATATGCACTCGGTGGAATGCGCGCGGTGAGTATGGCCAGGAAGCGGGCGGCTCGCGCGGCGGCGACGGCCGCAACTGTATGCACAGATTGCACGACGCGATCATCTCCTCTACAGCCTTGTCCACACCCGGAAACCAGAACCTTGAACGAACCTCTGCTTTCGTTTTAACGATACCGAGGTGTGAACGATGAGTTTCTAATAAAACTCGTTCTCTTAGCGCGGCAGGAATCACCACTTTGTGACCTCTCATTATACATCCACATTCTACTGATAATTGGGATTTACATAAATAGTAAGGTGCAATATGCGAGTTTGGCACTTTTCGTGGCCAACCATTCGTGATGTAATTCGCAACTTCACATAAAATAGCATCCTTACTAGTCGCATGACTCAGCTCGGCCAAGGTCACAGGTAAGCTTCCGTCAATCACAAAACAAACGTAAGCGGCGCGGTCGCATAACTCGGAGCTCGAATTGTAATCTATTTCCTCTCGCTCACTCTCACAGGAACCGACCTGATTCGCACGTGATAAAAAGTCTGCTATATTGTCAGCACTACGCACGTATTCTATTACATAATTGTAACCACTTAGAAACATCGCATATCTTTGCAGTCGATTAGCCGTTACTTCGGGAATTCCTTTGTACGGCCCAAATATAGAAATAAGCGGCTTATGATCGGTACGTAGTATAAACGGTATTGACCTACCATATAGGTATTGGTGAAAACGACGTATACCAAAAATTATAGCTGTGGCCTCTTTTTGAATCTGGGAGTAGCGTTTTTCTGCGGAGTTCAACGTTCGAGATGCGAATGATACTGGCCTTTCCTGACCCTCCTTATTTTTTTGCGACAAAATCGCTCCTAACCCGGTAGGAGAAGCATCGACAGTAAGAATGAGTTTTGCATCCGGGTCGAAATGGGCAAGAACTTGTTCTGAAGACAAACATTCTTTAATTTTTTCAAATGCTATTTTGTGACTGTCATTCCACGACCATTTAGTGCCTTTTTTAAGAAGGTCATATAAAGGACTAAGTAAAGAAGATGCATTAGGAACAAAGTTTCTATAATAGTTAACTAAACCTAAAAAAGATTGAAGCTGTGTGACATTAGCGGGTGAACTGGCTTTGACAATTGCTTCAATTTTTTCCGGTGATTTCTTTAAACCATGTTTGTTAATAACATAGCCCAAATAGCTAACTTCATCCATGTAAAACTCGCATTTTTCCTGCTGTAAGGTGAGGCCGGCCTCTTGCAGGGTGCGCAGTACTTTAGTGAGACGTGCGGCGTGCTCGGCATCGTCACGGCCCGTCACCAGCACGTCGTCCAGCAAGCACAGCACCCCCTCCATCCCCGCCAGCAGCGACTCCATGGCTCGCTGGAACACTGCCGGAGCACTCGCTAGCCCGAAGACTAAACGTGTAAACTTAAACAATCCGCGGTGTGTGTTTATACAAGTCAACTTTTGCGATGCCTCTTCCAACTCGAACTGATTGTAGGCCATAGACAGGTCTAACTTTGTAAACTTATTACCACCATGTAATTTGGAAAACAGCTCGTTTGCTGTTGGCAGAGGAAATTGCTCAATCACTAGTTGTTTATTAATACTGACTGAGAAATCGGCACAAATACGAATATCTCCGTTTTTCTTTAAAACCGGTACTATTGGTGACGCGAATTCGGCATGGTCGATGGGTTCAAGAATACCTAATTTGACGAGCCTATCCAGTTCTTTGTCAACTTTAGCACGTAACGCAAACGCGATCGGTCGTGCTTTAAAAAAAACGGGTTTTGTGCTTTCTTTTAGACGTAACTGCACTTGATATTTATTAAAACATCCCAGTCTATCAGAAAACAAATGTGGAAATGACGTTTTGAGTTGTGTTACACTTAATAAGTTTTTTCCTTGACAGTACTTAACTGGAGTTAATTCTAACTGAAATGACGAGATAAAATCCCTGCCTAGAAGGGGTGGGCCGCCATCACACACAACATGCACGTCCAACGTGTGCGTGCAGCCATCATAACACACATCCAGACGTATCATTCCAACACACTTTATGTTATCACCAGAATAACTAATTAGTTTTTTCCGTGAAGGTAACAATGGCACGTCTTTAAAATGCGATTTCCACATGACTTCAGGAATTACAGTAACAGCTGATCCGCTATCTATCTCAAATTTGAGGGGTAAACCGCGTATATATACAGTTTCTACCATTGGTTCGCCTCTCAGTGAACGAATGTTGAACACCTTACCATCATCACCGACGTCCTCCCCTCCGGCTACATTTTCTACGTAGTTCACTTTGGTCGATGGACACATCCTACGCAAATGACCTTTAGAATTACACTTCCGACACACGTAATCAGAATACCGACATTCCGAGGACTTGTGATTAGTATAACCGCACACTGTACACTTTTGCTTTCCGGGTACTCCACTTTTCACATGTTTACTTCCCTGCGAAATCTTGTTTACTATATCCGAGTGCACAACGAGTGTCCCGGCAGCAGCGCCCACGCTAGCCGCAGCGGCGGCCTTGGCGCTGCACAAGTTCTCTGCGAATTCCACAGCCTTGGCCAGTGTAAGATCTGTCATGTCCATTGCATACAGTTTTTCTTTTTCGACACCGGGTCGCAACCCCATTATAAATCGGTCTCGCAATGTCTCCTCGACATTACTGAAAGTGCAATTCGCGGTTAAACCGCGCAGCCTTGCCGCCCATTGCGAGTGAGTTTCACCCAGCTGTTGTGTCGAGGCATAAAAGTTGTGTCGGTCACCAAACCCCGTGCGCTTTGGATTAAAATGCTTATCGAGTAATCCAAGTATATCTTCGTACGGCACCGACTGTAGATCTTTAGGTAAGGCTAAATCCGCAGCGAGTCTGTAGGTACCCTCCGATAATGCACTTAGCAATATCGCTCGTCTCTTTATTCCACTTACGTCCGTACTATTCGTTATGTCGTTCGCTACAAACCACTGTGTCAATCTACTGCGATAGGTTTTCCAGTCTTGTACAGTGTGGTCGAACGTAGTAAGAATTCCAAATACAGAAGTAGACATTTTTTTTTCTCACTATATAACGCGGGTAAGTATGCTCGTCGCCACTGTTAGGTATCGACGGTACGCAAGTGAAACAACCGGTGGTTACAAACAGACTGGTTTATTCAATGCGCGCGAGGCGCGTTCTCCTAATGATGTATGTAGGTCTACTTACATATACAACACTGTCATTTTCTTATCCGCCGAAAAGGAAAGGGACGGGTAATCGACAAGCATAAAATTTATGGAACACACGTCAATTTTAAGCACAAATCTAAACCAACCGTCTAAAAATTTTACATCAGTCAATAACCCGACACATTCATTTACTCATTCTTCCTAAAATTAAGAGCTGTGAATCATCCGTCCCTTTCCTTTTCGACGGATATGAAAATGACGGATATAACTTAAAATAAAATTAGGCGGTGTCTGCAGGAATCGGGGCCATTATTATGTTTAATATTATGTTTCAGGGTGTAGTAACATATTCATCAACCTACGTACTAGTGGCACTGAGTGTGGACCGATGTGACGCCATCACTCATCCTATGAATTTTACTGGGAGTTGTAAGTGTCATAATTACTATTTGTTACCTAATATTCATATTATAATTATTTATTATTATTAAGGCCTTAAATAACATTGGTATAAATGCAATGTCCTGCAAAATTGCATAAGCAATTTGACTGCAGAATCGGAGTCTACCCCTTCCTCTCTTCCCTTCAATAAAGCAAAAAAAAGAGAAGGTGCAGGTCGTGTCGTATCGGGAGGTGAAGGTTTTGGCGGGAAGAAGAGAGGAATGGCGATTACTCCACCGACAAGAGCGCAGCTCTTAAATAGAGAGAGAGAGTAAAATAATAATGTATTTTCTTTAAATTATTGATTAAATATACATTTCTATATAAACTTACTAAGTTTTTGTATTTATGTTACAAATAAACGAAAAATAAATTGACAATTCAAAGAGTAACTGCTTATCTTATAGTTAGTATCTTTATTCATTAGGCTGAATAAAGATATACCTATCTGAGTTTGAGTTTTTGAGTTTGAAAACTTTTCACTAATATACCTACCAACGCTTTTTGGGTAATGCATGCTTTCTTTGAATTAAAATTAATGACACTGGATTTTCCGACGATTGCTATACTTTTTCTTTTCATCGTCATCATCAATTTAAGAGCCACGCTCTTGTCGGTTTTTTTTCATGCTACTTTTTTAGAGAAAAATAGGACAGTGGTTTCCCTCTTGCCTTCCGCCCCGCAGTCTGACGCAAGTGGGATGGCGCCCAGAGTAGTCTATTACAAAGCCATTCCAGGACTTCTGTCCTCCGCCTCTGAATAGTACTGACAGTTACTGCTGCCCTCTTTTTTCTTTTAACTAATAAGATTTTTTTTTCAAAGGGCGTAGAGCAAGAGCTCTCATAGTCGCGGCGTGGTTCATCAGCTTCGCATTCTGCGTTCCCATGCTGATACTCTTTGACAAGCAGGAAGTAGAAGGTAAGGATTCTTCTTCTATCGGGTGGGCTATGACGTCGATGACCAACCCCATCAACCCTGGTGTCAGGGTTATTATTGAGCCGCCAAAGGCTTCTGACATGACCCATGTAACGCCTTCGTTCATACATCAGTAAGTTGTAACCGGGACCAACGTTTACCGTGTCTTCCCAAGCACAGAAGGTTAGGATACATAGAATAATACGACGTTCCTAAAGCCCTAGCCGGAAATAAAACATAGCATCGTACGGAACTCTAAGTATTTAAGCTTACATCATTTAAGCTTAATATTCGTCGCCAACAAACTGATCTTTAGTTTAGTGACTTATTTAATATTATCACTAATTTAAGAGCCACGCTCTTGCCGGTTTAGCATTTTCCATTATACTTTTTTTAGGGAAAAATAGGGCAGTGGTTTCCCTCTCGCCAATAACCTAATAATAATGATATGTCTTGTTAATATAAGGAACATTTAATAAATAGATACCTAATGATAATCTCCTTCTTTTTTGAAGGCGGTGGAAAATACAATTAAAGATAATGTTTTGTACTATTTTCTGACTGAAACGTCTTTGCCTTATGTTAGTCCGTAGGCGAATCATTCCACTAACATTTCTTTAGCTGTTTCTAACAACTGTCGATATAAATAGAAAAGATATATCCCAGCAATAAATCTGTTAAAGTAACAGAAATGATCGTGTTTTTCGATAGCATTACTAGTCCAATCCCTAAGATATTGATGTCAAAGGGTTGAATAAACTACTTTATGGATAAAGTCTTGGCACGTTTTCGAATGATATAGGCTTCTGTCTCTGAAAGAATCCATCTCCCTGGCGCTTTTGCGGAATCCTCTTACCTAGACAGGTCTTTTGAACTGTTTTAAGACAGTAGTCAAACAAAAACTTTACAAAAAAGGTTATTATAAAGTTAGTGAATATTTATAAGATATGAATGCATGGGATTAACTGTCTGAGAACTGATATTAGGCAGCTAAATTACTCAATTGTATAACAATATTTTATGTTGTTTTTTTTTTAAAGAACGTCTAGGGCCCTGTGCCGAGGTTTTTCTTGCAGCTTCTTTTCCCCGGCTATACAGGTTGTGAGAAGCTGCAGTAGTTTTAGGCCGATGAGACGTTCGTTATGGAAAAATTGACGATTCAAAGTGTAATTATGTTACCTACTGAATAAAGATATTTTCGAATTTGAATTAGAACTAAAATATTATGCGAACACACTAGTCTTATTGAAAATCAAGATGCCATTTCAGTTCTCCTTGGTCTTCCACTCCCTCTCTTTCATTATATCTGGCAATGGCGTTTTTCACAAAATTGTCATGTCTTATTAAGTGGCCAGTTATCTTGCTTCTTCTGATTTCAAGTATGTACCAACATCATCAATCAACCTGCCTCATCCCACTATTGGGTACATAAAGGTTGTAAATGACATCGTAAAGAAAACTGTGCGGGATGACTCATACCATGATTCTGAGTTGATATCAAGTGGAATTAACCAAAATTTTTGACAGGATAACTTGTTATCAACTCAGAATCATGGTCTGAATCATCCCCCTCAGTACTTGTTATGGTGTCACTAACACCTACCTACTTATTTGGGGTGTTGACATCGTAACGAATACTAAGGGGGATAATTTCAGCTCATTATTGTGTTTATGCCTAGCGAGTAGTATATCTACTCGACTTTACCAAACATCATCATCGCTAGACAAACAGCTAATTACTAACAATGATAATTATTTGACCAGTGGGCACAGCACCGGGGTCTCAACTGACCCAGTGTTGGGCAAGACTGACCAACTTCCAGTGGCGGGTGTGGGTGACCAGCGTGTTCGTGTCACTGTTCGTGGTACCAGCAGTGACCATCTCAGCGTGCTACGGTGTCATAGTGGTCACCATCAGGCAGAAGAGTCGCCGCGTGCTTGGAAAAAGGACCACTGTTAATAGGCAATGTAAGTAGTAATTTTTACTGGCCTTTTTTATCCCTTGAAAATAAACTTAGCCACATTACTTTATGTAATCATCATCATCATCAGCCGAACGACGCCCACTGTTGGGCATAGGTCTCCCCCAAGGATCTCCACGACGATCAGTCCTGCGCTGCCCGCATCCAGCGACTTCCCGCGACCTTCACCAGATCGTCGGTCCACCTTGTAGCGGGCCTACCCATTGAGCGTCGTCCGACACGTGGTCGCCATTCTAGAACCTTTCCGCCCCATCGGCCATCGGTTCTCCTCGCTATGTGTCCTGCCCACTGCCACTTCAGCTTTGGAATTCTCCGAGTTATGTCGGTGACTTTAATTCTTCTGCGGATCTCCTCATTTCTGATTCGAGACTTTATGTAAAAAAGCTTATTATTAGTCTCTTAAACGTGGTGGCGGACAGAACTGACTGTTCCATTGTGAGGCATTGGATTGACATCCATGTCTCACACTAGGTTTTGTCATGTTAATTTAATATGTGCTTACTAACATAGTATAAGTCCCTTACTAACCATTATGGAAGTACAAAAGCCCGAAATAAAGTTTTTATTTAATTTAATTAGATTAATGATTAATACTTAAATGATAAAAATGCCTGGTATTCAATGTGTATTACATAACTTGTAATGTATACCTACATTGACGTAAAAGATGTGTTGCTTTTCCAGTTTATTGTCATTTCTTCTCCTCAACCATAACATCTTGCGAAATGACGTAGATTCAAAAATGTTACATTGACCTTCAACAAGTTTATCCATGATAATTACGTTCAATAAATGATTCTGATTTTTTTATTTCATGAAGTAACTTTCGTTATCTTTAATGGGGTAGCCAGAGCCACAAGTTATCACAGAAAAATTAAAGCCACTATTGAATACGAAGTCCTAAGATGGATAAATAATGAACGTTATGGTGACAAATTACCATCATGTTGGAAAGGAAAGAATTCTTCTGTTGGATTGAAAATGTTTCTCATTAAATTATGCCTGGTTTTTTACCATACTTCGTGACCTGACACGCAATTCATGATAGAGTGACAGCACTACAAATAATCAAAAGAACTTGCAGCCATTTTGATATAAAGTCCTAAAATGGATAATGAACCACAATGTGGTAGGTAAACATTCCTTCGTGTAAAAGAGGACATAATAGGCATAGTTTCCAACTGCTCACATCAGTTCATCATCATCATCTCCCTAGCTTGATCCCGTTTTTCACAGGGTCCGCTTACGTAACCTGAAAATTTGACAGGTCCGGTTTTTTAAAGAAGTGACTGCCTGTCTGACGTTCCAACCCGCGAAGGGAAAACCATCCCAATACAGATTAGATCACCTCCGAAAAGGCATTACCCGGGAATGTATGTTTCCTCACGATGTTATCCTTCACCGCTGAGTACGTGATAATCATTTATGATCCAAACATGAATTCGAAAACAGATTCGACAATCATTGGTTTAGGTCTGTGCTGGATTCGAACCTGCAACCTCAAAGTGAGAGCCAAGCGTTCTACCAATCGGGATACCACGGCTCAAACTCGTCAAATCAGTTACTTTTTACTAAACGTCAAAACGCAAAATTCCTAAGAAAGGAGTTTGACCAAAACATACATACATACATAAACTCACGCCCGTAATCCCTAATGGGGTGGGCAGAGCCACAAGTAATCAAAGACAACTTGCAGCCACTGTTGATACGATGTCGTAAGCTGGATATGATGAACCTTATGGTGTAACCAAAAATGGTCTAAAAAACGTCCACCTCTACCGAGACCTATTTACCGAAATAAGTCACTAAATACTAAAATGCAGTCAAAAATATGCAGTAAGTATACCACTAAGCCTCTATATAAATATAGGAAAGTGAGAATGCTATGTAAGGATAATGAATGAGAATTTGATTGTTTATGGTATGAAAGGAGAAAGGTTAATGAATGGGACGTTAGGCAGTTTTAAAAAGTAAGAAAGGGGAGTCTTTGGTGCGATGTCGGTCGGGCGGGAGAATTTTGGTTTTAATAAAAGCTGAGTGTGTATAAAAAAGGAGTAAAGACATTTAAAAAATATCCAAGTTATTTCATTATCCCACATAAATTACAAAAAGAGTAGAAAGTAATTAAGCGGTAAGAACCCGTTATTATGTGTTTTAATTATGATAATAACCGCGTAAACTTAAAACAATGTATAAGAGTAGAAAGTGATCTTAATTTTGTGAGGATTACGGGTGTTAGATGTCTTCTTCTTCTATCGTGTGGATTGTGAGGTGGAGTAACCTCATCAAACCTGGTGTCAGGGTTATTACTGAGCCGTCAAAGACAGGGGCCTTGTCCCCTGACTTTGCCGACAAACATGATGATGATGGTGTTAGATGTTGTCGAAATATATATTTTAAATAGAATCTGTTATTTAACAATATTTTCAAATACATTCATACATAAACCACATAACCCTCCTTTTTGCTTTGCCGCAGTCGGGTTAAAAGTCCACGTGTAGTATTTGTAATAAGGATGTCGATGAGGGTTCGTCTTATTTACAGTTTAAATTAAGTAAATACTAAATTCATTACGTATTTAGAACTCAATCGTCATAAATATTAAAGTATGTTAATAAAAGGTTTGTTGGTTGTTTACTGAGGTCTAATTAGACAAGAATTATTTATTTTAAATATTACTTGAGTTGATAGAGGGGAGGCCTGTACCCAGCAGTGGGACGTATATAGGCTATTTATGTTATGTATGTTACTTTTAGTTTGGTGGAAATAGATGTAGGAAAGTGAGAATACTATGGAAGGATAGTGAATGGGAATTTGATTGTTTATGGTATGAAAGGAGGATGGTTAATGAATGGGGTAAGGCAGTTTTAAAAAGTAAGAAAGGGGAGTCTTTGGTGCGATGTCGGTCGGGTGAGAGGATTTTGTTAAAATATAAAGTGTAAAGATATTTAATAAGGAGTAAAGATATTTAAAATATCCCGTGTTATTTCTATATCCCACATAGATTTAGGAAAAATCTATCGTAAACACATCTCTCTTATAACAATATACCTTCCTATTTTGCATGAGCCATTTTCAATTCCCCATTTCTCGGAAACACTACATTGAATATTAAGAAGCTTTGAGGAAAGCAAAATCACGAAAGATCATAGGAACCGAGAGAACTTCTTTAGCTGTTGGATTCAGCGTATCTAGGTATAAAGAGAATATCCGACAAATTTCGACAAAGATTCCTACTTTGAGGGAAATTCAAACTAGAATATGTATAACTTTAATTTCATGACACGCACATATGTGGAGCATGAAATAGGAAAATTGTAATGAGATGTTTTGATCATGAGTCTGTAACACAGAATCCTATCTTCTTCTTCTATCATGTGGATTGTGAGGTGGAGTACCAACCTCATCAACCCTGATGTCAGGGTTACTATTGAGCCGCCAAAGGCCCCTGACATGGCTCATGTAACGACTACTTACATAAGTAAGTAGTGCAACTTGCTTTGTAGGCGATTGGGGCAACCACCGTTCTACACGCCCTAACTATGGAGTGATGGCGATTACTCCACCTACAAGAGCGCAGCTCTTAAATAAAGAGAGAGACAACTTGAAAACTTAGTCAAATGGGATACTTTTTTAAGAAACGTCAAAACGAAAGTTTTCTTTGGAGTTTGTATGGAAATACTGTCCTGTGACGTCATCAATAAAAGCGGTCGAACTTCGTTCTCGTTGTTATTTAATTCATAAATAAGTCGAAAAAAATGAGATTGTTTTTTGATTATGTTTCACTGGTATCTATTTCTAGTTTAGAATTTATCTATCTTTGATTCAGTCAAGTACCCTAATGGTGCCGCGCGCGGTGCGGTTTCCGTGGAAACCCAGCAGATTGGAACTCCGACAGTTCATTAAATAAAATAAAATAAAAAGTCATTTATTTCTGAAAGTACATACTTAACAGTTGTTCGTTGATAGGACTTCCCAGTAAGTGATGAGGATACTTGAGTTGGGAATGTCCCGCTACTTCCCTTAGGTCTTATTAAAAATATTACAAGTTTGTAGCGCATTTCACTGGCTGTTCAACGTGGAAATGCGGCCAGTTTAATGGGTAGCTTTGAGCCGGAAGCGGTCCGGGGTGGGCTTCTGGAGTAGGTAGTTTTGGACGAAGCCAATTGTGGTTTTGTTTTTGTATTTTGACGAAGCTTGTGCGGATTTTATTATGTATGAATTGAATATGCTTTCCCTTATTTTAATTTTTTTTATATGAATGTTGGTACTGACGAAGCCTGTGGTGGATTTACATTCTGTTTTTTTATTAAACAAAGTAAAACAGTTTGTAGGTAAATATTAAATATTAAATCATTTAAAAACATATTATTAACGTTAAAGACCGGTAATAACCGAAACACACCCTGACTGCTGATGACAAGAGAACGTTAATAGTGACGTCACAAATACCCCATTGAACGAATATGATTGATCGTGGCAGTTAGTTGAACAATTGGTATGTGTCCAGGCTATACGCTGCCAGTAATAGCAGTAAGGCTTTATGATTTTGATGAATAGCAGGCTTTATTTAATACGGGACTGCCATGATGAACGTAATCATCAACTTATCAGCTTGATGAAGTTATTTAGATACAGTCATTGCTCTAAGATAAGCACATAATCATTAATTATTCATATTTATGTGAGACCGGGCTTTCAAAATACAAGGTACTTTTCGGCAAACAGGCTTTTATTTAAAAAGAAAATACATTTTTTTCCGCGCACACACAGTCGGTCTCTGCCATATATCCTCGTATCTCTTCCCTCTAACATCATCCGTCCCTTTCCTTCATCGTCTTGCGTTCCATTTCATGAATACTTCTCACTATCGCATTTAGAGGCGCCGCGGACACTTTTTTTCAGATATTGATTGTCTATTTGTTATACGAGCTTTATGTTTCTGACGGAATATTCTTCTTACAGACAGTGATGACTTAGAAGGTAGACGAGCGAGCAGCCGCGGCATCATCCCTAAAGCGAAGATCAAAACCGTGAAGATGACATTTGTCATCGTTTTTGGTAAGTTTTAAGTCATCACCTTTGTCGGTGTTAGGGTATTGACTGTACACATATTTCAAACTATATTTATAAATACAGACTTTGTTACTTTATTTAAGCAAATTAGCGGGACAAAAGTACACGAAAGTTTATCCACTTTTTAATAACCTTCCTTTGATACCTAAGCCTGTTTTAGATAGTTTGTAAAACTTAAAAAAAATGGAAAAGTTTTCTTTTGCTTTATTATAAAAAGTTTAAGGGTACCGTCCATTTATTTACAAAACAAGTTTTTCAAAGGAAAGTATTTTATTTAAACTACAGAGCATATACGTCAGCTACAATGAGTTTGATAAATTATGAAACGTGGAACGTAATTATAGAACGCAATAAACTTTTTGATTTGATTTGATTTGATTTAATTATTACGAGTGAATTACATACACACCCTATTGACACGTGAATAAGTTGGTCACCTAAACCCACTGGTTAAAGTGACGTAAAATCATGTGTGCTTTTTAGTTCCCTAAGTGACCGCAAGAGGCGCTGTATAGATAGAAACTCGTACGTATTAAAAATACATCATAATATTATGTCAGGATTTTGCATACAAAAAGTTAAAAAGGCCACATCGGAACGATTCGTCTAAAATAGCAATATTGAAATTTGACATTTGCGCATATAAAAGTAAATGCGCAATGCAAACAAATGTCAAATAGCAATATTGCCTTTTTTAGATTCATTGCATCGATGTGCCTTGAATTTGGAAAAGGAATTTGCTTTACTAAATTGTTTTTCTTTTGTTGTATAAGTAACTGTATTTAATGTGTGTACAATAAAGTACCTAATTTCATTTTCCTATTTAAGCATCTGCTGCTTGAATCACAATCACCTACATCTTCATTATATTTTTTTTAACGAGTTTATTAACTATGATCTACTTTTTTTATACAATAAAAATATACAATTAAGCTAGGTGAGGTGTGGGTACTTAGTTCATCTTGCGATGGATGTACCTGCCTACCCCAATTGAGATATAGTCGTGATCTTATGTTATGTTCCTACTGTAGTCACGTAAACCCATGATAAGCATTCAGCATTCAGAACATTCCATAGAATCCTTTGTTCTTTATGTTTATGCGTAAACCATAACTTACTATCAAGAAATTAAGGACAAATTTCTAAGAAAACCCGAGATATTATATCGACAGAGGAAAAATATTTTCGACGGCACATGATCCTGTTATTAGGTTGGTTTTCCCTTTGGGTCGGGCTTTTTTTTTAACGATTTTCTTTTTTAATTTAAAGAATGGGGTGACGAGGTTTTGATCCTACAATGAAGAATTGCTTTCATGATGTTTTATCATTAAAGGCGACCTCCGTGGTCCAGTGGTTCAGCGTTGGGCTCACGATCCGGAGGTTCTGGGTTCGATTCCCGGTGGGTATACGTAAATCACAAACATTACTTTGTGGTCCCTACTCAACGCTGCAAAATCAAAACATTTCCCTATGTAGGTAAAATTAAAATAAATATACGATATTTCTTCTAACGGTGGAGTATCGCTTAACATATCCATTTGACAGTCCCTATTTACGCGAAGCAAACGCGTCTGGAAATAAATGGACAGACAGACAGACTGACGTAAGTCAACAGTATTGAGTTACACTTACACGTAAACAGCTTTGAAAATTCAGAAAAAAACATGTTTATTTACACTGAAAACGCTTTTTACTTGTCTTTCAATGTGGGAATGCCTGTCAACAGTAATTCTCTCAATACGACGCTCTGAGCCGGAGGTCATCCACCTCGGCACCCTCGGGCCTCTTCTTTTTCTTTTCCTTCCTCTTGTCTTTTCCAGCCAAGAAACTAATAGCTCTCATCATCTCCCTAGGATTATCCCGTTGGTGGTTGTGGTTGGTATGATGATTTCAAATGAGGAGCTCGGTGGCGCAGCGGTAAACGCGCTCGGTCTGCGATTGTTGAAGTTAAGCAACTTTCGCAAATGCCGGTCATAGGATGGGTGACCACAAAAAAAAGTTTTCATCTCGAGCTTCCCCGTGCTTCGGGCACGTTAAGCCGTTGGTCCCGGCTGCATTAGCAGTCGTTAATAGCCATCAATCCGCACTGGGCCCGCGTGATGGTTTATATATTAGTCACAATACCGTAACCTTATAAATGTAAAATGTTTTCTTGTATGTGATGTGGTTGTACTTTATAAATAAATAAGGCCCGATCTCCCTATCCATCCATAGGGAAGGCCCGTGCCCCAGCAGTGGGGACGTTTATGGGCTGATGATGATTTCAAATAAAGCGGCAACGTATCTATCTCTCGGCGCCAGATGGCGCTCGCCGCGCCTGCGCGTCACTTCATTTTTAATTTTTTTCTGTTTTATTCTCTCTGGCTAATCTCTCCGCCGCGCACCACGCTTTTCGGTTGCCCACACGCAAAAAGCCTTTTTTATCAAGCGATCGATGTGTTTTAAGTTTTCCCGTTTTCCGGCCAAGTAGTTATGACATCTGCCGCAAATCTACAATAAGTCACGTCAAAAAAAAAATGTTTTCCCGTTCCATTAACAGGTCCCATATATAACAGTCCGCTTAGCGGAATTTTACAGAAGCGACTGCCAGCCCAATACAGGTTAGGTCACATACCTTCGAAAATGCATTTTTCGGAAATGTGGGTTTCCTCACGATGTTTTCCTTGACCGCTGAGCACGTTATAATCATTTATGATCCAAACATTAGTTCTAAAACAAATTTGACAATTACTTGTTTAGGCCTGTACTGGATTCGAACCTGCGACCTCCAAGTGAGAGGCAAGCGTTCTACCTCTAAATTTACACAAGTTCACCTCAAAACCATAGCTGGCGAGAAGTGTTGTAACCCTAAAAAAGTGGAGTAACCATAGTAACGCTTTAAACCTTGAATCCACTAGGCAACATGTAGTCCAACAAAAAGGCGCAACATTACGCAATTACTTTGTTTATACAAAAGTTGTTAGAACGTGTACAGCTTCACGTGTTCCCCCTAAATTGTTGTCTAGTGGGTACGAAGCTTTAAACACATTCAATATTCGTCTCGCACATTACAATAACGCCCGATATTTAATCAAGAACGCCTATAATACTCTGATCGCGTGATGAGGACAAACTTGGCAAAGTATGACAAAACTGGATCGAACAATAAAACATTAAATTTTATGGCCCCATTATAGCTAAGTGGACAAAATTGTTATTCTTATGGCTTTTCAACTTTCCACATAGAATGAAATGGACACCACAAATCAATTAGAAGTTTGCTGGCTATTGTTAAAGTAACTAATGCTTTAAAGCTGGAATGGGAACGAATAAAAAAGCCGGTCAAGTGTGAGTCCGTGGTGCATCGAGGGTTCCGATGTTGCCGTTGAAAAACCATTGTCTCCATACATCGACATAGGTCACGATTAGTTTACCAACTGCAAATACATTTGTAATTGCAAAAGTTTTTTTTTGATTCATCATTAATTTAAGAACCACGCTCTTGTCGGTGTTGCATTCCCCATCCTTGTCTATCAAAAGCCAATTCTTTAACGTCTTTATAAGACACGATGTTCGCCTTCTCTTCTATCTCCCTTTCTATTTTTTTTAACCCCCGACGCAAAAACGACGGGGCGTTAAAAGTTTGACGTGTCTGTGTAAATGTGTATGTGTCTGTCTGTGGCATCGTAGCTCCCAAACGGATGATCCGATTTTAGTGCGGCTTTTTTTGTTTGAAAGGTATATCAGTCGAGAGTGTTCTTAGCTATGTTTGGTGGAAATCGGTTAAGGTCTTCAAGGTCATCAGGTCGTTTGTTAAGTGCGATAAGAATGTTACACGCTCAGTTTGCTTGCAAGCATATGTGGGATAAGTTAAGCATTTTTAAACTTTTGTCATAATAATTGAGTACTTTTTTGGTCGGGGGTTTCAAATTTTTTATTTTTTAATTATTAATAAATTTGTCGTGTCATGTCATCGTGCTGTGTTTTTTTTTACTATGGAGTCGGAATTTAACATACCCTATTCTCTTGCAGTGTTCGTCCTATGCTGGTCGCCGTACATGATCTTCGACCTGCTCCAAGTGTACCAGTACATCCCGGACACGCAGTCCAATGTAGCCATCGCCTCCCTAATCCAGAGCCTAGCTCCTCTCAACTCCGCTGCCAACCCTGTCATCTACTTCATCTTCTCTAACAGGATCTTTGTTGGTCTCAGGTAAGATGCTATCTTTGTGTCCTTAAAGATAACCGCTGGTAAGTACCTAATAGGTATGGACATTTTTAAACTTATATTTCTGTGTTTTTCTTTCGGGAAGTTTTGTTGTCAGCAGTGGGCCTCGAAAATATCTGGGAGTTAGTATTAGGACGCAAATTCTTCCTCTATCGTGTGGGTTGTGAGGTAGATTACCAACCCCATCAACCCTGGTGTCAGGGTTATTATTGAGCCGCCATGACTCATGTAACGATTACGTACTTACTTATGTAATATCCGGGACCAACGGCTTAACGCGTCTGGACGCAAATTACTGGAATGTTATTACATCTAGAGTTCTATGCCGAGATTTTTCTAGCAGCCACGTTTTTACTCGACTGAAGCTCAGTAGTTTAAGGCGCTTGAGACGTTTGACAAAAAAAATATATACAGTGAATGTACATCTTCCTTAGCCGAAATGAATAGTAAACCAACCAAGAATTATATTGTGTGATTTAGTACCTAATTAAAAACCTCCTCAACCACAGGATATAAGAAGAGAAGAATATCAAATTGCACTTTATATGTAATTTGACACTTGGGATAGAGAAATAACAGTACGTGGTCTTAGATAACATCATTATAGTTTTTTTTTGTGTTTTACCAGTTTTGTGGGTTTTTGTGTAATTGTGCTTGTGTTTTGTGTAAAGTAGCAATAGTTTACCTAGCAGTATTTACTTTCAAATTGAAAGAAACTTGAAACCAAATGCCGTATTTTTCAAGAGCATAAGTTTAAACGCGCAATAAAGCGTTGGTCATCTCCCTAGAATTATCCCGGTTTTCCAATTTTTCAGGTCAATTTTTTTAAAGAAACGACTTTTTGTCTGACTTTCTAATCCGCGAAGGGAAAACCGGCTCAGTACATGTTAGGTCACATACCTCAGGAATATGTGTTTCCTCACGATGTTTTCCTTCACCACTGAGTAATAATTTATTGGTACTTACACTTAATAATTACTCTGGCAGGGCAAGCCTCTTAATTATACAAGTAACTATGGTTCAACATCCCGTGGTGCGATGATTTACGATCGTTATGTTAATTTTGCGGGTGAAAATGAAATTTGCCCGTAACTAACTGTGACGCAAAACATTATGCATATACACACACCAATTGCCAAGCTGAAGTGGCAGCGGGCAGGACACCTAGTGAGGAGAACCGATGGCCGCTGGGGCGAAAAGATTCTAGAATGGCGACCACGTGTCGGACGACGCTCAGTGGGTAGGCCCGCTATAAGGTGGACCGACGATCTGGTGAAGGTCGCGGGACCATAAGCCGCTGGATGCGGGCAGTGCAGGACCGATCGTCGTGGAGATCCTTGGGGGAGGCCTATGCCCAACAGTGGGCGTCGTACGGCTGATGATGATACACACACCATACCCTGTACTACACATTCACCCCGTGCTACGAACTACGTCCGTAGTACGTAGCACTACTTGCTACGTACCTCTACATCAACATAATTATACTTTATAAGACGGTTACAAGACTTTGTTTTTGGGTATAAATGATGACCCATTTTAATACACCCAGGCACAATTAAATCTTCCATCCATTATTTTTCTGATCAAAATAAAGAGAAGGTAGGTAAGTAGCAACTTAGCACCATAATTATATGCATAATGTTATCCATATATCAAGCAACATTTATATTTATATATGCTTCTGCCATTACGTTGTATTTCAAATCGAATCAAACATACTTTATTGCACAAAACTAAATTTCAACAATCAGACATAACACATCAATACAGTACAATTTGGGCAGCCTTATTACTGTAGAGCAATTTTTTCCAGGCAATCACCAAAGGGAAACAAACATTTACAAACAACTATATTCTACAAATGTATTTCTGAGTTATGTATCAGAGTAATGAGACAATAGGTACTTATCACGTTAAAACTCGACAGCGCCATCTATAATATTTATACATTGTTTTAAGTTTACGTGGTTATTATCATAATTAAAGCACATAATAACGGGTTCTTACCGCGTTTAAATGGGGATATGAGAATCCCGATATTTCGACACTGTTGCAAGTGCCATGATCACGGGATGACTGATGAGATTGGACTTTGATACCATGTCACATTAACATTTTTGACAAATCGATGGTGCGACAGGGTTCTAAAGTGGGTACATGATATTACTCATAACAGTCACATAAACTCTTTATTTTTCACTTTCCTTCCACCGACTGTAATTGGAATACCATTGTATTTAAGTTAGTCTATAAATTATGTAATACAAACTGGATTAAAAAAAAAGAAAAGAAAGGAAAACATGAAACAGTAGGACTAGGGCCCTGTGCTGGGAAGTTTTCTGGCCACGTCTTTCCCTCAGCGTTACAGATTCCGATGTGGTAGTAGTTTTACAGCTAGTTACATAATATGTAATTTAATTTTTTGACGTTCAAAAAGCGCTAACTTTGTAAGCCAATTTAGAAAAATAAATATTTTTGAATATTTTTTTTTGTACATCATAATACTTGCTTTATAAGACGGTTACAAGACCTGTCGTGCTCTATGGTTCCAAGTATTGGGCGACAAAGGAGACAGATGAAAAAAGAATACATTCTATTTTATTCTCCTCTATTCTATAGGTAATTAAAGTAGTTAGCGCCCTTTGAACTCCCGTTCTCTTTATTTAAAATAACTTATTAAGATTCCTATTCCTGAATCGTCGGGAATTTCCAGAAATACCCCTGTAACTTTTTCCTAATAATAATATTTGTACACACTTCATTTCCATCAAAATTAATACAACTTTTCTGTTTGGTTTGTCCCAATAATTTGTTTGGCATTGAGCACGCATCCGTTCCCCGGAAATTAAATTGAGTAGGTATACTTAGAAGGTTTAATATTATTTTTCCAATAAACAAATATTACTTAAAAATTCTATCGAAATATATAACAATCAACGGCATGGAAATTATACTTCTTCTTCTATCGTGTGGGTTGTGAGGTGGAGTACCAACTTCATCAACCCTGGTGTCACGGTTACTATTGAGCCGCCAAAGGCCCCTGACATGGCTCATGTAACGACTACTTATATACATCAGTAAGTAGTAACCGGGACCAACGGCTTAACGTGCCTTCCGAAGCACGGATCATCTTACATTTTGGACAATCAGGTGATCAGCCTGTAATGTCCTAACCAAACTAGGGATCGCAAAGTGATTTTTGTGATACGTCCCCACCGGGATTCGAACCCGGAACCTCCGGATCGTGAGCCCACTCACTGGACCACGGAGGCCGTTGAAATTATACTGTAATTTTGTGATCAAACACGTTTTTGATTGCGACATACTTACCTTATTTTGAATTTCATGAAAAAGGCGGTTTATTTATTTGCAAATATCCTGTATTTACTGACTTTCGAGGCTACGTTCCCCAAACAAAGTATAGATGGCGCTGTCAAGATTTAACGTGATAATTACATATTTTCTCATTACTCGGGTAAATAATTATTCAAAAATACAACGTAGCGGCAGAAGCATATATAAACATTGATATTTGGATCACATTATGTATAGAATTATGTTGCGAAAGTGCTGCCTATATTGCTTATCTTTATTTTGATCAGAAGAATAATGGATTGAAGATGTAATTGTGCCTGGGTGTAATAAAAATGGTCATCATTTACTCAAATACAAAGAAATGTTATGTATGAAGAAGGTTATATGAAGAGAAATGTGTACAACGCAAAAAATACTGTACTGGGAAATTCATGTCGGAAATATTTATTAATTAAAATTTTGAGATTTTTCTGCGCTGCGCTGTAAATCGAACACCGCAAACAGCGGTACCGGAATGGAATGGAATAGAATGGAATGGAATGGAATGAAAATTTATTTTAATAAATGTGGTATACAGATGGAATTATTACTTTTGGCGTTTTGTTTTTTTTTAATAATTTGTAATTTTCATTTTAAATTTCGATACAACTTAAATAACAATATAGGACTGAAAATTATTAAGATAAAAACTAAAACAGTTACGAATTTTCCGACAGGAAATTTGTCTTGATATCAACTCAGAATAATGGTCTGAATTTTCCCCCAAAGGTTTCATTTCCGGTATCAATAACAACCTTTAAGTATATTGTGTCAATTGATAATTGTCACTCGTCTCATACCTTTTGATTACACTCGAAAGTATTTAGAAAATAAGTTATTTATTAAGATGTCTGTTTATACTATACATTTCCATTGATGCTAATTCCAGTATACACCATCTAATTTCATTTTAAGTTTTACCTGTCATTTTCTTATCCGCTGAAAAAGAAGGGACGGGTAACCGACAAACATAAAATAAATATGAAACATACGTCAATTTCAGGCAGAAATTTAAAAACTCTTCCAAAATTTTATATTGGCCAATAACACAACAGAACAATCGGGTTGCATTAAGAGCGAGATGCCTAATTTATTTGCCCGGGTTATACATTTATTTTAAAATTAACCGTTGTCAATCATCCGTCCCTTTCCTATTCGGCGGATAAAAAAAATGTCAGGTATAACTTCAAATAAAAAAAAGGATGAGTCTGCAGGAATCGGGGCCATGATAGGTAATATAAAGCTATTTTATAACTACTTATAGATGTAAAATGTTCAACGGAAAGTTCTCACGCTTGATTAGAAATACCGGTCGAGAACTTGTGCTTATTAAATTCTAAAGTCAGTGGAAAACCTTTAAATCCAAAGTTATCTAGCAGCGAGTACGAATAAAAGATATAATCACCTTTAAAATACAGAGTGTTAGTGACATCGTAACGAAAGCTTTTAGGGATGATTCACACCATGATTCTGAGTTGATGTCAAGTGCAATTTTCCGTCGCAAAAAAGTGGAACTGAAAATAATAAAAAAAACACTAACATTTTCAGTATTTCAGTATTCGTTACGGTGTCACTAATACCCATACGTACTTGTATGGGGTGTAAATGACGGAAAATTCCACCTGATATTAATTCAGAAACATGAGCTGAATCACTCCCCTCAGTATTCGTTACAATGTTATTAACAACGTGGATAGGACTTGCACCAATGAGTTATTAACACAGTTCGCTCGACCATTATAGACGGCGATACGGCTCACCATCTATCACGTTGGTCGAACAGAAAGATGGGTGAGATGTGGGTACTTAGTTCATCTTGTTTTTTTTTGACGTGACTTATTGTAGATTTGCCGCAGATGGCATTAACTACATGGCCACACAAATGGGGAGCACTGAAGGCTCTCACCCGGTACAACGTTTAAGACAACAGGCCTGACGGTGCCCAGTTGGGCGCGAACTTCGGCTCAGGGCGTCGTCTGAGAGGAAAAATAGTTAAAAGAATAGTTCATCTTTGATGAATGTACAATCAAAGAGCAAAAGTTCAGTCTCTGAGCCCAGCGAATTAATTATTTGTAAACAGTGGTGAAATTTATGAACCATTAGCTGTCATAATTGTAAAATTTATGTTTTTGTAGGTGCTTTTGGTCTATTACAAAAACGACATGTAACTAGGAGGTCTTAAGTGTAACCAGTTAATTTATTACTTTGCAAGAAACTGTTGGACTTTTGCAGCTTCTCGTATCTTTGTCTTCTCCAATCGGAATACAATGGTGAGCTTAGGTTACGTTAAGGAAAAAAGATGTGAATGAATATTCTTAATTGCTCACAGAAACACAGAACAGGTACAAATAAAAACTGAAAGTGGGCAATGGCCTCGATTCCTGCAGTCACCTCCTAACTTTATTTTAAGTTATACTTACCCGTCATTTTCTTATCCACCGAAAAGGAAAAGGACGGGTGATTGTCAACAAGTTAATTTTAAAACGAATGAATAACCCGGGCGAATAAAATAGGCATCTAGCTGGTATGCATTCCATTTGACGTGCTGTCTACTGAAGTCTGTCGGGTTATTGGCCGATGTAAATTTTTAAGACGGTTGTTTTAGACATACATACATACATAAACTCACGCCCGTAATCCCAAATGGGGTGGGCAGAGCTACAAGTAATCAAATACAACTTGCAGCCACTGTTGATACGAAGTTTTAGAATTCTGCTTAAAATTGACATGTGTTCTATAAATTTTACACCTGTCGATTACCCGTCCCTTTATTTTTCACCGGATAAGGAAATTGCAGATATAACTTAAAATAAAATTAGATGGCGTCTGCAGGAATTAGCACCAATGGCAGCCTAAATACGTTGACTAAATATATTTAGTTGCAAATATATTATAGTATTTTATGCAACAGTTGTATAAGAAGGGTCAAAAAATGCGAGTGGCGTGAGTTGCGATGTGAGCCTTGGCGAACATCGCAATAAGAGACGCCACGAGCATTTTTTGACCTAGTTATACAACGTTGCATACAATACTTTTTCTACGACGACGTAATTTTAAACGAAACACAAAAATTTTCCAATTTATTTTCCAACGCGCGGGAAAATGGCGGCAAATGTATACTTTTTTTTTATAGTATATCTATGGCACCAAACAAAGTAAAGGTGCCAGTTTCCAGGTCAAAAAAAAAAAAACAACAACAATGCTTTTTTGGCGACATTATAGTACAGTTACACTTTGTAAACAATGCTTTTATAGGCCATAGAGCGTACACTTTTTCAAAGAGTTTAATTATGTATGTACTTATATTAGACTTTTTGGTTATTTAAATGCCAGATTAAAGTAGAGGAATAGAAAAATATTATTTTGCACGGTTTTACAACTTAATATGCCAACATGCAAGTGCTATAAAAGTGCAACAAAGTGGAGTCGTGTTTAGTTTTAGTGTCACTTAGTGCTAGCTTGGTCGTTAGTGTCGTATAATTAGTGCTAATGACGTAGTAACAGCCTCCGTGGTCTAGTGGTTAGAGCGTTAGGCTCACGATCTGGAGGTCCGGGTTCGATTCCCGATGGGGACATTGTCGAAATCACTTTGTGAGACTGTCCTTTGTTTGGTAAGGACTTTTCAGGCTTGAATCACCTGATTGTCCGAAAAAGTAAGATGATTCCGTGCTTCGGAGGGCACGTTAAGCCGTTGGTCCCGGCTATTAGCCGTAAAAACACCTCCACCAACCCGCATTGGAGCAGCGTGGTGGAGTATGCTCCATACCCCCTCCGGTTGATTGAGGGGAGGCCTGTGCCCAGCAGTGGGACGTATACATATAGGCTGTTTATGTTATGTTATGTTATGACGTTGTAAACACTATATTCAGACGACTAGTAGTAAAGTTTATGGTTTTCTATGAAGATTATAATTGGATAGTTTAAGGTCACAGGTAAATTATGAAATTCTGATTACTAAGTAAAGCTTGATCTAAAAAATTAAGCAAAATTAAAAATTTTGAAAAAACCCACGACGGTAAAAATCTCATCGAAAAAGAATAAAATAACTCAAAACCCCCGACTTAACCCAATTATTATGTAACGAAATATTATATTAGACTTAAAAATACTTTCTAAAAAGAGTTGATATCTCGAGACATCGGTAATAGATATACTTAAGTACCTAAACAATGAATATGGATGTTTACAGTTTTTTCCTAACGTGTCTGTTTCTCGAAAATATACTTAAATGTAGCGATAATAATTTTACCATAATACATAACCGAGGAATATCCATCGGGGGCTGCCATTAACCCAGCTAAAGTTTTTCTAGTGACGTGAATACAATTATTGAAGAATTGTAGATGTTTAACGACGACATAAAATACACTTATGAGTATGATTAAATTTTTGTTGAAATTTCATATAGAAAAGGCAGCCCCCGACGGATATTCCTCGGTTATGTATTATGGTAAAATTATTATCGCTACATTTAAGTATATTTTCGAGAAACAGACACGTTAGGAAAAAACTGTAAACATCCATATTCATTGTTTAGGTACTTAAGTATATCTATTACCGATGTCTCGAGATATCAACTCTTTTTAGAAAGTATTTTTAAGTCTAATATAATATTTCGTTACATAATAATTGGGTTAAGTCGGGGGTTTTGAGTTATTTTATTCTTTTTCGATGAGATTTTTACCGTCGTGGGTTTTTTCAAAATTTTTAATTTTGCTTAATTTTATTTCAGACTTTTTAGAGAGCATATACGAATCATAATCTATATAATGTGTAGGTAAGATCTCGCAAAACAATAAGTGTAATTCATCCTACCACATAATATTAAGTCCCTTATTATATATTATACAGTTGCTTTCTGTTTAAAGTTACCTCTATAACACTCATCTGAGAACATGCACCAATCACCCACGAACTGATTCCTGAAATCCGCATTGAAATCAGACAATACGTTTCAATTTTAATAATATTGCAATATAAACGTTTCACACTAATATAGCAGCGCCTCCTAGTGAGTTAATATCATAAGACTTATCTTAGACCATGCACCATTCAACTACGAACCCATTGCTTAAAACCGCATTGAAATCGGACAATTCGTTTTAATATTATTGCAATACTATTTTTCACTAATATTGTAGCGCCCTCTAGTGAGTTAAAGACGTAATTTTTATTATTTGGGAACATGCAATAAGCTACCACGTACACATTGCCGAAAACAGAATTGTAATCGGACATTTCGTTTTGATTATATTGCAACATTGTTTTGCACTAATATTGTGGCGCCCCTAGTGAGTTACAGCCATGACACCTGTCTAAGAACATGAATTCATCAAACACAAACCCGCTATTGAAAACCGCCTCAAAATCGGATCATTAGTTTAAAAGATAGGTGGTAACATTACTTTGCACAAACGCACACACAAACATCTCTCACCCTAAACGCATATAAATGCTCCGTTCCGTCGTGGGTAATAAATGTAATTAAAATTATACTAACCGTAATTAACAACACTTTGCTTTACTTAATACATAACATACATAAACTGCCTATATACGTCCCACTGCTGGGCACAGGCCTCCCCTCAATCAACCGGAGGGGGTATGGAGCATACTCCATCACGCTGCTCCACTGCGGGTTGGTGGAGGTGTTTTTACGGCTAATAGCCGGGACCAACGGCTTAACGTGCCCTCCGAAGCACAGAATCGTCTTACTTTTTCGGACAATCAGGTGATTCAAGCCTGAAAACTCCTTACCAAACAAAGGACAGTCTCACAAAGTGATTTCGACAATGTCCCCATTGGGAATCGAACCCGGAACACCAGATCGTGAGCCTAACGCTCTAACCACTAGACCACGGAGGCTGTTTACTTAATACTACCTGATTATTGAGTGATGGGTTCAACTTTATGAATGAAATGAGGATTAATTGGATGAATTTGATTCACTTGACCACACAATCCACGTGCCACTTATAGTCGATCTTGATTTTTCTTTAATCTTCGCCAATCACTTCGTATTAATTTATCTACAATTTATTGATTGTGATCTGGGATCTTCTCTGAAATCTGGCTCGAAGGACCATGAATATGCCATCAGGCAAAAAGGCATATCAATGCCTTTTTACTGATTTTTAAGGGATTTAGGTAGCAATGAAACAGCACCGTGTTCGACGTAATTACGTGTAATCAATGGAACCGAAAAAAAAAACGCCTGTCAAAAACAATTAACTAATAAAAACTATTGCAAATAAATTGCTATTATAAATTGAACAGGCGATTCGGATAATATTTATTCTAAACACTAATATTGTGGCGCCCCCTAGTGAGTTACAGACATGACACTTGTCTAATAACATGAACTCATCAAACACAAACCCGTTATTGAAAACCGCATCAAAATCGGATTATTAGTTTAGAAGATAATTAATAACATTTCTTTGCACAAACGCACACACAAACATCTCTCACCCTAAACGCATATACCTGCTCCGTTCCGTCGTGGGTAAAAATGACAAAATACGTTTTATTTTTTGAAAATCGGGATAATGCTAGGTAGATGATGAGTCATTGTTTTATAATACATGTGATAATACCTTAGATACTTTTTAATCGTGCATAAAGCTTCATACGTTTATACCTCTAAGTAACGATAGCAATAAGCCAAGTTGGAAACAACTACTTACTAACATGTCAAGTATCAAGAAATTACATCCGTAATGATCTATTTAGTGGATGTAACCCTAAATTTGGGGTAGCAGTAATTTTAATGGCGCCTTGAACTGTTAAGCGGAATCCCAACGGAACAAACGGAACAACGGTTCGTTTGCTGTAAACTTTACTAATTAATATAACCTTTTGAATAGGCCATGTAAGTGCGTTCATTATTAATTAAGAATGGATAATAAGAAGGAGATCAGAGTACAAGAAAGAAGAATTTGAAAAAGAGCCAGTGTCCTTACTATATATTTTTTTGTCTTGCCGCAGATGGCATTAACTACTTGGCCGGACAAATGGGGAGCGCTGAGGGCTCTCATCCGGTACAACGTTTAAGACAACAAGCCTGAGGGTGCCCAGGCGCGAACCTCGACTCAGAGCGTCGTCTGAGAGAAAGAACATTTGAAAGAATTAATCGACACTAGTGGGTCGATAGCATTAAGCGCTGAATTAGGGAAATCGTCGACCATGGCGGCGAGGTCGGTATCGGAGTTCTGAAGTGTTTGGTGTCGCGAGCTGATTCGCCGCCTCTACGGATAGAGTAATCGGGTCTTCGGGATCGTATATTACGTCCTTCGGACGCCGATACTTTTCAGTATTGTCCCTGAGCGGGATGTATTCGGAAGCCATAACTACTCGGTGATTTGGGTGCTGCGGAGCTGAATCGAAAAAAATGTTTTGAAGCTAATTTATTTGAGGCCATTGGGAAGGTGTCCTTACCATTTCCACTTTGGGAACATTTCCAGGGACGAAACATCACTCAATCACGAATAAGAATTATTTTTGTTATGGACCATAACCAATTTGTATTTAGGATCTATGTTTATTGTAGAGAACGTATTGTCCTACATCATCATCATCAGCCCATTAACGTCCCCACTGCTGGGGCACGGGCCTTTCCTATGGATGGATAGGGAGATCGGGCCTTAATCCACCACGCGGGCCCAGTGCGGATTGGTGGTTATTAACGACTGCTAATGCAGCCGGGACCAACGGCTTAACGTGCCTTCCGAAGCACGGAGGAGCTCGAGATGAAAACTTTTTTTTTTGTGGTCACCCATCCTATGACCGGCCTCTGCGAAAGTTGCTTTACTTCAACAATCGCAGACCGAGCGCGTTAACCGCTGCGCCACCGAGCTCCTCATTGTGCTACATACTGTAAACTATTTATAAGCTAAGGCCAAACTGTTGGCAACGGCTCACGACTGGATTAGCAAGACTAACTTTGAAGGCTCAAAGAGATTCCTCAAGTTCGAGACATACATTTAATATAGGTTAAACTATATCAAGGGTTTGATATTAACATTAATTTTGGATCTTATTATATGTGTTGAAGAACTAACATCCATATATAGAGGTATATTATAACGTATAGGCTACATTTTAAAATGCAATATCTCTAAAATAAAATATCGATTAAGGGAAAGGCACTTACATAAATTCTTCCGTATCTGATGAATTCTGTCACCTTCTCTGCCTAACTCTCCATCCGATTGATTCCTGAAAGAAATTAAATATTAGCATTTAAGTCTATTGTTTTCATCTGGTATTTTTTTTTGCGAAAACCCACACACATGACTTATGTAACGACTAATACTTGTCGTACATCATTCATACAGATAGCCTCCGTGGTCTAGTGGTGAGAGCGTTGGGTTCGATTTTCGATGGGGACATTGTCGAAATCATTTTGTCTGAAAAAGTCTGAAAGAGAGCACGCGAAGCCGTTGGTGGCGGCTGTTAGCTGTAAAACACCACTACCAACCCGCAGTGGAGCAGCGTGTTGGAGTATACTCCATACCCCATCCGGTTGATTGAGGGGAAGCCTGTGCCCAGCATTGGGACGTATATAGGCTTTTTATGTTATCAGCTTTCATTCAAAGGTTAAGAGTCGAAAACAAATCTGGAAAGAGTTCCACCAACAAGAGCCTGTCCTATCAGTGAGCGTTTTCTAGATTTGTCTGTCCTTTGAAAGTTAAGATTTCCTTGTATGAGGAGATATCAGCCTTTTCTTAATCGTATTCTATTTTGTCAATATTAGGAACATCCCTCCATACAAATGGCTGTGGTGCTGGATGAAGGGCGGGGAGAGTCCAGCTGGCAACGAGTCCAGAGCACACACCGAGCTTCTGACGTCATCGCATCGCAGGACCAGGCATGACCTTACTGTAAGGGTGAGTTATGTTATGAGTATTGTAGCTTGAGATTCCAACTTTGAATTTTAAAGTTTGCCGTCTAGTCGACGATCCTGACTTAGGCACTTGAGGCGAATAAGATCCATAACATTTCAGGGAGTTCAAGAACTCAGTACCTACCTAATAAAAGCCGATTTAGTTACTTATTGACCTTATCCTGAGGTAATATAATGTAAATGATAATGTTTATTGTTCGTATTGTACTATTAAGTATTATCGTAAGTTAAGTAGATTGCGGTGTGTAATTTTGAATTTTTAATTAAGATTTTACGGTATTGGCATACATAGACAGAAACAATTTAACAGCCTCGTCATAAGATTCAAATTCCAATTTCGTACATAGATAGGAGTTGCTCCTTTAACAAGACAAATGTTTTAATTATATTCTTCTGCCAGGTAAAAGAAGACAGCTTGAAGTTTCCAAAACAACGTGTCCACAGCAACAGCACCAACTCCAAGAAAGTTCGTCTTCATCTCCCTGACAATCATCAGATGAACAACAATTGCCACGCCCCTCAGAGAAGAGAAGATACCTTCTTGTAGTCTACAAGCAGGTTCTAAACGTTCTTCTGGTATATCACCAGCTAAGAATGTTGACGTATCAAATGAATTTGTAAATATTACTGTGACTTCTAAAGTGTTTGGTGTTTTTCCTGTGATTTTTTGATTAAGAAATTTAATTTTATAATTTGTAGTATCAATAATGTTGGTTAAGATATATTTTAGATTATTATATTTTAGAATTTTTTACTAAATTTTTAATCCAACATGCAATCACTCTTTTTAAATATTTAATTGTCATTATTTTACATTTTACGCTTCTTTAGGCATTTGTGATGATATCAATCTTTTTTTCTTAAGACTACATGGTTCTAATCATCATATTCTATTTTAAGGTTTGATAATCTAATACCTCGTCATAATAATTTAGCAGTATTGTCTCATAAGAGCGATATACTGTATACAATACGATCGTATATTCAATATAGTTTACCTTCCTATTGTGTTTGGAATGTTCAGGTTCATTGCCTTCAAATGGAGCGAATCTATCTTCCTCAATATGTATAGTTGTATCATCAGTATTACCATCTTCTCTTGTATTCGCATTGTCCCTGGACTTAATGTGTTGTATAATTGAATTCGGATCAATTACTTACTTGGTTGTGTCAAGGCGTTGATTTTCAATCAAAGGTGGACTTTCGGGTGCGAGAAGTTAGGCTATTTGAATTGTGGTTCACTTGTTCACTTGCGCATGCTGTGTGAACTAATATGACGTGTTAGAAATTACGTGGCTTTTTAAAGCGATAAGAATTTTGTAATCATTTTAGAAATATAAATCTTTATTTCAAAACAGAACGTAGATGTCAATAAAAATATGTTATTATAGTTACCAAAGAATTTTAAAGAATATTATTATCTAACGAATTAAATAAGAAGTACTGTTCAGAACTTATAAAGTTAAGGCACAATTAAGGTCACAAAGTTAGTATGTACGTAGGTAATATAAATGTCATATGACATAAAATGTGAATAATATTTTACAATTCTTGCTGTTCGTGCAACAGTTAAACGTTTCCGTCATAAAACTTATGAATTTTTCGATATTTTAGATGACAGGAATTTTACTAGTATAATTTAAAAGTAATATTTAGTTTCACATCTCCATCTCTCTCCGATGCATTAGCTTGTGTATTCCGTCTCACATACATCGCTCTCTAGATAATATTTATCATCCCCCTAGCATTATTATGTTTTTACAGGGTCCGCTTACCTATCCTGTCTGCCTGTCTGGCCTTCCAACCCGCAAAGGGAAAACCAGCCCAATACAGATTAGGTCATACCTCCGAAAATGCATTTCTCGGGAATGTGGTTTTCCTTACGATGTTTTCCTTCACCGATAAGCACGTGACAGACAGTATTTATATATTATATGAATTAAAGTAAAATTTATCAAGTATAGGTACCTCAGTTTGTTTAGTCTGGCTACTATTTACTTAAGTACGTAGCCGTTACATGAGGCTCAATACACCACTAATATCAGGGTTGATGCGGTCTGGCATTGATCTTACCTAAAATACCTAACGTCCTGAGCAGGGCCACAAGTAATTATTAAAATAATCAATTAATATCGGATGGATTACAAATATTCCCGATTTTCGTTTTAAGATGAATATTAAAGTATTCATTCTTCTTTCGATCTTACGAAAGGCTATTTTTATTAAAAAGCAATCTAAATATACACAACGGCGCTAATTCCAAAACACACCATCGAATATTATTTTAAGTTTTATCTGCAATTTTATTATCTGCCGAAAAGGAAAGGGACGGGTAATCGACACGCATAAAACTTATGGAACACACGTCAATTTTAGGCACCAATCCAAAACAATACTCTAAAAATTGACATTGGCCAATAACCGTGAAAGAATTAAGTTGACAGCACACGTTACGTCAAACGGTTTGCATACCAGCGAGATACCTATTTCATTCGCCCGGGATATTCATTCATACACTCATTCGTTTTAAAATTAACAACTGTCAATGATCTGTCCCTTTCCTTTTTGTGGACATGACAATGACAGGTATAACTTAAAATAAAATTAGGTGGTGTCTATAGGAATTAGTACCTATGTACACAGCAAAGAGTGATTTTTAAATATTAAAAAATGTCTTCAGCCTGGCAACAATAGGTATAAGAAACAAACCCTTGTGCATTCAAAAGTCAAACGCATGTAGCATAATTTCATTGTTTAAGAAATTAACTTTAAAGAATATTAATTACGTAAGTATATAAAAAATTATGTATAACTAAAGTATATGTACAGTCAGTACTATAATATAAGTATACGGGAATATTAAGGCAGGAATCCTGACACCAGGGTTGATAAGATCAGTCATTGATCTCACAACCACACGATAGAAATAGAAGCAGGAAATATCAGGGAACGTGGTTTTTTACGAGTAATATAGGGTATATATCTAAATACCATAATATATTATATATTATATATAAACTTTACCAATTAATTTGTTAGCAAAAGCGGTCAGTGTATAAGTTAGGAATATTTAACTAAGTACTATACTTATGTAGCACTTAATATTCTTAAATATAATTTTATATTGTGAAAACAAAGTACAGGGACTTAGAATTGGCTAATTTTTCAAATTTGTCTACATTTTGTACGACGAATAGATCTCGATACTTGAAACCAAAAAGAAATGTAAATAGGTACTTAGATAGGTAGTGTTTGTGTATTTCAATGTCTCATATTAAAATGATTTCAGTCAGGATTCTTTGTGCTTAAAATTACATTGAAAACTATTGTTTCAATACAATCACTAAATGCATTGATATTATAATGTCCACTTAGAACAAAGTACAAACAATTCAAAAATAACTATGTCTATTATCTTAACGCCTAAATCACAAACCCGAAATGAATAAAAATTAGAACACAGGCTAATAGAAACCCAGAGACAACCCTAGCCGCTCGTTCTTTCCGGGATCTATGTACGTTACGTTAGCCATATAGAGCAATTTTCAAATTGCAATTCAAAAATAAATCTTTATTCAGTAGGTAGTTACACTTTGAATCATCACTTTTTACGTAACGAATATCTCATCTGCCTAAAACTGCTCCAGCGTCTCAGAACCTGTATAGCTAGGGAAAAGAAGCTGCAAGAAAAACCTCGGCACAGGGTCCTAGACATTCTTTGAAAAAAGAAACAATAACAACCCTGACATCAGGGTTGCTGAGGTTAATCATCCACCTAACAACCCACAGAAGATGTATAATAATTATTACGTCATCCTACTTTACTTCAAAGCATCCTGACTTAGGTTGTAAAAGTTCTTTAGATATAATGTGCCAAAGTGTAAGAGTTAAACTCTACATATTGTGTAACTTGATATAAGTACTTGAATGTTTATGTCTATTGTCTACGATATACTTAAATAAAGATAACACAACATGACACAAGTGCATAAGAATAAAAATCAATTATGGAATTATAATTATGTTATTTTATTTCTATTAACACAAATAAATTCACTTTTTTTGGAGTAAACCTAATAAGGAGAGCCAGAATTTAAATAATCAGAATATATAATTTGTAGCCACTTTTGAACATTATAATTAATTTAAGAGCCACGCTCTAGTCGGCGTAACATTCTCCATGCTATTTTTTTAGAGAAAAATAGGACAGTGGTTTCCCTCTTGCTTTCCGCCCCGCGGTATTCTGTCTTGACGCGAGTGAGATGGCGCCCAGAGGCGGACGAAAGAGGCAAGCCATAGGGACTGTAATCTGGAATCTGTAATCTGACAGGGGGCAGAAGTAAATGTCAGTACTATTCAGTGCCGGAGGACGGAAGTCCTAGCTCGGCTTTAAAATACTTCGTTGGTGCGAAGAGAAAATTAAACCGAAAAAGTTTGACTCGGACGGAATTCAAACCCGCAGCTTAGTTAAACTGGGACCTGGGTTAACTATTACACCACAGGGAATTGATGTATAATATTATGTTACTTTGCAACTGAGTTCTTATCCTGATGGTGCGAATTTTGACGATCTATACACATCAAATTACAGATTAAAGAGAAGGTGAACGTCGTGTTCTCAACGTCAAGCCACTCGCTGTAAAGAGACTCACCGTAGCGGGAATCGCCGTTCGGGGAGGAATTCCTTATAAGGTAGGGAAAGAATTGGATCAAAGGCCAATTCTGCTATTCCCGCTACGGCGAGTCACTTTCTTGTCTATATAGACAAGAATGGAGAAAGTTACACCGACAAAAGCGTGGCTCTTAAATTAGTGATGATGATGTCATTTACGCCGACGATATGGTTTTGATACGAAGTCCCTAGGTGGTTTAATGAACTGTATGTGACAGGTAATCAATTCATCGATCGACCGTTTACTAGTCTTGGAAGTTTATCGCGCTAACGAATATAACTTACTTACTTAAAAAGTACACAATCCAACCTGAGTCGGTTATGTTCACTTGTGGTAGCTTTTGATTGGCATTTGTTTGTATGTACAAGTATCAGTTTTATAAAAAAGGGTGTAAGCTAAGGGGCATAAAATAAAATGTTAGACAACTGGCTTTTTCTCACAATACATGATCCAAACTCTTTGAAAGAACCATTTTCTCCGTGTCAGATTTCATACATTATTGTGAGGTCAAACGATAACAACTTCGTAATTCGATAGAAACTCGCACGGCCAAAACTTTGCTCTGTTTATTTGTTACATAATTCTTTTCCTCAGATTTCCTGATCAACAGTTCGTCTTATATTAAATTTGCTTCTTTGTTTGACTGAGAGTGAGTTGATATCGTTGATATAGAATAAAAATAGGTACAGGCCTGTCGTAGCATGTATCATCACCATAGACAGCCTATATACGTCCCACAGCTGGGCACAGGCCTCCCTTCAATCGAGGGTGTATGGAGCATACTTCACCACGCTGCACCACTGCAGGTTGGTGGAGGAGTCTTTACGACTAATAGCCGGGACCAACGACTTATCTTACTTTTTCAGACAATCAGGTGATTCTAGCCTGAAAAGTCCTCACCAAACAAAGGAAAGTCTCACAAAGTGATTTCGACAATGTCCCCATCGGAAATCGAACCCGGACCTCCAGATTTTTACAGAAGCAACTGCCTGTCTAATCTTCCAGCCCGGTGGGAAAAGCCAGCCCAATAGTATACCTCCGGAAACACATTAGTTTCTTCGGGTATGTAGGTTTCGTCATGATGTTTTCCTCTACCGCTAATCACAGTCATGATACTTAATATTTTAAGATCCAAACATGAATTAAAAAGAAACTGTAATCATCGGTTTAGGCCCGTGCTACATTTGAAGCTGCAACCACACAATGACAGTAAATCGTTCTTCTAGCAAGGATACCACGGCTCATCCTTAAAAATCATCATTTCTTTAGCGTTATCTCGATTTCACAGGGTCCACTTACCTAACCTGAAGATTTGACAGGTCCGGTCTTTTACAAAACGACAGCTTGACTTGACCTTCCAACCCGCGAAGGGTAAACCACCCCAATACAGGTTACGTCATATACCTCCAAAAATGCCTTTCTCGGGAATGTGGGTTTTTTCACGATGTTTTCCTTCACCGCTGAGCACGTGATAATTATTTATGATTCAAACATAAATTCGAAATCAAATTCATTGGTTTAGGCCTGTGCTGGATTCGATCCTGCGACCTCAAAGTGAGAGGCAAGCTTTTTACCAACTGGGCTACCACGGCTCTCACGGGTCACGGGTCAGTGGATGTATATAGGCCGCTTGTATAATATTCCCTCAGATCAAGATTGTCCACTAAATTCTCCAGTAGTCCCTGACCTTCTAACCTGCGAATGTAAAACCAGCCCAATACAAGTTATGTCACATACCATGGTTATGTCAGAAACGCATTTCTCGGAACTGTGTCCGTCCTCGCGATGTTTTCCTTTACTGCTGAGCAGGTGATGATGATTAGTTATGATCTTAACAGGAATTCGAAAACATTGGTTTGGACCTGTGCTGGAAATCTGGTTCTTCCAATTGGCTACCACTACAGCTGGATCATCCTTTAAAAAACTCTTGTCCAAATTCGTAAAATCATATACGAATTTGAATACCCAGCTGTAAACTTTAAACGTCCGATAATCACAGAGAAAGCGGACAGGTTACCTTAAAAATTGGGTTAGGTAAACACCAGGTGTAATTATGGTTGTCGGCTGCGGCTGTGATTCCAAGGTCTAACGTTTTATTAATGACAAGACGCCATAGTAATGGGGACTGTGTTTACGAATTGGTGGAAGTTTTACAAAGGTATTCAAGTAATCATTCCCGGGTCGGAAGGTCAGACGAGGCAGTCGCTTCTGTGAAAACCCAGGGGGGTAAAAATGAGCGATTTATCTTAGAAAATAATATTGTTATTTAGCATTCTTTGACATCTTTGACATTGCGTACTTATATGCGCTGATGTCAAATTGCTTAGATAAATTGGTTCGATGTGACGTTTTTAAGCTTAAGATAAATTAATTACTCATTGGTGCCAGTCCGGTGTCGGGATTTGATACAGCGCTCCCCGTTTGAGAACCCAGTGTACCACATTGCGAGCGAGGTCCTTTTATTCCGGACTCCACCGCAGATGATCGGGCCGTCAGTGCGTTGCATTTAGAATACTTAGTTTTATTATTATTGTTTTTATGATTTTGGTTTGTTTTTCTTTTTGTTTTGGTATATTTTTTTTTGTCTATGTACTTATTGATTTCCGTGTGGTTTCTGTCCTGTGTTAAATGTAATGTACCTGTCTATCTGTGTCTGTGGTGTCCGGAAGTAATAAATGTTTCTTTCTTTCTTTCTTTCTTTCTTACATTGCGGCACGATGGGTGGTGTGGATGGTATCCCGACGTGCCGGCAGAGCAGAGGAATGATTGCTGATGACGATGATAAAAACAGGCAAGCAGCAAGCAGGAATATATATAGTTTATTATAGTTTATATGTTATATACACAAACAAATCCAGAATTAGAGGGCAAGGCCAGAGCTAAACAGTATAATATATTTATGTTGTTCTTATGAAGGTCGGGGATGCAATGAGTCAGTTTAAAATGAAAGGAAATGCGGAATCGAATGAGAATTTCGTAATTTAAAATGATTGACGGTCAGAACGAAAGGCCAGTTAGTGCAGAGATTGTACTCTGCTACAACATGGCGGTGAATATCTACTTAATAACACACCGATTTTAAAATCAAATTTCGACTCCCAACACTTGTAATTCAAATCGAAATTGATGACGTCAAGCTATAGTTTCTAGGCACCCTCACAGCCAATGTCCTTTGGCCCATAAAGGTCAGTGGCTTGTCCATTATCTCCCATAAGTCATGCCATCCCGCCCCACGTCATATCAGAGAACGTTATAAATCCTTACGGGCCGTTTGCTCACGAAGAATATACTCATAAGGGATCTACCTCACAACGCGATTCGATATCGCATTGATCTGCAACATTATGGTATAGTTGCGACGTTATGGTAATAGCCTCCGTGGGCCAGTGGTTGAGCGTTAAGCTGATGATTAGACACCCCAGATTCTAATCTTGGAGGGGATGAGTCACAAAAAATACTTTCTGATCCCAACTTTAGTTAGCACTTTGCAGGCTGCATTCGATTGTCCGAAATATGATACGTTTTTTCGATTTAAATTTTCTCTTTGTAAGATGATCCGTCCTTAGAAGACCTGTGGAACACTAGTCTCGACGAGCTCTGACCTGGTGTGTGCGTGGAAAACGCAAAAGAGGGCGACCCAAAGAGACCTGGCGATGCTCGGTTGACCGAGAGTTGAAAACTCACGGCATATCATGGGACCAAACTACAGAGGCTGCAAAAATGGAAATCTGTTATTCGAGACCTACATCCCAGCAGGGGTGCAGGGAGAAGATGATCCGTGCTTCGGAGGACATGTCTAGCAGTCGGTCCCGGCTTATATTTACTTAAATAAGTACGATGTCGTTACATGAGCCATGTCTTTGGTGGCTCGGTAGTAACCCTGACACCAGGTTTGATGAGGTCAATAATTGAGATCGAGAGAAAAAGGTGGTAAGGTTATCAATGTTAGACTAAATGACTGTAACCTGGAGCCTGGCAGAGGGCAGCAGTAACTGTCAGTACTATTCAGAGGCGGAGGACAGGAGTCTTAGTACGGCTTTGAAATAAAGTACTCAGGGCGCCATCCCACTCGCGTCAGAAACCCTTACTGCGGGGCGAAAAGCAAGAGGGAAACCACTGCCCTACTTTTCCCAAAAAAGTATAATGGTGAATATTACACCGACAAGAGACACCGTGGCTCTTGAATTAGTGATATGACAGTATCTAAGAGATCGATATTTCTTAACCATTATTGGACTACTCATTATTTCGAGTACCTACATGTTCAGTAGACACGTTTTGTCGTTTCGTAAATAGTGTAATATCTGTTTAGGTTGTCATATTGTCATGATTTGATGTGTCGTCAATTGTTTTGTTACCGAATCGTGTCATGAGGTGAGGAAAGTACCTTATCTACTGGCCGTTTGTTCCCAAAGAATACTCATATAATATCGGCGACATTCATAAATATTAGTTCGGCAACTCGCGTAAGAATATTAGTGAACATTAATTATTTATAAAAATAATGTATTTAGTTAATTGAATTATTAGATTTATTCGGTACCTACGAAAAACACGAGTAGGTATAATAAATAATATGCATATAAGGATAAAGAACGTCAAGGGCCCTGTGCCGAGGTTTTTCTTGTAGCTTCTTTTCCCCGGCTATACAGGTTGTGAGAAGCTGCAGTAGTTTTAGGCGGATGAGACGTACGTTATGTGTAAATTGACGATTCAAAGTGTAACTATGTTAGCTACTGAATAAAGATATTTTTGAATTTGAATTTGATATCATGATTGTTTTTTTAGACGTGAATCCTTGGTAGCATAGTAGAATGCTTGACTCTCACTGTGAAGTTGCAGGTTCGAATCCAATGATTTTCGGAATTGTTTTCGAATTAATGTTTGGATCATAGTGATTGTCATGTGCTCAGCAGAAGTGTAGGACATCATGAAGTAACCCACATTCTCGAGAAAGGAGGAGTAAGTATGTGACCTAACCAATTGGGCTGACTTTTCCTCCGCTTGGAAGGTCAGACAGGCAGTCGTATCTGTAAATGACATAAAAAATAATGCTTTGTCCCGGTCGATCTGCGGCCGACCGGTGCGGGACCATTGCCTAACACATAGACATGTACAGACTCTTACATCTTATTCGTTCGAATATTTATTTTTTTAAATTGCTCACGATTATATATGATATAAATTATACATGCTTACATCTATATTTTATTTTATTTGTAATTATATTATGATATAATATCTAAGTATCCAGTAAGTTTGGCTTTGGCTTTGGCTTTTAATGGGTACGTTCGGGCGGGGTTCGCTTTCCGGAGGGCTTTTTGACGCCTGATATGTTTTTTTTTATTATATTTGTGTATTTTGACGTATCTTAGTGTAGGTTTTTAATTTGACTATGTTATATATTTTATTAACATTGTATTAAGTAATAGTAACTCCCATCTTATAATAAAATACAGTAGAATTAAATAATACGAAGTGGTTCAAAGTAAGTGTTAGTGCAACACATTGGCTAGAATTAATTCCACCTGTAAGCAATACCGTTGTATGAATAAGCTATCACAACCTACATGGGCTTCATTTGGTAATATTAAATTGAAACACCAGTTTCCGCACCCATACAATTAAATTGTAAATTGTCGGCAGTAAAGAGGGCGGAAATAAAAATGAAAACTAAACGGATATCACTACTTACTAAATAAGTAAGTACATTAAAAGAAAAGAAAAAAAGCAAAAGCAAACATAAAGCAACGATCGTTCTTCGTGAGAGCAAAAATTAGAAAAAAAGACAATTGACAATCGACATAGAGAAGAACAAAACATAGGAATACTTATAACTCAAGGAGATTGTATTATAATTTATTAAAAGTAGGTACAAAATGCATAATATAAAAATGTGTCGTTAACAGAAATATTATAAATAATAACCCCCCCTAACCCTAACCCTAACCCTTATAACCCTTTGTTCCCATAATCTGCAATAGTCCTACACGAACCGGGGATTGTCTTTGGGTGCACACCCATAGTACATACAGGCATAAGCGCCGGTTGGTGTCACACAACATTTAGACTAAACTGTCTTCGGCTTCGTGTTGGCTTCGGCCCCACACAAGCCTTCCAAAAGTCCGGGACTCCACAGGCCCATACGAAACGACATACAAATAATAATAACATTGTTTATTAATCAAACAAGGTACAATTTAAACTGTTATTTTAATACAGAGTAATAATTCATTTTCTTCAGGCACCCACCCCATAGAACAAACACATTAAACGTGGTGGAGTAAGCTCCTTACCCCCTGCGGTTGATTGAGAGGCCTGTGCTGTTTATATTATATATAACATATTATTTCTAATATAGCATAATATATTTTAATTATAAACATGATTGGAAATTTAATCTTGAGTTCAAAAGACACTCGCCCAAACGTCATGTGGTCTAACGCGCGTTCTACCGTATAATTATAGCCCCATTATCCGGGCCCTGCAGTCCCCCACACGTTGACAGGGGGTTGTTGTGATAGTTCATTGTATCGTGACCCGGGAAATCAGGTCAAAGCCAAGCTATAATTCGCAGCTCTCCCGTATTGATCCCAACTTTAATTCACTTTGAGTTTCGCGAAGATAGCGAAAGTTTCACGCTGTTGGCACTTTGCTCGAGCTGGATCCAGCACATTACTTAATCATACTTCTCTTCACTCATGTGGGTTGTGAGATCAATGACCGACTGTTTCTGACAACATAGGTTTTAATAACAACTCATCATCATCAGCCCATTAACGTCCCCACTGCTGGGATAGGGAGATCGGGCCTTAAACCATCACGCGGACCCAGTGCGGATTGATGGTTATTAACGACTGCTAATGCTGTACTGTGGAATTCGATTAGCTTCGATCCGGACACACTTCTCTTGCTTTCTCCACATTAATCAATCGTTTCATACACGCACGCCGGTTCAGAGTAGATAACTGTATTTATTTATTTATTGCATGTTACATGGTATTACAAATCGTACTGGACCTTTTCTAAAGACATCTCCAATTTGGTTAATGTCTGCCCTTTTAGGTTTTCCTCCACCCGATATTTTTCCCATTTTCATTTTGTATAATAAACACAGCGATTTGTGGTCATAAGTCTCGAATGGTGCCACGAGGGTCTGCCAAAGGAATCTGTCCCGAAGTGATTCGGCGAAAAGTTCAACCCGTCGATTGAGTTCTTTGGGAAGGAAAAAATTATCAAGTGTGACTCGTTGATCTGATGTACGGGTTCCGAAGGTTTAGTCTGAACAGGAAGCGAGATTTATAAAGTTATTTTCGGCATCGGTAGAAAACTGAGATGTGTCAAAAATCATATTCATTTTCAAAGTACGTAAAAAAAAGTACGTAGAAAATATTTCGTGTGTGAACTTCTGAAACTTCTTATGTGATGCCATTATAATGTATATATATAATCCGTGTCTGTGGTGTCCTAAATAATAAATGTTTCTTTCTTTTCTTTCTTTCTTTTAACATGTTTATTTTTCATAAAAATACAGAAAATATTGGTACAATAAAACCGACCATTTTACAATAAGATATTGTAATGACTTTCCAAAAGTTTACATAAAATAGCAATAAACAGTCGAATACGTCCCACTGCTAGATACAGGCCTCTCCTCAATCAAGTGGAGATGTGTGTGACGACAAGTTTATCTTTGATAATTCAATAAATTAATTTCATTTTGACAGAACTCAGGCTGACCCATCACACAACACTTATCGTAGAGCAATTCATTATCAGGGGACTCACCGTGAGGGGAATTGCTGTCAACGTGTCAGCATCAAAATTAAGTAAAGGGAGAGCGCGGACTGTCTATCTCGCTCGTACTTACGCATTAGGTAGCTAATTGTAAGAATGATAATTTTTGTATGGAATATTCACAGTGTCATATATTAACAGCCTCCGTGGTCTAGTGGTTAGAGCGTTAGGCTCACGATCTGGAGGTCCGGGTTCGATTCCCGATGGGGACATTGTCGAAATCACTTTGTGAGACTGTCCTTTGTTTCGTAAGGACTTTTCGGGCTTGAATCACCTGATTGTCCGAAAAAGTAAAATGATTCCGTGCTTCAGACGGCATTAAGCCGTTGGTCCCGGCTATTAGCCGGAAAAACACCTCCACCAACCCGCACTGGAGCAGCGTGGTGGAGTATGCTCCATACCCCCTCCGGTTGATTGAGGGGAGGCCTGTGCCCAGCAGTGGGACGTATATAGGCCGTTTATGTTTGTATGTATTCACAGTGTGCCCGTGTTTAAGTTTTATTCCGTCAGTTTTACCCGTTTTCCTTGTAGACACCATCTAATTTTATTTTAAGTTATACCCGTCGTTTTATTATCCGCCGAAAAGGAAAGAGAGGGGCATAAAATTTATGGAACACACGTCAGTTTTAAGTACAAATCTAAAACAACCCACTCAAAATTTCACATTGGCCAATAATCCGACAGAATTAAATTGTAAACACTCGTCAAATGGTTTGCATACCAGCGAAATACCTACTTGATTCGCCTGAGTTATTCATTCACTAATTCTTTTTAAAATTAACAGCTGTCAATCATCCGTCCCTTTCCTTTTCGGCGGATAAGAAAATGACGGGTATAACTTAAAATAAAATTTGATGGTGTCTACAAGAATTAGCACCACTATATCAAAATAATATCAATATTATAACACATTACTTTAACTAAGAGAACTAGGTACTAGGTAGGTAGGAACTAGGTAGGTTGGTACTCCACCTCACAACCCATACGATAGAAGAAGAAGAAGTAAGAGAAAAGAAGTACCTATCTTTCACAACGGAACCCTATAACAAAAATAAATGACGTCTCGTATCCGCGAGGCACGTGGCGGTCCTTTATCTTCCAAAGAATATGCCGGCGACAAATGAATTTTATTTCCACTACGATATTGGTCCTGCGGTAGGATGTATTTATAGTTTTCCTTATAAAATATGTTTAGCTTTTAACCGGTGATAGACAATAGGCATCTGCCCAGCAGTGGGATCGAATAGGCTGCATAAGATAAGATAATAAGAAGACAATAGTCACACCTTTTATTTTAAATAGGTCCAACTCATATATCGGTCATATCTCGAATCCAGACGAGTAGGCAGTGTTAGTGACATCGTAACGAAAACATTGAGGGATGATTTAGACCATGACTCTGAGTTGATATCAAGTGGAATTTTCCGTCGCAAAATTATGGAACTGTACATAATTTAAAAAACACAAAAAGAATCATGAATTTTTGGAAGGATATTTCACTTTAGGTATATTAACTCAGAATAATAATTACGGTCATCCACCTGAGTATTGGTTACGATGTCACTAACATCCTGTTAAATTATGTTTAAATTGAACCTTACCTTTTAGATAGGTAACTACTTATTTGCACCCGGCCAAGTAGTGTATGCCATATGCGGCAAAATGGCAATACTTAAGTCTCGTAAAATAAAACACCTATTTGCCTATCATCTCGTATAACTAAAAATAAAGACCTGATTATTTTATCCATAGATGTCAAACCAAAGAGAACCATATTGGAGACTATAGAGAACCGGAGAGGAAATATGATTGGCCACCTGATTCGACACGATTCATTTATAACAAACATTATAGAAGGAAAAATTGAAGAGAAGAGAGGAAGGGGTAGACCTAGGATAACATTTATGAAACAAATAAAAGAGAAGGTGCAGGTCGTGTCGTATCGGGAGGTGAAGGTTTTGGCGGGAAGAAGAGAGGAATGGCGGTTACTCCACCGACAAGAGCGCAGCTCTTAAATAGAGAGAGAGAGAGAGAGATGTCAAACGCTTCAGGGTTCCCATACCGACCTCGACAGCAAGGTCACGGTTTTCCGTCATTCAGTTGTTATCCCAAAAGCTGTTGTTGTATGTTGAGCTGTTAGCTGCTGTGTGTGTGTGTGTGTGTTACCTTTAGCGCTCCCTATGTCCAACTAAGAAGTTACCTAAAATACGTGACAAAAATGTATTTTACTTTTTCTACAACATTGACCCAATATCTCTGGTAAATATTTAACCAAAACAAAAGCTGAAATCGAACCGCAGCTTCTCTCTCGAAATGTAGGTTATTTTCTTTATCCAATAAAATTGTGTTAGACGGAACTGAAGCCGCCGCGCGCCGGTGTAGGTATATTTTCTACTTAACTATTGGCACAGCTCGGATACTCCTTACGAAAATCTAGATTTTACCCTGTGCCACCTAACGTAAAATACACTCAAATTCAAATTCAAAAATATCTTTATTCAGTAAGTAACATAGTTACACTTTGAATCGTCAATTTTTACATAACGAACGTCTCATCCGTCTAAAGCTACTGCAGCTTCTCACAACCTGTATAGCCGGGGAAAAGAAGCAGCAAGAAAAACTCGGCACAGGGCCCTAGACGTTCTTTAAAAAAATAAACATTAATATCAAATCACCTAATTGTCCGAAAGTTTGCATTTTATAATTTTATCTTTGACTCAATGATTATCCTGCAATACTTTCGCCTCTAGTACCGCTCGAATATGTGATTCCGTACTCTGCAAGCGCGGTGACGACCTAAAAAAGGGAAGTTATTTTTTCTTAACCCAATAAAATATCGTAGGCGGAATTCAAGCTACGGTGTAAGTTACTTACTTTTAATTGGTTACACTAACTTCTATAGAATAATAAAAAAATGTACCAATAAATTAAAAAAGTATAAAATTCATATAGGAGAAATATTCAGCGTGTTAAAAGACATCGTACCGAATACTGAGGGGGATGATTCAGCTCATGATTGAGTTAATATCAAGCGGAATTTTTCGGCGCAAAATTCATGATATTTTTGTTTTATTAAAACATAACATAAACTGCCTATATACGTCCCACTGCTGGGCACAGGCCTCCCCTCAATTATTAAAATTATTTTTAATTCTATACTTTTCCGATTTTGCTGAATTCTGTCTCAGTATTCGTTACGGTATGTCATTTACACCCCGTACAAGTAGATATTTATGAGTGTTTGTTCAGACCACGATTCTGAGTGAAAACTCATGAAATTTTTTGTATTTTTGTAAATTATTTTCAATTCCATACTTTTGCGAAGAATTACTATACTACAACTACGTTTACTGTTTTTTTAAGGAAATCTACTAGAAAAGAGAGAAAGGGGAAGACTAAGAAGAGCTGATATGGAACAGATCAAAGAGAAGGTGAACGTTGTGTCTTAAAAGGAAGTGAAGGAATTGGCCTTTGATAGACAAGAATGGAGAATGCTACACCGACAAGAGCGTGGCTCTTAAATTAGTGATGATGACTTTTGAGACGTAAAATTCCACTTGACATCAACTCCAAATCATAGTTAATATTAAAAGGAAATCGTTTCGTTGCAAAAATCGAGCTGCAGGTATTTATTCAGGCAAGAATTTTAATAAGGAGATTCTTTCCATAACTTGTAATTATTATTTTGAGATGTATTTTTCTCTAAGTTTTTATTAAACACAACTTAGCATCACTGTGTATAGTATTATACACTCACACCTCGCCAACTATGTTTAAGTTCCATGCCTTTGGCAGCTCATTAGTATCTAACCCTGACCCCAGGGCTAATATTCACACCTGCCTACCCTTACGGGGATACGAGTTTGATGACCAACTTAAAACAATCACAGAATCGCTTACCTATAGCATAAATATCACTGAAAGCTTTAAAAACACACACTTTTCGGGTTACAAATGTGACAATAAATTTAAAAGCCTGCAAAATTGCGAAGCTATGTGGGCCGTACCCACGGAATACCGACGAGGGTGCATATTACGCGGCAGGGTGACAGAGTGACTAATACACTACAAACACTTCAGCGCATTCACATCGCATCGTATTATTTCAATATTATTTGGATCGAAAGGGATTGACACAAATAATAAACTGTCAATAGGATGACGTCATAAGTTACTAGTGCCATCTTACGAGTTACTTACATAAATAAACCCCGGCATCGGGATAATCGGGAACTGGATTTGAACCAATAAGTTTTTAATTTATCTTAAGTGCAGTTTTACTCTCACTAGGGGGCATGTTAGGATTTTAATAAGGGCCCTCACGGGGCATTGTAGACTCAATAAGCACCTACACAGAAAGGAGCTGACCGAGTCTCCTTTATGCAGATTCTGCTTAGGGGAAGATGAGACGCCACTACATCTGCTATGCAGCTGTGAGGCTCTCATACATAGTAGAAGCCGTACACTTGGGGGCCACATAATGGACCCCCAGGAAGTCATGGAGCTTTCTCCCAAGAAGACGTTGGGTCTCTTCGAACGGATCGGTCTAGAGGAGGATTTTTAAATGTAGGGATTTAGGTCACAATCGATCTGACAAGGCGGGCTGTATTCAGTTCGGCCCTCACAACTCTCAAATAATAATAAATAAGTGCAGTTTTCATTAACACAGTTGTATGGACTATTATAGAGGGCGGACTGGATAACATGACTGTGACAACATGTTATCACGCTGCCCTACTGAATTGGGATTTACTCGCAAGGTTATACATTATATAGATAGCGTATTTCGTGGTAAAATCAATACTGGTTCAGCTGAAGTTATCCTCGTACTAAACCCATGATTCCACTGAGTGACCTAATTCAGTGGGAATCACAGCGGAATTCCGAGGATTTTTTATTAGTGTATTGCTTTAGGCGCGCCCATGCAGCTGCGATGCGAAGAATTTGGTATTTTTTTTTTACTTCGGTTGGATCCGATAACGGAAAATGAACTAAGATAATAAGAACAATGTTCAGTAGACTCTAAAATACCTAATCACGTACTGTCTGAGAACTGATATTAGGCAGCTAAATTACTCAATTGTATAGCAATATTTTATGTTCATTTTAATTTTTTTAAAGAACGTCTAGGGCCCTGTGCCGAGGTTTTTCTTGCAGCTTCTTTTCCCCGGCTATACAGGTTATGAGAAGCCGCAGTAGTTTTAGGCGGATGAGACGTTCGTTATGTAAAAATTGACGATTCAAAGTGTAACTATGTTACCTACTAAATAAAGATATTTTTGAATTCGAATATGAAATAGAAACTATAAGTAATATGAAACTATTTCTGTGTTAATAAATATTGTACACCTGAAAAGGTAAACTATAGAGAATGTTATACTACTTATTAGCATAAGGCCTGCTATTTGTTTACCTATAGTAATATAATAAATGCATTTGATTTGATTTGATTTTTAGAAAATAATCGATCGGCCTATTCACGGCTGATATATCACTATCACATCACTATGCTGATTCTGTACTTGGGTGAATCTCAAAATTTCAAGTTTGGTGGCGAAATTTCATATTATTTTTTTGTGAAAAATTGTGTTCCGACATAAAAAAGATCCAAAAGGATCCTCGGTTCCGACATGAAAAAGGAATTTTTCAATTCCCAATTTCCCCAATTTTTCACGAAAAAATCATATGACAGTTCGCCACCAAACTTGACTCATTTTGATATTTACCCACTTTGACAGTTCTAATTCGTACCGACATTGCAGCTAGGTGCTCTGTTTTCAAACGTATACCATCTCTTTGCTACCATTCTCTTCATCCATCTGCGAAACGGGAAAAAAATATAATAAAGAAATATAAAAATAAATTAAAATGGAGGATGTTTTTTTTGACATAGGTAATTTGTGGTAGATTCGCCGAGAAATAAATGGTAGGATGAATGAAACGCAACGCAAAGGTGTGTGAAAGAGAGAGCGACGAGTAAGCGAGAGAGAAGAGAGAATTGCGGAATGACAGGGAAATGGCGGTCGGTTGTTTTAAATAAGAGAAAACGTACAAAAATATTAAACGTGTAAAATAAACAAAGGTAAAGAAAGAATAATCGTTTCCTTCATGCCCTGCATTAATTACTTGACCGGACAAATGAGGTCCACTGAGCCTGTAATGGGATCACAAAGTGGTTTTTGTGTGATTTGTCCCCACCGGGAATCGAACCCGGGACCTCCGGGTCGTGAGCACTCGATCAACCACTGGACCACGGAGGCCGAGACCTAGAGACCTAGGAAAGAAAACTACCCAATTTGAAGGTGCCCTAAAGTATAAACGATAACTATTGCCGCGTTTAAAGCAGGGATATGTGTTTTAATTATGATAATAACCGCGTAAACTTAAAACAAAACTATTGCTTAATTAGGTATACGTCATAAGTTGAGTACTTTACCCCTCTATTTGCCCGCATCTGTCTATAAATTTAGCTGATGACTCAATTACTTGAACGGCTGAGTATTTGCTCTATCGCACTCGTAAATTTCAGTCTAGACGGTCTAGGCTTTGTAAATAACACAGAATGTTTATCCAGACTGATAATTCAAGGTACTTTAGTTAATATTTTCTTTTAACAACCTCCGTGGTCTAGTTGTTAAAGCGTTAGGCTCACGAACCGGAGGTTCGGGTTCGATTCCCGATGGGGACATTGCCGAATTCACTTTGCGAGACTGTCCTTTGTTTGGTAAGAACTTTGAAGGCTTGAATCAAGTAATTAATAGAAAAAGCAAGATGATTCCGTGCTTAGAGGGCACGTTAAGGCGTTGGTCCCGGTTATTAGCCGTAAAATAGCTCCACCAACCCGCAGTGGAGCAGCGTGGTGGGATATGCTCTATACTGCCTTCGGTTGTTTGAGGGGAGGCCTGTGTCCAGCAGTGGGACGTATATAGGCTGTTTATGTAACAGAAATAGCTTATTATGACTCAGGAGTGGATCCAGTTTTGGAATGGAGACTGCTGTAAATTTAAAACTTGAATTAAAGGTAGTTTTCGAGTTCGAGACGTCGCATTCATTGCCTATGTCGCCAATTCTAAGCCAACTTTGTATTGTAGACTATAAAAGAGTGTTTTTTTTTTAAACGACGAGACGCCGCATACGCCAAGGAAGTTTCAATTGAATTATGAAACAATTCACCTAACAACTTAATACAATGTTTGATATTCCAAACAGCGCTTAACAAGAAAACGAGCGATTCCAAAGATTTAATAATAATTCATCATCTCCCTAGCATTGTCATATTTATTATATTTATTATAGTATTTTATATCATCATCATCATCAGCCGTCCCCACTGCTGGGGTACGGGCTTTCCCTATGGATGGATAGGGAGGACGGGCCTTAAACCATTACGCGGGCCCAGTGCGGATTGATGGTTATTAACGACTGCTAATGCAGCCGGGACCAACGGCTTAACGTGCCTTCCGAAGCACGGAGGCTCGAGATGAAACTTTTTTTTTGTGGTCACCCATCCTATGACCGGCCTTTGCGAAAGTTGCTTAACTTCAACAATCGCAGACCGAGCGCGTTTACCGCTGCGCCACCGAGCTCCTCAGTATTTTATATATGTCACATTTATATAGTATTTTCACAGGATCCGCTTACCTAACCTGAAGGATTTGATAGGTCGAGTTTTTTACAGAAGCGACCGTCTGTCTGACCTTCCGACCCGCGAAGGGAAAAGGGAATTTTATCCTAGTGGATATGCCAAAGCAATTGTAACCTTATACTGAATTAACAAACCAAAGAATAATAATAGGAAAACAGAGAGGCAATCATTGCCGAGATGCAATGACCATGGTATAAGAAAATCAGGTATGCTCAAAACTGACAGCTAACATTTCAAAGTTAGCCCAACTGACGTCATCCCGCCCTGTATTGCGATTTCGTAATAAATAAATTACCCACGACCAATGTTTTTATATTTACTTTGCAAGGAAGTTTTGAACTTTTAGTAAAAAAATTACAGTTTTAATATTTTTTTAAATATTATGTGACAAGTAATAGTAATTAAATACATTAGTCACTAATTCACTTAATTTTCAATAATAAAATTTACGTGCTTGGAATGTTGGAGATACCAATTCAATGGTAACACTTACGTCATCAATGGGCTAGTAATGGCGGCTTGTTATAGGATTAAAAATAAACTTGCTTTACAAGTCAGTCGATTACATAAGATTACTAAATCTTTTAAGGGGCAATGTATACGTTTTTACAATAAGATTCCCATTGACATTCAGAATTTGCCTTTCAACTGCTTTAAGACAGTAGTTAAACAAAAACTTTCCAAAAACAGTTTATTATAAAGTTAGTGATTATTTAGAAAATATGAATGCATGGGATTAACTGTCAGAGAACTGATATTAGGCAGCTAAATTACTCAATTGTATATCAATATTTTATGTTTATTTTTATTTTTTTAAAGAACGTCTAGGGCCCTGTGCCGAGGTTTTTCTTGCAGCTTCTTTTCCCCGGCTATACAGGTTGTGAGAAGCTGCAGTAGTTTTAGGCGGATGAGACGTTCGTTATGTAAAAATTGACGATTCAAAGTGTAACTATGCTACCTACTGAATAAATCAAATCAAATCAAATCAAATCAAATATACTTTATTGCACAGAACTAAAATTTCAACAATCAGACATAACACATGAAAACAGTACAATTTGGGCGGCCTTATTGCTCTAGAGCAATTTCTTCCAGGCAACCACCAAAAGGAAACAAACATAAAGAAACATAAAGATATTTTTGAATTTGAATTTGAATTTGATTGAGCATACCTGGTCTTCCTATACCATGGCAATGACCATGTTGAAAACTAGTCTCGCGACGTTAAAATGGGCTGAATAATTCCTAAGTTATACCTACCCAGATGTAATGATTACTTAGACGTAGTGATACACTCCGGGATTCAAACCCAGGACCTCCGGATCGTCAGCACAACGCTCAACCACTGGACCACGGAGGCCGTTACTTGTTACTTGTGAACCCGGTATTATGTGTTCTGTCAATATATCTGACTGATCGCAATCATTTCCTGGATCTTTTGACGAGCTCAGTATCCCGCTATCTTCACCCCTTACCTCATCATAACCTAGTATCGCGCCTGTATTCCCGAAGGGCCAGACAAAGGTATATCAATATCACATACATAAACTGCCTATATACGTCCCACTGCTGGGCACAGGCCTCCCGTCAATCAACCGGAGGGGGTAAGGAGCATACTCCACCACGCTGCTTCACTGCGGGTTGGTGGAGGTCTTTTTACGGCTAATAGCCGGGACCAACGGCTTAACGTGCCCTCCGAAGCATGGAATCATCTTACTTTTTCGGACAATCAGGTGATTCAAGCCTGAAATATCCTTACCAAACAAAGGACTTTCTCACAAAGTGATTTCGACAATGTCCCCATCGGGAATCGAACCCGGACCTCCAGATCGTGAGCCTAACGTTCTAACTACTAGACCACGGAGGCTGTTTAATATCAATAGGTGGTTAATGACAATAAGATCGCCCCCTATTAAATGGAACATAAACATATCTGGCGAGAAGTAGGTGTACTGTGCGAGAGATCAAATATCAGACGTCTGTTTGATATTATCGTCGATATGTTCAAATCTTTGCTCTTGAGGCATTGCTCGTCGTAACTTGTCTTTATTGAGTTTGCGAAATCCTAAGGCATTTGGCACATACGTGTGTAGTGTAGTAGTTCAAATCCCGGCAGTGGAACACTGAACCGAAGTTGAGAGGACGCTCAACTCCGCAGAGTTCCAATTTAACTACACACCTATATTCGCTGGGGGATTAATGCGAAACTTGGAACTAAAGTGCTAGATGAGCGTATGTCTTCTGTACTTTTCTGGCAGTTGTCCTACTGCTGTGCATTCCCCTTTAAGATTTCCTCGGTCCAGGCGACATGATCCTCACTCTTTAGCCAGACTAGGTTTTAAATAAAGAAAGCGAGGGCTAACTTAGCAAATCTGTTACAAACGATTTCGGAAAGTGGGAGCATTTTTTAGATTTTCCGCAGATGGCATTAACTTCTTGGCCGGACAAATAGAGAGCGCTGAGGGCTCTCACCAGGCCTGTTGGGCGTAAATCTTGGCTCAGTGCGCCGTCTGAGAGGATTTATTTGAAAGAATTAATCGACCCTAGTGGGTCGATAACGATAAGAATTGAATGAGGGAAAACATTGACCACCCTGGCGTGGTCGGTATCGGGGTACCGAAGTGTTTAGCTGTCGCCAGCTGATTGGCCGCCTCTATGGCAAGAGCAATCGGGTCGTCAGGATCGTATATGACAAAAACAAGATCGAATGCATGGAACTTTAGAAGCCTACTTTTTAAACCATACATAGTAAAAATGTTGTTAGTTTATAATTATGCGGGTTCGCGGATTCTGTAGTTGCTACAACAGTTAATGTAGCTACGTAAACAGTCCCATACTCTAATTTTGTCTATGTAAACATTTATTCCTATCTAGATATTTGTTTTTGATCTGTGCGTTGTTATGGCAACGAAAATGACCTCATTTTCTGCTTTATATCGGTTTTTTTTAATGTATGGTAACAATGAAATTCTTCGTAATGTTTTTTTCATAATTTCTGTTCAATCTTATTATACATCCTTTAAATCTTATTGTATGTTTTTAGAATCCTCTTCTTTTTTCTTTCTTTACAAACATCATTTAGTCAGTTTAGGTTAACTTTATTCGTTTACTGCTCTGAGGTGATGTTATTTTTTCGGCCACGTCATAAAAATTGTCAGAAGAATCGTCTCCTTTCCAATATGATGGATACGACGTCCATTTACCTATGTGTTCATCCATCATACCTATCTTAGGACTCCGTATTAAAAGTGATTGAAACACTTCTTTTTGACACTTGTTGGTCTGCCTACCTATTTCGTCATCAAAAATAGCTAAAAATCTAATAATGTTCAATGTCGCATCTAGCAACAGTCACATCCACAGCCACTGTCCCGCCAACGTCAGAGTTAGCGCAAGTTGAATCCGGTTCACTAACACGATTCTCTTTATTGCATCCAGCACTATCACTTGATTTGCTACCACTTTGCTACCGTCATAATGTTATGTTCACTGCTGCATTGTATATGTGATTTTACTCATCATTATCTCCCTAGTGCTATTCCGTTTTCACAGGGTCCGTGTACCTGAAGTTTTGATAGGTCCGCGCGTGTTCAGGTGTGCTTGTTTGTGTGTGCGTGATTTTACGAACAAATTGAAATTGGAATATTGTTGTTGTTTGTTTCGGTTTTCCTCGAAAGGCAAGGCAAAGGGTACTATTCTCATACAGCCATGTGTTATGTATTATTTTCTTGATGATATTTAAGAAAATGATGAAGGTTGATGACGATGAATGATGAAACCTAAGCCCCCACCATTGGAGCAAACTCCTACTCCGAACACCAAACGAATTATTTCAAAAGTTCGCATAAACTTTTGAGTTATGAAGCGGCTTGTTGGCACGAAGCGAAAGTTTATTGAATATTGCGATATTAATAACACTCAAAGAAAGAAAGAAGAAAGAAGGTGCAGGTCGTGTCGTATCGGGAGGTGAAGGTTTTGGCGGGAAGAAGAGAGGAATGGCGGTTACTCCACCGACAAGAGCGCAGCTCTTAAATAGAGAGAGAATAACACTAACGCGAATGTTTTCCGACTAACTTAATGCGATCATTAACCACAAAACACCACTTCGTATCAATTATTTAAAGGAAAGTAAGTATTTATACTTATTTGATTTGATTTTACTCATCTTCGTAACCCGTGAGCAGAATAGCAATTATATGATGGTATGTTATGGCCCCTTTTCCTCTGTTATTAGGAATCTAGAGGTGGTATCGACCATAATGGAAACTTCCTTCACACAGCCTCAACTTACCATAGATAAGTAAAGTTGGTTAGCGTGAAATTAAGATTCTGAAGCTAGCGAAAATTTAGTTTCTACTGTAAATTTCTTGTGACTGAAGAATGGAAATGAGATTTTAGGGTTTAGTCAATGCCATTATATAAGCTCACGGTCAAATGGGGTTGTCAGAGGTACATCTATTACAAAATGAGCTAGGTACCAACACCTCTTCGCCAATGATGTCAGATTAAAGTCCACAACTGACATATAATCTTGTCTTTTAATAACGTGTTTCTGATATCTCTCTTCTTTCTGCCACATTTTAATTTAAGTAGTTGATGACTTTTGATAACGAGTTGCCAGGGTTGTCAAATCGAAGTTTGAGTTTCTAAGATCTTTAGAAAGTAAGCGTTTTTATCCTATGAGAGATAGGTAAGTATATTTCATTTTATAATTCTTTTTACGTAACTAAGCTACCGACTAAGGCCGCCTGTTGTGTTTTTCTGTATATTATTATTATGTTGTCTTTATCTCTGTATTTTGTGTCCATTGTGCTGAATAAAGGATTTTATTTATCCACTTGGCTGAAAATTTAAAATAAGAATATCGTCACTGGAAATGCGAAATTACGTAAACGCCTAAAGGCCAATTCGAGAAACCGTCTACAGTTTCTGTTTTGCTTTTTTACTATCATAACTTTTTACACATTTATCCCATTTTCCGTAACATTGACCGTGCCCTATAGAGATATTTTGACGCTTATGTAATTTATACTGACAAATAATGTTTACCAAAATTAATACATATAATAACGGGTTCTTACCGCGTATAAAGCAGGGATATAAGACTCCCGATATAACCGCGTAAACTTAAAACAATGTATAATGTTTACCAAAACTAAGTGAAATACAACAATGCTAGAAATCCGCAAATTTTCCTGAAGCTTCGCAATAATTGCCCCAGTCGTCATGCAAATTAGAACTCTCGGTAGTGGGTGACAAAACTCATGTCGTGAATAATTCAAATCCGCTGCGTTCCAACACTAACAAATTATGTCGAGTTCAGTTTGTAGAAAACAAACAGGATCAAATAATTCTAGTTCCAGATTTTTTTTTGACGTGACTTATTGTAGATTTTCCGCAGATGGCATTAACTACTTGGCTGGACAAATGGGGAGCGCTGAAGGCTCTCACCCGGTACAACGTTTAAGACAACAGGCCTGAGGGTGCCCAGTTGGGCGCTAACCTCGGCTCAGGGCGTCGTCTGAGAGGAGAAATATTTGATTAGATATTCGATAGGGATAAGCGCTGAATGAGGGAAATCATCGACCACGCTGGCGGGTCGGCATCGGGGTCCTGAAGTGTTTGGTGTCGCGAGCTGATTGGCCGCCTCTATGGCTAGAGTAATCTGGTCGTCGGGATCGTATATTACGTACTTCGTCTAGTTACCAGCCTTGGCGATTTGTTTAGATCATACATCCACCTTAAGATGAATTAAGTACCCACGCCTCACCGAGCTTTCTGTTAGATCAACGCGATAGATTTCTCGAATTGGTCTTTAGGCGCTTACGTAGTTTTGCCTTTCCAGAGACGATATTCTTATTTTAAATTTTCAGCCAAGTAGATAGATAAAATACTTTATTGATTTGACACAAAATACAGAGATAAGGACAACATATACAGAAAAGCACAACAGGTGGCCTTAGTAGGTAGCTTAGTTACGTAAAAAGAATTATAAAAGTAAATAATACATACCTCACTCTCATCTTAATTTCTTTTTCACTCGTGTTAATAATCCATACAATTTATAAGTACTGCATATATACCACTATGATGTGATCCAGCCGATTTCGGCTACGGCGACTGCTTCAACTCCGACGTTCATGTGCTCGCATGTGGCTCTTATAGCCGATTTGGTTGGAAAATATCCTCACATATAGCGGGCATGTGAGCACACCATTTAAATATGTATAATTGATCGCCGCAGGCAGTCGATCTCTTCAATTCATCGCGCTTGGTATCAAGCTCTAAGCACCGTTGATGTTCAATCAAAGTCATGAACTTTGGTGTAACTTCCGAATTTGGTTTCAACAAGACACGAGTAGACTTAAATTTTAATTTTGAATTTGGAACATTTAAACTTTATAATATCGGTGACTGAATGTAAAATGATATTTATTTTTTATTCCTAATACTTATAGGTATCAGATTTTCACGTAATTTAAAGTTACGGAGCACTTTATATTTTTTTTAAAGAGAATTGTATTCTTATACTTGTTAATCAGTAAAAGTGCCATGTGTCAGTCGACTGAATAAGGCAAGGTTTTGATCGGAAATTCGTTTATATCAACTCTTACCTTTTTTACCATTGATGGGTTAGCTCGTGGCCCCAGACGTGCCCGAAGGCATTGACGAGGCCTAAGGTGGAGCGAGCTCGCCCAGAATGACCAAAAAACCAGCGCACACAAAGAACAAAGCACCGAAAACTATTTTACCTAAATAAACGCGAACTGCGTCCAAAATTAAAAAGTTTTAAGGTCATTAGCGAAATGTCAGAAAAATGAGAAAAGTTTTTGTGATTAATGAATTTAGGCTATGCGATGACATTGTTGAAAATGAGGACTGAAATTGTTTTTGTCCGTTAATTATTCTTTACCTTGTTTTTATAGGAGGATTGTTTTTGTCTGTTCGATTCATTGGTCTATGTTTTCATTCTTGGTCTGGATACGACGCTTCATTCGTTGCACAGTCTTTGGTTGCACAAATGTATTTTTTTCTGATTTTCTGGCTAGTTACTTTGAAATTTGTACAATACAACACAATACTTCTTCTTCTTCATAGGTTGTGACGGTTGTTTTAGATTTCTGCTTAAAATTGACGTATGTCCCATTTTTATGCTTGTCGATTACCCATCTCTTTCTTTTTCAGCGGATAAGAAAATGACAGATATAACTTGAAATAAAATTAGATGGCGTCTACAGGAATTAGCACTATTGTGTCCATTTTAAAACCTCATGTTGTCACATATAAAAACAAGACAAAATATATATATTGTATTTTTTATATTATTTCTTTAGATAAGTATATATTATTTATTATTCATATATTTTTTTTGTTATGTATCATTATATGTTTATTGCACCAGCCCGTGCTCCAATGAATAATCTTCTTTCACCATAAGGTTGCCTGGCAGAAATTGCTGTTTAGCAATAAGGCCGCCTATTGTGCTTATGTTTTATTCGTATTTTTATGTCCTTTGTATATGTTGTTGTGCAATAAAGTATTATTGATTGATTGATTGATTGATTGACAAAATAATAAACAAACAATGTGTTCCAGAGGTTTTTTTTGACGTAACTTATTGTTAGATTGCCGCAGATGGCATTAACTACGTGGCCACACAAATGGGGAGCACTGAAGGCTCTCACCCGGTACAACGTTTAAGACAACAGGCCTGGGGGTGCCCAGTTGGGCGCGAACCTCGGCTCGGTCGTCTGAGAGGAAAAATATTTCAAATTCAAAAATACCGCAGCTATCGTGTGTTCCAGAATGTAATCTCCTAACAAGTACGTTAGAAGTAAATACTAATCCTAACAGACCATAAAATAGACTACAACAAAGGCATTTCTAAGCTTCTCTTAGCTGGAAAAATTGCTGGTTTTAATTGAAATAAACAAGCCACTAAGTTCAGTCGGACTTAGTGTAGTTTACGAAGCGAGTAGAACCAGATTGGACGCGAAGGATTTAGAATGTACTTTTAACTGCTGAATAAAATGTGCTAGAGGGAATTAGAGGGAAATTGATAGTTTCTTACGCAGTAACAGTGTTACTACAAAACACAAACTAAAAATAAACTAGGTTTGAAATAGTATTTCGCGCCAGAAAAGAAGTCGGCGGATTTTAATGAAACTAACTTGACAAGTCATAATAATTCTATGCACAATCTGCGACATTAGCGCCGCAGCCTTCGGGACTTCTTTCGTATACGGATTATATTTTAAACATAGTTTCTCTTTTAGTCTTTGTTTTGTAGTAACACTGTAAGTATTTATTTTAGGGACTGTTGCTATGGGAATGGCCGCCAATGGTTGACACTGATAATAAGATTTGTTTAAATCCGTACTTCACACACACGCACACGCACGCGACACACACACACAAACGCGAAGTAACTACTTACCTATAGTGATCCGCCATCGCCCATGTAAATCTGAAAGCAGACCATAAACTAAATCATACGGGCTTTCAACATTTTCAAATAGAAGTAACTGGGACCAACGGCTTAACGTGCCTTCCGAAGCACGAATTATTTTACTTCGGACAATCAGGTGATCAGCCTGTAATATCCTAACCAAACTAAGGATAACGGCTTAACGTGCCTTCCGAAGCACGGAGGAGATCGAGATGAAAACTTTTTTTTTGTGGTCACCCATCCTATGACCGGCCATTGCGAAAGTTGCTTAACTTCAAAAATCGCAGACCGAGCGCGTTTACCGCTGCGCCACCGAGCTCCTCGCAGTATAAGCAGTTACAAGATGCAAATGTCCCATCTGCATTGAGATGAACTTAGTCTATCGCAATAGACGTATCCTATAGACGTATCTCCATTAATATTCAACACATGTGCTGACAAGTTATCCTGGAGTATTTATGATGAACATAAAGGAATTCACCTATCATGCTGGTCTAACAGAAAGCTTGGTGATTTTGGATACTTAGTTTTTGTGCAATAAAGAATTATTGATCGATTGATTGATTGAATATTCTAACTTAACCAGCGAACTTGTATCAGAGAGGTACACAATATTTCAAAAATATTGGGTTAATTCGAAACTGAGCACCAATACACGTCCATGCGTAACACAGAGCGAAAAAAAAGTAAGAATTAAGTACCTACCTAATTTTAATTTTCTCTTTGTTCGACTTATTTATACCACACATTTTTCTGTGATGATAGTGGAACAAGCGAAAGTGGTGTGTCAGGATCGTTCGGTCACGAGCACTAATATGTATACACTTTGATACCATGTCACGTTAACTTTTTTGACAAACTGAACTGTGGGTCTCACTAAATGTCAAATATGTTAGTGCGACAGAGTCCAAAAGTGGGTACATGATATGTATCTAAGTGGAATTCAGTGGCCTCTGCCTTTCTTAACGGGAAATAGGCGTGATCTTATGCATGTAGGTATGTGAGTATATTACAAAAAGACTCTCTGCCTACCCTGAAAAGCATTACCGGCTATTGTGTCTGTGATGTATCCGTCGCAGGGATATGATAAAAACGGGGATTTCATCAATTCCCTAAGGGATTTGATCAAATCACGGACGATGTTAAAATATGTTTTAATAAGTGATTATTACAAATAGTCATATCAATATTTTTTATTTTTTAAAGAAATGTTTGTTCATCGTATCAACAGTGGCTGCAAGTTGTCTTTGATTACTTGTGGCTCTGCCCACCCCACTAGGGATTACGGGCGTGAGTTTATGTATGTGTATGTATGTTTGTTCATTCTTTCAAAAAAATATATTGTTTTAAGTAATGGTGATTTTTTATATCAATATTTCCTTGTATTACACACACCTGATTATCATAATTATGTAGGTATATCTTACCAAATAAATCTTTAAAATACCTAAGCAAAATTATTTTTGTCATTTCACTGAACCAAATTAGGGATTTGTTCAATTCACTAGATTTGTTTAGGGAAAAGATAAAATCGTGTTGTTATTTTAACATCTTCCGTGATTTGATCAAGTCCCCGTTTTTATCATATCCCTGCGACATATCTACCATCTCTACGACTAGCAACTGAAACTTAGTGACGAAGTGGAATTAATAAGAGGAAGTGAGGGTCGAGTGAAGAAAGTTCAGTACGCGCTCCACTAGATGGCGCAATGTGTTTGATACTGCTACGAGGATAATGAATCTTATCTACCTAAAGGTTAAATAATAGAGCTCTATTTACATAATTAAAACACATAATAACGGGTTCTTACCGCGTTCAAAATAGGGATATGAGACTCCCGATATTTCGACATTGTTGCAAGTGCCATGATCACGGGATGACTGATGAGATTGGAGTGGAGTAGGTAGATCCATAATTTTCTACGGGCAGAAATATCTGTCTACCCTCTTTCTTTGTGTTCGGAACCATCTGATCTCGCACCAAACTCACTACGACAAACCGCACTCACTGTGTCCTCACGTTTTGTCACCACATTACGCCGTTTTAAGCTTTTTTACTACACCTACTGAAGACGGTAAGAACCCGTTATTATGTGTTTTAATTATGATAATAACTGCGTAAACTTTTACATAAGTTTTGCGTCTTCTTACTGCCGGGAACATTCAAGTGGATACATTCCCGAGAACGGCATATAACGGTAACGAACGTTTATTGATAAAGGGTAGTTCTTCAAACACAGAAAGTCAATATCATTACAGTGAATGCAAAAATATTCTACTTCTTTTTACTTTTTGCAAATATCCTGCTTATTACGTAAGTTATAAGCGACCTACATAAGTTATAAGTGGATATTTGCAAAAGAACCCAATATTCTAGGATATTATTGCTTTAAAGTTGATGGATATGACTACCGGTGTTTGAAAATCTACCCTAAAAGATAGTACAGACTAAGAGAAAAAGTACTTACAGGAATCCTTCCGTAGTTGTTTTATTTAGACCCCAAGGTACTCTGGAAGCTGCTGGTGCACTTTTCAATATTGTTTTAGACGTGATTATTAGGTTCAACCGACTTTTATCTAATTTTTGTCACATTTTTAAAGTTCTTGCAACAATACGCGCGCGACGTGTGTGAGTTGACTGAACTTTTTGTTAAGCTGAGGGTAGAAGGAGTTTTTAGCCGGGATTTCTTTTTTTTTTCTTGAATGGTGCTAATTCTAGTACAAGTTTATTTAAAGTTATACTTCCCATTTTCTTATCCGTCGAAAAGACAGTGGACGGGTAATCGACAGACATAAAATGTATGGCACACACGTCAATTTTAGGCAAACATTTAAAATACCCTTTCATAAATTGTATATTGCCCAATGACCCGACAGAATTAAGTTGACAGCACACGTTAAATGGATTGCATATGAGCGAGATGCCTAATTTATTCGCCCCGGTTATTCATTCGTTTTAAAATTAACATTTGTCAATCATCCGTCCCTTTTCTTTTCGGCGGATAAGAAAATGACGGGTATAACTTAAAATAAAATTAGGATGTGTCTGCAGGAATTGGGGCAAATAATCACTTAAACAAAAAATATGCGATTACAGACATTTAATGATTTCTTTGAATATATTCTAAATACATCTTTTGTTTATAATAGTATAAAAATAACTATATGATAATACTTCAATTATTTGCGTAAGTACTAAGCCTCTTTAATACATAGCTAGGTTACTAGCATTTCTTAGCTGCTGTACATGTAAAAATGCAATTAAAAATATATGCAGTGTCTGAAATTATAAGGAATATTGAGGAAAAAACGGAATAGAAAACACAAGCTATTTAAATATTTTAATAAAGTAGTGCTTAAAATGCATAAAATTTGATTTAATAGATCACATACAATTTTACGCTCTTTAAAAATTTACCTATCTAGATTATAACGTAAAAATATATCAAGTAGATAGGTAGCAACGTTTTCAGTATTGCCGTTTTTTAGGTATCTTGAGTAGATTATTGTAGTAAATTATAATCAGATTTCAACATTTTTACATTTATAACAACTTATTTAGTAAATTTAAGAAATCTAATAAGTTATTATAGAAGGTAATAATGAATAATATGTATATATTACACTATACATATATTTTATATCTATTATAAATAACTTACACACTCCATTTGCTTCGATCCTGACACACTTCTCTTGCTTCCTCCACATTCATCAATCGATTCATACACGCACGCCAGTTCAGAGTAGATCGTACTGAACCTCTAAGGACATCTCCAATTTGGTCAATGTACGTTCTTCTAGGTCTTCCCCTGCCAGCCCTACCACCAACCTTTGCTTTATATACTGCTTCCGTAATCATATTACGAAATAATAACTTACTTACCTAATATTAAATAAACTTATCTATGCGGGTACTAATCCAATTTCTTACATAATTAGGATTATAAAATTTAAATTAAGTATTAAATACTTAAATTGATAATTATTAATTACTTAAATTAGTCTTTGGTAATATACAAATGCTTTATATTTTAGTCAACAAGGGAACTAGCGTTCTAAATATTGACTCAAACTCGATGTCGGTAACAATCTTTATCACTTTTTCAACTTTCCTTTTTAAAACATAGATTATTAAACAATTCAGCACTTAGACTGCTAGGTACTTAAATTAAATATAAGTTCTTAAATTACTAAGAATAAGTTTCACTATTGACTGGTTACTGGAGCTGATTTCAATACACACCATTTAAATTTATTTTAAATTATACCTACCTGCCATTTTCTTATCCGCCGAAAAGGAAAAAGCCAGATAATCAACAGGCATCACATTTATGGAGGTCAATTTTATGTAGAAATTGAAAAAAAACCGTTAAAAATGTTATATTAGCCAATAATCCGACAGAAGTTAAGAGCATACGTCAAATGGATTGCATATCATCGAGATACCTATTTCATTCGCTAGGGCTATTCATTCATTCATTTTAAAATTAAGTCGTCAATCATTCATCACTTTCCTTTTCGGCGGATAAGAAAATGACAGGTATAACTTAAAATAAAATTAGGAAGTGTCTGCAGGAATCGGGGTCATTATCTACTGGCACTACCTTTTCGCCGCCTTATTGTACCGAACTCATTTGGCAGCTAATAGCACTGTTTTAACATGTAAATAGCTTATCAGACATTCTACATGTAAGTACAGAGGTACCTTAATCGACAAAGCAAGAGAGCGGCATAACAAGTCAAAGTAATAAAATAATTTATGCCTAAGCAAGGAAGACTTTACTTAAAATTATTTCCAATAACATCTTTAAAATGCAAGATACAAGCTCCTGAAAATTCCTAACCGTTTAACTTTTTACATAAAATAAGCGAATTTCGGTGGCGTATTTTTTATTGCATGTCTTTCCAAAATATTGGCTACAAGACGGCCCAATAGACCATTCGATTTAAATAACAAAAAGGTATGCGAAAATTACTGTCGCTTATAAAAATGTGGGCCACTAAAATTAAGTACCTACTTACTTACAGAGGCACTACAGTTATTTTTTATTTTGTGCTTCTGTAAGTAACTTCGGTGGCTGATTTTTCGGTGGTGTGAAAGAAAGTGTAACAAGAATTGAGAAAGGGGTACTCTTATGATTCGGACATGTAGAGAGAATGAGTGAAAGAAGATGTTTATGATACGGGTGTAAGGGTTGGAAGAGTTCAGTACCAGGATGTTTAAAAGAAAGGCCAAATCCAGGAGTACTCTAAGACGGTGAGCACGCTTGAAGTCTATGATGACAGTGGGAGAAGCAAAACTGGTCGATTAGGATCATAGTAAGTGGAATTCCGTGGTCTCTGCCTACCCCATCGGGAAATAGACACGATGTTATGTGTATGTGTATATTTTTAAAGGCAAAGCGACAGACAGTACTACAATGCGCATTAGATTTTATTATTACCTACCTTTTCGTTGATCAAATGGAATGATAATATTATGTTTTTTTGTAGATAACACTTGAGAGAGCATAAAAAAATGCGCCACCGAAATTACATGAAAATATTTAACCGATAACAAACTCTATATAAATACTCTTATATCATATTATATACATATAGTCGCACAATAAATCACTCTTTCAACATTTCGGTTCTCATTTTTAATCATACAATGCATTCACATAAGTCCGTGTCCGTGGCTTGCGGCAAGCGCACGGCATTGGTTGACGCTAGAGCATCACGTCACGGACGGGCTCTGTGATTGGTTGTTGTCAGTCCCTGGAAGATATTAACACTAGCAGTTGCGTGCGGCGTGGGTCGGGCTTCACACGAGACATACTACTGCTCTGCGTCCTGTTTAGTATCTGGAAAAATAAATACTTATATAGAAACAATAAAATGTTCGTAGTCATTTAAACTGTCAAAATATATAAACAAAAAACAAACTATCATCAACAGAAGAAGAAGACTTAATCTCGTCTTCTTCTGTAGTGTGGTTAGTACATACTTCTTAAGCTCAGTGGAAATTCTCCCACCATTCCTTACCAAATTGGCTACGGTTTCAGATCACAAAGAAGGACAAGCAATAGTTAATAATTGAAAATAAATGGTACTAGATGGAAAATCAAGGAAACAAAACTATGAAATATAAAATAAATCTAATTAAATAGATTATGGTGCCAACCTGTGGGTGGAATATGGGTGACTTGAAATTTTACCGATGGAGTGGACTGCAAAAGTAAAACAAGTGTAAAAAAGCATTATGATGATGACGTGACTTATTGTAGATTTTCCGGAGGTGGCACAAACTACTTTACTGTAAATGAATGAATAACCCGGCATTAAAAAAGTAATTTGCTGTTATGCAAACCGTTTGACGTGTAGTCTCAACATAATTCTGTCGGGTTATTGGCCAATGTAAAATTTTTAGATGGTTGTTTTAGATTTGTGCTTAAAATTGACGTGTGTTCCATAAATTTTATGCTTGTCGATTACCCATCCCTTTCCTTTTCGGTGGATAAGAAAATGACAGATATAACTTAAAATAAAATTAGATGGTGTTTACAGGAATTAGCACCAGTGTCCTAAAGTTGGTACATTATATTGCTCATGACTCAGGTACATATATCGAACGTAATTGTAAAGTCAGAGGGATACTATTGGGATATAGTCGTAAGCTCATGTTGTGTTAATATTACCGTGGCAACTGAATGCGAGCGTTTCGCATGCGTGGAGCTGAGCAGATCCGAGTTGGCGGTGGAGTCTGAGCGGGAGCGCAGCGTGCCGCGCCCGTGGCGCTTGCGCCGACGACCCCACCACAGCCACCGGTACGGAGGCACACGCCTGGAAACAAAAGAGAATATATTAAATAAGATACAATATTTCTTCCCAAACATAACACGAATCAAAAGAATATACAAACATACATAAACCCACGCCTATTTCCCACCTGAGTAAGCAGAGGCTATAGAATTTCATTTGCCTCGATCCTTACACACTTCTCTTGCGTCCTCCACATTCATCAATCATTTCACACTCGCAAGCCAGTTCAGAGTAGATAATTCTGAATCTTTTCTAAGGACATCTCCAATTTAAAAGAATACGCCTATTGCCCACCGGAGTAAGCAGAGATTATGAAATTCCATTTGCTTCGATCTTGACACACTTCTCATGCTTCCTCAACATCCATCAAGCGTTTCACACACACAAGCCGGTTCAGAGTAGATAGTTCTGAATCTTTTCTAAGACATCTCCAATTTAAAAGAACATATTCTTCTTCTATCTTGTGGGTTGTGAGGTGTATTACCAACCCCATCAACCTTAGTGTCAGGGTTATATTTTGAGCCGCCGAAGTCCCCTGACATGCTCATGTAACGACTACGTATAACAATCAGGTGATCAGCCTGCAATAACCAAAGCAGGGCTCACAAAGTGATTTTCGTGATATGTCCCCACGGGATTCAAACCCGGGACCTGCAGATTGTGAGTCTAACGGTCTAACCACTAGACTACGAAGGCTTTAGCTCGTTGATATTGTTAATGACAACTTGCCTCAAACTCGTGTAGATGTGAGGAGAGAACATGCAGCATATCAATGGGTTTGCTGCAGAGTTCAGAGGTGCCAAGCTCTGGATAAGGGTTGCTATAGCAACGTTGGTCTGCGTCGGTGGAATATGGTCATACACCTGCAGCAGGTCGAAGACTATGTACGGTGACCAGCAGAGGATGAATACTGAAAAGTTAAAAGATCAAAATGTTAACATAACATACTCGTACCATCACCGGGTGTAGTAACCAAACAAGAAAGTCGAATTCAGTGGTTTAGAGCCCAAGACGGGGTTCGAAAATGTGAAACTACTATCACGGATTTACTAGAAAATGTTTTTACAGGGTAAATGAAAATTTTAGATTTTTAAATTATTTTCTGTTCTATACTTTTGCGACGAAAAATTCCATTTGATATTAACTCAGAATCATGTTCTGAATCATCCCCCTCAGTATTCGTTACGATGTTACTAACACCCTATATTATATACAATTTAGATCTCAATTTCTGAATAACTGTGGATTAGAGCCACTGAGGTCATGTGATTCTAAGGCTTGATTCTCAAACGGGGAGTGCTGTGTCGAACCCCAGTACTGGATTTGCACCAATGAGTTATTTTTTTAAAGCTGTTTTTACTAACACCGTATGCTGGTTACTTAGTTCATCTTGTGATGGTTGTGCCTCTGACTACCCCAATTCGGATATAGTCGTCAAGATATGCTCTTTTGAAGATAAATAATAAGATGAAATAAACAAAATCTATAAATATTCAGATCCTTGGCCCCAATTTTGGATATTGTGTATTGTAATTTTATTTTTCTACAAAAAAAGCAACAAAAACGCAATAAGCAATTCAATAAGATTTCGTCAGTTTTAGATCTTAATCTACTCCATGCTGATATGCGATTAAAGAGGTTCTTATTAAAGCTCTCAGCGTTACCCATTTGTCCGGCCAAGAAGTTAAATATTATTTGAGCATAAATCGTCGACCCAACTGTGCCAATTATGCTTACCAAAAACAATGACGAAAGTCATCTTGACGCTCTTTATCTTCGCCCTGGGGATGAGACCGCGGGAGCTTGCCCTCCTGGAGTCAGGGTCACATTCTATTTGACCTGGAAAACGACAAGTTATACAGGCTGTTAGTGACATCGTAACAAATACTAAGAGGGATGATTAAGTCCAGTGGAATTTTCAGTCGCAAAATTCATGTTTTTTTTTTAATATTTTCAATTCTATACTTTTGCGATGGAAAATTCCACTTGATATTAACTCAGAATAATGAGCTGAATCATCCCTTACCTCGTCCAAGTAGATACAGGTAGCCATACAAGTAGGTATGGGTGTTAGTGACACCGTGACGAATACTGAGGGGGATGATTCAGACCATGATTCTGAGTTAATATCAAGTGGAATTTTTCATCGCAAAAGTATAGAACAGAAAATTGTAGCCCACGATTCTGAGTGCGGGCAGCAGAGGCCGGTCATTATGGTGAGTCTTGGGGAGAACTATATTCAAATTCAAATTCAAAAATATCTTTATTCAGTAGGTAACATAGTTACACTTTGAATCGTCAATTTTTACATAACGAACGTCTCATCCGCCTAAAACTACTGCAGCTTCTCACAACCTGTATAGCCGGGGAAAAGAAGCTGCAAGAAAAACCTCGGCACAGGGCCCTAGACGTTCTTTAAAAAAAATAAAATCCAGCAGTAGACGATTTCCAACTGATTAGGATGATGATGAGAGCCCTCACCGATCCCATTGTCTGGTCAAATAGTTAATGCCACATGCGGCAAATCTACAACAAGTCACAAAAAAGCCAAAGTGGTGTTTAGACGGGTGATAACTTCGGTTCAGGGCATTGAATGAGAAGACCGCAAGAAAATCGAGACTGGCCGATATCGATAATTAGGCGCCGAATGAGAAGAATCTGAGCTGTCACAAGCTGATTGATTACAGTAATCGGAGCGCTAGGATCGTTTATCATACATCCTTGTACCTTTCTCTACTTACCTATACGTCCAATTTAGAAGTAGGTAATGCAAAACGCCGCAGTCTAGTGGTAAGAGCATTGGGCTCACCATCTGGAGGTCCGGGCTCGATTCCCGATGGGAACATTGTCGAGACTGCCCTTTGTTTGGTAAAGACATCACAGGCTTGAATCACCTGATTTTCCGAAAAAGGAAGATGGTTCCTTGCTTCGGAAGGCACGCTAAGCCGTTAGTCTCGGGCCCAAACACCTCCACCAACCCGCAGTAGAGCAGCGTGGTGGAGTATGCTCCATACCCCTTCCAGTTGATTGAGGGGAGGCCTGTGCCCGGCAGTGGGACGTGTATAGACTGTTTATGTTATGTTATAGGTACTACCTATCTTCTTTCCCTCTTCCTTCTTTAATTCAACAGTCAAAATACCAAAACAAAAGCAACTTCTGAGAAACATTTAAGTACCTACCTCATAATTAAGAGGAGAATCGTTTTGTTTAGAGGGGAATATGTAAATAGAGCGCTGACAATGAACACAGCCACTTAGCCTCGAAACATGAAACACTCGAAACAAGAAACAGACTGCTTGGCACCTTGGGTGAATGGTTTCTTGACTTAATTTACATAATTTTTGATATTTGAGCGGGAGAAATGTATTTTATGGCTTTGATGCTGGTTGAGACAGCGTGAATTTAGAATTTTACTTTGCAAAAGTAAAGTACTTCGACGTCTAGTTACATAACATTTATGTATTACGTCATACCGTTGTTAAACAAACTGTAATACCATCGTCATGCTATCGCGTGGTCCAGTGGTGGAGCGTTGGGCTCATGATCCGGAGGTCCCGGGTACGAATCCCAGTGAAGACACATCACATAAATCACTTTGTGATCCCTAGTTTGCTTAGGACATTACAGACTGATCACCTGATTGTCTGAAAATAATCCGTGCTCTGGAAGGCACATTAAGCCGTTGGTCCCGGTAACTACTTACTGATGTAAGTAATCGTTACATGAGCCATGTCAAGAGCCTTTGGCGACTCAATAGTAACCCTGAGACCAAGGTTGATGAGGTTGGTAATCCACCTCAGAAGCCAAACGATAGAAGAAGATCCTCATGCTTATTACTATGCAAAATAATAACAAACAAATCCAAATTTCGTTAATTTTAATTGGACCCACACCATTTCTCTATGACCCCTTGCCCTAAATCTGTCTATATTAATTATCTTATCTTATCTTATTTAGCCTATGTCCTCTAACATGATGGACTAATGTTATGGGCGATAGGCTGATCCCTTATCACCATAAGGTTCATCATATCCATCTTAGGACTTCGTATCAACAGTGGCTGCAAGTTGTCTTTGATTACTTGTGGCTCTGCCCACCCCATTTGGGATTACGGGCGTGAGTTTATGTATGTATGTATGTATGTTATTATGAAATAACATTATACACGCATGTACGTTAAAGTGCAATTTTCTGATTATTTTTGAGAGATTACCCATTTGATATTTCCCAGCGTGTAAGGTTGGCTGAATTTATTTTAACCATAAACACACTCCGGACACTTCATATCAAAAACCGCGTTGACGTCATCGTACACGCGCATCTGTCATCACCCATACCTACTGGGTATAACGTAGAACTCTTGCCCAGGGATAAGGGTGAAGACCTCAATGGTTGCAGAGGCGGAGATGGAAGCCATCGGTACGGCAATGCATGACGAAAGAGGCAAGTCATAGGGACTGTAACCTGGAACTTGACAGAGGGCAGCAGTAACTGTCAGTACTATTCAGAGGCGGAGAACAGGAGTCCTAGTACGGCTTTCAAATAGACTACTCCCACTCGCGTCAGACAGAGTACTGCAGGGCGAAAGGCAAGAAGGAAACCATTGCCCTATTTTTCCCTAAAAAGTAGCATGGAGAATGCTACACTGCTCAGAGAGTGGCTCTTGAATTAACAATGAACATCAAAACGACGAATAATAAATCTTGGCGAAACCTCTCACCATTCCTCATAGTCTTCGTCCGGCGGGAGTTGACGGGCGGACTCATGACCACAGCCTTGCTCTTCGTCCAGATGGTGAGCACGATGACGGCGTAGCACGCGGCAATGGTCAGAGCTGGCAGCACGAAGATCATGACGGACACCAGCGTCATCCAGATCTGCCATCGACGCGGCGTGCCCAGGTCTATCCAGCATTGAAGCTGACCTGGTAAGGAGAAAACGGACTTAGTAGGCACAGGTAGGTACAGTAGTCGTTACATAAGTCATGTCAGGGGCATTTGGTGGCTCTATAATAACCCTGAGACGAGGGTTGATGAGGTTGGTAATCTACATCATAACCCACACGATAGAAGAAAGAAATTAGGTATACCTCAGAGCAGAGCCACAAGTACCTAAGTAGAAGACTACGTTATAATCTTCAATCTTGACTTACAATTCAAAGGAAAATTTGCCGTATTATTATTAATATACTGGATAATTATTTGTAGGATTATACACTGTTTGTCAAAAGGTTCGCCCTAGTATACTATAGCGATGAGCGCTGAATGAGGGAAATCGTCGCCCAGTTCGCGAGGTGATTAGCCGTCTCCGTGATATGTAGAGGGAAAACAAAAACAAAATTGGATTACGAAAGCAGTATGGTTAAGCCACAGCCATTTTAAAAGCTGCCACAGAAACGCTGTTTGAATCATCTGATAAAGATGTAAAGGCCTGAGATGATGATGGTTAAGCACGGTTGGGCTGGTAGAAAAACACCAAGAAGGACGTACATTGACCAAATTGGAGATGTCCTTAGAAAACGTTAAGTATGAAACGATTGATGAATGTGGAGGAAGCAAGAGGAGTGTGTCAGGATCGAAGCAAATGGAATTCCATAGTTTCTGCTGAACCCGGTGGGAAATAGGCGTGTATATGTAAAATTGGATTACAAAAGTTCCACAATCATCTTTACGGAAGTATTTACATTTATTGTGTTTCCATGTTTATTAAAGCTTATTGTTTTGATCCGACTTCGACTTCCGGGACCCTTATCCTTCACCCAATTCCCAAGTTATTGTTTTAACATAAGCTTACGACTATGTATATCCTTGCGCTAATCGGAAGTACGTCTATCTCTAGCGGTTCAAAGAGGTGGAATGTCGACCAAGTATGGATGGAATCCCTCCACACGCCGTGTCGTCACGATGAAGTTTTTGATGGCAGTGAAAAAGGCGAAAGTGGTGTCTCAAGACCATAATAGGTGGAATTATGGTTATGCAAAAATGACGATTCAAAGTGTAACTTTGTTATTATACTGAATAAAAATATTTTTGAAATTTGAATTCCTTGATTTCTGCCTACCGCAACGATAAATGGGCATTATCTAGTACGTAAGTAAGTACGTGAATAATGAAATGTTATCACTGACCTTGAACCTCCTTCACCTCATAGAGAATGAGCAGAGGAATGGAGAATATGATGCTGATCAGCCAAGCAGAGACAATCAGACCCCGAGCGCGGTTCCCTGAAACATTCAAATACATAACATAAAAAAAGAAGTTAAGAAAATATACTATAAATATAATATATTGTTTTAAGTTTACGCGGTTTTTATCATAATTATAACACATAATATCGGGTTCTTACCGCGTTTGAAGCAGGGATATGAGACTCCCGAACCCGTTATTGTCTTTTAATTAAGAAAATATAACCTAATAAAGAATAATCGCGCTCTTAAAAGTATGAAAAAAGAAAAAAGACCGATAAAGGTTGCCTGGAAGAGATTTCTACTTAGCAATAAGGCCGCCTATTGTACTAATTCTATTTCTCTTTTGTTTTGTATTTTGTTTTTTCCTGTTTGTGCAATAAAGTATTTGTTATGTTATGTTATGTTATGATAATCTTCCGAATAGTGATGTTTTGGAAACCGCCATGGTCATCAAATCAAATCATTTATTCATAATATTCATTATACGTCATACAGAATGCATTAGACAATAGTCTTAAAAAAATATATTGATATTCAATAAAAATAAATAAATTAATAAGTACTGAAATCAATAGGTATTAAATTAGTAATAATATGTATATTTATCTTCTTCTATCTTCTATCGTGTGGATGGTGGGTTGGTGAAGGTGTTTGAGACCAACGGCTTAACATGTTTTTCACAAAATCATCTTACAAAGTGATTTCGACAATGTCCCCATTGGGGATCGACCCCGAACCTCTAGCTTATTCAACGCTCTAACCATTAGACCGCGGAAACATTAAAATAAGGAAAAATAAATACCCACAACACTAATGGAGGATTCTTAGAGCATAAAGCTTTTAAAGCAATTTACATGAATAATTTGCTTTTTACTTTGAATAAAAAGGAGATAAGTATACTTATAATAAAATGATTCTAGATAGCGGCGAGACGTCTGGGTTGAAAAGGGTACTCAGGATGTTGTATGCTGCTTACCATGACTTCCCGTCACATGATGAGTCATGGGTCGTTACATGAGGTCCCGGGTTGGATTCCCGGTGGGGACATATCACAAAAATGACTTGTCGTCCCTAGTTTGGTTAGGACATTACTGGCTGATCACCAGATTGTCCGCAAAGTAAGATTATCCGTGCTTCGGAAGGCACGTTAAGCCGTTGGTCCCGGTTACTACTTACTGATGTAAGTAAGTAGTCGTTGCATGAACCATGTCAGGGGCCTTTGGCGGCTCAATAGTAACCGACACCAGGGTTGATGAGGTTGGTACTCCACCTCACAACCCACACGATAGAAGAAGACCATAATTTCCAAAATAAGTACTTATAGATGTCGCCTTATACTGAAAACCTAACTTAAACGCGTACACCTTTGCCTAACCCTTCGGAGGTACAAACGTGATACTTCGTTGATAAAATATCATCATCATTAATTTAAGAGCCACGCTCTTGTCGGTGTAGCATTCTTCATTCTTGTCTATCAAAGGCCAATTATTTCACTTCCTTATAAGACACGACATTCACCTTCTACTTAATCTGTTCCATTTATATAAGCACTGTGTGTGTGAATATTAGTAGGTATTGGCCCCGATTCCTGTAGACACCTCCTAATTTTACTTTAACTTATACATGACATTTTGATATCCGCCGAAAAGGAAAGGGACGGATGATTGACAGCTCTTAATTTTAGGAAGAATGAGTAAATGAATGAATATCCCGGGCGAATCAAAAAGGTATCTCGCTGGTATGCAAACCGTTTGACGTGTGGTGTCAACATAATTCTGTCGGATTATTGGCCAATGTAAAATTTTTATACATTTGTTTTAGATTTGTGCTTAAAATTGACATGTTCCATAAATTTTATGCTTTTTGATTACCCCTCCCTTTTCTTTTCGGCGGATAAAAAAATGACAGATATAACTTAAAATAAAATTAGATAGTGTTTACAGGAATTAGCACCGTTATTAATTTAAGATTTGAAGACGAACATTTTTCCTAAGAAATATCCTAATGTAATTAAAGTGCTATGAATGAATTCAGTGAAAATAAATAAATTAAAGATTCAACCATTCATCACGCGCCATTTCAACTGTTGAAGGCTGTTGAAAACGATATTCAAATTAATTGAAAAAGAAACCAGCCTAAATTGACCTAATTGAGTTACGAAAAGTTAGTACTGATTTGGCGGGGAATAAAAAAAAAGGAATTGTACTTTTGTACATAATATTCTTGTAACGACCTCCGTGATCCAGTGGTTTAGCGCTAGCTCAAGATCCGGAGGTCCCAGGTTCGATTCCCGGTGGGGACATATCACAAAAATTACTTTGTGATCCCTACTTTGGTTAGGACATTACTGGCACAAAGGTCTTCTACTGCAAACCCAATATGTAGAGTAAATTACGTACCTCTCATTACCACTTAATTCTGAACCAATGTTTTCTTGACTAATCTAGACTCGCGGCAAACGAGAAGCTTCAATATCTATTCCAGGACCAATTTTTATGCAGTACGCAGCTCCATTTTAAAAGCCATAAAATGGCAACACTCAGTTTAAAATATCGTTCAATTTGGATTCCTTTCATTATTCATTACTTCTTGATTTGAGTGCTGTTGAATTTATAGGAAATAAGATGGTTTTTGAACTGGGAAATTGAAAAGTAAAGACTGAGATCAATTTGCGGAATCGTTAGTTTTATTGTCCTGGTTAAAGGGCAATTTGTCGCAAGATTGACAAGATTGACGTAAGAAGTAGGATAGACAAATAAATTAATTTGGAATTGTAGTAGCGCTGTCAAGTTTAGAAGGCTGATCGCGCGTGACAACACTTCAGTGTGCATGAACACTTGTATATATCCCCGTATGTTTGAAATAAACGCGCGATCGCCCGCGTTTTCGTGAGCTCTTAGACCAAACGCAGTCTCTTAACTTCTTCATGCGTAAGTAGTTAAAACTATAAGAAAAAGGTACCAATTCGGACAAACACCAACTTAATTTTAATTTAATTTCACACGACTGAAAGTAGCTCCATCTCTTTCTTGCACTTACTGTAAGTAAAGGACGGCATTAGTTTAAGAAGTCATCACCATCCTTAATTCAAAAGCCATGTTGTTGGTGGAGCAGTCTCCATTCTTGTCTATCAAAGGCCGATTCTTTGACTCCCTTATAAGACAGGACGTGTGCCTTCTTTATAATTTGTTTCAAGTAACCTCTCCTTGGTGTTCCCCTTCCTCTCTTTCTTTCTAGCTCCCTTCTACGATGTTTTTAATCAATTCAAATATTGAGTGTTTAAGATCAGTCAGACTAAAGTTAGGTTAAGTTTGTGTGCATCCGAATAGGTACCATTATAAATGAAGTAATACATACAACTGCCAGAGAAGTTCATGGGGTTAGTGATGGCGTCACACCGGTCGATGCTCAGAGCGACTAGCACGTAGGTTGAAGCGTACATCACCACTGCCTGCAACGAAGAGAAAAAAATATACGTTTATTTAAATTTAAAAAATAAACAAATAAATAAATAAATATTTGCTACAAAATGGTAATATAAAAAATATATAACGCATAATTTGGACCAAAGTCAAATAACTCGGCAATCAGCATACGGCGCCTAACGTACGTTTTTAGAATAAGATTCCTATTTAAACTCACACCTATTTCCTATCGTAAGCAGAGACTATAGAATTCCATATGTTTCGATCCTGACACACTTCTCTTGCAACAATCGTTTTATACACGCACGCTGGTTCAGAGTAGATCGTACTAAATAAACCTTTTCTAAGGACATCTCCAATTTGGTCAATGTAAGTCCTTCTATGTCTTCCTCTGCCAGCCCTACCATCAACTTTCGCTTTATATACCGCTTTCGCAATTCTATTATCCTTCATCCGCTCTACATGTCCAAACCAACCTAACATTCCCTTCTCAATCTTAGTCATTATATCGTCTTTTACACAACATTTCATACCATTAAATAAAAAAATTAAAACATATTTTATTTGCATTACCAAAATATAGATAGATAGATAAAATACTACACACATACATTTATATACATTTGGAACTAGTATTATTATACATAGTGTCTTTTTTCATTCTTTTATTTGTATAATCTCTGCTATGAAGTAGCGCAGTCTCCTGGCACAGGCATTGTTATGCTTAAAAAGATACTCTAGCTACTAGTTCTAAATGTATATAAAAAGTATGTGTGTATATAATAATTATTTTTAGCGGGAGTAGTAGTGTGAGAGTATTATACTTACGTCTGACTTTGCATCCCATTGACATTCAATATTTACCTTTGAACAGTTTTACTCAGTAATGAAACAAAAACTTTCTAAAACAGTTTATTATAATGTAATAATGTATTTAGAAGATATGAATGCATGGGATTGACTGTCTATCGCTAAACCCGCACGATGGTTTAAATTCGAAATAAAGATGAAATAGTAAGTTTTTATTTCTAAGCCCGATGTTTGGATGTAGGTACCTTTAGTTGTCAAGTCAAACGAGTTGGAAACACAAGTAAAGGGTACAATACAAAGTCAAATTAAACCGCAAAGCTCACGTCAGTACTGTGTGCCGCCTCAGCGCAAGCAAGCTAACTTTGTCGATGGATCAAAGAGGAAAAGGGAAGCAGTGTGAACTGGATAAATGCTTAGGATTCTCTTACCAAATCCACGGCATTTTTTTTTTATTCCAAAAAAGGTACAATTTTTCTTAAAAAAATAATTTCGCCAAACTTATACCAGTTTGTTGGCGGGTGCTCTTATAACTAAATGAGTATGCACCTTTTGTTGCTTAAAAGAAATTGCTAAATACTTAACAACTTTAAACTTAAGATTTTCTTTGATTGTAAGTAATGACTACACCAGTGTGGAAGAAGCAAGAGAAGTGTGTCAGGATCGAAGCAAATGGAATTCTACAGTCTCTGCTTACCCCGGTGGGAAATAGGCGTGAGTTTATGTATGTATGTATGTACTACACCAGTACATGACTTACGTAGGTACGTAAATGAGTTATCTTCAATGGATAGGCAGAGTTGAGCCTTCGTTTGACTTATGGCATAAAATAAGGAAATACTAAGGCCCTGCGCAGACGACAGACTATCCGTGACGCACTTTTTAGTCTGTGAAAATATAACCTATGCAATTATATGCAGTAACGCACACGACGCGCAAAAAGTCCGGCGCGTTACTGCATATAATTGCATAGGTTATATTTTCACAGACTAAAAAGTGCGTCACGGATAGTCTGTCGTCTGCGCAGGGCCTAAGTATAGAACGGCAACTCTCCGCTCCCCACCAGCGGCTGAGCTAGGTTTACCTCGTCCCCCTCGGACTTACTTTAGTCTTCAATCGTATGGGCGACAGACGTCACACACACAGATGCGCGTATACGATAACGTCAATGTGTAGTGTCTGTGTAAAACGAGGTGTTTCGTATGAAGTGTTCGGGGTGTGATTATGGGATAAATTGTGGAAAAAATAATGTTAACGCAGTAAAAATCCGGTATTGTGTGTGTTAATTATGATAATAACCGTACCTCAAACAATATACATTATAACAAAATCGATAGACCATAAAATATATCATCTGCATGTTTGAAAAATATTTTTTTCGGATTTGGAATGAATCATGGTATTGGCTGAATAATAGTAGGGGAGCCCAAGCGGGGATTTCGTATGTGACTCGAGCTCAGCAGTTTAGTATTAGAAGAGAATCTTTGTGCTATGTTAAGTACTTTTACCAAGTATGGTCCCTCAATATAGTGACGCAGGGCTAGGGCAGTCGAGTGTAATACCATAGAAGATGCTTATCATGTAATAATGGAGTGCGTTCGGAATGAGGCTGAGAGATACAATTTTTTTATGTTAGTCAATTACAACTGCGAGGTTGGTATACAGGGTGTTAGTGACATCGTAACGAAAACTTTGAGGGGTGATTGAGGCCATGATTCTGAGTTGATATCAAGTGAAATTTTCCGTCGCAAAAGTATGGAACTGAAAATAATTTAAAAAAACACAACAATTTTCATGACTGTTCAGACTGAAAATTCCAGTTGATATCAACTCAGAATCATGGTCTGAACCATTCCCCTCAGTATTCGTTACGGCGTCACTAACACCCATACCTACTTGTATGAAGTTGTATGGCTACCGTAGGTACTTGTGCGGGGTGTAAGTGACGTCGTAACGAATACTGAGGGGGATGATTCAGCTGATTATTCCGAGTTAATATCAAGTGGAATTTTCCATCGCAAAAGTATAGAATTGAAAATAATTATAAAAAACTAAAAAAAAACATGAATTTTGCGACGAAAAATTCTACTTAATATTAACACGGAATCATCGTCTGAATCATCCCCCTGAGTATTCGTTACGATGTCACTAACACCCTGTATGTAATAGTGTCTTGGCCTCCCCTACTTCGGACGACGCTAAGGCACTTTATAAGTTATTTAAGGTGGCAGAGAAACGTAGGTTAAACCTATAATATTGTAAGAACTATGAGGGTGGCATATTCTGTATAGAAAAAACCCTCTATAAAATAAAAGAAAAAAAAAAAGGGCTAGGGCAGTCAATCAGATTAGTAAAAAAAAATCGACCCTCTAACAAAACTTGAGCACATCAGATTTAAACAAAATAAGTTAATTACATACAGAAAACAATACCCCTTTCATAATCTGACGGTTTGAGCGTGACTTAAAAATTTGACGGAACCACTAAGCTGTAAAAAAAACTCTGGGCTCATAAGCCTTGTTGTATAATATTTTCAACACATCCCGTTTAGTATATCTAGTGACTACTAAGATAAAGATATCTTACAGATTTGAAAGTTTAAAGGATAGAAACATACATACATACATAAATAAACTGACGCCTATTTCCCACCGGGGTAAGCAGAGACTATGGAATTACATTTACTTCGATCCTGACACACTTCTCTTTCTTTCTCCACATTGATCAATCGTTCCATATACGCACGCCGATTCAGAGTAGATCATACTTAACCTTTTCTAAGGCCATCTCCAATATGGTCAATAACCATAACATAACAAATACTTCATTGCACAAACAGGAAAAAACAAAATAAAAAACAAAAGAGAAATAAAATGAGTACAATAGGCGGCCTTATTTCTAAGTAGCAATCTCTTCCAGGCAACCTTTAAGTAGGTACGTAGTAGTAAGTAGTCAATGTACGTCCTTCTAGGTCTTCCTACAAAAACGAAGCCATAAATGAATGAATGAGTATTTATTCGCATAGAAATTACAGGAATTGTGTTCAAAATACTGAAATAGACAGGATAGTAAAAAATAAGTTTAACCATGCAGACCTCAATTATAGAAAATAAATGAATTCAACACGTAATTTGTTAAGTAAGTATGATACATATTTAAAAGGATAAAACATAAAATAAAAAAGTCACAAAATAATCACAAGTACTTAACGCTAAACTATTAAGTCACATTACCATCAAACGTAAATGGAATACAAAAATAATGGTTATATGACCATGCAAGGAAATCATCAATACTTATACTACCACAATCTATATCTCCAATAAATTCGTCATCAAACAAACAAAATGTTTTAATAAAAATGTTTAATGTAAGTATGTTGTGTATGTGTGTTTTTGTTTAATGTTTTAAATGTTTTATCAAAAAACAACTTCTGAGCAAGATAATGTAACTCAGGGTTTTATTATGACGGCTCCGAAATGAAATTACTCGCTCCGTCTTTCAAATCAAACGAGATGGAAACATACAAGTAAAGGGTTCGCAATACAAACCCAAATTAAACTTCGAGACTCGCGTCAGATGTACTGATTGCGAAGCCGCGGTGCAGCCATCCAGCAATAAGAAGGAACATTTGACTTACGAATATGCCTGTATACAGGGTGTTGTGACATAGTAACGAATACTGAGGGGGATGATTTAGATTATCTGATTTGATATCAAGTCTCTTTTAATTTCATGGTGTGGGACGCCACGTGTGTCGATACTTTTGCCGCCAGTCATCTTCGACAAACCAGTCAAAGCGCAGGGGCGGCAGCCGAAGCGGCAGCTGTCCTAAAGCATGCAAAGTACTCCTTGCTACAGGGGGGCTACATTTTTGTGCCATTTGCGGTGGAGACGTGTGGTTGCTGGGGGGAGAAGGCGAAGTAATTCGTTAAGGACGTGGGCCGTCGCCTTAGAGAGCAGGGCTTTGACCCCCGCTCCGGGTCTTACTTGGCTCAGAGGTTGTCCGTGGCAATCCAGCGCGGTAACGCTGCTAGTGTCATGGGCACTTTTGGGTCGGGTTTGACACGGAGTTAAGGTTAAGTAATTTTAATTTGGATTATATGACTTTTTGTAATTTGAAACTGTACTAAATTAAACTAAGTATTTGATATCAAGTGGAATTTCCTGTCGGAAAGTTCATGAATATTTTTGTGTTTTAAATAAATTATTTTCTGTTCCATACTTTTGCGACGGAAAATACCACTTGATAGCAACTCAGAATCATGGTCTGAACTAGCACCTTGTACATAAATAAACAGCCTATAAATGTGTATAAATGCGGGTGGAGGTTACTCTCTTCGAGTCTGAGAGATCTACAAGCTTTCGGTCTTTCAAGCTTTGCGTCTCCACCACACTCGCTGCTGAGCAGCTTCATGCGGACTTCTGGCCAGAGGAATTAGTGTTCCGACGCTTCAGGGAGGCTAAGACGAACAATGAATTCCCAAAATACTTATTATTTATTACATAAACTGCCTATATACGTCCCACTGCTGGGCACAGGCCTCCCCTCAATCAACCGGAGGGGGTATGGAGCATACTCCACCACGCTGCTCCACTGCGGGTTGGTGGAGGTGTTTTACGGCTAATAGCCGGGACCAACGGCTTAACGTGCCCTCCGAAGCACGGAATCATCTTACTTTTTCGGACAATCAGGTGATTCAAGCCTGAAAAGTCCTTACCAAACAAAGGACAGTCTCACAAAGTGATTTCGACAATGTCCCCATCGGGAATCGAACCCGGACCTCCAGATCGTGAGCCTAACGCTCTAACCACTAGACCACGGAGGCTGTCTTATTATTATTTATTATAATTATAATATTGTATTTATTCTTAGGTAAAGGTAATTGGCCTTAGTTGCCTGAATCAAATAAATAAATAGAAAAATGTACTTCTATTATAGACATTCCGGCCCCAAAGATATGGGGTTTATCATTTTTATTTGTTTGCCTAATATATAAAGTATTTTCCATTCCAGTCTATCAAAGGCCAATTCCTTGACTTCCCTATAAGACACGACGTTAATCTTTCCTTTTCTTTTCTTTAATGGAAAATGCTACACCGACAAGAGCGTGGCTCTTAAATTAATGATGATTATATATAAATTAATTTCGTCAAATTTCACCTGCCAGAAACAATCCTCCAGCAGGGTTAACAAGCGCAACGTGATAAAATTATCGATCGATACAATTTTTTTTATATAAATCGATAAGTGTGTTTTTTTCCCTAACAAAAAAAAACAAAACAAAAACAGCCTATACGTCCCACTGCTGGGCACAGGCCTCCCCTCAATCAACCGGAGGGGGTATGGAGCATACTCCACCACGCTGCTCCAATGTGGGTTGGTGGAGGTGTTTTTACGGCAAATAGCAGGGACCAACGGCTTAACGTGCCCTCCGAAGTACGGAATCATCTTACTTTTCCGGATAATCAGGTGATTCAAGCCTGAAAAGTCCTTATCAAACAAAGGACAAGTCTCACAAAGTGATTTCCCGTCCCGTCTGGAGCGTCCAGATCGTGAGCCTAACGTTCTAACCACTAGACCACTGAGGCTGTTTGTTGTTGTTTGTTTGTTTGTTGTTTGTGCTGTTTTGTTTTTCCCTAACATGTGATTTTGTTTATAATTTAACAGAACATGACTTAGGCGATTCTCACACTGCCCGCATGATGCATCGTAGCGCGTGGATGCGTGTTCTTACGTTGCTTGTAAGTATCTCCGTTTGTATAGAAAACACGCACAGTCTAACACACAGAAAATGCATCCACGCGCGTTACGCTGCATCATGCGGGGCAGTGTGAGAATCACCTTATTTGGGTTTCAGAATATCCTCCTAAGACCGAATGTTCTTTGTAAATCCAAACCCCATTGTTTAACTATTGTGTCTGGTAATCTCGGTCTTAAGAGGATATAGCACCAATTCACAAAACGACATAATTATGTCAGAATCGATAAAATGACCGTGACGAAATTTTATCACGTTGGCCATGTTAGAAAATTCTAGAATGTGACGATGAAGACGAAGGTTTTTGCAGGCAAGATTTACCTTTCGCAGGTCACGTGGCGAACTCACCAGGCTCGTGTACCTCGAAGTCATACAGTAACTTTGTATATAAGCGACATAACAAATTGTCAGGACAAACTCATTACAAGGATGTGATAACCTCAAAGCTGGCATGGCAACCGTGTCCACTACAAAGGTACCCTTAATTACGTACATGATGTGATTATGTATCACTGACGTCTAATCCTCTTTGGACGTTGAAGTAAAAATTTCAAAGCTATAGCTAAATGAGGCGCATTTGCATTCAAAAGTTCAACTAAATTCAATTTTAGTATTTCTATTGGGAATAAGTACGTTTTATAATTTTGGTACACGTGCCAGAGGTTGTCAAAAGCAACGCGTGGGATGTCTTAATTGTATGAAATGTTTTTCATAAACAGCTAAGCACGAAAGCGACGTATAATCAATGGGTAAAGAATCATATTCCTGTGCAGATTGCGCCGTATTTCAAAGGGTGCGTATTGTTAAAGACACATACGATTAGATTTTGACACATTTACGCACACAATTTTAAACCAACTTACCAAAAACCGGATTTGTATACCTAGCATTAATTTTATACCGTAAACGGCTATTTAAGAGTGTAGGGACCTCAGTCTAGTTCCTATCCGTTACCTAGATGGCGTACTACTACTTTATGCTGCCTGCTTGAGATATTTAGAACCAATGTTTAAATTCACCACTAGTTACAAATAGATTCTTAGCCCGACGGTAGGTCATCGGGAATGAAAACAATATGCGCAGAGTTCGGAACCCCAGCATGATCGAAATTTTATAATAAGGATTATAATATATTGTTTTTGTATTTTTGTCATTCTATTTGAGATTTTTTTAATAGTATGAAGCACAATAAGTATGCCATTTGCGTTGGAGACAGCGGGACCTTGGGGCGTTGAGGCCAAAGCTTTTGTGCGTGATGTTGGTCGCCGTATAGGGGTTGGAGGCGGAGACCCTCGAGCTGGCTTTTTCCTCGCGCAGCGTATTTCACTTGCGGTCCAGAGAGGCAACGCTGCGCTGATATGGTTTATATATGTGTATTTTGACGTATTGTAGTGTAGGTTTTTAATTTGATTATGTTATATATTTTATTAACATTGTATTTAGTAATAATAATCCAATTAATGTTTTGTATTTTATTTTATTTTGAAATTAAAATTTTATTTTATTTTAATATAACAAATGTCAAATTTGTATTCGTTATTTAGTCGTAGGAGGAATATTAGTTAAGAAGATAATTATTCTATGGTAGTAGTATAGAGAAGTATAAGTAATTTAATTAACTATTACTATTCGAAGTGACCAACTTTTTGTCATTTTAATTACAATATCGATTTTGCGATTTAATGGTCTAGCCATCTCGTCTTCCTCGAGAGTTATAACCACTAATCTACTGAGTTGGCGAATTATTTGTGAACAGCGGTGAAATTTTGAATCGTAGCCGTCGTAATTACATTTTAGTATCACACACACAAACACAAACACACACACACACACACACACATCTTATCCAATAAGCATTTATATTTATTTAAACGTTGATTATTTTTGTTAAAAGAAATAAATAGTACTGTCAAAGATGTAATACCGATTAGGAAGAGCGGGGCTTCCTGACACAGGTCTTTAAATGAGGCTTACTAGGAAGTCCCAATAACGAGGTTATATATTGATGTACTATTTAAAGCAAATAAACTATTTTGATTTTGATTTTTTGATTTTGATTTTGATATTGATATTTTTGTGGTCCATTACAGAAACGACACGTAATCAGAAGATATTAAGTGCAAGAAACTTATTCGACTTTTGGACCTGCGGGCTTAGCACCGTAACCGCGCGACTCTTTCTCGCCTCGACATACGTCACCCGTCGACATACTCACAGTACTACACAGAAAGAGACAGACGATCTCTGTCGCGGCGAGAAAGAGTTGCGTGCTTACGGCGCTAGGCCCGCTGTTAGTCCTTAAATGCCGTAAAAGTAATGTAAAAACAGCTTTATAACCTAGTCTTTAGAACGATAGGTTCAAAATATAAGAAACATCTATTTGAAAAAAGCAGCCAGTATCCTTACTATTAAACTGTACGTATATATAACACGAATATACCCACTTTGATATCATTCCCTGGAAAGGTCTATCATTGTTGACTTGTTTTAAGTTTACGCGGGTAGACAGATATGTTTACGCGGGTAGAAAATTATGGATCTACCTACTCCACTCCAATCTCATCAGTCATCCCGTGATCATGGCACTTGCAACAGTGTCGAAATATCGGGAGTCTCATATCCCTGCTTTAAACGCGGTAAGAACCCGTTGTTATTATGTGTTTTAATTATAATGCTTGTAGGATTTCAATGCGTGTATAGAAATATATTCTGAATGTAGTATGTATTGATTGCTCCAAATTATAGACACCTACTTGTTTATGTTTTGCATGTAATATTGAAGAAAATGTGGATAAAATTTACCTCTTCAATCCGAAGAAGATCAAATCGTCAAATTATGGAATTTCAGAATTCCATTTCCTTTTATCAAATAAAACGAAATTCAAAATCCAAATTGGATTCTTCCGAGACGCTACTGATGGTCCCATCGGCGAGAATCAAATATCTGGTCTCCCATTAAAGTACCATTGGTTCCTTTCGGTTCATTGATTGAAATATCTCAAAGTAGAGAAATTACACAGTCCTTTCCAGTAATGAACACAAAAATGAGAAGATAATGTTTTTATTTCTTTTGAATAAAGTATTATTGTGAAGCACCCATGTTTCGTGTTTTCTCCACAAATCGCAACTAAATATAGAAGTAATACTTTTTTGCATAGAAAAGCAGACGATTGTCCCAAAGTAAAGATGATCCGTGCTTCGGAAGGCACGTTAAGCCGTTGGTCCCGGTTATTACTTACTTATGTAAGTATGTAGTCGTTGCATGAGCCATGTCAGGGGCCTTTGGCGGCTCAGTAATAACCCTGACACCAGGGTTGATGAGGTTGGTATTCCACCTCACAACCCACACGATAAGAAGGAGAACAACGTGGATAAGGCTTAAAACTTTAATATTGCGATTTATATGAAAAATAATGAAAGGTGCCATGGTGCCCCAGTTGGTAGAACGCTTGCCTCTCACTTTGTGGTCGCGAGTTCGAATCCAGCAAAGGCCTAAACCATTGACTGTCGATTTTGTTTTCGAATTCATCTTCGGATCATAAATGATTATCACGTGCTCAGCAGTGAAGGAAAATATCGTGAGGAAACCCACATTTCCGAGAAATGCATTTTCGGAGGTCCTATGTGACCTAACATGTATTGGGATGGTTTTTCCTTCGCGGGTTGGAAGGTCAGATAGGCAATCGCTTCTGTAAAAAACCGGACCTGTCAAATCTTCAGGTTAGGTAAGCGGACCATTTGAAAAACAGAATAAAGCTAGGGTGATGTGATATGAAATGTAAGTGTGCGTTACCCCAACAAGAAAGTATCTCCTAGAGTTATATGAGTAGAACTTATAGTTGGTGCCTTATCTGCTGTAAATGTGCCCCCACATAAAAAATGTGTGCCCCCTGTCGTTTCGAAAAAAAATCGAAAAAACGATTCTTGCTGGGGTAACGTTTTTCTAGCAGGAAAATTCTAAACGAATGATCGGAGAGAGAAAAACTGTGCATGGCCAGATAGCTTATATGTGTGCCAAAATGTGCCCCCAAAAATAAAATCTGTGCCCCTTCAGATTTTCGAGATATTGCATTTCCTGCTGGAGTAACGTTTTGATGAATAGTATATCTCTAAAACCATTGCATGTGCCCCTGTAGAATAAACATACGCGAGTAGCTCTTAATGTGTGCCCCTATGTGCCCCAATTAGATTTTAGAAAATATTTATAGTTTTCAAGTTATCGCGGTTTTATGAAAACCCGAAAAAACATCGCAGCGCCTAAATGAGACAAGGCATAACTTCGCTGAAAACTGTATTCGGTCTTTCTTGACGCTAATAATAACCATACAAAGTTTCAAAAATGTTCATGCATGCGTTTTTGAATAATCTTGCTAAAAGTAAAAACGATGGTGTCATAACTTTGACGGCAAAATACAAGGAACTGGCACAATCCCAGATGTGTAGGTGTAAACCAAAATCTTGTGCCTTTAGTCAAAAATATATGGTGAAAATATTGAGCTTCAAATGTTACGCATTAAGTAAATATAAACAAAAAACCAAAATATGTAAACAACGGCTGGTTATCCGACCAAATCTGAATGACTACTAAAAAGCGACGGATTCATACTTAACGAGGACCTTCTTTATTGGACGTATTATACCTGAGCTGTTGTCCTTACAGTCGCGTTCAAAAGTTTTGAGGGCTAATTAAAAAATATATTAAATGCACCTTGTGACTATATAAATGAAACAGCTTGTTGATGTGGAAATTATTATTTACATTAGTATAAAAATACAGGTATGTCACAAAACAGTTTGGTCACGATTTTGAGCATGTTAGTCACATGTACATTTTATTTGAAAATGGCTCTTATAAATGTACTTAATCATGTGTAAGGTCATAGAAACAGCTATTAAAATATAATCCAATAACAACTTTATTTTATTAGTTATTACTTTTCTACTTCAGTGTACTCAGGCACAACACGTGTGAACCGGTTAGTGAGTAAAGTAAAGAAGGTCATCGATATGTATGAATCCGTCGCTTTTTAGTAGTCATTCAGATTTGGTCGGATAACCAGCCGTTGTTTACATATTTTGGTTTTTTGTTTATATTTACTTAATGCGTAACATTTGAAGCTCAATATTTTCACCATATATTTTTGACTAAAGGCACAAGATTTTGGTTTACACCTACACATCTGGGATTGTGCCAGTTCCTTGTATTTTGCCGTCAAAGTTATGACACCATCGTTTTTACTTTTAGCAAGATTATTCAAAAACGCATGCATGAACATTTTTGAAACTTTGTATGGTTATTATTAGCGTCAAGAAAGACCGAATACAGTTTTCAGCGAAGTTATGCCTTGTCTCATTTAGGCGCTGCGATGTTTTTTCGGGTTTTCATAAAACCGCGATAACTTGAAAACTATAAATATTTTCTAAAATCTAATTGGGGCACATAGGGGCACACATTAAGAGCTACTCGCGTATGTTTATTCTACAGGGGCACATGCAATGGTTTTAGAGATATACTATTCATCAAAACGTTACTCCAGCAGGAAATGCAATATCTCGAAAATCTGAAGGGGCACAGATTTTATTTTTGGGGGCACATTTTGGCACACATATAAGCTATCTGGCCATGCACAGTTTTTCTCTCTCCGATCATTCGTTTAGAATTTTCCTGCTAGAAAAACGTTACCCCAGCAAGAATCGTTTTTTCGATTTTTTTTTCGAAACGACAGGGGGCACACATTTTTTATGTGGGGGCACATTTACAGCAGATAAGGCACCAACTATACGTTCTACTCATATAACTCTAGGAGATACTTTCTTGTTGGGGTAACGCACACGAAATGTAATGAAAGAATAACGCTGAATTTTTGACAGAGCTGTTATAATACCAAGTTTAAAAAGTTTACTAAAACACAGACAAACTCCTTTAAAACAAAAATCTTGAAGCCGCTGCTGCTTTAGGAGACTTTCTCCTCGTGTAAATACGTAAAAGAAACGTTTGTCAGACTGTCAGAGTACCAATGACAAGTATAATATTAGGTGCAGCCCATGTCAAGACATTTCTCTTAAAATTTTCCATTTCGAAGCAGGAAGTGATTGATAACAAAGCTCTTTCAAAGCCTGTGGTAACTGCCTTGCTTTCCAACGCTTTTAATATAAAATCATATTCTTTGTAATCCTGATTGATAGACGAAAATTACCTGAGGAGATTATGGAATCCAAACTTTTATATTTTTCCTGTTATTTACTCTCACAACCCTCAGAACTGAGAAATACGACGCAAGGAGGGAGGCACTTAACGTGCTTCGAAAGCCACGTTACAGAAGTCTGTCATTGACCTAAAAATATATGAAATGACGAAAGAAGAATATGAGGATTAAAGACATACCTGTAGGAACTTGACTATTTTGCACATAAACTCTCCAGCCAGCCACGCGATGGTGATCTTCTGGACTATGTCCACGAACACCAGGATTAGACCCACGAACAAATCTGGAAAAGTAAAAAAGGAATTGAGTCTTGCTTTAAGTTTGTTAAGTTTGATATCGGGAAACGCTAGGTCGAGGCCCGGTAAGTTGTTAATTAATCATAAGTACAGTTTTCACTGAGGCAATTGGCTCGACCATTATAGACGGCGATGCGGCTCACCATCACGTTGGTCTATCAGAAAGCTCAGTGAGGTGTGGGTGCTTAGTTCATCTCGCGATGGATGTAGATACCTCTGAGTACTCTAATTGTGATGTTGTCGTGAGTTTATGTTATGTCTTAAGTTTGATGCACATGGAAAACACGACAAGTGCGCTTAGGGCTCGCTGTTTTGTTTGCGGTTCCACACAAAATCCCGTGCTTACTTGGGGCTCGAAATTTCGTTTGAAGTTTCATACAAAATTCCGCTTCGCTTTTATCCCAAAAAAAAAAAAAAAATGAAAATTGTTTATTTTCAGATAATTACAAATCCATAGATTGTTAGTAAAGAAAAATGCTTAAGAATACTATGTTAGTACAACGAAACAATACCTATAAATACAATAAACCTATCTTGGCCTCATAATTGATGGCTATTTTAACTGGGGGCCACATATTGAACACGTGACTAATAAACTTAGATCCATTAATGCAAAACTATCAGTTCTTAAATATAAGCTACCCTATCATACACTCCGTATGCTATACCTTGCGTTGGCAGATTCAGTTATAGGGTATGGACTAAGTAGCTACGGACGTACATACAAAACTTATTTAGATAAAATATATAAAATACAAACAAGTATACTTAAAAAAATGGTACCAAGATATGTAAAAGTTAAATATGAAGGTAATGCGCATGGATTATTCAAGCATTGTAAAGTTATGTCGGTCTTTGACAAAGTGAAAATGTCTATTGTCCTTGAGAATCATTACCGCATTCATTCTTTAATTAAAACTTCTAGACACGATAGGCTTCGTAACTTATGCAACCTGCCTACCTACAAACTACCTAAAACTAATAACGCATATGGCATGAGGACGTGGAAATACATATTACCCGATATATTGAATAAGTTACCTAAAGACAAACAAACGGACATACTTACTAACATAAAAACATGTAAACGTACTTTAAAGAATTTATACTTGGGTTCTAAAGATGTAACGTAATGTTACGATATTATTGTAACGAGGGAGCAATTTTCATTCGCTTCTCGCATAAGCCTTATTCAGGCTTTTAGATAAGCGTCTTATACTATGTAAATAAATAACTTGTAAAGTGTTTTGAACAAAATAAAAAAAAAATAAATAAATAAATAAAAGATAAAGAATCTTACTTCTTACTAATATTATACCTCTAAATGTGAAAGTTTGTGAGTATGGATGTTTGTTACTCATTCACACAGAAACTATTTTATTATTTTATTTATGGATTTTAATAAAACTTTACAATAATGCAGCTTATACATCAGAATACCACAAACTACAATTTATAAAGATATTGTGTGAATTGTCAAAAATGTGACGATAAGTGTCAAGTAAGTAGGAAAAAATCTACCATCCGCGAGCAATTCTAGCGTGCGCTGTAAAAACCGTTACACATAATTATTATGTAATGTATGATATGATAGAAATGTTTGTCTTAAATGGCCCTACAAAGCCAGGCCTATGATTAGGACTGTGTAGTAATTGATCTATACACGATTTTTTTTTAATTATTTTTAAAGAAAGAAAGAAAGTAAATATTTATTTCCATATTGGACGCCACATTTACAAACTTAAATTACAGAAATTTAAAAAAAAACACAAAGACAAAAAGACAAATAATTACAGACATTAAAATACACAATGGAGGCGCCTAAAATAAAATAAGGATCTCCCTCAGCATAATGCCGTGACACGTGCTTAGCACGGGCCGCGGCGCTGGTATTATGGGAGACCTAACGAACGTGAGCCAATTTAGTCTATACCCTCATCATCATCATCATCATCAGCCCATTAACGTCCCCACTGCTGGGGCACGGACCTTCCCTATGGATGGATAGGGAGATCGGGCCTTAAACCATCACGCGGGCCCAGTGCGGATTGATGGTTATTAACGACTGCTAATTCAGCCGGGACCAACGGCTTAACGTACCTTCCGAAGCACGGAGGAGCTCGAGATGAAACTTTTTTTTGTGGTCACCTATCCTATGACCGGCCTTTGCGAAAGTTGCTTAACTTCAACAATCGCTGACCGAGCGCGTTTACCGCTGCGCCACCGAGCTCCTCAAGTCTCAAGTCTATACCCAAAATCATTTAAAAAATCGTAAATTCTTTTCGCGGAAACCGAAATCCACGCGGACAAAGTCGCGGGCGGACGCTAGTTAACATAAAAATCACTCGGTTACCTAAATCTATCAATACATAGTGGGTAGGTATTTTAACACCAATGGAAAATTTAAAACACATATTTCACCGCCATTATCTAGTGCAAACCAAAACATTAATAGTTCTATTTTCGATCAATCACTCTAAATCCCATAAAACGTTGAAAACAACTGTCAGAAGTAACTTCCCAGTTTATTTACAAGTCCATCATCTTGCCTTTGTGTGTGGAGTTGTGTTTCCACTGACAGAATGTTACAAATTCACCCGACACCTCATAAATTTATGTTGGATTAAGACTCAATATTTAAGCCGTGTTTTCGGTACAGCAAAGCGTAAAGCGGAAAGTAGTTCCGAGTTTTCACACGACTTACTCACACGCTAAAGTAATTTATTATCCATTTAAAACTGAAATGCAAGTTCTGGCAAATTGTCAAAGCATGTCTACATTACATAAAATTTGTTATCATTGATGGATGTGGAGGAAGCAAAACTTGTATGTCAGGAAGCAAATGGAATTCTATAGTCTCTGCTTAAACCGGTAGGAAATAGCCATGAATTTATGTATGTATGCTGTTATGAGGTCGTCAAAAAATGGTCAAACATCTTTTAGGTATACATTGGTGCTAATTCCTGTAAATACCATCTAATTTTATTTTAAGTTATATCTGTCCTTTTCTTATCCGCCGAAAAGGAAAGGGACGGGTAATCGACAAGCATAAAATTTATGGAACACACGTCAATTTTAAGCACAAATCTAAACCAACCGTCTAAAAATTTTACGTCAGTCAATAACCCGACACATTAATTTACTCATTCTTCCTAAAATTAAGAGCTGTGAATCATCCGTCCCTTTCCTTTTCGACGGATACGAAAATGACGGATATAACCTAAAATAAAATTAGGCGGTGTCTGCAGGAATCGGGGCCAGTGTCAGTGACATTATAACGAAAACTTGAGGGATGATTGAGACCACGATTCTGAGTTGATATCAAGTGGAAATTTCCTTCGCAAAAGTGTGAAACTCAAAATAAGTAATGAAAACGAACACTAAAATTTTCATGAATATTCCGACAGGTAATTCCACGTAATGTCAACTCAGTATTTATTACAGCGTCACGAACACCCACACGTACAGTCATGAGCAATATAATGTATCCACTTTAGGACTCTGTCGCACTAACATATTTTGACATTTAGTGCGACTTACCGTTCAATTTGTCAAAAAAGTTAATGTGACATGGTACCAAAATGTATACATATTAATGCTCGTGACCGTACTCATACGGCTACCTTTACGTACTTGTACGGGATGTACGGTCACGAGTACTAATATGTATACACTTTGATACCATGTCACATTAACTTTTTTGTCAAATTAAACCGTAAGTCTCATTAAATGTCAAATATGATAGTGCGACAGGGTTCTAAAGTGGGTACATGATATTACTCATGACTGTATGTAATTATCCTCGTAACAAATACTGAGGGGGATGATTAAGCTCATTATTCAGAGTTAAAATCAAGTGGAATTATCCACCGTCATAACTCATTACTCAGTTTTATAGACATGCTTAGGCTATTTGTGAAATGAACATCTAGGTGGTCATCTACGCCATACCTACTCAAATCATTATTTGTTCGGATGTCTCACTGATCGTATCGCGTCGTGAAGAAGTTCGCTAAGGGTTAACAAAGATGATACCGAGCGTTCTATATATTCAGACATGAAAAATAACTTCTGAGGGCCTAAACAGGCCACATGGAAGCAATTCATCTAAAAGAAATATTGCTATTTGACATTTGCGCATATAAAACTGTCGAATAGCAATATTGCTTTTTGAAATGAATAGCTTCAACGTGGCCTTAACCTAACCTCCATGTACTGTCTGTTTTCCTCGTAGGTTTCTTTTGTCTGTTTATTATGTAGAAGCACAAACGCGTAGCTAAGTAGTATATTATTGGGCATTCTGCCCCACCTATCGTTCGCTCTGCTCACGACCGTTCGCTGCGCTCACTTAGGTGGGTGGAATGCCCAATAATATAAAATAACACATTAATTACCCATCACAAGACAACACCAAGAACAAAATCAAGAATAACAACAAAAATAAAATGTGAAAGAAGTAAGTTATTGAAAAATGTTTTAACAAGTTTAAACAAGGTTCATGCTTTAATAATTCTATTTTGTATGTACTTACAATAGATGTTGTGAATACTGCCCACTGCAAGAGTATGTTTAACACAATGTAAACATGATAAAAGTGTAAGTAATCGTGATAAATAGAATTTTAACTTCGCTAAATCTTTGAATAAGAATCGAATCTGCGTTTGTAATCAAAGTGATCAAAGTAACTAATCAAAGTGATTCAATGTTAATTTGAAGTAAGTATCAGAAAATTTTTATTTACGAGTTTTGGTAGGTACGAGTGTGTAAGTATTGATGTTAGGCGTAATTAAAGAAAATAAGGTAGGTAAGGAGTAATGCTTTTATTTGTTCAATCGTGTTCAATCTACAAGTTTGTCAGAGTAAAATCGTGGTTCATCTTCAAAGTTTTTGTCAATTCGTGTAACTAGCTTCTGTAACAACTTCCACTCATCGCTGTCATCCGGAGTCTGCAGCTTGATTCGTAGAAGAGCCTTGCGCCAGACTTCTCTTGAATCAGTGTTGTTCACGTCGTTGGCATGGTATATCTTCAAGTCCACCACGTATTCGCCATCCAAGCTAGTTGTACGCCGCTCTGACCCGTTCGCCACCTTGTTCACGAAGTACGATACGATCCTCTTGTCGCTTCCTTCATTGCCGACCGTGCGCCCGTGACTTAGCCCGAAGATGTCGTGTGTCTTTGATTTCTTCCTGTAATAAAAAGAAAATATATTTTAGAGTTACAAAGTAATAAAAACCAACTTGCTCTCATATTTGATAATAAATATAAATAGTTAAAACATTGGTGAATGTATGGAATGTAGGGAATGTATACTTGTTCGAGAGATAACGATAACATAAATAAAAACAAAGTGATTCTTGTGATACGTCCCCACCGGGATTCGAACCCGGGGCCTCCGGATCGTGAGCCCAACGCTCAACCACTGGACCACGGAGGCCATAAATAGCAGGAACAGCAGGAGCCTTTAAACTGAGGGATACGGACCGTTCTCGAACGTAAAGTAATGAACCGGATCGTAAATTGACTCGACAGGGAATCGAACCCGTGACTTCTGTTGAAGAAATCAAGGTATCAAGCCAATGCACCACATGCTGAAAAAATATTAACATGTCACATGGTTAATTATACTCACTTTGTATTCTCCTGGTCAATCGACGAAATCGACGGAGGGGCTCGCGAACGCTTCATTTGGCGTGCAGCAGGAGTCTTCTTTGTAGATCCCTGCTTCGGAATAACTTCAAATTCTGAATCGGACCTGAAACAAAATAAATCAAATCAAATCAATGTAATGTACTGCACTGTAACTGTAGAAATTCTTTGGGTGATGTGTACTCCACACACTAATAGGTGAAGCAGAACTTCTAAGTTAAACCTCCAAAATTATGTGATGGAGAACTTACATAGTGCTCAGAAGTGGAACTTGTTTTAGCTTGAAGTGTTCACTTGCACAGCGCCGGGGCCGACTCAGGGCTGGTAAGCGGTGGCTGGTGTCGCTCAGGGCTCAACTCTCTTCACTGAGGAGCGGGGGTTACTCAACTCTTTTCGGCGAGGAGGTTCTTGATCTGCTTCTGATAATTTTTACCAAAGACTTCGCTGTTTTATACCCCAAAACTAAAATTAAGCAAAAATGTTACATCGTAATTTAAAAAGCCTTAAAGCCTATTTAATTCGTTGACATACGTCCTTTTCTAAAATATTTCATTTGGGATACCATGTTACAGCTCACGAAAACCTGCAACGTAAATTGAATAAAGCACTGAAAATCATTTAACATGAACTCTACCTATTATAAAAACTGCAAGCAAAAGCAACCTAATTCAATTACTGGTCGACCCACACGAGCGTTCGTGCTATACGTTAGAAAAACGATATGGTTCGCGGTCTGAGCGCCGCGTTTCCGTCAAATGTACGTTCGCGGAGTGCAAACGTTCACGAAACGCCCGTGTGAGGTTGACTTAATGATGAGCATTGACAAAAAATATTTAAAGTCATCTTTTTTCGATGAACAAATAGCTCACGGAATATTGCAACATCAATTCAAAAAAGCAATACCAGCATACCTACTTAATACGTAATACTTTTAATTACACGTGTCTAATACTTACTCAGAATTAGGTACCATACATATTTCGTCCGTTGAAGCCCTCGTACGTTTGAACCTCAAGATATATTTCAGAATTACTGTGATTTACCAAAAAGGTGAGTTTGAATTAAAATAAGTTTACCTAAGTACTGTAATTCAGTTATTTTTTTTTTTTCATAAATCAATAATTATGAACTTATGAGCTAATAACTTTAAATTTCTTACAGCCTACTTATTAAAAATTAAGTAGAAGATCCACGATCTGCACCGATACACAGAGGAAGGTATTTCAACAACTTACAACAAAAAGTGAGTAAGAACAAAATTATACTTAAGTAAATACTTATTTAAACTATAAAAAAATGGTTAGTGAACTAATAAAATTACGAAATATTTACAGGTCAAAAAGGGAATCGCTCTCTTGCTGCGATTCATGAGTGAAAATTCAAGAAAGTACTATTAAAGTCAACGATCACTCTCGAGGTAAGAGTGCACAATATTTATTTTCATACGCACCTAATCTAGCTCAAAAAACCGGTAAACGATGAAGATATTGATTTAATTCTAACTTTCAGATACGAGGTGACTACCATTCTTTATCGACTTGAAGCTAGCCAGATGACGAGTTTAGACCCTTAAATGGTAAGTCTGAATAGTGTCATAATTAAAGTTAGTTTAGGTTATCGGCATTTGCCTATTTATTAATATATAAATGCATTTTTCACAGATTATACTCGGGTTGAACTTATAATCATCTTTAAGGACTCTCCACATCGACGCTACTCGCGCAGTCAAAGAGCTCCTGATTTCCTGCTTCAAATAATTGTATGTAACTACTTTTAATTTATCTCTCTCTCTGTCTGATTAAGAGAAAGCCTGTGCCCAGCAGTTTATGTTAAGTTATAATATTAATTAGTATTTAGATCGCCTTATAGTCTATAGGTTTTACTCAATTCGTCTCATAATTAAAACAATATCACAAAAGTGTCTTTATAGATTTTGGTAGGAAGGTTCTCTTTTTTGAACCATTTTCGATTTTATTTAAAATGGGTTACTGCTCTGTGTGTAATGTTAATGTTAATGGAAGACAGTGGACTGGACATTTCCGTAGCAGTAAGCACAAAAATAATTGTACTGCTCCGCTTTATGATAACGTAGAGATCATAACATCCGCTTTTAAAGGACGTATAGTAAGTTATCGAATTATTGCATCTAATGAAGAAGCAAAAAACTTACCTTCTTTATTTTTAAACAACATTCGTAAACAAATTAGATCTCTTGTAAATCACGCCTTACAAGTCCACACTTCTGTTAAAATTAACTTCGAATTTTTTTTATCTTTTCTTTTGCCTAAAACTGACGTACAAGAAGTAAAGTCGTTTGCTACAAAGAACTTTACAATTCACTTAAATTTTGACTTTGATAATCTTTATAACGAAGTTGTTTCTTTTCTGTTGAATAAAGTAGGGGAATTTGAAGAAAGAGACAGTGGTTGGACATTTTTAAGCAATTCACACCTTGAAATAAATATAAATAAATATCAGCCTTTAAGCGGTTCCAGCTTTATCTCATTGCCTAAATATATAAGAAACAAAAAAGCATGCCTCAATATACAAAACAAGGATGACTTTTGTTTCTTATGGTGTGTAACCGCTGCTCTGTATCCTTCAAAAAAGCACCCAGAGCGGGTATCATCGTATCCCCATTTTCAACAAGTACTAAACATTAAAGACTTAAATTTTCCGATCACTTTCTCAGATATTTCTATATTTGAAAAAAATAACCCTAGTTTGAGTATTTTTGTTTATGGATTAAAAAATGGTAAAGAAATAACAGGTCCGTTATACAAATCAGAGTCGACCATAAAGAACGATAAACGTAAAGTTGTACATCTTTTGTTCCTAGAAAACGATACATCATCTCATTTTTGTCTAATCAAAGACTTGACTCGTCTTGTTAGAAACCAAATTACTAAACATCACGAAAAAGTTTATTACTGTGAAAACTGTTTGTTATTTTTCCACTCAGTTGAACGCATCAATAGTCATTTATGCGAAGGAACTGTTACTGTTTTACCAGAAGAGGGTTCATTTATTACATTTAAAAACTACAACAGAAAACAAGACATTCCGTTTGTTATCTATGCCGATTTCGAAACAATTCTGCGACCTATTCAAGACAATGACTGTGATACTGCTAACACAACAAAATTGCAATGTCACGTGCCCGCGGCGTTTGCGTATAATATTGTGTCTTCCATTGATCCTAATTTTAACCAATTTAGAATTTATCGTGGTAGAGATTGTGTTAATAAATTCATAAATATGCTTTTGGATGATGCTAAGGAAATTAATACTTTATTGAATACGAATCGAGGAATGAAATTTACTGAAAGTGATGCTCGTGATTTCGAAAAATCTTTATATTGCCACATTTGTAATATTTTTTTATGGGGGAAAAAAGTTAGAGATCATTGTCATATTACTGGAAAGTATCGCGGAGCAGCCCATCGTCATTGTAATTTACAATTTAAAGTTCCTAAATGTATCCCGATCTTTTTCCATAATTTATCTGGCTACGATTGTCATTTATTTATCAAGCAGTTAGGAGAGGTTCCTGGAAAAATAACAATAATACCTAAAACGAAGGAAAAGTACACCTCGTTTTCTAAATTTGTTCCTATCAACGAAAAAGAGTACATACATTTACGTTTCGTAGATTCTTTTAATTTCTTAGGAACGAGTTTAGACAAACTAACCAAAACAATGAAAACTGAGGATTTTGTTTATCTTCGGCGTCATTTTCCTGAAAAGGAAAAATTCAAATTATTGACTCGTAAGGGAGTGTATCCGTATGATTATATGTCAAGTTGGGATAATTACGAAGAAACCGCACTGCCATCGAAGTCTTGTTTTTTTAATTCATTAAATAATGATCCAATTTCCGATGATGATTACAATCACGCGATGTCTGTATGGTCGCGATTTAGTTTGACTAGTTTAGGAGAGTATACTGACTTGTATCTCAAATCGGATGTTCTTCTGTTAACTGATATATTTCAGAATTTCCGTAAGACCTGTAAGCGACATTACACTCTCGACCCTGCCTTTTACATCTCAGCGCCAAGCCTATCGTTTGACGCTATGTTATTAATAACAGGAATCAAACTTGAACTTATATCTGACATAGAAATTACCCGAATGATTCAAGACGGAATTCGAGGTGGATTATGTATGTGTTCGCATCGCTATGCTAAAGCTAACAATAAATATATTAATGAATACGATGAATCACAACCCGAGTCTTATCTCGTTTATGTGGATTGTAATAATCTTTATGGTTTCAGTATGTGTCAATATTTACCATACGCGAATTTCAGGTTTTTGCTTGAAAGCGAATTAAATGATTTTAACGTTTCAAGTATACCCGACAACAATGCCTGGGGTTACATACTTGAAGTAGATCTGTTATATCCTGACCATTTACATCAATACCACAACGATCTTCCATTTTGTGCAGAAAAGTGCATTCCTCCTGGTGGTAAAACTAAAAAACTCGTTCCAAACTTATATAATAAATACAAATATGTGATTCATTACGTACACCTAAAAAAGTGTATAGAGCATGGTTTAATATTACGTAAAATCCATCGAGTTATTACCTTTAGACAGAGCGCATACTTAAAACAATATATTGATTTAAATACCGAGTTACGCAAAAAAGCAACAAGCGTATTTGAGCAGGACCTATTTAAATTATTTAATAATAGTACATTTGGAAAAACGTTAGAAAATACCGAAAATAGAGTGAATGTCCAATTAGTTAATAGGTGGAAGGATGAAAACAATATAACAAAAAAGTCTACCCAAGCGGAGCGATTGATAGCTAGTCCTTATTTTCATAGTGTTTCAGTGTTCACGGAGAACTTAGTTGCTATACAAATGAAGCCCGACCAGATTGTTTTAGATAAACCAATATACATAGGGTTTACAGTGTTAGAGTTATCAAAATCCCATATGTTTCACTTTCACTATAATGTCATCAAGCCCTTTTATAAAGATAGAGTACAATTGTGCTATATGGATACCGACTCGTTTTTGTATTTAATACACACAAAAGATTTTTATCTGGACATAAAAAGTACTTTTCATAGTTATTTCGATACAAGTAATTACGACGAGCAAAACCAATGGTGCCTTCCTATTAAAAACAAAAAAGTTCCTGGTCTTTTTAAAGATGAGATGGGAGGAAAGATTATTACTGACTTTGTCGGTTTACGCTCAAAACTTTATTGCGTGAAAAATTGTGATCAAGTTATCAAAAAGGCTAAAGGCGTAAAGTCCTCAGTAGTACGTGACTTAACCATTACAGACTATGAAAAAGTTCTCTTTGATAATGAAATAATTAAAAGAAAAAATATTTTGTTCAAGTCGATAAAACATCAAATATTCACACAAAGCGTAAATAAAGTTGCATTATCTAACAGCGATGACAAACGATCGATATGTACCGATAAAATTAGAACCCGAGCTTGGGGAAACGCTTTAACTTTTAAAAACCTAGATTATGAGTAAAACCTAAAGACCATCTCAAATAATCATAAGTAGTAATATAATAAATTACTTAATATTAACTTAAATTTGTATAAAATTGGTTACGAATAATTGTACATTGTACTTATTTCCTAACATAGTTTAAGTTTACTAACAAAATTTACTATACTTATTTAATGTTTTATAAGTACTTTCTGTGATTAAATTTTTTATACAATAAAATATTATATTCAATATGAATGTTTTTTTATTTTCTCATAAGAAATTTTACCTCCTTACCTATGAAAGTTGTCTCAAGGATACGAGTAATCTCATGACTAAGTTTCACGAGTGACAAGCAATTAGTGTCTCTGCCTACTCTATTAGGGATTACGAGCGTGATCGTGAGTTTATGGTTGTTGATTACTTGACCTACATTGATGTCATCATTCATCAAGTCAGCGAATTTATAAGAATGTAGCAACTGCTAGCACCAGTGATGTGCCGTTCTCGGGAATGTTCCCAAAGTGGGAATGTTTCCGTTGCAAAAACTTTTTAGTAGTAAAATACTGGCTGTTTTTCTTTTTCAAATTGTTCTTTTTTGTGCTCTATAATGTTATCTGCGTAAAGGTTAGGTAATAAAGCTCTTTTTATCATAAATTTTCCGTCTTTTACTGCTGGGTACATTCCCTAAGTGGGAAAATTCTCGGGAACGACACATCCCTGGTAAGCACAATACGTCATTCTAGCAAATTTTGCAAAAATCGTGCATTTTGTGTATTTTGCATTTTATTTGCAATCTACACTTTAATACCTTCAAGGTGCGTCATTCATTTTTAAAACTCGAAGAGGTTAGACACGACACGAGTGCATCTACTTGGTAAGTCAATATTATTATTTTATTTTTTATTATATTACTTGTATTTTTTATGTATTGTGACGTTAATTCTAAATTATAAGTCTGCAGACCCTGTAAAAACGGAATAACGCTAGGAAGATATACGTACAGATAGTTCTAAATTGTGTTTATTTTAGAAAAACTTTATTTTCTTTTTTATTAATATGTTTCTTATCTTATGTTTTTGTTTAACAGATCAACATGACGACGTCATCTGAAGACATCACCTACATGTTCGAACAACATGCGCAAGACCCGCTGGCAAACTTTGATGAAGATTATCCAGAGTTGGCCAGACTCCATCGCGAACCAAAGAAGAGGAAGCCGGCCAAGCGAAATGTTAGCGTGCAGTGCGTCTCAAAAAAAATACGTCATAAGGACACATCATCTTTCGTGCTACAAAACCACCACACCCCGGGCGCTCGACTAATTAGAGTCCAAGTTGTCGATCTAGAGAACAGTCCTCAAGTTACTCATGACAACGGGGACCCTGAGGAAAACATTTTAATGAGCGCCCAGTACGTGGTACATAAGGATTCCTATGATGAAGTGTTAACGCAGACAGAAGCACTTATCGCAAACATATCAAAAAAGTTGTGTAATTATCATTTCTAGTGCAATAAATATTTTATATTTATTCTGGTGTTTTTATTTATTTTTCTTCTAAAGCAATTTATTAAAGGTAAAAATAAAACTATTTTTTCATTCATTACACAATAAATTTATTATTTTCTATACACCATTTTTTAATACACAATACATTTTTCAAAGCACATGATTTTGAATGGTTTATACAGTTATAATTTTTTTCATTTTTCGTATATTTATCACATAATTTAGAAAGGTTAGGACATTCTTTTTCACTCAAATCGGTCACTTCGCAATTAGAGCCTAATTCTTTTATCCACTTTACTTTTTCTAATCCTTTAGTAAGAATGTTTTTATTTGCTAAATAAGGCTGTATAATACGTTTGAATTCTCGATGATCTATAAATCCTTCACTCCAATATATTTTACGATTTTTTTCGAGCCATGTAACTTGTTTTTTTTCTTCCTTTGTTAGAGTATTATACGAGTATGGAGGTTTAATCAAAAAAGTTTGCGTATAATCACTGGTTGCTATAGCGAGCTCCTTTATTATGAAGTTATTTCTAAGATCCTTAAAACCTTGAACATCAACGATTATTGTTTGCGAATTCATGATATCTTTTTAACCACCCCACAGAGCGGTTTATATTCAACTATGCAATCGTTCAAAATTAAGCAATATGCCGAAGTTAGATCTGGTATTTCGGTATTGGTTTCTATTTCCACTCGCACATTTACTACAGGTCCAGACTTCAAATTATCAACCTGTCTCGAACAATCTATCACAAATAACGGAGCTATTTCTTTAAATTCTTTTGCACTTAGTATTTATTTATTTATTTATTTATTTATAGTAATGGTTCTGTTCGGCGTCCATAATAAGACTGTTGAAACCTCGCGTATTGTTCGTATAATAAAGCTATATTATTGTTTGAAAAATTGACATTTAAATTTTCATAAGGGAAATAAGTGGAATTTAGGTATACTTTAACATCACGTAAATTGCAATGGTCGAATCGAGACATGTCTGCGTCACCATTATTTTTTCTATTAGTTTGCAAACCAATTATGACGTATCTAGGTTTTTCGATTTGTGATGAAGTTTTAATTGACCACGTATGTTTTGTAGTTTTTGGTAAAGTAGGATATTCATAAAGGTCCCAATTTCTAAAAGCTAATCCCTTTCTAAATGTTTCAATAAATTAATTTTTTCTTTATCGGAAACTTTCACGTGTGGCACACGCCATACTATTTTATTTATCTGAATATCGTTAACAATCTCTCCAGTATTTAATTTTAATGCATTAAGATTAGTATTACTACGTAACAAAATAAGTTCGTGTCTGCAATTAATGATAATTTTCTTATAGTCCTCTGCAAACCCTAGTATATTACAGAGGGGAATAGAAGCAGAAAAAATACCTGAATTTATATTTTTTGTGCCATTAATATCCCACCCCCACACTTTAGACATTTTTGATTCACACTCATTCATAGATAATAAAGATTTTATAGTAGTGGTTACGCCAGCATTTTTTATTCTATCTATTTCGATACCATTCAGTTCATATCGAATATCTTGAAAAAAGTAAAGTAATGGATTGTTTGTAAACTGAACAGACGAAGCTATTTCTTTCGAATCTCTCTTGCCGACGAGCACTTTTCCTTCTAGATATAGAGTGCTGGCTGATGGTAAAACATATAAATCTTGCTGGTTGATCGGGATGCGTATTTCATCGTTCCTGTTGAAACTTGTCACATACGGTTTATAAGAATGAAATTCAATACCGTCAATGCTGTTGTCGTAAGTAGGTGTAGATGATATATCTAAAATATTCATTTTTTCAACCCAATTTGTTTGAGGAAATTTATATTTTCAGCAGATAAATTATTACACTTCTTAGATGTTCTTTTGTTGATGCCTCGAGAATAACTGGTATTTTTAATTGAAGGAGTCGTCATTTTATTATAGATTATCATGTTTTCTTTAGATGGAAATATAGTTGTACTTCTTCCCCACGTAAATTAATTAAATTGTTGTATGCGTCTAATAATCTTATGTGAATACAACTTATATTACTTTGATTTACTGGAAAGTAAATTATTTTTGTAGGGCTTTCTATAATTCTGTAACCAGGTGGTGCGTTAGGAGCAAATTCATAAATAATATGGCTTGGTTTTCCGTTTATAAATGATCCGCTCACTATATCACATTCAACCCTCACCACAGTCGTTGGTAAAATGTTAACGGGAAGGTGAGACGTGTGTAATATATTTCCCTCTAGAACCTGATTAGAAAATCCCAATAAATGGCCTAAAGAATCATGTTTTTCAAAATTAATATCTTTAGAACAAAATAACGATGTTGTCATTGTATTATTGTTGCATGACAGATTGAATGGTACGTCAATTTTGGTTCTTATATAATCATTTATATCTTGAAGTTCATAGGTACCTTCAGGTATTTCGATGACTTTGTTTTCACCGTAGTATAATTTATTGTTTCTTTTATCAATATTTGGAATAGAATTAAATGTTGCTAAATACAATAGTGCACATTCGTACTCGCCTTCTAATTGTAAAGTTGGTGTATAATATGTAGATAGAAGAGCGGAGTTCCCAGTTATTGATAGTGTAAAAGACATGGTGCAAATGATAAAATAAAAAAATGTTTCCTTACTTTATACATAATTTATTTAAACCAAAAGTTAATTAAGAATTCTAAACACAAATGACCACATTTAACAGAATTGAATTCTTGAAACCTTGTATAGTTATAAAATAATTCACAGTTCTGAACATAGTATAAAAATTCCAACGGGGGTTTTAAATCCCCATAACTATCAAAGTATTCGCAATAATTATTTACTTTGACATAAGCTACCCAATGTGTTCCGTTATTTTCAGAGTTATCCAAATTTATAATACCACATTCAATAAGATTAGATTTTGTAGGTAATTGATCTTTCATATACACACCTCGAAAATAAGGTATATGTATGGCGAGTTTTAGAATATCCACATTACTAAGTGCACGATTAGGTAGCTTACTAATTAGTTTTTTGCATGATTAATGTATAATCCATTGCCTTTTTTGTACGGCTTAACAAATAAACCTTTCCCTATTTTTCTCATTTCCATTGCCCTATTGTGACGTTCCGTTTCTCGTAAACTCTGTTGGCTAGCTTTGTATTCATTAATAGTTTTAGCAATACCCGCTGCACCCCCGGCTAAAGTGCCTAGTGCCGATAATCCAGCAAAAATTGGAACTAGTGGTAAAATTCCTCCTGTCTTCGGCAAAGGCAAAACGCGAGGCACTCTAATTTTATGATTTTTAGAGACAAGTTTCTTCGCAGCGAGATAAGCACATCTAATCATAGTCTTGTTATCTTTTGGGTTACTGTTTTTTACGTGTTTACGAATCTTGGAAACCAGAGAACCAAATTTTTTTAATCCACTTCCAGTTTTTAATTTAGCCTTCATAACTTTGCTAACCAACCATGAAGCAAGTTTTTCACCTTTGCTTGATTTTTTTGATTTCAGTTGATGTTTAGCCATGTTAAGTAATTGTAAATCTGCCTTATGTCGATTTTTCAAATCAGAATATTTTGAATATGATATGTCGTGAGCCTTACAAGCTTCGTCTAATTCGTTTACTCCTTTATCACCACGCAGTAAACGTTTTTCTAACTTGGTTCCTGGACCGCAGTAATTATATCCAGGTAAATGTAACTCGAACGGTAAATTGTTTATTAAATTATTGAGAAGTCCACTGCCTTGCATTGCTTGTTTTATAATGTTATGGATTTAAATTGAAAATCATATTTATATAAAGTGATTTATTGCACAATAGCCTTATTGTTAATCCAGCTATTATAACTATCACTAAGTCCTAACCATTTTACATACAATTTATTACCTTGTTTCTTAATTACTTTTTCTATAAGATACACATCAGGGTAACATGTTTTCTGAAGTTCTTGTTGATAAAAAGCCCCAGATATTGGTATTTCTCTTTGGTCTTCAACTAAATATGTTACAGGGACAGTTTTATTCACTTTTCTTATCTTAAATATTTCAGTAGACCAATTAGGAGTGTATCCCTTATGAAAGCTACTTTTATATTTGCTTATACGTACGTAATCACCAATTTTAAATTTATTCTTAGTTAACGAAGACAGTTTATTTAGCTTAGACTGAATATTTTCTTTCACCATAGCTGCATTATTACGATTAACTTCAACTGGTTTATATTTAGTAGTACGATGCTTTGTATTGTTGTATGTTTTCACTACAACGTTTAATGATTTGTCAATCCAATTATAACTTCCATTTAAACTAAATAATTTGTAAAGATTATTTTTTAAAGTTTTAATTAATCTCTCCACAATTGATGCCTTTTTGATTGAAAACGAAGAGTAATGGTTGATATCCAAACTTTGCATTAAATTTGAAAACTTGTCATTGTAAAACTCTGTACCCATATCAGTTTGCAAATTACAAGGGGTTCTCTTACTTTTTTCCAATACTTCTTGAAAAGCGTTTGTAACATCTAATTTATTTTTAGTTTTCAGTGGCACTACCCAAGCATATTTAGAAAAACAGTCAATCACGACCAAAATAAAGCTAAACCCTTTATTATAGGGTTTTATGTTTTTAAAGTCTATCAAATCTGCTTGCCATAAGTCGTCTATTCCTTTTAGAATAACGGAGCGACGTATGAAGTTTTTTCGAGCTGTCTTATGAATTTCATTCTCTATTTGTTGTTTTATCATGTTGAGTAGATTTATTTAACTTAGGTGTATCAAGGTTTTGCAACTTCTGATCTATATATGCAATAATCGTTGCTTTTAAACGATTTATTGCTAGTTGCATTTCAAATATATTTTCTTTCTTGTTTTGTTGAATATAACTTTTTATTTCTTCTTTTGTATAAAAATTACGAATTGTTTGATCCACATATTCTTTATTGACTACATCGTCTGCTTCAATAGGTATCACCACACCTCTTAATCTTTGCGAATGTAAATTAAACTCACCGTTATCTGTTCTTGTAATAGTTTTAGTTAAATCATATAATTCAGGCAGCCGCATTCTTTTATGAACGTGATGTCCGAATTTATCAATATTCATGGTTTTGAAACAGGTGTGGTTCTTTTAATTATTAAGTTACGAATGAAACTATAAATATTTTGTGAAGTATTTTATTAGTTTATAATACCACTTTCTTTGAGTTCTTCTATAATAGAAATTATTTCATTATCTAAACCTGTATTGCCGGCCTCTTGAGAAGCAATCAACAACTTTAATCTTTCAACCAATTCGTTAGGATCATTCCAATACACGTAATCTACGTTTTTATTCCACTTCTTCATTACTGACAAGCCCTTTCCTTTTGGCATTGGACTAAGGTTTGGGGTTGTATTGTTAGGTAACTTGAAAAGAGGTTGTATAATTTGTAGATACTTTCTACCTTTATTGCCGTTTATCGGTTTTTTAGGATCGTAATCGCGCCTGTGAGCATTGGAAATCAAAAGCAATGACTTATATATTTTTTTATCGTCTTCTGTAACCGAAGACAAATCTGGATTTTTTTTATATCCTCGTAACGCCGAAGCATAATTACGATTTCGAAGTAATAAACGACGGTGGTACCTTGAAAAGGACCAAATTTTTGTAGTCGTAAAGGCCGAGCACTTCAAGTACAAATTTTAAAGTGTTAGAGTTATCCGATCGGGTTCAAATTAAGTGGAGACTTATGTAAGGATGAATAGAAAACATTTTTGAAAAAATTACGTTTTTTTTTTAGTTCTTCCAGAAGGACTCCCGGTTTAAGTCACTACTTTTAGTAAAATCTGAAAAATATTATTATTATAAAGGGTTATGTATTTTTTCATTAACATACATACCTTTTTGTACGTCATAAATATGTGTATATACTTACATATTTAAATATAAAATAAGTAACGTGTTTTAGTTTTTATGATGTAGTTTGTGATTAGTCCCTCTGGAAGTACATTAGGTTTTTATTATTAGGAAAGAAATTAATTCATGGTGTCAGTTTAGATCATCATTACAAGGAAAAAGGAAATAAAATGAAGACGGTAGTTTTTTTTTATAATAAGATCACGTAAGCAAGTCAGTCTATATCGGTATGATTTAATCACATATAACAATTTAAAAAAGTATTTGAAAAATATCCGGACATGACACCTAAAGTCCCTTGCAAAGGACTAAAAAAGTTTGCTTTCATATTGCTAACGATATCGATACGAAATTGATAAAATAACTATGTCATGTTGTTGATTATTATATTACCTGCGATTTCTGAAAATAATGTGTATGAAAAACTACGAAATTCGATTACTGACTTGATTTTTTTTTACCTCGTCGCCGTGTGCGCACCATCTTTACCAATAAAATGACAAATTACGACAAGTGATACATATTTCTTTTTTGTTAAAGCCACCTATTCACGAAATTGAATGAACTAGTTCATAGACAAAATACTTTTTTTCTCAATCGGCGCAAAGGTTTGAATTAAATTGACAGGCAAAGTTTTGGTACTTTTAAAAGTACCTTCGTTGATTATTAGAACAAACTATTTCAAAACCTTCGGCCTTTATGACTACAATTATTTGGTCCTTCTCAGAGGACCCCAGGGCTTACGAGGATATAATAGTTCAATTAATCCTGGAGTAGTAGTATATCGGTTTCCATCTATTTTAATGATCTTGTCTCCTATAGTGATTGGAATTGTACCAAGCATCAATTTTCCTCGTTCATTCCTCACACCATATGGAACATTTGTAAAATCTTCAGGCGTTAATGACCATGAAGACAAATTGTCTTCTGTATCATCGTTCCATTCAACTGTTTTGAACGAGTCGCTACTATTTTCTAGATCAATACTATGATTATCACTATCATTACTTCTTTCATTGTAGTCCTTATCACTGGCACTATTATTGTTTTCATAGTCATCTTCATTAACGTTTTCACAACTTGCAGTATACGGTTGCGTGATAGTATCTTCATAATTCGGTTTTTCTGTTTTGCGAATCCCATTTTCTGTCAATTTATGGGAGCGTTTATTGGCAATTTTATTTAATGGATTTATTATAGGTCTGAATACAGATTTCAAAGCTTCTTCATTTTCGGTTTCAATGTTTCGCAACTTCTTAACCTTTTTTTTAACAGCTTCTGCTGCATTAACTATTTGGCGTTTTAAACAAGCTTCCATTATTAAAATAAGTTTGTGCTTCTGCTAAATCTTTAGGCAAAATAACGCGATTTACTAAGTAACATCGCATTATATATCAGAAAAATGATATGATCAATTAAAAAATACGAAACTGTCAAATTTATTTCTATAACATCCTTCATTTTTCTGACAATCTTTATTGATCACCAAATAACTATATGGTTCACTCCATATTTTAGAACACATTTCACGGAACTCATTCCAGGACATATCTGTGTTAACGTGTTCATCATAAACGTGTTTCATATTTATTTCATCTTGCTTAAACAAAATAATCAAATTAGCATTGTCTCGTACTAGTTGTTTTGGAACCTTACTGTAAGTTTGATTTAAATAAAACGAATCTATGTTTCGATGCCTACCCATCGCAAAATAATCTCGCATGTTATTCTGATTTTCACACGCTACGTCATCAAATATAATTATTGAATTTGGTTTAGCATCCTGGGGGCTGAGAACTTCTTCACTATCCTTATATTTTGAAAATGAGACACTGGGCACCATGTCTAGGACTTTTTCCAAAAATATGTATTTAGGTTGATCTAATGTTTTTGAATACACGTAAACATTTTTAAAATGCAACCCATCCTTATGCAAAAGAAGACCAATAACAAGATTTGTTTTTCCGCAATTAGAAGGTCCGCATACTATACACCTGATTGTATTAGGTAATAGTTTACCATGACGGATATTTTTGTTTTGCGTGTTTAAACAAAAAGTGTCAATTTGCAACGAATCCGGTTGTTTAATAAACTTCATAGTCGCAATGAATGTCACCTGATATAGCTAAAATTATAATGATTAAAAGAGTCGTATAATTTACCTTATATACACATTACGATGTTGATCTTATATTATTGGGCATTCCACCCACCTAAGTGAGCGCAGCGAACGGTCGTGAGCAGAGCGAACGATAGGTGGGGCAGAATGCCCAATAATATACTACTTAGCTATCATATTACGAGGAAAGTATCAGTAGGTTGATCCATTTCTCCTTATTTTTGTCTTTCAATCTTAATAAAATACAGCGTGTTAGTGACATCGTAACGAAAACTTTTAGGGACGATGCAGACCATGAATCTGAGTTGATATCAAGTGGAATTTTCCGTCGCAAAAATATGGATAAAAATAATATCAAAAACCGCTACAAATTTCATGTCGCCCGTCTCGTTTTTACAGAGTCCGCTTACCTATCCTGAAAGTTTCAGGTCTGGTTTTTTACAGAAGCGACTGCATGTTTGACCTTCCAACCCGCGTAGGGAAAACCAGCCCAATACCTACAGGTTACGTCACATACCTCCGAAACGTATTTGTCGGGTATGTGGGTTTTCTCACGAAGTTTTCCTTCACCGCTAAGCACGTGATAATCATTTATGATCCAAACATGAATTCGAAATCATTGGTTAAGGCCTGTGCTGGATTCGAACCTGCGACCTCAAAGTGAGAAGCAAGCGTTCTACCAACTGGGCTACCGCGGCTCCAGGAGAATTTTCCTCTTAAAATTTTAATAAAAACGCGAGACTATATTGCTAGAACTACCTATTTCATTTGTTTAAACCACCTTCGTGGTTCAGTGGTTGAGCGCTAGGTTCACGATTCGGAGGTCCCGGGTTCGGGTGGGGACATGTCACAAAAATTACGTTGTGGTCCCTAGTTTGGTTAGGACATTACTGGCTGATCACCAGATTATTCGAAAGTAAGATGATCCGTGCTTCGGAAGGCTAAGCTGTTGGTCCCGGTTACTACTTACTGATGTAAGTAAGTAGCCGTTGCATGAGCCATGCTAGGGGCCTTCGGCGGCTCAATAGTAAACCTGACGCCAGGATGACGTTGGTAATATACCTCACAACCACTAGATAAAAGAAGATTTGTTTAAACAAAGGTTTTTTTTCTTGCACGTAATACAATAAAACGCTTTGAAAATAAGACGCCTTGCTACGCGCACTATAATAGCTATAGATATCCACCAAGTTTTCTACATGACTTTGATCTTCGGCAACTTCCGCGTTTTCATCAATAAGATCCTCGGATACTCGTATCTTTTGTTTGAGAGCAAATAGTAGTTTGATGATACGCATGTAAACAAATTATTTCGATGCGAGTATGTAATAATTTGAAGCAAGGTCAGTGTTGTTTGTGGAAGAATCAGGAGCGTGGTTCCGCCTTCGTTTATGTACTTGGTGATTTTATCATCTGCCTGGAATGTATTCGATACGATATGTTAGTTGAGTGGATTCCATTCGTTTTGTTCAATCCATCGAGACTCTGATTCTATTTTTAGTTTGGCTATTCTTTACATTCATAGAGTCAGTCATCAGACAACTTAAAATTATTTTAGCATTGGTGTCCATAAATCATCCTCCTAACACTCTCCCGTTTTTCACAGACTCCGCTTACCTAACCTGAATATTTGACAGGTCAGGTTTTGTACAGAAGCAACAGCCTGTCTGACCTTTAACCTGCGAAGGGAAAGCCAGCCCAATACAGGTTAGGCCACACACCTCCGAAAATGCATTTCTCGGGAATGTGAGTTTCCTTCACCGATGGACACGTGATAATCACTTATGAACCAAACATACGATCTTTCTCCATACTCATATTTCAATAAGATATGTGGTCCTGACGTTCACCATCCATCGCCCCGCGTCAATACGAGCTTGGAGCCAGCTTGATCTACCTCGACGAATTAAAAAATCTGATCATAATTACGTATAATCCTCTTATTAACAAGGTACAGATTTCATAAGGTTCATAATATTCATCTTAAGGTATTAACGGTGGCTAAAATGTGGCTTTATCTTTGATTATTTAAGGTTACCCATTAGCGATTATGGGCTTACGTGTGTGACATTTTAATACCGTTATTTGGAAAATCTGCTAATCTCGCTTGTGTTATACCGTTTTCACAGGGTCCGTTTAACTAACCTGAAGATATGAAGGTACGGTTATTTGTATAAATCAAGACTACGAAATGCTGCCAGAACGAAGTGTACTAATTAATTCCACATCGCTAACAGCTAGTTTGCTGTGGTTTGGCGCCAGATCAAATTTTCCACCAATGGAATGCTTCTGACATTTTGTCGGATTTTGATAAAATACTGCGCCAATTCGGCTTTTTCCAAAATTGGAAAATAGTTGAAGCGAAAACATTGGTTTAAAGCTTGGTTAGAACTCAGACGTGGCAAGATTTACTTCAAGAAAAATAGAATGAGTCTAGATTTATCTACATTGCGTTAATAATACGTTTCCATGGCCAGAGATGAGAAGAAAATCTTAAAATGTGCTTCTTTGAGAGAAAGCTTGGATTCGATTCCCAAAGAAAACAAGAAACAAGCAAGAGGAGAGATATTTTAGAAACAATGTAAAACCATGTAAAATTGTAAATGTGTATGTTAAGTAAGCTGTACAGCTTTTGAAATAAACAATTTATTATTATTAAAACGAACTTTTTATAAATTTCGAGTCGAGTTTCCAAACAACAGAGGAGCAGCAGCGTGATCAGTGATGTGGCGGAGCTGGTAATGTTCCCGTTGTAAAAACTCTTTAATACTACTGCTGCTTTTTTTTACAAATTGTTACTTCTTGTACTCTGGGTTTACCTGCTTAAATGTGGGAACATTCCATCGGTACATCACCGAACATGAAGGAGTACCTGTGAGTGCCCACAATGAGCTGAGACTATACACGACCCACTCCTGGATAGTCCCTGACTGACACATATAATAAATAACCAGCCTATATACGTCCCACTGATGGGCACAGGCCTCCCCTCAATCAACCGGAGGGTATACTCCACCACGCTGCTCCAATGCGGGTTGGTGGAAGTGTTTTTACGGCTAATAGCCGGGACCAACGGCTGTTTACATATAATAATATACCACTTTTTGTTACGGACTATACAGATTTTGATGATTTATGTGCGTGTTCAAGTGATTCCGTGGTCGGTACACATTGTAGATAGCGTTATGACCCGGCTGGCCAACGTCTTCCAGATCCATTAGTAATTTGTCTCATCATACCTGACCACCACAACTTCTCTGACATTTTAATTAAAGTTCCAACAAGTTTTGTATACTCGCCAGACTCCCGTAAATCCCCTCAAAACTAATTTAAATCAAACTATCTGACACTATCTTCAGCAGCAAGCACCGTGAGAAAATTCAGACAACTGGATAAGAAACAATAGACAACTGGATAAGAAAATACCGTTGAGAAATCTTTTCTTTTGTCACTTTCATTGTATATAACAATAAAACATTTAGAAGCCGTGGACGTCCAGTTGGTAGAACGCTTGACTCTCACTTTGACATCGCAGGTTTTTCACGTGCTCAGCAGTAAAGGAAAACGTCGTGTTGCCCACATTCCCTAGAAATACAATTTCGGAGGCATGTGACCTAACCTGTATTGGGCTGTTCCCTTCGCGGCTTGGAATGTCTTGGAACTTGGAATGTCTGTATGGAGTCGCTTCTGTAAAAAACCGGACCTGTCAAATCTACAGGTTAGGTAAGCGGACCCTGTGAGAAACGAGATAATGCGAGGGAGATGATGAATAATAAAAACAAAATCGCATCTTCATTTGTGTTGGTATATATATTTTCTTTTGGTTGAAGCATGGTGTATGATTATATTAGGATTACAATTATTAATCCCATGTAACCTTAGTCGCATTTTTTACGATAATATGTTACGATTTTATATAAATATATGATAATTAAATTATGATTAAAGCTTTTACAATTTTGATGATTACACTTTTTAATTAGGCAAAAGGAAAACTTCCCTTTTGAAGTCACTTTTCTTTTTAATCCCGGCTCGTTAAAGACTTTCTGCCAGGATCCTTTTAATGTACATTTAAATTCCACAAATTCTCTTTCTTAAGCTTCTCTGTGCACTGAACACTTTTATTCGCAAACAATTCAGTGCAAACTTCAGAGAATGACCTTAGCTGACCCCAAGACAACTTTTTAAACTGCGAGTGCAATTTGGCACAAACATCTCGAGTATGCACTGTGACGTCAGAAAATGTCCGCTTGCGGCCACGAAACTGGGCGTCGAGAAAAAATAAAAAAATAATAAAAAATATATAAATGAATAATTTTCATTTAGGAAGTTTTTTTCCGAATTGGTCAGAAACCGAATTAGGGATTTGACTGTGGAAAATATGAAAATTTTTCATTCCATTTGAGTCAATTATTTTGTAATCATTGAAAAATAAAATAGGTACTTGCTTACTAAGTTATTTTTTTATATTTCAACGAAAAGAAATCTTATTTAGATCTTCAAATTGTTCCATTTCAATTTCAGCCAAAATATTTTTACCAGGAGTTAAAAAAATATTGGTAAGCTTTTCTCAAACATGGAGAGTATTTTACAGAAATGCTGCACCGACAAGAGCGTGGCTCTTAAATTGATGATGATGAAGCTTTTCTCACATCACAACGATTGATGAAGAACGAATTAGGATTTTATTTGTCGTTTACACGAGATGAGATGTTTACCTTTGGTGTTTAAAAATATAATTTACTTATTTGTGGCATAAAGTGACAAACGGTATAAAACGTCAATAAATACTTCATAGAATCAAGCATTACTTTGCGGTAAATATTCCATATTATAATGCTCTTCGCGAGAAAAGAGCACATACGTATGCTACGTGGAGGGGCGATATACTATAGATATATTTTTTGTATTGGTCTTCGAATATTATTCATTACGAGTCGCAATGTGGATATTAATATAACGCATTTTATCCTATAGATACACATATTTATTTATATCTATTTTATCAATGTATTTTATGTTAGTAGGTAGTTGTTTGTTTCTTGTAAGTATTTATATTATACAAGATGTTGTACCGTCCCGCACCAATTTGGGATAAATGTTTTCTTGCCACTGGAAGAAATTGCTGCTTAGCAATCAGGCCGTCAGATTGTACTGTATCTTTCGTCCGTGTGTGTAAAACTTGTTTTGTACAATAAAATACATTTGTATTATCCCAATCTGGTATCAGAGCGCGGTAAGGGGCTGGCAACATAGTATTATCCAGTTATTGGACTCCGCAACACCAGTAGACCTAACAAATCGCGCGCGATGGTCGCCGCCGAAAATAACCAATAGAAACTGTTTATTTAATCGTAGCCAATAGCATTGACTCATTTGTCGAGTCGCGCGCGATATACCGACTCCACTACGGCTACAGCTGTATAACCGCCGTTCTCCTAGCCTCGTTCCCCCGGACATTAATCTAGAGTGTCACGTCAACTCAAGTTAAGCTCGTTGAGATCCGAAAACAAGGGTTCAATCTGATTTGCCCCATCTCCGCTTAAATTTGCCGGAAACGCAATCCTTTTTTTCAAGTGTGACGCGATTATTAATGCGTCAATGTTTACGTCTTTGAAGGTAGAAACCTTTTTAGAAATACGTACGCGCTTTCCTTGTATTAAGTCTTGTAGTTTTAAAGTTTATAGTTTTATTTGGAAAAAGCAAGGGTTATTTTCGGTATAAGAAGCAATTGGATGCGTCGTTATTTTTACCCGACTGCCATGATTCACGCATATTATGTCTGTTTGTAGATTTCTTTATACCCTTGATACATGGTCCGTAGTCGGGTTTTTTGTTGTTTTAATTTATTTTTTATTTCGGTTCAGCAGAGAAGCAATCGCAGCAGATATCTCTTCACGATACAATACAGTTGCAACACAATAGTGGACAGGGCTGTAATTTTACGATATCGCAGGAAGAATGCGAGAGACCACTATATTCTGGTATCACGGTCTATATTTAGTTTAACCATCATATCCTTGACCTTTCTTGGTATGTCGATCGTAAAGTGGGAATATAGACATACGAGTACATAAACAGTGATGAGTAGTGAATCAAAATAACCTGCCATGTTTTTTTCATGAGAGTTTTTGTGAATTTGTTTGCAATAAAGTGTATCACATCATCAGCCCATTAACGTCCTCACTGCTGGGGCACGAGCCTGTCCTATCGATGGATAAGGAGATCGGGCCTTAAACCACCACGCGAGTCCAGAGCGGATTGGTGGTTATTAACGACTACTAATGCAGCCGGGACCAACGGCTTAACGTGCCTTCCGAAGCACGGAGGAGCTCGAGATGAAAACTTTTTTTTGTGGTCACCCATCCTGTGACCGGCCTTTGCGAAAGTTGCTTAACTTCAACAATCGCAGACCAAGCGCGTTTACCGCTGCGCCACCGAGCTCCTCATATATAAAGTGTATAATTACTACGATCATCACTAATTTAAGAGCCACGCTCTTGTCGGTGTAGCATTCTTCATTCTAGTGTATCAAATTTCCTTCCTCTCTTTCCTTCTATGATGTTTTTAATAAATTTGTCGTGTCTTATTAAGTGTCCAATCATCTTGCCTCTTCTGTCCCCAATGACTCTCAATATTTGCCTCTTTATCAATAAACATTGATAATTAGTAAAGTTTTTTTATGTTAATGTTCCGTGGTTGGGAATAATTTCATACCTTATACTCGTTAACACTGTCTCGGATAAGATTCCTTGACGGAACAATTATTATTTAGGAAATTAACTTTTCTGAATTTAGTTGGAAGCGAGTTTTCTCAACTGCTCTTGTAGCAAGACCCACAGAATACCAGCATCGTGGCTCATCACGGTTTATGTTGAGTGAGGTCCTTTTATTCAGGAAATCCACAACCGCCATCTTGGACCGACGATCTGGTGAAGGTCGCGGGAAGCCGCTGGATGCGGGCAGCGCAGGACCGATCGTCGTGGAGATCCTTGGGGGAGGCCTATGCCCAGCAGTGGGCGTCGTACGGCTGATGATGATGATGATTGTTTTTAATTGAGTCACTATGGTGCTGTGGCTGGCTTGCTTCTCAAACGGAGAACTTTAAACCCTGGTATCGGACTTGCACCAAGCAATGAGTGCAGTTTTCACCAACACAGTTGGTCCGAACATTATAGACGGCGATAAGGCTCACTACCTACCACGTTGATTACCATTTTTCCTCACCTTATGGTTGTCTGGAAGAAATCGCTTTAAGCGATAAGGCCGCAATTTGCCATTTACTTAGTTAAGAGACTTTTTGTAATTATTTCTTTTTATTTTGGTGCAATAATGTGTATTTGTATTGTATTGATCTATTTTTTATTTTTTTTTTATTTGGGTAGCTTACAGCCTTTTTTACAAAAATTAATAGGAAGCTGAAGCGTGAGTTCTCAATTCGATTTGCGATGTATGTAGCCCAATTGGAAATATAGTCGTGATCTTAAATGTTACCTTTACAAAAGGAAAGAAAGAAAGAACTCTGGCTCCTCCTCTTTTATGTAAACCATCCTTCCTTTTTCCATAGTGTTATTATATGTATGTATAATTATTTAGTTATGTATAATAGTCATATATATGTATATATATATATATATATAGTTTATATATTTATGTATATAAACTATATACATAAATATATAAACTATATCTGTATTTTGTGTCCATTGTGCTCAATAAAGTATTTTATCTATCTATCTATCTAAAGAAAGTATTTATTATTAGATGACGCCACAGTAACAATACAAACACAGTAGGGGGAAAAGGCTAGTTTCCAACTAGTTAAATAATTTACTTTTTAAAAAAGGTCCCTAAAAATAGTTTAGCATGCCCCGGTTTCGAATCCCGATGACGACATATCATAAAAATAACTTTGTGATCCCTAGTTTGGTTAGGACATTACATGCTGATCATCTGATTGTCCGAAAGTAAGATGATCCGTGTTTCGGAAGGCACGTTAAGCCGTTGGTCCCGGTTACTACTTACTGATGTAAGTATGTAGTCGTTACATGAGCCATGTCAGGGGCCTTTGGCGGCTTAGTAATAACCCTGACACTAGGGATGATGAGGTTGGTATTCCACCTCACAACCCACACGATAAGAAGAAGAAGAAGAAGTAAAGGTCCAACATACATACATAAACTCACGCCTATTTCCCACCGGGGTAAGCAGAGACTATAGAATTCCATTTGCTTCGATCCTGACACACTTCTCTTGCAAAGGGAAGGAAGTAAAGGTCCAAATGCGAAAATAACTCACAACTCGGTGAGGTGTGGGTACTTAGTTCATCTTGCAATGGATGTACCTCTGACTACCCCATTGGGGTATAATCGTGAGCTAAAGTCGTGTGCTTTTTCTGTTTTATAGTTTCACTTTATAATATGTTTAATTAACTTTTCTAACACGTCTCAACTGCGTAGGCGACTTCATAGGTGTAATTCTACCAAATTAATTAACTCGCGGTCCCGTATGCAAATGAGGGCGTACATTACCCAGAGCAAAATGTCAAAAGTTTCACTATGAGCCTGTGACGTCAGTAGGTCACCCGTGATGGGACTTTGGAGTACTTACATATAGAATTGTTTATTTTTATTACACATATCATCGTCACCCTGGCGATATCCCGTTTTGACATGGTCTGCTTACCTAACTTGTAAAGTTTTTTACGTACCTAACTTGTAAAGACTGTTTTTATACGGATATGACAGGGGCCTTAGACAAGTTGCAAACGTTTTTTTTTATTATTATGACAATCGACAGTGAAGTGATAAAAATGTGTGGGATTGACTGATTTTTTACAGACGTGAGAGGGGTCTTAGCCAAGTTGGAAACTTTTTTTTATTATTATTATGACAATCGACAGTAAAAGTGATAAAAATGTGTAGGATTGACTGTTTTTTACAGATGTGAGAGGGGTCTTAGGCAACTCATATTTTTTTTATTATTGTGATAATTGACAGTGAAAGTAATAAAAATGTGTGACATTGACAATATGTCACCTTATGTCAATACCATACATGTTTATCATTGTCATAATTTAAGAAATAAATCATCTTTAAATGTAATTAGGTACACGTAACTACCGGTCGATCCGGAGGTCCTGGGTTCAATTCCCGGACATATTACAAAAATTACTTTGTGGTCCCTAGTCTGGTTAGAAAATTACAGGCTGATCACCTGATTGTCCGAAAGTAAGATGATCCGTGCTTCGAAAGGCACGTTAAGCCGTTGGTCCCGGGTATTACTTACTGATGTAAATAAGTAGTCGTTACATGAGCCATGTCAGGGGCCATTTTCCAAACAGTTAGACAAAAAAATAATACTTCAACAGACGACGTCGCGGGTAGCTAGTATACCATAAAGTTGCCCACAACACGAGACGTATATCGTATCCAATTTCCTTGAGTCCTACTTGCCTATTTACAGTACCACATTGTGTGTGGACCCACGTTCTCTCGCCGCTGCACTCTATGTGTCAATATATGCATGGGGAGATTGCCGACCAACGCTTTTCAGAGTTTAAGATGAAATATTTGCTTGTATACCGTTTAATATTATAATAATAATAACGCGTAGGGATTTGACGACCCCATCGCTCCTTGGTGAATCAATCAGCGAACCTGGTGAATGTGTCGTGGCCAGATCGTATTGATCATTTCATGATGTGTTCGATCATTTCATGAAATCAACTTAAGTTGACCATATCGTTGAAACGTCAACGTTTAATGATATTTCAATCAACATTTGGCCATATCGTTAATGCAGGCGGTGTCCATGTTATGTGTTGTAATAAAAATGCGAATAGTCGATTAATTTGTTAGGTTCAAAATTATTTACCTAATCGATATGGAAAATTGTACAATTACATCGATTCCTCGATTATAATATCAATCAAGTTTTAAATATAATAGACACCAGCGCCACTACCGGTGGATAATGTTACTAATTTTACGATACGATTGCCAACGTTTGGCCATATCATGAAGTAATCATGCATTTAGTTGATCATATCGTTAAACGTTTTGTTGTTTTTGTTCATTGATCTGCCCAAACCACATCATGATGTGGCCAACGAATGATTATTCTATTTCGTGAAATGTGACCATTGGTCGAGCACAACATTAAATGATCAATTCTACGATCTGGCAACGACATATTCAACAGTACAGTCAGTCTCCGCAGGCCAGCTTGTGGCGAGTGACAACACCAGGGAGCTGAGATCGGCTTGCCTTCACTGGCCCGCCGGAGTGGACCCCAGCGGGGGTCGCAAGACTCTCACCTCCTGCTTGCCTTCATTGGCCGGATAGAGTCGGGCGTTAGAGCTATACGTCCGCAGGGTGGAAGTGAAAGATGCATAAGTCGCGAGTTGGTGAGGCGGGTAAACCGCCTCGAACAAAGCGGTGTAGGTACACCTTTCGACACCCTGAGCTGCTCACAATCATTTTGCTGCCTTGTCGTCTTGGGTTAGATAGCTCATCCAGTGAGTAGCGAGTCATCGCCTGCTCATTGTACCTTTGTTAATAACATTGGTCGAGCAGGCGCCATAGTCCCACATAGCCCCAGTATCCCGGTTCACTAACCCCCAACCCAATAGCCCAGTTCCCTTTGTCCCCAAAATCTGCAATAGCTCTACACGAACCGTGGTTTGTCTTTGGGTGCACTCCCATAGTGTATACAGGGATAATCGCCGGTTGGTGTCACATCACATTTAGATTAAATTGTCTCTACGTCATACGTCTACGTCTACGTAACAGCCCCCGTGGTCTAGTGGGAAGAGCGTTAGGCTCACGATCTGGAGGTCCGGGTTCGATTCCCGATTCGAATTTGTTTGGTTTGGTCTGTATTTTTTAGGCTTGAATCACCTGATTGTCCGAAAAAGTAAGATGATTCCGTGCTTCGAAGGGGAACGTTAAGCCGTTGGTCCCGGCTATTAGCCTTAAAAACACCTCCACCAACCCGCATTGGAGCAGCGTGGTGGAGTATGCTCCATACCCCCTCCGGTTGATTAAAGGGAGGCCTGTGCCCAGCAGTGGGACGTATATATGCTGTTTATGAATGTATGTATGTGTCTCTACGTGTTGTCTTCGGTCCCACGTCTCATATCTCTATTAAATCAGTATTATTCACTAAGCATGTAATGGTTTAAATTGCATCAATGCACTTTGTTGAAGGGCGACCAGTATGCGACACTAATCATTATAATGTAGCGTTTATTCCCTGCGGTCAGGCATTAATATGCCATGTAATGAAATTATTGTTACTATGCTAGGTAGTCTTTCCAGATCTAAATATAATACGGATTAAAAGATAAAAATTAAATTACATAAACTGCCTATATACGTCCCACTGCTAGGCACAGGCCTCCCCTCAAAAATTAAATTATTATTAATCAATTAAAATAAAATAATAAATAATAATGCTAAAAATAATGCTGCACCGACAAGAGCGTAGCTCTTAATTGATGATGATGATGAATTAAAATAAAACTACTACTACCATCTACCAAAAATAGGAGGTAGGATGCAAAATGAGGAGGTATACATTTCTTTATTATTATTTTTTATTTTTAATAGCCCTCAATGTCCCACTGCATGGCAAAGGCCTCTCTTCACTTCTTCCACTCCTCCCTGTCCCCAGTTTGTTTGTGCCACCGTTTCGAAAAACGCTATCGACCCACTAGGGTCGATTAATTCTTTCAAATATTTTTTCCTCTCAGAGAACGTCCTGAGCCGAGTTTCGCGCCCAACTGGGCACCCTCAGGCCTGTTGTCTTAAAACTTTGTACCGGGTGAGAGCCTTCAGCGCTTCCCATTTGTCTAGCCAAGTAGTTAATGCCACCTGCGGCAAATCTAAAATAAGTCACGTCAAAAAAAATATATCGAAAAACGGTCTAACTCGTCACGCCATCGTTTTCGTGGAAGTCTGACAGCATTTGCAGGAACCCACTCACATTTCTTTACGTTTGTAAATAATATTAAATCATCATCACTAATTTAAGAGCCACCCTCTTGTCTGTGTAACATTCTCCATGCTATTTTTAGGGAAATATAGGGCAGTGGTTAAATATATATGCAATATATTAAATATGCTTACTTAAATAGTAATAAGTATACCATTTATTCGTAATAAACATTACAGTCAAAACAAAAATACACATTATATAAAATAGACAATAACAATCTATTTAGTCAAATAAGCCCCCGCGGGTGGCTCCGGGCGCAAAGGTCCCCATCACGCTTGCCGCGTTACCACGTTGTATGGCGATGGACAACCTTTGCGCCAGGAAACAACCCGTACGAGCATCCGACCCCCTGTCACTTATCCTTCGCCCCACCTCCCTAACGAAGGCTAAAGCCTCCGACCCCCAACAACCTGTCGTCTCGAACGCAAGTGGCACAAAGAGGTAGTTGCCCTCCAGGGCCGAATATTTCTCCCGCTTTCTACTCGCGGCAAATTCCGCCGCGGCGCCGGCTGTCTGTGCCGTTCGGCTGAGGTGCGAGGCGGCAAAAGTGCTGACGCACGTGGCATCCCTATACTTAAATATAAAGAATAGGAGACCAGAATAGACCACAGGCAATATTGAATATTTATGCTCGATACAAATTTGAGTGAGGCGGACATTTACCGTGTCCTACGTAGTGGTATTCTTTACTCTATGACGCTATTAGGGTATGGTCACACCCCAGACACTTCATACAAAACACCACGTTTTACACAGACACTACACATTGATGTCGGAGGTATGTGTAATGTACGAAGTGTCAGGGGTGTGGCCCAAGTAAGAGACTCACCAGCTATAGCCAGCTGCATGATGAAGAAGTTCATGCGGCTCTTCCTGGCGTTGGTGCAGAGCAGCGCCGCGATCACCGACGCGTTCAGCACCACTATCAATACAAACAGCACCCACATCACCGTGAACATCTCTATCCATCCATAGGGAAGGCCCGTGCCCCAGAAGTGGGGACATTAATGGGCTGATAATGATGATGATGATAGGTGTGTTATGTAGTTTTACAATGTAGTATTACAATTATTAGTTTCTGTACGCATGGCTCCACTTCTACGAGACAATGATAACATCGTCTGAAAGCGACATCTAAGGCCAATAATAATACCGAACTGAATGTAAATTCATACTGGTGCTGTTTCCAGTACACACCGTCTAAGTTTATTTTAAGTTATACCTATCATTGTCTTATCCTACGGAAAGGAAAGGGACAGGTAATCAATCGTTAGATGTAAAATTTATGGAACACACGTCAAATTTAGGCAGAAAACCTTTCCAAAATTGTATATTGGCCAATGGGCACACGTCTAACGGGTCGCGTATCTGCGAGATGCCTATTTTATTCACGATCTGGAGGTCCGGGTTTGATTCCCGATGGGGACATTGTCGAAATCACTTTGTGAGACTGTCCTTTGTTTGGTAAGGACTTTTCAGGCTTGAATCACCTGATGTCCGAAAAAGTAAGATGATTCCGTGCTTCGGAGGGCACGTTAAGCCTTTGGTCCCGGCTGTTAGCCGTAAAAACACCTCCACCAACCCGCAGTGGAGCAGCGTGGTGGAGTATGCTCCATACCCTCTCCGGTTGATTGAGGGGAGGCCTGTGCCCAGCAGTGGGACGTATATAGGATGTTTATGTGAAGAATGTGGCGTTCCCGATAGCGAGATGCCTATTTTATTCGCCCTAGTTATTCATTTATTCACGCATTCATTTTAAAATTATCTGTCCCTTTCCTTTTCTAGGAGGCGTTTGCAGGAATCGGGGCTATTATCGCTATAATTTATATTGACTATAGAAGAACTATTTGGACACACAACAGCCTCCGTGGTCTAGTGGTTAGAGCGTTAGGCTCACGATCTGGAGGTCCGGGTTCGATTCCCGATGGGGACATTGTCAAAATCACTTTGTGAGACTGTCCTTTGTTTGGTAAGGACTTTTCACGCTTGAATCACCTGATTTTCCGAAAAAGTAAGATGATTCCGTGCTTCTGAGGGCACATTAAGCCGTTGATCCCGGCTATTAACCGTAGAAACACCTCTACCAACCCGCAGTGGAGTAGCGTGGTGGAGTATGCTCCATACCCCCTCCGGTTGATTGAGGGGAGGCCTGTGCCCAGCAGTGGGACGTAATATAGGTTGTTTATGTACCTCCACACCACACGTGGATGTTGATCAGTCTGGAAGCGCTGTGTGATCAAGTTAGGAAATACCATAAACAAGTTTGTAACCAAAAGTTCTGCTGAAAACATTCCGGGAAACTTCAATTTTCGATTTCCAATAACATTGTTCGCATTGTCATTTCTCCGATTCCACTTCTAAGAATGTAGTTTGGAATCGTTTCTCAGTAGTTACTCGTCGAACGTGATTGTTTATTCGCTCTCAGTCTTCTTCTAACGTGTGGGTAGTGAGGTGGATGACTATCCTCCGTACAGGGTGTTAGTGATATCGTAACGAAAACTTTAAGGGATGATTCAGACCATGATTCTGAGTTGATATCAAGTGGAACTTTCCGTCGCAAAAGTATGAAAATCAAATTAAAAAAAAAAAAACACAAAAATATTCATGAATTTTCCGAGAGGAAATTACACTTGATATCAACTTAGAATCATGGTCTGAATCCTCCTTGAAAGTTTTCGTTACGGTGTCACTAACACCCATACCTAGTATAGCTATCTGTATGTACTTGTACGAGGTGTAAGTGACATCGTAACGAATAATGAGAGGGATGATTCAACTCATTATTCTGAGTTAATTTCGAGTGAAATTTTCAAATCAAATCAAATCAAATATACTTTATTGCACAGAACTACATTTAAACAATCAGACATTAACACATCAAAAAAAATTAAAAATTAAATTTTATTTATTACATTTTCCATCGCAAAAGCATAGAATTGAAAATAATTTTAAAAAATCATGAATTTTGCGACGGTAAATTCCATTTAATTTTGATATTAACTCAAAATTATGGTCTGAATTATCCCCCTTAGTATTCGTTACGATGTCACTAACACCCTCTATATGATTATTTGAGTCACCAAAGGTTTATGTAACAACTACGCAGGTACGTAAGCAATCCCAACAAAAACGTTTTTATGTAAATTGTTTATTTATTTATTTATTTATCAATGTTCTAGAACTATCTTTACAAGACTATCCCAATACAATAGTTCACTGGAAATATACATAATGATACAAATCTTAAAGTAGGAGCAATTAATTTTATAGTACATAGCATGTAACATATAAGGTGACCTTTCGGAATTCGGCCAGGCTACATATTAAATATATCAGTCCTTTCTGCGATCTCATTAAGTGTGTGCAGTGCTCGAGTCAGCGGCGATTTAATTTGTTGCCAAGACGAGAATTTATTAGAACAAAAATTTATCAGATCTCATGTAGAGCCAAGCTTCTAACTCTACACGCCCTAACTATACAAACACTAACAACACAAACTCTTAATTTTAGGCAAAATATGGGGCTTGCTCGTTTCCTTGCTACAAGAACTATTTAACAGAATGGCAATGAACAGTCAATACATTTGTTGCCTTACGCTCAGGCGACGGAAGCGAAATGTGCCTTACCTTATAATTATGATGATTGTTAGTGGGTCAGTCAGTAAGTGTCAAAATCGGGGTTCTTTTACATAACAATAAAATCTAAAGTTGCAAACTGTTTTTATACAACTTCGTAGCAGGCTTATCGCGAGTCGATTTCCAATTGAACAGACGTCGTTTCAAATGAATCTTATAGCTGCAGCTTATGTTTGCTCTTTCAATCGTTGAAAACGATATTTCAGACTCGGTGTTATACATACATACATACATAAACTCACGCCTATTTCCCACCGGGGTAAGCAGAGACTATAGAATTCCATTTGCTTCGATCCTGACACACTTCTCTTGCTTCCTCCACATTCATCACTCGGTGTTATATTTTGTTATATTCGGCCTATGCCTTATTGCGAGATCCCTGATTTCATATTCGAGTTAAGTTTGAAAAATCTAGAATGTATTTTTTAAATAAAGGCTACAATTCAAGTATATTTTTTTAATATTTTACACTGGAAAGAACATAAAAGACGACTGATGGCGGCCCCTCAATTCAATTCCTCTGATGACCACGGATGAGCCTCGGAAGTTTGCAACAAAAATTATTAAGCCAAATAAACAAATTAAATAACAGAAAAATCATAACAGTTACTTTACACTGAAAGTACATATCTGAATTTTATAAATAAATTAATTTTACCCAGAAAAAGGTAATAAACTAGCTGCTCCTCAAAAATCGTGAGCGGGGTGGGAGGGGGGTTTAGTTATTGCAGGAGTTATAAGCTTGGTAGCTTATTACCGAATAAATCCCGCAATAAAAGTGACCGTCAAATAACTCCGGTGAAATATTTTCAATCAGAAATCAGAATCATTTATTCTACGTAATTATCATGGATAAACTTGTAACATTTTTTAATTTACGTCTATTCGCAAGGGGTTATGGCTGAGAAGAAATGACAAAAAAGCTGCAACAGCAACACATATTTTAAATCAATGAGGTATACATTACAAGTTATTTAATAACTAGAGGAACAGATTCAATACCAGACATTTTTATCATTTAGGTAGTCATTAATTAAGCTTATTTTTTTTTTTTTCATTTATTTTGGCACAAAACAGTCATTTATACAAATAAGTAAAGAAAAACAATACATAACATAAAGACAACGAGGGCCCAAAAAGTGCTTACAGATAAAATGCAATTAAGAGCTTATTGAGACAGACTCAGTTATGCTAAGAGGTAGAACATACATGAAACAAATTATTAGTAGGTACCTACTAAGAAGATGGTCACTTAATCTATAAAAATAAAAAGTGGATTATTCTTATACAAAATGAAAATTTAGGATAGGTACAATATAAAAGCAAACCAGATTTAAGTAAATAAAGAAAGATAAAGATAACAAGCAGACAAGAGTGAAATTAAGTAATATTAAAGTAGTATTTATAATAATTATACACTAAGTTTTAAGAGTTGAATAGGTCGATATCAGAAAAGTCCTTATTATCATGTTCAGACAGCGAGAGGTAAAATTATTATTTGTATAGTTTTTACGTAGTCGTGGTGGTATAAAAATGTTTAAAGTTCGTGAGGAACGAAGTGGCAATCGGGCTTTATTAATGAAATTAATGTCGTGAACCATACATAATCATGTAAGGTCACGAATTATCTGAATTCTGAATCACATTCCAAAACTGAAGTGTGTCATAGTTATATGAAATACCTATGGGGCAAAATACCCACAAATGGGCAACGTGCCCATAGCTGTCTAAATATAGGGTAAAAAACCAACGATGTTAGAATATGTGATTAGAATGTTTCATAGTTATATGATTACCTATGGGGCAAAATACCCACAAATGGACAACGTGCCCATAGCCGTCTGAATATAGGGTAAAAAGCCCACGATGTTTGAATATGGGGTGAAACCCCGCGAATGGCCTCCAACCGCCCCTTACAGCCATCCCTGTCCACCTGATTGCCTTGATAAATTCATCTGATTACCTGATAAATCACCACAACGATATTACCTACTGCAATGTTTTACTGTTTGTTTTACTATCCGTTTTACTGTTTACTGTCTGTTGTTCTCTTTATCGATTTGTATCGGATAATACAAATATAGCATAACTGATATCTAAGTAATTAGGAAAATATATAAGTATTATAAGACTTAACTGAATATTCTTCCTGCACATCGACAGGAAGTCTGATAAAACTGTTGTTGATTGTTATACCTGAAAACACACTGTTTCTTCTCTAATCTGTTTCTGAATAATCTGAATATTCACTGATTTCTGTTCTCTCCTCTTAATGCAATTTCATTTGTTCCTTTGTCGATTTATACCAAATAATACAAGTACCTATAGCATAACTGATATCTAAGTAATTAGGAAAATATATAAGTATTATTAGACTTAACTTGGGGGAGACCTATGCCCAGCAGTGGGCGTCGTACGGCTGATGATGATGATAAGACTTAACTGAATATTCTTCCTGCGCATCGACAGGAAGTCTGATAAAACTGTTGTTGATTGTTATATCTGAAAATACACTGTTATTTCTGCTCTGATCTGTTTCTGAATAATCTGAATGTTCACTGATTTCTGTTCTCTGTTCTAATGCACCTTCTTTTGTTCTCTGAAAATTATTTAGTTTTTTCGTAATGACAGCCCGCCAAAAAGCATCAACTTTTTTCTGGCCAGTGTTATTATGACATATATAACCTACAAATCGATTACTCACTCGAGTAAAAATAAAATCGATATGATGCATTTTAATATTATTATGAATTTGATTATTTAAATTCGAGAACTGATTACAGTTCGAGACACTGCCCCGACGCAAGAATTATGAAATACACATGTGTTATGATTAAGTTCAGCATTCTAAACCCTGCTGTAGATTTTGAGTAGACTGTTCAATTTGCTGCACTATGTTCTGAACAGCTTGATAAGCAGTTTGTTGACTTAGACTCAAACTCTGTTTCATTGCTATGTCCTGTTAATTTAGCTGAAGCTGTTGTTGATTATGAAACAACGCACTGAATCAAAATTTTGCTGATGTTTTCAATAAACGTAAGCAGATACGTCTATTCTGGATAACTGAAAAGTATCAGTAATATAACAACTTAATATATCTAATATCACAACTTTCTCCAGATGATGTTAGCATGTTTGGTTTGTGCTGACAAATAACGACTGAAAAAGGACTAAAAATTTGAGCTATTCCAATTTGTTGCTACTGGAGGTACAGCTTAATAGAGGGCAATTAGGCTCTCACCTGAATATCCTGATCTGCGACTGAAGAGGTCGAGGCTGCTGATATCATCGACAGCTCCCTGATATGCGTCAGCGTATAGTTTACCTCTTTGAACTCTTGATTAATGTTCTCCAACTCCCGAAGCTCGTCAACAAGGAAGAACTCTTAATTGTACTGAATAATAACCTGGAAGGCATCCACTAGCTGTGGATAATGACGCCTGGATTGCTTCTGCGCCACTGATAGCACGATTGTTGATTTATGTTCTATAACTGTTGCATATGAATTGGTTAATATACGATATTTATTTGAAAACTTGGTCTTAACTTTTAGCAAATGGTTGGTATTCATTCTAATAACAATACTTACTGACTATTTCGAATATGTTTACACTGAATTTTTGCAATATAAATTGAAGTAAAACATAATAAAATTTGTACCCCAAAAACATAAAATCAATGAATTAATACTTTTCGAAACTCGTAAATGAACTGACTTACAACAAACTTAACAACTCAATTCAACTGATCTGATTTCTGATTTGTTGATAACTGGTATAGTCAATCTGATTTAATGTTGATAACTGGTATACTCAATCTGATTTAATGTTGATAACTGGTATACTCAATCTGATTTAATGTTGATAACTGGTATAGTCAATCTGATTTAATGTTGATAACTGGTATACTCAATCTGATTTAATGTTGATAACATTAACAACTGGCTTCGTCCTTCTGATTTATCAACTGATTTGGTTGATCTGATTCGCAAATAATCTGGTCAATCTGCTTTGACAACTGATTTGGTCCATCTCATTTAACTACTTATTATTGGCCCATCTGATTTGAGTCAACTGATTTAACAACTGTTATTGGCCCATCTGATTTAAGTCAACATTATTGGCCCATCTGATTTGAGTCAGCTGATTTAACAACTGAATTGGTCCATCTAATTAGGTCCATCTGATTTGATGTCAACTATTCTGTATCTACTGATTTCGTACTGAGTATCATAACACTAAATTACATGTTCAAGATATCCCAGCATCTCCACCATGTCGTGCCCATAGCCTTTTGAATATAGGGTAAAAAGCCCACGATGTTTGAATATGGGGTGAAACCCCGCGAATGGCCTCCAACCGCCCCTTACAGCCATCCCTGTCCACCTGATTGCCTTGATAAATTCATCTGATTACCTGATAAATCACCACAACGATATTACCTACTGCAATGTTTTACTGTTTGTTTTACTATCCGTTTTACTGTTTACTGTCTGTTGTTCTCTTTATCGATTTGTATCGGATAATACAAATATAGCATAACTGATATCTAAGTAATTAGGAAAATATATAAGTATTATAAGACTTAACTGAATATTCTTCCTGCACATCGACAGGAAGTCTGATAAAACTGTTGTTGATTGTTATACCTGAAAACACACTGTTTCTTCTCTAATCTGTTTCTGAATAATCTGAATATTCACTGATTTCTGTTCTCTCCTCTTAATGCAATTTCATTTGTTCCTTTGTCGATTTATACCAAATAATACAAGTACCTATAGCATAACTGATATCTAAGTAATTAGGAAAATATATAAGTATTATTAGACTTAACTTGGGGGAGACCTATGCCCAGCAGTGGGCGTCGTACGGCTGATGATGATGATAAGACTTAACTGAATATTCTTCCTGCGCATCGACAGGAAGTCTGATAAAACTGTTGTTGATTGTTATATCTGAAAATACACTGTTATTTCTGCTCTGATCTGTTTCTGAATAATCTGAATGTTCACTGATTTCTGTTCTCTGTTCTAATGCACCTTCTTTTGTTCTCTGAAAATTATTTAGTTTTTTCGTAATGACAGCCCGCCAAAAAGCATCAACTTTTTTCTGGCCAGTGTTATTATGACATATATAACCTACAAATCGATTACTCACTCGAGTAAAAATAAAATCGATATGATGCATTTTAATATTATTATGAATTTGATTATTTAAATTCGAGAACTGATTACAGTTCGAGACAATTAATTTTAGATAACAATAACGAAGAATCGATTTTATTGTTCAACAGTTTGAAGAGAAATACTATATCGAATTGCTTACGACGATTTTGAAGGGTGAGCATTTTATGTTTTTTAAGTGACTCGATGTATGATGCATTGGGTGTACTACTGCGATAATTTAAGATCTTGACGAATTTTTTTTGAACTCTTTCGATGCGATCAACATGACATTTGTATAAAGGACTCCATACGACGCAACCGAAGTCCAAAATAGATCGAACAAAACTATAAAATAGTATTTTTATGGTTAAAATTCTTTTAAATGGCTTGGTTATTCTATTAATGAAACCTAAGCTTTTATAAGCTCTTTTTATAATATTGTCAATGTGCAAGTTAAAGGAAACCATACTGTCCATGTAAATACCCAAGTCGCGAATAGAGTTTACCCTCTTCACTTGAGTATCATCAAGATAGTAATTGTGAAGAATGGGAAAATTTTTACGGCTATATATAGCACTTATCGGCATTCAGGATGAGTTGATTGACTTCACAGTATTTACGTAATGATTCCAGATCATGCTGCATTTTGTGACAATCTTCTGCTTTAGATACCGTTCTATATATCTTTGCATCATCTGCATATAGCAGATAATTAGTGTTATGGAGCGCATCACCTATATCATTTATGTACAACGAAAACAACACAGGCCCAAGATGGGACCCTTGCGGGACCCCTGAGGGTACTGGAAGGTAACTAGAACAGTAACCCTTCAGACATACAGCCTGGCTACGATTATAAAATAAGCTTTTTTACATAAAGTAAGCTTCACATGAGCTTTAAATTTATTTTCTGATATACTTACTGTATATACCAATTATATCCTAGGTGCTATTGTACCACGTGCATCTCTTTCCTGTACATATTGTAAGTGAAGGACAGCACTAATTTAAGAGCTGTCAAACTACAATTAGGATAAGTTTGTGTGCGCCCGACTAGACACAAATGTGGGTAGATTTAAGTGGGCTAACCTGCTTCTCAATAACTTAACTTTTAAAAATCATATACTTTAAATTTAGAATGTGAGCAGACTTCAGACGAGGTCTGCCCACTAGTCATTCATATTAAAAGGATAACTTTAGTCCATACAAGTTTAATATCTGGATAGAAATTCTGATAACTTTTGCACGTGTACAAGATGTCTAATATTGGAACCCGTCGGTAATCTCATGTCAAAAGATGAGACCGCTTCCTGCTTGGATATGTCCAATAAGGTTCACCTGGTGACTTACGGAGTCGCATTACGGGACAGGATTACTAAAACCTGCTTTTATGATTACGATAAAATATTGTACCTTTTATGTTGGACTGAAAGCGAACAAAAAACGTGTACAAGACAATTCTTAACGTGTGCTGCCTAATGAAAATGTGTGAGATTGATTCATCTCCCTAGCATTATCCTGTTTTTCACAGGGTCAGCTTACCTAACCTAAAGATTTGACAGGTCTGTTTTTTTACAGAAGCGACTGCGGCTGTGGGAGATTAATTAAAACACATAATACCGGGTTCTTACCGCGTTATTATCAGGGATATGAGACTCCCGATATTTCAACACAGTTGCAATGCCATGATCACGGGACGGAATATCGGGAGTCTCGTATCCCTGATAATAACGCGGTAAGAACCCGGTATTATGTGTTTTAATTAAACTCATACATTTTCATCACTGTCACTGTCGACTGTCATAATCGTTTGTAACTTGGCTATGGTCATTGATCTAATCATAAGTGATAATAACCGCGTAAACCTCAAACAATGTTAGTATCAGTTTGACATCATCATCACCAGCCCATTAACGTCCCCACTGCTGGGTCTTTCCTATGGATGGATAGGGAGATCGTGCCTTAAATCACCACGCGGGCCCAGTGCGGATTGATGGTTATAAACGACTGCTACTACAGCCGGGAGCAACGGCTTAACGTGCCTTCCGAAGCACGGAGGAGCTCGAGATGAAAACTTTTATTTTTAGTTTGACATAAAAGATGTCATTTCAATCCCATGCATAATGTCCTTTTATCACTGTCATGTTATCGATTGTCATAATCGTAGTGTCTTGGCTAAAGCCCCGGAGAAGCATGAAAGATACACGTGTCTCAAATGTCGGGCACGGAATACCGAGCTTTAGTACAAATTGCCTAAAAGCCAGTAAATCTGTTCACGCCCATATCATTTTGTCGGATTATCCCCTATAAACACTGAAAGGTTTTAATCATGTAATGGACACCTGCATCAAAAGTTTATCAGTTCCCGTCAGTGATATCATTTTTCTGATATTTATAAAATATCACTGCAAGCTTTTATGAGGGTTTTCAATATTGTTAATTTCCTTCTGTGCTGGGGATAATAGACCGCATTGAACAGGATATAATATTGACATGGAAGCAATATTGTTATTTGACATGTACAATACATATCAAATAACAATAAGAGTTTCAAAATACCACATTGAACAGGAACGAATATTGACAAGGAAGCAATATTGCTATTTGACATTTGTTGATATTGCGCACTTACTTTTACATGCGCAAATGTCAAATAGCAATATTGCTTTTAGACGAATTGCTTCAATGCGGCCTTTTCAACCCCCCTGAGCTGCATACATAACACGACGTAGCACGACGCCTATATCCCCGTAGGGGTAGGCATGTGGTATATACATACCCACTCCTCGCCAGCTATGTTTAACTCCCACATAACAGAGCGGCTTGGCTAATGCCAGTAACCGAGCACAAATCCTGGAAACCACGTCATATAAATTACCTATGATCCACGGTTCCCTATTTTGTTGCATAAAATTTTATGTCATAAATTTGCATGGCATATATTTAATATTCCTAATAATCGTTACGCTTGAAAGGCATTAGGCATAACTATTTACACATAATATAATAATGCATAAACACTTTAAGCATAAATTCATACCTATTTAAATAAACATGTTTGCAAACATCAATAGGCTTAACAAGCATTATGCTAAGTAAAACAGTATGACAAGTAACCATTATGCCAAAAGACGATTATGACTAAAACAAATATGCCTAACCGGTTATGCCTAATACATACATACATAAACTCACGCCTATTTCCCACCGGGGTAAGCAGAGACTATAGAATTCCATTTGCTTCGATCCTGACAAACTTCTCTTGCTTCCTCTACATTCATCAATCGCTTCATACACGCACGCCGGTTCAGAGTAGATCGTATTGAACCTTTTCTAAGGACATCTCCAATTTGGTCATCGTAAGTCCTTCTCGATCTTCCTCTGCCAGCCCTACCATCAACTTTCGCTTTATGCCTAATTAAAATAGGACAAACAACATTATGCGAAAAATAGGGTTTCATGATCCACACCTGAATTAAAACTCACAAAGTCGATTTCGGTAGTTAAGAGCACGCGCCAGAAATCGCACCCGTGACATTACGATGCAAATAAAATGTGTTAAGTGGTAGGTCCCGGATCATATTTACTTAAGTAAGTATGAAGTCGTTATACGAGCCAGGACCCTTTAGCGGGTCAATAGTAACTCTTACACTAGGGTTGTACGGTCACGAGAATTAATATGTAAATATGTATACACTTTGGTACCATGGTCACATTAACTTTTTTGACAAATTGAACTGTAACTCTCACTAAATGTCAAATATGTTAGTGCGACAGAGTCCTAAAGTGGGTACTGACTGTACGGCCTCCATGGTCCAGAAATCAGTTTGTGATCCCTAGTTTGGGTAGGACATTACGGGCTGATCACCTGATTGTCCAAAAGTAAGATGATCCGTGCTTCGGAAGGCACGTTAAGCCGTTGGTCCCGGTTATTACTTACTGATGTAAGTACGTAGTCGTTACATGAGTCATAATAGGGGCCTATGGCGGCTCAGTAATAACCCTGACATCAGGGTTGATGGGGTTGGTAATCCACCTCACAATCCACACGATAGAAGAAGACCAGGGTTGTGAGATCAATGACCGACAATGTACTTACGTCATAAAAGTAATAGACGTTGAGATCTCCCATGGTGCTGTTAGTGAGGTTCCGCCAGGTGAGGTTGTGGGCGTCTGCGGGGTAGGCAGTGGTGACGCGCGGGGTGGTCCCCAGCTCCGCCATCACTAGGTCTGGCTCCATGGTGCTGGAACAAGGAATACAATTCTTAATACAAGGAAAAAAGCACTGTAATCCTGTGGTGAGAAAAAAAAAATGCGACATACTAATGTTTTCATTTCTTATGTAAAAAAATACAATTATTTATGTATGCCGAAACGGTTCCTCCTCAGCATAATATTTTAGACTCATCATCATTAATTTAAGAGCCACGCTCTTGTCGGTGTAGCATTCTCCATTTCTCTCCTTGCTACTTTTTTAGGGATTTTGGCCTTGGGCTTTTTTTTTAATGGTTTCCCTCTTGCCTTCCGCCCCGCAGTACTTTGTTTGACGCGAGTAGTATGGCGCCCAGAGTAGTCTAATTCAAAGCCGTACTAGGACTCCTGTCCTCCGCCTCTGAATAGTACTGACAGTTACTGCGGCCCTCTGTCAGGTTCCAGGTTACAGTCCTGTGACTGGCCCCTTCTGTCCTGCATTGCCGTACGATTATGGAATTGACACATTAATCCTTGCACGTTTCAAGTCTGATACAAAATAAACCATTAGATATGTATCATCATCATCAGCCCATTAACGTCCCCAATGCTGGGGCACGGGCCTTCCCTATGGATGGATAGGGAGATCGGGCGGACGATCACGCGGGCCCAGTACGTATTAATGGTTATTAACGACTGCTAATGCAGCCGGGACCAAAGGCTTAACGTGCCTTCCAAAGCACGGAGGAGCTCGAGATGAAAACTTTTTTTTTTGTGGTCACCCATCCCATGACCGGCCTTTGCGAAAGTTGCTTAACTTCAACAATCGCAGACCGAGCGCGTTTACCGCGGCGCCACCGAGCTCCTCCGCGTTAGATATTATGTATAATGTATGTAAAACAGCTTGTAGATTTATAGTGCGTCAAAGCCTTTTTATCTTAGAAGGGTGTTCATTAAAAATCAGCAAACATTGCACTAGCCGGATATAACAGTGGTGCTTTCGAGGTTATATTTCCGGTGAGAGTCCTTTTTCTTCAGTGTTCACTTGATGCCACTAATTGCAGAACTTCAATCCACACTGATATTCTAAATGCGAAAATAATTATTAGCGTCGAAAAGGCGGCACCAACTGCTTAATGTTGAAATTGCGAATTGTTAAATATACTATCCTCTACTCTTGAGGAGCTCGGCGGCGCAGCGGTAAACACGCTCGGTCTGCGATTGTCGAAGTTAAGCAACTTTCGCCAAGGCCGGTCATAGGATGGGTGACCACAAAAAAAAAGTTTTCATCTTGAGCTCCTCCGTGCTTCGGAAGGCACGTTAAGCCGTTGGTCCCCGCTGCATTAGCAGTCGTTAATAACCATCAATCCGCACTGGGCCCGCGTGGTGGTTTAAGGCCCGATCTCCCTATCCATCCATAGGGCAGGCCCGTGCCCCAGCAGTGGGGACGTTAATGGGCTGATGATGATGATGATCCTCTACTCAAATTGCCTACTCAACGGCCCCTGGTCCGTGGTTCGAATTCCAGTGGGGACATCCACCGAGCGCGTTTACCGCTGCGCCACCGAGCTCCTCGCCTTTTATTACACCCAGTCACAATTACCTCTTCCACAAATTATTATTCTGATCAAAATAAAGAGAAGCAATATAGGTAACATAATTCTATAAATAATGAAATCCAAATATCCAGTAACAATTATTTTAATGTACGCTTCTGCAATTACATTGTATATTGGAATAATTATAAATGTACCTACCTTAGTAATGAGAAAATAGGTTTAAGCTGTACAACGCCATCTATATTGTTTTTGGTGAACATAGCCTGGTGTTCCTTGATTGAATCGTAAGTAAGTGTTATTTTCTTTGTAGAATTCTGAGTGTAGTTTGTAGTTCGATTCCTTTTAATTCTTCCTTCTCAAAATTAATTACTTCGACACAGACGACCAGAACTTAATTAAAAATATTTTCTCAGTTTTATTAATTGCTTGAGTTTTAATGTAGTTTCGATCGTTGACGTGTTGCTTTATGACACATATATACATAAACTCACGCCCGTAACCCCTAATGGGGTGGTTAAAGCTACAAGTAATCACAGAAGACTTGCAACCACTGTTCATACGAAGTCCTAAGATGGATACGATGAACCTTATGGTGATAAGAGTTCAGCCAGCAACCAGTCCATCAAGCCAGAAAAATCATAATCCCTCTGTCTGTCTACGACATGCATGAGAAGACGTTTTAATCACTCCCAGCCCAGCACAGAGACTTTATACTCAATTAAAATTAGAATTAGTTCGATCCGAAACTTTTAATTTCCCGGCGGTCTTAAAAATTTAAAAAAATTAAATTACTAAAAAATGAATTGGTTGACGAATTTGACATTTGCACAAATAAAACAGCGCCATATCCTCAAAATATTATATAAATTTTAATATAGATTCTATGCCAGCTTCAATTAGCCGTTTTAGACTAAAAAATCCTAACTGCACTATTGTTTTCTCTGAAATATCCAATCTGTCACTATCAGCCACGACGGTGCCAACTTTTATTTATGGAACGTGCCAAAACTGAAACGATACGCCCGTTTAATTGAAACAGAAACAAAAGGGAAAAATAAACAATGCATGTCAAAAGGTGAAAAGAAACATGAAAAAGATAGAAAGATAAAATGAAAATAAAAAGGGGAACGGGTTGCCTACACGTAGTTATTTTCTATACAGAGCAGTTCTTTTTATACAAGGTGTTAGATTAAAAATGGGTTTGTATTTGATCACGATCTCACCTGATGGTTATGTAAGTTGGTACACACTTTATGCCTATTCACTCTTCCTAAAGACTAGAGTGAATAGGCAGAGAGAAAGCAGTGGGGCGAAGTTATCGGCTCAGCACTGCATACATCAAGGCACTCCTCCTTATCGTGTGGGTTGTGAGGTGGAATACCAACCTCATCCACCCTGGTGTCAGGGTTATTACTGAACCGCCAAAGGCCCCAAGCCAGGGCACTGCGATTGATGATAGTACTAGGTTAGTAATTATTTAGAAGATATGAATGCATGGGATTAACTGTCTGAGCACTGATATTATTATTAGTTTAAGGCCCGATCTTCCTATCCATCCATAGGGAAGGCCCGTGCCCCAGCAGTGGGGACGTTAATGGGCTGATGATGATGATGATGATGAACTGATATTAGGCAGCTAAATAACAATATTTTATTTTTTTTTTTAAAGAAGACTTGGCCATGTTATTAAGACGAATGAAGCCATACGGAAAATTAAAATCTTTTCTTGGAGTATTTTGGTCTGAGCCTAGTAAATCTTGTTTTCCTTCAATCGTCGTGTGGGATGACAGGATTCAGATTTATTGAGGTATTTTATTGTGCAGAAGATGAAGTCGAATCTCGCGCTGAATCAGTTTAAAAATAAATCGCATATTTTAAATACGTTAGAAGAGAAATAGGTAATATCTTATGTCAAAGATAAATTGTCTAAATTGTTAGGTTTTTGTTAAATAAGTACAATAATTATGTACATAATGGAAAGAATAAAACTTTGCTAGTTTACAAAAAGAAGCAAGAATTAAATTCGTAATATTTCCAAAGAAAAAAAATTGATTATTACTACATAAAGACAGATTATAAAAGTAACGATATACATTTTTTTCTATTTAACTTTATAATAATTTAACCAAGGAAAACGTAAATAACGTAGGGAAACGTAAATAATAAATCAGAAATTTTAACACGTTTTTCTATGACGTCAGTGTGCTTTTCGTAATAATTTAGTGTTTTGACGAAATTTTGGTGAAAACTGATTCGAACCCGGACCACCGGACCACAAAAGTCGTTATTTTTTCCGTAATGCTCTTGTGGTCAAACTTATTGTCAGATCTTATTTCTAAACCAACATCCCACTGCCAACTTTCAGGACAAAGTTGAAATATGGTCCAACTTTGACCGAACAATCTTCCCGGAAATAAATACAGTGTTGATCTTAGCAAATTAACATACAAATTACTTTTTGTTGACGTTTCGCTGATTAAAAATGTTCAAGACAAAATAGCAATTAGGTACTGATCTTGCCGCTGACTCAAAGGCGAACTGCTAAAGAACTAAAAACACACAAACGTAATTAAAACACATAACGAGTTCTTACCGCGTTTAAAATAGGCAACAGCAACAGTGTCAAAATAAAGGGAGTCTCATATCCCTATTTTAAACGCGGTAAGAACCCGTTAATGTTTTAATTATGATAATAACCACGTAAACTTGAAAACAATGTACACACACACGTATTGTAACATGATAACTCACTCGAACGTTCATCAATTCCGTCCTTATTCGAGGAGACCTTAAGGAAGAGTTTGAACTCAGCTCAAAATCCGATATTCTTAGACGACTCCGCGACTTAATTTCATGTTCACTTCAATCATCATCTCCTTAGTATTATCGCGTTTTTCACAGGGTCCGCTTACCTAATCTAAAGATTTGATAGGTCGGGCTTTTTACAGAAGCGACTGCATGCCTGACCTTCCAACCCGCGAAAGGAAAACCAGCCCTATGCAGGTTAGGTCACATACCCTCGAAATTCATTTCTCGGGAATGTGGGGTTCCGAACCGAACACGTGCTAATCATTTGTGATCCAAACATTATTTCCAAAACAAATTGGACAGTCATTGGTTTAGTACTGTGCTGAGTGAAGTGAGAGGCAAGCGTTCTACCAACTGAGCTACCACGGCTATATCCATACTCTCTCTCTCTCTATTTAAGAGCTGTGCTCTTGTCGGTGGAGTAATCGCCATTCCTCTCCTCTTCCCGCCAAAACCTTCACCTCCCGATACGACACGACGTGCACCTTATCTTTTATTTGTTTCATAAATGTTATCAGGTCTACCCCTTCCTCTCTTCCCTTCAATTTTTCCTTCTATAATGTTTGTTATAAATGAATCGTGTCGTATCAGGTGGCCAATCATATTTCCTCTCCGGTTCTCTATAGTCTTCAATATGGTTCTCTTTTCCTCAACTCTTTCCAGCACTTTCCACCCATTATTATTCTGATCAAAATAAAGAGAAGCAATATAGGTAACATAATTCTATAAATAATGAAATCCAAATATGCAGTAACAATTATTTTAATGTACGCTTCTGCAATTACATTGTATATTGGAATAATTATAAATGTACCTACCTTAGTAATGAGAAAATAGGTTTAAGCTGTACAACGCCATCTATATTGTTTTTGGTGAACATAGCTTGGAACATCTTTGATTGAATCGTAAGTAAGTGTTATTTTCTTTGTAGAATTCTGAGTGTAGTTTGTAGTTCGATTCCTTTTAATCAATCAATCAATCAATAATACTTTATTGCACAACAACACATACAAAGGACATAAACATACGAATAAAACATAAGCACAATAGGCGGCCTTATTGCTAAACAGCAATTTCTGCCAGGCAACCTTAGGGTGAAAGAAGATTCTTCCTTCTCAAAATTAATTACTTCAATTTTTCCTTCTATAATGTTTGTTATTTGTTTGTTGTTGTTATATCCATACATGCTAATAATAATATTCCTACTCACTGTGGTGGAAAAAAAATAATCTCATCGTAGGTAACAGCTAGTAAATAATAAGATACGTTAAACATCGTAGAAAGGAAGCTACAGGGAAAGAAAGGAAGGGGAAGACCAAAAAGAGCTTTCTTGGAACAGATTAAAGAGAAGGTGAACGTCGTGTCTTATAAGGAGGTGAAAGAGTAGAGCTTTGGTAAACAGAACATAATTACACGGAACATAATTCATCAGAAACTTGAATACATCAGCATTCGTGACATCGTATACCTAATAAGTATAAATGGTTTCAGAAACATCGGGATTGTAAGCTTAGTGTAAGTCAATCAAAGTTAGAGTTTCGAACATGTTTCCGTAATTGCAAGAGATACAAGGAAATCCGCGGCGTCTTATTACTTCAGAAAGTATTCGTCTGTGTGCCAAAAGTTATTGATAAGTAGCGGAAAATAATGTACGGTCACGAGCATTAATATGTATATACTTTGGTACCATGTCACATTAACTTTTTTGACAAATTGAACTGTAAGTCTCACTAAATTTCAAAATGTTAGTGCGACAGAGTCCTAAAGTGGGTACATTATATTGCTCATGACTCATGACTGTACGCTATAAGAATAATTTACTTTTGGAAAGAACTCTTATTCTCACTATGAGGCCGCAGGTTTGATTCATAGCACCACGCAAAGTAGCTGCTTCTCTTCTAGACATGTTTATTTTTTCATACATAAGATCACGCCTTTTGGGGTAGACAGAGACCACGGAACCAGTTACTATGGCCTTTGACGGCTTAATAGTAACCCTGACACCAGGGTTGATGGATTTAGTAATCCACCTCACAACCCACACGATAGAAGGAGATTTGTTCGAAAAGCTCGTCGACTTTATAAATTAACACTTTCGAAAGTTATTCTCGCGTTTGAAAACTGTTGCCATTAAATTGTTTTGAGATACAACACCGGGAATTGATTATCTAAATAAACCATTAGAAATCAAACTTTCTTAACTCAGTATAAATTCTCCTTGGGCTATTATAAAAGTTTCCCCTTTAGCAAAACGTAATGACAAAGTTCAGTTTTGAAGTATTCTTATTGAATATCTCTGTGATAATAACCTTGATGGATATTAGAAAAAAAAACCTTTACCGCCTCATTGCAAAACGAAGATTGTTAATACCAGGTTTTTTTAATCTTTATTTTTTACAGCTTAGTCACAAACAGCAACTATGTCTCTTTGTATATAAAAAATCAAAAGTGGTACTAAAAACTAAATACAATAATTACCTTAGATATAAGTCTATATGCACTAAATTGTAAAATGTTTTGGCTTCTTTCGACAAGGGGTTCGCCAAAGCAATGTTATATCCGCCAACTTATTGTGACGGATTGACAATGTCATATCGCCTAAAAAATTCTGCATCTAGAGACTTCTGGAATGTCATCTTAAATTCTTCCTTTTAGCGGCATTCTTTTCTGACGCATAGCGTCGTCCTTGTATTTCTTTACTATAAGGTTCCACCCAAGATTATTCGAGAATAGAAGCGACTGTTCTGGTGACTGAGACCATAGGGTATGTAAAGAGCGGGAAAAGCAAGGAGAGCCAGTTCAGTTTCTAAAGCGATCGGAGCAAGAAGAAGAAGTGAAAAGTGGAAGAGAAGAACAGTGTTTTAAACAGTGTAAAGTGTAGTGTGAAGTGCAGTGTTAAGCGCAGTGTTAGTGCAGTGCTAGTGTCGTGTTTCGTGCTGTGTTCAAGTGGACCGAAATAAAGTGAAGTGACGGTAACGGAGTTATTATACCGCGAAGCCCTGTGCGGAAGCTGTACCGTGTGTACAGTGAATAAATTCGTTTCTCCTTGGACTCAGTGAGTTTCCTTCCAATCCCGAAACACTCTTCCGTAACAATATTGTACATTATTGTAAATATTGTGTAATTTAAATCTTTCCGACTCATTTCGAACACATTCCATCAAAATGTGATCGTCTTCTACCACACCACACTCAGAGCAATTCGGTGTTTATAAAGTAGGTTTATAATGTTACTGATACTATATCGAATACTGAGATGGACGATTCAGCAATAGTGTGAAATGTAGTCTAACTTGATGTTATAAACCGTAATGTTTAGAGAAGGTTTTCTTGTGTAGCCACTTAAGTCATATTCGCTTACCTCCATAGTGTCTGTGCAAAATGGATTAGTGTTTATATATAGCACGTAATATCTTGTGTTTTCATGGAAGATGCAACATGAAAGGAACGTCTGCGTCGACTTTACATACATACATAACATACATAAACTCACGCCCGTAATCCCAAATGGGGTGGGCAGAGCCACAAGTAATCAAAGACAACTTGCAGCCACTGTTGATACGAAGTCCTAAGATGGATATGATGAACCTTATGGTCGACTTTATTAGATTCTTAAGAAAGGCTTACATAAGCCCACTTCCGCGGACACAATCGAGGTTTTAAAAGCACAGGTTACGAGGCAACCTGTAAGTACCTACTACACAATTAGGGAATGGGAAATTATGTCTCCTTATTTCAATACAATACCATGCATATATTTTATGGTATTTGCTGCATGGTAAAATCATATAAATTGTATCGCACTGCAATGCAACTAGGGAATGCGATTCCGACTCAAGATCGCAAATTCGAGATCCCGCGGGATTGGTAATATCAATCCCGCGAGATTCCGATAATATGAAAAATCAGGATGGCTGAAAACTGCTGATAACTGATAGTGAGGTAAAACAATCATTTTTTTGAAAGAAAACAATAACCTTTTTTCTTCAATATTACTATCTAAATAATTAAGTTTTCTTTCGAAATCAGCATAGTTAAAACAAAAAGTATAACTCAAGGAGATTCGCCCAATTCAAAATTCAAATTCAAAATTCAAAAATATCTTTATTCAGTAGGTAACATAGTTACACTTTGAATCGTCAATTTTACATAACGAACGTCTCATCCGCCAAAAACTACTGCAGCTTCTCACAACCTGTATAGCAAAACCTCGGCACAGGGCCCTAGACGTTCTTTAAAAAAATAAAATTAAACATAAAATATTGGTATACAATTGAGTAAATTAGCTGCCTAATATCAGTTCTCAGACAGTTAATCCCATGCATTCATATCTTCTAAATAATCACTAACTTCTCAATCACTAACTCAATCTCGTCAATCTCGAATGTGACCTCGTCATATCCCGAAATATTCGACGAGATCTCGCAAGATCGGGATTGCATACCGGCAACCGCGTCATTGCGCAGTGTGTGTTGAGTCGCGTCAAGACACGCGTTCTCTGAAATATCTAAATCCCGCGAGATCGGGATTGCTTTCCCTATACTTTTGTCTCTCGTGTGTGACATCTGACGCCGTACGATTGAAGACTAATACTCGTAAAGTAAGGGGTGATATAAAAATAGCACAGCCGTTGGTGGGGAGCGGAGAGTTGCAGTTCTGTACGTATTATTCCTTATTCTATGATATGTGCCGGCGTCATTCTCGCTCCACACCCGCAACATCGCCGTTGGAAAACTTTACCAAGTCTCGTAAAAACGTCGATCGCGTAAGTAAACGGCAACAGAAACTTTCCTCTGTTAACCAAACATGAGATCCGTGTGAGCATAAAGAGAGTAGATATTAACTGTTACTATCAGGACTAAATAGGCAAAAAAAGTTGAATGATTAAAACACATAATGACGCGTTCTTACTGCGTTTAAAGTAGGGATATGAGACTCCCGATATTTCGACACTGTTGCAAGTGCCATGATCACGGGATAACTGATGAGATTGGAGTGGAGTAGGTAGATCCATAATTTTCTACGGGCAGACATATCTGTCTACCCACTTTCTTTGCCGCTTGCCTAAAAAAAAATTAGTTGGTTAAAAGTTGAGTGTCTTCTCATTATCTTCTTCTTATAGTGTGGGTTGTGAGTTTGAATACCAGCCTCATCAACCCTGGTGTTAGGGTTATGATTCACTTCACTGACGTGGCTTATGTAACGATTACTCACTTACAGCAGTAAATAGTAACCGGGACCAACGGCCTAACGTGCTTTCCGAAGCACGGATCATCTTAATTTGATCATTTAACGTTAAAAATGGAAAAACTCTCTGGAAAAACTTGAAATCATCTGTTTTACCAAATTTTAAAAATACAGCTGATCTGCCGGCTTGTTTTGATAACCCAGATGCCATTAATAGACATTTTCTTAACGTACCAGGTAATGATAGGACTGATATATCTAATATGACATATTATGAGTTTCATAAGCACAGTAATTCCACTTTTAACCTTAGTCCAGTGCATGAAAATGTGGTGGCTAAAGCGATTTTTAAAATTAAGTCTAACGCTACTGGACAAGATGGCATCTCCAAAGATATGTTTATTTTAACTTTACCACATTCGCTCGGTGCAATTACAGCTATCATCAATAAATCAATCTTGAGAGGCATTTTCCCTAATCAATGGAAAAATGCAATAGTTCATCCATTACCCAAAAAATCGAATGTGACAGATATCAAAGATTTGCGCCCTATCAGTATTTTGCCATTTTTGTCCAAAATTATAGAAAGAATAGTCTACGATCAAGTCTATAAATACTGTATTTCTTCCAAAATTCTTCCAGAGCTTCAGTCTGGGTTTCGATCAAAACGTAGTACCACGACAGCCCTCTTTGATGTAGTCGATAACCTGTTGCATCACCTGGACTCAGGAAAAAGTTCGATCTTGGTACTCCTCGATTTTTCGAGGGCGTTTGATTCAATTAACACGTCGTTATTGATATCGAAACTGGCTTCTTACTATGGTTTCGAGTCCACATCACTCAGGTGGTTTAGCAGCTATTTAGACGAACGTTATCAAAAAGTTGTGGTACGAAAGCCCGATGGTAACTCGTTAACGTCTGTCTCTCAAATCGTTAAACGTGGAGTTCCGCAGGGATCTATTTTGGGCCCGTTACTCTTTATTATTTATAGTTCTGACATTACAGATTGTATTAAAAATAGTAAATACCACATTTACGCGGATGATCTACAAGTTTACATCCCGGTTGGAAGTGATAACGTTGATGGAGCCATTGAATCTCTTAATCAGGATCTGGACAGAATACTTAGTTGGAGCCAAAAAAACTGCCTGTTTTTAAATGCCACCAAGTCCAAATTTATGATTATAGGTACAAAGCAACAAACTAGTATTATAGAAGCTGCAAAGCCTAATGTATCAATAAAGGGTACATCTCTTGATCACGTATCCGAGGCACGCAATCTCGGTTTAAATTTCGATTCACAGTTGAGATTTCATAGTCATGTGGTCGAAGTGGCACGAAATTGTTTTTATAGGCTTTTAGCCTTCTGTACCAAATCAGACCATTTGTCAACACGGATATAAGAATTTATGCGCTGTGAAACACTGATTTTGTCAAAATTGAACTTCGGTTTCACTGTATATGGGCCTTGTTTATATGGAAAATCTGAAAAAATCATTCAGCGTGTTCAGAATGCCTGTGCACGTTTCTGTTTTCCGATTCCTCCTCGTACTCATATAACGCCTTTTCTCAACAATTCTAATTTGCTAAATATGCATCATCGTTTAAGTTTATATTTTGCTTGTCAACTGCACGATATTATTAAGTTTCAAGAACCTCAATACCTCTTTAAAAAACTCTTGTGGCGCAAATCTGCGAGGTCTTGCTCAATAGTGATGCATCTGCCGCGACATAGGACTGCCGCTTTTCGTGGAGGTTTCAGTTACCGATCTAATAAATGTTGGAACGATATTCCACCGCCCCTTCGGAAGCTTACTTCCAAAATTACTTTTAAGGTGAAATATAAGGAATATCTTCTTAATATTCAGAAAAACGTCGGTAACTGAACTTTATACTTATTTCATAATTATGTTATATACATCTACTTGTCATATATTGTTTATGAATCTCTCTCGTTATCTGTTTATCTGTGGCTTTTATTTTGCACATCTGCTTATTTTCTTATTTATTGTAAGTAAATCCCGACACTTTTTGTTGGCACGATAGTTCAAAGTATTTATAAGCGTAACTTAGGTACTGGCAGAATATCAGTGTTGCTAAGAGTGGTATTTCTACTATCCTTCGCAACAACATGCTGAGTCAGTCCCTTTTCCCTGGCAGTGTATTTTTGATTTGTATACTTATCTTTATCTTCTCTACTATTGTACTGCACTGTTTTGGGAATAAAGTTATTCTATTCTATTCTATTCTATTCTAATTTCGGACAATCAGGTGGTCAGCCTGTAATGCCTTAATGTGGTTGAAAATCATAGATTTAGGCCCGTTCTGGATTTGAACCTGCAAATTTGCAATAAGAGCCAAGCGCTCTTTCATACCACCGCTCTTACATAACATGTGATCGATAACGAATATTCATGACAGCTCAATGTTGAATTTTTGAAACATTACAATTTGATGAGTCTCTAGTACTAAAACTCGCTGGCAGAAAGCGTGAATCATCGTAATGTACTATATTTTGCACCCGCCACTGAGTGTTTTAGCGACCATCACTTTGTATATTCAGTTTGTACATGTTTAATCCCAAGATTTATGTCCGGAAGACTGGTGATTTGTCTGCCTTATGGGCGCCGATTCCATTCCCACTCCGTAAAACTTTGGCAAAAAACTGACAAGTTAGCAAGTTTCAAGAAGTTTGCTCTCGCCAAGACAGTTTTTGTGCGGGTTTTGGTGTTTCGTGGTCGGATTATCCGCAATACAAAAAGGCTACAAATAACCTGAATAAATGTAATAAGTACCATGAAATATTTCCTTGAAAGTCAAAATGTACTTAGATTTGGCATTATTGGCGTATCCAACAACAGTTCAATATGGTTTCCACTTTGCTCTAATGAATGGTATTTATTTCAGACTGAATTTATTATCTTTCTGGATAAGGTATATTTGCCAATGTAGGAATAATGAATTAAGAATTAAGTTAATTTCTATTTCAATTCGTTTCGCTAAGCTCTGTGGATTTTGAAGCCACATTTTTTAAAACAAAAGAATCCGTCTTTTGTTTCACTAAAATACACTCAGTTCAAAAATGCACAGCCAATAAAAAAATATAGTCAATTAAAACCATTTTTCAACTTTTTTCCGTAGTTTATGTATGAAATGATTCGATATTGAATCAAAGCGCTTTTTGTCTAGACGCCAAACGTGACTATCACGATTGAAACCAGCTTTAAATTAATCCACGTTTTTAAAAATGTACATAAAAAGTAAATTGTATTATTTTCACAAACGCGAACGTGTGAAACCTGTCAAAAGGCTGCATTTGTTTTAAAATGAATATACTTTGTGTACAAATAAATATACTGTTGTTATTTTAGGGTTCCAAACCTCAAAAGGAAAAACGGAACCCTATAAGTAGGATCACTTTGTTGTCTGTCCGTCTGTCTGTCAAGACCTTTTTCTCGGACACGCGTAAAGGTATCAAGTTGAAATTAACATTTAATACTTATGTGTGCGGTCTTATGATGCTGTATAAAAATCAAGCTTATAAATAAACGCAAACCGAAGATACGCCTGTTTGTGCATTTACAAACTTATATTTGCAATTGGTTAACTAATCGCGACGTAGTCGATGTATTGGGCCAAAAGTTCTTCAACAGCAAAATAGTTTTTCAATTACAAACTTATTTGCAGTTGGTAAACTAATCGCGAAGTAGTCGATGTATGGAGCCAACAATTTTACAGCAACAAAATAAAATAAGTTTACAGACTTATTTAACAACATATCATAGCATCACGCCTGTATCCCTAAAGGTGTAGGCAGACGTATTGCTCCTTGCCAGCTATGTTTCTTAGATGTGCGTCTTAGACGGTTCTTAGATATGATTGAAGGTTCAGCGGTCATAGGAACTCGACAATAAAATGACGCAAATCCCTCGAGTTTGAGCTTTTTCAATTAGTCTTGATGACCACTCTGACCCTAGGTCGCTGGTATTCAGCTTCTGACGATAATCAGGTAATTATGGGATAAGAACTCGACGTTAAAATGGCATAAACCCCTCGAGTTTGGGCTTGTTTGATTTGTCTTGATGAGCACCCTGGCCCTAGGTGGTTGGTATTCAGCGTCTGATGATGACCAGGTAGTTATAGGAACTCGACATTTGTATGACGCACAAGACCCCCGAATTTGGACTTGTTTGATTATCTCGATGAGCAATCCGGTTCTAGGTGGTTGTTGGTGGTTGGCATTCGGGGTCTGATAATAGCCAGTTGGCAATTTGTGCGGAACCCCCGGTGCGCGAATTAGACTCTCACCTGACCGGCTTTTTTTTTCTTTTTACTTGCCATGTCACGTTCTTTTATACTTATTTTATATTTGATTTTTTAAAGATCACACGACGTGACACGAAGTTCAATGTCACTAATAGGTTCATATCGACTCAGACTTTATTTTTTTCACGTTTTATGTTTAACGATCCGGAGGTCCCAGGTTCGAAATCCAGTGGGGTCATATCACAAAAAAAACTTGTGATCTCTGATTTGGTTTGAACATTGCAGGATGATCACCCGATTGTCTGAAAGTAAGATGATCTGTACTTTGGGGTAACGTTAATTATCAATTATAACTATTAGTCGTGATAAACATGAGCAGTATCAGGGGCCATTGGCGGGTTTTTTTTTTTATTCATAAGATATCCAACAGCGGTTCTACAGGTAAAGTTTAAGTATCTATTACATAGTGTGTCTTGGCCAATACCAAGATTATCATAGATTGCGTTAACAATTGACCCGAAATAAAAAAAAATAAAAGAAAACAATAACAAAACTAAAATGAACAATACGCTAGTGTGCAAACGAGTTACAATGATTTACGAAAGATGAGAAAAGTATATGAGAAACGTGTAGAGTTAATAGCAATTCTGAAACCAGGGTTGACGAGGTTGGTCATTGCTCTGCGAGATACTCACGAGAGACGGCCTGAGTTTAAGAAGTTTTGTTTCTTCAAAGAAAACTCCAGGCAAACATTTCACTTTCAAAAATATTATACCGCTTTTTCCCGTTCAGTCATTCACTCGCTTATTAAAGTGACTAACTATTCGGGGCATGCCCAACGATGATCTGCTTCTCCAGACTGTGCTTCGGAGACCGCCGGCATATTGAGCGGCGTCGTGAGCTCAAGATAAAAAAAAAAAAATAATAAAAAAGTTTATTCAGGTAAAATCTACGACACACATATACATTTACAACATGAAGATATACACACATTACATTAATATTAAGTTGGAAAACATAAAGGTATATGGGTGCCGCAGTTCACCAAAAAAGGCCAGGGTTCAGTGAAAATTTACCCAGAGGGCAACACTGATTTTCGACCCACGCCGATCGGTGAAACGCGAGTACCCGCACAATAAATTCTAAAAAATAAATAAAGAGTACAAAAAAAACGACTTAGTGTTACACATGGAAAGAAGAAATATTGCACTAAAAGAAGGATCTATAAGTGAGTAGTGAAAACAGTGTGTAGCTATGGTGCATGTGATGTGAAGATCACGACGCGGCTCTCCTCAATATGCCGGAATCGTGTCCTAAGCTTCTTCGGACATATCATGCGGTCTCCGAAGCACAGTCTGGAGAAGCAGATCATCGTTGGGCAAATGGATGGCAAACGTGCGCGAGGAAGGGCGCCTACGAGGTGGTCTGACATCCTGAAGAAGACGGTGGGCGGCAGCATACAGGGGGCGGTCCACGCAGCATATAGCCGTACCGAGTGGAAAACCATAACCTGTGGTCGCGAACCTCAGCAGTGAGGGAACGACGAAGAAAATGCGGGGCATACGTCTCACTTACTGGTACACACCTAATTTACAATATTCACACATACACACACGCACTCTCACACACCCTCTTAACGGACATACGCACACACATCCTAACAAACATTCACAAATACACCCTCTACGTGCATTTTAATCCACACTCTATTAACACAGTTAATTAATTTTAATTTGTTAGATTATTAGATTTAGATTTAAGCATTTTTATTTTTTTGTATTTTTGGGGCACAGCTGAAAATCAACGTGGCACTCCCTCAATGTCGGAGTGTCACAACATATTGCTGAGCTGACGTCCCTTTTTAGAAATAAGATTTCATTATTATGTTCACTACTGTGCACCTGTTCCTACTTATATCTAAAACTAGCTTTTGCCCGCGACTTCGTCCGCGTGGAAGGATTTTTCCCACTAATTTCCGTTCCCATGGGAATTTCGGGAATTCCTTTCTTAGTGCACCTCTACGGTACCTAAGCTACGTCCCATCCAAATTTCAAGTGCCTACGTTTAGCCGTTTAGGCTGTGCGTTGATATGTCAGTCAGTCAGTTTCTCCTTTTATATATTTAGAAGATAAGATAATGATTTATATTCCAAAGTTTTCCGTAGTAAAGTAAAAGATCTGTCCTCAAAAGATTGTTTAAAATGAAACAAGTTTGTCCAGCTGTAGTGAGAACAAACTTCCCCAGTTAGCGTTAGCGGACGTAGCAAGTGTTCAAGTTATTGGAAACGGAAAAAAATCTTCTACCTCTTAGTGGTGGCTTCAAGGAGTTATTTAGTTAGTCTTTAAGAATTTATTTGAACGCGGCGTGCGGTTCTGAAGTAGCGGTAAAACTTAGATATTTATAACCAACTTACAAACTTAAAATTGACTTAAAAAGCTGTTCTTAATTTTAAAAGGTGATTTTGCTTTCAGGTCGAAAAGTGAGTGTGTATTATAAAGAGGAAGGGGAGGTCTTTGCCCAGCAGTAAGATCTTGTAGGCTGTATAATGATTTGATTAGATACCAACTAAATATAAATAATTGTGAAAAGTTACAAAAAATGTGATAGCATTTAATAACATATCAGAATATAATGTCAAGTTATTGTAATAGAAATTTAAGTAATCAAAGTACGAATTAATAAAAAAATATTTGTTTTTATAGCATTTACTCTTGCTTAGGGAATCACCCAAAAATTAAAACTCGTGAATTGTCAAGCCGACGCAACAAATCTATCTTCAGGAATTTACTGTTATTTACTATTTCATAGCTTTGTTAAAGAAGCAATAATTTTCAAATTATAACCCGAAGAAATAAGTTTCAGCAAAGTGGGTTATAAAGCCAGAAAGTTTCTTAATCGCTTGCCGATTGCTTTTGAACTGGTTATTATTTATTATTTCAATTTAATTAAGAAAGTTTCATTATAGTCCCAGTTCTTTGAAGATAAACATGACTTCATCTTCAAAGACCTTTTTTTTTGACGTGACTTAAGTATCGTAGATTTTGCGCAAATGGTATCAACTACTTGGCCGAACACCTTGACAGCCGTGGTCTTGTGATTAGAGCGTTGGGCTCACGACTTGGAGGTCCGGGTTCGTTTCCCTATGGGGATATTGTAGAAATCACTTTGTGAGGCTGTCTTTTTGATGAAAAGAAAGATGATTCCGTGCTTCGGAAGGCGTGTTAAAAAGCTGTTTGTCCCGGGCTACTAGCTCAAACATCTACAATCTGTTCAGTTTAGTTGCGTGGTGGAGTATGCTCCATACCCCCTCCAGTTGATTGAGGGGAGGTCTGTGCTCAGCAGTGTGACTTGTACAGGCTGTTTATGTTATGTATTATGTTATTGTAGATTTGTCATAAATGGCATTTTCCACCTGGCGGGACAAATGGTGAGCGTTCTCATTCTGGGTGATTACTGAAGAGATAACTTTGTGATTATAGATATATCTTTTCAAGATAAAGATAAAGTTGGCAGAAACCATGAACGTAATTAGGCTATTAAAGAGGCGATGATTTAGTGAAGAGGCGAGTAAAGGGATTCAAATTATTCTAAGGTGGGTAAAGACGGCCTTATCACTAAGAGCGATCTCTTCCAGACAACCTTCGGGAGGTGATCTTACGTGTGTATGTAATTTTAACCCCTTTATTCGCCTCTTCACTAAATCATCGCCTCTGTAACAGCCTAATTACGTTCCTGGTTTCTGCCAACTTAAACAACTTTTTCCCCGCCACTTTGTGCAGACTTCGGTTCCTAAGATGGAGTATGTTCCAGACCCCCTCCTGTTGATAGAGGGAATGCCTGTGCCCAACAGCGTCACGTATACAGAATAATCTAAATATAATAAAAGGAGAAACTGACTGAATGACATATCAACGCACAGCCTAAACGGCTAAACGTAGGCACTTGAAATTTGGAAAGGACGTAGCTTAGATACTGTACTTCAGGGTTAGCCTCCTCTGATCGTATTTTCCTAAATTTATATTAAACCTAATTATCATAAACTAATAATCTAAAAATTGATAACAATTCATTATTTTACTGAGCTACTTATACTATAACCTCATTTAAATATAATAAAATTAAGCATTTTTTAACCTTTCTCTCCCACACACACAAAGATCTCTCTTTTATAACACGCCACGCGGACGAAGTCGCGGGCAAAAGCTAATGTTATCTATGTAAGTATGCAAGAAAAGAAAGAGTAAGTAGAACGATTAATAAAGCAGCGACCAGTCGAGGAGTCCTATTCTCGCCACTTCATTAAATCACCGCTCCTCTATCTACCTAATTACGTCTCTGCTTCTTGCTAGAACTAGTGAAAAAATACTAGGTCCATTTATACCAAATAAGATAAAAGGTCCAACCTCACAATTTATCTTCCCTCGAGTGGTTTCTTTTAATGAGAACATTAGGCTTATATACTAGACTTTGTCAGTTAATTCATATAGTCAAGAGTAAGTACACTAAACCGGCGAGAATGCATGAAGACATTGATGACAGTGAACGGCCTCCGTGGTCCAGTGGTTGAGCATTGGATCCACGATCCGGAGGTCTTGGGTTCGAATCCCGGTGGGCACATATCACAAAAATCACTTTCAGTGATCCCTAGTTTGGTTAGGACATTACAGGCTGGCACTTAATTGTAAGAAAGTAAAACGATCCGTGCTTCGGAAGGCACGTTAAGCCGTTGGTCCCGATTACTACTTACTGATATAACTTGCATCATCTAAGTACGTAGTCGTTATATTTATGAGTCATGTCAGGGGCCTTAAGGCGGCTCAATAGTAACCCTGACACCAGAGTTGATGAGGTTGGTAATACACTTCACGATAGAAGAAGAATTAGAGTTGAAGACGCGAAAGTGGTAGGTAGTAATGGAATTCAGAATTTTTCAAATAAATGAACAAAACCAAACTTGACCTTAACTGTCTCTAAATGATAATAATATTTCCATATAAGTCAGGATCTTAGTAACTGCAATTCCGTGGGCTCTTGCCTATGCCAACAGCAAATAGAGGTGATAAAAGAGTTTACAAGATAAAGTTATTCTAAGGTGGGCAAAGGCGGCCTTATCGCTAAGAGCGATCTCTTCCAGACAACCTTCGGGAGGTGATCTTACGTGTGTATGTAATTTAAACCCCTTTTCTCTCCTCTTCACTAAATCATCGCCTCTGTAACAGCCTAATTACGTTCCTGGTTTCTGCCAACTGACTGGACTCAGAATTTCCAGGAAATGGGATTTTCCTTTTAGGAAAATAGCCTATTACTTACCTTGAATTATGAGCGGAGAGAACTTTTTGATTTACTCCACACCGCGAGAATGCTCGTAAAGATCCCTATAAGGTAAGGTAAGACCGAATAATATGCACCCTAATTGAATGTTATAAAAATATTCAATATATTTTTTTCATATATATTTTGATATTTTTATTCGATGCTCTTATAAGGGACTGGGAGCAAAAAAAAAAACATAAAACGCTTTCAGCTGCTTGCTTTCCCGGGCATGTCGTTAAAATCGAATATGATGGACCATTATAAAATGGTGCCGTGTGGTTCATCATATCTTTTGTTCTAAGGAATAAATAGTACGTTCGTCTTCTTCTATCGTGTGGGTTGTGAGGTAGATTACCAACCATCAACCCTGGTGTCAGGGTTACAATTAAGCCGTCAAAGACCCCTAACATGGCTCATGGGTGCCAACGGCTTAACGTGCCTTACAAAGCACGGATTATCTTACTTTCGGACAATCAGGTGATAAGCCTGTAATGTCCTAACCAAACAATTTGCAGCGTAATGGAGACAGGATCAATATCCATTACTAGATTATTTTAGATGTTTTTAGACTTGTTATTGTTATGAGCTCCGTGGTCTAGTGGTTAGAAGTCCGGGTTCGATTCCCGATGGGGACATTGTCGAAATCACTTTATGAGACTGTCCTTTGTTTGATAAGGACATTGCAGGCTTCAATCACCTGATTGTCCGAAAAATTAAGATGATTCCGTGCTTCGGAAAGCACGCTAAGCCGCTGGTCCTGGGCTACCACGAAATGATAATCCTGAGAGTTCCGAACCACTAATCCCATTCAAAAAGAGAACGAAATGCGAAATAATGAACGAAGCTGCTCGATACGGTTATTTAAGCCAACTTATATGCCCCAATAAATATCGCTTGTCGCCGTTTCCTGTGTTCGAGTTAACCGCATCCTTATTGGGTTTGTGGCGTGTACAGAATCACGGTGTTTGCCTCGTGACCCATATTTTGCGGTAATATCCATTTTCGGCCTAATTTAACCGGTCATAAGGACTGACGTGTTTTTTTTTTTTTTTGACGTGACTTATTGTAGATTTGCCGGTACAACGTTTAAGACAACAGGCCTGAGGGTGCCCAGTTGGGCGCGAACCTCGGCTCAGGGCGTCGTCTGAGAGGAAAAATATTTGAAAGAATTAATCGACCCTGGTGGGTCGATAGCGATAAGCGCTGAATGAGAGAAATCGTCGACCACGTCGGCGGGGTCGGTATCGGGGTCCTGAAGTGTTTGGTGTCGCGAGCTGATTGGCTGCCTCTATGGCTAGGGTAATCGGGTCGTCGGGATCGTATATTACGTCCTTCGGACGCCGATACTTTTCAGTACCGTCCCTAAGCGGGATGTATTCGGAAGCCGCAACTACCAGGGGATTTGGGTGGTGCGGAGCAGAATCGAAAAAACGTTTGGAAGCTAATTTGAGCCATTGGGCAATGGTTGGCAGACCTAGGTCGTCAAGGACTGACGTGACGCGAACAAACTTGAGAGTATCGGCCTCCAGCTACATAACATTATTGTACTGGTGGAAGTAAATTAAGATAACACATTATTATATATCTGTATAGACAGGCCTCCCACCCATCAACCGGACGCGGTATGGACTATGTGCTCGTATAAGTATTTGGATCTAAATAGGTACCATTTTTTTACCCGACTTTGGCGAAGCAAAAAGAAGGGTTATGTGTGTAACCGTAATGTATGTATGTTTGTACGTAATATGTCATGTTCGTATGCCAATTTGTCTTTTAAGAGTTAGCTTACTTAAGGCAGCATACAACCACGGCTGTCTTCTAAAGATTATTCGGAAGAAATTTTGAGAAATATACCTTAGTTTCAAGTTGTTTGTAAATGTTTGTTTCCTGGTTCTTGCCTAGTCCTTTCCTGGCTCTAGAGCAATAAGGCCGCCCAAATTGTACTGATATTATGTGTTATGTCTGATTGTTGAAATTTAGTTCTGAGCAATAAAGTACGTACTTATATTTGATTTGATTTGTTTCATTCATTTTAGAGCGTGATTTTTCCGTAATCGGGTTTTAGTTTTGAAATTTTCATTTTTAGTCTATTCTGTTTCTTCTCGAGCAAGATCGAAACTTGCTCGAATTTCATTTTTATATGTAAATAACAATAATATTTATAATATTTACAGCGACTCCCTTAGACAACTTGCGGGGTCTATTACGAGGTCACTTCCATGTGTGTTGTTTTGGATGCGAGTGTAAAGTTGGAAGGAGAAGGCCTAGGCGTATATACCAATCGCCAAACCGCGGAAAATGCGAAAGTATCCCCACAGCTTGGCATAAGGCCGGGTTTCCACTGACGTGGCGCTGTGTAACATTTACTTGGCACCGACTACAAAATTATAAAATTAATTAACTTGTGCGAAGTAAATTTATTTATTTCTTTTTAGTTTTGCGTATGAAGTCGGTTCTTTTGTTTAAAATTTTATTTTATTTTACGATTTTAAGCGATGGTTAGACCGAGCCAGGATGCAGAGATTGACGACATCAGACAGATTATCAGATTTATATTGATAATATAATAATTTATGATTAGTGTGTGTGTACTCCCAATTATTGAGTGTGTGAGTGAGTGATCACAATTTTTTTTCACCATTAAATACGACTAAGATTTAAATTTAAATAATAAAGTTAAATAGGTTTCGTGAAAGAAAAATTGGTTCAGGTGCGATAATTTCGCCAGGCCGTAGGGTGTCGAAAATCGGGAAGTATTTCCGAATATATTTTATACCCCCGAGACATTTTCTGGAAAAACAAAATTTTGTATGGCAGCCATCTTGTTTTCCCGCAATTTTGATGTTTTTCACGCGCGATAGAATTTGACCAAGATTTAAATAGGTGTCGTGAAAGAAAAATTGGTTCACGTGCGATAGTTTTGCCAGGCCGTAGCGTGTCTCTCTGACGCGGAGCAGTTTTTGGTGACCAGAAAGTATTTCCATACTCTACATGACGTTTTGAGCAAGCGCCCCATACATTATTTCTACCCAAAGGGGCTTCTTCTAAAATAGACAAAAATTTTGTATGGCGGCCATCTTGTTTTTCCGCCATTTTTTTACCGGCTATTGGATTTGATCAAGATTTATATATGCCATAGGGTGTCTCCCTGATGCTGACCTGTTTCCTAAGGTCTGGAAGTTTTCCCGGGGCCTAGAGACCGATCCGACGAATTTGACCTTACAAACGCACTAATCGCCCCTACGATTTTTGAAAATTCCCCTCGAATTCTCTGGTCTGCCATCATCAGACCCTGACTTTCTTATCATGGGACCACCTTGGGAATATCTCCTTTCGAACAAAAAAAATATTATCAAAATAGGTTCATAAATGTCGAACAAACATAAAAAAAATATACGGTCGAATTGAGAACCTGGAGGAGGTTCTCAATTCGACCGTATATTTTTTTTTAAGTCGGTAAAAACCAATATTCTTTACTAAAGATAGTTAAAATTTACGTATACGCCTTAAAGTACTTAAATAGAATAGTATTTAATTTAAAAACGAAACTCAATATTACCAACGGATTTGAATGGCGTTAGAATTAAAATTACAAAGATTTCCCGGCTTTTTTTATCTTTTTCTCGAATTGATTTTCAAGAATATTGTGTAAAAATCCTTTCAGAAAAAATATCCAATTTATTATTTAATGTAAATATTTTCCTTGATTGAATTTGAAAACTGAACACGAGTATTAGCTGATATTTTGTACCTAGCATTTTGTTAATATATTCTAAGTAGACAAGTATTTTAGATTGATTTTGGACCATAAGTCATCATCTCCCTAGCGTTATTCCGTTTTCAAAAGGTCCGCTTGCCTAACCTATGATAGGTCCAGTTATTTACAGAAGCGACTGCCTAACTGACCTTCTAACCCGCGAAGGGAAAACCAGCCCAATATAGGTACACATACCTCCGAAAATGCATTTTTCGGGAATATGGGTTTCCTCACGATGTTTTCGTTCACCACTGAGCACTAATCATTTATGATCCAAATGAATTCGATAACGAATTTATAATGATTTACAAATTCGCTTAGGCCTATGCTGGGTTTCGAACCTGCGACCTCAAAGTGGAAGTCAAGCGTTCTACCAACTGGGCTACCACGGATTTTGGAGCATATGCATTCTTTAAAACTGTATTTCTATACTTAGTCATTTATGGTAAGTACCTACACAATTATATTCATGTCAACTATGCTTAATTTAAGAATAACATTGGTGCTAATTCCTGTAAACACCATCTAATTTTATTTTGAGTTATATCTGTCATTTTCTTATCCGCCGAAAAGGAAAGGGACGGGCAATCGACAAGCATAAAATTTATGGAACACACGTCAGTTTTAAGCACAAATCTAAAACAACCGTCTAAAAATTTTACATCGGCTAATAACCCGACAGAGTTAAGTAGACTTCACGTCAAACGGATTGCATCCCAGCGAGATGCCTATTTTATTCGCCCGGGTTATTAATTCGTTTTTAAATTAACTTGTTGACAATCATCCGTCCCCTTCCTTTTCGGCGGATAAAAAAACGACAGATATAACTTAAAATAAAATTTGATGGTTTTTACAGGAATTAGCACCATCGTACCGATATTTTCATCAATAAAAATATTATTATTTATTATGATTATTATTAAAACTGGGAGAAGTTTTGAGCGTGATACTTGCAGAACGAGAGTGATTTTGAAAGGATTCCGTTTTTCCTTTGCGGAACTCCCAAAACGGTATTTTGTGTCATAGCATTTCGCGTTATTGCTTTTCTGCTTTATTAATGTTTCTGTAATAAATTGCTTCCCTAATTGCCACAGATTAATTTATTATTGTTTGACATTTTATACCTTTTCGGTGTAATTAATCATAATGTATCATACGTCGTCGTATGTTACACGCTAAGAAAAATGTGTTACGCAGATTTATAAATAAAATAAATAAATGTACTTATAATTCTTACGATTTGTTTTTCTTTTTTTTTGTCGTTGAGACAAGTACTTTTCGAAGCGTCTCATAAAGGCGACCCACGACCTACTTCGACGGCTTCTTCTATCGTGTGGGTTGTGAGGTGGACTACCAACCTCATCAACCCTGGTGTCAGGGCTACTATTGAGCCGCCAACCTGAGGGCTGGCAGCTATTTTTGTCAGTGTCAGTTTAGCTGTTCAAAGGGGAAATGCTGCCAGTCTTTTGAGCACTTTGCCTCGGTGTGATGCTTTGGAGGAGTTTTGATTATTAAGCCTTAAGTAACACTAGTATAAATGCAATGTCCTGCAAAATTGTATTAGCAATTTGACTGCAGGATCAGAGTCTCACTAAGACATGGTTAAATTACAAAAATTAAGAAAAAGGTAACTGCTAAATTAAATCTAATAAATGTTTTTTATCTTATTTTTAAACATTTTTGGCTCATTATTAATGTTCTCAGGCAAACTGTTGATGAGATAAGGTATGCGCTTATTTAGGGTTCTATCCCCATGGATTATACAATTATTGTGGAATAATTGTACACTATCGAATTTTATATTATTGTTCTGTGCATCAATAGTATATTCTTACGATTCATAATAAAACATGCAAAAAAAATTAGGACGCTTGTTTGATTGTACTAATAATTATGATGATTGGTGTTTTTTCTTGTCGGAAATGTTAAATTAGGATTTTGAGTTTTTGCTGCGCCGCGTTGTAAATCCACCAACAGGAATAGCTGCTAGACTGCGCATAAAATTTACATTGATGGTTTGTAAAAAACATACTTACATTTTTATGTAACAGCTTCCATGGTCTAGTGGTTATAGCGTTAGGCTCACTATCTGGAGGTCCGGGTTCGATACCCGATGGGGACATTGTCGAAATCACTTTGTGTGACTGTCCTTTGTTTGGTGAGGATTTTTCAGGCTTGAATCACCTGATTGTAAATGAATGACAAAAGTAAGATGATTCCGTGCTTCGGAGGGCACGTTAAGCCGTTGGTCCCGGCTATTAGCCGTAAAAACACCTCCACCAACCCGCAGTGGAGTAGCGTGGTGGACTATGCTCCACACCCCCTCCGGTTGATTGAGGGGAGGTCTGTGCCCAGCAGTGGGACGTATATAGGCAGTTTATGTTTATGTTAAATTTGGGTTCAATATGCAGCTTAAAGCAAAATAATGAAAAAAGGAACATTTAAATTTTCATGCGTTTTTGGAGAGGAAATTCCACTTGATATCAACTCAGAATCATGGTCTGAGTCATTCTCTAAAACTTTCGTATTGTCACTAACACCCTGTATGTTTCTTTGCGAAGAATCTGTCACAGCGTCCAGCTTTTCGCATTATTGCTTTGTGTCATTTATCGGCTATCGGGACTGCCTCCAATTGTTATTGGTAATCAGATGCGGAATAAATTCCTTATGTTCTTTTCAGCCTGGACGAGCCTTTACTTTACAGGCTTAACAGATAAATCTATTATTTATATGTGGGATGTATGAAAGTGTAGGTTAATATAAGAGGAACGAGTAAGAGAGAGACAGATGCGTGAGACAGAGATGCAAGATACGTGTGTGAAAAAGAAAAGATTTGAGCGACGTATTCGATTGAACAGAGCGGAAGAGCGAGAGGTATGTGGAGGAAAGAGACAGAAGATGAATGGAGGAAGACGTGATGCGCGTCTCTGGAGGCATTTCTTTTTATTTTTTTAAATTCAAATAATATTCTGTAATGTTAAAAGATTTTAAGATGATGGTTATAAAGACTATTCCGTGTTTATTTTCACTTTCCCTCCCACATTTTAGCCTATAAATAGCATAATAGCAAGTTTAGCCTATAAATAATAACGCACTGTCATATTATTTTTACCTATATTTAATTTTATATAAACCGTGCTGTGAATTGAAAATAATTAAAAAAAAATCATGATACTTGCGATGGAAAATTCCACTTGATATTAACTCAGAATCATGGTCTTAATCATCCCGTTTAGTATTCCTGCCTGATGTATCTGTTACTGTAAAAGCTTGAACTGCAGTAAATCCTAACACATACCAGTAAAACCTAAGCTCCACCAATTCCTAATGGTAAATGTCCCAAAAGGTTTGCGATTCGAACTTTTACCACCATTCCGTTGGTAAATCTTAGGATTAAAATTAATGGCACGATAAATGTTGAAAAACAAAACATAATCATAACCTGCTCAGCGCATTGACTTGTACTTGTGTTAAATTCCAAATAGAGAAGTACTGATTCAATTAGATAAATATAATAGAGATGGAAATATTCCAAGAATGTCATGTGTTTTTTTTTTTTTTCAAAATTAGTAATTTAAATAAGTTGGTATTATTTTGTACTTATTACTATCATAATGATACATTTATAATACTATGTACCTGTATTGTCTAATAGTTCATTAAAGTAAATAAATAACAATTACTCATTGTTTTATTCCTGAAACCAAAATCTACCAGCTGGCAGCGGTAAAACCTAGCATAAATTAATATGACCGGCCTTTGCGAAAGTTGCTTAGCCACCGAGCCCCTCATAAATATTATACTGAATTCGAATGGTACTTAAAAGCTTTTTTCAGAAATACTTAAATTTACCAACTCATGTCGGTAAATCCTAAGACTTACACTTAAATCTTAAGATTTACCGTAGTTCGAGCTTTTAATGTAACATATCTAAGCAGCGATGCCGTCTAAGGTGAAGCACGCAAACTCAAATTTGAATTGATGCCTAAGTTTTTGATAATTATAGGTAATTTCTTTGTTTACATTGTATCTACTAAACACATTACCAATGCCTCCAACTTAATATTTATTACATCGCAAGTGCAATCTAGCGATTGAAATCGCTTGGGAAATGCGCTGTATCTGTCTTTCAAACATTCAGTTTTCATGAATAAGAAAACACGCCTAGCTCAGGAGGACTTATTGCGCAGGGTTTTTTAACCTTCCGTTCTGTCTGAACTTTACAAGTTCCTAACATATGCGTGTGCGTGTGCCTCTTCATTGTTGCAAGCAAAGTTGTTTTTTATTTTTCATTATTCTTCACAAAATAAAACAGATTGTAATTATATTGCACAGTAACAAACGGTTAAGGTGTTACATGGTGTTGTATTAAGTATTTATTAGTTTATTTTCTGTGTGTATGTGTAAAAAACACATAGATTTGTATTTGCATTGTCGCGAATTGTACACTTCCAATTTATGGGTGATCCTTCTGAAGGGCGTAAAACAAATATGGAATAAGCTTTATATTCGTGTTTTATTATTTTTGATCTCCGCAAAAGCCACTTTGTCAATATGGCGTGGCTGGCTCCATAAAATATTAATGTTTTAATTTGCGGACGAAAAAGGTACAATTTCCATCTGTCCATTGACTTAATGTTAGACTTGTGAAAGGTTAGTCTTTGTTGGAAGAACGAAACGTTTCGCTGAAACACTGTCTCGTCTTGTAAAATGATTTTACCGACCCACTCTCGTACCTAATGCTGGTGGTTTAACTTGTCTTGAATAATGAAAACCGGGTCATGTATGAGTTGGTAGCTTTCCCCAAGGATTCAATTTAGTTCTTTCTTGTGGGTTATATAATTAAAATCGGTGACCCACCTCACCAACCCTAGTAGACCCTTGGCGTAGCTCATGTAACAACAACATAGAGTGTGGACGCGTCAGCTAAGCAGTATAACTGTACGCTACTCCACTTGAAACGTCCATAGGTACTGCAATAAATGAGTGGATAAATACCTTGAACAGGAATGGGAAGAAGCTGCACCAGATAATCTACGATCACCTCGAACTTGGTGTCTTGGGCTCGTTCTCCATGGCCACGTCGTATGCCTTGAGCCTTGCAGCGCTGCTTCTTGGCTTCTTCAATTCTTGGCAGGTTATTTACACTCTGTGCGGCCTTCGATATTAGATATTCAAGAGAAACCGCGCAGCAGGCACGAGCTCAGAAAGCAGTCCAAACCCACAAAAGATGAGTAGCCGACAATTGACACCTGACGATGACGGCGAGTATCGACCATAGACTGAATGCAGCGGGTAGGAAGGGACGGATAATAAAAAGTTGAAAATTGCGGGTATTTATAAACTGAGAGATTATCAACGCATGTTGGCGCGAACATGGAGCAAAGAAAATTTATGATGCGGGTATAAGTGGTAGAGTTGAAAGAGGAAGGCTAGGTCAAGAAGTACCTGCTCTAAAGCGGCGAGCATGCATGAAGACTTTGATCAGAATGGAAGAAGTCAAAGTGGTGTGTTAGGTAGTAACGGAATTAAGAATTTTTCAAATAAAGGAACAAAACAAAACTTGACCTTAACTGTCTGTAAATAGAAATAGTTCCATATAACACTGAAAATTCTGATGGCGCGTATGATGCGGAAGAATTTTAGTCTGCTTTCAGCTTTAACGATATGGCCAGAAAGATTATTATGCGTTCAAATGGCCAACACATGGAAGCAATTTATCTGAAAAGCAATATTGCAGTTTAACATTTCCTCATACAAAAATGTGTGCGCAATGTTAACAAATTTTAAATAGCAATTTTGCTTTTTTTAGATGAATTGCTTCAGTGAGGCTTTTTTTTGTTTATTTATTCGCTTCCACTCTAATATACAAGCCAATCGGTGTATCGTGTGGATTGTGAGGTGAATTACCAATCCCAACAACCCTGGTGTCATGGTTATTATTGAGCCGCCAAAGGCCCCGAAGAACTAGTAAGTAGTAACTGGGACCAACGGCTTGACGTGCCTTTCGAAGCACGGATCATCTTACTTTTTGGACAATCAGGTGATCGGTCTGTAATGTTCTAACCATACTAGAGATCACAAAGTGATTTTTGTAATGTGTCCCTACTGGGATTCGAACCCGGGACCTCCGTATCGTGAGCCCAACGCTCAACCACTGGACCACGGAGGCCGTTAATATGAACATTAAAACAGGTAATGTAATAGTGCTGTAACACAGACAAATGTAGCAACAGTTGCGAAGCCGGTTGCATTACAAATTAAACTTTAACTTGGTTACAAGTTAACAAGACTGAGTCACATTGAATTTGCACCGACCACACCGCAACTGGAGTGCTTTACGAGAACACAGTGAAAATGAAACTCTATATTTGTTTATTACTGTGTAAAGTGTAACCAGCAACCATAATCGTCTCCCTAGCATTGTCCCGTTTTTCACAAGATCCGCTTACCTAACGTAAAGATTTGTCAGGTCCGGTTTTTTACTTAAGCAACTGCCTGTCTAACCTTCCAACCCGCGAAGGGAAAACCAGCCCAACACTTCCCTCAATCAGCGCTTATCGCTATCGACCCACTAGGGTTGATTAATTCTTTCAAATATTTTTCCTCTCAGACGCCGCCCCTGAGCCGAGGTTCGCGCCCAACTGGGCACCCTCAGGCCTGTTGTCTTATACGTTGTACCGAGTGAGAGCCTTCAGCATTTCTCCCCATTTCTCCGGCCAAGTAGTTAATGCCCTCTGCGGCAAGTCTACAATAAGTCACGTCAAAAACAAAAAAGAAACGATGTAAGTCACGCTTTCTCCGAATAGGGAAGGAAGCAGGCAAAATATAAAGTTTCCTTGTCCGCTCTTTGATCAAGAAGGATTACTTACTGTGAAGATTTCAGTAACAAATTCAATTTTCTTCCTGACACCTAACGCTTGAGAACTTACCGGTGCTAAGTTAAAATCCGGTTTAACTTTCATCTCCGGTCCACTTTTAATAAAAACAAACTGTTGAGATTCTCCTAGAATGATGGATAATGAGTGTAAAAACTACCTGATGGGAAACCATCAGGAGGATCAAAATGGACACGTCGAAGCAATTCATCTAAGAAAGCAAAATTGCTATTTGACATTTGCTTGCATTGCGCACTTACTTTTATATGCGCAAATGTCAAATTGCAACATTGCTTTCTTAGATGCATTGCTTGCTTGATTGCTTGCACTAAACCTATCTACTTGTACCTATAGTTAGGCTAGTTGTACGTACTTGCACGGGGTGTTAGTGACATCGTAGAGTATACTGATAGGGATGATTCAGCTCAGTAGTTTGAGTGAATATCAAAAGTGAAATTAAAAAAAAAACTTAAAAAAGTCATGAATTTTACGACGGAAAATTTCACCTGATATTAACTCGGAATCATGGTCTGAATCATCCACCTTAGTATTCGTTACGATGTCACTTATACCCCTTATAAGTACGTACGGTCACGAGTACTAATATGTATACACTCTGAAACCTTGTCACATTAAGTTTTTTAAAAATTAAACCGTAAGTCTCATCAAATGTCAAATATGATAGTGCGACAGGGTTCTAAAGTGGGTACATGATATTGCTCATGACTGTACAGGTAGCCCGGAACCTATAGGTTGGTGACCGTAAAGAAAACATTGAGGTATGATTTAGACTATCATTCTGACGGAAAATTCCACTTGATATTAGCTCAGAATCATGAGCTGAATCATCCGCCTCAGTATTCGATACGGTGTCACTAACACGCTGTATGTGTACGGTCACGAGCGTTAATATGTATACACTTTGGTACCATGTCACATTAACTTTTTTGACAAATTGAACTGTAAGTCTAACTAAATGTCAAATATGTTAGTGCGACAGAGTCCTAAAATGGGTACATTATATTGCTCATGACTGTACTGTAATTTATGTTATTGGCCGTGAGTATACAGGTATTACAAGAAAACCACAAGATTTCATGACAAAAGATTCTCAGTACGTTTCCGCTTACTTTCGTCAGAATACAGAAACATCCAACAATATATTCATAATCCCGTTCAACTGAAGTACTCATCAATTGAACTCGAATAAGCCTCAGAATGGATATGTTCAGTCGTCAGTGGTAAGCCGTCTTAGATATCCGTAGAGTGAACCTATCCAATTCAACCGAGGGTAAAGGTACTTGGCTAAGTCAAAAGGGATGAGGTCATGACACGACCTTATAATAGAAATGGATGTACTTAAGATCAAAAATAACCTTTTGCGATAGCTATTACAGATCATAGAATAACATTAAAAAAATACATTTAAAAGTAAAATATACAGGGTGTTAGTGACATCGTAACGAATACTCAGAGGGATGATTCAGACCATGATTCTGAGTTAATATCAAGTGGAATTTTCCGTCGCGAAATTCATGTTATTTTTTTAGTTTTTTTAAATTATTTTCAATTCTATACTTTTGCGATGGAAATCCACTTGATATTAACTCAGAATAATCAGCTGAATCATCCTTCTCAGTATTCGTTACGATGTCACTTACACCCCATACAAGTACATACAGTAGCCATACAAGTAGGTATGGGTATTACTGATACTGTAACGAATACTGAAGGGGATGATTCAGACCATGATTCTGAGTCGACACCAAGTGGAATTTCCTGTCGGAGAAGTCATGAAATTTTTAGAGCTTATTTAAATTATTTTCCGTTCCATACTTTTGCGACGGAAAATTCCACTTGATATCAACTCAGAATCATAGCCTGAATCATCCCTCAAAGTTTTCGTTACGATGTCTCTAACACCCTGTATATTATGCTGGAGGACATAAATAAGGTCTGATAATGACCAGGTGGCAGTTTGTACGAAACCGTCCGTGTGCGAATCAAACTTGCAGTTTACCGGCTTTTATTCTTTTAGAAACACCTGACGTATAAATTAAATATATTTATTATCTGTTTCCAATCCAGATCGGCTTATTTTATTTATTTTACCTACTCTTCAGTTTTCTATCTTCGACCATCTTTGAATGACTTAAAAGACTTAGACTTACGTCAAATAAATTAACTTTGATTTGAATTTGGTATATTTTATTACGGAACATTAAAATGGAGTACTTACAATTTTCACTGACGCCGATGGCTCGACCACCATGGCTATAGATGGCGATACAGCCACACCCCAGATATTTCATACAAAACACCTCGGTTTACACAGATACTACACATTGACGTTATGGTACACGCGGACCTGTGTGTGTGACGTTTGACGCCATACGATTGACGACTGAACAATTCCTGGGGGGGGGAGGAGAGTTTCCGTTCTATATGTAGTAGGTATTATAATAGCCTCCGTGGTCTAGTGGTTAGAGCGTTAGGCTCACGATTTGGAGGTCCGGGTTTGATTCCCGATGGGGACATTGCATTGTCAAAATCACTTTGTGAGACTGTCCTTTGTTTGGTAAGGACTTTTCAGGCTTGAATCACCTGATTGTCCGAAAAAGTAAGATGATTCCGTGCTTCGGAGGGCACGTTAAGCCGTTGGTCCCGGCTATTAGCTGTAAAAACACCTCCACCAACCTATGGAGTATGCTCCATACCCCCTCCGGTTGATTAAGGGGAGGCATGTGCCCAGCAGTGGGACGTATTTATGTATATTATACCTTATATGCTATCACGTTGGTTTGACAGAAAGCTCGTGTGGGTACTTAGTTCACCTTGGGATATATGTACCTTTGACTATCCCAATTGGGATAGATATACGTTTGACTTATGTTATGTTCAACCACGCCTTACTACTGCATCTGACGTGTATTCTCCTTCACTCAAATTTACACAGGAATGAACACACCACAATACCCCAAGGTGAATTACCACCCGGTCTTAACAAATCTTTGACTCCATTTCGGGAGCATTATACGGAAAATTGGGTGCGAAACGCCGCCGTAACAGATTAGCTTCATATCGCGCTGAAGCTAACCTATGAAGACGAGGCGGGGAAGGGGGAGGAGACCTGGTGCCTGTTTAATAAAACTTACAATTGTAAATTACAACGACAATTTGATGTTCATTGCGTAGCTAATATGAAACTGCAAAATATTCGTGATCACACACTCCGCAGTGTACATCAAATTGTCATTGTAATTTACAATTGTAAGTTTTATTAAACAGGCCCCTGGGGGGTTAAAACGGCCACATCGAAGCAATTCACCTAAGAAAGCAATATTGCTGTTTGACATTTGTTTGCATTGCACACTTACTTTTATATGCGCAAATGTCAAATTGCAATATTGCTTTCTTAGATGAATTGCTTCGATGTCGCTATTTTTACTGGTTTGACGCAAAATAAGCCTTAAAGCAAACAAATTACGACAATTGGCGCGTAATAAATGTTTTTAAAATGAAATACCAGATAATATTTAAAATTTGTCAGAAATTGAATTTAAAGCTCATGTGAAGCTTACTTTATGTAAAAAAGCTTATTATAAGATTAATGACTACCTAAATGATAAAAATGTCTGGTATTGAATGTGTTCCTCTAGTTATTAAATAACTTGTAATGTATAGCCTCATTGGTTTTTAAAAGATATGTTGCTGTTGCAGTTTCTTGTCATTTCTTCTCCTCAGCCATAACACCTTGCGAAATGACGTAAATTCAAAAATGTTACATTCACCTTCAACAAGTTTATCCATGATAATTACGTTGAATAAATGATTCTGATTTCTGATTTCTAATAATGCATTCTATTTATTTCATACTGCATCGAGAGGAGTGGCAGAATCCAAGGAAGGTCTTTGCCTAGCAAATAGATGAAATAGAACAAGATAAGATTTGCTTTATATTATCTAATTCGGAGAATGCGTAACTTACGCGTGACTTACGCGCGTTACGTGTTATATGGCTTTATGAGTTTGAATCTTCGAATTCATGTTTGGTGATCATAAATATTCTACATTACTTGTTTTTTTTTTAATTACATTAAATTCTTAATTTGTAAGTACAAAAAGATCCAGGATTTGTGTCCGGATATTGGCCATAGTTTCGCCTCCCATTACAAGGGACTTAAATACAGCTAGGGAGGAATAGGTGTATTACAGGTGTGTAAAAGACCCTTCACCAAATCCCACGGTCTGTAGGAACCCTCGTCACCTTACACAAATTCCCATGAGTCCACCAACCCCCGAGAGTAACTGGGAACAGTCTGCGCTTAACTTTCATGGAAATTGAAATCGACCGAGTAAAATTTAATTAAAAACAAAGGGAAATGTGGTAATTAGAAAAGGACCATGTACATTTACAAAACATGAAGTGTTAATTGGTTAACACGTTGCAGGCTCGCTGATGACTTCCGGTGAAGGCTGGATATTTCTGGTTTGTTTTTACATACATACATACATAAACTCACGCCCGTAATCCCAAATGGGGTGGGCAGAGCCACAAGTAATCAAAGACAACTTGCAGCCACTGTTGATACGAAGTCCTAAGATGGATATGATGAACCTTATGGTGATAAGGGATCAGCCTATCGCCCATAACATTAGTCCATCATGCTAGAGGACGCAATCCCTCTGTCGGTTTTTACGACATGCCCGGGAAGACAAGCAGCTGAACGTGTTCTATGTTTGTTGTGTGGTTTGTTTTTATTTGGTCTTATAAGAAAACATTGGGAAATATACCTAAATATGATAACATCACGCCTATTATAAATTATAATTGCACTCTGTACGCACGCACTCACACACACGTCGTAAGACCCACTCACCACAATTCACACTACTCACAAACACATCTATACAAACATCTTTTGTTTATACATTGTTTTAAGTTTACGCGGTTATTATCATAATTAAAACACATAACACACACACACAGTGAGTGCGGTTTGTCGTAGTGAGTTTGGTGCGAGTTCAGATGGTTCCGAACATTCCGATATCAAAAACATAAACAAGCGGCAAAGAAAGAGGGTAGACAGATATGTCTGCCCGTAGAAAATTATGGATCTACCTACACCACTCCAATCTCATCAGTCATCCCGTGATCATGGCACTTGCAACAGTGTCGAAATATCGGGAGTCTCATATCCCCATTTAAACGCGGTAAGAACCCGTGTGTTTTAATTATCTTTTGTTTATCAAGGAACACAATTCTGTTACTTTTTTTAATATTATTATTATATAAACTATATAAGTACCTATTTGTCTGCATGCCTGCACATAGAATAAGGTTCAATGTTGCTGTTTTATTCCGGGGTAAGGCCTGATGACCGATATTACAAGTTTTTAACTTAGTTTAGGCATCAGCCCTTTCACAAAATCTGTCAGTTTAAACTAGTAAATTGTCATGTACAATGTTTTTGTGTGGGGAAATAAATATTTTTCTTTCTTTCTTTTATCTTCTTCTATCGTGCGGGTTGTGAGGTGGAATACCAGCCTCATTTACCTTGGTTTCAGGGTTATGATTGAGCCGCCAAAGGCCCGTGACATGGCTCATATAGCGATTACATACTTACGTATGAATCATCTTACTCTCGGACAATCATGTGATCAGCCTGATATGTCCTCACCGGGATTCGAGCCCGGGGCCTCCGGATCGTGAGTCCAACGCTCAACCACTGGACCACAGACGCCAACACCGTTACCCGACTGATGGCATGAAAGAACAGACCTGCTTATGGTCCTCCGACCGACTGCAACTAGTGACAAAATTAGAAAAAAAAAATTCAGTGCAACAAAGAAAAATAATTTGAACTTATTTGGTTTGGAACGTTTCGTCATACAATCCATTAAACAATACAAAGCTTTTTAAACAAAAAACAAATGGAATTAGAAGTCAGCATACTCATTTAGCCAATTACGAGTACTTATTAAATTTGTTCTTACTTCGAATATTAAAAAGTTTTGAAACAACAATCGAGTACAAACGCTCGCTATCAACAAACATAGCACAAAATATACGTATCAAAATCAAATTCTAATAAAATACAATTCCATTTCATTTTTACCCGACTGCGAACTGCAGGTATTTCGTTTTTATTGATGAGAAGTGTACCTACGTTCCATTTACTTGAATTATAGCAAAACCAAATCTTTTCCTCAAATTCTTTGCTTATAACTGCGTCTAAAATTAAATTTCTCGCGTATTTTTTGGTTGCCCTCGTGACCGAGTTGACAATAGGAGCGTAAGGAGTGCGGTGACGGAAGTAATCATAAGGGAGGCATTACCAGAAATCTGCCATCAGAATTCCTGCAACGAAGCTGCCATAGCACTTTCGTTCCCGGTCCAACGACTGACTGGACTAACAGACACCTGCCTGCCCCGTTTTCTGACATCATTATCTTTCAGTTTATATATATAAGGAATAATACTACGTATGGAATGGTAATTCTCCGTTCCCCACCGGTCAGCGTCTAAGTGTACCTCACCCCTCTTCGGACATAATTTAGTCTTCAATCGTATGGCGTCAGACGCCACACACTGCCTTCTCTCTTTCAAATTGGTATCAGCAGACCTACTTCTTCTCCTTTCGTGTGGGTTGTGAGGCGGATTACCAACCTCAACAACCCACCAGACCTATACCCTACTTGAACATATAAAATGGAAGCCACCCACTAAGACGTAAGTATAACCATAAGAACGGGAAGATAGATTTGTCCACTCGGATTGGCCACTCGGACTCCGCAATTTATCAACATTTCAATCAATCGGGCAACTACTCACCCTTACGACACTTCGAACCGAACTAGCAGGGTGTCCCTTAATTGGCATAATATAATATTTATATCATAAATCCGCATAACAAACTTGCTCTAACGTAAAAGCACATAATACCAGTAATCCTTATAAAACTAAAACTACCTCTGCAGTTTGGCGAGCCTATTGTTATGTAAATATTATAATACCACTTTGTGAATAAATAAATAAAAAAAAATAATGATAATATACAGCGTGTTAGTGACATCGTAACCAATCTGAGGGGGATGCTTCAAACCATGATTCTGAGTGAATATCAAGTGGAATTCACCGTCGAAAAATTTTGTGTTTCTTTAAATTATTTTCAATTAATTTACAAAATAAAAAACTTAAATACTTTTGCGATGGAAAATTCCACTTGATATTAACTGAGAATAATGAGCTGATTCATCCCTCAAAGTTTTCGTTCGCAAAAGTATTTAAGTGTTTCTTTTAATTATTTTCAATTAATTTAATCGACATCGTATCAACAGTGGCTGCATGTTGTCTTTGATTACTTGTGGCTCTGCCCACCCCATTAGGGATTACGGGCGTGAGTTTATGTGTATGTAATTTAAAAAAGAAACACTTAAATACTTTTGCGATGGAAAATTCCATCATCATCATCACCAGCCCATTGACGTCCCCACTGCTGGAGCACGGGCCTTCCCTATGGATGGATAGGGAGAGAAAATTCCACTTGATATTAACTCAGAATAATGAGCTGATTCATCCCTCAAAGTTTTCGTTACGATGTCACTATCATACTTAATTAAGATCGGCGTAACGTTATTTGGTAGCTATAACTTTTTGGTGAGGTTAACTTCGTAACCAAATCGGTTAGGTTAGGTGACGTTAGACCCGCGGGCGGTGAATCGGGGGGTTTGCGGTTTGCAAATGTGTTCCTCGCACCGCCGCAACTGCTTAACAAAGAGCGTTCAAGTGTTCACTAAGGTAGGGTCTAGAAACAAGAGCATCGACGGGTATGTGGTCCATTGTGCGCTACCGCGTTCCGTCAAATGGAGCAGGCAGAAAGACTTTTGGGTTTTAGTGGGTATATCGAGTGGCGACACCCGTGGGAACCCACATAACCACGTCTAAGGGGACGACGTATTGTTGCAACGGTGTTTCTTCCTTCACGGTGGGGTTTTTATTGTACCCATATTTTCTGTATTTCTCATGAAAAATAAACATTTTACTTACTTACTTACTTACCACTGCGCAGCCTGGTGCTGGTGTCATTAACCCATTTCCTAACGTAAAAAAAGTTTAAGTTTCGATAAATTAGGGTGAAACCACTGCTCTATTTTTTCCTAAAAAGTAGTATGGAGAATGCTACACCGACAAGAGCGTGGCTCTTAAATTAGTGATGATGAAACTTCAAATAGGACTATTTGATATAATATTACATAAATCCGAACCAGCATCTACGAGACAAGTCCGCTGATACCCTGCCCTGCACCCCATAGAACCCCGTATAATACTTACATTACTTAGTCGAGGTGCCCAAACAGTGTTTTATACTGGATTGTGTGACCGAAGTCCCGTATTCATAGTTAGAACAATCGAAACTGTGAACAATATATTTGAATACCCTATACAAATTAACTCACTACACTACTCCCAATATTCGACTTTTTTAGCGAAAATGGACCAAACTTTGAACAGGTATGATGATGAAAATCAATCAATGGATATGTCAATTGCCAATGAAGGAAATCAAGCTTCGCCGGACTATGTCACGAATCGTCGTCAACAAAAAGACCACTTTCCAACGCAGGCGTCCTCCAGAAACGCTTTTGAAGACTTTAAGGTAGAAATGAGAAAATTGTGGACTTTCTTTGCTAAACAGCAGCAAGAACAGTTTGATAACGTTAACTCCACCCTACAAACAATAAAGGAAACTAACCAAAATATACAAACTTCGATCGATTTTGTTTTGGATCAAAACGAAAAACTGAAGAATAGAGTATTGGAATTAGAAGGAGAGGTGAAACATAACCTGGAATATATATATATTTTGGAAAATAAGCTGGAAGATTCACAGATAAACTCACGAAAGGGCAATTTAGAAATTAAAAATGTTCCAAAAAAATCACCCGAAACCAAAGATGATCTAATTAATATGGTTGTTACACTCTCCAATAACATAAATTGTCCAATAGCAAAGACCGACATAAAAGACATATACAGGGTAAAAGGGAGAAATTCTGATAAAACAAATACTCCGATTGTCATCGAAACTGGCTCTGCTATATTGAAAAACGACATCCTTAAGTCTGCCAAATTATTTAACATAAAAAACCAAAACAGTAAGTTACGCGCCCTGCATCTTGGCCTAAAAACAAACGAAGATACCCCAATTTATTTGTCAGAACATCTTACTCCCAAAGCTTCCCGATTACATTACCTGGCACGTGATGTTGCCAGAACCAAAGGATACAAGTACTGTTGGACAGCATACGGCAAGGTTTACCTCCGGAGGGACGAAAACTCCCCTATTATGAACATAATAAATGAAGAACAAGCGCATCACTTACAATTAAAAGACTGACTAGTTCTATATTTCCGCAACTACGTATATTTTATAGATAACTTATCTGTACTCGTTCCTAATTATAACGCTTTGTTTTTATGCTGTTTACAAATTTATAACAATAGTTCATTTAGTTTTTTCAACCTGTTTAGCTTACTACACACCTCAAGCACACTCACACAACACTCAAACACATATTGTATACATACACAACACACAAAAAATAACGCCACTATTCAAACTAATTATGCTCTAATTAAATGTTTTTCTTTTGTACATGTCCTGAAATATAGCCTACGAATTCTACCCTTAAATATAGTCTGTTCTCATTGTTTTTGCAACTATATGACCCGACAATCATTGACGAGTGTACCTATGAACAAACAAAATGGGTGATACCTTTTGCACCATTAACGATCTTGATCAGTTTCAAATTGCAGAATCATTTTCCTGTGGTGTTGATCAACTAAATAATAAACTGCCTATAAATAGAAATGATCTGACAATAATTCAACAGAATATTCGAAGCATCAACTGCAATTTCAATGACTTTATGACTACTATGGCTAACATCTCTTTTGAACCAGATATAATCATCTTTACGGAGTGTAGACTTGATGATATGAAGCCTATCCCTATACTCCAAGGATATGACAGATATTCAACTACCCACCATGTCAATCAAAATGATGGTATTGTCGTTTACATAACTAACAGTCTTAAACATAAAATAAAGGAAATAAATATAGCGCAATCTTCCTGCCTACAAATAGATATATTAAATAACTCTATCCTTGCCATTTACAGATCACCCTCATTTAACGATGCAGAAAACTTTGTTGAGTCCTTGTCAACATTTTTAGAATCAAGGGCAGATTGTAAAAGTAGTAATAATATTATTATCGCAGGGGACATTAATATTAATATCGCCCAAAAACAACATGAACACTATTACGAACATAAAAATAGAATTAATTACCTAAATACATTGTCAGCTCTTGGTATACTACCGGGTCATACTATCCCAACAAGGGCTTTAAACTGCCTTGACCACTTCATGTTAAAACTTAATATAAATAGATTAATAGCTAGAATAGCTATAATAAAAACTACCACCACTGACCACTTCACCACCTTATTATCCCTGTCTAAAATTAAAAATCGTATTCCTTTAAATAAAACTAAAACTACAATAAATTATGAACAAGCGCTCGAACAATTGATGAAATCCAATCTCTCGGAGCTACTATTTTGCAATGATCCCAACGAAGTTATAGATAGACTCGTGTATACAATCACCAAAACAATTAGGGATGCCACCGTCATTACCAATATTCCCTCCAGACTTCGTATAATTAAACCATGGATTACCCCTGGTATCCTACGCTGTATTAGAAATCGTAACAAACTATTTGATAAATTGCGCAAAGACCCGTTAAACGATATTAAGAAAATCACGTATAATAGATATAAAAAATACTGTAACAAAATTCTTAAAACCTGTAAAAGACATTATGAAAGAAAACTCCTAGAAAAAACAATAAATAATAACAAACAACTATGGAAAAACATCAAAAATATAACATATACTAATAAAATTAAAAATAATACATGTGACTTGATTAACCTGAAAACTACACCTAAAGAATCTGCTGATTATGTCAATAATTATTTTGCCAATATCGGTGCACAACTTGCTCAAAATATTACTTTTAATGAATTCAGCTCACACCAATCAATCACCCCACTCCAATTATCTCAGCCCAATTCGTTAGTTCTTCTGCCAACTGACACGGATGAAGTGCTACATACACTTATAAATTTGAAAAGCGACAGTGCCCCTGGACATGACAACATATCTACCTCCTTCTTAAAATTAGCTAAAGCGGAGTTAGTACCTATTATTACACACGCTGTTAACTTAAGCTTTGATCGTGGTGTTTTTCCAAACTTACTCAAACAATCCATAGTTACGCCGGTATTTAAGGGAGGTAATAAAAATGAAGTCGGTAATTACAGGCCAATCTCTGTACTACCTTCTATCTCTAAGATTTTTGAGCGACTACTAAATACAAGACTCTTGAAATATTTGGAGAAATACGATATACTCTCAAAGTCTCAATTCGGTTTCCGTTCAGGAAAATCCACGGAGGACGCTGTTCTGGCGCTTACAAACACGGTTGTCGGACACCTCGACAAGTCCAAAAAATCTATAACCATATTCATCGATCTTAAAAAGGCGTTCGATACCGTTTCTTTTCCTACCTTAGTGAAAAAATTAGAACTTATTGGCATTAGAGGAACCCCCTTGCTCCTATTGACTGATTATTTTACTAATAGGAAGCAAATGACCAGAGTAGGGGGTATAATCAGCGAATGCGAGGGCGTGTCGTTTGGGGTGCCCCAGGGAAGTGTCTTGGGACCCACGCTATTCTTAATATACGTCAATGAACTATGCAATATGAAATTAGTGGGTGCCAAGATTTTCGCGTACGCCGACGACACTGCCATTGTGTTTGTTGGGGATACTTGGGAAATAGCCAAAGAAAGGGCAGAGCAGGGCTTAAGGACTATTGATAGATGGTTGAAACTAAATACACTCACGCTAAACGCTGATAAGACGAACTATATATGCTTCAGTATTAGAAACAATGGACAACCAGGGCCAGAGTTTAACATACGTATTCATGACTGCAATCCCGACGAGAGTACCCAACCCTGCAATTGCACCACTATACACAGAGTAGCCCAGACAAAGTACCTTGGTGTTTACCTTGATCAAAGACTTTCATGGCATCAGCATGTGGACTATGTTTCTGAGCGTATACGAAAACTAACTTGGATCTTTAAAAATCTAAGACACGTTCTTCCAAAAATATCAGATGGCTCACGTAGTGATAAAGTTAGGGATCTTCTCAAAGAAATATACTTGGCTCTTGCTCAATCAATAATTGTATACTGTATCACCGTTTGGGGTGGCGCCTCAAAAACTAAATTCCTAACTGTGGAACGGGCACAGCGGTTACTACTTAAAGTGATGTATTTTAAAAAGCGCCGGTTTCCAACTATTGATTTATATGAAATGACAAAGTTACTCTCAATCAGAAAGCTTTACGTTTACTGCACAATTATCAAAAAGCATAAAACTCTTTATTATGATCCAGCTATCCTTAAAAGAAGAATTCATCATGAAGTTGCAAATTCACCATATACAAAAACAAGTTTTGCTAAAACACAGTACACTAAGCGTTCGGCAAAATTATACAATGCTATCAACAAGAAACTAAATATATACCCTAAAACTTTGTACGAATGCAAAAAGACTACAACTAAGTGGCTTGAGAGCCAATTCTATGAGGATACGGAGAGACTTCTTTAGTAACAAAATAATAAATGTCTTGGCTAGTACATAGTACATGACATTAAGAATACCATTGGAAGTAATTTGTTACCTTTATTATCTACCAATATTTAACTATTGGATAGGCTTGCATAAGAAACAAATACGTACATACACACACATACACACACACACACACACACACCTACACACCCACATACACACACACCACACACACTTCATTTTGTATTAATTCCACTTCTTTATTGTAATAAAAATTTAGTCATTTAAGTTTAACTGAGCATGTTTGGTTTTAGTTTAAAAATTTTATATAACTGTACATGTCTAAGTAAGAAGAGCGGTGTCTCCTAACACAGGTTTATATTAACTTAACAGGGGACACCTGCACCTACAATAATGTAATCGCTGATGCAAATAAATATATATTTTATTTTTTTATTTTTTTATTTTTTATTAACACCAAGCAGAGAATGTGGGTCACAAACGTAACCACAGAACTGATGGGATCCCTAATAGGGAGTAAATCGCTGCACATCTGAGGGGTGATCTCATTAACATTTAAGGGAACCCAGGGAAATACAGAAGAGAGATTTGCCTGTTAAATTCCATTTAGGATTATCGTTTTTTTTTTGCGTTGCTTACTAGTAGGTACAGTCATGTGCAACATCATCTACCCACTTTAGAACCCTGTCGCACTATCATGTTTGACATTTAATGAGACTTACAGTTTAATTTGTCTAAAAGTTAATGTGTCAAAGTGTATACATATTAGTACTCGTGACCGTACACACATAGACGACATTATCGTACACGCGCATCTGTGTGTGTGACGTCTGAGGGTTGCCTACCAATACTTAGGGCTCCCAAACATAAACACGACACGATGTCGCGTCGTACAACGATGCGGCGCCGTTTCACGATAAGACGTCGCGTCGTGGAAATCTACGATGAGCATCGTAAAATAACACGATATCGTAACGGGCCACGCACGCCACGATGACGTCGATACAGTTGGGGTGATGTAAGTTTATTCCGAAAAATGGAACGCACTAGACGCATCCTGCTTCTTCTGTTAATAAGCAGACGAAGAAAGAAAAGACAGATACTCAGAAGATACTGGATCCACCCATTTCATCATCCGTCATCTTTGAATTTCTAATAACAACTGCGCAGGATTGCATCGTGAGTTTCTAACATATCGCGTCTAGCCCTTTAGGTTCATAACGACAACTTCCCCAAACGTTCACATTCCCAAAACGTCCACTTCCCAAAATGCTAATTCCCTGAATGTCTATTTCCCATTTCATCTACTTTCTCGTAACGACGACAAATCTATAATTCCCAAAAAGTCCACTTTCCTGGTCAACTCTCAAAACATCCATTTTCTAAATAGTTTTTTTTAATCAAAATGTTACGGTTTACGGGTCCCAGAGGGAATTTCATTTTTTTTTTAATATTTTACGCGATGTCGTATCGTGTTTATGTGTGGGAGCCCTTAATTTAACCGGCAGAATATGCCGCAAGATGTGTTTCTAGTTTTAAAATACTTAACTCCAGGGTGTTTTCCAATGTCAAAGTATAACTTCGAAGTAGCATCGTGACTTAGATGCAACATGTCGATCTAAGATAGTGTCGTAGTGAATTATGTCGGATTAGAGTATGTCAAAATAGGTTCATAAGCGACCCAAGCGAAAACACCGCCATAGCCATAGCGATAAGGCCGCCATTTGCCATGTACTTAGTTTAAGAGTCTTTTTGTAACTATTTATTTTTATTATTTATTTTTTTATTTTGGTGCAATGAAGTGTATTGATATTGTATTGTATTGTTCATGTCAGTGTAGCATTATTAGCAAATTGTACTGTATTCATGTGTTTTGTCTGATTGTTGAAATTTTAGTTCTGTGCAAAAAAGTATATTTGATTTGATTTTGATTTGATTATCGAGATACAATTTGGCATCGTGTCTTAGTGAAGTCATGTCGAAAAACGTTTCGTCGAAGTAGAGTAACATCGAACTTACGATAATATAATGTCGTAACCACGTATTGTCGGAACGAAGGATTATCGGATTTTCATATTGTTGAAGTAAAATCTTGACGGATAGCAGTTCGTCAAAATTAAATTTTTAACCCACTTATGGCCTTTTTAAATCTCCTGATAAAAAAAGCACTATGCACTCAATACCGAGCAAAGCCTAAAAGACGATAATCTTTAATATCAATTTTATAAACAAAAAATCTCTCTTCCCCGTTTTTCCAGCTGAGAAGTAACAAGTGATTTGTCCGTCAAAAATAGACTAAAAATATAAGTTGTATAAATCGAAAGTAATCAAGAGGTTCCATTTTAATCTGTCATAAAAACACCAATTCTTATTTCTGTTAGATGACGAGGGTTATCTGTTATTGGGCTATTAATAGAAAATATTAGGCAAATATCAGTTGAGGTTCCGTACCAGTATCCTCTTTATTTTGTTAGGATCTAAGCCTTAGCCATGCTAGAAAAGCTTACGAAAACCGACAGTGTAAAATAAATAATCGAATAAACACTATAAGTATGGGATCATTCTTATTGTTGAGATAAGTTCTTATTGTGGCGCACAGCAGGTGGGACGAAATATGCACTAAGCGATCATATTATATCAGGATCTTATTATAAACCTACACATAAGTTATTGCTTCTTTGGTATCGCACAATCACAATTCGCGCATGTCCCGATATCGACCCCGCCGGCATGCTCAACGATTTCCCTCAATCAGCGCTTATCGCTATCGACCCGCTAGGGTCGATTTATTCTTTCAAATATTTTTCCTCTCAGACGACGCCCTGAGCCGAGGTTCGCGCCCAACTGGGCACTCTCACGCCTGTTGTCTTAAACGTTGTACCGGGTGAGAGCCTTCAGCTCTCCCCATTTGTCCGGCCAAGTAGTTAATGCCATTAGCACAAACCTACAATAGGTCACGTCAAAAAAAAAACACTAGCGCTTGAGTTACTACGGCGGATAAATCGATGTAACAGCAGGTGTAATGTCTTGGTGCGGTCGCTTCACACGCCGCCATGCGGCGACATATCAGGCGACATGCGATCTCGTGTAATTTAGTGCTGAGGGCATGAGTCAGTAGCAATGGAATCCTGGCTGCAATTGCTAATAGGGGTGACAGCCCTCTAATATTGGACCTCATAAAGCGTGTCAAATCCCCTCTAGTTATAAGTTACTAGCATAAGTGGATCTGTGTTGTCTTGAATAAATAAATAAATAAAATATCTCCGTTGTGGGATTGACTCTTCAGATGATATGCTAAAAAGTGGCTGAAAGTATTCTTCTAGTGATTTTAATTTGTGGCTTTTTCAACCCCATTAGGTGCATGTGAGTGGTTCCATATCTCCCAGACACAGTTAAAATATTTGCTCGCTCGACGTAACATGTGCGTCACTGGTTTGTTCCTATGACGACGAATCGATACGGGTAATGGTCTCGAGTGCTTCCTCATTGATAACACTCCACAAGCTTTTTAACATCGAAAATTGATTTGATCGAAAAATGTGCGTGGGCGTTCATTCATTTATGTTATGATGAAAATTTTACCCAAGATTCAAAATTAAAAATAGTTTAAAAATTAGTTAAAAAAATTCAACGTAATTGTTAGCTGCAATAATGGCTAAAAGTATAAAAATTAAAACTTCGTAAACTCATCATCCCCCTAGTATTATCCCGGTCCGATTTTTTACAAAAACGATTGCTCTGTCTGACATCAATTGGCTACTTGACAGTTCCATTCCATATGATTTGATATATATATTATATATATAGATATATATGTATGTGAGTGTGTATGTATGTGTATATATACATATATTATGTACTTACATAATTATAATTTCTATTTTAAGTAATTTGGTAATATTTAATCTATGTACGAATATTAACGCATATTTATGAAACGCGACATTCGTGCCTCACCCAACAGGGTCCAAATAACACCAGCGTCGTGGTTCACGCCGCGACTTGTGTTGAGTGAGGCCCTTTTATCTCAGGACGTCCACCACCACCTTATGATCATTGTAACTAACATCCTCCTATGCTTTTTGTAATTGTTTTGTGTTTTTTTTTAAGTGATGTTATTGTCTTGTCTTTGTATGTGGCGTCCTTTTATAATAAAAAATTTCTATTCTATTCTATTCTATTTAATTTTGATGATTTGAATTATGGTCTGAATTATCCCTCAAATACGATGTCACTTACATCCTGTATACACCCACTCGTCGCTAGCTTTATAGGCAATGTTAGTGGCAATAGGCTCGCTTCCTATTACATGGGACTTAAACAGCTGGCGTGGAATGACTGTATACCCCTTTGGTGATACAAGCGCGATGCTGTGTTATGTTATTGTCAACGATAAACCCATAACCTCTAGCCATAGGCAGCCAATCAGCTCGCGACACCAAACACTTCAGGACCCCGATACCGACCCCGCTGGCGTGATCGACGATTTCCCTCAAACAACGCTTATCTATCGCTATCGACCCACTAGGGTCGCATAATTCTTTGAAATATTTTTCCTTTCAGACGACGCCCTGAGCCGAGGTTCGTGCCCAACTGGGCACTCTCAGGCCTGTTGTCTTAATTTAGAATAAGTCACGTCAAAAACAAAAAAAAGATAAACTTGTTGAAGGTATTTTTTTATAAGTAATTAACTTATGTAATATTTGGTTCAACGCCATTTTATTTTGGAAGATGTTATGGCCGAGAAGAGAGGACGAATTACTAAAAGCAACATATCTGCTCGTACAGTGTTAACTTGCTCGTCATTCGTCTTTTCGCGAGGTCGTTTTATTATAGCAATAATTTTACAGTGTGTCTGGCCAAATTAGTTAACGCCATCTGCGGCAAATCTACAATTAGTTACATCAAAAAAACAGACAGACAGATAGCGTAGATAATAGGATTATACTGAGAACTCCGTAACAACCGAATATCACAAGTTTTATTGATACGGATGTCCTCTTTAAACACGTAATAAAGGTATTCTCTTTGCATTTAACCCGGATTAGGACGGTCCAGACAAAGCAAATATCTGAATTATCCGGGTCATTCCGGGAACGAAATCAATCAATTCGGTTCATTAATTCGTAATGTGACTGTCCAGGGAAATATCAGATGTCCCTTGCGGATAAAAAACATGTATATTGCGTTCAGCTAACAGCCTCCGTGGTCTAGTGGTTAGAGCGTTAGACTCACGATCTGGAGATCCGGGTTCGATTCCCGATGGGGACATTGTCGAAATCACTTTGTGTGACCGTCCTTTGTTTGGTAGGGACTTTTCAGGCTTGAATCGCCTGATTGTCCGAAAAAGTAAGATGATTCCGTGCTTCGGAGGACATGTTAAGCCATTGGTCCCAGCTATTAGCCGTAAAAACACCTCCACCAACCCGCATTGGAGCAGCGTGGTGGAGTATGCTCCATTTACAGAAATTTACAGCGTCTTAATGGTATTACAAAACTAAAGTATTTAAATTGAAAGGCCATTACAAACTTCCACATACAATTATAAATGTAAACAGTTTTAGCAAAGAACGGAAGATGCCGTATGCATCAGTATGCATAAATTATGTGTTTATAATGTGTGTGTGTGTGTGTGTGTGTGTGTGTGTGTGTGTGTGTGTGTGCGTGGTGCGTGTGTGTGCGTACGTGTGCGCGCCGTATATCGATGCATCATATGCATAAATTATGTGTTTATAATGTGTGTGTGTGTGTGTGTGTGCGTGTGTGTGCGTACGTGTGTGTGTGTGTGTGTGTGTGAAAGACCTATTAGTTATCTTGAGATCGGATGTAAAGAGTCCACTGGATGATCGCTGCCGTTCGTGTGAATGCGTGTGTGTTAGGTGTTTTGAGTGGATTCTGTAATAATAATATGCTTATTTAAACCACATTTGAAGGGAATTTGAGATAGCAAAAAGGGGTCACAATCCCTAAAAGTTTTATTGTAGATACGGGATACGCGGGTTATGACAGAATTTTTTGCGTAGTTGCGGTTCTGTGGGCAGGTGTATGGATCATATCAGTATGACGTGTGCGTGTTTGGGGGGTGTTAAAAGATACATTAGTGACAAGGAGGGGACAGTCAATATTAGAATTAAGTAGTACAAATAAACAAATAATAATAAAATAATAAAAGTCAATGGGAGGCCTTTGCTGAGCAGTGGCATCGAATAGGCTGGATAAGATAAGATAATCCGCTCAAACAACGTTCTGAACCTGTCTGAACCCTTTCTTACTCGTTTTAGAAACTTTACACTTCTAAAAACACCTTTTGAGAAGTCTTATATTTGTAGCTACTTAGTAAAACATTAGAATATATTAAATAATTACCAAGGGTTGGGGCCTGGTGACCTGTAGTACAAGGGAAATCCTTTTACAAGCACCAGCTCCCTTAAAATACACTTGTATCACAATGTTAGCCAACTAAGAAAATTTTTTGTTTTGTTTTGTGTTTTAAGTGGAGAAATAAACATTTTTATTATTATTATTCAGCGTCTCAACACCTCTTTAATTACATTGGTTACAAACCTTCTAAATATATTTTAAGTTATACCTGTCATTTTCTTATCCGCCGAAAAGGAAAGGGACGGGTAATCGACAGGCGTAAGACTTATGGAACACACGTCAATTTGAGACAGATATTTAAAAACACTCTCAAAATTTTATATTGGGCAACAACAGCACACCCCAAACGGGTTGCATATGAACGAGATGCCAACTTTATTCGAGCTATTCATTCATTTTAAAATTAATAGTTGTCAATCATCTGTCCCTTTCCTTTTCGGCGGATAAGAAAAGGGCAGGTATAACTTAAACTAAAATTAGGATGTGTTTGCAGGAATCGGGGCCATTTGAAAACTTGATATATACAGCTACAGCTCTTTCACTGGAGCTGCTATAGAAACTATTATTATGTATGGAGAGACCCTTTCTATGACTGACCCAATATATAGGGTAAAATATTTTTCGATATAATTTTCTCTTTGTGAGTTTCCCTAAGCACGGACCAAGGCTATAAAAAACAAAAATCAATCAACAGGGTGTTAGTGACGTCGTAAGGAAAACTTTAAGGAATGATTCAGACCATGATTTTAAGTTGATTTGGAGTGGGATTTTTTGTCGCGAAATTCATGATTATTTTTGTCTTTTTTAGAATATTTTCATTTATTTATTTCTATACTTTTGCGATGTTAAATTTGTAGGGGTTGATAAAGCGAAAAGGTGGGCGTAAAATAATATAATTTATCTCTCGTTTAGAATCCATCGAAAGTTTACAAATTTCCTAGGAAATTTAATTTAAAACCTTGTTGATCTTGTTATCTTCCGGTGATATATCCAGAGGCACGGTAGTGCCCCCGCCAAGACGAGCAAAGCCTTTACTTAACCTTTTCTCGAAACGTTTCGTCGACAATTAGAACCATCATAACTCAGGTTTGGATTATACCAGATAAACCAAATTCTCACTATATGTTGCTAGCAGTGAATTTATTAGGCATATAAAGTTTTAAGTGCATAGCTATTATACTTTAGATTTTATTGATATGTTAAAATCACAATTTTGACACTCCCTGACACACTGATTCACTAACGATTATCATAATTATAAGGTAATACCAGATGTCTTAGAAGGCTGAAATTTGGGATTTAAGCTAGTTTAAGTACACAAACAACAAGAAAATTCTAAAACTTGGAGCTTTCACCCCCCAAACTCAGCAGCACCTCGCAATCGAAAACGCCCTACGCAGATTTACAAAACCTTTCACAATGACGTGTCAAGTTACAAAGATAAGTATGACGACATTGATAGATTATGTAGGTCGAGGTGTGTCACGGCCTCCGTGGTCCAGTGGTTGAGCGTTGTGCTCACGATCCGGATGTCCTAGGTTCGAATCCCGGTGGGGACTAGACAAAAATCACTTTGTGATCCCTAGTTTGGTTAGGACATTACAGGCTGATCACCTGATTATCCAAAAGAAAGATGGCCCGTGCTTCGGAAGGCACGTTAAGCCGTTGGTCCCGGGTATTACTTGCTGATGTAAGTACGTAGTCGTTACATGAGTCATATCAGAGGCCTATGGCCGCTCTGTAATAACCCTGACACCAGGGTTGATGGGGTTGGTAATCCACCTCACAACACACACGATAGAAGAAGAAGATCAAGGTGTGTGATATTTTTTTTTGTTTTTTTTTTTTATAATATACATGAAACGTAACTAAAAAATAAAGTCACATCCCTTACATATTGTTTCTTTCGCAGTTATAACCGACAGCATCCGGAGTCAAACTTACCTGTAACAAAAAATGCACATGTTGAATACCTTTTTCAGTACGAGTTATTAATTTATCTTGAGTGCAGTTTTCACTAAGACAGGATGGCTCGACCATTATACACGGAGATACGGCTACCTATCACGTTGGTCTAACAGAAAGGTCAGTGAGGTGTTCATCTTTGTGGTGTTCCTCAAATCATTACACCTCCGACTTCCCCAATGGGATATAGTTGTGAGCTTATGTTATGAGTATGGTAGGTAAGATTGCTTACGATGTTGTATATCAATTAAGTTTAAATTTAGTAAGTGTAAGTATTGATATCAGTATCAGCCTACATTTTCCCCCGTAAAGCAACGTTCTCTCTCTTCTCCTTAAGTTATTTCAACCTTATAATGAAATCTAAGACCAGGCGCGCACTACAAGGTTTTCGCCGCGCGGCAGAAAAGAGCAGCGGCATAATGTTGCACTGTAATACTGCGCCGCTGCGACGGCTGTGCCGTCAAGTGCGCGTGTGCGTGTTTATTTATTTTTTATTTATCTCTTTATTTTATTTTTTCTGTTTATTTGTTTTAGTTTTATTTAAATTTTATTTTTGTTTTGTTTCATATTTTTCAAATATTTTTGTTCTGTAACTATTTTGTTTATGGTGTAAATAAAGTATTTTTAACAAGATTTAAAACTGTTTGGTACAGTATTACAGTGCGACATTATGCCGCTGCTTTTTTCTGCCGCGCGGCGTTAAACTCGTAGTGCGCGCCTGCCCAAAGGGAATGCAAACAATAGCTGACAGAACTTTAAAAACTTTTATGATTTGTAAAAATTGATAGGCTTCTCTCTCTGTCATCGATTGGACACTTATTTCAGTACGCTAGTTTCCAGCTAGTAAAATCAGTTACTTTTTACTAAACGTCAAAACACAAAATTACTATGGAATTTTTATGAAAAAAAGCACAGTGTGACATCGTAGAAAATGTGACAAAATGTGGATCTTATTATTAAGTTTTTCTTGTTTAGAGAAAAAGAAAATGTTTTTCGTTAGTTCTGTCTTTACCTACTTAGTAATCAAAATTTCATAATTTATCTTGAACCTAGTACACCACCCAATTATTATATAAATATAAGTGTAAATTAGATTTAAGCGGGGTTTTACTTCATCAGGGTCCATCACTCGGAAGGGGTGTCATCATCATCATCAGCCGTACGACGCCCACTGCTAGGCATAGGCCTCCCCCAAGGATCTCCACGACGATCGGTCCTGCGCTGCCCGCATCCAGCGGCTTCCCGCGACCTTCACCAGATCGTCGGTCCATCCCTACCCACTAAGCGTCGTCCGACACGTGGTCGCCATTCCAGAACCTTTCCGCCCCAGCGGCCATCGGTTCTCCTCGCTATGTGTCCTGCCCACTGCCACTTCAGCTTTGCAATTCTCCGAGCTATGTCGGTGACTTTAGTTCTCCTACGGATCTCCTCATTTCTGATTCGATCGAGCAGGGAAATACCGAGCATAGCTCTCTCCATTGCCCATTGGAAGGGGTGTAAGGTGTTTCAAATATTACAAAAGTCACAAGTACAATTTTTTTTTTACTTTTAGAACAGTTATACAGATAGTTACTCATGTTAGCAACTAAATTAGCAATTTGATGAAAGTGTACGTGATTATAATTTTAATTCTACATATTATACAAATTCGCTTATTTCACACCGGGGTAATAACTATGGAACTAATACTATGGAACTATGGACTATGGAAAACCCTTATTAAATTAATACCACATAGTATGTGGTACGTTTTATTTAAGCGAAACAAATATATGACAATAGATCGCTTTCCACATAGCAAAGCACACCCCTTTTCAAACTTGTAGGCATTCATTTTATTTTTTATTGCCACATGCCTCGGTTTTAGTGGAGCTGAAAATATGTCAGCAATTTAGACTAAAAATTAATTGCGCAGGCTGTTGCGAATTGTTTAACGTAATGAAAAAACAAAACAAAAGCTTTACACAGCAAATGGGTGAAATGTACGAAACTTTGTTTATGAATAATTATGGCAAAAAAATAATAATACCTATAAGGTAACCCATAAGGTCGCAGCTAATGTTGAGCACACTACATACAAAAACCTCATTATTACCGTTTGCGTATTTCGTAACGAAAACGATGTTACTAACACCCTGTATAGAACGTAATAAATACTAAGGCGGCTCTACCTATGTACTTGTATAGCTACTTGTATATATTTATACAGGGTGTAAGTGACATCGTAACAAATACTACATACAGTTATGTAGTATTATTCTTTAATCTAATGCTTTCAGGTTGAGCATTTCAAGCATTTTTGGACCTAAAGAGAATCGCAATAAAAGTTCGTAGCAGATAAGCTTTTTCCCTTTGCAATATATTTTCTCAATTACCAATAGATAGTTATACAATACAATACAAACAATAATACTTTATTGTATACAAAAAAAAAAACAAGAAACATCAAGTAATTATTGAAAATGCAATTATTAGCTTTCTGGAAAATACTTTATACATTGTTTTAGGTTTACGCGGTTTTTATCATAATTAAAACACATAATGGTGCTAATTCCTGTAAATACCATCTAATTTTATTTTAAGTTATATCTGTCATTTTCTTATCCGCCGAAAAGGAAAGGGACGGGTAATCGACAAGCATAAAATTTATGGAACACACTTCAATTTTAAGCACAAATCTAAACCAACCGTCTAAAAATTTTACATCCGTCAATAACCCGACACAGTTAAGTAGACAGCACGTCAAACGGATTGCATGCCAGCCACGTACCTTTTGATTCGCCCGGGTTATCATTCATTGACTCATTCTTCCTAAAATTAAGAGCTGTGAATCATCCGTCCCTTTCCTTTTCGACGGATATGAAAATGACGGATATAACTTAAAATAAAATTAGGCGGTGTCTGCAAGAATCGGGGCCAATAACGGGTTCTTACCGCGTTTAAAACAGGATATGAAACTCCCGATATAAAAAAAAAAACCTTTCAGTGTGGCAACTAGTCGTGGCTTTGTTTACCAGTGCCAATGTTTGTTTGGTACTCGAATGAGTGTCTCGACTCGACTCGTGTTTTGCGAGTCGACTCACATAACCCTTATTGGGCGCTTTGTTCTATTGAACGATGTTAAACACATCGAGCGAACAATTTCGGAATGAATTGCTGGTGTCACGTCAAGGTGCGAATGTTTGACGAAGGGTTAAGAATAGAGCGTGTAATAGGTAGATATATAAATAATTCCGGGCCTATACAACGATTTTCTAACATAACATGCTGTAGGCTGTATAAGTGTTTCTCTAGATATAGAGGCAGCCGATCAACTTGTAACCCCGCTAAAAAAAATCGAATAAACACTATATGGGATTGTTTTTATTGATGCGATGTCGCACACAGCCGGTGGGACGAAATATGCACAAAACGATCATATTACATCAGAATCTTATTACAAACCTACACATAATTTAATGCTTCTTTGGTATCGCACAATCACAACTAGCGCATGTCCCGATATCGACTCCGCCGGCATGGTTAACGGTTTCCCTCAATCAGCGCTTATCGCTATCGACCCACTAGGGTCAATTAATTCTTTTAAATATCTGTCCTCTCAGACGACGCCCTGAGCTGAGCTTCGCGCCCAACTGGGCACCCTCAGGCCTATTGTCTTAAACGTTGTACCGGGAGAGAGCCTTCAGCGCTCCCCATTTGTCCGGCCAAGTAGTTAATGCCATACGCGGCAAATCTACAATAAGTTACGTCTTTAAAAAAGAAAATTGGATGAGTGTTCAGACATTTATTCACTTAAAAAAGGGGTCTTACATTGTTATTTTTTCTGTATCTTAATTGTGGTCCCACTGCTGGGCAAAGGCACACCCCGGACAGTTCATACCACCTCACCTCGTTTTACACAGACACTACATATTGACGTTATCGTACACGTGCATCTATGTGTGTGACGTCTATTGCCATACGATTGAAGACTTAACTATGTTCGAGGGGGGCTGAGGTAAACCTAGTTCAGCCGCTGGTGGGGTGCGGAGAGTTGCTGTTCTATACGTAGTATTGTTCCTTATTCTATGGCAAGGGCCTCCCCCTTCTCTTTCCAACTATCCATCTCCTGAGTGTGAGCTACGGTAATAGCTGATATATGAACTGTATTACAATAAATGATAAATAAACACTTAGCTTCTGAGAGAGGATATTAAAGATGCGAGATAAAGATACATTGTTTTAAGTTTACGCGGTTATTGGTGCTAATTCCTGTAAATACCATCTAATTTTATTTTAAGTTATATCTGTCATTTTCTTATCCGCCGAAAAGGAAAGGGACGGGTAATCGACAAGCATAAAATTTATGGAACACACGTCAATTTTAAGCACAAATCTAAACCAACCGTCTAAAAATTTTACGTCAGTCAATAACCCGACACATTAATTAACTCATTCTTCCTAAAATTAAGAGCTGTGAATCATCCGTCCCTTTCCTTATCGACGGATATGAAAATGACGGATATAACTTAAAATAAAATTAGGCGGTGTCTGCAGGAATCGGGGCCAATATCATAATTAAAACACATAATAACGGGTTCTTACCGCGTTTAAATGGGGATATGAGACATTCCGATATCAAAAACATAAACAAGCGGCAAAGAAAGAGGGTAGACAGATATGTCTGCCCGTAGAAAATTATGGTTTTACCTACTCCACTCCAATCTCATCAGTCATCCCGTGATCATGGCACTTGCAACAGTGTCGAAATATCGGGAGTCCCATATCCCCATTTAAACGCGGTAAGAACCCGTTATTATGTGTTTTAATTGCGAGATAAAGATATTTTTTTTGTTTAAACACGAATAATATAAATACAGATGACAGTGGTGCTAATTCCTGTAAACACCATCTAATTTTATTTTAAGTTATATCTGTCATTTTCTTATCCGCCGAAAAGGAAAGGGACGGGTAATCGACAAGCATAAAATTTATGGAACACACGTCAATTTTAAGCACAAATCTAAAACAACCGTCTAAAAATTCGCCCGGGTTATTCATTTATTTACTTATTCTTCCTAAAATTAAGAGCTGTCAATCATCCGTCCCTTTCCTTTTCAGCGGATAAGAAAATGACAGGTATAACTTAAAGTAAAATTAAGAGATGTCTGCAGGAATCGGGGCCATTGTTCACATTATTTTACTTTCACTAACATACAACATGGATCACAAGACATATCATCTCCCTAGTATTTTCCCGTTTTTCACAGGTTCCGCTTACCTAACCTGAAGATAAGCGACTACCTGCCTGACCTTCCAACCCGCGAAGACCAGCCCAGCCCAATACCCAAAAATCGCCCAAAAATACCCCAAAAACCAGCCCAATAGGTCACATACCTCCGAAAATGCATTTTTCGGGAATGTGGGTTTCCTCAAGATGTTTTCCTTCACACGATCTTACTTTTCCGAACAATTAGACGATTTAAGCTTGCTATGTGCTTGTCAAACAAAGGGCAGTTTCACAAAGCAACAAAAAATCGACAATTCGATTAGTTTTTCGACAATTTCCCCATCGTGAACCGAACCCGGTCCTCCAGATCGTTAGCCCAATTTTCTAGCTACTGAGCCACAGCATTCATAAGAACAGCCAGCAGGATATAAATCTTCATTTTATTTATATATCGTGTATCTAAATTTAGCCATGATATTTACGTTGTATGAGTTTCTGTATCTTTGTCTACTTGCGTCGGTGAAGCATGAAATATGAAATAAGTACATTACGATACAAGATGTACTATTTCTGTAGTCTATTAATAGATAGATGGTTTTGATCCGATGTATCTACTTGTTATTGTTTTGATAAAAATATGCGTCGGTGGCCGTGATACTGGCTTGCGCAATTCACGAGTTCGAAATCTAGAACGTTTCGAGTTCTTCATTTGAAATTGTAAAATACTTATTATTAATTTCAATAATTTTTAATTAATAATAATTAATTTAAATTAAAAATAATAAAAATAATTAAATTAATTCTTAAATTAAATTATTATTATTATTTATTTATTTTTCTTATTGTTAATATCCTTTATATATTAATGTTGTTGTGCAATAAAGTATTATTGATTGATTGATTTATTGAATTTCTTATTTTTTTAAGAGGTGTGTCAACTTCTTTGTCAAACAAATTAACTTTAACTAGCTATAATTCCGACTATAGATCATCATCTCCTAAGCATTACCCTGTTTTTCTAACCTAACCTTACCTGAAGATTTGACAGGTCGGTAACGATTACTCATGCGATTAGCCACGTCAGGGTCCTTTGGCGGCTCAATTATAACCCTGACACCAGGGTTGATGAGGTTGGTATTCTAACTCACAACCCACACTATAAGAAGAAGACAGGTCGGTTTTACAGAAGCGACTGCCTGTCCGACCTTTCAACACGCGAAGGGAAAACCAGTCCATTTCAGGTAAGGTCACATACCTCTAAAAATGCATTTCTCGGGAATGTGGGTTTTCCTTCATCGCTGAGTACATGATAATCATTTATGATCCAAACATGAATTAGAAAAATCATTGGTTTAGGCCTGTGCTGGATTCGAACCTGCGACCTCAAAGTGAGAGGCAAGCGTTCTACCAACTGGGCTACCGCGGCTCTCAAGGCTCTTAAATTAGTGATGGTGATAATATAATGATACTAACATAAAATAAAAGTCATATTGCTAACGACTATGGAATTCTATTTTAAGAAATAAATTATTTGAATTTGACTTATTGTTATTACATTTGCTTAATAACATAATACCATCTTAGATGCTCTTATGCTAATGTGCAATTAAACTTTTGGCATCGAACTCAGTACTCGACATTCTACTGGTGTGGCGCCAATATCAAGTGTTTCTTATCATCGGAATTACGCCCGTTTTGTACATTTTATTAACTACTGTATATACATAAACTCACGCTTGTAATCCAGAGAGAGAGAGAGAGAGAGAGAAAATGTTGAGAGGCAGAGTCGCAAATAATCGGACGACAACTTGCAGTGACATTTCGATAATCGTGTTCTATTTACTGTCGATATAAATATTAGGACTATTGACAATGAGCTAGTTTTCAACTAGTCAAATCAGTTACTTTTTACTAAACGTCCAAACAGAGAAATTACTATGGAATTTGTATGAAAAAGGACACTGACGACATAGAAAAACGTGACAAAATGTCGGACTTGTCTTGATCAAAATTCATAATTAAGTTAAATAGAAAAAAGAAAAATGTTTTTCGTTAGTTTAACATCTATCTTTATTTAGTAATCCGAATTTCATAATTTATCTTGAACCGAGTCATCATCACCAATTTAAGAGCCACGCTCTTGTCGGAGTAGCGTTCTCCATGCTACAATACAAATACACTTTATTGCACCAAAATAAAAATAAATAATTACAAAAAGACTCTTAACTAAGTACATGGCAAATGGCGGCCTTATCGCTTAAAGTGATTTCTTCCAGACAACCATAAAGTGAGGAAAAATGAAAAAAAAATTGAAAGGTGCTACTTTTTTAGGGAAAACTAGGGCATTGGTTTCCCTCTTGCCTTCCGCCCGGCAGTACTCTGTTGTCCTTATTTCTGTATCGAGTGTCCATTGTGCTCAATATAGTATTTTATGCAACAGTTGTATAAGAAGGGTCAAAAAATGCGAGTGGCGTGAGTTGCGATGTGAGCCTTGGCGAACATCGCAATAAGAGACGCCACGAGCATTTTTTGACCTAGTTATACAACGTTGCATACAATACTTTTTCTACGACGACGTAATTTTAAACGAAACACAAAAATTTTCCAATTTATTTTCCAACGCGCGGGAAAATGGCGGCAAATGTATACTTTTTTTTTATAGTATATCTATGGCACCAAACAAAGTAAAGGTGCCAGTTTCCAGGTCAAAAAAAAAAAACAACAACAATGCTTTTTTGGCGACATTATAGTACAGTTACACTTTGTAAACAATGCTTTTATAGGCCATAGAGCGTACACTTTTTCAAAGAGTTTAATTATGTATGTACTTATATTAGACTTTTTGGTTATTTAAATGCCAGATTAAAGTAGAGGAGTAGAAAAAAGTATTTTTTATCTACATAACATAAACTGCCTATATACGTTCCACTGCTGGGCACAGGCCTCCCCTCAATCAACCGGAGGGGGTATGGAGCGTACTCCACCACGCTGCTCCAGTGCGGGTTGGTGGAGGTGTTTTTACGGCCAATAGCCGGGACCAACGGCTTAACGTGCCCTCCGAAGCACGGAATCATCTTACTTTTTCGGACAATCAGGTGACTCAAGCCTGAAAAGTCCTTACCAAACAAAGGACAGTCTCACACGGTGATTTCGACAATGTCCCCATCGGGAATCGAACCCGGACCTCCAGATCGTGAGCGTAACGCTCTAACCATTTTTTATCTATCTATCTATAATTATGTATCAAATTAATATAACTGTAAAGTTTGTTACGTGAAACACCTTTTTTATCCAGGCGTTGATTTTGGCTTTCATTCAAAAGAGGGCGTGATCCCAATAAACAATATAAGTAAAAGCTTTTTATAACGAAACACTTCCGACACTAATTGATATTGAAAGCGTGAATTCAAACGGATAAATTTGAATTCAATGGTTTAGAGTCTGAGCTCTGAGCTGGTATTCGAAATTCGAACTCACACGATATAAAGTCACGCTTTTTCCGAACAGGTACGGTCACGTGCATTAATATGTATACACTTTGGTACCATGTCACATTAACTTTTTTGACAAATTGAACTGTAAGTCTCACTAAATGTCAAATATGTTAGTGCGACAGAGTCCTAAAGTGGGTACATTATATTGCTCATGACTGTATATCACGGATTTATCTATCACATGCGAATTTTAGATTACTACAATATCTTTAGGCAAATGCTCCAGTGAAGTCAACTTGCTTACTAGATAGTTTACCGAGAATTTACCAAACTAATATACGACTAAAGTTTCCCTATCAATCAATATCGCAGATGTATCTACAGACGATTTCCTCTGAACCAGCACCGAATTCCCTCGACTACGAATGTTATATCAATATAATATAAACATACTTATGGTTATGAATGCGTTCAAAAACGGGAATCGCTGATGTGGGACGAAAAGCCGCCAAACTCAAATGGGATTGGGCCGGACATGTATGCACCATGAGCGGTGGACACAGATCGTCACGCATTGGGTGCCTCATGACGGGTACAGGCGTCGTGGTAGACCTCGAAAGAGATGGCGTGATGACTTGGACGCATGCCGGAGGGACTGGCCGGAATACGCACAAGACCGCGAAAAATGGAAAGAGGAAGGGGGGCCTTTGCCCAGCAGTGGGATCTTGTAGGCTAGATTAGATGGGTATGAATAAGCACAAGCTCCCGACTAACTTCCCAAGAGGTATCAAAGGAAGTCCATTGCAAGATGAGTTGAATGCCCACACTTCACCTGGGACTGTAGCCAAGTTGCAAATACATTATTACTAGTCAGTAGGAAAACAAAAAATAAGTGTAATGGAAATTATACAACACTATTTAAGATTTGTAATGTACTTCCTGTTAGTCTAAAGCACACCTATTTATTAATATTAAATAACCATAGCAATCCAGACCATAGAGAACTTGTTGAGCATGGCCAATGTACGCGGACGATGTCGACGGGCAGGTATGTTGTACCACGAGTCAACAACTACTTCGGTGACAGAACACTTCGTAAACGCATACCGTATCTGTACAACATGCTGCCGGTCGGCATACGTCAGGAGTGCAATATAAATAAATTTAGAAAATCTTTATTTAAACATCTCATGCAAAAGATCTCTTAGCTATAAGTTAACTTTAAGTATCTTAAACATAATGACATTAAGCGAACTCCACTCCCACAGACAAACCGAGGAATTGGTTTTGTGGGGTTTTTATTGTACCAATATTTTCTGTATTTCTTATGAAAAATAAACATTTTTACAATTTTTTACAATTACATCTGGGGGCACGACAGTGCCCCCGCCAAGACGAGCAAAGCGAAGCGCAAACGCAGGACAGTACCTACCTTTTCTCAACGTTTCGTCGATTTTTTTATTTGTAGACATGTTATGTCACCTCATGTCAATACAATACAGTATTATACAATCTGTGACAATACCATATGTATATTTTTATGTTATTTTGTTGCTACAGCGCTTTACCCACATGACAATCACGCTGCATGATAAATCCATATAAATTGTATCGCGCTGCAATACAACTAAGCAGGATTGTCATTTTTGACATAACTTATTGTTTATATACAGCAGACGGTATTAACGACTTGGCCGGACAAATGAGGAGCGCTGAAGACTCCGCGCGACACATGTTGTATGGATCTTGCAGCGCGAATGTCCCGCAGATGCAGTAGTTCAACTACGCGATTAATTCGAAGGCATCCTAAGTGTTTTTGCTGGTAACCTCTTAACAAGCGGTTTATTTATGACATCATCATGTCCTACTGCAAATAAAGTAAATATTTTATATGGGTTTGGTGGTTTTTTTTATACATTATGTCCCGACTAACGGCCAACAAATCAAAGAGAGGTTTTAATAAAACGTTTAACTAAATCATTGTTTCTTCCGAAAATGGTCTCGCTTTAGATATTTATTGGCCTCTGCCCTGTTCTTTTACTTGTGCCTTCCAGAGAACTAGTCAACATGAGAGAGATGCAAGCATTGTAGTCTCTTAATATGTTATAGTGAAAATTACGATCATTCTCATTAGATCTTATGAATAGCATATTGTTTTCAATTGAAATGTTTTTCTCTTTAGAGCCAATGCTGCAGTGTTTAATAGTTACTTCCTTTATAACATGATCTTTCTTTCTCTTTGTTTTTCATTCATTTCATTCACTATTCTGGGTTGAAAATCAGTGGTGCCCTCTGGGTAAATTTTTACTGAACCCTGGCCTTTTTTGGTGAACTGCGGCACCCATATACCTTTATGTTTTCCAACTAAATATTAATGTTAATGTGTGTATTTTAATGTTGTAAATGTATATGTGTGTCGTGTATTTTACCTAAATAAACATTTTTATTATTATTATTTGTATGTCTTTTTCATATCTCGGGCCTATGGAGGCTTTTCCCCCGCCCCCGACGGATATTCCTCGGTTATGTATTATGGTAAAATTATATCTATTACTGATTTCTCGAGATATCAAAACTTTTTTAGAAAGTATTTTTAAGTCTATTATAATATTTCGTTACATAATAATTGGGTTAAGTCGGGAGTTTTGAGTTATTTTATTCTTTTTCGATGAGATTTTTACCGCGTCGTAGGTTTTTTTTTTTTTTCAAAATTTTTAATTTTGCTTAATTCTTTTCAGCTTTATTCAGATAATTTAAGACATTTTAGTCTTCATTTAGTTTTTATACAATGAATCTTAATATATTATGATCAGTATTATAAAAATGCAATAAGCTCAACTTTTTACAGTTTCTTTCATCTAAATAATATTTAGCGACAAGGGTATGCGGCCACCAAATGATGTTTTTTGGGCTACCGAACAGAGCATAGTACCCCGCTGCCCCGGTACCTATGGCTAAAGTACTAAAATGACAACTTATTTTCATACTTTCAGTGTTCAGAGAAAACTCAGATAATGAGACGTTATTGATAGAAAAACTACATTTTGGTTTAAACATGTTTCAGATCGAAAAATCGCACAGACAGAATAGTGGCTCCACCCATTGGACTAAAACAGCGAATATTCTCATTGCGCTAAAGTTCGAATATTTTTTTTTGTATATCGAAGCTCCTTCTTCTTCTATCGTGTGGATTGTGAGGTGGAACACCAACCTCATCAACCCCGGTGTCAGGGTTCCTATTGAGCCGCCAAAGGCCCCTGACATGGCTCATGTAACGACTACTAACCCGGTTACTACTTACATCAGTAAGTACGAGTAGTTACTACTTACATCAGTAAGTAGTAACCGGGACCAACGGCCTGACGTGCCTTCTGAAGCACGGATCATCTTACTTTCGGACAATCAGGTGACCAGCCTAACCTAACCAAACTAGGGATCACAAAGTGATTTTCTCCCCATCGGGGTTTGAACCCGGGAACTCCAGACCGTGAGACCGAACGCTCAAACCACTGGGCCACGGGGGCCGTAGATCGAAGCTAAAAATAACACTTATGTCTTTTTTCCCGCTCAGTAGCTCTACTTGCTTGTTGTTTACTCTATTCGTTACTCACTTGGGTCATTCCGGTGCATTATTCTAACAACCTAAGAGTTCCATTAAGGGTAAGGGTAACCAGGGTAAATCCATTCGGTGTAGTCGTTAAGCCGCAAATTACTATAAGAGATTTGAGCCCAGTCTTTCAATAGAGCAGTGGGCTATATGTCGGTTAACTACATGCCACTAAGTGGGTCAACTGTTAAGGAACTTGGGTTGTTTTCTTTGGGTATTTTTAGAAAGCTAATAATAACACATTTTATTTCGGTTGTTGTTTACTGAACGGTTTGAAACGAAATAAAAGGAATGCTCGAAGATTTTTCTGAAGTGTAAGAGTATCAATTGGGCGATTGTTCTATAAATGTAACAATCGAATTACTTATTCGAAACATTATTTATCATTCGAATATAATGTAGATATTTTTGAGTTAATTCTTTCAATATTCCATTGATTTTTGACCTCAACAATTCATCTTGAATAAAAATATAGATGAGGAGCTCGGTGGCGCAGCGGTAAACGCGCTCGGTCTGCGATTGTTGAAGTTAAGCAACTTTCGCAAAGACCGGTCATAGGATGGGTGACCACAAAAAAAAGTTTTCATCTCGAGCTCCTCCGTGCTTCGGAAGGCACGTTAAGCCGTTGGTCCCGGCTGCATTAGCAGTCGTTAATAACCACCAATCCGCACTGGGCCCGCGTGTTGGTTTAAGGCCCGATCGCCCGATCCATCCATAGGAAAGGCCCGTGCCCCAGCAGTGGGGACGTTAATAGGCTGATGATGATGAAAAATACAGAATTAATTATTTTCAGGGTGCGACCATATATTGCGTCCAACCATGGTGGCCAGATATGTAATAAAATAAAGAACGCAACTATTTCTATAAATTGCACACAACTTCCCTACACCATTCATATCCCGTTACCTCATAACCCATGCACCACAACGGCTTCACTGAACCATGAAACCCGAAAAAACTCTCAAGAAATAAATAAAATAAGCGATGCGTACCCTATTCTTTACACTTAGCTTTTTCTGGGCGAAAAACTTGGGCCATAACTAACGAATGTTTCCTATATACCCGAACTGACCGTGTGGTAACTTTTTCTACTTTCAGTCCCATTTGCGAGTTTTTATTCCGGCTAAATCTAGTTTGGTAACGTGGAGTGAAAGGGTCGCTTTTTATGTCAATTTGAGGTGGCTTTTAGGCTACATGTGTAAAGAGCATGTTTTGTTAACCTCACCAATGTCAACCATTGACGTTTTTAGGCAACATAACACAAATAAACGCAAGATTATATTTCCAATCTTCTTCTTCTTCTATCGTGTGGACTATGAGGTGGATTACCTACCCCATCAACCCTGGTGTCAGGGTTATTACTGAGCCGCCATAGGCCCCTGACATGACTCATGTAACGACTACGTACTTACATCGGTAAGTAATAACCAAGACCAACGGCTTAACGGTGTATTCCGAAGCACGGGACTTTTTACTTTTTGGACAATCAGATGATCAGCCTGTAATGTCCTAAACAAACTAGGGATCACAAAGTGATTTTTGTGATTTGTCCCCATCGGGATTCGAACCCGGGACTTCCGGATCGTGAGCACAACGCTCAACCACTGGACCACGGAAGCCGTTCCCAATTCAGGTAGTCAGCTAGGGTACGTCTTGCGCAAGATAAACTCAATACACTTCACCGAACATTTTAATACTATAACATTTGTTACCAGTAAATTGCGGTTTTATTTTACGAAAACATAGTTTTGGCTTCTGAAACTTTATAATAAAGTGTCCGTACTACCTCATACGTAAAAAACTTTTTTACAATAATCAAATCAAATCAAATATACTTTATTGCACACAACATACAAAACAAATTAACACAGATGATGATAGATACAGTACAATCTGAGTTGAATAATCTAAGTCGCCTGCTAGATTTTCTGAAGTACAATAACACTTACGCTATGGTTTTGAATATATTAAATGTATAATAAATTAAATAACACTTGTTAAACTCGAAAAAGTATTTAAAGCAGTACATAATTATGTATCAAATTAATATAACTGTAAAGTTTGTTACGTGAAACATTTTTTTTATCCAGGCGTTGATTTTGGCTTTCATTCAAAAGAGGGCGTGATCCCAATAAACAATATAAAAGCTTTTTATAACGAAACACTTCCGACACTAATTGATATTGAAAGCAAGGTTCCCTTACATCAGTTATTAAGCTGAAAATAAAACTAAATTGGTATCTTTATGAAAAATATTCAACCATGGAACCTCCACCGTATGTGAAATATAACAATTGTTAAATGGTGTACAATCATGAGCAATATAATGTACCCACTTTAGGACTCTGTCGCACTATAGTATTTTATGCAACAGTTGTATAAGAAGGGTCAAAAAATGCGAGTGGCGTGAGTTGCGATGTGAGCCTTGGCGAACATCGCAGCATTTTTTGACCTAGTTATACAACGTTGCATACAATACTTTTTCTACGACGACGTAATTTTAAACGAAACACAAAAATTTTCCAATTTATTTTCCAACGCGCGGGAAAATGGCGGCAAATGTATACTTTTTTTTTATAGTATATCTATGGCACCAAACAAAGTAAAGGTGCCAGTTACCAGGTCAAAAAAAAAAAACAACAACAATGCTTTTTTGGCGACATTATAGTACAGTTACACTTTGTAAACAATGCTTTTATAGGCCATAGAGCGTACACTTTTTCAAAGAGTTTAATTATGTATGTACTTATATTAGACTTTTTGGTTATTTAAATGCCAGATTAAAGTAGAGGAGTAGAAAAACATATTTAACATTTAGTGAGACTTACAGTTCAATTTGTCAAAAAAAAATATGTGATATGGTACCAAAGTGTATACACATATTAATGCTGATGACCGTACCAAACACCAGATATATTTTTTTTTTTGTTGTGACGTGACTTATTGTAGATTTGCCGCAGATGGCATTAACTTACTTGGCCAGACAAAAAGCCAAACACCAGCCAACAAATAGTAAATGTACAAAATTACGTACCTACTAGAGTAATTGAAAAGTTACTCTGGAAATGCCTGTAAACAACCTAAATGAGTGTCAAAAGGCTATAATCTAGGTGCTTTAATAGCCTCAGGGGGCAAATTTCATTTACTAATTAAACACCGGTCCGTGTTTTAATTACAACGTCAAATATTTGTTGTAGGAATACGAACTTTGCGGTTTGTTTTATTGTAGTCGGGATTTTCTTGATAATAAAACGAAAACAGGTACCTACCTAGATAGTTGTTTCTTTTTATGTAGTTTTTGAGGAGCTCGGTGGCGCAGCGGTTAACGCGCTCGGTCTGCGATTGTTGAAGTAAAGCAACTTTGCAGAGGCCGGTCATAGGATGGGTGACCACAAAAAAAAAGTTTTCATCTCGAGCTCCTCCGTGCTTCGGAAGGCACGTTAAGCCGTTGGTCCCGGCTGCATTAGCAGTCAGTAATAACCATCAATCCGCACTGGGCGCGTGATGGTTTAAGGCCCGATCTCCCTATCCATCCATTGGGAAGGCCCGTGCCCCAGCAGTGGGGACGTTAATGGGCTGGTGATGATGATGATGATGATGTAGTTTTTATCTACCGTTTGTATTGCAAAAATACAGGATTTGATAATCCGTATGTATTTAATATTGATGGAATTACATAGCTAATAATATTTCTATTGTTTTAAGACTTCTTTTTCTTCTTGTCGTGTTGATCGCATTCAGATTTTTTCAGCCCAGTATTTTGCCAATCGGACATCATTTTCAGTGACATTCATCAGCTCCTCTCGCGTTTTAAGACTAACACACACATAGACATGTGAGCTTTAACGGATGTGTGGCGCCTTCGTAGTTTAGATATTTATCAACAACAAAATATTTATCTATTTCTTTTCGTTATTTATTATATTTTTTTGAATAACTATTTATAATGTCAATTTCTATTTGTAGCAACGTCGCTGGCTTTTTTACAACCTAAAGAATAACACCACAATTGCCTTGCTACCCGCACTGGCACTGATGACCCATAACATAGCAAATCGATAGTCTGCCAGCTCCCTACGGCATGTAAAATTGTAAACACATTTTGTTCAGTAATGAACTTGCAACAAGCTGTAACATTCTATTTTTATTCTCACTCCACCTCTCCTGGGTGGTCACCTAAATACCACAGATAAAAATAATACTTTAACACGCTTTAATTCACGCTGAAAGTAATGTGAACAATTATTCCCGAAAACTTGTTGAAAATATTCGGGTTAAGATATTCAGAACATAAGTAAGGTATTAAAATTTATTAGCTTCATCCTGTTTTTCACAGGGTCCGCTTACCTAAGCTGAAGACTTGACAGGTTCGGTTTTTTACAGAAGCGACTGCCTGTCTCACCATCCAACCTACGAAGGGAGAACCGGCCCAATACAGGTTAGGTCACATACCTCCGAAAATGCATTTCTCGGGAATGTGGGTTTCCTCACGATGTTTTCCTTCATACCCCCTCCGGTTGATTGAGGTGAGGCCTGTGCCTAGCAGTGGGACGCATATAGGCTGTTCATGTATGTATGTATGTTTTCCTTCACCATTTAGCACATGATAATCATTAATTTTCAAAGGGTTCGACGTAAATACGAAATCTTCACGAGGGATGGATATATTGTGATGAACCGTGTAGTATGGTGACAGATTACATAATAATAACTGCGTGTAGAACAATAACTGTCCGCTCCGCACCAATTCGTACCAGTAAAAAACCAAACCTGTCAAATCTTCAGGTTAAGTAAGTGGATTCTGTGAAAACGGGATAACGCTAGAGAGACGATGACCTCTGAGACTTCCATGCTAGACAAAGCGAATAACAAAGATAGAACGTGTTCAGATTCTTGTCTTCCCGGGCTTGTCGTAAAAACCGACAGACGGATTTTGCCTTCTCTAACATGACAGATTGTTATAAATAGGCAATATGCTGATGCTTTTTGTTCTTTACTTGTGGCTCTGCTCACCCTATTAGGGATTACAGGCGTGAGTACGTATGGTTTATCTCTGATGGCATTCTTAGACTCTACCCTTTTCGGTTTGTTTGAGAAGTTTTATGAGTCTGTTTATTCAACCCAAAGAGTATCAATGTCATTAATACTCCCCAAATCCTGAGTTGGGTAACAAAATATGTTATTAGCCTGGTAGCCAACTCCGTCCGGATATTGACCTTCATCGAAGGTACTTCTCTTTATCGACACTCGATATATGTACGAAGTCATTGGCCCTGATTGACAAGCCACAGAATCAGAATCACAATAATTTATTTAACGTAATTATCATGGATAAACTTGTTGAAGGTCAATGTAACATTTTTGAATTTACGTCATTTCGCAAGTTGTTATGGCTGAGGAGAAGAAATAATAAGAAACTGCAACAGTAACACATATTTTAAATCAATGAGGGTATACATTACAAGTTATTTTATAATTAGAGGAACACATTCAATACCAGACATTTTTATCATTTAGGTAATCGTTAACCTTATAATAAGCTTTTTTACATACAGTTAGCTTCACATGAGCTTTAAAATTTTCTGAGAAATGACACATCAAGTGTTATCTAGGGTTCAGACGGAAAGTATTTTTCTGGGAATTATGATTGAGGTTCAAAGGTTCAAAAATTACATACTTAGGTAATAAAAAGGATACGCGGATATGACATTATGGTTTCCTGCAAGTTACAGTTTCGGGGTAAGCAGGACCAGAGATAGATTACCATGTTGGAGAAAGAACACAATTCTTTTTTAATCTTGCTTCAAATTTTCAGGTTACTAGAATACAGTTACATTTGTAAACAGAATCCCAACAAAATCATTTTCATGTAAAATGTGTATCGCAATTTCAAAAAGTTACCAGATCTCATGTAGAGCCAAGCTTCTAACTCTACACGACCTAGCTATACAAACGCTAAGTTCACAAACTCTATACGATAAGCAAAATATAGGGTTATGCATTTGAAACTTTATAATTATGTTAAATAAGTCTATTGCTGGCAACATACCTACTCGTATTCTGAGAATTTCGTTTCTCTGGTAAAATCCAAACCAGAGTTATGAGGATTCAAAACATCGACGAAACGTTTCGAATTCGACGCCCAAGTTGCACCAATGGGTTATTTATTTAATTTTATCTAAGTGCAGTTTTCACTAACACAGTTGGCTCGACCATTATAGACGGCGATACGGCTAACCACCTAACAGTTGGTCTAACAAAAATGAAATGGCAAAATGGCATTAACTTTATTCATTTACTTATTTAAGTTCAAATGTAATTTTAATTTTGTTCCACAATCCTATAATCTACCACCATTTTGGAACGTGTTATGGCTGAGAAGAAGGTATTTACATTTCCTCAAAGAAGACTATCAGTATTTTTAACACTGCATATTATATTTTCCCAAGATAAAAGGGCCAAGTGGGGAATCCGAGACAAGAGGCTACATTACTGCAGCACTTTGATTAACATTTTGCTGCGTAATCATCAATTCTGCAGTGTCACAAAAGACGGAATAATGATTTTTCTCATTTTTTCCTTCATTGTTTACAAAGCTTTTAAGAATCTCCGAACATTGGTTTAAAACTGTAGAGGATTTTATAAGTACATTTCGTATATATGATTACGGTGTGGACTGCTTAAATTTTTATTAATTAACTACCCCTTCCCTTATCATTGTTTTTAAGTTAATTAAGTAAAGTGGATAATACAGGATGTTAGTGACATCGTAACGAAAATCGAGGGGAATGATTCAGGCTATGATTCTGAGTTAATAACGAGTGGAATTTCTCGTCGCAAAATTCATGTTTTTCTTTAAATTATTATCCATTCTATACTTTTTGCAATGAAAAATTCCACTTGATATTAACTCAGAATATTGAGCTGAATAACCCCTCTCAGTATTCATTACGACGTCACGTACACCCCCTACTACCTGTAGGGATGTAATTAGTGACACCGTAACAAATACTGAGGGGGATTATTCAGACCATAATTCTGAGTTAATATCAAGTGGAAATTGTAGTTGGAAAATTCATGAAAATTAATCATTGTTTAAATTAGGATCTTCCCTCAAAGTCACTAACACTCTGTATAGTCGTGAAGCTGCTGCTACCTGGATTGTTATTTGTAAAATCCATGTTACAGTAGCTATAAATAAAGACCCTCTCCGCCCAGTAGAGTTTCGAGCGAGCTTAATTTACCTATCACTCGAAGCCACTTTAATCTATTTAACGCATTCACTGCCGGACATGTTTATTGAATTTTCTTTACCAGATGTCGCACTTTTCTATATCTTTTTTTTTGTCATGCAGTAGCGATGCTGTCGCGCGTTTGCATCGGTACAGTCGCGATGCGGTCGCCAGCTGTGCTCACGCTCACATAGCACTCACGCGACGCAAACGCGATACTGTCGCGATCCAAACGTGGTTCAGTAACAGCATAAAAATGCTTGCGATCGCTATACCTAGTTGCAAGATGGACTCCGTTGCGGCAACATTAGTCATGTTGTCTTGTGATACAGTCGCGCGTTTGCATCGATACAGTCGCGATGCGATTGTCAGCTGTGTACCCACGCTCACCATAACCACGCGAGCGATGCAAACGCGGTTCAATACTAGCACAAAAATGCCTGCGATCACTATAGTTGCAAGATGGACTCAGTTGCAGCAACATTATATATTATGTTGTCTTGTGATACGGTAGCGCGTTTACAAGATACAGTCGCTATACTGTACCAAGTTAGTAGCGCTTTGGCATCGCTTCTCTGCCGCGTTGAAAACGCAACTAAAGCGCCTTAGTAGCGCGAATGATAGTTAATTTCCCATAATTCTCCCATCACCACATCAACGCGACTGCTTATGTTTATTTTCTTATCTGGCAAACAATTTCGAACACAACTCGAATAATACGGACATTTTGCGAAACATTTGCGTCTTTACGACGTCGTAACGTTATAAATAAGTACGTTTTAAGATAAAAAGCATTTTGTTTGGACGGATAATGCAACAGACAGACTAAGGAACTCGCGCCTACAATCCCCAAAGGGGTGGGTTGAGCCACAGGTTACCGAAAGTAAGTCTTTGGTATTGAAATCCTAATAATGAATTTTGATTTTTTGATGAATCATATCGTGAGCGTAAAATAAAGAATAATACTACGTATAGAACTCTAACTCTCCCCGCACCAATTCATATTGGACCGCACCCCCTCTGGGTCTTTCTGTCTTTAGCCTTAAATAGCTTTTGAAATGAATAATGAATAAAAATGTATATTCAACTGTATTTTTATAGTAATGATTTATAACAACTACCTACCAGAAAAATATAAGTACTACATTGCGACTTAAAATAATGGACTGAACAGAACATGAACCGCTTGTTTAAAAAAAATGGCATCAAAAGTTATTCAGAAAAGCGTCGCCAAGCCTTTTAGACAATCCTCTTTCCTAAAAGTTTAACAAAGAAAATTCTTTCCAGAGCTAAAGAATGTGAAAAATGAAGTAGGAAAAGAAAGAATTAACAATTAAACAAATTCAGATCTTGAAGAAGAAAACGTTTTTGAAAAACGAATTATTTTCCTTGATACCTACGGATAGTCTATCACGCTAGGGCAGTGGTTCCCAATCTTTTTTGACTAGAGGCCACTTTGATTTTTATTAGGCAGCAGGCCAGAAACGCTCTCTAATCAAACGATTGCTAATTAATAAAAAAAAATGCTAAAAAGCCGTCCTACGCAAGACATTCGTAACACTAAAAAAATAAGCTTCATATCCAAAAAAAAGCAATATAGGATTATTTTAGAGCACATGATAAAATCACCATTCATAGGGAAGGCCCGTGCCCCAGCAGTGAGGTTGTTAATGGGCTGATGATGATGATGAGAAATATCAATATTTTTTTCGAACAGGCGGGTCACCTAATGGGAAGCACTTACAGTCGCCCGAAGGCACCAGGGAGGTCACAAGTGCCGGTATTTCAGATGGTATGGAGTGGTATGGAGTACGCTCTTTTTCTTTTCAAAGTTCAAAGAAATCAGAATCATTTTTTTAAAGAGAAATGACAAGAAACTGCAGCGGCAACACATATTTTAATGAGTTGGTATACATTACAAGTTATTTAATGGCCCCGATTCCTGCAGACACTTCCTAATTTTACTTTAAGCTATACCTGTCATTTTCTTATCCGCCGAAAAGGAAAGGGACGGATGATTGACAGCTCTTAATTTTAGGAAGAATGAGTAAATTAATGAATAACCCGGGCGAATTAAAAAGTATCTCGCTGGTATGCAAACCGTTTAACGAGTGCTGTCAATATAATTATGTCGGGTTATTGGCCAATGTATTTTTTTTAGACGGTAGCACTTTCCAACCCACATTTGTATCGTGTAGGTTGTGAGGTGGGGTACCAACCGACAAAGGCCCCTGACATGGCTCATGTAACGACTACTTACTTATATCATTAAGTAGTAACCGGAACCAACGGCTTAACGTGCCTTCCGAAGCACGGATCATCTTACTTTCGGACAATCTGGTGATCAGCCAGTAATATCCTTACCAAATCAGGGACCACAAAGTAATTTTTGTGATATGTCACCACCGGGAATCGAACCCGGGTCCTCCGGATCGTGAGCCCAACGCTCAACCACTGGACCACGGAGGTCGTTTGTATATAAAGAACAATATTCGATAAACGTATCGTCCATGTGTATCGCGAGTAAAGAGTTAGATTCCTCGAAGACGTTAACAGATTGGTACATTTGTCAGTGCTGTGCTATCCAGAAACGGTTTAATGCCGCGAAAACGACCTTTGTTAAATTGGATATATTTATAACTTTCGAATAGCGTTTATAAATTATTATTTGTAATCCGCAATTTCGTTCGTGCAGCCCTAGTAAAAAACTTAATATAGAAGTTTCACAGACACTTTTCTACCCCTTTTTATCTTCTTAGGGACTAAATTTCGCAAACTCCTGTTTTAATGAGTACCTACGTCCTAAAAGGAATCCCCCTGCTTTGAGAGTCCTAACAGGGTGGTTTTAATAAACTAATCTCAGCTGAGACTGCGCTCAAGGACATGCTCAAGTCCCTGTTTGTATATAAGAACTGTCACATTGATAATATGATCTTAACGGCAGTCTCGAAGCTGAGATTAGTTTATTAATACCACCATTAGTAATCCCGGTGGGGGCATGTCACCAAAATCGCTTAGTGATCCTTAGTTTGGTTAGGACATTACAGGCTGATCACCTGATTGTCCGAAACTAAGATGATGCATGCTTCGGAAGGCAGATTAACCCGTTGGTCCCGGTTACTACTTACTGATGTATGTAGTCGTTACACGAGTCATGTCAGGAGCCTTTGGCAGCTCAATAATAACCCTGACACCAGGGTGGATGAGGTTGGTATTCCACCTCACATCCACACGATAAGAAAAAGAGTGAGTACCTACGTCCTAGATGGAATCCCTCTGCTTCGAGACTCTTAGTACTTAGTTTCTGAGATTTCGGGATGAATGAGTCAGTCAGTGACTTGTGACAGTGAGTTATATTTACTAGCGACCCGCCGCCGGTGCAATGCTGAGGAAAAAATGAAATTATTTACGACATCACATTAAAAACTTCCAAAATAACAGTATTTCTCCTAAATTTAATGGATATAATTATACAATTATAAACCTTCCTCTTGAATATATACTCTATATATTAAAAAGAACAGCATCAAAATCTGTTGCGTAGTTTTAAAGATTTAAGCTAGGGATAGAAAAAGGGGCTTTGTTTTGTTTGATTTATGAATTTGATTTATGAATGTAGTGATTTATTGTCGTGATCGCAACATAAGCATGTTATGTTTAATCACCTACATCGATCCCTGATTGTCAAAACCGTCTATCGATTTGTTTCCAAACACAATAATCTTATCATAAACCTGTGGGCGTATCATTTAAATGTCCAGATAAATCAATAAGGAGTTACTTTGATATCAATCCACTACACTGGCTGAATACTATATTATGTTGTGAATGTAAATAATGGATACATTATTAATGGACACACTTATCAGTTAATCAGTCACATGCCATATTATGTCTATCGTTTAGGAAATATATGAGTGATGAAATCAGAAATCAGAATCATTTATTCAACGTAATTATTACAGATAATTAACATTTTTGAATCAACAACATTTCACAAGGTGTGACAAGAAATGACAAAAAACTGCAATAGCAACACATCTTTTAAATCAATGTAGGTATACATTACGAGTTACACATTTAATACCAGGTATTTTTATCATTTCGGTAATCATTAATCTTATATAATAAGCTTTTTTACATAGAGTAAAATTCACATGAGCTATAAATTTATCTTTTGACAAATTCAAAATAATATAGTAAGTACATAAAGGTATCTGATCTATACTTTCGGAATAGAAGGGACATAGACAAAATGATAAATTGAAGGAGCGTCGATGAATTAAAGTGATAGAAGGTGTAAGAAGAAAGAAGAAGGGATATTTGGAGAAAGTGGTGGTTGTGAATTTTGTTCGAATTAAAAATAAAACAAATGAAACGTCATCTATGGTCCAAACAGGAATTTGCATAACATTTCCAATGTCATTGCAGTCAATTGTGACGCGATTGTGAGATGATCCGTAATTCGGAAAGCATGTCAGATCCTTTGGCGGCTCAATAATAACCCTGACACCAGAGTATACTTTCTAAATCAGGAGCTTAAGATATTTGAACTTTGTAATTTTAGTGAGAGAAATCCGAGATCTATTACAAACTTACAATTACGTCGAACACTATCGTCTAAATTCTGTCTAATCCATCTGTTGCGAACTCCTCCCAGAACATTTTATAGCCTATTTACATTTCCTTTTTATTACAACGCTATGAATTCTGGGTTTTGTTTCTATATACGTCTTAACGTTATCTATACGTTGTCGTTGTGCGTTTTGCATTTTCGGAGGTATGTGACCTAACCTGTATTGGGCTGGATTTTCCTTCGCGGGTTGTGAGGCAGTTGCTTCTGTAAAGAAACCTGACCTGTCAAATCTTCAGGTTAGGTAAGCCGATCCCGTGAAAACGAGATAACGCTAGGGAGAAGATGGTGACGAATATGAAATATAAATAATGACATCATCACACACATCTGTTACTGAAATGCGACAAAAAGATATTAAAACAATATCCTGCAATGCTTAAGTATATAACACTAGGTCGCTTCAAAACAAACCCAAAGCAATTAGTGTTTGAAACAAACCTTTTAAAATTACGTTACGAGACTAAAAAATACAAGAACTTCGACAGCAGTTTACAAACTGCTGTTACAACAGAGCGAATTAATTGTTTACTTTGATCATTACTTATATATTTTGCGTTGTAAGAGCTAATAATAAATGTTATACAAGAGCTTATCAAAATAACCAATCCAAACAAATCATTAACAAGACAGAAAAACAAGACCGTTTTAAATTACCAAAATAATATTTGGTTTCAGATATTTTGTAAAAGGGACTTTTACAAATATTTTGAAAGAGGATGTCAAAATAATCGCTTTAAGGCGTAGCATTCACAATCTTTGCATTTTCTTCATTATTTTCTCATAAAATATCTCCGTATTTTGCTGAAACCTTATTAAAACTTGTAATTGGCTTGAGGTTTGCAAGAGCCACAGATAATATTGAATCCCCTATAGGACGCAATCCCGCGCGCCGCGATAAAATATCGCGGGCAATAGACCAATAGACGCACGACGTTTATCTACATTGACAGCATTCGCTGCGTTTATTGGTCGAAGCTTGCCTTAGATGGATATACCTCCTTCTTCATATGAAGAGTTATATAACTCAATCATGGCTGATATGTAAATTAAGACATTTTATTTTACGACTCCCAAATTTTGCATGCTTAAAACTCCAGAAAATAGCTGGATTATTACTGACGCTATAAAAGATTGCATCATAAAACAATATTCTCACTTGATTAAACATGATAGTTCCCTCATACATCATTTTGCTTCTCGATTATTGGCTTTGGGCTTGATCCCATGCTTTGCTATCTCCTTTGTTTTTATAGCTAGGAATCTCTTCAGACTGCCTCCATGGTCTAGGCTTAGACCGCGATCTGGAGATCCGGGTTCGATATCCGATGGGGACATTGTCAAAATCACTTTGTCAGACTATCCTTTGTTCAGCAAGACTTCAATCACCTGTTACTCCGAAAAAAGTAAGATAAGTCCGTGCTTTGGAAACATATAACAAAATACTTTTTGGGCAGTTTTCTCAAGACAAGTTTTCATATTTTTTAATATGGTTGCAAAGATTTGAATAGCTTTAGAGTGAGGGCTGGCAGAGAAAGACATAGAAGGAAGTACATTGACCAAATTGGAGATATCCTTAGAAAAAGTTCAGTACAATCTACTCTGAACCGGCGTGCGTGTATGAAACGATTGATAAACGTGGAGGAAGCAAGAGAAGTATGTCAGGATCGGATCAAACAGAATTCCATAGTGTCTGCTTACCCCGGTGGGATATAGGCGTGAGTTCATGTATGTACGTAGAGTTAGGGCAGAATCTATTATAACTTCATTTTTATAATGTAGTTGTTATATTCTTTGATTATATAAGACAGGGCTCTGAAAAGGTTCATTTCATTTCGAATTTAAAAATCATATTAAAACTTTTATATTCGTATGCCATTGTAAACATGGTCAGGAACAGGACACATATATTATGTAAACAGGTGTTTAATTCACAAACCCTCCGGCGTTCCCAGAACTCGACCAACTGAGTTGGTTTCTAATTCAGGAACCTTCGCTAACTTAAAGTGGAACAGCTTAAACCTATATAAGGTTACCATATAAGGATGGGGATTCTCTTAAAATGCATAAATGGTTTTGTCATAATTTTAATTATCATAATCCTTTTCGCATAACGTTTTTAAGCATAATAGTACTTTCCCATAATAACATCTAAGAATACTGGTTTGTTAGGTATAACTTATTTTTGGACTAATATTTTTTCGCATATAAATAGGTATCCATAATTCCTTTTTAGAATAATAGTGATTTGTCATAATTTTTACAAGGCATAACAGTAGGTTAGGGTGCGGCGGGGGTGGCCCTCGGGCCACCCCTACGTCGCCAGCATGTTTATCTTACACACGAAAAGTATGCTGAATGATGACCAACAGCATGAAATAGAGTCAAAAATATAAAAAAGTCACAATCATGAACCAAATGCAGCCAAGGAAAAAGTAAGTTTCGGAAATGTTCAAAGTTGTGCCAAAACTTTTCTTATTCGGAGTATAATTTTTATGCTTATATATCTTTATTGTCATTAATTATTATGCTTATAGTAGTTATGAGTTTCAAAATTAAGCTTAAAAAGTTATGATAAATTAATACTATGCGTAACTAATAATAGGACAAGTAACATTATGCCATGGTAAATTATTACATAAAAATTTATGCGTAAAAATAGAGAACCATAAGGATGTACTCGTATATATTGTTTTCCTATTAAATAATAATAAAAAACTTTATTGGAAGGAACATAAAGTAAATACAAGACAAACAACATAAGAAAATCTTCTATCGTGTGGGTTATGAGGTGAATTAGCAACCTCATCAACCCTGGTGTCAGGGTTATTATTGAGACGCCAAAGGCCCCTGACATGGCTCATGTAACGATTACTAGTTATTAAATAACTTGTAATGTACCCTCATGGATTTAAAAGATTGTTGAGTGTTGCTGTTACAGTTTCTTGTCATTTCTTCTCCTCAGCCATAACACCTTGACGTAAATTCAAAAATGTTACATTGACCTTCAACAAGTTAATCCATGATAATTACGTTTAATAAATGATTCTGATTTCTGATTTCATGCCTCGGAATGTTTGTTTTCACTTTTAGGAGAATTACGGGAAGGCCTAAGTCTAGGAGCGGTATCGAATAGGTTACATCATATACTTAACAGACTCACAGATGTCCCTTATTAGAACTCACTGGAGATAAGGGAAGCCCGACCCTTAAAGATACCTTGGGGCTACAATGAAGAGCTAGAAATTTTGAATTACATTAATTTCACTTGTGTTATGATAGGAATGTGAGGTTCTCGGGTTGGCTACAATTTGTAATTAATTTAACGTTGAAATATCACTATGTTCCTATACACGTCTATCATGCTAGCATATCCTTACTAATATTATAAACGTGAAAGTAGTTTTGTTGAATTTTCACGTCTTTACGGTCACCATAAACTTTTCCATACACTTAATCAAAAAAAAAAATACCGGCCTCTGTGGCCCAGTAGTTGAGCGTTGGGCTCGAATCCCGGAGGGTACAAATCACATTGTGATCCCTAATTTGGTTAGGACATTACAGGCTACAGGCATCACCTGATTGTCCGAAAGTAAGATGATCCGGAAGGCACGTTAAGCCGTTGAACCTGGTTTCAGCTTACTGATGTAACTTAGTAGTCCTTGCATGAGACATGGCATGTGCCGAATGAAAAAAAAAATTGTTGAATTTCACAAAATTCTATCAATGCCAAAAAATATTGTCAAAAAATGAATGAAGGTACTTGTCCGCTATACAGAACATATCAAATACTTTATTGCACACACAGGAAACACAAAATACAAAACAAAAGAGAAATAGAAAGATTTAAATAATTGTCTACCAAGAAAGTCCTTATTATAAATTATGCAAACAGACACAAAACACAACTCACACACTGGAAAAAAGGACAATGAATGACCTTTCTTCCGCCTACCCCAGAGAGACTCAGGGAAACTTTTTTTTTCCGACTCGCTATCGCTTTAGCAGCGCGACAAAATGCCCAAGACAAATTTACCCCTGTTTATTACCAAGGGTATACTAAAATATACGTTAAGTCAGTGTAATGAAGTCCACGCCACATCATTTACCACCCATTACAGCTTTAATTGAGACCTAAGCGATAAAGATGATGTTCCTAGACAGTCCTTTATAGATTTTTATGGTTTTGGTACCGTGAAATAAGGCAACTTTGGCACCGTAAGTATATTAAACTTATACAGCAGCTTTTTTTTTATTTTAACGTGACTTATTGTAGATTTGCCGCAAATGGCATTAACTACTTGGGCGGACAAATGCGGAGCGCTGAAGGCTCTCACCCGGTACAACGTTTAAGACAACAGGCCTGAGGTGTCTGGGCGCGAACCTCGGCTCAGGGCGTCGTCTGTGAGGAAAATATTTGAAAGAATTAATCGACCCTAGTGGATCGATAGCGATAAGCGCTGAATGAGAGAAATCGTCGACCACGCCGGCGGGGTCGGTATCGCGGTGACTTATACAGCAGCGCATAACAAATAATAGTAATACGTATAGAACGGTAACACTCCGCCCCGCACCAAATCGTATCGGGTGTCGACCTCACCCCCTCTGGGTCTTACTTTAGACTTAAATGACCGTAAGCTGCTAAGGAGTAAGGGGTGAGAACAAGTTTTTATGCTGTTCCTTACCTTAACCTTTAAGTATGGACGTGGAATCTCACAGGCTACTCGATTTCTTCGTGTTCTTAGTTTCACCTAGTTTCCCCCACTCCTCGCGATTGAGCGGCTCAGTAGCTTTTGTTTTAGTGATAAAACTACCAACGAGGGAAGATTTTACGTCGTCCGATGAATATCTTTTTTTTTTTTTTTTTTTTTTTATTTATTTGGGATAACAAACAGTTACATATTATAATGTTACAAATTGTAATAGCTTAAAACAAAATTTATCTTAACATGCAACCAACTACATTATCCACAGCTTATGTATACAGTTTACATTTTTAGGATCTCGTTAAGATGCGTGCTGACAACTGTACCCACACGTGCTGACAACTGTACCCACAGTACGGAAGTAATGACAATCATTACTTACGTGATATTACGTGGGAGGAGCTCGGTGGCGCAGCGGTAAACGCACTCGGTCTGCGATTGTTCAAGTTAAGCAACTTTCGCAAAGGCCGGTCATAGGATGGGTGACCACAAAAAAAAAGTAAGTTCATCTCGAGCTCCTCCGTGCTTCGGAAGGCACGTTAGGCCGTTGATCCCGGCTGCATTAGAAGTCGTTAATAACCACCAATCCGCTTGGTGGTTTAAGGCCCGATCTCCCTATCCATCCATAGGGAAGGCCCGTGCCCCAGCAGTGGGGACGTTAATGGGCTGGTGATGAATGACAATCAAAATATTGACTGGAGCCTGTCAGACTACACGTCCATTGTCGTTTTTTTTATGTTTGTTCCCTGAAGTAGGTGTTTTGTGTTTTTTATATATAACATTTTGAAAAAAACATAGATTCATTTCGTTACAAGAATAAGTTTAGCTGTTTTTAATACCTAAAAATATAACCTAAGTAGATTTAGACTGAAAAGTGCCAAAATTTTTGAAATGAAACGATAGTTGATTATATAAGCACGTAATTTTACTGCGAAATCCTATAACTTTAATATTCAGACGGTTTTAAAGTGGTTGTATGAGCCACAGTTTGTAGCCCATATATCGTAAAGTTGGTTAAGTTGAAGTTTGTTGTCAAGTGCACATAAAGTTACATACATACATACATAAACTCACGCCCGCAATCCCCAATGGGGTGGGCAGAGCCACAAGTAATCAAAGACAACCTGCAGCCACCGTTGATACGAAATCCAAAGATGGATATGATGAACCTTATGGTGACAAGGGATCATGTTAGAGGACACAATCCCTCCGTCGGTTTTTACGACATGCCCGGGAAGAGAAGCAGCTGAACGTGTTCTATAAAGTTCACATAAAGTTAGGGTTGAGAAAGTAAACAAACGTATTGTCACTGTGTAGTTTTATTGCACACTAATTATAGCTAACTTACAATATCGCGCGGCGCCTAAATGTAGGTCGCCGCCTCAGCATAAGGTTATGTTCGGACGTGTCCCGTACAGTGGTCTTATATATCAAATTCCCCAAAAAATGTGTGTGCATTATGCCTGTGACTCTCCACGTCCGTAGTGGTGTTAAGAAAAAATAACGTCCATACTTAAAGGTTAAGATGAATGGGGAAGTGTATGGTGGCAGGTGGGCCCCCACCGCCTGAAATAGTTTTCATACCCGGGATTCTTCAAAATATCTGAACGCGTTCTATGATTTTCATTCGCTGTCATTGTACACACAAAAGTAAAAAAAATCAACGTTAAAATGTGACAAAAGTATGTCGTAAAAGCCAAAGCTATATTGCTTTTCCCAAATGGATTTCTGATGTCAATAGGAGCATGGTCTTTCAATTTCCACTGTATTGTTTTAGGGGCGTTGAGGAAAACGACGGTTCAGATTAATGTCTGTCTATAAAGGGGGCTGACTAGCTTTAAGATACATTGAGAAGCCAATCAAAAGTGACTGCGGTCTGACATTGATGTGCAACTCAGGCCAGGAAAACTTTGGCTTCCGCTATTCTACGCAATACTAGAATTAATCTAAAGTCAAACAGTCCATCTCTCTCTCTCCTTGGCATTTATTATTCCCATCTGATGGTAGGGTCTGGTTTCTTCCTTCTCTTCCACTTCGCTCTATCGGACGTGTCGTGAAGTCAAACAGTCCTCATACATAAATCGATAAGTCGTAACATAGATGGCACTGTACAGATTTTCCTACGTTTAACATTTTAATTTCATGGATAACAGGCATACGCATCATTTATCTTTGTTTTTGGGTATAAATGATGACCCTTTTTATTACACCCAAAATAAATTTAATTCTGACCAAAATAAAGAGAAGCAATATAGGCAGTAACATAATTCTATACATAATGTGATCCAAATATCAAGCAACAATAAAATTACTTGTATAAGTATATGCTTCAGCTATAACATTGTATTTTGGAATAATTATAAGTAATGAGAAAATAGATAATTATTACGTTAAAGCTATACACATACATACATAAACTCACGCCCGTTATCCCTAATGGGGTGGGCAGAGCCACAAGTAATCAAAGACAACTTGCAGCCACTGTTGATACGATGTCGTAAGCTGGATATGATGAACCGTATGGTGATAAGGGATCAGCCTATCGCCCATAACATTAGTCCATCATGTTAGAGGACACAATCCCTCTGTCGGTTTTTACGACATGCCCGGGAAGACAAGCAGATGAACGTGTAAAAGCTATACAACGCCATATAATATAATATATATCGTTTTTGGCGAACGTAGCCTGGAATGTCTCTCATTAGTTGTAATTTTTTATTTTTTTTAACAACTTTATATCTTCTTCTTCTTTTTTTAATTTTTTATATATTGTTTTTTTTGACAAGGGCGGACTGCGATTAACAATCAAACAAGAAAAAAGTCGTTTACCTATAAGTTAACCTCATTTACCTATAATCGTAATAAAACTTTATTAATGAAACGTCATTTTCTGCTATAATCATCAAAATCATCAAAATAACTTTGTGATAATACTACTGCTCTCAGTTGGGGAGGTGCTCGTAAATCAAACAATACAGCAATTCTCTTGAATAATGTTATATTTTCATAAACAATGTTAACTCTCCAACTTTAGTCTACATAGCAGATTCCCGCAACCGAACAAAATTCCCGCCGCCTTACAAAAAGGCGGGAAAACGATCCCGTTGTAAAAAGAAAAAATCAAAAATAAATACAAAAGAAATAATATATACCAGTTCCAAATTCAAAATACTTAATAAAGTCGTGACACATATTCAGGTAATAAAACCGTGTACCTATGTTACTGGTCGTGAGTTAGTTTACATAGGCGGTCCTGACGTTCACCTGTGCCCCTTAAATTTGTCCTGACTTTAAATGTGTCACCATCCTGTCATATCCTTATGTAACCGCATCCTGTTAAATCATGTTGATTAAATGGGACACAATCGCACAATCGCAATCGCACACAATCTACGATACACACGGGAAAACAACATCTAAAGACATTTTGTGTTTTTTACCGACTTCAAAAAAGGAGGAGGAGGTTTTTTTTTTTTTATGTTTGTTCGGGCATATCTTCGTCGTATATGAACCGATTTTGATAATTATTTTTTTGTTTGAAAGGAGATATACCCAAGGGGGTCCCATGTCAAGGAAGTCAGGATCTGATGATGGAAGACCAGAGAAATCGAGGGGAATTTTCAAAAATCGTAGCAGCGACTAGTGCGTTTGTAAAGTCATATTGATCGGATCGATCTTTAGGCTTCGGGAAAACTTCCCGGCCTTCGAAAACTGGTCAGCATCAGGGAGATACCCTATGGCCTGGCAAAACTATACAACCTGGAGCAATTTTTCTTTCACGAAACGTATTTAAATCTTGATCAAATCCAATCGCCGGTGCAAAAAAACAAAATGGCGGAAAAAAAAGATGGCCGCCATACAAAATTTTGTCGATTTTGGAAGAAGCCCGTTTGGGTAAAAATAATGTATGGGGCGCTTACTCAAAACGTCATGTAGAGTACGGAAATACTTTCTGATCACCAAAAACTGCTCCGCATCAGAGAGATACTCTACGGCCTGGCAAAACTATCGCACGTGAACCAATATTTCTTTCAGAGCACTTATTTAAATCTTGGTCAAATTCCATAGCGCGTAAAAAAAAAACAAAATGGCGGAAAAACAAGATGGCCGCCATACACAATTTTGTTTTTTCAGAAAATGTCTCGGGATATAAAATATATATCGGGGTTGTGGTCGGATCGTCATGTTAAGTATGGAAATACTTCCCGATTTTCGAAAACTGCTCCGCATCAGGGTGACACCCTACGGCCTGGCGAAACTATCACACCTGAACCAATTTTTTTTTCACGAAACCTATTTAAATCTTGGTCGAATTTAATGGCCGGTGAAAAAAATACAAAATGGCGAAAAAACAAGATGGCCGCCATACAAAATTTTGTTTTTCCAGAAAATGTCTTGGGGGTAAAAATGATGTATAGGCGTGTGATCGGAACGTCATCTTTGAAAACTGCTCCCAATCAGGGAGACATCCTACGGCCTGGCAAACCTATTGCACCTGGATTTTGTTTGTTTCCACGACACCCATTTTAATCTTGGTCAAATTCTGTCGCCGGTGAAAAAGAACAAAGTGGCGGAAAAACAAGATGGCCGCCATACGAAGAGGGACAGTTTCGAATAAACAGGACACGCGAGCTGCTTTAGCAGCGAGCGAACCACGCGAAATCTACTGTATCTATATGTATGCGTGAGTGTGTATGATAGCAGCTTCCACTGACAACCACATGTGTGTATGTACACATACACATGTGTGTGTGTGTGCGTGTGTGTGTGTGTGTGTGTGCGAGCGAACCACGCGAAATCTACTGTATCTATATGTATGCGTGAGTGTGTATGATAGCAGCTTCCACTGACAACCACATGTGTGTATGTACACATACACATGTGTGTGTGTGTGTGCGTGTGTGTGCGTGTGTGTACGCGCGTGTGTGTGTGTGTGTGTGTGTGTGTGCGAGCGAACCACGCGAAATCTACTGTATCTATATGTATGCGTGAGTGTGTACGATAGCAGCTTCCACTGACAACCACATGTGTGTATGTACACATACACATGTGTGTGTGTGTGCGTGTGTGTGCGCGCGCGTGTGTGTGTGTGTGTGTGTGTGTGTGCGAGCGAACCACGCGAAATCTACTGTATCTATATGTATGAGTGAGTGTGTATGATAGCAGCTTCCACTGACAACCACATGTGTGTATGTACACATACACATGTGTGTGTGTGTGTGCGTGTGTGTGCGCGTGTGTGTGTGTGTGTGTGTGTGTGCGCGTGTGTCTGTGTGTGTGCGTGTGTACGTGCGCGTGTGCTCGTGTGCGTTATCGCGTGTGTGAGTGTGTGTGTGTGTGTGTAAACATGTTCATCAATAATAATTGTGATCACTACTAATAATGTCTGCATCCTTGCTCGGTCTAACCATCACTTAAAATCGTAAAATAAAATAAAATTTTTAACAAAAAAAACCGACTTCAAACGCAAAACTAAAAAGCAATAAATAAATTTACTTCGCACAAAGTAATTAGTACGTATTTTCAATTAGTTAATTATTTTATAATTCTGAAGTCGGTGCCAAGTAAATGCTACAACAACCCTACTACAATATCAAATTACTATGTACACACAATATTGTTTAATACCTATATCAAAGCAATTACAAAACAATGTCAAACAAAAAATTACAAAACAATCAGTATTGAAAAATATATGAATCGGTACTTCGTTGTAGCATTTCCTTGGCACCGGCTTCAGATTTATAAAATAATTAACTAATTGAAAATACGTACTAATTACTTTGTGCGAAGTAAATTTATTTATTGCTTTTTAGTTTTGCGTTTGAAGTCGGTTTTTTTTTGTTAAAAATTTTATTTTTTATACTCAGTTCTGAAGATTCAACAGGTCCGATTTTTTACAGAAGCGTCTGCCTGTCCGACCTTCCAACCCGCGAAGGGTAAACCAGCCCAATACAGGTTAGGTCACCTACCTCCGCAAATGCATTTTTCAGGAATGTGGGTCTCCTCACGATGTTTTCCTTCACCGCTGAGCACGTGATAATCATTTACGATCCAAACATGAATCCGAAAACAAATTCGACAATCATTGTTTTGGCCTGTGCTGGATTCGTACCTGCGACATCAAAATGAGAGGCAAAACTCACGCAATATTTACAAACATAAAAGTATTATATTCTCTATAAATAACCGTGTTTCTGTAAATATTCATGTCATAGGACATTACTTATTTCCTCAGTATTAAAACTATTAATAAAAAGCGTCAAAGAAAAATCTTTTTGAAGTTGAAACTAATGGGACTATTAAAATAATTTATTAAATACAAAACTAGATAGCGTCGAAAAGATGATTGTAAGTGTTTTAGCACATCATTTGTAAAGCACATGTTTATTTTTAATTTACGTGTGTTTTTAAAAGTCACTGTGGTCGTGTGGTTCACCAATGAGTCATTCATTTATCTCAAGTACAGTTTTCACTAACACAGTTGGCTCGACCATTACGTATGTTTATGCGGTGGTAGGGCCCCCACCTATCACGTTGGTCTAACAGAAAGCTCGGTGAGGTGTATTCAGTCAGTGATGTTGTATGGGAAAGTACCTGGCAGTAAAAAGGCGCAAACTTAGGTATGTAAAAAGAGCCTCATTACGTAACTTTTAGGCACATAAGACGAAAAAAGAACAATTTGAAAAAGAAAGGCAGCCAGTTTTTTTACTATTAAAGAGTTTACAACGGAAACATTTGCACTTTGGGCATTCTTGGGAATGGAACATCAGTGTACTCAGTTCATCTTGCGATAGATTTACTTCTGACTACTCCAATTGTGACGTAGTCGTCGGCTTATGTTTTAGGTATTTTTAAAAGCTGATTATACTCAGTTCTGGATCCGGCATATTTTTTAACGTTTAAGTTTGTGTGCATTCCGACTTACACTCGATTCAGCGCTTTTGATTTTATTATAGTGTCATACTAACTTACGATTCTCAGGCCGCAACTCTTATGTAGTATGTTATTGTTTCTTTTATGTCTAGACCTAGATAAAGAAAACTAGAGACCCCGAGACTTCGCTCGCGTGCAATATTTGTGACTCCATGTCCCTTGGGAATTTGAAAAAAAACCGTCTGTATTTCAAAAAAGGAACTTCAGATCAAATTTTTTGCTGTCAAAAAAAACAAATGCCCGTCACATTCCGATCCCAATCTAATAATAGATTTTATATTTTTAAAAACTTTCCTCCGTCCTATTCTTTAACCATCCTAAATTTATACCATAAACAACCTAATCCACGTTCGTTATCCTTCCATAGTATTCTCTCTTACTTTCTACTCACTTTCATGAAGGTTCGTGACATTAAGAGCGTGAATTGTGACGAAACGAATTTATAGTACCAGTAGTAGTAGTTATAGGTACTATAAATTCGTTTCTGGATCATTAAAGATCACAATTCACGCTCTTAATGTGACGAACCTTCATGATTTAATTTTCGTAATTTAAATAAGTAAGGAATTATTTTGGTCTATTGCCGATAAAATTAAATTTCTATAATATTATGGTAGGTACCTAGTTGGATAAGAATAAAAGGAAAAATAATTTGCTAGTTTAATTATAAATCAAACATTTTAAGCTCAAAGTAAACTTAAGGAAAATCGTTAATATCATTAAAAAGCGCAAACTGTTTCCTTGGAGGTAATTAATTGGGTCAGCGCCATGTTTTTAGCGTATTTTATTCGCCTTTATGAATTTGAATTCATATTTGGAACATACACTACTGGCTACTTGAAAGCTGTAACAATAAAATATGAAATATATCGGAAATGGTAGTTTATCATTTAACGATAACTATCCAGTAATTATTTTTTTAAATATTTTCTTATTTTTTTCTACTCCTCTACTTTAATCTGGCATTTAAATAACCAAAAAGTCTAATATAAGTACATACATAATTAAACTCTTTGAAAAAGTGTACGCTCTATGGCCTATAAAAGCATTGTTTACAAAGTGTAACTGTACTATAATGTCGCCAAAAAAGCATTGTTGTTGTTTTTTTTTTTTGACCTGGAAACTGGCACCTTTACTTTGTTTGGTGCCATAGATATACTATAAAAAAAAAGTATACATTTGCCGCCATTTTCCCGCGCGTTGGAAAATAAATTGGAAAATTTTTGTGTTTCGTTTAAAATTACGTCGTCGTAGAAAAAGTATTGTATGCAACGTTGTATAACTAGGTCAAAAAATGCTCGTGGCGTCTCTTATTGCGATGTTCGCCAAGGCTCACATCGCAACTCACGCCACTCGCATTTTTTGACCCTTCTTATACAACTGTTGCATAAAATACTATTATAAAATAAGAATGCGTTTTTTATCTATGTATTAAAATACCCGAAACACGGGCGGCCGTAACTGAGCTTCGTGTGACGTCACATATCAGAAAATAAACAAAAACTATCTGGCTGGTTTCAAGTTATACTATTTGATAGTTTCTTTGTTTATTGTAATATGACATTACTGGAAAAATATCACATGATCAACCATTTCGCGCGATATTTTAAATTAATGAAGAAACATAATAATGTTCTTTTCTGTTAAGTATATAAAGTTTTTTCGAGATAATAAAATATTTTAAGAGGTATAAAATAAACGTTTGTAATTTTTTTAATCCGAAAACTGTCATGTACCCAATTGATATCACGCCGTTTCCAAGATTTGTGCCCCGTTAACGGCAATAGGCTTGCCCCCTGTCACATGCAAATACATGACTGTTGATGAAAAAAACTTAAAGAGGTCCCTCAATTTCTCATGGATTCCATCATCAGAACTGGATTTTGATATAACTAAGTGGGACATACATGGAAGTATATTATTTTATAAATACTTACAATAAAAGTACTGAAAAAATTATTCAACCGAATTAAGAAACTCTTCCTTTTTTGAAATTTTCTACCAATTTTTGTGCTCGATATGAATTAATTTTAAAATTTGAATTTGGAACAATAATATCAAGAATTACATTGTAAAATTACTTACATTTTTTTTTTCCTAACACATACTTTTTTGATAATCCTAGAAAGAGCTTTTATTTCGTTTCAAAATTTTTGCCAGAAAAAGTGCCTTGAAATAAGAATTCGATATGTTATTTCCATCACATTCCACCACACGTCAATTTGGCAGTAAACAGCCTAATCACGGCACATGATACCACCGTCGTTCAGACTGATTGGAAATAAAAGCTAAATCCGCACCTTGACGTCATAAAAGGAAACCTAGAAATTATTGGTTGCGTGGTCCAAATCTTAAGCGAAAGGTCTTAATTAATATAAGTTTCTGAAGTATATATTATTTATTATTCTTTTTAGTTATGTTGGTATCATTATATGTTTATTGCACCAGCCCGTGCTCCAATGCATAATCTTCTTTCACCCTAAGGTTGCCTGGCAGAAATTGCTGTTTAGCAATAAGGCCGCCTATTGTGCTTATGTTTTTATTCGTATGTTTATGTCCTTTGTATATGACGTTGTGCAATAAAGTATTATTGATTGATTGATTGAAGTCTTTGATGAGAGTGGAAGAAGCGAAATAAGTGTGTCAGGCAGGATCGTAGTAAGTGGAATTCCGTGGTCTCTGCCTACCCCATCGGGATATAAGCGTGATTTTATGTATGTATGTGCATGTTAGTTTATACCACATGTAGGAATGGTAGGAATGAAACGCAACATACAGGAATGTGAAAGAGAGAGCGAAGAGTGAGCGAGAGAGAAGAGAGGATTGCGGAATGACAGGGAAACGGCGCGGCGGTCGGTTGTTTTAAAAGGGAAAATGTTAGAATTAATAAAGCGTTTTTAATAAACTTTAATAAACAAGGATTGAAGAAATATAATCCTCCTATCTCATACACAGTCATATTCCTGCAGATGCCATCGTATTTTGTCATTTTCTTATCCGTTGAAAAATAAAGAAACGGGTAATCGACAAGCATAAAATTTATGGAATACATGTCAATTTTAAGCAGAAATCCAAATCAACAGTCTATATTTTTTACATCGGCCTATAACCCGACAGAATTAAGTAGAGAGTACGTCTGGATTGCATATCAGCGAGATGCCTATTTTATTCGCACGGGTTATTCATTCATAATTAAAACGGGTTCTTACCGCGTTTAAATGGGGATAGGAGTCTCATATCCCCATTTAAACGCGGTAAGAACCCGTTATTATGTGTTTTAATTATGATAATAACCGCGTAAACTTAAAACAATGTTATTAATTCATTTTAAAATTAACTTGTTGTCAATCATCCGTCCCTTTCCTTTGCGGCGGATACGAAAATGACGGGTATAAATTAAAATAAAATTAGGAGGTGTTTGCAGGAATCGGGGCATTATCTGCACATGCTCGTGATCCGTGTCGTAAGGAGTAGGCAGAAGTGTGTTCTGTAGTCTTGCTTGTTGAATCCGTGGTGGTTACGGTGAAGGCTGTTCGGAGAACGCGTAACTTACGTCGAATGTCACGGGTTATAATCCCAGCTAGGGGTCTAAACCACTGACTTTGACTTTATGAGTTTGAATTCATGTGTGGATTATAAAATATTTAATTTAGAAAAGTGTGTCGGATCGAATTCTATAGTCTTTGCTTGATCCAGTGGGAAATATAAGAAATGGGTGTATAATACCTACTCTATAAAACCTCATTGGTAGGTCGCCAATAATACCTATGATATTTTTGACACTTTTATAAAACTACCAATCTTTCATGACATATGCCCTGAAAATTCGCTATTTTTACGAGTTAGTGAGCTGCCGAAAACAACAGACGATCGCACTAGAATGACGTCATTTTTACAGAAGAGATGGCCAATTAGTGAAATACCCACAACTACCTACATCATTATGAACGGTCACGAGCATTAATATGTACATACACTTTGGTACCATGTCACATTAACTTTTTTGACAAATTGAACTGTAAGCCTCACTAAATGTCAAATATGTTAGTGCGACGGAGTCCTAAAGTGGGTACATTATATTTCTCATGACTGTACAGAAAAAAATAATTCATATGAATTAATACACATCGTCAACAGCCTCCGTGGTCTAGTGGTTAGAGCGTTGGGATCACGATCTTAGAGGCCAGGATCGATTCCCGATGGGGACATTGTCGAAATTACTTTGTGAGACTGTCCTTTGTTTGGTAAGGACATTGCAAGCTTGAATCATCTGATTGTCCGAAAAAGTTAGATGATCATATTTTTCGAAAGGCGCGCTAAGCCGTTGGTTCCGGGCTACTAGCCCAAACACCTCCACCAACACGCAGTGGAGCAGCGTGGTGGAGTATGCTGGGAGGGGAGGCCTGTGCCCAGCAGTGGGACGTGTATAGGCTGTTTATGTTTATTTAATAAACACGGTGTTAGTGACATCGTAACGAATACTCGAAATCAGAATCATTTATTCAACGTAATTATCGCAGATAAACTTGTTGAAGGTCAATGTAACATTTTTTAATCTACGTCATTTCGCAAGGTGTTATGGTTGAGAGAAGAAATTACAAGAAACAGCAACAGCGACACATTTGTTAAATCAATGTAGGTATACATTACAAGTTATTTAATAAGTAGAGGAACAGATTTTAATACCAGACATTTTTATCATTCATTAATCTTATAATAAGCTTATAAAGTAAGCTTCATATGAGCTTTAAGTTTATTTTCTGACAAATATGTACAATCTGGTATTTTATTGTAAAAACGTATAAACGTTTTTACATTTCTATTTTCTATTTCTATTTTATTTCTTTTTTCTTGTCATTTCTTCTCTTATATAAATAACCTCAAAAATACGAAACTAAATTCAGTATTATTAAAACATAATAAAAAAATAAATCAGCCATTGTAAATTCCAAGATATTTTGAATTTTAGAATTTTAGTTCCGGTTCCGAACACATCAAAGGCAACTGGTCATCGTAATTTCGCCTTTATCCCTGTTTTGTATAAAGGAAAATATCCTACTGATCCTGAAATCCCCCAAAAGCTGATTGAATAAAGCAACTGCGCCCCGAAACAAGGGACTGTCGTAGGATTATCGCAAAATTGACATCGAAACGTATCGGATCAATAAACACAATTGCCAAATCGTTAAGAAGGCACTTCGCCTGAATAATAACAATAACAGAGAGAAACTTCTACGGTATCCACTGGAGGAAAATAATTATAATTAAGAAAACGACGTTACGGGACGCGATTTTGCACAAGACAGAAAATTATTGCATGAAATGGATAAGACAGCAGTAGAATAACACAAACTGATGGTTGATTGAATAATACTCAATAATAACAAACATTGTTTAAGTAATTTCATATTTTAAAATAATTATTTTTATTTAAATTAATTACTTCCAAATTGTACTGTATTCATGTGTTATGTCTGATTGTTAAAATTTTGTTCTGTGCAATAAAGTATATTTGATTTGATTTGAATTTCTGGGCCCGATTCCTGCTCTTGTTTATGACTTCTAGGTAGTTAGGTATCTAAAATGTATATCGATGTTTAGGTATTTATCTTAGAGGTTAGCTGTCCCCGACCGAACAGCGACAGGATTAGCAGAACGTAGTGGGTAGCTCACTGGGACGGGCTAACCTGTAAAATGCTACTTAGGTTCTATGACGATCTTGTGACGTAGCGAGTAGGCGCCGCTACTTCAAAAGCGCACCCCTGATGCCGGGCAGCAGTGGTATCAGTGCTGGTTGGAGGCCGAGGAAATGGATTCCGGTAGGGCTCTAGCTGGAACATCACCGATTGAGAAATTGGTCGGTGTACTGCGGAACGGAAGGCAATCGGGGCAACCACCGTTCTACACGCCCTATCTATGGAGTAATGAAGGCGATTACTCCACCGACAAGAGCGCAGCTCTTAAATGAAGAGAGAGATCTTAAAGGTATAATGGCTTATTACACAACACCTAATTTTATTTTAAGTTATACCCGTCATTTTATTATCCACCAAAAAGGAAGGCGACGGATGTAAGAAATCGGTTTAAGCGATAAAGCCGCCATTTGTCATGTGCCTAGTTAAGTTATTTTTATAAAGTATTTTCTTTTATTTTGGTGCAATAAACTACATTGTAAGTATTGTATTTTATTAGTAAGTGGATCTCGTGAAAAGAGAATAAACTCTGGGAGATAATGATATTTACTTTATGACATACCTACAAGATAAAAGAAATGTGTTAAGTTTTCAAAGTAAATGTAACTCACGAGAAATTCACAAGCGATGAACACGTGTTTACGTATTTACAGACACAGAAATTACAATCGAATTATTTAATTCATACATACATAAACTCACGCCTATTTCCCACCGGGGTAAGCAGATACTATGGAATTCCATTTGTTTCGATCCTGACACACTTCTCTTGCTTCCTCCACAGTCATCAATCGCTTCATACACGCACGCCGGTTCAGAGTAGATCGTACTAAACCTTTTCTAACAATATCTCCCCAATTTGGTCATCGTAAGTTCTTCTCGGTCTTCCTCTGCCAGCCCTACTACCATAAACTTTCGCTTTATATACCGCTTTATTTGATCATTGGATTCAATTTTGCTTGGCTGTCTTGAACACACGTTCACCGCTTGTTTACTTTTTATTGGTAAGACGGTACGCCACCATTATGTAAATCGCGCGGCTTCCCGTCTTTAATGTCACATCGTCAAAAAAATCGTTTGTATACATCTACATACAAAATAGCATCAAACAGACAAATCTTTGAAAACTCAACATTCCTCCCGTTCCCCCTTTTTCCTCCCATCTTTCTTCCATATTTGTCTTACACCGGTAAACACGAGTGTTCCAAAAAAGGAATATTTTATTCTGTTCGGTATCAATATTTGCGCAGCTTAATTCAATTGAATGGCTACAGTTAAAACCAAAACAATATAGGGTAAATAATATTTATATAATGGAGCGAAAGTAATCCTAAAATATGTTTCGGGTTAAAAGCTACGCTTTTTTGGATAGCCAGCCAATTGGACGGAAAAATACTTTGAAAGGTCAAATATTTTTAAAACGAATAAAAGTAAATTTTAAATATTTGCCTTTTTTTTGTTAAAGGCTTTGATTTCTTTTTAAAATTGAATTCTGGAGTAGCATGTAAATTAATAGAGTAAGATCAGGTAGGTCACTCAAGTTTTCATGATTATGGCAATAGGCAGTCACAGCAATAAAAAAGACTTTGACATGTCACCTTATGCCAATCCCATACATTTTATATCACTGTCACTGTAGGAAATAGTAAACAGAAATGGTTGTCTGGAAGAAATCGCTTTAAACGATTAGGCCGCCATTTGCCCTGTACCTACTTAAGAGTCTTTTGTAATTATTTCTTTTTTTTTTTTTGATGTCATACTATTATAATATCTGTATTGTATTTATTATATTATAATTAGAAATATATATTAGTATTTTAAATTATTATTAGCTTATTATTAACAACCTTCGTGCTCAAAATTTTATTATAATAATACAATTTGTCACAAAATCAGTAACATACGTAACTTCGTTACGTCCAACTACGCGTATAAGTGTTCTGATTCTGACCTGGTCCAAACGAACCCATTACACTAGCGGCATTGCCCCGTTGCACAGCCACTGACAGGCGTGATTTTAAATATAAAATATATTTATATTTTTTTTATTATAATATAATAAATACAATAATGTACTGTTGATTGTCAATCGTTTGCAACTTTGCTTACCTCTTTGATGTCTACATTTCACAAAATTTCCTACCGTATTCAATTGCAAAAGATCAGGGAAGGGTTAAACTTCTATCCGAAGTAACACGATCCTTATCTTTAGAAAGGCAATAGAAAAGGTGCAGTTATCTCATGTGTCCTTTGTGAATTCTACCCAAGTTTGCGAAATAAATAAAAAGGATATTTCAATTAAGTAAGCGATTACTAGTCCGTTCGCAAACGAGAGATTCTCTAAAAGTGTTGATAAATCTAAATTTATTCTGAACTCGCCGCCTTATTGGGTTCCTAATGACCTGTTGATGTGTTTATATGGTGCATTTGAATGTTGAGTGGAACAAACGTTGGATTCGGTAACGTGCGGGTTAGGTTACGGCTGTATGACAGCGGATTCTCAATTCGACTGTAATTTAAAACACTTTACAGGATTTCTTTAGATTTTTAATGGTTTTAATGAATATGAACACTTTTTATATGCAGGATTTTAAAGTCCCATCTTCAGTACTTTCTTCAGAATTATAGAAAACAAAAAAGAAGACTTCATTATTTTTTAATTCTGAAGAAAGGACTGAATGTAAAACAAGCCCGTATCGAAGCGAGACGGGGAGTGTTTTCTTTCTCTGTTACACACAGACTGTTTATTCTATTATTTAACGCTAACACTCACACCATCAGCAACACTCGTTTAACCTAGAGCTGTCAGTGAGATTTATTTAGCGTTCGCTGTACTGTCTGGTAAACTGTGAAAGATGTTAAAGAGTACCGGATGATGACTAAGACACGCCATTTGCCCGGCTTTATGATTTTTTTCTATCTACAATAACTCCGTTACTGCGTTACTGTGTACAGTCATGAGCAATATAATGTACCCTCTTTAGGACTCTGTCGCACTAACATATTTGACATTTAGTGAGACTTGCAGTTCAATTTGTCAAAAAAGTTATGTGACGTGGTACCAAAGTGTATACATATTAATGCTCGTGACCGTACTCCGTTAGAGTGGTATTTATAAACTAATCTCAGCTGAGACTGGCCTAAAGGTCATGTTCAAGCCCCTGTTTTTATACAGGATGGCCCAGAAGGTCATGTAAATTAAAGAGTTATTATGACAGAAATACCGACAAAAATAAGCGAAATAGAAAATCTTGAAAAAGATACAGAATGGGCCATAATCTCCTAAAATAATCGCTGAACATACATGGCGATGTTTCTGGTAGCCAATGAGCCCCTCTAATTTTTCATTTTGAACATGAACTTCTTTGCCACCCTGTATAAGAACTGTCGTCACATTGACATGATCTTGGGAGTAGTCTCGAACCTGTGATCCGTTTCCGCGTACTCCGTTAAATATAATCACTTGATCGATTTCACAACAAGGCAAAAGGAGAGTAGGTACCTATACAGCCTAGTACTAAAGAATAAAGAATTATACTACGTACTTATAGAACGGTAACTTTTCGCCCCGCACCAAGCATCGGACGCTAGCCTCATCCCTCTGGGTCATACTTTAATCTTAAGTGGCCGTATGAGGCTGTAAGTCACTACAGAACCTGTGAGACCGGACTGTTTCACTCGCAGACTGCGTTTCCATTGACGCGGAGTTGTGCGGAGATGCAGAAATCGACCAATCACCGTGAAGGAGAGAGTGACAGAGGGTCTTCGTTTTTCGCTCTCTCGAACGCTGTGATTGGTGAAATCCGCAAATCTCCGCTCTTCTCCGCCCATCTCCGCGTCAGTGGAAACCCGGCCTTTCGCGTTATGCACTACACGGTGAGAATAAGATTTTTGTGGTAACGGCGCGCTGCGGTTAAGTTTACAAAACGCCAGAGTTTGAAGTCAATTACATCGTAAATTGTGGTGCGGTGATCTATTTACAGATGCACATTTTCCTGTTTATGTTGAGCTGATCAGAATCTAGATTCATAAAAATATACCTCTCAATAATATTACATCCATAGAATAGTCTAGAACGATCCCGATCACCTTTAAGATGTTTTGAAGAAAGGCCAGGGGGGTTAAAATTTCATATCAAAGCAATTCATCTAAAAAAGCAATATTTCAATTTGACATTTACGCATATAAAATTAAGTGCTTTGTTCGAATAGTTGGGATATCTAAATAGGGATGGAACCCGGCCGTACGTCAGGAAGTTTAAAGATAAAAAGGGAATGGGATCCGTCCTCAATGAGGGATTCTCCATGCTACGTTCTCCATAAACGATATCGAGGTGTACGGTCACGAGCATCAATATGTATACACTTTGGTACCATGTCACATTAACTTTTTTGACAAATTGAACTGTAAGTCTCACTAAATATCAAATATGTTATTGCGACAGAGTCCTAAAGTGGGTACATTATGTTGATCATGACTGTACAGATTCAACGTGATAATCACCTATTTTCTCATTGCTCGGGTACATAATTATTCAAAAATATAATGTAACGGCAGTGGCTCATATAAAAATAATTGCTACTTGATATTTAGATCAGATGTGGTACAAAATTATGTTGTTACCTATATCTATTGCTTCTCTTTATTTTGATTAGACTACTAATGGGTGAAAGAGTCAACATTTATACCCAAAAACAAACATAAATGATGCATATGTCTATTATCCATGAAATTAGAAGGTTCAACGAAGGCAATTCTGTACAGCGCCAGCTATATTTTTTTTTTAGTACGTGGTAGCCTGGAAAGTCCCTTATCAAATTGTTGTTTACAATAGGCTAGTTTCGAACTAGTCAATTCAGTTACTTTTTACTAGACATTGGGTTCTAGTAGGTATAATAAACACTATGGAAAAAATCTAAATTTTCCTTTTCGCCTACTAACGTTTCGTAATTATACCTAGACAAATAGCGCTACAAAAGTTCTCGGGTCCTGTACTACGACACGACAGTACCCTAATTACTATGTAATTGATTGACCGTTGTGTAGCGATGGCCGAGTGGTCGCGTTCCTAACCACTGTTACTATGAGTCCGTTTGGATACTCGCATTACGCCATTTAGGTAGTCACTGTGGACATTATATTCGAAAAGTTAATGACGCATAAATGTAAGCAAGACAGATAGTCCGCGCTTTCTATAGCGGTTATTACATTACCCTGTCTGGTCACGAGTACTAATAAGTATACACTTTGAAACCATGTCACATTAACTTTTTTGACAAATTGAACCGTAAGTCTCATTAAATGTCAAATATGATAGTGCGACAGAGTTGTAAAGTGGGTACGTGATATTGCTCTTGACTGTCATTCGGGCTACATGCGTCAAGGTCACGGGCGGTTACCATGGTAACTCCCATCAACTTGCTCGAGATCGTAGTTACAATGGTATAAGAAAATCAGGTATTCTCAATCCTAAGACATAACATGACAGTGAATGAAATTGGTATCTCCAACTTTCCAAGGACGTTTTTATTATTGAAAATTAAGTGAATTACTGACTAATGTATTTAATTACTATTACTTGTCACATATATTATATAAAAATCATTAAAACTGTAAGTAACTCTTTTACTAAATGTTCAAAATTTCCTTGCAAAGCAAAACAATGGTCGTGGGTAATTTATTTTTTTACAAAATGGCAACGCAGGGTGTGATGACGTCAGCTGGGCTAACCTTAAAATGTGAGCTGACACTTTTGAGCGGTGGTTACCATGGTTACGCCCCGCCGATTTGCTATTAGACTACACGATCTGATCGGGTGACCTTGACGCAGTAAGCCTGGTGGACAGGGTAATGTAATAATCGCTTATTTAAGACTAAAGCATAGAATATGACTAAAGTAAGACCCAGAGGGGGTGAGATCAGTGGCCGAGTTGTCGTTCTACACGTAGTTTTATTCTTTAGTCTATTCTACCAGAATGAAATTATGGAACCGATTTGATTATCAATAGGAATAAATAGAATAAGAATAGAATTGATTTTGTTTATTATAATTATATGAAAGGACGCCACACACAAAGACAAGACAATAACATCACTTAAAATTTTTCACAAAACAATTACATAAAGCATAGGAGGATGTTCATAATCATAAGGTGGTGGTGGATGTCCTGAGATAAAAGGACCTCACTCAGCACAAGTTGCGGCGTGAACCACGACGCTGGTATTATGTGGACCCTGCTGAGTGAGGAATGAACGTCGTGTTTCATAAATATGCGTTAATATTCATAAATAGATTAAATATTACCAAATTACTTAAAATAGACTTTAGGTGCAAGTACATAAATAAATATGTATATCACAAAACTTATACATAAATACTTAATTAACATTAAGTATTACTATAATATATTAGTATTACTATACAGGTATACTGAGGAGCTCAGTGGCGCAGCGGTAAACGTGCTCGGTCTGCGATTGTTGAAGTTAAGCAACTTTCGCAAAGGCCGGTCATAGGATGGGTGACCACAAAAAAAGTTTTCATCTCGAGCTCCTCCGTGCTTCGGAAGGCACGTTAAGCCGTTGGTCCCGGCTGCATTAGCAGTCGTTAATAACCATCAATCCGCACTGGGCCCACGTGATGGTTTAAGGTCCGATCTCCCTATCCATCCATAGGGAAGGCCCGTGCCCCAGCAGTGGGGACGTTAATGGGCTGATGATGATGATACAGGGTGTTAGTGACGTCGTAACGAAAACTTTGAGGGATGATTGAGACCATGATTCTGAGATGATATGAAGTAGAATTTTCCGTCGCAAAAGTATGGAACAGAAAATAATAAAAAGAAAAACAAAAATTGACATGAATTTTCCGACGGAAAATTCCACTTGATATCAACTCAGAATCATGGTCTGAATCATCCCCCTCAGTATTCGTTACGGTGTCACTAACACCCATACCTACTTGTATGGGTACAGTATGTACTTGTGCGGGGTGTAAGTGACATCGTAACGAATACTGAGGGGGATGAGACAGCTGATTATTCTGAGTTAATATCAAGTGCAATTTTCCGTCGGAAAATTCATGACAATTTTTGTTTTTCTTTTTATTATTTTCTGTTCCATACTTTTGCGACGGAAAATTCTACTTCATATCATCTCAGAATCATGGTCTCAATCATCCCTCAAAGTTTTCGTTACGACGTCACTAACACCCTGTATAGTAATACTAATATATTATAGTATCGCAAAAGTACCTATAGAATTGAAAATAATTTAAAAAAACTAAAAAAAAAACATGAATTTTGCGACGGAAAATTCCACTTGATATCAACTCAGAATCATGGTCTGCATCATCCCCCTCAGTATTCGTTACGATATCATTTACACCCCGTATATTATAATACTAACGTATTATAAAAGAAATTAATACAGGTATAAATGCGAGACAGACAGTACTGTCTGTTTGTGTGTGTGTGTATGTCTGTTTGGATTATCGAGTCGGTCCCATAATATCCTCGCATGTGCGGGGTAAAGCGGCAAACGGTAAGAACGAGATTTTTGTATCGAGTGTCCGGACTGAGCTGGTGGTGCAAGAAATCAAGCAAAGCAAAAATCCCGTCCGAGTCAGAAACTTTTGATTCATTTTTTTCTTTATTTAGGTCTGGAAAGATCAATTTCGTAAAGATAGTCAGGAACTGAGCTTGAGCCTAAAGGGTGAATACCCTGGAATGAAAATTCTTGACTGGAAGAAAATGAAAGGGTCCAATATCCGATCTAGTGTCTACAAACGTGTACCCTTCTCAAAAGCTTCCGATATTGTTATCGCTCTATAGAAAAAATCTCAATAACTTGTTATTTTACCTTGATCGGAAAAATGGAAACCTTATAGGTACTTACTTAATATGGTAAGTCTCGGCTTTCGCCGTATTTGTTTGTAACGGAGGTATTCTCGCCATGCAATTCCGTCGTATGTTTCAAAAACAACTTAATTTTAATTTTAAAATGCTTAGTAAAATCACAATTATAGGTTTGTGTTTGCGTCTTACCTGGTCCAACGCCCATCAGTGGCTGTGCAACGCGGCAATGCAATAGCGCAATGTGCGGTAGTGTAATGGGTTCGTTTTGACCAAGGGGCTTAAAATGGCCACATCGAAGCAATTCATCTAAGAAAGCAATATTGCTATTTGACATTTGTTTGCACTGCGCACTTACTTTTATATGCTTTTTGTTACTAACTAAATATGGACTAGTTTCCGAAATAAATATTTTTAAGTAATTGAATTGAAATATCAAATTGCAATATTGCTTTCTTAGATGAATTGCTTCGATGTGGCCTTTTTAACCCCCCAGGTCAGACTCAGAACACTTAAGCGTCTAATTGGATGTGACAAATTTACTATAATTTATATGTTTCTGATTATTTGACAAATCGTATTCTTTGTCATGTCATTTATGAATTGTTTGTTATTATAGGTTTTGGACAGTACTTATAGTAATTAAAAAAGCATCATTTCGTGACAATGACATGTCATAAGTTGTTTGAAACATACGTATGAGGTATGTGATAAATTCAAATTCAAATTCACGATAAGTCAAATAATTGATGAACATGAAAATTATCATTTATGTTTATGCTATGGACGGCTGCTAACCTAACCTACTTATATTGGGCTGGTTTCCCCTTCGCGGGTTAAAAGGTCAGACAAGCAGTCGTAAAATAATATGCCTGGCGATTACCCGCCTATTTTCTTTTTCAGCGGATAAGAAAATGTCAGGTATAACTTAAAATAAAATTAAGATGGTGTGTAAGTACAGGAAATAACACTATTGTTTCTTGAAATTATCAGTTTATTCACTGCCTAAACTTTAGTTAAATTACTTCGACTACAGATGTGTTATAGCGAAGAAGGCCCCTCTGAACCCATATATTGTTATACTTACTTTTTTCTCATCTCCTTAGGATTGCAACCGAGAGTAGATAGATATATACGTATGTTAACATCGTAAGTAGTGGTTGAGCGATGTGCTCACGATCCCGGAGGTCTCGGGTTCGATTCCCGGTGGGGAAAAATCACAAAAATCACTTTGTGATCCCTAGTTTGGTTAGGAGATTACAGGCTGATCACCTGATTGTCCAAAAAGTAAGATGATCCGTGCTTCGGAAGGCACGTTAAGCCGTTGGTCCCGGTTAGTTCTTACTGATGTAAGTACGTAGTCGTTACATGACTCATGTCAGGGGCCTATGGCGGCTTAATAATAACCCTGACACCAGGGATGATGGGGTTAGTAATCACCTCACAACCCATACGATAGAAGAAGAAGAACATAGTAAATGACAGAATGAAAACAAATACCTCCCGCTAACGGCAGCAAGTACTCAAAAGTCAAATTAGTGGTCCGTTTGAAGCGTGTTAACTTGCAAACTTTGACAGCCGGGTTAACCACATACTTAGAAAGTTCAAACATCGAAACAGCATGGTGAACGCTGCATTCCTCCTTCGCACAGTGAAATAGTAGAGCATTATCTCCTTGGTGTTAGTAATTCAAGTAATACCATAGCATAAACAATAATACTAGGTATAGAACAGTAACTCTTCGCCCCGCACTAATTCCTATCCGACGCCGTGCTAGGTTTACCTCACCCCCTCTGGGTCTTACTTTAGTCTACATGTCCGTAAGCCGCTAAGGAGTAAAGGGTAGCGCGCGGACTGTCTATCTCGCTCATACTTATACAGTAAGGCGACAAACAGAATGAGATTTTTATATAGAGGCGACAGGCAAACATTTGGAATGAAATTATGTTTATTTAATAGCTAATCCGAGAGTGATTGAGTATCAAACTTTAAAACCAACGTTGGTAGAAAATATCTATCAAGGGATTATAAAACTTTAGTAATCAGCTGTTGAGGTTATTCAACTTTCCTGAGGTCAGTGCGAAATCGTGAACTAGATAGAATAGAGCTGTACAAAATAACGATTTTATTATGTATTATTATTTTAATTTTTCTGTTTAGCTAGGTATTAGGAAATGTCACAGTAGATTTGATTCTCCATGATCTACCCGTAGTAGCGTCTTTAAAAAACATAAAAAATAAGAAAAGTAAAAGAAGTTTTTATTTACTTATATTTTTAAATTGTTCCTTTTATATAAAACTACATAATATTAACGTTAACGTTCAGTCAAAGTTCAATGTGTGTGTCTGTCTGTAGTCGAATTAGTAGACTGTTACGTGTCCTAATAAAATAAAAATTATAAGAACTTATATCTATAGAAAGTCAGTATATCACTCACCAGTATTAGGATTATATTCGCCACATGAATAACGCCAAGTACCTGAAAAATGAAGTATTTATAATATAGGTACAATGTAAATCATGATTTATGAAAAATATCGGAAGAAATAAAGTTAGTCAAAACGTGTTTTTACGCGATACAAATAAAAAAGTAAGCTGAAAGCTGACACAGATTCTTTCGCACCGTAGGCGCTGTAAGCATTTTCAGTTTTGTATGGGATTATCATCACTATCCCATAGTTTCGCAAACAAACGACATATTTATTATGTCGTACAAATAAGAAACAAGCTAAAATTCTTAATTAACATATTAAAAGATTTAATTAACGAGTTTTGTGTTTATTGACGAGAACCGGTGTGTTCAACGTGGTATGAACGTTGGCCAACATAAATAGCCTATATACGTCCCACTGCTGGGCACAGGCCTCCTCTCAATCAACCGGAGAGTGTATATGTATGGTATGTGTTTATTGGCATAATATTTAGTAAACGTCAGAACTGCTGGAATATCAGCAGTTTCGAAAATTAGAATTCTCAAATTATAATTCGTTTATAACCCTCCCCACCTTTCACGCTTTTCATTTTAATGCGTTATTTTTATCCTTAATTTGATCCAACCATTGGGACGCCCACGTTTAGTATCTTTAACCAAAAACATAAATTTATTGTTTTTTTTTTACATGTTAACTTTTGTTTTTAATTGGGTATAAATTTTATAAAAATATTATTATAATCAAAAAAAGAAGTTAGTGCTTATTCATGATATTAATCCAGTAACGTGTGATTTTGTTTGATAAAAAGAATTTCGTTGATATGTTCGCCACTTTGCCCAGCCATTGAAAAAAATTCTTTCGGCCGGCGTGGATGTTCCCGGTATGCACATGTATTTTAATGCAATATTTTTTAACTGCTTCGATTAAAATGCCAGTATTCAATAGGATATTCTGATTTATCAATAATTGGCTTAGAAAGGTACTGATTGATATCAACTATTGCATCTGCAGTAGCACTTGAGCTGCAGGAACGTGATACTTGAAGATATGAAAGTAAATTCAGCTTTGCTTTTTTTGGTGGTGCTATTGCTTCGTTGGATGACCCTGGTTCTGCAGAATCTGATGGCGCTGATGCACACAGACAGCTGCTTTTTTGCAGATGCTTATTTGTTTTGCGCTGATAAGTAAGAAGAATATTCTTTTTGAACAATATTCACGGCTTTTTCGACTTGTGAGCTGGTTTTAAAACCATATTTTTTAAGTTGGGGGTTCAGCAACAATACATGGAGTACGTGTTTCGTACGGTTTGATCTTCGTTCCAATATATTTTTTTATAGTTTCAAGAATAGTTTTAGTGGACTCTAATAATGGTTCTTTGTCCAACTGCGCAAAATGCATCAACATGCCTATTATCAATGGTATTATCAAAGACAGGGTGGTGTATGTTTCGCCCGATACAGCTTCTGTGCACACATCAATGGACTCAAATACTTTAATCACTTCTGCAAGGAATGTGTATTCCTCATCGGTAAGATTATTTGGCGCTTTCGGGTTTTTATTTAGAGTGAGTGTTACTTCATTGTTCGGTTCTTGTTTTGTGTGGACTGTATATGTAGATGGTGAGAGGTCGAGGGTTCTAAATCCAACTGCAGCAAAACACCAGATTGTTACTTTTCACTATATAATTATTTTTTTTTAAAAATACACTTTTACACTTTCGCGGGAGGCGTCGGCCATTCGAGACTTACAACATTGCCATACCAAAAAATATTAATTAATTATTTTTATACTTGTGTTGCCAGCAACATTCATCTCTTATTTCACCAATTCTTTTTAACATTTGGAATGCACTATTCCATCTCGTCTCCACATGTAGTAAAGGTCTTACAGAAACAGGTCTGTGCCCAGCAGTGGGACGTATAGGCTGTTTATGTAAAGGTCTTAGTTGGCTCTTTTTGAGATCCTTTTGTATACATTTTAATTGGTTTGAAGCCAATGAACTGTGTTTAAAATATGTCACGATAGCATTCATTTATCAACCAATTCTTTTAATGCAGCACACTCCGGCTCCAAAAGAATGTGCTTGATGACCAAATTTATTGAATGGGCAAAACATGGCACGTTTCAATTTCAATATTCCAGCAGCTTTAATCATTGTTTGAGCATTGTCTGTCACCATGGCCACAACTTTGCTGCGACACTGCCAGTCTTCTAATATTGACGCTATTGCGTCAAACCTAAAACGAAATAATATATAATAAAATATAACATCGATGCTCATTGACAATATTTTAGACACTTTAGTTTAATACCAGCCCTACTGCACGAGTTGTGAAATGCAATTACATCACACAAGAGAAAGTGCTTAGTGGGAAGTCCCCTAGTGGCGTCCACTTAAGTTATTTAAACAATAAAAAAAACCTGTTTCGATTAATCCCTGTAGTACAAAAGTTGTACCAAGCAGTTGTACTACTGGTCACACAGGAAAATAGATGACCTTATTGTCTAGGGCTTTCGAACAGCCTGAAAGCTTAGACTTAGATTAACGACAACTGTCACTGGTCAGGTCGGATAGATTGTAAAATATGACTTTGAAACCACAGACCAGTTTCTGGTGAAATTAACTGTGTGCTGTTAAAACACGAAAATTGTTTATTTATGTATTTATTTATCTGTAAAATAGAACGGGCAAAAGGGACATATAAAGAAAACAGACAGTACAAGTAAGCTTGTCTCTAAAGTATAGATATCTTCCACCTAACCTACGTAACGAAAGAGATATTGAACATATAATTTTATATAGATAGACATACATAGGCGTACAAATTATTTAGAAATTACTTATAGTAATATAAAAGAAAATAAAAACTCACATACAGGGTGTTAGTGTCATCGTACCGATACCGTACATACAATGTCACTAACACCCTGTACAAGTACGTACAGGCTATACGAGTGTGGGTGTTAGTGAAACCATAACAAATGAGGGGATGATTGAAACCATAATTCTGAGTTAATATCAACTAGAATTTCCTATCGCAAAATTCAACAAATTTTTAGTTTTTTTTTTAGTTATTTTCAGTGCCATACTCAGAAAAATAGTCTGAATCATTAATCTGTTTTCGTTACGATGTCGATTGTCGATTACTAACACCCTGTATAAACCTAAATTTAAATAAATTATAAATTAAAATTATTTTAAATGAAACTACACAAATAAGTCAAATGATTATACTGTATTATGTTAAGAACCGCAAAAACAGAAAATTCACTATAAATTTATTTTCAGTTTCATACTTTTGCGACGGAAATTTCCACTACGATATTAACTCAAAATCATGGTCTGAATCATCCCCGTCAGTATTCATTACGATGTCACTCACGTCCTGTAGTAGTCTACCTCACAATGGTCGTAGATAAAGCTATTGACCGTTTTAGACAAATTATCTGACCAACCCCTTTTTGACGTGACTTATTGTAAATTTGCCTCAAATGGCTACTACTTCATCAGACAAATGAAGAGCGCTGAGGATTTTCACCCGGCACAAATTTTACGACAACAGGCTCAGGGTATCGTCTATGAGGTGATATTTGAATTAATCAATCAAACTGATATTGAAAACCTCTGACCGCTTTCTTTTTTCTTTATTTTTATGCTTTTTCTTTTTCTCTTTCCTGCTTTTTCCCTCTAGAAAACGTCAACCGCACCGGTGGGATATCTTACCCACTCTAAACTTACACAAGCAATACGAAATCAAGAATCTTATTACAATCACCGCCAACCCAATAAACTGCATCATAAACTTGCAACACCCCCCAAAACCGTCTAACGCTCTATAAATTTCCCGTCACAGACCCGGAAAGATATTACCATTGCTAATTAGCACTGGCGGGGCGTGAAGCGCATGCGCGATTAGCATACGACAAGTATGGTGATTACAGAAGAGTGATAGCGTCACCTACATTTTGGGACGAGAAAATTTCGAGCGGCGCGACAACTGTGTTTAATTTACGTGTGGGTCAAATTGTAAGAGCTGGCTTGATAGCTGGTAAGTATAAAAGAAAGAAAGAAAGGAATGAGTAAATAAAAAAAAAATATTTTTAGTTAACAAATAAAAGGTACAGGTCGTGTCGTATCAGGAGGTGAAGGATTTGGCGGGAAGAAGAGAGGAATGGATTACTCCACCTACAAGAGCGCAGCTTTTAAATAAAGAGAGAGAGTTAATTGTAGTTAACGCAAAGTAAAGAAGGCTAACAATATGAACTAGTTACTAGAGAGATAATACGTAAAGTCCCGCGGCCAACATCGGTGGGTTCTTCGTAATTGTCAGATGCCTTTTATAATGGTAGATGTAGGTAATCGGAGAAAGAGACACTGAATTATGGTTGTAGAACGTTTGTTTCTCTATTCAGAACGTATTACTAGGTTATTTACGCTTCAGGAAGTTTGCTGCACTTTTGAGTCCATTGTGAGTCCCTTCGACAGATGCTTGACAATAACCTCTTCTGCGCGAGTCCCGGTGCTACGCGCGGTGATATCCCGCCTCCTCCATTTTCATCGAAAAGAGACAATTTTCTAGCGGACCCAACTAGTTGGCAAGCTAGTTCGGATATACAACAGATGGCGTTGATAGATTTTTTAGAACGCGCTAACGAAATTTACACAGCGCGACGCAAATATACAACTACCAACATGACACCGTTGGATCGTCAACCCCTAGTCACACTACCAACTTGTGGATAGCAGAGCTCGATTCGATTAGATGCTCAATTCGGTTGCCCGAAAATATCTGCTTCAAGTATTCTTAATAATTAAAATTACGGTCATTTAGACGTGTTGATCATATTATATCGCTCTATACACGTACCATCTCTTCTCTACTTAACCCACTGCATTAATCAAGGAGTTAGTTGAACTTGGAGGCGATATGTTGGCAAATTATGTGAGAACTGACCATCTAGAGTAAGTTGCAGACATGTACTGAATACTAAGTACCTAAACCAGCCTTTGGCACCTGAGTTAGTACCTCTAAACGATATGGAACTCAAGAACTTGTGAGCGTAGATTATTCTGCTAAGGTATAAAGTTCCTGGTAAAGGCATCCGTTTAACAAATCAGATTTTACGGTGGCACATAATACTACATTAAGTATGTGAACAAAGCATGTTAGTCTAGTAAATAATAACGCTCGAGTTCATTTTCGTTATGTACTTGATCACATATACACAGGCCTGTCGTCTTACATTTTAGTAGGTACCAGGTTGGAACCCTCAGCACTGTAGCAGAGTGCAAACTCTGCACATACTGGCCTCTCCTTTTTACCACCAATCATTTTAAATTTTAAAATTCTCTTCCATTCAAATTCAAAAAGCACTCTGCTACAGCGCTTCCCATTTTTTCAAGTTGTTAATGCGGTGTGGCAAACCTACAAAAAAATACAAAATTACGTTAAAAAAACACAAAAAACACGGTGAAAGAAAACACCGTCAGAGAAATGCGACACTTATCCGAGAAATTCATTTTAGAAGTGATACGTCCAAAACTGTAATGGGGCTGGTATTCCCTTATTGGCAGTCATTCCTTAGCTTGGAATTTTCGGAATGTAAAAGTTTCCAACCGGAAATCTGGCGCGAGTGACTTTCTCAGAAGTATCTGTATAATGATGTGGTGACCTTTAAATAGGACTATCCAATATATATCGTAATAAAAGCGATCTGTAGCAAAGTAATAAAAACGAATTTAGCAATAAATGTAAAGCATTAATACAATTTTAACGCAATACATAGAAAATTACGGTTGTACATAGTCTCAAATTAATGATCAATGTCTGACTTACTTAAACTGTAATTGGCTCTTCTGCGTTTAGTATATAAGTGATGATTCTCCGAAAAGTAAATAAACAATATACGATAGTGTTTCTAACGAATGAATGTACTTGTTCATGGCGAAAGGTTTATAAGAAACTTGATCATTCTGCCAGCAGAGTTCGAAGTATCTATCGCTGATTACTAACGAATTCTGCTAAAAGATCAAAAAGGCGAAATTCTTAGAACTGTCTAATGAAGAGAACCGGGTTTAGAGTTTTTCTAGAAGTTTCGAAAGTGTACTTACGAAGGATCAACGTACGCCCGTAATCCCCAATAAGCAGGCAGAGCCAAAAGTAATGAGTATGTGTGTTCTTGGCAAGAACGTTTGATACGAAATCCTAAGATCTTGATTTTTTCAAGTTTAAGATCCACCATAGACATACATAAACTCTCTTAGTAATTAAAGACAACGTGCAGCCACTGTTGATATAAAGTCTTAAGATGAACCTTATAATGACAAGAAATCAGCCTGGCGTTCATAACGATATTTATCATTTTAGCCGTCTAATTACACGTTCGTGAGATTTTTTTATTATTTTTTTGACGTGACTTATTGTAGATTTGCCGCAGGTGGCATTAACTACTTGACCGGACAAATGGGGAGCATACTCCACCACGCTGCTCCAATGCGGGTTGGTGGAGGTGTTTTTACGGCTAATAGACGGCTCACTAGCGTATCAGATAATAAATTATCAAAGAGTTTCCAAAGAATATGACCTTTAGGGTTTCACGTTCCGGCCCAACTGGGCACCCTAAATTTGATATCGGGTGAAATCCCTAAGTGCGTAAAAAGGCTGTCTAGAATGAAATTAACAACAATAACAATTAATGTTCAGCAAAATATTTACAAATGCAAATGAGATTGTTTGATCTTCATTATACTGGTAATAATCAGACAGTTTCCTTTAACAGCTCATTTGCATATTATCTTTTAGAAGGAGTATTGTGGAAGTAGAACGTATACAAACACAACAAAAAAAAATACAGAACACAAATCACGAATACAAAATCGCGAGGTTTGAACTAAAAGTTTTATGAGACAACAAATTGCAATTGGAAAGAATCTTAAGAATCGAAAGATAGAATAAGTAACTCAAAGTTCCCAGGACGACAAGTGTGGCAATACACCATATCATAGCTCATCAGTGTATTTTTCCTCAAATCCTTATAATTATCTCAAGAAAAATGGCAAATTTAAAAAAGTTAATCACAAAGTTTCCCTTGTGATTCGTCTTCATCCATTAATGGTAAGTGAACACGTCCTTCCAGGCCACTGACCTCGATTTTCTACCATCTTCGTTCAGTTGCCAATGGCGTCATACGCGTCATACAGAATAGTATAGAGCCGTTCATAGGCTTATTAGGTCATGATCATCATTGTAGGTATCATCATAATTACATCATCTGACTTTATGTATAAAGACATTAGATGCCTAATACACACACATAAACAGCCTTTATAACGTCCCACTGCTGGGCACAGGTCTCCCCTCAATCAACCGGAGAGGGTATGGAGCATACTCCACCACGCTGCTCCACTGCGGGTTGGTGGAGGTGTTTTTACGGCTAATAGCCGGGACCAACGACTTAACGTGCCCTCCGAAGCACGAAATCATCTTACTTTTTTGGACAATCAGGTGATTCGAGCCTGAAAAGTCCTTACCAAACAAAGGACAGTCTCATAAAGTGATTTCGACAATGTCCCCTTCGGGAATCGTACCCGGACCTCCAGATCGTGAGCCTAACGCTCTAACCACTAGACCACGGAGGCTGTTACGGCACGGAGGATGCCTTATACACAATATCATACAATTTTAAACGAACTGCGCAAAATTAATAAGTATTATTTTATTTGAAGAAAAAGATATTGTTACAAGCGTTTTACTAACAATAAAAATAACATGCTCGTTGAATTCGTTCCTCATATACTTACAGCAGACTTCTTAAAAATGCAATATTGCCATTCAATAATTTTTTTGATCTACTACATAACAAAAGATCAGAATATTAAAACAAAACTTCCGTGTTTTTATGCCGCTTATTTTTATTTCGTGGTTCAAAGGATCACGAAACTAAAACAGTAATATGATAATATGCCTATAAGTATGCCGTTTTTTCCGATATATTGGAAAAAGGAAACGATGCCCACTTTTCACTGATCAATATGTCCCATATTTCCTCATAACTGACAATAGTATAACTTATGCTCATGACTATATTACAATTAGGTAATCCATCGCAGGATGTACTAAGTACCCACACCGTACAAAGCTTTCTGTTAGACGTGATAGGTAGTGAGCCATATCGCCGTCTATAATGGATAGTATATGCCTACGATATTTTAGGCATTAAATTTGCAACCTATCACTAATAAACTGTTGCTGTGTGTCAACACTAAGCCGAATACTGTTTCGGATAGATGGTCGTCGATGATGTAGATCTTAAAATTCCCATGAACAAAATGAAGACCGTGCACTCAAATCAAATCAAATACAGTTTATTGTACAGTGAAAACAATTAATCAATAATTTTAACACGCTAATCCCAGCTTGACAAGAGCTGCAGGTTCAAATCTCATCCAAGTCAGACATTTTCGATTTAATTTTCCCTTTATGAACAAATGCCACCAATCGTTTGAAAATAAATCCTAGAAATGGATTTAAAAAAAAAACAACAGTACGTGACAAGTACAAAGTAGGCCATCGGTAAATCCATAAAATTAGACAGAACATAATCCCTTAGCTCAACGAAGCAAATATAACACAGATAAACTTACAAAGTCTATAGATATTCGACAAATTCAATTAGAGCTCTCGAAATAGACATTTCGAGCGTTATCGAAAGACACCTGTCAATTCGGGTGTTTTAGCAATAGAATAGCAGGTGCAAACTACGTGCTATGATTATGTACAAATAGTCGTCTCTCTTCTCTATAATGCTCGAATAAACACGAACAGTCGTTGAGATTTACAGTCGACGCAGAATCCCGAATTCCACGAGGAGCATTAAGTTCCAGATTTAAAATTTAATGTCTTTCCAACCCTTGACAAGCTTTGTTGTCGTCGGAATCAACTGCCATTCATAATTCAATTCTAATATCATGTTTTCGATTTTCGATCATTTCGGCGGATTTTTTTTTTTTCACCCTTGATGGGTTTGCTCTTGGCCCCAGACTTGCCCGAAGGCACTGACGAGGCCTAAGATGGAACGAGTTCGCCCAGAAGGTGCCTGTTCACTCTGGCCTTGAAAGCACCCTGGTTATGTGCATTCGGAAATACAGAAAACGGCTCCGCCCCCCCTTTGGATTCTTCTTCTAATATTATTTGAGTATTTTTAAGATCGTAATTTAATTATTTTGTCGTAACTTGGATGTATCGACCAAGTTGCTAAAATATTAGATTTGTGACAAGTGTTAGCTCCAATTTTTTGTCATATTACAAGTTTGTTCTATTTTTATTTTGCCAAATAAGTACACCAAATTAATCAAAAGACTGAGTTTGCACGGAATTTTGTAAGGTTATGGTTAAGTACTACGCCCATACGTTTTCCAGATTTCTGTACATTATGTCCTTCTCTAATCGTTTGTTATAAATTTGAGTAACTCCCCGACAATTGTTGGTGCTTTGAAAACATCTGGAGCAGACTTGAAAATTATGTTGACGTTCATTGTCTAGCGTTTCTCGACATTTACAAAAGTGTCTTACACCCTGTTGTGTAACTACCTAGGGACAAAAGGGGCCACCCCGTTTTTGTTGTAAAGGTTTCAAAAGTCCCCTTGACCAATCCCTTCTGATTTTTCACGAGGGTAATCAATCTCGTGTCTTGAAACCCTACTCCAAAACAAACACTTCATTTTCCTGAGACCCTCGATTTTTTTTGCATCCACTGATCACCTAGCCCCGTTACTGGGTAGGGCTGCCACCTTTTTTTAACTGGAATACCTAAATATTATATTTATGGTACTTACAAAAAAAAATGCAGGACGATAAAAGTAGCCGCATTATCCAAACTTTTCAAGAATTTTGATATTGCGTGCGTTTAATTCGCATCACACGTTCCATAAATTCATCAGAAAATACAACACTTGAAAAGTATATGTATAAATTTTACGTTGGTCTAACAGAAATTTTGCCTTAGTAGTCACAAGTACTAGGTCCATCTTGCCATGTATATACTTCAGGGGTAGTCAGATATAGTCGTAAGCTTATGTTATAGTTATATTTTATAGGAAATCGTGTTAGTTGTTACACAGTTATGTTTTTAATAATAACGCGTCACAAAGTTCAACGGTGCTAGACTAAAATCAAACGCTCGCTGCCCGCGGTGCAATAAAACGTGGAAGCAGGACGCCAATTGAAGCGCTCTCTGTTGCACTTACGAGGCTTACGGGCGACCATAGTGACGTGCCACTGTTGTGTCGATAGTCATATTATAAAAAGAAAAGATTGCAAACTATGCGTCCATCCCAAGCGCACCGATGGTTTATAGCACCGCGGGCAGCGAGCGTTTGATTTTAGTATAGTAACTATACCGCATCTCAGTTCCTAGAACAAGTATTCAAATATAGTACAGGTGGCAACCCTATTACTGTCTAATGATAATGATTCATTTCAAATCAAATCAAAACGTTACAAAACTGAGTACATTCGTTAAGCGAACCAAAAAGACGCCTTAGATAATATAACATTTATCACTTTCAAACTTCTTTGCCACTTGTAGAAAACTCTAAAAATAATAAAGAATTTTAGTTTAAACATAGAAAATTCGAGTTTAATTCTAGTTTAGTCTTATCTAAGTCATATTTCTAAGAGCTAGTCTCTTACTAGTAGACAGTGTCACAGTAAGTTCGCGAGTATGTGATATGTGGATGCTACGTGCAGTCTGAAGAATGGTTATATTTCTTTATTAGGATTCCGTAGTCTACTCATAGATAGTCGGTGGGAAATAGGCGTGAGTTTATGTGTGTATGTATGTATGTAGTCTACTCATGCAGGGCTAAAATGCGCAACGTGATAAAATTATCGATCGATTCAGTAAATTTTGTCGAAATCAATAAGTTTGTTTTTACCCTAACATGCAAGCCACGTGATTTTGTTCGTATTTTGACAGAACGACATGACTTATTTGGGTTCACATATTATCACCAATCGACGAAACGACATAAAATTTATTGAATCGATCGATAAAATGATCGATCAATTCAATAAATTTTGTCGAAATCGATAAGTTTGTTTTTTCCCTAACATGCAAGACACGTGATTTTGTTCGTATTTTGACAGAACGACATGACTTATTTGGTTTATATATTATCACTAATCGACAAAGCGACATAAAATTTATTGAATCGATCGATAAAATGATCGATCAATTCAATAATTTTGTCGAAGTCGATAAGTTTGTTTTTCCCTAACATGCGAGGCACGTAATTTTGTTCGTATTTTGACAGAACGACATGACTTATTTGGGTTCACATATTATCACCAATCGACAAAACGACATAATTATATCGTCAGAATCGATAAAATTACCGTGACAAAATTGTATCACGTTGCGCATATTAGCCCTACGGATCATTAACTTAAAAGCTACGCTCCTATCGGTGTAGCATTCTCTATGCGACTTTTTTAGGGAAAAAGAAATAGGGCGGTCTACTACATACTTCTAATTTATGTTTGTCTGTTTGCACGTCACTATTATTATCCTCGCTCATTAAATACCTTTATTATCATGTGATACGTAGATTGTATGATGAGAGAACCATGGTAGCCCAGTTGGTAGAACGCTTGCGCTTTGTTCAAAACCCAACACGGGCTTAAACCAATGATTTCGAATTCATACTTGGATCATAAATGATTATCATGTATCATAGCGAAGGGAAATTCAGTATTCAGTATGTATAAAAATATTATTTATTATTATTGTAATGTGCATTATTTAACAGTAAATAAAATAAAAGTTAAATGCATATAATAATAATAACTTTTTTATGTTATCTCTGTCTATTAGAATGGATGCGGATGCTAATTATTTGTCAAAATTGCATATCCCTTTCCACCCGATATGATACGATTGTGAGTTTTAACTTTAAAAAAATCTGTACAAAAAAATACTTTGATTTTCCGAACGCAACCGACGTCTCACGATCGTTGCGCTAACCAAAAACGCGGGAAAAAATAGTGCAGGCCCCTGCATGCGAGTTTGTGCCTGTCAGTCGCCCGGAGGCTGCGTCAGGGATGGCTGCGTTTTTTGACCGTCAGACCCGCTCACGTAAGTACCATATTTTTTGTGAAATTATATACATTATTGTGTTGCTTTTACATTAAATACACTTATTAATCATGCCTGTATATAGAAACATGCTTATTTACGTACATTTTGTGGTATAATATAAGACAAATCGAGTTTAAAAATGCACTCGCACGATCATGTGGCTTCGGTTGTTAGGTGCATATTTGGTTACTTCTATGTGTATGACCTTTTTATGGTTATAAGGCTTACAAAATTTTTTTTTTGTTTTTTAAGGGGGTCATATAACTGACAAACTGATAGCGGCAGTATTAGAAAACGAAAACCTTTCGGAGAACGAAGATTTAGATGATGATGACCTCGATTTAGTACAAAACCATCTCTTTAGGGAAATGGATAACTTAGATATAACAGACGAGGACCCTGAAGAGTAAGTGGTAGTAGAACGATCGCCTGAACCGGAAAATATTTCAACAGTATCTATCGAAGCCGGGTTCTCCAATTTTACCAGGGTCATCAGCTAGACCAACAAGAAATTTTCGTCAAAAAGAGTCAGCTTCGCACCGAGCCGTACGAGCCCAATTAGTCTGTGCCCATCTATTGCAAGTGCACGAGCAAACATGTCAGCATCCGTATTACGAGGAAGAAGGCCTGCATCAACAACAAGAGGAGGAATGTCCACGCGTGCACTAAGAGGAGAAAGAGGAAGGTCTGCATCTATTATACCTACAGTTCAACGGGGTAGGTCTACGTTGCGAAAAAGATTGTGGAAGGAAGCTCAGTTCCAGGATAAATCCCATGACTATCCAACTCTGCCAATAGAACCAGTAAAGCGATCCATTGATTATTTTTACGAATATTTCAATGAGGACTTTCTGGAGGAGATTAGTAGCTGTACAAATACTTATCTATTATTTACGTTCTAATGGGCGTGAACTAAAAACTACTGTGGCTGAGATAGCAAAGCTATTGTTGATTCATATAATCGTGCAGCATTCCCTACCCTAGATTGGCGTGGCATTGGAGAGCTGGTATCAAACTTGATTTAGTTATAGCGGCGTAATTACCACGGATCGATTTTTAACACTTCGCAACGCAATACAAGAAGCAAAAATAAAACTGCTATTCAAAATTCTAGATTAAGTAAATTAAATTCATCTTTTTTTGGGGTTATGTACACGTTTTTACAATAAAATACCAGATAATATTTGAAATTTGACAGAAAATTTTAAAGCTCATGTGAAGCTTACTTTATGTAAAAAAGCTTATTATAATATTAATGACTACCTAAATGATATAAATGTCTGGTATTGAATGTGTTCCTCTAGTTATAAAGTTATAAATAACTTGTAATGTATATACCTATACTCTCATTGGTTTTTAAAAGATGTGTTGCTGTTGCAGTTTTTTGTCATTTCTTCTCCTCAGCCATAACACCTTGCGAAATAACGTAAATTCAAAAATGTTACACGAAGACCTGTATTGTGTTACATTTTTCTTAATAAGAAGTGGTCTAAGACTCATTTACTATTACTATAAAACAATTTTCGCATACCAAATGTGTTTTATTTCCACTAATAGGATAAAATATTATGCAAGTCGCATAGACTCACGATCGTGCGACTTACAAATTATTCCTACGGCTCACAATCGTGAGGGTCTGATTGCTGAAGACCAGCTAAGCTGGGATTTTTTTTTGTATTTTTCCCGGGGTCTTTGCATGGCATAAAAAGCTGTCACTAACATTTTATAGGCCTACGAAAGATTTCGTTTCTTCGGTTGGAAAGGGATATCTGTCAGTTGCACGTGTTACGTGTTTACATTTTGTTGCTGAATTAATAATTGTGCAGTAGAATAGCTAGTATTTTCTTTTATCAATAAAATTCTTGTTGTTATAACTGAAAAATATATCAATTTACTGTGTAGCAAAGTGTCCGTAGAGTGTGGAACAAGTGCTGGTCCCAAAAAATAGGTTAATTCAAAGGAAATAAAACACCGCAACTATTTTATTGTAACCTTTACGAAACAAAGACTGAATACTGAATATTGGAAGTACCCCATAGATTTTCGTTCCCCTACTAAATGTATGAAAAAACACCTAGAATCATGAAAATCTTACAGCACAAATAAAAGAAAATACCCGAAAGACGTTAATTTGTTGTTTGTAAACTAATCGCGGCTTATTTCTATATGTATGGAGACAATAGTTTGCAACGGCAAAGTTATACCCTCGGCCCGCAGTCAGACTCGAACTTGACCGTCTTTTTGATCCTAAGCTCGAGCTTGACGTGTAAAAAATGAAATATTTCGCTTTCACGACGCCACGTACACATATTATACGAGCTTATTACTTATTCACAGACATGTAAATATTTGTATTCTCATGATTTATGTATAAAATTAAAAAGAGAATAACTTACTTCTTTTCATCATTTCTATAAAAAGGCCAACTTGGGATAAACTCGACTATTCTTTATGTACTTAAGGATAAATTATATGTAAATTTCCTTTGTATTTTGGAGCAATAAAGAGTTTGCAAACAAACGGTGAAGGACTGGAATAGGCAATACTAGAGTCGCCTCTGAGACATGGCGAGAAGTGGGTGTGTATACTATATTCGGCTTTAACTACTTGGCCGGACAAATGCTCAAGTCCCAGTTTTTATATAAGAACTGTCACATTGACATGATCTTGAGGGGAATATCAAAGCTGAGATTAGTTTATTAGTAATACCATCCTATGACTTATTATGGACTAAACGCAGCCTCAATTTCCTCCCAGATTAGATTTTCCGCAGATGGCATTAACTACTTGGCCGGACAAATGGGGATTGCTGAAGGCTCTCACCTGGTATAACGTTTAAGACAACAGGCCTGGGCACCCCAGTTGGGCACGAACCTCGGCTAAGGGTGTCGTTAGAGAGGAAAAATATTTGAAAGAATTAATCGACCCGTCACTGCTGAGGATCGCGACCACAGATTATGGTTTTCCAATTAGTACGGCTGTATGCTGCTTGGACTACTCTCTACAAGCTGCCGCCACTCTCGCAGGTACCCTTCCTCGCGCACGTCGGCCATCCATTTCCCCAACGCTGATCTGCTTCTCCAGACCGTGCTTTGGTGAGCGCATAATATGTCCAAAGAAGCTTAGGACATGTTTCCGTCATATTGAGGAGAGCCGCGTCATGATCTTGAGCTCTTTTAATATGGAGACTGTAGAATTCCATTTGCTTCGATCCTGACACACTTGTCTTGCTTCCTCCACATTCATCAATCGCTTCATACACGCACGCCGGTTCTCTGCTTACCCCGGTGAGAAACTAGGCGTGAGTTTATGTATGTATGTTTAATAAGGTCTCATTCGATATATAAAGTAAGGATTCTATAAACCTAATTAAAATTACGAGTATTTGTCGTTTATTTCATTATAACTTTAAGTTATTAAGTAGCTTATAATGCTTTTCCAAACATTTATAACATCAAGCAAATACGTGTAATTTCTTGTTCTTCGTAATCCTCTTATTATGGGAAATTGTCTTTCATACGAAATACAACAGTATACGATACAACAGATTATGAATTTTAGTAATAACACGCGTTTAATTGCCTACGAGTATTTCATTACAATAGTCTACAAGAAGTAGCTGAAGAAATGATGTATTACATTATTAACTCTTACATATTATAATGGAATACGCTCTACTTGACCATGGAGACATGGTCGAGTAGAGCGTTGGGTTCACGATCCGGTGGTCCTGGGTTGGACTATCGGTGTGACCAAATATTAAGGAGCGCTGGTCAGATTAGAAGATAAAAACGAAGTACGCGTTTTGTGAAATTATTGACAACTAGCTTTTGCCCGCGACTTCGTCCGCGTGGCGTGTTATAAAAGAGAGATCTTTGTGTGTGTGGGAGTGCAAATCAAATTTCAAGCATCTAACTTATGCAGTTTAGATTTCTTCATACAATTTTTTTTTCCCGCTTACTCCCATTTTTCAAAATACAGCCATAACTAAAATTTATATTTACTAAGGTATGCATGCATGCTAGATTGAAAACATTTATCTTACGCGGTTTTGATTTTTTCATAGAAATGTTTCTTCCCGCTTACTCCCGTTTCCGTGGGAATTTTGCAATATCCTGTTGCAACTAAGCTTTAAGTTAACTAAGGTACCTGCATGCCAAATTTCAAGCGTCTAACTTAAGCGGTTTAGATTTTTCATACAAAAGGATTTTCCCGCTAATTCCCGTTCCCGTGGGAATTCCGGGAATTCCTTTCTTAGTGCACCTCTACGGTACCTAAGCTACGTCCCTTCCAAATTTCAAGTGCCTACGTTTAGCCGTTTAGGCTGTGCGTTTACATGTCAGTCAGTCAGTTTCTCCTTTTATTACGACATATCTGGGAAGACAAAAAACTGCAAACTTTCTACGTTTTTAATTCGCTCCCAGTCCAGCTTTGAATAAAAAGATCATCTCATATCTACGTTCATTGAGCATGCAAAATTACGAATTAACTTTTCCTATTTTGCATAATTTGACAACTAAGACCACACTTGCAAAGAACCACCGGCCCAAAGGCTTTCCCTTTTGCCTTCCGCCCTGCAGTATTCTGTCTGACGCAAGTGGGATGGCGCCCAAAGTAGCCTATTACAAAGCCATACTAGGACTCCTGTCCTCCGCCTCTGAATAGTACTGACAGTTACTGTTACTGATAATGTGTGTGTTAATGGTATTACTTACCTATCTATTTTTAGAGTATCGACCCTCAAAAGCTGATTAAATTGGTGCAATAGAAGAAAGAGGCTGGAAGAGCCAAGCGAGCGAGAAAAGCGCGCCATACAAGTATGAGCAAATAGTTCATACTTCAACTTGCAGGAAACTTTACGACGCATGGAGCTCCATAATAATATATTCAAAGGTCGTCTTGTTTATTATACCCTGTAGAGCAAAAAACAAATATCAACTAAGTATCATGCAATAAAATCTAAAAACCTTAGTATGATCGGCTATTTAACAAAAAAATCTTCTATATGAAAATATCATACGAAATGTACCTACTCAGTGATAAAATTTGCAAGCTATCACATAAAATATACATTGCCGATAAAGTAACTATGGAATTTGAGAAGCAATAGACAGTAAAAAAGAGTGGGGTTAAGGCGCGTTAAATAAAATGCGCGTTAGGGCCTTTCCTATCTCTTTTTTCTATTCCGTGCAATTTACGCAGATAATATTTTGTTATTTGTCAGGTGCTCTCAGGTCTCAAAAGCTGAACCTTTATAGGATGACTTATACCTAAGCACATACTTTTTTATTACAATAACAAAATATGTCACCCTAGTTCGACAGTCGTCACCATTGTTGTTTCGTTGGATTGGTATTGGGAATATTTTAAGAGTTATTCACGAATTCAATGAAGGTTTTAAATGATCTATTTATAATGTCTACTAACATCCCGCCCGCAACATTGTCCGCGTGGCTATCAATTATCCCGCGCGACATTTACCTAAATAATCTATCCTATGTTCTCTCTCAAGGTTAAGACTTTCTAAGTTATAAATTTCATCAAAATCGGTTAAGTAGTTTTGGCATGAAAGTGTAACAGACAGGCAGAATTGCTTCCGTTTTTATAATATTAGTATGGATGTACGTGTGAAGTAAGTGCAAGTCTTAATCATATTTTATTTGATGGCCCTTTAGAAAACCTTTCTATTCAATGTGTTACAGCCACAAAACGACCGCAGACAGGTAAGGCAAAACCTATTAATGTTTCGAATAGGGTGGACCATATTCTATGGGCCATGTAAACATACATTCCTCCTCCATCCGTCAACATCATTCATCATCATTCATCGTGATCCTTCTTTTAGTGTAATATTTCTTTCTTTTATTGTTTTGTTACTGCTAACCAAATGTAGGTAACACTAAGTAGTTTTTTTTTTGTACTCTTTATTTATTTTTTTAAATTTATTGTGCGGGTACTCGCGTTTCACCGATCGGCGTGAGTTGAAAATCAGTGTTGCCCTCTGGGTAAATTTTCACTGAACCCTGGCCTTTTTTGATGAACTGCGGCACCCATATACCTTTATGTTTTCCAACTAAATATTAATGTTAATGTGTGTATATTTTAATATTGTAAATGTATATGTGTGTCGTAGATTTTACCTAAATAAACTTTTTTATTATTATTATTTTTTACATAGGCAGAGATCCGTTGTGGATAACCCCAAATAATGAAAGAACGTATGAACGTATGATTATGAAAACCAGGAAGCACCTAATTTACTGGGAATATTATTGGGAACACCAATCAACAGGAAAATTTTGAGGAAATTATTAGTGAAACGTGACAAAACGACCGTATACTGGGTGTTAGTGACATCGTAACGAATACTAAGGGGGTTGATTCAGACCATGATTCTGACTTAAAATCAAGTGGAATTTTCCGTCGCAAAATTCATGTTTTTTTTTTAGTTTTTTTTAAATTATTTTCAATTCTAAACTTTTGCGATGGAAAATTCCACTTGATATTAACTCAGAATAATCAGATGAATCATCCCTCTCAGTATTCGTTACGATGACACTTACACCCCGTACAAGTACATACGGTAGCCATATAAGTAGGTATGGGTGTTAGTGACACCGTAACGAATACTGAGGGGGATGGTTCAGACCATGATTCCGAGTTGATATTAAGTGGAATTTCGCGTCAAAAAATTCATGAAAATTTTTCTTTTCTTTTTAATTGTTTTCCAATCCATACTTTTGCGACGGAAATTTCTACTTGATATCAACTCAGAATCATGGCCTGAACCACCCCTCAAAGTTTACATACCTACCTATACGGGTGTTAGTGATATCGTAACGAATACTGAAGGGGATAATTTAGACCGCGATTCTGAGTTAAAATCAAATGGAATTTTCCGTCGCAAAATTCTTATATTTTTTATAAGTAGTTTATTTAAATTATTTTCAATTCTATGCTTTTGCAATGGAAAATTCCACTTGGTATTAACTCAGAATAATGAGCTGAATCATTCCTCTCAGTATTCGTTACGTTATCACTTACACGCCGTTCAAGTACGTACAGGTAGCCATACAGTACGATAAGGTGCAAAAGACCAATCAGTTTCCTGCAAAATAATAAATTAACTGGTTGCTCTTAAAACCTCCTGATTACATGTCGTTTCTGTAATAGACCAAAAACACCTACAAAAACATAAATTTTATATGACAACTAATGGTTCATAATTTCACCACTGTTTACAAATAATTCGCTGGGCTCAGTAAGCACTTTTGATCTTTGATAGCCTTTGGGGGCTCAATAATAACCTTCACACCAGGGTTGATGTGGCTGGTAACCTTAAAACCCACACGATAGAGGAAGACTACTTGGTCGGAAAAACGGGGAACGCTGAGGAGGTACAAAATTTAAGACAACAAGCCTGAGGTGTTCACAGGTGTTGATTTGTTGGTGACCTGTTGACACGACGGCCTAGAAATATAATTATTATACGTAGACGTAGGTTAATTGCCCGTCGTTTCATTGTATCGTAATAATTACCAAGTTGTTCACCAGAAACTTTGATCTTCAAAGCCAATGTCTCTACAGATTCAATGGTTCCAATGACATAAATATTGCAAGTCATTGCCAAGGTTTCGGCTTGTTAGTTTGCTAATGAAATTTTGTGGATATGACGTGGTTCAGCTATGTGATTCTCTAAGGATTAACGCAGACCAAGAGTAGCGAGGCGTGCACTTTCTGAAAACATTTAATAATTAACTTTATTAACATGCTCATAACATGCTTTCTTCTCCCTACCAAATAATTACCTCGAGGCGCCTTGAGCCGGCGCGAGCTATTTGCCGTGGTTAAAAGAACTTGAATTTTATGTGAATAGTAAAGTTATTTTTTCAGTGATATCAGGAAATTATCGTCTCTTAGGAGATCTTGGTCTCACAATAAAAGCTACTTCAGCGCTATACTCGTGGCTAAGCAGAAGCGCATTGATGTGCGCTCGTCGACAGAATTTTGTCTGTGTAAAAGTACTGAAAAGGTGTATGACCAGCCTCATCAAATTCAAAAATATCTTTATTCAGTAACAAAGTTACACTTTGAATCGTCAATTTTTATATAACGAAACATCTCGTCCGCCTAAAACTACAGCAGCTTCTCACAACCTGTACAGCCGAGAAAAGAAGCTGCAAGAAAAACCTCGGCGTAGGGCCCTAGACGTTCTTTAAAAAACATAAAGAACATCAACTCTCGTGTCAGGTTCCTTTGAATCGCCAAAAACCTCCCACATGGCTGACGTAATCATTCCCAGATGGAACCAATTGGTAAGTATATGTAGCGGAAAAGAATCGAACTTCATTTGCAGAAAAACATCAATTCGGGGAGATAAAGAACATAATCTAAATTTAGAGTTAACTTCCGCACGTGATGGTTACACGAGTTATAAAATTTCATTGAAATTTACAAACAAATAAGTTTGTTCGACTCAACAATCCGGCTTAATTGAAATGGTCTGAATACTCGGAAAATTGTAGATAAGAAACAAAAAGACTTTTTACTACCTGAAGACGAAATTTACTACCCAGTAAAGATGAAAATTGTACGTTTTTTTTTTCAAATATTTTAGGAACTGCACGTCCAAGCTGTATCTCTGTCTATAACTACCAGCTGTCCAAGCTACCTGGACCTGGCACTCCGCACGCAACAGCGACACAGCATACGAGGTCTCCATTGTCAACCACGCCGTCGAGCATGCGCTCCACGTGGCAGGCCACCTTCTCGCCTCACGCCAGTCGCCAGCTCCACATCCCGACTCACCGTGGACAGGAGCACAACCCACGCCGTACTCAAGCTGTTCCCGACTCACTGGGACTACGGGCAACACGGCATTCCTGAACACGGCATTATTCCATAATGCAGTCTTCAAGCAGTCGTGAAACGCGATATCGAAGTTTACACAGCAAGACGCATGTATACAACTTCCAACATAACACCGTTGGGTCGTCGATCCCTAGTCACTATACTGTAGAACTTATGGTTGGCTCCTTGATCAAAGGCATCAAAGGGTTCAAGCAATAGGATCTGTAGACTCGTGTACACGTGTACCACTGACGCGCGCAGTGCGGAAAATCCCGCAAGTTTTAAAATTCTAAATTCAAATATATTTATTCTTCAAAATTGGCTTATATACTCGTAGTTAGCGGTTTTTGAACATCAAAAATTAATTTACGTTATTTAACTGGCTGTAAAACTATTTCTACATCGGAAGCTGTATCGCTGAGAGAAAGACGTGGCCAGAAAACCTCCCAGCACAGGGCCCTACTCAATAAATCAATCAATAATACTTTATTGCACAACGACATATACACAGGACATAAACATACGAATAAAAATAAGCACAATAGGCGGCCTCCTATTCCCACTACTCATATTTTCCTTTCTTTTTTTTAAGTCCAGTTTGTATTACATATAAACTTAAATACAATGGTATGCCAGTAAATATATAAATGTCTCATAGTTATAGACAAAGATACAGCTTAATCGTGCAGTTCCTAAAATATTTGTATTTGTATCTTTACTACCCTCCTTTTGTACTACAATTTTCCGCATATTGTAGGTATCATACCTTCTCTTACAACACTCCAGCGTCTTACATCGTTCTATTTCAATGTCTAGTAACATGTTTAAACGATTGATGTGTTGCTTGTCTCAGAAGATTTAGATCAACGAACATCTACTCTGTAATTGAATTTAGATTGACAGAAATCTATTTATAGTAGGTAAGTGTAGGTAGCTTGTATGTGACATAACGAATATTGAGGGGGAAAATTTAGCTCATTATTCAGAGTTAATATCAAGTGGAATTTTCAATCGCTAAAGTATATAACTAGAAATAATTTAAAAAATCATGAATTTTGCGACGGAAATTTGTCTAGGTATTTACTGTGAATCATGATCTGAATCATACACCTCACTAACACCCGGTATATATTCTTCTTCTTCTCTGATTAATAAAGTTTACGTCCTGTTTGTTGCAATGGACTTATTTTGGTGTGGTAACTCCTGGTAACTGGTAAGAAAGTTTGTCATTATTTACCTTTGTATACCAAAACCACCAAGTTAACACGTGATCACAGGGTATACCTACTCTAATATGCTCCAGAAACAGTTCCAAATTGATGTTTAAGTACCCATAAATGTGCGCAGAATAATTACCCTTTATAGATAGTGGAAAACCGCAAACCGAAACTATTCCACGGCAAATACCTACATGATTTTCTGGGACCACAATTCTAGCTATAATTAGCCAAAGGTTTCTATGGAACCTTCCCCATATTACTTATGTACTTCATAGGTATACATAAATATAAATTTTTATTCGAATCACGTCTTGAAGAATCAAAATATAAAACCGTTTCCTGAGAGGAATCTCTCGACCATTAAAATGTAGTTTTATTTTTGTTTTCTTTCTTTATTATGAAGATTTTATTCGCACCGACTGCAATAAAATTGATAGTAAAATCTTTAAATAGATATTATGAAATTGGTTTCAAAAATATGTGATGTAACTTTATATTTGTACAAATAAAAATAGGCGAATCTGCTTTTTTTTAATAAGTTGAAAGAATTATGAGTATTGCCGTAAATATAAATCTTTTTAAATACAGTTTGTTCTGACGCAAATTGAAATGTGAACTGCATTTATCTGGTTTACAAAAGAAAAGAAAAGCCATCACTCTGATTCAGTGGGACAAAATGTCAAAGTTAGGGAATTAATAGGTTGAGATATAAGTGAGATTACCAAACATTCACGAAATATTTTAATGTAAGTAGTTAGTTGATCGTTAGAGATGGATTTTAATTGGGTTAGTTCTATTTTCAATTTTGCCTTTTTCTTTTGCCATGCCTATTATTTTTATTGATCCATTAGTACAACTCCAATCGACTATTAGTATAATTGGGTAGTTTATACATTGTTTTAAGTTTACGCGTAGTGCGTTAAGTGCTTTAAATGGGTAGTTTCCTAGGTCAAAGGTAAATTATGCAATTCTGAGTACAAAATAAAAACAGATCTAAAGGTGACAAAATCGTTTTCCTTTTTCTATTTAACTTATTTACGAATTTTAATAAAGTAAAATGTAATAATATGTGCGACATTTTGTCACGTTTTCTATACCGTCACAGGTTGCTTTTCATATAGATTCCGTAGTCATTTCGTGTTACGTTTAGTAAAAAGTGCAGTCACTTTGGAAACTACCCTATTCTAATTGACTTTTCTTGTCTCATTACCCCAGATACTGGACGCATGCCTTTAATCCACGTTCGTAACTGATCTTTGGTAACCAGGATACATGTAGAAGTGTATAACATTATTTGCCTTCTTACAATACATAATGAAGGCTTTTTATTAATCTTTTTATTTGAGGTCCGACAGACAGCCGCTTTTGTAAAAACCGTACTGTCACATCTTCAGGTCAGGTAAACGGACCCTGTAAGAACGAGATAGCGGTATGAGAGATAATTAACCGTACCGATGGTCCTTTACCTACTTGTGATGTTTACACTAATCCTCGCTTGCGGGGTCAACAGAGGAATATATACGCACTTACCCCACTACTAGTCTCATGTAATAGAGGGATACATGTAGAGGGATCCCTTGTAGGTATATAAAACCTCGATATTAGATCAGACACTCTCTCTATCGTGGAGAGCATACCCTTTGTCAATTTATAAGGTTCTTTTCATAAATTGATCCGACCCCGAATCTAACACAGGGTGTTAGTGACATCGTAACGAAAACTTTGATTCAGAGCATAGTTCTTAGTTGATATAAAGCTGAATTTTCCTTCGCAAAAGTAAAGTAATTTAAATAGAACACTAAAATTTTCACGTATTTTCCGAGATGAAATTCCACTTGTTATTAACTCAGAATAATAAGTTTATAATGAAATTAATCATCCCCTTCAAAATACATGGTGCCGAAAATACGAAATACGTAATATAGTACGAAATAAAATTGTTAAGAGAGGAGCCTAAATTAAGTGTAGGAATGTTAAAGTCAAGTCTAAGGGACACACTGCTTAGCGGAGAACTTCTCGAATTTAGTACCTAACGTTCTTGTTGGGTTCTACCTATGCATCTAAGCTGAGCGATGGGTTTCTTGGACCTTATATATATATATATATATTTTAAGTTACCTTGATTGTTATAGTTTTTCTATTTTATTATTTATTTAGGTGAGTAGAAGTATGTTTATTAGATAAGCGCATCTTGCCATCAAACGTAACAGTTTGGTGGGTTAAAATTGTTAGAAATAAAATTGTACTTATCAATTTATCAGTAAGTAAATTAAAAAAATTGAAAAGTATTCGTTACGGTGACACTAACACCCATATGCACTTCTATGGCTACCTGTACGTATTTGTACGAGGTGTAAGTGATATTGTAACGAATACTGAGGGGGATAATTCAGCTCATTATTCTGAGTTTCCATCAAAAGTAAAGAATTGAAAATAATGAAAACCAACGCAAAACTAATCATGAATTGTGCGACGAAAAATTCTACTTGTTATCAACTAAGAATCATGGTCTGAATCATCTCCTTAGTATTCGGTACGGTGTCATTAACACCTTGTATATATTTAGGTAGTCGTTACAACAAAGAACAAAAGTTGACCTCTTCAACAAGTTCTACAATAAACTTGATAGTAGGTCCAATAGTCTATAAATTAAGGCGATTCTCACACTGCCCCACATGATACAGCGTAGCGCGTGGATGCGTGTTATTCCGTTGCTTGTAAGTATCTCCGTACGAAAACACGCACGGTCTAAAACACAGCAAATGCATCCACGCGCGTTCATGCTTATTTTTTATTTTTGACGTGACTTATTGTAGTTTTGCCGCAGGTAGCATTAACTACTTGGCCGGACAAATGGGGAGCGCTGAAGGCTCTCACCCGGTACAACGTTTAAGACAACAGGCCTGAGGGTGCTCAGTTGGGCGCGAACCTCGGCCCAGGGCGTCGTCTGAGAGGAAAAATATTTGAAAGAATTAATCGACCCTAGTAGGTTGATAGCGATAAACGCTGATTGAGGGAAGTCGTCGACCATGCCGGCGGGGTCGGTATCGGGGTCCTGAAGTGTTTGGTGTCGCGAGCTGATTGGCTGCCTCTAAGACTAGAGTAATCGGGTCGTCGATATACTTTTTAGTACCGTCCCTAAGTGGGAAGCGCGTTAATGCGAATGCATTTTCTGTGTGTTAGGCTGTGCGTGTTTTCTATACAAACGGAGATACTTACAAGCTACGGAAGAACACGCATCCACGCGCTACGCTGCATCATGCGGGCAGTGTGAGAATCGCCTAACTGAGCAAGTACATTACACCCTTTGTCTGCTAGGTCAGATTTCTCTACGATCCTGATTTATCGCTTCCTCCAACGCGCTCTATCATCTTACACGAACATTGTTGATACACACGAACGAAACGAATGGTCAATACATAAATTCGTCGTTAATGTCGCGAACTGACGTAACTGCAATTTTTATCGAAACTGATTTGCACCTTTTGCAGGCAATAAGACACAAATCACTTTAGGAAAATATTACAGTTACAGCAAACTCACCCACGAGTTGTTGTCTTATCAGTTACTTTTTTAAACGTCAACACGAAGTTACTAAAGAATTTATATGAAAAAGCAGCCTGTGACGTCATAGAAAAACGTGACAAAATGTCGTACTTATTATTAAATTTTTCTTTACTAAAATTTATAATTAAATTGAATAGGAAAAAGGAAAAGTTTTATGTCGCCTTTAGATCTGTCTTTATTTAGTAAACAGAATTTCATAATTTATCTTTGACCTACTACCCAATGAGGGGCTTTCCAATCCACGTTCCCCAAACACACGGTAAAATGTTCAATTCTAAAGTGATAATTACTTTTTTTTCTGCAATCAGAAAAAAGGTAATTATCACTTTAGAATTGATTTCCAATGAACGTCCCTCATTGCAAATTGGATAAGTCAGCTAGAAATAAATCCCTTACCTACCGATGTTTTTCTTATGTCTATTCTATTGTTTTTGTTTTTTTTAATAAGATGGGTTTGCTCTTGACTTCATTCTTCCACGAGGAGAAGAAGAGATCGACATTGGAACGAGCTTACCCAAAAATGCCTATTCACCCGTGATTTAAAGGAAGGTTATAAGATACAGGAACACCGACGCCGGCAGCCCATTCCATTCCTTGGCTGTGCGCATTATGAAAGATGAAGCGAAGCGCTTGGTGCGGATTAGTGGTATGTCAACCAAGTAAGGATGGTAACCCGCCGTACGTCGGGATGTCCTCAGATGGAATGGATTTGGGAAATTGCATAAAAAAGTTTCTGGGATCCTGTGTGTCACTAGTTTGCTTCTCAAGTGAAGCGCATTGGTTTATTCTTCAGTAGATGCCGAAGTCCCGTGTAATAGGGGGCGAGCCTGTTGCCTACTGATGGGTACTCCCCTCTGACTACAATTTCACGAGTAGAGCCAAAAGCGGCTAGAAGACATTTTGCGAATAGGTCGTGTTGCGAGTACTACTGAACCCATAGATTTACTACTACCGTAGATTGAACATCAGCGCTCAAAAAGTGGGACGCAAAGTTACTGTTAATATAGCGACGTTGACAGTACTTTACCTCAGTGCGCGATTAGGAGCCGAACTGGCAACACGGGGAAGTGTGTAGTAAAAACTTGCTAAAATTAAAATTGAAAGCGAAAAAAGAAGAATGGTACATCCTAACACATAACATACACATGTTATCATAGTATAAATACTTTTATTTTCGCAGTAAAATCCACCAAAATTATTATTTTAGTTTAAAATACACTAAAACAAGTACTCCCGGTCAATCCGAGTCGCAGTATAAACCAACTGCGATACGAAGCACCACGCGCTAATATAAGTAATGAGATGATGCGCACTTTCTTAATTTCACACGATTTTATTAAATGTATACCGCTATGTACAAATGTATAGCTAAACAAGCTCAAAGTTTACGCCGCATTTTTGTATCAAGCGCTGTATCTACGGCAGTGGTAAATCAATGACTGAACCTCCTAAGTGAACATTACAAGCCCATAACTCTTTTTTGGATTGACCATGACATTTTATGTCAATTCCATACATTTTTATCCCTGTCACTGCCGAATGTCAAAATTGTTAGTATGCATTTTGGCTAAGGCCTCTGGAATAACACCTTACACCCTACATATAGAAGAATAAAATTAAAGTAGTATTATTGTCTCTCTAAACATAAAAACACTAATTTAGTACCTATGATTGCTTTGTCTGCTTACCTTCACGATAATGTGTCCCAAAATTCAGCCGAAAAGAAAATATCTACGTTTATCCCTAGAGACACCCACAAATCAGGTGCTAATTACCACCTTATTGCCTAAATCCCAGAGTCCCTAGGTTATACGCGTGTTATATAAATGATGTCTAATGTGTAAATCGGAGGCTAATCCAAATTGATGGCTCTCTTATATTTGTCTAAGCGAGACCTTCTGAGGTGAAGCATAGAATAAAAAATAAAACTACGTATAAGGAGAACGGTAACTCCGCCCCGCACCAATTTGCGTCGGACGCTGACCCCACCCCCTCTGGGTCTTACTTTAGTATTTAATGCGACGCACTGTAGAGTGCGTGCCAGCACCAACAGCATCCTGGCCGTTATAGCTGACAGGTGGTACAGCAGCTTTATTAAGCACTGGACCCATCGGCATCAATGCGTGTGCCATTATGGTGTATTCTACATATTTTATTTTATTTTCTTTTGTGTCCACACAACAGCCTCCGTGGTCTAGTGGTAAGAGCGTTAGGCTCACGATCTGGAGGTCCGGGTTCGATTCCCGATGGGGACATTGTCGAAATCACTTTGTGAGACTGTCCTTTGTTTGGTAAGGACTTTTCAGGCTTGAATCACCTGATTGTCTGAAAAAGTAAGTTGATTCCGTGCTTCGGAGGGCACGTGAAACCGTTGGTCCCGGCTATTAGTCGTAAAAACACCTCCACCAACCCGCAGTGGAGCAGCGCGGTGGAGTATGCTCCGTACCCTCTCCGGTTGATTGAGAGGAGGCCTTTGCCCAGCAGTGGGACGTATATAGGCTATTTATGTTTATGTTATGTTCTTTTGTGTTTATGTTTCAGAGCAATATGGATGTAAAATTGTCCGAAATAAAGTATATTTTAATGGCCATAAGCCGCTAGGGAGAGAGTTTGTCTCGCTCCCACTTACACGTTAGGCGGTACACAATACAAATGTGCCTTTGTAAAAAACCGGACCTTTTCAATCGGACTCTGTGAAAAAACGGGATACCGCTATAAATAGAGATAGATATTCTCAACGCCGAAGCTTTCGATAGACGGATAACTTTTTGTCACTCTACAACTCCAACTCCACTTCATCAGCGGATATATTATTATTATACGTGACCAAAGAATTAACTTTGAAGATCACTCATAGTGAACCTCCTCACAGGACAATTCGATACCTATTAAGGCAGCCAGTTGCACACACATTTTTGTAAGTATCAAAGAGTTGGAATTGACCTTTAACAAGTTTATCCATGATAATTGATGTCATATCAACATAGCATCACACCTATATCCCCGAAGGCGTAGCCAGAGGTATATATTAAACACACTCACCACTCTTCCGCTAAGTGTATATCCACTGTTTGACGTTTCAACTCATTATTTCATACAATTAAGGGTGTTTGAGGTTTTTTCAAGATATAGGTGCGTAGACTGATTACACAAGTATTAAAAATGTCAAATAAGGAGGGTTTTACGAATAGCATGCCACTAGTTAGCGCCACTTTGGCAAGAGGTCTCCCATCTCAACAATACGCGCTTTCGTGACGTAACGACATTTCATAAAACCCTCATTACACACACGTTCTGACGTTTCGTAAAACGGTATAGAACGGTAATGGTACGGTCACGGGCATTAATATGTATACACTTTGGTACCATGTCACATTAACTTTTTTGACAAATTGTACTGTAAGTCTCACTAAATGTCAAATATGTTAGTGCGACAAACTCCTAAAGTGGGTAAGTACATTATATTGCTCATGACTGTACGCCCCACACCATTTCGTATCAGGCGCCGACCTTACTCCCTCTGGGTCTTATTAAAATTGTAAGAGGCCGTAGCCCGCTAAGGAGTAACGAAAGAGCGCACGGATTCGACTATATCTCGATCTCGCTCGCACGGCATGGTTAGAACGAGATTTGTATGCATCATCATCATCAATTTAAGAGCCACGCTCTTGTCGGTGTAGCATTTTCCTTTCCAGTCTATCAAAGGCCAATTCCTTGACTTCCCTATAAGACACGACGTTAACCTTTTCTTTAATCTGTTCCATGTAAGCTCTTCTTGGTCTTCCCCTTCCTCTCTTTCCTTCTAGCTTTCCTTCTATGATGTTTTTAATAAATCCGTCGTGTCTTATTAGGTGTCCAATCATCTTGCCTCTTCTGTCCTCAATAAATCTCAGTATTTGTTTTTTTTTCCCTTACTCTTACTAGCACTTCTTCATTAGTAACCCTTTCTATCCAACTTATTATTTCCATCCACCTCCAACACCACATTTCTAAGGCCATTGACCATTGGCCATTGTTTTTGGCATTATATTTATGCATATACGTGATAGCGCGACAGCGAAATATTGAAAATCTAAATATTATGTTAACTGTAAACAACACGTGCGGCTAGCAAACAAACAACACCTGCACTTGTTTACGACACACGTGCAAGGTACGGTAGTGGGGACAACCCTTATAAGAAGGCGAGCCGCACGAGTTGTACCAGGGATTCGCTCTGACTCGACAGTGTTCGGAAGCCACCTGTCACTCGTCTACCCACGCAGCAGCCTCGGACGTAGAAGAAGCAGGGGGGGGTATTTTTATTAAAAATACCCTCCTGCTACCGCGGTTCCAAATAGTACCACCGTTATCACTCCTACCCACCCCCGGCCTCCCACCAGCGGGTCTCACCGGGGAGGGAGTGATAACGTGTGCTCTGCTAGGCGGACCGCTTGGCTTCGCACCGAGCCAGCCCAACGGGGTGAGCAGCCAAGCATGGCTCCCCCAACAGCCGGCGTAACGAAGCGCCGAGCGCGCACTTTCGTGCGCAGCCGCGCCGTCACGACGCCGATCGCCGCCACCGTACCGCCGCCTCCGCCGCGCCTTATTGATACGGGCCTTCGACTGTCCCCGTTCCCGCTGCCACTGCCCCGACTTCCGGGAACAGGGGCCGCGGAAAAGAGGACCACGACGCCGCCTGAGCGCCGTCCACCGCAGCCCGTGGTGAGGACCACGCCGCCCGCAGCACTCTCCATGCCCCTGTTGGACATGGAGACAACACCGCCGCGCCAATACGCGGCTATAAATCCATTTTCGCCGCTCTCCACGCCCCAGCCGGTCATGGAGACAACACCGCCGCGCTCTTACGCGGCGGTGTTAAACACGAATCCCGAGTCGCCGCCGCACGCGCCTCCGCGCCCATCCCTCCGGACGGCGCCCACACCATCGCCGAAGCCCGTGCGACTCCAGCCGCCGCTCGCACCCGCGAGCAAAAAACTCCCGCCCATCGTGGTCGACCAGCTGCCTGACTGGCCCCACCACTTCCGCAAGCTGCGGGAGTTGCTGGGCCACATCCCCAACGCGCGCCCGTACGGGAAGGGCGTCCGCTTCCTGGCGAGGACCGAGGAAGAGTTCCGGCTCTACCAGCGGTACCTCACCACCCTGGAGAGAGCCACGGGACTCTCCTGGTTTGCGTACGCCCCCCCGGCGGAGCGCTCCCTGAAACTGGCCATACGTGGCCTACCAATGGACACCGACGTCACGGAGCTGGAGGAGGAGCTGCGCTCGCGCGGCTTCGACCCGCAGTTCATCCGCCCCATCCAGGCTCGCGAGGGAAGGACAGGCTGTCTCTTCTTCGCGGAGATCCGCAGGACGCTGGGATTCCAGCGTGTCTACGAGATCTCCGAGCTCCTCTGCATGCCCGGCGTCAAGGTCGAGGCGTGGAGGGGACGAAGAGGAGCAGCGCAGTGCCACCGCTGCCAGCAGTTCCGGCATAGCAGCCATAACTGCCACCGCCCTGCCGCCTGTGTCCGTTGTGGTGAAAACCATACGGCCAAGGAGTGCCTGCGCCCCCGGGAAGTTCCGGCAACCTGCGCAAACTGCGGGGGAACACACCCGGCGAACAGCTCTTCCTGCCCGGTCAAGTTGCGCGAGCTGCGTAACACCAAGGCGGGTGCGGCGCCCATGACCGGCGCAAGAAGAGCCGCTCCACCAGCAGCCTCCATTGTGGACCCCAACATCGAGCCGACCGCGCGGAGCTCGCTTATGGCCGCGGCGAACGGCCCAGCCGGGCCCAAGCCGCAGAGACCTAAGCGCATCCGCAAGAGGGCAAAACCGGCCCCCACTGCCACCACCATCGTCGAGCAGCAGCCAGCGCCAACTCCGACGCCGAACCAAGCGGTCGCCGCCCCTACCAAGGGGAAGAAGGCGAAGCCCCGCGCGGAGATACCACCGGCCCCCTCCAGCGAGAAGCTGGAAGTACTGGAGCAGACTATTCAGCTGCTCCACAACGTACTGGCCGCCATACGTTCCCGGACTGACCCTGTGCCCATCATCGTGGGAGGCCTGGCGTCACTGCTGGGCCAACTCACCGGTGGGCACTGACCATCTCCATCGGACTGGACCGGGGCTGCCCACATCCACTACTCCCCGTCGAGTAGTTAGGATCGTGGCCACCCCCCCCCCCCGGGGGATGAGTTGACGCTTCCAGTGGCAGTGGAAGAAGTCCTCTCCCCCCCTCCAGCCGACTCGACACCAGCTGCCCCGGCGACGGAGCAGCTCACCGGACAAGACACCACCGCCAGCTGACGGGCGCTCACTGGGCCTCCCCCAACGGGGAACCACCCGGTGGGCTCGACCTCGCTGGCGGCACCTCGGACAAGATTCACCATCGGGCTCACGGAGGGGCGACCATCGCCCGCCGTGTCCCACCCACGTGCCACGCCCGTTTCTGCGGGCGGCGACTGAGGCCACGTCAAGGGGGCATAGCCCCGAGGACGTCTCCCCGCCGCGGGCTTCGCCCGCGACGAGAAGAAGCAACCGAGTTGTACCATTCTTGTGTCGAACTCCGTACAGAGAACATCCAATAAAAGTAATCCGTGACAGTGAGCCATTGTTTAACTGGCGCTATGCGTCCTCCACAAAGGTCACTGTTACCTTGGGATCAGAGTATAATATTCGTACTCTAACATCAGAAGTAGAGGATCGTCCTGCTGCCCACCCATTATATTAAAAAGACTGCCACAAAGGATGAAACTAAGTTTCAAATACTCGTATTATCCTGATAAGATAATAATCGTGGATGGAGTCAGGATCGAGGATAATGGTGCCTACCTGCATTTGAATACTGTTGTTACGGTGAGTCGTTTTCATACTGGAACTTTATTGTTATTGACTTCATTTCTGGGTGTATTTTAATATTTAATAATGAGGAAATTGATTTCAAATTAACTTGGAAAGTACTATTTTTTATTTTAAAACAAAATTGACGAGACATATTCCCGCAATACGTGTCAATCATAATTCAAACCGCGTTTTCAAATCGGTTTTCATCATCGTCAAATCTTGGTATTTTGGTCTAAAAATGTTTTGAATTGGTGCAGACACGCTAACGCTGCGTGGTTTAAGCTGTATTTTCTCACTTCAAGCAATAAAGAAATGAACTTTCGTTAAATTACAACGTGATTTGTAACCTACCGTCATTAATAAAATCTTTATAAACCGATTGAAAGAGTCATGTGAATGTGATAATACACCTAGTTATTTTGTTTCATGTGACCACTGCTACATGATGACGAGTGAATGACAAACGGCGAAGGCGTTACAGCATGGCACAGTCTGAGAGTGGCAGCCGTGCCGCGTGTGTGCCGTGTGGTGGTGACTTCGTGGCAGCGTATTGTATACTAACTAAGCTGGCGCTTGATTGCCGATAACCGCCATTTCTTTTAATAGATTATCAGAATGACCGAACAATCTTCAGAAAGCAAGAAACGTTTCGATTCCAAATGTGCTAAAGTAAAATTATTACATCCAGGAGACTTTGTGCTTTGTAAACATACCCAATGGTCTAATAACAAGCTAGGTCCTAAATATTTAGGGCCATATCAAATTGTAAAAATTATTGGCAATGATCGATACGAAATACAAAGTCTTCGTCCTGGCCAAAAAGTACTACAATAGCTCATGAACATCTCGGATTAATACCAAACCCGAATTTAGAATGATCCGTGATAGCAGTTTACAAGAAATAAAAAGAAAATGGTTGTAAAGGTCACTTGTCAAAACAAGCCACAAAATAGCCTCTGAGTTCATCGAATATTTCTGAGACTGGAACTGCTGCTAATCCAAGCAACTAAAGCCTCTGAGTTTGGCAAACGTCCCTTTCACCATGATGTTGTTGAAACAAGCTATATTTTTGGCCGCTGAGTTTGTCAACTGAACTTTCAACCAGAACAAGCTTATAAAATTTAAGCCTCTGAGTCTGGCGAAAAGTAAAAACTATTTGGTTGATTAACATCTTCACCCATTTTAATCCGATCTTTGAACAAATAACGGACTAGGAAACTATTATTTTTTAATTTGTGAGATCGTATCGATGGAACGATATAGACTTACAACTGGGCGTAACAATGCAATTTAAAGAATGAAACGATTATTATTGAATTTGCCAATTGTAAGCTCGTGTCGATGCACCGATATAGACTTACAACAACTGACTTAACAGCACAAATACTTAGTTACAAATTGAATATGCTACTACAGTGAACTAAAAGATACCCTTGTTTCAGAATAAACGCAAGCTCAGAGCACGAGCTGCGTATCAGTATGGCCGTGATAGCGCGACAGCGAAATATTGAAAATCTAAATATTATGTTAACTGTAAACAACACGTGCGGCTAGCAAACAAACAACACCTGCACTTGTTTACGACACACGTGCAAGGTACGGTAGTGGGGACAACCCTTATAAGAAGGCGAGCCGCACGAGTTGTACCATTCTTGTGTCGAACTCCGTACAGAGAACATCCAATAAAAGTAATCCGTGACAGTGAGCCATTGTTTAACTGGCGCTATGCGTCCTCCACAAAGGTCACTGTTACCTTGGGATCAGAGTATAATATTCTTACTCTAACATACGCAATTAAATTATAATTGTTTCGATATCGCATGCATCGCGCTGTGAGGACAGCCTAACGCTTAGTTCACTACGCCATATCACTTCCTAGCTCCGGCGTCGACAGTGCTTATTGGAACTTTGGCAATACCGAGGACGAAAGAGGAAGAAAGAAACTTTTGAAGAGGAAAACTTTGGGACATATGTAATGGACGATAGGATGTCACACTGGGGGGTATGCTTAGTACCTATTTGTGTTTATCTATGTTAACTTTATCGCACGTATTTTATTTCGGGAAGCTGACTAGTAGGACTAACATGCACAACATGATAAAATTATCAACTGATTCAATATTTTTTTTCGAAATCCATGTTTGTTTTTTTTTCACCAATATGCGCGCCACGTGTTCTGTTCGTATTTTGATAATATATATAACTCCGACAGAATCAAAATATAATTTGTTCGTATTATAAATGCATTGTCGGATATAACTTATTTGAGTTCACAATTAGCACCAATCGACAAAACGACATAATTATATCGTCAGAATCGATAAAATGACCGCGATAAAATTTTATCACATTAAAGTTTTAAGTCATAAATCGTTCGCGTATGACGTAAGCAACAAAGAGCAGGCGTAAACAACTTATATTTTTACGCTTGATAAGTACTTAACTTACGTACCCAAATGGCCGCACGGGTTGCTCTAAAGCGCGCTGCGCGACAAATACCGCGGGATTCGACCACAAACATCGTATGCGATAGAGTGATCGCGCAGACCTTGCAGGAAAAATAAAATTGGAAAATCTTGCTTTTATCTGCTGTATTGATGAGACAAATTATTTTTTTCTTTATAGGTATCCGTATAGGTATACATTTTTTTTTCTTTTTACCTTGTTTTATCGTGTATTTGCCTCATGCGGCATTCCTAACTAGACCGAAAGTCAGTTAAGACAGCCAGTCTAAAAATAAAAAAAAAATCATGCTTCATTTCATATAATCAAAGGGTAATATTACGAAAGGCCAAGGCTTGACTACCATAAATTATTGTCCTCGAAAACGATTCATATCACCTTCCTTTAAAGGATATAAATAATTTATTTGAATACTTTCTTCGCGATGACTCGCAAATTGCCCAAGTTACGACCCAGTGACAGATGGACCGACAGTACATATTTTATTACAAGTGAATATTAAATATAAAATGTGAATCATAATGTATGTACTAATTTGGTTTTGTTCGTGACGGGTTATTGCTTATGATTAAACAGATGAACGCGATATGAGACGAGGTAACATTTTAAATCGTATTTTTTTAAACAAACAGTTAGTTTCTGATAAACAACCTTAAGCATTGTATAAAATTAAACAAGTCAGAGTGCTGATAGGTGAAGAGCCGTGGTTGCTCAGTGGGAAGAACGCTTGACCATTGTAAGGTCGCAGGTTTGAATCCCAGGCCTAAAAGACCTAAGGACCAACACCAAGACAAAACGTTACCTAACACACTAAAACAAATTTATTTAATTTATTGATATTTTTCGGGTCCATTTTATCACAACGACCTTTCAAAAAAAAAACTCAATTCTAAGCACTTTTCCTATATCAAACGTACGGATCTCCCGATAAAGAGCTTTTCAGTTATTTTAGAGGCCTAATGAAATTTGGGAATACCTAAAGGAAAAAAATATTTACGTAAGTCATTTGTTACATTAGTTGAGGTTTAAAGGTTCTCCAGGCTTCGTACGTACCTATTAACTAACCGTAAAAAACCGCCACCAACCCGCAGAGGAGCAGCGTGGTGGAGTATGCTCTATACATCATCATCAATTTAAGAGCCACGCTCTTGTCGGTGTAGCATTTTCCATTCCAGTCTATCAAAGGCCAATTCCTTGACTTCCCTATAAGACACGACGTTAACCTTTTCTTTAATCTGTTCCATGTAAGCTCTTCTTGGTCTTCCCCTTCCTCTCTTTCCCATATGCTCTATACATATAGGCTATTTATGTTTATGTACGCTTAAAGGTTTACTGTACAGAAAAGTGCCATCTTTTATAATCGGGCTGGCAGAGGAAGACCGAGAAGGACTTACATTGACCAAATTGGAGATGTCCTTAGAAAAGGTTTAATACGATCTACTCTGAACCGACGTGCGTGTATAAAGCGATTGATGAATGTGGAGGAAGCAAGAGAAGTGTGTCAGGATCTTTCTCTCTCTCAGGCCTTTACATCGTTATCAAGATCGAAGCAAATAGAATTCTATAGTCTCTGCTTACCCCGGTGGGATTAGGCGTGAGTTTATGTATGTATTATTATATTATTAATTAAGTACTTATAAGCATAGGCTTAGATTCTTTCGCGTTTACATTATAAGTGAAAAATTTCTTGTTACAGCGTGCCGGCACAAATGTTTTACTATCAACTTAGTTCAGTTCAAATATAACATATTCTCGTTAGGAATGAGGATATAAAAAATATTTTTTTGCTGTTACATTATTGATAAATTAAATGTTAATAAACTTAAATGATGTCAATCGGAAACATAATTGGAATACCCCACATTTGCAAACATCAACATTGCATTCATTTGCTTTGAATGAAATCACAGCGGTAAAATATTAGGACCAACTGTTCTGAAAACTTGATAAAATAGTTATTTTATTTTATTCAATAATAGTAGTAGAGCCGTGGAACCCCAGATAGTAAAACGCTTGCCTCTCACTTTGAGGTTGCAGGTTCGAAACCAACACATGCCTAAATCAATGATTGTCGAATTTGTTTTCGAATTCATATTTGGATCATTAATGATTATCACGTGAAGAAAAAACATCGTGAGGAAAAATGCAATTTCCGAGGTATGTGACCTAACCTGTATTGGGCTGGTTTTCCCTTCGCTGGTTAGAAGGTCAGACAGGCAGTTGCTTCTGTAAAAAACCAGACCTGTCAAATTTTAGGTTTTTAGGTTAGGTAAGCGGAGCCTGTGAAAAACAGAATAATGCTAGGGGGATGATTCAATAATAGTTTAGTAAGTGACTTATAATTATGATGAATAAATGTTCAGTAAGTAGATTTTTTTTATTCTTATTTCTACACTTACTCTAAAGTCAGGGTTTTCTACTTGGCTAACCCTCCTGGTTCGACTAACACACAGTTTTTAAAGACCCCAGGAAAATCGAGGAGGAACAACGTGTTCCCAACAGTGGGACATATAAACCGACACCATTTTGTGCCGAGGTTTTTCATGCAGCTTCTTTTCCTAAGCTATACAGGTTGTGAGAAACTGCAGTAGTTTTAGGCGGATGAGACCTACGTTATATAAAAAATTACTCGAATTGTAACTATGTTACCTACTGAATTAAGGTATTTTTGAATTTGAATTTGGATTCGAATATCTGCTTATTTGTAATCTACACTATATGATATTTACATTGGTCTTCGAATACAAAATCAATATAGTCAGTACTTCAAAAGTACAGAGATAACATTGTATAAAATAGATTTATATTAATAGATACAAAATATGCTTCTACGTACATAAAGATATCACGTTATTACTTTTATACATATAAAAGATACTTACTGTCAAAGTAACAGAATGAAGCTTTGGGTAAAATGAAGGAATTTCTGTATTTGGACGCGATAAACGTGAAATGCAAGATGGGAATTTCACTGATGTTGCCGCAATAAAATATCGATAAAATTCAACATGTCTTCATTACCGAATCGCAAAAGATGGAAGGTTATTCCTGATAATGTCGTTACATAAAAAATAAGCTCACGACTATATTCCGATTAGGGTAGTCAGAGCTACATCCATCGCAAGATGAACTAAATACCCACACCTCTTAGACCATCATTGGCCTTATACATCTGTTTCAGACGATTTATGACGTCATTGCCTCGAAGAAATGCACTTTCTTTCATGGCTGTGCAAGGCAATCCTAGAACAAACTCTACCGCACACTCTGCACCAACCAACTCTCTGCTCTTAGACCAACGTCATAGGTATTGCGCCGTATCGCCGTCTATAATGGTCGGGCCAACTGTGTTACTGAAACATGGCATTACATAAATAGCTACAAACAAGTATAAACTCATTAAAATCATAAAAACGTAGTACTTTATGAGGTGGGCAGGGCTACAAGTAATCAAAAGGTAATTTGCAGCCACTTTTGGTACATAATAATCCTAAAATGGGCTACTACGCTAAACTGTACGCAAAAAAAAACATAGATAGTGACATTGTGTCTAACAGAGAAATGGTGACTTCAGACATCGCGCGCCGCCTTGTTTTTTCATCCCCTTTTCGTCCCCTGAGTGGGTGACTTCCGGGATTACAACTATGTACTTCCCTTGATCTATCTCAAACTATCTTCATTCCAATTCTCCTCTTAATTTAGTGGTGAAAAACAACCAGACAGACATAGTTTTCAGACAGAATTTATGATATTATAGTGTCGATAATGAATTATGGTTTAATTTTCCTCTTTGGTATTTACTTCAGTTCGGTAAATAAACAACCCATTTCATAAAGTGTTGCGAATAATTTGCAAACGTTTCGACAGTACTTGTAACAGTTTACGTTCATCACCATCCGAATAAAATATATATGGTGGGGAGATTGAAAACAGAAAGTTGTGAGAACATGTGGTGAAGTTGTTGTTTGGGAAACTTTATGTTAAACTTATTATAATATAGAAAACGTTTAAAAAGCCGTTCCATAAAACCGGAGCCGGAAAGTCCGTGTTCCTATATCTATGCTCTGCGCTGGTATGCAATGCAACCCGTTTGCTGTCAACTTAATTCTGTCGGATTATTGGCCGATGTAAAAAAAAACTTAAAAAAAAAGTTAATAAAAATAATGGTCAAGCCAACTGTGTTAGTGAAACATGGCATCACATAAATAGCTACAAACAAGTATAAACTCATTAAAATCATAAAAAAAAAACTTTTAAAGGGTTGTTTTAGATTTCCGCCTAAAATTGACGAGTGTTACATAAATTTTACGCCCGTCGATTACCCATCCCTTTCTTTATCAGCAGATAAGAAAAAGTCAGGTACTTATTTATATGCGTAATTTAAAATAAAATTAGATAGTGTGTACAGGAATTACCACCAATATATGCATTATGTACATGCTACGGCGAATCTCTTTATACTGAGTGACTCTACTTCATTTTAATGCCGCTACATACCTACAATAAATATTTTAATGGAATAAACTACATTTTTGATGCATTTTCTTTTCATAATATTTTTGGAAATATTTTAAGAAAAATGAGTAAATACATTGTTTTAAGTTTACGCGGCAATTATCATAATTAAAACACATAATAACGGGTTCTTACCGCGTTTAAAGCAGGGATATGACACTTGCAACAGTGTCGAAATATCGGGAGTCTCATATCCCTGCTTTAAACGCGGTAAGAACCCGTTATTTTGTGTTTTAATTAAAATGAGTATATTTTTAAAAGTAAATTGTTACTAATAAAAACTTTATAGGTTATATATTGACGTTAGATTAGATATTATTATTATAAGGCGTATTTCAGATTAATCGTGAGTACATTGATGGAAAGGAAAAAAACAGTCGACAACCCTATTGTGACTACTTCTCCCACAGTCTATATTCGACTGTCAAACCCCGTTTTAAATCCGTAGATAGTTTATTATAGATAACGCAAATAAACACTTATTTGCATAATGGGATAAACTAAACATAGAATAATAATGCAGGAATGATTGTGAAATTGCTAAAATTGGACAAATACGTACCGAAATAGATGAATACAAACACATCATAATTATTGGAATACATAGTACAAAATTACCTATCCAATTTATGTTTGAACAAACGTTGATTTTCAATCATCCATTATCGATACCTATCACCTACCTGTGCGTGTTATTATTATGGAAATTATTCTATCTATATTACGTACTTACAAATATTATAAATGCAAAATCAATTACGTCATAATATAGCATAGATAATATAGAATGCGGATTGGTGGTTATTAACGACTGCTAATGTAGCCGGGACCAACGGCTTAACGTGCCTTCCGAAGCACGGAGGAGCTTGAGATGAAATCTTTTTTTTTTTGTGGTCACCCATCCTATGACCGGCCTTTGCGAAAGTTGCTTAACTTCAACAATCGCAGACCGAGCGCGTTTACCGCTGCGCCACCGAGCTCCTCACTCCGACTGGGCCCGCGTGGTGGTTTAAGACCCAATTTCCCTATCCATCCATAGGGAAGGCCCGTGCCCCAGCAGTGGGGACGATATTAGGCTGGTGATGATGAATATAGAATGAAGAATGAATGATATATAAAGTAGCATGGAAAAACCTGCACCGACAAGAGCGTGGCTTTTAAATTGATGATGAATATAGAATGAAAAGTGTGTTAAAAAAATGCAATAACCGTAGGCTAGGCTGATGGATTCGCGTTCTGAAAACGAATATTATAAAAGTACGTAAAAGAATAGTGGTAAAAAGCCGATCAAGTTCAAGTCCGATTCACACACCGTGGGTTCCGTACAAACTGCCGTTGACTTTGCCGTTATAAAACTATTGTTTCCATACATCGACATAGGTCGCGATTAGTTTCTAAACTGCAAATAAATTTGTGATCGTAAAAACATATTCTTTATGATCGGACAACTAGGCCCTAGGTACTTGGTAAGACAAAGCTGATTTGATTCTGTCGTACCACGTAAGCCAATATGGCGATCCCCGATTCGTGACCTCACATGAACTTCGGCAAGCCGATTGAAAGAATGATTATAGTAATTTTGACGTTTATTTGACAGTTAGTACTGGCTAAGAAATCGAAGTTCGGCATTTGAAACTGATACCCGACTCAACTGTAAATTGATGCTGGATACTTTTCAGTAACCGTGATCAATTTTTATTTCTTATTTTCACTGATATACAATAATATTAGAAACTATTTACGGTGGGCGACTGATTTTACGAACAATCGAATGAATATAGGTTGATATAATGTTATATCGGCGTATTTTGCGTGATTAAATACCGAAATACAGTGATTTGTGTGTCATGAAAAGAGTCGTATTGTGGGCTGCTGCGGAAGAAGAACGTCTTCAGAATCTCGAGGGGAATCGATCGCAGGATACTTTGGGAGAATAGCCAGCCTATAACTATTTCTGACACAGACTGGTTTTCGGATTTTTTTACTTTATTTGTGCTTCTTCTATCGGGTGTCAGGGTTATTACTGAGCCGCCATAGGCCCCTGACAGGACTCATGTAAAGACTACGTACTTACATCAGTAAGTAGTAACCGAGACCAACGGCTTAACGTGCCTTCCGAAGCACGGATCATCTTACTTTTTGGACAATCAGGTGATCAGCCTGTAATGTCCTACGCAAACTAGGGATCACAAAGTGATTCACTGGGATTCGAACCAGGGACATCCGGATCGTGAACACAACGCTCAACCACTGGACCACGGAGGCCGTTGTGCTATAAGACGGTTTTGATTCCCCAACAAATTGTAATGAAGGCTAAAAATTACCGTATTTTTGATTGCGTATATTTAGAAGCTTGATTTTTATACAACTTCAAGGGACGTGACATGTCAAAAAGGGTTTTGACAGACGGACAGACGTACCAACAACAAAGTGAGTCCTTATAAGAGTATTTCTTTTTGAAGTTCATTCACAATCCTAAATATAGCAAAATGTCTTTGATTATACCTGATTGACAACTTCAACAGAAGTAAAGGAAATTATTACAGAAAGCCTTTCGGAAAATCTCTTGTCTAATTTCCTGTGGGGTCCCGGTTTTATGTTTTGGAATATTACATAAATGTGTGTACTTAAGTATATACTAACGTGTACATTATATTCGCATTCGCAAATACTCGCATATTTCTTAACATTCGTATTCGCCAAAATCGTTCGAATATTTTGGTATAAAGTACCCTTTTAATGGTAAAAAACAGCATCTATGTATGTATAACATATTTTTTATGCTAGGTAGTCATTTAAAATACTTATTAAGGGTCGAAAAAATACAAAAAAAAATTTTGATAGGATAATCGCTAGGCTTAAGTGAAGATGGGCGTGATGCTTTGCAAGATGGGAAGACAAGAGATGGTCTAAGGCTGTCACTGAAAGGTGGCCAAGGGATGGTATGCGATATAGAATAGAATAGAATAGAAAAAGTTTATTATAAAAGGACGGCACACACAAAAAAAAGACAACAACATCATATCAAATTTCCACTAAATCAATTACAAAAAAGCAAGACGGATGTTTGTCGAAATGACCATAAGGTGGTGGTGGACGTCCTGAGATAAAAGGGCCTCACTCAACACAAGTCGCGGAGTGAACCACGACGCTGGTATTATGTGGACCCTGTTGATGTGGTATCGAGGTAGACCACCAGCCTGTTAGTCGAATGATATTGCACGCCAGAAAGCAGTGGATGAGTCTTGCACAGGACCGGAAAGGATAGCGTGAAAGAGAGAAGGCCTTTACTATACCCAGCAATGGGCGGATACAGGTTGAGTAGATAAGATAATGTATTGTTTTTTGCTTTGTGACTTGGAAACGAATCGGTAATTGAAAGATAGTTTCAAAAGAAAAAAACTGCTCGATTCTGGCTAGCCTAAATAAACAAAAAAAAATTCAGTATACCAAAAACTATTTTGTCAGATAGCAGATTAGTTAGTTTTTCAATTCAATGAACTTCAATCTTCCCAGTCGAAGTATTCCAAAACGATTCACTTTGTGTTGGTATGAAAAACAGTTCGGTGAAATTGGATTCTGAACCGTAGTTTTTTTTTCTTCAGGCGCAAATAACTGAAAAGTTTGATTTTTTCTATGCAAATTAGATACTAAAACTACACAAGTATTCGTGCTAAGTTCAGTACACACCGTCTAACTCTATTTTAAGATGTGCCTGTCATTTTCTAATCCGCCGAAAAGGAAAGGGACGGGTGATCGGCAGGCATAAAAATGGACACGTTGACGTCAAGAGGTTATATTGTTTTAGGCAAAAATTAAAATTACCCTCAAAATTTTACATTGGCCAATAACCCGACAGAATTAACTATGCTTATTTGATTCGGCCGGGGTGTTCTTCATTGATTTTCGAATGCCAATCATCAGTTCCTTTTCGATTCGGAAAAGAAAAATGATTGATAGGTAACCTACAACTAACTAACTTAACATTCATCATCAATTTAAGAACCACGCTCTTGTCGGTGCAGCATTTTCCATGCTACCTTTTTAGGGAAGGCAAGAGGGAAACCACTATTTTTCCCTAAAAAAGGTAACTTAACATTAACTAACTTAAAAATAACTAGATAACTTAAATTAAAATTAGGTGTGACAAGAGCTAATAACATTTATCATGTTAGAAAGGACACAATCTCGCTGTCGGATTTTACGACATGCCCGAAAATACAAACAAAGGAACGAATTCTATATTTTTTGTTCACTTACAGTCCAAGATAGAAACTTTCAAAATAGTAATTTTTAATTAATCCGACTGTGTGTCTACAACATTAAATCAGTTGATCCCTTTAGTAGGCCCCGAATACAGTAATGTTTGTTCAAAGTTTTAATTGAATGTGATTGCGGATTATCCCTGTGACGGACCATAGTTTTAATAGCATTTAGAGGTCAGAAACCTATTGGAAAATAAAAACTTTAATAAAAAAATATATTTAAAAGCTGAACGCATTCTATACGAACGCATTATTATATTCTCTTCCAAATTAAAATTTTGATTTTTAAATTCAGCTTTGAGAACAGGGTTAGAACCTTATAAAATATCCTAACTTTGTTTGAAAGCGTAAAACCCATTCAATATTTGAAATTACGAGTAGAACAATTTTATTATATTCAGTTCTGTGTCCGAACATGACGAAGTACCTAACCCCTTAAACTTTGTTAAACAGCCTCTTGAACTTATCAAAAACCAACTGAAATGAATAAGTCGAGCGAGTAAGTTTAGTAGTCGTACCTAGAAAAAGTTTGTGTCATCATCATCATCATCAGCCGTACGACGCCCACTGCTGGGTAAGATTGTGTAATTTGTATTAATTAAATATTCTAGAAAGAATCTAGACGAGATTCGAAGTACTTAATTTACACCAAAAATGCATGCAGGTAATTATTAATCATAACTTTCCTTTAGTACGATGTATAAATCTACACTCATAATGTAAATTTTACGCCGTTTTGGAAACCGAAATAAAACAGTGAATCATATAATAAGAAACAATTGGGTACCTACCTACAATTATTTATAATGAATTATTGCGAAAATACATTTTGTATAATCCTCATTAAAAAACATTACTTCTGTTGTAAGGACACCCACAACTTGTAATTGATTAAATTGACACTATAAAGTGCAGTTCAAAACTATGTAAAGTGGGTCTAAATAAACAGTTATCATTTATGTTTATAGCACCAATTATACCCCATAAATCCGTTATCTATTTGACTTTTAATTCCAAGGAATTCAAGACATTATTATGCATAAAATATCGAGTAAGTACCTAACAAGTAACCACAAGAGCTATTATTGTTGCAGGTAACACTATACTTATCGTTAACATAATTACTTACGAACTCCTTGACTCCAAATAATGAGGGCCAAACTTATCACTCCAAGTACATTGTCAAAAGTAAACAGGACACAAGAACTACACTTCAAAAATAAAACTTTAAATTAAAAACCAAGAACTAATTCCAAAAAGTTTTCAAACTCCTTCCAAAGTTTCAAAAGAGTTCGGCACTGAAATGTTTATCGGCGGCCATTATTTTATTATTATTTTTCGAGCATTTTTTACTTTTTTTATTTTCGCGCGTTCCGGAGCGAGGGCTGCGCGCATTATGCCTGCGAGCGCGCGCGGCCGACGTTCGTACACGAATGGCGCGAAACGGCAATGGTCTTGCCTTTACTGTTCCCGCTACTGAATCGCTCTACTTTTAATACTATCCCATCATTTTTGCAACCGCCAGCCAGTATAAAGAGGATTAGGTACTTTATTGAACACTGACCGCTTTTACACGAACAAATTAGATTAAACGAAGGAAAACTTAAGTAGAAGTTTTCTGAGAAGAATACTGGTTCCCACGTCACGAATTCATAATATATGGCGTATGGAGGTAGACAGAACCACAAGTAATGATACAGAAGACATCTTGCAATCAGTTTTGAAACGAAGTTCTTTCGAAGATGAACGGTTAGTTTTTTTTTATGTTACTCATTGTATTTTAGTCACAATTGGCATTAACTACCCTAATTCAGTACTATAATTAAACAACAATTGGTAGAAATGGAGAATATTATATTTACTTTCAATTGGTACCTATAACCAATTGTTTTTTTTTTCGTTTTTGAACTATTTTTTTTTAAATTTAGACCCGAATTTTAGGTTTTATTATTTTTACCGAAAAACTAGAAGTCATATCGATTCCGGAGTTTTATTTTGTAATCATAATATCTATGGTATTTTGGAGAAAAAACAATATGAAACAAAATCAGGGCATATAAAATACTGTGCTTCTTAAGGTACCGAAACTTTATTGATATAAGACTCATCCATTCTAGGTATTCCAATAGTGGTTGCGAGGTGTCTTCTAATTCCTCGTGGACTGTGTACCTCAGGGTCTTGAGATCGATTCCCGATGGGGACACGACTAGTAAAAAAATACTTTGTGCCCTGTTAAAATAGGACCCGCGGGGTGATGAATAAACATTAGACCAAGAACTGAAATAAAGAAAAAAAAATAGCGTATAAATTATTAATAACCCAGCAGACATTAATCCTATATATAAAAAAGTCACTCGCCATTAAAAATGGCAAATGGCCTCATTACAAATTACCATTAATTTAAGGAGACTTAGAGAGACTTATGGTATTACATAGAATAATGACAAAGCGTAAGAACGCTTTCGTTAGTACTAATTTTAAGTTTTTAGTACTTAAAAAAGTAAAAGTGAGGAATTGAATATAATTAAACAATATCATGAATTTCCCGACAGAAAATTCCACTTGATATCAACTTCGAATCATGGTCTGAATCATATACTCCTCAGTATTTGTTACGATGTCACTAACACACACACGTACTTGTATGGCTACGAGTACCTACGTACTTGTACGATGTGTATCGTAACGAATACTAAAAGGGGGGGTCAGCTCATTATTCTGATATCGCAAAAGTATAAAATTGAAAATAAATTTTAAAAAAGACGAATTTCGGGCTCGCTGCTAATAGTATAAATTGTACTTTGTCTGATTAAAAAAATAATTTTTATTATTATTAATTTTGCGACGGAAAATTCCACTTGATATTTATTGCTCAGAATCACGGCCTGAATCATCCCCCTCAGTATTCGTTACGATGTTACTAACACTCTGTATAAGCCAATGCGAGAGCGGCAGGGGTCTACCACACTCTCTGCAGTGTGAAACAACACAAATCTTCAAATTTATCTAAACAGATAAACCTCTGGACCACAAGATGTACTACTCTTATTATTTTAAGGCAATAGGGTTGGCATTGGGCTTCGTACGCCTAATAATAGGTATCTAACAGCTCATATCCCTGTTTTAACGCGGAAAGAACCCGGTGTTATATTTTACAATTATGATATCTACATACATACATACATAAACAGCCTATATACGTCCCACTGCTGGGCACAGGCCTCCCCTCAACACAAAAAAATAACACAAAAAATACTTAACCTGTATTGGGCTGGTTTTTCCTTTGCGGATGAAAAGTCAGACATGCAGTCGTTTCTCTAAAAAACCTGACCTGTCAAATTTTCAGGTTAGGTAATCGGACCCTGGAAAAACGGAAGATGCTGATGACATTTGCATAACTATACAAGAAAAAGAAAACTGGTTGCGCCATAATTATTATATGTTTGAATTTTGATTGGTATGTTCGCGCCACTTCCTGTTCCCATCCTTTTCCCGCACATACCTATCGTCTCTGCGCGAACGAGAAGGAAGATAACGCGATAGTTCCGCGTTTCGTCGCTTGGAGGCGCTAGTCAAGAAAAAGAAGATGGCGAAAAATCCCTTGTCAACACGCACGCGCTGGTAAAATAAAATTCAAATTTCGCGTAAAAGGACATGTCCTGGTGATTAATTCGACAAATTCGCTGCTATAAGTTTTACCTCGCCGCACTGTGTTGTTTGTGTGCTTGATCGAAGTGTATCATCATCAATCAGTGTTTTATGAACCCGCCGGCTGAGGTCAGACGCGCCGCCACCAGGTACTGTGCCTTTCCTTACCCTTGCAAACTGTATTTCATTTGTTCCATATCCGCAGCAGTTTGCACTAGTCCACCCAGCGTGACATACCAGTTGAATTTCGAATTTATCGTAACCGCATATACAGTCCATTAATATTTTGTTTTACACCCGCCCAACCATTTTTGGTCCTTACGACCCGGATTACAACCATTGTTTCTTACGACCCAGTTTGTAATCAATTAGTTATTTGATATAAATTTCACCTAAATACTATTTAGTTTACAAATCTGTAATTAAATTCCTTAGTATTCGTAATTTCCAAATACAAAACGCATTCGTATTAGAATCTTGTTAGTTTCGCCATTTGTTTTCGCGTTAGAATATTAAATTCTAACAAAACCACAGTACAAACTACTCTAAATAATATGTACTTTGTTAATTACTCGTAAACAATACATAATCGTTGTATTTTCGCTAAACGCAAGCATAATTTGGTTATGAATATTTCGTAGGTATTAATTTCTCGCTCGGAATTATTTCGTTTTTCGTGCTATTCACATAACTGCTTACGCATTCGGACGTAATTGTAGTTATCTAGCATATTGCTCGTTGTCTATCGCTCGCAATGTTATTTCGCTATACTCGCGCGGTAATGAATATTTAACCGATTTTATCGTGTCGTCTTGTTTAAAACAAAATTAGTGTTTTCCCCGCAACGCAAGTCCGTGTAGGCATTTATTACCGATTGTAGAATACAGTGTCGGGTCCACGTAGGTACATCTGTTTAGTTATTTTTCGTCGTTTTTTCTGCTCCGCACAGACGTAACCTGCGTAGGTACTTATCTGTTCTCCATCGTTATAACGCATTATTATAGGTACGTTATTATTATAACGCAATAAAGTTTATTTTTGTTATTGTCGCTTTCTTTATTGTTCTGTTAAAGTCTCGATATGGAGGCCTCTGAGAATAAATTGAAAATTTTATACGCTAAGAGGGATTCGTTATTTTCTCGTATACAAGCTATATCTGAACGCGGTGAAAATGTTTCAAATGAAAACATTAGGGAATTGTTTTTGTGTGACATTGAAACAGTTGATAAATTACGTACTGATTTCGAAAGTGTGCTGGACAATATAAATTCATTGGAATTATCGTTAAATCCTAAATTCATTTTATCGTATCAAGCTCTAAACGCATTTGATGATTTATTTAGTCGCGTTAAGCGCATCGCTCGTTCTTTAGTGCCGAAAGTAACTTCTGACGCAAAACCTGTCATTGTGCAGCCTAGAACCGACAGGCCTAGGTTACCGCCCATTCAGCTACCCGAGTTTAATGGTGATATTAAATCATGGCCGTTGTTTTACGCCAGTTTTAAACACACGGTTCATAGTAATGACTCGCTGACCGATTCGGAGAAATTGTACTATTTAATCGGTAAATTGACGGGCAAGGCTCAATCCGCATGCGCTGGCATAACACCATGCGCCGAAAATTATTCGCTTATTTTCAATACGCTGATAGAGAAGTATGAGGACAAGCGGCTTCTTGCTACTTCGTACTTAGACCAAATATTCGATTTGAAACCGCTAGCAAACGCGAGTTCTCATAATTTGGAACAGTTTCTTGATAAATTCGCTACATCAGTGTCCGCTTTGCAAAATCTCAAGCTCGATAATCTTGACGATTTTTTGTTTTTGTACATCGCTTTGAAGAAGTTAGACCCGGAAACCGCACGCAGTTTCGAGTTGGACAATCGTGGCTCCGACATTCCATCGTTTAAAGATTTAGTGACATTTGTTCGCGATCATATTAAAATATTACAACGCACCGTACCGGTAAAACAAGAAGTTAATAAGAAAACTTTCGATCGTCGAATGGATGTTCCATCGAAGGCTAAGTCCACACATACGTACGTAAATACCGCATCCGCTCCCTCACAACCGCAAACGCAGTCTGAGTGCTCTTTATGCAAAACGCACCACGACCATTTATTTAAATGTCCTGGTTTTCAAAAATTAACGCCTTTTGATCGTTTTAAATTCGTTAAAGCTATCAATTGTTGTATCAACTGCCTTAGCAAAAATCATCACGCTTCCGCATGTAATTCGCCCACGCAATGCCACAAGTGTCATAGCAAGCATCATACTATGCTTCATTTTGAAAATAGAAATGCCGCATCCACGGTGAGCGCACCTTCTTCGCTCGCGGTTATCGTTCCTCCCGCCGTGTCGCGGAACTCGCATGCGTCCGCGCCCGATGCGCCCGCTTGCGCCCCCGCCGCGCCCGCTCGCGCCCCCGCCGCCGTCGATGTATCTTTTCCCGCGCCTGCGGATACGCGCGCTGAAGACGTCGCGCTTTGCTCATTGTCGGGTAACAGTGCTGCGCGTGTACCTACTACCGTGTTGCTTGCTACCGCTCGTGTTATAGTTGTCGATGCTTATGGGAATGAACATAATGTTCGGGTTTTATTGGATAGCGCTTCCCAAAGTAATTTTATTACGCGTGATTGTTGTAACCGTTTACAACTGGATGCTAAGCGAGCTGCATGTTCCGTTGTAAAGGGAATTGGAGGCTCTAGTAAGTCGATCCAGGGTTCCGTGAATATTTCGTTTTCTTCACGCTTTGATCGAAACGTCAGTTTCGTTATGGAGTCCTTGGTGGTGGATAAAGTAACTGAACGCCTGCCTACTGTCGCAGTTGATGTTTCCGCACTTTCTTACTTAAGAAACCTACCTTTGGCTGATGATACTTACGCAGTCCCTGGAGAGATTGAGATGTTGATCGGGGCTTCAATTTTCCCGCATCTTTTGTTGCCCAACAAGGTTCAAGGTCAACACGGTCATACTACCCCGTGCGCCCTGGAAACCGTACTCGGTTATGTCATCGTTGGTTTCGCACCCGCTTTAATTGAAAATTACGCTACCGTTTCGTACTGTTGCGCCGCTGATTCGATGGAATACGTCGTTCGTAAATTCTGGGAAATGGAGGAGGTCAACGTACCCCCTATTCTCAGTCCTGACGATAGGGAATGTGAAGAAATCTATACTCGCACCACCGTCCGTGAGAAAGACGGTCGATATGTTGTCGCGCTCCCCTTCAAGGGTGATGTTTCTTCGCTCGGTGACTCGCGTCTCATGGCTGAAAGGCGCTTTATGTGCCTGGAGCGCAAGATGCAATCCCTACCAAAGTTAAGGAAAGCTTACGACGATGTGATTTATGAATACCTGGATAAGGGTTACATATCAGAAGCACCGCCTGAAACAGATAACGGTAATGACGCACCGTCTTATTTTATTCCGCATCATGGGGTCATTCGGGAAGATAAGGTTACTTCCAAACTTCGCGTCGTGCTAGATGCTAGCGCTAAGACTAGTACGTCTGTGTCCCTCAATGATATATTGTACGGTGGTACAAACTTGCAAGGGAACTTGTACAAGATTTTAATAAATTTTCGGCTATTTCGTATAGCGCTCTCCGCTGATATCAGACAAATGTTTTTGTGCATTGGCATTCGTGATTGTGATCACAGATTTCAGCGCATTTTGTATCGTTTCACGCCTGAAGAACCTCTTAAGATCTATCAGTTTAATCGTGTTTGTTTTGGTTTGAAGTCAAGCCCCTTTCATGCTTTACGCACTATCAAACAGCTCACAGCTGATGACGGCGATTCCTTTCCCAAGGCGAAGGAAACCGTAGAGACCGGCTTGTATATGGACGACTTCGTCTATTGTGTCGATAATGAAGATGAAGCCGTAGACACCACTTCAGAAGTTATAGGACTTATGAAGGCTGGCCAATTCGATCTCGTCAAATGGACTAGTAACTCGCAAAGAGTTCTAGATTCCATTCCGCTATCGCACCGTCTTTCTTCCGTTAAGGAATTCGATGAAAGTGACGTACATA